>NC_140068.1:64250400-66704723 GCF_964194135.1 Talpa europaea
CCTCTTCCCCCCATACTTTGAGAAGCACCTGTACTCATGGACCGTTTTCCTAGTTGTAACATTAGGAAGCACTCTCTAGCTCTCAAAGGTCTTGAATATGCATGGATGACCCTCCTGCTCGTAGTCTAGGGAGCTAGCTACTGACATTTATATCATCTCTTCTTTGAGGTGCTAATTTGACCATATAAAGTCCAGAACTTGGGCCTTTTCCAGAACCACCCTTGGCATTTGTACTTGACTGGACTGGCTTTGTTAAACCCAGCCTCTCAAGTAAGCCCTTCACCTGTCCCTGAGCCTGACTCACAATCTGGCTTCACACACCAAGGCAGCCAGCCAAGCTTATGAGAAGTATCTGGATTTTTACTGACTTAGAATTCAAGTTGCCTTTCCTTATTGAAGTTTAACATTTGATTTTTTCTGCTTTCTCAGAAAGATAATCCCATTCTGGTTGAAAAATCCTTTGACTTGGAAAAATGTTTGCATTAGAAAAATTAATAAGAGAAACCAATGAGACCAATAACAGAAATCAATGAGACAGAAAAGGTGTTGTGCTGTCAACCACTTGTTCTTAGAAAACTTGGAACCTGGAGTTTGCAACTACTGGCTCTGCTTTTTCTCAACAATTTCCTAGCCCAGAGAAGTTAAACATATACATAAATAGTACAAAGCCCGGTATCTGACCTGCAATATGAAGGTGTTTTATGGAGCAGTATTTCAACATATGACTAAAACCCTGATGACTGGTTCCCAGGGTGCCATTCCCACACTAGACAATGTGTCTGAGTGGAAGGGAAAAGACTGAATTCTGGCCTCTGTGTGAGATTCAATGTGGTATTATTCAGCTGTTGCTCAGGAGGGAAGTGGCTGCTCAGGACATGTGGCCTTCTGGGCTATAGGATCTCCAGGGACTCTGGCAAACCACAGCTGCAAAAAGGGACAGTGCCTGGAGAGCTGGCTGCATTCTTTGATTTTAAAAGAGGCCCATCTAATACCTGGACAGAATAGGACAGAAATGTCAATTTATTTGAAAACCTTTGTTTTTCAAATGACTTGTACTTTGTAAATCATGATTCTTTGAAAAGGGATTGAAAACAACTACACCTATCTGGCTAAAAACCCCAGAGCAAAAGTGAGTTACAGGTCAGTTGTTAATGGCTGAAGAAAGACTAGCATATAAATAGGTATAGTTGACTGATTGTAATGCTGCAATAAAACCTAGAGGACTGGGGCTTCCCACATAGCGCAAGGGGTTAAGCACAGCACTTTGAAGCATCCACAGCCTCTGCAGCCAGCGAGCTACCCATATGGTGCAGCAGATCTCTGCTCCCCTCAGTGGTGTATTTCAGTAGATTTGCCTGTTCTTCTCCCCACTCTGTCTCTGGTGAATTCTCTCACCTCTCCCCTATCCTAGCACCTCTGGCCTGTACCCCAGTTCTAGTATGCATAAATAAATCTCTAAAAAAACCCCAAAAAACCCCTAGAGGACTGCTGTTCCCCTGTTGAAACTAGTACTTAATCTCAACTTGAGTCTGTCTTCAATTCCTAACATAGATATGCAAAATATTTATAATCATATTTTGCTTTAATTATTCCTTTTTCTCTTTCTCCACCTTTTCCCAATAAAACCATCAATTCGCCACTACCATCAAATTTAAAATTTGAGTCACTGTGTGAAAACTAAGTCATTGTATGCAAATGATAAATAAAAAGAATCTAGAAAAGGGAGTGGCACCACACTTTTGGGAAATTACTGCATATGATTTCAAAACAAAATGCAGGCCCTTCAGGTCAAGTAGGTAGCTATGAAATTGCATCATTATAACTAGTAAATAAAATGCTCTTTAAAAAAAAGTTATCTCCCTTAATATGATGTCTGTCCGATTTTAAGGCCATAGTTGATATTGGTGTAGAAAACTGAAACAAAAACATTTTCATGGTGTTTGCTTTCTGACCACCAGGAAGAAAACCAGGTTCAAAACAATGATTTTCAGGAAAATAAAATTAATTTAAAAATTTCAGGAAAAACTAGTGGTTATTTTCCGTGAAAGTCATAATTGCATCTCAAAATGAAAACAATTTTATTTGAGACCTATAAAAAAAATCACTAATAAAAATAGGTTGGTAGAGAAGAAAAGTAAAAATATTGCTTAAATAGTAATAGGAGTAATCATAAAGCTGGTGATGGGATTTACTTCCAGTTGTGAATTTGCTTTACATTCACAAACCTCTGTATTCAGCTGCTGTTTTATGTCACTCTGTTGCTAATTTGATGATTTTTATGCTGCTAGAATGAATAATACTGTATGGTTATTTAACACCAGCCAAGTCCATTCATCTCTTCATGTGAAAATGAATTATTTTCCAAGTGTAGACCACTAAAACATATTTTATGTGCATGTACATACTGACAGCATGTATTTGGGTAATTAATTTTTTTTGGGGGGGGAATAAGTAAGGGAAAGGAAGGAGAATAATATAAACACTTTAATAATTCTCAAGGACTTAAAATCACTCAAAGGAGAAATATAAGGTCTCTTAACTGTTCACGATGCAATAATATATACATTAAAAAAAAGAAAACGCTAGGTAGATGTGACATGGCACTAAGATTGCTACAATGTGTAATCCATAAAATTCTTCAAAATCCAATCATTTTTTGCATTCCTTTAGTGTTCTCCCCCCTTCAATTAAATTATCTGCTGTAAAAAGAATCATTTTTATTTTACAAAGCTTGCCTCATGTCAGGCAGCTTTCTGGTTACCAGAAACTGGTGAGATGCCAGCCAGCATATAGGTCATCAGAATCACAGGTCCCACAGTTGGACCTTGGCATACATATTACCAGGTAGCTACAAAAATACTTCAATTGCATTGTGCTCCCTTGTCCATTTTACAATTTCCTTCCATATTCTTCTACCACCCTTTCACCTTCTCACAAGGCCTGGGATTATATTAGAAATACATGCTGGAAAGCATACAAAGACCAGACTCATCAGTGGTTCTAAAAGTAGTGTCAGGAAAAGCAGCTGGGACTCTTTAATGGGATAAAATCCCTGGCTGACTCTTAGCCTGGTGCTGGAGTCTTTCTTTCAGCTAGATCAACGTGGTGGGACAGCTTACTGCCTATGTAGGTCATGTCACCTTGAATTAAGATGTTATTACAATCCTGGCAGTTTACTCCTTACCATGGATTAAACAAGTGGCTGCAGTTGGCAGCAAATGATCCCTTTTTCTGACTCAAAGAACCTGGCACACACCCCTCAATGGTTAGCAAATCTCAGAAGCCCCAATCATCAGGTAAAATTGGCTGTGACTGGATTAGTCCTGGGGGGTAGAAGTGCCTGATAAGAAAAGGGGTACAGAATTTGGAATTATTTTCCTCTTCTGTTTGCCATTTCAGTAGAAAGAAAACTGGGGTCACATTAGGATTTTAATGGAGAGACTTTCTTACCTAAGTTTTATTTTTTTAAAGATTTATTTATTTATGCACACAAGAACTGGGGTACAGACCAGAGGTGCAGAGAGGTGTGAGGGGTTTCACCAGAGACAGCGTGGGGAGCAGAACAGGCAGATTGACTGAAATACACTGCTGAGGGGAGCAGCAGGCGAGTCAGGAGAGGTCTGCTGTGCCATGTGGGTAGCTCCCTGGCCAGGGATCAAACTCATGCTGCAGAAGCTGTGGATAGCTTCATAGTGCTGATGCTTAATCCCTTGCACCACCAGGCAGGCCCCCTGAGTCTTAATCCGAACATCAGTTTCTGCTCTCCCATCACTTCACTCTGCATACAGCTCCTACCTAGAAATCGTTGCATATTCACTGTGGGGTGAGGACAATACATGCTCACAAAAGCAAGCCTGGGAGTTAAATCTACTAGAACAGGAAAACAAGCAATTTTCTGGAAAAAAATAAATAAATCAGACCCCTAATCTTTTGTATCGACACTGCTCAGATAACTCAGGTGAAAATGGGGTACCTCCTAAATTGTGTCAAAATTGCTTCAATTTCCTTCTTTGGTAGTGGACATTTTTATTGCATTGTGCTTTTGTAGCCCAGGGGTGTTCCAAATGAGGAGGCGGCTAGACACTGTCCTGTGTCAATAGGGTGGGAGTGGGTTTTTGTAGCCATTAGTGTGATGGCATGTGTTAGTCTTCACTGCACACTGCTCTCCAACACCCTAGAATACCAATGAGAGGATTAAGGGCCAGAACAGATGAAGGAAAAGAGCATGGTGAGCAGAGAAGTCAAACTCTGGTCAGGTATACAAGGATTCCAACCTGGCCCTCCTACCCAGTCCCTGCATGTCTAATGTCTCCATTCCCTGGTCTGAGAGAGGACAAGTGTGACAGGCTTGTTGTGACTGACAGATGAAAGAGGCTAGATCTAAGCAGCTCACAGTGCCTGGAAAATAGGAGCAATTAACACCACGTTTCCCCTCTTCACCACATAGAATGATTGGCGACACATCCTGCTCTTTTCCTGTTGTGTTGGTATAATTATTAATAGAGCCCAAGTGACCCAGTTAGTATATAAGTTACATGGTTTCTATACCCAGAAAAAGATGGGTTTTGATCATGAACCTCTGGGTTTGTCAAAGAACTTTTTTTTTAAGATTTATTTATGCATATAAGAACTGGGGTATAAGCCAGAAGTGCAGTCAGGAGGGGGGCGGGGTGAAAGGCTTCACCAGAGACAGAGGGGAGCAGAACAGGCAGAGCAACTGAAATCACTACTGAGGGGAGCAGAGGGCAAGACAGGAGAGGTCTGCTGAGCCATGTGGGCTGCTCCCTGGCCGGGGATCCAACTTGAGCTGCAGTGGCTGGCAATAGCTTAATAGTGTTGTCTTTAACCCCTGCCCCACCAGGGAGGCTCTCAAAGAACTTTAATATCAAGAAATGAAACCCTATTAAGCCTACTTAAGCAAGAGTAGAATCTACTGGAAAGTACAGAGGTCATTCACAGAACAACCAGACTACCTGAGGAGTCAGAATTCAAACTGGAATCCCTGTTTTTCTCTCTTTGGAGCTACTCTTAATTGCTTCACTCTGCATGTTTAGTTTTATCTTTTCCATTCAGCAGGCTTGCTTTTGTTTTTGTATGCACAAGGCCATCATTATCTCAGCTTTATACCATCTTCAATTCACATTGACTAAAGATCTCTCACTCCAGCTCCTGTATTCCCAAATGAAATGAAGCTTGGGCCATTTCATGCATACAAATACATTCCAAAAAGTTGTTTTGAATCTAGTCTTGTCTGTGATTAGGTCATCTATGGCTGGGGAAGAAGAAGGGGTTTATGTGGATTATTCTCACATCTAGGTCTTTGTACACATTCTGTGAAGGGAGCATGGAAATGTTCACTGACAAGGGGAAGGAGTGGAGAATCAATGGTGGATGGAGGAAAAGATGGCCTTTTTAGGAACGTAGTCTTCACAGAGGATATTCTCATGTCCCCCTGGGGCACTTTCCCACTGCTGCTCAACAGAGATGATTTCTATGCTCCCAGAATTCAATCAAACTTACACTTCTGGGGTCTCATTACTTCAAGTATTTTCTCTGTGCTGATTCAAAATTAATAAGTGCTTCTGTCTTCCTCAAGTATTCATATTTGGCAGAGAATATAAATGTACCCTCAGCATGGCCAGTCAATGTATTGTAGTTTTCTGAGAGGACTCCTATAGACAGGCCTTCAATGGGTCCATCCAAACTTTTCCCACTAACCAGTCCTTATTGTAGAAAGAATTCATACGCTTAAGATTATGGGATCATAACTCTAAGAAAACATGAAATTTCTCACATTTTAGTTTTAAACCCTGTTCAGATTTGCATTTTATATATTAATGTTTGGTTTTGTATTGCCTTTTCACTGGATTGTGGCATGAAACCACCATTCTCAAACAATGTCCCATGAGTCTTCTGTAATTGAGAGTCTCCAGGCACAATGCCACATGTTTAACTACAATATGTAACCTGGCTTGACAAACATGAATTTAACCCAGTGAAAGGAAAATGTAGTAGAAATGCAGGCACCAGGAGAAGTCAGTGAGGGATCCGTTTTGGAGTGGAGAAACTTTTGTCTCTCAGATTATGCATCATTTGAATGTCTCCATGTAAGACTGAGCCTGAACAGTCAGGACATAGTGAAGGCCAGTGTGGCTGGAGCACAGACACCAAAGGGAGTGGCATGAGACAAGGGCCACTTCGGAAGTGGGTCTTTATTGAGAGAGCAGTGGGAAGCTTTACAAGGCTCTAAGCAGGGAAATAGCATTCTTACAAGATCACTCAGCATAAACAGTGATTACAGAGACAAGAGTGTTTCTGGGGAGACCATTCAGAGGCTATTATAGTAATTCAGTTGAGATGAATGCAGTTTGGACTAGGGTGCCAGCAGTGGAGAGGGAGAGAGATGCATAGATTCAAGAGTACCTAGCAGTAAATAGGCAGGACTTACCCATAGTTTAGATAGGAGTAAGGAGAAGAAATATAAAGGATGGCTTTTGGATGCTCATTCATAACTACAGGAATGGCGGTTCTTGATAGTGATAGTAGAGTTACCGCAGGTTTGAGGAGCACATGAGACAAGTTTGGTGTTAGACATGCAGTGTTTGGGTACCATTGGAGACATCTAGTTAGAGATGTTGAGAATAGTAACAGCAAGGAACTTGTATTATATGTCAGGTGCCTTTCAAAGTATGTCGTACATATAGTTTATTTACTCTTTACTATAAACTCTATGTGATAGATACTGTTATTATCCACATTCTATAGAAGAAGCATAAGCACAGAGAGGTTAATTAATCTTCCTAGTGTCACACTGCTAGTCTGAAAAAAGTTTAATAGGTTTGGAGCTGAGAAGAGAGTTCTGGACTGAAGTTATAAATTAGAGAGGTATTGGCAAGCCATGGGGTAGGTGGAAATTGCTCTACAAAGAAAGTATAGAGTAACAAGAGCTAAAAATTCAGACAGAAAAACTACCCACAATCTGTAAACAAGGTCAAGAGGATGATAGCATGCCCTTTCAAGGGATCTGAAGTCATTGTTTATCAGTCCTACCCACTGATTATTTGATTTTCTAGGAAAATACAACATTGATTAACTTGGCTCCTCTTCACTATTAACTTTTCTGGAACTTCTCTGGTTAATTAATTTCTGGTGTTGACTAAAACCTTTGACACATATTTACTCTTTATTGGTAACGAGTCATGTTTTAGCTTCCGGGAATTGCCTATGGAAGAAGTGGGTCTTGAACATCTTCAATAGTGTTTGGGAGGATCATTTGACTAATCACAGATCTGCCACTATTACTGAGGCCTCATTTTGCCTTTATTTATTCATTATTTAGGAAATATTAGGAGAAAACTTCCTTGTACAAAGCACTGTATAAAGTTCAGAACATGGGGGAGATTGAAATACGCAAACAAGACCTCTCAGGGCCTTATGGTTTATAGGGAGGAAACAGACAAATCAAGAAACTATAACATGAAAGATGCCACACAGGAGGGAATGCCATGATGCTTATAAGAAAGCTTTGCAATGGGCCTTAAGTGATGGTAACTTTGTCAGTTGGAAGTGAGAAGCAAGGATGGAAGCAATAACATAAACCAAGGTGAGGCAGAGATCATGCTAATATTTTGGTGACATTCACATATCCTGTGCCCTGCAAGTCTGCACTGTTCCAGCTTAGGTTCGCTAGGAATGGCCTAACCCAGGAACAAAGCTGGCTCTCACTGATTCCTGAAGTTTTAGAAATGATCCCTACTCACAGACACTCCTATTTGGTGACTCCCCATCTACAACACAAGGGGAAATTAAATTCATCCATATGTTTTTCATTGCTTTGGGCATGATGACCACATGGGATTTTTGAGTCAATAGTTAAAGCTTTTCCTTAACTATTGAAAAGAACCTAACGACGATAAAAGCATAGAAGTGAAAAAATAGTTAAGTGTTTCTGCATTTAATTTTCCCAAGATGTGGTGTTGACAACCAGACAAAATACACCCAAACTATTTAAAAGCAGGTCTCCAAAAACACTCTGAGTACTGTGCAGTTGGCAGAGGTGCCTTGTCTGAGTCCTCCAAGGCGGACTCAACACTGGAAGGCTCTGACCATGTAGTGGCTTCATCAGCTCCTTTCACCCGACGGTTCTCAATTCTCCCAGTAGTCCAGTAGGACTGTTCCTTCATCTCATAGAAGAGCAGAGGGACTTCCAAAAGGAGTAAGTGGAGTGCCACAGCCCATGGAACTGGGGTTTCACCCATTCCTTCCAGCTTAAAGTGCATACATGTCTTTTATAGCAATCAGGCAGCAGGTATTATTTCCTGTTGGAACTTCCTTGCTTGGCAGGTTACTGTGACTCCCATATTCTCCTTGTATACTTGGATTCCTGGCTGCCTTCCTACAATGCAACGAGGGGACCCAGGAGCTCTAGGCCTTTTCATTGCCTGTTCTCTATCTCATGACCAGAGGACTTCCCTCTCAGTACTTTCACACTAACTTCTCAGGAAATGTTACCTGAGACTGTCCTTGTAAGCACACCTAGCTATATGTGCCATTAACATGAACAGAGCACTTAGCAGAGGAGACAAGAAATAGGATCTCAGTCCTCAAGGGCCAGATCAGAGAGCTCTCACGAAGACCAAACAACCCCTTCCTTTCCTCCCAAAGAAACCAAGTGTTTTACATCTATGTAGTTTATTCTGTTTTCACAATTACTTGGCACATCTGCATTATGGGCCAGCACTATTCTGTGCCAAAAGTCACCAAGGATGCTATAATGTAAAAGGCATAGTCCCTAATGAAAGGAGATTGTGTTCTCATGTATTAGGGGGGGATCAAACATGCAGAATGCCATCAAAGGTGGGAGTGTAAACTGAGAGAGCTTGCTTGGAGGACAATTATGGCAGAATCTATCAATTTTAAACATATACACTCTGGTACAGGAATTTCACGTCTGTAAATTTACCCTTAGAAGTGTTCGCACAGGTATACAAGGATATATTTAAATGTGCACAGCAGGTTTGTTTATAACAATGGACTGTCAGAAAATAAAAGCCTATCTAAGAATTTCAAAAGAACAAATGACATTTTTAAATACTAACATGAAATCTTCACAAGTACTTCTCAAACAATGCAAAATATGATTGCATTTATGAAAATTAACTTAGGTGTTTCACACATGTGCACATCTGTATGTAAATACCAAGAGAAAATTCCTAAGTAGACTCACCAGCACTTCCTTCTTAAGACAGGAATAGGATTTAGGGTCAGGATAAAGATGATCTATTTTTTTACTAGACCTAACTCTACATAATTAAATTTTTTATTACCTTGGATCTTCATTTAAAATAACTTAAAAGCTGCACCATGAGAAAAGCACAGCATGCTGTAGAAATTCAGAAAGGTGATGGGTCCCTTCTGGCCTGGGGAAATCATAGCAGAGGAAGAGATACATTTAGGATTAGGTCTCAAAGGATCACAGGTATTTCTAAATAACAAAGCATTACAGACTGAAGAGAGGGAGTGACCAGAAAGCATGCTGTGCATTCTGCAAGGAGCATTCTGAGGGCAGAAGCAGAGGGCCTGGGCATGCAGGAAGTCATGAATGACTAATGAGTGATTGAAGCATTAGTGTCTCTGAGAAACTTTTCATGATTCTCATCTTTGATTTAGATCTTTTATGTGTTTGTCCATTGCTTGCATTATGCTAGGTGTGTGATAAGTATTTGTGGACCAATAAATTAAATTACCATAAATTATATAATGTTTAATACTGTGAACACACCTCCAACATAGCACTTATTAAACACCATTATAATTATCTCCGCTACTTGACTGCAAGTCTCTTGGGGACAAGAAATATATCTTTTCCTTTTTCTTTCTTCCTATATCTGCTAGGCCTAGTGCTCAAAACAAAATAGACATCCAAACATTTGTTGAGTAAATGATTATGCTAATTAATGTACTAACCAAGTGTGAGACAATGAATAAATGAAAAGGGAGTTAGTGCTTAACTACAGACAACCATGAATCCAAATAAAGGCATTTGGGCCTGTTGTAAGGGCAGTGTGAAGCCACAGAAATGTTTGGGCAAGTCAGATATTATCAGAACTGGTTTGAGAATGAAAGGGAAAAACAGTTAAAAAAATCTTCAAAGAGTTAACATATGAGAGGGTGAACATATAAAACTACCCAAATCCAATCAGGCTTAAAATCAGTTGGCAGAAATGAAGAACAAACAGGGAACACAATCAACACAGTTTTTATCAGCATCCTTATTCCAGGGGGGATTGTTCAGCTGTGTTCTTTAGGGAGCATAAGAGGGGAGGAGAGGGAAAAAGTGAGAATAATTAGGAGGCTGTAGCTAAAAGCAAAGCTCATCCAGTCCTGTTTCACAAAACGGCAACTCTCTTCCATCTATCATCAAATGCTGCTGTATTACTACCTGCTCACACTTGCTACTAAGCAAGGATATTGGTTCATAAAAATGATGAAATAATGAAAGACCTTTGCTCATTCACTTTAAGATAATCAAAGTAAGCAAGAAATAGGAGGAACCTTTGCTTTTCTAAGAAACAAGGCTGTAGAAAGAGAAACCGAATTTAGAAATGTAAGTGAAAGCCTGAGTTACTGAAGCAGACAGGCCGATGGCACCTAACAAGCCCCTTCCTGCCATTGCAGGTTTCTTTATTACATGTTGCAGAAAGGAAATAAATAAAATTGGTGTCAAATAAAATGTTTGCTGTCTTGACTGAAGACAATATGAAGAATTGGAAGCTCTTTATACTCAAACTCTAGGGACTACTTTGCACTGTCAAATTCCAGTGGCAGCAGTTGGTAAAAATAATGCAGGAAGCACTGGCAGCCAAGGATGCCATCCTGTGGGGGAGGGAAACACTGAGTGTCCAGGGGAGGTAGGAGAAGGAAGAGGGATTCGGCAGCCCTGCCTCAGTGAAAAATCTTTGACAGAACATTTTCTTCTTCAAATAAGGAAATAAATTTCAAAAAAAAATTTTTTAAGTTTAAATGCAAGTGACTATTGGAGTAGCTGGGTTCAGGGATAATTCCTCAAAGTCATAGTATAAACCAGGAAAATTTTCTCCTTTTATCCTGGAAGAGATACGATGCCTTTGTGTCACTTAACTCAAAGTGAAAACCTGGGTAAGTACAACTATAAAATAATGAGATGACTTTTCATTCGAACATTAGTATCCAAGCAGCTGGTATTTAACTGAGCAGAAGAGGAGTCTCTTCCATTGGGACGAGCGGTCTACCTTGCATGGTAGTTCCAGGAAGGAGACTTGTCCAGATCAGGATGAGATTTCTTTCTCAGTATTGAACTCTAGAGTTAATTTATTGGGCATGCCAGAGTAGCAACCCTGTAGCCCTATAAAACCACCGTGTGTTTTCTCCCAGTTTTCAATATAATTTTCTCGGTAAAGTTTGGTCCTGTTCTGTAGGGCAAAAAGAGCAAGAAAGGAAAGCAACACTCATTTATTGGACAAAAACAGGTTCTAAAGTACTAAATTTGAGAACAAGATTGGCAAATAAAATGGTATGTTTAAAATGATCCCACTGTGGTCTTTTACATGTGATTCCTACTAGTGTGATAAATTCAGGGGACAGAACAGAGAGACAGATACCTTCCCCAAGACCCTCTGCTTTTATATTAGTCAAGAAAGCAAGCCTGGGACAGCTATGCTTAGAAGGGCAGGCTTGTGTGCTTGGCCCATGGCTGTTGTCTGGAAGTTGGATACGGAGTGTTTCCATCAGTTCTAACTGAAAAAGGTGGTTTAATGTGGGCTAAATTGTACAAATGATGCTGTGCAACTGCTTTCTTTCTGGGAGTGTGGGATTTGGGTGCATGCAAGCAGCGGGCACCTACAGAATCAGCGTCCAATAAAGTCATCAGGTATTGTGACTCTTAATAACTTTTCTAGTAGACGATCCTCATGTATTGCTACATCTAGTTGTAACATCTTGTTGAGGGAGTAATCAAGTGTATCCAGTGTCTCCACTGGGAGCATATTCTTAGAAACTTGTGCCTGGTTTCCTCAGACTTTGCCCCTTGTGGGTTTTTCTTTTCCTGATTTTGCCTTGTATCTGTTTGCTGCTATAAGTCATAACAATGAATATAACTGGATGCTGAGTCGCTGTGCATTATTCTAACCAGTCACCAAACCTAGAGGTGGTTTTCAGTACTCCCTGCTCCGTGTTTATTGTATCCAAACTTATGATCAAGCCTACATATAAGTTATTTAGTGCCATTTTCAGGAGCTCAGATAATCAGACTCTCTGGGGACAGAGAGTATCAGGACAAATTCTAAAAAGAAGAAAGGTAATGAAGTGGATGATGCAAATTTACCCAGCTTCCACCATCTCTTCCATAGTTTAGCATATCATGTTTCATTATCTTTGTGTTGTATTTTGTATTAGTCATCATTATTACAGAATTTGGTGTGTACTTTCTATAAGGTCATATTGTGTGATTCTTAGACCCTGAAGACTACTAATGTTCATATATCTCACAATTATCAAAAATTGTGTTTTGTCAAGTGTTAAGTTCTCCATTGTTCTCTAAATAAGAATTTTAAACAAGTATAGAGAAAATTACTCCAGTTTGCTGAATTTATTACTAGAGATTTGAGTTATTTCCCTCATTTTTAAACATTCATTTGTCAATTTCTTCTTGATTTTCAATAATAAAGACATCAAAAATGCAATTACATCCCTCTAGTAGAAGTTGAGTATGTGTCAATATGTATATGCTGGTATATCCATGAATACATAGGGCAGAGCTCTTGGTTTTGCTTTAATTGGATATTTTTGTTTTCTTTAACCTACAGACATATTTCTTTCTTACATCTGACTGGTTCTACTAATACTGAAAATGCAAGTTTGGACCCTTTCAGGAGGTCCTGAAGGTTTCTGAGCAGGGAGCAAGAAAATAAGGAGCCTTATCTGTATTTGTTACCTTCAACGCTCTGAGCAGTTTTGATGGCTCTTTTTGGCAATGAGTGTGGTAGTTCCTGGTGCTTTCATACGCCCACAGTCAAATATTTCCTTCTTCCTCCTTTGCTAATAAAATGTTAATTTGGGGGCAGTGGCAATGCACCAAGCTCCAGGGGATGAATCATGATTGATTTAAGATAGTAATGTCAACACTGTTCGCCTCCAGTGATTATTCTGGGGATGTCCATGTGACCCAGTTCTGGCTGATAAATCATAAAGGAAGTCTGGGGAGAAGGTCTGGGAAATATTTTTTTTTCCCTCAAGAGAAATGCAAATGAGGAAAAATCTCTTTTGCTTTCATCCCTTTTTTTTTTTTAAAGACACAATTAAACTTATTTTATGGAGGTAAGGCAGGCATCTTGTATCTTGTGACCATGAGGCTGTAAATGTGAGAATGAAAGCTACCATCACACATGGAATAATGAAAAGCTCCTGGGCCTTTCTTTGATGATTTTCTTGAGTCAGCAAGCTGCCCCCGTGGCTACACTTCTTTATATTTCTTTTCACATTAACAGTATGTGTTCTTATCATTAAGCCATGAGTCAGATTTTCTCTTATTTGTAACTAAATATATCTTGATATAATTAATGCATTTTGACCTAAAATTATATAACACAGGTCAGTGTAATGGATTCTCTGGTACTCTGCTTATATCTACTCTTCATGCTCTAAACACACCCCCCAGATACTTTAGGCTCACAGCTACAACAGGCAATTGTCTTACCTAAAGTTATTACCCCAACCAAGGGTGACTGATAAGTAAATACAAAAACCTAGCCCTAGTCTCTCAATTTGGTAGAACTCTGAAGAGCCATCTGTAGGAGAATGACTGTGCCATAGCATCCAGACAGTTTTTGCCTATACGTACAACTCTATGCATTTATCCAGAAAGTTAGACCTGGACTTACAGCTTATCTGATTCTTGGTGGAATGCCTTGTGATCCTCCAGGAACTCCAGAAGCTGACAGGTATATGAGGAGCTACTGTGGAGATCACTTCCTACTCACCTCCCCCTCTCCTTAGGAGACTGTCATGAGTTTCTTTCTTATTGCCTCATCAGTTCTGATTATGGAGTTTTCTGTCCTATACCCCTTGAAATAGAGGTGCAGACTTTAAAACTGGGTGTTCTACAGCTCATGTGTCAGTCATTCTGTTGATTTCATTTCAGAGTCATCCTTTTTGGTGTGTGAGATTGGCACACTGGTATATTCTTCCTTCTGCTATCCATATAAGTAGTAAATTATCTAAGTCTCAAAGTGGCTTATTGTATGTTTACTGGTAGAATCAATCAGGCTATCGCCTTGATCTTGTCTTGCATGTGTGTGCCTGATGCCCATCACAGCTCTTCAGGTTTCTGCAGGATTGACTGAACCTCAGTTACACCTGCACTTCAGGCCCTCTTTTCCCTATGGCCAGTGTCACCTTCCTCACTTCCCAACATGTGTATCTCCCAGAATTTTCCCAACAAACTTGCATGAAACTCTCTGTTAGTTCTGTTTCCAAATCAAAGACAATTGGTTCCAACAGTGGTCCTAGAAAGCAGATTATAAATGGGGTTTATAGATGGATTATTCACCCAGTAGGCAAGCATGACCTTACCACTGATTGTAGATAGAATTTCTGACATGTCCTAGAGGAAGTATGATTGTTGACCTTTTATTGATGGGCACTGGTGGAACATATATACTAGATGGAGCAATGTATTTGGTGCTTGAGAGGTAAGAAGGAAATGGTACCTAAGAAGCTATGGTATTGGGTAGCTGTTGTTGAGTGCCACTGATTTTTCAAAAGGAGTTAATGACAGTCTTTGTGAGTTTAATTATTAATTTAAGGCAAATTATGAAAGCCAGAGGCCTCATTTGATAGCATTTAATAAACTAATTTCTGAGAGCCATATGGCAGACCCAGAGGAGACCAAAGCTCAGGACTTAATTGAAAGATTAGTGAAGCTTCAGAGAAAGGTGACTTCATAGCCTTAGCAAAGGTACTATGATAAGAGCAGAGTTTTCATAAGAAAGGAGTGAGACCCTGATATCTGGGAATGACTGGGTAAATGCACTTGAAAGCTTTGAAATCACAGATTACCCTGAATCCACTGGGCCTACAGAAACAGCGCACTTCCCATTTTTGGAAGATAATGACTTCCCCTCCCCCCCACCTTGAGAAATATACCTTTGAAGGATTCAAGGATCTGTAACATTGGAAAACTTTTAAGGGGTGGAATGATTTGGGTCATGTCAGAATATCTCTTCTGAAGTAATGAATGAATTATAGTAGATTGTCCTTTTTTTTTTAAAGATTTATCTATCTATGCATAGAAGAACGGGGGTACAGACCAGAGCTGCGAGAGGTAAGAGGATTCAGAGACAGAGCGGGGGACAAAACAGGCAGATTGACTGAAATACATTGTTGAGGGGAGCAGCAGGTGAGTCAGGAGAGGTCTGCTGCGCCATGTGGGCTACTCCCCGGCCGGGGATTGAACCCATGCTGCAGTGGCTGCAGTCAGGTTCATAAGCTGCGTCTCAATCCCTTGCACCACCAGGGAGGCGCTGATTGTCCTTTCTACCTACTGAAAAAGAAGTACAGCACTAAGCAGGCATATTCTATTCTAGAAGCAGTGTATTTAGAATTTGGGAATATTTTGCTTTGATTCATTTACCAAGTGACATGCAAGGTTATTGGTTCTGAGTGTGGTCTAAGGCAAGCATAACTTGTACATAGCCCTTCTGTTTCGGCTGTGAGACCTGACAGGCCCTCAGGTACTAAAAGCATCTGTGATGGGCAAAGATGCCATGTGTAGTTCACAGTCAACCCCAACAGAAGACTCACAATCTACCAAATCCACAGGTTAAGCAAGCAAGAGGGAATTCATTGTTGGATGACAGCAGGACATCTGAACCCAAGCACAATTAGGTACAGGTCCTCACTGCTTACCAGTGACCCTGATATCTCTGCTGCAGCCAACATCAATATCTGCAGGAGGGTTCTTTTTGGCTCAATTATGTCCCCTAAATTTCACGTGTCCTAACCTCCAATATCTCAGAATGTGACTGTACTTGGAGATAAGTTTTCTGAATAGGTAATTAAGGTAAAGTGAAGTTATTGGGTTAGTCTCTAGTCAACATGACTGGCATGGTTATAAGTGATTAGGGCACACAGACACAGAGGGATATGAAAACATAGCAGGAAGGCAACCATCTGCAAGTCAAGGACAGAGGTCTTAGAAATAATCAAAACTGTCAATATCTTAATTTTAGACTTTTAGCCTCCAGAATTATGAAGAAAATACATTTATATTGTTCAAGTCACATTTCTATTGTTTCAGTGTGTGATTGTTTTTATGCAATCACTAGCAAACTAATAAAGAGTGAAAAGAAGGATATTATGGCACACCAAAAATAGGATATAGCAGTCAGAACATTTTTTGTTATATTTATGAAAGTATTAAGTACATGTCTATGCTGCAAGTAAAGAGATGGTAGAACAAGCCAAGATATCCAATCTAGAGGTTTTAATATTTCACTACTTTATCTCATAAATTTATGATTCTGGACATGACAAGAAATTTACCATAGGAATTTCACTATGTCAATGCAGTAAGCATTTTTTTCATCATGAGAAAGCGATGTTTCTAATCTTGATAGATAATTCCATCAATGACCTGACACACCCTTGAATTGGAGATAGGACCTAGTGGCCTGCCGATAAAGTTAAATAACCAAATCTATCTTAATAAAAGTTGTATCTAAACACTTTACCACTCTTATAATTCATATCTTTATTTCATATTTCCAATTTATTTTTTGTTGAGTAGGCAAAATTATTTTTGATTTAATAGTTGATAAAAAATAGTTGAGCTTTAATATCCTTTGAAGTACACAGAGTCCATCTGTGCAATAGCATATGGCTGACTTTCATAAATGGGCCACAAAAGAATCCACTCTCAAAGTTTAAATCAGATTTACAAAAAATCACTTTAAAAATAAGAAATCAAATATATGTATGCTATTAGAACTTCCCTGAAGTATGATGACTTTCACTGTGGCTTCTATAAACGCCAAGCTTCAAGATATACTGCTTGGTTTCATTTTGGCTTTCTTTTCTATTTTGCTTTTAAGTCATGAAAAAGCATGAAAAGCATGACACAGGGAGTATGAATACCTTTAGCACCTTATACTTTTAGTACCGTATGTATTTTATCTTCACGTGAAGATATTTATTGGGTATTTTTCTCTTATTATTAGTTTATATATCTAAAAGATTTATGGTACACACAAAAATGATCTATACTCATTTAATACAAAATACAATATTTAACATTTACTGGGAACTAAGTGCCATTGTAACTCACAGAATCAACTCAAAACCAAATTTACTAAGCATAAACTTAGTTAAATAACATTAATGTCAATTGAGCAAACTCTCCATATCAGTAAGGCCTAAAAGTAATGTAAGTAAAAAAAATTGGTAGTGGGGGACCTCATCAAGTTGATAACAGAGCACATTCCTTGCTTCCCAAGAAAAACATCTTAATTAGCAGGGTAGGAGACACCACTGAGAGAATCTTATAGCACTGCAGTAAGACTGAAGTACCCCAGCAACTCAAAGAACAAAAAACTTTGCATTCAAAGACGAATAAAAGCTCCAGATTATATGCTCCCGCTCATTCCCTGAGAGATCTGCATAGATCATTTTCATGAGTGCAATTTCAGCAGACAAACTGCCAAGTCTTATATCTGCCACCCAGAGAGGAGGGTTAACATTGATCCTATGAATGCAAACCATGTCTTATCAGCACATTCATGAACGTGGCTAGTCTCTCCTCAACCCTCCTCCAATCTGCTGAAACAGGTAGTTATGGACCTAACTGCTACTTGTGGACCTAAGCTTTTATCGCAGGCAGCAGGAAACAATAAAATAAGTTAGATAAAGCCATAGCAACACCTGCTGAAAAGTAAAAGAAAAGCAGTTCAGGGCCTCGCTGGTGGCACAGGGATTAAAGACAGTGCTATCAAGCTATCGCCAGCCACTGCAGCAGAGTTCGATACCTGGCCAGAGAGCAACCCACATGGCACAGCAGACCTCTCCTGCCTCACCTGCTGCTCCCCTCAGTAGTGTATTTCAGTAGATCTGCCTGTTCTGCTGCCCACTCCTTCTGGTGAATCTTCTCAACCCCTGCACCTCTGGCTTATGCCCCAGTTCTTGGATGTATAAATAAATTAATCTTTTTAAAAAAAAAAAAGCAGTTCTGTTCTAAACTTTTGATATAGAGTCTCAATGGGCATGCAGAAAAATACAATACCAGTTCACATGAGACTTTAAGGTAACATGATATCACAAGCAGAGAATGACAACTCTCTAGAAAACAAACTCAAAGATGTGGGACATTATGTCTTTCTAGTGAATGAAGAATTGAAATGAGCTTACTAAGTAACTCAAAGAGATACCCCCCCAAAAAAAATTCAGAAAAGCAGTTCAAAAATATAAATGAATTCAAAAAAACATGTCAAAGTAATACAAGAAAACCCGAGAACGCAAATAAATGAGTTCAAAATCAAGTTAAGGAACCGAAGGTAAAAATTAAAGTTTTAAATAAGAAACTAACAGAGATTTAGGACTTGAAAACCTAAGTAAATGATATCAAGAGTTCTATAGAAAATGTGGACACAGAGTAGCCCTAATGTGGGAAAAAGAAAAATCACAAATTAAAAAAAAAATCTAAGTTTATACCTAAAACAACTGGATAAAGGAGGAAAGTGAAGCCAAAAGCTAGAAGAAAATAATAAAAGTTAGAGTAGAAATAAGTGAAAGAGATATAGAACATTAACCTTATACCAAAAACTAACAAGAACATCACACACACAAAAGAAAATTACAGAGCATTATCCCTGATGAACATAGACACAAAACCCTTTAACAAATCTTAGAAAAAGTCCAATTCAACAATGTATTGAAAGGATCATACGCCATGACCATATCGGATTTATTCCAGCAATATAAGAATGGTTCAACACCTACAAATCAATGTAATTCATCACATCAACAAAAGGGAGGATAAAAATCATATGATCATATCAATAGATGCAGAGAACATATTTGGTAAGAATCAACATTTATCATAAAAATACTTTAAAATATGGGGGTAGAAGGAGAATATCTAAACATAATAAAAGCCATACATGACAGACCCACAACTACCATTATACTCAATAATGAAAAACTGAAAACTTTTCCTCTAAGTTCAGGTACAAGGTAAGGAAATCCATTTTCACCACCACTATGCAACATAGTACTGGAAGTACTAACTAGAGCAATCAGGCAAGAGAAAACATAAGAAGAATCTAAATTGGGAAAGAAGTAAAACCACCACTATTTGCAGATGACATGAAAATCTACATAGAAAACTCTTAAGAACTCCACTAAAAGACTATTAGAAACAATTACTAAAGTGGCAGGCTAAAAAAAAAAATACAACCACCAACCAATATACAAAAATCAGTTGTAGTTCTATATGCACAAAACTAGAAGAGAAAGAACTCAAGAAAACAGTCCTGTAGTATTGCCACAAAGAGTATAAAATGCCTAGTAGTAATCTTAAGACAGGACTTCTACAATGAAAATTATAAGGCATTGTTAAATTAAATAGAAGACACACACAAAAAAATGGAAAGATATTCCCTGTGTGTGGATTGAAAGAATTAATATTGTTAAAATAGCCATATTATCCAAAGCAATATACAGATTCAATGAAATAGTTATCAAAATTTCAATGGCATTCTTCAAAGAAATAGAACAAGTGTTACTGAAATTTATAAGGAACCACAACAGACCAAAATCATTAAGGAAATCCTATCAAAAAAAAAAGAGGAAGAAGAAAAATATACTGCCAGTTTCCAAACTATACTAAAAAGTAAATAGAATATGGTATTGAAATAAAAACAGACACATAGACTAATGGGATAGAATTGAGAGTCCAGGAAGAAAAAACAACCACATTTACATAAACAGTTAATTTATGATAAAGGAGCTAAGAGTACACATTGGAGAAAGGGAAATCTCAATGAATGGTGTTGCAAAAACTGGACATCCACATTCAAAAGAATGAAACTAGACCACTCTCTCACACCATGCACAAAAATCAACTCTAAATGGATTAAAGATTTGGCTATAAACCTTTAATCAAAAAATGCATGGATGAAAACATAAGCAAAACAATTCATGACATTGGCCTTGGTGATCTATTTGGAAAACCGACTCCTACAGCAAGGGAAACAAAAACAAAATAAACAAATGGGACTAGATCAAACTAAATAGCTTCTGCACAGCAAAAGAAATTATCACTGAAATGAAAAGACACTCTACTAAATGGGACGAAAAATATGCTCATCACATAATTGATGAGGTGCTAATATCCCAACCAGCAAAACAATCATAGAAATCAACAAAAAGAAAACATAAGAATCAATAAAAATGGACAGAAAGTCTAAATAGACACTTCTCTCAAGAAGAAATAAACTTGACCAACAGGCACATGCAAAAATGTTCATCAGCACTTATCGCTGAAGAAATCCAAATCAAAACCACAATGAGATACCATCTCATGTCTGCGAGAATGGCTGTATCAAAAAGACCAGAAACAAATGTTGGCAAGGATGTGGAGAAAAGGAAACCCTCATATACCGTAGGGATGTAGACTGGTCCATGCCCTATAGAAAACAGTGTGGAGATTTCTCAAATTTTAAAAAATTAACCGACCTTATGATGTGGCATTTCCACACCTAGATATCTACCCAAAGAATGAAAAACACTAGCTCAAAGGGATATACACAGGCCTGTGTTCATTGCAGCACTATTTGCAATAGCAACCTAAGTGCCCAAGGGAAGATTTGCAAACTAAGAAGACGAGAGAGAGAGAGAGAGAGAGAGAGAGAGAGAGAGAGAGAAGAGAAGAGAAGAGAAGAGAAGAGAAGAGAAGAGAAGAGAAGAGAAGAGAAGAGAAGAGAAGAGAAGAGAAGAGAAGAGAAGAGAAGAGAAGAGAAGAGAAGAGAAGAGAAGAGAAGAGAAGAGAAGAGAAGAGAAGAGAAGAGAAGAGAAGAGAAGAGAAGAGAAGAGAGAGAGAATGGAATACTATCAGATAGCAGGACCAAAAAAAAAAAAAAAAAAAAAGATGAACTCTTGCTACTTAGAATAGCATGGATATAACTGTTGGGATTCACATTATGTGAAATAAGCCAGAAGAAGAAAAGCAAATACTGGAGGATATCAATCATATTTGAAATACAGATAAACAAAACAAAGCATAAGAAAACACCAAACCAAAACAAACCCAGGAAATACGACTGTAAAACTAGGGCTGCTGGAGGAGGATGGTGATGATAGGAAAGCAGTGATGGAGTGCAATAAATTATGGTGGAGGACTACGGATCCCCTAGGAAATGGAATCCTATATTACTGAATCATATACATTGTTATAAACTAGTGTTAACATAATAAAAAAGTTCAATAAAATTAAAACAATAGTTCAATTGATGCAGAGTCAACATTTGATAAGATTCGGTACCCATTCACAAAAAAAACTCTAAACAAGATATGAATAGAAGGCATGTACCTCAAATAAAAACTTTATATTACAAACCTATACCCAATATAATGTTTAATGGTGAAAACTGAAAGCTTTCTAAGACGAGGAGCAAAGATGCCCTTTGTAACACTACTATTTAATTTAGCATTATAGATTTTAGAGCAATGGGACAACAATTAGAAATTTTTAAAACCAGATTGGAAAAGACATTCAGGTAATAGAATACTATATTTGGAAAACCCTGCAGGTGGCTCCCCAAAAGCTAAAAGCTATTAGAAACAATAAGTGAATATAGCACAGTAGCAGTTTCCAAAATCAACATATAAAAATCTGTTGCATTTTTATATACAAACAACAAATGAGAAGAAATTAATAAAATAATTCCATTCATAATTACTTCAAAATGAGTCAAATACCTAGGAATTAATCTAAACAAGGAGGTAAAGCAATTTTACAGTAAATGCTACAAGATGGTATTAAAGGACAGAGCATGACAAGAGAAAATGGAAAGACATTTCATGTTCATGGATGGGGAGAATCAAAATAGTCAAAAGGATTATTTTGACAAATCAATATGTAATTTAATGCAATTTCCTATTGAAATACCAACAATATTCTTCAAGGAAACTGAACAAAATATATTAAAACGTATATGGAATCCTAGAAGTCCTTTAAGAGCAAAAAGGTATCCTGAGAAAAAAGCAGAGAAACAGAGGTATCATGGTACATGACTTTATACTCTAAAGCAACAGTAGTCAAAACAAGCTGGTATTGAACTAAATGTAGACACATGGATCAATGGAACAGAATCAAATGCCTAGTAATAAATCCATATATATATATATATATTTAATTCATGATAAAGGAGCCATGACCATACAATGGGAAAAGGAGAGTATCTTTAACCAATGGTGCTGGGAAAGCTGGAGGGTCACATGGAAAGAAATGAAATTGGAGCACTCTCTAACTCCATGTACATAAGTAAATCCAAATGGACTAAAGACTTAGATAGAAGACAAGCAGCAATAAAATATACAGACAAAACATTGGTGATATGTCTCATGACAACAATGATAAAGTTGTTTTTGGAAACTCAACCCCTCTGGCAAGGAAATGAAAGCAAAGATAAACAATTGGGATAACCTCAAATTAAAAACCCTTTCACAGTGAAAGAAAATATAAGTAGATTAAAAAAGACATCCTACCAAATGAAAGAAAATATTCACACATTATGCAACTAACAAGGGAATAATATTCAAGATATGTAAAAATCTTCATTTAATAATAAAAAAAAAACAACAAATAATCCAGAGGGAAAGGAGTAGGCAAAAGGGGTGTAAGGGATGGTGGTGGGGGAAAAGAATTTTAAAAAACCTTTCCTACCCAAAAAGAAAAAAATTTTTTTTAAATAATAAATTTTATTTTTATATTCCCCCATACAATTGCAAACGCCCCATTCTGACCCCAATCCTTCCCCTCCCGCCCCCCACCCCCCAAAAAAGTGTCTCTGGTTCATAGTTTTTTGTTGATTTTGATTTTCACTTTCTTATAGTTATTCATTTTCCTGGCCCCTTATTTAAGTTTTCTAGATTCCTGCTATGAGTGAGACCATCCGGTATTTTTCTTTTTCTTTTTGGCTTATTTCGCTGAGCATGATCCCTTCCAGCGCCATCCATGTTGCTGCAAATTGCATGTGTTTATCTTTTTTGAATGCTGAGTAATATTCCATGGTATATATGTACCACATCTTCTTGATCCAGTCATCTATTTTTGGGCATTTGGGTTGTTTCCAAAGCTTAGCTATTGTAAACAGTGCTGCTATAAACATTGGGGCGCAGGTGCTCTTTGGAATTGATGTTTCTGTGTCCTTTGGGTAAATACCTAGGAGTGGAATTGCTGGATCATATGGAAGCTCTATGTTTAGTAGGTCCAGAAATCTCCACATAGCTCTCCATAGTGGTTGGACCAGTTTGCACTCCCACCAACAGTGCAGAAGAGTTCCTTTTTCTCCACACCCTCGCCAACATTTGTTGTTGCTAGTTTTTTTAATATGTGCCATTCTCACTGGTGTGAGATGGTATCTCATGGTAGTTTTCAAAAAGAAAAATTTTTAATGTTGACAGATGTTTTCTCTAAATTATGGGATTACAACTGATTTTTCAATTTTTCTTTGTAAAAATATTTTAAGCTACCATATTTATTATATTCTTTATTGTGGTGAGTTGGGGAGCATTGGGAGAGAGAAGGAAAAATAAATTAAAAATGCTAAATACTTTCATTAATATTTTATATATGATACATTTTAATGTCACAAATTATTATTTTGTGTCACAGATATATTTTATGTCACAAATTATTTTAAATTTTATTTTACCAGCTGTAGGAAAGGAGAATAAATGTTTTCCTCTTTACAGGGCAGCTTTTCTTATACAGGAATCCCTACATAACTGATGGGCTGTAGAACATACTCAAGATTGGTTTTTGCAACCTCTGCCAAGAGTTTCAGATACTTATCTTCGGTAGTTTCTTTTTTCACTACATTCTGCTTTGAAATAGTTTGACTGGAGGTCAAGAGGTAGGAAGAATATCTTAGAAAAAGATCTGTCAGTACAAAGATAAAAACTATCCAAGGGAAAGCACAGACAAAATTGTATTTCTTTACTATTACTACTTCTCTCTCTCTCTCTCTCTCTCTCTCTCTCTCTCTCTCTCTCTCTCTTTCACACTCTCTCTCTCTCTCTCTCTCTCTCACACACACACACACACACACACACACACACACACACACACACGAGTTTTTACTCTAATGTGCAGAAGTCTGTGTCAGCCTCCAGAACATTCCCAAACTGTGAGTGTTTTTCCTCCGTGCTCCACTATAATAAAGGAAACTACTCTCTCAGTGTCTTTTGCTTTATCCTAAGTTCCAAGTCCCACCTTTTGCTTTTTTTTTTTTTTTGCTTTCCATCACCTGACCTGTATCCTCTATTCTCTCTGAATGTTATGCATTTGGTCGTTCAAGCCCTCTCAAATCTGAGCTCACCTTTAACCTGAAATTGCCTGAAGCAGACACACACACACCTCAACGCCCATTTGATCAGCATGGGAAATGGGTGAAAACTGTCCTATAAGAAAAAAAGGCCAGAGTTCCAGTCCCATTTGTCTATTTTAGTTACCAGACCATGGGCATTCACTCAACTTCTGGGGACCTTGGTCTGCCAACCAAACAGGGTAGTGGTAAGAATTAAAAACCTATTTATAATTACTGCTATTTCTAATATTTGTTAATACATAACACATTGACACTTTTCTCAAAAATTTTATTTTCCCTCAGCTAGGGAATGGATTTTATGTCCTTTGAATGCAAAAAAGATAATTTTCTTTGAGTGATTAATACCTACGGTCTGGCAATTGCTGCATACTCCAATAATACTTTCCAAATGAGAAAATGAACAAATTAAAGTAAATAGTGCATGTGACAACAATGTTCCAACATTGAACAAGCTATACAAATGCAAGTTGTTGGGTTTGGGTTTTTGTTTTGTTTTTTTTTTTTTTCATTTCATTGAACAAGCAGCTCTGGAGTGTCTGTTCTGAGCCAAGCACTGTGCTTGGGAAAGACAGCATAAGAAACCTCTTAGTATGTAAAGAATAATTCTTAACACAAAAGAGCTCTTTAACTGGATAGCATGAAGGGAGATTCAAATATATGAGCAGTAAAAAAAGACTATCACTGATTTTTTAAGAGATCTGATGCTAGAAATGTAAGAAACATCCTAAATTTAATATTTAATGAATCAAAGCATTTACCCAAATGGGCCATTTCCTCTGTTCCTTTCTTCTTTTACTTCCCCACAGATAAATTCACATATTTTCATGCTTTGTTTCTTTAAAGAATCATATCCAATTAAGAGCAATATATATTGAACACTTAAGATGTGGCTATCATCACTTTTTTCAAGTAAGAGAAAATTTAGCCTTTGGGCCTTCTTTAATGATAGTCAATGGGCAAATAGAACACTTCTTCTAGAAAAATATTGAATACACACCAGATAGGTTCAGTCCATCATTTACTGTAATTCTTACAAAATGTATTAAATTTGTGCTAAATACTAGCCCAGATTCTGATGGACATTCCAAGTTGACTGAAATATCACTGCTGCCCTCAGCGAGCTTAAATTTAGTAAAAGAGTAATACATGCATACAAATATTCAGTTGTAATTGGGGAAAACATACAAGGTAGGAGTTAATTTATGCATTGTCAAATATTCAGAGAGAAATTACTGTTATTGTAAATGGATCATAATGACAGCCTCACAGGGTGTTAAAATTGTCTATAGAGCCTTGAAATAATTAACAAAATATCTGCAGTGCAAAAATCAGTCATTTCCTAGTTATTACCCAGGCTTTTACCACAAAGATTCCATGCATAATTTCAGAGGCTTTTGTGTAGTAATAGTGATTCATCTTGTATTTTATGTAGTCTTTTCTGGAACCACTGTTTGTATCTCTAAATACAGTCCATGCAAACTCACATCTTCAATGCAATATTAATGTTGTGAGTGCATAGAAATGTTCTCATTTACCTGTCTGTGCTGTTCTTATTCTAGTACTTTAAAAGCAGTTTGCAGCTGAGCCGTTTGTCCCTCTCATTGTGTGAGATTGCTTATAGCTCAGATATAGTGGAGGCATAATAGCTAAACAGTTTTTATTTTCGCCTGGAGGATCATAGATCTGCCCCCTGGGATTTATGCCATCATTTCAAAGACCAAGCTAAGAAAAAATGTGTATTGTCAGACTTGCTTCACCATTCTTTCAAATGAAAGTTTAATCAACTTGACATTTACAGTAAGGGTATCTTGGTGACAGCATTTATGGAGCATACAGCAATCTCTATCTAAAAGTAAATATGAAAATGTGGAATGAAGAAGTGTGGTTGAGTGTCAAATCAAGATTCCAAGTCTAAAAACAGTTCTCAAGGGCTGAGATGTAGCTGAAACCTTCTCATATTTTAGAGGCCATGTTTTTTCCTTCACAGTATTTATAGGTTTTATGGAGACAGAAAAAAAGGATTCTTTAGTCTAATAAGTTTGGGAAACACTTGGGTAAACTATAGGAAAAACATGTTCAGAGCTCAGAACTTTTAATGTGTTAATATGCTATTTGAATTTCCATAAGAAGCATACTATACAACTTTCCAGAACTTTTATAATCATAGAAATATCTTTTCATGGGATACCTTTTGGGACTAGTGTTCTGTGGCAGGTATTTTAGCAACAAAGAACCTGCCATCTTCACATTAAAATTGGGGATTTTCTTTATTTTTCCTCAGAGCTATTTCAAGTCTCATTTTTTTAAAATGTCATTTTTTAAAAAGGCTCTATTTTTGGAAGTTAATAGCTAAAGGTCATATAATTCCTACATTGAGAATTTCTTTATATACCAATGTAACTATATTAAATACATTTACATAATTTTGGTAATACTACAATTATAATATCTGGTATATCCTAAATCATATTATAGATTTATGACATAAAATTATTTGAACACATTGATACACTTATATGAGACAGCTAGAGAAGTCAGAGACAGAGAGTAGAATGGCCAGGGCTTGGGGGAATGGGGAAGGAAGAGTTGTTTAATAAGTATACGGTTTTAGTTTTGCAAGAGGAGAAATGTTCTGGAGATTGGCTGCACACCACTGTGAATACACTTAATACTGATGAACTGTACACTTAATGGTTGAGAGTAAATTTTGTGATTTATGTATTATATCACAATTTTAAAATTCATGTGAATTTCAGTATATACTTAAGTCTCACTAAATGTAAAAATAAAAATAGAATTGTTTCATAATTATATCAGGTTTATTAAGAACATAGCAGTACTTCAGGGCATTCCTAACCACTTGATAATGACAAAGGATATCCGGTCATTTATACATAGAGATTTGAATTGGATTTAATGATTTTTATCCCTATATTGAGAAATGCACTCTCACACATGAAAAAAAATGGAATTATTTGAACATTTAAAACTTTCTCACATTACGCAAAACCAAAACTGGTGGTAGAAAAAAAAATCTGTTCTCTAGAATAGAAATCTAAAGGCTTTAAAGTACTCTGCCTAACCAAGGTAGCAAATGCCAGTGTAAACAGCAAGCATTTGGTGTCACAGTGAAACACACAGTTGAATGGATATTAAAATAAAAGCCACTTTTAAATTTCAAATTAGGATATATTCACAAATATACATACACAAGTATATTTGTCCCTATATTTTAACTTTTGGTATTCTAAACTGTTATCGCTTCTATCACTTCCGATCACTTCCTAACTAGACTTATAGAAACCGTTGGATTCCTATGATGGGAAAAATGTGCTTCTGGACCTCTTTCTTCCCTAGTTTTATTCCTGGTAGAGCACCACTTCTCCTTTTTGTTCCATATATGCAATATTTATTAAAAGCACAATTCCTTTGGAAATTTGGGGATAAGTGTGAAGTAAAATACAAACTGCACAACAGTGTCAAGAAAACGAGGTATGCAGAACAGCACAAACAACTTCTCAGATCTACAGTACCACTCCCTTTCTATGAAGCCCTGAGCAGATGCCCTCAGAAAAATAGATCTGGGGCTTACAATTAATGAAACAGAAATATTCCTGCCACACAACCAACTCCATCCTGTATGAAATAGGGCTTTATTCATTTTGTACAAATAACATAGAAAATACCCTCAATAAGGTGATAATTGAAGAGGGAATTGTAGGAATTGCAGGTGAGGAGAATTGCAGGCACACTAGCCATTTGTCTTTCTTATAGCCCCAGGATAGTTTTAGGAGTGATTTGTGTGATTAAAAGAGGAAGCCTGGGGAACTGTTACAGGGTCAGCATTTCAGGGACAAGGTAAAACTCTGAGGCAGGGTCACTAAAGAAGATAACAACAAAAAGGCCCAGTTTAAGGGAATTTAAATCATCCCTGGAGAGAACAAAAATGTTTTTTCTTCATCATCAGAATGAAAACCCCTCTTAGGAGCTCCGATGTAATTAGAAATTTCTATTGCACTATAATGGATAGATGATCAGTACATAGTTTGGTAAACCTGGAGGACATGAAAACTGAAGGTTGATGGGGAGGCTGTCTGGAGATATAAATAGTGAAATGGAATGCCTCCTGAGCTCTCCCTGATTATCTCACCCTTCAACCTTCAGGACATCCTCCAAATAAATGTATCTTCTTTGAGTGAGAATTACATTTGTGGGGCCTCCCAGGTGGCGCAGTTGGTTGAGTGTAGCGCTGAGAAGCTGTCCACAGCCTCTGCAGTGTGGGTTCAATTCCCCGCGGGCCAGGGAGATTCCCACATGGTGCAGCAGACCTCTCCGGTCTCACCCACTGCTCTCCTCAGCAGTGTATTTTGGTACTTCTGCCTGTTCTGCTCCCCGCTCTGTCTGTGGTGAATCCTGTCACCTACCCGTGCCTCTGGCTTGTACCCCAGCTATTGTATAAATAAAAAATAAATCTTAAAAAAAAGAGAATTACATCTGTGAAGAAGGAGAGAGGCAGTGCTGATGTCAGCCCTACACCTGAGGAATATTTAAATTTTTTTAAGTGCAGGTAATACCATATGGAGACTTCATCAAGGTAATATAAAAGAGGAGTCCATGAAGAAAGCAGGCAAAAGATTAGCCCCATTTGTAGACTACAAGAGTAATTATTACAAGAACTTTTGGAAATTTCTAAACATCCAATATTCCATTGTCAAGTTTTTCTTTTACTCTGTCTCATAGTGTAGTGACAAAACCCTAAAATAAAGAGGGTGTGTGATCTTTTAATTCTGGGTCAAGAAAAGACAAATCTATATAATCCTAATTACATATGTAGTCTTGAGAGTGAATGTGGCTAGAAAAAAAGGAGAGAACCAACCACATCCCTGTGATAAGGGATTAATGAGAGGCCGTGGGAAAGCCTACTTAGGATGGAGCCATGGGCCCAGGAGTTTTACCCCAAAGAGATTCCACATAGGCTCTGACTGTCAAAATGACTGATTCAAACTGATGTATTTTTTTTTTCAGTTGAATTGCTATAATGAGACTATAATTAAATTACTTCTATGATATCTCCAGATGTTACAGTACAACCTAGTAAACTGAACTATACGAGGAAAAAGAAAATCATTTTTCAAATCTCCGATGTAAGCCAAAAACAATGAGAAATCCTAAGTCTAGTTACTAAGTCATTTTCTTTTTCCAGACACTGAATTATCTGAATTAAGTGTTATGCCAAGAGAAGTTCAAAAAGACACTCTACTTAATTCTAGGAGAAACATTTAATGTGTTGTCTTCCAGAGAATCCAGACTGCATTCTTATCTCCCATGCAACTCTTGTTTCCATGTCAGTAGTGATACAAGATTTAATGTCAATATTTTTGTGTAGCTATACAGTTAAGCTTTATTCTGTTGCAAAGCTTCCTGCTGAGGCATCTTTTTATATTAGTTCCCACGTTGTGTTATTTGAAGGGTCTGCCTCCATGGACAGTTTCAGAACACATTACCCTTCTTCCTGCTGCAGATACTGAGCATTTTCTACAGCAACTTCTAAATGCTTAGATGTGGTTCTCAAGCCTTCTCATGCACACAAATCTCTGGGGTAGCTTGTTAAAATTCTGACTCCTGATTTTACATTTTTAAACTAGTTTGCCCAACAGCTCAGCTGTACACTATCCTCAGATCTTTAACAAATACTCTTCATTTTCCCCTTTTCTACCTCCTAATGAAGCCTTCCTGACAGATCCTACTCATGCCGATTTCTTCCTCAGACTCTAGAGTGGTATGTTGACCTCTAATTGAGCCCTGAATCATTTATCTTCTTGTATTGTTTATTTCATAAGTTTCTATCTCCGATCTGAACCGGACTGAACATACCTGGGAGAAGGCCATGTCTAAAATGACCATATAGTCATATATAATAAACATTAAATAATGACTGCAGAGAATGTTCATGGAACAAAGTCTTTCTTGGGAATAAATACAGTTATTTAAAGCCTTGAAGATGACTGGAGAAAGCAGCCTGGGGAAAAAGTAAAGTCATTAAGAGCAAGAAGCCTTGGCAAGTGGTCAGAGGCAAGGCTCTATGCCCTCGGTGCCACTACAGAGGCGGAAACGTGCAGGCAACACACAAATAGGTGCTTCGGGCAGAGCTGGCACTGCACTTTGTCACTGTGCTAATTGGGTCTCTACTTTCTCTAGATTCTAGCACACACACTAGAAAAGGGAATTTAATTACATGATCTCTAAAATCCTTCTGATGCTAGAGTGTGGGGATGTACACACATCTGGGAAGTGTCCCAGGAAGCTCAGTGTTACACAAAGGAAGAAGTGTGTCTGCACAGTCAGTGCCGACAGTGCCATCGTTCTCAACTTGCCTTCCCTAATTTCAAATTATTTCCTCATTAAAACTTTCTCCACTCCTTTAAATCCCTTATAAATTAGAGACAATTCCAGTTGATGTTTTATGTGACTATTTAAGACTTTTTAGCACACTGATACTCCTTTCTTCCACTTTTTGGGAGAAGTTTCTTCTTTGAGTATTTTTGCATGTGAAAATCTTCCTGAGATATTGTTTTATTTTTCTATCTTCTTTTTCCCCCAATATCACCTATAAACCTTTTTCCACTTCATCTCACAGCTTATTTTTCTTTTCCACAGTTCATAAAATGTGCATATCATAATAAAACTGCATTATACAAGTCCCCAGGCTCCTTCCAGCCCTAAAAGAATAAGATAGTTTTGTGATTAAGGTTTTTGTAAGTTGATTCCATGATTGGTTTAGCTGATCTATAGATGTCATTAAGTGTGTTTAGTTTTTCAATAGAAATGTTTACAGACATGCAATAAGATTGCTTTTCAGATTTTCCTTACAATTTCTATTATAAACTAAGAATTATATCCCCTTTGAATGTTTAGTTTATTTAATTTTGCTTGATGTCAAATATTATCATTTTTATTATTAAAGAAAACAGAAGTTAAAGAAAAAAATTAAAGGGAAAGTATTAGCATAATTCCCTCAATTAACCAGAGTAAATTTTGTTCCATGCATGTTGACATGAATTTTAATAATTTACCACTATGACATATCATTTTGTGATCTTTTTATTTGCTAATATAGCATAAACATTATCTCTTTCAATATAATGTTCAGTGGTTGTATCATGTTTCACTGCATTTGACATTTTCCCTCTTTTTGCATATTTAGGTTTTCTATTTCTTATTTTTTGATACAACCCTTATCATCTTCACACAAATAGCTTTTTTCTACTTTAAGATTATGTCCTTAGGAATAGGTAGCTGAGTTGAAATATTTTACTGCTTCTGATAAAAGTATTTCTTTCCAAAATAGGTTGAATCATTTTATATTCCCATTATAAGTGCACTTAAATACAAACTTATCCTAAACAGTTATTCATTTTATAACAGATTATGGTGAAATATAACAAAATTATACTTTTATCACTGCAAAGTGTACAATTGGTGGTATTAAGTACATGTATAATATTGTGCAACCATCACCACTATCCACTTGAAGAATTTTTTCATCATCCCACACAGAAACTCTGAACTCATAAAACAGTGGTTTCTGAATCTTCTCTCCTTAATCCCTAGTAACCTCTATGCCATTTTCTATTTTAGGAAACCATTCTAGGTAACTCATTTAAATGAATTAATACTATACTCTTTCTTTTGTATCTAGTTTCTTTCATTTAGCAACATTTTTTTCAAGGCTTCCCTATATTACAACATGAAACAATATTTCATTCCTTTTCAAAGCTGAATATTATTCTGTGGTAATTATCAGCCTATTTTGCTTTATCCGTTCATCTGTCGATGGACATTTGGGTTGCTACCAACTTTTGGCTATTGTGAATGATCATTGGTGTACAAATAAATACTTGAATCCCTATTTTTAAGTTCAGTGGATATGTACTAAGAAAAGAGAACTTCTGGATTATATGGCAATCCTGTACCCAGTTCTGATGGGTGCTATTCTTTTACTGGGTAAAAAGGTTACTTGTTAGTTTTAGCATACATCTTATTTTCACAAGATTTGAATATTTTCTTTACCTCCATTGCTTTGCATTGCATCTTCTATGAATCATCAGTTCATGTTTCCTGTCCATCTATTGAGTTTTTCCCTCACTATTTTTCTAACAATCTGCATGAGTCCTATGATGGACATCTTTTCCTTTTGCTTTCCATGGATTTTCCTTTGGGAACTACCCCTTTTCTGCAGGCTATGCACTGGTGGGAAATCAGGCCATCTCTTTTACCTAGCAAATTAGACACTTCCTGGAATTTGAATTTTGAGATGAAACAGCAATAGAAGATGACAGCTGTATCATGATGCTCAGAGCCTTCTGAAAACACTGTGAAGCCCTCCATGTTTTCTTTACCCAAACTTATATCATTCATAATAAGACCTGATTTTTGTTGAGCATTTAGTTTCCCAAACTGTGTCATAAAATTTAATTCCAAAAAAAATTCTTTTAAAAAATTAACTAGAATTGGTTTCTATTGTTTATAATCAGACTTAATAAAATATCTCTATTATGTAATCCTTAGTACCTAAGTTCACTGACTCATTATTTTTCTACTAGTCAAAATTTCAATTAGTATCATTAAATCTCTAAATTTTTTATATGACATTTTTTGAATTCCTTCAAAGCTAAAAAATTAACTTCCCTCTACCAGTCAAATCTCTCTACTTTCTATTTTGGTTATATCAAAATGATTCTAACTTATGCCCAGCATTTTATTATTTCTAAATATTATTTCTAATTATGCTTTACATTTCCTAGTAGTAAATGATTTTAAATTGATTAATGTATTTTTATATAGTTCCAATTCTCCAGGTCTCTGAAAGTGCCTGATTTTATGGTGAAATAGATACTTTCCCTTGGCAGAACAATCCATGCTAACGCTCCTAAGGATAATGATGTTCTACAATTATATTTTAGGAAGGAAGGATGGAGTGGAAGCTTATGTATAGCTATTCTTTGTATCTCTTCCTACTTTTTTAAAAAGATTTATTTATTTATGCATACAATAACTGGGGTACAGGCCAGAGGTGTGGAGGTGGGTGAGAGGACTTACCAGAGACAGAGTGGGGAACAGAACAGGCAGATTGACTGAAATACACTGCTGAGGGGAGCAGCGGGCAGGTCAGGAAAGTTCTGCTGTGCCATGTGGGTATCTCCGTGGCTGGGGATCGAACTCGGTTGTTGCAGAGACTGCAGACAGCTTCATAGGTTGCATCTTAACCCCTTGCACCACCAGGGAGGCCCTCTCTTTCTACTTTAATCTTGCTCTAATGTAGCAAGGATAAGAATCATATAGGAGGCAGGAGAATGGCCCTGGATTGTAACTAGGAGGGAAGCAAAGGCCTGTGTGGGGAAGAGTGCCCAAATCAGAAGCAAGGGTAGCATGGGTTAATTAAGCATAACATGAAAGTATTAAAGACTCATTCTTATCCTTGTACAGAGAAGTCTAACCTGAGGACCTAAAGCAGAGATCAAAATAGGAATAATAAAAAATAGTAATAATAATGTAAAACTTTCTCATTACATGAAATCTGACACAGCAGCTGCATACATATAGCAGGTAACAGTCCATCTGCAGCAATCCCTAAGATATTCTTGGTAGTCTAGGATTCTGCAGGACATGATTTGAAACTGCTTGGTTTAAAGGAAAATGGGCCTCATACATCATCAAAAATTTTGCCCAGGAGAAAATAGATGAAGGTAGCTTAAATAACACCTCTCTCTGAAGGAGTTTTCATTGAAATAGGGATTAAAGGGATTGAGCCTCAATAGAGGAATTTCATAAATCGGAGTGAGTGGAACAATTGGCAGGGGACGGAGGCAGTGGCAGGCATGGAACCAACTCACTCACTAAAACCATGTCATGTGTATTGTCACCTGCTTCCTGGATGAAGTGCCAGCCTCAATTTATTGTGAGTCATCATCATCACAAGACACTTGGTACTTTTTTTAGGAGCCCTACTGCACTTGTACACACAAATTAATCCTAATTGCCAATCGGCCACCTCACTCATATATATACATATATATCAACATCCCCAATAATAAACATACATTTGAAATGATTCCAAAGGAGGAGTAGAAAAAGAAAATAAAAATAGAATATGATGATGGCAAGTTAGAAAGAAGAACTTAAGATTCTCTCTAAAACAGACTAACATTTTTAAGGGGGAAATAGTTAAGTGGTGATTAGTTAGTGTCTGAGAGCCTGGCAGAGGGTTTTGTTTGTACTCTTAGCCAAAGAACTGAATGTTCCATAATGTCACTGAAGAATGAAATAGCATCTGGTGAAATTAGTGGCTGATAAATTTAGAGCAAGATGAAGAAATATTAATTTGTACACATTTAGCCAACCTGTGAACCTCACTGCCAGAGGAGGTTGTAGAGTTGAGCACTGTAGTTGTCTTTAAAGCTAAATGAATAACTTTATAACTAGTGGATGCTAGTTCCAACTCTTCACGCTAAGATAAAATGGGTAAACAAAGTACATATTTCAGAGCACAGACCAATTGCTGGAGGGTCAGAAGCAGGGACTTTTCCCTTGTAAATACTAATATATAATTTGCCACACAGAATACAGGAAGCATTTTTACCTCATTACTAGAACTAGGTATTGCCACCCTGGAGAACAGAGTACCACATGCAAGCTCTGGAGAGGGTCTGCTGCAGAATTAAGTGAGGATAGTCAGAGAAATACACTGGTTGTGAGCTTCCACACCCATGAGCAGCTCACTACAAGCAAGCAAACAAGGACAAGCCAAGCACAACTTTTCTTTTGCCTCATGTTGTCTCCTCCCCCAGCTTGACAGTTCTCATGCCAGGGTTTCATCCTGCCAATAAATGAATGTTGAGTCTCCCCTTGCTCCCCTGGCTGAGAATCTCCTCTCTGCTAGTCCATTCTGTATGCCTATCTTCAAAAAATGAAGATTCTCCATTTCTGAGGGTCTGCTTAGAGTTCCTGTGCCTCCTCCCTTCCTAATGTGGGCTGGATCTTGAACACTTTCCTTTTATGCATGTGTTCAAAAATCAGTCAAAAAGCTATCTAGGGGGCCTCCCCGGTGGTGCAGCAGTTGAGTGCTGGGTTGAGAAGCTGCCCACAGCCTCTGCAGCACCGGTTCGAACCCCGGCCGGGTGCGGGTCCCACATGGCGCGCAGACCTCTCCTGCCGTATGCTGCTCCCCTCAGCAGTGTACTTCATCTGTCTGCCTGTTCTGCTCCCTGCTCTGGCTCTGGTGAATTCCCTCACCCTCCCGTGCTTCTGACTGTACTCAGTGCTTATATAAATAAATAAATAAATCTTTTGAGAAAAAAAAAAGCTATCCTGGTATGTAATAAAAATGTGTATAGCAGCCCAAGCAAAGAACATTTAACTTCCAGAAATAGAATCAACATCCTTTATTTTTACTAAATTAGAAAATGCATTGGAAAACCTAAGCAGATATGATATTTTAAGTAAACTCAAAATTAAAAGTTTGATTTAAATTTTCTCATTTCAATTAGGATTAGAATTCTGATTTGGAATGAGAACACTAATATCTTTTTTCTTTATAAAGCATATTAGGTCTTATATTTCTTTTTTACATGGACAGTTTGGAATTTGGCCTTAAATCCCTTAATTGGGAACAATACTTAGTTTGATTCCATTTCATAATGGAGAACAGATGTATCCAAATGTAGGTACTTCCAAACATGTTTGGTTTTATATTTAGAGTAATTACTCTCAAGACATTTTTAAGAACTCTAATTTTCCAATACAATCACATTTAGCTTTCTGTATCATAATATACAACTATATATTTGATTACCCTTCATTTATCTCAAAGTACTAATTGAGAGATAAAATGTACATTATGTTTGTTTGAAATACAGATCCATGTTTGGAATTAGATTTTCAATTCAGCAATTGGAGAATTCCTATAATTTCCAATTCTGAAAATTTACTTTAGTTTACAGTATGGCAGGTTATGCCTTACCAAAGAATAACTATTTTTCTGAAGATTATGAAAACATGTTTTTAACAAATGAAAAGTAGATTATATTTTATTACTTATAAATATTATATATAAATATTTTAATATTTATTTTAAACCTATATTTCAGAGATAACCACTTTTTATGCTAACATTATGTATATTATTTGGATTTAAACTCCATTGAAAGTTTTGTTTTTCTCAATTCATTAAAATATCCAGCACTGCATAGACACGCTCCTAAATTGCATTCTTTTGACAAAGATGCTGCCGTCTTCTATGTTTCTTGAATTATATTGTCCTCTCAGTCCCTCTCATTTTTCCCTTTGTTAAAGACATGGAGACACAAATCATTTCATACCTCCAGAAAAGCAACAGCACAACTGTGATAAAAACAAGAACTGACACACCCTTGGTAGCAGGCTCAAAAACAAGATGTGACTCCATTAAACTGGAGAGAGCATGCCAGTTTGAAGAAACTGGAAATAATACAGCTTCAGTCCACTGATGTCCTAGTGGACTGGCAGTAGGTACTGCAAGAACATGTGGATGTTTCCAGAAAGGCCAGGTACCTAAAAGCTCTCCCAAACTTGGAATGTAGCTAACTAAAATAATTTAAATATAATTTAATTTATTATATCACCAAATCTTAAGTGTGTATGGGAGTTTCCCCACTATCAACAAGCAATGGTTGGACACCAGCTGGGTGTCCAAGAATTCGACTGAATTCTAACACAATTTGGAGATAGCATCAGATTCCACAGGTTGAAGACTCAGTTCTACAAGACAGTCATGCACATCCCTGAGACTCACACAGCCCTACCTAGCTCAGATGTCAGTTGTAAACCCAGGATGTTATCTGTGCTTCTGACTAAAATTGGTTACAGATTGGAGGTTCCCATGACCCCTTCCTTGAGTTCTGCTAAATTACTAGCATGGCTCACAGAACTCAAAGAAATTTTACTTGCTAAATTGCAGGTTTATTATAAAAAGAATATAACTCAGAAAGAGATGCCTAGAGTAAGGTTGTAGAAAGGGATGCAGTTTCATTCCCTAAGTTTGCCATGCTCCCCAAATATCCACTTGTTCATCAACCTGGATGCTCTCTAAATACTGTCCTATTTGGAAAAAAGAAGGAAATAAATAAATAAAATAAATACTGTCCTGTTTGGGTTTTTAAGGAGGCTTCATCACATAGGCATGACTCATCAAATAATTGGCAACTGACAACTATTTTAACCTTTGGGGGATGGCTGGTTCTCCTGGCAACCTGCATCCATCCTTAGGTGTTTCCAAAAGGCATCTCATTCACATAAAAAAAAAAATCTTTATCACTCTCAACATTTAGAAAATTATAAGGATTTGAGAGTTATGAGTCAGAACTATGGATAAAGATCAAATATATATTTCTTATAAATCACAATAAGGCAATGAGGATGTGGAGAAACTAGAGTCCTTGTAATGTTGCTGGAAGGAGTATAAAATAGTGCAGCTACTTGGGAAAACAATTAAACTGTTTCTTTAAAAGTTAAACATAAACTTAACATACAAGCCAATAATTCTACTCCTAGGAATTTATCCGAGGGAAATCAAAATGTATGTCCATATAAAGGCATGTTTCCAAGTTTATATCTGCACTTTTCATAACAGTCCAAAATTGGGAGCAACTCAAATGTCCATCAACTGGTGAATAAATAAAATGTAGTCTATCCATGTAATGGAATATTACTGAACCATAAAAAAGAATTATCTACTAATATTTACTACAGTCTGAATGAAATATAAATCATTATGCTAAGTGAAAAATAAGACGCAAAAGGCTACATTATTTTATGTCACCTTGTATATGAAAAATCCAGAAAAGAAAAATCTATACATATGAATATAGATCAGTAATTGTCTAGGGTTTCAGAGAGTGGTAGAGCTAGAAGAGAATGGGGAATGAATGAAAATGGAGAGGGAATTTCTTTTGAGAATGATAATGTTCTAGAACTGATTGTGGTGATCACTGAACAACTCTGTATAGTCTGGAAACTCACATTGAGTTATACTTTAAGTCATTAATAAGGTATGTGGATCATTTATCAATTAATCATATATCAATATATGATATCAAAAATATGTCAAAAATTTTTTAAAAAGCAAGAATGAGAAGCAAAGTTTTAGGTTAGGAAATAAGAAGAACAAGAAAAGTAAGTGAGAAGGAGGGCAGAGTGACAAGGAAACTAGGCATCATACATTGTGGCTGGTGAGCAGAGGTAGTCTGGGATTGGTGGAGTGAAATTGAGGGAGTCATGCTTGAGCCTTCCCAGAGTCCAGTGTTTGACAGATGTTGGAAAGTACTGCTTAATGGTATCCTTTGGAATGAAAGGAAAGCCAGTGATAACCACAAAGACTAACAGCACCTCCCAGAGGATTCTGAATTTGCATGACCACATAGAGAAAGGGAGAAAACCCCAATGATTACAGAAATTAAATGTAGCATCATTGATGTGAGTAGGGGCTCAGCATAGATTAAATTTGATAGAGGAATACTTCAATAAGCTAACTGAGACATTATGATTGTCTCAGTGATTTTCATCTTTTCTTTTCTATTGTGTAATGACTATGAGTTTGGGGGAGAATAATCCCCAAGGACAAGCCCTGATTAGTTTCTGTGAATCAGAAGAAACCTATCTTCTTTTCACGTATGGATCATGAAATGTTTAGCTTTTTGCTCTAAGAGTTCTTGAAACATCATGCCATTTTTAGGCAAAAAAATTTTCCTGTGTGAGGATTTCCTTTTTACCCTAAAACACACTAGACAAACAACAGAAGAATAAAAGAATAAATGGAAGTAGTATTTTGAATATTATGGGTTCAGCAATGACATGCTCATCAATTTACTTGACACATTTTCAAGTTAAACAGTATCATATGGATCTAATTTGAATTGCGTGCAAAGTTTAGATAAACCCCAAACAATTGGCTTTGCTTATGTATGCCAAATGGCAGGGATAAAGGGTTTGCAGCTCCAACAACTTTTAATCTGCTATGAACATGCACTGTTTCTATATATTTCAAAGCATTCTTTGCTTAGTTTTTACTTTATCCTAAGAGTGTTTCTCTAGGATATAACTTTTATTAAGTACAGTTGAAGTGCAAGATTAATGAATCCCAAAAGGTGCAACAATTGAAGATATTAATGATAAAGAAAAAATAAACAAACCTTTATTATATCCTATTTTGTGTATAAACTTGGATTTTTTTGTACTTTCAAATTATTAGATTTTAAAAATTATCTGTACTTATTATTTAGTTGCTACATAAGATAATCCAATATCTTGAGTTGGGATGAAATGTACCACAATTTTTCTTTCAAAATGAATAGAAATATGTTTTCCACTTAATGAGTCTTTACTTAGTATCAGGGATTTCAGGAAGGAATTAGCCAGTTAAAAATAGATGGGTATGGTTATTTCAAATAACTAGTGAATCAGGCCAGGGCATTTCTCTGGCTATAGGATTTGGTTGCCCATTAGGAAAAGATTAAGAAACTCACTTTATGGTTATGAAAGGGAAGGTTTTCCCTACTTAATGTGGACAATGAAGTGTGTGCCTCTGCAAGGAGGTGGCAGCCATTTTGTAGCCTTGACAGAAAAATAGATAGGTTTGGTTTAAAGCTAACATCATCAAAGACAGAGTGAAGACATAGACATCATCTCTAGCTTTGAATATAATTTACCAGCAAAATCAAACTAAATTGTATTTCTGGAGTTTCTAATGATACTTTTGGCTTAAGGCAAATTAATCTGAGTTTTGTGTAAATTACAATAAAAAGTATAAATTGGATCTTCAAGTCTTTGAAAGTATGGCCGTCAATATATGCAGAGAAATCCTTTCAGGAACAAGAAAAATAATACAATGTAAATTTTTTTTAGATCTTTCTCATAGTAGCTTAGTTACGCTGGAAATTCAGAAATGGAAATACAGGAGACAAACCACAAGAAAGTGTGATTCCATGAGGATTAGGCAAGCAGTAGAGCTGGCTCCATTCCTCAGGGCATCTGCCAATTATAATAACCTCATCTGGGTTTTAATTGGCCATGTGTTTAAGGAGCAGAAGCCAAAACCAGGGGCCAGAGTAGAAAATCGCAAAAGACACACCTGCATGAAACTAGGACCACTTGAAGAGCAACACCTATAGTGGATAAATGAGAAAACAAATGTGACCCACAGAAAAGATGCCTATCTCAATCTTTTTCTGGATGGAGCAGATAAAGAAAACAGTTCCTTTTGAGATTTCTTAACCACAAACCATATTCACATGGGTTTGTCACTAAACTTTGCACTGCATTAAAAAACCTCAACTTGAAAATTGAATTTAATGGGACCCTAGCTCAGTAATGCCTCAGGTACTATTGTTATGGAGAAATATGCAATAAATGCAGGCCTCAAGGAATTCCCACAGATAGAAATCCAAGGTCTCAAATCACAATAAGAAATGATTAACACTCAAGGAAACAAGCAACCATGAACAAAGACAGCATAAATAACAACTGCATAAGCAGTTGTACATTAATAAAAATGCTGCACTTCAAAACTTCTGGAATGTAGCCAAAAGTCTTTATAGGAAAATTTAAAGTCTAAAATGCTTGTATTAAAGAAAAGCAAAATTCAAAGTCAGCTGCATAAGGCATTTATCTCAATACAGTAGAAAAAGAACAAAATAAAATCAGGAAATGTACAGGGAATAAAATAGTAAGGCCAGAAACAGAATGTATAAAGTGAAAAATAATGATATGAGAGGATTAATAAGACCAAAAATGGTTCTTTGAAAAAATTAATGAAAATTACAAACTTCAGGCAAGATTGATTAACAATGACAGCACAAAATATCAGGAAGGGAAAAAGAAAGCATGACAAAAAAGACAGCAAAGATCAAAATGATAAGGAAACAAAAAGAAATTTAATGTTCACACATTTGAAACACTAGGTAAAATGGACAAAATACCCTTAAAATTTATCAAAACTGGCTCAAAGTTAGTAAAAAAAAAAATCAGAATGGATATGAGTAGTTCAAAATTCTCCCTCAAGAACATAGCAGAAACAGATGTTTTATCCAACAGAGTTCAAGGAAACTTTCAAAGAAGAGATTAATACAAACCTTTTAATTAATAAAGGGAAAGACTTTATATTTCAGTGTGTATGTGGATGTATGTCTTTTTACATTAAAAGTAAATAGTAAAAAGGGGCAAAATAGGCTAATCTTACTGCAGGAGCAGAAAATTTCTTTAAAAGCTGAAAATAATTCAGCCATGTATAAAAAGTTAATATATTGTCACTAAATTGGATATTTTCTAGGAATACAAGTTGCTTTATTAGAAACTATTAAATAAGGTATCACATTAACATAAAAAGGAGAAAATTAATTTCAATAGATTCAAATAAGTAGCTGATAACCATTTCCATATAGTCGATAAGGTATGAAAAGAAATTTCTTTAACCTGAACAAGAATATGTACAAAAATCTTTCAGCAAAATTTATACTCAATAGTGAATCATTATAGTTATTCCAAATAAAACTTTTTCAAGATTAGACTAAATATCACAAATGGTGCAATAAAGAAAAAAGGGGAAAATGCAAGGATTGTAAAGAAAGTAAATTGTTATTATTCAGAGATACAATGATTATCCACAAAGTGGAAAACCTGAAGGAATCCACCCAACTTAAAATTAGTAACAGATTTTATGGAGCTATCATTTGACCCGGCAATTCCACTCCTAGGGATCTACCCAAAGGACACAAAAACATTGATTCAAAAGACCACCTGTACTCCTATGCTTATTGCAGCACTATTTAAATAGGCAAAACCTGGAAACAACCCAGATGCCCAAAAATAGATGACTGGATCAGGAAGATGTGGCATATATACACAATGGAATATTATTCAGCAATCAAAAAAGATAAACTCATGCCATTCACAGCAACATGGATGGAGCTGGAAGGAATTATGCTCCGTGAAATAAGCCAGAAGGAAAAAGAAAAATATTGGATGGTTTCGCTTATAGCAGGAATATAGGGGAACCAAATAAAACATCAGTGTAAAAAATAATAGTACAAAACACAACAAAGCAAAAATGGACAATTATAAATCAGAGACATCCTGCGGGCGGGGGAGGGACAGAGGAGCACAGGGGACTGAGGTGATGGTGCATTGGTGAAACTCTATGGGGACTATACCTGAGGGGGTGAGGGGAAGAAAATATCATTTAAAAATGAACAATGATGTAAAAAATAAATATATATATATATAAATTAGTCACAGATTTTAGCTGTTAGCAGTTACAAGGTCAAGGACCAAAAGTCTGGCATTCTTCTACAACATCAACAAACTGCTAGAAAATTAAAATTTAAGAATGTACTTTGTATTTGTTTAATAGTAAAAAAAAATAAAAATTATAAAGTATTCAGGAAAAAATTCTAATAAAAATATGTAAAAATGTGGTTTTGGTTCTTTGTTTTAGTTGTTTGACATAGAACATATCACAAGAATTCAAAGCTGTCGTTTAAATGGGGTTTGAGAAGGAAGAAGAGGTAAAAAGAAACTTCTGTCAACCAATCCTTATTTTTTTCCCAGCTGTATCTGGATCCCATTTCCAGAATAACTGAAGTCATGAATCCTTGAAACTTTGCAGATTCTCAATGCAAATTAATGTGCTCCTAACCTTTCCCACGGATGGTTTGACACTCAGCTTTCTTGGCTTTGCTAAACCAGTTAGATAGCATCCTTCTACCCACAAGATTCCACTATCTTCTTTTTTGTTTTCTTTCATCTGGAGGGTTTGTATTCCTCCTCCTGGACCCCCAGACTCCTAACTTCTGCTTGGGAGAGGTTCCAGAAGAACATACAAGTAAGTGCGTGGTTGTGAATGAATATGTGTCTCTGTTCAAGTTACCAGTATTTTTTTTTTCTGCCAGATACTCTAATGTTCTATCAGCATATCCCTATGAGAAATAATCATTTGGAAATCATATAAATTGGGTATTGACTTAGCCAAGTCAATAACTTGACTTTGTTGCAGCAGAGAAGTCATTCCAGGAAACTCTAACCAGTGCACAGCTATCACATTAAATGGCTTTATCAATATGCCTAGTTTATCTATCCTAAATTAAGGGTATTATCAATGATGGAATTGGAGTCAAGTCCAACAAATAGCTGGGGGAGGAGGAATTGGGCCAGAGGACTGGCTAGGCGTATACTAAAATACTCCTCTTTGGGGCATAATTTCATTGTGGCCTTCTTGAGAGCTAGGATAAGAAAACCCAAACCACCCTCGTAGATCCCTGGAAAAACAACTTCAAGGTGCTTTTGTATGGCATATAAATAAGGCCTGATAGCAAAGATTTCTCTCTTCCTTCTTGCTATGACTGAGAAGAAAAGGTAAAATGTAATGACACGCCTTTTCAAATTCCCCCTTTGTAACTGATATTTAATAGGTACTGTTTTCTGCTGCTATTCTTTTTCAGATTTTTCACATTACACACGTACCTCAAGGTGATCACTCATAATTGACACCATTTTAGAAATTCTTTTTAATGATGATTTTAAATTATAGTAATTACAAGATCTTTGCTAATTTAAACTATGAACCCTTATCTATATCTGTACAAAATTGGATCTAATTTCCTTCAAAACTTATAATTCAGCACAGAATAAAATCTTTCCTTTTATCTTCAGATCCTCTACCTAGTTTCTAAAAAATCCCTTTTCTAACGTTCAGAAAAGGAAAAGAAATGCCACATTACTGTGTTTATACCTTAAAACTTCATGTGCAAAGAATTTTCTTGAACTTGCACTTGTTTCAAACATGACACCCTCCTTGAAGATGTTTCCAATTTCCAAAGCAAAAACTAATTATTCTTCCCTTAAATTCTTATAGACTTTGAAGTTAGTTTTCTTGTATCATTTACAGGTAAAATTTTTTGGGATTGTTCTCCCCACCTACCCACCCCTTCCCCACCCCTAGACTGTAGAGTTTTCTAGGAAAAAATTGTAACATTCTTTCAAACTCAGTACCAAAGTACATAATATGAAGTCTTCTTTATCTTTTCATTAATTATTAGTCTTTCAAGTGGGCATCAAACTTGTGGAGTTTATAATATCTATCCATTCTTTAAAAGTATATTTATCACTTCTTCCACTTAAGATAGGCTCTTTCTAAAATACTAGCTATACCAAGAGCCATAAAACAAAATGGCAATGATACCTATTTTCATTTCATCTTCCTCATAAACAGATAGAATTATTTATAATTACTAAATGAAGCTAAATGTTCCAGTATAATAAATTTTAAAGTCACCTGTACCCTGTATCTTACTAGAATTACTTCCACATAGGACTCAATCAATGACAGTGGTCTGTTTCATCACTTTTCTAAATTTAAGGTGAATTTGGTGGAAAAGCATGATATATATAGATATATAGATATAGATATAGATATCTATGTATATATATATATATATAGATAGTTTATATATATAAACTATCTAATTGGGAAGTATAAAAACCAATCAATAGTGAGTTGTGTTTTTTAAAATAGCATTTACAGTCAAGAGAAAAAAAATTAAATGGCATGTAACTCCACTCTGAACATGTTAGGTCATGTATCTTAAGGTTTCTGATCTGGTTCCAGTTTCAGAACTCTGACATTAATTGTATGCTTTTGACCATGACATTTTACCTCTACAACAAAAAAAGATGTAGGAGTAGGTGATAGCCAAAGCTCTTTATAATACGTGTGCAGTGTCACCACCTTTAACAAAGCCTGGTAACCAAAGCACTTTGAATGGGGTTCAATCTTTCTCACCCCACACAGAATTCTAGTCAACTCCAAGTAGTACTGTGGAGAAGCTCTTCTTTGCGTGTGCACATAACCGCACACCATGCCTGCAGGGTTGTAAATGCAGTTACAGCTGATGCTATAAATCAGCTTTGAGCTGGTGATAGGTTAACATTAAAAGGATTAAGGCTTGCTTTGACAAGGGCTGACATCCAAAAATTAGATTTAATGTTAAAAGCTGGAATGCTAAAGAAAATAAAGAGTAAGTAAGGGAGAGACAAATGGAGTTAAATAAGAGCAAGTGGGTGTTAAATGCATATTGGAATTATTTTGAACTCAGTTTAAAAAATGTTTCATTCAATGGTTCAAAATGGTAGTGTTGGCATAAATGCTCATTATGATTACAAAATATAGAAAAAATGCTTTCAGTGGATATTTTCATCTTTCAAGGTAAGTATTGTGCTACTGCAAATTTTTTTATAGAAATGACTAATTCTGGTGCTTTTTTAGTACTTTTCAGCTTCACAGCATTTGAAAAACATGCTAATACTTTAAAATTAAGCAACCTCCTAAATCTCAGGAGATAGATTTATTTTTCTCTGAGCTTATTTGCTAGAAAGTTAACTAACAGTCTTTAGCAGGACAAGTTAATGTTAATCAAAAAGCTGTTTGATGGTTGACATGGGGTGCACCTCCAGGTGTAGACAGGTTCAGTGAGCTGCATAAGCACCAGGATATAAGTATCCACTAAGATCCACAACTTACTTTTTCCACCTACCACTATGTACTCTGTGAACCACCTCCTAACAATGAAAACAGGGTCTGGAGTTGGGGGGTAAAACTTTTGAAAACACACCTATCTGGCCCTCCACTGAAAACCTTCTGAAATAGAAACTCTGAGGGTGGAGATGGGAAAAAGCACCCCAACTAATTCTCATGATGATCTAAGTATGAGAAGCACTGGTCTATTTCCTGACCATTCTCAAGTTCTCTAATCCAGATCACTTACTTTTACTGAAAGAAAAAGCAACACACACACACACACACACACCCTTGCAAAACACTCTCCTATAATTAGTTGGGTGGTACATATTACCAACAAAACACACACACACACACACACTTGCTAAACACTCTCCTACAATTAGTTGGGTGGTCTTCACGCTAGAAGATCTGGTTGGTAAGGCAAACATGGAAACAAATGTGGGCCCATGGTGTTCACTCTGCTTGAAAAGCCTCTGCTCTTTTGGTCCTTTGTTTGGACTCATGATGAGACGTACAAGCTGTAGAAGTGTATTACAGCATCATTGAAGCCATCTTCCCTGTGGAACTACTCACTCGCCTGCAAGGAGAATTTATTATTTCATCCCCACTTCCTAGCAAGGTGTCTGGCACAGGTTCAATAATTCTCATGTGCTCTTAGAGAGTTCACAGGATTTAGGGACATGACTGTGTTTTGAAAATAACATGAATTGTGGAGAAATAGTGAAATTAAAACACACCTTAATAATTACAGGGGCTCAGGTTGCCTTTGTAAGTCCGTCATTGGAAGCACTGGTAAAGTTCACCCCTTCTGAATTAAAGGGTGAGTCTGGGAGGTTTAAAAACTGTAACAGACAGCAGCTTGATTCCCTTTCCTTTACTACTTCTGAGGACTTGGTAAAAGCAGTTAAATTATCTGTTGGTTAACACAAGGTTTTTGTTTTTGTTTTTTTAAAGATTTATTTATTTTTATACAAGAATTGGGGTACAGGCCAGAGATGCAGGGGAGGGTAAGAGAATTCACCAGAGACAGAGTAGAGAACAGAACAGGCAGACGGACCGAAGAACACTGCTGAGGGGAGCAGCGGGCGAGACAGGAGAGGTCTGTCCCGCCATGTGGGTTTTTCCCTGATGGGCCGGGAATCGAACTCATGCTGCAGTGGCCCCATAACACAAGGTTTTTAAGAATGTTTATTTTTACTTTCAACCATTAACTTTCTAAAGTCTCTGGTAAGTAAAAGTTTATGAGTTTTCTTAATAATCCTTTGATGTACATAAGCAATATGCATATTTTATGTTTTCTAGAATTGAAAGTTTTTAATATCTTCAATTTCAAATGCTAAACCCCCTAGTTTTACATATTCTTCTAGCTAGAGTTTTTATAGCTGAGAGTTTATATTTACACTAATTATCATTAAAATGCTGCTAAATTAACATATTTCAGTGATCCTAAGGTGCACACTCTTGCCCACATTTTCACATGGCCCAAATCAGGATGGTTTTAAAACTGTGGTCTTGCTTTTAATGAAATACAGTAGCTTTGCTATCAATGTACAATGTTTCTTTGCAACCCAAAGAAATGTCAAAGAACCCTAAATGCTGTACCCTAAGTTTTCCAAACATATAGCAAATTTTCTTGCAAGAGGAATTTAAGAAAAAAGTTCAACAAGTTTCTATATTTTAATCTACCAAGTATATAAACATTTTATCTTATAAGCAGTTCTGTGAAACAGAACACAAAATTTAATGTATATATTAATATTTTGTATACATTAATGTATACATTAATCTTTTGTATATATTAATCTTTAATGTATATATTAATCTTGTGAAGCTGTGACTTCATAAATTGTATATTTTCAGAAATTAAAAAGTAACTGGAAGTTTTTTCCAAATTAGTTTACACACGTACTTTTCTTTGAGATAAAGAATATAGCCCATGTTAGAAATACCTGAAGAGACCAGATGTCCCCAAACTAGGATGTGAGATGGGCCTAGTAAAGCGTTTTCTTCATTTCTATAGTAGTCACCTGTGGAAGTCCTAAGAGGTGACTTAATCCATCCTGACCAGAAAACTTCTGACTATAGAGAAGTTCAGGTAAGGACACTAGAGAATATTCCAGAGATAGGGTCAGAAAAAAAATGGCCCAAATCAAAGGTTTCCATAACTGGATGCCTTCTTAGGAAATGGGATGAGAGAAAACTAAAAATGAGAATAGACAACCTGAGTTTGGCAGACCCAAAAAGCAATACTTAAATTCTGAAGACAGACCATTTTGTAGGTCTGTTTTGTATTTACAAAATTCACTATGCTCTGATTTTGTTTGTGCCAAGAAAACTGATATCACTACCATATATTTTTAATCAATACATTCTATTGATTTAATAATGGGTTTTCAGGGGGAAAAGCACATACATCAAGTGTGCTCATCATCACTTATTATTACAGAAAAACAAATTAAAACCACAACGAGATGCCATCTCTCATCACAAAGAATGACCTATATCAGAAAGACAATAAGCAAGTGTTTGTGAGAGTATGGAGAAAAAGGAACCTTTGTACACTGTTGGTGGGAATGAAAATTGGTACAGTCACTATGGAAAACAATATGGAGATCTCTCAGAGAATTAAGAGCAGAACTACCATATGATTTATCAGTTCCACAGTTAGATATTTATACAAAGAATATGAAAACACATGTTCAAAAATATTTATGTCCCCCTATGTTCACTGCAGCTTTTCAAAAACATGGAAACAACCTAAATATGGATGATTAGTTAAAGAAGGGGAGGCATATATACATAGTATAATACTACTTGGTTATAAAACGATGAAATTTTGCCATTGTGACAACATCAACCTTGAGGTGATTATGTTAAGTGAAACAAGTCAGAAGAAAAAGATTATTGTGTGATTTCACTCATATATGGAATATAGAAAAACAAAACAAAGGATCAGGTAAAACCAAATCAATAACATGCCCTAGGAATTGTAGACTTGAGGCTACCAGAGTGGGAGGGGAGGCTGGAGTACAAAGTGGGGAAGGGGTCCAATGGACTTTGGTGGATGGTTTCAGTGGAGGATTAAGTGGGGTAACACACACCTGAAGGGTTTGATTCCATACCTTTGAATAATATATAGCAATGTGAACCATGTTATCTCAATAAAAAATAAAAATAAAAACCCTTTGACTGGACAATAAATTGATGGTTGGGAGGTGGGTAGGAGGAAGGTTCCAGGGTGTCAGTTTGATAATGGTGAATGGTAACTAGAACTTTGGTGGTAGAAATGGTGCAGTATGAACACTTACAAAGTTGTGAAGTTATATCCCTAAAACATATGAATACTGTAAACCAATGGTATATCAATTTAAAAAAATTTAAATCAACCATTCACCATTTTATATTTATAAAAACAAGCAACTGGATGTGCAAATTAAATTAAAATGTCCCTGTTTTTATTTCTTCTAAAGCAATAGAGAGAAAAAAAAGATACTGAATTCTTTTACTTTTTCATTAGGAAACTATTCCTAAGCTAAAAAATTAACAAGTGTTCATTTGAATGTTAAAATTGCATGTAATGGCAACATCTAAACAAGGCAGATTTTTAAGCATTTATTTACTTATTAGTTCAGAATATCTCATTTCCCTACTCACTTTTCTTTATTTCCTTGAGTCCTGGTCAGTACTGTATAAACTCCACATTCAGTGATTATCAGAGAAAAAAAAAAATAGTTCAACCAACCTTCCAGAAAATGATTCTTTTAGTATTCCAGGATGAAGTTAATTTCTCCCATTCAATACTTTTTTCGTTTAAAAGACACAGCTTCCTGTAGTCCTTTGGGGCCTATTTAATTTCTGACATTTCTCTATTGGAAAATGAACTGAATCCATCAACCTACATTTCACTATACAAATATCCTTCAATCACCAGTAACTAGAGCTGAATTATAATCTCATGTGATAACTATTCCATAAGACAAAAGCTCTCTTGCCCATTTTCTACTATAAGTCATCTAGCTTCTCTGCCAAAACTCTTTTCCGTGAGCAATTTAAAAATCATTTTCAACTCAAAAAATAGCTCACCTCTTATTTAGTTCTTTAAGTCACTATAAGCAGATTCTATGCTATGCCAAAGACCATTTCTTATTTTCCTCAGAACTCAAATTGTCAGCTTCCCTAAAACATAAAGTCCATTCAAAATGAAATAGGATGAGAGAGGCAAATAGTAAGAACTAGAATTTTTCTTATAAAAACCAAAATTTGAGAAGAGCCCTGAAAGATAAATATTATTAGAATGAGCAATAAGACCTCTGGGAAAAGAATAAAAACAGAATAGAGTTGAGGACCAGAAAGGGAAGTAATGAATTAATGATTAATGGCATTTGCATGTAGCAAACATGCAAGAAGAACAAAATAAAGAAATAATCTTAGAATTCCATTTGCAACTCAGCCTTTTTTTTTTTCCTGTGGGAATAGAGACTATATTAAGTAAAGTAAAACTCTGCCAACAGCAGTGGCTGTGTTCCCTAAGCCCCTAGGGGCCTGATCCATGTTCCGCAAAGGGGATGACAATGAACAGTGCAGCTCACAGTCTGTTGGTGGGGACGTGTACACAACACAATATTATACAAATCAGAATGACAGAAATGATCAAATTGATAAAATAGAAACATTTTTAAAGTGTCATGGGTGCATAAAAGTGGAAGCAATTAATTTAAACAAGGAGGGATTCAGAAAATCAAATGACTGTTAAACTTTAATTTGGGCCTTGAAATAAAAAGGAATTCATTTGGCAGAAAGAGGAGGGGAAATGCATCCCGGTGTGAGGAAATGGTAAGGAGGCTTGAAAATGGATGTGCATTCAGGAAGCAGCAAGTTGCCCCACATGGTGCATGGTTGGAGTGTGCAGCCAGGAGAAGAGGTAGGAGGTGATGCCAGAACCACAACTGAGGCTCTGTTGAACCAGCAAAAATTTTTGTGCTAACAATGACATGGTCCTTGTGCTCTAGGAAGTACCCCTCTTGAAGAATAATAAATTATTAGAAGGGGAAATTAATAATGTAGAGTTAAAGCTATGGCAATATTCCAGCATCTAACAGTGACACTCAGATAGAAGGAGGCAGTGAATAAAAGATATTAGGAGATAAATTCAAGTGGGCCGAAAAATTCTGGGTTTCAGAGGGTAAAGAGAAAGGAGGAAGTAAAGCTAAGAAGATAACTTAAAGAACCTTGATGGACAGTGGGTAACTGTTAGATACATTGAACTGGGAAATGGATAGGAGAAAACAATGTCTTGAAAAGAGAGGCTCAGTAATTGGGACTGACTCGCACTCAGCATGAACATTTGAAATAAGAGTGGCCTAACCTATTACAGTCACATTTTTAAAACTTTGTGCAAACACATTTATACTAATTGACAGGTTGCTATTATCATAAGTTAACTGGCTTCCATTATTTATTAAATCCTTCATTAGCTTCAGAGACACAGATGTCAGATATAATGCATGTCCTGCTTTACCAGCATAGCGCTGCTAATACTAAAAACAAAATGACTGAGCATGTCCCCATCCTCCATATGGCAAGAATGTCTCTTTTTCTTCATTACTGAGTTCTAGGAACCTGTCCTCCTTACTTGCATTCACCCAGAAGTAAAAGAAACATTTCATTAATCTGTCAGAAGCCCCTGCCCTGCCACCAGCTTGATTCTTGAAGGATGAGGCTTCCATCCCCCCAACTACCACTCCCTCCTGCCCCGGGCAGGCCTCCACCTGCGGAAGGCCCTCCCAGGCACCCACCTCCCTGAAACCAACCAAGTTCAACCTTCTGGGTCTCTCACTTGCCCGCATCCCCATCTTCATGGCCCTTGGAGAACGCTTTCATGACAGCAGTGGGGATTAATCGTGGACAGATGCATGCGAGATGGAAAGTACACAATGGCCTCACAGAAGAAGCTTAAGTCATTCCAGATGAATTATGAGATGACAGTGGTTGCCGCATGGCCTCAGGGATCCAATATGGAGCGACCAGCAACAGTCCCAGCCTTTTCTCTTTCAGAAGCTTTCCTATAGTGCCATACTACCAAATGATCTTAAGAGCTCTTGAAAAATTAGACACAACTTAGTAACATTGAAGCTCCTATGTGTCAGCCTCTCCTTCCTATTCCTTCGAAAGAGGCTCCTTCACCTCTATGCAAATTTGACCAACTTCTTTTTCCCCAAGTACTTCTAAACATAGTAATTTTAAAAGGCAGACAGTCCAAATCCTTTTGCATTTAGAGCTAAAGTTCCAAGACTTGCAGGCCTATGGTTTGTTGTAGGGGGTAGGGGAGGAGAGGGAAAGTGATTGTCTCCTTACATCTTTCCTTCACAAAAATCCATGTATCATGAAATGGGACATGAGAAGGGGTTTTTTTTCCATAAAGAAATGTAGCTTCAATAGTATATCTTCATGGATATATGTGAATATATGTTACAACCTTAAATAGCCTGTTTCATTCTCTCCTCTCATCCTTCTTCCACACTCCCTCCACCCTTCATGCACACACTCATATCTTGCACCATTAAAATTCTGCTACAGTAGAAAGTTCACCTGAAACAAACCAGGGTTGCCGACTACCAAGAGCAAGCCTATTCATAAAGGTTCTAGGACTTGTAAAATTCCTTTGAATTATCATTCATTTTACCAAACAAATAGTGGAAATCTCTACCTAAGAATATTCTGGGCACTGTCCCTTTATTGCTAGTATAGACCTCATTGAACTTAATGAGGTATAGATCTCATTGAACTTAATCCATAAGTGACTGACTTTACTTAAACCTTACGATGCATGTGAGTAATTAAGGCACATTCAGGATTTACCTTATTTCAGAAGAATAAATATCTCAAGTTAAATTGTCTTCCAATTCAATTAACTGGAATGATTTAAGAGGTTATGTTTCGGTGAAATATAATTATTTTACTTTTTAATTTTTCTGGGAAAAAAAATCAAAAATCTTACTGTATTTGAGTTTTAAAAATTTCCAGAGAGAAATTTATCTTCTCTTTCTGACTCCTTAAAAAAGTGGAACTTGTACACAATTCTAATATTTGGGGCATAAATAAACTCTTAAGGTATTAAAAGGCAAGCAGTGGAAATCTCTAAGTTTTTTTAAATGAGTGGGTGGGGGAAATTGATGCTACAAAGTGTTAAAAATGTAGTAAACTATTAAAAATATAGTAAAATCCAGTCAGCATGGCAGTGACTAAAGAATTCATCAACTAAATACATATTTATTAGCTGTTATTTCTAAGTATATTATATGGTGTTCCCATTCCTGCCCCCAACACAGCAAGTTGAGGTTTCTGAGACCCCGAGTCAGAGATCCCAGTTTACAGGATTGCCTGTGTGCTTCTAACCAGGAGTTCCAGTGAGTGTTTGGTCATGACCCAGCATTTCAAAGACTGTATATAGGCTGCTCCTTCTACTAGTCCATATGACCCCCTTATGGGACATTATTCTGCAATTCTCCTATGGAAGTTTTTTTTTTAGAAGAACCTCTTGCCTTCATACAGGGCCCTCCGCTGTAGCCTCACGACTGTTTGCCTGTGCTTTGGGATTCCAGACACCTCCTGCCCGGCCCTACACATGGGTTCTTGTTGGCCTTCCCAAGTTGCTATGTGTTCACTTGTTTAAACACATTCTTTCAACTCAATGAGATGGAGGACAAAGGGAAGACTTAAAAATATTAATTTAGTCCACTTTCTTTAAGAATTCTTTTAGGTTATAAAATCAAATTAATCCACCCTCTGGCTAACTGAAGACATTTTTATATATGATATTTTATTAGCTTTATTTTGTCCCAAATTCCAACCTATTGTCCTATACCTTTTTAAAATTATTTGTATTTCTTTTTTCTTAAAAGTTATCTTATGCATTTTCATATGAAAACATGTCTAAAATACAATTGAAAAAATGTTACACATAAATGTTTCTGTTTGAAAGAAAGGGAGGGAATTTCATGTGCAGGTTGCTATATATTATACATTACATGGAAAGAAAATTTATGAAAGGCTATAAATCAAAATTTTAAGTGGAAAATGGCAATGGAAGGAAACCAGAGATGAGAGAGGAATTTTCCCAGTGAGAAATCTCAAGGTCAGAGGCCATGTGCACCAAGAGAAGCAGCAGATTATAGGTAGCTGGCAGGGATAGGACAAGCGACTCCAACATTTGCCCAAAAACCAAACCACAAGTACACATGTCCACAAGCTGAATATTGCTGCAGACAGTAGTTAACATGTATCAAATTCCTACTATATGTCAGGCACCGTTTTTAGAATTTTATATGTACTGATAGATTAATCCTTATAACAACTCTATGACATAGGTGTTCTCATCACAATTTTAGAGAACAGAGAAATTAGGTGAATTTTCCAAAATCACGTAGCTGTAGATAGCAGAGCCAGGATTTCACCCCAGTTGATCTGGTTTTAGAGCCTTCCCTTTAACTCTGTACTCTACTGCACAGCCTACAAAAGCCCATCTCCCCTGTCAGCCTCCTCTCTCCTACTCTTCTGACAACCACCAGCTCTTCTGAAAGCAGAACTGGTATCCAACCACGGAAATGAAAAGCCTCATTTACCAGGGAAAAAAAACCCACCCTACACATAAATACTATGTTATCTAAACATTTGTCTAAATTGTAATCTGGAAATGAAGTCATCAAATATCTGAGAAAAGCCTACAGCAGAGGAAACAAATTCCAACAAAGACAATAATTATCTTCCAAGGGGAAAAAAGAATATAGCAAATAGAATAAAACATTAAAATAAGTATAATTTGCACTTTCAGAGATACTGGGATTGTGTTCACACAAGCTATGCGCAAGTTAGAGTTCTTGAAGACAAAAACATTGTTAATGAGATTAAAAACTGGTTAGCTTTATAACAGAGTGAATATAACAAAAGATCAAATTAGTGAATTGAAAGACTGAGCTCTCTTAAAATGTTAAATAAATGGAAAGGCACAACAACATAAGGAAAAAAAAAAGGTTGAGATAGAGTTAGAAGTTCTGTAATAGGCTGAATAAAGGTCCCACAGAAATGTCCATATATTCAGAATTTTCAAATATGTTAACTTACAAGAGAGAAGGGACTTTGCAGATGTGATAAAAGTTTTTTAAAAAGAGATTTTACTGGATTATCCATGACCCCATTGTAATCACAAGATCCTTATAAGTAAAAAAGAAAAAAAAGGTAAAGAAAGAAAGTTAGGGGCTTAATACAAGACTAATTATCTTACAGATGTATTAGTTCAAAAGTCCAAAATGGTTCTCACTTGGTTAAAAATCGAGAAATGAGCAGAGCTGCATTCCTTTCTGAAGAACTCTTGGGGAAAATCCTTTTTTTTGTTTGTTTGTTTCTTTCCAGTGTATAGACCCACCTACATTCCTCAGCAATTGGCCACTTTCCATCTTCAAAATCAAAAGAGTGGGTGGTGTTCTGATCCTGTCCTCTGTACTGCCTTCCTCTGGCTCCCTCTTCCACATATAAGGATACCTGGATCTGGTAATCCAAAGCATTCTCCTTATTTTAAATCCCTGTAACTAGCAATCTTAACTTCATCTGCTATCTTAATTCTTTTTTGCTATATAATGTAACATAGTCACAGGTTCTGGGGATTAGGACATGGACGTGGGGATGGGATGATATGGACATCTTTGAGGGGCCATTATTCTGCCTTCTAAAGTCCACCACTCCCACCCCAACTTCAAGTGCCTCTTAGCCTTTGCAGTGTAGATTATTTCAGCTAGGCCAAATTTCTACCTTTGAACGCTCATATTCTCCTAAGGCAGCAGTAGGGGAGGAGTGGTGTCCATTAGTATAAGGAGAGAAACATACTGATATTTGGTCTACTGTACCCTCCAGGGTTATTTCAGCCTTGCATGGTCCTTGAGCTATTTTACAATTCTTTAAGTTACAGAAAACTGAGTATAATGCACTCGAATCTTGTTTACAGAAATGGAAAATAGTGTCCAGAAGAATGCAACTGACAGTTACCACATGGACACTAATTTTGCCAGTGTGGATCCATTTGTCAATACTAACTATATGTTTGTTTCTCTGGGCCTCCCCGGTGGCGCAACGGTTGAGCGCTGGGTTGCGAAGCTGCCCATGGCCTCTGCGGCGCCGGTTCAATCCCCGGCTGCTCCCCGACCACCAGAGGAGGGTCCCACATGGCGTGCAGACCTCTCCTGCCGCCCTCTGCTCCCCTCAGCAGTGTCCTTCGGTCCTTCTGCCTGCTCTGCTCCCCGCTCTGGCTCTGGTGAATTCTCTCACCCTCCTGCGCTTCTGACTGTACCACCCAGTGCATGTATAAACAAAAACAAACAAATAATAAAACATGCCTCTATAAAAATATATATATATATGTTTGTTTCTCTTTGGATTTTCCTTTAAATCAGTTGTTGCATTTTACCAACCCCCATCAATTAATGAATTAAATAAAATCCTGGACACCTTCAATAGACTCCTAGTTCCAAATAACTACATCAGATTCTACCCATGTTGATGTTGTCTGGAAGGGAAAAGATTCCTGGTGTTTCCCTCTACATTAGGAGACATCTTGCTAGTACATTTCACTCTTTTCCATGTCTCTGTGGCACACCATCCCAAATGAGTTTCTTCTAAAAAGTGCCATAGGATATTTTTTTCCAATTTAAACAAAGGAATTTGACCCACACATACTATTATTAATATGTGTGTGCATAGTCCTTTAATCATACTTTAAATTTCCTGTATAGTATTCTGTCTTCCTTTTGAGGGGATCCTGGTTTGCTTTACCTTTCACTAATCAAATTAATGTTTTTCATTTCATCTGCATTTCTCTAGAGCAGGAGAACAGTTTCTACAAAGAGCCAAGTAGTATGTACTTTGTGGACCACACTGTCTCCAGTACAGTGACTTGATTATGCTGTAGCATGAAAGCAACCACGGATAATACATAAATAAAAAATGCTGTATGCCAATAGAAATCAGGTAGTGGGCCAGATTTAACCAGTGGAAGTAGCTTTAGTGTCTTGTAAATTATAAGAACTTATTTAAAAGCCATCTATTGGGTAGCCTTCCTTTGATGCCCATGCAAATTCCATTAGACTGATATTAGTCTATTATTCTTAATCTTTTTCTCTATTTTATATCTCTGTTACTCTACCTCCTGGAGAAAGTTTTGCTAGTGATAGCAGTACATGCAATGAAAAATCAAATTGCTTCAACAATCTCCAGCCTTATCACTCCCCACCTACAGGTGCTCTCTTTTTTGAATTTTTTAAATTTCTGATCATTAACTCCAGTATTTACATCTCTATTTGTTATTTATTTCACTGATAAGAAAGCTAGATTAGTTCAATTATATTATTAGCCTTGTCTATATTATCTTCCTGAAATTTGACATCTGTAGCACTTTCTTCAGCCCTCTTAATGGTTATCGTCATTCAATCAACTGACAATATTTCCTGATTTTAATCTTTGTAAGATACTAGCACTAATCTCATCCTCCCTTCTTCCTCCACTCCCACCTCCAAACTTTAGATACACTTTCAATTTTTTCATTTATCTGATGAAGACAGAGTTATAATTTGTCCTAAAACTCAACCGAGTTTTATAAACTTCACCCATTGTAGATGCATAGATTTACTATTAAAAATGAAAATCAAAAAAAGTGTGTACATTTTTATGTTTATATAAAAATTGTACCATGTCAGGACAAGCAACGTGATGGTTTCTTTCCTTTCAACGTCATGACTCCTAAATCAATTATAATAGTGATCCTAAAATCAAGGAAACGGATTCTCCTTTTTCTTATCAGTTACTTAAAGTGGGATATTATTTTCCTTTTGCTCTTTAGACTAGGTTTATTCACCTTTCATTCTTTTCTCTTTTTCCATCGTATTTTATATCATGCTTTTCCCCAAAGTTTTCATCACACCATCTAGTGCCGAGTCCCTTGTCATTTTCCTGAAGACGTCACTTCTGAGGCTCTAGCCACATTCTAGCCATTCATCTGCCTGCTCCACTCTGCACCTACTGCTATTTCAGACTGTTGCAAAGCTGTTTTTGTAGGAACTCCCTTCAGTGCTGCCCTGGGATGAAGTGTCTGTTTTCTGACCTCACTTAGTTCCCCTGAATTCTATCAGAGAATACCTTAAAGGCAATTATATTTTATTTATTTTTTTTTATAGAGGCATGTTTTATTTATTTGTTTGTTTGTTTGTTTATACATGCACTGGGTACAGTCAGAAGCGCGGGAGGGTGAGAGAATTCACCAGAGCCAGAGCGGGGAGCAGAGTAGGCAGAAGGACCAAAGTACACTGCTGAGGGGAGCAGCGGGCGGCAGGAGAGGTCTGTGCGCCATGTGGGACCCTCCTCTGGTGGCCGGGGAGCAGCCAGGGTTCGATCCCGCGCCGCAGAGGCCCCGGGCAGCTTCGCAACCCAGAGGTCAACCGCTGCACCACCGGGGAGGCCCGGCAATTACATTTTAAATTTATAAATTGTTTTGTTCTCTTAATTGCTCTTTTTCCAAACAATCTTTTATTGACTGCTTTGCGCAATCCCGAGGGAATATCCCTTAAATTTTTTTGTTTTTCAAGTTCTGTGCCCTTCTATTTTTTTCTCCTTTCAGGAATCAGTTTGGGGGTTGGGGGGTTCATGTTTTTATTTTGGTGCTCCTTTTCATTTTGTTCTTTTCCCTCAAAATTCTGTGATCTTTTGATGTTCATTCATGTCTATGAATAAGGAACTCATGTGATACCCGGCACAGGTTTCCTCTTCCAGAATGGCAGAGCGGATGGCAGGACTCACATCCTGGGAGCAGTCTAACCCCTGGGAGATGTGGCTTTAGGGTGTCTAAGCAGGAACAAGGCAGACAGGCTGCAGTTCCCAATTGCTAAAATAAGGGCTTTTCTCAGAGCTGGTAGTCTTCAGCGTTTCTCCCCCACTGAGGGCTGCTTTTCCTTTTGACGGGTTGCAGTTCTTCCTCAGACATCTCTATCTTCCCAGTAACTATTCTAGCTCATACATCACTTTTTTTGGAATGTATCTTGAGGCTTTTAGCCTGAGATCTGAGCTCCTTTTCTAATCAATTGTTAGGACTGTTGTTCTAATTACTGAACCTTTATTGACCTCATGGCTTGTCCAGTTTTTAGTATTTGTTCACTCAGTTTTTGGAGTTTCAATTAATTTTGCCTTACCCTCTTGCTGTTTTTCTCATATACAGGTTTTCTTAACTTTTGTCCATCCAAGCCCATTGATTTCTTTCTTATGGGTGTACTTTGCAATTTTGGTCTGCGAATGGTAATTTTTCTTGCTTGCTGCTGTTGATCTGACCGTACTAGACATAATATGCAAATTTAAGGGATCTGAGATAGGTATTAGGCATATAGTTCTGTCCCTAGCTTATTCTCCTTGAAGCCATTTAAGTGAACATTTGCTGGGATAGTTTTCATCTCTTGCCTTGAATCAGTGTTATCCTACCTGAAAATGTTACATTGACCTTTTTAAATATACCTTAAATCTACTTACATTTTAATCAATCAAGTAACATAGGATTTTCTAATAAAAATTAGACTAATACCAGTAACATAAATTCCTCTTTGACCGCCCACTCCCATCCTCAAGGCAATCACTGCTATCAGTTTTCAATCTTTGCTTGCAAAACTTGTGTATACTTGTTAAGCTACATAAGATCACACATAAATGTACCATTTTAAAATATAAATGGTATTTTAATGTTTTTATTGCAATTGTTTAGTGTCTTAGAGGTTTGCCTATGATCAGTAAGTATTTATCTTCTTTCTTTTCATTGCTAGTTTGGACTATAGTTTACCTAAACTTAATTATTAATTTTGCTTTTACAACAGTGCTGAAGTAAATATCTTTGCACACTCTTACTTGTACATATATGTATTTAAGTGGCAAAGAACTGACATTGCTGGTTATAAGATTATGCACATAGAAAATTCCCCACAAAGGATTTTTAGATAGAAAGTCTCTCTTTAAGTTAGAAATGCTTATAGTACCATAGATGCAAAAGTCTTTCAGGAGGATACATGAATGATATTTTCATGTAGTATAAAAATATCTAAGCTATACATTTTTTGCATGACTTTTTTAAAAACTATAGCAACACTTGCCTCTGGGGAGGTAAAGAAGAAAATGGAAGGCAGGGGGGATATATAGGAGATACAATTAATAATTAATTTCTCAAGGTGGTTAGTAGCTTCATGGGTTTCTCTATTAAATTAAAACAAATGAAAGTAAATAATTTGTTTGTTCTACTTAATTCCAGTGGTGAAAAATTGGAGATCTCTATTTGCAGAGAAAAGGAAACACCCAAATATAGAAGTTTGCAACTCTGGCACTAAGTAACTTGCAGAAAATACCCAGTGCAAGTAGAATACAGGAGAAAAAAGTTTGACAAAAAACTACAGACCTATTATGAGTGTCTTCATGAAACTCATGAGAAGTCAGTAGATGATCCCTGCTTAGGAGTTATACTTTCCAGAAATTGTAAGTGCCTAGCTTTTCTATTTGCACATGGTTATTGCTATATGTATATAATTAATAAGCTACTAACATCAGAGTCGGTGATGCCCAACTTGTTATAGTCTGAGAGTAAAGATGTTATTTTAAGATGAGTTATTTAGTTGTTCTTAGCAGTGCTTCAGGTCCACACAGACTCCTATTATTTATTTTTTTTTTTTTTGGCCCAGTAAACTTTAACCTGCTAGTCAGTTTTTTAAATAGGAACTGAATTGAGCAGTAGTAACACAAATTCCAAGTAGCTCAAAGGCACTCCTTAGCAGAGAAAAAACTGAGCTCATATCTGGCTTCCTTTTTGACACAATTGTTCCGCTGTAGGATATTTTGGAGAATTTTATAGGCAGCACAGAGAACAGCATTCTCCCACATTGGGCCTTAACAGAGATTCATGTTGTGACATTATATATACCTTTCTATTATATGTACTTGAAATTAAAAAAAAAAAACTCAAAATGAAGATTTGGGAACTTGCTAGTCTTACCAAAACAGAAAACTATGGTCTGCTGAAACTGAGTGCTAAAGAAATTGCCTCTCACAAGTTTTAGAGGAGGGACAGCATTTTTATGTGGGTTATGTTTTTCTTTTTAATATTTTGTTACATTTAATAGAGGTAACCTTTGTTTATAACCAATTACAATCAACATGAATTGGGGGTATAGGTTCAACCCTTCAAATGTTTGTAAACTTCAAAGCAGCCATAATCCTCCACTGTGGGTAATAGTTAAGAACAAATCACTAACTTAAAAGACTGGAAACCAAAATTCCCAGTCTTAAGAAACTATTAGGAGTATAATTTTAAGATTAAAATATAAATCCACAAATATGCAACTAAATACACGAGTTTCTAAGATGGGCCAAGAAAAAAAAAATACTGATGTTTGACTCAAGTTAGCTACTCTTTCTGACAGGAGATTGTAGTTGCCTGTGAGATTTCTTTGACTCTGACTCATTAAATTCAAATCATTTAGACATTGCCAGCCAAGCAAGCTACAACAAAGCAGATCCATCTTAACAAGCTCACTCCTGGCTATTCTAATAAAGAAAATAATTGAATTGCTGATTTTGATTTTTTAATGTACTCAGCATTTCAGTTTTTAGCTTATTTGGCCTTAAACACAAAATAAATATTTATTACATCATCTTCTTCCCCAGAAAGAGTGGAAAAACACCCCCCTGAATTAGCTCCAGGTACGCTCTAGACTAGTGTAGCATTGTGGTATCTTTCTTATGTTTATTACAATCGTGCCTCTAAATTAAAATCTTAGTGTCTTATTTGGAACAAGCACTGGTTCTGAGCACACAGATCTGCAGGAATAAGTAAATATGCTGATGTTAAGCACATTTGTAGTCAATGGATTTTTCAAGAGGCATCTGCTGCAGGGAAGATGCTCTGTCAGAGTGGGCAGCCTGGAGAGCTGAGGCAGCAAGCAGAAAACCATAGACACATTTTTATTTGACCTGAACACTTAAAAAAAAAAAAAACTGAACATTTTAAAAATCAGGAGATTCCACACAAAAGTTAAGACTTGCAATTCCTTTGAAATTTTACAAGTACTAGCAATGGGGAGACTTATTCCAAACTCATGGGCACTGAGCAGCCTCCTCCCATTGTTCACAGTCCAAACATGTGGACTCTCCAAACTGACCTCTTTGTATCCCCTGCCTGACTGACCCCTGTGACACTTGTGTCTGGACTGCTAAAGCAGAGAGTAAGTCGGAAAACTTAAAACTAACAGACATATACTTGTTTCACGGTTGCCACTAAGGCAATCTTTATTTGAATAAATATATTAGCTAGATCCCACCCAAATCTACTAAGTAGCCTGGCCTGGTAAATGGGACTGCTATACAGCTATGTCCAATGCATAGTAAACTTATTCAGATAATAAGTTATGCTTTATTATAGAGTGGATGGTTCCTTTATCTTGACTGTGGTGGAAAGGGAGGAAATTATTAAAACTGTGCCTTTGACTTAGAACTTTAGATATTATCTAATTTGAACCTCACAATAAGGTCAGGAAGTAGGTGTTTTACAGATAAGGAAAGTTAAGGGAAGTAAATCGAGTTAATTGATCTTAATTATTAAGTAGTAGAGCCAATATTTCAAGCCAAGTCTTTGTGCCTAAAAAAAATTGTATTTTGTCAATTTTGCCACATTTCTTGCAGACATAGCAACCCCTTCTACCACATGAGAAAATTGTTACTAATCACTTGAATCTAAGAGGTATGCACTTAGTGATATTTTATAATGTTTTTGATTCCATGAGGGAATATTGGCTCTTAATATTAGTATTTCAAGCTTAATATAAAACTTTAAACAAACTTTTTTTTTTTTGTATTTTCATTTTCTTAGTGTCTTTCAAAAAGCAAAATTTAGAATTTGCATGAAGCCAAATTTATCTTTTCTTTGGTGCTTTGCTTTTTATGGTATATCTAAGAAATCGTTGCTTACATTAAAACTACAGAGATTTTCCCCTCTGTGCTAGAAGTTATTATAATTTAAATTATGTGTTCAGCATATAACCATTTTTTTATTTTATTTATTTATTTATTTATTTTAATAAATTTTATTGTTATATTCCCCATACAATTGCAGCCCCCCCATTCTGACCCCAATCCCTCCCCTCCAGCCCCCGCCCCCCTAAAAGTGTCTCTGGTTCATAGTTTTTTGTTGATTTTGATTTTCACTTTCTTATATTCATTTTCCTGGTCCCTTATTTAAGTTTTCTAGATTCCTGCTATGAGTGAGACCATCCGGTATTTTTCTTTTTCTTTTTGGCTTATTTCGCTGAGCATGATCCCTTCCAGCGCCATCCATGTTAGAAACTTTTTTTTTTAAATCAACCTTCAAGTGAGCATTATCCTTGTATTAGTTCAGCAGCAGTTGAATAGACACAGATTAATAGTGGCTCAACACAATAGAAATGTATTTCTCTTCATATAACAGTCTAGGAACAAGTCTACAACTGGAGTTGTGGTTCCAAATGTCATGTCTCAGACTCTTTATCTTGTTCACAGCCCTCAAGTGCTGCTCTCATCCCTATGGTTCCCATGACTTGTTACGACCCCACAATCCAAATACTGGATGGAGAAGGAAGAAGGGAAAATTTTACAGCCCTGAACTTATACAGATCCTGAATCTGTACACCATTTTCACTCTTAACTCATTAGCAAGAACTTTACTGTTCGTTACCATCTGACTTTGCCTATCCTTCTATTTTTGACTCATTGTCTTAAGTATTGAGCCTATTGAAAAAGCCTCCCTAGGTGAGAGCTCATGTCCACACTTACCCACATCAAGTTTCTTGCCATTCTCTTTTTCAGGCTTTCCCTCTCATATCTCTGTATATGTTCCTATGTTGTTTTTACTATGAAATAACAATTCTACAATGTTTCAAAAAGCATCAGTCTCCTTCATATTAATTCAAAATACAGATTTTGAGGTTAATCTGAGTTTTTTCATATTTAATCCTGTACTATTTTAACCTAAAAAATGTAAGAGTATATGTTTACAGTTCTTTGATAACATCAGGTGAATGGATGCATTTAGTAAGTAGCAGTGATCCTTACATATTAATCAAATCATTGGGCATCCATTAGGCAGGCACAATTGCAAGAGTCATCATCAACAATGCTCATTTTGCAAACTGATCTGTAGAATCAATGCAGTTCTAATTAACATCTAAGGGAGTTTTTAGTAGAAATTGATAAGCTGATTCTAAAATTTATTATGCAAACATAAAGGATCCCTAATAGTCAAAAACAAATTGAAAAGGAAGAACAAAGTTGGAGAACCACCACTGTCTAAGTCTTATATGGAACTGCAATAACTAAAATGAGGTGGTGTCATGTATGGACAATTGATCTTCAACAAAGGTATAAAGGTAAGTCAGTAGGGAAAGGAAAGTATTTTCAATAAGTGGTATTGAAATAATTACATATGCAGGAAAATGAACTTTGATCCATATCTCCTATCATATACAAAAATCACTTAAAATGGATCATAAGACCAGGGAAATGAATAACTATAAGAAAGTGAAAATCAAAATCAACAAAAAACTATGAACCGGAGACACTCTATGGGGGGTAGGGGGCAGGAGGGGAGGGATTGGGGTCAAAATAAGGGGGTTGCAATTGTATGGGGAATATAAAAATAAAATTTATTATAAAAAAAGTAAAACTACAAAAAAAAAATAAAGTAACTAGGATGAAATAAAAAAAAGGGATCATAAACTGAAGGGATCTCAAATATAATCCATGAAATGACCTCAAATATGATCTATAAATGAACAAATTAACAAGTTTGACCTTATCAAAATTAAACCTTCTGCTATCCAAAGAAAAACTGTTAAGAGAAGAAGAAATATTCCAGACAGTGAAAATATTTGCAAATTATATATCTGGTATAGAACTTGTATTGAAAATATATACAGAGTCCCCAAAACTCAATAAGAAAACAACTCAATTTAAAAGGGGTGGGCATGTAAATGATTTGAATAAACAAATCACTAAAGATGATAAGTAAACATGTGAAAAAATTTCAAGTTCATTTCCCTAGTTATTAGGAAAATGCAAATTTAAATCACAATGTGATATTACAAACCTATCAGAATGGTTAGAATTTAAGAGACTGACTATGCCCAGTGCTAGAGAGAATGTGGGGCAACTATGGATAGGAATGTGAGGCCGTGTAACAACATTGGAAAAGGTTTGGCAATCTCTTAAAATTTATAAACATGCATCTACCATATGATGCAGCAATCTACTCTTGGATTTTTTCCCAAAAGAAATGAAAGCATGGGTCTACCCAGCAACTTGTAATTGAGCGCTTATAGCAGCTTTCCTTGTAATAGCCCCAAACTGCAAACAACTCAAATGTTCATCAACAAATGAGTGATGAAACAAAATTGCCTTATATCCACACAATGGAAAACTACAGACATATACTCCTTTTACAGTTGCCATGAAGACAATTTAAAAAAAGAACAAGTTATAGATTCATGCAACAACTTCGATGAACTTCAAATTATTTGTGCTGAACAAAGCCTTACAAAAAAGCACATGCATACTATGTGTCCATATATGTAAAACTCTAGAAAATGCAAACCAGTGACATATCAGGTTGCCTGGGCTAGGGCTGTGAGAGGCGCTGACTACAAAGGAGAAGAAGAAAGCTTTTGGAGTGGTGGGACCATGCTGTATCTCCATGGTTGCAGGAATATCACACGCCTTGTCACAACTCACAGAACTGGGCCACCTTTAGAGAGCAAGCTTAAAATCAACACTTAATAAATGAATTGATAAACCCTTTGTGTATACCAGAAATACAACAAACCAAATTTTAATAAAAAAGAATGAAATAGCCAGTAATTTTCCCTCATTTTTTCTTGAATGCTGACCCATGACATAATACTAAAGTATAATTCAGAAAAGACAAAGTCAAGAATTAAAAAAACTGAGATCCAAGGATAATGATGATCTTATAATGGTTTCAAAGACAAAACTTCTAATACCTTGAAGAATGAGTAGACAGCTTACCTCCAGGCAACTCAGCAAGTATTTCTTACAATACTTGTGAGCATTAGTAGTTGAGAATTAAACACAAGAACCTAGAATGCAGATTGTATGTATTACTTTAAGGCAAGATTAGGAGACTAAAAAGGTTACATTCATTCTCAGAATCTCCTCTGAAAATAATGGTCAACACACACACACACACACACACACACAGTTTTCTGTAACATAGTATAGTAATTTTGAAATTCTTAGACAAATTCTTCTTATGATGAAACACCCATAAGCAAAAACATAAAAATGATGGGTACGTGCTTCTTTAAGTTTAAATCCTCACATTTTAATAGAAAATGTAGTTTACATTTGAGGTACCATCTGGGTTCTAGTATCAGAAAGTACTAGTTTATTCAATTATTTAGAAAATATTCACTAAAGACAGATTGTGTCAAACACTATGACAAATGGTGAAGATACATCAGTGAACAAGAGAGATTCACACCTTCACTCAGTTACTCTAATATAGTTTGAACTATCTGCCATAAAGCATGACCACTGTGATTTTAACCTTGAAAAATTCAAAACAGGAACAGTATCAATCTTCCTCTCTTACCCACAATCAACATGTACTTGTCTACATATTTTTACATATTTTAGGATTCCCAGATAAAATACAGGACTTGCACTCTAATTTGAATTTCGGATTAAAAAATGATCAAATTTAGTTTAAATATATCCCAAACATTTCATGGGATATACTTATACTAAAAATTGTATTTTTTTTGTTCATGTTTAACTGAATGTCCTGGTGGTTGTTGTAATTGGAAGTGTGTCCATGTCTTTGTAGATATATTTTTATGTCTATTTTAAAGCAATTTTACTTCTTAAAGAAACTTCAAGATGAACTATTACCTAGTAATGAAATAAAATGTTCAGTGATGAAGTTATTTGATATAAACAAATTAAGTATTATAGGCTAAATACCAAAAATAATGATTTTCATTTAAAGTAGTTACATTAAACCTTGATACTAACAATCAGTTTTCTCAGGTCCCATTTGATAGTTCAAGGGAAAAGAACATCATTAGCATATATTACAGAAGGGTTCACACTAAAGTAGAATAAAAATCACTAAGACACAGAGTGAAAAAGGAATTAGAAAAAAAATATTTCCCCCATTTACCCTGCTAAATGTCTTTTATACCAAGAAAGGCACATAAGAAATCATTGCTGGGCCTCCCTGGTGGTGCAAGGAGTTAAGCACAGCACTGTGAAGCTATCCACAGCCTCTGCAACAGAAGTTCGGTGCCTGACCAGCCAGGGAGCTACCCACATGGTGCAACAGACCTCTCCTGCATCGCCCACTGCTCCCCTCAGCAGTGCATTTCAGTCAGTCTGCCTGTTCTGTTCCCCACTGTGTCTCTGGTGACTCGTCACCCTCCCAGCCCCCACACCTCTGGCCTACACCTCAGTTATTGTATGCATAAATAAATCTTTAAAAAAATAAAAGAAATCATTGCTACTACCTACTTCTTACTTCCAATGCCAGGTCACATGCCTATCTTGTCTATCTCTTAGATCAGTGCAGAACTGGGTGTTAACAGGGCCTTGGGCCCTGGAAGCATTGAGGGGAGAGTACCAATGTGAGCTTTTCCTGTGCAACTGAAAAGCCTCACATCTATATCAGACAGCCAGGGACAAGAATCAGAAAGCAGTAGTTTTAAAATAATAAATAATAATTTAAAAAAGAAAAAACAAAGTATGTCCCCAGGAGAACTGCTTACCATGCAGAATAGGAAAGACATCAGACCCCATCCCCTAAATAAGTCAAGGAATTGCTAGATGGCTATTCTATGTTCGCCCACTCCTGAAACTTGGGGTGAGAAGCCTGGGGTTTCTTTTAATGGCTGACCTGGATACAGGCAACCATTTCATTGTCAGTTCACATGGGATCGCTACCATCCATCACTCACCACACTGTCACAACTTAGAGTTCCATCAACCAGCCAGGAACAAGTCAGAGATGTAAAAACCCAGCAAGGACAAAATGAAATATATCAATCATTACATTAAATATGAATGGACACTTTCTTCCTTTAAATGTCAGTATCAGACTGTTTAAAATACACAGTTCAATTGCAAACAACTTGATATTAAAGATAAATGGGACTAAACTATCAAGCAAATGAAAAGAGTGATATCAGACAAGATGCAAGACACTTAAAAATAAAAGGAAAATATGTCTTGATACATAATCGTGGCTTCTGGGCTTTCATATTGGAAAAATCTCCTGAGGAAAATACAGTGTACTCCCAGCATGGTTGGGAAGGAAAGAAGGAAGAAAAAGTGGTTAATATGTTAAAGAGAGTACGATTTCTGATGGTGAGTGTCAGCACTGAGGAAGAAAGGTAAAGTGCAGGCAGAATAAAGGGGCTGATAGACTAACATTCTGCCCTTGGAGAATGGAAGTGAGAAACTTCCAGTAGGGGGATGACGAATGGTTTCAAAAGAAATGCTAAAACTACTCCACAACAGGTTCCAAAACTTTAGCAAAGTAAACTTCACATAACATCACAGCAAAAAATTACATGTAAATCAAAAATAGAAATGCAGGTAACATAATAAAATTACAATAAGAGAAAGAGGCTGTAAAGGCCGGACTGGGCACAGTGCAGGTTTTCTGATCCCATGCAGACCGGGTAAAGGAGGAGTCAGAGTCCTCAGTAGTTTTGCAGGTTTTTTATTTGGGGTTCACCAGGCATATGGCAGGCAGGGGTGCTGGCTGGGAGGCTGGCAGGCCTCCCAGCCCCCAGCAAGTCTTCACTCTATCTGGGCTCTCTAGCGTTCGTTCTGCTGCTTCTCGGCTTCTCTTTCGGCTTCTGCTTCGGCTTCTATTGCTGCTCCTGCTCCTGCTCCTGCTGCTGCTGGCGTCCCCGTGACGCCGCCCTTAAAAAGCACAGTCTTAGCTCAGCTGAATCCCATCTACCTATGCCCACACCCTATTCCAGGTGCCCGCCATCAGGCATGCATTCAGGACAAGGATCCATCATCTATCCTGATGGCGGAAGGGCAGAAAAGCCTGATATTTTCTTTACCCTACAGAGGCTTACATAGAGGTATTTCAGGGTTGAATAAACTTCACAGACAAATTGGTAATTTCATTTACTAGGTATATATAGGACCATAAATCCCTTCTAGTAGAGAATATATATTTTCTTCTAGGGTTTCATAAAACATTTACAAAATTAGTTGTGCTTTTAACTAACAGAAAAGCTTAACCAGTTGAAGCTTCAAAAAGGAAAGTATACATACCTGAAGAGATACCTCTGATCACATACAAAATACAAAAATTAAAACAAAAAAAATTTAGTGTCAAGTTTCTTGATCATATACCCCAATGAAATCAAACAAATTATAATGGTTTTAACTGTTAGGAAGTTTATCCATGAATTAAAACAAAAAAGTGAAATTAAATCTATTGAGAAATCAAAGATACAGAGCAACAAAGCCATTCCCTGAGTGAATTTATTGTCTTAAATTACTCTTTCAGTTCTTAATTATTAGAGAAAAAAAATTTTGTTCTCATTACCAGAAATTAGGAAATGAATAGCAAAGAAATTAAAAATAAAAGCTGAAAGTAATAAACTAGAAAATGAAAACAAACCAAAATAAAACAGAAAGGATAAATAAATCTAAAACTTGAAAAAATTAACACCCATAAAGCAGATAAACTCTCCGTGAACTTGATTAAAGGAGAGAGTGTGCATGGTAAACACTCATGTAGGGGCACTTGGAAAAACATGCAAGACTAAAAATGAGAAGGAAACAAACCACAGATACAGGCATGATTAAAAGAATTATAAGAGATTACTGCTTACAAGTCTATGGCTACAAATTTGAAAACATAGAGGAAGTAAATGATCTCTTAACAAATATAAATTACTTAAACTGTTAATCACTGTAGAAGATGCCTGGGTGGTGATTAAGAAACTGTCATGGAAAAAGGCATGAAAACCAGATGGGTTTAATCTTTAAAGAACAGATGACTCCAATGTTGTTAAACACTTCCAGGCCATGGAAAAAAGGGGGGAAATTCCTGATTCAGTTTATGAAGCCAAATTGATTTTAATTCCAAGATCTGATGATTGATATATAGAACTAGACCCATCTCACTAAATTGGGTTGAATTTTAACCAAAATATTAGCAAATAAAATGTAGTTTGCTTCTAAGGTCAGGTTCCCTGGATAGACTCTGAAGGAGAAATACACATGCCAAAGGTTTTTGGGGGTGTTCTCAGAATACCTCCCACAGAAAATGAGAGGTGGGGTTGGGATAGGGAAAGAACTTGAACTGCAGAATAGTTACAACAGTGACTTCAGCCTGTCCCACAGAAAGCTCTGGACCAGACATGGGAAGGGAGCCCTGAGGACAAACTCTGCTGGGAGCTATGCACATCCCCACCATTGAGAACTGGGGGGATAAGTTCGTCCAGTCCAACTGATGGTAGCATCTGGGCAACATACCCTAACATGCATAGACTCAAAGGACCAGAATTTCCAAGGTTATGATATGAACAAGTAGAATTTGTTCCTGATTACAAGTTTGTTTTGATGTCAAAAAAAAAAATCTATTATATTCATTTGCATTAATCAACTTAAAAAATGTTTTGTCGAGTAATTATTAGAGCGGAAAAGGCATTTGATAAATTCATTTATTTACCAGTCTCTTCTAACATATAGTTTTCACATGTTGTAGATAGGTGAATGTACTCTCATTTATGTTTGTGGTCTATTTAAAAAAAAAATTCTCTCTTGGCTCTCCCTCTTCCCTTCCACCTCTATCAACCCCTATACAAGAAGCAGAAAATAATATGTGAACCTAAGTTGATACAGATTTAAACTTTGTCTCAGATTTGATTCAGAAACTCGTAGCAGATTCCCTTTTACATAAGAAAACTTGCAGAATTTTTAATTTAAGTAACTGTCTATTTTAGAGCCATTCTCTAGCTCTCTACCGAACACTCCACCAATATTCCCTGACGATAATTAATCTGTCAGTACATAAAGATAAATAAAAGCTAGAAATTTCATCATTGTGGCCATATATCCAAGCAGAAAGCAAGTACCTTAGTAGGAAAACCTCATCACTGTTTGTCAGAGAATTGAGTCAGACCCACTTAGAAATTCCCAGTTGATCCACCTGTATTAAAGACAAATAGTCCCCCAACAAACACCGCCTCCCTTGCCCATAAAAAGATTTTTGAAAGTGTGACATCTTCAACATAAAAAAAATCAGTAGAATTTAGGTTTCTTGAAGACATACAACACATCAAAAATTAATCTAGATCCTTACCTTTGCAGATTCCATCCTGCATTTTATAGGTGGGGATCTCAATCATTAGGGCTCAGCACTTCCATGACTAAAGGTCAATCTGGCCTCAGGGACTGCTGGAACATGGTTTGTCATCCAGAGGATTCACCAGCAATTCTGGAGACTCAGCCACTCTAAGTGCATCTCAGAAGTACGGTCTCTCTTGAGACAGAATGGCAGGGGTGGAGTTGAGTGTCTGACTCCCGGATATCTGTTCGCAAGTGCCTCAGCCCAGGTGTGGATTCTTAGGACCATGAGTTGCAGCTAGGGAAGATAATTAGTTTCACCAGTTTCCCAAGCAAAAACCTCGACAACCTCAAATTGAAAGAAGCTGCTCTCCCCAGAATGATTCTAGATATGATTCTGAAAACATATTTCATGGCCTGTGCAGGTTAAAGTTTATTACCTCTTTGCAGGCAGAGCTTTATGGAAAACCAAATGATAGCAGACATCTTATAAGTATTGAGTCAGAGGTCAAATGAATTTCAAATTTAATGTGGGCAAGCTAAGTCATCCTTACATGCTGATCTCAAAGTAGACTTAAGATGTCCAAGTGATCTGAATATGTCAGGCCTGGCGACTAACACTCTTCCTCTGGATGGCAGCTGAACAAGCACCACTAAGATTTTCCTCTATATACTTTTTGTAATGTTTTCAATTCTAACTAGTCCTTCAAATCAGTTCATTCTTTTGTATATGAAAATAGAAATAATTATCTATGAGGAAAATATTGCCACCATCCTTTTAGTTTTATTGATATTACCTAACAACCATAAAACAAATTTTACTGACTTAAAGCTGTATCCGAAATGTGATATGCGGGATTAACTTTTTCCTGAAAATTTTAAAATCAAGAAGAAAACAGGTATTCTCTCTTTTTGCATTTATTTTTACATAAAAAGAAAGGACAAAAGTAGACAGGAACCACTTACCTCAAGCAGTTGAGACAGTCATCCAGGGGGACACAGAGGACTGGACGGATGAGCTCTTTGGACCCTCTTCCAGCTCCATCATACGTGGTTCATATGACAACACATACGTCTTCATGTTATTCTTCTGCTGTTGGTGAGAACTCTTCTGAAGAAATGTAAATAATCCTGAAGTTCAACAGATATCCGATTCTTTATAGGAAACAGATTTTGAGGGAGACATTTAAAATAATTAATTTCATACTTTCCATCCATTTGGCACTACTTTCTCAAGTCTTCATTTCTTTTTATTTTAATTCTCCATAAATTATCTGCTAGAAAGCTGCAATTGCTTTTTAACCTCACAGAGGTAGTTTATGTTTGTTGTGCCAGCAAGGAACAGGGCAGGTTCTCAAAGGATCCAGACTAATGGGTAAAGGAGAATCCTGGAGCCCTCCTGGGCTTTTTCAGGCTTTTAATGATCCTTCTACACCACTTGTAGTGGAACAATCAGGTGCAGAGCGGCCTGGGGGCCTGGGGGTCGGGAGGCTGGCAAGCTTCCCAGCCCCCTGAGAATCTTTACTCTCTCTGGCGTTGTCACATGGTCTCTTCCTCTTATAGCCATGGTTCTGCTGTCTTTCCACTGCCCTCTGCTGCACTCCGTCCTCTATGTTGCTGCCTTCATGTGCAGCCTCCAGGCTCAGGTGTGTCCACTTACACACACCCACACCATACTCGTGTGGCCATCAGCATATGCCTCACACCCACACGCCCAAGCACCTTCTTCATTCAAGGTTGCAGGTGATAACACAGAGGTCAAAGCACAAAAGCCTGGGCAATCCTCATTTACATTACAATGGTAGTTCATGAATAAACTTTGTTTAGTGATTCTTTCATTCCTTTGTTTAATTAGAGTAATATGTCTCTCTTCAACAGGTCTGATAACCAAGGTCAATTTAGTTAAGTTGTAATGTTAAAACAACATTGTGCTGAATACTTCCTGCTAACAACATAACTGCTTTTTGTCTTTATTTTATTCCTTTAAAAAAAAAAAAACGCTCTCATTGTGTAGGGTCAGGAAGACCACAGAGCAGGTTTTCTATGATCCAGCAGACCAGGTACAGGAGGAGTCAGAGTCCTCCGTGGCTTTTGAGGTTTTTTTTTTTTAGATTACCAGGTACACGGCTGGCAGGGGCGCTAGGGGGCTCGGAGGCTGGCAGGCAAGTCTTCACTCTGGGCTCTCCGACCTTCTCTCACATTCTCTCTACTCTTCTCATGGCTCTGCTTCTCTGGGCTTCTACTGGTGTCCCTGTGACGCCGCCCTTAAAAGCCCAGTCTTAGCTCAGGTGAATCCCATCTACCTAGGCCCGCCATCAGGCATGCATTCAGGACCGCAGGGTTGTCATCCATCCTGAGACAGGGCAAGCTAGTTTTATTAGGCAGCCTTAGGGACAGTGCAGGAGGGGACCTCTGAAGAATTTAGGGAGGCTTCAGAGATAAGGACAACCAAGGGAAAGTAACCCATTCTGTTATAGAGCAACCCCGATATTAAACGGGTTCCTGGCTGTGGGTCCTCACCCGCGCGCTTTAAAGAGACTTATGAATACTCTACTACAGACACATGCAAAAGGGTTAATAAAAGGTTTATTTACAAGAGAAAAGGAAATAAGGAAAATGTACAACTCAGGGAGAAAATAGGGAAATAAAGTCTTTAATGCGTCCTACCCGATCCGACGACCTGGAAACCCCAAAGTCACTCTCAGAGCTGACCGGACGCTGCTGCTGGCCAAGAGCCCAAAAATGGAGAGCGCCCCAAAGCCCACGTGTCTGCCTTTTGTATCCACCTGGCTGCTTAACCCCACCCTCAGGTCCCAGCCACCTTCCCTTTGGTGGTGATGGGATTTGGAGTTCCCAGTGTCTTTAACTTTGACCTGGGGTGGGGGTGGAGTCCACAAAGCCTATATGGAATTTGCTTTGGGACATCCTTTTCCCCCTAACAATTCCACTAGGAAAAACAAACATCCCAGAACCAAGGACAACATTGTTAATACTAGTCCTGGTTTCCTTCAGGTGGTAAAGGGAGGCGGAGATTGGAGAAATGGAGAGTGGTTTAATTTATGGACACATTAGAAGGGCAGCTGTTTAACTTCAATGCAGGGATGCCCATCCAGAAGACTGGGCCATAAATGTAAAGATGCAACAAATGGGGAAAAAGAAAGCTGTTAGATAAGGAATATAAAAATCCCCACTCAGTAGCAAATTAAGTGAGACAGCCGAGAACTAACCAATTGTTATAGGACAGGGAGAGGGGCAGCCCAAAACCCCGCAAACCTGCCTATTCTAAATGGGTTCTGCCATCCGCCGCATTAACAGAAAACATAGGAGACTTTAATGAAAAGGAACTTTAATAAAACTAGGAAACAATACAGGTAAGGCAAAGAATCTAGTTTCTAAATCAAGCACCCAAAGTTACCCATCCCCTCGTGGGTAAAAGTCCATCCAAATGGGATTGGCCCAGAGCAAGGCCCCAAGGCCTGCCACAAGTCTAAAGCATCTTCCAGTGGGGACCCACAGAAAAGGGTCACAAACAACCAGACAAGCCCGGAAGGAAAAGAGCAAAATCAACATCAAGATAAAAGCTGCCATTGTCACCTCCCCATGGGTCTCAACATCTGTGTCACCCAGTCTACGACCAAAAGACAAGCGCAGTTTCTTCACGTGTCTCTAGGCTCCATGTGCCTTCTCCAGGTCTCCTGGCTCCATCCTGCTTCCTACCTCAGTCTCTTCTTCAGCTTCTCCTCTTCCTGCTCAGCTCCACCCTCCCTTGGGTGGGGCAGGGAACCTCCCCCTTTCCTGGGGACCACCCTGTTACACAATCACAAAGAGACTGGGGCAGCTTTAAAATAATGAGGGAAGAAACGTATATATTCCCTGAGACACGACTCCACTTTGGCTTCCTTGCCCCTCCCAGGCCTGGTTCCCTGGCCTGGGAGTCCCACTTTATTTCTGCTCTTTTTCTCCTCAATAAACTTTTTCTTCTAAACAAACTGCCTCTTCTCACTTGCTTGCCTGAGCGTCTGCGGAAGTTCCTGCTGCGGCTTCGTGAGACACCAACCCGTGGGGGGTCTAGCAGCCTGGAATCCGTTCCTGGCTGGGAGACTAGGCCTGACAATTCCGGTATCAATCCTAATGGCAGGAGGGCAGAAAAGCCTGACATTTTTTCCTTACCCTACACATTGTCACTTAGAATAATGTTCAGTGGTCCTGAATTAAAGGAGAAGAATCCAGGTGGAAGTTTAGCAATAGCAAGATGGAAGTCTGCAAGTTTCTCAACTGCAAGTTGGTACTAAACAGAATGCTTATGTGTTCTGGCTTTCATCACAGAGCTGCTCTAAGGGTGATTGTGTGGCTATACCTGCAAGCCATAGTGAACAAGGAGCAACATCATTTTTAATTCACAGAAAAGTCAGCAATGGCTGAGTTTTATTTCTTTGTCCAAAGTGACTGCCTTCCTTTCCATTTGTACAGATGGTTTGCCCATGTTCTTTCATTCAACACTCACAGCCCTCACTACACTACAATGGAGAGTTTCTTCTTGCCAGCTCTAGAATTTGTTTAGAGAAGGAACTTAAGGACAGCAGTCTGCTTAGAACTGGGAATGGGGAGAAACAAACACTGATATTTAGCTGTATGTTAATTGAAAGCAGGTTTGTGGAGGTGAGTGAGATTATGGTGAGGGCACTGACATATATAAAAGACTTATATGCAGCTATAAAAGGGTCCAAAATCAAGATTCCTAGAGATGAATCATGTCACACTTTGAAGCATAACTACCAGGGCTGAATATCACTAAAAATCTAGGGTCTTGGGTGAAGGAAAAGACAGGACAAGGAGTATGATTGATGGGAAACACAGGGTTCTTAAGTATCTCTGAGTACGGAGCGTCCTTTTGGCAGATTTTGATTACCCATTAGTACAACAACTGAGACCAGCTTGGGGTGATGCTATAAATAAGGAGCCCTACAAGGCAGTGGAGAGAAACACATCCACTCAAGTTTCTCTGTAACACAATCCTGAGGATCTACCATGAAATATATTACAGGGTCCTTTCCCCATATCTAGGAGAGTTTCTTTGTATAGTGTCTAGTAGTCCCCATTTCTTTGTATAGTTTGCAAGGTGGCTAGTCCCAAGTTGTCACTTAATTGGCAATACACTTAAGCGCGTCCAAGGTAAGAGAGAAGTGAGGAGAAAATACGCCCTTTCAGATGCTGAGCATATGCTTCTTTCACTCTTCTCAGAGATTTCTCTTGCAATGTGGTCAGATCTGTGACTTTACATGTAAGAACTTAAAAGCTGCTTCCCAACTATTAAAAGGAAGCAAGATATAGGGAATCATGTCCTTGGACTGAAAATCAGAAGAACTGATTGCCAGTCCTACCTCTATTATTTTTTAAATGCATAACTTCAAACAAGTCTCTTTACCATTCTAAGCTCCATATACACAATGGAAGAGCTACTAGAGCGCTAGTTCCCTAACTTTTAGTACCAGAATCCTTATTTGGAAGTAGAGTTGAGTTGTATTTCAAAGACCCCCATGGTACAAAATAGATCAAAGAGGAATACCTTAACCTGAAGTGGGGATAGGAGTGGGTGTATGTGGAGCAGTGTCCATTTCACCCCACTCTCCCCGGTTCTTCTGCTGTATTAGCCTCTAAGACACGTCACTCAAGAGACTGAGAACCCATTTTAAAACTTTCAAATCTATGTGACTCAGTAATAACTTTCCTCACTCTTCTCTGTTTAGATGCAGAGCATCTGGCTCAGTTTCAATCAGTGTGCATAAAGTCAGAGGAAGGGAAAGCCAGAAAGTAAAAACCTAAAAAAATATAAAAAAGAAAACTACTTTTCCCTAACAGCCAATGGAAAAGAAACTTCAAATCTCTGTAGGACTGTTTGTAAATTGGTTTGATTTCCACTGTTACATCTCCTGGAACGGCAGGTTTGGATCTGTAAGACTAGTTTCACCAAATGGAGGCTCTCCCTCCATGCTGAGTGTGAGGACAGCCTCTCTCTACAGACTTATGCTTGTCCCGGTTCCCCAGCCTCCCTCAGTGGTGGAAAGACCTTATCAGTAAACTGAGCCTTGCCTACACTGGCTATTCTATCTTGTGGCATCTGGAACTGCCATCCAGAAGGTGACCTAACCTACTCTGCAGAGTCCCCTTTTCTCCATAGGTCCTCTCAATGGTCAGCCAAATAAAGGAGCAGTATAACACAGCTCCAATGCAAAGAAAAATAATTTTTTAAATAATCATGGCTATCATTTACTGAGCACTAACTATAGGCCAGGTATTATAGTAGGAGCTCTGTCACTATGTCTATAATAGTAACAAGTCCTGCAAGGCAGGTTTTCTTATCCCCTCCTCACAAATAAAGACACTTGATGCCCAGTTTTTTAGAGACAAAACAACATCCAGCCACAGACAATCAGCCGGGAGTACCTACATGTAGTCTCATCTCTGAGCCCCCACTTGTACTGTGTTGGAGACACCAATTTGCTTAGCCAAGACCTCTGGGTCTTGACAGACCCTTGCAGCCCTGGTGGCTGGTGTGCTCTCTTCCTTGGAGCAGCGGAGAAATTGGTGATGAGCAGTCCACCCACCAAATATAGGCCATTTACCCATAAAATTATGGGTAAATTTAAAATACCACTAGATGTTTAGAAAATATTTTTACATCACTGACTATGGTGGAAAGTAATTTACATTATGGAAGCAATCATTTAATCACTGCAATTAGCCAAAGTATTACCTATTCACCTAATTATCTTTTAATTATGTAATTAAAAAACTAAGCATTAAATAATTCTAACCATTGCCAAATTCTTACTTCATAATTTCCCAATAAAAAGTGTAATTTACTATATAGTACAATGTAATTTCCTACAGAAATTAAGTTTCATTTTATTCTTAATTACAGGATAAATCTTCCCACAACTACTACGAGAGGGCTTGGACTTCAGGAAAATGTACTGGTAGAGGCTAAAACAAAAGCAGTTAGGTTTTTTCAGAAGGGTTTAGAAAGTACAGACTTTCTACAAAAAAGATGACACCATCAACCTAGCAGTGATTTTCAAGTAGCTGCACATTCAAATTCTCTGTGGAGCTTAAAAATAAAGAAAGAAAGGAAGTTGACCCACAGCATCACCTCCAGGGATTCTGATTTAATTGGCTTGAACTGGGAACCATGTGTTTTAAAAATCTTTCAGGCAATCCTGATGTACCACCAAGGCTGAGAAGCACTAACATGGTCATTTTTGCCACTGTTGCTCTAGTTTTGTTTTGTTTGGGGAGGGAGCTGCTGGGAGACCCATTCAAGAAGCATTTTAATTGACATGTGGGGGGTAGCAATGCAGCATTAGAAGAATGGGTGCAAAAGACCGAGACAAGCAACCTATAGGTTTATAATCTAGAGAGGTAGGAGTTTGAAGTGTAGAAAAGGGAGATTTGCAGGTGACAGGTCCAGATTCCAGTCATACTCAGTATCATTTGTAGGGGAATTGCCAGTGGTCAGAAATTTGAGTAGATCATTTATCTGGTATGGAATTTTGCATCTTGGATCTGAAAGCAAAAATTACCTGCATTTCATATGCTGAACAGTTAAGCTAATCAGCCTCAGCAGTCCCCAAAGCGAGCAGGTAAGAAACCTCAGCACAGAGCTCACGAGAGGCATACATGAGTTTGTTCTTTTTTTTTTTTAACAGCTTAATTAAAACATAATTGGCACACAATCAGCTGAATATATTTCAAGTATACAATTTGATAAGTTTGAAACTCCTGTGAAAACATCACCATGTGCAAAATAGAGCACATTTCCATCTCCCCCCGACCTCCCAACCTGCACAAAATTTCCTCTTGTGCTTCTATAATCCCCCCTTCTACTCTCGCCATTCTGAAGAAGCACTTGTCTGCTTTCTATCACTTGATAGGTTTATATTTTTAGACTTCCATGTAAATGGAATAATACAGTATGTACTTTTTTAGCCCAGGTTTTTCAGTCAACACAATTTTAGACTCTCTGATGTTGATGTGTGAATCAATCTTTTCTTTTTATTCATTCATGGTGGCTAATTGTGGAGGTGATTTGTTTATCCATTTACCTGTTGATGGATATTTTAGATATTATAAATAAAACTGCTATGAACATTGATGTACATGTCTTTGAACATAGGTATGCCTGTTTAAGTCTTGGTTAAACAAGTAGAGAGTGGATCTGTGACACATGCAGGTTTAACACTTTAAGAAAACTACCAAGTTACTCTCCAAAGTGGGTATACCATTTTACATTACCAGTGGTTGTAAGAGTTCCAGTTCCTTTATGCCCTTGCCAACACTGGATATGGTCAGTCTTTTTAATTTTGGCCATCTTAATAGCAGTATCTTATTGTGCTTTTAATGTACATATCCCTAATATTTGATGATGTTGAGTATCTTTTCATGTGATTATTAGCCATTTACCTATCTTCTCTAGGGAAATATCTGTTCAAATCTTTCACTTTTTAGAAATTAGGTTTTTGTTTTATTAGGGAGTTTTGGGAGTTCTGGATATGAATTCATCGTCAGGAATATGATTTACAAATATTTTCTCCTAGCTTGTAGTTATTTTTTCACTTCATGGTGTCTTTTGAAAAGCAAAGGTTTTTAATTTTGGTAATGTCTAATCAACTTTTTTAATGGGTCATGGTTTTGATATCACACCATGGTTTACAGAGGTTTATATCTTAAAGGCAGGTATAGTCCCTTAACTTTGTTCTTCTTTTCAAAAATTGTTTTGGCAATTCCAAATCTATTCTATTGATTCTAGGCCTTATTTTTTAACACAGATAATTTTGGTGCTATGTATATTTCCCCTTCCATATTGACTTAAACATATACCACAAATTTTGATATATGATGCTGTGTTTTCATTTTCAATCAGTTCAAAATAGTTTTCCATGTACTTTTTGATTTCTTCAACCTATGGATTATTGATGCCAGCCAAATATTTGCATGTTATTCATACATCATTCTGTTATTGATTTCCAGTTTTATTCAACTGTGGTCAGAGAACATACTTTGTCTGAGTTTAATATTTTTAAGTTTATTGAGACATTTTCATTGCCCAGACCATGGTCTAATTTGATAAATGTTTTCCATGCAACTTGAAAAGAATATATAAACAGCATTTGTTGGATGCAGTCATCTACAAATTTCCCTTCATAGTTTTAATTGTCCACTTATTATTAGATTTTGGGACCAGTTATAAAAATTACTAAAGATTTTTTGCCATCTCTTAGAAAAACAACCTTGTTCTAACAGGTTTCTTTGGATGAAATGATCATTATGTGCATTTCTCAAAGCATAGCATTATCTGAAGTTTCTAAACACTAGGCTGAACAGTGGTGTCAGAAAGCTAGATACTAAGCCATGCAAAGAAAGAATTCTGGAATACCTCATCCCTCTAATCTGGAAAAATATTACAAAGTCTGTGTTCTTCTAAACACAGAATAAGTAATTATTTATTGGCATAGCTTTTAGGCAATTTTTGACCCTATATTAAAATATTCAGCTTGCAATAACAGCTATAATTGGGAGTTACTTAAATGCTATATAATAGATAAAATTGCTTCAATCTATTATGATGCACTTACATAAATGTATATGATGCACTTATAAAAATTGTTTCAAATACTCTTCTGAGAACTTTATATAGATTATGTCACTAATACTATCAACTTTGCTTATGACATAGACTATTTTTTTTTCATTTTATAGATGAAAAACAGAAGCAGATAGGCTATAGAGCAGTCAAGATATACAGCAGTCTGACTCCAGGGGAGTGCACATCCGTGTCCAGTGTTCTCTGCAGCTCATATTCAATTATGTGGGGAAAACTAAAGCTACTGCTGCACGAGTTCAATCCCGGCCAAGGAGATACCCACATGGCACAGCAAACCTCTTCTGACTCACCTGCTGATCTCTCAGCAGTGTATTTTAGTCAATCTGTCTGTTCTGCTCCCCACTCTGTTTCTGGTGAATTCTCTCACACCCCCACACCTCTGGCCTGTACCCCAGTTCTTGTGTGCATATATAAATCTTAAAAAAAAAACCCACATATACACATACACAGAAAGAGTGGAAGAATAAATTCCAATCTACACAGCATGTTATTGCTTGGTGTAGCGGCAGGATGGCCACAGGGCAGGATCTCTATGACCTGAGCAGACAGGTGAGGAGGGGAGTGTCCTGGAGCCCTCAGTGGCTTTTGCAGGCTTTTATTGTGATTTACTAGGCACATGGCAGGCAGGTGTGCTGGGGGGCCGGGAGGCTGGCAGGCCTTCCAGCCCCCAGAGAGTCCTTAGTCTTTCTGGGATCTCCCGGTTTCTCTCGTGGCCTCTGCTTCTCTGCTCCTTTCACTCTGCTCACTCTCTCTTGCTCTCTTTCCCTCTGCTCTTCTGCTGGCATCCCGGAGACACCACCCTTATAAGCCCAGTCTCTCAGCCCAGTTGAATCCCATCTACATATGCCCACACCCTTCTCTAGGTGCCCGCCATCAGGCATGCATTCAGGACCGCAGGGTTCCGTCATCTATCCTAATGGCGGGAGGGCAGAAAAGCCTGATATTTTTCTTACCCTACACTAGGCTACACAATTGTGGGTGGTTTTGACTTTCATCTTGCGATTTTTTGTATTTTTTAAAGAGCATGTATTTTATAGTCAGAAAAAAAAATTTTTTTAAGTCCTGTGTCTCATGAATATGGGTTCATCAATTTTGAAATTTTGCTAGCAGATGCCAAGTTTACCCCGAATCTTTATTCTTCTTTAATTCAAATGTCTGAAGATAATCAAATGCTCTAACTTGATTTCAAACACAAATTCATAACCAGGAAAGGTAGGATCTATGCAAATTAGTTCTGGTTCTCAGGTTTAGTGATTTTCAAACCTGGAATCAGAATCAAACAGGCTAGGGAGCACATTAAAAGACATGTCGTCTGTAATGCTTGGGTGCCCCCCACATTCCATCTCAGGGCTGGCTGGCTCTTTAAGCATTTGATGCCAAACTATGCCTAACATGGAAAGATCAGAGTTAGTTTTACCAAAACCTCTTTTCCCTTTCCCTTTCCTCCCCACAAGTTCAGGAAGTATCCAAGCTCACTCTTCACTGCTACATGCTCCGAATTGCTCTTTCACAATGGCCCCATTTAATTCTGCTTAGCCCTCTTTGGAGTGACAGTTTGAACTCTAACTGCCCCTTTATTTATAATCCTTAAAGAGGCAGTTTTCAGTAACTGAACTTTGGTTCCGGTCTAGACCCCTGGTCAAATGGCATCAAGCTCCACACCTAACTCCAAGACAGGGTTGCAGTTCCACATCTTTTCCCAGCTCAAGCCTGCCTAATCCCTCAGAGGGTTATCAGACATTTAACCCAACTTTTCCCTCACTGAGTACTCACCATCTCTAAAATAGCACTTTCTCTTTATTTTTTTGATTTTTGTTTTCCCCTTATTTTTTGGTACACAGCTTATAGCACAAAGCTCACTGCACACTGCATACACCTCAATGCACACTGCACTGTGCTCACTGCCCACTGCTCACTGTACCAACCCTACTGTACACAGACCTTTGCACACTGCACAGGGCCCACTGCACACTGCAACAGGTCACTCCACACAACACAAAGAACACAGCTCACTGCACACAGCTCATGTGCAGTGCACACAGCTCGGGACACACAGCCCACTGCACACTGCTCGCAGGTATCACTTTCTCTTTAGACAGTTCTGCTTATTAGAAAATTAGTTGAGATCTGGAGTTCAGATCTGTCTCCTGCTGGTTGCTACTCAGTAGTTCCAGTTCTTTATCTTGAGCCCAAGCAAGTCTAATTCCTCTTCTACATGACAATACTCCAGACAATATGAAGAACCCTCCTGAATTTCTTCTTCTATGGGGATAATTTAAAGGCATAACTTAGATGACATGATTTTAAGGTTTTGCACCTACCTGCTTCATTTCCTAGACCTGATCCATGGGTCTATAGTAAGAGTCTGTGTGAGCTTGTCTGAAAATGTAAACAAGTTAATGGAGTACTGGAGACTACACACCTCTCCTGGGGGGGGGGGGGGTCAGTAGCTACTCAGCTGCACATGGTTAGCTAAGATGGTGATTGACATGCTGAATACAATGAAGAGTCTTGCTTGATTCTCTTCAAGCTAACAATGAGCATTAATAGATGCATTTAGTTATGCTCACTCAAAAAACTTCAACTTGTTTGATTTTACTTTTATCCAGACCATATTTATCCATTTTTCATAGGCAACTTATGAAAAATGAATGCTCATCCTGACTTTCTAACAGTCCCTTCTTCGTTTTCTCCTGTGCTCATGATTCAAAAATGCTGGATTTCTTGATGGTCCCTCTTAGATTCATGGTTTTCTATTCCACATGGTTTTCTATTATATTTTTAACCTGGGTGACTTACAGGTCTCATCATCCCCCTAAGGTTCAACATTAAAAATATAACTGTTGGAAACTATAAATTAGAGACATTCTGCTGGGGAAGGGGAGGGAGAGGGATCAAAACGGAGCGGGAAGGACACAAGGGACTATGGTGAAGGTTCACGGGTGAATTGGTGGTGGGAATTTTACAGGGGCTACATCTGAAAGGAAAAATCAAACTTGTACAAAAATGAACAGTGATACAATATAGACATTATACATATACATTAAAAATATAGTTGCTTACCAGAAATCTCCAAATAGATAACCTACAATTTCCTCACATCAGCATGTTTAGAACTGAATTCATCATTCCTCCCATATCCTTCTGATCTCCTTCTGATTTCTCTATATCAGCTACTGCTAACATCATTTATCTGGTACCATACCAGAAATCTATGAGTTTTTCTTGCATCAGCTGCATACCTATCTTACATGCTCTGTTTCTCTATCCATACCATCACTAATCTAGCACAGGCACTAACATCCCCCCAGGCCAGGTTCCTAGGTTTCCTGTTTTGACTCACAGTATTGGCAAAGAGGCTCATTTAATTTGCAAATCTGACTGTTTTACGACAGTGATGAAAAGGCTTCAAAAGTTTCCCTTTGCTTCTAAAATAAAGTCCAAGTTTAATAACTTGGCATAAAAAAAAAATCTGAATCTAGTTTCCACCTACATCTTCTGCCATTTCACACTTTGCTCTTTATAACAATATCACGCCAAGTTTTATTCTCCCACTAAGCATAACGCCCATGTCCTGTATCACTTTTATCACTACTGAATAAGATACCTCTTCTCAGAACACCTTGTTTTGTCAAGGAACCTCAGTACTCAACTTTTACCTTATCTAATTTATTTGAATTATTCCTTTATGTATGTCTCCTCTCTACTGGACAATTATTCATCTTTATATTCCCAATGATTGGCACATAGTAGATAGTCATGAAACAATGGCTGAATTTTTAATGAAGACCAGGTGCTCAATGCAAAAATCTCATTTATTATCTATCATTTATCCCATTACCTGACCTCCCAATCATTTCATTTCGTTGGACATAACAGTTCTTATCATTTTCAATTCCTAGTACCCAATGCTTCTTTACCTAAAGTGAGGATTGCCAAATTTTTCCTATAAAGGGACACATAATAAATATAGTAAATTTTATCCATAGGAAAAATACACTTTTGAGGGTCATATTGTTGTTACAACTTCTCAAAAATGCTGTTGGGTTACATAAAGAAATGGGCACAAATTTATTGCAAGAAAACTTTATTTGCAAAAATAAGCAAAAGACAGGATTTGGCCTGTGGGCCACTCCTGTCCTGGAGAATTGCTAAGCAACTCTTAAAGATATGGTCATATGGTGTTGAGGAAAATAGAATTGATTGACTCAAAGAGTCAATTTCTCAGATCACTGAGATGAAGTGAAACTTGAATCCTCCATCATGCAGAATCTGGGCCAATCCAAAATTGCAGACTGGTTCTAGGAACAGATTAAAAGAAATAAAGAAACATGAAAGTGAAAATTAATCCAAATCACTGATCTGTACAACAAGCTCCACAAAGATCTGGGGCCGCTGATTTAAGTGCCATTTCTGAACTTCATGTCCAGAAACTGCATGCCAAAACCACTGGTTCATTAACCACACCATGGTGTGTCCATGACAAAATAGGTCTATACAAAGCAAGGGTGGGAAGAACACAAGGGACTATTGTGACAGTGCACAGGTAAATTGGTGGCAGAAATTCTATGGGGAATACACCTGAGAAAAGAAAGCAAACACTGTATAAAAAAAAAAGGAACAATGATGTAAAATTTATATAACATTTAAAAAAAAACAATAAATGCAGGTTCACCAAAGAAAAATAAAGAAATAAATAAAAATTTAAATAAAGAAATAGATCTATAGAGTTTATATATGACTAATTAATACTCCTAAAAACAATCTTGACATCAAGCCACTTATATTCATTATATAGAAGTCCTCTTTCTTCCTTTTCATGAAAATAGGGACAGTGCTTTCCCATTTTCAACAAACTGACAAGATTACATTAATTACAGATTAGATCACAATATAATTTGTACCCTTTTCACAGAACATTGGGATGCAATTTATTAGAATTGGAACCCTACTAAAAGTGAGGAGGTTTCCCCACCTTGAGCTTCTCTTTGCATTTGCTAATGTGCCTCTCCTTGCCTCCTTTCCCCTCCCTATTTTCTTCAACTAGAAGACAGAAGTAAAACTGAGCTCAATAGCATGTTTTTTTCCCTAACTAATCATTAAACAATATATCACTGCCAACTTGACTCCACCCAATGGGCCTGCTGCTTTTGTTCTCCTTTTCAAGTCCAACATTAAAAGTTGTGTTTCTTATTCCCTGCATTTTTGCAAACCTCAACTCATTTTGATTTCTAAGTTTATGCTACTCCTCTGTACTTGTTCTTGATGTGTGCCTTTTCTTGTATAATACTCTCTTTTATAAGAGAATTCCCTTCACCTCAGTGAGACAGCAGACTGTACAAAACTAGCACCTGGAAATAGAATTTTCAGATATAATGAAAATATCCAGGCATGGCAGATGAAGGGGGAAGCTAATTCTCTTTTGCTCACTATTATATTTCCAGGTCTTAGAATAACATCACTCAATAAATATTTGCTGAATGTGTGAAAAAAAATGGCATCAATGAACAGTGACATTCAGGAAAACAGAAAGTCAAGCATCCAAGTGTTCTGCACCACATAAACAACGATTATAAGAGAAAGGCAGAACTTGATTATGGAAGATCCTGGGCAAGTGACTAGAGCAGATAGTATCAGCCAAGTCTTACTGAGAGATAATGGGGCTTTAGCACTGCCAAGATATTAGAGTAGAAATGTAGAGTCAGGGAAAAGAGTATCTACAAAGCAAGGAAGTACCCTTATCTTACGAACATGCTGTGTTTAGCAATTTTCTTACAATGAGTTTCCGGCCCAGGGATAATGGCAAACGAAATTTTTAGATGTGAGTGTTATCACTGGGAATAACAGTAAACTGTCTTGATGTTGCTTTTCAGATAGGCATGAACTCTTGAAATCATTCCTGTCTAACCTAGCTCTTGATTCTAACCTCAAAATCTGAAATAGAATTTCCGATAAATCTATTAGAATTTTATTTTAGAATCAAAAGCAGAAGTAATGGCTCTTTGAGAACTTTTCTTGTAATTCCTCTTTTTGCTCCAACAGAGATCTTGTCCAGTCAGGTGCCAATTTGGAATAAAAGGTGCAGCTAGAGCAGTGATGTCTACTCTCCCTCTAACCCAAGCCCCCAGCAAGTGAAGTTTTGGAAACCTGATGAGTAGGCAATGAGATCTGATGATTCTTTATCGAGTGATTTTTCTATCTTATCTATAGTTCCTAAGTTTTACATTTACTACATGAATTTCCTTTTTAAGTGAATGTATATAAAACATAAATACAAAGAAGGAAAGATTTAACAGGTGAAATAACTAGTCAGTTGTCATATTTTCTTGCAATTAACAAGGACCTGGATCTCCAGTTTCTAATTCAATGCCTAGTAGTAGTCAATAAAAATTTTTTGGACAAGTGAATAAACAAATAAATAAATAGCCAGCCAATAAAAATAACTATAAACAATTTCATTTCAATTTTGTGTGTCAGTTTTGACAATATTAATGTCATTCAATGTCCTAATTAAGAAGTGCCCTATATGGGGCCTCCCCGGTGGCGCAGCGGTTGAGCGCTGGGTTGCGAAGTTGACACAGCCTCTGCAACGCTGGTTTGATCACAGGCCGCTGGGTGAGGGTCCTACATGGCGCACAGACCTCTCCTGCAGCCGGTTGCTCCCCTCAACAGTGTGTTTCGTCAGTCTGCCTGTTCTGTTCTCCGCTCTGGCTCTGGTGAATTCTCTCGCCCTCCCGCACTTCTGACTGTACCCAGTGCTTGTATAAATAAATAAATAAATAAATAAATAAATAAACAAACAAACAAATAAATAAATAAATAAATAAATAAATAAATCTTAAAAAAAAAAAAAGAAATGCCCTATATGAATCAGAGGCACAATCATGGCGAGGTCGCTAAGGTTCAGCAGAATGCAGATGAAAGAGCAGGGAATAGTGTAAAGTTCCATCATGATCTCTTGCCTGCAAAGAAGGGTGTGAGCCCCTGTTCTCCCTCCAACAGAGGGCCCAAAAGTTACGTTGTCGATATATCCTTGTAAAGAAAATTCAGTATCATTTTCTACCAAAAAAAGTTGGAGGTCTGAAATTGGGAGTTTGGTCTAGAATTTGACCTGAAGATTTCAAGGGGGATTATTCAAGTCTTTTATCTGGGGTAGATGGAAGTTTCCTCATGTCAGTAAGAATGGTAATGATAATGTCACTGCTCATTTTTATGTACGTACATGCACCCTCTACATCACTTTAATTATAATAATACTTTTACAATAATTAATTAGATTATATTAGACGATGTTAGCTAATGTAAATATTTTCCCAAGATTAGGAAAGAAGTTTCACAGTTCAAATCCCATTTCTACTACATTATCACTTTTCTCTGAGGCTCAATTTTATCATCTGAAAATGAAGTAATAGAAGGAGTTTCTAAGGTCATTTCCAGCTATGATATTCTCTAACTCGACCACTGTATGTTAAGGCCACGGGTGTGAAAACAAAGACTGACCTCTCATCTTCCCTGTTTCTCCTTTTATGCCTTTGAATCTCTTCTATTTCATGTCATTGTCTTCCTCTAAAACATACTTCAATTCACAACTCACATCACCAGGCTTCTCCTCTCTCCCAATATTGGTAATTTCTTGAGGATTTTAAATTTTAGTAAAAAAAAGCAAACAAACAAAAAAATTTCATTCCCAAAGCATTCATTATTATATTCTCTGAGAGCTTCGAGTCCCTCAGCCTTCACAGTCCAGTTACTTTCAGGACTCAGACTAAAAGCATATACTTTCACAGACCTGTCATTGTACTTGTTTGTAATACTATCTGCCCATAGGCAGCTGTTACCTTCTACTAATGGAGAAAATTTGTCTTATTTTTAACAAATGACCATTTCACAGTCAATTAATTATACAGTCCTCTTTCTAAATCAGTTTTTTTTTCTCTGAATTTCTTAATGAGAATACATTTAAACACTTCGACTGTGCAATTTGGGACAGCCATTTCAGGCTTTTCATTTCTTTCCTTCTAAGTTCAATACCATTTTTCCCAAATACAGGTAGTAACAAATATAGAAATAATTTCTTATACAAATTATTTTATGTTATTATTTAGTGCTGGAAGTACATGTTTTCAAACATCACAGACGAAACTTGGCACTTTTTTGCACACAAATATCACCCTCACATAGCAAGGCAGAACTTATGACTGAAAGTATGAGAATGGAAGAATACTGTTCTGTTACTAAAAAATAACACTAGAATCAAAATCATACAATGAAGCTGACCTTAGAAGAGGTATCAGTTTTCCTAAAAAATCAGGGCATTGGCCATTGAAAGTTGATTAAATATGTTTGAACCAGAGATTACAGCTAGGGCAAATGGGCTATAAGTAATGTTTATACCAACTATTATGGAAGCTTTTTATAGACTCTTTAAGCAGAAAGGGATGGGGTTTGAATTTGATGACCTTCCAGTCTGAGTATTTTTAATTCCACTTTAGAATCGCGTGTTAGCATTCTCCAAGTGTTTGGGGAACTATTCAAGGCAAATAGCTTGACTATAGTGCAACTAGGATAGACTTTCTGATCTAAGAGTCTAAGCCCTCTAGAAAATAAGAATGTATTTAAATGAACTCTTAAATCAAATAAAAAGTAAGCATTAGTCATGTGATTTAATCTTAATAATTTTTGTCAACATGAACACACAGCTTGATATTTAAAGTAAATATGGTTTTGCTCACATGTTGCTTAAGAAATTGAAAATGGGTGAAGGCTTAGTCCTGGATCTGACTTTGTATAGAATACATTATTCAACAACACAGAGATGTGATTAACATGCCTCTAGCTATTCACAGGTGGGCTGCAAAACCAGTTCTTAAAGGTTTCGTGTTTCAAAAATTGTGCTATAAAACTCAGCTTCTTAGCTATGTAGTTCTCTAAATAATACAGAACTTTAAACAGGTTCCTCAGTGAATCTAAACCATTTTGGTGTACTGTTTATAAAAGTTAATATCTATCTGAGACTTTATAATAAGACTGACCTTACTAATTCTGTAAATAACAAGTTTTAAAAAACACAAAACTGTATAAACATTAAAGTATTAAAGTATTGAATCAATATTCCCATCACTTCATCTGTGAAATTCAAGTTATCACCCAAAGTCTACATAGAATTTATGACATTTAATTCCATTAAAGATAGCACACTTTTAAATTTTTTAAATTGTTTTCTGACATCATTGTAGCTCCCGTGTTCTCCTGTCAGCATATCACCCATGGACTATCACTATATTCCCTAGTGTTCATCCTTCCCCTGCTTTGCTCCACGCCTCAGTTCTATGGTCATCTTGCTCGTTTTGACTTTTGAACTTTTGTTTGATTTCTCTATATTCCACATGTAAATGAGTCTACCTGGTATTTATCTTTTTCCCTCTGACTAATTTCTACTAGCATAATCCCTTCTAGCTCCATCCATGTTGCCACAAACAGCACGAGTTTGTCTTTTTTGATCACAGAGTAATATTCCATTATATAAATATACCACAACTTTTTGATCTATTCATCTATTTGGAGGGATTTGGATTGTTTCTGTATCTTGTCTATTGTAAACAGTGCTGCAATAAACGTAGGAGTGTAGGTTTCCTTTCAAATTAGTGTTTTGTGTCTTTTGGGTATATTCCTAGGAGTGGAATCACTGGGTCATATTGTAGATCCATTTTTAGTGTTTGAGGAACCTCCACACAGCCTTCCATAGTGGCACCGGCAGTGTAAGAGTCTTCCTATATCTCCACTTCCCTAGCATTTTTTTTTTTTAAAGATTTATTTATTTATTTATACAAGCACTGGGTACAGTCGGAAGCGCTGGGAGGGTGAGAGAATTCACCAGAGCCAGAGCAGGGAGCAGAGCAGGCAGAAGGGCCGAAAGACACTGCTGAGGGGAGCAGCGGGCAGCAGGAGAGGTCTGCGTGCCATGTGGGACCCTCCTCCGGTGGCTGGAGAGCAGCCAGGGATCAAACCGGCGCTGCAGAGGCTGCGGGCAGCTTCGCAACCCAGAGCTCAACCGCTGAGCCACCGGGGAGGCCCTCTGCAGCATTTGTTGTTGCTAGTTTTTTTAATGTGAACCATTCTTACTGCAGTGAGGTAGTATCTCACTGTGGTTTTGATTTGCATTACCCTGATAACTAGTGATGCTGAATATTTTTTCATATGCTTGTTGGCTGTTTGCCTTTCATCTTTGGAGAAGTGTCTCTTTAGTTCTTTTGCCCATGTTTTGACTGGGTTCTGTCCTTTTATTTTGTTGTGTTGTTTAAGTTCTTTGTAGATCTTTGATATCAGTCACTTATCTGAGAAGACAGCACGTTTTTTACTCAATGTAGAATTCCTAGCTCCTGGTGAAGCACTGGCACATACGAGGCATTTACTAACTATGAGTGAACAAGTTTAGTGATGCTACTGAACCCAACACAGAACATCTCCTCTCTCACTAAGTGTTTCCTTCTTCCCTTGGCTCCGTAGTATGTCTGGGTTGTGTTTTGGTTACTAGGTTGCTTTGTTTTCAACTTTCTGATTGTTGCTGGGTGATTTTCTTGGGACTCTCTCCTGGTTGCTATGCTTCATGTATGCTGAGATTTCCATTTGTAGCTAAATGGGCATATTTTTATTAACCTCTGGAATAGAATGGGGCCTCAGAGAAGCTCAATTGCAACCACACATATTTGTGAACTATAACAGGCAGAGAAAAAGTTTGGCAGGAGTCCCCTTATCTCTACCCAGAGTCATCCCTTGTGTTTATTTCACTGCTTCTTCAAAAGGGATGCATATCTCATTATTCAACACTCACTTTTCAACAACTTGAATGTTTACGTCACCAGCAATGGATCTATAATTTTTTTAAAAGATTTATTTATTTATTTATTTATTTATACAAGCACTGGGTACAGTCAGAAGTGCTGGAGGGTGAGAGAATTCACCAGAGCCAGTGCGGAGAACAGAACAGGCAGACTGACAAAATACACTGCTGGGAGGAGCAGTGGGCGGCAGGAGAGGTCTGTGTGCCATGTGGGACCCTCGCTGGTGGCCAGGGATCTAACCTGCGCTGCAGAGGCTGCGGGCAGCTTCGCAGCCCAGCGCTCAACCACTGCGCCACCAGGGGAGGCCCGGATCTATAAATTTTAAAAATGAGGTTTATTAACTTCAAAACTGAAATTGAGGACTGAAGGGATTTCTTCTAGTTTTTTTGGGGGAACAGGTCTCCTTTTGTTGTTGTTTTCTCTTGATTACTGACCTTTTTTTTTTTTTTAACAGAACATGCCCATAGGCTTTTATATTGAAGATGCCCCTAAGTTTTTTATATACAAGGATTTTAGAAACTATGTGCCAGGATCAGTGGGTAAAAGTTAAAGAGATTTTTGGTCTAGCAAAATAGTGTACAATGCCAGACTAGATCAAAGATCTAGAGGGGAGTTTCAGTTTCTAAGTCCCTTTCCTGGTACCCTTCTATGAAGCAAAGGTTATGGAAGCCTGGAGCTGGTAGAGCATGTGTCTTTCTGAAGTTGTGTGACCTGATCAGTGATAATTTCCCTAAGGGATTAGGGAATCTTATCAGGGATTCTGATAAGGGATTCTTGTACACCAAGTAAAGAAAGAGATGAGTGAGCTGAAAACTGAGCATAAAAAACTGAACAGAAAAAAAATAATCATTTTGATGTGTAATAAGATTTATTTATAACCCAATTCATCCTAAAGCTTTTAAATACTTCTTTGGAAAGTTCTTATCATTTCACAATGCTTCCCTTCAAGGCCAAATGTATAAGGAAAACATCTTAAGCTACTTCCTCCTATCTTTTAGGAAGCAGAGACCGGTGAACTTCCAGTTTGTTCCAGTTCCAAAATATAAAAAGTGGTTCTGAACCCCATCAAATTGTTTAAGTATTCCCCAATCATTAAGGCAGAGGTAAGAGTGAACAGGAGTTTGTTTTATTGTTTCTACTATCAGGTGGTTTGACTGAGATTAAAAGCATCCTGGCATCTGGACCCCCTTATAGCAAAGGGAATATGTCTGCAGGGCAGCTGGCCATGGTGAAGGTCACTGATTGTAGCCCCTCAGTTTCCTCTAGGAAGCCTACTGTCCCGTTTTCATAAGGTACAGTTAAAGCAAAACCCCTGGAGACTTGGGGGAGCTGGAAGACATAGGCCAACACCTCTGTTTTCACTTGACCAATGAGAGCCAGTGTAGAAAATAGTGAAGTACACAAAATGCTAATAATAAAGGACTGGAAATGCACATCATATCTCTTTCCATTTTTTCTTCCTTTCACCACTGTCAGTGCTCTCCCCATTTGAATGGCAAGATCACCTCTCAGTGATCCAGTTCAGAAATGCAACATCAACACATAATGCAGCTCTACCTTAGTTCTGTTTACCGAATTCCCTGTTGAGACAGCTGATGTACACAACCCAAAGCAGAGACTGTAGTTAGCTGCCCCCTATTATTGATTTTACCCTGCTTTCCCTGTGATGGAAGTAAGCCAAACGTTAGTTGAGCATACAGACACACAAAATAAAGACAGTATTCTCCCTTGTAGCTTGGTTGTGGCTATGTCAACAATTTCTTACTAAGGGAATGGCAGATGCAACTTCTGGAAGACATCTTTTTATTATTTTTTCTGATGTAACATTAGTTTATAAGACTACATATGTTTAGAAGTAGAGGTTCACACTTCTTCACACCACACCACATCCACTCACCACCAAAGTACCAATAACCCTCCATCACAATCCATTGTACCTCCTGTCCCCTTTGCTCCCACCCCTTCTTTCCCTCAGGTAACAAGTCCAGTCAGAATCCAGAGGTTTGTTTTGGCTTTTGTCTTTCATTTATTTTGTTGCTTTATACTCCACAATGAGTGAAACCATCCAGTATTTGTCTTTCTCCTTCTGATTTATTTCACTTAGCACAATCCCCTCTATTTTCATCCATGTTGTTGAAAATGGCAAGATTTTATCATTTTTATAGCTGAGTAGTTATTCTATCATGTAGATATGCATGCCACATCTTCTTTATAGATGTTTTTTAAAAGGATATAATAAGTCCTTCTACCTCTCTTTTGTTCTTCTTTCTCATACCTGCTGGCTAGAATGTGGACATGATGATAAAAGATAGAGAAAACATTATGGACATTATGGTATGCAAATAGAGCTTATATGTTGATGATGATGAAACCTGGAAATCTGATAATTGTGGAAATGCCAATCAGCCCCAGATCTGACATTTAATGAGATTAAAAAACAAACAAACAAACAAACTCAACCTGGTTTAAGGCCCTGTTTATTTTTGAGTATCTGACACTCCTAATTAGAATATCTAGAAGTCTGGTGCTGCAAGTAACAGATCCTAAATATGTGACTTACTGTAAGTGGTCAGACAGTGAAGCAGGCTAGAAAACTGGTACTCCTTACTACTCTGTGGCAAATATTTGGTTGCAAAGTGGTCACAGATATCTTGACAGGCAGGGACAATGATATGAAAACTTTAGAACCTAGTTATGTGTTGAATGTTCCTTACTGCGTCAGAAAAATCTTACAAGGAAAAGATAAATTCAGGCTAGAACTGAATGGTATGAAAAAAGAAAAGAAAGGAAGACAGTAGGCTGAAGAGGAATAGCTGCTAGCAGCTTGCAAGCCAATGTGACAAGTCTGTTCCTGTGGGTGCGGCCAGGCTAAGAAGGGTGGTATGCTCTGAATCAATAGTCAAAGCTGGAGGCAAGATGGTACCCCAAGCCTTTTCAAGCAATTTATTCTAAGAATTATCTGCCAGGCAATGGTAGACAGTCCAGCAACAAACATCACAATAAAAGTATTTTCTTCCTCTCCAACTCTGATGTTTCATATGCCCTTAAGGTAGCCATAATTTTGCTGAGGGAGGAATATGAAAAGGATAGAGGCCAATATTTAAAAAAAGAATCTTAAGGCTTAAAAGTTATCTAGATAACATCTGGCTATTGGTAATTGCAAATGGAACTGATTAAAATTAAATGAATTGGAAGCTTACCAAGTATTTTGGAGAAATGTATTGCCAAATAAATTGGAAATTAGAAAACTTCAGAACTGTTCAACCTCCAAAGCAGTCCTTGGGCACTCAAACCCATACCATGAAGAAGCAGGACAAGCGCTTAACAGCTTTTAAATATTTACTTTTGAGGATGCATCACAAAGAAGACCTTCCTGAGGACAGAATCAGAAGATATGTGGAAAATTGGACATGGGAGATCCTGCTGTAGGAGAGAACCCACCATCAAGACTGCCAGATGAGTCAATCAAGGAACTCAGTGTTAGGAAATTACTTTTTTCTACCCCATCACATTATACGAGGTGTTTGAGGAACAGATAACTTGGCTCTATCCAGACCTGATGGAGAGGGCTGGATATTTCCTGGAGGTCCTGGACTTTGAGCTAAGTACCATAATTAGAAAAGATAGATGGAATTTGAGGGGATTTCTACCTTGAACAGAAGTTATGTCTATTCTATGTGTGAAGAAAAGAGTTTGCACAAGTCTTCGAATGGAGGCATTTTGGCTGAGACTGCTGCGATATTAGCTTTTTAACTCTGTCAGAACCAATTGCCATAAACATAGTGGCTTAACACAACAAAAATGTACTATCTTATAGTTGTGTAGGTTAGAAGTCCAACCTGGGTCTCACTGAGCTAAGATCAAAGTGTTGACTGGTTTGCAGTCCCTTTTATAGGTTCCAGGGGAAGATCTGTTCTCTTGCTTTTTCCGGCTTCCAAAGGTCACTTGTATTCCTTGACTCATGAAACCCTTTCTTCATCTTCAAAGCCAGGAGGGGTGGGTTGAGTCTTTTCATTCAATGCATCTTTGACCCTCTTTCTTGAGCCAAAGACACATCCCACCAACAAAACACACACACACTCCAGTAGTGGTGTTAGGGGGAAAAGGATGTCCCAAAGCAAATTCCATATAGGCTTTGTGGACTCCACCCCCACCCCGGGTCAAAGCCAAAGACACTGGGAACTCCAAATCCCATCACCACCAAAGGGAAGGTGGCTGGGACCTGAGGGTGGGGTTAAGCAGCCAGGTGGATACAAAAGGCAGACACGTGGGCTTTGGGGGCTCTCCATTTTTGGGCTCTCGGCCAGCTCGCAGCGTCCGGCCAGCTCTGAGAGTGACTTTGGGTTTCCAGGTCGTCGGATCGGGTAGGACGCATTAAAGACTTTATTTCCCTATTTTCTCCCTGAGTTGTACATTTTCCTTATTTCTTTTTCTCTTGTAAATAAACCTTTATTAACCCTTTTGTGTGTGTCTGTAGTAGAGTATTCATAAGTCCCTTTAAAGCACGCGGGTGAGGACCCACAGCCAGGAACCCGTTTAACATCGGGGTTGCTCTATAACAGCCGGACAAAGTCAGGATAACTTTAACAACACTCTCTTTTAAAATAGGAAGAATAAAAATGATAGTCACCATCAATCTATTATCATTCTGATATTAGACTAGGCGGAAGTTTTAGGCCCCCTATACTGAAGATGAGAATGCTCCCCCTTGTAGCTTTCCTGTCTGTGGATTTTCATGGTCCTTAAATTTTCCCTTTGGGAGGTTTCTCTTTTTCCATTACTCTTCATAATGGCACTGAAGAATCTGCTTTAGAGATTGAGTAGTATTCTCAGGCTTTCTGCTTATAGTTGGCATGGGAATCCAGGCTATGTTAAGACTTAAATAGTCACAATTACATTAAATCCAAGTTGGTGCCTTTTGCAGTAAAAAGGTCTTATAAGAGTTATGTTACAAATTTAAGTTTCCTACCTACTCCCATATTTCCTTTCTAGACATATTTTCTTTGCCAAATTTCTACACTCTCTTGTCCCAATGTCCCATTTCTGTCCCATTCTGCTTCCTTCCACCCTCCTCTCTTTCTCTCTCCCTTCCTCCTTCCTAGCCTTTTCTCCTTCCTTCTCTTCCCCTCCCGTCTTCCTTAATTAAAAGGAATTTCAGGGCCCCACACCCACACCCTAATCTATGTTCAGTGATCTTATCTTTGCTGTACAACTGAGTAGTAGTAGGTCTTTGTTACTCAAAGTATCATTTTTATAATTTATTCTTAGAGTTGAGAAGCAGTTGCCTTTTCTAATCTTAAATTCCTGAATTTGTACACTCTAGTCTCTTTTATTTATCCTTATTAACTGGCCAATTCTCTGAACATATCTTTTTCTCATACTATCTTGCTAAATGCAGCTAATAGCAGTCAGTTAAATAGCAATAACTTGTCCTCAATTTCTTCCCTAAAGTTAAGTATAACTCTGCCTTCTACTTATTGCAGGTAATACTTTATCAGATGTTTTACCACTAGAAAACAAAGATTTCCACACCTCCCATTTTCAGTAATAGAATCTTTGAGTCCCTCCCACCAGTTGTTAAGCCAAGGCCACACATTTTAGGCTTTATTTTATTATTAAAGCAACACCCCACTCTTGGAATCTAAGTTCTATATTATCTCAGGATAAGATAGAAAATCCTACAGTAACAAATTTACCCAAATGTCAACGGTGTAAAGAAAGGGTTTATTTTTCCCTGGTGCCCCCTGTCTGTTGGAGGGGTCTTCAAAGGTTCTTTTCACCATGGACACTCAATATTACTTGGGGACACAAACTAAGACAGTGTCCATCTCAACATCTGCTTCCATAATCATAGTTTTAGGAGAAAGACAGGATGTCCCTTATAGTTGGAAATATTTGATAAGCATACTCATAGACACTCTATGACTTAGGTTAGTTGCAGAGAACTCTTTAATTTAGGGCCTCCCCGGTGGTGCAGCAGGTTGAGCGCTGGGCTACAAGGCTGCCCGCAGCCTCTGCAGCACCGGTTCGATCCCTGGCTGCTCCCCGGCCACCGGAGGAGGGTCCCACATGGCTTCGCAGACCTCTCCTGCCGCCCGCTGCTCCCCTCAGCAGTGTACTTCGGTCCTTCTGCCTGCTCTGCTCCCCGCTCTGGCTCTGGTGAATTCTCTCACCCTCCCGCGCTTCTGACTGTACCCAGTGCATGTATAAACAAACAAACAAACAAACAAACAAACAAACAAATAAATAAATAAAACATGCCTCTATTTAAAAAAAAAAAGTGAATAAATGGTGTTACTTTAAAAAAAAAAAAGAACTCTTTAATTTAAAGTGAGATATATGCAAGGGTTCAATAGCTGATGGGCTAGTTAGGAGGACCAAAGAAATCGAATCAAAGTTGAATTTTCAGAGAACTCTTCCAGAGTTACACACCAGAACCAGGTCGTTTAAGGAGCGGAGTCTCTTCTGAAATTAGGAATCACTAGTGTCAGTATTCCATGAGAATGAAGATCCTTTCTCATTCAGGAAGTCACTGTTGCTGCTGGTTCCAGACCACTGCACACCTGCTTCTCAAAACCCACAAAGGTGATAGCTGGGATCTCTGTCACAGGGCAATAGAAAGCAGCAGACTGAACAGATATAAATAAGTGTGACCTTTTTCTAACCTTCACTTTCCAAATTGTATGCTAGTTAGTGCATCTGATTGGTCAAATCTAAATCATACCCAGATCCCAAGCTGCCGTGGGTTTTTAGACTATGCTACCTACAGTATAGGGAGATGCACTACAACAAAGACAGAGCTGAAGAACAAACCAACATCCATCTTTTAATGCCTGGAAATAGGCTACAGTCACTGGAAGCACATTCTACAGCAACGGTGTTTATTACAATTTTTATCCTTGCCTATTCTTATTTTAAGACATTTACTCTAAATGTTCATAATCAGGCCCTTAGGGATGGGAAAAGTTAAAATTTCCCGTGTGTTGCATTGGCAACACCACAATGACAAACAGGAGTTGTGGAGCAGGCTACACAATGCAGAATACTTTTCAATGAGCAAGATCCGGGACTTTCTATTGATAGAATAATCATACAACATCAGATACGTGGGGTAGAAGAAAAAGATGTGTGAAACTGAAAATGTGTTTATGTCATCTAGGGCTTCAGGGGGACATGAGTCTGCTGACCAGATAATTATTTTCTGCTTGATGACCAAGTGTTGTAATTGAAACCTTACGCCAGCCCCCTGGCCATGGTTCCAATCTTATCAACAAGGCGTTCCACTGATCAGCTTCTAGGATCCCTTGTCATACATGCATCCTCAGCCCCCCAAGTGTTTCCGGTCATACCTTGTGATGCATACCTTTCCCACAGTGCTCAAGCGTTCTGCTTTTGATTGATTTGAAAAGAACCTTGCCGTGTTTGGCTCCTATAACTGATTGACCAGGCAGTTCTGACCTCGTATAGGAATACAAAACTACAGGTAACAAATATGATGGCCAAACAGGTCACTTAGGATTAGCAGACCCACACCGGTGTTCTCATTATAATCTGTGGAGGAATATATTTTCTTCAAAAAAAAAAATCATGTTATTTGCTATGCTTCAGGCATGTGCACATGTTCACAGTTTATCATCTCCAATTTCCACACGAAATCTTTAGCTGGTCTATCAGTTAGGGGACTGCATTCAGCTGCATGTCATAGACCCCCACCTACAGTGGCTTGATCAAGCATGGTGTTTATTTTCCTTCCATGATAAAGAGTTTGCAGGGGAAAATCCAGGGTCAATACAGGGCCCCAGGCAGCTGATTCTGCTCTTACAGCCTTACCTTATAGTTCTCATTCTCACAGATATAAGATAGCTGTTCTACTTCCAGCCATTATCTGTAACGTCCACATTGGAAGAAGAAGAAAAACAAAGGCAGAGGGCAGTTTTTGTTCTGGGTGTCTCCCTGTTTTAGGTGGTGTTTAGCGACTACCTCATGACTTCCGCACACATCTCATTCTCCAGAACAGTGTCACATAGCAACACTCTCTGCAGGGGAACTGGGAAACTAAAGTTTTTGTTTTGTTTTGGTCAGGCCTATTGCCAAAATCAGAATTCTGTTAGTAAGGAAAGTGGCGTCATGAATTTGGGATGGATAACTGTGACTGCAAATTCAGGGCTTTTGGATAAGGATCTATTTTAAAAATAAAATACAATAATACTTTGACATATAAAGAAGTGAGTTGGGCTACTTTTAAATTTTTAAAAATTGGGTTATTAAGAAAATAAATAAAAAGAAAACCTCCCTGAAAGATTATGGCACATTTTCAGGCTATTTTTCCAGTGCTGGGCAAAAAATTTTACCTTATGGATACAATTTATTCTGACCTGGTGAACCTCATTTTACTGCTTCTATTAACTCTTACCTAGTGTTTGAGAATTGTGATAGTTATTAATGTAGCTAACCTCAGAATGACTCATTGCATTCTCACATCACTAAACCTAGATTTTTGTTTTCATTTTGTTTGCTTGCTTTTTTGCTTTTATTGAAGAAAGGAAATAGTCTGATCTCTGAAAGCCAGGATCAATGTGAACATTAACAGAAATGAGGCTATTGGAGATTTCTTACAAGATCCCAAGGATTCTGAGGTTTAAAGGAAATGCCGAAGACTTCAGAAAGGAGTAGCCAAACCCCCAGCTTCAATGGAAGGGAGTAGTGCTCTGGGAGTATACTAGCAATGGCATTAGTCTACAAGAATGTATAATTCAGGGGCCTCACTGGTGGCCTAAGGGTTAAGTCTCAGCACTATCAACACTATGGCCTTGGGATTGATCCCCAGCCAGGGAGCTAATCCATATATGGTGCAACAGACCTCTCCTGTCTTGCCTGCTGCTGGCCTTAGCAGTGTATTTCAATAAATCTGCCTGTTTTGCTCCTCACTCTGTCTCTGGTGAATCCTCTCATCCCCTGCACCTCTGGCCTATACCCCAGCTCTTATATGCAAAAACTAAATAAATAAAATCTTTTTTAAAAATGTATCATTCAGCCCAAGAGGTTTGCAACAACCCCTAGCTGCATTTTAACACCTTGAAGCTTGTGGCTTTTCCCCTGAAAGGATGGGAACTTTCCTTACTTCGTTGTGATCTCACTATAAATGTGAGTATTTGCTTTCTTAACTTGCAACTCCTTGAACCTGACTGGCTCTTAGCACAAGACACACAATAATCTGGCAGGAAGGGATGTCTGCATGAACGTAGCCCAATTCCTGGCCCTAGTCACTAAGCATGGCTAATTCATCCCCAAATAGTCATTTGGGAGCTACAAAGAACAAATTAATTACACTCCTGTGAGTTTCAGTGGTAGCAACCAGAAGAAGGAGAGGTAAATAACACAGAGGCTAAACCAGAAGAAGGAGAGGTAAATAACACAGAGGCTAAAAAGCATTGGGGATGGAGAACTATGTAAAACATACTCAGGGTAAAGAATCTGTACACAAATTTAATTTGATTTAAGACTGGAGAAAACAACATGTGAGTCCTGTTGGAAGATCACAGAATGGCCTCCTTGCAGTTAATGCAATTAACAGGGATGTTTGTACAATCATTGAAATAATAAATCCTTTAAAGGGTGTGGCTTGTGAGGATTTGTGTGTAGGTTAGGTTTCCTTTCAGGATGTAAGCCCAGGGAATTTAATCTTGTCAGGGGTTCCAGGAGCTGCCTACAGCAGTGCCTGGGCGGATGGGAGGAGGTGCTTTTCTAGGTGTTTTTAATCATCCTTCAGAATCCTTGCAACTAGAGAAAAGGAAGACGAATGTGAAGAAAGCAGGAGGGATTAGGGTCAAAATAAGGGGGAGTGGGAATTGTATGGGCAATATAACTAAGATGAAAATGCATACATTGTACAAAAATGAAAAATGATGTAAAAATATATAAAATAAAAAAAAAGCAGGTAGCGCCACACAAAACTGGAATTGAGGTGAAATGGAGTACATTGGTAATGGCAATGAAGGGGGAGTGTCACCCACAGAATTTTACTCTTCTTGGAAGTATATTACTAAGCTGACAAATTTAATAGATATACATTTATTGGAGTCTAAGTAAACAGCAGTTGAGAGTTAAGACCTAATCTAGAATTCTCAAATTCTACCATAAGAATCACATGAGAAGCTTGTTTGAAATGCAGATTCCCAGGTCTGGCCATACAATTTTCTGATTCAGTAGCTTGGGGTTGGGGATCTAGGAATCTGTGTTATTGGGCAGTCCTGTGATTTGGGATTGTGCTTGGACTATACTAGTTACTTTGTAAAAAGTAAACTGTGGTTTCTTCCAAGTTAGCATCCCAATTGTTGCTTGAGTGATAAAGACAAACCAAACAGACTACTTTCTCCACCTCTTCCTTTTAAAGTTGTTTTGTTACACTTTCGCAATTCTTTGGCCTATTTACTGAAGAAGAGTAACTTAACCTGAAATTACAGAGCTATCAAAAACAGTCATATATCAGTTCTAGATCTGACTTCCCCAGCAACTTGCCATTGCTTAAAGCAAAAGCCTGCCTGTGCCTGCCTGAAAGGGGAAAGGAGAGACAGACTAAGAAGGAGGTGACTGGCAAATGATCTTTTATTTTCAAAATTTCCTTTTAAGATTTGAAGATTAAGCACCTTTCTTTCAGATGAAGAAACTGCTAGAGCCCTAAAATGCCACAGAAATCATTAGGGCTGTGCAGTAGCTTTAAAATTCTTTTTTCTTTTTTTAAAGATTTATTTATTTATTTATACAAGCACTGGGTACAGTCAGAGGCGCAGGAGGGTGAGATTTTCACCAGAGCCGGAGGGGAGAGCAGAGCAGGCAGACTGACGAAGTACACTGCTGAGGGGAGCAGCGGGCAGCAGGAGAGCTCTGTGCGCCATGTGGGAACCACCCCCCCACCCCAGGCCTGGGATTGAACCGGCTCTGCAGAGGCTGCGGGCAGCTTCGCAACCCAGTGCCCAACCGCTGCGCCACCAGGGAGGCCCAGCTTTAAAATTTTTGACTTAGACCCATTCTAAAAATGCATTTCATGTCACAGTGTGAACATACATACATTGACACACTGTGTACATGTGTTTGTGTGTGGTGTGTGTTCATGCAGTAATATGTAAAAAATGTAAACATTTTATAAAATATGCTTTATCTCTTACCATGTGAAATGCATTCTGATGTTTTTATCTTCTGCCCTTCTGTTCTACTCCTTCTCTTTTCCTTAATATATTTCTGATACTATGCATGGTTTTGCCCTGATGTTTGAAAAATTCTAGGATAGGTGTAGGATTCCTGCAGCTTTGAGAAGGAAAGAAGGGAAGATAAAGCTGTAAGTTTGTTCACTGATTTTTCCTTCTACCTCCCTTAATTTATCCATAGTCTACCTTGGCTAAACTACATCCACATCCGGTAGAGATGACTTTACTGTCTTAGACATTGTTTTCTCAAAATAAAACACTCGTAAGAATATACTGATAGGGCCTCCCCGGTGGCGCAGCGGTTGAGCGCTGGGTTGCGAAGCAGCCCGCCGCCTCTGCAGCACCAGTTAGATCCCCAGCTGCTCCCCGGCCACCGGAGGAGGGTCCCACACGGTGCGCAGACCTCTCCTGCCGCCCGCTGCTCCCCTCAGCAGTGTACTTCGGTCCTTCTGCCTGCTCTGCTCCCCGCTCTGGCTCTGGTGAATTCTCTCACCCTCCCGCGCTTCTGACTGTACCCAGTGCATGTATAAACAAAACAAACAAACAAACAAATAAATAAATAAAACATGTCTCTATTAAAAAAAAAAAGAATATACTGATAAACAAATGAGTTTTTACTTATAGCCAGACTGAACTCCTCAATGTCAGACATGTTATATGTTCATTTCTGTTCCCATGTTTTCAAATCTCCTATCCTGCAATTCTAGCCACCCACAGAGTCACTTTCTTTGCCTACTCTCCTTACCTCCAGGGCTGCCAGCAGAGGTCTGTGTTTATTTTCCTAGATCTAGAGGCTATTGACAGTACAGGAGAATCCTCCATTTCCTTGTACCCTGTTCAGGCAGGTGCAATCCATCTTGCAATTAAATGATAACTAATATTATTTATTTAACACCTAAAACTATTATTGTCAGCACTTGAAATTAACCAAAAGACCCAAATAACCCAAGTTCACCACAACTTTCTTTGTCCAATTAGCGAATTTCATTTTCATCGAAGCCTTTTTGTTATGTGCAGGAAAATATTCACAATTTTATTTGCTACTGTTGATTGTTCAGCCTTGAAAGATGTCAACTAAAGAAGTTAATTTTTTGAGTCATTTTTCATCACAGAGGGAAAAAATTCACCTTAATACCATTTTTGTTGTGCCACCCTTTTATTCTCATGAAGACAACAATTCCATCCAGATTTCAAGGACTACCTAGCATTCTTCCCTCAATATCTTATTTAAAATGTATTCATTTTAATCCACCAAGCACTTTGCAAGTTAACTCTAGTCCAAGATATCTTCTTTATAAACATTATGTTTAAAGGTAAAATTATTGGCCTTTCAGTTTTAATTCTGCTCTAAAGCAAAAAAAAAAAAAAAAGAAACAAACAAAAAACTGGTTTTATCTGTTTTTTTTTAAATATAGAATGCCTGAAAGCAATGACTCTATTGAAAAAAAAAATAGGATCATGTCAAAGGAACACAGGCATTAATGTGAAAATGACCTCATATGTAGAGGCGATATGAACATCAATAAATAACATAATAGCAATAGATTAAAACCCATCAAATGAGTAAAATTCTGTGAGTTTCTAAAGAGGTCCTAAAAAAAGAGTCATCGGATATTGAGGTATTTGCTGGTATTTCCCTGGGATACCAACTCATCATTTTAAAAATTAATTTTTTAAATGTCAAGAATTAAAATTAATTAATGACATTACTTGATGCATATTTGCAGGCTTTGTATGACCAAAGTAGATTTGACAATACCTGCACTATAAAAATGCATTTTCTTATCCTGTGAATTTTTGTCTTCTAGTATTTTCATGAAACTAACCTTGACTAATTTTGCTTTTTTAACTATTTCATATGAACGAAATTAATCAGTATGTTGTTTTGGCTTCTTTCATATAGCAATTTGGTACTGATTTTCATTCATATTGGAATATTTTGTTCCCATTTACAGCTGGGTAGTATTCCTTTGTACTTGTTTATTACAATTTGCTTACTCATTCACTAGAACTTTTCCTGGACCTGTTGCAATGATCATATTGGTTTTTCCCTTTATACTATTAATATGGTCAATTACATTGATTGTCAGATGTTAAACCTCAATATTCCAAATGTTTTATCCTTTTAAATGTTGTTTGGTTTGATTACTAACATTTTCGTGAAGATATCTGGGTAATGTTTATGTAGGATATTGGTCTTTGTAGCTATCTTTTCTTCTGAGGTCTTTCACTGACTTTGGCATCCTGGACATTTGAAAGTGTTTTTTGCAATACTTGCTTAATGCCTTGCAGAATTTTAAGAAACATTAAATTATGCATGGCAGGTGTCATTTAAATATATTGTCAAATATAAAATAATTTGCACTGACCTTGCTCGTTCTTTTTCTAATTCCCATGATATACACATCTTATTCATCATCAAGCCTATTCATCATCCAGTTGCTGAATCGGTGAGTGACTTGTAATCACAGATTTTAGGAAATCATAGCTAAGCAATTTTAGTGATTATTGTCACCAGACATCTAGAGGGGAAACCAAGAACCTTAGGGATTGCCAAAACGTTCCAGAACAGAACCCCTTCCCACTCTTACAGGTCTCCATGTTACAACAGTCATTATAAACCTTTATGGCTAAGAAACATATTAAGTGCCTACTGTACACAGCTTTCCATCTCATAAAGTTAACTTGTACATCCTTACTCCTTTTCCTCTCTTCGCAAGGCCCACATCCCTCCTTCCGATAAAATTCAAAGAGAGACCAGGCAAACAATGAAACTAGGATCCCGTGGTTTGGCGATTAGTAGTTGAACTGGGCATGCTCAGTCGCCAGGCAGATTTTTCTGTGAAGTGGAAACTACAACAGCGCGTACCCTGCGCGCGGAGGTAGGCGTGTCCTCGTGGAATTTAGAACGGTGCCCAAGCCAATGGGGCCTCGCAGCCTGCTGCCGGGGATCCTCATTGGAGGGGCGGGGAGGCGAGCGAGTAGAGGGCCCCTGGAGGGAGCCGAGGTGCAGGTCGGAGAGGCCAGGCTACGCTGTGCCTGCCGGTGAGCAGCTGCGCGCCTGCGGCGGCAACATCCAGCGGTGGTGCCAGCAGTTCCTGCCTATTGCTTTACTTTTTCTTGCTGCAAGAACATAGTCATTATGCCGAAAAGAAAGGTAAGTCTTATCAAAAAAAAAAAAAAAAAGATTCAAGGGCTTTCAAATTGTGCTTACAGCTAATCTGGCCATTGAAATGGATTGCGCGGAATGGAATGTACTCGGTAGCAACTCTGAGATTGCCAGTCTCTGCTCTCGACGCTTGTTGTCAGATGCCTGTTGCAGACATTCCTTCCTTCTAGATCTCAAAATGTTACTTTCTTTGCAGTGACGCCGCTTCCCTTCTTTTTGAACTCATTCTAGCAGAAATGGATTCCACCCCCAACAAGAAGCCAAAGCGTTTTTCCATTACCCTTTCCAGGAGGGAGTTTCCTCTGCAAACTGCCAGGTTGTGATTAGTGTAAAGGGGAAGCAGCGAGAAGGGGGAAACAAGTACTTGCTTAGGGAGATCGAAAAAATAAATAAGTCGGACAGATGCTGGGGTTATTCCCATGTGGGCTGTGCCCACAACTGGGTGCGCCGCAATGGCTCTGAGGCTAAGAGGGAGGGAAAGCCATATTTAAAATTGCGCTCACCTCCTGCTCGCCTCCGCGGCAGACCCGTATGTACCAACTCCAGTGTCAATCACGGCTGGGGACAACACGGGCGGGGCCTTGGGTGACCGGGACCTGCCTACAGTTCCCGCGGGAGCCAGGGAGTTGGCAGCGATCAAGACGCAAGACGGGACGCCCTCTGCGCCCCCACTGTTAACTGCCAAGGGCTGAGACCCCCGTTAGGTCCACTCCCACGACTCAAACCCACAGTCGGCCCTGGAAGGCAGGGTGCGCGCGCTCCCGAGCTCCTCGGTGCTGGAGCAAAGTGGGGTCATCTTAGTCTCCTCTTGCTCTCTTAGCGGACTATTATGGCCTCTCCCGCGGGGTCCTGGCCACCGAGTATCTCGCTCCGGGACGCACGCTTCCCTCGGAGTGAGCCTGCGACTTGTCATTGTCCCAAGGAAGGAATGAAAGGCTTCTGAGAAAAGCAGTGTGTGGTGGTTGCTCTTACAAAAATGCTGCGCACCCTCCCACCGCCTGCCCCGGTGTTTGCAACAATGTCACCCCGTTGGCTGTTAAACTTGAAGCAAAATTACAAGTAATACCCTTCTTTATCAGTTTCAGACTGAACTGATTAGTGCGTAAGTGAATGCATTGTTTAAAAATACTGAAGTTTTAAAAATGCAGGTTTTTCCCTTCTACCCTGTCACTACTAAGAATTTGGTGGAAACTTGTCTCCTGCTGCTCTATTTTAAAACAATAAAAGTTGTTTAGTTTTAATTTTAGAATTTACTGTGCGCATACTGTGTACTTTATGTTGTGGGAGGAATTTGACTTGCATTAGGCCTTTAATCCTCAGAACACCTTGTGGGTTGAACTGGGGCTTAGAGACATGAATAAGCCAGCATCTCACCAACCAGCTAACAGCTAGTACCAAGGTTTTAATTTGATAAGACAGGTCCAGAAGCTTTAGTTTCAAACATTTATTCATTCTCTTTATTTAGTGGTAGGTGAATCAAGAGGAATTTAGGAAATACGAGACTCCCAGCCTAAGAAAATGGATGTCATATATTAAGAATATATTTGAGATCCATTATTTAAATTTCATTTTTGTGAAAGTATTGTTTTTCCAGCCCTGTTGTACTAGAATGAGGATATCAGAATGATGCCACCATTTTGAACATTTTATCTGACATTTAATGACAATATTGGGAATTCCAGCTGAGTCAAAGGAACTAATCAATAAAAAGTGGGTTACAGAGTAATTTGGTGCCCTTCTTCTTTACTGAGAATTAGTAACAAGTTAAATGAACAGAAGGGTAGATGTCCATGAACCCTTGATGTATAATAGACTCTGATGTTGTGGAATCCTCTTTGTTCATTGAGTTGGTGAAACCATTACTCTTACTTCCCTCACTCCATCTCTCTTAAGGAAATAGAGAAGAAAAGAACAGTAAACAGTAGAGAAACTGGCTTTTGATTATTGTTTTTATTTCCCTGGGAAGCAGGGACCCTACATGAATAAGCTAGCCAGGCATCAAGGGACTGGGGTCAGAACTGTGTACAGGTACCTGTGTATCATCCCTTAGGACAGTGGTGTGTGCTTCAGAGATGGAAAACCTCTCCTTGATAAGTAGGAAAATTTTTCATTTATGCCTGGGACCCAGAAACCTGAGTTGGTGCCTGGACAAGAGACAAATTAAACATATCTACCATCACCATCCTATATCTCATTCAAACCATAGAGCTGTCTCATGGAATCCTGGAGTTCACTAGAAATTACACTAGAAACCATTGTCATGAGCTTTTTAAAAAAGAAAGAAAAGAAAAGAACTGAGGACAATCTGTGCATAGTTCTTTGATATCTGTAACTACAAAAGCATGTGCTACCACTCCACAATATTTTTCTTGATTAAAAGACTGCCTGAGCTATGTAATAATACATTTTAAACATGTCCCACAAGATTTTCTGACATGTTGACTCCTTTTTTCAACTTGTCCTAGAAAACAAGAATTGTTTCTGATTAAATACCTAGGTTGTTCTCAGAACTAAAAGTGGCACTTAAAAAGTCAGTGAAGACATCTGGAATCCTAGTGCTGTCTTAATGCCATAGGGATACACAATCTCCCCTCATGGAGCTTATATTTAATTCAATGAGATAGATAAGACTAGCAGGCACAAAGCATGAGTGACATAGAATCTGTTACATCCATACGTCTATGAATGACGTAGAACCTGTTCATATGTTCCAGAAGGTAAAATATAGGTTCTAAAAGCTATAGGATAGATAAGGTAAAGAAAGTTGAATTTGGGTTGACCTTAAGTGTGGGTAGCAATCAAATTATTATATAACAAGAAAAACAGAGTGATAGGCTGTTATCAGACATTTGAATGTCTCCTCTGTTTGTACCTTAACAAGACCAGGTCTCAGATATACAGTAAGGGCTATAATATCCATGTTATTTATAAAACATGATTATGACATTTTTAGTCATATCTGAGTTTTATTGTGTGAGAGACAGTCATACCTACTTTAAACCAAATTATTTTTTTTGTAACAGTTGTAGTAATTTTTTTTAAAGCAGTCCAGCACTCAACAGTGAGAACTTCTTCAATCAGCATTAAATCTCTGAATTTGTGGGACTTAAATAAAGTTGAATTCCTATATTTCTTATATAATGCATGGGTAATTGATCACTACCCTTAAACTGTGAGTAGAATAGCAGCAAAAATGGTAATATTCCTGGACGCACGTGGTGGTGGGTCAATGAGTGACAGTTCTAGACTGCTGTGGCCACACCCAGGGATGCCTGTACTGGTCACGTTGCTCCGTGGTGACCTGATCTACGAAAAGGCATCAGCCTGTGAGGCCTGAAGTCATAGTCTTGGCATGATTAGCAATAGCAAACACATTTTCACATCCTTTAAAAAAAATTTTCCAGTTCCTCTTTACTAGAACTATTGAAAATGTCTAGCCTATCACATCAGAAATTCTTTGAAGAGGTAGTTTTCCATAGATTGGGGTTATAAACAGTGTCTCATCCCACTTAAAGGTTTAAAGAGGAAAAGTTGTCTGCTTCTAGCTTTGAAATCTTAGACCAGATTTTGTGTTTCCTTAAAATAGAAAGGCCTATTAGATCCTGGTGTGGTACAGGGGATCTTAACTAACAATACTCAGTTTTTCTGATTAATCTTTCAAAAGACTATCACTTGTTATAGCACCAAAGATAGACATTACAAAGAAAATACAGATAAATTGATGACATGAAAATGAATACTTCAGTTATATTTTTTAAAAACACTACTGGTCATAAAATTTAAAAGCATGTAAAAACTAGGGGAAATATTGTACTATATAACACTAAAAGGGTGCTGTTGTTTTAAAAAGATAATGAATCTTACGTTTTTATGGAAAAGATGTGTATTGTAAGATATGTAATTTTATAAGAAAATTTCAAGTAGATGAAAGTATTTAGTTTTACCAGAAATAAGAAAAGTTTATATTATTAAGAATAATGAGCTATGATATTTTTAAACCAATCTGGTTAAAAAAAGATTGATATCACTGCCCAGTCTGAAACTGCAGCATTCTCAAACAGTGTGGATAAGAACATAGTTTCCTTAAAAAATACCTTTATTGAGGTCTGATCTACTTAACCATAAATTCTATCAATCTAGTCAAAGTATATACATTGGTGATTTTAAATAAATTTATAGAGTCATGTAACATTACCTTACCCCAGTTTCAAACCATTTCCATTACTCCTAAAAGGTCCCTCATGTTGTTTACAGCCAATCCCTACTCCCACCTCAGTCTTAGGAAACCTCTGATCTGCTTTCTGCCTCTATAGATTTGGAACTTTTATAGAAATTTTCTGGAAATTTTATAGATAAGGAATGAAACCAAGTACATACAGTCTTTTGTGTCTGGTGTCTTTTCACTCAGCATAATGTTTCTGAGGCCCATGTATGTGGTAGTAGCTATCAAGTACTTCATTCTTTTCTTTTCATCCAGTAATTGTGTTTCATGTCACACCACTTTTTATATCCCTTCACAAGATGATGAATATTTGAATCCTTTCACTTTGGAGATATTATAAGTAATGCCATAATATATAAATGAATATTTACATATATCTTTTCGTGGATTTATTTTCCATTCTCTTAAGGCTAGAACTAAATATAGAATAGAAATCTATATTTAACAATTTAAGAAACTTCCAAACTTTTCAGAAGTGATAGAACCCTCGGTGTATAAGAGTTCCAGTTTTTCCACATCCTTGCTCATACCTGCTATTTTCAGTTTTTTTTTTCTTACAGACTTTTTAGCTAATTATAACTTACATTTCCATAGTAACTAATAATGATGACCTTTAATTTTTTTTAAATTCTTTATTGAAGTAACATTCATTATAGCATTATATAAATTTCAGGTGTGTATCATTATAAATCAATTCCTGTATATACGTTACATTCCCCACTATGCTTACTAGCATTATGTACATCTTAGGTGCAATGTCTATTCATTTTTTTGCCATTTTTCAATTGGACCATTATAACAGTTCTTTATATATTTAGGAGACAAGTCCTTTATGAAATAGTTTATTTGCGGATATTTTCTTCCAGTCGTGACTTAAAAAAAAAGTCCTGATAATTTCTTTTAAAGAACAGAAGTTTTTAATTTTGATGAAATCTATATCTAGTAAATCTTTTTCTAACCTAGTCACAAATATTTTCTGCTAGAAGTTTTATAGTTTTGGCTCTTTTATATAGGTATATGATACATTTTGAGTTAATTTTTAATACAGTGTGGGATAGGGTTTAAATTCTTCTTCTTTTTTTTTTTTTTGGTTGTGGACATCCAGTTGTCCAGGCACCACTTGTTGAAAGGACTATCTTTTCTTCATTGAATTATCTAGTCACCTTTGTCAAAAATCAGTTTACCATAAATATAAAGCTTTATATCTGGGTTCTGTGTTATGGTTCCTCATCTATATCCCTATCTTTACACCTGTCACACTGATTTGATTACTATGGTTCTATGGGAAGACCTGGAATCTGGTAGTATTAATTAATCTTCCACTTTGTTCTTTTTCAAAATTGTTTTGGCTATTACAGTCTTTACATTTACCTAAAATTTTAGAAAGAGCTTGTAAATTTCTACAAAAATGCCTACCATGATTTTGGTAGAGATTGAATTGAATCTATAAATCAATTTGGGGATAATCACCTTCTTAGCCATAGTGAGTTTTCCAGTCTGAATATGTAGTATATCATCCATAAATACTTGCTGAGTTTAATTGAGTTGATATTGACATGGAATCTATATTTGAGTAAGGCTACAAAATGACAGGGTCATACATTATATTTATTCATCCACTTCAGATTAAACATATATTGATCATCACTTTTATGTAAGGAACCATCATGTCGGGAAACTAAGTGAAGAATTACTGTTTTTTTCCAAAACTTTTTGAGGCAAATGACTAAATAACCTTATTTTTAAGGATCTTTCAGTTTGATGGGGTAGGTAGTATACTTATACAACTATTTATAATACATGGAAATTAATATTGAACTGCAAGAAAAGGTACAAGTTATGAACATCCAAAGATTTGGCCAGACTGCATATCCAAAGATAAAACATGAGACAAAAGTTTGGTTAAAAGGTTGAAGAGAATATCTTGGCTAGTTTGTTACTAAAGGTGATCTGTCATTGGTCTGTCTGTGAAGTGTTGCTTTCTTTGAAGAATAAGAATGTTAAATACAAGGCCTGTTACAACAGTTGAGATTAGATTGTGTGCAGTAGCTCCCTCCTCCAGCAGTAGAGATAGTGACTGCTGGCTCTCTGTCTCTTCTAACCACCCTCTTGTGTTGTAAAGGTGCTCGTCTCACACCATGCTTTGAAATTGGCACAAGTTATTTGATTGCTTACCTAATTTTGTACTAACTTTGTAATCCTCCTCATTTGACTTGACCATGAAGTCTTTGGTGCCTCTGACCTTTCCTCCATAGCACCTATCACAGATCGTGTAACTACTTATTAAACTTGAATAAATGATTTTCAAGGAAGAGCATAGTAAATTTAACTTTTGTGTATACTTATTGGTGAGATACTTCAGTGCGGTTCTAACTTATGTTTATTGACTATATGATTTAGATACTAAAGTTCCATCATCTGTAAAACTGGTGTAAAATTGTATTTTATCTCATTGGGTTGTGGGGGAATTAAATGAGATGGGAAATGCAAAGTACTTAGCACAGTGCCTGGTATGTGTAAAACAGTCAATGAATGTCCATTGTTGTCCTGATGATATTTTTAACTCTTAAGAGAACTGCAGTAAAATAATAGACTGATAATAAGCACCAAGTTTCCATTTTGTAGGAGGAGAAACGGCACATGCAGTGGATAGGGGGCAAGCAGATCTCACCCTGCATGTCTGGTTAACTGCAATTATGGGAGTAGGTTTTCAACAACTAAATAACAATTGTGTTTCGAAAGAAGTAAGCTTGAAGCTGGTGAATTTTACATGGTTGAACTTTCTTACTTAAAAAAAAATGTTTAAAAATATCTCCATATAACATTAAAATTCCCTTGGCAAATCAGTTATCAAGTGAGCCTTTTTTCTCATATTTTACCCCTAAAACACTTCTTTTGTTTACACCAAAGTTAAATATATTCCACTTTCCTGCAGGGTACAATTTGATTTGATAACAAATAAACACCATTTAATCTGTCTGCCTTCACAGTACCTAGTATCTTGAAATATGATGTTAGTCTCCTGAGGAATTTAAAAATCATATTAAAGATAGCAAGCCAAATAAAAATGGTGAATTCCTTTTTCATAGGCTGCTTATTTATTGCATATTTCACTGTTTTCTTAGAGTTCCATCGAATCACACTAGTTTCTAGCTTAGGTGTTTATTAGTCTGGTATCTTGTAGATATGTCCGGGACCAGGGCCATTTACATTGCCCAAGGCAAAATGCATATTCAGTTACAAATAAAATAAATATTATGCCTTTTTGAAAGTAGAGAAATAAAGCTCCTTTAATTTTCAAAATTGCTTCCAAAATTTATTATTTTAAGAGAAACTTACATCAGTAAGTTAACATATAAATGTGTTTATTATCAAATTTTAAAATTGCTACTATTTATTGAATGCCTGGATGTACCAGGTATATGTGCTTTATATTCATTGGGCATTTTAGTTTAAATAAAAATATGTAGTTATTAGAAATAAACCTGGGAAGTATTAGGGTGTAGTTTCATACTATTTCATTTATCTTCACAACAGTCACATCATACTATCCTCATCTCACAGATAATGATATTAACAGCCACACCTAAATAACACTTAGGTGACTTCCTATGACTCAAACACTGTTATAAACACTTGAGATTAATAAACTAAAATCCTTACTACCTCACTGTAAGCTACTATTTTCTAGGAAGTCCCCATGATAGGGAATGGCCGAGCTGGGATTTTAGTTTTGGCAGCTGACTCCAACATCTGTGCTCTTAACCACTGAACCCTGTGGCTTTCTCTTACACAGTGAGAATATTGGCACTTAATGATAGTAAGGAATTTTTCCAGGGTCACACAGCTAGAAAGTAGTAGAATCAGGATTCTAATCAGTCCTCCTACTCAGAATCTTAACCATTGCACAATAATACTTCCCATATGTTTATTTCTAAGACCCTTATATAGTGTCATTTAAACTTAGATGCTCAAGACCTCTCCTGTTTTGCCCACTGTTCCCCTCAGCAGGGTATTTCGTCAGTCTGCCTGTTCTGTTCCCTATTCTGTCTCTGGTGAATCCTCTCACCCTCCCTCACATCTAGCCTGTACCCCGGCTCTTGTATAAATAAAATAAATCTTAAAAAAATAAAATAAAATAAACTTAGATGCTCAGTGATGAAACAACAAAGAATCAAGAGTTATAAAAATATGTGACTCTTCATTTGTTTAAAATGTTATATTTATTAAGATACAGATCGATACTCTTGCTTCTAGGTATGGTCATAGTGAGTTACCCAAGGAGTTGTTATTATCTATGACAGTGCCCTAAGGCAGGCCTTAGGCCCCAGGCCTCTGCTTCCTGAAGAGGCACATTATCATGAAGTCTTCTGGGTACTTCACGTAATGAGTAGACTGCAGAGTCACATACAAGGCATGGGTGTGTGTGTTCACATGCACATGCATACAAAATTTCCTCCTCACCCAAGTATTATTGATATCTTTAAATATTGACAGGTTAAGACTTCATGTTTTTTTCATATTCTACCTTTAAATGTTGGATTCACTATTTCTAAGATATAGTATCTGTTTTCACTTGTTGAATATAGATTAATACACATACTCTCCTACGGTACATATAATGTATGTATAAGATGCACTTGCATCTTATACAAATATTTAGAGATTTTAATGTAATTATTGAGCCACTATTTACTTAGACACTGGATTTTAAAAATGAGCAGGTGCTTTTGTCTGGGGAACTCATTAAATAAAAATAAAAGCCTTATAGGTTGGGAAATCTAGTTCACCTAGAATTGGATGGATTTTTATTTCAGTGTTCTGGCTTATCAGTTGACTGATTAATTACAAAAATTGGGTGCTTTGGTAGTTGGCGTGATACGGTAACATCATCAGTTGAGGTATGAACCTATACCTCTGAATCATATACAATATTCCAAGCCAATGTTATCTCAATAAAAAATAATGCAAAAAATTACAAAAATTATTTTAAAGGTACAAAGTGATATTATTTTAAAATTCTAACTTGATTATCTTAACCCCATACAAAGATAAATACAAAATTTACCCTGAGAGGTGTTGGTTTTCTTATTTTTCTCTTTCTTTTTAAGTAAAAGTTGTGGTTTTGTACAATGCTAGATAGAATTATTTAAGTTCTACTTTGTGGGAAGTCATGAAGAGTAACTATAGGGTATGTGAGAAACATACCAAAGACTTGAGGTGGTGATGAAACTGTGAAGATACCTTCTCAAGTTCCATTACCATTCTACCTAATACATGCTTTTAAAACTGTAGTCTTTCCATCTATATCTCATTATTTTTCTATGCATTTTTCTTAATTACAATGTTTAATTTCAGCAGTCACATACAAATCACACTCAAGTCCACTACTTATAAAGCCTTCAAGTTATGTATGTAAATGTAAAAGATACACTAGTTTTACAAAAATTCAAGGAATTTTATAACTGTTTTCTGGAATTAAATGTCTGGTCAAATATGAAAATAAAGTAACCACCCTGCAACATCTCTTTAGACCTGGTTATAGAAGTTTGAAGTCGTGAGTCTAGTGTGGACTCTGCTGCTCATTACCAGGGGATAGTCGCTAGACCTCTCTGAACTTCTATTCTTTATCTGTAAAATGGAACTACTAAGACTTCCCCAGGATATTTCTGTGCTATGGAGAGGGTCAAATATAATAACAATATGAAAGTATATTTTTAAAAAAATGTAAAATGCTATTAAAAAAGATAGAAGTGAGTTGGTGTCTTATCTTTAGTTTTAATAGTGAGATAAAAAGACCTATCTGTGTATGTGTAACTCAGCATACAGTATTTTAATGGGAAATGTTTATTGTTATATGAAGAAGCTCACGAATGAGGGGAAATAGGAAACATCCCATACATGATTTGCCTCTTGTCTTGGACTGCAAATTGAAATATCTCCCAAACTAGACAGCAAATACTTAGCTGTTCAGCATTACAGATCTGCAATGAGTTTTGAAGTTAGGAAAGCTAACTCAAATCCCTTAGAGTGGTGTCATCGTTAAGCAATGTGAATTCTGATAGATAATCAGAATTCTACCAGCTACATAATCGTGGGCGAGTTGCTTATCTCTGTGGTCTCAATTCCTCATTTGTAGATGGAAATGATGCTATTTTACTGACTTCACAGGATTGTGGTGAGGATTAAATCATTTAGAGCATCATCATCATTAATATTATTTCTCCTCTGAGTCCCTTCTCTTGTCCTTTTCCAAGATCCAGTATCCGGCATCCCTATAATATACACATGACACTTCTATTATGTAATTAATAAGTACACAAGCAGCTATGTAAGTCAGATCAGTGAGATCTTCAGGGCCATCCTTTAGTTTTATGCTGAAGAAACTCAGACTCAGGGACACGAGGTATGAGTCACACTGGAATTCATGTTTTTGACCTCAGCCAGGTACTTCATAATCCCATCCAAGTAAAAAAAAACTACTAGACAAGGAAAAAGTTATAACTCAGACCAAATATATGTGTAAAATATTTTAATTATTTCATATTAAAGATATGCACCACTTAATTATGTATATTTATGCTAATAAAATTTCACTCATCTTATTGAACATGACTTTTTCTTCACTTCATTTATCTTTTTTATCTGAGTACAATGTGAGATATTTTCCCTAAAAGTGTCCCTCAGAGAAAGTTCTGTGTATCTCAATTTATTCAGAATGCTTTAAAGCAGAGTTCTTACTCAATTTCTTTTATCTTGGACAGCAAAATATTTTGGGAAGAAATACTAGCCAGAAATTACCTTAATTATGCAATTTGGGCTTATAAAACTTGACTAAATTAATAGACACAGAAAAGGAGGTAGCAAGGAAATTTAATATCAGTTTGACATTAAACCTCTGGATATAATCTCTTAATTCTAAATATTAAATTTTTAAGATTTTTTTTTTTTAAATGCAGTACTGAAGGATCCCAAACATACACCTAGAGAGTAAGTAAAAAACAGCCACACTAATGTCAAACAGTGAACCTTGTGGCTTTGAATAAAATTTTCAGCATTTGTTCATGTGTCACAAGGGATATTTGAAAAACCTCCTAAGAATTTCATGGGCAGTGCTCCCATTTATGGGGGCAATTAACATTGTATTAATCAAGTGGTTGAGATATGTGATGATTTTAGAAGAGTGATAGAGCTAGTTGTAGACACATTTAAGTCTTTCTCTAGGTGGGTTATTTGGATTTTTCATCCCTGAATGGCATTTCTTTGCTAACCAGTTCACTATAGGACTCCTTTCTTTTCTTCAGCTTTGGGTTTATAACAGAAAATGTAAATTAATTTTAAAAGAAATTTTAAATAATGAAAACAAATTTTTAAATACTGACCAGCTAATTAGAGAAAAATTAAAGTAATACATTCTCCAGGTTAAAAGTAGCGATTATTTATTTATTTGCAGTGTTATATCCTCCCTTGGCTTTCCTACGTTTGCGTGGTTAACCCAGAAGTTGAGACTGTATTTGTTCTATATTTTCTGGCAAATGGTTACTTGAAATTCATACATATCCTAGGATCTCAACTAATTTGCTTATGTTCTAAACCAGTAGCCCTGGACACTTAAAATCTTAGAAGTAAAATTTTCAGTGCCTACCTACACTTAGCAGTAAAGACTTTTCATAACTTTAAGGTCCAGCACTGGTTGATTAGAATCCTGAGCACTCTGCTTATTCTGTGGTGTGGCTGAGAAGCATGACGTCAGGGAGACATCAGCCTTATACTACCCAGCCCCCTACACCCTACCCCTTCCATATCTTTCTCTGCAGTGACAAATCCACAGGCCCAGTGCCATCTAGGCTATTCCCAAGTAAGTGTTGCAGGGAGCTAGGATTTTTCCTGTCTCCCCTATCTTCCTGAGTTTTGGGGAGATAATTGAGCTCATGACATCCCACAGGGCCCCCATTATAAGATGACAGCTGCCACTTGTTAAAAGAGAAACTCGGCAATTGGGCAAATAAATTTGACCATTTTTGGGTGGTCTATGGAATAGAGATTTCAATTGTTTTTTCTTGGTTTCCTGATGAGGGCTCCTGGCCCCAAGTTAGTCTGAGGGAAGACACAGTCAGGTCCCTTCAGTACATTTTTTGTGCCCTCCCATGCAGGATGCATTTTTGTGAAAGAAAGAATGGGATTAGGACAGTCGGTCAGCTGCTGAGGAATCCACGCTCCCTCTGCCTGGCTCGCCTCCCACACTAGCTCTAGACAGAGTTCTCAGCCAGTGTTTGTGGGACTTTGGCTTCTAGCTTGCCCAACTCCAGTTCCTGTATATCAGCACAAGTAAAGCAATTATGGATTATATGTCTTGAACAGAAAAGGGAGAGGCAGAGTATGAACCATATTTTTATACAGCATTTTCTGTATTTCTACATGAGTAGACCTAGTCATGTGTTAGAAAATAGATGTTACATTGTTAAACTGGATTTAATGCAGCAAATTTGCTTCTAGTCTTTGTGTGTGTGTGTGTGGGGGGGGTGTCGCCCTTCCCCCAATATTGGTAATATTTCTATTTAGAAACAATTCCGTAGAAAAATCCAGAAAATAATAATTCATACTTACTAATCAGAATTCACAAATTTGTATTTTATGATTTTGTTTCTGATATTTTTTCATAAAATAAAATTTTATTTCATAAAATAAAATAAATTTCCCTTCTAACATTTTCTTGGTTCCCTACCTTAGTCAGGCTCCCTATGCGTAACCATTATCATCAGTTTATGGTTTTATACTTTTATGATGTCTGTTATATATTTCGATTTGTGCATGTTTTAAAATTTGTAAAAGTGAAATGACAGACATGGATTTTGTTCTGCCACTTGCCATTGTAATGGTTAAATTGTTTAGACGTATGATGATTACTAATATATTTGGACTTTTTTTAATGACTTATTGTCATCTCACTTCATTTCAAATAATGACTATTTATCATGTGTTTTTCTTTGCTGTTTTCTTCCCATCCATTTATTGGGAAAATTTGCTTTATTCTCTTCCTCCTGATTTGGAAATTTATAGATCCTGTCCTTTCTTGCAGTTTTTAATGGATATCTTTAAATTTTTATTTTAATACAATCTAAAATTATTGTGTATTTGTATCATCTTCAGAATAAGACCAGGACCCTAGCATGCTTCAGCTTCTGATCTGTTCATCCTATTCTCATCTTGTTTTGCTGGTTATTGTCTAGTCTAGTGTGGTGGCCACTAGCTGCATGAGCATATTAAGCCCTTTTTAAAACATGAGCTGAATTTTTTATTTACTAAATTTGAATCAAGTTAAATTTAAAAACTTGTATTAGATTCAGTTACTAGAGAGTTTTAAGTATGCTTGGAACAACCAAGACATGTGAAACCACTATATCTCTTATGAATTCTAAATAAAGCAAGTATTCCTGGTGAAAATTTAACATTTGAATGGAGATATGTAAAATACATGCCAGATTTTAAAGATTTTGTACAAAAAGTTTGTGAAATATGTCAAAAATGTGTATATTAATTATATGTTGAAAGGAAAACATTTTAATTATTGTTCAGTTAAAGTATATTATTAGAATTAATTTAACTTATACCTTCTTTTTACTTTTTTAATGTGGCTGTTAGAAAATCTAAAATTACCTATTCTATTTCTGTAGAACAGCACTGCTCTAAACTGTCTGTTGAAACTTTTTTTTTAAGATTTATTTATGCATACAAGAACTGGGGTACAGGCCAGAGGTGTGGGGGGGGGCGACAGTGAGAGGATTCACCAGGGACAGACAGATTGACTGAAATACACTGCTGAGGGGAGCAGTGGGCAAGACAGGAGAGGTCTGCTGTGCCATGTGGGTATTTCCCTGGCTGGGGATCGAACTCGTGCTGCAGTGGATGCTGATTGATTCATAGGTTGCATCTTAACTCCTTGCGCCACCAGGGAGGCCCTCTGTTGAAACTTTTAAACACAAAAAAATAGATACTATCTACAGATAATAATTAAATTAGATTTTCCTATATATATTTTTAAGATTTATTTATTTATTCATACAAGCACTGGGTACAGTCAGAAGCGTGGGTGGTTGAGAGAATTCACCAGAGCCAGAGCAGGGAACAGAACAGGCAGACTGACGAAGTACACTGCTGAGGGGAGCAGCGGGGTGTGGCAGGAAGGGTCTGCGCGCCGTGTGGTACCCTCACTGGTGGCCTGGGATTGAACCGGTGCTGCAGAGGCTGCGGGCAGCTTCCCAGCCCGGCGCTCAACCAATTCATTTCTCTTATTGCTGAGTTTGATCCTTTAGAGTAGGTCCTTGTTAAAGAAAGACTGTTGGTGGTAAGCTCTCTTAGTATTTGCATTCTGAAATGCCTTTATTTTTGCCTTCCTCTTAAATAAAAACTGGGTACGGGATTCTAGATAGATAGTTTTCCTCAACTCCTTTAACGTTATTCCATAATTTCTTACATTTGTGGCTATGGTAAGTACTACTTTGTAGATAACCTGTCTTTTAATTCTGGTAACTTTTAAGATTTTCCTCATTTCCTTGCTGTTCTGCAGTTTTATTACAGTATTTCTTACTATATATATTTGCTTTATTTTGTCTCCAGTTTGTTCCTTAGTGTGAACTTTCAGTCTGAAGACTCGGGTCTTCAATTTGGGGAATTTCTCAACCATTATGTCTTTACCTTCCTACTGGTACCTCTGCTCTCTGCTTCTGAAATATATGTTAGATATATGTAGAGTGGCTCAATTAACCACCATGTCTCCTAACCTCTCTTTCATATTATTCATCTCTTTAACGCTCTTTGTTGCATTCTGGGCTAATTTCTCGTATGTCTGTGACAATTCATCATTTCTTCTACTGTCCATGGTCTAGAATTTATGTTTGAGGTGTTTTTTTTTTTATTTCAGTGAGCTTACTTTTGCTTTTAGAATTTAAATTTTAAAAATGTCAAACACCTGTTGATTTTTTCCCCCAAAATTCAGACTCTTAGTCTATTCTCTGTCTCCATCAGGTCACTAGGTGTTCAGTGATCCACCTGCCTGTTGACTGACCCTCAAATTAGCTCTCAATGGTGCTGCAGAATGCTCACTGTGCCCTCCACCTAGTCACCTTGCATATTTATTACCCCCATTTCTCTGTGGGCCTTTAACTCAGTTCCCTTGCTATTTGGTGCTGACAGAGCCTCAGCTGTGTGAACGAGACCTTTTTGTTTGATTATTATTCTTTACCCTCTTGACCATCTGAGTTCACACTGGATTAGTGGACACCTGCCCTGCCTTGGGGACAAAAACCCCTCTGTCTTGGAATTTCCTGTATCCCATCTTACCTTATCCTTCCCATTAGCCCACTGGGAGATTGAAGTACATCTGAAATCATGTATGTGTGTTCCCAACTCTCTTTCCCTATATTTTCTTTATTTTTCTTTCTTTATTTTTTTTAAAGATTTATTTTTATTTATTTATTTATACAAGCACTGGGTACAATCAGAAGCGCGGGAGGGTGAGAGAATTCACCAGAGCCAGAGCGGGGAGCAGAGCAGGCAGAAGGACCAAGTACACTGCTTAGAGGAGCAGTGGGGGGCTGGAGAGGGCTGCACTCCATGTGGGACCCTCCTTCCGTAGCCGGGAGCGGCCGGGGATTGAACCGGCACCCCAGAGGCTGCGGGCAGCTTAGCAACCCAGCGCTCAATTGCTGCGCCACCGGGGAGGCCCTATTTTCATTTTTACTCCTCATATCCCTTAGGACAGAAATATTGGGACTTCTCATACGCCTTTCATACCATGCTCTCCTTGCTCTCTCCAGCCTCATGATTATGTGCTAATGATGCACAGACTATGTGATAAGACATCCCATAATGGGAGGTCTTTCCAAAATAGTACACGTGTCACTCTGCAATAAAAACAAGTGACCAGGGCCTCCCCGGTGGCGCAGCGGTTGAGCGCTGGGTTGCGAAACTGCGCGCGGCCTCTGCGGCGCCGGTTCAATCCCCGGCTGCTCCCCGGCCAACGGAGGAGGGTCCCACATGGCGCGCAGACCTCTCCTGCCGCCCGCTGCTCCCCTCAGCAGTGTACTTCGGTCCTTCTGCCTGCTCTGCTCCCCGCTCTGGCTCTGGTGAATTCTCTCACCCTCCCTCCCGCCTTCTGACTGTACCCAGTGCATGTATAAATAAAACAAGCAAACAAACCAGCAAACAAATAAATAAAGCATGCCTCTATTAAAAAAAAAAAAACAAAAAAAAAAAACCAAGTGACCAGTTTACAGGAAAACTCAATGTAAAGGAATGTGCTCAACATTTAAATTCTGTTGAATACAATTTTATATTTGATAATTCAAAACTCATTAATAGATCTCTCGTTGCATAGCCTCTGTGCAACAATTCATATGCTCTCCCTGACATCTGAAATGCTCTCTCCAAAATCTGGTTTGACCCTTTGAGTTAGATGTCATTATCATCTGTCATTCATGGATCAAGAGATTTTGCCATTGTAATCAAGTCACTGCCCCATAGCACACGTCTCTCTAGAGCTAAGATTCAGGCTGGTGTCCAGACTTACATTCATGCTACCGTACCAAACTGCTCCCAGAATAAAGATGGGTCAGGCTGTTCCTGACTGTAAATTTGTCACATGCTTATTAATAGAAAGCCCTTGTGGAGAGATTGCTTGAAAGTCAGCTTTGCCTAGAATTTTAGCTCTTCATATCCAGAGTCTCTTATGTTCAATCATGTGAAAGCATTAGCATTTCCAGTTCTACCTGCTTTTTTTATGTGTTGTCTTTCCAAGTTCCTCTGTTCCAATAATTTATATTCAATACAAGCATCATTAGGTCAGTGTTTAGAGAGTGATCTCTCCCTCACATTGTCTGTCACTAGTCCGTGACATAGAATAATATTGAACATAATGTCATTACCTGAAACTTATATGGTGCTATAATGCAACATTAATTCAATAAAAAATTATTCAAGAAGAGAATGTCATTAACATTGCTTTGTAATTTTTTAAAATGTCATTGGCATCAGCAATAGCTATGTGCTTCTTCTTCAGTGCCTATCAGTTAAGGTAGTGAGTATGTCCACTGAAATCTTACCAGGTGACCTTACAGGTATGAATGAAGGCCCAGCACTCCTTGATAGCAGAGGATCACCAGAACTATGGAGTTTGTGGATGTGAGCAAAGCCAAGTGGTCCACCTAAGCATTATCTTCCTATGCTTAGACTTTCGAAGATTTGTGTCTCTAACTTAGCTGACTGACAATAATTCGTGAACCAGACATTCCTATCTAGGAAATGGGAACAAGAAAGAGAAACTTTTCCCTTTAAGATAGAGAATTCCATGGAGTAGGGAACCATAATCTGTTGAGTCAGGGGAAAGGAATGAACACCATAAAACAGAGATTCTGAAGCGAGGTGAACTGATTAGGCTGTGGGTAACAGGCGGACTCAGGGGAGAAGAGGTTTACTGTATCCTTGTCTTCAAGAAAAGCTTTCGTCTTCCCCAAAGCTTTATATCCTGACGACCTATGTTTAAAGTATTATTTTATAATCAAAGTTTCAATTACTTGATTTGGATTTCCATATATTCCTATAACCAAGCTTTTTAAAATCCCTTTGCTTTTAAAATCCCTTTGCCTTAATAGTTACATAAACATTTTTCTTTAAATTGAGGTAAAATATCTCTATAATTTACTGATCATTTGAATTGTGTTGTTATTCCACATTGGAAATAGTACAAATAAAACTTTATTTTTACAAAGAGTTTCTTTCTTTGAGTCCTAGTTCCAAAATTGGAATGAATATGGATATTCTCATGTTTCTTGCATATTGCCAGGTGGTTCTTTCAAAATACTGTATTAAGTTATCAGCCCACCAAAGTGTGGATTTTATGATCTTTTACATTTTTTATTTTGTCATATGAGGCATTAACACATAGCTGCTTAATTTTGCTAAGCCAAACATTGTTACCTGTTGGTTTAATATTTGTATTTTTTCTTACAGGATTTCTAGTCATATGTTCTGACCATTTGTATTATAAAGATTAGATATTCACGTCCCAGATTTTTATAGTTTAAAAAAGTATTAGTTTCCTTTTCTAAGTAATTTTTTTAATCTTATTTTTTAAGTCTTTAGCAAATAAACATATATTGGGACATATGGTGTGTAGTATAAATCTAAATATATTTTCCTCACAGCTATATGCAGCCTGTAAAGGGGTCAGGTTTGAGCTCTACAAGAAGGGGCAGGTGCTGCCTCAGGAGATGTATCAAAATCAGAAAATAAATCAACTGGGGTGGCAGGGTGCTTGGCCATCCTGTGAGGCAGGGAGCAGGGTAGAGATGCTGGAGTTGATAATGAAAAAATAGTAATCCATGATGAATTTGTCAAGCCAGAGCAGAAAGTGGGCTGGAAATCAAAGCTGGGCGAGGATGGGATGAAAATGCGCTTTTGTGCCTGGCTTGGACTTTCTCAGCATCTGCCCTCGCCTTAAAGAAACAGTAACTGAGCTATGCTGCTGGGTCCCTGTTCTTTAACCAGTGGTGGAATTAGCTAAAATCAGTGATAATTGCTTAGGTTAAATGTACATTGTAAACAGAGTTTAATTTCAGTTTTTGCATCTGTTTTTAAAACTGGGGCAGTTATGCAGATAAATGCTGTGTGTGTGTGTTTGTGTGTGTGTGTGTAAAGATCATACTTAGTAACTTTTCCTCAAAATATAGCCCACACAGTGGGTTGAGTGTTCACTTTTATGGTCCATAGAAATGAAATAACTTTTTTTTTAAAATCTCCTTGTAATGTGTTTTCTAGTTTAAATACAATATACTGTTTTTTACTTTCTCTCTAGTCTCCAGAGAATGCAGAGGGCAAAGATGGATCCAAATTAACTAAACAGGAGGTAAGTACACCTTTGATGTCCTAAGTTTATTTTAACTGGAATTGTTAATATTGTTGTGACGGCATATGAATGAGTACTAGTCTAAACAAGGTTGTTGGGGTTATAAAAACCAGAGATAAAAGTTTCACTGTGTGGTCTTGGTTGGCCTAGGTGTATTTCGGTGGAGTACACTGATGAGGCATTTTCACTTACTATGTTTATGTTTCTATCTGTTGGTCCTGCTTTCTATTAAAGTGGATACTGAGAATTTCTCCTGGGTAAAGAGTAAGCTAGTAATAGATAAACTCATCAAGTAGAACAAAACCTGCCTTTCACAGCCAAGAAATTAAAGACCAATGATTTTTTTTTATTTTTTTTAATAAATTTTATTGTTATATTCCCCATACAATTGCAGCCCCCCCATTCTGACCCCAATCCCTCCCCTCCCGCCCCCGCCCCCCTAAAAGTGTCTCTGGTTCATAGTATTTTGTTGATTTTGATTTTCACTTTCTTATAGTTATTCATTTTCCTGGTCCCTTATTTAAGTTTTCTAGATTCCTGCTATGAGTGAGACCAGCCGGTATTTTTCTTTTTCTTTTTGGCTTATTTCGCTGAGCATGATCCCTTCCAGCGCCATCCATGTTGCTGCAAATTGCATGTGTTTATCTTTTTTGAATGCTGAGTAATATTCCATGGTATATATGTACCACATCTTCTTGATCCAGTCATCTATTTTTGGGCATTTGGGTCGTTTCCAAAGCTTAGCTATTGTAAACAGTGCTGCTATAAACATAGGGGTGCAGGTGTTCTTTGGAATTGATGTTTCTGTGTCCTTTGGGTAAATACCTAGGAGTGGAATTGCTGGATCATATGGAAGCTCTATGTTTAGTAGGTCCAGAAATCTCCACACAGCTTTCCACAGTGGTTGGACCAGTTTGCACTCCCACCAACAGTGCAGAAGAGTTCCTTTTTCTCCACACCCTCGCCAACATTTGTTGTTGCTAGTTTTTTTAATATGTGCCATTCTCACTGGTGTAAGATGGTATCTCATGGTAGTTTTGATTTGCATTTCCCTGATGACAAGTGATGTTGAACATTTTTTCATATGCCTGTTGGCCATTTGCATTTCCTCTTCAGAGAAGTTTCTTTTTAGCTCTTCTGCCCATTTTTTGACTGGATTATTTTCTTTGTTGTTGTTGAGTCTCATCAGCTCTTTGCAGATTTTTGTGATCAGTCCTTTATCATTAGTGTTGGGTGCAAAAATGTTCTCCCAGTTGGTGGGGTTTCTCTTTGTTTTTGTTATTGTCTCTTTTGCTGTGCAGAAGCTCTTTAATTTGATGTAGTCCCAGCTGTTTATCTTTGCCTTCACTATCACTGCTTTGGGTGATGTGTCTGTAAAGATGTCTTTGATGTGCAAATCACGTAGTGTTTCGCCTATATTTCCTTCTATATATTTTATGGTTTCAGGTCTTATGTCTAGTTCTTTAATCCATTTTGAGTTGATTTTTGCGTATGGTGTGAGGTAGTGGTCAAGCTTCATTCTTTTGCATGTAGCGACCCAGTTTTCCCAGCACCATTTATTGAACAAACTTTCTTTGCTCCAATGCATAGTCTTTGCTCCTTTGTCAAAGATTAGTTGACCATAAATCTGTGGGTTTATTTCTGGATTTTCTATTCGATTCCATTGGTAAAGACCAATGATTTAATAAATTCTCTGCTTCAGTGAATAAGTTATAAATTACTTTTTAGTCTCTGAATGCTCCTAAAAGGCATCATCTCTAAAGTCAGAAATTATAGAAGGATACACAAAATGTCAAAATATGAAAAAAAAATTTTATCAGAAAAATTCATAAGATTGGAAATAATCAATTAGACAATAATTCAAAGAAGCTCTATATGAAAATACAAATCTCCAAAAAGCTAAGAACTTGGAAGAGATGTTTGCATGTGATCCCTTGTGGTAATATGAATTTTTAAAAGGAGACCAAAAGTAGAAATGAGTTGGTAATTGTGATGACAACCATTCATTTTTGCACTGAGCTTTAGAGTGAGTGAAAAAAAACTGAAGCTCTTACCCTTGAACTCATAAATTAAAAGTGTTCATGAGATACAAAAACAATATTTAATTAAAGATTCTTTGATAGGGTGATTCATGCTGTGGTTAATAATGCAGATGAATTTATCATGATAGCAAAACCCCTACACCAGCTTTGTACAAGGAAATTCATTTTCCCAAATGGAGCATCTTTAACAGACTCTATTAAAAAAATAATTTAAAAAGCAAAACAAACAAAAATGCTTATAACCAAGTTCTCAACATTCATTTATTCAGCATCAGTGTCTAGCAATTTGTCGTCCAAAGTCAAATCACTAACCAAATAGTGGAACCAACCAAAAAAAGGGTAAACACTTGAATTTTCTTAAAAATGGCAAATTCTACTTTGTAAATCAGTTGACTAAGTATAACAAACCTTAATGTTTTTAAATTTCACCATATTTAGGTTTTTCTTTAGGGACTTATATTGATCTCTCAGTCAAAAAACTTAGAAACCATTGCAAGGTAGATCTTGAATTGTGAAAACAGTCCTTTACAGTCCTATACTAAAAGCAATCAAACTGGTTAAAATATATGTAAAATGTTTTTGCATAAAACTGTTATTTGTTAATTTATTTTAGCCCAGAATTTTTAGTTTTATATATATTTTTGTTTGTTTGTTTGTTTGTTTGTTTTGTGGGACCTGGCGGCCTGGGAACTAACTGGCACTGCAGAGGCTGCGGGCAACCTCGCAGCCCAGCGCTCAACCGCTGCGCCACCAGGGGAGGCCCTAGTTTTATATTTTTAATTTTAAATATTTTATAATATATGTATAATTGCTGACAAAAAAAAGTACCTTTCCTAGACAAGACACTTTGCCTGTCACTTATGCCAAGACCAGATTAAAACATATGCTATATCTTCAGGACATCAACACAATTGTTTGAAAATTGAAAAGTTCAGTCAATTAGCTGTTGATTTAGAGTAAAAACTGTCAGACAGTGTATTGATTTTTTTTTTCCCCACTGAATTGACTGAACTTTCTAGTATGTCATTGAGTATGCACAGCCTTGAAACTACAGTGGGATTCTGTTTTGAAAATCTTCCATTGCCATATTTGAAGGGCAAGGCCCAGAGTATTATACTTGGGCAATAAATAACAAATATTGCATTATGATCATTACACTTGCAGCTTACAAAGTCCTTTCACGTCCATAACTTTCCATATCCCTAAAATTAAGGAAGAACAGATTCACTCCTCAACAGTAATGTCACGAGTGCCTGTAATTCACTAAGCTCTGTCTTAGGCCCACACATTCCGCAGAGAATCAAAAAGGTAAAAATCCATGCCTTCACAGAGCTCCCATTTAGCAGAGACTGAGAGAGATTAAAATAAAATAATTGGATATTTGCTACAAAGAAAAATAAAGCACAGAAAGGAGATAAGTGGATGTCAGAACAGTGCTATTTTTGAAACAGGAAGATATTATAATTATTCCCATTTTTACTAGATCAAACAAGGTCTCAGAGAAATACATGATTTTCCCCAGGTGTCACAACTTGCAAATTACAGAAGCAGGAAAGAAATCTAAATCTTCTGATTCAGAATCTTCTGTCTTCATGTTCCTTTTGTGGTAATCATAAAAATCTGTTTACTCAGCACTTTTTCTCTGTCTTCATTCCCCATGCAAGGCTCTGATGTACATCTTTTCCCACTTAACAGTTTTGCAAAGATGGTAATTTCTATTTAGTTCCTCATTTGTTTTTGGAAATTAAAAGCAGTTTGACTTTTGGGCTTTGATTGGAGGCATACATGAGCAGGCTCCGAGCACTGAGTTATCTCACAAAAATAAATATACCTCCAATTTCCAGTGGAATGGCCCCTATTTCAAACATTTGGCAATATACAATGGTTCTACTTGAATCTAGCTACTCCTGAGAACTTTATTATAGTGGGATTAAATTTCCATGTTGGGCCTCCCTGGTGGCACAAGGGGTTAAGCACAGCACTGTGAAGCTATCCGCAGCCTCTGCAGCACAAGTTCGATCCCCGACCGTCCAGGGAGCTACCCACATGGCGCAGCAGACCTCTCCTGTCTTGTCCGCTACTCCCCTCAGCAGTGTATTTCAGTCAGTCTGCCTGTTCTGTTCCCTCTCTGTCTCCGGTAAATCCTTGTTGCTTTTGCATCCAGAATAAAGTAAAAGATTCACATCTCAGAGTATCCTTCACCAGAATTTTCTCCATCTCAATAAATATCAGTTAATCTGTAAATGCTTGCAGAGTAAATTCCATTGTGCCCAGCACCTGTACAGCACAGTGACAGACCCTCACATTGCTTCTCTACCTCTCCTCTAAAAGCCTTCCTTTCTTCCCTGAGATACTCTTTCAACCACTTTTCCTGAGAGTTCATACCCAACAAATCAAGAAAAATCTTAATGCCTTTAATTTTTTCAATGTACTCCTGCCAAACAATCTGATTCTCAAATGAATATTTCACTTTTGAATGTCTTAAGGAGGGGAGGAGGGAGCAGTGTAGTCTATTTTAGCTCCAATAAAAATAGTCCAGGCATTTATAGATTTTAAGGCTCTGAAAGCTGATGGAACTTTCCAGGAAGGTGTACACACTTGCATGCGTAACCAGTACTGCTGACTGAGTGAAAGGTTCGTCTCAGCCTCCACTATTTGCAGTAACAAAGAAAATCTCTTATGATGGTTACTGGAAAAGAAAATTTAGGAAAAATCCTTTTTTATGGCATGTGAAGAAGAGCTGGTAAATTTTAGGCAGGAAGTCATAAAATGATTTTACAGTAAAACATGTGCTTTTAAGAGACTGGTTAGTCTAAACAGCCTGGAGAGGAAAACTGTTTTTGCATTAATTTCCTAGGTTTTTTATTTGAAACTCTTGTACTAGACCTGAATTCTAAAAAGGTAGTGAGTCTTTGGATCAGAACAGTTTTCAGGCCCTGCAGAGCAGTGCTTTGTTTGAAATGTCTCTCTGGAAATCCCACAGGGCTCTGTGACGTCACTCTGCCTCTTTAATATGTTCGGGTATTCACATGGAGAGGAGAGGAACAAAAGCATAGGAGTTGGGGTATTTTTCACATGATGTTGCCTCACTTCATTTTTACTCGGGACATCTAATTGGTGTTTAGAGGGAGGCAATTATGAGTAATGGTTAAAATATTTGGCTCCTTTCCAGTCCCCAAGCTGGATAGTAACGGAGTAGTGGCTTTACATTCCACACCCCAAGTTCATACTTGCTGTACATTTCTAGAACTTACCCCATTCCATCCACCTCAACATTTTTTGTGGGCCCTATTTAGCATTGGAGCTACAGAAATGTTAAGATGTTCCTGTGTAGTGGGGTTGCAGACAGGAGACAGGCAAGGTGAACAGCGAGGTGAGACCAGCCAGGCACATGTTGACACCAAGTGCAGAGGAATTCAGGTAAGTTCCCTTGGCCCCTCTTTAGCACAGAGGCCGCCATTTTCCTGTGGAAGAGTATCATTCTGAGCACGCCTATGCCAGCTGCACTTTACTTGTGAGATGGTCGTTCTTGAGGCCACAAAAAATCTTCAGAACTGGGCTCTTGTGTGTCATTGGAGGATGCTCCATTATTTCCTCCATGCTCCAAAAGCATTTGAAGAAGCACAATTATCCACTTGCTGCCAGGTTTAAAAGATAATGTTGCCTTTTCTTCAGCAATGCCCAATTTGTGAAATTAAGCATTTTGAGAAAGGCTTCTTGGGGTTTGAGTTCTGGTTCCCAGTGATTGCAGACACATTGTCATTGAAGGCACCGTGATCATTGTAGCAGAGGCCATGGCGTTTCCTGTGGCGCGTCTAAATAGGCCCAACTCCCCCTCTGCATGCGAGGAGAGAATGTGCCACAGCCCTGTGGTTTCCCGGCTCTCGCTGTCTTCTCTTCATTGCCTTTAGTCCTGTTCTGATCATTCCTCCCAGGGCTAAATTTATTCATGGAGGCTCTGGCCCTTTCCTTCTGTCCTTTCAAGAAAGAGGAGTTTAGCTTACCCTGGCTCTTTTCAGTGAGAAAGTTCTTCGATGTAGAGATGGCAAGAAATATTTCTTCCAGATTGCCCTGACCTGCTGACCTAAACTGACCTAAGCAGGGCTTCAAGAATTCCGTGATTCCTTGCAGTGAAAGCCCAGACTCCTACTGACTGATCATTTTTGCTGACCCCCTTAAAAACTTTTAGAAACATTTAAGCTATTGTCATGAGGCAAAGTCTGCTTAAGACAGCAAGAATTAGGGTAAAATATAAGTTCATTCATTCGGCAAATATTGAGTATCCACTTTGTTAGATTACACACTTTTTTACTAGAGATAGAGCAGTGAATAAAACAAACAAAAATTTGGAGTATTTACTTCTGAAACACTTTTAAAGAAAGGCAGTTGTACTTTTAAAATGTGAAACCCCTTGGGAACCATCTTTTGCTGCTGATATGTAGACTATCAATTCTGTGTAATTATTTCTGAAATGCCTAGAATAATTATGTGATTTTTAATTTTCTCCGCAGTCCCGTGTGCTGTTAACTTGTACCATCCCTGAAGAAGAAAGATTTCCTAAAAAATGTCAGTCTCAACACAGTTCCCCTCTAAATTTTCTAGTTTTCAAATTAAAACATGAGTGAACTTTTTACTCTATTTAAATCTTTAAACATATTCATTTAGTAGCTAAATTAATGAGTTTATATTGCTTCAAGTGAAAGGAAGTCTTGTGAACTGCCTATGATTTGTAGTCATTCTCTTTTCTAGCATTATAACAAGGCAAGGAACACCTTCTAATTTTGATTTCTACACAATTATATAATTTTCTTTTTTGTATTAACTTACAAGCTTCAGTTCCATTTGTAAGGTACAAGAATCAGACTGAAACTAGTTTTTCAATGGCATCTCAGTGCGCCTGCTATTTTATCACAAAGGTGGATTGTGGTTTTTGTTGGATCCTAAATTCATCTTCCATTCCTTTTCTTACCAACCACACCCTTCGTTGGGAAAGGCCATATCTTTGAATGGTGTGCATACATCTCTTTGGAAACATTTCCTCTTGAGCATGAAGGTGCTCAGGGCACATGGTGTGTGTTTCACTGTGCTCACATGGAGACAGTACTTAGTCATACATTATATTCTCTCAATAAAGATTTTAGAAATGAAATTTTAAAAAATCAACTTGGTTGTGTATAACCACCAAAATAATTTTTTTCTTTCCTTTGTAGCCCACCAGAAGGTCTGCCAGATTGTCAGCGGTGAGTACTTTAGAACCCTTTTGGTGTCAGTTCTCATGAGTACATGGTTCCTCTGTCCAGATAAAAGCAGCAAAAGGAAGATTAATTAAGGAGGTGTTTTCATTGAATATTTTTTAATTTTCTTTTCGGAGATTACCTGCATCATGATTTTTAGCAAATTTGACCAGATGGGCCAAGCAAGTCCTTGATAAGATGTGTCCGTGAGGACCTCCCCTGGTGGCACAGGCTGTTGAGCACAGCGCTGTGAAGTTGTCCACAGCCTCTGAAGCTTTGGTTTGATCCCGGCCGGAGGGCGAGAATCCCACACGGCGCGGCAGACCTCTCCTATCTCACCTGCTGCTCTCCTCAGCAGTGTATTTCGTCAGTCTGCCTGTTCTGTTCCCTCTCTGTCTCTGGTGAATCCTCTCACCCTACCGTGCATCTGTTCTGTACCCCGGTTCTTGTATGCATGAATAAATAAATCTTAAAAAAAAAAAAAAAGATGTGTCCATGAAAAACAATGACCAGTCTCATTGCCAAACATGTAACACCCAGGATGTTGTTTGATTATTACTAGATCTCTGAAACAAGAGAAGTACTTAGAGCAGTCTTCCAATTCTATATATGATGTGCTTGATTGGACAAGCATTCTGAATCTTTCTCCATGATGCATAATTTAGTCAGAATGCTCTGCAAGTTGTCTGAATCCGAAGCCTTAGTCTCATTTTGGAACTTGAGAATCTTTGCAAAAATAATGATTCTATTTTGCCCATCAGAGTCTCCTCCCTGCTGCCCTGCTCATGTACCAGTCTTCATCCTACCAAGACAGATCAACCAGGCTCTCTGGTATATCTTTTGGGTTAAAATACCTGCAGTCTACACAGCCCACTGAGATGTAGAGGGGAAGGCACTGACCTCTTGGCTTGAAGCATCTATCCCCATGCTAGATAACAGGAGCTGCAAACTACTTTGGTCTTCAGGGAAGTGTATAGGTTTCATCCTCAAGCAGCACCTGTGCCTGCAACAATGTAGGGAAGCAAAACTCAAGTGGGACCACCCTCAGGTTGAGAAGTATAACCAAATTTGCATTGGGTGAGCCAGTGTTTTTCATGAGTCACAACCAAGGAAACAAAATCAGAGTCACCAGGAAGATTAAGGCCTGGGACATGCAGCTCTGTGTGTACCCAGCTCAGCCAGATTCTGTGGAGACCTCTAAAGATTGTGTGCCTGTTTAATAGTAACTTTCACCATGGGTCAGGAGTTATGTTTCAACTCTTTTTAAGTTTAACTATAGATTATACTGAATGTCCTTGTATTCCATGGATCTGTAGCCCAAATAGAGTCAAATAAAAAGCAATATTTAAAATAATCCTTTTTCTGAGTACCAGGAACCAGCAATATAAGCATCTTCCATTGAGACCCTCGCCCATGGTGCTGACACAGAGCCACCTCAGATACCAGCAGGATTAGACTGTGAAACCTCACCCTTTCCTATCTTATCAAAACACTTGAATGCTGAATCGGAGGAAAGGCGTGCATTACAGAAAATAATTTAACAGGGAATTATTTGTGGTAAATTGAAAAAAAACAAATGTGTGTTAACACAATATACTAGCACTCCAGATAACAAAATTTTTTAAATTCTAAAATTTCAGGAGACTTGTGAGCTAATATATTAGGGGAGCAGATTGAGAGTAGTAAGATTAGTAAAAACATTTCTTCTTTTAAGTTCAATTTTCTTTCTTTATTTGAAAGGTCATTTCTAACAGCCAATCTTTCAGAAGTGAACTGTCCACACTTACTTTATGGCCTCGATGAAAAGGAATAGATTCAACACGAACCTGACCTATGTAGAGGCTTTAAGGAGGAACATGTATTTTTCTCCACAGAGGGAGATCCTGGAGAGAGTTTTCTCTTCAAAAGTTATTCTCCCTAGTGCTAGGGGAGATGTATACATTTTTTCCTAGATCAATAAAATATTTGCCCTAAAATAACTATTAAAAGTAGATAGAGGTTTAGACTGGTTATCTTCCCCATGTTTCGTGCCCCTGGAGAAGCAGGCCAGGTCAGAAGCCTTGTGTGGAGGAGATTGTGACCACCAGGCAGGTAGGCACTGCTCACAGGAACAGAGAGGAGAACCACATGAGGTGAGAGAAAAATAGTTTCTTAGTGGACTCCTTAGCTAATAAGATCTGTGAAAAATGTTCAACTTTGGAGGATGACAGCAGACATTTTATTATTATAATTGTGTTCCTCATAAAAAGCTCTGGGGACAAATGAGCCCAGGGTCTGGGGTGGACTGGAAATTCTTCTCACCTTGAGCTGGCATTGGAGAAGATGAAAGTGGGCAGGAAGCTTGGCTACAGGACTTGAAATCTACATCAGAGGTGGAAGGATTTGGAAATGATTTTGAAATACTTTACACGCAGCAGTCTTCCTTACCCAATGGGCTTTGCCTGTGATTCTGCTGTGATTTTTAGACTATTGGGAAGACCAGTGTCACTGAATTCATTGAGTCATTTGGCTGAGAGACTGAGTCATTCCTCTCGCTGCTGCACTGTGATAAAAGGAAGTACAGAGACATCGGAGATAGAAGCTTAAACCTGTTCCCGGAGAGCTATTCTGGACCTCGGAACAATGAACCGGCTTTTAAATCTCACCTGCCGTTCATTTGAGAACCCAGGATGAAAATAGTTACAAAATGCAGACATCTTTGTGCTGTTATCTGCTGCTGAAAATATTTTTTAACTGAACATAATCATATCAAAATGGACTATTGTCTTTCTCAGTCATTGTGTGTTCCTTTTGGTGCTGAAGGTTGTCTTTTTCAGTATTTGTATAATTTATCTTTGCAGAAACCTACTCTACCAAAACCTGAACCTAAACCAAGAAAAACATCTGCTAAGGTAAGAGGTGCTTCCTCCCCCACTTGGCTATTTTAAACAGTGAATAAATTATAATTCCATATCCAAGAGTCATCCAAGGAAAGATCACTTTTTAATGATTCAGGCTAAATGTACTGACTCAAAAACTGCTACACTGCTATCAGCTTTCTCGAAAAGCTTAAAGCACATTTTATGCCTTACCAGGAATGTGTTTTCCATTTGGTCAATAAAGCAAAGGAAGTTGCTCTGAGAAGCCTTATGTCCAAGGGGCGTCTGGTAGCTTCCTCCGGACATGCAGTTCACTTGGCACCCAGAAGGAGCTCAGGCGTTGAGGGAGGGTTCTGCCTTCATATAACTGGTCTTAGTAGACCACTCTGATGACTAATGAATGTCACAGAATAATTACTAGCATATAATTAATACCAGTAAACATTTTTATGACCTTTATACCATGTAAGAGCCTGTTCTGATTGCTTTACTAGTGACATCAACCTTACTGAGGTAGATACTAATACCTGTTTTGAAGGTAGCAAACTGAGGTACAGAATTATTAAGAATATTAACCCAGTGGCTTTTCTGTGCTCTTCAATGGGGCCTTCGTTTTCAAGCGCTTTCTCCATTTTTCAGCCACTCAAGACCCAAATTCTCACATGAGTTTCTTCCCTGCTTTCTTCAAGTCCTTCTGCTTCACCATGTCCTGCTGTGGCTGTCTCCTTTCTACAGAAGCACATCTCTCTCTCACAAGAGAGGAGGCCCACCCAGCTAAGGCCTTATGTTTTCCCATAAGAGTCCAACGGACTTTAGAAACAGCCTGTGGCATTTTCAGAGAAATTCAGTGTAACTCAGTCAAAGTTCAGCAAAATAAGGTTCCCATTTTCCCCAGAAAACCAGTTGGCCATGGTTTTGCTTCAAGTCATGTGTGGAACAAGGCTGACTGATTTTAACTAACATCACTCCAGGTCTAACAAATTGCTTCCCTGTGCTTTGCTTCCTAGAAAGAACCTGGAACAAAGACTAATAAAGGTGCTAAAGGGAAGAAGGAGGAAAAGCAGGAAGCTGGAAAGGAAGGTACTACACCATCTGAAAATGGTGAAACTAAAGCTGACGAGGTACTTCCCATGACTACCTCCCACTGATTGAATCAGTGTCTTTAAAGAAATTGCTCAGTCCTCCAGCCGGTGATAGCATGTTCATAATGTCTCTTTTTATTGCCTGTAATGTTATTGCAGATCCACATCTCTCGTTCAACTGTTAATGTCTCAACCTCCAGAGGTACCCCACCCAGCACACTGTCAGTAAAGGGGCAGATTGAAACAGTGAGAGTTAAGGGTATAGTAGAAAATTCTGCATGTTTGCAGTGATTAGAATCAGATTATAGTAGTTTGGTTTTTTGTTTTGTTTTGTTTTGTTTTTATGAACAATGGGAACTTGCAGGTAAAGCTTTTGTGGTCATTTGAAAAGTAGAAGCAATAAATGCAGCAAAGCATTTGTGTAATATATTCCAGCCTTGTCTGTTTTCACCCAGAGTTGAAATACATTTGGCAGCAGAACTGCTAAAAAACAGATGTTCAAAAGTGTTTGTGTTGGTGGGGTGGACTTCTCTTTGGCTTATAGTAGTTTTAATAATAACTGTATTTTTTTTCCTTTCTTTTTCACAGGCACAGAAAACTGAAACTGTAGATAACGAGGGAGAATGAATTATCGTGAAAATTTGGGGTTGATTTTATGTACCTCTTGGGACAACTTTTAAAAGCTATTTTTACCAAGTATTTTGTAAATGCTAATTTTTTTAGGACTCTACTAGTTGGCATTCAAAAATATATAAGAATGGATATTTTACCTTCTCATAGTCATGGCTTTTGGAAGTTTCCATCATCTTCAAGTAAAATAAATAACAATTTAATATTGGAAGCTGTGTGTAAAATGGATTCAGCATTCCATGCACTTGCTTTAAAAATTTAGTCCTGTGCATACTGTGGTGTTTTTACTGTGCATATATGAATTTTTCACGCAGTTTTTCTAGAGCAATAATCTGTGGTGCTTTTGTACCTAGGTTTTATGTGATTTTAATGAAACATGGATAGTTGTGGCCACCTGCTGACTATTTGTGGTTTAAAATAAAAGGTTTTCTTGCCTGCAAAATACATGCCTCTTAGTAGTGTCTTTAATAAATTTAGGCAGTGTTTCATTTTATTATTGCAGAAGATGTAAAGAATTGCTACAGTCTGTCCATGATGTATCTCTGATGAGTCAAACAGAATTGTTTGTTTATTTTCTGGCCTTTAAAAATGTTATCATTTTAATAAACCATCTATGAGTGTCAGTGTAGAATTACACCTACTACATTTCACACTGAAAGTGGCCAGCAATGATTACCATATAATAAAGCTTAATAAAACATTAAATTTTTGAAGTCCATATAAATAGAAGTCTACTAAACCAGAGCAAGTGTAAAACCATAAATAAGGAGTCATCCTTGAAACTCCCACTTTCAAAATAAAGCTAAGTCACATTCCTACTAAAATATTTTTCCTTCATTGAGGACTTCACAGCTTTGAAAGCTCTTCACCAGCGTGACTAGGTTTCCGCTTGCAGCAACCTAAGGAGTTGGCACGGTATTATTAGAACTCCTTTCTAGACTAAGAAATAGGGAACAAGAAGAGTGTGTGACTTACTTCAGCTCTGCAAGAAGGCAGAAAACCGGGACTTGAACCTAGTCGTTTGAGTTGTAACAGTAGTGTTGTTTAACGTGACTATAGCAAAATACCACATCTGAGTGACTTATACACAGCACAAATTTATTTCTCACAGTTCTAGAGGTTGAAGGTTCAGGATCAGGCTGTCAGCTTGCTCGAGTGAGGGCTCTCTTCAGGTGGCAGCTTCTTGCTGTGTCCTCACATGCAGAGGAACTTGACAACTCTCCAGGGCCTCTTTTATAAAGACGTTAATCTCATTCACACTCCAACCTCATGATGTAAGCACCTCTGAAAGACCCCACCTCCTACCACCATCATCTTTGGTGGTTAGGATTTCAACATATGGAGTTTGGGGGTTAAGCAAACATTCAGACCAGAGCAGTGTCCTTCTGTATCTGAAAGCAGTACCAAGAGCACAATGTATAGTGATAAAATTATACATTTTATAAAATGTATTATTTTTGTTTGTTTGCATTCCTAAAATGTTTGGAAGCTACATGAGCACGCCAGGAAAGCTGAATTCTGGAGATACCTCCTAGAGGAGACCTGAATCTCTTTTAAGATGGAGAATAGTGCCTGCACTGCTCAGGAACTCTTACAAGATTATTACAAGAGTATAATAATTTTGTATTTAACATGTAATTTTACTTTTTTATATTTTATATTATTTTATGTTATATATTTATATTTAATTATAACATAATTAAATATTTAATATATTTAATTTATAGTTAATAATTTTAGTCTTGTAAAATTATTCACAATGACCATTGATGCTATTTTATTTCAAACACAAAGATTAGGGCTTCTGTAGGCCATTGGTATGTGACTATTAAAGTATTTGGCTATTATCATTGCCATATTGGCAAAGTGGGGGAATACTACACAGCAGAATAACCCAGTTACACCAAATTGGTTCTCCAGAACATGAAGACTTAATGGATACACTACCAATGGTATGTCTGCAAATAGGTAAAAGATTTAGTAGTATCCATTATTGCTATATTACTCATTCTTTTGGTCAGTTAGCACACATTATAAAAGGAGCCCACCTCTCCAAAACATGTGTCTGCTAATCTCCTGGAAAATCATAGTCCTATGAGTCTACAAGCACTTGGAGTCAGGTGGCGCCTCCTGTAGTTGAGCAGTTCATTGCTTGTACAAACCTCTGTGGTAGTCCCATAATTCTCACTGGAGGCTGTCCATGGATTTTCGTGGAATAATTAATAGTGGACTTTAACTGGTAAGTGGTCCTGAAATTCCTGCTTCTAAGTTCTGTGAAAAGTTAGTCTGAAACAAAAGTCAAAATTCATTATCCTTCCCCCCCAAAAATTCACTAATCTCAAATTAGGTGAGCTAGCTTGTAAAATCTTGAATATACATTTACATAATTAAAGACTTTGACTTTGAGGCAAGATTATGAAATTTTAGAGATCTTTACTCTTGGCTAGAGGTGCAAGTGCTTTCCCTAGGTTGCCAATCCTAGCAAGCATAAGGCAATCTCAACTTTTAGCTATGGCACATGCTATGGCACATGCCAGTGTGCTGCTTTTTTTGAATACTTCTTACTTAATTGTGAGTTTCAAACTGATTATTTTTTATTATTTTATTCAGAAAATTTATTTTAAATCTCTTAGAATAATTATGATTAATATAATAATAATAGCCACAATGATTTAGTGCCCTGTAATAAGCACTTTACATGACTTCATTTGGGAGAAAATTCAGTCTTTTAATATAATGTTCCCACCCTTAGTAAAAATGAGCCAAATAGAGGTCCAGGCTCACTTGAAACTGCAAAGAGAACTTTGTGATTACAAATATCTCTCTCATGGAAAAGAGAGTCTTTGAAATCCCATATTTTAAAAGAAATTTATATTTACATATATAAATTCACACATCAATTTATATTTACATATAAATTTCATGACTTTGAAGTAGTCAATGGTTTCTTTGGTTCACACCAATAGCACAAGCAACTATAAAAAATTGGACATCAAAATAAAAGAACTTCAAGGTGGAGAAATTGGAGCCCTTATTTACAACTGGTGGAAATGTAAAATGATGTGGGCTCTTAATATTCAGCCTGAAAAAGAAGGGACACTGCTACATGTCAACCACATGGATGAACCTTGAAAACATCATGCTAAATGAAAGAAGACAGTCACAAAACCATTTACATGATTCATGTATAAGAAATTCCAAATTGGGGATATTTATAGTGACAGAAAGATGTAAGGTTGCCAGGAACTAGAGGGAGGGGTTACTGTGGAGTGACTAATATGTGCAAGTTATTTGAGAGAAGGGGGTGATGAAAACATTCTGTAATAATGGTGATGGCTGCACAACTTTGTCAATATACTGAAACCACTGACTTACTCACTTTAAAAAATGACACTTAGGAGGTGACGGAAAACATAGAGTCAGTAGGTCTGGGTTGAAATCGCCACATTATTTCTCACTTACTGTGTGAGTTCAGGCAGGTCATTTAACTTCTGCCTCTCAGTATTTTATGCTTAAAATAGAGAAACAATCTTTTTTGACAAAACTGTTAGAATTGAATAAGAAAGTCCTGTGAAATCACCTGGTGCAGTACCTAATCAGTTTTTCTGTAAATGCCAATTGAATGAATACCAATTGGCACTGAAGGCATGCTCTGGTGAGTATATATCAGGTTTGCTTGTCATAGATGCTCAGCCCCTGGTCAGTGAGTCTCCTTTGAAGAATGCAAAAGAAAGAATCGTCACTTCCTTGGAAGGTCATGTAGTGTAACAGTTAAGCTTGTAAACTCTGAAACCAGACTGTCTGGGTTCAAATCCTGTTTTTATTTCTTACTGGCTATATGACCATAGACAGGTTACTCAGTCTCTTTATACTCTCTGTATCCTAGAGTTCTCATCTGTAAATGAATAAAAATGATACTTACTTTATAGGGTGTTTTAAGTGGTAAAAGGTACAAAGTAAGTCTCCAGGTAGTAGCAATCTAATTAGTCAAAACATGGAGCAGGGGAAATGCCCAAAAATAGATGACTGGATCAAGAAGATGTGGCACGTATACAATGGAATATTACTCAGCAATCAAAAAAGATAAACACATGCAGTTTGCAGCAACATGAATGGAACTAGAAGGGATCATGCTCAGCGAAATAAGTCAGAAAGAAAAAGAAAAATACCGGATGGTCTCACTCATAGCAGGAATTTAGAAAACCTAAATAAGGGACCAGGAAAAAGACTAATTAAACACTATGGGGTGGGGGACCTGGGGAGAGGAAGGATTAGGGTCAAAATAAGGGGGGGGTGCAATTGTATGGGGAATATAACCAAAATGAAAATGCATACATTGTGCAAAAATGAAAAATGATGTAAGAATTATAGAAAATAAAATATTTTTTAAAAAACAAACAAACAAACAAAAAAACCTCAGAAAAAAAAAAAACAACATGGAGCGGGTGAGATGTTAGCTCCTTGAGTAGAGGGTACGTCGTCCCTACTATTATTACACATAGTAGAGGTCCAATAAATAGTTGTTGAACTGAATGTGGTCTTTGATAGGCAGGGAAAAACTAAGCTTATAGTTAGATCATTGATGTCTGCCTCCAAATTAAGCTAATTACATGGTATAACTTGAAAAAATTAAGTACAATTCTTGCCAGTATTGCTTAGAATTGATTTCATTTCTTTTGTATTTTTAGCTAAAACCTTTCAAAACACTAGTACCACAAGTTTTTATTTTTCTGTCATTTTTGGTACTATTCTTTTGACTATTTGTTCAATGTGTGTACTCACGTATTTATTTTTAATTTATAACCAACTTCACTTTTCTAGAAAAATGTCTGTAGTATCTTTCTTTCTATATTACAAATTGAACAGGGAATATTCACTTAGAGGTGAATACACCTGGGCCTAGGTTAATGGATTACACTGAGCCTTGAAACCAAATCATCTCTAAAGATGTGAAGAATCCCTGAAGTCATCTAGTTCTTCTCTGAAGTGGCTTAGATTCCCCTTCCCCATCAGGACCAGAAAAGAGTTGCTCAATTTACTGAATACCTCCAGTCATAAATCATCACTCAAACGGCTCTGAGAGTTAGAAAGCACTTTCTTATTGTTGACCAAGAAGCATCTCTTTGTAGCTTTCAACCTTTGATCCCAGTTTCACTAGGGTCAGCAACATATAGAACTAACTCTTCTCATGGTCCCTCAAACATAGGAAGACGCCTTATAAATCCCCTCAGAAACACCTTGGCTTCTCTCACCTATTCTTTTTGGTTTTAATATTTTATTTTATATAATTCTTACATCATTTTTCAATTTTGCACAATGTATGCATTTTCATTTTGGGTATAGTCCCCATACAATTGCACCCCCCTTATTTTGACCCTATCTCTCACCTATTCTTTTTTTTTTTTAAAGATTTATTGATTGATTGATTGATTGATTTATACATGCATGCATACAAGCACTGGGTACAGTCAGAAGCGCAGGAGGGTGAGAGAATTCACCAGAGCCAGAGCTGGGAGCAGAGCAGGCAGAAGGACAGAAGTACACTGCTGAGGGGAGCAGCAGGCGGCAGGAGAGGCCTGCACGCCATGTGGGACCCTCCTCTGGTGGCCAGGGAGCAGCCGGGGATTGAACCGGCGCTGCAGGGGCTGCGGGCAGCTTCACAACCCAGTGCTCAACCGCTGCGCCACCGGGGAGGCCCTCTCACCTATTCTTAATAGATTATGGTCATAGGATGAAGTTTATTGTTGTTGTTGTTTTTTAAAGTAATGCTTTTAAATTAGTCTCTTAAATTCACATAGTTGAGAAATGGAAACAGATGATTTTCAAAACAATCATATTAGGCTGAATTATGCAAAACGCTTATCTTCTCTTTTGCATCTTCAAGAACAGCAGTTTCTTAGGGTTCAACCTAAACTTTTCTTCAGTTTTCCCTCTTCTGCATATTTGACTAGTGTATGTTCTATGAGGTCATACTGATAACAAATAAGTGTTTATTTGGCAAAAAGCATTTCAGGATTGGACCAAAGTCTGTCTTCCAGGTACATCTATTTACCCAAAATACATTAAACATTTAAATGCTGCTCATTTTGTGAGGTATTAAAGATACCAATAGCAGATTAGTGTTCCTGCTATTATAGAGCTTTGAGTCTAGTGGGGAAGTCAACATTAATTACTTAGTAATATAAATAAATGTGTATTTACAATAGCCATTACCAGATCCTATTCTCTTCAATGGTAAACACTTCTCATAGTTTCTCTAATGGATTTCATTTTGAGAACAGATATTAGCCACAGACAAATTCACAAGAAAGTAAGTTAACTTACTGAATAACATTTTTAAAATGTTATTAATATTTACTTGGTTGCTATAGAGGGCCTGTGAAAAATGACAGTTTGGGCTTGGCACAGTGTTTAGTTGTACCTCCAAGAAATAATTTACCTGGTTTTTATAGAGGGCCTGTGAAAAATGATAATTTGGGCTTGGCATAAATGTTTAGTTGTACCTCCAAGAAATAATTTACCTGGTTTTTATAGAGGTCCTGTGAAAAACGACAATTTAGGCTTGGCATAGGTGTTTAGTTGTATCTCCAGGAAATAATTGGTCCTGAGTGTTTCTGTGGCTCTTCCACTAATGTCTTTCCAGACTAAAAGACTCCAGTCTCTCACACAAATGACCTGTGAAACTGGAATAACTTCACAGGTAAAACAGAATTAAGGAGTGGGAGTGGAAGATGAGGTGAAGGTGACCTCAGAATGGGGAAGCACAGAACTAGGATTTACCTTTGTAAGGATCTAATGTGGTTTTATTGTTAGAGCCAAGTTTCCTTTGAGTCCCAAAAGAATTACTTTTATTCCTGTGAAATGTTTGAGGTCTTCTATTAGTTGGCTCTAAGGACAAGGTGATTTAAAAATATGCATTTACTCTTTTTGATGGAATTCAATTTGAGAAATTGGTGATGAATGGTACTCTTTAAACTGGTTTAATTGGTGAATATAGAGTCCCATAAGCTTCACTGAACTAGTAACTTTTAACAGATATTGTGTCTGAGTACTTTGTGATAGATGTAAGAACAAGCCCAGGAAGAGATGTCAAGGTTAGCTTTGTTCTTACAAGATACCCACTTCTGGATTTTTTTGTAGCAAGTTGAATACTGATTCATCAAAACAGATGGAATCCTCAGTTAATCAACAATGGGTGAGTGTCTATAATGTGCCTGCAGTGAATGGGAACTACTGAGCTTTTTTTTGTCACATGAATTGCTTTTCCCTCTTGCATTTTCATAGAACTTTTCTTGACCTCTATTTGGAACTCATTTTATTCTGTCTAGTATTATAAGCAATATTTCCTTATCTATTTACTCAAATAGAATTTGAGTGTCTAGAATCAGGGAGTGTTTTGTCCTTACCACCTACCTACTGTTTGGTATATAGTTACTCAACAAATGTTTACTGAAATGTCTATGTAAACTAAATCAAAACTCCAAGTTGTTCTCCCAACTTTCAAACTACTACTGACCTCAAAGGGAGGCAAAACTAAAACACAGAAAAGAAGGGGGAAAAGTCCAAGTTATGAAATTAAGTGTTAAATGTGTGTAGTTCAGACGAGAAAGACTCTAAGAGATCAGAGAAAAGAACCACATTGAGCAACTGTGGGAAGATTAAATGGTAGTAAAAGTACAAGAGCTCCTATTTTTTTAAGGAGGTATGTAAAGGCACAGAGAAGCAGGAGGACCTGTCAGACAAGGGATCAAGCATTATAAAGAGAGGAGGGAAATATGGGGAGTTAAATAGACCTGGAGGAAGTTCATCTCCCAAAACCATGTTTTGCATATATAGGCAAACTGATTCACTGTGTACTTTTTTCCATTTCTTCTCTAGAATTATTTGGATTTGATTATTTGGTTAGATATGATTAGCGCCTTGTGAAACCTTTTTTTTAAAAAAGATTGATTTATTTATGCATACAAGAGCTGGGGTATAGGCCAGAGGTTTGAGGAGTGAGAAGATTCACAAGAGACAGAGTGGGGAGCAGAACAGATGGATTGATTGAAATGCATTGCTGAGGGGAGCAGTGAGTGAGACAGAAGAGGGCTGCTGCGCCATGTGGGTATCTCCCTGGCCGGAGATCGCACTCGTGCTGCAGTGGCTGTGGACAGCTTCATAGGTTGCGTCTTAACCCCTTGTGCCACCAGGAAGGCCCTGAAACCATTTTTTTAAACCAGTCTATTACCAATGATTCCCTCTTGATGGTGAGGGAAGGAACTGTAGGGGTGTATTACTCACCTTCTTCTTCTTCATCTCACCCCTGAGCAGCAACTATAGCCCATTAGCCTAAATTCCTCTATGGAGGAGACAGGATGAGCCCAGTCTCCAGGGAAGAGGAGTCAGCCAACTATCTGGATACCTCAACTTACTCACATTTCCCCTCTAGTTAAAACATAGTCTGGGGGGGCTCCCTGGCGGCACAAGGGCTTAATTACTGCACTATGAAGCAATCTGCAGTCTGCAGCTCAAGTTCAATCCCCGGCCAGCCAGGGAGATACCCACATGATGAGGCAGACCTCTCCCATCTCACATGCTGCTCCCCTCAGCAGTGTATTTCAGTCAGTCTGCCTGTTCTATTCCCCACTCTCTCTCTGGTGAATCCACTCACACCCCATCCCCATACCTCTGGCCTGTACCCCAGTTCTTGTATGCATAAATAATCTTTAAAATAAAACATAGTCTGGGGATTTCACTATTATATGGGTGGAGTCTAATGTTAGGGCATTATTATTTGTTTTCTAAGATGCAATATGATATTATAGTTATTCTCAGTAAATATGGCTGAAGTCTTTAGTAATGAGTTATTATAACTATGCCTTATTTTCAAATAATTCAGATGTATAGATGTTCGTGTGTGTGTGTGTGTGTGTGTAGAAGGAGAGAGAGGAAAAGAGAGAGTCACCTATATAAAATCAACAAATGTGGCAAATGGTTAATTGTTGAATGGTGGGGGTACACATGCACTCTTTATATGTATGCTTCTGTATGCTTGCATATTTTCATAATAAAAAGTTGGAAAATGAAGTGTGGGGGAATATTTCTCATTGATCCTCTTATGTAAGAAAGAGAACAATTAATAATGATAATCTCACATATTAGGAGAATACTTAACATCCTAAGAGTAGGCTGTATGAAAAAGAATTTGGCCTTGTCTAAAGGAGGCTGACCTTTGTCTGCAATTCCTGAGATGTAACCTTTAAACTCTTGGAATTTTCCAAGTGATAAGAGTGTCTTTGTTTATTCAAGGTGAGCTCCTCAGGCCACATGATTTTAACCTAAATCCTGGGGGGTAGGGCTGGGGATTGGAGACTGAGTTTCAATCAATCAATGATATCTATGTAATGAAGCTCCAACAAAAACTCTGGAAACCAAAGCTCTGGTGAGAATCCCAGATTGACAGTACTCCACATGTATTGTCACAAATGGATATCATGAGGATGCTTTTTCCTGAGGACAGTGGAAAGTTTGGTTTTTGAGCCCTCCTAGATTTTGCCCTCCTTATCTCTGCTTTCGCTGTTTCTAATTTATATTCTCTTCCTGTAATAAATAGTAGCTATGAGTGTAGTAGCTTTCAGTGAGGTCTGTGAATCTGTCCAGTTTTATCACATTATCAAACCTGGGAATATTTTGAAAACCTCCTGAGCCTGTAGTTTGTGTCAGAGTGAGGACAGCCTTGAAAACCAAACTCTTAGACTTTGCAGTCTGGCTCACATCAGACACAGTCATTGTCCTTAGCACTTGTATGAGTATTTAATACTCATAACATAATCAGTATTGAATTGCAGTAGGACCCTCCTTTTTTTTTTTTTTACCTATTTTATAAATAAGGAAACTTAGAAACAGAAAACTAAATTGTCCCAGGTTATATACAGTGAGTAAATAGTAGAACTGGAATTTAAACCCTGACAGGCTGCTTGGGCATCTTGCTGATAAGAAAACAAGCTTACATCAGGGCTATGGGTGAAAAGAATTCCAGAGAGCAACATAGGTTGAGACCTGTCTCCTTCACTCTCCTACTGCAGTTCTGTATAATAATGGACCTTTAGGATGAAGATCCAGCACATAGCCACTGTGCTTGAAAGAAAGTTTCAGAGACATTTAATATCGCACATTTTGTTTTCTAAGGCCATTAAGTGAACTAATTAATTTTATAAAGAAGTCCAAAATTTCTAGCAGAATGGCTTTCTCATAAACTTCTCCCTTATCCAAAAAACCAGTTCTCCATATTCTCTTACCATCCCAGTTAAAAGACTTGCTGTAAAATTTCAATGGCATGGAAAAAATGCTTTAAAAGGGAGAGCAGTACCACACCTCTCTCCACCAATTAATAGTTGACAATAATCCAAATCTAAAATGGCATGGGCTTCAGAATTAAAAAATAGGAGTGAGTGGTAAAAATGTCAATACACTAAAGAAATTATATGAAGGAAGATCTGTCTAATAAATGCAGCTCCTATATACTCTTAAAAAATTAAAACGCTCTAATAGCAAAGGTCTAATTTTGACAAGCACAAATGTCAAGACTTTGCAACCACTTTGGTAATTTTGTAAACCAGCTAGCTGAATGTGCATTACATTTAAATCAATTTGTCACAAAAGCTTCCAGATAAATGGTGCTATATAGGTGCAAGCAAAAAGTGTGAATGACCCTCTGCAATAGTCACCAAAGTTGGGCATTTGCTCTTTAATTATGTGCACTGATGTGTGAACAATGCCCTTACACAGGTTGTGAGGATGCTATTCTTCTCTTGCCATGTCCAAAAAGCCTGGAGGTAAGTAATTTACTAGTGGGGGGAAAAAAATTAGGCAATGGCAAGAGCACATAAAAAGAAGAGAAATCTAGGAGGTTTTAAGCCTCTGGTGTTGCTTTATTCTGCTAACCTGAGTCTAATGGCCAATGAATCTCTAAGAGGTTTTAGTTTGTGCCGTTCTATGGAATTCCTTAAATGGCTTATATTGTACCCAAAACAAAAAAACACCCACAACTCCAGACATTGTTTTTTGAAATTATACTTTGCTCCGATCACTATTATAGTCATTTTCTAATTTTTTTAATCACTAAAAAAATAGAAAAGTACCTATCTCATATGGTTGTTTTGAGAATTAAATTGATTTACAATTATTAAAATGCTTAGAACAGTGTCTAGTATATATAAGCTATACGACTTTATTAAAAACTTTTAAAGACAAGTTCAAGAAACATTGCAGGCATGAGTGAAATAAAGTGACTGAACATCAGAAAACCCACCTTTGTCTTGCTTATAAGTAATTAAATACCATGAGGCAGTTTGGAGGGCAGAGAAAATTAAGGTACAGTGGCAGAGAAAATGTGTTTCCAGCAAGTCTTAGCTGTGTTATCCCTTGGTTTATTTTCATTATATGAGTTTTTTGATTTCTGCATACTTTGAAGTTTGCCTCAAGGGAAAAAGTTGAATTGGGACTCTTTGTGACTAGAATCTTTGGCCTGGAAGGTTGGCGCCTTCAACTGTTTCTCATGCCAAGCCTTTGAGATTCTGTTCCCGTTCCAAGAGCTGACAGGAGCTTCCTTGCAAGTTTTTCTGAAAGAAATGAATGAGACTAAACTCCAACAGATTTCTGCTTTTATGGACCCTTAACTAGCCTAATTAGCTTGGTGAATTAGCAATGTGAAGTCCAGAATGCATAGAGCAGACCCTCTCTGGAGGCAGAGACATATGAGGCCCTGCAGATCAGACAGCAGGACCAGTCCTGCAGCTGGTCAGAACACTCACGAAAGGCTGCAGTGAAAGACTGCAGAAAAACTGCTGCCATCTCTTGGCTGATTCCACAGCAATGTGGATTTTGAACTTTGAGCCATGCGAAATATTTATACCCAGAAAAGGATTTGTAATGCCAAATCTAGTGAGCAGAAGATAGTACATCATTTACACCTTGGACTTAAAAGAAGAGAGTCAATTTCAAGGTAAGTATCTCTTTTTCATCTCCAAAGGGAGGGGCAAACTGACAGAAAATGGAAAATGGCATAAAGCACTGACAGGAAGGAGCCAGGTGAAATACAAAGAACTTCCAGGTCTTCTAACAGCAGTTGTTCTCAACCAGATTGTCTCCACCTACTTTGAATAACAAATACTTGTTAAGACCCCTCTTATTATCCTGAAGTAAGCTCATAGAAAATACAACATCTTTACAAATATATTTTTTAAAAAACTCAGTGTATTGCAGTAACTGCCAAATAAAGAAAAATTGAAAAGAAAAGTAATTTATAATAAACCATATATTTTGATATGTAGATGTTTAGTTGTGTCTTCATAAGAAGGTATAATGGAGAAGATAAATGGCACAAAATAAGTTTGGATTTAAGAAAAAAACAAGACATATTCAGTGAATTATCAATCAATATACTTCTTTTATACCTGAAACCTTGAAATAGGGGATAAAGATATTTATGTGTTTGCATGGAATCACTGTGATGCAACAGCAGTAGTTGTAGTGGAGACTCACATACCACAGAAGGCCTTTCCAGGGTGGGAATGTGATTCTCTGAAGCAAAGCATAACATTTCATAAAGTTTCAAATGACACACAATGCTTAAAACTGTGAATAAAGTATTCAGAATAGCCAGTGTGTATGTGTTAAAATAGAGTTAAGTTCTAGGCTTGGAAACCTATAAACAGGATTTTAAAAAATCTGCTGAAAGTTCAGTGGGACAAGAGAAAGTCATGAAAGATGTAAAACAGTGCTTCGTCATGCGTACGGTTCATGCACTACAGGATGATCAGCACACTGATTCCTACCCGGTCAGCCTCTCCAGACCCTCTCACATACACCTCTGTTTCTGGTCATTGTGATGACTAATAATGAGTCCACACACACACACAAAAGACCAGAAAACCCTCTGAGGGCACAATACAACCCCCAATAAGAAACACCAATATAGTATCCAAAATAATGCCAAAGGCATTATGCTTAGTGAAATAAGTCAGACAGAGAGAGATAAACATCATAGGGTTTCACACTTGCAGTACATAAAGAGTTGAATAAAAGAAAAAAATAAGTAAATGTAAGAGCAAAATAGTGGCTGCCAGAAGGGAGGGGGAAGGTGAATCAGTCAAAAGTGATTAACGTACAGTGATGGTTGAAAACTAGAATTCTGGTAGCAGCATAAAGGAGTATATACAGATACTGATTTAAAAGTATATACAGATACTGATTTCTCACACCTGAAATCTATATAATATTATAAACCAGTGTTACTTTAGTTAGGGGGGAAAAAAACACTCTAGAACTTTAGTAATCTCTTCCAGGGTAAAAAATCTGGTTATGAGATCAGGCCCCTATGGGTGAGGTCTGTGCTCCTGTTTGGAGGTGTGATGAAACAGACCATTAGAGGTCACAGATTAATTTTCTTCTCTATGTTCCTTCACTCTAACATTTCAATTTTACCTTGTTTTAAAAAAAATCAAATGTTTTAAAGGTCAAGTAATACATAGTAGTTACCTGCTGCATATTTCCCCCACCAAACCCTCTACCTAAAGGAATATTCTTTCAGATATTTCCTCTGTACTTTGCTTCTATAATTCATAGAAATATACTTTTCTCCCCTTAGGGCAAAGTCATAATAATTATATGTTATATATTGTAATATACATTTATATATTATTAAAATAATTTGTAATCATAAATATCATCTTGGGCTTTCAAACAGAATATAAATTTTCATACCACATGTACATTATATACTAAAATCAAACAATTTTCATGTTTTAGAATTGATATTTGAATTTGCAAATGCATATTCCATTTGATCCTCATAGAAGTTTTGAGAGGGAAGTTATTAGTGTCATTCTCATCTAAATGATGGGAAATTGGAACATAGATAAGTAAAATGTCCAGAATCACATGACCATAATATACCAAAGACAGTACAGAATAATAATAATAGACTGTTGCTTTCAACTCTGTTTTGATAGGTAGAATGTCTATACAAATATTCTACTTAGACTCCTTCTGGCAAACGTTCCAGATGGCACTTTTCCAATGACATCTGCTTCCTGAAACCTTTGCTGACCATCCCCAGGCAGATCTTTTCTCTGTGTTTGCTTAACTGACTCTTCAAAAACTGTCTCCTCTCTTTTCCTTCACAATTTCTCAATAACACTTAATTTTGATAACTTCAAAAATCCCCTCAACTTCATATCCGTCACTAATGTATTGTTAATTCCTGCTCCTTCCTTCTTACCATATAGCCACTAAAGGCTATTTCAACTGTTCCTCTTTCTCTTTCTCCTTGGCCACCTAGAAAGCAAAAGAAAAAAGAGAATAATAGTTCATTTCATTGTCCAGTTGAACAGGAAGTGATGGCAATGAAGACCTAGAAGAAATACAATATACAACATATAGGTCATACCCAGAATGCCATGGAAAGGCATTTGAATTGCCAGTCTTACATTTCTTTTCTTTCAATCTAGTCAGGAAAACACCCTCCTCCCTTCCTTTCTTTCTAACCCAAATCCAGAGCAGAAGTCAAGATATACAGTGTCACACCTTCAACACTGACACTAGTGGGTACAAGGAAAGGGGAGGATGGAAGGAAGGAGAGGAGGGAGGAGAGAAAAAGAGCAGACTAACGTGAAGTAAAAGGCAAACTCTAGTAGTCAAGGCAGTTCTGGAGTAAGGCTCCTTATTCCTTGGGATTGGGGAGGTCACACCCTCAAGTGACAAGAGGCACTGTTTGCTTAGAAGGAAACTCTACCTCCTTGCCTTCCAAGACCTAGTCAGTTCTTGGACCAGAACAGGGGTCCTGGCTCTGATAACCCAAAATGAATGAACACTCCGAACTCTCAACAGCTCTCAACATCTTTGTAGACGAAGATGAAAATCACACAGTCCTGAGGATCAGCAAGTGATCGTTGCAGAATATTTTGATGGCATCATTCCCACCAATGGCTTCTGCCTTTGGCTTTTGAAAACCCTACACTTATAATTCAAATCACATTTGTAAACATAAAACATTCCCAGTAACAACTATAAGAATATTTAATACTTTTATGAGCAATTTGTGTTTCCTGTCTAGAAATATCATGAAAATGATCAGTGAAGTAAATTTAGATTCTGGGCTCAGAAGCAAAGTTTTCAGATATAATCTTCCCAAGCTTTGGTGATTGAAATAAATAGGTGCTTAACAGAAAAAAAAAAAAAACACCCTAAACTATTTAATGCAACAATTCAATTCATGCACTGAGCCTGTGGTATTTTGGTCTGGGCCATTTTTATTTAAGCTTTGTTTTATTATTTATTGATCTATCATTTTTGAGAACTACTGAGAGACTTAGGGAAAATACAATAATACTTTGTCATATTTTGAAAGTACTGTATTAGCCAAATTCTCTGGTTCGAAGAGAGTTGACTATTCATAAAGAATAGTATATACTGGGCCTCCCTGGTGGCACAAGGGGCTAAGCACTGCTCTATGAAGCAATCCGCAGCCTCTGCACCACGAGTTTGATCTCCGGCTGGCCAGGGGAATACCCACATGGCGCAGCAGACCTCTCCTGTCTCACCCACTGCTCCCTTTAACAATGTATTTCAGTCAATCTGCCTGTTCTGTTCCCCACTCTGTCTCTGGTGAGCCTTCTCACCCCCCCCCCATCTCTGGCCTGTACCCCAGCTCTTGTATGCATAAATAAATAAACCTTTTAAAAAAAGAATAGTACATACATATACTATATCTTGACACAACTTTGTACTAATATTCTACAAAGATATTTTAGTGGGGAAACTTAAGCAACTCGCATGTGATCACAGGAGCAGCTCCATATATTTGCAGTATCAAGTTGTGTTGTTTTAAATACATGACATTGTATTTTAATTACATAATTTTAAATACATTATGACAAATACATTAAATACATTTGATTTTAAATACATTTACTATTTAAAACAAATATAAGGAGAAACTATTATTTTTATTTCATGGATGAAGAAATAAGAATTTAAATAATTCTTGCCCAAAGTAAATGAAAGTTATAGCAAGAATATCATCAATCTACTAGTTCTGAAGTCTATTCTAAAGTGCATCCTTTCTTCTTTGTGGCATCCAGCAATTCTCATTTGATAGCTGAGAATGCATATCAAGCTCTACAAAGGTGTCAATGTGAAAATAAATTATGATTTCCAGAAAGTTAGTTCAGTAAACACTCTTATCAAAAATTTGTCACTGTCATCATCATCATCAATAACATTGGCCATTCCTGAAAAGAAGTGACCAAATTTCATTTATGACATTGAGTTGTGAAAATTCCCCATAAATGACAAGTTAATGGCCACTTTGGGTTCAAAATATGGGCTCAGTGAGAGGAACCACAGAAAAAAGACAATTCTTTTGGCTTCAATGCAAATCATGAGTTGAAAGGTAATCTATTAGAAAAGAATTTTACTGTGAAATAATGAATGTTAGATTAGGCTTTTAAAATCTAAAAAAAGGAAGTTTCATTGAGGAATCAAATGCAACTTTGTTTCATTTCAAAGGTTTTTATTTTATATGAGAATTTGTTTTAGAATAACCAGTTATTCATCTTTAGTTAACATCAGACACAAAATACATTGATTTAAAAAGAGATGGTTTTAATAAAATACTTCTATTCCTGATGTATTTGTAGCTCTAGCCTCAATGTCCTCACGGAATCCAAGAGCTAAAGAGTAATCTGGGGGTATGTCCTTTCAGGACGAGGTAAAAGGGCAAAGAGCAATGTAATGGGCCAATAGAATCAAACAGCTTTTCCTGAGTGCTTGTAAAAGGGAATGTGAGCAAATTCAATGTGTTTAACTACACTCCATCTAGGGAATGGTGACACAGCTAGAGCCAGATTCATCTTCAAATATGGAAATCTTCAGGGACCCACAGAGTTCATTTCACTTTCTAGGTCATAAGTCTACATAATAAAGTTCACAGTATTTTGGTCTTACTATATACACTCATGTCACTTAACAGTGGAGATGAGTTCTGAGAAAGTTGATCATTAGGTGATTTTTTTCATTGTGCAAACATATTTTTGACAGTGAATTTTTTACGCCAAGGGGTCATGATGAATAAAATAACTAGATTAAATAAAGCATAGGGAAATGGTGGGTTTAAAAAACCCTGATGTTGCAGCCTCCTTGACATCACCAGACAACAGAAATTTGAGGGCTACCATCATATAAAAATCCCATAATTGGTTGAAACATTGTTACAAGGGACATGACTGTACCATTGCTTAGGACTTTACATCTATTTTTTTTTTTATCACAATAACCCTATGAGATGTTGCTTCCATCAGGAGTCATCATATACACACACACACACACACACACACAAATGGAAACACTAAGTATTTTAAGCAAGGTGGGATTTAATACAGGGAATTGGGTCCTTATAAAATTATTAAACTGGTTGGAGGAATAGGCTCAAAGCTGGGCTTGCAGAAGCAAATCCCAAAGATATAACAGGCCCGTAAGGAGAATCACTGGCTTCAAGGTCACTGAGGCTAGTAAATTCACAAAGATGTCTCAAAGCAGGAATCCAGATTCAATAAACAAGTACAACTGCCACAATCTTTGATGCCCAAGAAACTGGAGAAAGAACTCTACTGGAAACTGGAATCCTACTGCACATGAAACTGCAGGTCTCCAAGATTTTGCTTGCCAGCAGAAAAACGGCCAAGTGAGAAAGAAACCCTCCTGAAATAAGCCTTCCAAATTTCAAACAAATCTATCTAAATGACAGCACTTAAATCACATCCAAATCCCTAGCTGCAAAGGGCTTTGAGAAATGCAGATATTTAGCTTTCCAACCTCTGCAGGAGAGGAAGGCCCATGAAGAAGGTGGGATTTAAAGTAAACAAGACAATCGTATTATTAATCCACGTGTGTGCTATTACTACTATCCTCAAGTCCCCCTTTGGTAGATAAGAAAACTGAGACTGGAGAGCTATGTAAATGACCTGAGGTCAGACCAAGGCAGTCTGCTCTAGAACCGGTGTTCTTAACCACTAAGCTTCACTGCCTCCCTCTAGCCAGATAATGATCCTTTGTGCACAGGCTAAGTGACAATGCCAGCAGCATTACACACTGAAGGTGAAATTTTGTTCAATGATAGGAAAATTCAAACAAGATAAATCAGGAAAGAGCCAAAAATCTAGTACACTCTTGGATTTTTCGTACCATTTTAATAAAAAGCAAAGTTAATTAGAAAGATTCAAAGTTCTTGGATGTTACTTTTTCAGAATTTTTGATTATTGATTTGGGTACAAGTATGTAAAGGCAGGAGGACACAGGGCAGGTTTTCTATGACACAAGCAGACGGGGTAAAGGAAGAGAGAGTCCTGGAGCCCTCAGTGGCTTTTGCAAGTTTTATTGGGATTTATCAGGTACACAGCAGGCAGGGGTGCTGGGGTGCCAGCAGGCCTCCCAGCCCCCAGCAAGTCTTCACTCTGTCTGGGCTTTCCAGCTTTCTCTGCAGGTCTCTGCTTCTCTGCTTTCCTGGCATCCCTGTAACACCGCCCTTATAAGCTCAGTCTCTCAGCACAGGTATCCACTTACGCATGCCCACACCCTACTCCAGGTGCCCGCCATCAGGCATGCATTCAGGACCTCAAGGATCCATCATCAATCCTGATGGCAGGAGGGCAGAAAAGCCTGATACTTTTTCACTTACCCTACAAAGTAGATAGGATTAAGATGGTGTTTTGACCTAGAGAATCAGGAATATCCAAAGATCTGATGGAAACTTAGAGTAGAAAAATGTAGGTCTCTGTAAGGTAAGGAAAAATGTCAGGCTTTTCTGCCCTCCTGCCATCAGGCTAGATAATGGATCCTTGCTGTCCTGAATGCATGCCTGATGGCGGACACCTGGAGTAGGGTGTGGGCATAGGTAGATGGGATTCACCTGGGCTGAGACTGTGCTTTTTAAGGGCGGCGTCACAGGGACGCCAGCAGAAGCCAAAAGAGAAGCCAAGAACGAACGGAAGAGCAGCAGAAGCCGAGAGAAGGCCGGAGAGCCCAAAGTGAAGACTTGCTGGGGGCTGGGAAGTCTGCCAGCCTACCGGCCCCCCAGCGTCCCTGCCTGCCGTGTACCTGGTAATCCCAATAAAAGACCTGCAAAACCACTGAGGATTCTGACTCCTCCTTTATCCCATCTGCTGGATCATAGAAAACCTGCACAGTGTCTGTCCTGCCTCTACAGTCTCACAAGGACAAACACCAGCAGGGCTAGGGATGATTATTGATCTTAGAAGACCAACCCAATCTGACCCCCAGGTAATAATTTTCCCAATAATTCCATCAAAGAACATTATAAAAGAACACCCTTTGCCCTGCCAAAATGCAGTTCTAATTTCTTTAAGACTTCCCATCTGTGTCTGTGCAAACATCTTTTTCCTTTTTTTCCCTTCCTCAATAAACTTGCTGTGCGCTGATGAATGGGAACATCTGCTGAATTCTTTCTCAGGGGACCCAAGAACCCCACACATCAAACCCCAGCACATCCAACCCCATATTAATTCCCGCTAATCACTAAATTCAAACCCAAGTTTCAAAATTTACTACTAAAATGTGATGAGAATTCTTTTCTAAACACAATGGAATCAGATATCCAAGGAGAAATAGAAACTATCTTTCATGCCTTAGTCCAGTGTTTGCATGTAGAAACATTGTCAAGTGGTTACAGACCATTTTACATTCCTCTTGACCCCTTGGCAGTTAGAATGGGCCCGTGGGAGCTCTGGCCAATGAAGTTGGAAGAGAGTGGTGCACATTACTTGCCCCCTTCCTGTGATGACCAGGCTATGCATCAATAACAGCAGTGTCACAGGTAGAAGGAGATGTGCTCCACCTAAATGATTTCTAACCACATTAGACTGTGATATAAGCAAGCAATTCATATTTTATCTAACTGAGCCACTGAGGTCTGGGATTGTTACAGCACTTACACTGACTGATATAGCTGACCTGGATCACCTCCTACAGATATTCTTTGAAAAATACAAAAACCAGGTCAAGGAGACCTAGTTTGTAGGTAGGGGCAGGCTGGGTTGGGTTTGTAGGGGACCATGAAAAAGTCTTCTTTTCATACCATGGCATTTCATGGCATTTTACCTACTTTCTTTTCACCAAAATCAACCCCATTTTTCAAAAATTCATTCAAGAGTTGCCATTCCCTGTGCTTTGCTTCTTTTCAGACCGGGGCAGTGATGTTGAACACTATGATGGAGAAAGGAAAACTTAAAAAAAAGAGCTAGAGTTAAAATGGACTCAGAGAAAAGGAACTCTACTTGCAATTGTTGGCTCTTCAAACTCCTTTGATAGCTCCACTCTTGGAAAAAGTAGCTCCTTCTTTGTGCTGAAGTCAGACTACAGGAGTCAGCCTTTCTCTGCCTGTATTGGGAGCAAGCAGAGTGGAGAGGAAGCAGAAAGAGAGGGGACTTGTGCTCACTCTTTTGCAGACCACTGGTGATCACTGGGACTGATGACAGCTGGTTCCCTTCTCACACCAAAGCTTGTGAATAGGCTAAACCAGATTTTATCTCTCAGAAGAAAACTCAGAATTTCTTCAAAAAGCCCAATTTATATATACAATGGCAAATATGCTCATTTTATATCACTTTTAGCTGTTCATTAAACTAAATCCCCTGGAGACATTTTATGCCAATGCTTTGGAAATTAGTCCTTGTTGCTTTATGTAATTGAAAACAATAAAGCTAAATGCCTATTATATCCTTCTATAATTTGAAACAGTGACTCCAACCCTGGGTCCTATCTCCAGGCCCATCGGTGGCCTGAGAGGTAATGATGGGAATCCGTGTATTATTTTCATAATTATTTTCATAAGCTCAGAAAACCTTATAGAAATGGTACCTTTAACTTAAAGCTGTATGAGCCAACTAAAATATCGTTTCTATAGTTTGAGATTACATCAGTTTAGTAGAATAATTGATAATCTCCAAGGATAATGGTTCATTGATTATGCCATTTTGAAACTCTGAATAAGTCATTTAATATCTTTTGATTAATATAAGGAGGTTAATTGGGCCTCCCTGGTGGCGCAAGGGATTAAGACACAGCCTATGAAGGAATCTGCAGCCTCTGCAGCACAAGTTCGATCCCCTGGCCTGCCAGGGAGCAATCCAGATGGCGCAGCAGACCTCTCCTGACTCACCCGCTGCTCTCCTCAGCAATTACTTTGGTTAATCTGCCATTCTGTTCCCCACTCTGTCTCTGGTGAATCCTCTCACCCCACCCCCACACCTCTGGCCTGTATCCCAGTTCTTATAAGCATAAATAAATAAATCTTTAAAAAATATATATATATGTAGGTTAATCACTCAATAAGGCTTTCAGAAAGAACAACTTTTAAGAAATAGGATCCAAACAGGAAAAAGTATTAGTAGCATAAGAATTTAGTGAAAAAAAGTCCATCAATTAATGCATTAATTAAAAAATATAGATGGCATGAGGTGGTGGTCAAGCTTCATTCTTTTGCATGTAGCGACCCAGTTTTCCCAGCACCATTTATTGAACAAACTTTCTTTGCTCCAATGCATATTCTTTGCTCCTTTGTCAAAGATTAGTTGACCATAAATCTGTGGGTTTATTTCTGGATTTTCTATTCGATTCCATTGGTCTGTATGTCTGTTCTTGTTCCAATACCATGCAGTTTTGATGATTATGGCTTTGTAGTATAGTTTGAAGTCTGGGAGTCTGATGCCTCCATTCCCTTCTTTTTTTTTCAGGAGAGCTTTGGCTATTCGGGGTTTTTTGTGATTCCATATGAATTTCATCAATAATTGTTCTATTTCTTTGAAGAATGACATTGAAATTTTGATTGGAATAGCATTGAATCTGTATATTGCTTTTGGAAGGATGGCCATTTTAATAATGTTTATTCTTCCAATCCATGAGCAGGGGATGTCTCTCCATTTCTTTGTATCTTCTTCTATTTCTTTTAACAGTGTTTTATAGTTTTCTTTGTATAGGTCCTTTACCTCTTTTGTTAGATTTATTCCCAAATATTTGATTTTTTTTGTTTCAATAACAAAAGGGATGGTCTTTTTGATTTCTTCTTCTTCAGATTTATTGTTTGTGTATAGGAAGGCTACTGACTTTTGCGTGTTGATTTTGTATCCTGCCACTTTACTGAACCACCTCACACCATACACAAAAATCAACTCAAAATGGATTAAAGAACTAGACATAAGTCCTGAAACCATAAAATATATAGAAGGAAATATAGGCGAAACACTACGTGATTTGCACATCAAAGACATCTTTACAGACACATCACCCAAAGCAGTGATAGTGAAGGCAAAGATAAACAGCTGGGACTATATCAAATTAAAGAGCTTTTGCACAGCAAAAGAGACAATAACAAAAACAAAGAGAAACCCCACCAACTGGGAGAACATTTTTGCACCCAACACTAATGATAAAGGACTGATCACAAAAATCTGCAAAGAGCTGATGAGACTCAACAACAACAAAGAAAATAATCCAGTCAAAAAATGGGCAGAAGAGCTTAAAAGAAACTTCTCTGAAGAGGAAATGCAAATGGCCAACAGGCATATGAAAAAATGTTCAACATCACTTGTCATCAGGGAAATGCAAATCAAAACTACCATGAGATACCATCTTACACCAGTGAGAATGGCACATATTAAAAAAACTAGCAACAACAAATGTTGGCGAGGGTGTGGAGAAAAAGGAACTCTTCTGCACTGTTGGTGGGAGTGCAAACTCGTCCAACCACTGTGGAAAGCTGTGTGGAGATTTCTGGACCTACTAAACATAGAGCTTCCATATGACCCAGCAATTCCACTCCTAGGTATTTACCCAAAGGACACAGAAACATCAATTCCAAAGAACACCTGCACCCCTATGTTTATAGCAGCACTGTTTACAATAGCTAAGCTTTGGAAACAACCCAAATGCCCAAAAATAGATGACTGGATCAAGAAGATGTGGTACATATATACCATGGAATATTACTCAGCATTCAAAAAAGATAAACACATGCAATTTGCTGCAACATGGATGGCGCTGGAAGGGATCATGCTCAGCGAAATAAGCCAAAAAGAAAAAGAAAAATACCTGATGGTCTCACTCATAGCAGGAATCTAGAAAACTTAAATAAGGGACCAGGAAAATGAATAACTATAAGAAAGTGAAAATCAAAATCAACAAAAAACTATGAACCAGAGACAGTTTTAGGGGGGCGGGGGCGGGAGGGGAGGGATTGGGGTCAGAATGGGGGGCTGCAATTGTATGGGGAATATAACAATAAAATTTATAAAAAAAAAAAAAAAAAAAAACATGGCTGAGAAAGCTATGAGTATGTACAGAATGAGAACATATCAGTATGAATCTGTCAATATTTAAAATAATATAAAATAAATATACATGTGTAAAAAAAAAATAAAAAATAAAAATAAAAATAAAGTATAAAAAAAATATAGATGGCATAGTTGTACAATGGAATATTATTCAATGGTAAAAAAGGATGAAATATGAATACTTATAACAAAATGAACAAACCTAAGAAAACGTGTTTAGAGACAGAGGCATTCACAAAAGACCATATATTATATGAAACCATTTCTATAAAATATTCATCAGATGCAAATCTGTAGAGACAGAAAGAAGATTAGTTATTACCTAGGAATGAGATGAAGAACAAGGGACTCACTGATAATGGGTATAGGATTTCTTTTGGGTTGATGAAATTTGATAGTGATCATTACAAAGCTCTGTATATGTATTAAAAGCCAGTGATTTGTGCACCTAAATGGGTGAGTTTTAGGATGCATAAATATCTTTAAAAAGCTGCTAAAAGTTTTCAAAATCATGAATTTAGCTCCATAATTTTGCATTTCACTACAAAATTTGCCTGAGTTATTAGAATCTTACAGTCTGGAATAAAATTGGTTTCTTGAGAAACAACAAATGCAAACAACAACTGTTTGTTTTTCCTGAGGGGAAAATGCCTTTGGCTCTTCCTCCCCACTTGCATTTGCACCCTTTCCTTATTCATGGCAGGTCACTGCAAAAAGAGAGCAGCCCAGGAGAAGCAGTTTTTCCCCCAATTTCTTTCCCTGTGGGACCCAGGACTTGACACATCTTCACCTTCACACAAAGGACAAGACTTGTGACCCTTCAACAACATGGGGGCAATCCTTCTCGGCCATCTTCCCTTTTCCCTCTGCAATCACTTTTTCTTGGTACTAGATTTACTCATGACACTTTTTCTTTATCTCCCTTTGAGGCATTATCAGATTTCTACAAATGTCATCAATATTGTATTCATTTTAGGCGAACAACATCATGACTTGATTTGATTTATTTAGAAATGATTACTACAATATGTTAACATCATGTCACGTAGTTAGAAAAAACTGTTTTCATGTGATGAGAACTTTTAACATTCACCCTCTTAGCAACTTTCAAATACACAATACAGTTATAGTTATCATGCTATATATTATATCCCCAGAATTTATTTATAACTAGATGTTAATACCTTTTGATCACCTTCACCCATTTCCCCCCTCCTCACAACTACCAATCTGTTCTATATAAGCTCAGTTCTTTTAGATTCCACATATAAGTGACATCATACATTATTTGTCTTTTTCTGTCTGACTTATTTCACTTAGCATAGTGGTCTCAAGGTCCATCCATATTATTGTAAATGGCAGGGTTTTCTTCTTTTTTGTGACTAAAGTGTGTGTGTGGGTGTATACATACACACATATACATACACATATATGTACACATATACATGCCACATTTTCTTTATCCATTCATCCATTAATGAATATGTAAGTTTTTTCCTTGTCTTGGCTATGTAAATAATATTTCTGTAATATGTGAGTACAGTTATCTTTTCAAGATAGCGATTTCTTTTCCTTCAGATATATGCCTAGGAATAGAATTGCTAGATCCCATGGCAGCTCCATTTTAAATTTTTTGAGGAACATTCTATGCTGCTTTCCATAATAATTACACCAATTTACATTCCATTGACAGTGTACAATGATTCCCCTTTCTCCACATCCTCGCCAACTCTTATTATCTCATCTATTTTTGATAGTAGCCATTCTAACAGGAATGAGGTGATATTTTATTGTGGTTTAGATTTGCATTTTCCTGGCAGTTAGTGATGTTCTTTTCAAGTACCTGTTAGTACATGAGAGAGCTTTTTTCATGTACCTGTTGGTCATTTGTATGACTTCACTGAAAAAATGTCTATTCAGCTCCTCTTTTCAGAATAAATGTTATATATCACTTTTTACTCTCAAAAGCAATTACCACATCATTGAAAATATTTTGTCAACATCATTTTTAATGGTGGCATAAAAGTCTGTAATTTACATGACCAGTCTTCATTCCTCTATTGTTGGATACTTAGGTTGTGCTAAGTTTGTATTATGATAAACAATTTTCCAAGGCATGTTGTTGTGTATAGCTCTTTGGTTATATTTAATAATTTTTTTCACTTATGATAGATTACTAGAAGTGGCACCAAGATAAAGATTATGAATATTAAGGCCTATGACACATTTTTATACTTTGGAAAAGCATAACTCTAAAAATATTAATTAAATGTATAGTATTTGGGATATATAATGCCTATTTTTTAAGGATTTACATTATATCTTACATTTTTTACATGGCATGAAATACACCATACAGTTAGCCTTATATACACAAATATCTGAATTATAATATTTGATAATGTTTAACTTTTTGATGTAAATTCTTTTCCATATCCTGCCCCTCCTTGTTGGGGGTACTGTGCAATTAGCACCTAAGGGTTCCCAAGGAATGGAAAGGGTAGAGTAGCCTACTTTAGTATATACAAAATAGGAAGCAATCATGGAGTCTTAATATTCTTGGTTGTAGAGGATGAAACTGAGAGTCATTCTGATGAAAAAATTTAGAACAAATCTGAAGGACTTGAGGTTGGTTGGAGTGCAGATCTGTGATCTTAAAGAGACTGGGAATGCAGTGGGATGGGAGTGAGGAAAAGGGGAAATTTGGGGTTGTCTCAGTGATTAGGCAAATCCTACTGGCATTTGGTAGGCAGGGGCAAGATGTTACATAACTTGAAATTAATCCCCAAAATAATTTCCATCTTCTAATTTTAGTACCTCTCCCACAAACACACACTGGATTAGTTTTGTGTTAACACATATACCTGTGTTCTGTTTTTTCAACTATTAAAACCCATCAAAATATGGACATTCAATGAGAGAAAAACTTCAAAGTCCCTAAACGTGAACCATTAGATGCTATATAACTGTACACTACAGTGATGATGGGTCTAGAATAAAAATTTACTTATTAAAAACATAATGTGCACAAACTTTATGTATTAGTTCCTTATAACTGCCATAACAAACCACAATGAGTTGGATGACTTAAAACACTATAAATGTATTCTCCCACAGTTCTGGAGGCCTCACATCAAAAATTAAGGTGCCAGAATTTTTTGGAGGAGCACATTCTCTTCAAAGTTTCTAGGAGAAAATCCTTTCTCTGCCTCTTCCAGCTTCTGGCAGCTATTGGCATACTGTCTCTTATGGCTTCTTTCCTCCAATCTCTGCCACTGTGGTCACATGACCTTCTTCTCTTGTGCCAATGTCTTTCTAGATAATCTCATTGGACTTAGAGTCCTCATGGTCAAGCCAGGTGATTTCTTCATCTCAAGATCTTGAATTTTAGAAAAGACTCTTTTTCCAAATAAGTTAAAATTCTCATATCTGCGAATTAGAGTTTAGGGCATGGGGATCTTTTGGGGGGCCCACCATTCAGCCCACTACACTTTATATTCAGAATTGTGTTAAATTTTCCAGCAATCTGTGCTAGAGGGATCACTATCCCTTGTTTGCAAGTGAAGAAATTGAAACATGGAAAGAATAAGTACTTGCTTAATGTGTTCTGGCACCTATTAGAATTAAGATTCACCCCAAGACTCCCTGAAACCTGGAGTCCATATTGATAGTTCTGCCCTGAGCCTGGTCAGTTACACACTTTCCTAATGCGAAAGTCATTTCCAAAGTGTTCACAGGTGACCTTGTACACTCTACTGCTGTCAACCTACAAGAAATAAAAAGTTCTCCTTGCTAAAGGAGCATTCAGCTTAATATAAAAAAAATAGTCAAGTGATTAAATGTGTTCTTTTCACAATCAGTTCCAAATAGATATCAACCTAACCTAAATTTAGACATTCATGAAATGTTCCAAAAGTGCCTTTTTCCATTTTCTTATCTCCTAAAAAAGAGACACATTTCTTTAGCTCAGTCCAATTTATTCTCTGAGCATTTGTTGAGTGTGTGTGATAATTTATATTACAACTCTTCTTGATGTCCTTCTTCCCCTATGATATACATCTTAATTTTAGAGCAAGAATGCATTGAAATCACACACACAAAGATATAAAGATATTCTAACATCCTTTACATCCTGGATTATTTTTGACCTAATTTATTGGATGTTAACTTTTTATTTTACTCATTTCCTTTGCTTTAAATTTGAGTATTTTAAGTAGATTTTTCACATTGCTTCAACTAGTTCTAATTTTTTTTAAGATTTTTTTTTTTTAATTCAGATTTAGGAGTGATTTGAAACAGGGTTGGAGGTACACATTCAGTCTGGTTCATCAAAGCAAATGTAAAATAAAAAGATGATCATGCTGCTTTTCAAAGATAACTCACCCTTTTAGCAAGGATGAGTTTTTCAACAGATGTATTATAATGTATCAATCTCAACCATACATCTGACATTGTGAAAAAAAAATCCATAATTTAGAATCACAGCACCTCTTAGGGAAGGGAAGGGATAGATCTCTTCAAATCTTGTGTGTTTAGGAAATAATATATCTAATGAACTTACTCAAATAACATCTGTTAGACTGGTTGGGGGGAAATTTAGTGGAAATGCAAAAACTAAAATGGCATTAATTTGGAGAGGCTCTACAGAAGAGACTCATGTGTAGATGATTTAAAATGTAAACAGTGGGCCTCCCTGGTGGCGCAAAGGGTTAAGCACCACATTATGAAGCAAAAGCACCACATTATGAAGCAATGCGCAGCCTCTGCAGCCCCAGTTCAATCCCCAGCCTGCCAGGGAGCAACCCACATGGCGAAGCAGATCTCTCCTGTCTCAGACCCACTACTCCCCTCAGCAGTGTGTTTTGGTAGGTCTGCCTGTTGGGTTCCCCGCTCTCTCTCTGGTGGATCCTATCACCCTTCTACCCCCACATCTCTGGCCTGTACCCCAGCTTTTATATGCATAAATAAATAAATATTTTTTAAAAAGAGTATCTCTGAGTGACAATTATTTAAATTAATTAATTAATTAAAAAATGTAAATAGTGCTCATCAGGGTACTAGCCTCTCTTCACATAATAGGTTTTCAGATAAACAAGAAGAGGAAATTTATACTAATTCTATGGAGGAGGTAATTTTAAATAATTAGGAAAAAACCCACATATTTTATAAAATACTTTCAAGAAAACAGAGATGGATCATCTTTAAAAAAACAAACAAAAAAAACACTTGCATTAGACACTCTTCAGGAAAGAAAATGTAGGTAGTTAATGACCCAGTCCTTGGCAGTCGTCCATAAGTACGCTAGTTAAAGGCAACCAACAAATGTGACATACATAATACAAGTCCAGGAAAATACTAGAGTAAATTGATGATAGACAGACAGATGATAAATAGATGGATGGTTAAGTAAAACAGTAGTCAAAATGACAATCATCCTGAATTTTATTATAGTAACAAATAATGGCCAAATCTCAGTGCAACTACAAGCATTTATTTCTTCTTCACATTGCAAAAGGGTTGTTGCTCGACAGTCATGCTGAGCTTGCCCAGGATTTATGGCCTTCTCATTTTAGAACCCAGGTTGAAGCAACAACTACAATTAGGGGCATGTAGTACTCATAGTGGAGGACAGAAGGTGATGGACAGAGCCAGGTCACACAGGGCACTGTAATTTTCTTATGGGACATAGCATACCTCTCCTCTGCTCACATTCTATTGGGCAAAACAAACACAAAGCCAACAGGGTGAGCAAGCATATTGCATTACAAGAAAACGTGGCAAAGTGGAGAAGAATGAAAAATTGGGAGCAAATAAAATAGAAAACAGGAAAATAATATGACTCTATATATATGCATAAATATAGGTATATGTATTTAAAGAGAATACTATAATTCTTAAAAACTGGGCAACTGAAACAGAAAACTTCTCCAGTTAGTGGTGGACCCAAGTTTTATAATGGATTAAATATATGCAATTTTTGTGAGTCTATTTAAGAAAACATGTTCAAACACTATTACAAAATTAGGGTCCTTGAAACTTAAGTTTAATTATCTTCAAGGTAAATTCCACTTTGTCTTTAGTTTGTATAATGTAAAAAATCTAATTCTATTCATTAATAAAATTGCAGCTCAAAATTTGCATTAGTGCAATTCTTTGAAAATAAAGTGCTATAATGGTGTGTATTTTAAGCAGAGAATTTAATACAAAGGGTTGGGTGCTTACAGAACTAATGGAAGGGTAAGGAAAGGATATAAATCAAGGGCCCGCTACCTGAACTACTATGTTCAAGAGTATGGTAAAATGCTGTGATTATTAATAGACAAGTGATCATTTATTCATTTGGACCTAGGAACACAGTCATTTTATCTTCTATCTTCCTGAGGCTACCTAGGTCACACACTAAAAGGGAGGTAGAAATTCCCTGGAGGTTCTCATCTGAAGGAACCCATCTATTCACAATTTTATTTATTCAAAGAATCCATATTTGCTGCCTTTGTGAAACATGTTATTTTCTACTTTATGGTGTTACAACAAGTATGACTAATATTTTTTTAAAATATTGGATTCTCTACCTAGATGATAGCTATTATATAAACATAAGATTTTTCACTAAAATTAATTAACATTTTTTAGTTAATACAGAAAGTAATTTACTTCTGTAAATTTTCCACACTCAATAATGGGAGAAATTATAGGTAGTATGTTTTTCAAGCCTTGTGAGCTCAAACTAAACAATTAGAACAGCATAGGACTAGAAAATGTTGGGGTGCATTTGGTAGGTTTAGATCCAGTTAATAGGTTAAAACATAATGTTAAGTTAAAAGGTAGAGGCCAAAAATAATCCATACTTCAAGTTTTCATCATTCAACTTTCTCTTGGTATGGTAGATAGGATAATAGCCCCCAAAGAAATCTACTTTTTACTCCTCAAAACCTGTGAATTTGTTTACATTACATGCACAGTAAAATCTGTTTTGCAGATCTAAATAAATTTATGTAACTTAAGAGTGTGAAATTTTCTTGAAATATCCAGATAGGCCCCATTTCATGACATGAATCTTTAAAAGCAAAGAGCCTCACCCAACTTGGCCAAAGGAGATGTGATGACCAGAATCAATGAGACATGATGGGAGAGATTCTGTCTACTAATCTGGCCTTCAAAAGCAAGCAGAGTCCCAATGACACATTGATTTTAGCCCAGTGAAATGCTTACTGGGCTTTTGACCTACAGAACTGTAAGATAAGTTAGTGTTGCTTTAAGCCACTAAGTTTGTGGCAATTTGTTACTGCAGCAACAAAAATCTAATACACTTGGTGGGAAAGCAGGGAAGTGAGTCACCTAATGATATACGCAGATGGTGTCTTTAATTCCCTCATGTGAATGCTCCAGGAAGATCAAATTCCCCAAACCTCAGCACCAGATACTAGTCTTTGACCCCTACTCAAGTTTCTGGGGCTATCCCAGCTACATGCAGTGCCATTGCCAAGACCCACCCAGCGTTATTTCCAGTCCAGAAAGCTCTTCTAATTTTTCTATTTCAGTTTCTACAGTTTGTGTTTGTGACATGACATTTCAAATCCCCTTAGTTTGATTATTCTGCATGAAGTAAAGTGGGAAAATTCACTTTGGCAACCCTGTGGGTCACATTCTTCAGTGTGATCAAGCTGTTTTCAGAGGATTGGGGAAATGATTTTAGAAGTACATCCATTTTCTACTAGAACAATGTTTGACAATTTGTTTTGTTCAAATTGCTGTAACAGAGAGCATATAATGTTAACTTCTGTGGTTCTTGAAATATGGACAGATTTTAAATTGTTAAACTGTTTTATGATTAAATTCATTTAAACTTGTTACAATTCATGTCTGTATTTTTGTTCTCAGCTGGACAGACTGCTGTGCAAAACAACTGTCTAGCTCCAAAGGGGATACTCAGGAAGAAATCTTAAGAGGAGTCTTTAATTAAAAAGAAAGGCAAAAGTGAGTCATTTGGGGAAAGTTAGAAAAATATAGAATATATACACAGGCAAAGGATGGGCTAATTCCAAAGCATTGTTTACAATAGTTTAGATATAAATGGTCATTGACTGGAGGTCACACATAAGCTATTATGAATGGTTTTCCTTGCACATAAAATAGGCTGGAAGATGAATTCAAGCAGCAGAGAAGGCATGATAAATAAAAGGACTAAATCCACTGAGGAGGAACAGAAGTCTTCCTGTAGGAAGATACTGTGAGAGAATAAAACTGTTTGCTAAATAATGGAGCATGAATGATGAGTTTTGTATTAATTGACATTATAAAGTTATTATAAATATTTTAATATACTTTTTAAACATCGAAGGATTTAATCATCTTGGGGAGAGTGTTTAGCACCCTCACTGTGCTTAATTTCTAGATGTCAGTTGTGCATCACTGAACAAACAATGTCATATTAATGGAGCATTATTTTGCCCAGAATATTGACTATTTAAAATATACAGTCATTGAAAGAAGCACCGGTTTACCCTATGATTTCAATACGTAAGAGTGGCAGAGGAGACGTTATTGTGTTCCTAAGCTAGAGCTATTTATTCAAGTTGACTTTCTTTCCACTGTAATCCAAGTGGAAGCAGCAAGAATATATTATGTATTTCCCCTTGAGGGACAGCTAAGTGTCACAAAGAGCACTGGACTTGGCGCCAGAACACCTGGTTCCAGTCCCCGTTCCTCTGCTTCTGGCACTGACAATGCTAAGAGGCCTCTCAGAGCCTGTTCTCTACCTGAAAAACAGAGATAATGTTACCTATTTTCATGTGATTCACAAAATGAGGTAACATGATACATCACAGTATGAAAGTGTTTTGCAAATTTTAAGAGTTCTATACATTAGGATATTTATATCAAGCTTTAAATATTTATATACAATATATATACATATATGTATATATAATATATAAATCATTGAAATACTAACTCAGCATAAAACTTGTTGTTTTAAGTAGAGTTTTATCAAATTTAATCAGATGATGGTTTCATGATATGGTTCTTGTTATCAGCTTGGACTGTGTGTTTACTATGATGTCCATCACACATGAATATTTAGAAAATAAATGTTGCGTGCTCCACAGTTTTGCCTACAGCTAGAATTTCACCTTTGTTTCTGGGTTCTCTTTTTTCTGTTGTTGTTCGCAGCCAAATGTGTCTTCATTAAGGTGACAGAACAAATGTTAAAATCACTGATTTTTTTGACTAGCAAGTATTAATTACATCTTATGTGCCTAGCACAAGGTACAATTCAGTAAACTCTGAAAAATGAGCAGTTTGATTTTTTTTTCTTCTTCTAGACTGACTAGCTCTTTGTCTGAATTAATCAAATCAACCAGTAGGTTTTTGGCTTCCTGTAGACACAGCTTAAATGTCACTTTCTATCTTCAAGCTGCTATTTTGAGGATTGGTGATGTGTAGGTGGAAAACACTTTACTATTTAGAAATAGAGTACTCTACAGGAAGACTTATTAAACAGTTATTTTCACTTTGTAGGTTTTGTTTTATTTTATCTTCTAATATGGAAAATTTTAAGCATGTTGGTAAGCAAATAGAATAGTAAAAGGAGTCCCCTTATAGGAATCCACTTTCAACAATTAACAATTCACGGTCATTCTTGCTTCCCCTGAAGTCTTAGCCAAGCCTCCCATAACCTATATTATTTTGAAGCAAATATCAGCACTTATATAATTTAATCATTATATGGTTCCATATATATCACTAAAAGATAAGAATTCTTTAAAAAATAAACACATAGCTTAATCACATTGCAAAAAAATTAACAGTGATTCCTTAATATCATGAGAGTCCATTTGTGTTTAAATGCCTGTTTTATCATAATTTATTTTTGTAGTTTGTTCCAACCAGTATAACATAAGGTTTATTACTTGCAATTGGTTGATATGTCTCTTAATTATATTTTAATTTTCATCTCTCTCTCCCCACACTTGCAACTTCTTTATAAAAGAAACTGCATCATTTGTCCAGGGGTCTTTTCTATAGCCTAGATTTTACTGAGTGCCTCTTGAAGTGTAGTTTAATATGATTTTCAGTGCTATGTGTTTCCTGAATATTAGTGGTTGATACAGAACTGAGCTATCCAATATGACACAGCTATTTAACTTCTTTTATAAAATAAACTTTTTACTCCAAAACAGTTTGATTTACAGAAAAATGTGTAGTACAAAAAGTTCACACTCAGTCTCACCTGCTATTAACATCTGAAATTAACCTGGTATATTTGGTGTGTTTTTTTTTAAGATTTATTTATTTATACAAGAAGCGGGGTACAGGCCAGATGCGCGGGAGGGTGAGAGGATTCACCAGAGACAGAGCGGGGAACAGAAAAGGCAGATTGACTGAAATACACTGCTGAGGGGAGCAGCAGGTGAGTCAGGAGAGGTCTGCTGTGCCATGTGGGTCTCTTCCCGGCCAGCCGGGATTGAACCCACACTGCAGAGGCTGCAGACACCTCCACAGTGGTGGCTCAACCACCTGTGCCACCAGGGAGACCCAACATGGTATATTTGTTACTGGTATACTATTTTTAATAACACTAATACTTTACTTAGATGTCCTTAGTTTCTACTTAGTGCTCTTTTTCTGTTCCAGGATTCCATCCAAGACACAATATTGCATTTAGTTGTCACATCTCCTTAGGTACCTCTTGACTGTGACGATTCCTCAGATTTCCCTTGTTTTTGACAACCTTGATAGTTTTGAAAATTACTGATGAGGTATTTTGTACAATGGCCCCCAATTGGGATTTGTCTGATGTTTTTCTTATTAAATTCAGGTTAAGGGCTTTGGGGATGAAGATCACAGAGGTAAAGTGTCATTTTCATCATGTCATGTCAAAGGTACATTCAATACTCATGATTTATCTCTGCTGACTTTCACCTTCATCACCTAGCAGAGGTAGCATTTGTCAGAGCTCTCTGTTATAGTTTCTTTTTCCCTCTTTCCATACTCTCCCCTTTAGAAGGTAAACTATGAAGAACTATGCTCCATGTCCTGTAAGTGGAATATTTGCAAAAATTATTTAGAATTCTTCTAATTGGGAGATTGTTCCTTTATCCTTACCCATTTATTTATTCAAACATTTATTTTTATCATTATCACTCATACTGATATTTAGTTTATAGTAAATATTCTATACTACTTAATTTTGTTGTTCAAATGGTCCCACCTTGATCATTAGGAACTCTTTCAGTTGGTTCCTGTGTTCCTTTGCTGTACCCCTATCTGTGTGTGTGTGTGTGTGTGCCATACCTTTTCCTATACAAGATATACTAGGTTTGTCACGTATGTTCCCTGCCCCATCCCAAAAATCAAGCATTTCTCCAAGGATCCCTGGATTCTTTTACTGATGAATGGTATTAGAAATCAAGATCTGGACACCAAGTTTAATAAAACGTTTTAAATTATTCTTTTATTACCATTTTGTATATTTCAGGAATTTTTAATTATTTATGTTATGGTATTATTGTACCATTTTTTATTTTATAGTTCCAAATTATTTTCTACTTCTTAGTTTCAAATTTCAAAAGTCATTTTTAGTCTAAGATTTCTGCATATATTGAATAGTAAGTCTTTCATTTGGGGCAAGTAATTTTATATATTTATTTTTGTTTCTATATATCTTACTGTTAAACATGGGGACTGGAAACTTGCATTTTCCTGCTTTGTGCCAATTTAATCAGTTCAAGTGGCTATTTGGTTAAATGATGCTAAGTGTTTATGACATTTGACTTTTTAAAAATTTTTCATGAATTAACTAAATATTTTGACACCTTGTAATTACAAAGTATCCAGAGAAGGTGGATAAAATGAAAAATAAAACATAAGATTAATTTTATTTCTACAGAATCATACAGTAAATATTAATTATGGCAAATCCTTCAAAAGTAGACTTTCTGAATAGATAGGTAAATCAATAGCTAAGATTTTCATTGTAAAATTTATGAAGTGTTAAGAAAACAAATTTTTACCAAAATCTAGAAGAAATCATTTTCAAGGATTAGTAATGTCTACACAGAAGATATTAATTGTATATTGTTTCATTTGTTGATTAAAGGTTTCTTCATATGATTTATTTTTTAAAGATACATTTAGTGCCTCCCTGGTGGCACAAGGGGTTGAGCACCACACTGTGAAGCAGTCCACAGCCTCTGCAGCACAAGTTCCATCTCCAGACAGCCAGGGAGCAACCCACATGGTGCGGCGGACCTCTCCTATCTCACCCGCTGCTCCCCTCAGCAGTGTATTTCGGTCAGTCTGCCTTTTCTATTCCCCACTCTGTCTTTGGTGGGTCCTCTCACCCCCCACATCTCTGGCCTGTACCCCAGCTCTTGTAAGCATATATAAATAAATCTTAAAAAAATAAAATAAAGATACATGTATAAAAATTATCAATTAATATTCTGAGATTAGGGAAACCAAACAAAAGATTACTGTGAGAAATTCATTAATTTTTCTGTTTGTTTTCCTCCTTTGCAAAATTAGTTGTTAAGATAAATTCATTCATACATGTAAACTATGTATATGTAATATTTTCATGTAACGTATGTAATGTTTACATATGCGTATGTAATATTTACATGTACACATACATATATACCTACATATACAACCACCTACATGTGAAACAATGTATACCTATATATTGACATAATGTATCTGTATTTATATATCATATAAAATATTTTAAGCACAGCCTTCTCTCATATGTTCAATAACAGTTGTTACTTTCTTCTCTCTAATAATACTTTATTTTATTTCTATATGCTTTAGTATTACTTTTGTTTAGCAATAGTCAATAACTTACATATTTCACTCATTCATACTGACTTCACTCAGTACAAATTTATGAAATTTTTGATGAAGTTTATTTGTTTTCTACAAATGAATACAATAATGGGAATATATAAATGAGTCTTTTTCTTTTGCATTTCTTCTGTGTGACCTTTGCTCATTTTGCAGCAGGCAGGTTGAATAATTAGAATTATAGCTAGAATGCAAAAATAAAGAGAACACTCCAACACTGTTAGGAGAACACTGAAAGCAACTGGCCTTCCTTTGCTCCTTCTGTGGACCTCTGGGAAGAAATGTGGGATGGGTGATGCAAGAATGGCACTTGGTGGAGAGAAGAGTGTGGACTCCTGGATCTCGGCCTATATTCAGAAGTGCGTGGGTGTCCTGGTGGGGAAAGCAAAGTTCCAGAGAGGCTCAGTGGATTGACAATGTCCAGGGATAAGGGAAAGAGACAGATGATAGATGTTCACATAGACCCAAAGGGAAAATGGGATTATCAGTAACCAGCAATCCTTAAAGCAGGGACCAGACCGGGTGCTCAGTGAAACAGACAAGTGAACAGAAACATCTATATAAGTCACCATCTGAATCCAAAGTCCCACCAGAATCTCCACCCTCATACCTCTTCACTTGATATCATGAGTGTGTTGGAGTTGAGTAGGGGGATGAAGAGGAAATCTTAAATAATCAGCATTTTCAAAAAAAAAATGGATATGCTCAAAAGGAATGGGATAAATCATCAAAAACTCTAGCTTTAGTGAATCTATAAATTTAAAACACACTTGTTACCCAGTTGGTGAGAAAAATCAATGATGAGGAACAAAGCTATTAAATTTACAATCCCACTGAATTAGAGGTCTGAAAGTAATGCATACCTTCCCTTCTCACACTGCTGTGAGGATCACATGGGATAGTGGATGACACCAACTGTGGAAAGTAAGGACGCTCACCACAGGTAATAAGAATGGCAGCCACACACCTGGCCCTAAGCATGCAGGGATAGGGAGCAGATAAACAGCAGGCACAGCCCAGTTGTAGGCCAGGAGCATGACAAAGTCTAAGTGAGTTATAAGGTGTCAAAAAAAGAAACCAATAGTCAAGGCAGCAGATTGAGCTGAGATACTATGCAAAGGCCAAGTGGCAGCAAGGGAGAAACACAACCTCCCCAAGTGACAATAAGCTTTCTAAGAATGACAGAGTCTAATGTTATCAGACATTTTCCTTAGTTAAATGCATGATGCAAAAATGTAGAATACCCCAAAGAAGTTGCACTGAAATGTGGCTGTTAGTCTTACAGGGAGGCACCTAGAATTAAAATGAAGAATTGTTTTGTCAAGATAGAGAAATTGGGGAAGTTTAAATCATAAAACTAAGTGAGATCAGGACAATTAACTTATGAGAAATTTTTCTCAATGGTTCCAACTGAGGAAAGAGATTTTGGGGGAAAATTACATTCAGAGACTTTGATGGACTCTCTGTTAATTCGGTCATTCATATTTATGCTACCTAGCAAGTGTCAGGTCCTTTGACAGGTAATAAAGAGTTACTTGCTAACTATCCAGTACGAACACAGACAAGTCAATGGACCTAAAAATTAAATAAGGGACCAGGAAAAAGAATAACTATAAGAAAGTAAAAATCAAAATCAACAAACAACTATGAATCAGAGACACTCTATGGGGGGTGGGGGGCGGGAGGGGAGGGATTGGGGTCAAAATAAGGGGGTAGTAATTGTATGGGGAATATAAAAATAAAATTTATAATTAAAAAAGAGGTCACCCCCAAAAAATATGTAATTAAAGAGAGAAAAAAAATCAAATGTATAATAATGCGGGTAAGAGGGCACAGATATACTAACAGAGGGAGAATGATATTGTTTTGCCTTAACTAGCCAGTATGATGCCGGCCTGGTCAAATATATCATTAATACATATTTACTGAAGATCTACCGTGTGCTAGGTCATACTTGGAGATATACTAGAAGTGAAAACGGAACGCTGGAAGAGGTTTCTAGAAAGCGATGATATAACGTTGAGAACTGAAGGGATGAGCTAGTTGAACAAATGGGTGAAGATGTGCCAGGCTGAGGGGGCAGCAGAGGGACAGCATTGAAACAAAGAAATGCACATTGGGGGTACTGAGGTGATCTGAGGACAGGTTGGAGGAGCCATGGGGAGGAGGCAGAGGAGGTGAGCGGAGGCCAGACCAAGGAAACATAGGAAGGAGGATGGAGGCAGGCGTTATTGGCAAGTACAAGTGGGGACTTCAGGACCAAGTGAATTACAGGGCAGTGAATAGGAGTTCAGAAGCAGCCCAGATCTCTGACTTGAACAGCTGGTAGTGCCACTACCTGGAGAATTTACCCCAGAGACAAAGCGAGCAGGTGTATGGAGTGAAGTCTCACAGAGTTCAGGGACATATGGAATTGAAATTCCCCCAGAGAAATCCAAATAGAGCTTTGGAGAAGCAGTTGGTTACTTGGGTCTGGAGTTCTAAAAGGAGATCTGGGCTGGAGACGTAAATTTGAAAGTGGTCAGTATAGCTCAAAATGAATGACTATTAAATAACAGTGCTTGTGTCCTTCTCTTGTGTCAACAGAGTTGTATAAAATAGTGTTTATTTTTCAAATACTATAAAAATCATACTATAAAAACAAAATATCAAAATATATTTTAAATGAGTCTGGAATGTCATTCAAAATATTAAATAAGTCCTTGGAAATTTTTTTTAAGAATCAGTTTTTTGGGGTATTGGGGTTTTTTGCTGTGACATGTTTGTAATATAATTATAAAATGCATGTTTCCTTTGATTTTATATATTGTTATTTTTACTCTTACAGTTAAAATGTTTTAGATTCTCTAATTTCCAATTATTGCTATTAGAGTCTGGGTATTGCTTTGTTGTTGTTTTTAAGCCATGGGTCAAATGTTATGATTTCTTACAAAATTCAGTTCATTTGTGAGGTCATTTCATTTTTAAATTTATCTATTTCTTATGTTTATTTTTTATTGCAATACAATTAACCTATAACACTGTATTAAATTAAGGTGTATGTGAGGTATTTTCTTGACTGTATGCCTTCATCCAAGTGTACAAAGCACTAACTTCGTCTTCTTTCATTAAGTTTGGAAAACACTAGCATGAAGCAGTCTTGATTTTTGTGGCTGGTGTACTAATTAATCATGAGTAGTAGTTTATGGTTCAAGCCCAGCAAACTTCTATACGCAAGAAATGTCTTTGATTTTGAAATTTTAATCATTGTCCTTTTCTCAGCAGAACCAGGTGGGCTGAACAGACTCCAAGTCTTGAGCCCTGCATGACCACGAGGTCTGGTTGCAATTACTGTCTTTGCCCCAGGCTGGCGCTGCTTGACTGTGAGCCCAGTAAGAGGTCAGGATTTTCCTAAAACACAGTGCAATATGTTCTGTGTTCACTATGGATTTTATATTGGACATGAATGTATTCGTTGGAGCTAGACCGTGAGTTGTCTTATGTAACAAGACAATTGTCTTGCCATGAATGAGTTTCTATTTTATCATAATGTTACAAATCTTCCAAGGGCATTGTGACATAAATTAAAACCCATGGAAATCTGTTTACCAGCTATAATGCATACAAAGTTCCTGTATGCCATACATATTCATAGATTGGCAAAATTCCAAAGGATGAAAACTCTGTGGAATATCAAAGCCAGTGTTTGTCACTTGTGAAAGGTGAGTTTGGAAAACTGTTAGTATGGAAATATTTGAAGTTTCACTTTTAAATATAGATGCCAGAGAAACTTTGACATTGTTAAATATTGGAATTGTCAGAACTTACATTCTAGATCCACCAACCATATTCATACAACTTTCTAAAAGCCAAGACAAAGTCCCAAAGGAGAGAGGAGTGGAGTTTAATAACATTTTGAAAATATGGCTTACCAACTAGAAAATTGATACTTTGTTTTTAACTCTTTTTCATGAGCTGGTGACAACTGATTTTTTTTTCTGACTTCAAATTCTTTATTAAAAATAGAGTATTAATACTTCTGTGGAAACAGTGATAAAATTGAACATTTACAAAGCTATAGTCACATAGGTATACCTACAAAATCATAAGCATTTATTAGGTATTTCCTAGAAATAGACCATATTGCCTATGGCCCACATGCATCAACATTGTTTTTACAGTTAAAAACTGTTAGATTTAAATCTGACTTCCCTGGTGCATTTAATCAGATGTAGTTTTGTAGGCAGTTAATGTGAAATGGAACTTTGAAATCAGCCATTTGAATCATTGCAGACCTCCAAACTATTTCTTTTTTAAAAAAATATTTATTTATTTATGCATACAAGAGCTGGGGTACAGGCCAGAGGTGTTGCGGGGGAGGGTGAGAGGATTCACCAGAGGCAGGGTGGGGAGCAGAACAGGCAGATCTACTGAAATACACTGCTGAGGGGAGCAGCGGGTGAGACAGGAGAGGTCTGCAGCACCATGTGGGTTGCTCCCTGGTCAGCCGGGCATGGAACTGGTGCTTCAGAGGCTGCGGACATCTTCATAAGATGTATCTTAACCTCTTGCACCACTGGGGAGGCCCCAAATTATTTCAATAATGTTCTTAAATACAGTTTAAAATCTGAATTACCCATTGTTTTATTTAGTTGATTAAATACCTCATTATACTGATTTACTGAGGGCCTATCATGTGTTGAGTTATACTAGAGGATATGGAGAAATTAGAACTGTCCTCCCCATTTGGATGACATTATACTCCAGCAAGAAAATAACAAGACTCAGTCATTTATCTTTAGGCAAGGTATGATGAAGATCAAATACATTGAAGAGAAAGCAAATATAATGGAGCTTCAGAGGACAGAAAGATGTCTATGGGTTTTGAGTGTAGAAAGAATTCTTGGGAAAGGTCCGATTTTAGATTTAAGACTTTCATTACTTAATGAAAAGTAAACCTGTAATTACATGAGCCCTCAAGCTTGTTTACTCCATGTGACTTTGTTGTAAAATTGTATCATACTGTTTAATTTTTAATTATTTTAGTCCCTAAATTCTTCTAGTTGTCAGTTAAAAACCATCAGAAAACAAAAGTAGTGCATAACTATATATCTCCATATAATGTATTCATATAAATTAATAGTTATAAAAATAAGTGGTACTAAGAAAACAAAAGAGCCTGTAATTGAATAAGAAGTTTTTTAACTCCCAATGATAATGTTACAACTGAAATCTGAAAGGAAAAATTGTAGCCAAATTGTCCTGTAGTAGTATATTAATCTATGGACCTTCAGATATTCTCTAAACTCACAAAATCTTGTTTCTCAGTTATAAATTCCTTATGTAGCCAAATTGCTATTTTTCGTAGAAACCAAATAGACACAATTTTCAATTTTCAAAAGGAGTTTTATAATCCAAAAAACCCGAATGCATCAGATTTGTTCCTAGTTCTATCTAAATGTTTATTTCTGGTGAAAAATTCTGCCATAAAGCTGACAGAATAGGGGGTTTAGCCTCAGAATAAAAAAAAAATAGAAACTTTATGAAGGAAATTATAGTATAATTTTAAGAAGACTATTTATAGCTGTTGGTACTAATTTATTCATTTCAATTGGCTCAGAATTTTGAAATGATCTAAAATAGACCAACCTACTAAATTTGTATTGGGTGATTGTTCAGCGATACATATGTGCATAGAAGTGGTGTAGCATGGTGGTTAAATATACAAACCATGAGGACTGATGTGTCTGGGTTCAAATCCCAAACCTGATGAATTTTTGCTAGATTATCCTGGGTGGATTACATAAACCCTCTATGATTTCCCAACTGTATGATAAAAATAATAACTTTCACAAATAAATTGGCACATGGCAAACAATTTAAATTGTGCCTAGCAAAGAGCAAGCATTATGTCAGCTATTAGTGTTACTGTTTTCATGAAGTAATAACTGCAAGTGTGCTGCTTCTTAACTTTTCTGTCTAAAACATCTTTTTTTCCTGTAACCTCTGTAGCCTCACTTCCATATCTTAGACTTTCTTTCATTTCCACGGTCATTTTCCATTACAAACACAGTGTCCTCACAGAGGTGCTCAGTAACTTTTGAATGAACGAACCAAACTCCTATTTGTTTTTCTAAGTCCCCCTCAATCACTTGATCCTCCAACATTCTCCTGTAGTGGAGAAGGGGACTTCTTCCTTTCTCCTAACACTCTTTTTGAATACCCAGTCACTGCAGTTAGCACACTAGAATAATTTGATCTATATGTCACTCTTTTCTTTTTCCTCAAGGTTTCTTCAAATTCACAAAATCTTGCTTTTTAGTTAGAATATAGAACCTGTGAGCTTCTTGAGAAAAGTGGCTCTCAGCTGCATCCCATGACCCTGATGGTTGGCAAATGATTGAATGAATGAATGAATGAATGAACTCATCCCAACTCCTCAGCAGGGACTGGATATTCTCCCACCACTACTCAACCCCCATGAAGTGTAAACACAGGTCTGTATCTCTTCTTCAGAGTGCCCTGAACCTGAAAAAGAGTGGCAGAAACCAATTGCAGAGAGCTCTACCTACCGCCATCTAAACATAGAATGCATGCTATATGCCCTACTCTAACCAGGTCTTTTTACAAATGAAGAAACTTAACCTTCAAAAAGGTTCAACTAGCCAAGACTTCCTAGTCTTTTAGAAAAGCAAGTGGGATTACTATTTGATCTACTGGCTTGCAGTCTGTATGTATTCAAGTGCAAAGAGATTTTCAAAAAAACAAAAAAAAAAAAACCCTCCCATGTTCCACTGAAAGCTTAGGAGTAAGAAGTGGGTGGAGGAGGGAAATAGAATAAATAATCAATATCCTTGTTTTTCTTAATCATTATTCTTTTAAAAAGCCTTGCTGGTTACAATATCCTCCTATGTGAACATTTTAACTACTAAGCTTTATATAGCAATTACTAATAAACATCATGGTGTCCTTCTTTTTTAGAATCTAAGAACAGGCTTTGTTTTTGCCTCCCCCTTTTGGTAACTACACCTCCATTTTCCTTTGGAAATCTCTCTTCCCAAGTGCCAGACTTCTTCATGGCCATTTCAGTGAGCAAGTGCAGACCACCATTGTCAAGGTGTGACTCTGTGAATCTGATTAGGCAGATCAGACGGTCTCCCCAAAAAATCTGAATCATCAGCAAAGTGACACTGAGACAGAAAATGGTGAGTGCAGATTCATTATGATGAGCTGAGAATACTAACCTTTGATTTTTCCCACCTAGATCTCTGGAATTGCTCTAGGATCTGCCCTCCCCAGGGTTGCTCATCAGCTTTCCCCTTTGATTTGATGGCTAACCCAACTCCTTCCAACAAATTTCTTTTCTGTTTATTAAAGCGCAGTTTGCTTTCATCGCTTGCAATCAAACTGTAATAAAGGTTGGACTTGCAAATTTCACTTTAGTTATGTTTTGCATGTACAAACCAAACTAGCAGAAAAAAAGAAATAAGTGTAGAAAAAGTTGTGTGTTTGTATGTGATGTACTGAGTATATAATATCCAAGAGAAAATAGACTCTGTGATATGAGATAATGAGAAATGGAGTAACCCTGATTTTGCCGTTAAAAATCTATTGTTAATACCATGAGATACCATCTTACACCAGTGAGAATGGCACATATTAAAAAAAACAGCAACAACAAATGTTGGCGAGGGTGTGAAGAAAAAGGAACTCTTCTGCACTGTTGGTGGGAGTGCAAACTGGTCCAACCACTATGGAGAGCTGTGTGGAGATTTCTGGACCTACAAACATAGAGCTTCCATATGATCCAACAATTCCACTCCTAGGTATTTACCCAAAGGACACAGAAACATCAATTCCAAAGAGCACCTGCACCCCTATGTTTATAGCAGCACTATTTACAATAGCTAAGCTTTGGAAACAACCCAAATGCCCAAAAATAGATGACTGGATCAAGAAGGTGTGGTCCATATACACCATGGAATATTACTCAGCATTCAAAAAAGATAAACACATGCAATTTGCAGCAACATGGATGGCGCTGGCAGGGATCATGCTCAGCGAAATAAGCCAGAAAGAAAAAGAAAAATACCGGATGGTCTCACTCATAGCAGGAATCTAGAAAACTTAAATAAGGGACCAGGAAAATAAATAACTATAAGAAAGTGAAAATCAAAATCAACAAAAAACTATGAACCAGAGACACTTTATGGGGGGTAGGGGACAGGAGGGGAGGGATTGGGGTCAAAATAAGGGGGTTGCAATTATATGGGGAATATAAAAATAAAATTAAAAAAAATCTATTGTTATCTTTAGATAGTTTGGAATTTATTTTAAGGAATTCATGTTATTCCTTGTTTCCCCCCACGTGCCAGTTACAAAGATGAATCATGCATGGCCCTTGACCTCAAGAGTACCCTACCTAATAAGAGGTAAGACAAATTATAGGCAATTTTATGTGGAGTAAGGTGCTCTGGTTGAGGTTCTGTGAAAGTGGAGAGGCAATGTCTGGAATTTCAATTTCTCAAATGAGAGCTTCCCTCACATGTTTAAAGTTGTCATAACTATTTTATAGAAACAAGTTATGCAATACTACAGGTTTTCCTCTTATATTATGCAGTTTTAAATTTAAGTTCCTTGTTAAGTAACCTGATATATATTTCCTTTACAATATAATATTTGAATTAAACTGCATTATTTATATAGGTAATAGTGAAACAATAAAATAGATCAAATTAATAAATTAGAGAAAATAGTAGGTATTTGAAACATCATTTGTTCACATTTATTACATTAAGCTACAAGTGCATTATATTTCATGAATACATAGAAAATGCCAAATTCTGTGTAAATCATATGTTAATGATTTCACTATGAATCATAGCTATTCTTCAATTTTAAATTGCACTTAATAAATTAAACTACAAAATTCATAAAATGTGTTCATTTTTAAAAGTATTTATGAAAAGTCCTTAAGAATTAAGCTGTAAGAATAATTAGTGATGTTCGCCCTCAAAAATAATTACTTTTTGAACGAGTATGATGCAAAGGTCCTCAATAAATAATTTTTCAGGAATTTTTTTCCATCTCTCCATTTCATTGTGAAGTTTTAAAAGATATAATCTATTTAGCTCTCACATGAAGGTATATTCTGCTAGTAAAATGTTATCAAACACTGGAAATAATTATGAGGTTTCCCTTTTCTGAGGTTGCCTTTCGAAAATAGTCCTGGGCTTCCCTGGTGGCTCAGCGGGTTGAGCACAGTGCTATGAAGCTGTCTGTAGCCTCTGAAGCATGTGTTCAATTCCTAGCCGGCCAGGGAGATTCCCACATGGTGCTGCAGACCTCTCCTGTCTCACCCGCTGCTCCCCTCAGCAGTGTTTTCAGTCCATCTGCCTGTTCTGCTCCCCGCTCTGTCTCTGGTGAATTCTCCCATGCTCTGGCCTGTACCCCAGTTCTTGTATAAATAAAATAAATCTTTAAAAAAATTTAAAGAATAAGAAGATAGCCCTGGTTTCCTCAAACTCTGGGCTTTTTGATTTGTGGAAACAACAAAGAAAGTATGTGTATATGTGCTCCATTTTTTTACCTGCTTGGTGCTGTTCTGTGCCAGTTTTCAACCAAGGGATTTTTTTAAATTGCTTTCTTATTGTTTGCAAAATACAAATCTTTGCCTTTAAATGTTAAGCACATTTTAAAATTTAGAAAAATATACACCAAACTATTAACTCACAAATACCCTCAGGGAGGAATGTGTTTGGGGAGGGAAGGGCAAGTGTCAAGGAGGAGACTAAAAGAAAGGTTTTATTTTTAACTCAAGATTTTTATTTTTTACTACTATTTAGAGTTTTATAATAAATACATTCCTCATAATTAAATAATATATTTGAAAATGTTTATAAACTATTGTTATGAGTGTGACATCTTATAAAATATATTTTATGCCTTCCAGCTTTTGAAGCTTAGTTTATAAATTTTGATTAAGCTCTTTTCTATAGATGAACAACTTAGTAGTATTAATAATGATAATGACTATAGCAATAGCTGCCAGGGCTTGTGCTAAGCACTTTACATGTATTGTTCATTTCATTCTCACAAAACCCTTTTTGCAGAGGCAAAGCAAGATTTGGTGGGACTTGAAATTCATATGATTTGGGGGAGGATGGATCTTTAAGAAAATAATACAATATCATCATGGTTTTTCACAAGGGTTTTGGTAGATGAGAACCCTTGGTAATAAATACATCTCTACTCATCAATCACTTATTACTTGCATTATACAAATAAGAATCTGAGGCCTAGAGAAAAAAAACTCAGTTAAAATCACACACCTATGATTGAACAAGTTAATTGCAATGTTTTATTATTCTAATAGACTTTTCCACATTTCAGTGAGCTGTAATGTAAAGTATTTCCAGGAGAGAGTTGGAATGAAAACTCAATTTCCCAGTTATGATTGCCACAGAGCTCAGCTTCCTTTGATGACTTAGTAACAGGAGTAGAAGGGAAAAAAACGGGAAAGGTGGGATTACTAGGGAAGAGAAAGGAGGGCCCAGAGATTGTGCCAGTGGGGGAAATGTTAGAGAACAAGCAATGTCCAAATCCATGAGCATGTGCCTTACAGACTGTCAGTGGGCTTTTGTGGGCTTGCTGAGAAGGGCAAGAGGAAGACACAAGTGTAGTTTTTAGTTGAGATACTCATTACAACTTAGATAGGGAGGATAGAATAGGAGATGACCATGTTAGCATTATCATTATTAGCATTATTAGCATTATCATATTAGATCAAGGGACAAAAAAGAAGTAAAACAGAGCCCCCAAAGAGTATTTTGGAGCAGAAGGGAGTTGGAACTGATGATATAGTGGTAACCTCTGCAAGGTAGGAGGATTTGCACCTGCTGAAGTTCAGGAGATCTCCCAAAAGATATAAGTAGAAGGACAAGGACAGGTTCCACTCCAATCTGAAGTTTGCATATATTCAGTCGTTAGTGCTGACAGAGGAAATAAGAGTGGGGGAGGAGTGATCCTTTAGGGCTAGTGATTGCTGGGCCACCTTGAAGTGCCAGGGGCATTAATGCCTTTTAATCGCTATTCATCCTTAGAGCCTTCATTAGGTCTTGCATGGTACCTTTAACGAAATACATAACCAATGAAAGAGTTTGAATAAACCAATCAATAAGCAGAACCCACCAGAGATTATAAACAAGCTGCCAGAATAGTAGACTTCTTTAGGATCCAAAGCTTTTCCTTTACTGTGCCTACCTATTTCCAACTCCCTATGAGAAATCCCTTTCCCTAGGAAGTCATTACAAATGGCCAGAATCCTTAAGTAAATTCACAAAAGTAGTTATATTTCTTCAGGTCTATAAAGTAACTCCATAAGAATGGAAAAACCAAAGGCAGATGGAGCTTCAGAAATGACCTAATATAGATATTATGCACATTACATTTCCAGATAATTTGTGCTACTGTAAAGTACTTGATCATCATTTTACCCTGGGGTCTTGATATTTCCCAACTGTACTACTAGATCTTTGAACTGGTCACAAGCTCTCATTCCCACAGCAATCAATCACCATGTTTTATACACGCTACCTCCTAAATAGCTCTCCAATTCATTTGGTTTCTAAACTAATGGCTGTGCTGTCCTTTTCTACCAGTCCTCTTCTCTGTCTTTCAGTAGTCATCTTGGACTTCTCTCAACCTCTAAAATATGTCATTTCTTCTTCCACATTTTCCTCATATTTTCCTTTTCTCAAAAATGCTTTTTCTTTCTACCTTTCATTGAGACAATACCTAAGTATGCTGCAGATTCCCAATTAAATAACTCTTTTTTGATCATATGTCAGGCTATGTCCCCTTCCTATATGTTCTACTATAGTAGTCCATTCTCTTTATTGCATTTCTTTGGTGAATGTATCTCCACTAAAGCCTGAAGCTCCTTGGGGGTAAGGACAGTGTCTTGTCCTCTTCAATCCTGCACTCTAACCTCCCCTAATTCTAACCTAGAAACCCATACTGCTCTAAACTCATACTGCTCTTTGCTTTCCCTACCAAAGCCTAGAGAATCTTTATCTAGTCTGCAAGGGGGTGAAACAACTTCTCTTGTTACACTTCTGCTTTTTCCCAAATATTTTGTCTTTGCCAAGGCCAACATTTTTGAATCTCAAAAACAAATAATTGAACATTGTGCTTTCTGCATTCTGCTGTTTCATCCCTCTGCCAAAGCAACAGGTATAGGTATGTGTAGGTGGGGGAATGGAAACAATCAAATGTTATCTCAACTGTCAGTCCACCTTACTTTCATAGCCAGCAGCTGACCCAACAAGATATCTTCTCTCTGACGGGCATGCTGTGCTGCACTGCCTGGATTTACCCTCTGTGAAAAAAGATCCTGTTTTCCCAGGAGCTAAGAATTTTACCTGATGACAGCCATCAACGTTCAACTTTCTCTGGGATTGCCCTTAATAGTAGAGAGCACCCTTGCCTAGTTCAGGCCTCTTCCTTGGACATTTCACGTACAGAATGAATGGAAGGTCTAACTTTCCCCCTAACCGAATTCCAGCAATTGGTTGAAGTCTTGTTGTGACAAGATTATAGCCCTGGTCCCATCTTGTTTTCTTCCTTTCTCCCAAGTGTGGATCCTAAAAACAGTCATCAATAAATTTTCAGCACAGGAATCCCTGTCTTACAGTCTAGTTCTTGGGGGATTTATCCTGCAACAGTCACCTTTAAACTCATTTTATCTATGATAATATACACACATATATTTTATCCATCTCCTAGCTACAGATACATAAAAATAGTAGGGGAATTTCTGATTACTTAGAATCTACCCTCAAACAAGTCACATAGGGAAAGAATTATAGCTTCATTTCTGTTAATTTTAGATTTTGAATATAATCAATGGAAATGCTGTTCCAAGAAGAGAGAAAATATAGACTGCATTGGGGAGGATTACAAGTATCCCCCACTTTTCAAAAATTAGTGTTATGCCACTTTATTTATTATATTGAAAGATCTATATTAGTACCTATTTTTCTAACTGAAAGAAATCCAAGAGGATTTTCATTTTAACAACAGTACTCAAAAAGTGAAAATAGTATTCAGAATATGTTTTGCAGAGAGCTGTTACAGAGGCAGTAAGAATGGCACCACCAAGCTCTTTCCCTAGAAACTACTTTTTATTTTTTTAAAGATTTATTTATTTATGCATACAAGAGCTGGGGTACAGGCCAGAGGCATGGTGGGGGTGAGAGGATTCACCAGAGACAGAATGGGGAACAGAACATGCAGATCTACTGAAATATACTGCTGAGGGGAGCAGCAGGCAAGTCAGGAGAGTTCTGCTGTGCCATGTGGGTCTCCTCCCTGGCTGGGGATCGAACTCGCGCTGCAGTGGCTCCCAATAGCTTCATAATGCTGCATCTTAACCCCTTGTGCCACCAGGGAGGCCCCTAAAACTACTTTTTCCCAGTCTGTGTATTCACCGTATCATTCATTCCAGCCTTCACTATATGTTAGTATTATTTTAGTTTTTATGTGTTGTTTGGCATGACTTGGGTAAGTTATTTTGGGTAATCTGTGAATGCTCAAAATTTTTTCTATATCAATTAATGGTAATTGATTCTCTGCTTTATGCAAGCTCAGGGCAGATTTTATAAGTTTTATTTTCTCACATAATAGGGGAAAACTGTCTATTGGTATATATTGGGAGGACTTGTTGAATTTAAAATAAGAAAGAAGTATAAATGAAAGTTGTTGACAATTTTTAAGTTCAAATTATAAAATTTTATAAAATTCTCTTAAGTCATCTTATAGATCTGATTTTTGTTATTCAGATTGTGAAATACCATACTCCAAAACATTTGGTGTCAATTATTTTTACTGGAAAACTGAAGCAAATCAAGATAAAGAAAAGAGAAGATAAAGAGAAGCAGCATTCATTATGATTTTTAGTGCAAAGTAATGATAATAATGACTTTCCCTTCAGAGCGGAAAAGATCTTAGCTGGGGCCTGTACCCCAGCTCTTGTCTGAAGTCTTGGGCAATGTAAGTATACCTCCCGTAAGTTATTTTGCTTTTGTTTAGAAGACATAATTATATTTCTAACATTGGTTTTTGTTTTCTTATTTTGAAGTTTATCCAATCATCTTTGCTAAATATAAATGTGAGATCCTTTGCACTACATTCATTGCTTTTTCTTGTTCTTTTATTGTGCTAATATTGACGCTTTTACCTATCTTTTGTTTAATTTTGCCCCTGGGATCTATTACATTTAGTTAGCACAGAGTTTCTAAAGGTGGTAAATTGATTTACTTTGGTTTACCCTCAAGCTCATACTCCTTTCACCCCAATTTCATGACAGTTCAGAAGCTTTTCCCTCTTTTCTGAACAACTACATAACAGAGGTGGACAGTGCCTGAGTAATATAGTGTAATAAGTCTCTCGAGTATTGCCTCATTATAGATGGATTATGCTACCAAGAATGTATCTGTAATTTGTTCTCTGCATATGAATGTATGTATATAAGAAGCAAGAGCTGAAATGTCCCCATTGTCATACAGTTTATATATTTTTTGCCTCTTTATGAGCACTCAAGCAATTTTATTCAGAACATGGAAATTAAAACAAAGTAATCAGAAAAGCCAGTTTTTACAAGTGCTTGCCATGTTCTAAGCCCCATGCTGAGTGTTTTATATACATTTGACTCATTTAAGCCTCACAACCCTAAGAGGCAGGTATTTAACACCCACAATTTTATAAATAAAAAACCCAAGCTCAGAGAGATTTAAAAGATTTGCCTAGTCATAAATCATATCTAACTTTCTTTGCCACTTTTTCAAACTTTAAAAGATTTTCACTTTGGGTCTTAACTGACCTCTCCAGAAACTATCCCTGTGTTTAAGTCACCCAATTCCATACCTTTTCCTCCTTACCACTTAAAAAACACTGTCCATGCCTTCTCACTGCTCTCCAACCTTGCAGCAACCACCTCTCACTTCTGGGCACTTCAGCTCTTTGTTATCTCCTAGACCTGCTAACTGGGTGATTAGCTGCCAAATAAAATCAAGGAAGGAAAAGATAAAGCATCTCATCTTTTCATGTTAAGCCTTTGCTCTCTTCAACTTCCTTGTTGGTAAGTGTTCAAGTTCTCGTGTTTCCTGGACAGGTCCTGCGTTAAAAATAGTCCACTCTGCATGGCAGCTTGGGTGGCCTTTTCTGGGGTACGAGAGTTCCAGTAAGAACAGCTGGTGAAATGAGATGACCAGTTCTGGAAATGAGTGAGAAGATACCCCATACCTCACCCCTTCACCCTGTACTAAGTTCAGACTTCTGCAAGAATTTTTGTCATGGTCACTCTTGAACAGATCAGATCAAAAGAACTAGTGTGGTTCCTCTTCTCAGATGAGCATGGCATGACATTGTTTCAAGGACATAAAGCAAGTGAAATCATTGAGATAGAAATGTAGTTCAAGCCTGTCTATCACCAATGCCATTGTTTCAACTAAGCAGAAAAGCTTGATCGGGAAGTAAATTTAATGTTATTGGAGGAATACTTTCTCTGATTAGTACAGAGTATTTTGGGGGCCATTTTTTTAAAGACTTATTTATTTATGAATACAAGAGCTGAGGCACAGGCCAGAAATGCAGGGGGTGAAAGGACTCACCAGAGACAGAGTAAGGAACAGAACAGGCAGATTGACTGAAATACACTGCTGAGGGGAGCAGCGGGCGAGATTGGAGAGGTCTACTTTCCCATGTGGGTTGCTCCCTGGTGGGCCGGGGATCAAACTCATGCTACAGAGGCTTTCGATTGCTTCATAGTGTGGTGCTTAACCCCTTGCACCACCAGGGAGGCCCTTGGGGGCCATTATTATAGAAAGATTGAGAGAGAAGTGCCTCCCTGGTGGCCCAAAGGGTTAAGCGTCAGCACTAAAAAGCTATGTACAGTCAGGGCAGCATGAATTCGATCCCCCACCAGGGAGGTGACTCACATGGTGCAGCGGACCTCTCCTGTCTCACCCACTGCTCCCCTCAGCAGTGTATTTCAGTGGATCTGCCTGTTCTGTTCCCACTCTATCTCTGGTGAATCCTCTCAACCTCTCTCCCCCTGCACCTCTGGCTTACATCCCAGCTCTTGTATGCATAAATAAATAAATCTTAAAAAAAAGATTGAAAGGGAGAGAGAGAAAGACTTCCTGTTAGGACAAATATGGAAATAAATCAATAAAGAGAAAACATGTAAATCCACTCTCTTCCCACCCTCTGTTATTATGAAATAAATTTTTTCACAAAAAGAAGATGTATCTTTTTTCTGATTATAGTAATAATATTTGTTTACTTTTAAAAATTCAATCTCATATAAGGAAGAAAGTAAAAATTAGGCAAACCCCCCCATAGTGAGAAAGTCAAAGTTTTTGATACTTTTATGTACATCCACCTAGGTCTATGCCCATCAATTCATTTTTCTAGCCATGGAGAAATGCAGCCAACTGGGGGTCAATAATGTGTGAGGCAAAACTTTCAGAAGGTTTTCCTCACTCTTAAGAATGGGCCATTGGAAGAAATTAACTTTTTTCTCCTGGCCATTGCCAAGGGTAGGTGCCACTTCCAGAAAAACTGCTATAGTCATCTTAATATCAGTCTCAAGAGGAAGCCAGTTTTTAAAAGTATCACAGAGAAATTTATTGGATGAAGACTCTGGGTAACTTACTCTTAAATGCTACCCTGCCTCTTATGTTCCAGACTTGAAGCTGAATACATCCTCACTGATGGATTTTTTTGCCACAAAAGTTAAATATTTATTTGTGATCAATCATGAGTTTTCTCGGGGCCTCCCTGGTGGTGCAAAGGATTAAGACATGACCTATGAAGCTCTCCATAGCCACTGTAGCATGAGTTCGATCCCTGGCCCAGGGAGCAACCCACATGGCACAACAGACCTCTCCTGACTCGCCCACTCCTCCCCTCAGCAGTGTATTTCAGTCAGTCTGCCTGTTCTGTTCACTCTGTCTCATGTGAATCCTCTCACTCCCCACATCTCTGGCCTGTACCCCAGTTCTTGAATGCATAAATAAATAAATCTTTTTAAAAATGATGCATTTTCTCAAAAATTCCTAGTTTTCTTAACTACTTTAAAAGGTATCCCCAACATGTAGATTATGTACATGGTCTCTTAAATTATATATATTTTAGTTTGTTATCTTATTTTTTAACTTTCAGATTGTTGTAACGTTTTCATATATCATTTGAGGTAGTGGTCTAACCTCACAGTTTTCAAGTGAATGGTTAAGTATGTTACTTACTGATGTGAAAATAAAATGTGCTCCTATACTAAACCATTCTCTCTCCTTTGAAGTAAAATAAAACCCTGTCCTATATTGAGTTCTCACATTTTTTGTTTAAGATTTATTTATTTTTATGCAAGAACTGGGGTACAGGCCAGAGGCGTGGGAGGGTGAGAGGATTCACCAGAGACAGAGGGGCAAGCAGAACAGGCAAACGGACTGAAATACACTGCTCAGAGGAGCAGCGGCTGAGACAGGAGAGGTCTGCCGTGCCATGTTGGTATCTCCCTGGCCGACTGGGAATCAAAACTGCACTGCAGAGACTACAGACAGATTCATAGCGCTGTGCTCAACCCTCTGCACCACCAGGGAGGCCCGAGTTCCCACATATTTTGCAATTTTTGTTTACATCTACTACTCAGCCTATTCTTTATGCTAATTCCCATGAATTTTGATTATGCTGACAATACCATCTTCATACATTTCTTAGTTTCTCTTGGAGATTTATTCTTCCAAATAGAGTAAGGTAATTCAATTTTCTAAGATCATAAAGATTTTAATTGACATTTCATTAAATGTGTACAGTAATATGGGCAGAATTGACATATTCGTAATATTAAGTCTTCCCTTAAAATAATTGGATATACTTTTCCATTTGTTCAGTTCAATAAGATTTTACGGTGCTGTTCCTTAGGTCCTTATCTTTCTTATTAATTTATCTTATCATTAAAATGTTACTTTAAAACATTTTAAGGGTTTTGTACCATTGTGTATAAATTTTTTTCCATTTTTAATTTTATCTAATTCTAGTATAAAACCACACAATTGATTTTAAAATAGCTGTTGCATATACAGGCATGGTACCAATTCCTTTATAATGGGTTAATATCTTGAATGATGTTTGCTCTTGTTTTTGCATAAGTAGTATTTATCATATTTAGGTGGTTTCCTTTTTTCTTTTTATTGAGTTAACATTAGTTTACAACATTGTAAGGTTTTCAGTTTCTTACCTCAGCAACTGTACATTTCATACCACACCCACCACCAAATGTCCAATCACAATCCATCTCTAAGCTATTCCCTCCCCTCAAAATCCAATCTGGTAATCACCATTTGCCAGAGTTTAAAGCTTTGTTTTTCTTGTGTGTGTTTGATTGCTTTTGGTTTTCATTATATTCCACAAATGAGTGAAATCATCCAGTATTTTTCTTTATCTTATTGTCTTTTTTCACTTAGCATTAATTTCTTCAAGATTTATTTATGTCAAAAATGTCAAGATTTTATCTTTTTTATGACTGAGTAGTATTCCACTGTTTATGTAAACCACAGTAAATTTAACTAATAAATTTAATATACTCATTGGTTATCAGGCACTTGGGTTGCTTATGCATCTTAGCTATTGTAAATAGTACTGCAATGAACATGACATTGATGCATCTTTTTGAATTAGTGCTTTTATATTCTTCAACTAAATGCCCGGAAGTAAGATTGCTGAGTCATATGATAGTTCTATTTTTAATGTTTTTGAGGAAAATCCATCCTGTTTTCCAAGGTGACCACACAACTTTGCATTCAAGCAGTTTCCTTTTATTCTTATTTTGATTGGACATTTATAGAATTGACTACTAAATATAACCAAAAACCTTTTCAGCATCTATTAATATAGTTTTAATATATTAGTGTGCTGGTATAATATATAACATTATTGAAAGGTTTATTAGCATGAAACCATATATACATCTTGGTAATAAATTGTACTAAGTCACTACTGATACAATGCTGGATTTGTTCATTTTTTAAATTAATTTTTTAAATTAATTTTTCTTAAGTGAGTTTGGACAACTTTTTTCTATTTTTATCATTATCATCTATTATGATGATGATGATGATGATGATGACAGCTTCATCAAATATATTAACAAGCTTGGCATCATTTTCTATGATTTGGAATAGTCTAAACATCAAATTCCATCATATATATACATATACTTTTCCCCATGGAAGATAGTACCTAACCATTTGCTCATCATACTCTTCTATTCCATCTGAATAATTGTTCATCTTCTACTAAGTAGGAACAAATGGAAAATATTCAAGTAGACTTTTTATCATTTTATCTTATAAAAGATTATGGTACATTAAGAAAAGAATATATCAATCTATGTAATTGACTATCAATCTTATGTTGCAATTTTTGTACCCCTAGGAATATGAATTTTAGATTTGTTTCCGGGAGGAAATCTGATCAAGTATTCTTCCACAGTGAAGATAGACTTCATGAAACATTCCCTCCTTTGATAACAAGAAAGTAAGTCCTAGTTGGTGTCTGCAAATGCCTGGAGAGCAGTGGGCATCAGCTTTTCTTTTGTGTGAGACTGCAAATTAAACTTACAGTAATAGCTACCTGGTTATCTCTGTAGTTTGGCATTGACAGGGGCTCTTGTTTTAACTTTTTTTTTTTTTTTAACAATTGGCAGTTTATTTAGTGAGAGGATTCAACAGAGACAGAGTGGGGAGCAGAACAGGCAGATCTAATGAAATACACTGCTGAGGGCAGCAGCATGCGAGACAGAAGAGGTCTGCTGGCCATGTGGGTCAGCTCCCTGACCAGGGATGGAACTTATGCTGCAGTGGCTGGTGATAGCTTAAGAGCACTGAGACTTTAACCCCTACACCACCAGGGAGGCTCTCTTGTTTTAATCTTTATAATGGAGCCCTGACAATTAAGGTCCTATTATACAGGCATTCGTTTTAGCATGATGCAAATGCAAGCAGAGGTTGAGAGAAATTTAAGAGTTTTGCAAAGGTAGCAATGCCAGTGAATAGTGTGATCATAAAGTAAATCTAACTATGGCTCCAAACTTAGGATTCTCAACCTAGGCTGTTTTACATATACTCTGTGCCTCAGTTTTTTCAGCTGTCAAGAAAAATTAAAGCATCTCGTTACTAACCTAACAAAGATCCTGGCATAACCCAAAGATTAAAACACTGCAGTGAAAATGAAGATGATGAAGATATTGGACTGCCTCTTCCAGAAATCAGAAGTTTATACTCTGATCGGTTTCCTCTTTAAGGAAGACTTATCTCTATAAAAGGCATTAAGAGTGATCAAAAACACACACATTCATATCCTCATCAGTGAAGTGGGAATGGTAATATCTGTTTCAGAGCAATGTTGTGAAGATTAAATGAATGATACAAAAGAAGGAGTATTCCACTCATACCTTGTACTTATCAACCATTCGAAATATGTTTCAAAATATTAATATAATTATCATGAAAAATCCATTCATCTTGGGTTACAATTATCAGAGACATAATGCTCTTAACAGATTTATAAAATGTAAAACTCCTGGGCCTCGCCTGGTGGCGCAGTGGTTGAGTGCTGGGCTGCGAAGCTGCCTGCAGCCTCTGCAGTGCTGGTTCGATCCCCGGCCACTGGCGAGGGTCCCACATGGTGCGCAGACCTCTCCTGCCACCCGCTGCTCTGCTCAGCTGTGTTCCTCAGACCTTCTGCCTGTTCTGCTCCCCACTCTGGCTCTGGTGAATTTTCTCACCCTCCCATGCTTCTGACTGTACCCAATGCTTGTATAAATAAATAAATAAATCTTTAAAAAAATATATAAAACTTCTAAATAATTTTAAGTTACTCTTTTAACACAACAGTTTTCATATCCTTGATTTCTTGGAAAACTTTGCTTTGTAGGATACACTTTTCTAAATAGAGGCCACACCAGGTAGATGTGTGCCCAAGATATTAGATCTAAAAATGTGATTGGCCAGCCATTTGTGCATCCACACATATTTACTTGAAGAAGTAGGGATCTCTGGTGCTAAGCATGGAAACTGAGAATGCCATTGTTGGCTCCTATTTCCACTCTTAGCCATTATCAATGCAGATATGGTCACAATGTACCCAGGAACCCACATCTTTGTGCCTAATTATAGCCATGGAGCCATTTCATCTAAGTAAGACTGTTTTTTTTTTTTTTAATGATTAAAGCAAGCTAATAGGTCATAGGTAAATAATAGGTAAATGAAAGTAATAGGTAAATGATTTGGCTATAACATATTAAGAAACAATTTAGGCTTTGTTTTTATCATTAGGACTAGGTGAATATATCCAAAGTAGAAATGTAAAATACAGCCTGAATCATATTTTGGTTTTTCCAGTACTGTAGACTGCATATATAAATCAACGAATTGCTGGAACCAAATGACCCATTTTCGAATTGTGTAGTCATGGACTGAAAGTCCAGATCATATTGTACATGCACAGTTAATAATGGAATTTCATGCTTTAATAAGTAAGCATTAGTGAACTATTTTACTATTTCCATCAAACATTTGAAAGATCATACTCCTACTCAAATTATTTATTATGATGCTGGTGCTTTTTTTAAAGATCATGTATGAGTAACCTGAGGAAAAAAAACCCTTAAGCTGTTTCTAAGGGCATAACATTTAGAAACAGCATATGGTTCTTGTAGTCAAGAATAGGTTCCTTAAATTAGCCAAAGACATTCACAGAGAGATGAGTTGGAGGAAATAGGATCATGGGCAAGAAGAAAAAAATCTCTTCTTTTCATCCTCTTTGCCTGACTGAGTGTGGTTTTCATTTTATAGCAAGTCTAGATGTAAAAAAAAAAAGACAAAAACAAAACCAAATGCTAATTTCATGACACAAGGTCTTTAAATGCTCTCACCTTTGATTTAGTTACTACTTTAGATGTTACTGAAATATAAGTGTACAGATATTATAATATGGAAAAAGTACATTTATTTGTTCAGTATGCTTGCACTGGATGCCTACTGTGTGCCCAGGACTGAGCCTTAAATTGTAACTCCATTCATTATTGCAGTCTAGTTGTAGGGAAAAGACAAACATACCTGGCTCCTTTGGGCCCTGGCATTTTATGACCCCATCTCCTGGAAAAATGTTGAGCAATTTGCAGAAACTATAGTTTTGCCTTTTCTAGAAGTTCATATAATGTAATATTTTGTATATGACTTCTTTCATTAATTGCAATGCTTTATATACTCATCGTCAATATTGTACATACCAGCACTGTGTTCCTCTTTATTGCTGAGTGGTAGTCCATAATGTGGATAATGCACAACCTGTTTGTTTATTCACAGATTGATTATTATTTTGTTTGTTTCCAGTTTGAGGTTTTTTTTTGAGTAAAGCTTCAATAAACATTCAAGTCTTTATGAAGATATGTATTCATTTCTCTTGGACAAATCCTTAGAAGTAAAACTGCTAAGTTATATGGACATTTAATAGAAGAAGTCAGAGTAAATATCTTGTCATGTTCCCACACTTAGGGGAAAAGCATGTAGTCTTTCAACCATGAAGTATTTTGTTAGATTCATGGTGGTTTGTTTTTTTAGTAATTGCCTTTTATCACAGTGAGATTTCCTTTAATTCCTAGTTTTCTGGTAATTTTTATAATGATTGTGCATTTAATTCTATGAAGTTTTTTTGCTTACTCTATTGAGAGTCATATAATTTTTGTTGTCAACTTGGTGTATTACAAAATAACTCAATAATTTTTATACTGATTATATGTGTAAAAACTATTAATTCACAAAGATTCTGTTGAATATATTAAAATTATTTCTTTTGTTGTTCTTTATTTTTTTAATGTTGCCACAAGAACATTTTTAATACATACCTACTTGCATTATATTTCAATGGTAAAACATTAGTTTAGAACATTTTCCCTTAATTTAATTATTGATATGATTTCATTAAAATCTACCATCTTTCTGGTTAGTTTTTGTTAATTATCCATTTTCCTCCTCTCTGCCTGCTTTAAAAGAAATTTATTATTTCACTTTTATTAATTACTATATTGTTACTTATAATTTTTTAAAAAAATTTATGGATTTCCATAAGACTTACCATGTTCTATTTCAATTCACCACAGGCTGTCTTTAAGTTATATTAAACTGTTTTTATAGAATTAGAATTCTTATAAGAACATACTTCCAATTCTTTCATTGCTTCTTTTTATATTATTTTTGACATACATTACAAATTTACATATGCTATTATGACATCATAATACTGTTTCTATTTTTACTCTAGGAATTAAATTATTTCTTAAAACAATTTAAAATTGGGAAATGTCTTTTTTTATTGTATTGCTATTTACTGAGATAATGTGGTTTGCAACACTGTGTATGATTCAGAGGTTTAGGCAAATATCTCTTCATATGTATGTTACCACACTGAATCCACAACCAAAGCATCCATTATCCTCAATCATAAATGGGGAAATGGTAAAATGGAGAGACGTCTTTTTTTAAATTAAAATTTTATTTTTATATTCCCCATACAATTACATCCCCCTTATTTTGACCCCCAACCCCTCCTTTCCCCGCCCCCCACCCCCCATAGAGTGTCTCTGGTTCATAGTTGTTTGTTGATTTTGATATTTTCTTTCTTATAGTTATTCTTTTTCTGGTCCCTTATTTAAGTTTTCTAGTTCCTGCTATGGGTGAGACCATCCGGTATTTTTCTTTTTCTTTCTGGCTTATTTCGCTGAGCATGATCCCTGCCAGTGCCATCCATGTTGCTGCAAATTGCATGTGTTTATCTTTTTTGAATGCTGAGTAATATTCCATGGTGTATATGTACCACATCTTCTTGATCCAGTCATCTATTTTTGGGCATTTGGGTTGTTTCCAAAGCTTAGCTATTGTAAATAGTGCTGTTATAAACATAGGGGTGCAGGTGTTCTTTGGAATTGATGTTTCTGTGTCCTTTGGGTAAATACCTAGGAGTGGAATTGCTGGATCATATGGGAGCTCTATGTTTAGTAGGTCAAGAAATCTCCACACAGCTCTCCATAGTTGTTGGACCGTTGCACTCCCACCAACAGTGCAGGAGAGTTCCTTTTTCTCCACCCCCTCACCAACATTTGTTGTTGCTAGTTTTTTAATATGTGCCATTCTCACTGGTGTGAGATGGTATCTCATGGTAGTTTTGATTTGCATTTCCCTGATGACAAGTGATGTTGAACATTTTTTCATATGTCTGTTGGCCATTGCATTTCCTCTTCAGAGAAGTTTCTTTTTAGTTTTTCTGCCCTTTTTTTGACTGGATTATTTTCTTTGTTTTTGTTGAGACTCATCAGCTCTTTGTAGATTTTTGTGATTAGTCCTTTATCATTAGTGTTGTGTGCAAAAATGTTCTCCCAGTCGGTGGGGTTTCTCTTTGTTTTTGTTATTGTGAGAGAAGTCTTTTATATTTACTTTCATTTTAATTATTCCTGGAACTCCTAAACTTTTTTGCATAGATCTAAATTTCTGCATGGTATTGTTTTTTCTGTACTAAGAATTTTAACATATTTTATAGCACAATTCTGTGGGTGATATTTCTGAATTCATGTGCCAAAATAATATTCAAACAATCCATGTACTTTAAAGGAAATGGAAATAAATATTTGAAATGGCTCTAAGGAAAAAAAAATTATATCACAATCATTATTTTGAAGTTCCTTTTATGTAAGTGAATTCTGTTGGCAATCATTGCTATTCATCAAAATAACGTTCTTTTTATTGTTTGTCTCATATCCCTAAGAAAAATATAGAACTCCATTTGATATTTTAGTTTTAAGTATTCTGATGTTAACTTTGGCTTAATCTATATGTTTTCCATTTGGTATTCCCATCTTCAAACGTGCTTGTTATTTTCCTGTCAAGACCCTTTACTTAATCCTCTCCAGAGAATAAACCTGCAGTCTGTTGCTGTGAAGGAGAGGTTAGTCACCTGCAGTGCAGGGTGGGGGAGGTGCCTGTGAGTGTAACTGCTTCTCAAACAGACTTTCAGCCAAGTCTATTATTGCCCAGCATTACTTCCTCTCCCAGAGGTGCTAGACAACAATCCCTTGCCTTCAGGGTGAGGGTTGAGATAGAATTCTGCCTTGTAAATTGGGCTGTTCCTTGGCTTCTGCAGCTTCAGCTTTCCTGGATTTCATAAGTTAGTTGCCATTCATCTTCATTCTTGCTTCCTATGTTCCGATGCTTTTGTTTTACTCTTGTTCTCTTCGTCCTTATGGGTTTATTACTTATTTTGAAAAATCCATTTACAATCACTGTGGTAGTCTTCAAGAAGGAGCTGAAAAATGCATGTGTTCAATACTTCCTCTTTAACTGGAAGTTCTTCAGCTCATTCTTTTTTAATATCTATGTCTGGATTTTATAATGTACATAATGTATTTGTACAATAATATATATATAATTTATAAATAAATACCTACTATTGCATTGGTCAATTTAAATTATTTTTCTCTTCTTAAGAGATAATGGTATACAATATAAAGGTTTGAAGACCACTGTTCTGCCTGGCTTCTAATTGCTGGAGTCCTCAGGTTTCTTTTCTTTTTATTGTCATTCTTCCCATAGTAATCTCACCTACACCCAATTTGATGACTTAAAATGTGTGCATTTATCCCAGACCTCAACATAGACCTTCACATATCCAGATTCCCACTTGATAACTTCACCTGGGTGTCTAATCGACATCCTAATTTAACATCCAATTTAGCACTCTTGCTTCCCAAAACCCAATACCCTCCATAAACACTACTTTTCCCAGTTCATTCCAGTTGTTCAATCAAAAATTTGTTTTAAATACTTACTATATCCAAAGTCTAAGAATACAACACTAAAAAAACATAAAAGGACTGCTGTCATTCAACTTACATTCTCCAGGTTAGGGGTGGAGGGACAACAGACAAATTCAAAAGTAAATATGTATCTGGTATTTGAATTTATTTACATTATCTAAGTTAAGTGTTATTAAAAAAATAAATCTAAGTAAGAGGCATGGACAGTAACTGTGTGTTTTGTTATTTCTTCTTTTCAGTTTCCAAAATTTATCATTAGAATCTCCTCTTTTGTTCTCTTTGTCTTCATGGGTTCCTGAACTGAAAATACTTTCATTTCGTTGAGTTTGAGAACAGGGCTAAAACAAATGCATGTGTTCAATCCTTCATCCTCACCTAAAATATGAAGACTGTTAAAAGAATGTTGTATGATAAAATGAAATTCAAACAGAAGCCTGAAAGAAGAGAAGAAGTAAGGCATGATAATATCTAAAAGAAGAGGTATAAGGGTTTAAGCCCAGACCAGCACTGTGAAGCCATCCATAGCCTCTGCAGCATGAGTTTGATCCCTGGCCAGGGAGCTACCCACATGGCACAGCAGACCTCTCCTGTCTCACCAACTGCTCCCCACAGCAGTGTGTTTCAGTCAGTCTGTTTTGTTCCCTACTTTATCACTGGTGAATCCTATCACTGACCCCCCACCACTGCACCTCTGGCCTGTACCCCAGTTCTTGTATGCATAAAGAAATAAACCTTTAAAGAAGTAAAAAATAAAAGAAGAGCATTCCAAATAGAGCTGCTGATGAAAAATTCCCTAAAGGGTGTTCTTAATATTTTCAAGGAATAGCAAGGAGATTATTATGTTGAAGTGAAGTGGAGAGGTGGAATGAAGAAAGAGAACTGATAGAAAAAGAGATGAGAGAGGTGGCAAGAGGCCAGTTCACTTATTGGAGGCCAAAATAAGAATTTTTACTTCTATTCAGAAAGAAATAGGGACATATTTTGAGCAGATTATTATTAAAATTAAATAAATAAATTTTAAATAAATCACTTTTGCTGCTGTATAATATCCTGTAGGGAGACAAATGTAGAAGCTGGCACATCAACTAAGAAGGCACAGTCAAGAGCTGATGATGACCTGAACTATAGTGATAGTAACAGATGTGGTAAGAAGTGGTAGAATTCTGGATATGCTTTGAAGTTATAGTCAAACAAATCCCAAAGTTTTTGACTTGAACAAATGGAATTGTGGTATTACTAAGATGATGAGGTCTATGGGTGGAACAGATGTTTGTATGGGCAAGAGGAGAGGGATAGGAACTCAGTTGGACATGTTAGATTTGATATAACTGTTAGATGATCCAATAGTGATATGTAAGTGGCTACTGAATATATGAGCCTGGAGTTAGATGGACAGATCAGGTAAATATACTAATTGGAGCTCACCAGTGTATGAATGCTATCTAAAGTCACAAACTTTATTAGATCAATAGGGAGTAAGGTAGATTAAAAAGGTAAAGAAGTCCAAAACCTAAGATCTAAAGGATTCTTTTTTTTTTTTTTTTTATTTTATTTTTTTTTACTTTTATTTTTTTTTACTTTTATTTTTTATTTATTTATTTATTTTTTTTTATAAATTTTATTGTTATATTCCCCATACAATTGCAGCCCCCCATTCTGACCCCAATCCCTCCCCTCCCGCCCCCGCCCCCCTAAAACTGTCTCTGGTTCATAGTTTTTTGTTGATTTTGATTTTCACTTTCTTATAGTTATTCATTTTCCTGGTCCCTTATTTAAGTTTTCTAGATTCCTGCTATGAGTGAGACCATCCGGTATTTTTCTTTTTCTTTTTGGCTTATTTCTCTGAGCATGATCCCTTCCAGCGCCATCCATGTTGCAGCAAATTGCATGTGTTTATCTTTTTTGAATGCTGAGTAATATTCCATGGTATATATGTACCACATCTTCTTGATCCAGTCATCTATTTTTGGGCATTTGGGTTGTTTCCAAAGCTTAGCTATTGTAAACAGTGCTGCTATAAACATAGGGGTGCAGGTGTTCTTTGGAATTGATGTTTCTGTGTCCTTTGGGTAAATACCTAGGAGTGGAATTGCTGGGTCATATGGAAGCTCTATGTTTAGTAGGTCCAGAAATCTCCACACAGCTTTCCACAGTGGTTGGACCAGTTTGCACTCCCACCAACAGTGCAGAAGAGTTCCTTTTTCTCCACACCCTCGCCAACATTTGTTGTTGCTAGTTTTTTTAATATGTGCCATTCTCACTGGTGTAAGATGGTATCTCATGGTAGTTTTGATTTGCATTTCCCTGATGACAAGTGATGTTGAACATTTTTTCATATGCCTGTTGGCCATTTGCATTTCCTCTTCAGAGAAGTTTCTTTTAAGCTCTTCTGCCCATTTTTTGACTGGATTATTTTCTTTGTTGTTGTTGAGTCTCATCAGCTCTTTGCAGATTTTTGTGATCAGTCCTTTATCATTAGTGTTGGGTGCAAAAATGTTCTCCCAGTTGGTGGGGTTTCTCTTTGTTTTTGTTATTGTCTCTTTTGCTGTGCAAAAGCTCTTTAATTTGATATAATCCCAGCTGTTTATCTTTGCCTTCACTATCACTGCTTTGGGTGATGTGTCTGTAAAGATGTCTTTGATGTGCAAATCACGTAGTGTTTCGCCTATATTTCCTTCTATATATTTTATGGTTTCAGGTCTTATGTCTAGTTCTTTAATCCATTTTGAGTTGATTTTTGTGTATGGTGTGAGGTGGTGGTCAAGCTTCATTCTTTTGCATGTAGCGACCCAGTTTTCCCAGCACCATTTATTGAACAAACTTTCTTTGCTCCAATGCATAGTCTTTGCTCCTTTGTCAAAGATTAGTTGACCATAAATCTGTGGGTTTATTTCTGGATTTTCTATTCGATTCCATTGGTCTGTATGTCTGTTCTTGTTCCAATACCATGCAGTTTTGATGATTATGGCTTTGTAGTATAGTTTGAAGTCTGGGAGTCTGATGCCTCCATTCCCTTCTTTTTTTTTCAGGAGAGCTTTGGCTATTCGGGGTTTTTGTGATTCCATATGAATTTCATCAATAATTGTTCTATTTCTTTGAAGAATGACATTGAAATTTTGATTGGAATAGCATTGAATCGGTATATTGCTTTTGGTAGGATGGCCATTTTAATAATGTTTATTCTTCCAATCCATGAGCAGGGGATGTCTCTCCATTTCTTTGTGTCTTCTTCTATTTCTTTTAACAGTGTTTTATAGTTTTCTTTGTATAGGTCCTTTACCTCTTTTGTTAGATTTATTCCCAAATATTTGATTTTTTTTGTTTCAATAACAAAAGGGATGGTCTTTTTGATTTCTTCTTCTTCAGATTTATTGTTTGTGTATAGGAAGGCTACTGACTTTTGCGTGTTGATTTTGTATCCTGCCACTTTACTGAACTGATTGATGAGTTGAATTAGCTTTTCTGTGGAGTTTTTGGGGTTCTCTATGTATAATATCATATCGTCTGCAAATAGTGATAGTTTGACTTCTTCTTTTCCTATTTGGATTCCTTGGATGTCTTTCTCTTGTCTTATTGCCCTGGCTAGGACTTCCAGTATTATATTGAAAAGCAATGGTGAGAGTGGACATCCTTGTCTTGTTCCAGATCTTAATGGAATTGCTTTCAGCTTTTCACCATTGAGAATGATACTGGCTGTTGGCTTGTCATAGATGGCCTTTATGATGTTGAGGTATGTTCCTTGTATCCCAAGAATTTCAAGGGCTTTTATCATGAATGGGTGTTGCACTTTGTCGAAAGCTTTCTCAGCATCTATTGATATTATCATATGGTTTTTATATTTCTTTTTGTTGATGTGTTGGATAACGTTGATTGATTTTCGGATGTTAAACCATCCTTGTGCCCCTGGAATGAATCCAACTTGGTCGTGGTGAATTATCTTATGGATACATTGTTGGATTCTGATAGCTAAAATTTTATTGAGGATTTTTGCATCAGTGTTCATTAGGGAGATTGGCCTGTAGTTTTCCTTTTTTGTGTTGTCCTTGTTCGGTTTTGGTATTAGTGTAATGTTGGCTTCATAGAACGTGTTTGGTATTGTCCCTTCCTTCTCAATTTTTTGGAAGAGTTTGTGAAGGATAGGCACTAATTCGTCTCTGAATGTTTGGTAGAATTCATTTGTAAATCCATCAGGTCCTGGGCTTTTGTTTTTGGGGAGGTTTTTGATTACCATTTCAATTTCGCTAATTGTAATTGGTCTGTTTAGGTGTTCTATTTCTTCTTTATCTAGCTTTGGGTGATTGTAGAGTTGTAGGAATTTGTCCATCTCCTCTAGATTGTTAAACTTGTTTCCATATAACTGTTCATAGTAGTTACTGATTATTCTTTTGATTTCTGCTGTGTCCGTTGTGATTTCTCCTCTTTCATTGATGATCCTGTTTATTTGTGCTTTCTCCCTTTTTTCCTTTGTGAGCCTGGCTAGGGGTTTGTCTATTTTATTGATTTTTTCAAAGAACCAGCTCTTGGTTTCATTGATCTTTTGGATTGTTTTTTTAGTTTCAATTTCATTTATTTCTGCTTTGGTTTTTATTATTTCTTTTCTTCTACTGGTTTTGGGGTTTTTTTGTTGTTCTTTTTCTAGATCTTTGAGCTTCGAGATTAGGTTGTTTCTTTGCGTTCTTTCTTGTTTCTTGATGTGAGCTTCTATTGCTATATATTTTCCTCTTATTACTGCTTTTGCTGCATCCCATACATTTAGGATATTGGTGTCCTCCTTGTCGTTCAATTCAAAAAATTTTTTAATTTCTTCTTTGATCTCCTCATTAGTCCAATGGTCTTCCAGTAGTGTGGTTTTTAATCTCCATGAGGTAGGAAAGTTCCTTGCCTTCTTTTTATGGTTTATTTCTAGTTTGATGCCTTCATGCTCAGAAAAGATGGTTGATATGATTTCAATCTTGGTGTATCTGTTGATGTTTGTCTTGTGCCCCAGTATGTGATCGATCCTGGAGAATGATCCGTGTGCGCTTGAGAAAAATGTGTACTCCGTTTTTTTGGGGTTTAGTGTTCTATAGATGTCTGTTAAGCCCAATTGCTCTAGGTCTTTATTTAGAGCTTTGGTTTCTTTACTTATTTTTTGTCTTGTTGATCTATCCATTGTTGATAGTGGTGTGTTGAAGTCTCCCACTACGTATGTGTTTTCTCTGATGTCTGTTTTCAGAGAGGACAACAGTTGTCTGATATATTTTGGTGCTCCTTCGTTTGGTGAGTATATGTTAATGAGTGTTATTTCTTCTTGAAGTATTGTCCCCTTGATCATAATGTAGTGACCATTGGGGTCTCTTTTTATCTTTTTGAGTTTGAAATCTGTTTTATCTGATATAAGTATAGCTGTTCCTGCTTTCTTTTTTGGTCCATTTGCTTGTAGGATTGTTTTCCATCCTTTAACTTTGAGCCTATTTTTATCTTTTGTAGCTAAATGTGTTTCCTGGAGACAGCAAAAGGTTGGGTTTTGTTTCTTAATCCAGGCTGCAACTCTGTGTCTTTTTATTGAAGAGTTTAGTCCATTTACATTTAGAGTTAATATTGATATGTTAACATCTGTATTTGCCATTGTGTTTGTCTTTCCTTTGATTTTATTTATTTATTCTTTTAATAACTTTTTTTTTTTTTGGCCTTCTTTCATTGTTATTCGTCGCTCTGAGGTTCTGGCTTTAGGACTCCTTGTAGTATTTTTTGGAGTGGGGGTTTAGTTGCAATGAAATTCCGGAGTTTCTGTTTGTCTGGGAAGGTCCATATTCTTTCTTCAAAGAGGAAGGAGAGCTTTGCGGGATAGAGTATTCTTGGTTGGCATCTGTTTTCTTGGAGTCTGTTGACTATGTCCCTCCACTCTCTCCTTGCCCGTAGTGTTTCTTCGGAGAAGTCTGATGTCAGCCTGATTGGTTTTCCTTTGAATGTTATCTGTTTCTTCCCTCTTGCCAGCTTCATTATTTTTTCCTTGTCCTGGATTCTTGGGAGCTTTACTATTATGTGTCTTGCTGTATTTTTCCTTTCGTCGTGGAAGTTTGGTGTTCTTCTTGCTTCTTGTATATCAATTTTCAGCTCCTTCTTCACATTTGGGAAGTTCTCTTCAATTATCTCTTTGAATATTTTCTCTGTTCCTACATCTCTCTCCTCTCCTTCTGGTATTCCTATAACTCTTATATTTCCTTTCCTAATGGAGTCAGATAGTTCCCGAAGTCTTTCTTCGTTCTTTTTCCTTCGTACTTCTCTTTCCTTTTCTGTTTTGGTTCTTTTTATTTCTGTGTCTTCAAGATTACTTATTCGTTCTTCCATTTCATCTATTCTGCTTTCATTGCTTTTCCCAGAATTCTTTAGTTCTTCCATTAATTCTTTGATCTCCTGCATTTCTTTTACTTCCCTCTTTAGGGACTCAATTTCTTTCTTCTGACCATTGTTTTCCCTCTCTAGGGACTCAATTGCATTCTTCTGATCGTTGATTATTTTTCCCTTATCATTGTTTTCCTTTATGACTTCTGTCAGTTTTTTAATCACGGCAATTTTAAATTCTCTTTCTGGAAGGCTCAGAAATTCTTCCAAGTTATTGTCGTTGCAATCTGGGGGCTGGCTTTCTTTTTGTGGTGTGCTTTTTCTCTGGAGAGTTGCTAGGTTGCGTGTGGTTCTTCTCCTCCCTACTGTCTGTTTTCTAATTTGCCGTATGCGTTGGGACACTGTGTTGTTGCGACTTGCCGGCATCTTGGGTGGGCTTCTCTGTTCCCCTCTGGTTCTTCCAGGAGTCATCTGTCAGTTTCAAGCAGCCTTTACTGGAGAAAGGTCCCTGTTCTAAAATGCCGATGTGGGGACACACTCCCCTGTGCGCCTGGTCTGCCCCGGCGGTGGGTTCCTGCTCCCCTCTGGGCTTGGACTGCAGGCCAGAGGGGGTCTGGCGTGGGCGAACTTCCCCCGCTCACCTCTGGCTCCTGAGGAAGCCTTCTGCAGGTAGTCTTTACTGAAGAAATGTCCCTGTTCTAAAATGGTGATGTGGGACACACTCCCTGCGCTTCTGGTCTCAGGCACACTATTCTGCGCGCCTGGTCTGCCCCGGCTGTGGGTGCTCGCTCTCCCTGTGGGCTCAGACTACTTGTTCAGAAGGGGCCCGGTGTGGGCTAACTCCCCAGCTGGCCACTAGCTCCTTCAGTAGCCTGTGCTGGGGTCAAGTCGCTAGGTGGCACCAGAGATCTCTCCTAGAGCCCTTGGGGAGCTGATTTTCCACCCCGTGGGACAGGGAGCAGAGCGGGGATGGTAGGGTACACCTCAACGGCTTTGGGGTACTGTGTCTGCCTTGTGCCCCTCCGTCGTGGGGAACCCACGCCCCTAATTTCGTGCCCCGGGTCTCAGTTCCAAAGCCCTCAGTTCCAGGACGCGGGCTGTAGCCCAGATCAGTGGCGCGGGAATGGCGCCTTTTGAATCCCGCTCCCCTGCCTGGGCGCCTTGTTGCTGCTCACTCAGGGAGGGCCTCCGCAGTCTCCCCGCAAGCCTAGGTCGCAGGCGCAGGGCCCTGGGCAGCTGCAATCCGAGCGCCGCTTTCGCGCAAGCTTACCGGGCGGCCGGGGCTGTGTGCTGGTGCTGGTCTCCTCCTGGTGGGCGGGGCTCTCTTTAATGGCGCCTGGAGCTCACCTCCGCGGCGGATCCTGCAGGGTTCGCCTCAGCTCCCGTTCACGGGGTGTGGTGGCTGAAATAGTTCCTTTCCACTCACAGTCCCACTTGCTGCATCCGTTTTTCTTGTTGGGCGTTTTGGTTTGTTGTTTCCCTCATCTCTGCCGGTCGGAGAGTGCCGCCTCTGTGGGCGGGGGAGGGGAGCAGGGTTCTGCGCTTCCCTCCCTTCTGGTCCTCTTTTATGGCAACTTTCTTCTTCGGGCAGTTTGCTGAAGTCGTCCGTTTATCTTCCGTGTCCCAGTTCTCACTGGGACCTGCCGCTTTTCCTCCCTATTAACTTTTTTTAATGGGAGATCTTACTCGCAGCGTCTCCTCGCCGCCATGTTGCTCCGCCCCTTTTTAGATCTAAAGGATTCTGACATTTACTGATTGGGAAGATGAGGAAGAGGCAACTGAGGAAATAGGAATGAGTGTGTCCAGTAAGGTTAAAAGATTAAGCGAGGATGGTGCCTAGAAGAAAAGTGAAGGAAGTATTTCAAGGAGAAGGGAGTGATTCACTCTGATAAATGCTGCTGAGAAACTGAGTAAGATGAAATTTGAGAAACAATCATTAGATTAATAATGTTGTGGTCAATGATGACATTGACAAAGGTAATTTCAGTGAAATGGAAGGAGTAAAAGCCTAACTAAAGTTCTACAGATGCTAAATGATGACTCTGGAAAGGCAGGAGTTATATGTTGGAGTAAGGTTAACAAGTACACGAGAAAAAGGTAACCTATCTAAAAAGGTATTAGATAAGAAATCAGACCGTTCATCCACTGCGATGGGAGAGAAGGCAGGAAGCATGATTTGCATTAGGTAGGCTACTGGAGCCAGAGGTGTGGAAGCCCTGTTTTGATTGACATGAGAAGCAAGAACATTATTAGCTGAGAAAATGGAAAATGGTGAGGTATTGACAACTAAGGGGAAAAGAAGAACATGTAAAAGAGTTATCTAGAAGGGTCAGAAAGTGAATTAATTTACAAATTACAGTAGGATATCATGGCAGGGCAAAAGTTTGAGGTCACTTGAAGTTTGAGGTCATGAAGAAAGCTGTTAGCTTGGCATGTGATTTTCCTCTATGTTTCATTACCCAAGTGGAGATGAGGTATCAGTAGAGATTTAAATTTGACCAGGTTTTGGGCTTTTCCAGGGAAGTTTGATGGAGACGCACAAGGGAGTTAAACATATGGAAATGTGGTGGTGGACCAGTTCAGCAAATGTACTGATTGCTTTACTAAAAATTCTAGGAGTTATCTTTGATTCTCCCCTTCCTTCATCCCCTGCAACTATTCCATCAGCATAACTTATTATTTACCCTGAGGTGAGGATGCACACACACACACACACACACACACCCCTTCTGACTGGGATAATTTTAAAAGTCTCTGGCCTAGGCCTCCCTGGTGGCACAAGGGGTTAAGACAAAGCACTATGAAGTTACCCGCAGCTATTGCAGCACGAGTTCGAACCCCAGCGGGGCAGGCGACCCACATGGAGCAACAGACCTCTTCTGCCTTGCCCACTGCTCCCCTCAGCAGTGTATTTCAGTTCATCTGCCTATTATGCTCCCCACTCTGTCTCTGGTGAATCCTCTCAGCCACCGCATCTCTGGCCTGCATCCGAGTTCTTGTATGCTTAAATAAATAAATCTTTAAAAAAGAATTAAAATGCCCCTGGCCCACAAGTGCACATCTTTGGGATGTGGAAGAAAACTGGAAATCGTGGAGTATCCCATGTAGTCATGGGGAGAATGTGCAAACTCTGCACAGTGACACAACCCAGAAATCAACTATTTTTCTTATCAGCAAACAATGTTGAACAAATTGATGTGATTCAAGGGCCTGCTAGATGGGAAACTGTCAGGCTCGCAGTGATGAATAAAAATTCTCCAAAACTCTTAAGTTTTATTTGGAAGCTTAAATTTTTATTGGCACCAACTATTGTTTCCTTTGAAATGAAATATTCACTTTCTTTACTTTTGAGAAAATGTTTGCCAAATATTCAAGTCTGAATAATCATAGTTTTCCAGCCAGTCAGTCTTTCAATTAGTACTGATGCTCTGTGAAAAAATGTGTCTAATTCAGCTTTCAAATAATGGCAAAAGGGCTTATCCTCAAGATGATCATCTCACTTTAGTATGCATACATTCTATTGTATCACGAAATATTAAAAAGACATTCAAGTGTTACACTTAATGAAATTAGCAAATTTATTGCCTCAGCAATGAGATTCTTAACAAATAAACTTTTGTTACTTGTTTTTACTACAAGCGCATGTCTGTGAAGAATATAGTGACTGCTGGTAGCTTGGTACCATGGCCTTGATTCATGCTAACATAGCAGTGGTCTTACCCATGATTATTTTTGCTCTATAAGTGCAAATGTCAGTGGAATGGAAAAAGCAAATAACATCTTAGAATTATTAGAAATACAATTCTTTTTTTTTAAATGTATTTTTTTTATTTAAGATTTTTTTTTAATAGAGGCATGTTTTTATTTATTTATTTGTTTGTTTGTTTGTTTTGTTTATACATGCACTGGGTACATTCAGAAGTGCGGGAGGGTGAGAGAATTCACCAGAGCCAGAGCGGGGAGCAGAGCAGGCAGAAGGACCGAAGGACACTGCTGAGGGGAGCAGCGGGCGGCAGGAGAGGTCCGCGCGCCATGTGGGACCCTCCTCTGGTGGCCGGGGAGCAGCCGGGGATTGAACTGGTGCCGCAGAGGCCGTGGGCAGCTTTGCAACCCAGCGCTCCACCGCTGCGCCACCTGGGAGGCCCAGAAATACAATTCTTATCTCACAAAACTCCTGCAAAGATCACAAGATCATAGGTATCCATAGAACTTATACTAGTATACAGGATAGAACACATCAGTTAGAAAAGAGAAAGATCTTGGGCCTCCCTGGTGGCACAAGGAGTTAAGATACAACCTATGAAGCTATCCGCAGCCACTGCAGCATGAGTTCGATCCCCGGGCAGGGAGATACCCACATGGCTCAGCAGACTCTCCTGACTCACCCACTGCTCCCCTCAGTAACCTATTTCAGTCAATCTGCCTGTTCTATTCCCCACTCTGTCTCTGGTGAATCCTCTCACCCCCCACACCTCTGGCCTGTACTCTAGTTCTTGTATGCATAAATAAATAAAATTTTTAAAAAAGAAATATATTAAAACACAGGTTTGGTGAAAACAGAAGAATAATGAGATCTATGTAAATTTTTTTAAAATTATGCATCCATATTTCCATGACAATATGTATTTCCAAAGATACATGTAAATTTAAGAATATACATCATTTACCTGTTGCAGAGGGGAATAGGAATAAAGAATGTAATAATGAAAGGAAATTCACTTAAATTAACTTTAAATTGCTCAGATCAATGATGATACCATGTCATGAATCAAAAAGTTAATTTTACTCAATCTCTACATCTATGCCCCTTTCTCAAAAGACAACAGGAACAGACAAAAACATAACCATATATAAAGTAGGATGGTAATTGATTCATGTAGCCTATATATTTGGACAAGGATAATTAGAAAAATTGGCTACCTATCTATTTTACTATTAATCATGGGAATTAGCCAGAGAACTGATAGAAGAAACAAGAAGATTTCAGTTATTTAGTTGTTGTTTTTTTTTTTTTAATTCCCTGGTTGCTACTATATCTGCTCCCTAGTCATATCAGATTTGTCTGTGTCTATCTTTCTTCGGAAAAGTCATCAACCAGGGTAATACCACATATTCTTTTACTAGCCTGTATTAATATTTTACAAACAAGCCTATGAGTAAATTTTTCTAACATCTGTACTGTAGTTTTTTTTTTTTTTTAAAGATTTATTTATTTATTTATGCAAGCACTGGGTACAGTCAGGGACACGGGAGGGTGAGAGAATTCACTAGAGCCAGAGCAGAGAGTAGAACAGGCAGACTGATGAAGTACACTGCTGAGGGGAGCAGCGGGCGGCAGGAGAGGTCTGCACGCCATGTGGGATCCTCGGGCTGGGGATCGAACTGGTGCTGCAGAGGCTGCGGGCAGCTTCGCAACCCAGTGCTCAACCGCTGTGCCACTGGGGAGGCCCTGTACTGTAGTTTTACAGCAGTTTCAAGTCACTTTTCAGAGAAGATGGATATTAGTTAGTCTGTATTTTTTTATGATAATGCCTCATGTATTATGAGGCAATTATTGCCTCCAGACTAATTAATTCCAACTCCTTTTACCTGTTCTCATGAGTCTTATTCGTGACTTTAATCATACTATTAAACTACTTTGAACTTTTCAACTTTATAGCATCCTCAAGGTGGGGAGACATAAACTGGATGCAACACTAACTCCGATGTGTGGCTAATTGAGAGAGAAATTATTTCCAACTAGTGTTTCCATGAATCCTTACAGATAATAACTAGTGACTGGGAAAACTCATCAACCTTCTTTTAATTCATTGTAATTATAGCAACCTGTATGTATAAACGTTATTGTTACATAGCATTGTCTCATCAGATCTTACAACTCAATAATGACAGGAAAGATGTTATGATTCTGATGACATAGATGACTAATGTGAAATGCAAAGAAGTTTTAAAGTAACTTGCCTGAGGTCATTGAGCTAATAGGTACTCAAAATTCTGATTCTAAATATGTAGGAAGCATGTTTAGTTTTAAGCATATAAAGAAAGAGCTTGAATGGGAGGTAGTACTGAGTCACAGAAAGAACATTAATTTGTTGCCAGAGGACTTGCATTCAGACTAGCACTCTGCTACTCACAGCTGTGTGACCAAACACTGCTAATAACAGGGTTGATGCAAACATTGTGGTTAAGGTGTAATGAACTCTATAAACTTTGCTTTTCATGTTTTCTTTGTTCTGATTATGTGAATATATCTAACTTTTAAAATGTGAGGGGTTTTGTTGTTTGGTTTGTCTTTCTGTAGCTCCGGGAGCAATATTCCCTTGCTCTTCTTGTCTTTTAGATATTCATTAACAAAATTAAGAAACACATAAACTCTGACTTTTGTCCTTCCTTCGATTGCATAATCAGTCTTAAAATGTTTATGGACTATGGACAAAAAAAATGAAAGGCATTAGACACGTGTGCTCCCTTGTATTTGAAGCAGCAGAAGATGGAGCAAATGACCACAGGAATTGAGGAAGAAATGTTTTAGTATCAATGTAACTTTTGAATGTCTAATAGTTTTGTAAACCATTAAAAGTTAGTTTTGGAGAGTAAAAATTTAGAATGTGTCAGTGATTCGCGATTGCGGTACTTTAATTTATTGACACAATCACAGTACCTGTACTCCAGATTTTCCTATCCGGAGTTGATGTCACAAAGTTTCCACAAATTATAAATAACGTGTAAACTGAAATTTTGCTCCTTAAGGGGACAAGTGTCTTCTTTTCTTCCATATTATTAACAAAGTTCCAGGGTCTCTGTTCTTGTTTCCAGAGTCTCCTGAGACTCAGTGTTTCCTGATCTACTTATGGTTTGGTTGTTTGATACCTCCTTGTATTACATGAGTCATTTAATTCTTCTTTTACCTTAATGTGGTCAAATTGATAACTTTTTCACACTATCCAACTAATACTTGTTGTAACTGAGGTTTACAACAATAAATGTAAAATAAAAAAGGACAACAAAGAGAATATTATGCAGCATGGGAAGATGAAAGAACTTTACCTCCTAATTACTAAGAGTATATAGTCTTGGAAAAGAGGGGCGGAACAACATGGCGTCGAGGAGACGCTGCCAGTAAGATCTCCCATTAAAAAAAGTTAATAGGGAGGAAAAGCGGCAGGTCCCAGTGAGAACTGGGACACTGAAGATAAACGGACGACTCCAGCAAACTGCCCAAAGAAGAAAGTTGCCATAAAAGAGGACGAGAAGGGAGGGAAGCGCAGAACCCTGCTCCCCTACCCCGCCCACAGAGGCGGCGGCACTCTCCGACCGGCAGAGAGGAGGAAAACAACAAACCAAAACGCCCAACAAGAAAAACGGACGCAGCAAGTGGGACTGTGAGTGGAAAGGAACTATTTCAGCCACCACACCCCGTGAACGGGAGCTGAGGCGAACCCTGCAGGATCCGCCGCGGAGGTGAGCTCCAGGCGCCATTAAAGAGAGCCCCGCCCCCCAGGAGGAGACCAGCACCAGCACACAGCCCCGGCCGCCCGGTAAGCTTGCGCGAAAGCGGTGCTCGGATTGCAGCTGCCCCGGTCCCCGCGCCTGCGACCTAGGCTTGCGGGGAGACGGCGGAGGCCCTCCCTGAGTGAGCAGGAACAAGGTGCCCAGGCAGGGGAGCGGGATTCAAAAGGCGCCATTCCCGCGCCACTGATCTGGGCTACAGCCCGCGTCCTGGAACTGAGGGCTTTGGAACTGAGACCCGGGCGGAGGCCCTCCCTGAGTGAGCAGGAACAAGGCGCCCAGGCAGGGGAGCGGGATTCAAAAGGCGCCATTCCCGCACCACTGATCTGGGCTACAGCCCGCGTCCTGGAACTGAGGGCTTTGAAACTGAGACCCGGGGCACGAAACTAGGGGCGTGGGTTCCCCACGACGGTGGGGCACAAGGCAGACACAGCACCCCAAAGCCGTTGAGGTGTACCCTACCATCCCCGCTCTGCTCCCTGTCCCACGGGGTGGAAAATCAGCTCCCCAAGGGCTCTAGGAGAGATCTCTGGCGCCACCTAGCGACTTGACCCCAGCACAGGCTACTGAAGGAGCTAGTGGCCAGCTGGGGAGTTAGCCCACACCGGGCCCCTTCTGAACAAGTAGTCTGAGCCCACAGGGAGAGCGAGCACCCACAGCCGGGGCAGACCAGGCGCGCAGAAGAGTGTGCCTGAGACAAGAAGCGCAGGGAGTGTGTCCCACATCACCATTTTAGAACAGGGACATTTCTTCAGTAAAGACTACCTGCAGAAGGCTTCCTCAGGAGCCAGAGGTGAGCGGGGGAAGTTCGCCCACGCCAGACCCCCTCTGGCCTGCAGTCCAAGCCCAGAGGGGAGCAGGAACCCACCGCCAAGGCAGACCAGGCGCACAGGGGAGTGTGTCCCCACATCGGCATTTTAGAACAGGGACCTTTCTCCAGTAAAGGCTGCTTGAAACTGACAGATGACTCCTGGAAGAACCAGAGGGGAACAGAGAAGCCCACCCAAGATGCCGGCCAGTCCCAACAACACAGTGTCCCAACGCATACAGCAAATTAGAAAACAGACAGTAGGGAGGAGAAGAACCACACGCAACCTAGCAACTCTCCAGAGAAAAAGCACACCACAAAAAGAAAGCCAGCCCCCAGATTGCAACGACAATAACTTGGAAGAATTTCTGAGCCTTCCAGAAAGAGAATTTAAAATTGCCATGATTAAAAAACTGACAGAAGTCATAAAGGAAAACAATGATAAGGGAAAAATAATCAACGATCAGAAGAATGCAATTGAGTCCCTAGAGAGGGAAAACAATGGTCAGAAGAAAGAAATTGAGTCCCTAAAGAGGGAAGTAAAAGAAATGCAGGAGATCAAAGAATTAATGGAAGAACTAAAGAATTCTGGGAAAAGCAATGAAAGCAGAATAGATGAAATGGAAGAACGAATAAGTAATCTTGAAGACACAGAAATAAAAAGAACCAAAACAGAAAAGGAAAGAGAAGTACGAAGGAAAAAGAACGAAGAAAGACTTCGGGAACTATCTGACTCCATGAGGAAAGGAAATATAAGAGTTATAGGAATACCAGAAGGAGAGGAGAGAGATGTAGGAACAGAGAAAATATTCAAAGAGATAATTGAAGAGAACTTCCCAAATGTGAAGAAGGAGCTGAAAATTGATATACAAGAAGCAAGAAGAACACCAAATTTCCACGACGAAAGGAAAAATACAGCAAGACACATAATAGTAAAGCTCCCAAGAATCCAGGACAAGGAAAAAATAATGAAGCTGGCAAGAGGGAAGAAACAGATAACATTCAAAGGAAAACCAATCAGGCTGACATCAGACTTCTCCGAAGAAACACTACGGGCAAGGAGAGAGTGGAGGGACATAGTCAACAGACTCCAAGAAAACAGATGCCAACCAAGAATACTCTATCCCGCAAAGCTCTCCTTCCTCTTTGAAGAAAGAATATGGACCTTCCCAGACAAACAGAAACTCCGGAATTTCATTGCAACTAAACCCCCACTCCAAAAAATACTACAAGGAGTCCTAAAGCCAGAACCTCAGAGCGACGAATAACAATGAAAGAAGGCCAAAAAAAAAAAAGTTATTAAAAGAATAAATAAATAAAATCAAAGGAAAGACAAACACAATGGCAAATACAGATGTTAACATATCAATATTAACTCTAAATGTAAATGGACTAAACTCTTCAATAAAAAGACACAGAGTTGCAGCCTGGATTAAGAATCAAAACCCAACCTTTTGCTGTCTCCAGGAAACACATTTAGCTACAAAAGATAAAAATAGGCTTAAAGTTAAAGGATGGAAAATAATCCTACAAGCAAATGGACCAAAAAAGAAAGCAGGAACAGCTATACTTATATCAGATAAAACAGATTTCAAACTCAAAAAGATAAAAAGAGACCCCAATGGTCACTACATTATGATCAAGGGGACAATACTTCAAGAAGAAATAACACTCATTAACATATACTCACCAAACGAAGGAGCACCAAAATATATCAGACAACTGTTGTCCTCTCTGAAAACAGACATCAGAGAAAACACATACGTAGTGGGAGACTTCAACACACCACTATCAACAATGGATAGATCAACAAGACAAAAAATAAGTAAAGAAACCAAAGCTCTAAATAAAGACCTAGAGCAATTGGGCTTAACAGACATCTATAGAACACTAAACCCCAAAAAAACGGAGTACACATTTTTCTCAAGCGCACACGGATCATTCTCCAGGATCGATCACATACTGGGGCACAAGACAAACATCAACAGATACACCTAGATTGAAATCATATCAACCATCTTTTCTGAGCATGAAGGCATCAAACTAGAAATAAACCATAAAAAGAAGGCAAGGAAGTTTCCTACCTCATGGAGATTAAAAACCACACTACTGGAAGACCATTGGACTAATGAGGAGATCAAAGAAGAAATTAAAAAATTTTTTGAATTGAACGACAAGGAGGACACCAATATCCTAAATGTATGGGATACAGCAAAAGCAGTAATAAGAGGAAAATATATACCAATAGAAGCTCACATCAAGAAACAAGAAAGAACGCAAAGAAACAACCTAATCTCGAAGCTCAAAGATCTAGAAAAAGAACAACAAAAAAACCCCAAAACCAGTAGAAGAAAAGAAATAATAAAAACCAAAGCAGAAATAAATGAAATTGAAACTAAAAAAACAATCCAAAAGATCAATGAAACCAAGAGCTGGTTCTTTGAAAAAATCAATAAAATAGACAAACCCCTAGCCAGGCTCACAAAGGAAAAAAGGGAGAAAGCACAAATAAACAGGATCATCAATGAAAGAGGAGAAATCACAACGGACACAGCAGAAATCAAAAGAATAATCAGTAACTACTATGAACAGTTATATGGAAACAAGTTTAACAATCTAGAGGAGATGGACAAATTCCTACAACTCTACAATCACCCAAAGCTAGATAAAGAAGAAATAGAACACCTAAACAGACCAATTACAATTAGCGAAATTGAAATGGTAATCAAAAACCTCCCCAAAAACAAAAGCCCAGGACCTGATGGATTTACAAATGAATTCTACCAAACATTCAGAGACGAATTAGTGCCTATCCTTCACAAACTCTTCCAAAAAATTGAGAAGGAAGGGACAATACCAAACACGTTCTATGAAGCCAACATTACACTAATACCAAAACCGAACAAGGACAACACAAAAAAGGAAAACTACAGGCCAATCTCCCTAATGAACACTGATGCAAAAATCCTCAATAAAATTTTAGCTATCAGAATCCAACAATGTATCCATAAGATAATTCACCACGACCAAGTTGGATTCATTCCAGGGGCACAAGGATGGTTTAACATCCGAAAATCAATCAACGTTATCCAACACATCAACAAAAAGAAATATAAAAACCATATGATAATATCAATAGATGCTGAGAAAGCTTTCGACAAAGTGCAACACCCATTCATGATAAAAGCCCTTGAAATTCTTGGGATACAAGGAACATACCTCAACATCATAAAGGCCATCTATGACAAGCCAACAGCCAGTATCATTCTCAATGGTGAAAAGCTGAAAGCAATTCCATTAAGATCTGGAACAAGACAAGGATGTCCACTCTCACCATTGCTTTTCAATATAATACTGGAAGTCCTAGCCAGGGCAATAAGACAAGAGAAAGACATCCAAGGAATCCAAATAGGAAAAGAAGAAGTCAAACTATCACTATTTGCAGACGATATGATATTATACATAGAGAACCCCAAAAACTCCACAGAAAAGCTAATTCAACTCATCAATCAGTTCAGTAAAGTGGCAGGATACAAAATCAACACGCAAAAGTCAGTAGCCTTCCTATACACAAACAATAAATCTGAAGAAGAAGAAATCAAAAAGACCATCCCTTTTGTTATTGAAACAAAAAAAATCAAATATTTGGGAATAAATCTAACAAAAGAGGTAAAGGACCTATACAAAGAAAACTATAAAACACTGTTAAAAGAAATAGAAGAAGACACAAAGAAATGGAGAGACATCCCCTGCTCATGGATTGGAAGAATAAACATTATTAAAATGGCCATCCTTCCAAAAGCCATATACAGATTCAATGCTATTCCAATCAAAATTTCAATGTCATTCTTCAAAGAAATAGAACAATTATTGATGAAATTCATATGGAATCACAAAAAACCCCGAATAGCCAAAGATCTCCTGAAAAAAAAAGAAGGGAATGGAGGCATCAGACTCCCAGACTTCAAACTATACTACAAAGCCATAATCATCAAAACTGCATGGTATTGGAACAAGAACAGACATACAGACCAATGGAATCGAATAGAAAATCCAGAAATAAACCCACAGATTTATGGTCAACTAATCTTTGACAAAGGAGCAAAGAATATGCATTGGAGCAAAGAAAGTTTGTTCAATAAATGGTGCTGGGAAAACTGGGTCGCTACATGCAAAAGAATGAAGCTTGACCACTACCTCACACCATACACAAAAATCAACTCATAATGGATTAAAGAACTAGACATAAGACCTGAAACCATAAAATATATAGAAGGAAATATAGGCGAAACACTACGTGATTTGCACATCAAAGACATCTTTACAGACACATCACCCAAAGCAGTGATAGTGAAGGCAAAGATAAACAGCTGGGACTACATCAAATTAAAGAGCTTCTGCACAGCAAAAGAGACAATAACAAAAACAAAGAGAAACCCCACCAACTGGGAGAACATTTTTGCACCCAACACTAATGATAAAGGACTGATCACAAAAATCTGCAAAGAGCTGATGAGACTCAACAACAAAGAAAATAATCCAGTCAAAAAATGGGCAGAAGAGCTTAAAAGAAACTTCTCTGAAGAGGAAATGCAAATGGCCAACAGGCATATGAAAAAATGTTCAACATCACTTGTCATCAGGGAAATGCAAATCAAAACTACCATGAGATACCATCTTACACCAGTGAGAATGGCACATATTAAAAAAACTAGCAACAACAAATGTTGGCGAGGGTGTGGAGAAAAAGGAACTCTTCTGCACTGTTGGTGGGAGTGCAAACTGGTCCAACCACTGTGGAAAGCTGTGTGGAGATTTCTGGACCTACTAAACATAGAGCTTCCATATGACCCAGCAATTCCACTCCTAGGTATTTACCCAAAGGACACAGTAACATCAATTCCAAAGAACACCTGCACCCCTATGTTTATAGCAGCACTGTTTACAATAGCTAAGCTTTGGAAACAACCCAAATGCCCAAAAATAGATGACTGGATCAAGAAGATGTGGTACATATATACCATGGAATATTACTCAGCATTCAAAAAAGATAAACACATGCAATTTGCTGCAACATGGATGGCGCTGGAAGGGATCATGCTCAGCGAAATAAGCCAAAAAGAAAAAGAAAAATACCGGATGGTCTCACTCATAGCAGGAATCTAGAAAACTTAAATAAGGGACCAGGAAAATGAATAACTATAAGAAAGTGAAAATCAAAATCAACAAAAAACTATGAACCAGAGACACTTTTAGGGGGGCGGGGGCGGGAGGGGAGGGATTGGGGTCAGAATGGGGGGGCTGCAATTGTATGGGGAATATAACAATAAAATTTATTAAAAAAAAAAGAATAAAGAAAAAAAAAGTATATAGTCAAGGCATAAGCACATAGCACTGAAAGAACAACTGAGCTATCTGTTAACTGTCTCCACGTGTATAGACACCTTGAGATATTTTTGTAACTGTTGCCATTAACTCTGTTGTCATTACTGCTCCTTTAGTTTAGCTTCAAGTCTAACTCTTTCAATGTGCTGGCATCACTGTAATATTTGAAAGTGTAACAGGAACCTAGAAAGAAGGTTTCAGGACTTAGACTGGTTTGCAAAACATATACAAAATAGAAAAGAAAAAAAGTTGTCATATACCATATTTTCTTTTTTTAATTTTATTTTTATATTCCCCATATAATTGCAACCCCCTTGTTTTGACACCAATCCCTCCTTTCCCTGCCCCCCCCATAGTGTGTCTCTGGTTCATTATTTGTTGATTTTGATTTTTTCTTTCTTATAGTTATTCTTTTTCCTGATATACCATATTTTCTCCATGTTCGGTCTTCCCGCTTCATATTTAATGTGTCCAGAGTTGAAATATATTTTGAAATGATATTTTCTTAAAAACCTGACAGTCATCAGGGAAAGAGTAAGTTGTCATTATATGCATATATGCAAACTGGTGTCTAAAAGGAATTTGTATTGAATTTTAATTTAAATGGGAATCTTGTTTATGTGAAGTGAAAGCTCTTCTAAAGCATTGAACATCTATCTGTCAAGACTTCCCAGCTAGGTTTTAAGAAAAGTAGTTTGTCATCTAGAAAAAAACTGCAATTTTTACCTAAATAGAAAGTGTAGGAAAAGCTGGTATTCCATAACATGCCTAGAAATTCTGCCAAGTCTTAAGATGCTAATGAGGTCAAAGTTTGAAGATGGACCATAAAATGTAGTGGGACTCTGTGACATTATCCATAATTGAAAGTAGCCTAACATATTCAGGAGACTTTTTTTAAAAAGATTTAGTTATTTATGCATACAAGGGCTAGGGTACAGGCCAGAGATTCAGGAGGTGAAAGGATTCACCAGAGACAGAGTGGGGATCAGGACAGGCAGATTGACCGAAGTACACTGCTGAGAGGAGCAGCGGGCGAGTTAGGAGAGGTCTGCTGCACCGTGTGGGTTGCTCCCTGGCTGGCCAGGGATCAAATTGTTGCTGCAGGGGCTGTGGATTGCTTCATAGTGCGGTGCTCAACCCCTTGCTCCACCAGTGATGCCCTCAGAAGACATTTTAGATGTCAGAAAGTAAATGCAGATTTACTTTTAAATTCTGAGTTATGCTGAAAGAAAAATATTTGTGTAATTACAAGAATAAAGGAATGTTATTGGCAAGTTAAGCAAAATTATCTTCATTTAATATAGTTTTTAAACTTGAAAAGCTACTGTAAAATGAATGAGGTATCTCAAAACTGTTGACGACTTTAATTGAGGGATTTGTGTATTTCTTTCTGTGATTCTCACAGCTTGCTAGTTGTGACTCACTGCTTTTTAAAAAATGGATTTAAAACAAATGTGGTTAGATTAAATATATCCATGTCCAGTTGAATTGCTTAATTAATAAGTAATTGTGTTTTCTTTACTTTCTAACACTTTTAAGACATTAGTTAATACACCATGTAGACTGAAATTTCTACAAATTTATACTACCATATTTTAAGAATTATCTTTTTTAGAAAAAGTTTTAAAAGTATTTATGAGATGTTTTCACCAGAAAATTTATTACAATTGATGGTGATTAAACGAGTTTCATTTTCATTGTAGAAATTCTTTTTAAGCTCTCATATAGATTGGGAATTAAATGATATTGAAAGAAATATCTAATATTATTTTATTTTTATTTCATTTTGGAGGGCTTGTGTGTCATCTCTAAAATTTTTTATTAAAGTAACATTGCATTGACATTATGTTTCAAGTATGTATCACTGAAAATGAACAAGTATATACACGATATTAAGTTTTCCTCTACAAATCCAGTTCTATCCTTCTCCAATTTTAAAATGTTTAAATGACCTATCTCCAAAAATAATGATGATGATGATAATAATAATAACTATTTTTTGAGGCCACTTATTACTGAGATGGCAGGCATTAAGACATTTAATTAAATGGCAAATTAAAAGGCAAATTATAAATACAGCCAGCTATGTACTGGTCTTCATACACCCTTGCTTTTCTCCCAGTATCAATTAAGCCTATTACAAATACTCAGGTGATCTTTAGCTCAGAATTGCAAGTTTTGGGACATTTTGTTTTAGAACTTCTCATTTAATTGCATTCCATAAATGATCTAAAAGCTAAAAAATAAAAAGATAGCTTTTTGGTGTCTTTCATATCCCCATGTTCTGAATAATTATAATTGTGTATGATGTTAATATAAATACTAAGTTTTATAAATTAAACTGTTATTATGCAAAAATGTTTCATTTTTTTAAAAAGCGATTGAATATCTTTGTTTATCAGAATCCTAATAAAAAGAAGAGTGGAATACTGTAGCTTGATACTAATAGATCAGATTTAGTTCCTTTGATCTGCTTAAGTTTCCACAGGGATGGATCTTAAAATAGCTCCCATATCATACTAAGATATTTGCAACTTGCTGCTTTTGCCACCGGTGATACCAATTGCCAGCCATTGTTCCAGGGAAATCACATGCAAGCATGACCAGACTTTCTCATTTTCATTATTGTTATTATGCTCCATAAGTTAAGAGAACATGTTAAAAACATTTCCTATAATCATATGCCACTTTTGAGATTATGATTGGTGGAATTAAATTAAGCTTTCTGTTTTTTGACCCCTGATATTTTACATCAACATTCCATAAAGAAATGATCATTTTTTTAGGGAAGAGAAATGATTCACCCCAACATGATGAGTATAATGGACAAACTGAATTTAAAATGATTTATTTATTTTTAACAGAGGTATGTTTCATTTATTTATTTGTTTGTTTATACATGCACTGGGTACAGTCAGAAGCGCGGGAGGGTGAGAGAATCCACCAGAGCCAGAGCGGGGAGCAGAGCAGGCAGAAGGACCGAAGTACACTGCTGAGGGGAGCAGCGGGCGGCAGGAGAGGTCTGCGCGCCATGTGGGACCCTCCTCCTGTGGCCGGGGAGCAGCCGGGGATCGAACCGGCGCGGCAGAGGCCGGAGGCAGCTTCGCAACCCAGCGCTCAACCGCTGCGCCACCGGGGAAGCCCATGAATTTAAAATGATTTAAATTAATAACTTTAGAAAGAGTATAAGTGGGGTGAAGTGTTTATTAAAAGAGAGAATTGGTGTTTTTAAAATTTTACTCATTATATGTAAAAAAATAAAAAGTAGTCCTTACCCCCCAAAAAAAGAGATATGGTAGAAAAACTCAGTCTCTAACTCTATTTATTGCATGGGATAATTGGCAAGTCACACACATCCCCAAATATTGATAATGTAGTAAAAAGCTTTTGTGATAGAAGAAAATATCATCCTATTAAAATATATTTTATTTTTATATGTTACTAATTCTGTTGTTACAGGCAAACTGTATATGTATATATATACATATTATATATATCCACATATTTTATATATATATATATATACACACACATATACTGCTTACCTATTTGAAGAAATCAAAATGAGAAAGTGGCAAAGGGAGAATAGTCAGGTCTGAGAGATACTATGAATAACAAAGAAAATAAATGATGGAATGTTTTTGAAGAATAACTTCTTGCTACCATTCTTTTCATCACAGACCATTCCTAGGTATCAAAGATGAAACCAAAGGAAGCTTGAAATTTAAAATATGGGACTTAGTAAGTACTATACAAAAATCAGGAGGCTGGCTCATGAACATAAGCTGTTGTAGAGATGCTGGCTTGTTAAAAATGACATATAGATAATAGCACTTCCAGATCATTGGTACTTTGGGAGGGGTGCATAGTTTGATAATATACATTTGTAGAGGTGCGAACATATATCCCTAAAACACACTCTGTTGTAAATCATCATTACCTCAATAAATATAAATTAAATATAACATAATTTTATACCTCAATGAATATAATTTACCTCAAGAAATAAAATAAATAACACTTTCTCTATATGATAGTGTGAAATATTATAAAATGACTGAAATGACTACCTTACATTCTCAGATCTAGTACTGTTCAACTGGAAAAAGGAAGGTAATGAAGACATGACTTATTGTGAAAAAGAATAATTAGATTTTTAAAAATCATTCAAGTCTTGATATATAATGTAATTAATCATATCAAACTGACTTAATGACTTAGCATAGGCATTGGTAAACTACACATCATTGCTTGTGCTCGAAAAGTTGACCAACTGCAGGAAAGTTGTCTTCATTTTACATGTTAGTTTCCTATAGATATTTTGTAACCTTAAACAAAAGTTTTACCCGAAATTGTCTGTATTTATATTTTCTAACATGAAAGAAAAAATAAAAACCAAATACAAGACAGTTATGTTATTTAGATTCCAAAAGAGATGATTCCTTAGGTTAAACAACCAGCTATGATTTGGGACATGACAGGAAATCATTGGGCCAAAATATCCACTCTAAGGACTGAATGATCCAAATTCCTAATGGATCCTCAAAGTATATTTTTATGTGTGTGTGTCTTTCAACAGTACTCTGACAATAGCCTTGTTTCGTTTTGTTCTGTTCTGCACAGAGATTGTATGGAGGGCTTTTTTTTTTTAATCTTTTTAGAGGTTTTTAAACTTTCTTCAGGTATCAAAGCAAAGTTATGGATTTCTTATACAAAAGATATCAATGTGTATAAAAGCATTTGTATACAATTTCAAGATGTTCACAGATCCCTCAAAGCTTCTGTGTACCTGGTCTTAGTTAAAAAACTATTTTGCCATCTAACATGTGCCGTGAACTTGCTGTGAGCACAGCCTTTCCCCTGTCACTGAAGCCTATTTAGCTTTTATAATATGATATTCTTGCCTGCCAATAGGTATAATGCTTGCTGGAGAATAGAATAGCAAAGGAGAGGAGCTTTGTCTGCTCGTAGTAAACCCCAGAAGGGTACATACCAATACATAAAGTAATGAGCAAACCTTAGATTTTAGGCAGTCCATCATCACCAACAGCCCCAAAGTAATCAAAGCTAAAATTTGTCTAATTTTCAAATTTTAGCTCTCAATTTTACAGATTTGATAGACAAATGTATGTTTTATACAAGTAATTTTAGAAGAATTTGTATTTTCCTATTTTAAATGACTAAAAAATAAGTATTTATGACTTCCCAACTAATCCTGATGGCAGAAAAAAATGGACACAAAAGAGAATATGGCTGTTTTCCAAGCTTTTCTGCTAAGAATAGTGCAATGGTGAAGAAGAAGTAGGTACAGCAGTTAAATCTTTTGCTTAGATTTTTTTTTTTTTTTTTTACAATTAGGAATTGCATTCATCATACAAAGTCTTACTGACAAATAGATCCCAATAGCTTACACTGAGGACCTTTTATAAAGCTGATGAGTGAAAATTATATTAGTTAAGCATCAGGATGACAACAACAGTGAAAATCTTCTCCACTCCCCCTTGGGGAAAAGTCAGATATTTTTTTAAGAATGCCAATTTTTTTTTAAAAATTACTAAAGCAACAAGCATACTGTGAGAGAGATAAATTAGGAAGAATTTGAGTGAGATATACATTTTAAAAGTTGAAGAATGAGATTCTACTTCCAGCCACTATGTAGTAACAGATATTGGATTTATGTTTCTGCCTGATACAAATGAAAAATGAAATATAATATACGAATTATTCATTTTCAAAAAACTGGACGTCAGGAGTTGAGTGTCAGTGACCCTAAGAAGTAGGAAACAAATTAGATGAACACCAAGATGCCCCAACTTATTGTCAAGAAACAGTTTCCAGATTATGGCACAGATAGAAGGAATCTAAATCTAGACTGGGTCATCTCTCTGAGTTCAGGAGACATAGTTGGAGGCCAGAAAGACCAAGGCTACTGGAGTTCACAAGTGCGTGGAGAGAAGAGTATATAAAAGACACACTGACAAAGCTCACTCAAGAAGAAACAGATCAATTTAATGGTCATATTCCCTCTAAATGGAATTTTTAGCTAAAAATATTTCCACAGAGAAAAATCCAAAATCAAATTTCTCTATTGGTGAATTCTACCCAAATGTTTAAAGAAAATAACAATCTTACAGGGCCTCCCCGGTGGCGCAGCAGTTGAGCGCTGGGTTGCGAAGCTGCCTGCAGCCTCTGCAGCGCCATTTCGATCCCCGGCTGCTCCCCGGCCACCAGAGGAGGGTCCTGCACGGCGCGCAGACCTCTCCTGCCGCCCGCGGCTCCCCTCAGCAGTGTACTTCGGTCCTTCTGCCTGCTCTGCTCCCCGCTCTGGCTCTGGTGGATTCTCTCACCCTCCCGCGCTTCTGACTGTATCCAGTGCTTGTATAAAATAAATTAAATAAATAAATAATCTTTTTTTAAAAAAAAGAAAATAACAATCTTACAAAACTTGTGCCAGAAAATTAAAAAGAAAAAGAAAAAACACCCAAATTTATTCTGAGATCAGATTTACATAGAAACAAAAACCAGGGAAAGACTTTCCAAGATGAAAGCTACAAACTAATATTTTTCATAACCATAGATGCAAAAACGTTTGAAAAAGTTTTACCACATTGAATGAAAAAGTAGATTCCAAATGTGGGTTTTCTCAGGGAGGCAAGGTGGATTTAACATTTTAAAATCTATCAATATAATTTTTCATATTAATAGACTGAAAAAGAAAGGCATCTGAAAATCTCAGGTAGTGCAGAAAAGGCATTGAGCAAAATCCACATCTATTCTCTCTCTTTTTTTAAGATTTTTATTTATTTACTGGGGTACAGGCCAGAGGTGCGGGGGTGTGTATGAGAGTATTCTCCAGAGACAGAGTGGGGAACAGAACAGGTGGTTTGACTGAAATACACTGCTGAGGGGAGCAGTGGGCAAGAAAGGGGAGGTCTGCGGTACTACTATGTGGATTAGTTCTCTGGCAGGGGGGTCAAACTCATGCTGCAGTGATTGGAAATAGCTTGATAGCACTGACACTTTAACTCCTGCACTGCCAGAGAGGCCCCTAAAAATAAACTTTCTTAAAAAGTTAAACATATAGGGCCTCCCATGGTGACCCAGCGGTTGAGCGCTGGGCTGCGAGGCTGCCCGCAGCCTCTGCAGAACCGGTTCGTTCCCCGGCCACTGGTGAGGGTCCTTACAAAAAAAAAAAAAAAAAGTTAAACATATATTTCTTATATGACACAGTCATCTCATTCCTAGGTATTTATTCAAGAGGAAAGTAAATATATGTCCATATAAAACCTAGTAAATAAATGTTCACAGATTTTTGGTGATACCCTAAATTGCAAATATTTCATATGCTTATCAACAGATAAACAGATACACCAATTGTAGAATAAACATATACTATAAATCTATAGTGAAAGAATGGAATATTAAAATCAGCAACATGGATGAAACTAAGGATAATGATGTTGCATGTAAGAAATTAGAACAAGAAAATCACATACCATCTGATTCTAGTCATACAAAATTCCGAAAAAATAAACTAATCTACAATGATAGAAAGCAAACTGGTGATTTCATGAGGACATTTATGACAGCAAAGGGCAAGGGAGGAGAATTACAAAGGAACACAAAGAATATCTCTGGAGTGATTTGTGCATGTCAAGCCTTACCAAATTAAGCTTTAAATATGTGCAATTTCTTTTAAATTATACCCCAATAAAGTGTTGGGAAAAAGCTTAAAGACTGAAAACTGACCTTAATTCCATCATTGAGTCATGGAAAAGTAGAGGACAGTTCAATTTATAAAATTATATAAGATTACTCATCAAATTTGCTATTATGAAATCTGTTAGAATAAAAATTTTTATTTTTGACTATATGAAGTATATCCAGTAGAGTTATGAAGAATATTTAGAATAAAAGGACACTTTTAAGTTGCTGGCATACCAATTAAGATATACTTTTAATATAAACATATATTTCACACACAGATAGATATCCATACACACATATACATATACAATATATATTGTCTGTGCATACTACAGGTACATTATTTTTATGTTGCATTTTTATAGTCCATTTATAACTTCATTTGTCTTTGCTATCCTTAACTTTTTAGTTTTAATCATTATTGAAGGAATGTTTCATTTTCAAGATTCTAGTTCTAGGGACTGCTTGTTACCAGCAAATTAAGAAGAAACAAGTAATCATTCTCTATGAATTTTATCATAACCGCATTCCCCAAAGAAATGGAAGAATATACACAAGTCAAAAAATTTAAAATAAAGGGAACATCCCCAGCCACTGGCGAAGGTCCCACATGGCGCAGCAGACCTCTCCTGCCAGACCCGCTGCTCCCCTCAGCAGTATATTTCGTCAGTCTGCCTGTTCTGTTCCCTTCTCTGGCTCTGGTGAATTCTCTCACCCTCCTGTGCCTCTGACTGCACCCAGTGCTTGCATAAATAAATAAACAAATGTTTAAAAAAAAAAAAAAACTTCCTATAGATTAAAATGTCCACATTAGTTAACAAAGCAAATTCAGTGTCTCCATAGTTCAAAATTGCCCCACAAACTGCAGGAGTGCTGTTTCAGACTCTAATCTGAATTTAGTTAAATATGATTGTTAACTATCTTACGAAAGTCTCAAAACTACTTCTTTCCATTCTATCCAGTTCTAATAAGCGTAATAATTTAAAATTCATTGACCTGATTAAGAATATGCTTTAAAAGAGTTCCCTCCATTTCTATAAATCCTTTTTAAGAAAACTGGTTGATCCAGTCCAAATAATCAGTCATTTATGCAAAGCTGTGCACACTAACATGTTTTTTTATCCTGATAAGAATGCAGTCATCGGTAGGTATCTGTGAGTGGAGGGGAGTGCTTCTAGCACACCTGCAGATGCAGAGATCTATTGATGCTCAAATTCCTTATATAAAATTGTATTTGTATTTAAACTATACACATCCTCTGGATTACATATATGACCTAAAACAGTATAAATGCTATGTAAATAGTTCCATTAAGGAAATAAAGACAATGAAAACATTCAATAGAGATTCAACTATCATGAGCCTAAATTACATAGTATGTATTTTTGATCCATGCTTAAATCTGTGCAGCTGACCTGCTGACTATATCAAACTTTTAGTGTAAATATAGATAGAAAATATTTTAATCAAAGGTTGAGTAAAATATTAGCCCTTCTTAGTGTTTAATTTGTTCTTAGTAGGGCCTCCCTGGTGGCACAAGAGTTTAAGTACCACATTATGAGGCAATCCGCAGCCACGGCAGTACGAGTTCAATCCCCAGCCGGCCAGGGAGCAATCCACATGGCACAGCAGACCTCTCCTGTCTTGCCTGCTGCTCCCCTCAGCAGCGTATTTCAGTCACTCTGCCTGTTCTGTTCTCCACTCTGTCTCTGGTGAATCCTCTCATCCCCCCTCCCCCACATCTCTGGCCTGTACCCCAGCTTTTGTATGCATAAATAAGTAAATCTTAAAAAAAATAATTTGTTCTTTAGTGGGTGTTAATAAAAATAACTGTCTATTTAAATAGCCAAACTGTGACTTAGATCTGGATTTTCTCCCCCAGAGATTAAGGATGGCTTTAGAAAGTCTGCTGCTTCCTACATTGAAAAAAATAAATTTTGTAAGTTAGCATTTTTCTGGGAAGGGGGTCAAATCTTTAAATGGATTCTCAGATGGGTCCTAACTCAAAAGAGTTTAAAAGTCACTGAATCAGGGGTTCCTCTATCACAATATTTCTTAATATCATAGAAGGTCATCTTAACCCCTCAAATACTGATAGATTTGAGTACTTAACAACAATGTATCAGTTAATTATTGTTGCATGACAGGCCATGCCAAACTTAGAGAATAAACAGCAATTCCTTTACTTTCAAATCCCTTCTGTTGGCAATTTGACTGGGCACAGCAGAGATGGCTTATAAGTGCTCTATAGTGTCTTAAATACATACTATGTAATTTAGGCCTATGATAGGTGCATCTCTATTGAATTTTTTCCTTGTCTTTATTTCCTTAATGAAACTATTTACATAGCATTTATACTGTTTTAGGTCATATATGTAATCCGGAGGATGTGTATAGTTTAAATACAAACACTACACAATTTTATGTAAGGAATTTGAGCATTGACAGATCTCTGCATCTGCATGAGTGCTGGAAGATTCAAATAAATGGGGATTATTGAAAAGCCAGAAAGGCAGAAATACCTGGAGGCTCCTTCACATACATGTTTGGTAAGTTTTATTTCTAAGAGGACCCTAATGAAATCACTTCACCTTTTAGGACATAGACACAAATGTTCTGTAGCATCACTTCTGCCATTCCCAATTGCCATTCTGTCTATTCTCTATCCACAGCCTATTTACATCCAAAGGAAGAACACAGAGAGCCAACAACTAGAAATAAGCTAAACATCGCTCATATGAATGCATAGATAAATTATGAAATGTGTATAAAGTGAAATACTTAATTTTTATACAAAAGTATAAACTATTGATACATGTAATAATTAACATGGATGAATTTCACAACAGTATATTTTGGGAAAGAAGCCAGGCATTATAGTATCATACTGTATAATTCGTTTATATAGAGCTCAAGAACAGGCAAAACTGATTTGTGACTATGAAATTCAGAATTCTTGTTACCTTGGGAAGTATACTGAGGAAACTCTATGGGGTGATGAAAATGTGCATATTTTATCTGGGCAGCGATTACATGGGTATGTAGATCAATAGAGATTCAGCAAATTATACTGTTAAGGTTTGTGCATATTATTTTATGTATATTATTCTCTAATTTAAAAATAAAATGGAAGAAATTTCAGTAAAGTTAGAGAGAAATCATAATGGAAGAGTGGTATAAAAACAGACTTGGAAATTTTATCAGGGACTTCAGTTTTCTCTGACAAGGGGACAAAGGCTGTACAGAGGAGCAAAGATAATCTTTTCAACAAATGTTTCTAGAACAACTGGACATCCACATGCGAAAAAATAGATTGAGACATAGAATTGGCAAAAATTAAGTCAAAACTGCAAAACTCCTAGAGGATAACATAGGGGGAAATCTAGATGGCCTTGGGCCTGGCACAGTGGTAACTCTCATTCATTACTGTTGGGAATGCCAAATGGTACAGTCACTTTGGAAGACAAAGTGCTCCTGGGTATTTAACAAAAGGAACTGAAAGATTGTCACAGAAAAATGTGCATATGGATGTTTATAGCAGCCTATTTATAACTGCTAAAACTTGGAAGCAAACAAGAGGTCCTCATTGGATGAGTGGATAAATAAACAGTGGTACATCCCCATAATATGATACTATTCAGGGCTAAAAAGAAATGCACCATCAAGCCATGAAGAGACCTGATGGAAACTTCAATGCATAAAACTAAGTGAAAGAAGTCGATCTGAAAAAACTACATACTCTATGATTCCAACTCTATGATATTCTCGAAACAACAAAACTATGGAAATGGTAAAAAAGATCAGTGACGTCCAGGGCTAGCGGTGGTCAGGTTATGGATGAATAGACAGACACAGTATATTTAAGGTAATGAAAATTATCTGTTTGATACTCTAATAATAGATTCTTCTTCTTCTTATTATTATTATTAAATATTTGTCTGAACCTACAGGATATACAATGCCAAGAATAAACCCTAATATAGAGGCTCCTTGTTGGCGCAAGGGGTTAAGCACAGCACTGTGAAGCTATCCGCAGCCTCTGCAGCATGAGTTCGATCCCCAGCCCACCAGGGAGCTGACCAATATGGTGCAGCAGACCTCTCCTGTCTCACACACTGTTCCCCTCAGCAGTATTTCAGCTAGTCTGCCTGTTCTGCTCCCCACTCTGTCCTGGTGAATCCTCTCACCTCCTGCACCTCTGGCCTGTACCCCAGTTCTTGTATGCATAAATAAATAAATCTTAAAAAAAAAAAACCTAACATAAGATATGGATTTTTGGATGATTATGATGTGTCTATGTTGGTTTATAAATTGTAACAAATGTATCATTCTGATGGGGATACTGATAAAATAAGAGGCTATGCATAATGAGGGCAGGAGATAGATCTCTGTACTTGCCTCTTTTGCTATGAACCTACAACTGCTGCTAAAAAATGTTTATTTTAAAAAAATTCTATATTAATTCATGTTAAGTCCTAAGAGTATGTCCCATCTTTGGTGTGATGAGTATAACAAAATAACAGAGATGATTGTTGAAGCAATTATTAACATTAGTTGATCTTTTTGTGGTGTTAAGGAGGCACATCTAACCAGCTATTAAGTGATGGTGTTAGTTATATTCCTTTTGTTTATAGGGTGCATAAATCAAATATGAGCTATATTAAACAAACAGGAGAATTTATCTCATATATATACATACATATATGCCTATATATCTGTATGTATATTTGTGCGTATCAGTACTTTCTTATCCAACACAAGGACGGGAATTTCATTTCAAATAGAACATGAGACTTGGACAACATGTAGTCTTACATTTCACTTGGAGGAAAATTTAGCAAGTAGTGATCAAGCAACTGTTTATTTTATATAAAAGATATGGTTTGATTGTTCTGATGTTCCATTCAGTTCTTGAATCAAATCAGATTTTTTTTCTTGTCAATAACTATAACAATAACTATATAAAATTGGCATTTAATCATGACATATTATATTTATTTATTTCTTGTAGTAACACTGAAAGGTAAGTGCTATCATTTCCATTTTACAAATATGCACAAAGCAACTTAAAAGGTTAAATGATCTACATATATGCAAGAAACTGGAGGTTTAAATTCTTTCTGCATCCAAAATCAAAGTTAATTTCATCATTCTATATTATTCTGAAACATTTTGAAAAAATTATTATTCTCTATTTTGTATTAGTTCTATGCATTTTACATTGGGATTGTTAAGTTAAATATACTCTCAAGGTCACTATGGATATAGGTAATGTGGTGTTAGCCAGTATCGATCTATATATCCTTTTCTCTCAAAATTGCAAAATCTCTTCAAGTACATTCTGAAAGGAGCATTTAGAATAAATGTTGCAAATGCCAAACAGATTGTGATTTGGTTTTGTGAAAAGAGAGAGAGAAAGAAAGAGAGAGAGACATTAGAAAATGCCATTTTTAGTCAAGCTACTATAGCACAGTCAGCATTGTTTTTTTTTAAGATTTATTTATTTATGCATAAAAGAGCTGGGGTACAGGCCAGAGATGTGGGGGTTGAGGGGATTCACCAGAACAGGCAGACTGACTGGGGAACAGAACAGGCAGATTGACTGAAATACACTGCTGAGGGGAGCAGTGGGCAAGACAGCAAAGGTCTGCTGTGCCAGGTGGGTTGCTCTATGGCCGGCTTGGGATCGAACTCATGCTGCAGAGGCTGCGGATTGCTTCATAGTGTGGTGCTTAACCCCTTGCACCACAAGGGAGGCCCCAGCATTTTGTTTTTTGAGAGTAACATCAAGAGACAGCTATAGAAAAGTGTACTAGCCCCTCTCCTGTTAGCTGCAAAAAGGTGAGAAGTTGTTTAGAAACATCTATTCACTTCCTAATGAATTCAACTTTTATGTATTGGGAACTTTTATTTTCAATCATTTGAGCAAATATTATCAGCAGGATTTTTTTTTAAAGATTTATTTATTTATTTATTTATTTATTTATTTATTTATACAAGCATTGGGTACAGTCAGAAGTGCCGGAGGGTGAGAGGATTCACCAGAGCCAGAGCAGGAAACAGAACAGGCAGACTGAGGAAACACACTGCTGAGGGGAGCAGCGGGCATGGCAGGAGAGGTCTGTGCACCATGTGGGACCCTCGCCTGTGGCTGGGGATTGAAACAGCACTGCAGAGGCTGCAGGAAGCTTCGCAGCCCATTGTTCAACCGCTTCACCACCAGCGGAGGCCCTCAGTAGGATTTTATATGTCCTAAACTGTCTCTCTTTCAAGCATTAAGAAGTGCCTACAGGGGGGCTTCCCTAATGGCACAAGGGGTTAAGTCTCAGCACTATGAAGCTATCCACAGCCACTGCAGCATGAGTTTGATCCCCCGCCAGGGAGCTAACCCACATGACGCAACAGACCTCTCCTGTCTCACACTGATCCCCTTAGCTGTGTATTTCAGTAGATCCTTAGCTATGTATTTCTGTCTCTGGCAAATCCTCTCACCCCCCCCCCCACACACACCTCTGGCTTGTACCCCAGTTCTTGTATGCATAAATAAATAAATCTTAAAAATAAAGAAGTGCCCACAGGATACATTACTTATTTAGTATTCTTGTCGCCAAACATCTTTTCTCTAATTAGGAAGAAACAATCAGGCAAATTCAAATAGAAAAACATTCTGTAAAATAATTTTCCTGGACTCTTAAAAATGATCAGTGTCATGAAACATGAGAAAAGCTGGAAGACTGTTCCAGATTAAGGAAGAATAGAGTTATATCAAGTAAATGAAATGTGAAATATCTGATTCAACTCTGGATTGAAAGAGCGTGCAAAGAAGGAAAGATAGAAAGGAGAGGGATGAAGGACACTCTTGGGACAACTGGAGAAATTTGGATAGGTATGTGAGACAACATCAGTGCTAAATTCTCTGAGTGTGACAACATGTGGTGATCCTGCAGAAATACTTTCCTTCTTGTGCGGTCTATTCTGAATTATTCAGGAGTTAGTAAGAACAACAGGTAGCTGTTGGCTCTGGAATTCTACATTTTGATGAATAAGACTGCCTCATCCTAACCATTTTCAGTTTTCAAAAGCATTGCTATTTTTAGTCCATTTTCAGGCAGTCAACTTTCCATATCTTTATGTCATTTTTATTACCTTTCTCTAAATGCTTTCTAGCCTTATAGCCCTGTGTCTTTCTTAAAGTGTAGTGATTAGAACCAAAAAAGTATTTCCAATGTTGAAGTACAGTAGCATAGGATCATTCGTTATATCCTTAGTACTCTTGCTTGTGGCATTTAGGATTAGTTTTTGGCAGAAAAGCTTTTTAGGACAATGTTTTATAGGGAATTACCTAAAATGACTATGGTTCCCTTGTTCAACAACTCACCTAAGTATCCTGCCACTTGATATCACTGGCTTGGCCCTTTTACCACTTGAAAGTTTATTGTCAAATGAAAATTGGTAGATTTTAATGTGTACTTGTATGGCCCATCACATTTTTTTTAAAGATTTATTTATTTATGCATACAAGAGCAGGGGTACAGGTCAGAGATGTGGGGCGGGTGTGTGTGTGTGTGTGTGTGTGTGTGTGTGTGTGTGTGTGAGAGAGGATTCACCAGAGACAGAGTGGGTAACAGAACAGGCAGATTGACTGAAATACACTGCTGAGGGGAACAGCAGTCAAGTCAGGAGAGGTCTGCAGCACCATGTGGGTAGCTCCCTGGCCGGAGATATAACTCATGCTGCAGAGGCTGTGGACAGCTTCACAGGCTGCATCTTAACCCCTTGAGCTACCAGGGAGGCCCCACTCCATCACATTTTAAATATGAAACTTATCTGGCTCCAATGTTGATTCAGAGGACATCAGTCATCAGCTATGTTTCTTCAGAAACTCACTAAATTCTTCCATTGCTACTCTTCAGCTGCTCCTTCTAAATTTTACTCATAGGTCAAATAAGACATTAATATTATATGTGTATGTACCTACATCTTTTGTATATACCAACTTATACATCTAAGTGTGTTTTGTAAGAGAGGAATAGCAAGAGTGTGAATCCAAGTAAGAGTATAGGGTAGAATGTAATAAAAAGATTATGTGCTGGACCTCCCTGGTGGCGCAGGGGTTAAAGACAGCCCTATCACGCTATCGCCAGCCACTGCAACCGGAGTTTGATCGCCAGCCGGGCAGGGAGCTAACCCACATGACACAGCAGAACTCTCCTGTCTTGCCTGCTGCTCCCCTCATCGTATTTGAGTAGATCCTCCCGTTTTACTCCCCACTCTGTCTCTGGTGAATCCTCTCACCTACCCTGCACCCCTGGCCTACACCCCAGCTCTTGTATGCATAAACAAATATTTTTTTTAAAAAGATTATATGCTTTGGAACAAGACCAATATCCCTGAAACCCTGACTTCTGACCATGTTAAACCACGGAAACTCGCTGAGGATTCATGGCCTTTCAGAGTAGTTATATGGAATATAGCTTGGTTTAAAGTTGGTCTTGAGTCATTATAAGACCTTTTTTTCTTATTCCACTTGAGAAAGTATAAAAATAGTAATGAGTAACATTTATTAAGTCCTTGTCATGTTCCTAGTCTGAGCATGGAAAGAGGAGTTTGTGTAGATTAGTAGCATGAAAGTCAGGAAGAAGGGCTAAGAAGAAGGGTTCTGGAACTAGCCTTGTTGAGTTTAGGATAAATTAATCCCAATATCCTGTGCCTCAGTCCTCTCATCTTTAAAATGGGTAGATAATAACAGTACCTTTTTCATGAGAAATTGTGAGAATTAAACGAGGTATTTGGTAAACACTTAGCATGGTGTGTGATGCTAATACATGTTAGCTTTTTCTAAAATAAAAGATTTATTTTATTTATTTATGCATACAAGATCTGGGGTGTAGGCCAGAGGTTTGGGGGTGGGGGTGGGAGGATTCACCATAGACAGAGTGAGGAACAGAACAGACTGAAATACACTGTTGAGCGGAGTAGTGGGCGAGGCAGGAGAGGTCTGCTGTGCCATGTGGGTTAGCTACCTGGCCAGAGATCAAACTCTTGCTGCAGTGGCTGCGGATAGCTTCATAGTGCTAAGATTTAACCTTTTGCACAACCGAGAAGGCCCTATGTTAGCTTTTATTTTTAAAGTATTATTCAATGAGTTTGGTAAAATCACTATCCCCATATTATATTTAGGAAGATGATAAGCAAGTAACAATAATATGCCTAAGGAATTTTGTTTCTCTAAAAAACAGAATTAAGATTTGATTCTTGTCTATGTTATTAATTACTCGTATTTCTCCTTATTTCTCTTCAAGTCATTCCCCCACTTTGGGAATTTTTAATAGTCTGATACAGGAATTTATCAAAAATCTTTTTAAAATCTTAAATATAAAATTTACCTCCAAATCTCCTTAGTAGTGCTTCCAAAAACTTTAAAGTTATGAGCAAACATCATTTCTGCAGAAATCATGTTGACTCCACCATACTAAATGATTCTCTTTTGGCTAGTTAGCTATCCTGCCCTTTTACCAATAACCTCAGAAAATTACACAGTTGATTGGAAATTTGAAAAGGAGAGTGTGACCCTACGTGTGGCGTTGCTGTAATTATAGATGTAATGACCCCAGGCCCTCTTTTCCAGTTGCTCTAGGGTCTCTGCTGATGCACCACTCATTTCCTTTTTCTCACATTCTATTTACATATATTTGTTTCCCTTCTGATTCTTTAGAGCACAAGATACGATAGAGATGAAAGATGAAAGAAATATGTACTAAACAAGGCATGTTAAAATTAAGTATTAAATTTGAGGGTGGAAAGAGGGATTTGATGTTATTCACTTTAGGTTAGTCTTTTCTTTCATATTGTAGTATTTCGGTATTCTGTAACCTTACTTTAGTGAGCATTTCATCTATTCATTTTATTTTCAAATAATACTGTAACTTCAAAAGGGCAGAACTGAAATCCCAATGTCACATGATATTCTTCACATGGTATTTCTTTTAAAAACATGTACTTTTTTTTAAGATTTATTTATTTATGCATACAAGAAGCGGGGTACAGGCCAGAGACATGGGGGGTGAGAGGATTCACAGAGTGGGGAACAGATCAGGCAGATTGACTGAAATACACAGCTGAGGGGAGCAGCGGGTGAGACAGGAGAGGTCTGCTGTGCCATGTGGGTTGCTCCCTGGCTGGCCTGGGATCGAACTCATGCTGTAGAGGCTGCGGATAGCTTCACAGTGCTATGCTTAAGCCTTGCACCACCAGGGAGGCCCCTAAAAACAATATGTAATTTATTGCTTTCCCTGAAACAGGGAAAACTATCAAAGGTTTCATGTGCTTTTGCTGCTCCTGTAAAATCATTGCAAATTGGAGTTTGAAACTGATTTTAGGAAATATCCTAATACATCTCTAGAAATGGCCATAAATTGTTTATGTGACAAATATGTTCCAAAAAAACACTGACTTTGTTAAGTGTGTGTGTGTGTCCTGAATTACTGCATATACTGGCGACACAGAAATCCAAATGTAGAGACTACCCTAAAAAAAGATCATAAAAATCAGAAAAATATAAAACTATAAAATACCTGAAAACTGTGCTACCATAAAGACACACAAAAGACATTCTGGAAACACAATAGAAGAACACCTAGCTGTTTGTTTGCTGAGAAGAGAAAAATACAGGGAATTCTCAGGAAGTGATGGTAGAAAACTGTCATAATTAGTCTGGTTTGAGATGAAGATTCCAGAAAAAGGGACTAGTATGTGCAAAAAACAGCCATATTTGTAAGGTTACCATATAGGAGTTGAGAGGGCTTGTGGTACAGTGAATAAAGTTAGATGTGCAGAGATTGAGGGGCACAGAGTATGAAGGATTGCACTCATTGTGGTACAGACTATCTAGGAGCTTATGAAGCCTCATTGATGCGGGTTAAGAAATTGAATGATATGATCTGATTTATTGGCAGTTTATATTACTATTAATAATTGATCTTCAAGGAAAGGGTTCCAATGACTTTGTCCAGTCAATTTACAGAGCTTAATAGGCTGATTAGAATATGGCAGGTGCTCTACAAATATTTAATATATGAAATAGTAAATTAACGACTCAGTCACTGAAAGAACAAGCTAGTTAGAAATTGATTTAATGTGACTACCAAATTATTTACAGGGGTAATGATGAGATTTACTTTAAAATATTTAAGGGGGTAGTTAAGAAGGATAGATAAAATAAGATTGTCCAAATGTGAATCATTATGAATGCTGGCAATCATGTAGCTGGGTGATTATATCTTTTCAATTCTACCTTCTTTACTTTTTGAACGTTTGATATTTTTCTGTAATAGCAAGGTTTTAAATTTTTCTCCTGAGTTAAGGAGACTTGATTTTTAGACTCCAAACATTAATGTGTTGAAGCATAAATCTTAAAAAGAACTAAGCTTTAAAAGAAAGATAATACATGTTTGCAACTTAAAAAAAAAAGTGAAACAAACACCTAAATTTTTGAAGTCTTAATGCAACTCTTGACCTAGGCTTGTTCATTTTCAGCCTAATTACTAGAGAACTTCCTGATTCTTTCTCTTCATAGTTTATAGAATTGAAACTAACCTGTTAGAAATTAGTTGCTAAACTTTTTTAAAGTGTAGAAACATACCTTTATTCCAAAAAGTGTTTTGAAAAATGCTTTTATATTAATCTATATTACATTCAATTGATTACTTCACAAAATGCTGTTTTTATTTTGTATTACTAAAGATGATGTGGTGGAATTTATTTCTGTTAGCACTTGTAAAATACACACAATTTATACTAAAAGCAATCACATTAAAACACACAAAAAAGTCTGTTTACAAGGGTATCATTATTTTTATTTCAGAAAAATGAATTCTTTGTAGTTAAATGTGAATCTGTATAGTCATATCTCTTGCAGTCCATTCAATAAATTGAGTTATTATTGCTAAATAAAGTCAGGTTTTAATAACTGATCATTTCTGGAAAGTAACCAGTCACTGAAATCATTGCCAATAGAGAGTGTCTTAGGGGCTTTGGATTAGTGCTCATTTCCACCAGCAGCCTCTGGTAAGCTGGGCACCTTCATGTGTTGTTGGACTAAGGTACACAATGAGGGTCAAATGGCAAGTCACAGGCTAAGTGATGTTTCTTCAACTGATACTGATAGTGCAAGAAAGAATGCTACAATGAGGATACCACAGAGGTATAAGTGATAGATAGTAAAGGTTGACTTTGGGTCATTATGTCAAGTAAAATAACCTTGCCCATGAAAAAAAGTAGTACAGATCACGAGAACTTGTAATGGAAGTTCTTACTCATTTTTCTTTTTAAAATTCAAAACCCAAAATTCTATTCAAATGTTGGTGTAGTAACAAGAAAGAAAAATAAAAGGCCACATGAGAAACTGGATGATTGAAAGGTGAAATCACTAGAAATTATTAGAAGAATGCTATGTTAAAAAGCATTAGGAGAAAATATTTTTGCCATTGTACCACTAAAATTTGTCACTGTGTGTTCAACAGGCACTCCTATAAAAAATTTTTTTTAGGTGTGTTGGGATCTGGGACTGAAAATGAAGTTAGTTTCCAATCCTCAATATCTCAATAACCTAAGCAATAGTTACTTAGAGTGGTTTCGTAACAGGGTGGTCCCCTCTCCCTGTCCTATAACAGTTTGATTCAATATAAGTCCTCTTTAACCACCATTAGACTGAAGACTTTACAAATTAGTCTGAATGATACATTAGTTACACCAAATATAATTTTTTAAAATCAGTAATCCCTCTAATACAGCAAAATCTTATTATCTAAAGAGCTAAAGAGACGAGATTTACCTTTATGTTGACATAAATGTTGAAATAAAAAGTTAGTAACACAAAACTATGCACACATGCATGCTTACTTCACAAACAAAAAATGCATCCTGCTTAGTACTTCATTTCTTTCCTTAGAAAAATAGAGGGAGCAAGGGAGATTGATTTTGCTCCCTTTCCAAACCAGCTGCATAGACGTTTTTCCCTCTAGATTTTGTATAATAACCAGGAGAGCAGAAAAGAAGAGATGTTGAAGATTTTACTAGTATGGATCTCTCAACTATCAGAAGTAAAACTAGATTTATCTTACACTTTCAGTACTTCTAAGATATGTTCAAGTTGATTAAATATCTTAAATCCCATAGTTGGTTTACCACAGAAAACTAAATTTATAGTCATGGAAAAGAAGGAAAAATTTATACAGACACTGAAAAACCTAAAAATGTGGTAATATCAGGGAAAGATGGAAATCTCATACATATACTTATTTTTAAAGAACCCAAAATACTGAATGACAAAACAAGAATAAAAAGTAACATGTGCAAAACAGAGAGGTGAGGAAGACAAGATAAAAAGGCAATGCATTTTTTTCCTTCTCATACGATAACACTTAGGCAATATTCTTAAGATGTTCATTAGCATTACTTCTGATAGCTGTTGAGAGGAAATAGCACATTATTTTACCAGAATACCCCATTTAAAGGCTATATTAGTTTTTCTATAAATCATTGTCAGTTGATAAGTTTGGATGAGCTTTAAAAAAACCTACTATAATCAGTTAATCTGCACATATATTTTTATGTGCTCAAATGTAAGCATGAAAATTATGAATGCAGTGTGATATATAAGTGCAATCTCAGCATCAAATTATAAGCATTTAAATTTTGAACATATACATCTCAGCTTAAGGGTCTACTTGCTATTACCATTATTTTAAGTTTCATATATTGTATAATACAATTCATTCTTTGTTGGACTAGTTAGCTAATCACTATTTCAACAAATACACATGAGTAGACCATCAAAGGGAATAGAGCAATGGGAGGTGTTCTTTGCCAAGTACATATGTAAAAGAAAAACCAGTCAATTTTCGTATAAGGTGGTGTAAACAGGCCATCCTCAGAATTCAGAAAATAGAACATTTTTGATTACAATGTTTGACTCTCATAGCTGAGTCTCAGGTCAGACTTGTGAGTACTCTGGCACTAAGATTTTATTCTCTGCACCCTACACCCCAGCTCTTGTATGCGTAAATAAATAAATCTTTTTAACAAATATTCTCCTCCTCCCTCCCCGCCCAGACTCTACTTTGGAGTCCTTGATTCTGAGTATTTTATTACGTAGAGATTCCTCACTAACTTGTTAGCTAAACCTCCCCCTTTCCTTTTCTATGAATAAAATATTTTTCTTTGGGTTTATGAATTCAGGCACATGCAAAGGCAAATGACTACCTAACACCTGTCCTCAAATGCCATCCTAAAATCAAATTAATAATAGTATGATTTGTCAATACACCACCAATTTTCAAAGCCTCTTACCTTTGCATCCCTTTTCCCTGAGTCTACCCTCTCTTTTCCCACTGATCTCTGTTCAGTCCAGCCCACACTAGATACACCAGACATCTTCCTATGATAGAACATGCCTACAGACTTCTCCTTTAAGTTTCCTGCCATCTGGAACAGCTTTTTCTACTTCATCCACTGTGTTGCTCCAAATCTTGAGGGAATTATGTTCTAAAATTGTTTTTCTCCTTTAATCTTTGTAATCACACTGTTGACTCATGAAGTGATTTCTAAAAAAAAAATATAAATAAGTTCACAGGATAAATATTTCTTATGCAAAGTAAAATACATAGAAAAATCGAAGGTACAAGGAATTTTTAATTTGGAGAAAAAGAGTGATGATAAAAATAACCTTTAAATAAGGGATTAAACGATTGTTGGTAATCAGTTAATGTGTTACAGATTAAAATAAATTGTTCTCTAATTCAAGCGAAATGATTTTTTAGTAAAATATAATTGAGATAATACAATTTGTTAAATAATGAGTTGATTTGCTAAATTGGTTATCTCTATTCTTCCTGCAGCAGTCAAACAGTTGATCTACTCCTCTGTTTGAAAACTGACATATAGTCAAGTTTGGGGAAGAAAGAATGTATGCGTTAAGAGAAATTCAGATGGACATGAACTACCGGGGAGCCAGCCCAGAGGAGATGCATGACATTTGTATTTGTTATTAAGGCAGATGACTATTAAAAAAGAAGGCATTATTTTTTTAAAAAAGAGTATTTTCTACTTTCCCAGTTCTACATCTTATAGGATAAAGCTTTTGCTATTAAAATAAAACATTAAAATGAAAATAATATCTAATAAATAATTTTAGAAGTTATATTGGAAGAGATTTTTTTAAAGTCATATATTAGTATTATTAATTCATTATACTAGTGGAGGCAAACCAAATTTCATAAATGTGGTAAGATTCTTTTAATTTATGAGTACCAACCCATCTTCTTCCAGAGAGGATCTCAATGGCAACATTTGCTTTTTTCATTAGAATAACAGTTAATCATGATCAAGGCTTTTCCTTTTTTTTTTTTTCTTTAGATATTTATTTCATGTTACACCACATGTTAAAAGAAGTGGATTCCACAGAAACTTTTACAGTTGAGGAAGTTTGCAATTCTCAGAGACTGTATTATATAAAAACCTTAGTTGCTGGCTTTCCAAACTTTTTCTATTTTTGTTAGCCGTCTTATATAAAAGGCATGGACATCTTTTTAAATCGATACTTTATTTTTGAAGTCCATGAAAAAGTTAAAATAAACAAACAGAGCTATAGATGTAATCTGGACTACCCTGATATACAAAAGAGTTAGCTGAAAAAAAGGATTGTATTATCACCTTGGGAACTAACATATAGGGCTCGCAAGTAAGATTCTTTCTATTTGATATGTAGACTTTCTTATGTACATATGCTCAATAAATGATTTAAGAAACTCTGTAGTAAATTGACATGCCCCAATTCAGAATGTTTCATGTTTAAAGAAATTAAAATGCGCTAAGGAATATTTTGTACTTTTGAAAGACTTAGTAGAATTCAGTTTTGCATCTATTGTACAAAAAGTTCATTTGGCTGAACTCATCTGCTGAAATATAGGCCATTTAGCAGATAATCTATATTTTCTTGCAACTTATTGGCAAAGTTATCCATTAGTCCAAAGACTAAGTTACTACTATTCTTCAAAAAGATCTCATAAACATTTTCTAAGTCAAACATTTTAGTCAAAATGACAGGCACATCATATTCAGAAAACTTAGAAGGGAAATTTTCCTTCACAATTTTTGGAGGAATTAAGTATTAGTAGCATACTTAGGAAAAGCTTTTGTGGCTTCTAAATGAAAAGCATGCATGAGATAATCATACTAGCTCTCCATGTTTACATAACACTCACAAGATCTATATGGAAAAACTTTACCGAGAGTAATTTTATATCCCATGTCATTCCTTGGCTTATTTTCCTTCACAAGGATAAGACATCTATTAGCAGGAATCGTATTAATACAAACATTTCAAAACCATAAGATTCCAATTATAATTTTTAGTTCCTAAAATCTGTACATTTGAATAATATCCTGAGAATGTAAAACAGTACAATTATTTGAAGAATACATTTTTAAGAAAAAATAGAAAGCAAAAGTCTTAAAAACAATTGCAAAAAGACATACAAAATGCCTCTTTTCAAATCTACCGATATAAAAGCACCCCACTTAACCTACAAGAGTTAGTATGGAATTAATGTCTTGAAAAAAAAAACTCAAATATTTTCAGTATGTGAAGGTTAGCCATTTCAATAAATAACAGTTACTCTGATAAGTGGGCTGCAATAGAACAAGTCATGGTAACTTCTCATTTTTATTTGATGGCGTTATAAAAGACATTTTTTACATCGTATTATTCCAAAGAGGTTGGGCATTTTTTCTTCCTCACAAGTACCATGATTTCTGGAGGTTTTAGGATAGGATATCACACCAGTGCAGTCTTGCAGTGCAGCCCAAGGCAGTTGCAGCAAGTATTTCCCACAAGGAATGTAAGGAGCTAGGAGGGTACAATGCTTGAGGAAACAATCTAGAAAACCACAATATAGCTTGTTGGTTCTTTTCCTGCAAATAACCTTTTTAGAACAGATGCATAAAAAACAGTTTATCATGTAAAAATTTAGAGGAGAATCTTTTGTTAAAAGCTAACAAAAGAACCACTATTCTAATTTCCTTTAAAATGCAATCCTTAAAAATATTTAACTCTCAAGTCTTTTTGCAAAGTGCCTAAATCATCTGGAGATAAATATCACTTGATGTCCTTGTTTTCTAACAAATGGCTTTTTCCATTGTTTCCATTAATTTCACCCATATTCGTTTTTTTTTTTTTAAAAAAAAAAAAAACAAGGCCCTTCTCCTCATCAGCAAAACACAGATGTATGATTTAGCATATAAACCCGGTAATTACATACTAATTTACCAAAGATTAATTTTTTCTCTTTTCGTCAGTTTTCAAGAAGTCTTTTCCGTGATTAACTGTAAACAGGACTGGTTTACACCTCAAATTAGAAGCCATTAATTAGGATGACGAAGTCAACTGCAAGATACACAGATAATTTAAAATTATTTAATCACTAATCACCTTGACGAAACTGTAGTATACTCTTTCCATACCCTTCGGTAGGTTATTGATCGGCCAGTAAATTACCTCTAGATCAGTTAGAGAGAGAGACAAATATTAGCGTTCTTTCTTTTTCTTCCAGGTTCACATTCTTCCTTCTTGTAAACACTTTAAAAAGCTCTAAGGTTCTTTAATCCCACAGCCCTAATGAGCCATCATTAGCCTTTTTGTAATCACGAAAGAGTCTCTCAAGTACAGATCAGGAGTTCGCTGTGCCCATATAACAATAAAAAACATTTTTTAAAGGTAAGCTTACGGCGGTGGCAGGAATAAAAGATAGATGCAGAGGTGGCTCTGGCAAATAACGGGCTTGCACAGGCAAGTGCTTAACAAAAAGCGCCCCAACCTCTCCCTGGCAATAGACGGCACTCCAATAAATTACACAACACTTTGCACAGGCTGCAGAAATCACGCAGGACAAGACTTACACAGATGCCCCTCCGCAGCATTTATACACATGCACATGGCAAGAGCCAGAAACCAAACACTATCATTCAACTCGGGGCCGGCCGCGCCATCCCGAGTTTGCCCAGCGTAAGCGAGAGCTCAGCGTGTGTGCCTGTGTGCGCGCGTGAGAGCGAGACCCGTCCTCCGGGCATTTCCCCTCTCTGGGCAGTTTTGCTTCATTTGTTTCCTATTTCTGCTACATAGAAACTAACTTCCATCTCAGCCCCAGCCAGCGCCGCTGAATAGAGCCTGTGCTGCGGCTCCGTGTGCGTCAGATCCCTCCGCGGAGTCGTCCCCGGCCCCCTCCCTCCCGCGATCGGCCTCCACAGAGAAAGCGCCTTCCAGCCAACCGGCGGCTTCGCTTCCGACATCTTCTCCGACTGGAAATAAATAAATAAATCGCCCCTTCGGCCTGGGAGGTGGGGGCGGGAGTCTCGCCGCGCCGGGTGCTGGGGACGCGGGGCCGGAGGCACTCTTTTTTTTTTTTTCCTCCCCCCCCTTTTTTTTTTTTTTTTTTTTTTTTTTTGCGCCGAGGGGGCGGGGGCGCGGGCGCGGGCCTCGGCCAGGGCCTCGGGCCTCGGCCGCGGCCGAGCCCGGGGCCGCGAAGGCGGCGGACTTCTTTCTGCGGCGGAGGGATCCGCGGCGGAGGAGGCGGCGGCGGCCGTAGCCGCTGCCTGAGAGTTGTTGTTTCCTCCTCCTCCTCCTCCGCCTCCGCCGCCGTTGCTTGAATGGTGGAGCCGAGGCTCGGCTCGTGAACACACACTGACAGCTATAGGGCAGGCGGCGGCACCATCCCCGCTTCCCCTCGGCGGCGGGGTGTCCCGCCGGCGGCCCCGAAGTGACCCATAAACATGTCTTGTGAGAGGAAAGGCCTCTCGGAGCTGCGATCGGGTAAGTCGGGGGGCTGCGGGGCCGCGGGCGCCGGGCGATGCCGCCCGCGGTCCCCCGCCCCCCGCCGCCCGGCCGCTCAGCGTGTGTCTCGCGCCCCTCTCTCCCGCCAGAGCTCTACTTCCTCATCGCCCGGTTCCTGGAAGATGGACCCTGTCAGCAGGCGGCTCAGGTACGGCGGCGCGCGGCGCGGGCCGGGCCGGCGCTCGGCGCTCGCGGGCGTGGGGGAGGGCGGCGGCGGCGGGGCCGCGGCCCGGGGCGCGGGGCTCACTCTCCCCGCTTTGTTGTTGCAGGTGCTGATCCGCGAGGTGGCCGAGAAAGAGGTAAAGGGCGGCGGCGGCCCGGCGCGTCCCGCCGTCCCGCGGCCGCCCCTGGGCCGCTGCCGCTGCGCCGCCGCCGCCGCCGGGGCGCGGGGCGCGGGGCTCGGGGCGCCCGGCGGGGCGCGGGGCGGGCGGGGGAGGGGCGCGGGCGGGCCGGGGCCGGGGGCCGCGGCTCACGGGGTGCCCTCTCCCCGCAGCTGCTGCCCCGGCGCACCGACTGGACCGGGAAGGAGCATCCCAGGACCTACCAGAATCTGGTGAGACATTCACGTCGCGGAGCAAAGAAACTTTTCCCCGAGTCGAATAAAAATTGAATTTCCCGCAATTTTTTAGAGAGACAAAAACTTGGCCCCAGAACGTGAAAGCTCCCAAGGCCACGGGGAGGGGTGGGAGGGGGGCGCGGGGGCCGCGGGGGGCAGTGGCCGGGGAGACCCGCACCCGGGGGCCGCAGGGGCGGCCGGCAATTTATTTGTGATATTTTGTTAATGTGCTAGAAATAAAGATACGTCATGAGTGTTGTGCAGTGCAAGGCCGGAGGAGGAGGGGCCGGCGCGCGCGTCCGTGCGGGCGCGGGCGCGCGCGCGAGGCGGCGGCGGCGGCGGGCGCGGGCGCGCGCGGGAGCGGCGCGAAGGAGGAGGGCGCGCTCGCTCGCTGCTCACCCGCTCGCTCGCTCGCTCGCTCGCTCCCTGCACGCGCGGTCGGCTCGGCTTTCTCCGGCCCCACACAATGGCTGGTGACTAACTGCTTCCAAGTGGCATTAGCATTTCACCAGCAGGCTGTGCAGCCGCCGCGGAGCCGTGGCGAGACGTTTTTTATTCCTTGGCCGTTGCTTCTGCTGTCCTTAAATTCAGAGCTGGTGTTTTTTTTGGTGGTGGTGGTGGGTGCAGAGGTGCGATGGTGTAGCTGGCCGGCGGCGCGTCTTGCCTTTGCAAAACCACCTCGCTGAGGTGCAAATCTGTGACATCCCCCCCTGTTACCCCCCCCCCCCCATCAAGAGTTCGCCGAGCTTTCTCTGGGCTTGGCTCATTTTCATGGGATGATGCCCCTTGTTCAATTAAAAACGACCATTGGAGGCCACTGAAGAGTTCGGGTTTTTTACTCTTCTGTTTACTGCGGGATGGAACTTGGCAAGTAAAAGTTTACGGCGGGGTATGGTTTGTGAATGACTTACAAAATTCTTAACCTTGTGGGCTTTTTCAGAGTATTTTAATAATTTCTGGAAATGGACTTCTCAAAGTGGGGTTGATCACTGGCGTGTGGAAAAGGAAGGTAGTGGTTGTATTTGGGAGCTGGGCTTTCCATAGACTCCCGGCACTGATTTTGGTTGGTAATGAATGTGTGTGTAGGGCGCTTAAAGGAAGCACACGTGGGCAAACCAAGCCTTTGAAATCTATGCAGTACGTTGATTTTTCTGAGATATTTGCATTTGATGTTTTGAGATTGTTTAGTGTTACCGTCTTAGAGTTTCTGAATGTCCTTTGCGAAGTGAAGGCAAGACCTTATTTTGATGGCTTTTGTTTCATTTGCATATAGGACATAGAACTTAAAAACATCAAAATCTCTTGTCTAATACAGGTTGTTGATAAGGGCTCACAGCTGTTGAAACAAGCACTGGTCTTTAGGTTCAGTCTATTTAATGGATACTTAACTGTTCATTTACACACTTTACTTTTCAAAGAGTGACTTTAGAACAGTTTAATTCAATATTTTGCTAAAATGAAGTAAGTCTAAAGCAACGTCCACAGTCAGTAACTGCAGTTTTTAAATTGTTAGGTTTGTAAATATTTGATAAAATCATAAGTAGACTTCACTGTTATTTGAAAAACTTAAAAAGATGATAATACTCCATTTTTTAAGAATTAGATTTAACAGAACTTCTTGAAGGAAAATAAAAGCCCAAGTTGCTGAAAATTGCTATGTTTTCTTAACGTGGAGACTATTGATTGGTAATGTTATATTTTTAAAGTGAAGCAGCTAATGGTGTCTGGCTAAATAAATGAAAGTCTAATCCTAATATAATTTTGTTTTCCCCAGTAAAAACTGGTAACAGTGTTGACTTTGATTTTGTGAGAGAGGATTCTCATTGCTCAAATATTAATAAAATGGATTATATTTCTAACTTGTCAGATACAGGCTACAATAAGCAGTGTCTTCATTAGTGCATTATTTTAACAAAATCCACCTACTTTAAATGGAAGTGGTTTTCTTGCTTACAGTGTCTTCACATTTTTACCCTAACAATCTTGTTGGTGTGCTCATAAGACAGGAGTTCTTAGGAAAATTCAGAGTTCTGGCTCATTTTCTTTTTTTAATTCATTCAGCATATTCTTCACTATATCATCACCATGTATGGATATTTGGTTTAACTTTACTTGACTTTTAAATTGAAATTTAATTTAGTTATATCTAAAAACATTTTGGAACACTAGGTATCTAGCATTTTTGTTTTCCGTGCTGGAGGACCTTGAAATTATGTTAACCTATGTCTAGGTTAACATAAGTAAAGTCTTGTACATTATTATTTTAATGTATTCTTATGACTTGGAAAAAAATGTTTTGTTGCCTATCAGTTGAGCTAATTTAACATTGGCCTGAAGATTATTTTGGTGCGTAAAACCAAAATAATAACTACTATTGGTGGTTTCAGTAAGTTCTCCTACCAGGAAATTTATTGCGATGTTAGCTTACAAAATTGAGTAATATTTTAACAATAAAAGTTCATATATATTTGAAATTTCCACGCAACCTCAAATTACAGATATTTAGGATGGGGCATAATATTTATATCTGTGAGCTTAAAAATAGGTATTGGTCAGTATCTTTAGCCAGCTTACTGATAATCAAATCACAGTGATTGCGTTTTGACCAAGAGGAAAGTGGAGTTTGAAGAGCAGTTTTTAAAGTTTACAGATTTAAAAAATAATAAAATTGATTCACTAACTTCCGGGGTGATTAATAAAGTTACTGTAAAGTGTGATTGTGATTATTAACCTCTGCTATAAGATGTAAAGCATTTTTAACATTAACAAAAAAAGATAAAGCATTTTTAACAGTGAATGGAATTCGCTAGGAAGTTGAAGGGGTTTTGTTTCCACTGTATGGTGTATGTTTAATCAGATTTTATGTATTTTTAAATACGAAGTTGGTGTCAAAACTGTAAAGGACACTTTTTAAAGCTTTTTTCAGATTTCTTATTTTTAAAAACAAACAGGCTTAGGTGGCAACCTTTTTTGTAGCAAAGAAAATTCAACTAATTTTGGACAAAGAGAAAACTTGGTCATTTACTTGTTTCTTAGTTGGAATAGTAAAGTTAATTAGGTTAGTAAATTATCCTTTTAGTTATCTTAATTAGTGGTGATTGTATATTTATGAGATCCTGAGAGAGTATTAAAGCATTTTTCTCAGATTTGGGACTGACATTTCTTGGTTATAAGGCATTTTTCCCCAAAAGTGGGTTTATGTTTTGCCAGTCTGTTAAAATAATAAAATAATTTTGTTTGGTGATAGTAGCTTTTCTTATAGTGATTCCATTTTATTAGAAATCTTTTCATTCAAGTGAAGGATCGACAGAAGGTATAGATTGTGGTCTTCACCCCACCAACAGTTAGTCTGCAGGTTACCATGGGTGCACATCTTGGGGTTTCTCTGGACCTAGTTATCTCTCCTGTAAAATGAGTCGAAATGAAGTTTTCTATCCGGAAAATCTAAATTTGAACCAGAAATATCAATACATTGTTTCCAAGAAGTCAACTCTTTAATTTTGGAGTTAGGTTATCCAAAACACAGAAAAGTACATCTAGAGAAATCATGTAGGTTAAAAATGGAATAGTGCTATTCTTAAGTTATATTGATAGAATCATCTCTTTGCAAAGGTGAAGATTTTGAAACTACATCAGACTATCCCTTTACGCTAATTAGTATGTATTTCCACCATTGTTTAAGTCCTAGTTTTTATAAATTAGAGGTGGTCTTAAATTCAGAAATGAATAAGAACCGTAAATAGGATCTACTCAAATATATATCATATAAATAACCATTTATTTAGAGCATGCTGATTAATAGGAAAGTTAAGGTATTATGGGAGAGCTAAGCAAGTTTAGGGAAAAATAGGTAAATATATTAAATGCTTTTGAATCATTTAATATATTAAATGCTTTCATATTCCCATTCTATATGAAAGATAATATGGTGCTTTCAAAACTTTGTGTAATTTCTGGTGGGGTGGTAGCACATAATGAAGTAAAAGCGTGTGGTAGAGTTAGAATTTCTTTAGGAGAGCATCAGTGAAATATTGATAGTAAGCTTTTCTTGAAAGTGTAAAACAGGGCTTTAGTTGTTCATAATCATACTAAAGAAAAAAAGTGTTAGATGTGAAAGGACTACTTTATGCTGATGGGCTGAAGTGGGCAAAATTTCATCCTTCTTGCAATTATTTTGTTGGTACTTTCAATAACCATTATTTTTAAAAGTTTGCGGGGATTTACAAACATTTTAAAGTGAACTATCTGTAACACTCTTAATCTTGAATAATTGTAAAGTGTCTTGAATATAAAGAGGATGTGGTTGGATTATCACCTCCCCAATTACAGTAGAGGTGTTCTATGTGATTGGTGTAAGGCAGAATAGTACAGCAGGATTCTGTTTTCCAAATAACTCCTATTTTGTAAGATGTCAGTGCTAACTGGCTGGCACAAGTCAAGTACTGTGTAAGGGTTTATGTTTGCCAATATGAGGACGTTAGTAGTGGTAGGGAAGGTTCACAAAGTTACAGGAAAAAATATTACAAAAAAGCATGTATGCATACCTTAAATGGCCTCACAATAAAAAGTCATGTTAAAGTTTCAGGAGGTACCGTTAGTATAATAAGTAGATTTGGGATGAAATCATGAAGCCTAAGATAAAAAGAAAAAGTACTGTAAATACCAAAGATAAGTCATTTCTATAGTGTTGTGTGTAGACTTCTAGAGAAAAATTAACTGGTCTGTATAGTAGTTCTAAAGACTATAACACTTTTTAGCACAACAGTTAACATCAGATGTTTGGGTGTTACCCAGAATTGATAAGCGGCTGTGTGAAACCTTTCTTTTGTTATGATCATATTGCGTTTAGGGATATGTAACAGTTTAGCTGTTGCATGCATCTGGCTTCTTCTATACAGAGACTTTTGTGATTGAAAACTACCACAACAGTTTGTATTCTTTTTGGGAAATTATCAGAGAATTTGTTAAAGAAAATTTTGAGAGGAGATTTTTATCTTGTTTTGTCAAATTGGTTTAAAAATACATATGCTTTAAGCAGAGCTTAATAAAGTTTTTCTTAAACTAATTCTTAAGTGTTAGTTTAAATAAATCTTATGAATGTCAACTTCTTAATCCATTCAGAATTAATTTGTAAGATTGACCACAGTTTTTGGTTCTTCTATCTGGAAACTCACCTACAGTAGCCATTCTTCCTTTTCCCAGATTTTTTAGTTGTCTACCACATCACCACAGAAGTGTGATAAATAAAACTGTATTCTGCAGGCACATGTGAACAAGTAGTAATAGTAGATTTCATAGAATTCTTAGAAATAAGCAAAGTGTCCTTTACTTAACCATACCAAGCATATATCCTTTATGAAAAGAAAGGATATAACTTTATGAAAATGTAACTTTATGAAAATCAAGCATTAGGATGATTGTATTAGAAAAAAATAATGGCAAATTATTTTAGGGTATTTAAATTACTTTTGTAATTATCTGAAAGTGATAAAGGGAATCAAATTTGGGGAATATAAAAGATTGATGTAAAGATTATTAGTTTGTTTTGTGAGGGGCTTATTGGTGAAATTATGCGTAATTTGTGAAAATTCCTTTGGAATTAATAAATGCATCATTTAGTATATGGATATGAGGAGTATTTAATAATGTATTGGGGGAAATGATAATACATTTTTCTTTATGGAATTTGAGAATTGGTACTAAAAATTATGACATTGAAAAGCAAAATTTGTAAGTGTTGAGTGGGAGTGCCTTTTGTCACTACAGAGAAAGCAGTCATCAGGTATGAGGCAGGTTCATATTATCCGCCTTACATGTGCTCATTTGAGCCTGGGGGATCACAGATAAGAAAAAAAGATTATTGGATGAGAGAATTCAGGTAGCAACATGGCCTGATACAGCTTCTGCTTAAATTAAGCCTAATTTAAATTGTAAGAGAAATGAGATTTGTAGAGTAAGACTTATTAGTTTATGGCCCCATGGATGACAACCGCTTGGTGCAAAGGAAGCACATAAAGTATCTTTAGTTTCTGGACACCACATGGCCTGTGGTCATGCTGGTATGACCCATTTGGTCTCTTATTACAGAGAATAGGCATGTATCCCGTCTTCATGGTGGTTATAGCATACATGCAAGGAATATTTGCTTTGTGTCACTTGATTCTGGCTTAGTGTTTGGTGTGTATAAATGGTAAATTCTAGGCAACTTGGAAAAATACGCATTTTGTGAAACAACTTCACTACCATTGTATGTATGTTGTTTTGAGTACAGTGTTGTTTTGAGTACAGTGTTAAACATTGTTAAAAATGAAACTGATCTTTTTTTTTTACTATTTACTTGTATTTTAAGAATTTTCCATTTTTAACTTAATAAACAATAACTTTTTAATGAGTCATAGATTTGAATTTTAAAGTACTTTACTATATAACATTTCAAGAAGGAATTCTTACTACACAAAATTTGCTCAGCAAATATGATCTAATTTAAAAGTTAAATTTTGTCATTTTGTGGTGTCTTAAGTCAAATCTTATAGAGTATCCAAATTTGTGATTTATTAAAATCTGGTTTGTTTTTTGAAGCAGTATATAGTCAGATTCTGATGAATAAAACTTGCAAGAGCAGTGTTTGATTTACTTAAATTGCAAGGTTGGATCAGTGACAGCATTAAATACTAACTGAATTATTGTTACCTGAATGAATTCTTAGCCTGACAAAATTGTGAATATAAAAAAGTCTTTAAAGCATATTTACTCACAATTAAGAGTAAGCGGACCACATAGATTAATTTGATACTTAGAGCATATTCATTTTATTATACTTTAAATTATAAAGACATATAAATTTGTATGAGTCCTTCTGAGAATATTATCCAACCTAGAGGATTTTACTTGAAAATGGTTATATGGATTCCATTAAGTTTGTAATCATAAAAACAGTGGGAGAGAAAGGGGATTAATATTTTGAAAGTGAAACTAGTGTAATAAAAATAACAGTAAACTTGGATTCAGGAGACTTTTATTTGATCACTGTTTCTCCACTTCTCCAGACAATATAACTTTGGACTTCAGGTTTTTTTTTTTTTTAGCCTATGAAATGGGAAAATACTTAACCTACTTGTGAATACTTAACCTTACTTGCTTATGAAGATAAGTTTTGAGAATACTTGGCACAAAGTATTATTCTGTATCTTTTCTAGCTGAAGAAGCTATTATGATGAAAAAATGCTCAAGAAAATAAAAGCTTCTTTCAATGACTGTACGTTGTTATGATAGTAGCAGATATATGAGTTTGGTAGTTTTGAGAATTTTCTTGATAGAGTTTCAATAGTAGACCTTATAGAGTGATTAAGTAGTGAATAGGATTTTTTAAAATTGATATTTGTATGCTAGAAATCAAAGTAAGAACTACTTTCCTTTAGAACTGAAAAGTATAGTGGCGAACAGAAGTAGCCAGTCTTACATGAGAAGATCCAAAAAACTGACTTTTTTTTTTTTAGAGTTAACTAGTTGTTCAAGACTCAGGTATACAGTGAAGAGCTTAGTTAATCAGATCATAGTGGTACCAAATATTGGTAGATCTTATTTTCTAGGGGCTTCTCAATTACATGCTAGAGAAAGCAATGGCATTTGTAGGCCTCAGTGTTAAGTCAAGTAAAGGGAGTGAATCTATTGATCTTACCTCACTTTGAAGCGGTCCTTGAAAAAGATAAAAAATTTTTACCCCCATTGAGTAAATCTGGGAAGCTTTTTACAACATGAAAGATAAACATGTATCAATAGTAAGAAATGTGGAGTATAATTAAAATAATTACCAACCCCTGTGTCAGATACTCTGACTACCTCCCAAGGTGGTGGCTATTGCAGTACCAGTCTTATAGATGAGGACAGTCAGACAAGAGTAAATGTTTTCCCCAAGCTCAGTTAGTTGAAACTTAGGCTGTTTGACTTTAAATCTCTTAATCTAAGCTGCTTACCTTTTCTTTAAAAATTAAGTAGACAGGTTCTTAATGAAAGTATCTGGGATGTAGTGGCTTCCAGATTCTTCATATTTTCTTCCCACTGGTAACACTTTTTAACTATACCATCTGCTGATAATGTCAACATTTTCTTGACTGGGAAAGACAGCTGTTTATATGAAGTAGCATACTAAGCAGAAGCAGGTTGGTTTAGCCAAAGAAGGAAGGAATTTAACCGGTTTTCTTTCTTTGTTCCTTTCTCACTACAGTTCACATTCTCAGAAGATGATCCTAGTGTTTAAGTTGCAGTTGATAATTCTAGAGAATTATTACATATCTACAACCTGATCAAAGAGTGGTAAACATTTATGATTTGGTTCAAGATGGACAAACCATGAACAAAGTTGTTCTGTTTCACAGAATTCTTTTGCCCCTGCTGCTGGAAACTTTGCTAGAGCCAAGGATTGTTTCTAAGATGAAGGGGGAGGGTAAATTATGACTGCTGCTGGTAAATCATGCAGGAGACCTGTTTTTGCAAGATCCCTCAAGCTAGAGTTACTGCATTTTAAAAGAATTGTTAAAAACATTTGCATATGTAACAGATGACAGTAACCCCCTCAGTGTCTTATATAGTTATCATGACTCTTACAGAAAATGTTGGCTGACTTCTGCTCCAGATAATGTATTTACAAAAAGGATAACTTTGTTTAATTGAGGTTTTAATCACTAACTTTTGGACCGTTAATCACAGATTGTTGTTGCCCTTTCCAGTGATTTTCAATTGGATTGGAAGTGGGAGTGAGGATGTGAGGATTTTGGAAATGGTCTGAATAGCTCACTAGTCTTAGGAGTGAAATCTCCATTCTGTGGTGTCAGGGTTGCGTCCATAAAACATGCTCTTGAATGTGGGAGAGAAAATAAAATGTTTATCAAGAGGGCATGGATTTAAAAAGGCTTTAGCACTAATGATAAATTTGTGCTTTTTTAAAAAAATTTTTAGTAGTAAATATGAATTTTATGGTACTAACCCTTTACTTTCACTGTTTAAACTTGCTTCTAACTTTAAGAATTTTAAATTTTAATCTTAGAAATACTGAGAAAAGGTTACTTACATTGATTTCCTATACTTTAGTAGAAGATATTTAGGATCGTCACTGTATCTTTTACTTCTGTTCTTAGATTTATTTTTTTTGTTGTTCCCATTTACCTATAGGACTTAAAACATTGGCGCTAGTTTGCTTTAATAGTGAAAGTGACCTTTTTTTAATAGTGAAAGTGAACATTTTTCTGACTCAGTTTAATGTTTGTTGAAAGCTATGCAAAATGTCTATCTTAATAGCTTCCTTGCACATTAATATATACCTATATTTGAAGCAATAGGTAATTTGCAAAGCAGTGTGAGTGTTTGTCCTGAAGTTAAACTGCCTTTGTTGGACTCTCATAACTAGCTGCTGAAAGTGTGTGATCTTGGGAAGTTTGTTTTGTTTTTGTACCATAATTTCCTTGTTAATGGGAATAGTAATAGAATATACAACTCAGGTTAAAATAATTAACAGTGCTTTTACATGCAGCACTGACCACAAGGCCTGGCATTTAGTGTGCAGCCAGTACATATTATCCTTGTTAAGTTATTAGTATTTATTGCACTTTATAATTTCATCTTTCCTTTTATGTTTTGAATATATTAAGAGATTGAAAGAAGCTCTGGTCATGGAAAGTGATGGGCATATTAGAAGTTGTTAGTTTTTTTGTTTTGTTTTTCCCAAATAATCGTATTTAGTTACTAAGAATCTAAATTTAGACATTATGGATAAGGGTTTTTATTGTGATATCATTTCAGATATTCATTTTAATTGCTTACTGGTAAGTAAAAGTTTAAACTATAAAAAGCTTAATGAATGTGTGAGGGTTCTTACTATTTGAAAATTAAAAATAATGTAAAACTATAAATGAGCTATTTCAGTTTTTTCATTTGTTTTTAATTTTGCATTTTAAATAGTGATGTGGATTAATATTCATGAAGACTAATGAAGAGAAAAATACAGTAGAAAAAGATTTGTTATAATCATATTAGGTGTGTGTATATCTGAGTCTGTTGTGTGGTTGGTAGCTGAAAGAAACATGGTCTTTGTTCTCGTGCACTTTATGGTGAAGTTAAGAGGAAAAGCATTAAATCATTATATTTTTTATTTGTTTCCATTTTTTATTTGTCTTTTTTTTACATCATTGTTCATTTTTTTTTTTAAAGATTTATTTATGCATACAAGAACTGAGGTACAGGCCAGAGGTGTGGGGGGTGAGAGGGTTCACCAAAGACAGAATGGGGAGCAGAACAGGCAGATGTATTGAAATACAGTACTGAGGGGAGCAGTGGGCGAGTCAGGAGAGATCTGCTGTGCCATGTGGGTCACCTCCCTGGCCTGGGATCGAACTCGTGCTGCAGTGGCCGCAGGCAGCTTCATAGTGCTGTGCCTGAATGCTTCGTGCCACCAAGGAGGCCCCCATTCTTCATTTTTGTAGCGCTTGATTTCTCCTCTCAGGTGTTGTCCCCATAAAATTACCACCACCAAGACACCCATTAACCATTACCATAGACCTAGGAGTGGAATTGCTGGGTCATATGGTAAATCCATTTTTAGTAATTTGAGGATCTCCAAACAGCTTTCCATGGTGTTTGGACCAGTTTGTATTCCCACCAGCAATGTAAAAGGGTTCCTTTTTCTCTACATCTTCACCAGCATTTCTATTTTTTTTTTTTTTTAAATGTGGGCCATTCTTACTGGTGTGAGGTGATACCTCATTGTAGTTTTGATTTGCATTTCCATTATAAGAGATGTTGAACATTTTTTCATGTGCCCATTGGCCATCTGCATTTCCTTTTTGGAGAAGTGTCTTATTAGCTCTTCTGCCCACTTTTTGACTGGGTGCTTTACTTTGTTTTTGTTGAGTTGTGTAAGCTTTTTGTAAATCTTTGCTATCAGCCCCTTTATCAGTTTTGTGGAGTGCATATGTTTTCTCCCAGTCTGTGGGAAGTCTCTTCATCTTAGTTAATATCTCTTTTGCTGTACAGAAGCTTTTTAGTTTGATGTAGTCCCAACTATTTCTTTTCCTTCATTTTCTTTGCTTCTGGGAATGAGTCTTTAAAGATGTTTCTGAGATGTTTGTCATGGAGTGTTTTGTATGGTTTCAGGTCTTACATTCAGGTTAATATTTGTGTATGGTGTGAGGTAGTAATCTAGTTTCATTCTTCTCCATGTCGCAGTCCAGTTTTCCCAGCACTGTATATTGAAGAGACTGTCCTTGTTCCAGTGCATAGTCTTTGCTGCCTTGCCATAGATTAGCTGTCTGGAGTGCAGCACCATATGTGGCCTGTTTAGTTTTTCTACTGCATCCTGTAGAACAATGTCCCAAATCCACGGGATGTGTGCTCCCTAAGCTGGACATTTAATCTTATTTATTTATCTATCTATTTATTTATTTTTAAAGATTTATTTATTTATACAAGCACTGGGTACAGTCAGAAGTGCGGGAGGGTGAGAGAATTCATGCCTGGGTTTTTGATTTGATTCCCTTGGTATGTGTGTCCGTTTTTGTTCCAGTACCATGCTGTTTTAATTATTAGGTTTTGTAGTATAGCTTGAAGTCTGGGTGTGTAATACTTCCATTCTTCCTTTTTCTAGTCAGGAGTGCTTTGGCTATTTGAGGTTTTTATGGTGGACCCATGTGAATTTCATCAATATTTGTTCTATTTTGTCGAAGAATGCCATTGAGATTTTTATTGGAATTGCAGTCATTCTGTAAGTTGTTTTTGGTAGAATGGCCATTTTGATAATGAAAAGTCATGGAGTATGTGCAACCAAGATAACACACTTAGATTGAATGGGAAAAAAGTAAACAAAGGAAGTTACATTGGAGATCTGAAGCACTTAGAGGATTTGTTTGGGCGAGATTATTTTGGGAAATGCAGGTAGCGTACCACATGGGAAAGCCTGACAGGATAAAGGTTAGGTAAAGAACTTGAAAGAAGTCTATCATATCTGAATGTGAAAAGTAGAGCATGGAGAGTGTATATGCTGAATGAAGCAGAGAAATAGGAATGAACCATACATGCATTTCAGGGCTTGTTGACAATGTTAAGGATATGGATTCCCAAAGAACAAAAGTTTCAAAGTGTTTTAAGTAGGTTTGGCTTGATCAGATAACAGGTTTTAGAAGGAGCATTTGAACATAGAGAATAGATCTGAATGAAGTAGAAGGCATGAATGAAGGTGGGAGAGATGAGAGTTTATTATAAAGATGTTTTTAACTTACGTTGTTATGAAGCTTGGTACATGGCTTTAAAGATGCAAGAAAAATCAGTTTGTAATTAAAACCGCTTGGTTGTAGGAGGGAGGATTGGACAGCATAAAAAATATGTGGCTTGAGGTTTGAGGCTAGATAGTGTTTGTCATTGACCAAGGTAGGGAACTTTTTTTAGAGTGGGGTGGTGTCTACATGAGGGTCATGAGTTCATTTTTGTCTATTTTGAGTTGAAAGGCTTTGGAACTTCAAAGAGAGAGATGCTTTAAGAAAATTTGATATGTAATCCATAACTATTGGTATAACTTTAAGAAGCATTGGTATAAAGATTGTGCAGAGAGAGATGGTATGAGAAAAGGTTCTGGAAAGGAACTCAGCTCTAGGATTCCAGACTTGAATGAACCTTCACTATTTATTGGTGACATAAGGAAAATTCAGTAGTTTTTTGATATTTTCATATGTTCATTTATCTACTGATTTATTAAGCATTTAGCTGCAAGCATTACTGCATTATGTGTTGGATATGCAGGTAAACAAGATCTAATCCTATGTCTTTTTATGTAGTACCTGGACAAGTAAATCAGCCATTTTAATATAGTTCAGGGTTTTTTTTTTTTTGAACTTCTAACACAGGGCAAGATAATTGTTAAGACTTGTGTGTGTATTTTTTTTTTTTTTTTTGAGAATAGGACGTGTTGTAGCCTTCATTAGATTTCCACTGAGATCTAGGTATCAAATTATTTTCAGAATAATTAACACAAGTTCTACAAAATTTGTATTAAGCATAAAGGAACATTTGGGAAGGAATTTAATAAGCTATGAAAATATAAAAATAAAATTTCCAAAAAGATGGCTAGGGGTGGTGTAGCAGGTAATGAAAGGCAGTAAGGCATAGACTTGAGATGTGAGAAAGAATGAGGTGTGGAGATGGGTGGGTAAAGGACAGATTTCCATTACCAGCATAAGCTTGTATAAAGAATGCATGAGGAGTTCAAGCATTGAAAGTGTTTCTTTTAACTTTAAAATGAAAGTTGAGTTTGAAAAATTGAAAATCAAAGATTAAGTCAGGAAAAGTTGATTATAATTTATTAAAAGATAGAATTCTGCAATAAAAATTTTCAGTCCACTACCTGAAAAATATTTCATAAGAAACTGTATAACAAGGTCATGATGAAACTAAAGTTAAATAAGTGAAGAACTTTCTGTTGAGGTAAAGTTTTAAGAAGGAATTTTGGTCAATTTAAAGAAGTCACATTAAAATAATGATATAGAACTTAAGGACTGGAAAGGACCCCCATGACATATTCTAACCTTTTTCTTTTAGACTTTTTTTTAAATATATTTTTTAAATGGAAGATTAGAGAAAAGTACAACTATAATCTAAAAAATTTGTATTTTGGTGTAATTTCACTACCTAGCCAAATGTTGGGTTTTTTTTTTTCCTCCGTAGCTAATCATACTAGTTTTTGAAAAGTATGTTTTGAATAAAGATGGTATCATTAGGGAAAAAGGGTGTTAAGTGAGTTTGGGAAATTGTACATTAAACCAAATTAAATTAATTTCATCATTTTTGTCTGGGCCTTTAATGTTACCTGTGCTGTGAATCTTCAACTGAAGATGGTAGCTTGTATAATTTGTATTTGAACCTCTTTCCCATAAGTATTAATTCTGTTAATACTTACTGATCATCTGGCATACTACTTTAAGCCATACTTTACTTTTTAAGTTATCTTACTGTGAGAATACAGCTTCATGTTTTTTTTATTTTTTCTGACTGGAGTCTTATTATGATTAAGATGTTCACTTAGAGGGACATATTTGTCAACTTTTAAAAAATATTATTTATGATCGCCTACAGTTAAAAGTATAACAGATACTGCAAGATGGAATGATTTACTTCCCCCCACATAAGTCTTTTAATAAGGAAATCAGACTAAAAATTGCTATTACTAAGTGATCTTGAGTAGCAACTCTCAAACTTTTAGCTTCAAAACCCCTCTATACTAATAAAAATTATTGTAGTTCATTTTATATAGAATGTAATCTCTTCATAGTTGACACTTTAAAAATCAACAAATTTGAAAATATTTAATTCATCAAATAGTACATAAATGTACTTCATGTTAATATAAGTAATATTTCTATAACAGTTAATCCCTAAAAGAAATTTGTAATAAGATTAGCATTGTCCATCTTTGTGAATCTTTATGTTTGGCTTCATATAAGAGTTAGATCTTGCATCTGATTCTGTGTTTATTCTGTTGTGACTTCATATGTCATATGGCAGCTGGAAACACTGTACACTCATGTGAAAATGAGATTGAAAGGGCAAATGATGTTTTAGTGTCATTCATAACTTTTTCCTGCGGGACCCTCAGTGCTACTCAGTACTTTGAGAACAGTTGAACTAGAGTGTTTGGTACTACAGCGAGACAGTTTTTTGTAACTTGATAACTTAAATAGAAAGTCATAAAAAGTATGTCTCATTTTCTGTAATTCTCTTGAAAATATTATGCAAATGTTTATTTACTAAAAGACTCCAGAATAGACAATAAAAGTATAAGCATTTTGTATCTTGATTTCAGATGCTGGCATAAATTAGACTGTACTTTGAAATAGTTTTCAAAAATGCTGAAACTTTGGAGTAGGTTGATTTATAGTTAATATTTGTTTAAGTCAACAGTTGGAATTTGACCTTTCTGGTTTTGTTAAATAAATTATAAAATTCAACGTAGGCATTGTATAAGTACTTTTAAATTTGTAATGAGAAAATGAACTATTGAGTTTCTTTAATCCTTAATTCTGGAGGTATCATATCAAAGGTTTAAAATATTTGTTATATATCAAAGTATTTTGTGTATGTATATATTTTATGTTGAAGTTTTTGTAAATTAAAATGTTAAGCTGAAGCAGACTTTTAGGTTCTAATGCTTTATATTTCTTCATTGTTTAGTGTTTGCATTGACTAGCTTTTGTTAATTTACAAATTTTTATATTCAGGTTACATTAATTGTTTAATATTTTTCCTATTCAGCAGAGTATGTGATGGTTCAGGTAGCTATTTTATTCTGAGTCAAGTGGTTTCACAGAATAAATGTGAGCTTTTTCCTCCAGTAAGAAATGTTGTCAAGTCAGAACAAATTACTCTGTTTTAAAAATTGTATTTTATTTACTATAAAAAATTGTATCACTTAGCAAATATTTTACGTCTTTTATATAATAGGTGAAATATTACAGACATTTAGCACCTGATCACTTGCTGCAAATATGTCATCGACTAGGACCTCTTCTTGAACAAGAAATTCCACAGAGTGTTCCTGGAGTACAAACTTTATTGGGAGCTGGAAGACAGTCCTTGTTACGCACAAATAAAAGTATGAAAATTTCATAATCTAATTGAGACCTTTTTTTCCCTCATTTTTTTCTCTTTGCTGTATCTTTGTATCTATAAAAATATGTGTGTTTAATAGGCTGCAAACATGTTGTGTGGAAAGGATCTGCATTGGCTGCATTGCACTGTGGAAGACCACCAGAGTCACCAATTAATTATGGTAGCCCACCCAGCATCGGTGAGTTGTTTGAATTCATTATAGAAGTAGAAAACTTCTTAGTAAACAGCTTTCAAAAATATAGGGTTTTTTTTGTTACTGTGAAATTGAAAAATTTCTTATATATCCATTAATATTCAAGGAGGAAAAGTGATCAGACTTTTTTCTCATTGGTAATCGTAATGAAGAAGTCATAATAATATGTAATGGATTGTGTATATTATACATGATACAGGATAATTACCTCATTGTTATTTTATTTCTAACACATAAATTGTTCAATAAAATGTTTATTCAGTTGATTGGGCAACTATACCTTAATACAGCTTAATTACAATGGGGTAAACAAAAATAGTGTGATTATTATTTTGTAAGGTATACTACATTTTTTTACCTTTAAAATTTCATAGGACAACTAATGCAGATGAGTCTTCCTCTTGAAATGACTCTTTAGATACATCTCTTTTACCTCTCTTGCTGCCAAGCCCTTGTCTTTACCTGGATTGCTATAGCATTCTCCAAACTAGTCTTTTGCTGTTTCCAGGTCTTCTCGCTTTCTTTTAGGTCGTACTATATAACATTGTAATAGTAATCTTATTTATTCTACCTTTTCTGTGTTGCTTGTATAAATGGGTGGATTAAGCTATTTTGGCAGTGTCCTACTCTTACAAGTTTAAATTTCTGACTTTCAAAGACCTTCATATTTTAATCATAGTCTTCTGCTCCACTCTATCCTGCCTAACCAGGAATATTGTTTTCTTTCTTCCGGCTATCCAAATTCTACTTATGTCTTCCCTTTTTCGGTACTATATAATGTACTGATGTCAGTATTACAGTTAGTTTTGTATAACTTTCGTGTAGTGTTTATATAGTTTTTCCTGTTGTTTTACTTTGAACCTTTTTTGTAGTCACTTATTTTCCATATCTTAAAAATAGAAGTAACTTTAAAAATATGTTATGACAGTCTCTGTATTTTATTGGGATATCTCATTCTTATGTGTAATTTTATATATTTGTATTTAAATCTACTATTTAATTGGTTGCTTTGAAGGTAATCTTTTTTTCCTCTGGTTGCTCTTAAGATTTTCTCACTGGTTTTCCAGAGTTTGTGATGTATGTCTTAGTGTCTTTTTTTTTTTTTTTTTTTTGAGGTTTATTTATTTATTTATACAAGCACTGGGTACAGTCAGGGCTGGCGGCAGGAGAGGTCTGAGCGCCATGTGGGATCCTCACCCAGTGACCGGGGATCGAACCGGCACTGCAGCGGCTGCGGGCAGCCCGGCAGCCCAGCGCTCAACCGCTGCGCCACCAGGGAGGCCCTCATTTTTCTTTTTTTAAAATTATCTTGCTTGAGATTTATTAGGCTTCTTGAACCTAATGTTTTATTGGCACTGAAAAATTCTCAGCTGTTATCTTTTAAAATATTTCTGTGCCATTCTCTCTTCTCTCCTCTGGGACTCCAATTAAACAGATACTATACACTTTCTCTTTGTCTTTTCTGTTACCCTTTGTTTTATATTTTACACCTTTTTGTCTTTCTGATGTTTTCAGTGCTGTTTCTCTCACCTGTTTTCCAAAGTCTATGTGATACTTGTAGGCAGTTATGAATGGTCATGTTTTATTTTTACTTTAAACATGTGATTTTCCTGGTTAAGTAATGATTTCTACATATAATTTTACTATGATAAATGACTATTAAAACAACAAAGGATTAGATACAGTAGAATATATTACATTTAGAAAATGCTGCTAGGCGTTAGTATAGTTTTTTGAAAGAAGGGACAGATAAACTATTATAGGAGCTTCCCCTATAGATAAAGTATCTTCTCTGAAAAACTTCAAATCTACATAGTAAGGGGAATATGTTATTCTTTCAGCACTTTGTCTAGACAGTCCTGTGGTAGGCAATGAAAGTTTTAGAATGACTGATAGTAACTTACTTTCGTCTTAAAACTTACTATGTGAGTGATTATTGTGTGCCAGGCACTACACTAAGCATTTTCCATTTATGTTCTCTGAAAACTTTAAGTGGTCCAGAGGTAGGAACTGTTACTCTTATTTTACGAAAAAGAAGCTGGAAACATAGGAAGGTCTGATGACTTGACCAAGGTCACATATTTAGGGGGAGTGAAAGTAGGCTGAAATCATTGCTGTATTATTCTCCATAATTATTAGTTTTCAGATTATTCAAGGAGCCTGTACTCTGGTATATATATTTTTTAAAAGATTTATTTATTTATGCATACAAGAGCTGGAGTACAGGCCAGAGGTGTGGGGGGTGAGAGGATTCACCAGAGACAGAGTGGGGAACAGAACAGTCAGAATGACTGAAATACACGGCCAACGGGAGCAGCAGGCCAGTCAGGAGAGGTCTGCTGCTCCATGTGTGTTGCTTCCTGGCAGGCCGGGGGATCAAACTCGAGGTGCAGTGGCTGCAGACAACTTCATAGGTTGCGTTTTAACCCCTTGCGCCACCAGGGAGGCCCCTCATTGGTATATTTTTGAATGAGGATAACGAATACTTAAAAAATTGGTAAGATTTTTAGACCAGGTTGTTGGTAATATCAGTGAATATTGCTGACAAATGGATATATAGGGAGCATAAATATGGCAAAAATAATCAATGAGTTTTGTGTCACGACAGAAAAATGCAACTAGTATATTTAGGTAACAGAATTAATAACCAAACAAGTACCTTTCTGAAAAGGTTGTACCTTTCTGAAAGACTATTTTGTTTTCAGGGTTTAAGATATGTTTTTTCTTCCTTCCATTTATATTTTCAGGAAAATATTAGTTCTTCATGTTAAAAAAAAATACCTATACCAGAATGCCAATTTTACCTGCTTTTTTTTTTTAAAAAAAAATAGCATGTTCTTTGAAATAATTAAAGAGAAGTTAGGTGAATCAAAATGACTCCACTTATTTTTGTCATGGTTTAATGTCATGTGTCAGTTCACCTTGGTTTGAATGTCTTCTCATTGCTACAAACATTCTTATACTTTTTTAATTCTTCTGATCCATACTTAATGATAGCTTGAAAGAATACAGTGTATCTCCATACAGGTAAACTACTCTTTCAAAAATTCTGGTAACTTTTCTTTTCATTACCCTCCAGTTCACATATTTATAGCAAGCAGGGTAATGAAAAGAAAAGTTACCAGAAATTTTGAAAGAGTAGTTTACCTGTATGGAGATACATTATATTCTTTCAAGCTATCATTAAGTATGGATCAGAAGAATTAAAAAAGTATAAGAATGTTTGTAGTATAAGAATGTTTGTAGTATCTCATGTTTCTTTTGTAGATTCTTTTTTTTCTGACTGTCTTTAAAGATTTTCTTTGCTCTTTTCTTGGTCAATTACCAATTGTCAATCTAAGAAAGAAGAAAACCATAACCTTTTAGCTTTTCTTAAATATAGACTTAAATGTTTAATTCATATCCACATACTCAAATTTTGACATATTTGAGATACAGGTTTTTAAAAATATATTTTTATTTAGAATTTTTAAATTTTATATTTTTAAAAATATATTTTTATTTAGAATTAGAAATTATTCACCCCAAAATTACACAGATTATTTAAAGCGCTCCTGTATACTCCCTACACAGTTTCCCCTAATATTTTAATCCTACGTTATCTGGTGCATTTGAGAAATGCATCAGATACGTTGGTACATTATTATTAACTGTAATAAACACCAGAACTTGTATCTCACCAAATTTTCCCTCTAATTAGCTTTTCTTATTCCAGGATACCACACTACACCTAGGATTTATTTTTGTTGTTGTTGTTGTTTTTCAGTTGAACCTCTTGCTATAACTTGGAGGATTATTTAAGATCAGTGTGACAAAATGATTTTCTCTTAGAGTGTTTTCAAACTTCATGCAAACTATTGGACTTCTATTTGTAATTCTCACATTTGTCACAAACTTTAAAAATGCCATAAAGAAAACTGCATGATCTTGTTGGTAAACTGATTAAATTTTTTCTCAAATGAAATGTATAATGTCACTTTGTTGTGAAAACTAGGTATTGTCTAAGGGAGTAAATCTGTTTGGAATTTATATATCATCTTGCTTATGTTTATCACTGCTTTTTTTGGTGGTTTTATTCTATAGGTTTTCAGGCTCTTATAGTTAGTTACAAGTTATTAATCTTCAATTTAGACAGCCCTTATTAGCATATACCTTGAGATTAAAATCAATCACCCAGAATTTACTTTCTTTTGCACTTAATAATTGTTTATGTAATTATTATAGCTTATAATTACATTTGCATTTTACTTACAGAAATTCTGGTACCTTTCAAAGTGTTTCCTTTAAAATAACAACATCAAATTAGTTAAAATATGGTAAAAGAGGGCCTCCCCGGTGGCGCAGTGGTTGAGCGCTGGGTTGCGAGGCTGCCCGCAGCCTCTGCAGTGCCGGTTTGATCCCCGGCTGCTCCTTGGCCACCGGAGGAGGGTCCCGCATGGCATGCAGACCTCTCCTGCTGCCGGCTGCTCCCCTCAGCAGTGTACTTCGGTCCTTCTGTCTGCTCTGCTCCCTGCTCTGGCTCTGGTGAATTCTCTCGCCCTCCCGCGCTTCTGACTGTATCCAGTGCTTGTATAAATGAATAAGTAAATCTTTAAAAAAAAAAAAATATGGTAAAAGAAATTCATTCTGGTAAAATACTCTATTTCTCATCAGAGTACCTCTTTTTCTGTATCAGAAAAGAGCCCAAGTTGTACTGAGTGAGATATTTTATTTTGTCTTGTAGTAGTTAGTTATTCATGTTTTCCTCCATGAAACCTGGTTGTAATGGTACAGATTTGTATAGTGAGAAAAACTCAGGTGACTTTGTTTATTTTTTTCTAAAGTCATGAACATTGAAGACTTGGGCCCAGCTATTAGGTGTTGGCTAATCAAATAACAAAATAGATTTAAAAAATTACTGCCCATAGGAAGCTTACTATGTTGTAGGAGGTAGAGGAGCAGAAGCAAACAGTGGCCATAATGAGCAAATACATTTATAACATCACATGATAAGTGGTAGGAAAAGAATAAATATAGAGCTGCATAAGAGGGAATCAGGAATCAGTGAATCATGGTAGGGGATGGATTACAGTTTTCAATGGATTGGTCAAGTTAAGCCTCACTGAGAAGTAACACACTGAGAGAATGAGTGTGCTAGCCAAAGGGAGAAGCCAGTATAAAGACCCTGAAGTAGGAACATGCCTGATGTGTTAGAAAATGGGTGAGACTAGCGTGAATGGAGTGGATCAAAAAAGGGGGACAAGAAATAACAGATAAGATCAGGGAAGAAATGGAAAGCAAGATTTATGCAGCGCCTTCCTAGGCTAAGATGTAAGGAATATGGTTGGTTTTTTTTTTTTTTTTTTCCCTCAAGAAAGGAAGATCATTGCAGTTTTAAGTTGAGCAACCTAGGTTTAAGCAACCTACATATTAGGTTGCTTTTGAAATTGACTAGCTTTCTTAGAGGAGGTGACATTTTAACAGGCACTCGAGGATAAGAAAAATTTTGCCAAATTAAAAGGATAGACGTTTACTTTGTCAGGCTTATTTTAAGAGTATTTCCCATCACTATACTTCTGAAAATAAACATGCTTTTCAACCAAAATCTCATATGCTACTTGTTTTAAGGTTAAAATTGATATGTCCTATTTCTTTCTGAACTGTTATTACATCTGTTTAGCCATGGTTGTTTTAAAAATTGATGTTCTAGTTGAATAAAATTTTAGGAATCCCTATAATCCAAAAGATAATCCCCTTTTATTCAGAAATCCAGTTAGTCTATTAACAGTTTCTTTACAAAGTGAATAAACTCATTTACCTTTCTGTCATGTGACTATATTATATTAAATTGATCATCTTGTATATCTTAAAAGATTCATTTATGTACTTTTTTATTTAAAAGACTATACGCATTTGTGGGAAATATTAATAAGATGGAATTTATGTCCTTAATATACTTACAGTCTGATAAAGGATATAGACATTATGAATGGTATTGTAGAAAAATGTGAGTTTATTGAATAGGAGTACTAGACCATCTTCCTCTCTTTGTTCAAATTTTCTTCCTGTTTGATCTGGTCAGGCCTTTTTCATTCACACCCTCCTCAATTGAATTTCCACTATTGAAAAGTATTTTCTTCCTTAACTCCCTAAATCAAGTTTAAAATACCAGGTTATTACCTGGGAATTCTACATACTGTTTTCTCTGTTTACCGTATCTTCTAGTGCTGTTCAAAGCCAAGGACCTTCTCCTTTAGGATAGAATCTTGGTATAGATATTCAGTAGTTAATTGGTACAAAAGATAGTGTAGAATGTAGATTTACTATATTTACTTAATGTTTTTGGAAATTCTTCCTTAAAAAGTTGTCTTGAAAATATTTTTTTTCAAATCACTCTCAATGAGAAAGACTTGTTTTTATATTATATATAATTATCTTCAGCCATCATATTTTTATACCAGAGTGCTGTTAAATGTTTTACTGAAATTTGACATTTTGAGAATTCTGTAAATTTTTAATGGAATAACTTCAGCAATTTTTTTTTTTAATTTGGATAGAGGGAATTAAATTGTTGGTAACACTGTCAATGTTTGTGTTATATTTTCTTACAGCATGCACAGGTGAGTCTGAGCTGTCATTGATCGTCAGTGTTTGGCTAAGAGCATTTGAGTTCTTATTTGGCAGGACATTTGATTTTGTGGAGTTTTTTTGTTTCTTGTTCTAAATCAGTTTGGAGCCAAAGCACTGGAGGATGTCTTCTACCAGGCCATCAGGAAAAAATCCATCAGGGCTTATTAGAAATTTACTGAGTCACTGTTAAGTTAGTGTGTAACCAGTTTTAGCCTAAATATGCTAATTCACAACTGTCAGCTGTATTAGATATTTCTAGATGTTGAAATTCCTTGCTGTATAGAATTAGAAGCTAACAGCTAGAGATATACTTTATGAGAATATAAAATGATGTAATAAAAGAATAATTAAGCATAATAAATTATTCACTTGAAATTATTGTTTTAGAACCTGCATTGCATTTTTCTACATATCTACATCCCCAAGAATATATTTTATTTTCGCTTACATATGCAGTGAATCAAGCATTTGTTTTATGGGCAAAAAATAAGTGCTGAGAATTCTTTGAGATGCACCTGAGATACTTGTGTATCATTAGCTTTAGCATGTAATTGCTGTAAACCTAGGTTAAATAGTAGAGAGAGAGAGAGAGAGAGTGTGTGTGCGTGTATGTGTATTTGAGACTGAATTCAAGTGAGAAACTCTTATGCTTTACTGTTCAATGTTGATGGCAGTCACCATCACAAAAAACGCAAATTTATTAAAAGGTAATTTATACGTGAATATTATGCCTGCAGATCAGTCAACATACAGAGCACACAATCTTTGTCCATAATTACAGAATAGAAAACAAGTACAGTAGTCATTTAGATGGAAGACAAAATTTTGTGCTGGAGTCAGCACATCAGACTTTGGGGCAGAACAGATAAATCTCAGTTATATCTTGAAAGATGGGGGCCTCCCCGGTGGCGCAGCGGTTGAGCGCTGGGTTGCGAAGCTGCCCGCGGCCTCTGCGGCGCCGGTTCGATCCCCGGCTGCTCCCCGGCCACCGGAGGAGGGTCCCACATGGCGCGCAGACCTCTCCTGCCGCCCGCTGCTCCCCTCAGCAGTGTACTTCGGTCCTTCTGCCTGCTCTGCTTCCCGCTCTGGCTCTGGTGAATTCTCTCACCCTCCCGCGCTTCTGACTGTACCCAGTGCATGTATAAACAAAACAAACAAATAAATAAATAAATAAAAAACATGCCTCTATAAAAAAAAAAGTCTGAAAAAAAAAAAGAAAGATGGTTAAAAGGAATAAGTTGAAAAAAGATAGCTAATAGGTTCTAGAGAAGGAATACAGATGTTTGGCAAAATCCCCAGTTCAGTTATTTTTTTTGAATAGTGCAATGAATTATTCCTCAGTCTTCATTTGAACATCATTTGATGTGTCAAATTTAGAGTGTTCAAGAATTGCTGGCTGGCAAAAAATAAAATCACTACATCCAATTTTAACTGATTTTGAAAAAAAAAAATACCAGAATTTTTTAAGTAGGTAAAATCACATAAAATGATTTTGTTTTTTAAAAAGCATTCGCCAAGGAATAACGAACTCGAGTTTTAATTCTTACTTTTTGCTTTACTTCGTGACATCATGGCAGGTCATTTAGCTGAATTTGCTTTTTGTAGGATGAGGGTAACATTGCTTAATTTATCTCAAATGAAATAATGTGCTTTTGTTAACTATTTTGAAGACTTTTAACTTTTAACAAGAATCTGTTAGAGAACATCCTTTTTTTCTTTAGCTTGTGTTGTCTTTATCTGACTGTTTAGCTGCTTTTTTTTTTTTTGATTTATTTTTTATTTATACAATAGCTGGGGTACAGGCCAGAGGCACAGGAGGGTGAGAGGATTCACCAGAGAGACAGTGGGGAGCAAAACAGGCAGACAGACCGAAAGCACTGCTGAAGGGAGCAGCCAGCGAGACAGGAGGGGTCTGCCGGGCGCGTGGTAGGCCTGCTGAGATCGAACCTGTGCTGCAGAGGCTGCAGACAGCTTCACAGCTGTGCTCAACCTGTTGGGCCACCGGGCAGGCCCCCTAGAGAACATATTTATCTTTAACCAACTTATGAGAAGTTGGCATTATTAAAAATGTGAATGCTGTAAAGGTGATAATTAAGAAAATTAACTTCTGAATTTTACTGATTCCCCCACCCCCTTTTCTTTGTAGCGGATACGTTATTTTCAAGGAAGCTGAATGGGAAATACAGGCTTGAGAAACTTGTTCCAACTGCTGTGTATCAGCACATGAAAATGCATAAACGAATTCTTGGACACTTGTCATCTGTGTACTGTGTAACTTTTGATCGAACTGGCAGACGGATATTTACTGTAAGTAATTTTTTAAAATCTTAATTCATATATAGACCTGGAAATTCTTTACTTATAGTTGAATTTGAAATAGAATGTTTACTCTTTTAGTGAAAAACTGGAAATTTAGTTACAACAGCTTGCTATTACAGAAGATTTTACTTAAAAGTTGAACTTTATCCAAGTTTGGAAAGTTCCTGAAATACTTGTAACACAGTTACATATATATTATGGTACAACTTCACAGATAAAATGTAATTCCTAGCCTTTATCAAATACTCAGTTTTATTTGCTGTAAAATATCATAAAATAATTTTAATTCTAATCCAAGTGCATTTTCAAATTGTATTAAGCCAATTATAGGAGATTATTAAATGTATCTTTATATTACCTGTAGAAAACAACTTGCTAGTAGGCCTCCCCTGGTGGCGCAGCAGTTGAGCACTGGGCTGCAAAGCTGTCCGCAGCCTCTGCTGCAAAGCTGTCCGCAGCCTCTGCAGCGCCGGTTCAATCCCCGCCCACCGGCAAGGGTCCCACTTGGCGCCACAGACCTCTCCTGTCGCTCCCGCTGCTCCCCTCAGCAGTGTATTTCTTTGTCAGCCTGCCTGTTCTGTTCCTTGCTCTAGCTCTGGTGAATTCTCTCACCCTCCTGCGCTTCTAGTGCTTGTATAAATAAATAAATAAATAAATCTTAAAAAAAAGAAAGAAAGAAAAAAAGAAAACAACTTGCTAGTCTCTGGGAAATTTCCTTTAAAAAAGATAGAAAAGTTCTGAGCATATCTAATTTGCTTTACTTATTTATTACCTTCTATTCTTAACACCTCATTCTTTAATATATCTGATGTCATGTTCAAAGAGGCTGTGAGCTTATTTATTTGTTACTACTTCTTTTAACTTGTTGAATGGAAAAAAGCTTTTTGGCTCTAAGTGAGAAAATTACTTTTGGAAATTTTTTTATTTTTTGGTACTTCACTACATCCACTCAGGGTGATGCTTATTACATTTTTTGGCTGTGTTATGATTAAATACTATTCTGTGGGGTGAAGGTATGCATTCATTCGCAGGTCCTTAACTTCCTTTGAAATAAGAAAAGGGGAAATGGAAGTTAATATAGAAATTCCTATCTCTGTCTTTGAAGAGAGCAGCTGTGAATTTTACATAGTTGTGACAATTATAGATTCCTCTTTTAAGTAAATATGCTTGTAAACTAAGATTTATTTATATCTATTTCTTCTCTACACATACACCCAGTCATCTGTAAAATAGCTAAACAGCAGGATGTGGGATATAATTTTTATACATATATTTTCCCTGACTCTCCTCCACTTCAGACACTTGCAGACCATTTCCTATGTCAGGATTCTCTCCTTTCACCTTCTCTTTTGTCTCCATTGTTCTCTATGAAGCAAAATAAAAGTGCAATTTTTTATACTTTCTGACAGGTTATGTTTTCAGTGTGGAAAGTTAGTATTTATATTTGCTAAAGTGCTTGATATCCCTACAACAGTAACTTGCTCTCGAAAGTTAATTGAACATTACAGTTACTAGCCTTTTCAAATTTGTTATACTGATAATTAAATTCAACTCTCAAAACAAAATAAAATAAATTTGGTATTTTTAATATTTAAAAGAATTCTTTTAAAAGAATTATTGAGAAAAATTATATTCAATTAAGGACCATAGAAAAAAGTTTGCCACCCTTTTTCAGAAACATAAAATGTATGTCTTTTCAAGTTAAGGCAGAAAAGTATAAAAGGTTATAATAAGGACTTAGTAGTTGATGCATGATTTAACAAACTTCTGTGTGTCAAGACCCAGACACTACTCTAAAGACTTAGGATATAGAATTAAAGACATGCTATCTTTCCCTGGAGAGTTCACATACATGGTCAGTAGATAATATTGATACAGTGTGCTAAGAAGTTTAATAGAGACTGCAGAAAATACTGAGGTACAATGGGAGATAGGTGTTTAATTTTCTATGGTAAGGGAAAGTTAGTAAAGAAACAGTACGTTGAGTTCAGCATGTGTTGAACTGAATGTTGAAGATTTAGGGATCAAAATCATCAAGATCTTTTTGTGAAATACTAAGGAATGGGTTTCTTTGTTGAAGTCAGTGGGAAGAAAATGACAGATTTAGATAGAAGAATACGTAGAATTTTAATCATCCCTTGGGCATTATTGTAGAAGATGTATTAAAACTAAGTTTACATATAGAGGAATTGGTGAAAAGATTATGGCAGTAATCCATGAAAGAAAACATCAAGATTTGAGCACAGAAACATACAGGAAGTAGGAATGGAATTAACAGATTAAGAAAAGAGTTTGTAGATTTAAGAGATTTATTTGAATGTAGGAAGGAATCAGAGAGGTAAGAGTATGGGTCAGCATGTTTTTTACTTGTATAACTGCTTACAAATTCCTGTCATTTCTTGTGATGTAGTGATTTAAGTGGAGAAGTTGTGAAGGTGGACCATGTTGAATTTGAGATATTTATGCAGATAGCCAGATAGAAATGCTCAGTAGTCGATAGGAACTTGGGAGAGATGTAGGCTAGAAGTTTCAGCTTGGGAATCATTGAATATGGAAGTTATATTTTCTTGAATGTGTGTAATGTAAGGAGGCAGAAACTTAAACTCTTAAGCAGACAAAAGAAGAGAGTCAATAATTGAGACTTAACAAACAGCTGCATGAGAGGCCAGAGAAAAAAAGAAGTGATATCTGAAGAACCAGAGGGATTAGTATTTTATGAAAGGTTAAAACTTAAAGTAAAATTTGAACTAAAAGACATCTTTTGGTTTTGGCAAGACCATTAATGATGTGAAAAAAAATGTTTTATTTTGGTATTAGGAATAGGAGCGAAATTGCAGTGCACTGCTGAGGGATTGGGAATTGAAAAATGGAAGAGATTTAATGTAGACTAATCTTTCAAAAAGCTTGACAAAAAATTGATAGGATGTTTTCTGATTGTGGAGTACTCTCCTTGAACTTAATGTTATTATTTTATGCTTCCCTGCAGTGTTAGTGAATTTGTCTAAAGTCTCTTTGTCTAATGTTGAACTCCTTTAAAAACAAAGACGGTTTCTTAAGCCTTTTTAGATTTGTTGTGCCTAACAGAGTATCTGGTGCATATAGTAGGCATAAAACACATAGTGAGTAAATCAACCAGTTAACTAGAAATACAGGAAGAAACTTAGACTTTATTAGGGAAAATACATAGAAATGTCCATAAGACAAATTCATTTATTTACACTGTTCTTTTTCTGTACTTCTGACTTGTACTGTTTCCTTTGTTTGGCGTTGTCTTCTCCAAGCTATTCCTGGGACTGAACAGTTCTCTGTTCACATACTACTTTCTTAGAGACTATTCCACCATTGTCTGTCCTATTCTCTGCTATATACTTTTTAAATATATATCAATATCTGAAATGTATTTTTTTTTAATTTGGGTTTTATTGTATTTTTTAACTAAGCTCTTTAAGGAAAACATGGGGCCTTGTCTGTCTGATTATTATTGATTAAATGATATCCATGAATCTGTACCGATTTAAATAAGTAAAATGAATATGTGGAAGAAGGGAAGAGTCTTGTTTACAGTAGAATGCCAACTGATAATTGTAGAAAGAAACTACCATCCTATTGATAGTTAATTCATGTTTGATGTCTGTGGAAACTAAGACTGATAGGGGATCATGGTTTAAAGATCTTTGCATAATCTTCCAGTATGTCCCCATAAGATACTGACCAATAAGCAGGAAGATTGCAGCTTTATAGGGGAGGAACCTTGAAAACACTAAGATAACAAAGTTAAATTTATTGGGCCTCCCTGATGGCGCAGGGGTAAAGACAAGCTATCACCATCCTGTGTAGCACAAGTTCTGTCCTTGGCCAGGGAGAAATCCACATGGTGCAGCAGACGTCTCCTGTCTCACCCACTGCTCCTCTCAGCAGTGTATTTCAGTCACTCTGCCTGTTCTGTTCCCCACTCTGTCTCTGGTGGATCCTTTAGCCCCCCACACCTCTGGCCTGTACCCCAGTTCTCGTATGCATAAATAAACAAATCTTTTAAAAAAAGTTAAATTTACTTTTAAGATAGGTTGACATTTTGTCACCTCTGAAGGTGGTACACTGAGAAAAACACAGCGTCTTGTCTTTGAGATTCCTACCAAGAGAGTACGACCCAGATCTGGTTATGAAGGAATGTTAGATAGACATACATAGCTTTAGCATCATCCTTCAGAGATCCTGGGTCAACTATCCATTGTCTGAATAGTTGACAAAATTTGCATGGGACCTGTGGATTGGATGATAGTTTTATTCATTATGATTTCCCAACTTAATGTAGATGAATGTTCAGTTTTAGAGAAATACATAAAGGATAATTTAGAAGTGATGGAGCATCACATCTGCAACCTGTTGTTAAATGGTACAGAAAGAACTAATGGTAATGGGTTGTTGGGTGTGTATGTATAGATGTGAGAGAGGCAGAGAGAAAAGGAAGGGTGAAAAGGTGGTGATAGAGCAATGTACTGAGTTGATAATAGTTGATGAATCTGGGTGATGATTTTATGGAAGACATTATTAACTTTTACTGAAAGTTCTGTAAGTTTGAAATACAAAATTATTTTTTAAAAGTGCACAGGAGATAGTTTAGGAACAATAGTGAGTTCAGTAAGTTTGGTGGTAATGGAGAGCTATAGTATAATTCATAGGAAGATAAATTTGTGAAAAACTGTCAAGCGGAATATCTAGGAGGTAGGAGAGGAGATAAATTATATGCAGTAATCTTCAAGGAGAATGGCAAATGTTTAAATGAAGGTGGGTGGGATAAAGAACAATTTATTTGGGATATTTAGAAAGATAGGTTTGCAATGAATAGATTCTACTTTTCAGTGTGAAATAGTTTATCTCGTCAGAGAATGGTGTTGGGGTTTTAGAGGTGAGTGGTAAATCCTGACTAATAATAGTAAGAGAGTGATGTATTAAGGACTAGTCAGGAAGGAGAAAAAGATGGCTGATTGACATTAGTTTCCCCAATAATAAAGAATTCTGTTTTGGGCAGTGTTGGCAGATTTGATGTGTTTCTCTTTTCTGTAATGGTACTTGGTAACCTGAGGGCAGGATCATAGCAAGTAACAATTTGATTAATATAAAGTAAGTCATTAGTTGTTGGACAAGGGAGTGGACAAAGGAGTGAGAAAACTGGGACAAGGGAGTGAGAAAACTGGGCATTTGTTGAAATGATTGATACTGTAGTTTAAGGTAATTTGTAAGGAGTATGAAACGGGATGGTAAGAAAGATAGATTGGTTAAGAAAAAGAAAATAATTTGCCTCTTTAAAAAAAATTGAACTAAATTTTAATTACAAGAAATTTTGAACTGCCTGAAAAGCAGGCTACTTTTATATAGCTTCATTAAGAAAATGACATTATAATATGCATGACAATATACTTGATGTGTTTAGCATTTAGTTCTGTTTGTTAGAATGACATTAAAAAATGAAATCTGACTCATAATGCTGTGTGATAGTAGCAAGAGAAATTAAAATTTGTTTATTCTGCCAAGGAATGTTGAATTCTTAAAGAGAATTAAATTTGAAAGTCACATCTTACTTTTTATTTTCACGTCAAAATAGTAATCTTCGGTTGATTTTAGTGATTGATGCATCTCTTTTAGCAGGAAAAGGTTTAAAGATCTACTTTCTACTTTTAAGATCATCGGGGCAGAAGTAACCTGTACTGTTTTCAAATGGATGCAGTTTTTTGCTAGCTGAAGTCAGCTTTCTTTATCATTCATTGCTCTGTTATGGAAAGTACTTTCTTCATCATTGAACAGTTCACACGGTTGTCACCTCCAGTCTTCTAGATTTTAGTTTAAATTAATAAGTGCATAAGTAGTTCAGTCAAGCCCTTTAAAATTTACCTTCCAGATACTATTAAATTTGCTGGTGGTAGGATAGACTTTAGGTTCTGTTTTACTTTTTGCAGAAAATTTAGGCAATTGAAAGCCCTGTGCCCAAAATTGTTTAATAAAATTATCATATCATTAGATAGGACTTTTTTGGCTAGACTTTAAGGAGAATTTTTAATACACAAGTGAGTGACAATGTAGAAAATCATGTAGCAGATACCTGCGGAACTTATGTAAGTCAGAGATGCCTACAAGACATTGCCTAAGCTTTATCTGTGGAGAATGCCAGTTTTGTTTTTTCAGAATTTTCCCTCCCAAAACTTTATTTTGATGAAACTTTGCATTTTCTAAAAGGAATGCATTCACAAAATAGAAACTTTTATTGAATAGACAAAAAATAGTGATTACCTGCAGTCTAAGAGGTCATTGGTGCTACTATCTCTGTAGTCTCCTGGAAATATTAAAAGAAATAATAGTGATTCTGTAGTAAATGTCTGATTCAACTTTTTTCTGTCTTAAGCTACAAAGTATATTGCTGTTTTAAAGGAACATATATCAGTATGGGTGTGACTGTTTTAGATGTGATAGAACAAGCAAATTTGTAGGGTACTTCAAACCACATACCTGTTCTTACCATGCTTTTTTTTTTTTTTTAACACAAATAACATTTACACTTACCTCCTGAATAGAGAAAGGTACTCTTTCAGTTTCCTTGTCTTTGTCTTAGCATTAGCAAGATAATTTTGACATAAAAAAAGGGCACAAAAAGTAAATTTGGTGTTATATTTTGTTTGGGGATTATCAGTTAGCTAAAGCTACACATTCTTTTTGTCGTGACTTTTTGTTTCAGTTTATGGTAGGTTTGGAAAAAAGAAGCACATAATTTGTTTAGAGGAACACTCAGAACAGTTATGACAGTCTTACATTATTGAAAAATGAAACTGCTGATCCACTGATACTTTTGCTTGTTTGGCATTCAATGCTAGTTTAAGGTTATAATTTGATTTAAAAATGAATTTCAAAGAAGCATTTTCGGTTTTGCACTTTGCTTATGGAATTAGAACTTGCGGCTAATATATAGTGATCTTGTGTGTTTAAAATTCTTTACTACACCTTACCAGATTAAATCCAATTTTTTTTTTTTTTTTAAGATTTCTTTATTTATTTATACAAGCACTGGGTACAGTCAGAAGCGCAGGAGGGTGAGAGAATTCACCAGAGCCAGAGCAGGGAACAGAACAGGCAGACTGACGAAATACACTGCTGAGGGGAGCAGCTGGCGGCAGGAGAGGTCTGCCTCGCCATGTGGGACCCTCTCCGGGGGCGGGAATCGAACCGGCACTGCAGAGGCTGCGGGCAGCTTCACAGCCCAGTGCTCAACCGCTGCACCACTGGGGGAGGCCCAAATCCAAATTTCTTAATAGACTTAAAATCCTCTGTTAACTTAGATAAAATCTTTCTAGCTTGGTTTCCTTGTTACTTCCATTTGTACTGTATGCCCCCAACTTTTCTCACTTTACCAATCCCCAGCTCTGGCAGTAGCATCTAAATGTTACTGAAAAGACATGACCACTTTGTTTCCCCCTAGGCTTCATAGCATTGCCAAAAAATTTGTCAGTTGAAGTTCTAAATTCTTGTCTTCCAAGTGTAGCAGGACTTTCATACTTACTTATAGATTCTATTCTTCTCATTCCAGCACATTTTAAAACTTTAATTTTCTTTGTTGCTGTTTTTCCTTCTTTTGTTAACCCTTTCCTTCCCTTTTAGGAAAATACCCCTCAGTTATTTGTTTTACTTGCTAAGGATAGAATCAGTACTTTCTTGTTTATTTTAAAATTTCTGTTGCTACCATCCCTCTTTCTCTTTCATGCATCTATTTATTCCTCCTAGCCAATGCCAGCCTCCTGTACTTTTGCTGTTGATAGCATCCCTTTTATCATTTACATAATATTCCTTTTATTTTAATGTCTGTAATTCTTTTTTATCATTGTGTTTGAAAGACTACAATGTCCTACTTTTTGGGTTATTATTAATCTTACTAGCATTTGAGATAGTTTTTGGAAAGAAAGTTCATCTCTTTAAATTCTTGTCTGTATTTTGTATTTTTTTAAAAAATCATTTATCCCATTTTTAGCTTATCTTTCCATATTGAATTTGAACATATTTATAATGTGTTTAAAGATGTTTTCCCAGTAAATTTAATTTTCTGCAAAATTTTTTCAACTTATATAAATTTGTATTTGTCAATTTAAAAGAACTTTGTTGAACTTGTCAGGTCATCTTTAGCTTCCATAGAAATGAATTAGTGATCACAAGTAATGATGTATGAGATAGAAATTGCCAAAGTATGCGTTAAAGTTCTGTTTGAAATTCTGCTGAGCAAGGGTGAAGATAAGCACAGCATACTATAAGTCATAGAATAGAAGAGAATGGTAAAAAAAGATCTTCCTGAAAAGAATTTCTCCAACAATTCAATGGAGGAAATAAAAGTTAATTGGGATAATACACACAGGTGGGGAATATGCATATTGTTTTTTTTAAAGCATTTCCTAAATAGAACAAAACTATGAAGTAATGTTAAATTGCTGAGATTACTAAATAATAATTATAGCGGTAATGTAATCTTCATCCATGGTATTTCTCAAACAGCTGTTTTATCTGTCTCTTCTGATGTCTTCTATAGTAATCTCAGTGTTATTTTCACTTATTTTTTTCTGCTGTCTATACTGTTTCAACAATTTTCAACTCATCAGCATTTTCTAGCCTAATTCACATTGATGACCTTTGGAAAACTGTATCTGATCCTGATAATCACTTACTTGATAAACCTAAGAGATCCATACCAGAAAAGGTCCTTTGCAATTTTTCCTTGACTCATCCTTATGGCCTTCACTCTGACTTAGTTTACAGATACTTGTTCTTCCCTTAATTTCTAACTATTAAATGTTTATGACTTAGATTGTGTTTTTCTTTTTAGTTGTCATTTGTTCTTTTTAGAATAATAAAAATATTATTAAAGTATGTTTAGGAATACTACTACTAGCAAAAGCAGCGATAGTAGATAGTCCATACATAGCTTTTACCATGTACCAGATACTATGTTTTGAAAGAGATACTATGTTTTGAAAGAGTACCTACCTGTGAGGTAGGTACAAATAACACTGAGGGCCAATAAGCATATGTAATTTTCCCAACATCAAATATCTAGAGAGAGATCATGCCAGGTCCTGAACCCAGACATTTTACTCTAGAGTCTGTGTTCTAAGCTACTATACTGCCTTGCCTCTTTGTGATAAAACTAAGCATTACTGCTTCTGCATTCCTTTCCAGGTTCTACCCCTCCATCCTTTCAATAAAACCGCTTCCTTGTTTGGATCTCTATTGATTAATAGTTAAGCACTTAGGAAATGTTACTGCGTTTGCACCCTTCTGCCTTGTTTCATAAGGACAGGAATACTGTCTCTGTATCTCAGCCTTTTATATCCAGTGTTTAGAACATATTTAATCACAAGGCAGATGGAGAAAGAATGCATGACTCACCAAATTTTAAAGGTGGGCAGAATCTTAGAGATCATCCAATTTAACTTTTTCCTTTTATAGATGAAGATCCTGACATTAAGTGAATGATGGGAATGCCAGCATTTAATGGAGATAATTTACCAAAACTTATTTTTATTATTCTTTCCTGGCTGGTAATCCATTTACTTTGCATCAGGTCTTTATCAGAGCAGCTGATTTTATAGTTAATTGTTTCCTGGGTAATATTGACAAAGTCTGATTTTGGATACAGCATATCACCTATTCTATTAATACTGTGTCAGTGATCATGGCTTGTCAGTTGTCAGTATGAAGCAACTAACGTGTCTATATCACTTTGTAGATTCCGTAAATACTTTCTAATGTCAGATTTTTTAAAAAAAAATAGATTGGAAGATTATAAAGAATTTTAACATGTATCCTTAGTAAACTACAACCTTTAACCATTGCATAAGTTTGTGCTTCCTATTTTAATTTTATGTTAAAGACTAGAGAAAATGAGGCAAAAATATTGATAAGTTTTGAATCTGGGAAAAGGATATATGTGTGGGGTTTATGATACTATTCTTTTTTTGGTACAACTAAAACTTCATAACTAAAAAGGGAGAGATAGGTTAAGTGTAAACGTTCATCTATAAGATGAGTAAGGAAAAGTAGAGAAAGAAATAAAACCTAAAAATTTTAAGCTATACACTGACTATGAAATTAAAATGTTTTTTGTAAATATAATTATTCAGAGGAAACTATGCAGTTTTTCTTTTTCAGAATTTATGTTGCTGTAGAACAAACAAGTGATTCATGTATTCGACTTCTTACAGAAAAAAATAATTTTTTCTGATTAATGGTTTTGGGTGGTTTTACATATATATTTAACTGAAGATCAATGATGGGAAATTCATAGGTATTATGCTATTCAACTTCCTAGGAGAAAAAGCCTCAAATTAACTTGTTTTCATTTTTATATAACATAATAACATAGCTAGAATTAGAAACTAGTGTATATTGCATTTTTCTTTTTTTCTGTTAGAACTTTGTTACTTCAGAAATAAAAGTTTTCCACAAAAATCCAGATAAAGATTACCTTGCCTGGTGGGTAGGGGGCCATAGATAAATGTTTAGTTACTGGAAACATCCCACTGCTTCTTTTGAATAGTGGGCATGCAGGCATTCTTGTAAGTGATTGCTCTAATTAAATAAAGAGCCTTGTGTAGAGAACAATTCCTAATCAAGTATTTAGTACTTTTCATACTTAAAAATCTATTTGTTGGGAAGTGAACATAACAGATAGGATTTCTTAATGTGTAAAGAATTTGAATTAAAATGTATACAGTAAATTCTGTTAATATTGATTTTTATTTTAAGGGATCTGATGACTGCCTTGTGAAAATCTGGGCTACAGATGATGGGAGGTTATTGGCTACGTTAAGAGGACATGCTGCTGAAATATCAGACATGGCTGTAAACTATGAGAATACTATGATAGCAGCTGGAAGTTGTGATAAAATGATCCGAGTCTGGTGTCTTCGAACATGTGCACCTTTGGCTGTTCTTCAGGGCCACAGTGCGTCTATAACATCACTACAGGTAATTATTTAAATCCCTGTAAAGTCCTTTTTGATAATCATTTAAAGTAAATTTTAAGAATTACTTGTATAATCCATTGCATAAAGACAACTAAAATTTTAAAAGTGTATTCACCTATTTTCTTTATAAATATTAACATGATATGCAAGACCTTTGTCAATTTTGGTATTTTCTGTTATGGTAAAAAGTGATTCATTATTTAGACTGTGTCATTCTTGTAAGGATTTTTTTCCCTTTGTTTTTCAGTTCTCACCATTGTGCAATGGCTCAAAGAGATACCTATCTTCTACTGGGGCAGATGGCACTATTTGTTTTTGGCTGTGGGATGCCGGGACACTTAAAATAAAGTCAGTTGCTCCTTTATTTCATAGTACAAATATGTTTAATTTAATGGTTGAAATTGCAGAAGTATAAAGTAGTTGACAATGTGAAGCAATTAATTTTTTTTTAAATAAGTAAATAGCTAATTCATTTTGACTCTTTACTGACCTCTTTTCATTTTTATGCTTCCCTTTCCTTTTTCATGCTTCAAAGAAAGTTTTCTCCTGTTAACGTGTTTCTTTTTTCTTACCTCTTTTTCTCTCTCTACTTCTCTCCTTTAATAGATGTCCTATTACCTCTTTTTTTTTTTTTTAAGATTTATTTATGCATACAAGAACTGGGGTACAGGCCAGAGGTGTGGGGGTGAGAAGATTCACCAGAGACAGTGGGGAATAGGACAGGCAGATTGACCAAAGTACACTGCTGAGGGGAGCAGTGGGCAAGTCAGGAGAGGTCTGCTGCGCCATGTGGGTCACTCCCTGGCTGATTGGGGATCGAACTCATGTTCAGTGGCTGCGGATAGCTCCATAGGTTGCGTCTTAACCCCTTGCACCACCAGAGAGGCCCTTATTACCTCTTCTTTCTGATCATTGAATAGTTTTACCTCCAGAGCTCCTTCTGTTGCTAAGAGGACATAATCTTAGAGTTCCTAAAGATGTTCATTAGAAGAATTGTAATTATTTGTTACAAAATCTACAAACTTTAGATTTTATTAGGAAATGATACTCATGTAAGAGGCATTCTTCTCCCCTCTACTCCATTTCAGCATTTTGCATTTGTGCTTTCACCTAAATTAAGACCTTGGTTTATCAAAAAGTTTGTGGAACAATAGTGTCTTTTGATTCAAGTTATTGAGGCATAAAAAGGTTAAATGAATTTCTGCTTTTTAAATGAATTTCTGCTTGTTTAAGTTTTTTCCTTACCTATCTCAACATATGAACCCGATGGGACTGTGTGGGTGTATATCACTATCATTGTATATGAAACCCACCAGTATGTATGAGTTCATGTGCCTGTACAACGCCATGGCTCAGTGTGTTCATATGCCTATCCTAATATATGAACCACGTTAAGCTGTAGGGCATATCAGTATCCCTCTAAATGAAACCCACAGGGCTGCATAGGTTAATTAACTCTATCCCTATATGTGAACACGGTGGGGTATATCCAGATCCCTATATATTATCCCATAAGGGCTGAGTGGGCTCATATCCCTGTACATATATATGAAGTCCACAGGGCAGAGTGGGTTCACTTTGCTCTCCCTGTATATAAAATGAGACGTCATAAAGAAAGAAAGTAAAAGAAGGACATTAAGTAAAAACTAAGTAAAATGACAGACTTTAGTTAATAATGCATCAATATTCACTCATTGTTATGCCAAACGTACCAAACTAATGCTAGATGTTAATAATCATACAGGACACTGTGTAGGAAGGGGGCTGAGGGGTATAAATTAGCTCTCTGTACTAGCTACTCAATTTTTCTGTAAATGTAATTGTCCTAAAAAATAAAGTTTTCTTTTTCCCACCTCATAAAAGTTTAATTGGCAAAGCCAGTACTAGAACACTTCCCTTCTTTGGTACTGTGTGGTTTACACCATGCTACCTCTCAGGTGCTTGTAGTGGGAAGAGAAAGGACTGTGTTTATTCCATAAATGTATGATTGAGGGGGTAGTGTATCCAATGATTCTACATTGGTCTTTTTCTGCTCTCATGGGAGTAATTCAGATTAAAAGGTACATAAGAATTATTATCTTTGACTCTTTATAAATTATCAATGCAAGTTGAGTTATTTAATAAAGTAATTTTTATACATATTTGCTATTTTAAAACAGTAGTATTTAAATGTTTTGAAGACTTTATGAGCATTCCTATAGAATGTCTCATGGCAGGGCATTGGGGAGTCACGGCAGCTTGAATAACGTAATAAAACTGAAAAAAATAGTTGTGATCAAAAACATGGTTCTTTGGAGAAAACACTAGTTGCATTCATAGTGTTTAGAATATTAAGGACTTTATAGATACTTAGACAAAAGTTGAAATATTTCACTAAAGTATAGGTATTAGCAATAGTTTATAGTTGTTTTCCTTTGGCTAATTGTTGTTCTCCTTATGGATCTGATTTTTTTTTTTTTTTAACCTCCTTACGGATCTAATTAGGGTACCTTTGTATTTTCCTGTGTTGCTTTCTGAGAGAAGAAAAAATCATTAGCAATGTTCAAATTAGCATTAAGAATAAAAATAGTTTCACAAAATTATACTCACATTGTTTTTTGAGGATTTTATTGCTAAGTATAATGATAATTTATCTGGATCCTTGAAGTGTTACCCCATATAAATGATTTTTTTGGGAACATTTACATAGACTCACCCATAAACCCATTACTCTTCACATTTTTTTCCAAAAATTTGGGTTTTTTTTTATATAGATATAATTAGGAAAATGTATATAATATTCTGTTTTTCTTAGCATTTTATCATAAGCATTTAAAATAATTTTAATAACTTACATTCTGCTGAGTTGTTGTTCCATACTTTGCTCAGTAATTTTCCTGTTTGGGGGGGTGGTATTTTAAGTTTTTTCTACTTATTGATAGGTAGTATTCTTTTCTATTTGTTGTAATTGTCCCTTTAAGACTTTTTTTTTTTAATTTCTTTTCTTTTTTTTTTTAAGAGTTATTTATTTATTTGAAGACTTTTTTTAAGTTACAGTCAGTCATAAAAATGAGCAGTTTTTCCTCTTAGATATAGACTTTGGAACACTGTTTTCCTTTCTGTAGTCATGTGGTTGATAACTGCCAAAAAGCTTGGCAGAACACAATTGTTACAATATTCATATTTTGTAGACTTTAATTTGTAATCAAAGGCAAAAGTTGTATTGAGTGGTAAACCTTTTGTATAATCTGGGGAAGTAACTTTAGCAATCCAATCAGCATTAATTGAAATACCAGTTCTATTAGCATTTGAAACCTGTCTTGGGAACACAAATCTCTTGATAAATTTGCTTTTATACAGGGTTTATGTATGTAGTAATAACAGCTGATAGTAAAGATACCCATTCTTCGATGAGTAATTTGAGTAACTGGGTGACTTGGAAACTGGTTCAAGAGATCTCTTGAGTAGGAGGAAGCTATTTAAATATATTTAGATGTAAGGAAAGAATAGCAATCTTAAAATATGGAAATAATAATAACAATGATTACTAAATTTTACCTTGTCTGCGAAGCTCTGGATTAAGCATTTTGTGTTTGTTCTCGTTAATTCTTACGTAAACTCTGTGAGAGAAGTATAATTACAGGACAGATAGGGGAGAAAACTGAGGTGGATAATAGAATTGTACCATTGGGACACCCTTTTTTTTTTTTTAAAGATTGATTTATTTATGCAAGCACTGGGTACAATCAGAAGCGTGGGAGAGTGAGAGAATTCACCAGAGACAGAGTGGGGAGCAGAACAGGCAGACTGACAAAGTACACTGCTGAGGGGAGCAGCAGGCGGCAGGAGAGGTCTACGTGCCATGTGGGACCCTCGCCGGTGGCCAGGGATCGAACCAGTACTGCAGAGGCCGCGGGCAGCTTTGCAGCCCAGCGCTCAACCGCTGCACCACCGGGGAAGCCCTGGAATACCCTTTTAACCACTGTGCCAACCTAAAAAGTAGTGATTCATTAATGGACTATCTAAAATTGGTTGGACACAAAATATTGATAATGGTAGTACAGACTGTGATGTGCTGGGTACATTATTAAGCACATTACATCGATTAAAGTAATTCTCTTAATAATTCTGAGATCTGTTCTGTTTTTACTCTGATTTTATAAATGAGGACACTGAGGCACAGAAGTGTTAACTTTCCTAAAGTGGAATGTTAGCACTAAGAACTGAATTCAGGAGAGTGAGTCCAAGGCCTTGTCTTAAAATATTTCCTCAAATGTGCATTTTAAAATATATATATACCTGCACAGGGCCTCCCCGGTGGCGCAGCGGTTGAGCACTCGGTTGCGAAGCTGCCCGCAACCTCTGCGGTACCGGTTCGATCCCCGGCTGCTCCCCGGCCACCGGAGGAGGGTCCCACATGGCGCGCAGACCCCTCCTGCCGCCCGCTGCTCCCCTCAGCAGTGTACTTCGGTCCTTCTGCCTGCTCTGCTCCCAGCTCTGGCTCTGGTGAATTCTCTCACCCTCCCACGCTTCTGACTGTACCCAGTGCATGTATAAACAAAACAAACAAAAAAAATAAATAAATAAAGCATGCCTCTATAAAAAAAATAATAAAATAAAATATATATACCTGCACTCATGTTTTTTCTTTTAAATAAGTTCAAAATGGCTGTATTTATGACTTGCATTTTCTGGCAATGAGTTTCAACTAAGTGGAGGTTTGACATTTACAACGAGTGAGTGTGCCAAAAATTAACAAAAATGTAGGGCTATGATCCTTAAGATATTAAAAAAAGTAGTGCTTTTAGTTTCCTTTATAATTTCTGATTAACTTATTTAAATTACAAGGAATTTAATTTTACTTTGGGTATATTTTGGTTCTAAGAATTTCTTAGTAGCTTCTTGGTTCTCTAAACTATATTTGTCATGCTTATCTATATAAGAACCTGCTAGAAAAATTGTTAGAAATGTCAGTTTAAATTTTTTTGTAAGTTGATGAACTTTAAAACATTTTAACAAATATTTTGATTGCGTTCTTTATCAGTAATTCTCATTCAGAATACCATAATTGGTCAGAAATATACTTTTTTCTCTAAAGACTGAACTACTCTCTGTATGAATGCTATGGATTATAAAAGTTACACATTGCATTCTAGATGAAGGCTGTAGTTATGTTTGAATTTCCTTCCCTAATATTCTGAGAAAAACTAGGTCACAATGTATATTAAGTAGGGCTTTAAATTTAATAACTGGTGTGTAACTAGTGATTATAATTTATAATCACTGGTATTAGAGTTGTACAATGTTAAATCTATAATTTTTTAAAATACTGTCACTAGTATTCATAAGACATATAAGCTGTAATATAAATAGTTAATGTTCTTGAATGTGACTCACTGTTCTGAATGAGTACTATAATTGAAATATGAGTTAAATAGTCTTCAGATTTTCACTACACTAAGTTTAAGATTATTTTTGGAGTCTTAAAAGACATGTCATATTAGAAGGTATGCAGAGGAAAATGTTTAACAGTGTCTTATATTGGAAAAAAGTTTAGTTATTGATGTTATGCAGTGCCACAGTGGAGCACCTGTTTTAATAGCTTAGTGTGTTGATGTTTTCAAATTAACTTTTTTATTTGTATTTGTACGTTGCTTTTTTACTATGAGAAAAACTGATTAGAAGTAATTGTAACTAGTAACTACATATTTAGTGTAATAATGACTTTGGGATTGTTAATATGTTGATGCTTGTGTAATCAGAAGCTCCTACAAAATCTATATCTAGAATTTCCACAAGTTCTGCGGATTATGACACATAATTCAATTTGTTGTTAACAAGGGAGCCATCTGTTGATTCTTACTTAATTTTGCCCTTTTGTGATTCTTTTTTGGAAGAGTTGATTTATGGTGTTTCTGATCCTTGTGGGATATTTTTAATTGTTTCTTTTTTGTATTATAGTCCAAGGCCTACAAAATTTACAGAGCGCCCTCGGCCTGGAGTACAAATGATCTGTTCTTCTTTTAGTGCTGGTAAGATTTTTTTTCCCCCCTAATTTTCTATTTAAAGTTGTACATTAGGAAGATTTTAGTGGAACACCCAACATTTTGGAAAATATTTACTGTTATAATACAAATCATAGTCTCACACATATACCACGGAATAATTAGAAATATTTGAACTTGCTAAAGTTTATTTATATATTCACATGACTAAGATTTCTCTTTAACAAGACAGAAGTGTTCTGGAATAGTTATCTTATTGGAAAGAAAGGTATTTTAAATGTGTTTTATGTTTTCGTGGAGTTTGTAAAGTATCCCATAGCTTAAGTAAAATAAATTGATTGGTATTTGTACATGTTTATTAATTACTTTGCTCCAAACTGTTCATATTTGCTCTTTAAAAAGTAGCTGCATAGCAATGCAAATATTATGTTTTGAATTTTTGTAATATGAGTGAATGTAATTTTTTAAATATCATCGAAGATTTGAAGTGAATTGAAGCGATGAAACATGAGTAGATTTAATACTTAATGTTTCAAATACCAGTTCCTTCTACATTTATTTCCAGTGTTACTTTATCTTTTCTTTTCATAATTGTGGGTAGCGTTAGTATCTGAGATAAGTTATTGCAAACCAATGACATGAATCTATTTTTTGCTTTATTAATATCCAATGACTTTAATTTCTAATTTCTGTTTTTCTGCTGCTACTGCCTTGAAGATAGTTTTCCTTCTGTAACACACATAAAAACATTGTACATGCGTTCAGAGTATTTGTAATACAATTATATACAGCAGTGTTTTCAATACTGAATGAGAGCATTGATTTCAAGGAGAGAGTAAATTGCACAGACAATTGTACTGCCATATAGAATGTATATGCTAGAAGATAAGGTGTTAATTAGAATTCAGAAAGCAGGCTCTTTTGATCGCAAAATGGGTATAGATAACTTAGTGAAGCAGTTCAGCCCTAAAAGTTTGACAGAATTTTAACTGTTGGGAAATAGGGAAAGAGAGGAATTTCAGCAGTTAAAAGGCATTATTTATAGTGACAGTCACTGTAAGTTTAACATGATAGGATTATGTAATCACTGACATTATTTTGTAGAGAAAAGCCTTCAATAAGTTATGAAAAGTTCTTCCTAGTCAAAGCTTTCTTGGCAAACTTCTTAAATCTAGGTTATATGTTTTACATACTTAGTTTTATTGTAAAATAATTCATAATATATGTGGTAATGTTGCTTGTATTTTGTCATATAATTTTCAGAGACTTTGAATTTGTGCTTTACTCATGAACGTTTATTTTTTCCTCAGGTGGAATGTTTCTTGCCACAGGAAGTACAGATCATATTATCAGGGTTTATTTTTTTGGATCAGGTCAACCAGAGAAAATATCAGAATTAGAGTTTCATACCGTAAGTATTAGTGAAGATAAATAAATGAGTATAATTTGAATAAGTCTAACAATTTATATTCAGGATCCTGTTTTTTGTGTGTTTATATGTAGGACAAAGTTGACAGTATCCAGTTTTCCAACACTAGTAACAGGTAAAATAATGATTTTGTTTGTCAAATTTAATTCCAATTTTAAAATTGTGAAATAAAGATATTTTGGTATTGTGATTTTAATTAGAATTTCATTCAAGTAATACCTAAGATCTTCACTGGCTATACTGCAAAGTAAATACTGCCTTCACATGCTTGTGAACACAGTATTTGTGATAATGCTTGTTTATTTAGCCACTTTTAATAATAGGAACTTTCACCCTAATTATTTTCTATAGATATCAAAGTGGGAAACTTTTAGTAGATTTTTGAAATTTATTGCAGTGTAATTTTTGAGGCAGGACTACTTGTTGCTGATTAACTTATTAGGTGGTATTGTCTAGATTTTCTCATGCTCTTGCTTTAAAATGGAAGGAAGTTATTTCCAAGCACTTTGAATAGGTAAATTATTTAATATTATTTAGAGGAAAATCAGTCTTTTTCCATTAGGAAAGATGAATTTTATTTCTAAGGTAGTAGTAAATTTTTTCCTTGAATCTCTCTTGAATGTCATTTTTTGAGATGTAAACGTGTTTATTAGAATGTATGTAGTCAAAATTTTAGAAGCCTATAGTTTCAGAAGTTTCTTAGATTTGCAGAAAATATCCAGTAATAGCTCTGTTGCTATTAGAATGCTATGTAAGAAAAGATAAACGCTGTCTTTTGTAGTATTTTTTAAAGTAAAACTCCAGGAAAGTCCATTTTGTTAAAAAGCATGTGTGATTTTTCTTTGGGCTTCTTTTAATACAGGTTTGTAAGTGGGAGTCGTGATGGGACAGCGCGTATTTGGCAATTTAAACGAAGGGAATGGAAAAGCATTTTGTTGGATATGGCTACTCGTCCAGCAGGGTAAGAGATCATGTTTGATATGGGACATACGTGTGGCTACATCATTTAAAGAATGCCATAATGAAATCTTTCAGTTCAGTTTAAGGGGATGATAATACTGTAAGAATAGTTGTAAGTTTTACTAGTTAATTCAGAAAGCTGAGCACATGTATGTTCCATTTGTCACAGGACCGATGTGGTGTATTCTGTGGTTTCCTCCAGCAAAGAGAAATTATATTGCATGTTGTAACTATTGTTTAGTTTTCTTTATTTTTATTTGTCTGTGGTAGGTAGTCACATGGAAAACAGTTAGCAAGGCATGACAGCAATGATAAAAGATGGAGAGTGAGCAGCATTATATAGAGTCCCTTGAGCCAGATAGATAAAGCAATTATACTTATTTAAGTCACACCTATCACTAATGCCTTAGAAGTGTAGGAATCCTGGGTTTCTTAGTGCAGTGGTTTTGTCCTCATTCTTTATTGACTCAAACTATTAATTGCTGCTAAGTGACAACTAACCATGTGAATAACTATAAAAATAAATTGCAAGAAAATTTTAGGATTTTGTTATACTAGTATTTTAAATAAGTATCAGTGTAAACAAATACTGCCTTCATCACTTTCAGCCAAAACCTTCAAGGAATAGAAGATAAAATCACAAAAATGAAAGTAACTATGGTAGCATGGGATCGACATGACAATACCGTTATAACTGCAGTTAATAATATGACCCTGAAAGTTTGGAATTCTTACACCGGTCAACTAATTCATGTCCTGATGGTGAGGAAAAAAAGATTAATCTTTATATGGTTTAACTAAAGCTGATTGTAGAATGGAATATTTTCTTTGAAGAATAAAAGTCTTGTATGTTAGCTGAAAATTTTTGCTTGAGAGATGGGTAACAGGTCTTAATGGAGCTTGGAAATAATGTAAAAATGCAGCTAAACAGATTTGACTTGGAAATATGGGTCCTTTTTTTAAAAATGTAGGACTGCAACAATTGTATTCTTACGTTTCATCAAAGGATAGCAAAACCCTCGACAGTGATAATAACTTAGCTTCATCAATATATGAACAAATTCGAAGATTTTTTTCCACTTTAATAATTTTTAAACTAATTCTGGAAGTGTCGCCATATTCATGTTTAGTTGAATTTTATTTTTCTTTAATATTTGTAATTCTTTGCCAATTCAAAAATATTTCAGGGTCATGAAGACGAGGTATTTGTTCTTGAGCCACACCCATTTGATCCTAGAGTTCTCTTTTCTGCTGGTCATGATGGAAATGTGATAGTATGGGATCTGGCAAGAGGAGTCAAAATTCGATCTTATTTCAATATGGTAATTATCAGTCTCTTCATTTTATAGCTATTAAAGATTTGGGAACTTTTTTTAAGATTTATTTATGTATACAAGAACTGGGGTACAGGCCAGAGGTGTGGGAGCATGAGAGGATTCACCAGAGACAGACTGGGGAGCAGAACAGGTGGATTAACTGAAATACACTGCTGAGGGGAGCAGTGAGCGAGTCAGGAGATATTTGCTGTGCCATGTGGGTTCCTCCCTGGCCGACTGGGGAATCGAACTCATGCTGCAGAGGCTGTGGAAAACTTCATAGGTTGCATCTTAACTCCTGCGCCACCATGAAGGCCCAAGATTTGGGAACTTATTATTGCAGGTACTCTGCATATCACAAAGGAAATTTATTTGAAAATTGGTTCAGGCCTTATTTTGACTTTCACTTCAAAAAAGTTATTGAGATACTAAATTTAAAAGAAAATTAATTGTACACATTGTGATGTCTATATATTGTAGTAACTTGTTTAATTTTTTAAATAGTTTTAACAAGTAAAACTGATGAGAAACTTGCAAGTATAAAGACACAACATAACTTAAAAATTTGGAAAACCATGTGAAAACATTTAAAAATATTATCATGTTTTTATCTAATGCAACAAAATTTGATTGATATTCACCTATTTTAAAATTAAAGCAAAAGAGTGAAGCATTTCTTTATCAAGTTATACTGTGGTAGCTATTTATTTGGTTTATAGTCTCCATCCGCATTTTGCTGCTTTAATATTGTATGTGGTTAACATTTTTTGAGTATTTGTATTTCAGTGGTTTAGTATCACATATAGCTCCTTATGATTGTTTTTACTCCTCTCTAACCACTACATGTAGTACAAAGGGCAGCTCAGTAGTACAAAGGGCTGCTCAAATACTTTTATTTATCTAGTTTTTTTTAATCTGGTTTCTATCAGAGAACTTTCAACCAAAATAATGTCTCTACTATTATGACAAGTTTAAGTTTTTCAAAAAGTCAGCTATAGAAACCTAGTAATGAGTCATAAAACAACGCAATTAATGGTAAGATTCATTTTGCAAACAAATTATTTCACAGAGTAGCATTTATGAAATACAGTGATTTATGAAAAATTTTAGAAAGTAATACTGTGCTTGATCAACAATAAAGTTGCCTGTACATACTAAGTAAGAAGAGGAATTTTTATTAGTGAAGGATTAACTTCATCTGTCTATGTAAAAAAGGTAAGAAATAAGATTTGCAAAATTTTTACTTTTCTAAAAACTGTTAATTTTTTGAAGTGCAGTTATTAGTGATGGATGGATATCGTTAGTGATGGAGATTTTTATAAAGGCAAATCCTTAATTAAATATGCTGGTAAGGAACTGTTCTCTGTTTTAATTCTTGTGTCTGGTTTGTTCCTTTTGAGCACTTTTTTGTTACATAAGGAAATTAGTCTCATCTCAATTAGTCTTTAAAATCTTCAAAAGAAAATAATTTGTGCCCTTTATATACATCAGGTTTTTTTTTTTTTTTTTTTTTTTTGTAATTTCATACTTTCAGAGGGTGTTGGTATTAGTGTTTGGAGGGAAAGTTTTCTGTCATAGTTGAATACTGCTTTCCTCTCAAAGTTATAGAGGTGATTTTTTTTTCTTATCAGGTAAGTCAGTCACACTAATACTCTACTTTATCAGTGGGTATAAAAATTTCAGGACCTTGAGATTGAAGCGATTTGCTCATAGACTATTATAGATTAGCGAATAGCCAGGATAATTGGACATAGTAAAATGCCTATTCTTTGAAGTAGCTAAGAGATTAGTTAATTCATTGCCTTAAAAATTACCAATCAGAGCTTTAAATGAGGATATTTTTTTCTGTTCTTTTGCTGAATAAAAGAAGTCTCTAGAAGGCAGAAGAAACACATTTATATTAGTAGAACTGGATGTTACCCATAGAGTCTTCAAACTGTGAGAAAAACAACCCATAAACTATGAAGGATAAAATACATCCTGTCGTCAAAAAACCAGAAAATGAACTGTCATCACATTGACAAAAAGATCCTCCCTTTAATTTTTTGAATAACTTAAATAGCTTCCAAAATACTTGCATGATTACCTCATTTCAATCATATAAATCTTGTAATATAATAAAGAAGTGGTTATTAGTGGTCTTAATGAATGGAGAAAACTGTATATTATAGAGATGAAGTGCCTTCCTCGGGTTTACCTAGGTCATACAGGTATTATATAGGCAGTTGGAAATTTAAATCTATATATTTTTGACTGTTGTTAATGTGTTCTTAATGTTAACTCAGTTCTGACTGGTTATTGCACAGGTGACTTCCAGCTATATTCAGTGATATGTCCAAGGGAAAATGTTTTCATAATGGTATTAACCCGAGTATCTTCTGAGAATATCTTAGTTTGATGGTTTGTTTTTGTTTTTTCTGTCTCACTGCATAAATTATCTAAGTGCCCTGTTTCTTTATACTGTTCACTCTTCCATTTCATTGTTTTATCTTTGGGCAGAAGTTAAAAGCACCTAGAAATTCTGTTAAGTAAATAAAGATTAGAAATTTGTGGGAGAAATAGAGGCTTGTTTTCATTGTCTACTATCATAAATGTTGAATTTTAGTGATAGTTACAACTGTTTGGCTCTTTGTAACTGACAAGTTTTTGCGTTGCTAAAATAACCATAAAAGTTGATGAAGTACAGTTTAAACCTTGATAATGCCTGGTTAATGTAAGTTCAATTTTGTAAGTGTTTTTGGAGTTCTCTATACAGAGAATAGTTGTAGTTTCTTGAAAGATTTAAAAATGAATGACTAATGGAATACTGCATTTTAAGACAAATGGCTAGTGTTTCAATGAAATTTCATTAATATCAGGTAATATTTCATATGAATTTTAAAATAGAAGCTTTTAATGTAAGTAACATTCACCATTAAACCTATGGCCTGAAAATAAGGAACACAAATTGTGCCTTTAAAAGAACAGACGATTTTATATACAAATTTTTAAAAATACAGGTTTTTATTAAGTTTGAAAATATTTTTATCTTGGTCCCTTTTTGGAAGTAATAGGATTTTCCACTTGAAATTTATAATAGATGCAAAAGGTAATAGAAGTCATGTTAAAATTATTTTGTGTTAATCATCATTTCACTATACTTTTTTCCCATTAGAGATATTAAACATTAGAGAGTCAAAAATCTTATATCATCAAAAAGCTTTCAAAGGTGTAAAGGCTTGAATTGTTTATGTACCCATATTTGATATATAGTAATGTTTCATTTAAGATGAGGCATTAATACTTTAATATTGCCTTGATGTTCATCATTGTTATAAATTTAAGAAAAGGTTTTTTCTGTATCTGACCATGACTTAAATTTTTAAAAATCTTATATTTTATTTTAGGACCACCTAATTTGTAACCAAACTAAAAGATTTGAGGTTGAGAAATGAGATAATAATGATATTAATTCCTTGTGGGAAAATAATTCCCTAATTAATTTTTCTTTCAACTTGCTAGTCCTATTATCTAAAGAAACTAATGGATTATTGTTTTTATTTTTAAATTTTTTCCTGCTAATTTCCCTCTTAATAGAGGATCTGAAAGATAAAAGCAATTGGGGATTGGGTATGACAAGTGAGATAATGTATCACAAGGTGTGAAATATGTAAACAATGTTTGTTCCTTACAACTTCCCATCCCAATCCTCATTGTTTTCTCTTTAACTAAAAATAAAATTTTAAATTAAACTTTTAAAAGCATTGGTTGCAACAGCATAATATATAGGTATATAACCTTCAACTTTTTTTCTAAAAATGAACCAGAGGAAAAGACATAGGGTAACTATTGTAGAAATGATTATGAACATAAAACAGCTTTATCTAGCTTTAGGGTTTACTTATCTACAATCTTCCAAGAACTGTCAGTTTTCATGTTTCAGATGAACAGTCCTTACATATCTTGAGTTTTTTGGGGCATAAGTGGCAGATATTTGGATATTTTATTTGCGCAGATAGTGTATATTAAGAATATGCCAAACTATTCAGGTTTCATTTAGCGAACACACATTTTGTCTTTGGCAGTAGTGGGAAGTAAACATTAGTATAGCTTTGTTTTGACTAGAATTGCCCTAAATTATAGTTTCAAAGCTCTAAATTCCAATTTAGTTCTCAAAGCCAAATAAATTATTCCCAGAAATAACTTGAAAATGTATGCAAACTAATTTGAGCGCTTTTGTGACAGTCCCATTCCCTGAAAGAGGGAGGGAAGTTTAAAAGTTTAAAATAACCATAAAAATTACTGATACAGTGTTTTTTATAGCTTTTTCCCTATTAAAATATTGTAATACAAATTTAAATGAAGCTTTTCTCAGGTCTCTGACATTTTTTGCTCTATCTTTCTTGCTCTTTTTATATCTGTTAATCTACCTGTGTTGATGACTCTCTCTTGCTCCATATCTTTCTATTTCTGTCATATTATTCAGAGCTGTAGTTTGTTGCCTCCTGACTGGTTTTGATTTTAATTGAGTAGTATAATATGTCTCTTGCTAAAAGGCTGTTTCACTGAATTTGATTTTTGCTTTACTTTTGTTGTTTTGTGGGTATTCCAAATGACGAATTTTATTTATTTAATTAAATCTTCATTATTTTTATAATTGTTCTCTTAACCTTTCTTTTACTTAAGAGATTTTTTAAAAATGTTCCAGTGTCCACTAATCCAGAACAATACATTTCTCCTTGCAACGTTCCAAATGAGCAGAGGCTGCCAATCCACCACTCAGAATTTTTGTACATACATACTTTTGACATTAACATGTTCTCAGTGTGACTTCTATTTTAGTTTTAGACAGTTGTAGTTGCATGTATACAGGAAAGGAAGGAAGAAACTCAAAATATTTGTATCTTGTACTGTGTTTTTTTGTGAATCAATATTTCAAGATCTCTCTCACCTTCTTTCTGTGCATCTCTCATTATCATCTAACAAGATGACATATCTACACTCTGTGTCAAAAGGATTCTTTGATACTTTGGTCCTTGTTTCAATTTCTCTGGTTAAGGAGTTACTTTCAGTCTTCTGGTTATCTACTTCCGATACTGTCACTTTCTTTCAGGTTTCTGGGGTTCTTAAGACTTTGTCTCTTTTTTTATCTAGATCCTGATGTTAAATACATATCTTAAAATGTATTGCCATGAATGTGATTTTTGTCTCTTCTAGTTTGTCACAGCTTATTAGGTATTGTTTTTATGTAGTAATTATTTATATGCCCTATGAGTTGCTATCACAAGGGTATTTGAGATTTGATAGTTAAAAAGGTAAAATATGTAAAATTATGCAGAATGTGAATTCACAGGTGAAAATATTTTGATTAGCAAAACGTGAGTGCTTGTTTTGTGTGTAAGTGCAAAATATAGGCACCATAAGCAATAGTCAGACATGGTCCTCGTTATTACCCAGCTTGAAGTTAAGTTGAGAAAGATAAGTCCTGATAATAAAGCTGAAAAGATCAGTTCTGATAAATAGTTTCTAATGGTAGCATGACATGTGAGATAAAATAATTACTATGTCTAAATATGTGTAGGGAATTCAGATGGGTAGATGGTCAGGGAAGGTGTTGAACAAAAAAATTGGAACGATGCCTTGAAAAGTAAATGATTGAGACAGTAACAAAGACAATTTTACAAATAAGTTTATAAATAACCAAGTAAGAAATATACTTAGAATAATTTAGAAATCTTGTCTGAAATAGATTTTGAAAGGTGAATGATAATGTGAATAGCATAAATGGAAGTGGATTGTCATTGACTTCCAATTATTGACTTCCCAATTATCACGGAAGCATACAGAATGCATCATGGGGGTTTTATTAAAATACTTTTTATTTTAGAAACACAAGAGTAAAACAGTTTGGTTTCAAGTAGTAATATTTCAGGTTAGCTAGGTAGGGAGAGAACTATTTTCACTAAATTATGAAAAATTAATAGAGATATGTAGTAAGATCTTTGTGAGAGGTAAAAATAATAGACCTTCATGTTTTGTTACTGAAAGGGTATGGGGTTGGAGTGTGATATGAAGCTTTGGAAAAAGTATTGGGTATTGAATCTAAGTGACTGATATCAGTGATGATAATGGAAAGATGAAGGATGTGAACGGAAACTTGAAATTTGTTTTTATGTATTGTTTTATATATTTATTATGGGGAAGGGATCACAATCTCTAGAGAGTGTGTTGGGAAAACACCACACTAATACTTGAGAGAGACCAAAGGAGGAGACTATATTTAAAGGAGGAAATTATTAATAGTGTTGCTGTCCTCACAGAAATGACTATGGGTAAATGAATACTGTTAAATTTGAAGATGCTATTTATTTTGGTAATGTATTTTTCTCTTGGTGAAAATCAGTCTTTGATTCATCAAAATCATTTATATATCTACTGATTTTCCAAGCCAGTTACAGAAGTTTCCCCTTCTATATAAATGCATTTATCTCGGCACCACTTATTTTAAATAGCTGTATTTAATTCACATGTTATATTACCATTATTGAATAGTAACTCCTTTTAATGAATAAAGTTTTAAGGAATTTTCAATATTAAGGGAAACATGCAGTAATGATATCTTAGTTTGATGACATCTGGACTATTGAAGTATGATTAGCCTCCCTTTAAGATTCTTAACACTATAGCTCTAAGTAATGATTCAGAGATGACCAAGTGTATTTAAATTGTATCTATCAACTGTACCTTCTTAATTCTTTTTTCAAGTTGATAAATTTTAAAGATTTATCCTATCTTAAGGAAAGACTTTCGAAGAGTAATTTTTAGCATAAATTCATGTTCATAGCTGCTTTATTGTTGTAATATGAGTATATCACAAAATTACTAAGCTATTTTAAAAGATTCATAATTAAAAATTTTGGAGTATTTTCTAGGTAAGGTGCTCTCTTCTACTCAGTGGTATATTTTTTAAGATGAGTGAGAGAAAAAAATGACCCTGGTCAGTCTTGAAATAATTCCTTAAAGGATGATTCTACCTAATATAGCTCATATTTTTTAATTTGGATTGACTTCCGGTAGGAGTACATACTAATCATTCAACTCTATGTATCTTCCTCCAAATGGTTATAATTTTCTTCTTCTAAATGGTTATAATTATAGGGGTATTCTAGTGCAGTGAGTGCCCCTTATTTATAGATTTACCCAGTTCTTCCAGACAGGTTTACTAAATATCAGATGTCATGTTTTCAGAACTTGGTAGGACTCTAGGTTTATTGTATTTTGCCTCTTGTCATGTCACAGAAATATTAGGTGATTTGCCTATTTTTGGAGGAGAGGTCTTTGGGGTCTTTGGCCTTACTCTGTCTTTAATTATTCGAGGATAATTGGAAAATGTATTAACAACATGTGTTCTCCCTTGGAAAAAGGTACCAATATGCTTAAATATAACAATTTTATTATAAGAGCTTTTAATTGAAATTATCACACTTAATTTTTTCAAGTTAAAGCTCTCGTCTAAATACTATTGTACATTTTAAGACTTTTTTAGAATTCTTTAGTCAGTATGAGAATTTCCTACGAGAGTCATTATTATTTTAACTTTCTGATCTTATCATCTTTTGCTTTGAAAAGCAGAGCAAAATAACTTGATACTAATCACTGAATATTTTTTTTTAGTTTCTCTTAACTGCTATTCTTGAAATTTTGGGACTTATCAGTAAAGAACATTTCATGGATTTTCTATCTCACAAAATGTATGTGAGTTTTATTTTGTGATCTTGCTTTACATATGCCCTAAATAATGATTAGCAAGCATATTCTTTATATTAGAATAGATTAAGATTCATTTTTTGACAATATCTTATTATTTCTTTGTTCTATAATTTACAGCATGCATGCAATAAGTACTAGTGTATGTTATATTGTGCGGTATTAGATTTTCTTAAACAGAACATTTAATTTTATGTAACTTTAATATGGATAAAGAGGATATTATTCTTCCTTTTGGTTTTTGAAGATAAACCTTACTATTTTTTAGTTACATGTGTCTGTTCAAGTAGTGACTTCATTATTAAATTTGCCTTTTTAGAATTCTTACTCATAAATACATTCACCATAGTTTAAGCAAATGAAGTCCTTTTCACTGAAAGTACATATTTTTCTTTTAGATTGGCTTATTTTATCACAGCTTAAATGATAATAATGCCTAATTTATATGAAAGTGAAATATTTTTCTACTTTTATTAGTCGGAAAACCTAGTTGCATTCTGTAGTTAGTGACTATTGCTTGAAGAGTCATTTCTAAAAACATACTTAGAGGTTTAATTAATAAGGTTATGTAACTTTTCTAATTGATGTTCATGAATAAAGCAGATTCTCTCAATGCTTTCTTTAATGAATAATGGTTAAACCAAATAATGTACTCTTTTTTTTTTTAACGTTACTGAAATATACTTTTGTTTTCTCCATGTAAAAATCAGTTGGGAGTTACACAGATGGTACCAATTTTCTTGGCACTCTCCTGCCATATTCACAATATCATGTATTACATAGGAAACAGTGCTCTTCAGAAGGGTTAGGGTTTTCTTGTTTGTTTTGGTTTTTTAGAGCTTTTTATGTTCCATCTCCCCTGTATTCTTTAAAGAACTCTTTTACCACTTCAAATGTGACAACATTAGTACATGGCATGAAAATAAGATTAATTAGTCTATACTTTCCTCATCCCCCAAAAAGAAATGTAGAGCAAGATTGCCTAAACATCACATGAAGAATACCATACTTATGAATATCTATCAAATATTCTTTTGCATTGCTGATTCAGACTTCTTGCAGATCCCCTCTTCTGTTTAGCTATATACTTATAATTGTAAGCTTAGATTTATAACAGGAAGCATTTATTTTATTAGAGTAGATTATTATTTTACTTTTTTTGTTTACTCTCATCTTCGGTGAAAATTTGAGTGAACTATGATGACTAAAACTTAACAATACATGGCCAAGACAATTTCAATTCTTATACGAGTTTTTGGTGTGAAATTGTGTTTTTAGGTAAACTTTGTTCATGTGGTTACTTTTTTATAACAGTTTGTGTGACTTTTCTATTTGCCTAGAAAACACTGAAAAATAGGAGCTTGAATGTTGATGTTTCTACTTGTCTTTCAATTTTTGGCAAATACTAAGCTTTATAGCTGCTAGTACCCCAGGTTAATCTGGAGCATTTTATTCCTTCTTGTTTATGAAGATTTTTAACGTAGATTTCGAATCAGTTCTATTCCTTTGCCCTCCTATCTTCCAGCATTCTTTAACCTAGAAATAATATTTCATTATTATTCATTATTCATTTTCTTGCCTTTGTGATAAATGTTTTAAGCATGCTAGACATTAGATAAGTTCACCAAGTTTCTTTCATATGATTAAATTTTAAGGAAAATTATTCTTATTTCTTTTCCATTTTCACCATTCAAAACTGCATTAATAGACTAGCATGCTCATTCCTTCTTTCCAATAAGCGAAAGGAAAAACTAGGTTTCTTTTTTAGGCAATCCCATTTTGTGGTATTATATGTAACTTCTTATACAGAACCCTTCATGATAGAATATTTTCTCTTTTGACCAAAATAGAAACCTTCCTAAAAATCACCTGTTGTTCTTGTGAATCGTAATTTCACTTCTGTAGTTGGTGAATTGTGCATTCATCCCTTTGCCATATTTTTAATGGTTGAGAATGAAAATTGCCACTTCTCTCTTTTTCAAGCATTTTCTGGAGTATTGGAATATTACTAATAAAACTGATTTTGTTCTAGATCAGTGGATACCGGAACAGAGAGGGGTATTTCTTACCTGATAATGTGTATGTGTTCCGATTCTGCTAATCCAGAAATCCAACCGCATTTGTTGAAAATCTTCCTTAGTTGTTATTTGTTAGGGAGTTAACTCCCTATTTTAGTTGTTTTCTGAAATTCAGCCCCTAGATGTGCTTTAGATAGGGTAGAATTTTTACCTCTTTCAGAACACTGCTAAAGAAGTTTTCAACTGGAACATAGTCTGAAGAAGCACTGAGAGCAAAAAAATTCAGAGTGGTGATTGGCCACCTCTGTTTGATTGACAGGTTGCAGGGAGAAACCCATTCGTTCTGGATTAATGGAACTGGAAAACAGAAAACAATTATCAGGTAAAAAAAACCTTTTCTTTAACTTTGAAATTCACCATTTGAAAGATGAGTCAGACCATCAAGGGAATTTGTTATCAAAAAGAATAAAAAAGTGTCTTGTGAGCAGTGATCTCTGGCTGCTATACTCCCAGGAGTTATCAAAACATCTCTACTATTACTACACATTGTCATTCTTTGCAGAAGGGACATGATTAAGTTCATGTAAGAGGAAGTATTAGGCGGAATTAAATTTTAAATCTGGGTTAAAGATGTGAAGCAGAATTCAGGGTGGGGGATATTGGTGGTGTTTTATTTTCTGAATTGTGTCTGGTCTCTGGATAAAGAGAACACTTTGTTTTCCAAGGTTATTGATCTGGCACTTTTCATGAGTATTTGCAAATTTTGTTACTGTACTGTGTTATATTTAACCTTGACTTTGTTAGGATGCACTCCTCTGTATCTTTTATCATAACGTACTAGTAAGTAGTGACCAGTTCTTTATATTTAAGTGACAACTTTCTGATTTTTGGTTAAATACTTTTCAGATTGAAGGCCAAGGTCATGGTGCAGTATTTGACTGCAAATGCTCTCCTGATGGTCAGCATTTTGCATGTACAGACTCTCATGGACATCTTCTAATTTTTGGCTTTGGCTCCAGTAGTAAATATGACAAGGTATGGTTTGGTTGTGTTCTTCTCCTTAAGGTTTTCTCCTTATTTTTAAATCCGTGGTGGTTTAGGGTTGTATTTGGGGGGCAGAGGGAATCATTTATGCTTTCAGCATAATGCTTGTTGAAGAGTTAAAATTTAGTCTGGATACTTACATTTTGGAGAGGAGAGTGAAAACAGTTAATCTCTTTTTTATGTAGTCATTAGATAATAACTATCTTAAGTAAAAATTCTGTGTTTCAGAAGGAGTAACTTTACTTGCTAGAATGATTTGTATTGAAGTTCTTAAGTTGGGATATATAAACTGGAGATGAGAGGCAGGCACATAGGGATTCTAAAATTATATAAAATGTTTTATTTATCTAGATAAAGTGTCTTTATCTGGGGTACAGATTTGTGACTTCAATGTGCATCTTAAAGCTGTATGGCCAAAAAGGGCAAAAAAAAAAAAATGCATGACCTTCTGATGGTAGCTAATATTTCTAAGTATTAAGACCCTCTCTATTATTAGTGACTTAAAGATTTAAATTGCATATTTGCAGTAGAGCGTTGTAAAAGGCGATAGAAGGAACTGAATAGTTCATAGTTTAAGAAATTCCAACTTCATAAAATTTCAAAGTTATAGAACCTTCAGGCATGAATAATTTCATCTTATTTTTTAAAAATTTTGAAGAAAATGCTGAACACTTAAACTGTGTCATGTTAATATTTATATTAATATATAAATAGTGCTTACTTTACACTTACAGAATTTCTTAAATTTTAAATTGATTTCATTAAAATTTAATTCAAGGAATAAATACATTCAATGACTTTAGTTTGCAAAATGGTAAACAAATAATTGGCATTTTTCTAATTTAAAAGTTACAACAAAGCATAATAGCTTTGTGAAAATAAAAGTTCTACTGAATGATTTATGCCTGGGCTTGATTTTTACCATTTAATTTGAAATTATATAGCTCATCTTTACTGTTAGTTTATTTTGAATACAGTCTCTTCCTTAATCCAGAAAAAAATTCAAAGCAGCTGTTTTTTAAATCTTATAATTTATTGTATAAGATGATTTATTTACAGTTAAATAAAGAATATTCTTCTACATTGTTGCTTAATGCTATGATTTTATTAAAATATTTGCCTTCCATTAGAACCTGATAATGATAAAATTTTCAATCTTTTTTGGGCCTTTCTGTTTATTTTCGTGGGGGGGTACTTTCTTTTTACAGATAGCAGATCAGATGTTCTTTCATAGTGATTATCGGCCCCTTATTCGCGATGCCAACAACTTTGTGTTAGATGAACAGACTCAGCAAGCACCTCATCTCATGCCTCCCCCTTTTCTGGTTGATGTTGATGGTAACCCTCATCCATCAAGGTATCAGAGATTAGTTCCTGGTCGTGAAAATTGTAGGGAGGAGCAACTCATCCCTCAGATGGGAGTAACTTCCTCAGGTAAAATGCTAATTTTCATACATGCATTTTCCTTTTCCTGTAGAAATCTTATAAAATTACTAATTTGGAAAAACTTTTTAATTGTTCCAATAAATGAGAAATAAGATGACTTTTTAAAATAGTTAATACAAAGCTTTTTGAATAATGCATATCGAAGGATAAAGATTTAAAGTAATACTTTTGGTTTCTATACCTTTATAACTTCTAGTGACTGTAAATAAGTCTTGGTATTTAGTATGAGATGAGCAATTCATTCATTTATTCACTTGGCAACATGTATTGAAAATCTCCCCTGTCCCCAAGTTGTGATACTTAGTGGTGAAGTAAACATACAATTTTAACTCTCGTGGAGTGAGTTCAATTAATTAATTATAAGCAAATACATAGTTAAGAATTGTTTAAATGTTATTGAAGGGAATAGTAATGTGATCTTTGAGAGAGAATAAGACTAGATAACCTCACATTAAAGATTGTTAAGATTGTTTTAAGAAATGATTACTTTTAAAAAGCTTATATTTAAGGTAATAGATATGAAAAATATTGTGACCTTTTTAGTGACACATTTGGAGAGTGGAAGTCAATTGAGGCAGGTCTGAAGCTTTCCTTTCCTCCCTTTTTGACAAGAACTATGGCACTAATTTATTAACTAAAAATAGTGGAGAGATTCTGTAAGGAATCAGTTTTGCAATTACAAATTTTCTTGTTTAATAAAAAGTTTTATTTTATTGGGTTCTCTCATAAAATGATCATTTTATGCATGATACGTACAATTTCCACTTATACCTTCCTTACTGCTACATTTCAAAATGTCCTTTGTAACTTCCACCTCACTCATTAGGGAAGCTTTCATATGTATCTCCTAGTGCATGTAATTTTTTAGTCATTCAGCAGGATGGAATATACTTATATGCCTAGCATTGTAGTGGATTTGGAAATAGAAGATTAAGTTAAATAAGTTCGAGCTTTTCAGTAACTTACAAATGGACTTCCTTTCTATATTAGACTTAGTATTGACATATGTATATATTATTTGAGGAAATGAAGGGCAGCAGCTAATTCCTGCATGGGTAGTTCAGAAAGATTCACAAAGGAAATATCATGGAGATGCCCTTTTAGTTGATACTTGAAGTATATTAGTGTTTATCATGTTTATACTTTTAGTGGGAATATTGTGGTCAGCGCTCTAAAGCATAAAGTTGTTTATCCTATTGGGAGAGCAGAAGAGTCTGATTGAGTTATTGTAAGGACTATATGAGTGAGTGAATCATAGTAAAAACTTAGTAAAATTTAGGTATTACATTTTTAATAATAACTTTTATAGTTTAATATTGAAAGGAGCATGGTTTTAGTTTTACTCCCATCACCATTTTCATTTAAGTAGAATTCATATTTAATTCAGGACTCAGTGTGTGATTAATTAATATGGTTTGTGAAGTTGACAAAGTAATGACCTTAGCTTTGATGTGTTATTACTTAGGACTGAACCAAGTTTTAAGTCAGCAAGCAAATCAGGAGATCAGCCCACTAGACAGCATGATTCAAAGACTACAGCAGGAGCAAGACCTGAGACGTTCTGGTGAAGCAGGCATCAGTAATACCAGCCGTATAAGTAGAGGTAAACAGTGATTCTTTTAAGTGAAATATTTAAGTCATTCTAAACTTTGACAGTTGAGAACTAATTCAGTTATGGGCATCCAGGAAATAAAATACTTGGTTGTCAGAATAATGTCTTTGAAGAATATAATGATCTAAGAAAATGTTAATCATGTAAGGTTTCAAACTGGATAATGCTATGTTTTTTTATTTCCATATTTCCTGTAGTAAACATGTAGAACTTAGAAAACTTTAAAAATAAATTTATTCAGTAGTTTATGAAATATATGCAAAGCCACATTCTCAAGTATATTACCAAACTTCAAGAAAAAAGTTATAGCAAATATTTGAACCATGAATTCCCCTCCGTTTGTCTGTTTTTTGCTGCTTCTATAGTTTTCACAGAAAATAATTCATGTTTGTTTTTAAGTAATGATTTTAAGTTTTGGGCCTTAATAGTCAAGGATTGTAAATCATTAGCTTATTATCTGTATAGCTATGTTGTAAACTTTTACTTGTGATTTAGTTCTTGACTTGGTAATTTAATTATTTGCCACCTTTTGAAGTTTCATGTGGAAGATGCAACAGCTTTTTCTGTATAAGCTAATGGAAAAAGATTTCTAAATATAACTTGTTAATTTTTTTCACTTAGGCTCTGTAAGTTCTACCTCAGAGGTTCATTCACCACCAAATGTAGGACTAAGACGTAGTGGACAAATTGAAGGTGTACGGCAAATGCACAGCAATGCACCAAGAAGTGAAATAGCCACAGAACGAGATCTTGTAGCTTGGAGTCGAAGAGTGGTGGTACCCGAGCTTTCAGCTGGTGTAGCCAGGTAAGGGGAGTTATGAATTTTTATTAACTGCAGTTGTTTGTGTTTACTTTGAATTATATCTTCAAAATACCTTTTAAATGCTACCTTTCCTTTCAAATTTATCTGAAATATTATGTTTTTAATTATTCATGCCTCAGGAAAAATTAAACTTGAATGTCTTTTTCTGTAAATGATATGAAAGGAAATGGGTTAATGTGAATGGGAGGAAATCATAAATTTGAATTGACCAAATAGATTTTATCAAGGAGCATATTTAAATCTTAGTTTGTCTTTTTTAATTGTCTCTTAAAACACTTTTCATAAAGTTAATTATAATTAAGTTTATGGATTTTACTAATTATTCACATACCATTCAAAGGCATAGTGAAAATACATTCTATTTATTGGTAAATATGGAAGTATTGGTTTGATACAATCTTATTATCATGTTTCATGTTAAGAGCAAACTTTATGTCTAGGTCATTTGATTCTTCAGTAATGAAAATAGACCAATTAATACTGTGACCCTGGCTAATAATCACTATATACTGTAACACTGTAAGTAAAGTGTTACAGTATATAACACTGTAACTGTAACACTGTAAGTAAAGTGTGAAAATCATATGAATTTGACTTTAGGATTCCCTAGTTCTTAAACTAAAATGGTAATAATAATTATGTAATTAAAATAATTATTTTCTAAGTATGAATGTTGTATATAGACATATCATGCATTATGTTTGGTCATTACTTCATATTTATGTTAGGATTAAGTACATACTGATTTGAACAGTAACTTTATCTGATGACAGATATACCCCGATATCCTTAATAAACAGTATACTCTCAATAAATTTTTAATTGGGTTCTTTCTTTTTAATTGCAATGTTAAGGTTTGAAGATGATGCACTCAATACTCATCTTTTAAAAACCGTTCTGAAGTAATTGAGAAATAACAAGAGTAAGATAGATATGATAATCAGAACATTACTTATTGATATAGCTGTGAAAAATGTGGCTTTTATATGCATGAAAGTGTGCTTCTAATACTGGACTCCAAACACAGGTAGCACTGGACCAAGAGTTTTTCCCCATGTGAGGCAGTGTCTTTAAAATGCAGAGCAGAATGTGTACACTGCATACTGGGGCATAGGACTGAGTTATGCTAAGTTGTTTTTTTCTTTCCAGTGCATATCAATTAATTCACTCTAATTCTTCTGGAGAAAAATGAGTAAGGAGGTGAAAAGAGGCCAGGAGTAGGTTGCTGATTGGTGGTAGAGATCCTTGTACATTGAAGGAATCACTAGGTATAGGGAAGATTTCTAGTTCTCCAGGTAGCCACTTTTTCATCTCTTTTTCTTTAATCCTGTGGTCAGATGAGGCTGTGGCCATAACTTCAAAGGATAGTCTATCTTCCTAGAGCTTTGATTACCACACTTAGGTCTGTTCCTTTGAAAATCTTTTTGGAGGCTACCATTTGTGGCCAGTAGTTTAAAGTTTAGTCCTAGAAGGTTCTTAAATTGGTCCAACCATTATGTTAATTAAAATCAAATACCATTGTATAGCCAACAAAGGATTGATAACTAGTATATAAGAATGTGCAAAACTCTCAAAAGTAAACATACCCAATCAGAATGTGAACAAAAGACTTGATCAGGCATTAATTATATCAGAGAGGATAAATGGCAAGTAAGCAAATGAAATGGTATTCAGAAATGGTATTCAACATCATCAGCCATTAGAGAAGAAAATAATCTCTATATAGCTTTCAGAATTTCTAAAACCACAAGGAAATAATCTCTGTATAACTATCAGAATTGCTAAAACGTAGTGACATTTCCACATGCTTGGAGAGGATATAGAGAAACTGGATTAGTCATGCATTGCTGGTGGGATTGTAAAATGATACATGAAATGATGCAACTGTAAAACAATTTGGCACTTTATCAAAAACCTAAACATGCAATTGTAATATCCATTATGACAATTTGGAGATTTAGCCCAAACAAATGAAAACTTAAGTTCATAAAATAACCTGTACACAAAAATGTATTAGCTTTATGTGTGAGAATCCAAACCTAAAAACAAACCTCCATGTCCTTGATTGGGTCATTGTTTAAACAAACTGTTAGATCCACACCATAGAATATTTATCTGCAATTAAATGTATCAACCTACTTATAAAACATCTAGAATGAATTTTGAGGGAATTAACACTGAATGAGGAATCATTCTCAGATGTAACCTTCCATTATAGGTTATTCTTGAAATGAGAAAATTAGAAATGGAGAAAAGATTAGTGATTGCTAGGGCTAGAGAGAAGAAGGGCTGAAGAGGAGGAGGAAAGATTGGTATGAAGATGAAAAAGACCCCACAGGGATTTTTATGGTGATGGAAATGTTCTGAATCTTGACGTGGGTACACATGTGATAAACTTGAAAAGGGCACATGAGTTGAAGTAAAACTGGGGAATTCTAAATAATATTGGTGGGTTGTGTCAGTGTCAACATCCAGGTTGTGATATTGTTGTACTATGGTTTTGTCAGGATATTACCATTGGGGAAAACTTCATAAAGGACACAAGGAATGTATTATTTCTTAAAACTATGCGAATTTACAATTACCTCAATAAAAATGTTCATTTAAAAACTACAAATCAATAAAGAACAAACAAAAATTAAATCCAGGTCCATTCTTTTTTGTGAAATTTAAATTCATTTGTTCTTTTTTCCAGTCAGAATTTTGACAGGCCACATAAGAGATTCTATAAGTAAGATGACTATATTAAAATACTTCATTTATAAAATGTCAACATTATAGAGCTGCTCCAAGTTTAAATTTTAACTTCCAACTGTGAAATTAAAGTTTAACTGTGAAGATTAAAGTTTGAATGTTAAATACCCTTATTCAAAAACTTTAAAGCTGTGAGGAATTAAAATAAGAATAAAAATTCTCTTGTTTTCATGACTTCAGATTCAATGAAATTAAAGTTTAAAATTACTGTTTCTCAAATTTTTGTTACTCAGTTTCAGTTTGATGCCTAGATAGAGTTGAATTCTTTTTGGTAGAAGCCCATCTTTAGATGAAGCCCATCTTTCACGAGAGAATGTGTGTGTTACACAGTTCAACCTCAAGGTTCTGTTGTGGATTTTTCTTTTTTGTTCAAGATTTCAACTATCTGTGTGGCACATAAGAATATTGTAACATAAAGCCTATAACTGGCAAATTTTTGGAAACATTTCTTTGGTTTTGGGAGTAGGGAGTACTTAAGTCATTTAATCCTTTTTTTTTTTTAAATTTTTTAATTGTGGTAGCATTGGCTTTCATTTTTGTTGGTATTCTGGAAGTTTAGGATTAATTCTCCTCTCAAGTATTGACACTGTAGTCCACCGCCACCAAATCTCCCATAGTCCACTACTGTAGTCCTTAATGCTTGTGCTCCCTTCCCTCTTTTTTTAATCCCTTCTTCCCCAATGCTTCAGTTCTAGTTACTTTAGGAATAGCCATGTTTCCAAAACCTAATAATTGATTTGCTGTTTCCAAGAAACAAGTTCATGATTAGGTAGTCTTTTTCGAGTATTTCTAGTATTTTCTAGTATTTCAGTCACTTAAAACCAGATGTCCAGAACTCAGGATTTATGAGGTATTGTTATCACATGCTTCCATTTGAAAAGAAAGCATCAGTAGTACACCTTTTTTTTTTTTTTTAAGGAAATCAGTTGTACAATTTTTAAATTAATGTGTGGCTTTTAATTCTCTTTCAGTAGGCAGGAAGAATGGAGAACGGCAAAAGGAGAAGAAGAAATAAAGACATATAGGTCAGAAGAGAAAAGAAAACACTTTACTCTTCCAAAGGAGAGTAAAATACCCACTGTATCAAAGGTAAATAATAATTGCTTTAATGTTCAATATTTCTATAATGACTATTTTAAGGCCCTTTTATAACTAAAACGTTTACTATTAATTACTGAAATACTGAAATAACAGCTAATTCTTGATTATCTCCTGCTTTCTAGCGCTTTTCCTCATGCAGTTTGTTACATGCTCATTAAAACTAATAATTATACTGTAAACTTAAGCAAGATCTTTTTTTAAGTTCGCCATCATTGGTTGTACACACTTAATTTTTTTTTTTTAAAGATTTAATTATTTATTTACACAAGCACTGGGTGCAGTCAGAAGCGCGGGAGGGTGAGAGAATTCACCAGAGCCAGAGCGGGGAGCAGAGCAGGCAGACTGACAAAGTACACTAAGGGGAGCAGCCTGTGGCAGGAGAGTTCTGCACGCCATGTGGGATCCTCGCCTGGTGGCCGGGGATCGAACCGGCGCTGCAGAGGCTGTGGGCAGCTTCGCAACCCAGTGCTCAACCACTGCGCCACCGGGGAGGCCCCCCACACTTAATGTTTTGATGATTTTTCTGTCATGCTTTTTTTTTTTTTGCTGTTGTGTATTTGTTATTGTAGGTAATCAAGTCAGCTATAAATAGCTGTTAAAATAGGTAATCAAGTCAGCTATAAATAGTTGTTATAAATAATGGTTCTTTTTTGCATTGAGAGAAGTAAAATGTGTCTATTTGTGCCCCATTGGTTTGTCCTTTTAAATCAGGATAAACTTACAGATACAGTGGGTTTTAATTAGTCATACCCTAATCTGGGAGAGGTAAGTACTTAACTCCTTGAGTGTCAAGGAATCAAAATTCTTCTACCACTTTTTTTTTTTTTTAAACCATCTTAGCATGAAAGCCTCAGAGCCTTAATATCTGAAATTGAGGAAAATGATACGGAACAACTTTTCAATCCGTTTCTAAGCAACAGTGTAAATAAAGAAGTTAACTGGGTTTAGACCCAACTTGGTGCTCCTTCCTTTTTTTATTTGCCTTCCTTAAACATTCTAAATTAGTCTTGTTTTCAGGACTCTCTTTTCTTAACAGTGTTGAAGTAGTCCTTTGCTATTTTATGTTTTCCTTTACTAAGGTCATCATACCTTAGGATCATTAGGAACTCACTTCTAGAATTCCTGTTAATATAAACAGAAATAGTGTTTTATTTTGGGAAAGGGGTTTGTTGGTTAATTCTTTCTTTCCATAGTGACTGGAAAGCATACCTTTTTCTATATCCTTTGCTCAGGATCCAGGGAAGTAGGGAAATAGACTCATATAATGATTGTGATGTGTCATTGCTACTACCTTTATGGATGGAATATGGTGATGTCTTTAAAAGACAAAGGATATGTTTATCTTTTGATCCCGTAGTGCTACTTTGAAGAATGTGTTTTAGAAAGAAAAGTAAGGATATGAATGTTTGTACCTATATGTGTCTGTATGTGTGCGCATGCACGTACCTGCATTCATACTTGCACACAAGTACTTATGGTGTCTCCTTTGATACAAGCTGGAATAATTTTAGTGTCCTTTGGAGGAAGAATAGTAAGAATGTTACAACATCTACATACCTATATTTTGCAGCTTATTAAAGAAACTAGTTAAAGATCATTCCCTGTTTTGGAGAAATGATGATATGTTATGTGAAAGAGCAAGTGGAACAGTAATGTTTATAGCAGGACTCATTTTTATTTTCAGTGTTAAAAGAATAATGTTTAGAAAAAATACCCACTGGGCTACTAGTTTATAGTCACAAATGTAGAAAGTATGGGATACCAACTTTCAACTCAGAGTTGCAATGATTTTTTTTTCCTTTTAATGACAATTATCAAGGTACTTACTGAAGTATATAAGCTAGAAGTATAAATTAATATAAAAGTGTTTATTTTTAAGATTTTTTTATTCAAGTAACCTTGTATTCTATAAATTTCTGGTCTGCATCATTATAAATCAGCACCTTCAAAGTCTAATTCCATCCTTTGCTATACCCTCTGCTTTTGGTAACCACTAATAGATTATAGTTGCACGTTATTTCATTTTTTATACCTTAATTTCCCAAAATTTTCACAAAATTGCAGAACCCATCGGTAATCCTTTTAGAGTTTGTGGAGTAATGTCTTATATGTGAAAATGTCATATTTCAATTGGCCATTTCAACTAGCTACTCTTCAAGAGTAAGGGTGAGTGTAGGGAGGAGTTTTAATGACAAAAAGTAGTTGCAAGGAGGGAACTAGAGAGTGTAGGTGGATGGCGGAACAGGGAATGATTGAATTCAGATTGTTTTATAAGTCTAGAAGTGTATACCTTGACTATACCCTGATTCCTCCCTTATACAAGCAAATCCTTTTTTAGAAATATAAAGCAATTCTAGATTTTTCCTCTTTTTTTCTATCCTGCAGTACAATATTACCACCCAATATACTTGTGAAGCTAGAACATGATGGGGAAGAAAAATCTACACTACAAATGAACTTACATGGCTTGTATAGGGGAAAAAACTAATGGGATACACTGAAAAGATAGTCAGGATAGTATGTTGGAAACATGATGTGGTAACAAGCAATTTTGGAAAGGATCCTCTTAGAAATATTAGTAGAAAAACATTGTTATTAAAATAGAATTCAGTGGATGTGTTGAATAAAAGAAAAAAGTGAAAAATAAGTTAGTAAACTGGAAACTCAAGTTGAAGTACTTTTCCAAAATTCAACAATAAGGAATAAAATACAGGGAAATAAGGGAAATTTATCGTGTGTGTGTGTGTGTGTGTGTGTGTGTGTGTGTGTGTGTAGGGGGGAGGAAAGAGTTGAAGACATAGTGAACCAGAATCTCTAGATTATCCTGATTCAGCAAATGCATAGTATGCCAAACAGGGTAAAGAAGGAAAAAATATAAATAGAATTAGAAAAATTAAAATTTAACTACATATATTTGAGAACATCTAAAACAAAAGGATATTTTGTTTCTGAAGAGATAAAGTATATCACCTTAAATTAACAGGAACTTGATTGTTACACATTCTATTTTGTGTAAACAAAATGGATTCTACCGTACATCCAGAAGAGATATGGGGAAGTCATTAATCAGCACCTACATTAAGAAAATTGGCTATCACCCCAATATAATAACATTTGTTCCAATTTCTGGTTGGAATGAGTGTCCTGGAGCCAAGTACTAACATGCTTTGGTTCAAGGAATGAAAAGTCACTTGTAAAGATGATAATGCCAGTGGAACCACGCTGCTTGACATTCTGGATTGCGTCTTGCCACCACCTCATTCAATGATAAACCCTTGCATTTACCCCTCCAGGACATAAACAAAATTGGTGGTTTTTGGTAGTGTCCCTGTGGGCCCAGTGGAGAGTGGTGTGGCTCAAAGTTGGCAGGGTGGTCACCTTTGTAGGTGAAGTTAAGTCTGAAATGCCCCATGAAACTTTGAGTAAATCTCTTCGTGGAGACATTGTGGGCTTCAGTATCAAGAAAATGTCAGTCAGAGGTATTCTTGTCAGCATGGCTTGGTGATGGCAAAAATAACCCACCAACATAAGCTGGGGGCTTCACAACTCAGGTGATTATCCTGAGCCATTCATCCAAATAAGTGCTGGCGTTAAGTATTGGATTGTCACAGAGCTAACACATAGCTTGCAAGTTTGATAACTGAAAGGAGTTTCATCACTAGTTTGGGAAGAAATTGGGACATAACCCAGTCTTGAAATTTGATGATGTTACTATTAATGAGTCCTAGCAAGTCCATGTACATTGAGAGCTTTTGTGGTTATCCTCTTTTATGTCATTTTACTATTTATGACTTGAGGCAATGTTGACAAAGCAAGGGACAAGAAGGCTGCTGGAGCTGACAAGGGCACCAAAAATCCACCCAAGAAACTCAGGAAGCTAAATGAATATGATCCCTAATGCTTACCAACCCATTTTAAATCAGTACTGAAAGAACAGTCTCAAAATTATTTCTTTCAGATGGCCATTTAAGTTGGATAGTGACAGAGTAGTTAATAATAACAGTGAAGGTTAATGATAACAATAAAATGAAGGAAAGGAGATGGGTATGTATGTACCCGAGGGATCGAAGGGAGGTTACTGAATAAGTACTTTTTAATGGAAACAATTTTACCAAAAATATGTTAAGAACTTTGAGACCCTTTTAAACCAGTTTACTAGAGAATTTAAAAAAAATTAGTATATAATTAGAGATTTAAAGGTGTGAGGACATTATTATAGGTTCAAAGTTATTTTCTGTCCACCCTTTAAAAATAGTGCTGCTTTTTCTTGTACATAACTTATTGTATGATTTGTTGCATGTTACAGTGTGTGCATAAGTCTAATTTCAACTTTTTTAAAAGGTAATCTTCAGTATTTTCCCTTTAATTTCAGTATTTTAAAGTTGGTTTTCTTTTATTTCAGTGTATATTCATGCTAGGTGTTCTCTCATCTGTTGCAGCTTCCCACTTCCATCTGCAGCAGAAGAGAGACAGCTAGCAACCTGTGATACTGTGACATTTTTGTGGCAGTATAGCCGTTGTGATCATAATTTTGGATTCAGTTTGCCTTTGTGTTACATATGCCTTGTAACATTTTCCTCCTGTCTGTCTGTTCTGTAGGTTTGTGTTAGGCTTACTCTGTTACTATGAATCTTTGTATCACTTAATCAGAGAAAAAAAAGTTTGCAAAAATGAATTTCATTATAACAAATAAACCTCTGATTTATCTTCATTTAATTTTTCAGTTGGTACTATATTTCATTTACATGGCATCATAATAGGACTGCATTTTTATAATTAAATCATAACTTTCTAAAAATCATGCTCTTTAAGCAAACTGCAAATGAATTTACTTTTTTCCAGAATCATGCTCATGAGAATTTATTAGATCTTGGAGAATCCAAAAAGCAGCAGGCAAATCAACACAATTACCGTACAAGATCTGCATTGGAAGAGACTCCTAGACCTTCAGAAGAGATAGAGAATGGCACTAGTTCTTCAGATGTAAGCTCTTAGCATAGTCATAAATTTATTTCCTTTGTTACTTAATTTTTTAATGACTTTCACATATTTCAATTTCTAGCTATAATGCAAACAAAACATATTTAGGTATTAAAATGACAATGATAGCTTCCTTTTACTGAAGGCCTACTATCTATGTTCCAAGGATGGCACACACATTTTATAGTCTGAAATCAACAAAACATATGCATGTGATTACTCCTTTTTTATAAGTGAGAGATCTTACGCAAAGATGTTTAGATTACACATTTACTTAATTATTAAGTGATAGAGCAGAGATTAAGCCTGGGGTTTTTGTGTGGGTTTTTTTTTTTTTTTTTAAACTCTGTAAAGCCAGGCTTTTTAAATGCTACCATGAAACTTTAGTCTGTAATTGTAATAACTAGTCAATAGGTATTTGTCAATTTTGATTAGTTTTTAATCTATATTAGTTTATAGCTTTCTTAGTACATTCCTTATGTATTATTATGTTTAATTATTTCCATAAAGATCATTTTCCCTACTAAATTGCCTATTCCTTCAGCACAGATCATTAGTTCCCAATCACAAAGAAATGATTCCCACTTACAGCAATCTCTCTTTCCTCCCCCAGTTAGGTCAGAGACTCTGTGATCTTAGATATTAATTACTATACATTTTTGAATCCGTGTTCTGTTTTGCAGTATTAGACATATATGGGATTTCTCTGAGTATATTCTCTATGGACAAGCTAATATTTACTCAGACTAAGAGTATTCTAACCACAATTTAAAAGTTATTCTCCAGTGGTTGTTAGAAAATATGCTAATTATATGAACTTGACACATGACATCTTAGATGTACACACACAAAAATAAAAAAAAGATGTGGGCTTATAAAGTACTTCTTTATTTTACATGATATGTTCTTTTCGATATTGTTTTTTAATAATATTTTGATATGATTTAGTTTATTAGAAACTTTTCATGTATATCAATTATATTTGAAAATACTACTAAATCCTTCATTTGTCTTTAAACCTAATTTATGTCTTAACCTTTTAGGGCATTTGAATCAATTTCTAAGGAACACGTTGAGAACAGTGTCCCCTTGGGCACAGTATATTAATGGAAAGAATCCCTTTTTGTTTCAAATGTTTAGTACTTCAATATAGTATCTTAATTTTGTCTATGGAATGTAGAAATATACACTAAGGTTGGGAGTAATCAGCATTTGTTTTAGATTTCTTTTAGTTGTATTAACTGGAGATTAAGTTTGTTGAATGTAGATGATTTTGATGTTTTCATATTTGCTTAGTTTCTTAAAATCTGGAATAGTTATGTAATTCACACTTATTTGTTATTAATACATCATCAAGGAAAAACTTTTCTCCCAAAATATACTCGTTAATTAATAAAGGAATACTTCTCAGTATCCTCTTGAATCATGATTTGAATGTGCCCAGCAAGTAATAATACTGAAACATTCTTAGGAGATTTGAAGCTTTGTAGTAATATGAACTAGTTTAAATCAGACTTTGTTGCTTGTTAATTATACTGCCTTGGGCAAATTTCCTAACCTTTGGCTTTTTAATTTAAATAACTGCTCCCTTTCACCATCAGTGTTTTGTTAAAACTATATATATATATATATATACACACAACGTTCTTAGAATAGTTTCTGACATTAACAAAAGTTTGATTAATGCTAACTACTATTTTCATTAAATCATAGTTTATTTGAATGAGGGAGAAATTTTGTAAAATTTTGTAACCCCCCAAAAAATAATTTTTGTAAAGAAAATTACTTCCCAGGTAATATTCTACATTAATTAATGTATATTTACTTCAGAGAAACAGTTTTTGGATAGTTTTTAATCTGCTACCATTAGCATGAAGTATATCAAAGTTGAAATATCACTTCTATGTATCATATATAAAGCTATTTTGATAATGATAAAAGTTTATAATTTTCAGCTTCTCAGGGCATCTGTAGAAAAAGAAAGCTTAAATTTTTCAAAAGGCCTCAAAATTGAATTCAAATGTAAACTGTAGAATTTGGTATTATTCAATCTAGAAGATATGTTATGAGGCATTTAAAAAGACAGTGAGCAAAAAGCAAAAATACATTAACCATGTGAAAGATTGCTCTGAATCCGGTATTAATAAATATTAATTACATCTTTAGATACATTTAATATTAAATACATTTTATGATTTTTTTAACATAAAAATGTAAGACCTGTCTGCAACTAATTTGAGTCAGGTTTTAATTTAAATATGCTAATGTGATTGGAACTAGTAGCTATTACTGCTATTTTTAATAATCAGAATATTGACTTGTAAAATTACACAATAAAATATGTATTCAAATATCATATAGGAGGGTGAAGTTGTTGCTGTCAGTGGTGGAACATCAGAAGAGGAAGAGAGAGCATGGCACAGTGATGGCAGTTCTAGGTAACTTAATAAATATTTATTTCTCTAAATGTAATATAAAATCTTTAGAAATCTGAAGATTCATTTTTACCAACAATATATTTCAAAGTCTCTTTGGGATAAAAGTTGGTCCTTCTTCAGAAATTCTTTGTAGCTGTCCAGATTATGGGAGATTTTATTTCGGACATGTTTTCTCTAGTAGGGAAAAAAAGGTGGTTATTGCAACTAAATCTGCAAATATGATCCTTTTAATTTAATTTCTTGTTGTGGTTAATATTTTTTTCCTGAATACTGAACCACAAACTACTTTCATTACTGGTTTTGAGAAGTATTTAAGCATCAAATGAAAGTAATAAAGTCTTGTAGAATTATATACTCTTAATTTGTTGAATGTCAATAATGTTTTGTTTCAATGAGAAAATTTCTCCTGTCAGTCCCACCTCATTTGACCATGTAACTGAAATTTGCTTCAATTCCTTATGCTGGTGATTGACATTGTTACAGGGCTGATGGAAGTTCTTAGTAGCAGGACAGTACAGCTTTGTGGAATGATAATTATGTTTAGCACCTTATACTTACTTACTCCAAAAGTGCCAAAGAGGTGGAGGCTTTCACAATTTGTTTTACCAGTTTTAGAATCATGAGCGTTCTTATTCCCACAACAATGAGCCCTGGTCAATTGCCCTTGGTTAATGTTTGGTAGTTTTCTGTATTTGAAACAGAGCAGTGATGGAAAACCTTACTTTCTTTTGGCTTGGCAGTGAAAATAGAGTATGTCCAATCTTAAAGATTTTTATATTGGATGAGCAGTGATGGCTTCAGCAATCCAGGGCATTTATAGTGAAGCACATGGACTCTGGGATTTATAGGTAAATAGGCAGTAGATCTTCTGGAACAGTTTTTTAATGCCCAAGAGAACAGTTGCTATGATTATTTGCTAGGTGCCAGTTATAATCACCATAACTGGTGTTAGTATAAATAAAGTCTAATTAGTTGAGAACAGCCTGTTTATTTATTATTGAATAGATATTTGCTTTGTAGATGCATTCCCATGCATCCAGAAAAATGTCTGAAAATATCTTTAATTTAAGTACATTAAAATCATTTCAAGTTTAAAAATGAAGTCATAAAATCATACTTGAAAGCACCTTAATTATTTGCTTGTTATATGTGGTGCTTATTCTTGGGGAGATGAAAGTAAATACCTATCAAAGACTTCTGGGGTAAGGAAAGTGGTTTGGTAATGGAATAAGATTAAAAATGTGCCCTGTTTGTAATTTTTAGAGGATAAAGTTCATACATTACTAATCTAGGCATAAACTGATTATTGATATTAGCATGGTATATTATAGATAAATAGATTCCTTTGAAGCACATTTTTTGTAAACCTACAGAATCAAGCAATTAAATATTATGTACTAAAATTAAAACAAGGTAACAGTTCTTTATTGTGCGACATCAGCTCAGTATAACTTAGGTCTACTAAAGTAAACTTAAAAAAATTAGCATACATGATTAGTAGTAAGTGATTCATAAAATACTAAGGGCTGTATTTATCTGAATCATGGCATTCTTGGAATTATAAGAGGGACCTTAGGTGTAGATAATTGCTGAGTTAAGTTTTCATGGATAGCCTCATTGGGCAGGAATACTTCTGACAATGCCAGTTAAGTATCCATTTACCCTGAAGGCACCAATACTCCACCTTGGCAGTTCACCTTGTCAAGAGCTTCCTCTCCCCACCCCCTACCCTCCAAAAAAGGAATCTATGAGTATGCCTTTTCCCCTGAATAATAACCTCCTGTGCTATCCAAACCCGTACTGTTGCTGGAAATGAGGAATGGTGGCTTTCTGCTTCTTTTTATAAGCCTTAACGTATTTTGAACATATATCACACTTAGAAATCAATATTTGTTTTAAATCATAAAAGGCATTTAGGTTCATTGTTTCGTATAAAACTGTGACCTTATTTATTTATTTTGCTTCAGTAAGTTAAGCCTACAAAATTTTAAGAAAGTAATTTGATGGTGATTTGAAAGTTAAAGAAATATTTTGTTTATTAAGTATGTATGTACTGTTTTGTCATTCCTCTTTATTAAGATTTTTCTTTACATTTTCATAAAACAAAATCTAAAAGTATATTTTTTGAGTGTGGTAATTTTTAAATCCTTTTTCTTCTAGTGACTACTCCAGTGATTATTCTGACTGGACAGCAGATGCTGGAATAAATCTGCAGCCACCAAAGAAAGTTCCTAAACATAAAACCAAGAAAGCTGAAAGCAGTTCAGATGAAGAAGAAGAATCTGAAAAACAGAAGCAAAAACAGATTAAAAAGGAAAGAAAAAAAGCAAATGAAGAAAAAGATGGACCAATATCACCAAAGAAAAAGAAGCCCAAAGAAAGAAAACAAAAGGTTGCATTTTTAAAATATAAATTAATGTTTTCTGTGAAAATATAAAGCTTACATGGAAAAAGTGCAGTTGAACATAAACATTGTTGAGGTGTACCAGCAAGTAATAATACAAAAGGCTGAGATATATGCATGCAGTAGTAAATTATGTCAAAATGTGTTTACTCAAATTGTAGATATATTACCATGTGATAATATTGAAATGTACAATTCTCATTCTAAATATGAAGCACTTAATCTTACAGTAGCAGATTTTTCTTGATAATTCAGTGGTTTTCATTTATTTATGCAAAAAAATGCTATAAAACTGAGGTTTATTGATCTTTTAATTGGCTTTACTTTTTAACCAATTGCATTGTTATCGCTGTAAATGATGAAAAACAGGGAGAACATCACCTGAAGAAATGTGTATCATTGAACATATGCACATCGGAATCTAAGTGAGATAATACTGTTGTAATCAGCCTTCATTAGTTTACAGAGTATGAACTTCTTAGATCAGTAGTAGTATTAGTTTAATTGTTACATTTTCCCAGTCTCTGGATAATTTGAGACAGATAAGAAAAAGTAAGAGATACAGGGGCCTCCCCTGTGGCACACCGATTGAGCGCTGGGTTGCAAAGCTGCCTTCAGCCTCTGCAGCGCCAGTTTGATCCCCAGCCGCTGGGCAAGTGTCTTGCATGGCGCATACACCTCTCCTGCCGCCCGCTGCTCCCCTTAGCGGTGTACTTCGTCAGTCTGCCTGCTCTGCTTTCTGCTCTGGCTCTGGTGAATTCTCTCACCCTCTCGTGCTTCTGACTGTACCCAGTGCTTGTATAAATAAATAAATAAATCTTTAAAAAAAAAGAAGAGAGAGATAACATGTTATAGAAATAAGATCTATCTGCTCTTATGGATTTGGAATTCTTTAAAAATATGAGCTATTTAGCTTTTACTTTAAAGTAAATGAAAGGGACATATATTCTATTCCCCAAGCATATTTGGTTAAACAACGGGAAGATTTTTTTTTTTAAATCACTGCCATATTTAGAATTAAATATAAATTCTCCTTTGTAGAGTTAAATACTAGGGAGACTGTAGGGCTTTTAATCCCTAGAGAGCTTTGAAAAATTTTAAGACATCTCCAAGTATTGTATCTGCCTCAGTTGAGTTCTTGTTTCAGCTTTATAATTATGAATTACTTTAATTTGGATTTCACAGCCTGCTCTTCTTGTTGTTACTTTGCCTTTATCTAAGGAAGATTTATCAGAAAATGCCACATATTTGCCCACAATTTTTCTATACTGTTTTGTCAGTGATGATAAATGTAGGCTGATATATTATTTTTTTGCAGTAGACAGATTGATTAAAGAAAATTGATTAGCCATCTAACTGGCTAATAAGGTAAACCTCTTTTTTTCATTTCAAGACTGTTTTGATGAGCTTTTGAAGTTTGTAGCATTATGTTCCTGTGAGAAGATAATTCTTTTGTCCCGAGATTGCAGTTTACTTTATCTGGTCTGCCTTGATTTGATAATTATGCAGTCTCACATCTGGATCCACTGTTAGCATATTTTAATTTCACTGTTTACTTAAAGTACAGTTGTGGGATATATTCACTACTAAATTTATGTGGGGCAGATTTTAAATATTCTAAGATAAGGATATTATAGACTGTTCTTTGTTAGCAAGGTTTGGCGCTAGTCTTTCAGAGGCTCTAACAGTAAGGGGAAATTATTTTTATTCTTTAGTCATTTTCTTAAATATACTATTTCTCTTTTGATGCATAGTTATAAAGTTGGAAAGTAAGTGAGAGGTCATTAAGTGGTTGATAGTGCATGTGTCAAAAAATGAAAATATTTTCCATATGACTAATTCTTTTTGAATTAATTAAGCAAAAAAAAAAAACCATTAATGCAGATATTGAAAATGCTTATTAGGGCCTCCCCGGTGGCGCAGAGATTGAGCGCTGGGTTGTGAAGCTGCCCGCGGCCTCTGCAGTGCCGGTTCGATCCCCGGCTGCTCCCCGGCCACCGGAGGAGGATCCCGCATGGCGCGCAGACCTCTCCTGCCGCCCGCTGCTCCCCTCAGCAGTGTAATTCGGTCCTTCTGCCTGCTCCGCTCCCCGCTCTGGCTCTGGTGAATTCTCTCACCCTCCCACGCTTCTGACTGTACCCAGTGTTTGTATGTATAAATAAATAAATAAAGATGGAATTTCAAAATACTTAAAAAAAAAAAAAAAGAAAATGCTTATTAATTCCTCAGATGTTGTAAAGTCATTTCAGATCATATTTGACATTCCTTATGTTGTTAAGAATGCTGGAAGCCAGAGTAATAGGTCATTTTTAAATGCTTATGGTTAAGAAAGCAATACAGTGAATAAAAAGTTACCTTATAGAGTACTTATTCTAAAAACAATGTGTGATGAACACGATGCTCATGAATACTCAAAAATAGAAACATCAAGTGATCTAATATGCTTAATTGACAAATTGATTTTAAATATATCACAAAAATTGAATCAGGACAGCTTTTATCAGTTTCAGATAAGGACTCTAGAAGAAATGACATTTCAGGTAGACCTATAGTAATTTTTATGGCTTAGAAAGGGAAGATGTCAGGTACTTGTTTCTCAAATCATGAGACTGAACATTTTGAGGAATATTCAGTGCATTTTTACCTCCTAAATGGTTTTAAGTGCTAAGTGACAAAAATCTACTATAACCCAACATTCTTAGTTCTTCAAGAGCTACTGGAGAATAAGATTTATCATTATAATGATTCTGGGCTATGCCACAGTGTTACACTTATTGTTGACGCAGATACCTTCCTTTTAGGAGAAATATTTGCCTAGTAAAATTAATAGTCAATATTGAAAAATAGAATTAACAATTTTCAGATCTTTCCTACTATTTTTTTCTTTTTTACTTAAGTGACAGGAAACCTTTTCCAAACAAACTTTAACCCAAACCCCTCTATGTATAAAAGTGATAAAATCTGTGGGTGTAACTCTAATGTACTCACTGTATAGGATAACGTAATAGCTATTTATAGATAAAATTACTGTTCAGATACCATCAGACAATATCTCAAATTAGAGCAAAGCAAAACTTATTTTCTAAGCTTTCCCCTCAAACCTATGGCATTCCAGCTCTCTTCATCCCAGCAGTGACTTCTTAACAGTTGTCTCTGATATTTTCCTCAATTCCCTTTTCTCTTTTCTCTCATATTCCAATTCTAGTCCATCACAAAATTATCTGTCTTCTACATGTATTCAACACTTGACGATTTCCACTGCTTTCACTATCATGCTTGTGTGAACCACTTTGAACTCTCAGTTGTGTTACTGCAGTAGCTTTCCATCTGTCCTCCTGCTTCGCTGTAGAGGCTGCCGGCAGCTTCGCAACCCAGCACTCAACCGCTGCGCCACCGGGGAGGCCCGGCTTCTACTCTTTTCTTTCTTTTTTTTTTTTTTTTTTTTTTTTTTTTTTAAAGATCTTTATTTATTTATTTATTTATACAAGCACTGAGTACAGTCAGAAGCGTGGGAGGGTGAGAGAATTCACCAGAGCCAGAGCAGGGAGCAGAACAGGCAGAAGGACCAAAGTACACTGCTGAGGGGAGCAGCGGGCGGCAGGAGAGGTCTGCGCGCCATGCGGGACCCTCCTCCCGTGGCCGGGGAGCAGCCTGGGATTGAACCGGTGCCGCAGAGGCTGCGGGCAGTTTCGCAACCCAGCTCTCAACTGCTGCGCCACCGGGGAGGCCCCGGCTTCTACTCTTTTCTAATGGTTTCTAGGGCCTCCCGTGGTGGTGCAGGTGGTTGAGCGCAGCGCTGTGGAGCTGTCCACAGCCTCTGCAGCGCAGGTTCAATCCTGGCCAGCTGGCGAGAATCCCACATGGCACAGCAGACCTCTCCTGTCTCACCCGCTGCTTCCCTCAGCAGTATATTTCAGTCGGTCTGCCTGTTCTGTTCCCCACTCTGTCTCTGGTGAATCCTCTCACTCTCCCGCGCATCTGGCCTGTGCCCCAGTTCTTATATGCATGAATAAATAAATCTTTTTTTTTTATAAAAAGAATAGTTTCTAAAGAAGTCATTATACTTTTTTTGTATAAGGTCAGTTACTCTGCCATTGTATCGTAAAAGTAGCTGTAGACAATACTTTAACAAGTGGGTATAGCTGTCTTCCAATAAGATTTTACTTGTAAAAACAAACAACGGGCAGATCTTTGACTATAGGCTGTAAATTGTACATACCTACTCTGATGCATACAGTGATCCTTTCAAAATATATCAGATTCTATTAATTTTCTGCCTAAAATTTTCCAATAGTTCCATCTCCCATACAATAAATCCTCACATTCTTTATCCCTACCTTAACTCTCCAAGGGGAGTGAGCCTCATGTTTGACAGCGAGACACCAGGGTGTGGTTAATAGGAAGATTAATGTTGAGTATCCACTATAGCAGTGCTTGCTGCAAATAGTATTCTCATATCCCTTTACAATATTGCTTCCTTTTAGTGAACTTTAACCTGCAGTTAGTGTACAAATACTGAACTTAAACATTTTATCAGTTAGATGAAATTTATGTCGTCATAAATACTAAGTTTCGGAAGCTCATTTTTCCTAAACCTCAAGATCATTATGGCCACTTGTGAGTGACAGACAGTAAAACAACTTTTGTTTGAAATAAAATGTTTTTTAATTAGAAGATTATTGTGAAATAATCTTCACAAGAATGTGAAATGGTTACTTTTTAAAAAGAGGAGCTAGGGCCTCCCCAGTGGCGCAGCGGTTCAGTGGTGCAGCGGTTGAGCGCTGGGTTGCAAAGCTGCCCTCAGCCTCTGCAGTGCCAGTTTGATCCCCAGACGGGTCCCACATGGCGCGCAGACCTCTCCTGTGGCACCCACTGCTCCCCTCAGCAGTGTACTTCGTCAGTCGGCCTGTTCAGTTCCCTGCTCTGACTCTGGTGAATTCTCTCATCCTCCCGTGCTTCTGACTGTACCCAGTACTTGTATAAATAAATAAATAAATCTTTTAAAAAAAAAAAACTGCATTTTTTAAAAAAGGGTGGGGGGGAGCTAGAGGCCAAAAAAGAAAATATAAATAAGAATAAAAGGACATGTTGTTGGGTTATGTAGAATGAAAGCCAAGTCTGTGAAAGCCCACTCAAGATACCTTCTGTATCTTGCACTACTCAGTCCATATAAGAGTATCTTGTTTAGTTCTTACTAACTTACAATGATGATTAATATTTTAAAAAAGAAAACACTCAAATGTGTTGATTTGTTACATGAAATGCTTATAAAACTGAAAGAATTTTGTGATGACAGAATGCGACATAGAGCTTATACTTTGATGTTATTGGAAATACTTTATCACCAAGTTTTCTTGTAAATATGGTCTGTAGAATTTTGGTTTATCTAGTACTGTGTTTATGCAGTAATTTGGAGAAATTGGCTGATCTTACTTGTCAGACATTACTGTCATTTTCCCAAAATAAGGTTTTTAATATTTAAAGAATACACATTTTTGCTCAAAGATACCCTTCCCTTTTTTTAAAAAAAAAATATTTAACTGTATCTTTACAGTTATTTTAAAGGGCAGGTTGATAGAGGAATGCATTTATGATAATATTTATTTATAATGTTCTAAATTCTTAGAGATTGGCTGTGGGAGATCTAACAGAAAATGGTTTGACATTAGAAGAATGGTTACCTTCAACATGGATTACAGATACTCTTCCCCGGAGATGTCCGTTTGTACCACAGATGGGTGATGAGGTACTTTTAAGCATTTTAAAGTTTCGTATATTTGTGTCTTTCTAGTAACTTTAAACATTTTGTAGTTCTTGAAACAGGAGAAACAGGACTCTAGAATACTGCAGCTATTTTGTAAAGTATCTCATCTAGATATTTATAGCTACATATGGAAAAAGTATAATTAGGAAAACTAATGATAATCTTATTTTAGACTATGTAAATACTACATTAGCAAAGCTAGGTATGATAAGAGAATGGAAATTTGTTGGCATTTTAAAAACTACTATGTATTTTCAATGAGGGTTTTATTGCTAGTTTTCTTTTTCAAAATTAAAGTATACTAAATCTTTTAGTTAAGAATTATATAAATGAAATTTGGCATTTTATTTTCATTCAATTTTGTTTCATATGTGTTTCATTTCAGTATCTACAATGTTCATAATTTATTAGTCTTTTAAAAAAATCTTAGAGTAAAACATTTCATTTTTAAGAAAATGTGATTTGCTATCTTTTTAGATGATATACTTAGGAACTTGAAATGAAAATGGAAGATCTTAAATGAAAATTTCCTACTCAGGGCTTCATGTGTCCTTATTTTGTGTATAAATGTCAGAGATATGGGGCCTCCCTGGTGGCGCAAAGTGTTAACACACAGCACTTATGAAGCTATCTGCAGCCACTGCAGCAGGAGTTTGATCCCCAGCCAGGGAGGTGAATCATATGGTACAGCATACCTCTCCTGCCTGGTCTGCTGCTCCCCACAGCGGTATATTTCAGTAGATCTGCCTGTTTTGCCCCCACTCTGTCCCTGGTGAATCCTCTCACCACCACCACCCCCCTCCAACACCTCCGGCCTGCATCCTAGCTCTTGTATGCATAAAATAAATAAATCTTAAAAAAAAAAAATGCCAGAGGGCCTCCCCTGGTGGCGCAGGCAGTTGAGCGCTGTGCTGTGAAGCTGTCTGCAGCCTCTGCAGCGCCAGTTTGATCCCAGCTGGCCAGCGAGAATCCCACATGGTGCAGCAGACCTCTCCTGCCTTGCACGCTGCTCCTCTCAGCAGTGTGTTTTGTCAGTCTGCTGTTCTGTTGCCCCTCTGTCTCTGGTGAATCCTGTCACCCTCCCGTGCATCTGGCCTGTACCCCGATTCTTGAATAAATAAATAAATCTTAAAAAAAAATATGCCAGGGATATCTGGTATGTAGAAGATTAACAGTAATAAATTAGGAATTAAAACAGGTAAGTCATTACTTCGCACTGTTACTTCATATAAAGTTCTCACATCTGGAATAATATTAATGATTAAAATGAAAGTAGGATATGGATATATCCAAAAATTTACTTAGAACTAAGTAGCATTTTTAAAAATTTAATAGAATTTTTTTTTTACAGATGGCTATTTTTTAGTACTGAGGAAAACACCTGGTGTCATACTTTCTGTATTTAAGTACCAATTCTACAGAATAGTAGTTAGGAGTCATTTTAAAATTTGACCTTCGTGGGCCTCCCCTGGTGGTGCAGGCAGTTGAGCGCTGCAGTATGAAGCTGTCCGCAGCCTCTGCAATGAGGGTTCGATGCCGGCCAGCCGGCGAGAGTCCCACATGGCGCAGCAGACCTCTGCTGTTGCGCCCGCTCTTCCCCTCGGCAGTGTATATTGTCAGTCTGCCTGTTCTGTTCCCCGCTCTGTCTCCGGTGAGTCCTCTCACCCTCCCGCACATATGGCCTGTACCCCGGTTCTTGTATAAAATAAATAAATAAATCTTGGGGGGGGGGAATTTTGACCTTCGTAAAATTAGGATATTATTTGCCTTGCTGTTTTTATAAGAGTAAAGCACATGTGAAAAAAATTTCTCATTTAACTTTTTCTGTATTTGAAGAAACCGCTTGTAGGAAAGGTAGTGAACAATTAAAGTAGTCTTGATCCATAGTTGTTTATACATCATAGATTAACTTATTTGGAATATATAAAATGACACCAAAAAATAACTATCTTCTTAGTGTATACCCAAAGTAACGTTAAGGGAAAATTTTGGTTATGGTTTTAACATTAGGACAACATGAGGAAAAGAAGATAAAGATATCAAAATATTAGAATTTATTTTAGTTCAAAGGACATTAAATTTTCTTTGCAGTTTTTGCATCTTGAATTAAAGAAAACACATTGAAGTTTTAAACTGTGACTATATTTACTTTCTAGGTTTATTATTTCCGACAAGGACATGAAGCTTATGTTGAAATGGCCCGGAAAAATAAAATTTATAGTATCAATCCCAAAAAACAACCATGGCATAAAATGGAATTACGGGTATGGCGTTTATTATTTAATAACCCAAAAACATGCTGTTATGGGGTATGGAGAAAATTAAATTGAATTTACTCACTATGAGAAACGACCACCGGGCATCCCCGGTGGCGCAGTGGTTGAGCGCTGGGTTGCGAAGCTGCCCCCATCCTATGCAGCGCTGGTTCGATCCCCGGCCACCGGGTGAGGGTCCCACATGGCGCGCAGACCTCTCCTGCCGCTCCCGCTGCTCCCCTCAGCAGTGTATTTCGTCAGTCTGTCTGTTCTGCTCCCTGCTCTGGCTCTGGTGAATTCTCTCACCTTCCCACGCTTCTGACTGTACCCAGCGTATAAATAAATAAATAAATAAATAAATAAATAAATAAATAAATAAATAAATTTTTAAAAAAGAAAGAAACTAACACCATTTTGTAAGACACGTAGATATCAAATCATTAGTTTGTGCACTTGAAACTAATACAATGTAATACAGCATTAATACCTCAATTAAAAAGGAATACTGTATCGTGAAGATACATATTTTAAATGAAGCAATGTGGAGGAGTGAGAGGTATTTAATTTTCAAGAAACAAGTTGATACTCTGAGAAAGCTTAAAATATGGATATGAAATGTAATTACAGTTGAAAATTGGACAACATTAGTGTCTAAAGTAAGCTTCATATTTTAAAATTCAATGAATATTCTAGATTTATCAGTGATCTTCCGAAATCATTTAGAGGTCTTGGGAACTATTTTTCAAAACTTATTTCCATAAAATTTTCCATAATTTTCTTTTTTCTTACATTTTTATTGAGACCTAATACAATATATATACTATGAAGTGCACGTTTCTTAAGTACAGAATTAATTGAATTTTTACATATATCATGCAGTAATCATCATCAATATTCAAATGGAGAAATGTTTTCTTAATTATATTTAACACTTTGTGAAGATGATTTCTTATTTTCTATGTCTTCCTCAGGAACAAGAACTGATGAAAATAGTTGGCATAAAGTATGAAGTGGGATTGCCTACCCTTTGCTGCCTTAAACTTGCTTTTCTAGATCCTGATACTGGTAAACTGACTGGTGGATCATTTACCATGAAGTAAGGACTATTGAAAGAGGCAATGGTTTCTTACTATTGTAGATTGTTTTTCAAGATTCAGATAAATTTGAGCATCTTTAAAATATTTTTAGGTATGTGACCTAATCAGTTTGTTTCTGTTTGTAATTAGATACCATGATATGCCTGATGTCATAGATTTCCTAGTCTTGAGACAACAATTTGACGACGCAAAATATAGGCGGTGGAACATAGGTGGGTAATTTATTTAGAAGCCATAGATGTTCCTTTTCATTAATAAGTGATTTGCCACTTTTCATAACTTAGAAAAGATAGTCATAAAATCTTACTGTCCTTTGTGGGAATATTAATGGCAAAGTAAGATACTTTATGGGGTATTTTTAAATTTTTTTTTTAAGAATGACTTTTAATCTAGTTATTTAAAATTCCATACATGTTCTTGCATACACTTAGTAGTTATCTGTTATAAGGTTGTTGGGGGTGTTATTGCATTAGCTGTGTTACATGCTTTTATCCCCAAATATATTGACATTTCAAAATTGAAATCAATCTGCCAGTTCAAAAGTTTAATAATATTTAAGATGAAACTAAACTGACCTTCTTCATCTTTTTTTTTTTTTTTTAAAGATTTATTTATACATACAAGAGGTGGGGCACAGGCCTGAGATGCAGGGGGTGAGAGGATTCACCAGAAACAGAGTGGGGAACAGAGCAGGCAGACTGACTACAACACACTTTTGAGGGGATGCAGCGGGTGAGACAGGAGAGGTTCGCCTTGCCATGTTGGGTTTCTCCCTGGCAGGCTGGGGATTGAACTCGTGCTGCAGAGGTTGCGGATTGCCTCATAGTGTGGTGCGTAACCCCTTGTACCACCAGGAAGGCCTTTTGACATTTCTGCTTTTATTTGAAAATTTAGTAATCTTTAAAATTAATACTGTAGTCAAGACTTGGTGAAATTTAAAAATCTAAATGTTTGCAAGCCTTTAAGATGCATTAATTTATGTACAGGTGGATATGCTAATCATAGAGTATTTCTTTTAAAAGTTTTGAACATCTTGGAATAGGGTGTTGGACATACATGAAATGGTTGGCTTTGAGAAAACATATCGGTTAACATGCTATTCCATCCTTCCTAAAGTGTTACAGAAACACATTGACATGATTTATCTTTCTTGGTCTCAGAAATTTGCCATATCTGTTATAAAGAGAAAAATGAAGGAACTGCTGGTTATTGAAATTAGGGACATGAGAGTTATCAAAAAAAAAAAAATGTATATTCTATGTACCAATTCTTAGAAGCTTAGAAATTTCACATCAAATGAGGTATTAAACCATGAAAGATAAAGATAGGGAAACTGCCCAGGAAACAGAGAATACACTACAAGAGGGAGCTTAATGAAATTTTCTCAAGTAACAGTCATCTGAAATCTCAGAGTATCTGTCTAATGAGTAAATAAATAAAACACTAGTTCAGAAGATGTTGTACTCCAGAAGTGAAATTTTCAGGGGAATAGAAAGTAGGACTGATAAAGATCAGTACTTAATGCCTAAAATTGATGAGTGAAGAAATAGTATATATGTGCTGTATTCATGTGTAAGTAAATTCAAGAAAAACTAGTTAAAAGTTTTATTAGTTTTGCTGATAAATGTTTATTGCACTTCTAAAAATGTGTTACTTGGTAAGGTACTTTTTTTTTTAAGGACATGCATCTGCCAATAAATTGAGAATAGATATTTCCAGGAATTTTACAGAAATGAGCTGATAACCTAAGCCAACAATACTGCACGCACTGGACAAAGCAAAGAGATTTCAGATGGATGTACATCAGAATTTTCTCAATGAATCTTAGTTTTTCTCTCCCTAAAGTTGCAGATTAACATTTCTTAACTTCATTACTCTGTAGTATCATTCATTTTGGCTAAGCACGCATTATTCACTTCTTACACTTTAGCCTAATGTCATCAGTCAGGTGGGATCGTAAGAACTAGCTCTTTGAAACTCATGTTTACTGTAATGTTGTGGTGGGTTGAGAATATTATTTATTAAATTACAGTACCTTTTCACTAAGCTTAGTATCACTATTATACATTTGAGGAGCAATGAGATTTTGGCTCTGGTAGTAGATTATGTTTCATTCCTAGTATGAACTGTTAAAAACGCTTGAGTCAAAAATTGAGTCCAAATGTATATCCAGTTAGAGAGTATATGTCTCAACATGCAGTTGTGTTCTGTTGACTGATGCCTAGTTCTGACCTTTTAGTCACTATATTTCTTTTATCTTGTTTATCTAATTTTTAATTCATTTTATGCTACATGCCTTTGTAAACTTGAAAATACTTTTTGGTTAAAAATGAGAACATAAATACTGTTCTCTTTTATTGATTTTAAAATGAAACTGATTCAGGTGAGCTCTAAAATAATTTGTTGAAAGTCACTGGTAAGTTGTTTAAACTCAAATCTTTCAGACACTGAACTACATGAGCTGGGGAAAAAATCATTAACTAATTTGAATGCTAGGGAAAGGAAAGCATGGCAGAAAAAGAGTGGCGGTTTACAGTTTCATATAACACTCAAAAACTGAGAAGATAGTTTCAGTAAAATGACAGAAGTTGATTATATTTGGACTAAGGAAAGGGACACAAGGAGAGCTATCTGTTTTACAAAAGTGAGTTTTTTATTTTCATAGGAAAGGGGAAGAGTGTATATATGAGTGTTAAAACGTAAGGTTGATTGATACAGGAAGACAGGTTGAGTTTTTTGTTAATGTTTTTAGACTGGATTGTTGATTTTTGGTTGAGGGAAATGATACAAAAAGTAAGAAATTAGAGAGTATAAATATTTGTTGCAAAAATTATCTAAAAATTTAAGCATAACTCTAATGATAAACCTTAAGTATTAGATTGGTAAAAATGCTTAAACTAAGAGTGAATTTTTTCATTCTGATAAAATGTAAGAAATGACACTGGAAATAGGTAATGTTCAGATATGTTTATTAAATACCATTTCCCCACAATAATGCTGAGCTTATTTCAGAGTGTGTAGGTAACTTTTTATATATCTTCTGGTCATACAGGTTGTTTACCTTAGAGTATGCCTTCAGGAAAGGGAGTAACAGCAGTAGCAGTAACATTTCAAAGTAATGAGATAGCTTTTGTTCTTGTACAGGTGACCGTTTCAGATCAGTGATAGATGATGCCTGGTGGTTCGGAACAATCGAAAGCCAGGAACCTCTTCAACCAGAGTATCCTGATAGTTTGTTTCAGTGCTATAATGTTTGGTAAGGAAATATTTGGTATATTTTTAGTTAGCCTGACTTAGTTTTCAGTGTTATTCCCATCTTTTAATATATTATAAAGACACTTCTTTTAAACACCGAAGCATTTGTTTTAACAATGTGATTTTATAAAATTTGCAGTACCATATTCAGATTTTTTTAATATAAAAATTTTCCTTCTTTAAGCTGGGACAATGGAGATACAGAAAAGATGAGTCCTTGGGATATGGAGCTTATACCTAATAATGGTAAGTGTGTGTTAGGTTTTTATGTCTGCATTTTGGAATTAATTTCTTAGCTAAATTGTAGTTGTTTTAGGACAATAAAATATCTTGTGTCCATGTGACATGACTTATCTTTTGGTTTTATTTCTCTCCTTTATGAAAGGTTGAAATTGAATTCACATAGGGATATTGTGAATATGGAGAAACAAAGCTAATCAGTGTTAACAGTGTTTGGCATATTTCTTTAGATGGATTAGTGCCACTTACCTAAATATATCTACATGTTGTTGGAGTGATTTTTTGCTTTTTATTCTGTTGGATACACATATATACACGTTATATATACACGTTATATATATATACATATATACATATAATTACATTTTGGGTGGAGGAAGACTTGTAATTGTACGCAAATAATAGCATAGTTATTAATATTTCTCTGATAAAGTCTTGTGTGAAGGAAAAACAACTTGGCAGATTTATAGATTTTTATGTCACCACCTCCCTCCCTCCCCAATGATTCACTTAGTTAAAATGTTAAACATTCAGGCATGTAGAAAGCATGCCTTCAACATTTAAAAGCAACAAGCATAGGGCCTCCCCGGTGGCGCAGCGGTTGAGCGCTGGGTTGCGAAGCTGCCCGCGGCCTCAGTGGCGCCGGTTCGATCCCCAGCTGCTCCCCGGCCACCGGAGGAGGGTCCCACATGGCGCGCAGACCTCTCCTGCCGCCTGCTGCTCCCCTCAGCAGTGTGCTTCAGTCCTTCTTCCTGCTCTGCTCCCAGCTCTGGCTCTGGTGAATTCTCTCACCCTCCCGCGCTTCTGACTGTACCCAGTGCATGTATAAACAAAACAAACAAACAAACAAATAAATAAATAAAACATGCCTCTATTAAAAAAAAAAATTAAAAAAATAAAAAATAAATAAAAGCAACAAGCATAAAATTCTTGCCAGTACTTATAAATCTCTATTCCAACATTTGTAAAAAAATGAAACTTTGGAGTGTTCCTGAAAAATATCACTTTATTTCCATTTCACTTTGTATATGCATTTATCAGGTGTGGAGATTATGAAATGATTCAGAAAACTTAAATTTGCATCATTTTATAAATACTTTATCTTTCACTTGTAACTAATAATAGAGCAAGTTGCTCGGTATGATTTTTAAGAAGTAATTAATATGCTCATGTATAGAATTACAAAATTACTATTTTAAGAATAAATTTTATTGACTCTTAAAGACATGCTTTGTTTTAATAATACTAAGTCTTTACAAAATTACCCTTGAGTTTTATGATAGTATCAACTGATTTATAAAGGTAGCCTAAATATTAGTAAATTACCATGTGTCCACTAAATCTGCTTTTCTTTATTTCAGCTGTATTTCCTGAAGAACTTGGTACTAGTGTTCCTTTAACTGATATTGAATGCAGATCATTAATCTATAAACCTCTTGATGGAGAATGGGGATCCAATCCCAGGGATGAAGAATGTGAAAGAATTGTAGCTGGAATAAACCAGTTGATGACACTAGGTAAATAAAAATATTAACACATAAATATAGAAAAAGCTGGTGGTAGAAAGTAAAATAAAGGAGAGACACTATTATTCAAGAAAATTTGTTTTCCTAGTGTTATAGTTTGTGGTTTTCAAACATTTGTTAGTAGAATTGTTTTTAGTGATGTTTTCCACAGGGGTCAGTTATCTAAAACAGTTATAAATGGAGTTACTGTGGCTGGCTGTCAGAGTTAGGGCCCCCAGACAGGCTGCAACTACCTCTGAAAAATCTGTGTCCTCAGAACCTAATTTGAAAACCTTTGATATTCAAGAGGACATGATGTGAGTTGGGAAAGGAAATCAGAAAGCTGAATTGTAATTATGTGGATACCTATAATAGTGTCCTTTAATTTCATGTTCATATATACACAAGAGAATATTTCTGAGAGGGAACAGGAAGGGCATGTAAACTTTCTTGCCTCATTTTATTTTAAGATTTATTTTTGGGCCCCCCTGGTGGTGCAAGGGGTTAAGCACTGCACTGTGAAGCAAGCCACAGCCTCTGCAGCACGAGTTCAGTCCCCGCCGGCCAGAGAAAAACCCACATGGCAAGGCAGACCTCTCCTCTCTTGCCCGCTGCTCCTCTTGGCAGTGTATTTCAGTCAGTCTGCCTGTTCTGTTCCCCACTCTGTCTCTGGTGAATCCTCTCACCCCCTGCATCTCTGGCCTGCACCCCAGCTCTTGTATGCATAAATAAATATCTTTAAAAAATATTTTTTTTTTATATAAGAACTGGGATGTAGACCAGAGTTGCAGGGGCTGAGAGGATTCACCAGAGACAGAGTGGGGAGCAAAGCAGTTGGAACTACTGAAATATACTGCTAAAGGGAGCAGCAGTGAGACAGGAGAGGTCTGCTGTTCCACATGTGGGTTAGCTCCCTGGCAGGGGATTGAACTCAGGCCTTAGTCAGGGTAGCTCTTAGCCTTAACCCCTATGCCACCAGGGAGGCCCTTGCCTTATTTTAGAAGACAGAGAAAACAGTAACCACAAAACCTGATTATTTGAACCATGGATTTCCAGCGTAAACTAGTTTGATAGTTTGTAATAGGGTTACCTATTAGTAAGAAATCAGTTTCAGTGAGTCTAGGGAGAATTTAACATGAATAAAAGGAGCTGGGAGACACATGATTATATTTTCATTTCAAATCTTTCATAAAAATTGTTTTATAGATAGTAAAATAATTTAAGATGTGAAGTTGTCTTATATATGAATGAGCAAATAAGTGGGATGTGTTCTTTAATTCAGATCTAGTTTTTTGCTTTATCAGTTTACTTAGGGACTTCTGGATATTTCCCCCTCCTCTCTGTTTACCTGGTATTTCACTTCTGTGAAATTGTTAAAAATGAGCTAAGGCGATAACTTTTGAGAAAGTCAAAGACTGCATTTGAGAATGGTGTATTATAGTGTTATTGATAGCATGCCTGTCAAAAACATAACCAGTTCACCAGACCTTACTTATGGACTTTTGTATGTGTACGTTTTTAGTAAGTCAGATAGACATGTCTTCCCATTTCTTGTAAGGAACCTATAAATGTCTTAAAATATTGCAATGTAACTTGAGACATAATGAAAAAACTGTAAAATATCTAAATTATTTTAGCTATTACAGTATATTTTCTGTGAAAGTACACTGGTAAATTGATGGTTATATGAATTTAAAACTTAAAATTCAAGAGGAATTGTCCATGAATTGTTTTCAAGCAGTACAAAAATTCATTTATAAATTTATTTTTTTTGTTTTAGATATTGCTTCAGCATTTGTGGCCCCTGTGGATCTGCAAGCCTATCCTATGTATTGCACTGTAGTGGCATATCCAACGGATTTAAGTACAATTAAACAAAGACTGGAAAACAGGTTTTACAGGTTAGAGCTATTTGATGTAGCTGCTTCCAAAAGAAAGCTAAATGATCCTTTCACCCACATACTGATCTTCTGTACCTGTGTTTCTTAAACTTGAATGTTCATGTGAATCTCCTGGGTATCTTTTTAAAATGCAGAATTAATTCTGTAAGTTTAGAATAGTATCTAAGGTTCTGCATTCAAACAAGTTCTCAGTGACGCTGATGCTACTGATTTATAGACTACACTGGGAATGCAATTCCTGGATACAGTTCTTTCCCAGTTAACTAATAAAAGTGGATGCCTATTGTCTTACTACTGTATTTTTTAAAGCAAAATAATATTTTCCCGACATATCACATTAAAATGTTTGTTCATGGAATTTTCTTAAAGTAATAACACAAAATGTAAATTTTTTTATTTTGCATTTATTACACTTTTGAGCACTTAAGAACAATGAAATTAGAAGAATTTAGATTATTTTTCATAGATATACGTTTCACTTGAAACTACTTTAAAAAGCAGATAGTTGCATAGTCTAGTTATTACGCAGTTTTGATAAGCATTGAATTCTAATCTTAGACAAGCCATGTAGGTTATTGGCTAACCTGTTTTAAGGCTTTATGTAATGAAATCATACTTTTGGGTTTTATTTTTCTTATATGACTTAGCAGGAAAACATTTTAATATAAATAATACTGCATTAAATTTTGTTTCAATAACACTTTGTAGTTTGGAACTGGAAAATTCTTTATTGTGAGGGACAGTCTTCTGCCTCTACCACTTGTAATTGCCAATATGGTAAGCTCTGGTTGTGAAAACCAAAATTGGTTCCAGATATTGCCAAATTCCTTTGGCAGGACAGAATCACCGCTGATTGATCTCACAGGAATAAAGAAAACTTAAGATATCAGATTCTAGGTTCTGAAGATTTTTCTGTTCTCACTGCAATCTTCATTTGCTGCTTTATCAAAAGAGGAGAGATGAGAAGGAAATCATCAATGTATGACTCTCAGCCATCTTACCATCAAATCATCTTCTTTAAATCTTTTAAACACCATGTGTTAGAAGTTTGAGAGGAAATGGAGAGGAAAGCATTGACTTCACCTATCTTTATCACTAGACCCATGAATTGCTAAACTTAAGAGTTTGGCTAACTCAGTGCTTCAGATATGGCATAAGACTTGGGAAGAATACAGAGTGAGTTGTAGAGTACAACAAGAAAGACAAGCGACATCTTCACTGTTGTTGTTTATACACTTTCTTTCAAAAATACTGCTCAGCATAATTGCTGAGATGTACTATCTTTGAAGATACATTATAATTTAAATAGATTTTTTGATACTAACTTAGTAACCAATTTAGGAAAAAAATATTGGGATTTTTTACATAAATTAAAAATGTTTTTAGACTAATTATATAGTTGTAGATTTGGGCAGTGCTCTTATTTATTATAATGATGCTTAATTTACTGTTTAAACCTTTTTTGCTCCCTCCTTTACTTATTGGAGTCAGACTTCAGGTTTTGATTTTCCTCCATCTTAATTCTAGTTCAGTCTCTTGTTAACCTTCCATCAGCTTACCCTGCTGGTATTAGCATAGTGACTATTTTAGGTGCAGTTTTCTATAATTCCCCTGAAGATGATTATGATTCTATTGTGAGAATGAACAAGTATTTCCTTATTTTAAGTGGGGCCACATATCAAATAATATTCTGGAAGTTGTCTGGATTTTTCTTTACATTCAGAAATAAAAATTTAAAACAATTTATTGTGGCATTATTAATTAAATGTTCAAAAAGTAATTTTCATTTAGTTAGGTTTCTAGGCAAACATCTTTATATTTTATAAGCAGGCTATCAGTTAAAATTTCATTTTGGCATAACATTTGATTGCCAGTAATTTAGATTTAAATTCTTTCTTTTTCTTATGTAAAGCCACATATGTTTATTACTAAATTTGACACCATATATGAAGGAATACATATATACAGCAAAATTAGTATGGTATGTGTAATACAGACATTTTATATGCAAATACATAGTAATGTTGCTACTTCCCTCCCCCCCAACACAAATGAAATCATAGTTTTCTGAAAATAGCTTTTTAAGGTGTGAGTTTTATAATTCATTTAAGATTGTAATAGAAGAGATAGAATGTCTTGGCTTTAAATTGTGTATACATACTTCTAAATATAATGAGGTTGAGACTTAACGTGTTTTTTCTTTTTTTGTTTACAGGCGGGTTTCTTCCCTAATGTGGGAAGTTCGATATATAGAACATAATACACGAACATTTAATGAACCTGGAAGCCCCATTGTGAAATCTGCTAAATTTGTGACTGATCTTCTTCTACATTTTATAAAGTGAGTTATTTTTCCACACTTAATTATAACGAATAATCAATTGCAATGTGGTTATAAATCATATAAGTTGTCTTCAGTTGCATTCCAGAGTTAACATAAAAATAAATGAATCCTTTTCTAAATCCAACTGTTAGTCATTAACAATAAGCATTTTTCAAACTGTAACATTTTGCCTACATTTATTTTTCTGTGCCAAATAATAATCTTACAGGTGGGAGAGATCATTATCTAGAATTTATAGTTTGAGTCTTTTAGAAGTTAACTCATCTGATTTTCACAGTAAATGAATATCTGCCATCCTGTTCGTGAACTTTTCATGTTAACATATTGCTTCTCTCAAGTTTATGAATAAGTACTTAAGTAGTCCAGCAGGAAACTAAAACTAACTTTCAGGAATCTTCCTCAAAATCAAGTTTACCTCTTCATCCATTGAGTCTACCAAGAATGATAGCTATCATTTTTTTTAGGGCAGCAGCACTTTTATTTCCTTGTCTTGCAGATTTTTATATAGCCACCGGACGGATTGAGCCATTTAAAGTGAAGCCAAAGGAATGAATCATGATTTGTATAAGTTTGGATAATTTCCTCTGTTTTAGAATAAATATTGTATTTAATAATTTCAGGTTTATGTACGTAGATGCTATCAGCTTTCAGTTTTACATGAAGGAAGTTTTGAGATTTTTTTTTTTTTTCCCTTAAACACTTTTAGCTTCATTCTTACTACCCAACATCAGCATAGATACACTTTTCTGAATCTTGGTGTTTTTTTGCCAAGGATTGTTGGTGATTTCAATTTAAAAAAAAAATAGGTTAACTTTATACCTTTCTCTTCTTATTCTTTAAAGGTATTTGTTGCCCTCTAATTAGTTTTTTGGCTACTCTTGCTGTGCTTTTGCTTTTCTTAAGGAAATTTAATAGAGAGGAATTAGTTATTCTCTGAAGACTTTTAAATTTGGTTATAAATGTGGTATTTAGCTTTAAAGTTTTTTTTTTTTGTCTGTGATTCTAATGTTAGACGTATAAGTAAGTATATACATCTATTTTCCAGAGATACAAATTAGTGGAATCACGTGATACTAAGATAATTCAGATGAAATTACTTTTCTTAACTTAAAATGCTTTGAAAAATTTTTTTAGATATTTTGAACTATCGTGGGTTAATATATTTAAATCATTTGTATTTTATAATATCTAGAAATAAATCCCTGGCATTTTTTAGAGGTTATATAGTTTGTTAAAAAACCATTTTAGCTGACAGTATGTCTCAAGATGTTAGCTATGTCTTGAAATTTTTATTATTGTACTTTTTAGTTGAGCTGTTTGACAAAATTTTAATCAAGATATACAGAGTGGTATAATAGATATTTGGAGGTAGAAATTTATAGTACTCTCTTAAGTATGGTTGTATAGGCTCGATAAATCTAAGTAATCTAAGGCTTAGAAAGTAGCAAGAGAGTATTGCAAGTGTGTGAAAGTTTAGGTGAGAAATAATAGAGGGTGTCATGTAGCTGTAAGGGTGGAGCTTTAGGCACAGGTGAGAAGTATGTTAAAAGATACCATGGACAAAAATAGATAATGAGAGATGCAGGAGAAGTTAAATGAAAAGAAAGCCATTCCAAGGATAAGGAGTAACATGAGGTAGGAACATAGAGGTTTTAAGGGAATTGAATCTTTTACATTGGGTGAAGCTAGTAGAGTAACAGAAATAATAGGGTGCGAAGCTTAAACTCAAGTTTGGGCTAGATTATGGAGGGCCTTGGATGCTGATCTTAGGAACTAAACTGTTAAAATGTGAGCACTGGCAATAAGGAACTGTTCAAAGTATTTTAACATGACACTAATATGATGTATCTATACTTTGCTTTAAAAATATTTGATTGTGGGGCCTCCCTGGTGGCGCAGCGGTTGAGCGCTGGGTGGCGAAGCTGCCCGCCCTCTGCAGCGCCGGTTTGATCCCCGGCTGCTCCCCGGCCACCGGAGGAGGGTCCCACATGGCGCGCAGACCTCTCATGCCTCCCGCTGCTCCCCTCAGCAGTGTACTTCGGTCCCTCTGCCTGCTCTGCTCCCCGCTCTGGCTCTGGTGAATTCTCTCACCCTCCTGCGCTTCTGACTGTACCCAGTGCTTGTATAAATAAATAAAAATTAAAAAAAAAATCTTTAAAAAAATAATAAAAAAAATAAAAATATTTGATTGTGTTAGCTAACAATAATTGGTAGGGAAGAGGGAACAATGCATAAATAGTACATTGATTGTTGTAGCTGACCAGATAAGAAGTTAAGCAAGCAAGAGTCAAGAGATTTTGAAAGTTGGTCAGTGATTGGGTTTACAAGAAAGGCAAGCAAAAGAACAGTGAAAAAGCAATCATTACTTTAAGGATGATAATGCTATTTAAAAATTTAGAAATGGGCCTCCTTGGTGGTGCACGGGGTTGAATCTCAGCACTGTGAAGCTATCTGCAGCCACAGCAGCATGAGTTCAGCTAAGGAGCTGACCCCACATGGCGCATCAGACCTCTCTTGACTCTCTCTCTGGTCCCATCAGCAGTGTATTTCAGTCAATCACCTATTCTGCTTCCCACTATCTCTTGTGACTCCTCTCACCACCTCCCCTCCCCCCCCCATACACCTTTGGCCTACACCACAGCTCTTATATGCATAAATAAATAAATGTTTAAAATATGAAGAAATGTGGGCTTTTCTGGATAGCAACAATTAGGTTTAGACATGTAGAATTTTATTTTATTTTATTTTATTTTTAAGATTTTTTGTTTATTTATACAAGAACCGGGGTACAGGCCAGATGCGCGGGACGGTGAGAGGATTCACCAGAGACAGAGCAGAGAACAGAACAGTCAGACTGATGAAATACACTGCTGAGGGGAGCTGCGGGCACGACAGGAGAGGTCTGCCACACCATGTGGGACCCTTGCCGGCTGGCCGGGATCAAACTGGTGCTGCAGAGGCTGCGGACCGCTTCACAGCGCTGCGCTCAACCACCTGTGCCACCGGGGAGGCCTTAGACATGTGGAATTTAGATAATGGTAGACTCTGAAGAATCAGCCAGATTGCAGGAACTTGGAACACATTTACAAACTGTAGGTATTTAAGATTATCAGGGCACAGAAGGTAAAGTGTTGGGAGAAGATAACTAAGGACAAAATTTTTTTTAAAGATTTATTTATTTATGCATATAAGAACTGGGATGTAAGCCGGAGGTGCGAGTGGAGGAGTGAGAGGATTCACCAGAGAGGAGGAGGAGCAGAATAGGCAGATCTACTGAAATATACTGCTGAGGGGAGCAGCAGGCGAGACAGGAGAAGTCTGCTGTGCCATGTTGGTCAGCTCCCTGGCCAGCTGGGGATCGAACTTGTGCTACAGTAGCTGGCGATAGCTTGATAGCGCTGTCTTTAATCCCTGTGCCACCAGGGAGGCCCATAAGGACAAAATTTTAGGGAATGCTACATGCAAGACTGAAAGGAAGAAGGAATTAGAAAATAAAAGATACATTGGCTTTCTCCTATAGTCTGAGGGGTGAAGGAAGGTGGCATCCCAGGCATAGGAGTAACCTGAGCAAAGACTGGGAGGTAAAAAATTGGATTTTGTGGTAATGAGATAGGGCATGTAGTAGAAGCTCTACCTAGAGTGGAGGGTGTAGAGTCAGATGTCTTTGCTTAAGGTTTTGGTATGAATGGAAGAAGAAAGCCTTTTATTTTTAATTTTATCTTAAAATATGGCTTTATTCACAGATACAAAGGAAAAATATTCATATTAATAATAATATGCTAACATTTCCTTGTTTAGGGATCAGACTTGTTATAATATAATTCCACTCTACAATTCAATGAAGAAGAAAGTTCTGTCTGACTCTGAGGTACTTAATATTTCATTATTGCCACATTGGTCTTATTCTGTATATAAAAAATAGACTTTTTCAGATAAAAGTTTTTTTTGTTTAAATTAATGCTGAAGTTCACTTCAAAAGAAAAATTTCAAATTTTTCTTGTTATATTTTCTAAATTTGTTAAATTGTAAGGGATGGGAGGATACTTAAATGAGTCTGTAGTATTCAGACATATACATTAAGGGTTTTCCAAATTGTAAGATGATGATTCATATTTAAACACCTACAGAATATAATGAAATCTGATAAATTTTTGCTTCAAAGGAAGAAGAGAAAGATGCTGATGTGCCAGGAACTTCTACCCGAAAAAGGAAGGTAATATAATTTTTGACTTAGCAAAAGTACTTTAGTCTATCACATGTGCATGGTTTTCGGAACTAGGCATATGATGCTTTCTTTTATTTGAAGTACTGTAAATTATCTATTTATCTGAGATAGCATTAAAAATATAAATTATAGGAGTGTGTCCCAAGGGGTTAAGTCTCAGCACTGTGAAGCTATCTGAAGCCATGCAACACAAATTCGATCCTCAGCCAGGGAGGCAACCCATATGGCCCAGCAGACCTCTCGTGTCTTGCCTGCTGCTCCCCTCAGCAGTGTATTTCAGTAGATCCTCTGCTCTGTTTCCCACTCTGTCTCTGGTGATTCCTCTCACCCCCGCCTCCCACCTCTGGCTTGTACCCCAGTTCTTGTATGTATAAATAAATAAATCTTTAAAAAATAAATACAAATTCTACCGTGCAGGTTTTTAATGAAATACTTGAATATTTTTATTTTAGGACCATCAGCCTAGAAGAAGATTACGTAACAGAGCTCAGTCTTATGATATTCAAGCATGGAAGAAACAATGTCAGGAATTATTAAATCTCATATTTCAGTGTGAAGACTCTGAACCTTTCCGTCAGCCAGTAGATTTACTTGAATATCCAGTAAGTATTTTTGGAAGTATTTCTTGACTTGTCCATTTGCTGTATCTTATAGAAGGCAATTTGCTACTTATCTTTTATGATTATACCTTCTTTTTTCATTGTTTAATATACTTCTCCTTTTGGTTATATGGAACAGCTAAGTTGAAGAGTATGGCAAATTAGAAAAAGCCCTGAACTAAGACTCCAAGAAGTTGGATGATGATCCCTGCTTTGCCTCTTACTAGTTTTAGTTTTCTCATTAATTTCTTTTTTTTTCCCCCCAGTTTTCCCCACACACTTCATGAATTTATTTTGGCAATTAATAAACAAGAATAACCTAACCTACCTTTATAGGGTCATAAAGATAGAATGATAATACATTAAAATAATTTTTAAACTGAAACACTGTATACAAACATAATTTGATATTATATATATTTAAGTAATGCTAATTTATGGCCTTTATAAAATCCATGGTAAAATGTTTGAAGAAACACGATTCAAGTATATATTTTTGTTTGAGATCTTAGCAATCTAAGTTTAAAGTGATTTTTCATTTCTTTATTCATTTATTAAAGATGTGCAGTTCAGATACCATTTGTGGTTTTGAATGAATGAAAATAAAAATTAATTATTTTATAAGCACTCATGACCCAGTCAGATGTGGTATCACCTGACTTCATCTTTTTTTTGTGCATGTGATCTAACTTGGAATGATGGAAATACAGAAATTTCATCAATAGAAAAATATCATAAAATGACTTTTTCTTGTCATTTAAAAATCAATAAATATGGAATCTTAAATGTAGAAGATAAACTTTTTAATGTCAATTATTTGATAAACTGAACTAATTTGAACCCTACCCTCTAAAAAACTTAGAACTGTCAAATCTGTTTTTAGAACCTATATATTTCCCTGTGTTTCTTGTAAGCCAAATATGTGTTTTAGAAAAATAAGTAATAATTTGCCCAGTGCTTACAGGACTTTTCCCCAGAAGAGTAGAAATCAGCTTGATGACTATATTCTAGAGGTGCAGTTATTAACTCTACACAGAGATAGGTGAGGCCATGTAAGCTGCAATGAGGAAGGAAATTGGAATTGAGATACCACCAGGCCTGTTGAAGGATTTCACACCAATGAAAACATCAGAATAATTTCTTCCAGGGGGGAAAATATCTCCAATATTCTTGTGTATGGCACAAGAGATAATTTTTCTAAGCTTGGTCTGTGTGTAAATTTAGAGCCTAATTTACACTACTCTTGTAGTATAAAAATTTTTCAGGGGAAAAATCCAATCCATACTGAAGATGAACTAATATAAAAAAATCACAAAATAACAAGCAGAAATATTAGCATCCTAACCCCAGAAACTTGAGATAATAAATTATTCTGAAATACTATATACTTCGTCAAATTTTAAACATCATTTGTTGTAAGATGACTTATGTAGGGAGAAGTTAACAGTTTTTGATGTGGTTTAGTTAAAAAGATAAGGGGGAAAGAGGGCTTTATTTGAAGGGGGAAAGGATGTGACATTTTTTAACATGTATAATAAACAGAACTTTTGGAAATGAAATGTAAAATCATTGAAATGAAACCAATTGGGCCATTTAAAGAATTTTTCTTAAAGAATTGGTGCAGAGACATAAGTAAATTTTCTGGGATGCCACACACAGAGACACAGAAATGAATCTAAACGAGAACAGAGAAAGGTCAGTGAACATAAAGATTAAAAAAAGGAGAGGTTTGTTTACTCCACTTGAACTAGTAAATTGCTGAAGCCAGTGTGTTTGATAATTACATATATTATATTAAATTCTTGACCTGAAAATTGAGAGCAACTGACCAAAAGGCTCCACCCAGCCACAGTGACATAAAATGAATATATCAAGTTACACTGTAAACACATTGGATGTCATTTGGATTACCATGAGAAAAAATAAAGAAGGAAGGTCAAGAGACTTAAGAATTTTAAAGAAGGAGAAAAGATGATTGGTATGAAAGCTAAGCTCTACATAAACAGTGCCATGCTGAGAATATAAAAAGATAACGATGATGTATGAAAAGAGAAACATCAAACGGTGAAGGAAGAAATTTATGGTATTCACAGGTCCCAAAGAGGGGTCAGCTGAATAGTACAAAGTTAGAAAGGAAGCATCAGAATTTGATCAGGAGACAGCAAGGGAAAAGCTTGAGCCAGAGCATTTATTGGAGTGTCCCTGAGAAAGGCAAGGCAGAGGATAATATAGTATGGTAATAACAAATTTGAATAATGCCAGTTGCCTTTGGGGAATATGGTTGGTTTCTGGTTATCTGGTACCTGACTCTGGAATGATCCAGGGTGGAGGAAATACTGGTTTGGTTTGTGAGAGAGAGGAGGTGGTTGGTTTTCATATGAAATACATGTCCTCTGTGGAACCCTTAGCTATCTTTAACAATTGGCTGGCCCTCTGAAGGTCAGTTCCTCAGTTCTGTAAGGTACCTGAAATGCCAGAGCATTAAGAATAGAGAAAAGAATAAAATATAATGGTAATGTATTGGCCTAGTGATGAATGGATACCAAATATACATATAACATAATTTAATAACTAGAAATAAAGGGAGATTTCATAACTGGATGAAGAATATTTATTTAAAACTTAACTGCAGCTGACATTATGCTTAATAATGAGAAACATGTTTTCTACCTGAGTTCAGGTATAAGGCAAGGTTGTCTATTTACTCTCACTGTTTTTTGTTGTTTTTTTTTTCTTACATCATTATTCTCCCTTCAGGTGTAGTTCCTACGAGTCTCCCACCATCATAGCACTTCTGAACCATTACCCTAATTCCTTGGGCTCTGTCCTCCCTTCTTTAGACCCCTCTTCCTGTCCTGTCCTTGCTGTTTGCCTCAAATCTATGGTCAGCTTCCAAGTTTGTCTTTTTCATGACTCGTTCAGTTTTCCTATGTTCCAACTATAAATGAAACCATTCAATATTTTTTCTTTTTTCCTTCTTACTTATTTTGCTTAGTGTAATCTCTTCTGGCTCCATCCATGTTGCTGCAAATGGCATGAGTTTATCTTTTTTTGATCACTGAGTAGTATTCCACTGTGTTTATATACCACATCTTGATCCATTCATTTGTTTTAGGACATTTCAGTTGTTTACATATCTTAGCTATTGTAGATAGGACTGCAGTAAACATAGGAATGCAGGTTTTCTTTTGAATTAGTATTTTTGTGTCCTTTGGAGTGATTCCTAGTAGTGTCACTGTGACTTTCAATACAGTACTGCAAATTCTGGCAAATACAGTATAACAAGAAAAGGAAATGAAAGGCATACAGATCAGAAAAATGAAACTATTCATGTGTGTAAAAGGCAATAATCAGACATTTGATAATTTAAATTTGATGTTGATAAGTCAGGTTATTTTTTGAAAAGTATAAATACTTAGGGGCTATGGAAAAGGTGTAATATTCTTCCCCTCTAACAGATGACATTGGGTAATTTTATAGTATTCTGGTTGTTTTCTGCTTTCACTTGCCTGTTGCTTCTAATCTGTCGCCTTATTTTATATACAAGTGACTAGATGAAGACTGGGTGATCTCATTTCTGTGGAATGAAGCACATAGTTTTTGTGACAGATATTTATATTCATAATTCTTGGTTATTACAAAGTTCCCAGTTGTACAGAAGTTGAGGTCACTAGAACTCAGGCCACCACATGAATGGGCTTAATTCTATTGTTTTTGTCTCCTTACTTTAAAGATATAATTATGTTTCAATGAGTCAGGAACCTTTAGTTTGTAGGTAGTATAAAGTTTGGGAGTTGTTTTGTTTTCACATAAAACTTGTAGATATAGAACTGATTTTTCTTTTTTTTTTATAATTTTATTTTTATATTCCCCATACAATTTCAACCCCCCCATTTTGACCCCAATCCCTCCCCTCCCTCCACCCACCCCCCCAAAAGTGTCTCTGGTTCATAGATTTTTGTTGATTTTGATTTTCACTTTCTTATAGTTATTCATTTTCCTGGTCCCTTATTTAAGTTTTCTAGATTCCTGCTATGAGTGAGACCATCCGGTATTTTTCTTTTTCTTTTTGGCTTATTTCGCTGAGCATGATCCCTTCCAGCGCCATCCATGTTGCTGCAAATTGCATGTGTTTATCTTTTTTGAATGCTGAGTAATATTCCATGGTATATATGTACCACATCTTCTTGATCCAGTCATCTATTTTTGGGCATTTGGGTTGTTTCCAAAGCTTAGCTATTGTAAACAGTGCTGCTATAAACATAGGGGTGCAGGTGTTCTTTGGAATTGATGTTTCTGTGTCCTTTGGGTAAATACCTAGGAGTGGAATTGCTGGATCATATGGAAGCTCTATGTTTAGTAGGTCTGTTATAGGACAGGGAGAGGGGCAGCCCAAACCCCACAAACCTGCCTGTTCTAAATGGGTTCTGCCATCCGCCGCATCAGCACAAAACATAGGAGACTTTAATGGGAAGGAACTTTAATAAAACTAGGAAACAATACAGGTAAGGCAAAGAGTCTAGTTTCTAGTTTCTAGTCTAGTTTCTAAATGAAGCATCCAGAGTTACCCGTCCCCTCGTGGGTAAAAGTCCATCCAAATGGGATTGGCCCAGAACAAGGCCCCAAAGCCTGCTACAAGTCTAAAGCATCTTCCAGTGGGGACCCACAGAAAAGGGTCACAAACAACCGGACAAGCCCGGAAGGAAAAGAGCAAAATCAACATCAAGATAAAAGCTGCCATTGTCACCTCCCCACGGGTCTCACCCACATCTGTGTCACCCAGTCCACGACCAAAAGACAAGCGCAGCTTCTTCACGTGTCTCTAGGCTCCATGCGCCTCCTCCAGGTCTCCTGGCTCCATCCTGCTTCCTTTCTTAGTCTCTTCTTCAGCTTCTCCTCCTCCTGCTCAGCTCCACCCTCCCTTGGGTGGGGCAGGGAACCTCCCCCTTTCCTGGGGACCACCCTGTTACAGGTCCAGAAATCTCCACACAGCTTTCCACGGTGGTTGGACCAGTTTGCACTCCCACCAACAGTGCAGAAGAGTTCCTTTTTCTCCACACCCTCGCCAACATTTGTTGTTGCTAGTTTTTTTAATATGTGCCATTCTCACTGGTGTAAGATGGTATCTCATGGTAGTTTTGATTTGCATTTCCCTGATGACAAGTGATGTTGAACATTTTTTCATATGCCTGTTGGCCATTTGCATTTCCTCTTCAGAGAAGTTTCTTTTTAGCTCTTCTGCCCATTTTTTGACTGGATTATTTTCTTTGTTGTTGTTGAGTCTCATCAGCTCTTTGCAGATTTTTGTGATCAATCCTTTATCATTAGTGTTGTGTGCAAAAATGTTCTCCCAGTTGGTGGGGTTTCTCTTTGTTAGAACTGATTTTTCAATCTCTCAATCCCCCTTCCCAACGCAACTCTACCTTTTACCCGGTCTCCAAGGTGGTGGGCAAGTAACTGACATTTCTTTTTTTTTTTTAAATAAGTTCTTTTTTTTTTTTTTTTTAAGATTTATTTATACAAGCACTGGGTACAGTCAGAAGCAGGGGAGGGTGAGAGAATTTAGCAGAACCAGAGTGGAGAGCAGAACAGGCAGACTGATGAAATACACTGCTGAGGGGAGCAGTGGGCAGCAGGAGAGGTCTGCGTGCCATGTGGGACCCTCTCCTGGCGGACGGGGATCAAACCAGTGCTGCAGAGGCTGCGGGCAGCCTTGCAACCCAGCGCTCAACCGCTGCGCCACTGGGGAGGCCCCTGACATTTCTTAAGTGAGAAAAATTCTGTGTTGATTGCAATAAAAGGGAAGGGATGAAGTAATTATAAATTTTTAGGAAAAAAAGTAAGTCTTGAAGGAAACAGGGAATGGTCATTAGTTCAAGGACTTGCACTCATCATAGGAATTGTATGTGAATCCCTGTGCTGAGAAATACTGCTTTGTAGTAGTAGTGATGATAATAATAACACCACCTGTTTTCCTTCTCTTAGGACTACAGAGACATCATTGACACGCCAATGGATTTTGCTACTGTTAGAGAAACTTTAGAGGCTGGAAATTATGAGTCACCAATGGAGCTATGTAAAGATGTCAGACTTATTTTTAGTAACTCCAAAGCATATACACCAAGCAAAAGATCAAGGGTATATAATTAGATTTTCTTTTTTTTTGTTCAAATTAAATGAGATTATTAGAAAAGTATGTTAAATAAATGTTAATTTTATTTAAAATTTAGGGCAAAAATGCATCTCTAGCATGCTTTAATGGTATCCTAGTGGATAAAGAAATCTGTACCTTTGTTTTTTTTCTCTTCCTAAGAGATAATGCTGATGTCACTAATGTGTAGAAATGCTTATTTTTATTGAAGGTAGTTCTGGTTGATTAGATACCACATTTATATTATCCTGGTATATGTGGGCTTATCTTTTCCAACTATTTTCTGCATTAATGAATACAGAGTATTTTACGTCTCTGCCCAGACAAGACATCACAAAGAGATGATATATGCAATAGTTTGAGACTGTTTCCAACCTTAAGGAGTATACGTACAGTATGATTGAGTTCATAGCAATTTTGTGTATATGAGCCATCTGAAATCGAGTAGGACTTTAAGATCTCAAAACTTGGAAAATTCCTAATCTAAATACAATTATATGCATCAGCTTTACTCTTCATGAGAGATTGGGAAAAAGCAGTGTTTAAATGCTAAAAATTTTTTGCTAAAAGAATATTTGAATTACATGTTGATATTTACTGAATATGTATTTTCCATGGAGGAATATTTGAACAGTTTTTTCTTGCCCTAGATTTACAGCATGAGTTTGCGCCTATCTGCTTTCTTTGAAGAACACATTAGTTCAGTTTTATCAGATTATAAATCTGCTCTACGTTTTCATAAAAGAAATACAATAACTAAAAGGAGAAAGAAAAGAAACAGAAGCAGCTCTATTTCCAGTAGTGCTGCATCAAGGTATTTGATTTCTTTTAAATAGCATCAACTGAGCTATAACTTTGACATCTAAATTATAGAACTTGGTGTTTTTTAATGCTTCCTTTACTATTCCCTATATTGCAGAATGATATATTTGACATGCAAGTTCCTATGATGTGGAGGATTTTTAATCTTTTAACTAAAGCTATACTAGTGTAAGTGCTTAAATTCAAACTGCTAAATCTCTACAGTAAAACAGCATTATTAGGATAGTGATGGCATCATGCTTTCTGTCATATAACTATAGCATTTACAGCGATCCTTCACTAAATAATCACTTTTCAAAGGCTCACAACCATATGAAATCCACTACAAATCTCATATTTTAACATATTTCATAATAGTACAAATGTTGAATCCAAAAGTATTATAAAACTTTTATTCATCCACATAGAGCTATGAGAATGACTAATGATATAATTTTTTTACAGCCCTGAAAGAAAAAAAAGGACCTTAAAACCCCAGCTAAAGCCAGATATCTCTACCTCTCCATTCTCTACACCTACACGATCAGTACCACTGAGGCATAATGCTGCTCAGATAAATGGTAAAACTGAATCCAGTTCTGTAGTCCGAACAAGAAGCAACCGAGTAGTTGCAGATCCAGTTACCACTGAGCAACCTTCTACTTCTTCAGCAGCAAAGACTTTCATTTCTAAAGCTAATACATCTGCAATACCAGGGAAAACAAGTAAGAATCAGTTTTAGTTTCTAAATTGAAGTATATATGATGCCTTTTTTAATTTAAGCTTTTCTTTGCAAAATGAAATGCACTGGATTTTCATAAATTCCAGTTGGCACTGTTTAGTCTTGCTTTGATGTTCGTGCTCTTTTTAAAATTTTGATTTTAATAAGAAAAAAGAAAATTGAGGTTCGGAGTGTCAAATAATGTTAAAAATGGCAACTCATATCCAAACTGCCTACATTTAAATTCTAGTACCCTTGATTTGCTAGCAATTTGCCAAGACTTACCAATCAAAAATCTTGACAATTTCGGGCCTCCCCGGTGGCACAGCGGTTGAGCGCCGGGTTGCGAAGCTGCCCGCAGCCTCTGCAGCACCGGTTCGATCCCCGGCTGCTCCCTGGCCACCGGAGGAAGGTCCCACATGGCGCGCAGACCTCTCCTGCCGCCCGTTGCTCCCCTCAGCAGTGTACTTTGGTCCTTCTGCCTGCTCTGCTCCCTGCTCTGGCTCTGGTGAATTCTCTCACCCTCCTGCGCTTCTGACTGTACCCAGTGCTTGTATAAATTAATTAATTAATTAATTAAAATAAATACATAATAAAATGAAATGGTCAAAACCCTAAAAAAAAAAAAAATCTTGACAATTTTGAGCCTTCCTGGTGGCGCAGCAGGTTAATAAGCACAGCACTGTGAAGCTGTCTGCAGCCTCAACAGCACAAGTTCGATCCCCAGCCAGGGAAATGACTCATGGCACAGCAAACCTCTTCTGTCTTGCCCACTTCTCCCCTCAGCAGTGTATTTCAGTCAGTCTGCCTGTTCTGTTCCCCACTCTGTCTCTGGTGAATCCTCTCACCCCCTGCACCTCTGGCCTGTACCCCAGTTCTTGTCTGCATAAATGAATAAATCTTAAACAAAAATCTTGACAATTTCTGGAAGTTTTGAAAGTATTACTAGTTTCTTTTTGTGTATGCCCTATTTCCTAGGGAAATTTAACAGTCTGTTTTGTTTGCTTTGTTAATTTAAGCAATTCAGGTTAGAAATAATGCCACCCTTACTTACTTTTAGATGGGATACTCTAGCTTTTAATCTTTTGTGTTTAGTTCTAGAGAATTCTGTGAAACATTCCAAAACCTTGAATACTCTTTCAAGTCCTGGTCAGTCCAATTTCAGTCATGGCACTAGGAATAATTCTGCAAAAGAAAACGTGGAAAAGGAAAAACCAGTCAAACGTAAAATGAAATCATCTGTACTCTCTAAGACATCCACTCTTCCAAAATCATCATCTGTCATTGAGCAAGGTGAGGTGTTATTTGTATCATTCAAGATACATTATAACTTCTTACAGGTGATGCTTTCCTTGAAATTAGCGTTTGTATCAATTTAGGCTGCTCATTTAAAAGTCATACTTACTATGCTAGTTGGTAAGTTTTGTGAGATATCTTTTGTATTTTGATTTGCTGCTTTGTGTTTAACACGAACTGTATTCTCACTGAAATATCTGCTGTCTAGAAATGAAAACTAATTCTAGAATCAAAGACTAGATTCTGTAATGATATAAGGCAAATAGTTCCTAACTTCATTGTATCAAAATCTAAAAAATGCATCTAAGAAATTGTTGTTAAATTGGATTTAATGTACTTTTCAGTTTTGTAGAAAAATTGTTTTATGTCACAAAATTCAACACAGACCTTCACTAAATAATATATCGAGATTGTATACATCCATACTTCTATTCTAGTATACAACTTTTGACCCCTTATAGTTATACTTTCACTTCATCTGCATATTTTCTTTGTAGAGGTTTTTTGTTTGAAAGATGAAGTAACTAATAAAATGCAACCCTTGACATGTTAAAGCAGTTACTGCTTCTCAGCACACAACTTAAGAATAAGCATTATTGGGCCTCCCCTGGTGGCGCAGCAGTTGAGCTCTGGGTTGTGAGGCTGCCTGCAGCCTCTGCAGCACCAGTTTGATCCCCGGCCACCAGCGAGGGTCCCACCAAAAAACAAAAAAAAGAAGCAGCAGCATTATTCTTATAATATGAATGTACATATAATGAGTTGTGTAATATTACTTCTAGAGTGTATCTAAACCATTTCTTCTCCACTGTATTCCCTAGAAACCTCACTCAGAATTTTTTTTTCCCTTTGAAACATTCTCTTAACAGCATTGAAATTTACCTACCTACATAAGCTTAAAATTAGGATGTCATCCTGACCTTCTCTTAAGCATCCAAATCTACTTGATAGTCTTTACTTTGTATTGTTTCTGCTTTCTTAATCTCTAAAACCCATTTCATCCTCTGTTCTCACTTCCATGGCCTTAATTCAGTCCTACATAATTTCTTACCTGGGCTGTTCTAGTTTGCTAACTGACTACCCTGCCTCAGTTCATCTCTCTTCCTTTTCTAGTCCATCTTCCACATTGAGCCAAAGTGCTCTTTTCTGATCGCTTCTCTGTCTCATATACATTTATACACACATCCAGAGAACGAATTAAAAGTATTTCCTGCCTTCAATTAATACATGAATTCATTTTAATTTATTGCCTGTTGTATGGAACTCTTCATTAAGCCCAACCCTTGTTACTTTCTTTCTGCCTTTTATTTTCCAGTCTTCCTAAACCACATGGAAGTCCTTGGATTACATCCTTTTCTTCTTTTTTTTGGGGGGTAGTGTCTTTTTTTCTTCCCAGTTTGATGATTTCCGTTTACCTTTTCCTAATTCTCATTTTGAAATGTCTTTATGTTCCCAGAACATCTTGCTTGATGTGGTACTTAAAATAATGTTGATGGAATTATTCTATATTACATGTGTTTATCTAAAGTAGATTCTGAACTACTGTGTTCATTTTTTAATCACTTGTACTTTGTATATTATGGACATAAGTGCTAGAATTAAGCAGGTTACTATGTATGTGAGCATTTTACATTTTTATATTTGTTTCCACTCTGAACTAAATTCAAAGTTTTGAATCATTAATTGGACTTGTTTCTGTCACTCCCAAACCCTAGAAAACTCAAAAGTTTGTAGTAAATTGGTTTTAGCATTATGATAGGTCTGATAGCCAGTTTGATTTATAATTTTTTAATAATACAAATATATGAGAGTACCAGTATGGTTTAGAAATGAAATGAAATTTTATTTTTTTTATTTTTATTTTTATATTCCCCATACAATTGCAGCCCCCTTATTTTGACCCCAATCCTTCCCCTCCCCGCCCCCCCGCCCCCCATCCCCCATAGAGTGTCTCTCGTTCATAGTTTTTTTGTTGATTTTGATTTTCACTTTCTTATAGTTATTCATTTTCCTGGTCCCTTATTTAAGTTTTCTAGATTCCTGCTATGAGTGAGACCATCCGGTATTTTTCTTTTTCTTTCTGGCTTATTTTGCTGAGCATGATCCCTTCCAACGACATCCATGTTGCTGCAAATTGCATGTGTTTATCTTTTTTGAATGCTGAGTAATATTCCATGGTATATATGTACCACATCTTCTTGATCCAGTCATCTATTTTTGGGCATTTGGGTTGTTTCCAAAGCTTAGCTATTGTAAACAGCGCTGCTATAAACATAGGGGTGCAGGTGCTCTTTGGAATTGATGTTTCTGTGTCATTTGGGTAAATACCTAGGAGTGGAATTGCTGGATCATGTGGAAGCTGTATGTTTAGTAGGTCCAGAAACCTCCACACAGCTCTCCATAGTGGTTGGACCAGTTTGCACTCCCACCAACAGTGCAGGAGAGTTCCTTTTTCTCCACATCCTCGCCTCCATTTGTTGTTGCTAGTTTTTTTAATATGTGCCATTCTCACTGGTGTAAGATGGTATCTCATGGTAGTTTTGATTTGCATTTCCCTGATTACAAGTAATGTTGAACATTTTTTCATATGCCTGTTGGCCATTTGCATTTCCTCTTCAGAGAAGTTTCTTTTTAGCTCTTCTGCCCATTTTTTGACTTGATTATTTTCTTTGTTGTTGAGTCTCATCAGCTCTTTGCAGATTTTTGTCATCAGTCCTTTATCATTAGTGTTGTGTGCAAAAATGTTCTCCCAGTCGGTGGGGTTTCTCTTTGTTTTTGTTATTGTCTATTTTGCTGTGCAGGAGCTCTTTAATTTGATGTAGTCCCAGCTGTTTATCTTTGCCTTCACTATCACTGCTTTGGGTGATGTGTCTGTAAAGATGTCTTTGATGTGAATATCACGTAGTGTTTCGCCTATATTTCCTTCTATGTATTTTATGGTTTCAGGTCTTATGTCTAGTTCTTTAATCCATTTTGAGTTGATTTTTGTATATAGCGACCCAGTTTTCCCAGCACCATTTATTGAACAAACTTTCTTTGCTCCAATGCATAGTCTTTGCTCCTTTGTCAAAGATTAGTTGACCATAAATCTGTGGGTTTATTTCTGGATTTTCAATTTGATTCCATTGCTCTGTGTGTCTGTTCTTGTTCCAATACCATGCAGTTTTGATGATTATGGCTTTGTAGTATAGTTTGAAGTCTGGGAGTATGATGCCTCCATTCCCTTCTTGAAATGAAATTTTAAATGACTCATTAATGATGACATTACATAAACATTGACACTAAAATTAACTGTTAGAACTAAGAAGAGTGGGCCTCCCCAGTGGCGCAGCGGTTAGCGCTGGCTTGCGAAGCTGCCTGCAACCTCTACAGTGCCGGTTCGATCCCCGGCTGCTCCCCAGCCACCAGAGGAGGGTCCCACATGGCGTGCAGACCTCTTCTGCCGCCCGCTGCTCCCCTCAGCAGTGTACTTTGGTCCTTCTGCCTGCTCTGCTCCCCGCTCTGGCTCTGGTGAATTCTCTCACCCTCCCGTGTTTCTGACTGTACCCAGTGCATGTATAAATAAATAAATAAATCTTAAAAAAAAAAAAAAGAACTAAGAAGAGTGCTGTCCAGTGAAATGTGATACAGATCACATAGTAGTTTTAAATTTCCAGTAGCTTATTCTAATAAAAGTAAATAGGTCCATTTTAATAATATACTTCATTACTCCATTACATCAAAATACTATTTTGACATGAAACAGTATTTTGAAATGTTAAATGTTAAACACTGCTTTCAGTATTTTAATTTAATTTAGTAATTAAATTTGAATTAATGATTCAAAATTCTGTACCTCAATTGCATAGGTACATTTCAAATGCTCAGTAAGCATGTGGTTATAGCATTGGACAGCACAGGTCCAAATCAGTGCTTTTCAACCTATTTTACCTGAATTCCTTTTTTTAAAAGAAATACATTAGTTATTTATCCTTTTAGATTATATAATGCTTTTTAAAGGATCTATAGTCTTTTGCCCAGAAAATGCACATAGGCACACCCACACAAAATTAGGACCATTTCAAAGAGTTTGTGGATACTTTGAAGTTGATCTATAGAACTTCTATAATAAACACAACTAGATATTTAAAACCATTGTCAGTAGTATTAATGTGAAACAAAAGATGCACAGAATCTAAAGTCAATTTAAGTGTGATTTCTTCTTAGAAAATAACTATGTACACACATACTTCTAGCCCCCATCCTCATTTTGAAAATCACTAAAGGAAAACATTTATACTGTGGGGGTCAGGAAACACAGGGGCTTTCCTTTCTGTCTCTGCTGTTGGCTTTGACCTTTTGTGAATCTTGTAATAGATTTTTCTTGATATTTGCAAAGTACAGTTCAAATCATGACCAAAAATACATTTATGAAGATGCATTCTCTTTAAAAGCAGCTTTCATCTCTTTATAGATTTTCTTTAAATAATTGTATTCCAGATTACTTAACACAACCAAACAAAAATTTCAGATGTTCAGAAGAAAATAAAGTCAATGATAGTCCATGTATGGCAGTTTTTCTCTTCAAAGTATCAGAGCAGTTGGGTTTGTTTGTTTGTTTGTTTGTTTGTTTGACCACAGACATTTCATCATGATCTCCAGATCTTACAGATTTAGAATTTGATTTCCCAAGTTTTAGGGTTTTTTTGTTTGTTTGGTGTCTGCTAAAACATAATGGACTTCATCTTTGAGTTTGTTACAGTGGGTTTTATATCATGATAATGATGGCATATTTAGTAGATTTGATTAATACATGCAATCTTGTGATAAAATAGATGAAGAATGTCAAAATCCTGATAGTTTTTACACAGAGTAATTGAGGTAAATCATTGGCGTAGGTATACTCCCAAACTTCTTGTATAAGATGAGTAGATGAGATCATTTTTACTTAGGAGGAACAATAAGAAATACTTAGATTATTGATTCTTTGCTACAGTCAGGAAGGTTATGATAATCACATTCAAAAGAGTATTAAGAGAATCATTCAGTCTTGATAGTTCCCTTTTCCTCCATTCCTTGTAAGAAAGTAGAGGGGGATGATAGGCTTTTTTTTTTGTTCCGGTAAAGGGTCATAAATTTTGTAGTAATGTTTTTTCCCATAACTTAATTGCTTAAAGATAGGAATACACAAAAACTCCTTGTGTAATGTGCTAAACAATAGCATGTTTTGTAATTGTTAAAACTCTATGCAAATAAATAGAGTTTGTTGTAACGACAACAATGTGCATACATTAGAATGTACAGTAAAGGTAGTGTGTATATGAAACCCTGGCTAATCCCAATGTATCATAATTAACAATAATTTATAGACAAGTTGTTTATTGGCTCTAAGTTTCATTTTCCTCCTGTGAGGTCATTGAATACTCCATTAGGGATCTTTTGAGTTTTAGGCAGAAAATATTATTGGATATTAGCTTTTTTGTTGGTTCTTTTTCTCATTTTAGTAAGAAAAAACTAGAATTATGTCATTTATGTGTAGGTATAGTAATGGCCTTTATTGACAAGTTTGAGGCTAAAGGAAAACTTTTATTTTTGTATATTTAAGTATGTTGTTGTTCTTTTTAGCAGATTGTAAGAACAATGCTCTTGTACCAGGAAGCATTCAAGTAAACGGCCATGGAGGGCAGCCATCTAAACTTGTGAAGAGGGGACCTGGAAGGAAACCTAAGGTAGAAGTTAATACCAATAGTGGTGAAGTTATACACAAGAAAAGGGGTAGGAAGCCCAAAAAGCTACAGTATGCAAAGCCAGAAAATTCAGAACAAAATAATGTGCATCATGTCAGAGATGAAGTAGTTCCTTCTTCAACATGCAATTTTCTTTCTGAAACTAATATTGTAAAGGAGGATTTGTTACAGAAAAAGAGTCGTGGAGGCAGAAAGCCCAAAAGGAAGGTGAAGACACAAAAACTAGACTCAGATCTCATAGTTCCTGCAAGTGTTAAAATGCTAAGGAGAAGTAACCGAAAAAAGACAGATGATCCTATGGATGAGGAAGAAGAGTTTGAGGAACTTAAAGGCTCTGAACCCCACATGAGAACTAGAAATCAAGGTCGAAGGACAGCTTTCTACAATGAGGATGACTCTGAAGAGGAGCAAAGGCAGCTGTTGTTTGAGGACACCTCTTTGACTTTTGGAACTTCTAGTAGAGGACGAGTCCGAAAGTTGACTGAAAAAGCAAAAGCTAATTTAATTGGTTGGTAACTTGTACCAAAATATTTTACTTTAAAATCTATAAAGCAGGTACAGTTAAGGAATATGTAGAACTTAAGCTTCTGCTTCCTTGCTGCTATGGTGGATTAGGGAATGTTATGATTTGATTTGCAAAAAAAACAAAAAACAAAAAACAAACAAAAAAACACTTACAAGACACTTCACTTCTTTAAATGAATATATATATATAAATATATACATATATATTTTAAATGTTTGCTATTTATTGCCCTTTAGATAGGTTATGCATTTCAACATTCATTTCATTCACTGTTCAAAAGTAATTGTGGACCTATAATGAATTCCCAATTTATTTCTGGAAAAGACAGTTCTGCCACACTCTTAAGGAGCATTAGATTCCTAGGGATAGAGCATTTCATGTTAAAATGAATTATTTTTGACCTAGCAAGGTACATTTCTATTGATAAAGAAGTTGTACCTCTAGGAAGACAGATGTTATCAGAGTAGCAGTAAATTAAGAAATGTTTCCGCTAAATATAAATTTAAAAATCCCCACCATTTGATACTCTTAAAAAGATTAATTTTCAATATAGAATGCTCATCTGCAAAGAATCTAGAGGAGACTTTCGCTGTATACCATTCTGCCAAACTTAAGAGAAAATGTACTGATGAAAAGGAAACATATCCACATTGGAAAACATTTGACTGTCTAATTTTTCAGACCTTGATTCTTATATCAATCACTCAATCTCTGTTTATTGTGCCAAAGACTAAGATTAATCAGTGCAGTAGAAAGCCTGTTTTTGACTGTCAGGACAGCATACACTTTTCAATATTGGAAAGGCTATATATTATTCTAAAGAGCAAGTTATTAAAGAGTTATGCTGAGATGTATCTTTTTTTGGTACTAATAGAAAATAATGCACTGGTGGGTCCTTTGACAGAGATGTTTTAGAAAAAATGTTTAAGTGGTTAAAGGATTCAAGGAAAATACAGGAAAAAGGTATGGGATTTGATGTTTACTTGTTGATCTGGAATAATGTCATTTCTAAACTTTAGACATATCTAATAGGCTAAAATGACTTACAAAGAAATGTCTCTGTGTGTGTATGTGTATATATTGATAAATGGGTATAATTAAATATATATACAAACACATACTTATATACTATTACCCAGGTATAAATTCTTTTTTCAGGATTTTTTAGATAGTAGTAGAATAAAAATAATTTTAAAATGTCATACTTTATAGTTTAATTTTAAGGGGAAGATTGGTTATTTTCAATTATTAAAGGTTAAAATAGGCCAAATCACTTTTTATGCAATCATGTTTTATACAGTGGTCTCATTGCACATTGTGTTTTTTCTGCACTTTTTACGGTATTCTTATCACGCTGGTATGTCAAATATACACCCTAAAGAAAAATTCCATTTAATGATTGTGCCTTGTATTCTATTATTTTTTGCATCATTAGTAAAATTAAGTTGTCTATTGTAAATGATAACTATATGACTTAGGAGAATGTATTGCTATATGTACTGCTATGGAAAAGGAAAGCAGTTATTTATTTGTTTATGGTACAGTTATTTTATACCTTAAAAACCAACATAAATACCATTTCTATTGTTTCAAAATTACTGTCCATTTTTTAAAAAGTTTAAAGAATGTAGTATTTTCTGAGGACTGGTATGGTACAAAAATGTAACCAAAATTTTCAAATACTACATTTTTAAAAAGTGAGGATGGGGGGAAATATGTATCAGCATGACCCTGATGTAGAAAAAAAAAATAAAGTCTTTAATTGAACTTTGGCAAAATACATTATATAATTTTTTCTCATTTCTGGTAGGGATAAATGTTAGCTATCATTTAATTGTCTTGAAGAATGAAAAGTGATGCATTTGGGCTTTTTAGATCATTTGTAACTAAATTTGTATAGAAATCCTCCTGTGAAATTAAGTAAACCATTTTCCAGATCTTAACTGGATTGCTGTGATTTTGCAGTTGAAAAATAATTTCAAAATTTTCAGGTTTTTTGTATATTTATTTTTTTCTAACAAATATATTTAACTATATAATTAAAATTCAATAGTAAAACTCTTGATAATGCAGAAATGGATAGCTTGGTTGTATAGAAAAGTGAGTCTTTCAGTTATACCATTATTGAAAATAATAGTGTGTATGTTTGAAATTTGTCATTAAAGTAATTTGTTGCTTTTAAGGCAATCTGTTTGAAACATGTAATTTCCTGATGTTATCTGCATCTTATTAGAAGAAAATAGACTAACATCCATTTTTGTGTAAAAAAAAATGCGTGTACAGTTTTAAAGTGTGTAGAGAAAAAGGAAGAGCGTACACAATTTTAGAGTGGAATATAACTCTAGTACAGTCTTAAGACAACTCTAACTCTTGGACAATGAAAGGAGCATTACCATCATATCTGCAACAAGTAAATATATTATTCCTCTTTTAAAACACTGTATTTGTATGACCTTATTTGGACACTATTAGACACTGGTTTATTAGTAAAGCAAAAATTATTTGGATCAGATTTTTTGTAATTGAAACACTTAAAAATGTATTAGTAATCCAGAATATTTAGATTTTATATTTTTATAATTTAGCTTCTATACATTGCAAAAGTTGAGACATTTAAGTCTGTTTTACTACTTGGAAAAATAGCCTCTTTGAGGCAGTGATACCACATATGTACTGTTTATAGGCCAAAAGGAAATGTTGGCAGTTATCTTAGGTGAGCAATAAAAATAAAAATGTCAAGTTTAGTGAGAATTTCAGGATATAACTTGTTACACATGGAAAATGCATGTCAATTTATATACTTTTAAATAGCTGACCTTAATATTCTCTCTTACCACCCCAACATTTTCAAGTCCCATTCGAATCTTATAAAATTATAAAATGTTGCACATGAGCAATTGAAACATTGAATCATTACAGTCTGGCAAGTCTGGGCAATAGGTATTAAGTTTTTATCCTTAAGATTTTATCCTTTTCAGTCTGCTGTTAATAGTATTGGACCATTTTCTGCATGTATTGGTGAACTAAAGATTTGATTTGTTTCTATTCTCATTTTTGCACAACTTTACAACAAACTTTTAGATTATTTGATAATATTATTCCAAAGCTGTCTTCCTAGATAAATTTAATATGAATAACTATAGAATATTTATGAAATTGATGAAGTCACATTTGAAACAGGAATTTGACCAAAGTTAGTATCACTTGGGAATGAATTAAGGTATACTGATCAGTGGATAGAAGCCTGTGCAGTATGTTAACATCTAGAACTGTCACTTATTCGCAGTGGAGTAGATTCGCCAGACATTCTAAAGACTGAGTCAAATAAAACTTTAGCTTATGTACTGTTAACATTTACGTGTTTTAAGGTGTTATTTTGCAATATAAGTTAGGTCCTCCAGTTAATAGCATTTACTTCTACCATTCCACTTTATACATACAAACATACCTATAATATCTCTCAAATGTCAACTGGAAGCAATTTGAATTTTCAGTATCTAATGGGGAAAAAAAATGTTACTCTGAATGGTTATGTTCACCTTAAATTTACTTTTGAGTAGGTTGAAAGGACCAAGATACTCTGACAGTTGAAAACATTGTAAGTGTTCTCCTTACATGCAGGAAATACATGATTTTAAAAGTCATATGAGGAAAAAAAATTTATGTCCTGAGAATTACCCCTATACTTAGTATTTTTTATATAACATGATATCAAGTGGTTTAATTATATTGAGGTATGACTTTATTTTCTTATTAAAATTGAAAAATACACAATTTTCATATTTTCCTGCTTGGATGCTTCCCTCTTCACCCCCATTCCCTAAATTTCTAAGTGATTTGAACTAAAAAGTTTTACAAAGAAATTATTTTGGTTAAACTAAACTAAGCATTCCATATGAAAAGTCATTTTGTACTATGTACAGTACCAAGAAGAGTTCAAATTGAGTCAGAAGACTGTGCATACCACTTTTGACGCTCCAGAGATAATCTTGTACACACTGCAGTAAAACAATTAGGAAACAAGAGCTATAAACATTTTTAGTTTTGATAGCTCTATATTGTAATACTTTTTAATGCAGATAAAATCATCAGGAAATTAATCTTATATGGCACAAACCAAATACATAATAGTGGGTGGCTGAGTTTCTACATTAAAGGAGCTAATAGGTTCAAGATGATATGTAGTATACACAGGATGCAGATGCGTACGTACACATGCTTGTGACTTGTTGATTAATCACAATGATAACCTTGTGACTTGTTGATTAATCACAATGATAAACTATAAATTGAGGTAAAAGTTACATTTTTGGACCATATTAAAACTGCAAGAAGACAGGGTCTTATTGAAGATCTTTCAGAAAACTTAAAATCCTGTCACATGATATTTAGACATGTAGAATGTAGCTCAATTTTTAAAAAGTAACTGACCTAGAGGGTTAAAGTTGAAACTGACACATTTTCAAATTAAAATTATACTTATTTTGTACAGAAAGCAATGTTAAACACAAGCAAATCTGTTGTATGTAATAAGTAACAGAGTTTTAAAACAAATTATTTAGCTTATTGAAGTTTTTCTTTCTGGAAACCTGGAGTATCATGTTATAAATGGCAGTCTCACACCAGAATAGCAGTGCCCTTTCTTTTTGTACATATTGATTGGACCTTTCTTTACTGTTATGTGGACACTTTCTATGTTAGTTTTGATGCATAATTCTTTGAATCCTTTTATACAAACTAGAATGTATGTGTAAGAATTCCTGTCCCTGCAATGTAGTAACTACAAACTTATTTTTAAATAAATAGAAAACTTGTTTTCCTAAGCTATTTTGTAGAGGCTCATGATTTCTTAATATTTGCTTTTGTGTGTGTGTGAAGGGGGGGATTATTAATAAAGTTCTACATAATTTCAACAAGCACTTTACCAAAGACGTCATTAGAGTACATTAGAATTTCCAATGCCTAACCCCTTGTGCCACTGCTGCCTCTGCAGCATGAGTTCAATCCCTGGCCAGCCAGGGAGCTGACCCACATGGTACAGCAGGCCACTCCTGTCTCACCTCCTGCTCCCCTCAGCGTCATTCTGCCTGTGCTGTTCCCCGCTCTGTCTCTGGTGAATACTCTCACCCCCACACACTTCTGGCCTGTACCCCAGTTTTGTATGCATAAATAAATCTTGTAAAAAAAAGAATTTCCAATGTCTTATTTAACAAAATGTAAAAATTACTAAGGAACTGTGGATAAGGGGCCTTTTGGTGGCACAAGGGGTTAAGTCTCAGCACTGTGAAGCTCTTGGCAGCCATTGTAGCCACTCTGTCTCTGATGAATCCTCTCACCTCTCCCCCACCCCCACCTGCAGCTCTGGCCTACATTCCAGCTCTTGCCTATACTCCAGCTCTTGTATGCATAACAAAATATAAAATAAATCCTTAAAAAAATTCTCCCATTAAAAAAAAAGAACTGTGGGTATGCTGATGTAATTTAATTACTGTGGGAGTTTGTATTGTATGCCTCAACTTTTCTGTCTTTGCCTTGATTATTCTTTGACTATTCTTGTGCCTCTCAGTGTGCATAAACAGGGACAGTTGATAAGGAACTTCTAAGGGCAAAAGTTCTGGTATGAGGATCTATACATACTGAAAACAGCATGTGCAGAAACAGAAAGTTTATGATAGGGAACCTCTAAAGGCAAAAGTCCTGGTATGAGGATCTATACATGCTGAAAACATCATGTACAGAAACAATAGGTGTTATGGTTAGAGTAGCATAAACATTGAGACTTTCCTTGACTTTCTCCTTATTTCTCAACCTTGACTGGGGCCAGGGGTTTCACATCCCCCATACACTTGTAAGTTCCCTGTTTGCCTGCTTGCTTCTTTGATCTTTTTATTTTCTGTCTGATTCTAAATAAATAAGAGACTGCCCTTGGAGCTGGGCTCCACCTTCTTGGTGTCATCCATATAGGCTTCTCATTGTTCTGGACATAGCATAGCCTCTGAGAATCCTTTTACATCCCGCCACCACAATGTCGTCATAAGGAGACAAATTACAAAACAACTAAAAGTTAAATCAGTTGCCTTTTAATATTCACATTTATAAAACTTAATCTCTTGCTGTGAATTAAATTATTGTACTGGTGATATTCTTAAATACTCAGATATTTCTGAATGCGTTTCAAAGGAACTTCAACTTCACGTAAGTACTTACAAAAAAATGGTAAGTAAAATTCCTAGTAAAAAATTAAATGAAGGGAATGAAAAAATGTAACATTTAGGAGTTATGCAAATACTGAGATTTATAAATTTATGGCTCTTTTCCTAGAAATTTGTTCAGATTGACATTTTTATTGGCTTCTTGAAAACCCCAATTTTAGTATATCGAATATATAAAGGCCCGTTAACCACAGTTTAAAAACCAAAGCAAAACTTGTTTTCCTTGCAATATTATTATTTGTAATCTTTGCACCCAATATATTTACCATATATTGATTATTCTTTGATTTTTCATTTGGGACAATTGTGGAAAGGATTAAATGAAGTACCTTTCTACCTAACTGACTTGTTGGCCACACAATGCAGTATTTCATTTCTTTGAGCCTCACTTTGCTGTATAACAAAACCAAAAAAAAGTTAATCTGCAAAATCCAACTCAATTCAAATAGTTTATGATTAGTTTTCATTTGTATATTTTCCACTTTACTGGTGACTCAGTCTTGACCTTTTTTAGTGTCTTAAAGTTTCACCATTTATTCGATGAAAGTTTCTGGGCAAAGCTGTCTTGAGGCCATACCTGATTAATAAGTGGAAGTAGAAAAAAGGAGTTTTAAATGTTATTGCACTATAAATTGTGAGTTGAGTTGAAGTCTTTGTTTACTAATAAAAGACACTAAAGCTTGTGATTTTCTAAGGGCCCTCTGGGATATCTCAAAGATAAGTTTCAGTGTAAATCATTCTGAAATTTTTATTTTAGGAGAGCAAAACCAAAAAGTTTTCAGAGGAAACATAATTTGATTAAGGTCGGATGATGGGTACTGAGAATAATTGGTCTCTGTGTTCAAAGTAAATACAAAATGCAAAATAATTTTAAGAAACCTTAGGCCTGTCATAAGTGGGAAACTGGTTCTTTGTTTTGATATTTGTTTTAGTAATCAAGGACACTATAAAGTCAAAGCAAAGTAAATTATTCTGATATTGAGAATATCTGGGCAGATTACATAAAAGTTAAATAACAAACCAGTTTTCTTTCCTAATTTTTAAGAACAATTTATTATATTGATAGAAAAAGCCAAATTTTAGTTTGGTATTGACATAGTATTTAGTGATAAGTTTCACAAGTTCTTTCATCCCCTCCTCCTCTTAGAGTTTTCTTGGGAATAAAAGCATCAGAGCTGGGGAATTATTGCCAGGTTTAAAATACACTTTATAATTTTTCAAACTCTTGCACTCTTCTACTTATATTGATTTTTTTTTATATTTTGGAATAAAAAGACACTTGAGGACAAAACTATTTGTCCTTGAAAAGCACACTCATAATACTAAGTTGTACTTCTGTCAGTTTTTGTTTTTAGCTACCTAAATTAACTACGATTTTAATAAAAGTTTCACAGAAAGGGCCTCCCTGGTGGCGCAGTGGTTGAGCACTGGGTTGCAAAGCCGCCCTCAGCCTCTCTAGCGCTGGTTCGATCCCCGGCTGCTCCCCGGCCACCGGAGGAGGGTCCCACATGGCGCGCAGACCTCTCCTGCCGCCCGCTGCTCCCCTCAGCAGTGTACTTCGGTCCTTCTGCCTGCTCTGCTCCCCACTCTGGCTCTGGTGAATTCTCTCACCCTCCCGTGTTTCTGACTGTACCCAGTGCATGTATAAATAAATAAATCTTTAAAAAAAAAAAAGTTTCACAGAAAGCCAATTAAAATTGTCATTTCCAAGCATTTTTGCAGAATAAGAAAATTCATAAATTTAACAATTTTTAAACCTTACAGTTGCTAAAATAAAAACTATCAATGAATACATTACTTAAAGATAGACACTCTCCATTGTGTGAATATGAGAAATAAAAATATAAATTTAAAATGATGCTTAATAGTATTTCAGTACCAGTCTTGAATCTTGCGACTAAATAGTTATCCAATAATTATCCCATTAATTAACTCAATATTAGTGCAAAGTTCTAAGTTACCTGCAGAGCTTGGAAATTATTTCCAAACTGACAATCATAAAATACAATTAATGTTATAAAAATATTTGTCAGAATATGATTCAGCTTATTTGAATAAACTTGAAGTTTTTTACTTATCTAATTCTTATTTAAGAGCATTGTATGAACTGTGATTAATTATATAAACTGTGATTATATTATAATTATATAATTATATGAACTGTGATTCTTAATTAAAATGTGAGCTGGGACACCCTGGTGGCGCAAGGGGTTAAAATGCAACCTATGATGCTATTCACAGCATGAATTCAATCCCTGGCTGGCCTATTCTATTCCCCTGTTCTATTCCCCACTATGTCTCTGGTGAATCCTCTCAACCCCCGACCCCATACCTCTGGTCTATACCCCACTTCTTGTATGAATAAATAAATCTTTTTTTTTTTTTAGGACCTCCCTGGTGGCACAGGCGGTTGAGCACTGCTCTGTGAAGCTGCCCGCAGCCTCTGCAGTGCTGGTTTGATCCGGGCTGGCTGGGAAGGGTCCTACATGGTGAGCAGACCTCTCCTCTCTCACCGCTGCTCCCCTCAGTAGTGTATTTTGTCAGTCTACCTGTTCTGTTCCCCACTCTGTCTCTGGTGAATCCTCTCACCCTCCAGTGCATCTGGCCTGTGCCCCTGTTCTTGTGTAAAAATAAATAAATCTTTAATAAATAAATCCTTTTTTAAAAAAAGAAAACTTTATTTTTTCATCTATCAACGGACACTTATATTGCTTCCATATCTTGCCTATTGTGAACAATACGGCAATGAACATAGGAGTTCAGCTATTTAAAAGCATTGAAATACTAATTTCATTTCCTTGAAATACTAATTTCATTTCTCTTAGATTTATAATCAGAGGTAGGATTGTTAGACCATATGATAATTCTATTTCTGATATTTTGAGGAACTTTCATACTGCTAAAGTCTATTTTAAAGGCATAATCTTTTGGGCCATCAATCATGCTTTTACAGTCCATTTCATGCCTATTGTATACTGTGCTTATATCACATATGTGCGTTTATAAATGTCCAGTGAATTATAAATATTCAAATATTTTTTAAATAAGTTGCATATATTGTATGCAAGTGAAAACATGGTTATCATATTTCTCTGACAAATAAGGAGACTGAATGCTAATATATATTCTTCAACATTTTTGTTGTGATAGTCTTAGGTTGTCTCTCCAAACAACAGTTTGTAATATTCCCAAAATATAGTCACTTTTTTTACATAAGGTAAATTTATTCATTTGCACGTCTCTATAGCATATATAGCATGTGAAACTAACAATTCTGTTGCCAGTAATCATGGTGTTTGTTTCAAACCTTCTGCTATTTATTATTAACAATCTTTTATGCACAATATTTTGTGTATTTGCTTTTGTCCCACAGGCATAATATCCCTTGTACTGTTGCTGGTGGTGTGTATGTGCTCAATAAATCCAGTTCTGATTATGTGAAGTCTTTATGTGAAGTCCTTAAATGTAAAGTCCTGGTGGTATGGCATAATTATCTGGAATAAAGTTCCAGATAACAATAGTAACTGAAGCAATATCCTTTGAGGATATACATCAAAAGAGTAATATTTTAAAGTGAATTTGCATTTATTTCTTTTTGTCAGAGGATCCAACCCCTGTCCTTCTCTACTTTGGCACTACAGGTGCTCTTAAAATCAAAAGGAAATCTTCCTCTGGGAGATTATCCTAGAAAAAGCTGCAGTGGTGAATAGCATGAGAGTAGTTAAATGTTCCTGGTCTTCAACCATGGCACTGCCATTTATGATCTGTAAAATGGCTTACCATATTAGGTTTCTTTGCACATCTAAAAATAGGAGTCATGATTCCTAAATCGTCTGCTTTTTAGAATGGTGTGGTGCAGAGAATCAAAACCTCAATTTCTTCCATAAGTACTTACGATGGCCCACTTACTGTGTGAGAAGAGAGCATAACAGCAGCCATTTTAAAGTGCAGCAGCCATTTTAAGAGCTTAACTGACAGTGAGGTTGCAATTCCTAAAATCCCAGATTCTAAGAACCGGCGTCTGTAACCATTAGATTACCCTAACAGTCGGATTCCTAGAATCCACATCTGAAGCTGTCAGATCACCCTAAGGGACCCATTCTGTATGCCTATTTAAACTGCTTAATTTTGGTGCTCAGGGTTCAACCCTGTCTGGGCATGGCCGCTGTGTCGGTTCCACTCCTGGGGTTCAGACCCTAGCCTGAGCTAGCTAATAAAGGCCACTTTTGCTTTTGCATCGAACTTGGGTCTCAGTCTTTCTTGGACTCGGCACCGGTGTGCTCTAACAACTGAACTAGGTCTCTAGGTGGCCACATGTTCGAAAAGAACTCACAGGTCAGAGCAGTGATTCATAACCCTGGCTCACAGGGTGATCACTTAGAAGGTGAGGTTTTTTGTTTTTTTTTTTTTTTTATAGAGGCATGCTTTATTTATTTGTTTGCTGGTTTGTTTGTTTGTTTTGTTTATACATGCACTGGGTACAGTCAGAAGCGCGGGAGGGTGAGAGAACTCACCAGAGCCAGAGCGGGGAGCAGAGCAGGCAGAAGGACCGAAGTACACTGCTGAGGAGAGCAGCGGGCAGCAGGAGAGGTCTGCGCGCCATGTGGGACCCTCCTCCGGTGGCCTGGGAGCAGCCGGGGATCAAACCGGCGCCGCAGAGGCCGCGGGCAGCTTCGCAACCCAGCGCTCAACCGCTGCGCCACCGGGGAGGCCCAAAGAAGGTGAGTTTTTAAAAGTATGGTGCAGGCCTCCCCTGGTGGCCCAACAGTTGAGCACTGGGCTGTGAAGCTGCCCGCTGTGGAACCAAGCATAAGTATTCTTAGCCATTGCTTTGTCATTTTGTCATTTTGTGCCATTTTAGAATTTTAGGTTTTGCTGTGCCGGGAATGATGACTGCATTCCAGAGATAGTTTAGACAGTTTTGACCCTCACTCCACCCTCGCCCTCCAGTCACCAATGAGGGCGAACTTGCCGTAATTGGAGCTGCAGGCTGGAGCTGCATTTTGGCCTGGCCAGTCAGCTTAGAATTATAGCCGGGCAAAGTTGAAGAACGCATCCTTGTAGCCAATGAGTAACTGCCAGCATGATTTAACCCTATAGAAAACCCCTTGCTTCCTTTGTTCGGGGCTCTCAATATCTGCTGCTGCGTTAGTAGGTGCCGTGAGCCCGAACTCGAGTTTGTAATAAACTCTCCCTTTTGTGTTTGCATCGGCTGTCTTTGGGTTCTTGGAGGCTATGCTCGCCGAGTCTGCTGATCATGGGCACAACACCTGCAGCCTCTGCAGCGCCGGTATCCCGGCCACCGGCGAGTGTCCCACATGGCCGCAGACCTCTCCTGCCGTGCCCGCTGCTCCCGTCAGCAGTGTATTTTGTCAGTCTGCCTGTTCTGTTCTCAGCTCTGGTTCTGGTGAATTCTCTTACCCTCTCGCACTTCTGACTGTACCCGGTGCTTGTATAAATAAATAAATCAATCTTTAAAAAAAATAAAATAAATACGGTGATTGTGACCCTCTTCATATTTTCTGCATTCTGGCCATGTGAGATTTGACAAATTTCTTCAATTCACTTACCCTATACAGCTTGTGTATGGTGGGGATAATAGAAACTACTTTACTTGGTAGTCATATTAAATCATTCATAATACCCGCTTAACTCTGCCTGGTTACAAAGGGCCAGGTGATATATTAGTGGGTGTAGAATGGGAAGAAACAGGTAAGTACTTAGCAGGAGAAGTGATCATTGCTACAATGGAGAGAAACATGCAGGTGTTGGGATGGCCTTCAGGGAGGATATGATGGCAGAACTGTTTTCAGTTGAAAGATGAATAAATGAGCCAGACAAGCCTGGGAGGCCCTAGGGGCCAGGAACATCCAAGAGAGGGAAGTCCTTTCAATTCTCCTAGAGCCTGGGAGGTGAGAGTGCAGAAAGCCCAGAGGGCAGATCTTGAAAACTTGAAATCACCCAGAGGGTGTTGGCTTCCATACTGCTGGTTCTCAGGAACTCCCAAAAGGTTTTCATCTGGGAAGAATTCAAAGTTCGTTTGAGTTACCTCGCTTTGTCCTGGCGGGAACTTGCGGGGGGATCTGATTTTGAGAATGGAGTAGGGTGTTAAGAAGAGGTTGCCTGGTGTCAGGCAGTAGCATTTGGAACGGAACAGGGGTCTGAGGGGAAGGCGGGGTCAAGGGGGCAAACGTGGTGTTTTTTGGCAGCGGGAGAGCAACAGGGCCGGGACCTCAAAGGCGATCCTGACCCTTGGCACTCACGGGTCTAGGGGTGAAGTGCCATCCCCAAGGGGTGCTGTTTCTAGCACCAGATGGCGCTCTGGTGGACTACAGCAGACTCCATATAGGGCCGGGTGAATCTGGTCCAGAAGACCCAGTAGGCAGAAAAAGTGAGCATTCAGACCCGGGGAAGCTGCGATTTGTGGCATTAAGGCCCCGCGGGCAGCGCGCCCGAGCCCAGCGCCTGGAGGTGCGAAGCAGTGGGGGGCGAGGGCCCCAGGGTCCAACCCCGATCCGAGGAGGCGACTTTTGCCACTGTCCTCCACAGCCGCCGCTGGAGCCCCAACTGAAAATGAGTAGATGAGGGGGTGCGGAGACCGTGTTGCGGTTCCGCTGGGCAAATCCCGGGATCCTTCACCCTCACCCTCCAGCCCCGGTCCACGCCCAGGACGCGCCCTCCTCCTGGAGCTCGGATCCCGGCCCGGGCCAGGACTGTCCGGGCTGGAGCGCGGGACGCCGAGTGGAGACAGCAGCCAGGCAGGGGCCTGGGCACCCGCCTGCTTGGCAGGCGACAGAACTGAGGGTGAGGCCGGGCCAACCCGCGCCTCTTCCCTCGCCTGACCTCATTCTAGGTATTTACGTCTTAAGGTCTTTGGCCGGGGGTGGGGGGTGATGGCGGGGGGGGGGGTGCTGGGGGAGGGGAGGAAACACAATGTGTAATTTTACTGCTCTATTTTGGGCCTGGGGTAGGCTAAGTGTCTTTCGTCCTCGACGTCATTTTTGGTTTGGTTTTGTCATTTCCACTTTTATCATTCTTATGGTTAATATGTTCTTATCTCTGTTACAACTCATTTTTCAATTTCTTTAGGTATTTTATAGCTATTACATTACACAACCTGGGTCTAATTTGTATATTTACAATTCTTCAAACAGTGCACGTTGACTGCGACTGCCGGAAATGGATTTTTCTGTCACATGTTATTACCAAGCTAACTTCTTTCCAGAAATATCGTTCAGACCGTTCTGTGCCAGATGCTGATTTCTGAACTAAGTTATGGAATTTGTATTTCTTTTGAATATTCTGTAATGCCCAGGATTGTGCTAGGCACAAAGTAGTACTTTATATTCTGGATAATCTATCACTTTTTTATGCAGAGAAAAACCAGAATCCACTTCTTACTCCTTTTGTGATCTGATAAGCGCCTTCTCCCTCTTCTAAACATGCCCCCATCCCCTCTCATGGAGCTTGCATGTCACCCTAAATAACTCCACTGCTTCCCCATGATAACCCCGCAACTTGCCTTTCCCATGAAATTCTATGGCTCATCCTTAGTATCACTCTTATAAATGTCAAGAAAGCCTTTCAGATACTGCAATTCTTTGTGAACCACCGAGTCTTTTGGTTTTTTTCCCTTCTAACCCTTTCCTATGTTCTTATCAGTAACACTATAATGGAAAGATGCCATTTTAAACCACCATATTGTGAATCTCAAACATCTGTTTGATTCTTCAAATTACCAAGTCCCCCATTTTTTTATTAGTTTGTTTTAATCAGGATCTAAATAAGAGTCATAAATTACTATATTATATAAGTAATATAATTTATTCACAGTACACCCCCTACCCCCCAGACTTCATCTCAGCCTCTACCACTTTTTTTTTTTAAAGTTTTTTTTTATTTATGCATACAAGAACTGGGGTATAAGCCAGAGGTGGGGATGTGTGTGAAAGGATTCACCAGAGAGAGTGGGGAGCAGAACAGGCAGATCCACTGAAATACACTGCTGAGGGGAATAGTGGGTGAGACAGGAGAGGTCTGCTGCACGATGTGGGTTGCCCCCTGGCGGGGGATCAAACTCATGCTACAGTGGATGGAGATAGCTTGATAGCGCTGTCTTTAACCCTTGCACCACCAGGGAGGCCACTCTGTACCACTTTTTATTGTTTATGGAGTAAATTATTATTTTTAATGTCCTCATAGATACTGAAATGTGGGATTCGACACTGATGTTCAGATTTAAATTTGTGAAACTTGTCTCCTTTTTTCATGCTTTTAAACCCAGCATTTGGCTTGGAGTGAAGAAGTGAAAAAGCATTTAAACACATGTCTCTTGAATTATGCTTTCATTCAGTGGGATCCTTGAACTACTTTATAACACACACATACATACAATGAATTTGCCAAGAGAAGCTAGGTTAAAATCTTGATGTTTTATGGAAAGAAAACAGTGCTAACCATCAGGCCAAATCCATTATTTCCCTGCTTTCCCTTCTTAAATCAGTAGTTTTCCTCCTCCTAAATATGTGTTTCTTTTAAAGATTTATTTATGCATACAAGAACTGGGGTACTTATGCATACAAGAACTGGCCAGAGGTGTGGGGGGTGAGAGGATTCACCAGAGACAGAGTGGGGAACAGAAGAGGCAGATTGAAGTACACTGCTGAGGGGAGCAGTGCTGGCAAGTCAGGAGAGGTCGGCCGCACCATGTGGGGTGCTCCCTAGCCAGCCAGGGATTGAACTCATGCTGCAGAGGCTGCAGACAGCTTCATAGGTTGTGTCTTAACCCCTTACACACCAGGGAGGCCCCTAAATTTGTATTTCCTCCTTTTTTCATTTTTTTCTAATTCCAAGATTCACTATTCATGCGATTTTTTAAAATTACTTTTTATCAGTGCTCTAATCCCAAAAACTGGCTGATCACTTATCAAAAATGTAGAAGATTTGGGATAAGGTATAAGGTGGGCTCAAATCTACTCTGTGGTCCTCTTCTGCTCACGGATTGCATGTAATTCAAGATTAACAAACAATGCTGGGAAAGGAGTTGAAAGGGAGATGACTCACTGGCATATTCAACCCATTAGACTGTTCACAGTTGGTGAAGTCAGCTGATGGTGATTTTTAACATTATTTCACATTGATTTTCTGCCCTTCTTTTGATAGATGTACACACTGCAGTAATAATGTAGGCACTGCTGAACACTGACCAACCATAAGTGCTGTCTCAGTTACCAGAATAAGAATAGTCCAACTCAGCAAAAAAGTTCAATGTAATTGGGCCATTTCAGTATTTTAATCTCTTCTCTCTCTGTAGTCTACACAAATAAAATTAACATTCTTAGAGCCAGCATCTAAACTTTTACTTTTTAACATAGAAACTATGGATTAAATGAATCTCAGAAATTTCAAATCCCCTGTTAAGAAAGGATCATCTATTCCTAGTGAAGAAAGCTTTTCTAAAAGTCTAAGATTTCTCTTTAACTAAGCAATTTTTATTACATCTATCAAGTGACTTCTATCTGGGTATACAAATATAAGTCACCTGTTAAATGAATCCAAATTTTATGGACAAGTAGATCCTTAAGTCAGGGGAGAGAAGTTTAAGAAGAGTAGTTTCACCTGGAAAGAAACCTAATGACCTGGTAATGTGTCTAACTAATTTTCAAGAAATAAAAATTAGTAGCTTATTTAGTTTAGCAAAACTGAACTGGAAAAACACCTATTTTTACTGAGTTGGAAAAACACCTAGAATAGACGATATAGGGAGAAAAGCTCCATAGTTTTCCAGTAGTGACTGACTCATAATACATGTTTCACTTTTTTAAAAAAGTGTGCTCCTAAATTGTTTTTCTAAACTGTAAGTTTTATCTGACTTAGATTCCTTTTAAACATGTCCTAAATGAAAAAAGGATCCTGTATAGAGGAAAGAAATTGGCTATAAGGAATAATGAAATTATAATAGAAATGCAGAAAATTGTTATGTAGCCAGATTGCATATTTTTGATTAAAATATTATAGTTTTATGATAAAATAATCTGAAGTACTGGCTTTTTATTTCATGGACAACTGAAAATTTACTGGGTATAATAGAGTGTATGTTTATGTATTTTAATATTTTTGTTTCATGCAGATAAACTCAATATGGGTAGATTAAAGATGAATCCCCTTTTCAGTGATGATAGCCGGACATGTAACAATAAATGTCATTTGCTTGTCATATGTTAATGCACATAATGCCATTATGCCATGTTGTTTTAAGCTTTCTGACTATTGGAATTGCTTTAAATGATCATACCAGAGAATCAAGGCATGGATCACTCACAAGAAGCACCAGTTATTAAAGACAAGGTAGGGTATGATATAAATTTTCTTTCAGATTTTGCTTTTTGAGCCCTAATCTGAGTCCTGATTTGCACATACCATTTCCAAAATATACTATGAAGCAAGATATTGTCAAGATAAAGGAAATCTGCAAATGTCTTATAAGATTCACCACTGTCTATAAGATTCATATTAAGTTCTTAGTCAACTTAGTATGAAATCCATGTTTTATCTTACATAAGTATTTTAATGACCAGGAGCTAAGAGTAGGGATAATTGCTTCCAATTTAAAGAGAGGAGACAGTCCTTTAAACTGTGGTATTGATAGTAACAGAGATATCGCAAAGGAGTTCTTTTATTTTGGTAATTTATGTATCTGTGTGTTAGAGCTACACATGTTTTTATAATCTTTCAGATAATAGTATAATCTATGAATTTAAAAGCATCAAGATCTCTTGAGAATGAAATGTGGTCTAAAAACAATTATTGGCATAGGGATATTAACTGACCAGAGTTATCTAGTAACCAGAAAGTTTAATGGATTCAACAAATATAAGAATATCCAACTTTATTTCAAACCTTGGAAATGAGAATACTTTAATTTTGACATTTTGTGTGTGTGTGTGTGTGTGTGTGTGTGTAGAAAAAGTGGCATGTAGAGCAGAGGTGCGGAGGAGGGGGCGGTGAGAGGGGTTGGTGAGAGGGTTCACCAGAAACAGTGTAGGGAGCAGAACAGTTGTATTTTTACTGGAATACATTGCTAAGGGGATCACCATTTTTGACTGTCCAAAAGTGTGGAAGTTAAGGAGCAGAGAATCTCTATATTTTAAAAAATACATACACATAAATACCCCTCTGTCACCAGATGGCAAGTAACATGGCATTTGGAGGATTGTTTTTTAATTCCGAGGTCACTAACGTATATTTTAGGATCCTTGGCACTTTTCCTGCCCTTTGCCCTTTTCATTTGTTAGTGTGAAAACTAATTTTAGTTTTTGGTTCTCTAAGATTATCTTGTTAATTATACTGAGCATATGAAATCCTGACAAATCTTAAACCCTGTGTGGTGAATACATATTTTTTGCTCAATCTTTTTTTTTTTAATTGTTATATTGAACTAACTTACACTGGAAGACCAAAGTCAGTATATGTTCATTTTGAGTTGGGATTGGTGATCATCCACAAGCTACCTGGTAAGAAGGTTGATTGGAATGTGCAGTCAAAGCTGTAGAAGACAGCTGAAACAAATATTTTCCTGATAAACAGTTTATAAAGGGCATTATTCTTTTAATAGTACAAATAATTCCTCTTGAGAGATATCTATTACCTTTTCTTGAGAGCAGTGTTTGACTTGCATCAACCACTGTGAAGTCCAGTCTTAACAACATGAACTTCTTAAAGTAACTTAGGCCACATCTTTATGAATAGAAGCTATTTGGCTGTAAATACCATATGCATAAAATGAGAAAATATATGTTAAATTAAATGAATTTTAATTAAATGAATTTATATGGTGTTCTTTTTCTAGAATGAATAAAGCTTTTTCCTCACATGTAATTCTGTAATGTAATCATATGTTAATTCCCATTCTTGATCTGATAATTTCTATTATTTTTGTAGGTCATAAAAATCCATCATGATCAAATTTTTGTCAACAAGTCTGACAAAACTGGAATTCCCTTCACCTACATTCTTGAGGAGAATTAACAATAATTAAGAGATATTTGGTACAGTATCTTAAGTTACAAATTATTTTTCCAGGTCTTATTTATTTTCATTGAACTCAAATAAGAATATTGATAAAAGGCGAACTACTACTAAAAAAATGTAATCTTTAGTATGTAGGATAAAACCCCAAAGTTTACCCATAATGTTCAGAAACCTTATTTTAATAGTATTTCATTTTAAAAGAGAGTGCAGAATGTAGTGGTCTGTTTCAAATATTCTAATTAGAAATAGCTTTTTTCTTACAGAAAAAGCAATTATAATATGCTGGGTTTTTGTCAGTGTTGTGTTAAGTTTGTGTATAATTGTGTCAGTGTTAAGTTTGATATAAATTTATTGCAGCTGGCCTTGTGGCATAGGTCCCCTAAGTAATTTATTGTGAGACTCCAGGGTATGCCATTTACCATCAACTGGCAAGTAATTTAGATACTTACTCTCAAGCACACAGGATGCCATACATATACGAGTCCAAATCGTTTTAAGAATATCTTCTCTTAGCTATTCTATAAAATTGTAGGACTGTCCTTTTACAGGATTTCCTTTTTTTTTTTAAAAAAAAGATTTATTTATACAATCACTGGGTACAGTCAGAAGTACGGGAGGGTGAGAGAATTCACCAGAGGCAGAGCGGGGAACAGAACAGGCAGGCTGATGAAGAAATACACTGCTGAGGTGAGCAGCGGGCGACAGGAGAGGTCTGTCGCGCCATGTGGGACCCTCAAAACGGCGCTGCAGAGGCTGCGGGCAGCTTTGCAGCCCAGGGCTCAACCGCTTCGCCACCAGGGGAGGCCCCCAGGTTTCCTTTTTTTTGAAGCAACATCATTAAAAATTCCTGCAAGCTCTAAAATGTGTTTGCTAAATTAAAACATTTTTAAGGTACAGCATGCTAAAATGAAAGGACAAATTCTTCCAGATGGAAGCAAAATTATCATGGTATGACTCAGAAAAATCAACCCAAATGATTAAATTTTCATTGAGATGAATTTTTTTTCTTAAGGTACAGCCCCAATTGTACTTTTCTATCCAACTGAGTAAGTAAAAGCTAGTATATAACTTGACACTTTTTAGAACTAAAAATTCAACATATATAAACTGGTTTTACAATAACTTTATTTTTAATGTGCCTATTCAAAAATTTCTCTTAATAGACGATTTGGAAAAGACAACTTTTAGAAGGGTTGAGGATAATCAAACGATGCAGTTGCTTTAATGGCTACCATTACTAGGTAATGCTCAGGATTATTCTTATAATCTTATATTTATCAATTGTAATCCTTATTATAACACTGCAAGGTACATACTACAGGCCTCATTTAATTCATTGATGAGGAAAGAGAAGGTTTTAGAGTCTAAAATGCCTTACCAAGTTATAAAACTAGTACATTTGCTCAGCAGATATTTGACAGCCCTGTATCAGCCAGACATGCTGGGTCTGGCAATACATGTGTGTAGTAGAAATCTAAGATCTCCCTTATCAAATTGTTTATAATCTAGAAGTAAAGTCAGCATTTAAATATAGTAGTGGGCCTCCCCGGTGGCGCAGCGGTTGAGCGCTGGGTTGTGAAGCTGCTCGCGGCCTCTGTGGCACCGGTTTGATCCCCGGCTGCTCCCCGGCCACCGGAGGAGGGTCCCACATGGTGCGCAGACCTCTCCTGCCGCCCGCTGCTCCCCCCAGCAGTGTACTTCATGAGTTTGCCTGTTCTGTTCCCCGCTCTGGCTCTGGTGAATTCTCTCACCCTCCTGTGCTTCTGACTGTACCCAGTGCTTGTACAAACAAAACAAACAAATAAATAAATAAACATGCCTCTATAAAAAAAAACAAACAAACAAATAAAGTCATCCAGGTGATCGTTTTAAAAAAATAAATAAATAAATAAATATAGTAGTGCTGGATTCTAAAACTTTTCTTACCTTTTCCACACTGTTATGCTAAGAACACTACACAAGGTATGTGTAAATTACATTACACAAGGTATGTGTAAATTGTTTCAGTGCCACTTAAAAACATGTGGATGGAAACTGTATGTGGAGTATGTTTTAGGACAGGAATATATGAGTATCAAGATATTCAATATACCTAGGAAAAAATCCTAGATACATGATGAGGAACAGAAAGTCTATACTGCATAAATCTTAACCTGTGATCACCTGTGAACTCTATGTAGTGTGATGGCAATGAAATGCACTTGCTTTTATATCTCATAGCCTTAAGGACCAGTATTACCTCAGTGTATAGCACTGACTAACATGATAGCCACTCTTGAGTACTTGAAGAAATGTGGTTAGTGCATCCAAGAAACTGAATTTTAAATTTTTTAAAATTTTAATTAAACAGATGCTTGATCTAGCTACTAGATCGTTTATGCATGTTTGGAACAAGTTGGGTGTGTGGATATTTTTTTCAACTGTACATTTGGAATTAAATGCAGAATATTTAAATTTTGATTAAAAGTTCGGTATCTGAATTGAGATGTGCTGTATTATATAATAAACCTGGATTTTGAATATTTAGTAGAAAAAAGAATATAAAATATCTCAAATTATTTTTAAAATATTGATTACATGTCGCAGTGATAATATTTTAGACATACAAGGTTAAATAAAATGTTATTAAAATTAGTTTAAACTATTTCTTATTAATCTTTTACTTTTTAATGTATCTTATTAGATTATAATACATTGTAGCTTGCATTATATCTATAGTGGACAGTGGTGTGTATAATCAAAGGAATTCTGATGAAAAGAGTCTGGTCTTTTATTTTTGGCCTCAAAATATTTTCCTCTATATTTCATTACCTTTTTATCAGAAGTTAGGCACTGCTCATCATTATTTTCAGTAATGTTAAGAATCATGTCAATACCTTGTCAATATTTTTTTCTGTAGTAGAAATATAAAAATTAGATACACATACACTTCTATGAATTGTCATTAAGAAAGTGTGCAAACATTGCACCCAACACTAATGATAAAGGACTGATCACAAAAATCTGCAAAGAGCTGATGAGACTCAACAACAACAAAGAAAATAATCCAGTCAAAAAATGGGCAGAAGAGCTAAAAAGAAACTTCTCTGAGGAGGAAATGCAAATGGCCAACAGGCATATGAAAAAATGTTCAACATCACTTGTCATCAGGGAAATGCAAATCAAAACTACCATGAGATACCATCTTACACCAGTGAGAATGGCACATATTAAAAAAACTAGCAACAACAAATGTTGGCGAGGGTGTGGAGAAAAAGGAACTCTTCTGCACTGTTGGTGGGAGTGCAAACTGGTCCAACCACTGTGGAAAGCTGTGTGGACCTACTAAACATAGAGCTTCTGGACCTACTAAACATAGAGCTTCCATATGATCCAGCAATTCCACTCCTAGGTATTTACCCAAAGGACACAGAAACATCAATTCCAAAGAACACCTGCACCCCTATGTTTATAGCAGCACTGTTTACAATAGCTAAGCTTTGGAAACAACCCAAATGCCCAAAAATAGATGACTGGATCAAGAAGATGTGGTACATATATACCATGGAATATTACTCAGCATTCAAAAAAGATAAACACATGCAATTTGCAGCAACATGGATGGCGCTGGAAGGGATCATGCTCAGCGAAATAAGCCAAAAAGAAAAAGAAAAATACCGGATGGTCTCACTCATAGCAGGAATCTAGAAAACTTAAATAAGGGACCAGGAAAATGAATATAAGAAAGTGAAAATCAAAATCAACATAAAAAATATGAACCAGAGACACTTTTAGGGGGGCGGGGGCGGGAGGGGAGGGATTGGGGTCAGAATGGGGGGGCTGCAATTGTATGGGGAATATAACAATAAAATTTATAAAAAAAAAAAAAAAAAAGAAAGTGTGCAAACATATTTATTTCCCAGGGTAAGTTTTTGAAAATAGCCAGTAAACATAAGTATTCTGTGGGACTATATTCCAGGTTTGACAGATTAGAGGAAGGAACCATATGTACTATACAGTATAAATACTGAGGAAAAAAAGGAAACATAAAATGTATAAAAATAGAAAAAAAGATACAAACACAACATATTGTTTGGAATGTCAGAGATGTTTTTTTTTCTTGTCTTTCCCCTTTACTTCAAAAGTTACAAATACTTTAGAAGCAGCATGTATTGTTGCACTTTTAATTTTTTGTTGTATAGTTAATGAACTTGAGAGTCTGGATGATGGGTGATCTTCTATTTGGCCTTCCCACTCTTTTGTTTCTTCTTCCTTGATTAATAAAGGTTTTCCTAGGGTTTGGCCAACAAGGTTACAGACTTCTTGAGCTTTGCGCCATGCATTCTCAACAGCAACAAGACAGGCTTGCCGTCTTTGGAATTAAATGCAGAGATTATTAATGTGACATTTAATGAACTGTAACACATTATAATTTTGTTTAGTAATTGGTAATTGAATTAAATATGTGCTTAACTTACCGAAGATTCTCAATAGCACCTGTAGTATGATAGAACTGGGGTTGGCTGATGACAACAGAGCTATCTAGCTTTTCAACAAGAAAGTTGCAAATATTTTGCATTTTTCCAAATTCAGTAAATGTAATAGAGACCTATAAACAAAATGACATATGATATTATTTTCATATCTGATGAATTAGTTCAAAATTTTCTCTAATCATGAGTAAAAAAAAAACAAGATTACAATGTCATTTTATAGTATTTAACAAATAAATACTCATTTAATACAAGTATTTTGTTATTCAAATTCAGTGTTTTTGCTTAAGAATCTTATAATTTATCTAATATTAACGTGAAAATTTTAAAATTTATTTAAAGTCAGTAAGGGACTTCTTGTGAAAGAGAATTGAAGGGTTTCCCTACATTGTAGGACTTCCAGCCTTCCCCAACCTAGAACACTTGGTGATCTAAAGATATATTAAGTCTATTTATTATTGGTCCATATAACCAATAGCTTAGTATGTCATGACAACAATGAAACTGAGATTCTCAGTCCAATTCTTAAATGGGTGGTTTTAATATAGAATGCTAACTGCTGTACTGCTATGGACCAAATGTGTCTCCTTAAAATTCATATGTTGAAGTTTTAATCCCCATGTGATTGTTTTTGGTGCTAGGGCCTCTATGGAGGAAATTAAGGTTAAATGGTATGATAGGGTTGGATCCTGACCGATGGCTTAGCGTCCATATAGGAGGAGACATGAGAACTTGTTTTCTGTCTTCGCACTGAATGATAGGGTGCAGTGAGAACGTAGTCACACACAAGCAAGGAAGAGAGCTCTCACCAGAAACCAACCATGCAGACACTGTACTCAGACTTTCAGTTTCCAGAACTGTAAATTCTATGGTTTAAATCATCCAGTCTGTAATATTTTGTTATGGCAGTCCAAGCATACTGATATAGGAACCAATCTCCATTCTCTTTTTCTTTAATGATAGAACTCATAAATTTTAGCTGGTCATTGACAATTTACTGCATTTCTGTTTTCCTTGCAGCAGTGTGGGCTAACTTCTGGCTAGTGAAATAAAAAGCAGCAGCAATGGGTCAGGTCCTTCAAAGGAATCCTCTATGGGCCCTTGTATTTTCTCTTTTCCTAATGGCTAATTAAAAGCATAGTGTAATTGTGGGAACTGGGTATCCACCTAGGATGCAGAGATAGAAGCTGTGGATAGCAATGCAGAACTGACCCCTATCTTTGGACTGACTACCTCTGACTGCTAAAGGAGAAACAAATTAACATTTAAGTCACTGAGCTTTTTTGGTTCTATGTTATAGCACCATAGACTGTTCCCTTATTCTGTTGCTTATTTTACTATATATTGTTAATTTTCAAGTATAGTCTGACATTACACATACATATTATTATTTTAGCATACAATTTCAATTTCCTTAAAATTCACTATCTAAGATAGGGCCCTTTCTGCTATTATCTCAGAAAATTAGCTGTAGCACATAATTATGGTCAGAATATTTCCTCTTGGCCCTGAACAGCTATAGTTTAAAAATTTACCTTTATATTAGAGGCAGAAAAATCAATTGGGGGTAATTATAAAAATCTACAATTCCAAGCTTTACAGTGTAATACAATATTTATTTTGCTAATACAGTATGACTGACTGCAGATCCTTAACCCTGCTTAAATCTTAGGAAAGACTAAAGAGATAATTCAAATGGTAGCTAAACTGAAAATGAATCAGAATTATCATCTAGTTTTAAAAAAGGCAAGAGTAACGAACAAATATGCTCTATACATCTTTAAAACTATCTTTAGAGTCTCATGAAATTGCATAAAGTAGTCACAAATTATCTACCATCAAGCGGTAACTAAATGGTGACCGTCAGACAGAATGTACTATAGATGGTAGTCTCCCTTTCTCAAATATCTTCTCAAAATGGAGATATCAATATGTTGTACATGGGGTTAAAAAGAGGACAGGGGAAGTTATATAAAAGCAGGAAAAAAAGTCATCCTCTTTAAAAATTGGTTTCTACTTCTTAGGTAAGCTAAGAAAATGTACTAAATATACTTGTTTTTCATGAAATGATGAATATTTTAATTTTTTTGTGAATCTTTTTTATGTATTGTTGGTACCCCACTTTGCTAAAGAAAAAGCTATATGGAAGGAAGGACAGGAAAACCTGCTAAACAGTTTCAAGAAAAATATTAGTCTTTTTTTCTTTGACTCTCTCCATCCCTAAGTCATCTGAGGTGAATCTACTCTCATTGAATCTGGTTTAGTATGTGGTACCTGCTTGCTCTCTATTATGACAGCAAATTCAACAGAAGGGAATGATATAATGCAAGCTCCAAAAAGTTAATTTAGTATTATGTGTGTTATTAGAAATAAACATTCTAGGGAGGGAGATAATCATCTTTAATATGGACTGGCCAAATCACAATTAGAACACGACAGTTGTATATTCTTTTTTTTTTATGGATTTTTTTTTTTAAGATTAATTTTTATTTATTTATTTATTTATACAAGCACTGGGTACAGTCAGAAGCGTGGGAGGGTGAGAGAATTCACCAGAGCCAGAGCAGGGAGCAGAGCAGGCAGAAGGACCGAAGTACACTGCTGAGGGGAGCAGCGGGCGGCAGGAGAGGTCTGCGCGCCATGTGGGACCCTCCTCTGGTGGCCGGGGAGCAGCCGGGGATCGAACCGGTACCGCAGAGGCCGCGGGCAGCTTCGCAACCCAGCGCTCAACCGCTGCGCCAGCGGGGAGGCCCCAGTTGTATATTCTTTAGGATTAAATTGGTTAACTAAAGAGTTTGTCATTAAGATGAAGCCAAAGAAAAATGGGGATTCTTATCCCTAGAGAAAGAAAAACTAGCATCAATTTGATGCTGAATATCAAGAATATACTTCAAGGAAGATGCATTAACTTTGTTTTGTTCTTGGAGTGTTACACTTTTAATAGTGGAAAGTACTAGTGAGTCAATATTGGTCTAACAGTAGGAAAATCTGTATTGATTAGATGTTTGGAAATGGAATTCACCTTTTATATTCATACCTATGTATGTATAAAATAGTAACAAAAGTGAAGAGTCAAAAAAATGATTAGATTAGACAATGTAAAGAAAACATTTGACACATGGGAAACATGCAAGGAAAAGGAGGGGCGAAATTGCATGAATGGTTATATTGCTTTTGTTCAACAGACATTTACTAAATGCCTATTATGGTCCAGGCTTTTAAAAATCCCTCCAAAGATTAAAAGCAAACAGCACAGAAGTAGAATAAGTACAGAGACAGGAATTGTAAAGTCAAGATTTTACCCCCATCTCCCACCCCACATATACATCCAATCACTCACTCACCCTTAAAGAAGTCACTTAGGAACTTTCTAATTTTCCATGTTCTTTAAAATAAGAAGCAGGCCAAGAAAGTTAGACAGGAATCTCTAAAGTGCCTTTCAGGATGAAAATTTCAGATATTATCTAAAAACAAATGTTCTACCATTTAACTTTTCCATATATTTAACTGCCCATGAGCATTTTGGTATATATTAGAAACTAGATTTTAGTATTCACTATTTCACAGCCATAAAGTCACACAATTTCTTTATGTGCAGCTTGCATACTTCATATGTGATGTATCCCACCACTCTGGTCTCTGCTGACTACTGGTTATGAGTATGTTGGACTGAATGATGTAAGTGTTCTGCCTACCAGGGAGCATGCTATACAAAACATAATCGATCCTCTCTAAAAATTTTTGAATACAAGACATTAAAAAGGTAAGTAAATAAGGGGATTGCGATTGTATGGGATATATAAAAATAAAATTTATTAAAAAAATAAATAAATAAATCTGCCTTATTTCAACTTGAAAAAAAAAAAAGGTAAGTAAAGCAAAAAAGGGGAACATTGCTTAGCCAAATCCTTATTTAGTCATGTTTTAAAACAAGTAGCTCTAAATAACAGGGTGCTCTTTATGCACTTAGAAAGTCCCTAGAATAACTCAGTCTGAAAAACATTTGTTTTCTATAAGCCTGGCTGTGTGCTTGCTGGAACTGTTCCTTCCCTTCTTACTTTCTGGTCTACTCTCACAATAAACTCCATTATCTAAGATAACTTGAGTCTGTCTATGCTTAGTACAACGTGAAGTCATAAAAGGTAATTACTATTGGAAGAGTGCTAACAACATCTAACTTTTGACTTCATAATATAGAATTTTACCATTGACTTTCCTTCTGCTTCAAAAGGTGTTTTTGATCCCCACTACTACAAAATAGCTTTTTTGGAAATGGATTCCTAAAATGATCATGAGTAATATTAAAATTTCTTGTAATTAAATTTTAAATAAAGAGATCACATACGACAGTTAAAGTAGTATTGGAGCAATAAACAGTGTATCATGGAAATTAAATCTCAAGAGATAAGAAACCAGAGTTCTAATTTCCATTTTAATTCTTGTAATATGATCCTTGGGAAGTCACATCCTTAAAATTGGAAAAATAATATACTATTTACCTGATGGTAGAACTATGTGATTTCTTGACTTCTTCCCCATCTCTAGAGACAATGATTCTCTTGATTAGATAAACAGAACTCTGCTCTAACCTCATTCTTTTTTTCTGTGGCAAGGAAGTTGCATGAACTAAGCGCATACCCAAAAATATCTAGAGTCAGAAATAAATAACATTCCATACCACAGGTCTAACATACTCTAACTGCAAAAAATTCTATCATAAAATCTCTAACAATAAGTTAAAAATACAGCCAGCTGTAGAAGCTAAATGTTATCATTGACTCCAAAAAATATTTTGTTCTTTTTAATTTGAGGTTGAGTAGCTTTTATTTTTAAATAAAATTTAACGTACTACAACACAATGAAATTGCACTGTGAAACAAAAGAACATGGAAAAGCATTTCATTCCTTTATGTTGACTCTGTTAATTTACTTTTTATCTGAGAAGAAATTTCTCTCTTACAATGATTCCTACTCATTAGGTGGTAACATAATGAAAATTTTATTCAAGTGGCAATTAATTGCTACTTCCCCCTTGCTATTTTTATTCCATTTCCAAACAATTTTTATTAAATAAATCTACTAGATTTTAAAAGCTTATATAGATATGTAACACCAAAAATAATTTTGAGAAAAATAAGTTTTTATCAATAGCCATGAAAACCATTTCTTCTGTACATTTCAATTTAAGAATAAAAATAAAAGCAAATTGTCCTCATAAAGTCATGCTGTTTCCAATTATTTGTTAAGATAAGGACATACCTCTGCTTCCATGTGATAAGCATTTTCCACTCTTCTAAATTCCTTCATTACAGTTACATTTTCTGCCTGAAACAGTATGTAGAACAGTATGATTACTAAATGATTGACTACTAGATACAATTACTCTAAATCATAAATTAGAAACCTAAATTTACTAAGCTCAGAATGATACAATAAATGCAGAAAGAACTGGTTTTCCGGATGTTTTCAAACTTTCCTACAATAACACAAATTCAGATTCTTACAAATATTTGCTGAAAAATTTTCATCATAATTGTCATTCCATTTGCAGCAATTTTTACAATCATATACAAAAAAGTATGAACTTAGGGTGATTCAAGTAGGGGGAGTTATTTGTATATAAAGTAAGCTGAATGTTTTAGGGGTATTAGGGTTTTAAAATGTATGCAACTTTGCCCAAGTGGCAAGCTGCAAAATCAACATATAAAATTCTGCTGTGTTCTATATACAAAGAATGAACTAGAAGAGAAAGCTATCAAGTAAACAAAACCATTCACAATGGCAAAATAAAAAAGGAGAAAGAAAAGAAATATCTCAGAATTAAAATAGGACATGGAAAGATCTATATAATGGAAACTGTAAGACATTGTTAAGGGAAATGATAAAAGGGAATGGAAAGATAATCCACACTCATGGATTGGAAGAATTAATATTGTTAAATTGGTCATCTTATCCAAAGCAATATTAATACAACCACTATCAAAATTGGTATTCTTTGGGAATACCAAAAATGTTATTCTTTGGGAAAATAGAGCTGAAATTTGTATGGAACAACAAAAGGCCTGTATAGCCAAAGCAATTCTGACAAAACGGAATGGAGGTATTATGTGCCCACACTTCAAATTATACTATAAAGTTAATCAAAACAGTATGCTACAGAATAAAAACAGACACAGAGATCAATGCAAGAGAATTGAGAGTCCAAAAATAAATGCATACTTATATGGAGAGTTAAGTTACAACAAAAGGACCAAGAACACAGAGAAAGGAAACTTTATTCAACAAACGGTATTGGGAAAACTGGACAGCTGTATGCAAAAGAATGAAACCAGACCACTCTCTCACACCACACACAAAAATTAACTAAAAATACATTAAAGAATTGTGCATAAGACTTGAAACAATAAAATAGGCATAGGCAGAACACTCCATGACACTGGTTTCAGAGCTATCTTTGGTGGAACGCACAACAGTGGCAAGGGAAGCAAGAACAAAGAAATGAACTACATTAATTTAAAAAGTTTCTTCACAGCAAAAAAAGAAACTACCAATAAAACAAAGAGACACCTTATTGAATGGGAGAAAATATTTGTATATCATACATCTGACAAGGAGTTCATATCCACAATCTACAAAGAACCCATACAACCACAGAAAACCACAATTTAAAAAAAGGGCAGAAGACCTAAATAGACACTTTTGCAAAGAAGACATATAGCCATTATACATATAGCCATTAGACACATAAAAAAATCCTTAATATCCCTTATTATCAGGTAAATGCAAATCAAAACCACAATGAGATAACCATCTCACACCCGTGAAAATGGCACGTTATCAAAAAGGCAGGTACAGCAAATGTTGGTGAGGGTATGGCCCAGCTACACTGTGGGGAATGTAGCTGGTCCAGCATGGAGGTTTTCAAAAATATTAAAAATAGATTTACCATATGGTCCAGCAATTCCGCTCCTAGGTATCTACCTGAAGAATGCAAGCATACTAATATGAAGGGATATATGTACTCCTGTGTTCACTGTAATATAGCCAAGCTATGGAAACAACCAAAGTGCCCAAATATAGGTAAGTAGATAAAGAATATTACTCAGCTATATATTTATATAAGAAAATGAACTTTCATCATTTGTGACAAAATAGATGGAAGTGAAGGGGATTATGCTAAGCAAAATAAGAAAGACAGATACTAGATGATTTCAGTCATGTGATATATAAAGACACAAAGGGATATTTTAAAAAAAAGCCTTGAAATCTGACTCCAAAACAGGGTACCAGAAGGTTAGAATGGAAGAAATGGAGGGAGAAGGCCCCACTGAAATATGGTGGATGATGGGCGCTTTGGTGGTGAGCCTGGAAGGATAACACACATCTGAAGAGGTGTGAATCTATACCCCTAAGTCATATAGTGTTATAAACTCTTATCTCAATAAACATAGTAAGTTTTTGGGTCTAATTTCGTTTTTTCATTTTATTGATATATAATTGACACATAACGCTAGGATTACTCTTGCTGATGTCTATTCTATGGGCTTAGAGAAATGATGACATGTAGCCACCATTACACTATCATGTGGAGTACTTTTGCTGCCTTAAAAATCTGTGCTCCTTGGGCCTCCCCGGTGGCGCAGCGGTTGAGCGCTGGGTTGCAAAGCTGCCGGCGACCTCTGCGGCGCCGGTTCGATCCCCGGCTGCTCCCCGGCCACCGGAGGAGGGTCCCACATGGCGCGCAGACCTCTCCTGCCGCCCGCTGCTCCCCTCAGCAGTGTACTTCAGTCCTTCTGCCTGCTCTGCTCCCCGCTCTGGCTCTGGTGAATTCTCTCACCCTCCCGTGCTTCTGACTGTACCCAGTGCATGTATAAACAAAACGAACGAACAAACAAACAAATAAATAAATAAAAACATGCCTCTATTTAAAAAAAAAAAAATCTGTGCTCCACCTTGTCATCCCTCTTTTCCTGCTAACCCTGGCAAATACTGATATTTTTATTATCTCCATATTTTGTCTTTTTTCCAGAATGTCTTATCATTGAAATGTTCCAGCATGTAGTCTTTTCAGATTGTCATTTTCCCCTAATAGTATATATTTAAGTTTTCTCCAGGTCTTTTCATGACTTGATAGTTCATTTCATTAGTACTCAACATTCCAGTCTAGATGTACCATTTTACTTACCTACTCACCTTCAGAGGGACATCTAGGCTCTTTCCAAGTTTTAGCTATTAAATTCTCTTCTTTTTTTTTTTATGATTTATTTATTTATGCATACAAGAACTGCGGTACAGGCCAGAGGTGCGAGGGATCAGATGATTCACCAGACACAGAGTGGGGAACAGAACAAGCAGACTGATTGAAATACACTGCTGAGGGGAGCAGCGGGCAAGACAGGAAACGTCTGCTGCACCATATGGGTTAGCACCCTGGCTGGGGATAGAACTTGTGCGGCAGTGGCTGGGGATTGCTTTAGTGCTGACACTTAACCCCTTACACCACCAGGGAAGCCCTAAATTTTTCATTTTGTTAACAATGTCTTTCACAAAAGCGCAATTTTAATATTGATTATGCCCATTTTTTTAAAAAATGGACTGTCCCTTTGGTAATGTATCTGAAAACTCATCTTCAAACTCTAACTCACATAGGTTTTCCTTTATTCTCCTCTAGAAGTTTTGTGTTGTACATTTAGTCTATGATCTATTTGGAACATATTTTGCATAGAGTGTGAGGTATAAGTCAAGGTTCACTTTTTGCTTTTATGCCCCTAGTTCTTTTCTCTTTGATAGAAAAAAAAAATCTTAAAAGCAGTAAAATACTTACATAGTTTGGCCTATGGTTCCTGAAAGGAAACGTGTGTAGTTTATTAATTTTTTTTTAAAGATTGATTTATTTATGCATACAAGCTAGGGTACAGGCCAGAGGTGGGGGTGGTGAGAGGATTCAGAGACAAAGTGGTGAGCAGAACAGGCAGACTGACAGAAGTATATTGCTGAGGGGAGCAGCGGTCGAGACAGGAGAGGTCTGCTGTACCATGTGGGTCACCTCCCTGGCTAGCCGGTGACCAAACTCATGCTGCAGAGGCTGCGGGTTGCTTCATAGTGCAGTGCTTAACTCCTTGCACCACCAGGGAGGCCTGAAACGTGTGTAGTTTAAAACCAATTTACAAGAGTTAATCTGGTCATCAATGAAGTCACATGTTTGATAAATTGAAATTTCAAATAATATTATAGGGAATGGAGAAATAAAGATTGTTAGCCATCAGACTGTGAAGTTCTGATCTGAACTAAAGAAAGGATGCAGGCAGAAACTGAGTAGAGTTTCTAACAGAATTAATTGAATTATGACCACAAAAATAATTAATATTTATTTCCTGCTTGGTTGTTGGAACTTTATTGAAGGCAACGCCAACCTAAGTTTAATCCTCTGGGATTCCTATGGAAAAAAAAAGTAATATGGGAATTAACCAAATTCCCATTTTGCTGATCCTTTCTTGGAACTATCCAACTACAGATGTTCCTGGTAGCATTTAGGTGGTGGGCTTACATATGAAGTATGAGGCTTTTTATCTATAGGGCAATGGTTCTCAACCAGAGGGGACATTTGCCAAGGTTTGGAGATGTTTTCTGATCGTCACAATGAGGTAGGGGGAGTAAACTGCTGTCATCTAGTGGGTGGATGGGGTGATCACATGTCCTTATTTGCCTGGAACCGAAAAGTTTCCTTAGACATGGGACTTTTAGTTGTAAAAAATGGGGATAAAGTGATTACTTATGTGTAGGGTTCAGGAGTGCAGCTAATTTTCTACAATGCATAGGACAGCCCCTTACAATAAATTATCTAGTTCAAAATGTAAAATGTTGAGATTGAGAAGTCCTGCCACACTGTGCACAAACTAAAAAATATTAAAATATCACAGCCTAATTCAATAAGGCTTCCCAATTACCCTACTTGGAAGTTATTTCATATAAGCAATTTTATATCTAAATGCAAGGGGTAGTTTTATTTTTTAAAGATTTTATTTTTTTATTTATGCATATAAGAACTGGGGTGTAGGTCAGAGGTGTGGGGTAAGAGGATTCACCAGAGACAGAGTGGGGAGCAGAACAGATCTATTGAAATACACTGCTAGGTGAGAAGTGGGTGAGAGAGAAGAGATATATTGCTCCATATGTGGGTTAGCTCCCTGGCCGGGGATCTGGGATTGAATTTAGGCTGCAGTGGTGATAGCATGATAGTGCTGAAACTTAACCCCTATACCACCAGGGAGGCCCCAAAGGGTAGAGTTTCCAAAGACAAAATGGTTAATACAGGTGTAACTATGAATCCTATAACTTTGAATCTTAAGAAGGAAGCAAGAAAATATTCTATGTTGTTATAGGAATAAACTTTTTTAAAGGGTAAACAAGAAGAAAAAATGAGTTTTTGGAGAAAATATTTGACTAGATGCGGAGGTAATACTATCAAATCAATAATTATCCTGAAATTAATGTATAAATTTAATGAAACAGTGCTACAAGCAAGTAATGAGGGGAAAAGTTGTTCAATAATGGTTTTACAAAGACACAGTACTTTAAACATCATGGAAATAATACGGGACTATAACAAAGTTCAAAAGAACTAGTATTCTGAAACTAATCCAAGAATGTCTGAAGACTGTAAATACAAAACCAGTACTATTTCAGAGTAATAGGTCCAACAGTAACATGGAGTCCCCATCAAACTCTTGAGTACCAACTATGTGAGTACCAACCATGTGGTTCAAGGTAAGGATGGATAGGTCTAAACTATTCAGGGTAATTACATCTAATTTGCCATAGGATTAGATTAAAAAAAAAAATCACCAGAAATTCAAATCCGTGATTGCTAAATGGCATTTCTCTGGCCCCAAAGTCAAGTTTATGTCATTCTTTTAGAATAAACTATAGGCAATTTAATTTTTATGTGGTTGTAGGAAATAAGAACTACTGTTTTTCTGATACTATATGTGACAGGTTTGGGAATGCAATAGTCTTTTTTGGTATTGTGTAGGAAGTTCTAAGTAGAGTCAAGAGGACTGCATCAGAATAGAGCTTTGAAGATTGCATACCTGAAGCCCATTCAACTTGACTTTAAAGTTATATAAAACAATACTTTTTATTTTTAAAGGGTATATACATTCTATGTTCATTGCAATACTATTTACAAAGCCAAGTTATGGAAACAACTTAAGTGTCCAATGGCAGATGAGTCGATTAAGATGTGGTGTGTATGCCATTTATTGGATGGAATTGGAGGTAATTATACAAAGTGAAATAAACCAGAAGGAGAAAGCCAGATACTGGAAAGTGTCATTTAAATGTGGAATGTAGAAAAACAAACTAAAGGGTCAGACGAAACCAAACCAAATATAAACCCTAGAAATCTGACCATAAAATGAGAATACCATAGATGGAATGGGATGGTAGAGAGCAAAATGGGGAGAGTGCCATAAGACTATGTTGGACAAGCGTGTCTTGGTATAGGTGTGGTATCATACGTTTCAAGAGGTGTCAATCTATACCTCTGAACCATATACTGTGTTGTAAATCAGTGTTACTTCAATTCATAAAAAAAGGTAGCTTGAGGTAAGATCTTATACATAAAGTAAGGGATAGACAGACTTCAATAAATGATTTCAGTACGGAGATTGAGAAAACAAAAAACCCTTCTGCTAAGACCAAAATAAATTCTAAATACAGCAAATATTTAATGCACTGTAAAGGGTTCTTAAAGATGTTAGGAAAAATTAGTTAATGGTTATATAACCTTATATAATGGGATTATAGCAATAAGCATCATGCCAAAGGCAAAAAAATACAAAGAAATGGCAGATAATTGGGAGATTACTGATCTTTATACATCTCGTGCTGAACAAATTAGTTCTATTAATTTGTTGGTGGTTTACATATTTATGTAACTTCATCTGCACATGCACATATGCTTTACTTGCCCTCCATTAATACCCCTTCCTACCCCTAGGCCCTCTTCCCTCTCACCTTTTCTCTCTGGTGACCAGTATATTTTTCACAAGGTCTAAGAGTTATTTTTGCTGTGCTTTGCCAGTATGTGGACACCACATCTGAATGTATTGACTGTAGCTTGTACATAATAATTTATTTTGCCTTATATACTCGAAGTTACAGCCATGTGAGTGCAATATACAGTTTATGTAAATAACTTAAGAATTAGTTATATTATTCAAAGAGAACTGTGGGACTTGCACCAGGTTTTTTTTTGAGAAAAATAATTTTCTACATATTATAAAAATTCTATATATTCATTTATAGTTAATATTTGAATTTTTCTAAAGTATAAAATTATTCAGCGACATCTTTTCCAAATGAGTTTTTAAGCAACTATGCCTATAAATGCAGTACAAATGTATTTTGCATGTTAAAATAAAGACTTGCTTTTGGATGTGTCATTTTAAACAATAGACTGGAAGCAAGTAAGTCTGCACTTTCATGAACTCATGTTACATTTTACACAGGTAAGTCAAAACTCTGGTTTTAAGATTACATTCTGTAAAAAATGAGATAACTGATTTCTGTGGTTTCCAGTTTTCTTTCATTTTAATTACATGGAGCCACACATACTTGGAAGCAATCTAGCAAATCTTGGCGTGACTGTAGGAATACGGGAGTTATTCAACCCTGGTTGAAGTTCAAAGCTTTACTTAACCTCTTTAAACCTGAAAAGTGAGGATATTAAAACCTGCCTAACATGGCTGTTGTGAGAATTAAATAAGGCTGGTTTATTTTCTTCTTTTCCTCGAGCTTTAGGGAAGATGTATTTGGTGATTTTGTGTCAAGGACATCTCTGGGATATACATGGCATTTACAATTACAGGTTTAATTTTTTTTTTTAAGTTAAAACTAAAAAAAGTTGGAGAAAAATTTTGAGTATAAAAAACGAAAATGGATGTTATCCACCCCATGCCCCTCCATCCTTGCGCCCCCATGTTACTGTTTGCAGAAAAACAAAAACAAAAACTTAACCACTCCATGCAAATTGACTTTATGAGGTTAGGAGGAAGCAGGCTAAACTTTTCACTTGCTAACTCTCTGGTGCTGAACAAAAATAAAATATGATTAATGTCTAGCACACTACGTAGTCAACCATTTACATCAAACGTGTCAAATTCAGTAATAATAATTCAAGATTTAAAACAAAACGTCTGCAGTAAATATCGCCAAATAAAGCCCACCCAATTTGCATTCTTTTATTACACAGGTCAGGACGACCAATAACTGTTCTCATCTAGGAGACGGGGCAACGCTTCACTCTGCCAGGTCTTGGCGACTTGCAATGCCGATGTGACAAAGGCGTTCCAGAAGCCCAAGTGCCTCCTCAGCAACTCCCCGCCCCGGCTCCAGGCGCCCAGGTTTGCGGTCCAGCTCCAAGTTTCACCACCGCGGAGCTCTCACCTGCAGCCCCTGCTGCTGGAGGCTCTGCGTGATGTAGTCCAGGCGGCGGCAAACACTCTTCTTGGCCTCAGCGGCCACCTCCTTGGTGCTGCTCACCCTCACCGCCACCTGCGCGCGGTCGGGGCTCGCAGACACCTCGGCGCTCCCGCTTACGTGCACCTCGCGCGCCGCGGCCTGGCCCTGTGCTGAGGGGTCCCGGGGGCGGCGGAGCCCGGGCAGCGTCTCTGCTCCCGAGACCAGGTTGTTTTCCCGTCCCCGGTCAGCCCAGGGAACTAGTTCCACGAATATTCGCGACGGAGGGACTGGCGGCAGCGACATGGTGATGGCGGCGGGATTTCCATAGTAACGCAGAGTCTACGGCGGCCGAGAAGGCCAAAGCGCGCCGCGGCGCGCCCGAGCGCGGCGCAAAGAATGCTGGGACGGGCTTGGAGTTCCCAGAGCGCGTCCTGGGCGCTAGGTACGCTTCGTAGGTTTTGCTGCAGCTCGTTGATAAAGTGTTGGTTGAGAGCGTCGCTGGAGAGTTTAACGTGTTTTCTTCACTGTTCAAAGCATTTTTAGCACTCTTTCTCTGCGCCAGGTGGGATGGCGTTCAGGTTTCCCATGCCAGGGCCTGCGATTAGCTCCAGGTTTGCCTTGTCTAACTTCACCGTCCTTTTTGGGTACAGCTTTTTGGGGCTCCAGCGAGTCAGTGCGCGACAGATTTCTCTTGGAATGTCACGGTTTTGCCTATTCGGCCTTGAGCAGTTTATGATTCATTCCATCTCAATTTTAGAGTCTCTAAGGCATATTGATGTTACATTTGCCCAAAGCATGCAGAGTGCTTGGCATAGGGAAATAGAAAACGACTGATAACCAGTAGTAATAATCGCTGTTTTGGCATGATTTCCCAGACTCAGATTTGATTCATCCTTGAACATGGACAGGAGAGATTCGAGCAGTATCAAAGCACATTCAACATGGGCGTTGCTGGGCCTGTATGACTTAGAGCTTCTCACCTTTTTCTTGAGAGAGCATAACTCAGCTCTCAACCTTCCCTCTTTCACTCACCCTCTATTTGGTGGTTTTTCTTCTTAGCAGTAAGTAGTGATCTATGTAAAGATAACTGCTCTTTTCCGGTGGAAAAGAGAAATTTTAATTATTTTTTACTTAATGGACAATATTCTCTTGAAAGCATCCTGCAAAGCCACTGACAGCTCTCATGTAGTTTTTCTCTATCATTTAACCCCCTTTGATTAGTGACATAATTCAACTAAATCATGCGGTATTCCCTCATCTCATCACTGGGTTAAAGTAATTTTAGAGTAAAGTAGTAATATATGTATTTAGATGTTTTCTGTTAACAGAAAAAATTTTATGATTATTTTAATTTGAAAACTAACTTTACAAGCTTTTCCCTCTATAATGTTTACAATTTCAGACACCCTAAATAATGTTTCTTGAATTTGGTTGAAATTTTTTTCTCCTAGTAATAAATATGGAGAAATATAATCTCTAAGATTAATTGTTGAGGGAATGTCATAAGTTAAAGGCAACAGGAGTTTTAAGTGCATATAAATACTTAGGATAAGATAAAAGTGATTTCAAATAAATGAAAATAAATACAGGGATAATCAGCTACATCAAAGACTGAAGATCAAATTCCAATGAGAAAAAAGAATTGGAAAAAAATATAGGTGAACACAATACTGGGAAATAGGAAGGCCTCTGTCAGCACAGTTTCAAATGCAGTGGTCATCAGGAAAAATTTGAAAAATATTGACTAAACTAAAATTTCTGTATATAAAACAAAACTAAATGGCAAGAGGGGCAAATAAATTGGGAAAATATTTGTAACACATATTATGTGTAAATGGTGAATAGTACAAGTGGTTAACAGCATTAATATTCAGAGAGTTCTTGCCAGAAGAAAATTAAAGCAAAGTGGTTAATGAATCCAGAGAGGCAAACTGTATTATTCAGATGGGGGTGCTGTAACAAAATTTTACAAATTGGGTGGCTGAAACATCAATTTATTTTCACACAAGTTTTTGACAGGGCTGGTGTCTCCTGTGGTCTTCCTCCTTGACTTGCAGATAAGCTCATTTTGGGCCTCACATAGTCTTTCCTCTCTGTGCAAACATCCCTGTCTGTTTTTATAAGGGTACAGTTCTACTGGGTTAGAGCTCCATCTTTAAGACTTCATTTGCCCCTACTTTCCTCTTTAGGGCCCTGTCTTTAAATACAGTCCAAATTGAGGGTTTGTGCTTTCACATGTGTAACACAAACCAGTAAAGCAGAAACATTAATAATATATAACATGAGTGGGAAAAACCTCACTAGTAGTAAAAAAATGCAAATTTAAATTTAGTGAAATATCCTTCTTATTAGCTACCATTTTGGCAAATAATAAGGGTAGTAGGAATGGAGAAGATATAAATAAAGAGTAATTTGGAAAGAATGGAATAATTCTTGGTGAGAGAACTATAAACTCAATAATAAGGATAAGTCCAAACTGACTTACAAGCTTTTGGTCTGGATAACTGATTTAATTTTCTCTCGGAGTTGAGGTTAAACCTCTAGCCACCATCCTGAATAAGGATTGGACCCAGAACTGGCACCCAATTCAAATTGGGACAGTTAAAGATTTTTTTTTTGTTTGTTTGTTTTGCTTTGTTTTTACATGGCAACCTATATATTTTAAAAATTGGGTTTCTCAGATGATTGGAAAATGTCATTTTGCACATACCATTTCCACTAGAAAAGCAGAAAATGCCAGTGAATAGAGAAAAAGGAGGGAGAGGGAAGAGAGAGAGAAAGAGAGAGAGAGAATATAAATCATACATCCAGAGGAACAGAGATGAGATAAAGGGATCCATACACAATTCTAATTTCTGTTTCTAGAATTTTCTTGAGACAAGGTTTCATTCCTGCCTTGGAGTTCTATAAAATTCCTATGTTCTTGGGCCTCCCCGGTGGCGCAGCGGTTGAGCGCTGGGTTGTGAAGCTGCCCGCAGCCTCTGTAGCGCTGGTTCAATCCCCGGCTGCTCCCCTATCACTGGAGGAGGGTCCCACATGGCGCGCAGACCTCTCCTGCCGCCCGCTGCTCCCCTCAGCAGTGTGCTTTGGTCCTTCTGCCTGCTCTGCTCCCCGCTCTGGCTCTGGTGAATTCTCTCACCCTCCCGTGCTTCTGACTATACCCAGTGCTTGTATAAATAAATAAAAAAAAAATCTTAAAATTCCTATATTCTTAACATCCCCTCTTCCTCTTGTGTTTTTTTTTTTTTTTGGCATAAGATGCTTGATATTAAAACTAAAAATATTAACTGATAATGGATAAGGAGAATTCAAAAGCTGACTAACATAGCTTTCAACCTTAAGGAATTTATAGAGCTCCACACAAAGTAGATCATGGGGTACACTGCTCAAGGCTTCAACCTTTGGAAAAAATTTTGCCCTCTACTATCATTCTGAGACACCCTGAGTGTTACTGCCTTGCCACTGCTTTCCATTTTCCTCTGGAATCTGTTTATTGAGCCAACCTAGCCATAAGCCCATCTATAAAAGCTTAGATGCCTTTAGCTGGTCATACTAGAACTCTCATGTAACTATTAGAGTCGAGAGAGTTACTCTGTCGCTATCTAAGTGTGTGATATGGGAATCTGAGTTAACTACTCATGCAGCTTATGCGTTTTAATACTGCTCATGCTTTTTGTCCCAATGTCCTGTTTTCATCTTTTGATGGATTTGTTGTTGGACAGGCTGCCTGTGTTACCCAGGTTCATCATGGGCAATTCTTAACATCTTTTATAAAGCCTGTCAGAAAACAATGGAGCGATGTGTTCCATGTGGCATACTGAGAAAAGTTAAATTAACCTCAAAGTGTGTTTTAAATTTTTCCTCAAGAATGAGAGGGAAATAAAGATATTTTCACACATACAAAGAAGGGAGTTTACCACCTACAGACTCTTGCTAAAATGTTAGCAATATGCCTCTATAATATTAGTGAGAAGGTATGGCATAGGAGAAGCAATAATAATCACAGAAATTGACAACATATGTTCATAAATGTAATTTAATCACTTGTTTAAAATAACTTATTGTTTGGTATGAATGGTGCAAGGGGTTAAGATGCAGCACTATCAAGCTATTGGCAGCCACTGCAGCACAAGTTCGATCACCAGACAGGGAGCTCACCCACATGGTTTAGCAGACCTCTCCTGTCTTGCCTGCTGCAGTGTATTTTAGTAGATCTGCCTGTTCTGCTCCCCACTCTGTCTCTGGTATATCCTTTCACTACCCCTTTCCCCCGCACCTCTGGCCTATACCCCAGCTCTTGTATGCATAAATAAATAAAATAAATCTTAAAAAAAAAAAAACACTAGACAGTTACAGCAAGAGAGGAGGAGAGACATTTATTGCTTTTGATTTAAGCATCTTAAGGTCCTTGACTTATTAAAAAATAGCCTAGTGATGCTGAATTACTTTAGACTTAGTTATAAATCCTAGTAGTTAATCATGATAAAAAAAAATGAAGAAATTACATTAAAAGCTCAAAGAGGTAATAGGGAGGTTAAGATAGCAAATGTTATGGAACCACAGAATGTAAAAATTTCAAAAAGAGACAGATAATTTATAATATCAAGTGATATAATATGGAGAGATAAAAAGTTGAAGATGGAAACATATCTATTGAAAATAATATTTTGAAGATTATTAATGACCTTAAAGTCTTGTTTCATTGGAAACTGAATGACATAGGGTTAAGGATGGGTAATTGGAAAAAGGAGAAAGGTAAGTATTTGTTAATACTGTCTGAAGTTAGGATTTTATTTTTAAGAAAAAGTAATTTGATTCAGGCTTTGCAGTAATGAAGGGAAATAATATCTCTTAATACCTCAGACACTGAACATAGCTCTCTTTTCTGTCTTTTCTCATTTCCAGGTTTGTTTTTGCTTTCTTACATGTTGCAGATATTTATCTTTTGGTACCCTAAGTGATACAGGTAGAGCAGGCATAGAGTGGGGGTAGGGTGTGCAGTGTCTATAAGGACATTTAGGTTTTTTTACTTTCTCCCTGCCTTTCTTATATAGTGTCCCAGAGTCTAATGATTACACCTACATCCTGACAGGTGTAATCAGAAAAAAGTACTTCTTTAAAAAGTACTTCTTTAAAAGTATATCTTTACTCTCCTAGGGAAAATAAAATTGAGACTGCCTCCCTCTGCTTTATCATTTTGTGAGGCTGGGTTGTCCTATGTTTGCTGCAGAATTGAAAACCCCTGTGCATGTACTTGACTGACCTCTTGGACACCAGTTGTACAGGTAAGCTTTTGGTTTAAATCTTTTCTCATCTATCCATGTTTTCCCTAATCCATTTCACTTCATTGGTTTTCTTTGGTATTATATCTGGCTTATTATTCTTGGTTTTCACGTGTTTGACTGCATAATGTAACTCCTTAACATTTTAATTACTTATGCAAAGTGCTGGATGTCTCATTTAATTAGGGGAGAAGTAATACTTTATAAATGAAGCTATTATAGTAATGGTAACAATTATTACTTGTAATTATATCTTAACTGATTTAGTCTGTTGTATTCAGGAGAGTAAAAAAACGTTTGACAGTTTGTTTATAAATTTAAGCCATGAAACTATCATTGGGGTAGAGACAGTTTCTTCTTGATATTAGTTCTCTTTGAAAAAGTAGATTAAGCTTTGCCAGTAGATATTTCTTTACTGCTTTCTGTAGCTGTTTATAGATTTCATTTCTGCTTTCCTTATCTGCCCGTGTGTGTGTGTGTGTGTGTGTGTGTGTATATATACACACACGTAAGCTGTTGAATCTTATCAAATGTTTCTCTGCATCTATTGATATTATCATATGATTTTTATCGATACTTTTGTTGATGTACTGTATTACATTGATTGACTTACATATATTAAATCATCCTTGCTTCCCTGGAATAAATCCCATTTGATCATGATGTATATATGATGTATATCTTAGTGACACTGGATTTGCTAGTATTTTGTTGAAGCTTTTTGTGTCATTGTTCATCAGGGATATTGGTCTGTGATTTTCTTTTCCTAAGCTGTTTTTATCTGATTTCAGTATTAAGGTAATGTTGGCATTGCAAAGTGTATTTGGAAGTGTTCCCTTTTGGATTTTAGAAATAATTTAAGCAGGATGGGACTATGCACTTCTTTAATGATTTAATAGAAGTTGTTTGGGAGATTTTTTAAAAATTACTGTTTCAGTTTCCATGCTTGTGATTGATTTATTCAGTTCTTCTGTTTCTTAAGGGTTTAGTCTTGGTCAACTATATTGATATAGAAATTTGTTCATTTCCTCAATTTTATAGAATTTATTGACATATAATTGTTCATAGTAATGTCTTTTGATCCTTTGCATTTTTATGCCATCTGTATTAGTTTCTCCTCTTTCATTTCTGATTTAATTTCATTTCTATTTATTAATATTTTCTCTCCTTTTTGTTAGCCTACCTATAGCTTTATCTATTTTGTATATCTTCTTTAAGAACCTCTTAGTTCCATTGATCTGTTGTACTCTCTTTTTGATATGTATTTCATTTACTTCCACTTTGATTTTTATTTTATCTTGTTTGTTCCTCTTTTTCAAGTTGATATATATATGAAAATGTTATAAATGACTACTACTAGAGTTTCATTTAGAGGACTGTCTTCATTTAGGAAAATGACTATAAAATTCTGTGAGTGTGTAAGGTAAAGCCTCGACAGTGATTTTTTTGAAGGAGATTGCAATGCAAAAAGAGAAGTTATGCACATGGGAGTTATGAAGTTATGGTATGGGAGAAGTGTTAGGCAGAAAGACAAAGGAGGGTGGAGTTAGAGAAAAGGCTACGTAACATAGATAGGAGGCTGGGTCCTGTGGAGAAAGAGAAAAATTCCTGGTGGCATAGCCAAGAACTTTCAATTTACAATATTTAGTGTTGACATTTTGGTAATATAACAGCTCACAGCATTGCCTTTTTTGTGTGATGTGGGGTGGGGGTGGAGATCAAAGAAAGAATATCTTTGCAGAACAAAGAGAAACCAAGCATGTGCAAGAGGTGAAATATGTAAGATCAAGAGTTCACCTGAGTAGGAGACAGAGTTGACCATGGGAATGCATGTACACAGTATTAAGGACAGTAGAATTTCTCATGAGAACCTTTTTCAAGGAGAAGGTGAGGTTCTTATCAACAGATCAGATGATTGGATTCATAAGACAGTTATGATGAGACTATTTGAAGAAATGTTTGACACATTGTTTAAAAAATTACATAAGCACTTGACTTCTAATGATCCTGTATAGTCTTGGGGTGAGGACTTTTGGAGCTGAGACAGCCTTGACTTTGAGGATTATCTCCAAGTAATGCATTAGGGAAGTTCTAATAGAAGAAAACTCTTAAATGATACTTAACAGGGAATGGAGGAAAACTGCTTATCTAAAATGCCACTCACCTAGTTAAAGGACAATGTCTGTTAGAGGAAGGCTTGAGTCAAGTCATGTCCTCATGAGGATGTAGTTAAAACATGACAGGTAATTGTTTTTTTTTTTTTTAACTCACAGAAAACATATGTAAGTCACACTACACTTAGAAAATCTCATTTATTGTAAGAACAGTAAAAGAACAGTCCCAAGGATGCTGAAAGTTGGATAAATAACAGTCTGAGAATGGCAAAGGAATTGAATAAGAAAACAAACTGTATTTTCTTAGAAAGTTCTTAAAAATTTCAGTAGAATCAGGAATACTACTAAACAAGATGTGAAAGTACTCTTGAAATGCAATGAATATAAAAAAGTGAGAAAAAAATAGGAAACAGGGCCTCCCTGGTGGCGCAGGTGGTTGAGCGCAATGCTGTGAAGCTGTCTGCAGCCTCTGCAGCGCGGGTTTGATCCTGGCCAGCCACGGAGATACCCACATGGTGCGGCAGACCTCTCCTGTTTCGCCCCCTGCTCCCCTCAGCAGTGTATTTTGTCAGTCTGCATGTTCTGTTCCCCACTCTGTCTCTGGTGAATCCTCTCATCCTCCCACGCATCTGGCCTGTACCCTGGTTCTTGTATAAATAAATAAATCTAAACAAAAATAGCAAACAACTGGCATCATTGAATCTGTCCCTTTTTACTATTATAGTTATTCTTTCTAGACAGTTTTTTTCCTGTATTGTTGCTTCCAGACTGTCCTACCAGAACCAACTGTATTCAGTAGCCACTAAAAAGAAATTTGATCACATACACCAGCAATTTAGAACCTAAATGATCTTTTATAGGAAATTCACATTTCAGATCTGTGAACTTCAAAGGTTTCTTATGAGTTGTTCTGGCTCTCGAACTTCTTGGAATGTGTTTTGATTTCTGTTTCATATATTGTCAAATTCACTAAGTGATTTTCACACACACTGAACATTTTATCTACACTTCATGGCCAGTTCCCTAGTCATCTACCTATGAAGAAAATGCTCCACTTTTATTTTACTTCCTATTCAGTTCTTCGCCTAAATGCATCAGTTTGTTCAGAAATATCAGGTAATAGAAAGATTCTGAATATTTGAACAATGTGTCTGATATAAGTGTCTTAAATGAATTATCAGCCTTGATAGAGTTATTTTATAATAGAGTTCTTAATAAGATTAAAGTAAATATGATAATATTTCTCTTTAATAATTCAGAAGAAACCAGAATCTTAGAGTGGATTACATTCCACAATACAAGTATATATTATTATATAATAGCATTGCAAAAAAATTATTAAGGTGTTCTGGGTATTTTTGGATTCTGAATAAATAGGAGAATATGCTAATCTTCAAAACAGAAATGCTGTTTGTCTTTTCCGAATAATTCTGCCTAATTTAAATAATTTATGGAATATTCTGAGGGTTTACCTATCTGCTTAAGGCATTTTAGTGGTGAAAAGAACCCATCTCATTGCTTTTGTATTTTTTTGTTTGGTGAAGAATCTTCTGAAATTTTATATATTTTTAATAATAGAATGAAATTTTGCTTTTCTAAGCAGATTTTCCCAACATTGCCTTTTTAAAAAAAAATATTTATTTATTTATTTATGCAAGCACTGGGTACAGTCAGAAGTGCGGGAGGGTGAGAGAATTCACCAGAGCCAGAGGGGAGAGCAGAACAGGCAGACTGACGAAATACACTGCTGAGGGGAGCAGCGGGTGGCAGGAGAGGTCTGTGCGCCATGTGGGACCCTCGCCTGGCAGCCGGGGATTGAACCAGTGCTGCAGAGGCTGTGGGCAGCTTCGCAACCCAGCGCTCAACCGCTGCACCACCGGGGAGGCCCAACATTGCCTTTTTGTAATGTTGGAAAATGGACAATTAAATTGCCTATGATCTTCCTAATCATTTGCTGAAATAAGTATACTGACATGCTGTCAATTTCTGTGAATTCTGCTGTGTTGAAAAGAGAATAGACTTTGGGGTCTTAGTACTTGTGATTGAATGTCATTTAATGGATCTATGACCTTGGGGAATTCATATAGTATCCATGTTCTCCTTTTATTCTTGGACATTGTTACTTATTTTCAGCCTCCCTTGAAGATTATAGCATTTGTATGGAATATTTGCAATGCAGGTGGAAGTAAATACATCTAATAAAGGGTCAAAAATCTTCAAAAACTTAAAAATCAAAATTCTAGCAGAGCCCGTTATCCCACTTTTGGATATTTACCCCAAAAATACAAATTTTAAGAGATGGCTGCACACCCATGTTTATTGCAGCATTAGTTACAATAGCCAAGAGCTGGAAATAACCTAAGTGCTCATAGACAGATGGTTGGATAAAGAAGATGTGGTAGACACGCATTGTGGACTACTACTCAGCTATAAAAAACAAAACAAAACAAAATCCTACCATTGGCAAAAATATGGACGGATCTTGAGAAGATTATGCTTACTGAAATAAGTCATATCTGCACTATATAATTTCACACATGTGCTATATAAAAGAACAAAACAAGCAGAAATAAAACAGAAATAAACTTTTAATCGATAAGACAGTTAGTAGCTGTCAAGGAGGGTCGGGACTGGAGGGTGGGTAAATTGGGTCAAAGAGATCAATTGTATGGTGAAGGACTTTTAGTGGTAAACTTAATGTAGTATAGACACACTGACTTTTAAAGATGAACACCTGAAACATACATGCTGTTATAATGCATTGCTACTTCAATAAAAAAGCTCTGAGGGCCTCCCGGTGGCGCAGAGGGTTGAGCAGAGCGGGTTGAGCACAGTGCTGTGAGGCTGTACGCAGCCTCTGCAATGCGGGTTCCATTCCAGGCTGGCTAGGGAGATACCCACATAGCATGGCAGACCTCTCCTGTCTCTCCTGCTGCTCCCCTCAGCAGTGTATTTCAGTGACTTCTTCTTCTATTATGTTCCCTGCTCTGTCTCTGGTGAATCCTCTCACCTCCCGTGCCTCTGGCCTGTACCCCAGCTCTTGTAAAAAAAAAAAAAAGGCTCTGAGTCACTGGAGGGAAGATAGATGTTCATGTAATTGTATAGCCAGCCTTTATAAATTTATAATGAAAATATTTATAGCTTTCACAGGAAAACTGACATTTTTTTAGCTCATGTGTTATGGGAAGATAAGTCTGAAATCCAGTGACCCCAAAGTCTAAGATAGCAATAAAGTTACTTTTCTTAAGGAAAAACAAATTACTCTGGTCACAGTTTTCAAAGGTAAGTTAACTTCTTTTTATAAAATATAGAGTTCAGAAATTCTTTACTGCATATGGAAATACACATTTATCCTTGTTTCAGTGAAGTATAGAAATCAGTCATTTTTCAGTATATAAAACAAAAGAGAGTTTGGTTCAAAGACATTGGCTTTATCATAGTAAATAACATTTGAATAGCATGGTTACTTTAGAGATGACAGGCAGTTACTCCTGGGAGGGAAATAATATGTTACAAGTTTGAAGGAAAATGGATTATTCAAGATGTCATTTCATGAAAAGGAAATCATGTCTTTGATATTCAAAGCACTAAAAGAGAATTTAACACACTGTGCTATAGAAACCAGAGATATATTTGATGGTTAGAGAAGATAGGGTCTTAAGAATAAAATAAACTACCTTGTTTTTCTCTTTTATCACAGAAGATTGTCCATATAAAACAAATTGTGGGGAATTCAGGGAAAAGTAGCACATGCAAACCAGATTATATAATGAAAAATTTATAATGCTAAATGCACACAGGTTGTTGAATGATAATGGAAAGAGATGGGCAATTTTTTACATAACTATAGTCATTATGTTGAATATTACATCCCAAGTAATTATTTATTTGGTAAATATAACTGCATATTAAAATTAGAGTGTGCCTTTTGTGGGACTGTAAATTGGTACAGCCATTGTGAGTGTTCTTCAAAAAAAAAAAACCCAAAAACCAGGAGTACCATTTGATCCAGTAATCCCTCTTCTGGGTGTATATAATGGAATAAACTGAAATTACCATCCCAAAGAGATATCTGCACCCTGTGTTCATTGCAGCCATTTTCAGAATGGCCAAGATATGGAAACAACCAAAGTGTCTCTCAAGAGATGAATGGTTAAAGTAGATGTGGAGTGTGTGTGTGTGTATATATATACACACAATGCAGCATTATTCAGTCAAGAGTAAGAAGCAGATCCTGCCATTTGTGATAATATGGCTAAATGTTGAGGGCACTATGCTAAGTGAAATAAGTCAGATGGAAAAAGACAAGAACTATATAATATCTATATGTATATATAAAAAAACAAAGGAAACAAAACACTAGAAACAAAAACTAGAATGGTGGCCATCAGGGACTGGAGGTTGGGTAAAATGAGATGTAAAATGAAAAAGTTCTGGGAATCTAATGTACTCCTGAAACTGGATTCCTGTGGCACAAGCTGTGGGCAAAACCAGCTTTATCCTGCCATCTGAGCAGCAGAGCATGTTGGCTTTGTTGGTGCCACAGCCCCAGAGTGTACTGCCTGAGGGCCATTCTGCGCAGGCTGTTTTAAAAACAGCGGAAACATCCTAAGAACACCAGAAGTGGTAGGTGTTCCACCTCCAGCCATCCCCATTGCAACCTGTTGGGACGGTAGCTGCAAGCTTGTTCGGATAGTAGCTGCAAGCTTGGCTAGTACCAGAGTAAACTCTGGCAGTAGAAACAAACTGCAAACCCGCTGGCCCGAACCACTTGGAGGAGTACTGGGTCCTGCTGAGTCAGTTCCAGCACTGTGCCTCCCTAGAGCTTCAGGCAGAGAGGCCGGTGGAGTGCTGGGCCAACATGGCAGGTTCCCAGAAGAGTCCACCCTGCAGCAACTGGGGTCTGTGTTCCAGTGCTGCTGTAGGCAACCCCCCTCCCCCACTTCATTTGCTTTTTGTTACAGCCATTCCTGCTGAAAGGGGTATCGAGTACAGTGTGCGTCTAGTGCCACTGAGACCTGCTCTGATATGGCTCCTTGGAGACTACCAGCCCATGAATCTGCACAGACCTCAGGACAGGTCAAGTCTGTGCATGCATTGGCTTTTCCCTTTCGTATTTGGCACCTGGATCATAAATGGGTCAGTCAGGTTTGAACTCAATGGATCTATCAGGTTCAAGCTCAATTTCATTAATTAGTTATTCATATTGATAAATGGATGTGAACTGGTTGGTGCTAATTGGCACCAGTCAGATGCTTATAATTGAGTATGGTCAAACCAGGCCTGTAGAGTAGGGGGACCCTGAATGAAGATATAAGGTAGTTCAAAGAAGAAGGACTCAGCAGCTCACTTCTGAAGAGACAAGGATGTAGCAGACGACCTCACAAGAAGCATAAACTCTTTAGCAGACCCAAAGACCTCCATAGACCTCCAACCTCTATAGACCTGTACAGAGACCTGGCTGCTGCACATGTGTCTAGCCCTGCCTCTGAGACTACCTGCAAAGAGCACCATGGTCTGGTCCAATTTCTCAAAAAAAAAGAGCAGGTTGCACAAAGAGCTATTTTATGGTGGTGTAGACCAACAACTCACAGAGAGCTGTAGCACTTTTGTCTCCTACACACCTCCTGTTGGCCAGTGGTCACTTGCACCACTGACAAGTGGTAGCCAGTATTGTTGACAGGTGACTGGCCCTTTGACTGGCCATGTTTGAGAGCTGTCTAGTACTTCTGATTGTCAGGCCCTGCTCATGGTGCCGTTGCTTCCATTCTCATCTGGTCTGGCCTTCAGACTGTTGCTGTGGGCTGCTGTTGTGTCACCTCAGTGTCTCCCACCTATGAACACCTCCAGCTGCCACCATGAGTTGGGCCCTCGTACATTGCTGACTGGTGTGCCAATAGTTCTTGGCCTTTGTTGATGGGACAGTACCATCTTACATGAGTGGCCTTTGTTTGGGACTGCTGAACACTACAAGACACTATCTGGGGTGAGACAGCTGACCACTTTTGGCCTTAGAAACCTTTTGTGTCCCAGGTATTCTATTTGTTAAATGAATCCCATCGTTGTTCCTCTAGTCTGATTGGTCTTGTGATTGTTAGTGCTCGGGTGAGAACCCATGGAAAGTGACCTATTCTTCACCATTGGCACTGTCCTTTGGTGGTGTTTTAAGTATGGCTTTGGTACTGTCTTACTGCATGGTGACTATAGTTAGTAATACTGTCTCTTTTTCGCCCCAAATTATGTTTATTGAGATAAAGTAGGTTTACATCTTTATATCTGCTTTGGGGGTTATAGGTTCAAACCTCTACAGATGTATACTTTCACGCTCTGCTTCATCTATCATGTTCCATGGGGCCCCTTCCCTTTCCTGTTCCTCCCCTTCCCTCTGGTTGCCTTAGTTTTGCACTCAGATATTGAGTTTATTATTAAGTTAGTTTTGATTGACCCTTTGCTATGTTTCTCTGTATTCCACATATAAATGATACCATCAGGTATTTGTCTTTCACCTTCTGACTTATTTTGCCTAGCACTGTCCTTTCCAGTTTCATCTATGTTGTCACAAATGGCAAGAGTTTATTTTTTTTTTAAAGATTTATTTTTATTTATTTATTTATTTATACAAGCACTGGGTACAGTCAGAAGCGCAGGAGGGTGAGAGAATTCACCAGAACCAGAGCGGGGAGCAGAGCAGGCAGAAGGACTGAAGTACACTGCTGAGGGGAGCAGCAGGCAGCAGGAGAGGTCTGTGCGCCATGTGGGACCCTCCTCCAGTGGCCGGGGAGCAGCCAGGGATCGAACCGGTGCTGCAGAGGCTGCGGGCAGCTTTGCAACCCAGCGCTCAACCGCTGCGCCACTGGGGAAGCCCAAGAGTTTATCCTTTTTTATAGCTGAGCAGTGAGAGAGAGAGAGAGAGAGAGAGAGAGAGAGAGAGAGAGTGTGTGTGTGTGTGTATACATTACATTTTTCTGATCTACTCCTCTGCCCTTGGGTACTTAGGTAGTCTTATATACTTGAAGATTGCTAAAAGAGTGTATCTTAAATATCCTCGCCATATACACACCAAAAAAGGTAACTTTGTGAAGTGCCAGATGTGTTAATTAACTTTATTGTTGTAATATTTTTGCAATATCACCATAAAGCATACCATCACATCATATTCCTTAAATTAATATTACTTTATTTGTCAATTATACATCATTAAAGCTGGGAAAAATTAGGGATAGCTTGTTACTTTTTATTGGCCTCATATATATATATAAATCTGTTCACAGAGGGACAGGCTAAATAGAACCTATATTAAAGAATCCCTATCTGGAACTATTAAAAATTGAATGGTGGGTTCCATATCTTGTCACTCAGTCTACTGTATCAGTTCCATAGGTATGAAAGTATGAAAGTCTTAATTAGATACATTTTTAAAATGAATAATTTGTTTTATCCATTGATTGGAGGTCTGTTAACACATCAGAGTCAAGTCTGTTTGAATTTTGCTGGTTTTATTCTTAATAGTTGGCCTGGAATCTTTAACTAACATTTGTTATGAAGGATAATAGGTGTAGGCATGCTCAGGCTACCATTAACTACTGCTACATGACTTATCACGTTGGAATAAGTTAGTTAGGAATTGTCAAAAATCATTTGTAGTTTAGGTCTATTTCTCTTAAAGTGTCAGAATTACTTGGGAGTAATTATTTAAGATGTATGTTCTAACTAAGATGCTTAAAAATACAGAATCCAATTTCCCATTCCAGAGCTTCTTAATCAGTTTTACTTGGAATGGGGCCTAAGAATCTGCCCTTTAAATACACTTCTGAAATGATTTGTTTGTGCCCTCAAGTAATACCAGCCTTAGAATTATGAGATGATAATTCCCACTGGTGGTAAATTGGGAATGTAGTGTGACCACTTTCTTTTTTAAACTTGCATCTTCCTGACTTGGAAACCATTTCTGGATTAGCTAAAGTCTTTTGTCATTTTTCAAGTTGACCTTACCACACTATAGAGTTTAAAGACTAGGTTGCTCTTCCAGTGTCAACAGCATGGCTTTACAGTCACAAATTAGGAACAGAGGACTGGCCCAGATATTTTATTTTTTCTGATAGAAAAGAGATAGATTTTAGATTAACTATTTAAAAGCAAACCATTGTTTTTTGGGAGATTTCACTGAGCCTTAACTTGCTTGTATTTATCAACCTATTAAGTAATTGATTTGTTAGGTGACATAGAACACATTTTGCAATGTTTTATTCTTGGAAGATGTACTAAGAAATTACATTAATTAAAATTAAAATCTGTGTTTCTTAAGTATGTTCTTTTTAAGATCCAAGTTACTATTAGGTGATTCTAACTTAAGAGAATTTCTCATTATAAATATTATAACCTCTATAAAATCTCATTTCTTCCCCAAATCTCCCCCCAGGTGCCTGTCTGTCTCTGTCTCTGTCTCTCTCTCTCTTTATGTCTGTCTCTCTCTCTTCCCCCTTCTACATTGTTTGACCCAATGAAATATTCAGCTCTTTAATTTATCTTTTTATATCTTACTTCATTTTAATTTAAGAATAGAGATGTAGAAAATAAAGCAATATAGTTTCTAAGAAAGTTTCCATTTTCATTATTAAAATATGCAATTTTCTTTAAGTAGGATGAGAATACTGGTCTATACTTGTAAAACTTCAGTCACTATTTTGTAGGATACCTCCTCTTGATTTGCTGGAGGAGCTTTTTTGGAAGCTATAACTGTAATGGCCCCTTGACACAAGGCCCCTTGAAAAACCATGTAGTCACCTGTCAGAATCAGGAGGACAGTGAGAAACTTTGATTTCTAGGGAGAAGTTATGTTGATGCAATTATTAGTTTCATCTTTGTTTACTCCAGATCCACAAAATTTAACTTTTGATTCAGTACTTTTATTCATAGAGAATGAAATAGGCAGTCATGCCCTTTGCTACTAATTGCAGATGCCTAAATGTTACCTTTTTTTGCCTATTGTATTTTAGTCAACTTGAAAAAGAATATTTCCATTATATAGTATTGTCTATAGACTACCTAGACTGTTCTAGAATCATATGGCCTATTATCATTGTTCATTTTTTATGGAGTCTCATGGAATTTCATGTATGATAACATTTCCCTAAATTCACATTTTAATAAAGCAGGAAAAACTGATTCAGTTTAAGTGTATTAATACTTATGCTGCTGGAAACAATTGTTTTCTTAATTTCTCCACTTATTAAACAGATACAAATGGCTCTCTTAAAGAGGCATATGTGCAGTGAGTGTAGAAAAACATATATACTGTTTAAAATTTAGGTAAGGCATATTTTTAAAGTTTTGTTGTCCCATAAACTCTTTGGAATTGACTAGTTCATGTATAGAAAACAGTTTCTACCCTGTCATCCTAACTAGAAACTTATGGAATTGTGCTTTGTTCCTACTTTATTGTTGCATTTTAAACTCCAGCTTTTGCTTTACTAGTACATGTGAATAGTATATGATGCTGCATTTTGCATTATAATAAATTGCATATGAGATAATAAATTGACCAGAATAGGAAGTTTAAGAAATTAATAGGAAAGAAATTAGAGATAATTTGCTCAATGATCGAACTTAAAAAATCCTGTTTAAATAGATGGGAAGTTGAACAATATATATTTAATTTTTTATATGAGATATATAGATTCATATGCAACTTTCAGAAAGTGCTCTTGTTTTTCCTTAATGTATATGCCTCCTTTTGTATTGTGCAGTGACTAGACATTACATAAGATGGCAGTAGGAGATTATAAATGTTCCCTCTCAGGGTGATGAGTTTCAACAAGTCAGCCAATGAAGTATGATAAACATAATTATATAATAATGTCTTTGAATTGCTATATTTATTGCATATAGTATTTTCCTTTACTACCCATAGTCCTTTATAATGGAAGAAAGCTTCTAATTTTGAGTTCACATACATCTTTAACAAAATTATACGTAATATTACATTTTAGTTTACTTTTCTCCAGTTCTCTTAAATTTCCGTGACTATGACATAGTAGAGTAAACCCTGATTTTTAGAATTTTTTAGCACCTTAAACATTGAAGTATTTTATTGCCCACTGTAAACAGCATTCAAAGAGTATATTCCCAGAGATTAACAATTTCCTCTTTTTTTCCTAAGAGTTACTGGGTTGTATTAGTTTTTACAGCATACAGTATCTTAAATCTTAGAAAATTTATCTGAGATAAACTAGGTTTTCCAAAATGTAGTTATATATAAGAGGTTGACAGTAAGCTTTGTGTCTTTTACTGTTTCCCCAAAGAATGAACATCACTGCTTTGTGCTGTTTGGCATTTGAGGAGCCCACACATGCAAATGACCTATAATCTTTGTTTATTGGTAGAAAATGAAGAAAACTTGAACAGAAATATTACATTTGTACTAATATTTTGTGAAATAACTTCTATATTCAACACTAGTTCATAGGTACCAGAGAATCAATTAAAAGTAGACAACTCTGACATCTGTCCACCAAATTGGGAATGGAAACATTGACGCTATTTATATAGATTCTTTTTAGAATTTTTATATGGCTTTATTGTTATTCCCAGAACACTGTGGTCCATAAACCAATGAATAAATTACCATGAAAGAAATATTTCATTGATCTTGTTCAGCTATTACTCTTTATAATTGAAAAATAGCAAATCAGGATTTTCTTGGTTGGTGAGATATGCAGAACTTGGAAAGTGTGTATATATAAGTTTATAATACATAAATATACATAATACTGACTTAAAAAATAAAATTCCCCTGACATGTCTTTAAAAAAAAATCTGTGTAAAGAATGTGTGTTCAGAGAAAGTATTGTTTTCATTTTCAAACTTTGTATTGTCACACATTTATGTAAGTGTGCTTTGTTACAGCATGAGCTCTGCTCCTGTGATTTGGAAGTGTCCTACACACAAAGGATGTGTAAGACTAATCCCCTCTTGTTACCTTGCTCTCCCCAACCCCCCCACCCCCCAACTTTTTATCACTTATTTATTTCAAAAAACTATTTTTCTCAGTGCAGTTTTGTTATGAGTGTCTATTCAATTACAAACTTTGTTAAACAGTAAAAAAAAAAAAAAAAAAAAAAAAAGGGAGGACCTCCCGGTGGCGCAGCGGTTGAGCGCTGGATTGTGAAGCTGCCCGCAGCCTCTGCAGCACCGATTCGATTGCCGGACAAGGGTCCCACATGGCGCGCAGACCTCACCTGCCGCCGCTGCTGCCCTCAGCACTGTACTTCGGTCCTTCTGCCTGCTCTGCACCCTGCTCTGGCTCTGGTGAATTCTCTCACCCTCCCGCGCTTCTGACTGTACCCAGTGCTTGTATAAATAAATCTTTAAAAAATAAAAAAATAAATAAAAAAAGGGGAAACTGCATTTCAGTTCTCCCATGTTAGCTTTCTAGAGCTCTAAGGGGCATGGTATTTCTTCTAAATACAAAAAACATTAAGGATTTGGTGGTTACTTTTAAAATGCTCCTTTTGGGGATAAAGCTAGGAGCATAATAACATGTATGAAATTTCAGAGAATTTTGCTAAGTGAAATAACTCAGAAGAGTAAAGAAAAATATGGGATGATTTCACTCATTTGTGGTATATAAAGAAACAAAACAAATGAATAGACTAAATAAAATAAGACAAACCATTGGATTCTGATAACAGAACTGGGGTACCAGAGCGATGGGGTTGATAGAAGGGGTCCAGTGTCCTGTAGTAGAGGGTTATTAGTACTTTGGAGGTGAGCATAGTGCAGTAGCATAGACTTAGGGAAGTAGACTCGGTATTCCTAGAATATACAGTGTTGGAAACCAGGCTTATCTCAATCAGTCACTTAATCAATCAATTAATAGTACCAGGGGCCTACTTTTGTGTTGAACATCATGTATCTTAGACCCAATATAATATGTTAGTCCAAACAGGTATGATTTATAGGTATATTACTTGCTGCTCAATTTGCTGTGAACCTAAAACTGCTGGTGGTGTACAAGTTTTGTTCTTGTTCTATGGGTTTTGATAAAAATAGAATGTACATCAACATCCATCCACCACTGCCCTAAAAAATCCTCTTTGTTCCACTTGTTCATCTCCCTTCTTCCCCAGCCTCTGGCAACCACTAATCTTTTTACTGTCTTTATAATTTTGTCTTTCCAGAAATGTCATAGTTGGAATCATGTAGTATATGGCTTTTTCAGATTAACTTCTTTCATGTAGTTATTTGCATTCAAATTTCCTCATGTCTTTTTCATGCCTTTTTGGATCATTTATTTTTAGTGCTAAATAATATTCTTCTATCTGGATGTACCACAGTTTATTTTTTCTTTCATCTGCTGAAGGACATATTGGTTGCTTCCAAGTTCTGGCGATTATGAATAAAGCTGCTATAATTATCATTGTGCAGGGTTTAGTGTGGACATTAACTTTTAACTTCTTTGGATAAATTCCAAGGCATGTGTTGCTGGCTATATGTTAAGACAATGACTAATTTTGTAAGAATTCACCAAATTGTGCTCCAAAGTTGCAACACAATTTGTTTTCCCACCAGCATGAATAAGAGTTATTGTTCATACCCTTGTCAGCATTTAATATTATCAGTGTTTTGTTTTTTTTTTTAACGTTCTCATAGGTGTGTAGTATTCAAACTCAATTTTGATATCTGCAAATTGGTAGGTCTTAGAACATGTCAATAATTATAAGCCATAATTTAAGATGAAATTTTAAGGTATGATAGCTGTTCTTTTTAAAATATGAATTATAAAATTTAATTTATTGCTTTCTGATTATATAAACCTTATTAACTAATTTTAAAATAGAATACAGAATTTACTTTTATTCCTGTCCATTATGTGTTGTTTATTATTTCAAGTCTATATGTTAACCTTTTTGAAATTTTTTGTCCTAATTACTTAACCTTTAAGAAAATATTTTTCATGCTACAACAAACATTTATTTTTAATTTAATAGTTTATTATTAACTTTTACCCTATATTTTTGTTGAAGAGTTAGTAATAAAATATTCTCAGAGAGGAGGTTTAAATTTTGTAAAAAATTTCTTTGTTTCTATTTGTGGTATATTCAACATACCCATTTTATACCAATTCTTACCTATCTAGTACTGCATGGTTCCCAAAAATGTATCCACAATGAATATTCTTCAGCATCACTTAGGGTTCAAATCCTTCTGTCTTGGGCACAGAGGCATCTGTCATGAAGTCCAGTCTCAATGTCTGATTCATCATCTCAGTTCTGATGCCCTTTCTTTTGCAAAAAGTTGATCAAAACAACAAAAGTAAAATAGAGAAGCTAAGAAGGCTGCTGAAAACTCACAAGAAACACAAAACCAAAAAAGTTAATATGTTGATAGGGATCCAAGTTTCTCTTATTGAAGGAAGATTCTAGGATTAAATGTATAGGGGCTAGTTTCTAACTAATTCAAGAGTCAGAGGGGACAACTAGAGGAAAAAGACATTAATTATTTTTACTATAAAAGTCATTATGTAAAGAAAGGAATATAAGAATCAAATTATATATAAAAAGTCTGTGAACTTACAGAATTGTTCTCAGTATACCTCCTGCTTTTGTGTATGGGGAGAGATGATTTTAGAGGTTTTATGACCAGTTGAAGTTTTGATGATGACAAGAATGAGGATGATGATGAGAAATGGCTAATTTTTTTTGAGCAATTGAAATGCAATTCTTGGGCCACCCTGGTGGCACAGGGGTTAGAGACACAGCACTATTAAGCTATCAGCAGCCACTGCAGCACGAGTTCCATTCCCTAAGGGAGCAACCCACACGGTGCAGCAGACCTCTCCTGTCTCACCCACTGCTCCCCTCAGCGGTGTATTTCAGTAGATTTGCCTGTTCTGTTCCCCACTCTCTCTGGTGAATCCTCTCACCCCCTCTCCGCCCCCCGCACCTCTTGTCTACACTCCAGTTTTTGGTGCATAAATAAATCTTCAAAATCTTTTAAAAAAAGAAAAAAAGAAATGCAATTCTCATTATTCTGATAATTTAATTTACCCTTCAAGGTAAAGAGTACCTTCCACTTTAAAGAGGAGAATACTAAGATTCAGAAGGTTAAGTAACATGTCCAAGGTCACACACATGCAGATCCACTAAAGACCTGGAATCCAAATCCATGACTGCCAATCTCTAAAGGCTGTGATTTTCATGCTACATTAGGAGTCTTTTGCCCCGAGAATATTTGGGGAAAAGATCAGGTCCTAAGTAAGTTAATATTTTTAATATCTTTAGTGCTTCTTGAAAATTAATTTTTTTCTCCTAAGAATGAATGATTCTTGTGGCCAAGTGAGTAGAAGTAGGCATCCGGTTTTATAATGTTTTTTTGGGATAAATTCAAAACTCTGATCCTTAATGAATTCTTCACATGAGGAATTTCCTAGCTGAGAAAAGCACTTCTATGCAGTTATAACCAATCCAAAACTATCATATTCTTCAGAATAATTCTGCATCCTTTGTGAGTCAACTAAGGCATTCAAACTCAAAAATAATGATAGTTTTCCCCAACATTTTCCAAACAAATAGTTGAAGAACCTCCAGTTCTCTAGCCTTAAAAAGGCTGGTTCTGGGCCTCCCAGGTGGCACAAGGGGTTAAGACACAATCTATGAAGCTTCCGCACCCTCTGTGGTGCAAGTTCAATCCCTGGCCAGGGAGCTACCCACCTGGCACAGCAGACCTCTCCTGACTCGCCCGCTGCTCCCCTCAGCATTGTATTTCAGTCAATCTGTCTGTTCTGTGCCCTGCCCCACTGTCTCTGGTGAATCCTCTCATCCCCCCACACCTCTGGCCAGTACCCCAGTTCTTATATGCATAAATAAATAAATCTTTAAAAAAAAGGCTAGTTCTGATACTTACTAGCTTTGTTACCTTGGGCAATTGATTTAACCTCTCTAACCTTCTTTTCTTTTGTCTAATAGTAGCATAAGGATTGGATTAGTTAATGAAAGTAAAAGCACAGAGTGCAATAATTATTCATTCTTAATATTTTATTATTCAAATATACATCCCATTTACCTGGTTTCAGAGACTTTCACAGGACCATATTTGAAAATTAACTTTTAAGCACACTTTGAACTTCAAATGGTGATTGAAATACCAAAGCAAGAATGAAAACCAGTTAAAATGTATTGATATTAGTATAGATGCTGGAGCTGATATGAAAGTATTTGGTCTTTTTGCTCTTTGTAATTAGACAATACTGTTACAAAATGACTCTGCTTCAATGAGAAACCATTGTCACACAAAATCAAATGAACTGTGTGGCATTATGTCCCTTATTAGTGTTAAACAGCAAGCTGGCCATGGTCTGTGGGCATTTTAATCCCACAGGTACTCTAGGCCCTTCAACATCAAAGTTCAGTTACATTCCCATTAGTTTTTGATGCAGAATGTTCAACTTATGGGCTTCCTGCCTTGTCAGTCAGAAAGTACTAAATGAACTGCATGAACTCAGTTGAGTAAATCATTGATACTCGACACTTTCAGCAAACTAATTATGGTTTCATCATTCTAGTCTTAAAAAAGAAAAATTTCTTGTACAACTGTGAAAAATCTAAAAATCAATTTTTGTGGTCTGCAACTCAAATGCAGCCAATGTTATCAACTCTGAAAATACGTGAAATGATTAATGTGGCATTTCCAGAGTTTGCCTAGGAAGTAACACTAGGATGCCCTATGTGAAAGGGGCTATGATAAATTGGTAGTTTAGGGATATGGCACAGTGGGTGCTAAATGCCATTCCTTATGTGAATCCTGAGATATGGAAAAATTCTTTGGGCTTTTAATACTAAGAGGCGTTGCGTATACCTCTGTTTCCTCAATCGCCTACTGAAGAAATTTCAGTTTGCATATCAGAGGGAATCAGGTTAGCAGAAACATTGGAAGCCATTTTTATTTTTTAAGGATTTATTTATTTATTTATTTATTTACTTATTTATACAAGAACCAGGGTACAGGCCAGATGCGCGGGAGGGTGCGAGGATTTGCCAGAGACAGAGCAGGGAACAGAACAGGCAGATTGATGAAATACACTGCTGAGAGGAGCAGCAGGCGAGACGGGAGAGGTCTGCCGCAACCTGTGGGACCCTCGCTGGCCGGCCGGGATCGAACCCGTGCTGCAGAGGCTGCAGACAGCTTTACAGCACTGCGCTCGACCACCTGTGCCACCAGGGAGGACCATTGGAAGCCATTTTTAGTGAGAGATAGGAATTCATTCTAGGAACATGAATCCTTCAGAGACAGAATTTTCTTTACCTTTTGGTCACTTTGCTATACCTCCTTCAGTGAGGTCACTGACTTGAATTTTACCAAATTAAAAAAAAAAACCAGTGTAATAGTACTTTAATTAATTAACTAAACTTGACTGCCATATTTGGGTACTTGGCCTTGAAAGAGGTGGTAGTGTTTTCAGAAATGGAAAGCAACCTAAGGAACAATTTGGAGATTTGAAGGAATATTCTGTCTGGGCAATGATAAATAGTCTCATCTGTCAGCAATATTGGGATTGGAACCTTGGAGAAAGGCTAGTAAAAGAGGAAAGGTGGACTTCTAGATTTGTAAAATAAAAGTGTCTTTCAACCAAAAGTCAGTCCCACTCAAAGACCTTCTCAGCTGTGTGCACTTTTGTTTTTTTTCTTATAAATATCTTCCTACTAGTTCTAAGCAGTTGGTAATTGAATTACTTTGGTAATTCTGGCCTCAGACAGTCTTGACAAAGGTGGGGCCCTGTAAATCATGCCTTCACTGGCCTTCCTGTGCCTATATCTTTTTCTTTTACCTGAGACTCTCTTGATTGAATATCACTTTTGCTTCTCAGAGGCTTTGATTTTTCCTGGCATGGCTCCTAATGCCCTTCTGTTTGTTAACGCATTTATAATTATTCATATTGGATTAACTATCCCCCTGGCTTTCTGCCTTGTCTGGGCCAGATTCTGTCCCCACCCTTTCTGTATATCCCCTAGGGTCTAACTGTATTCTCTCAGGCAGAACTAATTCCTCCTGTAGCTTGATATCAACACCAATCCTGCATCCTGCCTTGCACTATATTTTCTTCTCCTTCTCTTTTTCTCACCTTTTCTTTCCAAACTAGTGTGTAAGTTCCTTAGGGAAGGCCTTATTTATATTTGTATTTCACAGGACTGTATATAAAATGTTCAAAAAGTATAAACTCAAGAATTGATATTTTTATTTCTTATTCTATCTGATAACTCAAATTACTGCATTTTTTCTCTGCAGCATTATTGAAGTATGATTGACTAGTAAAATTTGTATATAAGGTGTTTAATTTGATTTTAAATATATACTGTGAAATGATCACCACAATCAAGCTTATTAAGCTGTCCATCTATTCTCCTATTTATTTCAGGTGTACAAAGCAGAATTGTTAACACTAGTCACATTGTTTACATTAGATCTCTGGAACTTACTCATCTTGCACAACTGAAACTTTGACCAACATCTCCCCATTTCCTCTTTCTCCCAGCCCCTGGAAACCATTATTTTACTGTCTGCTTCCATGCGTTTGACTATTTTAGATCCCATATAGTGTTTGTCTTTCTTTGTCTAACTTACTCATTTAGCATAATGTCCTTCAGATTCTTTCATGTTGTTGTAAATCACAGTATTTCCTTATTTTTAAAGGCTGTATAGTATTTCATACTGTAGTGTAATATGCCACATTTTATCTTTCCTTTGTTTTCCAGTTTCATTGAGAAATAGTTGACATTTAACATTACATTTGTATTAGGTTAAGTTTTACAACATAATGATTTGATATATGATATGTATTATAAAATTATGACAAGTTTGATAAGCGTCAATTACCTCTTAAAGTTATAATTTTTTTTTTCTTGTGATGAGAACTTTCTGTGCTGTCCACTTTGGTACACACAGTAGTCATTTACTTGTCATCCAGACATAGTTGTCTTATTTGATTGTAAGTACACAAAGAGGCAAACCTGGCATCTTCAGCCTTGAAACATATTGCTGCATTCTACTGCATTCTTTTCTTATGTAGATCAATATAACTGCATAAATGTTATAATAATTAGTCTCCTTTTGAAATAAAATTGTTTTCTCAGGATCCTCTTTTGTTTGTTTCCCCTTTTCTTCTGCCAGTTTATCTGGCAGGTGACTAGATGAAGGTACATACATTTACTCCTCCATTTGGGAGAGACTGCATTTATTGAGTACCTACCATGTTCTGGATCACATGGGTGAGTGACTGCCTTACTTTCTCGTAGAAGAACTATCACAAATACTGGAAGCCCTTAAAGAATGGGAAGACCCACAATATGTCATAGTAACCTTAAAGTCCCTTCAGTAATACTCTGCTCTGTGGTGACTGGTGGTGCAGAGCACCACAGCATTCCTTAGGGAAGAGTTAGTTCTGGAGAAACAAGGCATGAGTGGAGGTATAATAATATAGGACTATAAATACACAATTCCAATCTAACAATTGTCTATTAGTTTTCCCCAGAAACTCCATGATCTTGTTAACCTCTTGTTATATATGAATATGCATAACTTCACCCAGCACCACTAAACCATCCTGGTAGCCTTTAAACTGATACTTAGATCCTCTACAAAAACCCTCCTTTAGTCTCTCAGTTCTAGACAGTCATGTTCAAAATGCCATTTTATTTTATTTTATTTTTTTTTAAAATAATAAATTTTATTTTTATATTCCCCCATACAACTGCACATGCCCCATTCTGACCCCAATCCCTCCCCTCCCGGCCCCCACCCCCCAAAAAGTGTCTCTGGTTCATAGTTTTTTGTTGATTTTGATTTTCACTTTCTTATAGTTATTCATTTTCCTGATCCCTTATTTAAGTTTTCTAGATTCCTGCTATGAGTGAGACCATCCGGTATTTTTCTTTTTCTTTTTGGCTTACAAAATGCCATTTTAATGCTCCATTGTGAATTTTTGTCTCATTACATTGCATTAATTTGCACACTCAGCCATCACTGGGAGCCTGAGGTAGGAGTCACACACATGCTATTCATCTGTGGCCATTAATAAGGATTATTTGTTTGACTGTCATATCTGCTGATTTTTGATTAATTGGGAAGATTGATAGCTCCTGCATGGCCCCCATCATCATTTTTTGGTATTCAGAGAATGAGAGTCACTTTATATATTAGCAAAAGGGACACCTGAATAGAATGATTCTGTTGACAATTGTAGGCACACTATTTTATTAGTATGCATAAATGGTATTTTACTCTTTATTTTAAACCCTTCATTTCTGCTTCTTTATTATTTTGAAAAGCAAAGAGTAAATTCATAAGTCAAATTATAAATATATTTTCTTCTCAATTTAGGTTAACTGATTGAATAGGATTGAATAGGACTTTTGTATTAGTGAACTATACCACCTTTAAGTTCTCCAGTAACATGAATGAACCACAGGGATTCTCTAGAACAGTTGAACAGTGGGCTTTAGGCATTGTCATTTGCGTATGCATGTCTGTGAAAAGAAGTGAGCATATATATACACCAGCACATATCCATTCATTTAATTATTGTTTAAATTTAATTTAATGGTACTTATATAGAATTTACTGTGTTCAAGCAATGTTACAAGAACTTCACAAATTTACTTTTTTCACCCATTCTTTTTTCTAAAATTTATTTATTTCTAATTGAGGTAATATTAGGATACCCCCATCAGGTATTACCACTGTAGTGCACCCACCACAACATCACCCATAGTCCACCACCATAGTCCATTTTGCTTTCTTTCCTCTTTGTTCTTATCCCTCTCCCCTTTGGGTGCTTCAGTTCTATTGTCAGCTTTCAAGAATTAGTTTTTAAGCTTGTCTTTATTTGACTTTTAGTTTTATTTCTCTATATTTGACACATTAGTGACACCACTGTCTTTCTCCTACTAACTTATTACACTTAACATTATTCTTTCTAGCTTCATCCATGTTGCTGAAAATGTCATGAGTTTTTTTTTTTTTGTTGTTGTTGTTGAGTAATATTGCATTGTGTGTATATACCATATCTTCTTGATCCACTCATCTGTTTTTTGACATTTAGGTTGTTTCTATAATTTGGCTATTGTAAATAGCACTGCAATAAACAACAGGGTGCAAGTTTCCCCTCAAATTAGTGTTTTTGAATTTTGGAGGTTGATACCTAGGAGTGGAGTTACTAGGTCATATCACAGATCTATTTTTAAGGATTTTGTGGTGCCTCCATACTGCTTTCCATAGGGCTAGACCTTTTTTCTCCACATCATCACATCTTCAGCACTTGTTTCTGATCTTCTTGATCAGGTTATTCTCACAGGTGTGAAATGCTATTTCATAGTGCTCTTGATTTGCATTTCCCTGATGGTAAGTAATGATGAAAGTTTTTTCATATGTCTGCAGTCTGTGTGTTTTCCTTAGAGAAGTGTCTGTTTAGTTATGCCCATTTCTTGACTGGGTTATTTGTTTTTTTATGTTGAATTGTAAGTGTTGTTTGTAGAACTTAGATATCAGTCCACTGTCAGATGTATGGTATGCAAATATTTTTTCCCATTCAGTAGGGTGTCTTTTCATTTTAGTTATGATTTCTTTTGCTATGCAGGAGTTTTGCAGTTTGACGTAGTCTCAGTTGTTTGTTAAAACAAATAGCATGAAAATGCTATTATAGCACAGAAAGAAAAAGGAAGGCTTATAAACATAAAATTCAGTAGAACTATACCAGAAGATTGACCTATAAATAAGTATAGAGTTGTTATCTTATTAAAAAGGCAAGAAAAGGGCCTCACTGGTGGTGTAGGGGTTAAAGTTTCGGCACTATCAAGGTTTGGCTAGCCACTGTAGCTGAGTTTGATCCCCTGCCAGGGAGCTGGCCCATGTGGTGCAGTAGATCTTTCCTGTGTCACCAGCTGCTCCCTTCAGCAGTGTGTTTCAGTAGATCCACCTGTTCTATTCCCCACTCTGTCTCTGGTGGATTCTCTCACACACCCCCCCACACCTTTGGTTTGTACCCTAGTTCTTGTATGCATAAAAAAATAAATCTCAAGAAAAAAAAGCAAGAAAAGTTTAAGTTGCACTATTCTTTCTGTTAAAAATCATTTTTTTTCCTTAGCCAATTGCTGCCAAGTTATATTTAATCCTTAATTTATATCTTTTTTTAAAGATTTATTTATTTATTTATACAAGAACTGGGGTACAGTCAGAAGCGTGGGAGGGTGAGAGGATTCACCAGAGACAGAGTGGGGAACAGAACAGGCAGACTGATGAAATACACTGCTGAGGGGAGCAGTGGGCGTGACAGGAGAGGTCTGCAGCTCCATGTGGGACCCTCGCCAGCCAGGATCGAACCAGCGCTGCAGAGACTGTGGACAGCTTCACAGTGCGGCACTCACTGCCTGCGCCACCAGGGCAGGCCCCCTTAATTCATATCTTTTGGTTAAGGCCTATAGGCTCGTTTCAGAGTTAACAGAAGGACACACCCCATTGCTTCTCTCTTGACACTGCTGGGCTGGGATCTGTTACTTGATTCCATGCACTAATGAGCCATGAAATATTATTCTTCTGCTAATTTAACTCAAGGAGGTCATTGGGGATTTGCTTAAAAAATTGAGAGATGACTAGAGTGCTTAGCTTACAAATTAGCTCACTGAAATACATGAGATTTTTCTTGGGAAAAAAAAAGTCAAGAAAGTTGTATGCAAAAAAAATTTCATGTTTTACACAAATAATTTTCAGGTAAGTATTATGTTATTGAGTGACTAATACCTAAAGTAGAACAATAAAGAGCGATTTTACAAAAACAATAAAGAGCGATTTTCTCTGTAAATTGTAAGGCCTTTGTAGTTTTTTCCTTTCTAACAAATATGAGCCAAAAATCTCACTTTAACAGTTTGATATTTTTCACTTTCTGACTTAAGACTATTTTATCTTTTTTTTTTTACAGTTCAGGATAATTAGTACTATTATGTCAAAAAATAAATATATTTGAATACATCAGTAATTAAAATATCACAGGAAAAATTCAAACTCTGTTTGAATGTATTTACTTCATTAATTTTTTTTATTGAAGTGGCATTGCATTATAAGTTTATATAAGTTTTAGTTAAGCATCTTTAAAAAAATCAGTGTGGGGGCCTCCCTGGTGGCACAGCGGTTGAGCACTGGGTTGTGAAGCTGCCCACAGTCTCTGCAGCGCCGGTTCAATCCCCGGCCACCAGGTGAGGGTCCCACATGGCGCGCAGACCTGTCCTGCCGCCCACTGCTCCCCTCAGCAGTGTATTTTGTCAGTCTGCCTGTTCTGCTCTTTGCTCTGGGTCTGGTGAATTCTCTCACCCTCCTCCGCTTCTGACTGTACCCAGTGCTTGTATAAATAAATAAATAAATAAATCTTTAAAAAATAAAAAAATCAGTGTGTATATATATGACATTAAGTTCATCATCAAAAGTTCAATTTTAAATGTAAATATAAGTAGAAAAATAATTTTAAGAAAAACTACACTAAATCTAAATTGTATTACATCTTCCATAATGCAAAGAAATTTTTGATAGCTGTTGATCAATGCAGAATGAGTGGCATAATTGAATGCATTAAGTTTATAAATTATACCACTTTTTGTAGAATGCATTCATTCTCCATTTTCAATAAATTAAAAATTTTAATTTTCAAGCAAAAAGCAAATGGCACAAAAACTCCTTGAGTTTAATACCCTGACTCACTCATTTTCTATATTTTTCAAAGTAATTCCTGCATGTGAAAAATTGAATAGTATATTAATGAAAAATTGCTATCCTTTGCCTACCCCATCCCACTCCAAATACCCAGTTTCCTTTCCCACAGGCAACCATTTTTATTGGTTTTGGCTGTTTCTTCTGGTATTTTTCTCCATATTACTGATTTTCCATCAAAATAAAGCAATCCGAATTGGTATTTTCCATTCTTTCCCCACACTTCAGTTTCCTACTTAAATATCCTTCTGATAAATAATTTTGGGGGCACATTAGTATTATTACAACTGTGGAAATATTATTTACTACAAAAGCCAGTAGTAGTCTAATACATATTCTTTTTCATAATTATTTTCTTTATAGATAATTTCCCCCCTATTTGTATTAGTTTTCAGTGTACCATCTCTCTGGCTCTATCAAATGCTTATCAATATTAATTTCTAAGTGGAATATTTCACATATTCTATGAATTTCCTTAATTGTAAAATTCAGTATCAGTAGTTTCTTCCAATCTACTTTTCCTATCTAGATTGGTTGTTCCCTTGGCCTGCTGACTTCTGTCTTCCTAGGACATTCTTTTGTAGATGTATCTTATGTTAACTCTACTGTTTGCTAGGTTTGGTGACTTCATCATTTTTTCAGATTGTTTTATCTTTTTCTGAAGGATATTCTGCCATAGCTTCCTGGGAAAGGCCAACTTTAAAAATTCATTGCAAATCCAAAATTTCATTTACTTTTCCCTCATAGTTGATTGATAGTTTGGTTAGATATTGTGTTTTATGTTACAGTAATAGTCCCATAACATTTTAAAAACAGATGAGATTGGAACTTGTTCTTTTCTGTTAGATCAAATACACTTCTCTCTGTACTTTCTATACCCAATATATATAGAAGCTTCTCATTGACTGATGAATCTCCTGTTATTATATTGGGCAGAAAAGTAAAGTGTGGGGAAAGAATGTAAAATACCAATTTGGAAATCCTTACATTGTGGTATTCTCCCTTTTTTATTCTTTTGTTCATTTTGGTAGTGTCTCAGGAGGCATGGATGAATACTGGTGTGGTGATTCCATACTTTTAATTAGGCTTTCACTCTCCCTCATTGGTCTCACTCAGAAATGTATTTATCCTTTTTGTAAATTCCCTTAGGGTTTGGCACTGTGTATGCAGTACAATCTTAAGCTCTTAGAAGACAGGACTATAGTTTCCAATTATGCATTATATGTTTATTAAGAGTTTCATAACTGGTGAGCTGGAACCTACTGGTACACCACAAATGAATGTAGGTGTTAGATGTTGATCTCTCCATCCTTGGGGGTTGAAGTGTGGCCTTATGCATTCTATTTATCCCAATGTGCCCTGCAAACAGTATTTTCTATAGGACATGCATTGTATTCTTTGGTTAAAGCATTCATAATAGTGAAAAAACTCTACCATCAGTTTATTCATAGAAAATAGTATATATTTAAATGTATTTTGGGTGTTGGTAACTAGATGAATTTAGCATTGCTTTACATTGTCATCTTTTGTTTAGTTGTAATATAAATTCTGTCCAGCTAAAGGATATATTCTAAGGGATCAGGCTATGTATTAAATACAAAAGTAGGAAGTGTTTCCAGATTGTGTGGACTGGATCCAAAAACTAAGAAGGTGGAGAATGAGATTGCCTTTAGTTCATCTAGACCAGTCTTCTGCTTTTCCTCTTTTTTATGTGTCTAACCCATTTTTCATTCTCTTCTATGGTCCTAGTTAAAGTGCCCAGTGGAGACTGATAACCAACTTTCACTTTCATATTCAAACTCCCATGAGAAACTGATCCGCCCAGTTTACATAGTTTCTAAACAGCTGCAGTAGTTTCTCTGGAGAAAATGATCAAGCCAAAGTCAAAGAGTTTGAACATGGCTTAGTGGATTATTCTTTCCCATGGGAAAAGAGAGGTTCTTATAGAGGACTTAGGATTTAGCAGATGTTGCAGACATTTTCATTACAAGCAGTAATTCTGTTATGCTTTATGACATCTGGGGTATTTTTCACTACAAATTTCCTATCATAGAAGTCTTGGGAAATTGCGGTTGAATTTATGTATTATTTTCACAATTAAAGAACTGAAAAATATTTTTTGAATAAAATGGAATTTTTTAAGGAGGGAACATTTAAAGTCAACTATTTCAGAATATGGGTGATGAATCTGTATGAAACAGCTTCTGGTTAAATTGAAGTATGGCTATATAGCAAGGAAACCATTTATCTTTGTGTGACTTGTGCAGAGTTCTGAAGGCAGTGGACTGGGGAGATGGAAGATGGGTGAAATGAGAGGTAAAGGAGCCAAGTATCATAATCACCCTTAACAAAAATGTTAATGAGATAAGGTAGGGAAGTGGGAATTGGAGGAAAGGGGATATCATTGATATTAAGGATGCATATTGGTAGAAGATGGTGTTTATTGGTTTGGTCAGAAAGGAGAATGTAGGAAATAAGAAAAATACCATGTTTTTGGTTTGAGCAAATGAGTGGATGATGTAATTTGCTGAGATAGGGAAGGCAGGAGGGGAGAGGTGGATTTGGGGGAAGACAGTGAACTTAGAACTTAGTATTAGACATAATTCATCTGTAGATTCCTGAAGACAATCCATGTAGTTGGGTATATGTGTATCTAGCTAAGGAAAACTTTCTACCAGAAATGAGGACTTAGAGTCAAAGTTAAAGGTATTTTTATTTCTGGGAATAGCTTTTGATGCAGAGATATATATGATATATATATATATATATATAGTTTTAAGAATGTTTGGAATACCTTATTTTCTTAGTATCCATTTAAAAAATGGCTAGTTATACATTTAAGCATGACATGTTGACAACAGCATTATTCTTATTTTCACAAAACTTTTTAAATTGATGGATAACGTATACATAGAAATTTCAGTGGATTTTTCACAAAGCAGAACACTCCTATAACCAGCACTCAGATCAAGAGCAGATGTGGGGAGAACACAATAGAGAGGGGTTGTTCAGTGGGCTGTATTAGAGAACTGTGGGTGGCTTGGGGCTAGGTGTGGTGTGAGGAGATGCATCTGAATTATATAGAGTGTTACGAACCAATAAAAAAATAAACAAAAATAGGGGCCTCCCTGGTGGTGCAGGCGGTTGAGTGCAGCACTGTGAAGCTATCCGCAGCCTCTGCAGTGCGGGTTAGATCTCCGTCGGCCGCAGAGCAACCTACGTGGTGCGGCAGACCTCTCCTGCCTTGCCCGCTGCTCCCCTCAGCAGTGTATTTCAGTCAGTCTGCCTGTTCTGTTTCCCACTCTGTCTCTGGTGAATCCTCTCACCCTCTCCCACATCTGGCCTGTATCCTGGTTCTTGTATAAATAAATAAATCTTAAAAAAAAAATAACAAGCCAAACAGAAACAAACTCTTAGACTGTAAGAACAAAATAGTGATTACCAAAACGAATGGGGAGGGGGTGTGGATAAATGATGTAAAAGGGTCTATTGTATGGCAATGGATGTAAAGGCGTTTGGTGATATGTATAATGTAGTATAGATATAGATATATATGTGATAGATAGGTCTTGATATATGCCTGTACACCTGAAAACTGTATGTTAATTCAATAAAAAATTAGAAAATACATTATAGCATGTAAAAATAAATTCCTGTGACCTGTGTATTTCACTCTATGTAAATTAAATTATTAAATTAGTATATGCCTGTTATATATCATAGAATAATATGCTATTTAATACAGTAGAGACTTTTGGGATTATGAAGTTCAATGCCATTATTTAACAGATGATAAACTAAGACACAGAAAATGACTTGAGGATTATTATGGCTAGATTATAATCATTGTGTCCTGATTGCAAATCTGGGGGCTCTTTGTCTCCATTCTCCTATGAAAGTGGAGTCCATCTCAAAATTTGTTACTAGTATTTTATTTTTGTTAAATAGCCATACTGTTTACTAAAATGTAAACTCCCCAGGGCCAGGGAATTTTGTGTTTTGTTCACTGATCCTTTCTTAACACCTAGAACTGTGCCTGCCCTTGAAAAGGCCTGCAGTGAATGTCTGTTGAATGAAAAAAAGAAAGAAAGAAAGATGTATTTATTGAGATCACAGAATTCGTACTTAAAGGGTCTCTCTGGTGGTCCCTAACTATTTGGAGGTTAAAGAAGTAGATACACAGCATTATAAACACCGTGTTGGTTTGGTGTAAAACTTAGAATTCCCTATTCTGTTCTTTGTTAACATTTTGATTCCATTAGTCAGATAGATATTTCTTTGTTTTAGTTCTGACTTATAGATTACAACTAGAGCTAGAGACTAAGTCTTTAATTAGTAAGCTTAGTGAAAAAGATTTTTTTCTGATATAGTGCTTATTTGCTCAAATGTTTCCTTTAAAGCTGTACAACAATTGATTCTCTTGTGATATAACTGAAAACTGAGTATATCTTTTAAACATTCAGTTGAAAATAACTCCAGATCCAGTTTTAGTCAAAGAACCAGATTGTCAGATTAAAATCTGTGCTGTACCTCGTAACTCTCCTATTATTTTCTGTAACCATAGAAATGCATTTCTAAATTATTCCCCAAAACTTCTTATAATATCCAGACTGCAAAACTTTAACACTATCTCCTAGATAGATAGCTTTTATCAATATCAAAGCTCTACTAATTTGAAAAGATGTTCAAATTTGTGTTGGTACTCTGGCTCTATGTTCTAAAATTTATTTGAAAGAAATATTGTTGGTCTCTGTTGGCTTCTAATCCTTTGTTTAAAGAATTAATAAAATGTTGACTCAAGCAAGATTTTTTGGTCTTAAATTTGTTATATTCTTGTTTCTATGAATATTGAATATTCCAGGTGCCAACACTCCTTAAGAGAAAACACAGAGGAGAGAAGAAAATGTGAGCTGTAGACAGGTAGCAGTGTGGATCTGTCCCTGTCCCCACATAGGAAGTCAACAAAAACCTCCCAAGTCTATAGGCTCTCATGTGTGGAACTCAACCTCCTGAGCTCCCTTAGAGGCAAACCAAATGAGTGACGGGGGTTTTACCCCAAGATCACCTTGTAGGCTGGTAAGATGGAGAGTTCAACTACAAAAGTCTCATCTTCATTTCTCAATTACCTATTTAGAAGGCAGTTTCACAATTAGGAAGGAAACATTTTTATCAGTTTAATTAAACAAACATTCTTTGCTGCTCTATTCTCTTAATATTTTCTGTTTTCTACTACTTCTAGAAAGAAAACAACAGAAAATGTGAAGAAATAATTTTTATTTTGGTTATTTTATTCCAGATATGGTAAGGAAAACAATATGGATGAAGGGTAGTAGAACTATAAATATATCTCTTTGGTAAATGATATGATAATGAACTTTTTCTGTAGATGGTGCAAGGGAAGCATAGGAGAAAGTGTACTCCTGTTGCCAGGTTCTGTAGAATGAATGGGTGCTCTAGCACCTTGCTCCTACGGTTTGGTTGGCCTCTCTCCACCTGGCTCTTGAAATATATAGATCTTCTCCAGTACCTGGGTTCTACAAAATGTGACTTTGTCAGCCAATCATTCAGCACTAGTAACTTTTGCCGTACCCATTGCTTTTAGCCTGGGGTGCTTATTTGATGCAGACTCCTGGAGCATGGGAAGTATGTTCAGCATCCAGGCTGTCCAACATGTAAGTTACCCACTGTCTGGCTTCAGCAGTCCAGATGGTATCTCCATTGCCTCACCTATAATATGTGATTTCTCCAGTGTTTGGCTCCACATGAACTGCTTCCTTAGTACCTGGCTTCTATAACAGGTGCTGGTGCAACATCTAGCAACCAGCAACCACCTCTGGTACTTCTCAGAGTACCAGTGGCTTTTCAATGTAATGCCACCAGGAAGACACCTTTTGAAGGTTTCTCCCGGCACTCTCTTGGAATGCTTTTTAGTAAGTTCCAAGCATAGTACCTCTTTGTGGGTACTTTTCTCAGTGGACGGATTTTCCTCAAGTTCTGGTGTTACCTCTCAATGACTTCAACATTGACTGAGCCACACTTATGTTACATCTTATTTCATCAAGGTCTGGATTTTAGCCCTGATTCAGAGTAGACAGCATGTCTCTTAGGGGTAGTGACTTCTTATATCTGCTATTCCTATATTCTTTAGAGTTCTCTTTTCTTACTAGCCAATTCCTCATTCTGTCAACCCCCTGTTTTAGTTAATAATTCCCTATATGAAACTTTACCTCATAAAATTACTGTGTGGATCATCTATTTATACAGTCACAAAGAATATGTCCTGGTATTGATTATTCTTTGCCAGTTTTTTCAGAGATATGATGATATGCTTTTTCTTTTTGTCAGTTCAAATCTTATTTTTTATTTCTGTAAAGTTTTTTTGAATGAAACTTTTAATATTTTCTATTACCTCTATTTCCATTCTCTCAGCAATATCAGTTATATGTACATTGGAGTTTCTTTGCATTCCTTAGGTATTTTTCACTTTGATTTTTAATAATTTTCACTTCAGCTCTTTTTTAAAAAAATTCTTTCAATAGTACCCTTTGTATTCCTGCATTTTTTCATGATGTGTTACATGACTTTATTTTTCTTTCTCATTTCTTTTTTTTTTAAAGATTTATTTTATTTATGCATACAAGAACTGGGGTACAGGCTAGAGGTACTGAAATACACTGCTGAGGGGAGCAGCAGGCGAAACAGGAGAGGTCTTCTGCGCCATGTGGGTTGCTCCCTGGTCGGGGATTGAACTCTTGCTGCAGTGGCTGCAGACAGCTTCATAGGTTGTGTCTTAACTAACCCCTTGCGCCACCAGGGAGGCCCTCTTTCTCATTTCTTATGTTCATTTGCAACTTATCTTAAATTTTGTTGTTTCACTAAGTCTTCCTTGATCTTGCATGATTCTGTTTTGAATTCCTACTTTATCGAGGCATTTGTTTTATGTAGTATTTTATACTAATGGTTTATATTTGGTTACTTTTTAAATCTATTCAATAGCAATACTAGCATGAATATTCTGCATCTGTCATTTTTCACTCTCCTTTTATTTTTCTCTTTCTATAGTCATATAAATCTTGTGTTGGTTCTCATTTAATTGTTACACATCTTTAGATGAATTGAATTTCCCCCAGTCGAGGAAACTCTATTTAATTTCCTTATCAAACAGGCTTGTGTGTTTATACTTTCTATTAACCTTGATTTCCCTTTAGCTAACAGAGCTAAGCAACTTTAGGTATACTCACAAAACAGTGTTTTTCTTCTACCTCATCATGAAACTGCTTTGCAAAAGCGTGTAATTCCCTAGTCTTCCCTCTTTCTCTTGCTCTCTCTGGGTGTGCTGCTAACTTTGAATGAAGATTTTTTTCAACTTTGTCAGAGATTTGCAGACATAGAAGTCCTGTCTTACAAGTTCCTCATATTTCAACACAACCTTGCTGAGCTTGACAGCCCTTTCTCATTTTGTAGTTGGAAACAGAGTATGCATTTCTGTCTCCTGTTCTCTTTTGGAATGACTTCCAGTGGCAAACAAGTATGTCTTTATGCTGATGTTTTAATACTAAAGATTTATAAACTAATGGTTGCACTATGGTGACTTCACCTGAAGGGGGAGATGCTATACTTCCAAAATACTAACAGTGATGTAAACCTATAAAATATATATTAAAAAACATAAGAACTTTCTAAAGACAATCAAAATGTGTGTAATAGCCACACTTAGTCTTTGGATGGAGTGCTAAACATTAAGTTCATTTTGACATGCATTAATTTAATAAATATGGATATTTCAGTTGTGATACCATTTTTCAGTTCATCTAGTTAGATGAAACTCAGAGAACAGTGTCTATTCTGGTTTGTTGTCCACATCTTGTTGTATAATTTTGGTTGTTGTGATATCTTCTGTGTACTCCATAATAGTTTCCTGTGTGGTTCTTTCTTGAGTCTTTATTTTCTCATTTTAGATCCCTTATTATTTGCAGTGGACCCCCAGACTACGATCCTATATCAGTGATCAAAGTTCATACTGAAAAAATGCTTTGCTTCTTTTTGATATGGTTTGAGAATTTCAGATAGTTAAAGTCCCTGTGAATTTAGAAACAGACTTTATAATTTACTTGGCCTTCAGGTTTTCTCTGTAGCCAACTTCTTTTTGTCTTGATTCTAACTTCTCTCACTAGTGGCTGCATTTTCTGTTTTACCATATCTGCATTGTCTGCTACAGTTAGTTTTACATCAGTGGGAAGATTGTTTAAATCCCTCCTAATGGAAATAGTCACTTCCAATTTGGCACATAAATTATGTGGTTCTCCAACTTGCAGCATGAAGGTATATCCCTAACATCATTGACCTCCTCTACATACCTAACAGGAGCATAGGGAATAGTAGAGGATATATTAGTATTCAACTATTTCCTGTTCATTATTATAAATTATATTGCTTCTTCCAGGTATCAGTGACACTTTGACAGAAAAATTCTGGTGATAATACAAATTAATGACTTTAGATACTGGAATTTTAGACTCTTTAGCAGGTTTGTGGTGGATATATTTTCAAAGGGATAGGGTTTGTGTTTTATTTTATTAAACAGGCAGACAGTTAATGTCATCCATTTGTAATATTCTGTAGGGTGACCCGAAATCCAAAGACTAGATTTTTCTCATTGATGGGATGTGAATGGACTGCTGAGACTGTTTCATAGGGGGAGAAAATAAAATATGATACAACAAGGACAAGTTATGGAAAAACCCTGTGAACAGATTCATTGTTGCATAACATAACTCTTGTAGGAAACTCTAGCCCTTTGGCTGTACCATCTGGAAAGTTGCAAAGGTATTATTCTGAGAGGTAATTGAAAAGACTGTTTAAGAAAGAGTCCATTTTTATGTGTTCTTTTAGATACCTGTTATACAATGTAGGTTTAATAAATAGTACATAAACTGTTACCTCTAGGGAAAAATTGCATTTTAGATCTCTATTTTCCCTGCCACAGAACAGAATGTGAAACTAGTGTGTAGGAGATAAGGATTTATTCAGCAATCCCAGCTGTACACTTTACATGGTGCTGGAGTATTAATAGTGGATATCTTCTGTTTTGGGGAAAATCAAAACAGTTCTTTTAGAGTTCATTTTCAGACTTTTACCAATATTCTGTTTCAGCTCTTTTTCAAGTGTGTCTGTATTCCCTGGTATGTGTTTGTTTATTGAGAAGCATAAAAATGCTAAGATTTAAAATACCGGAGGATTAGACTCCAGTAGTTCATTAAGTTAGTAACACCTAGAAGACTGTTCATAAAGTGATTTCCATAATAAAACCCATTCATTTGGATAAGATGTAACACATCTGTGAAGAACAGACCTATAACCTCTGGATGGCCATGAATACATAATTATGGGGACTAGTGTAAAATGAAAACAAAGTCTCTTGGAAGACTCATGTGTGGGGTTCCTCTAAGTGCAGGGCACTGTGCACTTCAGTAGGTCTCATGTGTGAAGCTACCCTTCCTTTTTGTGCTTACGTAGGGTGCCAGGAAATATTCTGATCCTCAGGCTGTCTACCCATATTCCTCCCTATTCTATTACCCACATGTCTGCCTTTCTATCTTATATCCTTATACTCCTCCCTGGTAAGATACGATTACCCCTAAGTTATTAGTCACTATAATCTTTGTTAGGTATGAATTTTGTAGCTGCTCACAACTGAGAGGTTTTCTATATGGAGGAGTGGAGATAAGACTGTGGTGGTAGAGAGGGGGTGGGAGGCTACAGGATGCTGCCCTGGCATGGGCATCTTCAGTAGCAGTGGCAAGGAGGCATCCTCTTGAGGGTGGGATTCCCGGCACAGAAAAGATTTTACGTTTTGCTCTTTTGCATGGGTTTTCTGTATGGGTGGCCCCTTTCATATTGAGTAGGTGGTGGCCTAAATTGTTGAGTTTGGGTATGTGTATGCATGTGCTAGGGAATTATAAGTTAGAGGGATTAAAGATTAAAAATGGTACTGTTCTGACCTGCAAATTCTGGCTTCTTCTTTTATGCCTCAACATATTCTGCAGCAGTTTACTCACTTTTATGCCTCACAACTCCAAAGAGTGCCTCAGATAAGTTTTCATCTTGTCTTATAAAACATCGCCCATTGCTACAGAACAGAAGTTGGATGTTTTCAATGTGAGAAAACCTAAACTTTAACAGTGAAACATCAACTATCCATATATCTATGGGGTGCATAAATCATGTTAATTTCTTTTATCAATATATATAGAAGGACAGGATATCAGTTCCTGTTATCACTATAACGCTGCATATTATAACCAAAAAAAAAAAAAAACAACCCTCAAAAGTTTGTAACAATAATTGTTTATTTAGCTCATAAATTTGTGGTGTTGCCTGGTCATGTCTGTGCTTTGCAGGGTTTGCTCTTCTGTTTATGGCTGGCTCCACATGGCAGCAAGGCAACTCTGTTGTACCTTGGTTCAGCTTGACCCCATGATGGGTAGTCCACAGGCTGTTAGTTGACTTAGCTTTAGTCCATGTGTCTATTGTTGTTAGCCTGGGTATGTTTTCATGGCAATGGCAGAGGGCAGCAGGTGGGCAGAATCATAGAAACACTTTTTTAAGCTTCTGCTTACATCACAGCTGTTAACATCCCATTTGCTTAAGTAAGTTGCAAGACCACCTTAGATCTAAGGGGTAAGGAATGGATTCTGCCATTTTAGGGGGCAAAACAGGAAAGGCACACAGCAAAAGATATATGTTAAAGGGAGGAGTGAAGAATTATGCTCATACATACAATCAGTTTACCACAGTCTGTAATTTGGACACTTACCAATGCTTCTAAAAATCTGTCAAAGGACTTGTTAAACTATTGATATTTAGATTAAAAGAACATGCTATTTTTGTTCTTTCCACATTTTCCAAGCTTTACCATTGATCACTCAGAAACCCTTTTAATTTATTTTTTCGCAACCCCAATCCACTATTCTGTGACTTGCTTTGTGATATTAGAATTGAAACCTGTAAACCTTTCTCTTGCACCAGCTGGCTTGATGTTAAACTTTGTCAGTAGAGGGTGTCAAATAGCTAGAAGGACCTTGTTGAGGTGATTGTGGCAGTAACCTTTCAGGTTCCAGTATTTCTTCCTTTTTATTCATTGTGAAAGTCAGTGTTTTGGTGCGTATGACCCAGTGGGACTCTCTGCAATGGTCCTCAGGGACAAGCTCTTGCCTCCCACCTAGAGGCTGTGGCAGCTCTGCGCACACCATTCTCAAGTAGAAATATCCCTTCCTGGCAGGTATACTTCTATATACAAGGTGTGGTCTATGCTGTTGACAAGTTTCTTCCCCTCTGACAGATCATGTGGTAGCTCTGCCCTTGTTATTCTTAGTTCTTTTTTCCTGCATCTCCTCAGCTTAGTAGTTGCTTTTTTGCAAGTACTGTTTCTGAATCCCTTAGACTAGGACTTGGTAAACTGTGACCAGTGAGAAAATAAGGGTATGCCATGTATACTTATCAAATTAACTAAAAACTCAAAATCATGAGAATGCCTAATTATTGGAAAGTTATGGGTAAATAGCTATTCTAATACCATGCTGGAATGAGTGTACTAGCTTTTGGAAGGTAAAATACAATGTGTGATTATATATGTGGTGAAACCCTTAAAATGTGCATGTACTCCAGAGCTCAGAAATTATTACTATTATAATAAAGTATGTGTAAAGACATATGGGTGTGTTTATTGTGATTCTGCTTATTGTAAAGATTGAGAAAGCTTTAAATTCCAATAGTTGCAACTAGCTAAATATTTGTTTAATATCTATGAATTAAAATACTCTATGCTCATGTTGAAGAATTGCATTCTTTAAAATGGAAAAATAGTCACAATGTATTTTAATTTTTTATGCTTGTAACAAAATATATTTTAGGAGTTTTCAAAGAAGGATAATCACTTGAGACTGGTAAGGTTTGGCTGTTTTCCTTACTTTGTTCTGAAAGTTTCTCAGATTTAAACATTTTTTTTTTTTTAAGTTCCATGTCATCCAAAATTGAGTGATGTTAAACCTATCAGTGGATCACCTGGTGGAAATATGCCTTGTTAAGAAGACTTTTCATCTTTTTCAACTCAATATGTAGTCTGTATTTGATATTTGTTTATATCCAAAACATTGATACTGGCTGTGGGTTAGAATTCCAACTTTCTCCTTAGCAGTGAGTTGTTAAAACCTGATGTAGTGTTTTGGGGAAGATGCTAAGCTTCACTAGATATCAAGAGTTCACAAGAAGATGGAAGGTGGTATTCAAACACAACTATCTCCAAATTGCAGATGAAGTTCCTGACTTCTATAATTTATTCTGATAAAAATCTGACCCTTGCCATGTAATATAAAATATGGAATTGTAGGATAAGGCAAGATTTGGTATAGGCAGGAGCTACTGTGCTCTTCCTGTGTGTTTATTTACTTTAAACTGCCTATTTATGCTGTTGAAAGCAGGAAGAAGCTATAGAGAACATTCTAGATTGCTTCATAATTTAATGTATTAACTCAATTTTATTCTAAGGGATGTATTAGCGTTGACATTTGACCTATTGTCCAAGTAGAACAATTTACTTCTCTGAACCTTTTTTAATTTTTGAAAGAAGGTCAGGGTCATTTATTTGATTTCATAGCTAGACTTCTGGCATTAAGCTAGGGGGAGCTCATTAACATAAATTGATTTGAAATTGTTTAAGATTATCAGTATGCTTGATTGACTCTAGTGTCTTCTAGTTCCTGGTTAAATGCTTTAAATTGAATTTTTGGTTTTAGTCTAAAAGTTTTGAAGCTGACATATTCTCAGATAATGCAAGATTATTTAAAGTACTCTTGTGTTATATATTTTTCAGTTCCTATGATATATTCCTATGTCACATTATCAAGTCCATGCAGTTTTGAGGGTGAAAATGTGTATGAGTTCCTTATCAGAAAGCCATAGCCTCTTTCATGTCTGGATCTCACTGTCACTGCTTGTAATTTCTTTGGGTCTTGTGTTGACATTAATAAACTCAAGTAAAGTGAAGGATGGATGGCACTCTGGAATGAGCCCTGGAGTAGGAGTCCAAAGACATAGGGTCCATTCTAGACTCTGTCACTGGCCACTGAGAGCCCAAACACTTGACTTCTCTGCTTTACTTTTGTCATCTGTATGAGCATAATGGTATATGCTTCTATTTGTTTTATGTGCCTGCTATCACCACAAACTTAATGGCATAAAAACACAAATTTATTATCTTAGAGTTTTATAGGCTAGAAATTGAAGATAATTCCCAATGGGGCTAAAATCAGTATGACAACAAGATGCTATGTCTCTCCTGTGGCTCTTGGGGAGAATCTACTTTCTTGTCTTTTTCAGCTTTTAGATATTGCTCACGTTCATCAACTGTGGCTGCATTCTCCATCTGCAAAGTTAGCCTCTGATTCTGTTTTTGTCATTAAACTTTTTCTCTGATCCTCACTCTTCTGCCTCCCTCTTCCCCTTTTAAGGGCCCTGGGATTAAACTAGATCCAACTGAATAATTCAGGATAGTCTCAGTTTTAAGATCAGCTCATTAGAAACTTTACTTTTCTCTGCATTCCTTTTTTTCACTTTGAGTAATCTAATATATTCATAGGTTCTGGGAGTTAGGATGTGAATATTTTGGGGGCGGGGCATTATTCTATCTACCCACTTTACCCCATAGCTGAGGGGATGAGGTATATTAAAAACACATTATTATGAATTGCTGTAATTATGAAAAGGTTCATTTAAGATATTGACTGGATAAGAAATTTTCGTGTGTGTCAACATGGAATAAACTTAAAAGCTTGTCCTAGTCAATATTTGATATTACTAGTTTTTTGTTTTAATATCATTCATTGGTGATCTCATTATTATTTGAACTTGCATTTTCCTGAAGACTAGTGTGGGTGAATGCATTTTCATGTGTTCACTAACTATTCTTATGTCATATTATAAAATATCCATTCAATGGCACATATTAAAAAAACTAGCAACAACAAATGTTGGCGAGGGTGTGGAGAAAAAGGAACTCTTCTGCACTATTGGTGGGAGTGCAAACTGGTCCAACCACTATGGAGAGCTGTGTGGAGATTTCTGGACCTACTAAACATAGAGCTTCCATATGATCCAGCAATTCCACTCCTAGGTATTTACCCAAAGGACACAGAAACATCAATTCCAAAGAACACCTGTACCCCTATGTTTATAGCAGCACTATTTACAATAGCTAAGCTTTGGAAACAACCCAAATGCCCAAAAATAGATGACTGGATCAAGAAGATGTGGTACATATATACCATGGAATATTACTCAGCATTCAAAAAAGATAAACACATGCAATTTGCAGCAACATGGATGGCGCTGGAAGGGATCATGCTCAGCGAAATAAGCCAGAAAGAAAAAGAAAAATACCGGATGGTCTCACTCATAGCAGGAATCTAGAAAACTTAAATAAGGGACCAGGAAAAAGAGTAACTATAAGAAAGAAAATATCAAAATCAACAAATAACTATGAACAAGAGACTCTCTATGGGGGGTGGGGGGCGGGGAAAGGAGGGCTTGGGGTAAAAATAAGGGGGTTGTAATTGTATGGGGACTATAAAAATAAAATTTATTTTATTTTATTTTTCTTCAGAATATATTTTTTTTCATTGCTTTTATTTATTTATTTATTTTTTAATAATAATAAATTTTATTTTTATATTCCCCATACAATTGCAACCCCCCCATTCTGATCCCAATCCCTCCCCTCCCGCCCCCCACTCCCCCCAAAAGTGTCTCTGTTTCATAGTTAAAAATAAAATTTAAATTAAAAAAATAAAAGAGCCATTCAAATATTTTTTATTTCTATTTATTTATGTGTTTATTTTTATTTTACTTTTATTTATTTTCTTATAGTGTTCATTTTTGTACAATATTTGATTTCTCCTTTCAGGTGTAGTCCCTGTAGTTCTCCCACCACCATAGCACCTGTGACCCATCACCATAGTCTACCCTGTTTTGACCCCTCTCCCTCTTCTTCCCCTGCTGTATGCCTCAGATATATTTTCTGTTTGCAAGTTTTGTCTTTTCCTGACCTTTTGTTCTTTTTCTCTATATTTCACCTGTAATTGAAACCATCTGCTATTTCTCTTTCTCCTTCTAACTTACTTTGCTTAGCATAATCCCTTCTAGTTCTATTCATGTTGCTGCAAATGGCTTATCTTTTCTGATCACTGAGTAATATTCCAATGTGTATATATACTATATCTTACTAAATCAGTCATCTGTTTGGGGGCATTTATGTTGTTTCCATGTCTTAGCTTTTGTAAATAGTGCTGCAATAAACAGAGGACTGCAGGTTTCCCTTGGAATTAATGTTGGTTTGTCTTTTGGGTAGTTTCCCAGGAGTGGAATCATTGGGTCATATGGTTGATCCATTTTTAGTGTTTCGAAGAACTTCCACACAGTTTTTTCCATAGTGGTTCAACCAGTTTGCATTCCCACCAGCAGTGTAAGAGGGTTCCTTTTTCTTCACATCCTCTCCAACACTTGCTGTTTCCAGTTTTTATTAATATGGACCATCCTCACTGAGGTGAGGTAGTATCTCATTGTGGATTTCATTTGCATTTCTTGATAATAAGTGATGTTGAATGTTTTTTTATATGCCTATTGGCCATTTGCATTTCTTCTTGTAGAGTTGTCTTTTTTAGCTTTTCTGCCCATTTTTTAAAATTGTGTTATTTGCTTTGTTTTGTTGAGTTGTATAAGTGGTTTGTAGATGTTTGATTTTTTTCATTTTTAAAAGTTGCTTTCTATTTGTATTGAGTTGTATAAGTGTTTGTATATCTGTGTTATGTTAGCATACCTAAACTGGAGCTGCTTTTCCCAGGATTTTCTTTTTGCATATACTGGCTAGTGTGGGTCATAAGAAAAAAATTTGCACAGGGTTTCAGATGCAGCTGTGAAGCAGCAGTCATCTTCTTTTTATTCATGGAAGATTGGAACAAGGCAGGTGGCACTATTGTAGCTCACAGTCACTTTTGCTTATTTGCTGGTCACTGTCTTGTCATGAGAGAGCAGATGAGTTGTAGCTCCTCATGCCCAACCAGAGAATTTTTTCTGAGAAACATAGTGAATGAGATAAACAATAGAAATCTTTGGAACCTGATTATGAAGCCTAAACAAATGTGGGGCGATACATTCCACAGACCTAAGCTATTTCATAGCAAGAGGCAGAGACTGTAGAGAGTAGGACTCAAGGTTTTTGCTCAGAAGAGTGTAGTCATGGAGGTCAGAAACACAAAGCTCAAAGAAGACATAAAAATGAAGTGATTTTGAGTGTGCAAGTAAGTCACTTCACATGGGACCTATTAACTAGGGCTACTACTATTATAAATTTTCAAACTTTGCAAGACAGTAATATCTCAAATTTCAGTTCTCTGAAACAGATATATTTTCTCTGTGATTATTAATAGTGTCATTATTCTTGCAACTAAGATGCTTAGTCCAGGGCTAGAAAAATAGTGCTCAATAAATATTAGCTCTTATTTATAATTATTTTTGAGATTCATCTAAGGTTTAGGGTACTCCTGGAGTGGCTAATTGCACTCACTTGATAAAGTCTCTGTTTTGGGCTTCTTAAATATGACTATCAAAAGCTCTTATTATGAGGCAAGAAAAAAATATCTGATATCTATGAAAATGTGAACTTAAAAGCAGAACTCAGAAATCCTTCTGGGGAGAGAACATAAATAATACTGTTGAAGAGTACTAGAGATTGTTTAGAAAAGTGAACATATGTGTTGTATTCTGGAAATAGATCACAGAAATTGCACAGAAGCAAGAAATAATAATGGTAGGGTTTTCCTTATCTGGTCATCTATTAGTTGACTTACTTGGTTAAAAGCTGATACTACACTGACAATTCATTTTGAAAGTTATGAAGTAAATCACTTTACTTGCCTTAATTCTGGCCAACAAGGAACTATTAGTTGGTGAAATCCAAGTCAATAAAATCTTGGGATAAAGCAAGTATTTATTATAACAATTTTTAAAATCCACAGAAAGTAGTGAGTGATAAACTCACAGTGATAAATTCATAGACACATTACTTGGATTTAACAATTATTCATATTTCCCCTAGGGTTCAGTTATTTCTCTGGCTTTCTAATATTGCCAGTGCCAATATGAAAAATGTTAAGTTAGCAGTAATAGTCTGATAAGTTAAAATAAAGGATATTTATCAAGCTAGTACCTCCTTTTGATTTTATATCATTTCTAATATTCATTGCAATTCTGTTGCAATTCTTTTGCGCATTTTGGGTGGAGTCCTTTCCAAGCTTTTTATGAGTAATCTTCATGTCTGCAGTCTCCCCTTTGCGACAGGTAAGTGGTCATTTGCTCTCAGTGGAATGCACTATTTTTCAATATAAGGATCTGATCATTTCAGTGAAATAGTTTGGATCTAAAGGCACTTTAAGAGAAAAGGGAAGATCACTGATTTGAATTTCACTAAGATGGAAAGTTATGCTTTTGACAAATATCTGAATATTACAATACAATGGTAGAGTGACTTTCAAATTAAATCTTGAATTTATAAAAAATAGTATTTCACTGTTATATAATGCTATTCCTTCCAAGAGCTTGAAATTTCTTCAAATTTATTTCTCCATGTATTTTCATCCTAACTCTATGATGTAGATAAGAAAGGGTAAATATAATGATTAACATTCTAAAGGGAAAACGTATCTTTTGGAAATTTTATTTGAGAATCAAGAGAATATATCTTATAGTCTCTTACCAAGAATTATGAAGATCATAAAATATATTGAAACATATAAATATATAATATAGATATCTTTTTTCTTGAAAGCTTATATATTGAGCCTTATAACCCATAGGATAGAAAAATGAAACACATAAAAAGCCATATGTTTTGTTTTATGGCTATAGATGGTATGATATATCACTATCTCTGTGAAAGCTAAGTGTTTGTCCAGTGTAAATCCTGAAACAGGAAATCAGCTTAAATATAATACCATGATGAAAGTAGTATAGAAAGAAGATTGTTAGCAGGTGTGATAAAGTCCTATTTGATACACATGGGAAAGATCATTAAAGTTGTTTTAGATAGTACTCAAATAGTTTTCAGACAGTTCAAGCACAATGCATGTAATTCTCATTGAAATGTGTTTGAAATTATCTTTCATTGAATAATATATACTAATGTATTATTAGGTGAAATCTATTCTTGTAGGATTATAAATAGTTTGTTAACCTATTTATATTTTCTAGATCTTTTTGTTAATTTTTATAAATAGTAAGAAATTTCTACTATTAAGACAGAGAAGAAATGCATGTTTTTTTTTTTTTTAAGTAATGTCTTTGTGAACTCATACATATTTAGTTTAGAGAAATCCAACCCCAAACAGTACGTTCACCAAATTATGGTATCAGAATGTTTATTGCAGCACTATTTATAATAGGTAAGATATGGAAACAACCCAAATGCCCAAAAATAGATGAGTAGATCAAGAAGATGAGGCATATGTACACAATGGAATACTACTCAGCTATCAAAAAGGATAAACTCATGCCATTTGCAGCAACATGGATGAAGCTAAAAGGGATTATGCTCAGTGAAATAAGTCAGAAGGAACAAGAAAAAATATCAGAGGGTTTCACTTATAGGAGGAATATAGAGGAACCAAATAAGGGATTAGGGGAAAAATAACAATAAAAAATTAGCAGGTAACTATAAGTCAGAAACGTTCTGTAGGGGAGGATGAGGGAAAGGGTTCAAAACAGGGGAGGGAAGAGCACAAGGGACAATGGCGATGGTGCATGGGTGAATTGGTGGTGGGAATTCTATAGGGACTCACCTGAGAGGAGAAAGCAAACATTGTACACAAATGAACAATGATGTAAAATATAAATAAATAAAAATATATTAAAAAATCATGTTATCAGAGAAAATAAAGATGCTTTGTTGTACTTTTAAGTTACTGCTCTTATAACTCTTGCATGCTTAATGGTTTAGGATTTTGATCTATCAATTATTATTTGTTTAGCACTCTATGATATTAAAATTTTAATATGTGTTGTGGGGAAAAAAAGTCACAGGGCTTTCTTACAATGAACAAAATAATTCTTTATGGAAATAAAATAATACGATAAAGAATTGTGAAAAAATCAAATGCTGAACTACATCGCTTGGAATGCAGAGAATGAAATACCAGATTGAAGGAACCTGACATTTTATGAAAAAGATGAGATTTGAGCTTGGGTTTGAAAGACGTGTAATTCAAGAGCCTTGAAATAAAGAGCAACTGGTTTTTCATATTCTGGGCAGTAGGGATTCATTATTAGTTCTTAATGAAGCAAATTAAGGAAGAAACTCTGTTTTAGAATTAGTCTGGATATACTCCTTTGAATAGGGAGCAAAACTTGGGGAAGAGCAAAACTTGAGGAGATTGTCCTTTATTTCTCTCTCTCTACTGCAGCTTTTTTCCCACTTAACTGTGGCCATGTGATTATGTTCTAGTTGGGGGTATTAGAGGGAAAATGATATATGATACTTCCAAAGAAGGGGCTGTATTGGTTACCTGACCATTCCTCACCCTTCTTTTATCTTGCTGCTGTATGGAGGAAAGAAATTATCTTCTATTTTTTTTAAGGTATGTAAACTCCGTTTTTATTCTTATGCAGTTACTCCTATATCCTAACTAATACAAAGTTTGGTTTGTGACATTTGATATAACAGAAATGCATTTATACACAGCATATAACAGAAACTTAAATAGGAATATTTGTTTAACAGTTTGAAAGATACAGGCATTGCAGAATATGAGTGTGGCATGTTTTTTATGGAGTGGAAAAATGGTGGCAAACGTATTTCTGATATTTGGACAGGCAGATTATGGGCCAAGTAAGACAACAATAACTTCAGGGAAATGATGGGAAAAATTCAATGACTGTTGGATGCTTCTTGCCTCTTTGCAAAGGCTCTATAAGATAGAGAAGAGCTCAAGTTAGAACTAGCTAGTTTACAAGTAGAAATGGAAGGGACTATAACTCTATTGAGGGACTTTGTGCTTGAGAAAATCTGAGATGATTGGGAGTCTGGCAAGTTGGGGCCTTATAGTGCTGAAAAAGTCAACTGATTCTGTAATCTAAACATAAACAATTATATAATTCTCACTTTTGGTCAGAGATAAGAAGAGAACCAAATCCTTTCAAGTACTCTGTCAGACTATGGGAACAAATTTAGCTGTAAAAATGAAATTAATGGTGTTGGGTGCCACCTTCACCCTCCCAGGTTGACATGCTACTTGGGTCTTAATGGCTTCCAGTAGCTGCCAATTATGCTAGAAAGTATTTGAGGCAGAGCACAGAGGTGGTAAGCAAAATATCCATCCTTAGTGCTTGAAATGATCTGTTGATAAAATCTTTGGCTGTGTTTGTCTCTTGAAAACTAAGACTAGAAGCCTAGTAAATTTTGAGGGTATGTTACTGCCAAATAATCCACTTGTCAGGGTTGCAAATGTCTGTGATTTTTTGACTTATAAAGCATCTTGCAAAACTATAAATCTCATTGATGGGAAGTAGGTTGTAAAAGCAGTGGAGCTTCACTTCAGATATGTCTAAGGATAATGGACAAGAAAGAAACCCTTTGGGGGCAAAGCCAGAAGCCTGTGAGGAAAATGGACAAGTGAACAGCAGAAATGAAGTCTTCTAAACTAGCTAATTGAGACACTTAGGAACTCTGGAAGTTTTGAATTATTGTCCAAATGATATTTGATAGTTGAATAGCTTTCCTTGTGGTTAATCTGTACCTACCCTACCATTGGGTATACTAGATAAGACATGGTTTTTTTTTTTTTAAGTATTTTGAAATTCCATCTTTATTTATTTATTTATACATACATACATACAAGCACTGGGTACAGTCAGAAGCGCAGGAGGGTGAGAGAATTCACCAGAGCCAGGGCGGGGAGCAGAGCAGGCAGAAGGATCGAAGCACACTGCTGAGGGGAGCGGCGGGCGGCTGGAGAGGTCTGCGCGCCATGTGGGACCCTCCTCCGGTGACCGGCGAGCAGCCGGGGATCGAACCACACTGCAGAGGCCGCGGGCAGCTTCACAACCCAGCGCTCAACCGCTGCGCCACCGGGGAGGCCCTCTTTCTTTTTTTTAATGACTAGCCCATATCTGGATCTGACATATAATGAAGTGCCTATCAATGGGGAAAAAGGATTTCAAACTATTATAATTGGGTACAGCCTTAAGATGGTATCCTTTGAGATCTGGGTGATGGTATTGCACCTATTAAAAGTGTGCTATGCCATTCAGGTCTCTTTACAAGAGCCTCTGTGACCAGAAGTGCAGTTGCAGTCTGTCAGCAACCTCAACTGCAGTACCTTTGAGATATGTCAAAGTAAAGTGTTCTAGAAAAGGACACATTCTCCTTGACTCTCTCTGAGTGACTCTAGCCAGTGATTGAACATGGCTATTGCTGTTGAACATGACTCATTAAAAGGGCATTTCTTACTTTGTAGCTCTGTTGGGATGGCAGAGTTTTTAAGAGTGGTTCCAGCCTGGGGTCTTCCTAACTAAACCTCTTTCTTCTTTTCCTTTACAGGGGTCAGACTTACATTGAGCAGAGAAAGTGTTTCCTATCTATTCTCTCACCCCTTTATCTTTCATAGTCTTCGCACCCAACAGACCTTTTGTACTCCCAACTCTGCCTTGACCACTGCTTCCTGGAAATTCAGAATAGACACAGGTGCACATGCATATTATATATTGTAGAGTCAAGAAGTAGTCCATTATTATATTTCCTTGCCTATGGGATACAAGTTATTAATCCTGTACCACTTAATGGAGAATATTCCTTGTGTCAAGTCAAATAGAATCTTCTTTTGACACTTCACCAAATGCTTTTTGTTTATCCTTACATTTTCCCAAACTTCCAGCCACATTTCTGTTTTCTTTTTCCTTTGATTCTTTCCATTCTATACATTCAAGAATATTTTTATATATACTCTTATTCCCACTTTGCTCTCCACCTTCCACCCACTCCCTATAGTGGCCTATATTTATATGTTTATACATACATGTATATGTATAATGTATATATCTTAAATGTATAACAAAGTGAATACCCATGTACTTAGTGTACCAGGTAAGAAAGGATATAGCTGTGCCATAGAAGCTCCTGTGTTCTTCTGTTTACAGGTGCCCTTCACCTCCAGTGTCAGTTCCTACACTGAAGGTTGTATTTCTCATTCCTTTGCTTTTGAGAATAGTATTACCATCTCTGTATGTATTCCTAAACACTGATTTCTTAGATTTGCCTGACTTTGAGCTTTATAAATGGATTCATAATGCATGTTTTCCTTTGTGAATTATTTCTTTTGATCTTTGGAATTATTTACCCATCAATAGTTTTCATTCTCACTCTTTGTAGTTGACAATTTATATATTTAAATAAAAGCACTATTATCATTTTAATGAAGCTTCAGGAGGAAAACAGGTAAATGTGTATGTTCTGTCTGTTATATTAAACTAGATGAGATTCGTAACGCTCTACTGTTACTATATTCAAATTATTAATAATTTTCTCTTTGAATTTGTGTTATGGTTTTGTAAATGAGTCCATTGGGGCGGTGGAGTGTGCACATGAGCAGAGGAGGCACATTTTTAAAAATTGAATTATTTTCTATTAAGGTAATGTTGGGTTACCACACTGTATATGATTTACAGGTATAGGTTCACACCTCCTCAGATGTATGTTACCACCCCCGCCCACCACCATACATTCAGGTACACCACCATAGTCCATTGTACCTCCTCCCCGATTCACCTTATCCCCCCATGCCCTCTGGTAATCTCGATTCTGGTCAGATTTGTAGGTTTAGTCTTGTGTGTTCCTTTATTTTGTCTTGTTTATTGCACATATGAGTGAAATTACCTGGTATTCACCTGTCTACAGGAAGTATGTTCATGTATGTGTGTTCACTTTTCTTGCCATTCCAGTCACATAAAGTGTTCACAATGAGCACAGAATTCCAGTGACTGCATGATGCATGGGAGTTCAGTGGAACTCAAACAGGTATAAGGAACTAAGTGCGGTGCTCTGAGAGACCACATTGCATACATATGTGGGTATGTTGACTGAGCTGAGTATTTTTTTTTTAAAGATTTATATATTTATTTATTTATACAAGCACTGGGTACAGTCAGAGGCATGGGAAGGTGAGAGAATTCACCAGAGCCAGAGCGGAGAGTAGAACAGGCAGAGTGACGAAGTACACTGCTGAGGGGAGCAGCGGGCGGCAGGAGAGGTCTGCACTCCATGTGGGCCCCTTGCCTGGTGGCTGGGGATCGAACCCGTGCTGCAGAAGCTGCAGGCAGCTTCGCAACCCAGCGTTCAACTGCTGCGACACCAGGGAGGCCCAGAGCTGAGTATTTTTAAGGAGAAAGGATGGGGACTCACATGATGAAAGGTCCAGATGCTCTGTGATTACATGTTCGTCTTGTGCTATAGATAGGTTTCTCCAAAAGAATGGTTATTTCTGGAGATAACCCTAACTCTGGGTAATTCTCTTGATTTTTATTCTTCTAAGTAATTAAAAGAGTGGTAAAAGTTTCTCTTGTGCCTACAGGGGCTTGATTGACTTTAGCTTGAAATAATCTGTCGCCTTGTGGGGGAGCAGTGTTGGAAGTGGTGCAGGATGTGGGAAAGATTATTCAAAGCTCAGAGTCCACTTAGAGCAATGAGAAGCCTAGAGGGACTTCACTGGAAGTAATTTGCAGCCCCAATCCGAAGGCAGTCTTGTATTTATTAGCACTGAGTACAAAGGTGGGGCAAGTAAATTGGGAGTACATGCTCAGGGAAGCAGTTATTGGGGAAGTAAGCTAGGGTGGAGTGATCAGGGGCTATTGCCTGGGGGGCTCCAGTGTTCCTGCCAGTCTAAGCAGATTATCTCTATTTTAATATCTGCCAGCTGTTTTCAGCAGATACTGGTTTTCTCATACCAGGACTTTTGCCCTTGGTGAGAGGCCCTCTCTATGACCCTCCACCTAGCTGACAAGCAGGAACTCTGGGCACAAAGACAAAATCCCCGAGAAAAAGGAGGGTTTGGGATTCCACAGTAATCCACATGCAAAATTAATATGTCATGGGAAGACTACTTCTGAACATCTTGGGAAGGCCTGTTCTTCACATGGAAATGTCTACTGGGCCTCTGTTAGCTAATTGTTTGTGCTAGGCATGATAATATTGAAAGGAGAAGAGGATAACCCACAGTTCTTTTTTCCTTCATTCCTGCTTAACTTATTAGTAAGCCAAAGGTGGAGAGTATTGGTAGAATGTGCTGGTACTAAAAAGTGAAATAGAAACCATTGAATTAATTTTGTGCATTGTTTCTGCATTCTTCTGAGTGAAATACATATGCATATATAAGTTATGAAATATGAATTGTGTACTTTTGATGATTCTGCATACAGTTAAATACTCTGATATTTAAAAACTATTGTATAACGTAAAATGAACAATAAAACACATGCTAATAATTTAAATTTTTAGTTTTTCTTAATGTAGAATGACATAAATAGTATATAAACAATACAAGAGAGAAACCATGATAAATGGAAAATCTTTATGTTTTATATATTTTTTAAAACTTTATTTATTTATACATACAAGAGCTGGGGTACAGGCCAGAGGTGCTGGGGGTGAGAGGATTCACCAGAGACAGAGTGGGGAACAGAACAGGCTGATTGACTGAAATACACTGCTGAGGGGAGCAGCGGGTGAGACAGGTGAGGTTTGCTGCGCTAAGTGTGTTGCTCCCTGGCTGGCCGGTTTTGAACTCGTGCTGCAGAGGCTATGGATAGCTTCATAGTGCTGCATCTTAACCCCTTGCACCACCAGGGAGGCCCAAATCTTTATGTTTTAATAACTTCAACAGCAGTTTTTACTTTCAGCATTTTGAAGAAGGGACTTGTATTTTCATTTTATAATAGGCCTCACAAGTTATGTAGCCAGCCCTGCTCCCAAGAAATTTACTGAATTTCAAAGCCTATTCTTTATCAGTGTAATCTGGAAAGTGATAGTTTCAACTTGGATTTGCAATTTTCTTTTATGACAGATGGAGACAATATCATATGACACAATCTAATCTTCCTTTAGGTACTTAATTATTTTTGCTGAATTATTGAGTCCGGGATAAAAAAAATCTGCTTTAAATGGGTGAAGTAGGAGGGGAAGAGATAGTCAATCATTCATTAGACTGCAGCGGTTTAAGGAAAAGAATTTAAAGAACAACACTGTGTTTGAGAAGGTGTCAAATGTGACTGTCTTTAGTGACTCTTATGGTTTTATGAAATATTGATTGTGGGTGTGCTTAGAAGTTTCTAGAATTAACTACCACTCCAAATTTCTTGTGTTGTATGTGTGTATGTATGTATGTATATATGTATTTTTGTAACATTCTATTTTTCTCCCTTCCCATTTAGCTCTCTTCTATCCTGCTTCCCCTTGGTAAACTCAGTTCTACAGTCATATTTTTAGTATTTGTTATTGGTTTCACTTTATCAGATCCTTTGTTTTCTCTATATTCCACATGTAAGTGATAAAAACTGTTATTTGTCTTTCTCCTTCTGACTTTTTGCTTAGTGTTATTCCCACTTCCACCCATATTGCAAATGGCAAGAGTTTAGTTTATTTTTTTAATAGCTGAGCAGTACTCCATAGTGTATATACACATCTTCCTTATCTACTCACATGTCTTTGGGCACTTAGGTTGTTTCCATAACTTTGCTATTGTAAATAATGGTACAGTGAACATAAGAGTGCATATATTAAATTTGTGTTTTCGCATTCTTCAGGTAGTTATGTAGGAGTAGAGTTGCTTGACCATATGATAGAACCAGAACCATTTTTAATATCTTGAGAATGCTATTTTCCATAGAGACTGGACTAGTCTATGTTCCCATAAACAGTGTACAGGATTCCTTGTTCTCCACATCTTTACCAACACTTAGTGTTTGTGGACATTTTCTTATGGGTCATTCTCACAGGTATGGTAAGGTATCTATTGTAGTTTTAATTTTCAGTTTCCTGACGATAAGTGATGGTGAACATTTTTTCATATTCCTATTGGCCCCTGTATCTGTTCTTTACAGAAGTGCTTATTTACATTTTTTGTCTATTTTCTGATTGTGTTAATTGTTTTCTTTTTGTTGAATTATATGAGTTCTTTGTAGATCTTGGGTCTCAGTTCCATGTCAGACATATTGAGTGCCTATATTTTCTTCTATTCAATAGACTGTCTTTTTGTTTTAATGATAATTTCTTCACTGTGAAGAAGATTTTTAGTTATATGTGGCCCCAATTGTTTATATTCATTTTTGTTTTTCTTGCTGTTGGAGCTGAGTCCAGAAAGAGATCACTGAAATCACTACCCAGGGGTTTTTGCCTGTGTTTTCTTCAATATATTTTATGGCTTCATGTCTATATCCATGTCTTTAAATCATTATGAATTAATTTTCTGTATGGTATGAGATAGTGACCTAGTTTCTTTTTTTTAATAACTCATTTTTTATTGAGGTAACAGTGTTTTACAACACTGTGTATGATAGACGAATAGGATTATCACCTGCAGTTGTTACAAAGTAGACTATAAACAACTAAGATTACATCATACTTAGTTCTATACAGCAAAAATAGAAATTAATCAAGAGACACTCCACTGAAGGAGAGATGGCCAACAGCACATGGAAAAATGATCACCATCGTTTATCATCAGGGAAATGAGAATCAAAACTACAGTGAGATACCATGTCACCTTTTTGAGAATGGGCCATATCAAAAAGGCCAGAAACAAGTACTGGTGAGAATGTATAGAAAAAGGAATACTTGTATACTATTAACTTCATTCTTTTGCATATAGCTGCCCACTTACCCAACACCATCTGTTAAAGAGACTTTCCTTTCTCCAGTGCATACACTTGGCTCCTTTGTTGTGGATTAAGGTATGGGTTTATTTCTGGACTCTCAATTCTATTCTATTAGTCTGTGCTTTTATTTATGTCCAGTACCATACTGAACACACACACACACACATATTTGTATATGTGTGTACCTAAAGACATGCATAATAATTTTCATACTATCACTATATTTGGAAACAATCCAAATATCCATCAATCATATAATGAATAATTATGTTGTTAAAAATTTACATTGTGGAATTCTATTTAACAATGAAAGCAAGTGAACCAAAATTAACAACACATGAATGAATCTCAGAAATAAAAATTTTTGAAAGAATTCTGTATTATTCCATTTGTTTGAAGTTCAAAAACTAATCTATGGTAATAGAAGTCAGGATAATGGCTGACTTGGGGAAGAGGAGTTGTAGTCATATCCAGGTCCCTGGGACATGAGTGATATCTCAGAGTGCTAATGATGTCCTGTTACTTGAACTAAATGATGATTACATGATTACATGTATTTTGTGAAAACTTGTTATGCTGTTTATGTGATTATTTATTCATGTACTTCAACCAAATGGCTTATTAAAAAATGCACAAACTTCCTGAAAACGATGAAACATTAAGACTTACCTATTGTGGTAGAGAGGTATGCTTTGGGGCAAGAGGCCCTTAATTTTTCATCTCAAATCATACAATCCAATCCCTCCTCTACGTATTTTCAGATAGCCCTGACACATATGTTTTATATTCTCATACTCTGGCTTTTAATTTTACTTCCCTTGAAGTGTTGTTTTAGGAAAACTGATAATTGATCTATTGCTACTTAAAAGGATGTTAAATATTAATATATAACATATTAAAGACATGAAATGTGATTGTTTTCAAAGCGGAAAAAATTAATTTAAAACCATAAGTTTGACGGGTGTTTTAATAAATTTGTCTTTCAAGCTGGTGGCAAAAATTTTTGAGTGCATATTTTCACTAGTATATAAACCTCATGTTGATAATTAATATATTTCTTAATGTTACTGAGAACCTGTATTAAGACCTAAGGAAATTCTGTCTATGGTTTCATGCATTTACCTTTGTTTTCTATACATACATACTTCTGTGAAATGAAGACGTTATAAAGAAGAGAGAGCTTATTTACATTTTATAGGTCTATTGGGTAAAGTCTTCTATGTTATAGATCAATGGTAAATGCCAAATACTTATGGTAGCTATATTTAGATGCATTACACTTCTCAGGAGGAAAGAGGGAGAATGGTAATAACATTTATTATATATAAAGTGTAATACTTGGTGAGATTTTTGGATTTTGCACATTAGTTTATTTAGTGTGCCTAGGCAGCTTACAAAGTAGATATTACTATCTCTGATTTACAGACAGAAATATATTGAGGCTTAGAGAATTTCGGTAAATTCTCAAGATCACATAGCTAGTAAATGGCATATATAAAACAATCCCTGTATGCCTGACTTTATTTTTTTTTTTTAATTTTTTTTTAATTTTTTTTTTAAAACTTTCTTTTTTTTTTTTTTTTAAAGATTTTCATTTATTTATTTATTTATTTATACAAGCACTGGGTACAGTCAGAAGCGCGGGAGGGTGAGAGAATTCACCAGAGCCAGAGCGGGGAGCAGAGCAGGCAGAAAGACCGAAGTACACTGCTGAGGGGAGCAGCGGGCGGCAGGAGAGGTCTGCGCGCCATGTGGGACCCTCCTCTGGTGGCCGGGGAGCAGCCGGGGATCGAACCGGCGCTGCAGAGGCTGCGGGCAGCTTCGCAACCCAGCGCTCAACCGCTGCGCCACCGGGGAGGCCCTGTATGCCTGACTTTAAGCTCATGTTTAAACCATGCTGCCAGAGGCCTCCCTGGTGGCGCAGCGGTTGAGCGCTGGGTTGCGAAGCTGCCCGCAGCCTCTGCAGCGCCAGTTCGATCCCTGGCTGCTCCCCGGCCACTGGAGGAGGGTTCCACATGGCGCACAGACCTCTCCTGCCGCCCGCTGCTCCCCTCAGCAGTGTACTCGGTCCTTCTGCCTGTTCTGCTCCCTGCTCTGGCTCTGGTGAATTCTCTCACCCTCCTGCGCTTTTGACTGTACCCAGTGCTTGTATAAATACATAAATAAATAAAACAAAATAAATCTAAAAAAAAAACCATGCTGCCAAGATACTGTATTTGAAATTGCATGCTCTTTAATTTTTAAAATTTTATCATTCAATATCCATCCATCTAATCATGAGGTATATGTTGTATTAATACTGTATTAATGATACTAATTTGATGTAGAAATGTGATTAGTGACTCAGATTATATTAAAATGAGCTAGACTACTGACAAAAGCTGTAGTCTTGACTGAAGTATATGGTTCTTTCTTATATACAGATTTCATCTTTCATCACCAATCTCATGAATTACTGGAATTCTATTTTCTTTGCTTTTTTGTGTCTATGTTGAATATCCATTTAGATTGTTGTTGAATTGAGAAGTGATTCACTGAAGATACAAACTACTTGTATGCCTAGGGATTTATTAAAAACTGTGTCACATTTTCCTGAAGCTATTTCACATGAATGTTTATTTACTCATGAAATATCAATATAATGATTGTTTTGGAATTTGTGGGGAATCCTTGCACTTGTGTGACCAGAGAAATAAAATGTATATGTTTATGCTGATGGGGTTTTGATTTTATATGGACTGCTTTTCTCATCTATCCTAAAACTTCTATAATACATTCACAAAAGGCAAAAGAATCACAAGAGTAATTATACTGACGAGTAAATATCTTGGAAATCCATTACGTTAGTTGATACTAGATTAACTATCATTTATTACTTTACTGGCACTTGGTTTTTATGCTGTGTCTTGATTGTGTATTGGCACAGAGGTCAAGATGTTAACCCTTTATTATTTGCAGTTGAAAGAGATTATTTTTGTATCTATAGCCAGGAAAGTAAGTTCTTTTCTTATCTGTTTAGATAAAACACAAGTATAAAAATAATCACTATATTAAAACATACTGGGACATGAGAATCAAATCATTCAAAATTTGCTATTGCTTAAACATATTTTTAAGATTTTCATAGAATGTCTCTTGAAGACAATCCATGCAAGACTTAATTTCAGTATGTCTAGTTTTAAGAAAGCTGAAGAATCAGTATTAAAAACAAATCTTTACAGGTGATTTTTAAACGAACAAGTAGGTCTGGAATTCTCTGATACAGTCTGTATAATATTGAGAATGATGCTTAATCAGGAATGTTACATTTGCCAAAGAGCTGTGTTGTTTTGTGATGGGCCCCACTACCTGCTTCTGTCTTTTCTAAGTGTTAGATTGTGGTTGCAATAATTAGACTGGGAACACTTGAGGCAGGGAAATCTGCTAACTGGTAATTTTAATGGTCTTGTTAGGATTTTTTGGTTTGGGAACAATTTTTTTTGGTCACATGTTTTCCATCCAGCAGGGACCCCAGAATATGGGGCTAACTTACTGTGGAGCTGACCCAGGGAATTTTAGTATGATGGCCATCTCTCAATAAAATAGAAATACCCAAGTTGCTCTGGTGGGTGGTATAGTTAGGAAGAAAGAGGCTGAGGGAATATACGGATAGCCTCCCCTTCTCATTGGCTACTTATAGACAATGACTAAACATGGCAGGAATACTAAGACAATCTCATGTTCGATAAAGAACTCCTCTGACAGTCAGCTTTGGCTTGATTACTCTTTGGTGACCCTGCTCTGATTGTGCATCAGTCTAGAATGCTTCCATTCAACCTTCTCTCAGATATGTGTTGAGGTTGATGGCTCTCCTAAACTTACTTGATTCTCTCCCCCATTTTCACTAATACAAGTATTTTCTCTAACAACATACCAGATTTAAGTAGCTCTAAATCAATTGAAAATACATTAGAGACAAGTACCATTACATTAGAGACAAGTACCAAATACTCAGATAGCTGGCTAGTCAACTCTTGACTCAGTGGAGTGAGTGTAGGGAACAAGATCTTTGTCAATGATGTCCCAATTACAGCCATGACTACCTTGTAGAAAAGTAATTGGGTTTATGACAATTTCCTCATGCCCAAGTTACTATTATAATAATTCAGTTATCTCTAATATAGTTTTATATTTAGGTATATTTTACTGTATTGTAATTTTTGTAGCAGATAGAGTGGTACTTTCCTGAATAGACAAATTTGCTAACCAAAGGCCACAACCTATATCTAAATATACAAAACAAGATCAGTAACATATTTAGAGAGTTTGATGTTTAGGGGGAAAAAAGCTTGGAAAAAACACATGCATAATTGTAGTTAAAAGATGAATATCTGAGGTTTCAAAAATCTCAAAGTATTTTATGTATATTTCTGTAATGATGGATACATGTCATTATACACTTGTTCAAAAACACAGAATGTACAACACTAGGTGAACTTTAATATAAACTCTGACCTTTGTCTTATAAGGAGGTAGCAAAATAGTTTCATCAATTATTACAAATGTACACTCTGGCAGATGTTGATAATGTGAGAGGCTTTATATGAGTCGTGGCAAGGGATATATGGGAAATCTCTATTCATTCCTCTCAATTTTACTGTGAACCTAAAACTACTCTAAAAAATAAAATCTATTTAAAGAAAGAAGAGAAAAAAACCTTCGGGCCTCCCTGGTGGCGCAGGCAGTTGAACGCGGCACTGTGAAGCTGTCTCACCTGCTGCTCCCCTCAGCAGTGTATTTCATCAGTCTGCTTGTTCTGTTCCCCGCTCTGTCTCTGGTGAATCCTCTCACCCTCCCACGCATCTGGCCTGTACCCCGGTTCTTGTAAAAAATAAGTAAATATTAAAAACAAAAAAGAAAAGAAAAGAAAAAAGAAAAAAAACCTTCAAGAGATTTCCTTTTCTTTAGTTTTTAATTTGCTGGAGAAAAATCCTTGAGTTAGGGTGGAATTGTTAACTCTTTTCCCACATGCAGTAATTTTACAGGTTGAGTCTCATATTCCTTAGTGTAACCCTCATTTAGAAAGTATTTAAAGAGTGATTTTATTCATGAAACCAACATTTTAATTCCAGATGACTGGAACATAATTACAGATATGCTATATTTCCAAAAGCTTGGGATAACAAATGAATCATAGCATCTATGATTAATAAAGTTTTCATTTTTTTCTCTTCTGAATGAATAGGTTATATCTCTCAAGATCTATCATTTTTATATTCCTAATTAGTGAAATGTACAATTTCACTTATCATTTGCTCCTATTTTCACTGATTTTTAAAGATTCTGTCTTAAACATTGATTTTTGTCCATTACCTGCCTTTAAAATATTTGCTTTTAGCTCTTTATAATATCATCATGCATTGGTAACATAGAAAATGATAAGTTCTGCCAATATGTGTGTCTGTATACATATGCACATATCTATACACACCTGTCTCACTTCTGTAAATAAATATCACTGAGAAAACAACATTTAACATTTAGGAAGTAGAGTTTATTCTGTTTTTTTTTTTTTTTTGCAAATATTAACTTCCTCATAGTTACCCAGAAAAGGAACGTTTGGGCCTCCTGCAGGTTTAGTAAGTTCCTTTATTTTATTATAACACTGATCGCTACAACTTTGGAGCATTAGAGCATTTTCTCTTTTTTTCTCTCTCTTTCCATTTATCTATAGAAATTGACTCATATGATAATGAAGGCTGGGAAGTTCCAAATGGCAAGCTGGAGATCTGGTAGACCCTGGAGAACTAGGCAATCTACTGCACTTAGTCTACCAATTGAAAAGATAATTTCATCCAGCAACACGCTTATAGAAACAACCAGAATATTGTTTAATTAAATGTCTGGGTACCCAATAACTTATTCAAGTAACTTAACACATAAAATTAACCATCATACCATTGTAGGAAATGATGAGCGCAACTATATCTTAGTAGACCCTGATTATCACCCTAGCTCTTGGTGTAAGATACATTGTAAATATTCTCATCCTTTGAACATTTTTATAGATTTTTATTACTTTAACACAAATATCTGAAGGGGGTATACTCGGTTCAGCTTTCTTTGGTATTCATTTATCTTGTAATATTTCATGTATCATTCTGAGTGGACATTTTTAAAATGTCTAAATGATTCAGTAAATGTATTTATGGATTCATGTTGTGATTTATAAAAACTATATGTTTCTATTTTTCTTGATATTAGCTTTCCAAGGGACAATGAGAAGATGCAATGTTATAGATTTTATTTCTAGTATTTTAAAAAACAAATACTTTGATTTGTGAGTTTATTTGATCCTAGTAATTAAAATTTTAAGTTTACATATTTTTCAAAAATATGTTATTTACATTGGACTAGAACTGTCTCTATATTTCACATCTTGATAAAAGAGTATTATTTCACCTAATTCATTTTTCAGTGACACTCAAAATCTTTTATAAATGTTGGTGCTTACTGTTATTCAATGCTGAAAATTTTATCAAAACTTCCTTTTTGAAAAGATTAATTAGCACCAGAGGGAATTCAGGAGAAATGCCAATATACAACTTTAGCTAGTGTTAGGCTTAGTCACCTGTAGTCACCTCCAAGTTATATTTTGAGGAATACTTACATAAAGTCCTTTTAATCTGTAATGTTAGCCATTAGGCGAGTGAAGGGAGAATCATCTATCAGTTGGTGATTGATCTTTAGTTAAGAAAAGTCTTTCAGGGAACAAATTCCCTTTGAGAGTTTTAAAACCATCATTAACTGTTTAATGCCAAAACAAAAATAAATAAATAAATAGCCTTGGTGACTGGGAGTTTTGATTAATAATTAGGAGGGAGGAAGAAAAGCAGAAAAATATGCAGGCTTTTAATTTATTTTTACTTCTTTTACTAACAACAAGTTGCAAATGACCAATGAATGCTGGGATATCCTACCCAAGTCCTGATTGCCTACTCTTTCATGTAACATGTCCTCTCATGTAACTATGTATAAAGTTTCATTTAAGCTATGACAAATCTGTTGGAACAACTATACAAAAGAAGGTATCTGGTACAGTTAAACATTTCCTTTTCACATTGCTGATTTCCCCTGATGTTCTACATCGTACTTGTAATTCCCTTTGAAGCTGCTTTGGAAATTTAGCCTTACAAGTATCCTACTGGTGATTTCTCAGACATCTCTCTTATGAGTCTGCAGGGAAGATGTTATTAGATCTTTGGTATTTAACATAATTAGCTGAGGGTGATCATCACATAGAGCTAAGGAAACAAAATATCCTTTTTGTTTGTATTTTCATGCAACTCCCATGTTTGTGCGTGTGTGTGTGTGTGTGTGTGTGTTTTCTTCAAAGAGTTCTTGCCATGTTTCCGGCCATGTTGCATGCATACCGTATTTGACTTTCTTCAGCATTGGACATGTCTGGTAGTGTACTCTAGTTGTATGCGTGCCTGCCTGAGACTTCAAGGATGAGGTAGTCTCTGCTGATGTAAGTCAACAGACAGCAGGACTCAGCTGTGTTATCCCAAGTTATGTATTTGTTGAATTCTAAGCTTGCTAGTCACTCCTGGAACACCCCCTCTGCTGACTTGCCAGTCTTCAGTTACATACTTCTATTGTCCTAATATGATTTTGAGAGATTTGTTAGCCTTTTGGTGCTTCCTTTTATTTTTTTAACCAATAAAATATCATAAGGCAATTAGGCCAAAATAAGTGATCAAATAGATTTAATTTACAAGTGAGTCTAATATCTTTTTTCTCAAACACTATAATTGTTGCCTAGTTTTTCACTTTTGAAACTGTGAATTTGGCATTCTGTATGCACAACTGTGTCAATCCTATATTGGAAATATCAAGAGAAATCTGGTGTATCAAATGAGCACCAAATGTTTGCATGTAGTCAAAATTGCCCCACTAGAGGGCCTCCCCAGCATCTCAGCGGTTGAGCACTGGGTTGTGAAGCTGCCCGCAGCCTCTGCAGCACCGGTTTGATCCCTGGCCGCTGGGCAAGGGTCCCACATGGCATGGCAGACCTCTCCTGTCATGCCCACTGCTCCCCTCAGCAGTGTACTTTGTTAGTCTGCCTGTTCTGTTCTCCGCTCTGGCTCTGGTGAATTCTCTCGCCCTCCCACACTTTTGACTGTACCCAGTGCTTGTATAAATAAATAAATAAATATTAAAAAAAAGTAATTTATATCTTAAAAAAACAAAACAAAACAAAACAAATTGCCCCTTAGAGTACTCAAATTTAGTTGTGATTGAAATAAAACCAAGAGTAGTCATTCAGGTTGGATGGATTCCTGTTTCTAATGTGCATAGGAACATTTTGATAGTTTTTTGTTTCTGTATGTTTGGTTCTTTTGTTTTCTGTTTGTTGTATTTCCAAGAATGAAACAAGCACAAAAGGAAGAAATTAACAGGGTATTATTTTAAATCTCCCTTACTTCCCACCAAGAATCTAACTTGGGAACGCCTCAAAACTAAAATTTTGCCTTCATTGTTTAAAGAGTTTCTGGCTACAAAAATAATGTGTGTGTTCAGCATAATCTCCGGTACAAAGCATGGTCATCATAGTATTCATTAAAAAAACAACAACAACAACATTCAGTGGACCCCTATTGAGAGTTTACTGTGAGTTGCAACACTCTTTATTTTGCCACTGAAATAGCAGCTGCTACTTTTGTATCCTAAATGCTTAAGTTATGTTTAATATCTTTAATAGAGTTGGTATATAATAATAAAGAGAATTATTGTTCTCAGTTGTAAAGGGCCTTTCATGTAATGCTGTTTTCATTTGTTTGGTGCTATCTAGTCAGCTAATCAACAATATACCAAAACGGAAAAAAAAAATCAAAATGAAGAACTGAATCTAGAATCTATACCTATAATGAAACTTGTGAGATTTATTCACTATATAAACTACAGCCTATTCTTTCAAAGAGGAAGATTATAGACAGGGCCTCAGGATCAATCAAGGAATAGTGACTTCATTCCTTACTCTTCAGTTAAAGAAAATGCCACTAGCATGAACTTATTTTGAAGAAAAACTTAAAGATTAATTGCTAAGATTTCCTTCACAGAAAGTAGTATAGAATTTATTATTATTTGTATTGAAAGAGGTCAAAGAGAGAATTTTTCTAAAAACAAAGATCTATAGCTTTCTTGTAATTGATAGATAATGTTCAAAAGGTTAGACCTATTGCTATGTGATTGAAAAAAGAGGAAAATACAGTGATATCATTTGAAACCCTGGCTTCTTTGCTTATGAGCTCTATGACCTTGAGGGGGAGTTGTTTACCTTTCTGTGCATTAGTTTTCTTATTTATAAAATATATATTTTTAAGGGTGATAATGATGATTCAATCTAAATTCTACTGTTTACTAGCTGTTTGAACTTGAAAATTGATAAGATCATTTTGCTTTAGCTATTTCATTGTATTTTATTTGGGGGGAGAGTTCATAATATGTACTTAACAAACAACTGTCACTAGGTTTTTAGTATAATGGACTCTCTACACAGAGGAGTAACGAGAAACTGTCATTTAGTGGGATGTACTTCTTGTCATATTCTACAGTAGGTGCTGCTTCAATCAGTTTCTTGCTTGTTGATGATAAACCACTTCAGTTGGTCTTGCCAAAGGGTTTAGTAAATTATATGGTTTATGAAGTGATATTTGCTGAAATCATACTGCTTGATTGAAATTCTGAGGAGATTATATTGGCACCACAGCAGGGTACATACTCACAACACTGGGCATGCCCATTAGGAGAGGCATCTGACTGAAAAGCCAGCCTGGGTTACATGTCTGCATCCTATGTATAAAGAGGGTTAGGATTCTTGAATTCTGTTTTCAGGAAGAGGGGCTGTATGATTTGAAATTCCCGAGACTTTGGAAGGGTGTTCAAACAATGCTGGATAGGTCAGAAAACATAATAAAAAATACCATAGCCCTTTTACATAAACTCTTTTAATCTCTGCAATTACTGATGAAATGTCATTGCAATTGTCCCTATCTAGACAATGTAATGGAGACTGAGGACCATTCCAAAGTTCTCAAGTACATAGCAGACCTGGAGATAAGCCTAGGCTATCTGTCTCCAAACCTTTTAATTTTTCTTTGATGCTACTTTGCCTCTTCAAAGTGGATGAAGATGATAAATTTTATCCCGGTATCCTTAGTCAGAAACCAAAGTAAATTAAATATAATTTTTAATACATGATAGATTTCATCAGTAACCAACAAAGTAAATTAAACAAATAGGATATGCATACATACTTACACACACACACAGTAGGAATTTCCTTCAGAAAACCAATTTTAGTACATTCTAATTGAAGTAAACTCTTATTTCTTAGTTATTTTTTAATCTAAACAGACCCCAGACATTAATAGTATTTCTAATTGGAGTATGTTGATCCTTTGGACTTAGTTTTAATGTACTGGATGTCAGAAATTTTGATATTGAGAAAAGGTCTGTTACATATACAAACTCTGGGAGAGGGTGTGAGAGAGATTACTGTGTGCAAATGGTAGACTTAAAAACTAGTTTATCATATTTCTTTGTGTTTCTAGAAGTAATTTTTCAGTACTTGAAGGACCTGCTCATTAATTCATTTTCTTTTCCGAACTCAGTAAAATAGAGAATTCTGGAACCTGCTGAAGACTCAGAAAATCCTAAGAGCATCAGTTAATATGATCACTTTAACTGTCTCAAACAGTATGACCTCAGATGAAAACTCGACTTCCTGTGACCTCACATTCCTGATCTAGAAAAGAATAAGTGATGATATTTATTGATTTCACAGGTTATTATTGTGAATATTAAAAAAATGAGATCTTTCATGAGAAGATGCTTTTAAAGTGCCAAAACCACTTCACAAGTCAGAATTATTACGATGTCTGAAAGTTCACTCACGAAGAGTGGCATTTAGGAAGGAAGAAATATTCCCTTGATTATGGTCTTCCCTTTTACCTAGTTTCTAAACTATGGTGTTATTGTAACCCCAAGATGATCAAATCCGTGTACTATAATCCAAGATATAGGGGGTTTCTTCTTTTTGATGTTTCTTTTCTTTTTTTGTTCCCCAGAGGTGCAGGGCCTCTGCTGAGAGGATTCACCAGAGACAGAGTGGGGAGCAGAACAGGCAGATTGACTGAAATGCACTGCAGCGGGCGAGATAGGAGAGGTCTGCTGAGCCATATGTGAGTTAGCTCCCTGGCAGCTGATTGAACTCTGGCTGTAGTAGTGATAGCATGTAGACTTAATCCCTAGGCCACCAGGGAGGCCCATTTTTTTGGATGTTTAAAGGAAAGCATTGTGTCCCAAACAATTTTTGGTAATTTGTCTTTTTGTTAGCTTCTTCTTATTGTCAAGGAAGGCAGAATTTGACTTTCATATTTCCTTCAGGGTCAATTCCAAATTTGAACTGGAAAAGTAAAGACTAAGTTCTGGAAGGAAGGTGGTAAGAATGAAATTACTAAATAATTGGAGAAAAGTATTTGCCTAAATAATAAATAACATTGTTGGGAAGGGCATTACGAGGGAAGTGCTAGGTATTCCCCTAAGATCTTATCTAATTTATGCAGCATATTTCTAAATATAAGTATTACCCCTATTTACAGATGAGGAAATTGAGGCTAATAGATGTTAAATATTTTTCCTAAGTCCTTAGGCATCTTTAGTAAGTGGTGGAAGTTTGATAAAAACTCAGACGGTCTGAATCTGGAACTTGCCTTCAAACATTTTGTCAGCTTATAATAAATACATGACAACCATTTGCTAAGCTAAGCAAAAGATGATTATGCAATATCTTGGCAAAAGCTTAAGATTTCACATGGCAATTTTGGTTTGGTAGCTGTTACTAGTTATTCCTGGATATCTATTTGCAGGTCTATACCAGAGTTTTGACACCATAGAATCAGAAAAAAAAAATATATATATATAGGTAGTACTAGACTTTTTGGGTATCCAAAGAAGCATGCTCATATAAGAAACAGTCTTTGCAAATATGGCCTTTGATAATGCAGTTTTATTTTATTACTTGTTGAACACTTGCAATGCCAGATATTGCAAAAAAGTCTTTTTCCTCCAGTAGTATTTAGTGACTTGGAAAAGGTGTTATCTAAGAAAGGATCTGTCGGCCCTCCCCAATGGCACAGTGGTTGAGTGCTGGGTTGTGAAGCTGCCCGCAGCCTCTGCAGCGCTGGTTCGACCTCTGGCTGCTGGGCGAGGGTCCCACATGGCACACAGACCTCTCCTGCTGCCCGCTGCTCCCCTCAGCAGTGTATTTCGTCAGTCTGCCTGCTCTGCTCTCCCGTCTGGCTCCAGTGAATTCTCTCACCCTCCCGTGCTTCTGACTGTACCCAGTGCTTGTATAAATAAATAAATAAATCTTAAAAAAAAAAAAGAAATACACTTATACTTTAAAAAAAAAAAAAGAAATAAAGGATCTGTCATATCTGCCTCATTGTATATAGTTTGTACACATTTTTGGAAACCAAAGGAAAGGATTAGTCCAGAAAGTTGGAAAGCAAAGAGGAATTTGACTTAGACACATTCATAATATATGTACTTGGCAAGTAATCTATGCAACCCCAGCTCTCTGAACCCACTGATAGAGTGAAAATGAGCTTACAGCAGGTGGTGTACCATATAGCACCTTGCACTTCCTTCAGAGATCTTGGCTTTAAGCCTGAATAAGAACCACTGAATTATTTGAACTTTGCCATGCTGGACAGAAAGGACTTTATTTGGGAAAAAACATTAAAATGGTAGAGAATCATTGCAATAAATGGGAATCCTTTATGCTGTAAAATTTCCTCAGCATTTTCAAGGGATGGAGCACTACAACTCAGAGGAAAGAAAAAACCCACACTAATGGAATTTTCTCGTTCAACTCTTAGGTCAGCATCACTCCTGATACAGTCGTCTAACTATTAACCATCAGTTTCCTCTAGGGAATAATTGTGTGTTTGCTTCTCTTTGCATTTATCTCACATGTACATATTTTTTTCTTTAAGAAACTAAAAAAGAATATGTCATGTTATTTCCTGTTATTAAAAAAGACCATTTCAATAGTGTTCAACTATCTGTGAAGCATTTTATGGATGATTATTATTAAGAATGAGCATTTGATGGAAATTCATATATTTAAAATATTTAGGAGAGAATCAAATGCATGACTGAGTGCTGTGTGATCTGGAGCATAGAAAAATCTCGATTTTATATTCCTTTTCTTGCCAGTTATATCCTCTTGAACTACCACTTTGTTTTTTCTTATCTTCACCAAAATAGTAAGAAAAAGTGCATAAACTCCCTCCTTTTTTCGTTTCCCATTCTCCCCTTGAGTTCTGTCATTAACCTCTACCATTAAATGGAAATTTACCTCTAAATAGTATAATTGCTAAATAATTATTTCTTTGGCTTCATCCTCTTTCACCACTGTGTAGGATTTCATAACATTGATCTCTTCTATCTTGAAAGAATCACCTGTTGCCCTGTGTATTTCTCCTCCTGCATTACTTCTCCCTTTTTAAAAAAAGATTTATTTATGCATACAAGAATGGGCTTACAGGCCAGAGGTGCAGGGGTGAGAGGATTCACCAGAGACAGAGGGGAACAGGACAGGCAGATTGACCGAAGTACATTGCTGAGGGGAGCAGTGGGCAAGTCAATAGAGGTCTGCTGTGCCGTGCGGGTAGCTCTCTGGCTGGGGATTGAACTCATGCTGCAGTAGCTGTGGTTAGCTTCATAGGTTGTGTCTTAACCCCTTGTGCCACCAGGGAGGCCTCTACTTCTGTCTTCTTACTGGAAGAATATCTGCAGATCATTGGAGAATAGTTGGTTCTTTTTATGTGTATGACTATTCAAGGAAAGGTGGGGGGCGAGATTCTAAAGATATCCTGGTGATTTTTTGTACCATTCAGAGTCTAAGAAAAATCTCATTTACGGGAAGATTGCCCAAGAGCTGCTAGGCCCTACAAGTAGAATTGTTGGGTCAATGTATTGAGGAACCTCCACACAGCTTTTCATGGTGGCTGGACCAGTTTGCAATTCCACCAGCAGTGTAACAGGGTTCCTTTTTCATCACATCCTCACCAGCATTTGTTGTTTCTAATTTTTTTTTTAATATAGGCACCCAATGAGGTGGTGTCTTATTGGGGTTTTGATTTACATTTCCCTGATAATAAATGATGTTGAACAATTTTTCATATGCCTGTTGGCCATTTGCACCATTTCTTTGGAGAAGTGTCTTTTTAGTTCTACCCATTTTTTGATTGGAGATTTGTTTTGTTTTTGTTGCATTGTATAATCTCTTTGTAGATCTTTGTTAACCCTTTATCAGATATATGGTGTGCAAATATTGTCTCCCATTCAGTAGGGTATCTTCATTTTGCAACAGAAGTTTTGTAGGTTTGTGTCTACTTTAAATTACTGACTCCTGTGAAGACATACACACACACAAAGATTCTATCAAAGTGTGTTTAATAATTTACATTGTCTGAAGTTCTTATAAAGCTGTGCAGTTTGTTTTCATTGTTGCTATATTGGGAAAACAAAGATGGAGATGCTTAGAAACATTAGCACACCTGTTGCCCTCTTATTTGAAAAAATTCTCTATCTTTGTGTGTTTCTTGAAAAATTGCTACCACCTTGGGGTTCCTTTACTTCAGACTGGCTCACTCTAAAGTGCTTTGACATTTTCTCTTCTAACTTTTCCTTTATACATTATGGGGTGATAGTGAAATTCAAAGGCCATTTTCTCAATTCTCTGCAAATTGAACTGTTACATAAATATGGAAATGTTAAGGAATTAAGAAGGAATATATTTTTCATCTTTTTCATTAGTAATAGTATTTAGTAATAGTAAAGTTTTTATTATTTATTTGTTTATTTATTTATACAAGAACCTGGGTACAGGCCAGGTTAGGCCTGGTACAGGCCACTGTACCAGAGTGGCCTGGGTACAGGCCACTCTGAAATATGGAGTGAGAGGATTCACCAGAGACAGAGCAGGGAACAGAACAGGCAGACTGATGAAATACACTGCTGAGGGGAGCAGCGGGCGCGACAGGAGGGGTCTGCCTTGCCATGTGGGACCCTCGCAGGCCGGCCGGGATCAAACCAGCGCTGCAGAGGCTGCGGACAGCTTCACAGCGAGGCACTCAACTGCCTGTGCCACCAGGGGAGGCCCAGTGTTTTTCTTTTTTATTATTTTCATGTATGTTTTTATTTTTATTCATGTAACATTGGTTTATAGCACTATGTATGATTTAGGGGATTTGGTTTTTAGCCTCTTCGGATGTATGTCACCACGCCACACCCACTACGAAAATTCTTTAGCCTTTACTTTAGACCATTGTTCCCCTTTGTTTCCAACCCTATCCACCTTCCCCTGCTAGTAGCCTCAAATATGCAGTCATAGAATTGGTTTTGGTTTACTTTTGTCAGTTTCTTTGTTTTGTTTCTCTATATTCCACTTATGAGTGAAATCATCGGGTATTTGTCTTTCTTATGATTTATTTCCCTTAGCATAATTCCCTCTATTTCTATCCATGTTGTCCCAAATGGCAAGAGTTCATCTTTTTAAAAAAATATCCAATTACTGTTTTATCATGTGTATGTGTGTGTGTATATATATATATGTGAGTGTGTGTGTGTGTGTGTGTATGTGTATACACACACATGATTTATCTTCCTAATCTTCCTTCTTGGGCACTTAGGTTGTTTCCATAACTTGGCAACTGTAAATACTGCTACAGTGAACATAAGTAATGAATACATACCTTCAGATTAGGGTTTTTGCGTAATTCAGGTGGATGGCAAGGAGTGGAATTGCTGCATCACATATCATATATCTATTTTTATTATTTTTAGTACTCTCCATAATTTCCATAGGGACTGGACCAGTCTACATTCCCAACAGTGCCTTTTACTCTACACCCTCACCAACATTTGTTTTTTCTGGCTTTTTGATATATGCCATTCTTATGGGAACAAGGTGGTATAAAGATTTTTCTTATCCACTCTTCATTTTCCACAACCATTTGGCTGTGAGTTTACATAGTTTCCACCTTAAAGGTGAGGCTTTGTAGTGAGGATGACAGTGTGCTGAGTATTAAATAACTGATAGAATCACGAGCATAGTTTCTTAAAGGACTTTTGTCATAGGAGGATTATTATATAAATAGAAACCCTATGATTCTGGTGGCTTATTCTTTTTTTTTTTAAGATTTATTTATTTATACAAGCACTGGGTACAGTCAGAAGAGCGGGAGGGTGAGAGAATTCACCAGAGCCGGGAGCAGAGCAGGCAGAAGGAGCGAAGTACACTGCTGAGGGGAGCAGCAGGCGACATGTGGAACACTCGCCCGGCGGCCTGGGAGCAGCCGGGGATTGAACCAGCACTGCAGAGGCTGTGGGCAGCTTCCCAACCCAGTGCTCAACTGCTGCACCACCGGGAAGGCCCAGGTGGCCTATTCTTTTTTTTTTTTATAAATTTTATTGTTATATTCCCCATACAATTGCAGCCCCCCCATTCTGACCCCAATCCCTCCCCTCCCGCCCCCGCCCCCCTAAAAGTGTCTCTGGTTCATAGTTTTTTGTTGATTTTGATTTTCACTTTCTTATAGTTATTCATTTTCCTGGTCCCTTATTTAAGTTTTCTAGATTCCTGCTATGAGTGAGACCATCCGGTATTTTTCTTTTTCTTTTTGGCTTATTTCGCTGAGCATGATCCCTTCCAGCGCCATCCATGTTGCTGCAAATTGCATGTGTTTATCTTTTTTGAGTGCTGAGTAATATTCCATGGTGTATATGCACCACATCTTCTTGATCCAGTCATCTATTTTTGGGCATTTGGGTTGTTTCCAAAGCTTAGCTATTGTAAACAGTGCTGCTATAAACATAGGGGTGCAGGTGTTCTTTGGAATTGATGTTTCTGTGTCCTTTGGGTAAATACCTAGGAGTGGAATTGCTGGATCATATGGAAGCTCTATGTTTAGTAGGTCCAGAAATCTCCACACAGCTCTCCACAGTGGTTGGACCAGTTTGCACTCCCACCAACAGTGCAGGAGAGTTCCTTTTTCTCCACACCCTTGCCAGCATTTGTTGTTGCTAGTTTTTTTAATATGTGCCATTCTCACTGGTGTAAGATGGTATCTCATGGTAGTTTTGATTTGCATTTCCCTGATGGCAAGTGATGTTGAACATTTTTTCATATGCCTGTTGGCCATTTGCATTTCCTCTTCAGAGAAGTTTCTTTTTAGCTCTTCTGCCCATTTTTTGACTGGATTCTTTTCTTTGTTGTTGTTGAGTCTCATCAGCTCTTTGCAGATTTTTGTGATCAGTCCTTTATCATTAGTGTTGGGTGCAAAAATGTTCTCCCAGTTGGTGGGGTTTCTCTTTGTTTTTGTTATTGTCTCTTTTGCTGTGCAGAAGCTCTTTAATTTGATGTAGTCCCAGCTGTTTATCTTTGCCTTCACTATCACTGCTTTGGGTGATGTGTCTGTAAAGATGTCTTTGATGTGCAGATCACGTAGTGTTTCGCCTATATTTCCTTCTATATATTTTATGGTTTCAGGTCTTATGTCTAGTTCTTTAATCCATTTTGAGTTGATTTTTGTGTATGGTGTGAGGTAGTGGTCAAGCTTCATTCTTTTGCATGTAGCGACCCAGTTTTCCCAGCACCATTTATTGAACAAACTTTCTTTGCTCCAATGCATAGTCTTTGCCCTTTGTCAAAGATTAGTTGACCATAAATCTGTGGGTTTATTTCTGGATTTTCTATTCGATTCCATTGGTCTGTATGTCTGTTCTTGTTCCAATACCATGCAGTTTTGATGATTATGGCTTTGTAGTATAGTTTGAAGTCTGGGAGTGTAATGCCTCCATTTCCTTCTTTTTTTTTCAGGAGAGCTTTGGCTATTCGGGGTTTTTTGTGATTCCATATGAATTTCATCAATAATTGTTCTATTTCTTTGAAGAATGCCATTGAGATTTTGATTGGAATAGCATTGAATCTGTATATTGCTTTTGGTAGGATGGCCATTTTAATAATGTTTATTCTTCCAATCCATGAGCAGGGGATGTCTCTCCATTTCTTTGTGTCTTCTTCTATTTCTTTTAACAGTGTTTTATAGTTTTCTTTGTATAGGTCCTTTACCTCTTTTGTTAGATTTATTCCCAAATATTTGATTTTTTTTGTTTCAATAACAAAAGGGATGGTTTTTTTGATTTCTTCTTCTTCAGATTTATTGTTTGTGTATAGGAAGGCTACTGACTTTTGCATGTTGATTTTGTATCCTGCCACTTTACTGAACTGATTGATGAGTTGAATTAGCTTTTCTGTGGAGTTTTTGGGGTTCTCTATGTATAATATCATATCGTCTGCAAATAGTGATAGTTTGACTTCTTCTTTTCCTATTTGGATTCCTTGCATGTCTTTCTCTTGTCTTATTGCCCTGGCTAGGACTTCCAGTATTATATTGAAAAGCAGTGGTGAGAGTGGACATCCTTGTCTTGTTCCAGATCTTAATGGAATTGCTTTCAGCTTTTCACCATTGAGAATGATACTGGCTGTTGGCTTGTCATAGATGGCCTTTATGATGTTGAGGTATGTTCCTTGTATCCCAAGAATTTCAAGGGCTTTTATCATGAATGGGTGTTGCACTTTGTCGAAAGCTTTCTCAGCATCTATTGATATTATCATATGGTTTTTATATTTCTTTTTGTTGATGTGTTGGATAACGTTGATTGATTTTCGGATGTTAAACCATCCTTGTGCCCCTGGAATGAATCCTACTTGGTCGTGGTGAATTATCTTATGGATACATTGTTGGATTCTGATAGTTAAAATTTTATTGAGGATTTTTGCATCAGTGTTCATTAGGGAGATTGGCCTGTAGTTTTCCTTTTTTGTGTTGTCCTTGTTCGGTTTTGGTATTAGTGTAATGTTGGCTTCATAGAACGTGTTTGGTATTGTCCCTTCCTTCTCAATTTTTTGGAAGAGTTTGTGAAGGATAGGCACTAATTCGTCTCTGAATGTTTGGTAGAATTCATTTGTAAATCCATCAGGTCCTGGGCTTTTGTTTTTGGGGAGGTTTTTGATTACCATTTCAATTTCGCTAATTGTAATTGGTCTGTTTAGGTGTTCTATTTCTTCTTTATCTAGCTTTGGGTGATTGTAGAGTTGTAGGAATTTGTCCATCTCCTCTAGATTATTAAACTTGTTTCCATATAACTGTTCATAGTAGTTACTGATTATTCTTTTGATTTCTGCTGTGTCCGTTGTGATTTCTCCTCTTTCATTGATGATCCTGTTTATTTGTGCTTTCTCCCTTTTTTCCTTTGTGAGCCTGGCTAGGGGTTTGTCTATTTTATTGATTTTTTCAAAGAACCAGCTCTTGGTTTCATTGATCTTTTGGATTGTTTTTTTAGTTTCAATTTCATTTATTTCTGCTTTGGTTTTTATTATTTCTTTTTTTCTACTCGTTTTGGGGTTTTTTTGTTGTTCTTTTTCTAGATCTTCGAGCTTCGAGATTAGGTTGTTTCTTTGAGTTCTTTCTTGTTTCTTGATGTGAGCTTCTATTGCTATATATTTTCCTCTTATTACTGCTTTTGCTGCATCCCATACATTTAGGATATTGGTGTCCTCCTTGTCGTTCAATTCAAAAAATTTTTTAATTTCTTCTTTGATCTCCTCATTAGTCCAGTGGTCTTCCAGTAGTGTGGTTTTTAATCTCCATGAGGTAGGAAAGTTCCTTGCCTTCTTTTTATGGTTTATTTCTAGTTTGATGCCTTCATGGTCAGAAAAGATGGTTGATATGATTTCAATCTTGGTGTATCTGTTGATGTTTGTCTTGTGCCCCAGTATGTGATCGATCCTGGAGAATGATCCGTGTGCGCTTGAGAAAAATGTGTACTCCGTTTTTTTGGGGTTTAGTGTTCTATAGATGTCTGTTAAGCCCAATTGCTCTAGGTCCTTATTTAAAGCTTTGGTTTCTTTACTTATTTTTTGTCTTGTTGATCTATCCATTGTTGATAGTGGTGTGTTGAAGTCTCCCACTACGTATGTGTTTTCTCTGATGTCTGTTTTCAGAGAGGACAACAGTTGTCTGATATATTTTGGTGCTCCTTCGTTTGGTGAGTATATGTTAATGAGTGTTATTTCTTCTTGAAGTATTGTCCCCTTGATCATAATGTAGTGACCATTGGGGTCTCTTTTTATCTTTTTGAGTTTGAAATCTGTTTTATCTGATATAAGTATAGCTGTTCCTGCTTTCTTTTTTGGTCCATTTGCTTGTAGGATTGTTTTCCATCCTTTAACTTTGAGCCTATTTTTATCTTTTGTAGCTAAATGTGTTTCCTGGAGACAGCAAAAGGTTGGGTTTTGTTTCTTAATCCAGGCTGCAACTCTGTGTCTTTTTATTGAAGAGTTTAGTCCATTTACATTTAGAGTTAATATTGATATGTTAACATCTGTATTTGCCATTGTGTTTGTCTTTCCTTTGATTTTATTTATTTATTCTTTTAATAACTTTTTTTTTTTTTGGCCTTCTTTCATTGTTATTCGTCGCTCTGAGGTTCTGGCTTTAGGACTCCTTGTAGTATTTTTTGGAGTGGGGGTTTAGTTGCAATGAAATTCCGGAGTTTCTGTTTGTCTGGGAAGGTCCATATTCTTTCTTCAAAGAGGAAGGAGAGCTTTGCGGGATAGAGTATTCTTGGTTGGCATCTGTTTTCTTGGAGTCTGTTGACTATGTCCCTCCACTCTCTCCTTGCCCGTAGTGTTTCTTCGGAGAAGTCTGATGTCAGCTTGATTGGCTTTCCTTTGAATGTTATCTGTTTCTTCCCTCTTGCCAGCTTCATTATTTTTTCCTTGTCCTGGATTCTTGGGAGCTTTACTATTATGTTCCTTGCTGTATTTTTTCTTTCATCGTGGAAGTTTGGTGTTCTTCTTGCTTCTTGTATATCAATTTTCAGCTCCTTCTTCACATTTGGGAAGTTCTCTTCAATTATCTCTTTGAATATTTTCTCTGTTCCTACTTCTCTCTCCTCTCCTTCTGGTATTCCTATAACTCTTATATTTCCTTTCCTCATGGAGTCAGATAGTTCCCGAAGTCTTTCTTCATTCTTTTTCCTTCGTACTTCTCTTTCCTTTTCTGTTTTGGTTCTTTTTATTTCTGTGTCTTCAAGAGCACTTATTCGTTCTTCCATTTCATCAATTCTGCTTTCATTGCTTTTCCCAGAATTCTTTAGTTCTTCCACTAATTCTTTGATCTCCTGCATTTCTTTTACTTCCCTCTTTAGGGACTCAATTTCATTCTTCTGATCGTTGATTATTTTTCCCTTATCATTGTTTTCCTTTATGACTTCTGTCAGTTTTTTAATCACGGCAATTTTAAATTCTCTTTCTGGAAGGCTCAGAAGTTCTTCCAAGTTACTGTCGTTGCAATCTGGGGGCTGGTTTTCTTTTTGTGGTGTGCTTTTTCTCTGGAGAGTTGCTAGGTTGCGTGTGGTTCTTCTCCTCCCTACTGTCTGTTTTCTAATTTGCCGTATGCGTTGGGACACTGTGTTGTTGGGACTGGCCGGCATCTTGGGTGGGCTTCTCTTCTCCCCTCTGGTTCCTCCAGGAGTCATCTGTCAGTTTCAAGCAGTCTTTATTGGAGAAAGGTCCCTGTCCTAAAATGTCGATGTGGGGACACACTCCCCTGTGCGCCTGGTCTGCCCCGGCGGTGGGTTCCTGCTCCCCCTCTGGGCTTGGACTGCAGGCCAGAGGGGGTCTGGCGTGGGCGAACTTCCCCCGCTCACCTCTGGCTCCTGAGGAAGCCTTCTGCAGGTAGTCTTTACTGAAGAAATGTCCCTGTTCTAAAATGGTGATGTGGGACACACTCCCTGCGCGTCCGGTGTCAGGCACACTCTTCTGCGTGCCTGGTCTGCCCTGGCTGTGGGTGCTCGCTCTCCCTGTGGGCTCAGACTACTTGTTCGGAAGGGGCCCGGTGTGGGCTAACTCCCCAGCTGGCCACTAGCTCCTTCAGGAGCCTGTGCTGGCTACAAGTAGCTAGGTGGCGCCAAAGATCTCACGTAGAGCCCTTGGGGAGCTGATTTTCCACCCCGTGGGACAGGGAGCAAAGCGGGGATGGTAGGGTACACCTCAACGGCTTTGGGGTGCTGTGTCTGCCTTGTGCCCCACCGTCGTGGGGAACCCACGCCCCTAATTTCGTGCCCCGGGTCTCAGTTCCAAAGCCCTCAGTTCCAGGACGCGGGCTGTAGCCCAGTTCAGTGGCGCGGGAATGGCGCCTTTTGCACTGTTCCCGTGCCTGGGCGCCTGGTTCCTGCTTACTCAGGGAGGGACCTTCACCTCAGTGAGGACCTCCGCGCGTCTCCCCGCAAGCCTAGGTCGTCTCCCAAGCCTAGGTCGCAGGCGCGGGGACCTGGGCAGCCGCGATCCTGGTCTGCACTTGCTTTTCAAGCGCGCCGAGCGCCCGCTTACCGGCAGCCCTGGCTGTGTGTGCGTCTCCCGGGGTCTTTGTTCTTCTCTAATGGCGCCCGGAGCCGTTCGCTCACCTCCGCAGCGAATCCTGCAGGGTTCGCCTCAGCTCCTGTTCAAGGGGTGTGGTGGCTGCAATAGTGCCGCCTCTGTGGGCGGGGGAGGGGAGCAGGGTTCTGCGCTTCCCTCCCTTCTAGTCCTCTTTTATGGCCACTTTCTTCTTCGGGTAGTTTGCTGGAATCACCCGTTTATCTTCCGTGTCCCAGTTCTCACTGGGACCTGCCGCTTTTCCTCCCTATTAACTTTTTTTAATGGGAGATCTTACTCGCAGCGTCTCCTCGCTGCCATGTTGCTCCGCCCTCCTGATATTTTATGTGTTTATGTGTGGATTTTTTTTTTATGGTGATAGGGTCTTCTTAGGCTTTATCAGATTAACAAAAGGTATGTCACTACTGATACAAATAATATGTAAAGACAATTTCATTGCAAATATCCTCTCAACTTCAGTTTCTCTTCCATTTTCTATTGTGATCACTTCCCCCTTTGTTGTCCTTCACGTACTCCCCACTTCTCTAAGATCAAATCCAAGAGCTCCTCATAGATAAGGAAGTCACCTATACTATATTTTCATCTACATCATAATAAAATTAATAACTATATATTTTTCAATGTTTTTATTTTCCCTCCATTTATGTTAATTGAGGTAAGGTTGCTTTATATCATTGTGTTTGTTTTAATGGTCATAGGTTCGGACCTGTACAAATGCATGCCCAACTCCACAGCATTAGTAATCCTCCACCATGCTACACTGGGGCTCCTCCCCAACCCCCACTTTCTGGTTGCTTCAGTTGTGCAATGAGATGTCAAGTGTATGTTATTACAGCCATGTGTTTAAAAGCTATTCCTTGTTAACTGTATTGGGAGCTTTAAATATTTTATCTTGAATTCAAAGTAAATGTTCTAGGCTAGCTATTCTTATCCCATATTTCATATGTAAATGCTGAGACTGAGTTAGGAAAAATAGTTTATTGGAAGTCTCACAAAGTCATAGGATTAAACTTAAATTCATGGACATTCTAAACACATACCCTACCAGTACCATGTACCTGTTATTTTTATAGGTGCATGGTTTAGTTTAATCAGGGATTGAGGTTCTGATTGAGATAACTTAGCTGTAGTTACTGAGTGGGAGCCTGAGGTTTAATCAGGGGAATGTAAGTGCTGAAAATCCACCTCCTTCTTAGTTACCCTGAGAGAATTGCTCACTTTAATAAACTCAGGCTCAAGACTTCTGACTTTGTGAGATCATGAAACTGATCCTTCTGGATTGAGCTCAGGGTCCCATAGACTCATAGAGCTGGATTCACATTTCTCTGTATAGACCTTTTGTCAGATGAAGGGAAACTAGAGCCTTCCAGAGTATCTCTGGAACCTGCTGTTACTCTAAAGATGATTTTCCTACCTGTTATAGAGGAGTGATTCTCTGTAATGATTATTATCATCAAACAATTCATAATAATGAATTTGAGGAATTATGTAAGGTAATTCAATGCCCATTGAACATGTGATTTGAGAACAATGACTGATAACTTTTGAGTCCTACCTTGGTAATAAGGTGAATTAGGTGTTGCCATCAGCATCACTTCCCTATATAGATGGGGAAACTAAGGCAAAGGGATATTAAGAAACTTGCCTGAGGAGCCTCCCTGGTGGTGCAAGGGGATAAGTCACAGCACATGAAGCGATCCGCAGCCACTGCAGCACGAGTTCAATCCCCAGCCAGGAAGCTGACCCACATGGCACAACAGACCCTCCTGTCTTGACTGCGGCTCCTCTCAGCAGTGTATTTCAGTCAATTTGCCTGTTATGCTCCCTACTTTGTCTCTGGTGAATCCTCTCACCCCTCCCCTCCCCGCCTCACACCTATACCCAAGTTCTTGGATGCATAAATAAAATAAATCTAAAAAAAAAAAAAAAAGAAAAGGAACTTAACTTACCCGAGAATTCACAACTGGTAAGGACTGGAGTTGGATCTGAGTCTGTTGTCTAACCTTTGGGTTCACAGCCTCTTAATGTCTCCTGGGAAAGAATTCACCTATGACATCCTAAGGGGTCTCCATTTAGCATAAAATTAGGTATGGTGCCAAGATGGGTCAAATTCAGGCTATTTGGTCATGAAAGATACTGTAACTTATAATCAGTTCCGTGGGGCACTACTTTTTCTTGAAATAGGCTGAGAATCAACATCATAGCAGAAATATATCCAGTGAAGAATGTAGATTTGCTGTTGCCTTTTTGGGTCTTTCACACAGAGCAATGCCTGCTGACAGATTTTTAATGTTTGTTTAGTGAAAAAAAAATCTAGTTCAGTGTAAGTGAGCATCCATAAGCAAAAACACCAAGAGAAAAAAAAGACTGCATTTTTATTAACTGGGAAAGAAGGCTCCAAAGGTTTTTATTTTTCAAAGCTTCCACTTCTCATAGAATTTCCAACTCTGCTTCCAAATCAGAAGAGAAAAAAAAAAACAAGCCAGAAGGGATAACTAATTCAAAAAAAAAAAAAAAAAGAGGACAAAGCACCATGTTTTTAGGACTTCAGATAAAAATTTTGTTTGAAGGGAAACTTTCATAGAGCAATAGGGAGAAAAATCTCCTTTTTAGAACAAAGCAAGAAGTAGTTTAAAGTGCAGTTTCAAGGAACTATCAAATTAGTCAACTATAGGGCATTTACTTTTATATGAGGTTATATATTTTTCACAAACTAAGGTTCTCAATGCTGTTTAGTCCAATCCTTTATTATTTTTCTAAATTGTTCAGATGCAGAGTCTTATTGATTTGATGATGTTTTGTCACTCAACCAGAAACACTATCCTTTAGCTAAAGAAGAGGTTTTTTTAGAGTAATGGGTTATACTTGTGAAAATAGGTATTTTACTTTCTCAAGAACTCGTTTTCCTCCCTTAGTGTGATAAACCCATTTTGTTACTCTCAATCCCCAGATAAAATGATGACATTTTGCTCTATAGAAGGAGTATAGATGCTGATTGCCCATTATCACCAGTGTGCATTGTCTGTTTTTTCCTGAAGAGTTCTTAGGTTTGTCTCCATTTGCCTTTTGTTCTTTTACTTTGTCACCTGTGGTTGACTGCAATAAAAACTATCTGGTATCTTTTAAGAGATCATAGCTGTCTTCTACCTGGTGGTCAAATGCAAAAGTGGCCTCAAATGACAGTACTCTGTCACTCTGTGGTGCCAAGAGAAGTGCTTTGGAATTGGAGTGCACAAGATATGGACTGACCAAGTTGTATACTCACAAGAGAGTGAGATGGAGTGAAGAGGTTCTGTGTTTTAAACTAATGTTTGGCTTGATTTTTACAATAATTACATTTTCTAGTGATTTAAAAAAATTATATTTTGTGGATGAAAAGTAGATTAGATGGTATAAGTAAAGTATTAAATTCAGATACTTTTACAGCCTTAGAATTCTATGTTGTTGAAATCTGAAAAATCTTTTCTTAGTTGGCAGATTTGTAAAGTCACCGGCTTTTGTGAAACCAATGTCACCTAGCCCTATAGCACATATATTAGGCTGTGGAGGTGGAGTTTCTTGGTGGGAGACAGGAGTTTCTAGGGGAGACAGGAGAGATGGTTTTTGTTCTGTTCTGAAGCAGTGCATAGAGATTTGCAGTGCTGGATGTCAGATTCCAGGGAAGGAATTCCAACCCTTGGAAAAGCTAACCCTTGGTAAGCTTAAGCGTCATAATTAAAAAAAACACTGGGAGGGGCGGAGCAACATGGCGGCGAGGAGACGCTGCGAGTAAGATCTCCCATTAAAAAAAGTTAATAGGGAGGAAAAGCGGCAGGTCCCAGTGAGAACTGGGACACAGAAGATAAACGGACGACTCCAGCAAACTGCACGAAGAAGAAAGTTGCCATAAAAGAGGACGAGAAGGGAGGGAAGCGCAGAACCCTGCTCCCCTCCCCCGCCCACAGAGGCGGCACTCTCCAACCGGCAGAGACGAGGGAAACAACAAACCAAAACGCCCAACAAGAAAAACGGATGCAGCAAGCGGGACTGTGAGTGGAAAGGAACTATTTCAGCCACCACACCCCGTGAACGGGAGCTGAGGCGAACCCTGCAGGATCCGCCACGGAGGTGAGCTCCAGGCGCCATTAAAGAGAGCCCCGCCCACCAGGAGGAGACCAGCACCAGCACACAGCCCCGGCCGCCCGGTAAGCTTGCGCGAAAGCGGCGCTCGGATTGCAGCTGCCCAGGGCCCTGCGCCTGCGACCTAGGCTTGCGGGGAGACGGCGGAGGCCCTCCCTGAGTGAGCAGGAACAAGGTGCCCAGGCAGGGGAGCGGGATTCAAAAGGCGCCATTCCCGCGCCACTGATCTGGGCTACAGCCCGCGTCCTGGAACTGAGGGCTTTGGAACTGAGTCCCGGGCGGAGGCCCTCCCTGAGTGAGCAGGAACAAGGCGCCCAGGCAGGGGAGCGGGATTCAAAAGGCGCCATTCCCGCACCACTGATCTGGGCTACAGCCCACGTCCTGGAACTGAGGGCTTTGGAACTGAGACCCGGGGCACGAAATTAGGGGCGTGGGTTCCCCATGACGGTGGGGCACAAGGCAGACACAGAACCCCAAAGCCGTTGAGGTGTACCCTACCATCCCCGCTCTGCTCCCTGTCCCACGGGGTGGAAAATCAGCTCCCCAAGGGCTCTAGGAGAGATCTCTGGTGCCACCTAGCGACTTGACCCCAGCACAGGCTACTGAAGGAGCTAGTGGCCAGCTGGGGAGTTAGCCCACACCGGGCCCCTTCTGAACAAGTAGTCTGAGCCCACAGGGAGAGCGAGCACCCACAGCCGGGGCAGACCAGGCGCGCAGAAGAGTGTGCCTGAGACCAGAAGCGCAGGGAGTGTGTCCCACATCACCATTTTAGAACAGGGACATTTCTTCAGTAAAGACTACCTGCAGAAGGCTTCCTCAGGAGCCAGAGGTGAGCGGGGGAAGTTCGCCCACGCCAGACCCCCTCTGGCCTGCAGTCCAAGCCCAGAGGGGAGCAGGAACCCACCGCCGGGGCAGACCAGGCGCACAGGGGAGTGTGTCCCCACATCGGCATTTTAGAACAGGGACCTTTCTCCAGTAAAGGCTGCTTGAAACTGACAGATGACTCCTGGAAGAACCAGAGGGGAACAGAGAAGCCCACCCAAGATGCCGGCCAGTCCCAACAACACAGTGTCCCAACGCATACGGCAAATTAGAAAACAGACAGTAGGGAGGAGAAGAACCACACGCAACCTAGCAACTCTCCAGAGAAAAAGCACACCACAAAAAGAAAGCCAGCCCCCAGATTGCAACGACAATAACTTGGAAGAATTTCTGAGCCTTCCAGAAAGAGAATTTAAAATTGCCGTGATTAAAAAACTGACAGAAGTCATAAAGGAAAACAATGATAAGGGAAAAATAATCAACAATCAGAAGAATGCAATTGAGTCCCTAGAGAGGGAAAACAATGGTCAGAAGAAAGAAATTGAGTCCCTAAAGAGGGAAGTAAAAGAAATGCAGGAGATCAAAGAATTAATGGAAGAACTAAAGAATTCTGGGAAAAGCAATGAAAGCAGAATAGATGAAATGGAAGAACGAATAAGTAATCTTGAAGACACAGAAATAAAAAGAACCAAAACAGAAAAGGAAAGAGAAGTACGAAGGAAAAAGAACGAGGAAAGACTTCGGGAACTATCTGACTCCATGAGGAAAGGAAATATAAGAGTTATAGGAATACCAGAAGGAGAGGAGAGAGATGTAGGAACAGAGAAAATATTCAAAGAGATAATTGAAGAGAACTTCCCAAATGTGAAGAAGGAGCTGAAAATTGATATACAAGAAGCAAGAAGAACACCAAACTTCCACTACGAAAGGAAAAATACAGCAAGACACATAATAGTAAAGCTCCCAAGAATCCAGGACAAGGAAAAAATAATGAAGCTGGCAAGAGGGAAGAAACAGATAACATTCAAAGGAAAACCAATCAGGCTGACATCAGACTTCTCCGAAGAAACACTACGGGCAAGGAGAGAGTGGAGGGACATAGTCAACAGACTCCAAGAAAACAGATGCCAACCAAGAATACTCTATCCCGCAAAGCTCTCCTTCCTCTTTGAAGAAAGAATATGGACCTTCCCAGACAAACAGAAACTCCGGAATTTCATTGCAACTAAACCCCCACTCCAAAAAATACTACAAGGAGTCCTAAAGCCAGAACCTCAGAGCGACGAATAACAATGAAAGAAGGCCAAAAAAAAAAAAAAGTTATTAAAAGAATAAATAAATAAAATCAAAGGAAAGACAAACACAATGGCAAATACAGATGTTAACATATCAATATTAACTCTAAATGTAAATGGACTAAACTCTTCAATAAAAAGACACAGAGTTGCAGCCTGGATTAAGAAACAAAACCCAACCTTTTGCTGTCTCCAGGAAACACATTTAGCTACAAAAGATAAAAATAGGCTCAAAGTTAAAGGATGGAAAACAATCCTACAAGCAAATGGACCAAAAAAGAAAGCAGGAACAGCTATACTTATATCAGATAAAACAGATTTCAAACTCAAAAAGATAAAAAGAGACCCCAATGGTCACTACATTATGATCAAGGGGACAATACTTCAAGAAGAAATAACACTCATTAACATATACTCACCAAACGAAGGAGCACCAAAATATATCAGACAACTGTTGTCCTCTCTGAAAACAGACATCAGAGAAAACACATACGTAGTGGGAGACTTCAACACACCACTATCAACAATGGATAGATCAACAAGACAAAAAATAAGTAAAGAAACCAAAGCTCTAAATAAAGACCTAGAGCAATTGGGCTTAACAGACATCTATAGAACACTAAACCCCAAAAAAAAAGAGTACACATTTTTCTCAAGCGCACACGGATCATTCTCCAGGATCGATCACATACTGGGGCACAAGACAGACATCAACAGATACACCAAGATTGAAATCATATCAACCATCTTTTCTGACCATGAAGGCATCAAACTAGAAATAAACCATAAAAAGAAGGCAAGGAACTTTCCTACCTCATGGAGATTAAAAACCACACTACTGGAAGACCATTGGGCTAATGAGGAGATCAAAGAAGAAATTAAAAAATTTTTTGAATTGAACGACAAGGAGGACACCAATATCCTAAATGTATGGGATGCAGCAAAAGCAGTAATAAGAGGAAAATATATAGCAATAGAAGCTCACATCAAGAAACAAGAAAGAACGCAAAGAAACAACCTAATCTCGAAGCTCAAAGATCTAGAAAAAGAACAACAAAAAAACCCCAAAACCAGTAGAAGAAAAGAAATAATAAAAACCAAAGCAGAAATAAATGAAATTGAAACTAAAAAAACAATCCAAAAGATCAATGAAACCAAGAGCTGGTTCTTTGAAAAAATCAATAAAATAGACAAACCCCTAGCCAGGCTCACAAAGGAAAAAAGGGAGAAAGCACAAATAAACAGGATCATAAATGAAAGAGGAGAAATCACAACGGACACAGCAGAAATCAAAAGAATAATCAGTAACTACTATGAACAGTTATATGGAAACAAGTTTAACAATCTAGAGGAGATGGACAAATTCCTACAACTCTACAATCACCCAAAGCTAGATAAAGAAGAAATAGAACACCTAAACAGACCAATTACAATTAGCGAAATTGAAATGGTAATCAAAAACCTCCCCAAAAACAAAAGCCCAGGACCTGATGGATTTACAAATGAATTCTACCAAGTATTCAGAGACGAATTAGTGCCTATCCTTCACAAACTCTTCCAAAAAATTGAGAAGGAAGGGACAATACCAAACACGTTCTATGAAGCCAACATTACACTAATACCAAAACCGAACAAGGACAACACAAAAAAGGAAAACTACAGGCCAATCTCCCTAATGAACACTGATGCAAAAATCCTCAATAAAATTTTAGCTATCAGAATCCAACAATGTATCCATAAGATAATTCACCACGACCAAGTAGGATTCATTCCAGGGGCACAAGGATGGTTTAACATCCGAAAATCAACCAACGTTATCCAACACATCAACAAAAAGAAATATAAAAACCATATGATAATATCAATAGATGCTGAGAAAGCTTTCGACAAAGTGCAACACCCATTCATGATAAAAGCCCTTGAAATTCTTGGGATACAAGGAACATACCTCAACATCATAAAGGCCATCTATGACAAGCCAACAGCCAGTATCATTCTCAATGGTGAAAAGCTGAAAGCAATTCCATTAAGATCTGGAACAAGACAAGGATGTCCACTCTCACCATTGCTTTTCAATATAATACTGGAAGTCCTAGCCAGGGCAATAAGACAAGAGAAAGACATCCAAGGAATCCAAACAGGAAAAGAAGAAGTCAAACTATCACTATTTGCAGACGATATGATATTATACATAGAGAACCCCAAAAACTCCACAGAAAAGCTAATTCAACTCATCAATCAGTTCAGTAAAGTGGCAGGATACAAAATCAACACACAAAAGTCAGTAGCCTTCCTATACACAAACAATAAATCTGAAGAAGAAGAAATCAAAAAGACCATCCCTTTTGTTATTGAAACAAAAAAAATCAAATATTTGGGAATAAATCTAACAAAAGAGGTAAAGGACCTATACAAAGAAAACTATAAAACACTGTTAAAAGAAATAGAAGAAGACACAAAGAAATGGAGAGACATCCCCTGCTCATGGATTGGAAGAATAAACATTATTAAAATGGCCATCCTTCCAAAAGCAATATACAGATTCAATGCTATTCCAATCAAAATTTCAATGTCATTCTTCAAAGAAATAGAACAATTATTGATGAAATTCATATGGAATCACAAAAAACCCCGAATAGCCAAAGCTCTCCTGAAAAAAAAAGAAGGGAATGGAGGCATCAGACTCCCAGACTTCAAACTATACTACAAAGCCATAATCATCAAAACTGCATGGTATTGGAACAAGAACAGACATACAGACCAATGGAATCGAATAGAAAATCCAGAAATAAACCCACAGATTTATGGTCAACTAATCTTTGACAAAGGAGCAAAGACTATGCATTGGAGCAAAGAAAGTTTGTTCAATAAATGGTGCTGGGAAAACTGGGTCGCTACATGCAAAAGAATGAAGCTTGACCACCACCTCACACCATACACAAAAATCAACTCAAAATGGATTAAAGAACTAGACATAAGACCTGAAACCATAAAATATATAGAAGGAAATATAGGCGAAACACTACGTGATTTGCACATCAAAGACATCTTTACAGACACATCACCCAAAGCAGTGATAGTGAAGGCAAAGATAAACAGCTGGGACTATATCAAATTAAAGAGCTTTTGCACAGCAAAAGAGACAATAACAAAAACAAAGAGAAACCCCACCAACTGGGAGAACATTTTTGCACCCAACACTAATGATAAAGGACTGATCACAAAAATCTGCAAAGAGCTGATGAGACTCAACAACAACAAAGAAAATAATCCAGTCAAAAAATGGGCAGAAGAGCTTAAAAGAAACTTCTCTGAAGAGGAAATGCAAATGGCCAACAGGCATATGAAAAAATGTTCAACATCACTTGTCATCAGGGAAATGCAAATCAAAACTACCATGAGATACCATCTTACACCAGTGAGAATGGCACATATTAAAAAAACTAGCAACAACAAATGTTGGCGAGGGTGTGGAGAAAAAGGAACTCTTCTGCACTGTTGGTGGGAGTGCAAACTGGTCCAACCACTGTGGAAAGCTGTGTGGAGATTTCTGGACCTACTAAACATAGAGCTTCCATATGACCCAGCAATTCCACTCCTAGGTATTTACCCAAAGGACACAGAAACATCAATTCCAAAGAACACCTGCACCCCTATGTTTATAGCAGCACTGTTTACAATAGCTAAGCTTTGGAAACAACCCAAATGCCCAAAAATAGATGACTGGATCAAGAAGATGTGGTACATATATACCATGGAATATTACTCAGCATTCAAAAAAGATAAACACATGCAATTTGCTGCAACATGGATGGCGCTGGAAGGGATCATGCTCAGCGAAATAAGCCAAAAAGAAAAAGAAAAATACCAGCTGGTCTCACTCATAGCAGGAATCTAGAAAACTTAAATAAGGGACCAGGAAAATGAATAACTATAAGAAAGTGAAAATCAAAATCAACAAAAAACTATGAACCAGAGACACTTTTAGGGGGCCGGGGGCGGGAGGGGAGGGATTGGGGTCAGAATGGGGGGCTGCAATTGTATGGGGAATATAACAATAAAATTTATAAAAAAAAAATAAAAAAAAAAATAAAAAAAAAATAAAAAAATAAAACCTTAAGGAATAAGCAGAAAAAAAAAAAACCTAATATAGAGATTTGCTCTATTATTTTTGGCAATCTATTTTTTTGGGCAAGCTATACAATAAATTTTGGGAGAAAAGTGTGACATGATTATAGGGATACTACAAAAAATCTATGGGTTGCTTAAGTAAAGATTTATTCAGCAAAACTATACTTAAAAAAAAAAATAAAAAAAAATAAAAAAAACACTGGTCACTTTCTGATTTATCAAGAATCATGAAAGACTATAATAGTCTTGGCTCCCACCCTGATATTTTAGCTTAGCATAGATGTTTATGGAAGTTACAGATAGTTCCCTGATGTAATATGGGATTTGGGGCTTAAGCCTTACAGTTTTGTTTTTATGACATAGTGAACTATTAGCATGATTAATTACCTTATCTTTCAAGTATGAAGAAGTGGGATTGTTGTATTCTCCTGCTGTGATCAGAGGACTGTGCAGCCAGCCCTGAAGTTGACCAGGACAGATTTCCATAGGACTGATGCTCATGGTTGAATTCCAAGATTTATAAGAGGGTAGCACATATTTTGGGAGGCCAACCTGCAGGAGATTGGTTTTCCATGAAGTTCTCATAGACTTCAAAGATAGAGAGGGAAGTGACAAGATCAAGTTATCTAAAGGGAGTAAAATATTAAGGTGATTTTAGAATTCTACTATAGAGATTAAAAGTTGGGATCAGTGAAACTCCTCCCTCCTCCCAACTCCCACCATTTGCAAAAATCCTGCGATACATTTTAAACATTCACAGAGAATAGATTTGGAGAAGATACAAACTAAGATTTGTTTTACACATATCGTCTTCTTCTCAGTGACATACTTCTTTCTGTCTGTCTTTTCTGTCTCCCCTAGTTTATTATTTGCCATGATTAGGTCTGCTTCTTCTTAGTGTTCTTCCTGTTTTATCTCTGCTTCTTACACTCTCTATATTTACTGCTCATTTTCAAGCTGGTTATACAAAGTAATGAAATGAAGTCTCTTTACTTTGTAAAACTGAGGGGATGTTTTACTTTCAGATTATGCTTCTATGCTGCCATTGAGATTGTTTTGGTAAATGAATTTGGTATTGAAATTTTGGAGCTTCTGAGGTATGCCTTGTCACCATTGTCCCCACTGTTCTTTGTTTTCTAGATAAGAATTTTTATATTCTGTTAGGTAATCCTAACTCATTAGATTTTAAAAAATTATCTTCTTACTTTGTTTTTCATTATTCTTTACAACAATTGGGGTGAGCTGCCTGTTAGAGAGAAAACAAATGACTTGGATTGTTGTGGATAATTAATGAGACAACCAATGAACATAAGCAATGACCACAATTTCCCTTTGTGGAAGGTGAATAATGGTGAGTAGTGCAAGCCCCATAGTGGTCATAGCTGCTTAGATCAGCAAGAAAATGCCATACTCCAAGCACCAGGATTCACTGAACTATCCAAACTAAGTCTGTCCAATCATAAGATCCCTGGTCATTTAAACTTCTAAATCCTATTAAAAGAAATTGCTTGATTGCATTTGAGTCATTTCACTTTGATGTTTGCTGAAATATAGTGGTTAAAGAGTGACAGATTTGCATGTGTATGTGTGTTATTATCCCTCACAATTCCTGTGCCTTGAACCCAACAGAATGTGATAATACTGATAATGTGAAATCTTAGACTAAGCTCACTCTAAGGAAGTACATTTCCCTCTTTCCCTCTGATGCCCTTTAGGCAAATGACAGTGGGGATATCTCATGCATGTTAAAAGCAGATATCTGCCAGGAGAATTAGTCAGCCTATCCTAAGCTTATTTCCTAGTCAGTTATGAATGTAATATGAAAGACATCTCTGCACAAACATACTTCGGTGCAGAAGTCCAGGCAAGGAATGACCTGAACGGACTGGAAGAAGGCCCGTGTCATTGAATTATTAAAATCTCTGATTTAGCTAAACTATCTTACATATAATAATTAGTTTCAAATAAAACATCAGCAGTACTCAATGAAAATGTCCTTCCTAAGATTTCCCAGTGCTCTAAACATTCTTCACCAGAAAGTGAATATGACAGATGGCAAACATGAAGCTAGCCATGGTTGCCTCTAAGCTTTACAGCATGTTTGATTTTTAATAGAAATAGGCACAAATAATATTAAGATATTTTCTTTGATTTAAAAATGTGATGGGGTTCTTTAGTTCTTTTATTCACTCAAAAATATTCGTAGCATTCATTCTGCATATCAGGTCTGTGCTAAACACTAAGCAGCTGGGACTTCGTGATGTTTGATCATTCTTATTACAGATCTTCGGTAATACAATTTCACATTCCATTGAGACCCTGGGATACAGAATGAATGAGTGAAGTTTTATAAGGGAGTGAGGATGGTTAAAAATGCTTTCATATTTTGTCTCCTTAGGGTAGGCAGTTTTCTAGCAGTAGCACACATTATTGCAAAAAGGTGAAGCTGAAGATCTGAATTTAATTTAAACAAAGTGTAATGGAAGTTAATGGAGCCAGTTTGAGATGCAGAAATCTATGTTGTATAGGAATTAACCTGCCTTGGTAAGCACTTGGACATTGGATTTTCCAGTTACCAAAGGATAGACACAAGAACTAAGGCAAGTTAAGCAGAGGGAAATGACATTGATTGGGCACCTTTTGTTAGTATTTCATATTATTTAATTTATCCAAGAAACATACCCAGTGTGGGATATCATTAGATTAGTCATCTGTCAAAGAGTATAATCATATTTATCTCTTAAGAATTATAACAGTTTCTGAGGATTAATATGTACATTAAAGAAGATTTGGCATGAAAAATATTTAGAGCAATTCCTGTACAAAGTAAGAATTCATTGTAGGAAATAAATTATTATATGAAACAACATGTTTGGGAGGGGGGTAGTAGTAGGAGGATGAGAGTGAAGAAAGACAAGACATAGTTGCATTGTGGGACTAGAAAAATAATTAGGGCAAGAATTTTGATTGCTCTAGCTTTCTTCTGAGGACCATCCCTAAGAAGTAAAGTGGAAAGGACAAAAACTTGTGTAAGACTTTCCTGTTTTTATTTGTTGTCCCTTTTCAAGCCAAGTCTTAAGGTCCTGAAATTGCCCTCCTTCTATCCAATTATCCTCTGTTCATGTTTTTAGGGCTATATTCCTAACCCCCAAAATAATCTTAATTCCTGTTTCCTTTGTTTTTTGTTAATTTGAGACATGGATTTATAATTTACTCCATCAATGGATATTATTGTGTATTCTTTTTCAAGGGATACATTTATATTTTATGAGATGATTTATGGAGACCCAAGATATGACCCAATAAATTAGTGTTTTGACTTCTATGATAGGATGGTTTTAGAGATAAATAATAACTTTGGTAACAATTCCTAGTGCCTTTCAGATCACAACCTAATCTGACATCCCCACCTCCCAATATCTTTATGTATTTTTTTCCCACTGTCATGTACTTGACACTTTATTGCTTTCCACTCCCATTTTGTATCTGTCTCTTTTCCTGCTTTCATCTCTAACTTTTAGCTTATTTCTACTAGAGTTAACTTACTTACTTGTCTAAGACAAGTAATCCTTAATATCACTGCCATTTCTTATGGATTTTTTAAATATACTAAACTTTTTGAATTATATTAAATTAGATGCTGAGTGATATAAATACCCAAATGCTCCAGCATGGAGTGTATTTACAATATATTACAGATCATCTTGCCTCTTTTCATTTTTAAAAATTTTTAAAATATAATTTGTTTAACTTTGTAGTTCTTCAATAAGGTGAATCAAGTTAAAATTTCTTTTATTTTTTCCTTACTACCATTCATTATATCTTTTTGGCACTTTCTCCCCCTTCTCTTCATCTTAACCTGAGAAACTTCACTTTGTTTATTAACATCTGCTACTGTTTACAAGTAGTATTTTTTTCAGATTGTTCACTGCTATGTAAATGTTGTATTTGTTTTTGTCCCTCTGACTTATACTACATATAATTCCCTTGAACTCCTTCCATTTTGCTGTAAATGGCAGTATTTCATCTTTTCCTATGACTGAATAGTATTCCATAGTATAGTTATAGCACATGTTCTTGATGCAGTCCTCTGTCAGTGGGCATTAGGTTGTTTTTATGTCCTATCTATTATAAATATTACCTCTACCCAGGTGAAATTTCAAATGTACCTTAAAGGCAGTCTGACTAATTTCTGAGGAAGTACATTTGAGATGTTTGGAAGGGGAAAACTGGAGAAATCCCACTCCTTAACATTCATTCATTCATTTCTTCATATTTTGAAGGCTCTTCATTTTTCATATATTGTGCTTTCTCCCATTATTCAATAGCCTTCTTATGGAAGGAACAGAATTAGCCAACCATCACTGCTTCAGGGGGAATGGATTTATAATACATTGTATTTTGGTGAACCTTTATAACTGGATGAATTATTTCTCTCCCTAAAGGCTCTCTTTATTAAATGGCCACTAGACACATCCATAATGCTAATACATTTTTGAATTAGTCCTTTTCAATGAATGCCTTCCCTATGGCTCAGGGCTTCAGATCTATCTCCCAGTGTTGCACTAAAGGAGGAAGTCTGGGTAAGTTTTTACATTAGAGTACTCAAGTCATAGTCCTAGCTGTGGCTTAGGGAATTGCCTAGAGAAACTGAAAACATGTACATCATTGAACATTTTCTGTTTCATGGGGCCTCAAAATTATTGACTTACTTTGTGAAGAGAAGTATTGGTCTGGCCTAAAATATGCTTATTTATTGGCTTATTTGAAAAAAATAGAAAGTGGTTTTATTCTTTTCTACATCTTTTGTTCCTGCCCACTGTACAGCTGTTTAAAAGCTGCCTTTTTTGTCTACTCTCTCCAGAATTAAAATTGAAAATATCATTTCTGTTTTTATCCATAAGATGTGTGACAACTAAAATTACATCCTTACATCCATTAGAAGATTTTTGACTAACCCATTAGGAATTTATAAATAAGGTGTTAACTTTTATCAAATGTGCTTTCTATGAAAGCAAAACTTCTTCTTATACTTAAAATGATAGAAAGCTACCTACCTAGTAAGAATATCCTCTAAGACTAAATTTATGCAATCTTGAAGGTCTTTTCTGAAACCTACAGAGGAACAAGCACTCCAGAAAATGCTTACTGGGAAATGCTTTGCTTCATTCTGAGATTTTCCAATTTTTTATACATATCTAGCCTAGGAGATTCCTATTTTCCATAGATTTGGTCTAGTTACAATCAGCTTTTATAAAGAGTTTTTTTTTTTTTGTATTACAGTGCAATTTTCCTGATGGCTGTAATGAAATCTATAAAATAAGGGCACTATTCATAAATTCTTGATATTTTGCATAGTTAGGTGAATTTTCTTCTCCTTACATTCACTGAAAAGTCTTTTCTTAGACAATTTTCAAGTTTAGATTTTGTTATTGCTCCCTTAAGAGAGACCTAGCTCAACTTCTCCATTCTCCTGTGACTGCCTGTATAATTGAGTAAAATTGCACTTCTATCCCCATAACCACAATATGTAGTAAGGCTCCAGGATAAAGTACATTGACAGAATGATGAAAGCTCCCTCTAAACTTTCTTAGGTTGCTAATGATCAAAGCTTAGAGAACTGCTTTTAGAATCTATTAAAGGAAACCAATCAAAATTCTGTTTTTTGATTTCCGCAAAAGGGAAAGAAAATGTTACAGAATTGAATCTCTGAAATTGAAGGAATAATCCATTAGCACTCATACACACATTTCATTTAGATCATAAACACATTTTTCAATCTTTAATGAGATTATTATACTGCTCAAAATACAATTTAAATGGAATTTTTGCTCTTCTATTAACTCCTGGTGACTGTATAAAACTTACGTTCCAATGTTACAGAAACACCTCTGTGAAGGGGAGATGCCACTTTCTCTGCCCCTACTTACATGTAGCTGCCGTGGATTATAAGTCTCTGTCTGCCACGAACAGAACTTCCTAAGCTGGGTAGCTACTGGGAATTAGGGGCATAACTGAGCAGCTAAACGAGCCTATATAACATGGAATACAGGCAGGCTGCTTTCTTGTTTCTCTGGCTTCAGCTTGCACCCAGGGACTTGAAGGAGACATATAGGAGAGAGAGACAAGTAGAGATACTTGGAAGAGGTTCTTGAAAGAGACCTGTGATGAGAGATGTGGGGAATCTTGCTCCTTGGCAGAGACGATGGCTGCTGCTGTCTTGATTTGTATTTTAATTTTGAATTTTGAGTATCTCCATCTTTCCTAGCTCTCTGGGACCTGCTTAAGTGTTTCCTAGTGGTTCCTGGCCAGAAGTTACTGTAGGTCTGTGGCAAACTTTTGGGCCTCAGTAGCACTGCTTCAGGCCAACTCTGTTTGGTTTGCCCATGGATAATTTGTTTGTTTTTTTTTTTAATTGGGGGAACTATTATTAGGAATATTCTTTCTTCTTTTCTCTCTCTCTGCATACTAATTCTTTACACTGAGTCTGCTTCTTTTGCCTTTGTGTAGTAGATGACAGGACCCCTTTTAGTTGTACTTCTTAATAGTTTGGGGTCCCTAGTCATGCATTAACACCCACAGGGGCTGCTAGCAAGGATTGTTAAGGCAGTCATCAGCAAGAGTGTTTATAGACTGTGCTTTGGTAGACATTTTGTACATTGTTAAATAAGTCAAGGGATAGTAACATCTTAGCCCTCCAAAGTATATCTGCTTGATTTCTATTGCATGGATATGATTTTTCCCAGGAGAATATCAGCCAGGAAACTCTTATTTCCACTCATAGCACTTTAGGTTATTTTTCAATGCAATTCCCAGATCTGACTTACAGCTTTAAGTGGTAAAAATTTAACTAACCTATGAAAAACTAGAATAGTCTTATACTTCATTCATTCATTATAATTTTAAATGATAATAATAGCTTGAATTAGTTATCAATCCCTAAGTACCCAGTGAATCTGCTAAGCTTGTCCTGTACAGGTACTCTCTTTTTATATACTCGGAAGTGTAACATTCAGAGATGTTCACTTACCTACCGAAATCATAGAGCAGGTTCCAGCAGAGCCTTATTTTCTCAACTGTAGCATCGATGGTCTAACCTAGCTGACCATAGATCTGAAGTGTCCAGGATGGGGAGGGAGAGCAATGGGGGGAGAATACAACAGATGATGGTGGAGGATTATGGGTGCTTTGCTGATGGAATACTATAGTAACCACACCTGAAGTGAGAAATCCTATAGTGTAAAGAAAAAAAATCAAGAAGGATGTAAAATAATGGTAGTTCATAAAAAATATTATTAAGAGAAAAGAATTGGTTTAATTTACCTAATTGCAAGAGCTCTTTGATGACAGCCTTAGACTTCTTCCCTGGATGCTCAGGCTTCATGTCTTGTAGCATATCTACATATGTTTGGAATGATGAGTCAGAGAGGAAATAATGCTCCTGAGTCAGCATTAAATCGTATGCCACTGGGAAATCACAGAGGCATCTTGCTGGAATTATAAGAGCATGAGTTTTGAAGACAGTTTGTTACAGGCAACCCCAGGTTGCCTGACTGTGGAGCCTCACCCTCATGCTTAAAAGGGAACTCAATGGCAGGCACACACAAGAAGGTTAATAAAAAGTTTATTTACAAAAGAAGGGGAAATGAAGAAATGAATAACTCAGGGGGAAAAGAGAGAGAGAATTGGTGAATGCATCCTATCCCCTGTGCTGGAACCTCCAGTAGCACACTGAAAACCAAGATACCCCCAAGGCCCACATGTCTGGCTACGTACCAAACCTGGCTGCTTAACTCCACCCTCAGTTCCCAGCAGTCCTCCCTTTGGTGATGATGATATTATGGAATTTGTAGTTCTTGGTGTCTTGAATCTCTTTTGTCTGGGGTGGTGGTGGGGTCCATAAAACCTGTGTCTGTGGAGTTTATTCAGGGTATCCTTTCCCCCCAACAATTTGAACTGGGATTAATCCCAGTTTTGCCACTTTTTGGAAGTATATGATCCTGAGTACATTTTTAAAAGTATAGTTTCCTAAAAAGCAGCGATATTGGGGCCTCCCTGGTGGCACAAGGAGTTAAGCGTCAGCACTATGAAGCAATCCACAGCCACTTCAACGCGAGTTTGATCCCCGGCCAGGGAGGTGACCCACATGGCGCAGCAGACCTCTTCTGACTCGCCCGCTGCTTCCCTCAGCAGTGTATTTCAGTAAATCTACCTGTTCTGCTCCCCACTCTGTCTCTGGTGAATCCTTTCACCCCTTCCCCTCGCACTTCTGGCCTGTACCCCACTTCTTGTATGCATAAATAAATAAATCTTTTAAAAAAAGCAGCGATATTAATATATTACTTTCAGGACTGTGTATGAGTTTAAATAGTACTGAAAATGATAATTACCTTACAAATTGTTTATACCCAGGGTTATATGGCATTTCATACACAAGAACACCTTGTTCATTCATTTGTTCATTTGTCCGTTCATTATTTAGAAAATGGTTGAGTACTGAGTGTCAGGTAGAGGCTTAATTGGGAGAGAGAGAGAGAGAGAGAGAGAGAGAGAGAGAGACAGAGACAGAGACAGAGACAGAGACAGAGACAGAGACAAAAGGGGAGAGAGCTGTGGGTGGCTTAATAGAATCCAGGACTAAATGTATTTTAATGTTTCTTCTTATTCACAGGCATTGAAGGTGTTATGCACCAGAATATTTTTGTCTTGATGTGGCAGATGGCAGAAACAAGGCAGGTTTGAGGGGGAGGGGTCCCAGGATACCCCTCATTCTATCCTTTAACAAAATGCCTTCTAGAGCTGTGAGGTTGAAAGCTGAGGTATTGGGCTTCACCTCAACAGTTGTTTATTGAGTGCCTACTTTTTCCTAGGCAATACTAGGACCTGGTGCTATAAAAATAATTGGCCACAAATCCTGTCTTAGAAAGGATTCACAATGCGAGGCTAGCAAGGAGGTCAGGATGGATAAATACTTGATTAAGAGAAAGACTAAGTGAGTTATGTAGAAGATATTCCAGAAACAGCAGATTCTTTGTTCAGTCTTTCTCCATTGCAGAAAATATGGCATGGTAAAGTTGTCACTTGAATTAAATAAAAAAGCTGAGTAGGGTTTTCTAAGGGTAAAAGTGAGGAAGAATATTCCAGTGAGAGAGAAGAGCATGCACAGAGAGTTACGAGAGATTATGTTCAGTGCATAGCAAGTAATTGAACCTGGGTGGAACTCAGGGCCATTTGGAGGTAGATGGAGGGTAAGACTGTGAGACAAACGTATAGCCTCAGGGAACTTGTTATCCAAAAGTGAGCAGAGGTTTTTCACTCCTCAAATATAGAATGTTCATTAAAAAGCAACTCATGATTTCAGATTTGTTTTGTAAGCAAAATAATTTGAAAGTACAGATATTACACTAATTGTGTTTAGCTATAAGTTATTTTTTTCTGCCTGTTTTAAATTAATTTAATTGAATCCAATTATAATTTGTGGTACAACCCTGAAGAAAATTGAAAAATGTCTAACTAGCAAGGCAAACATAAAAACAGGAAGAAGTTTCTGTTGCCTCGGATTTGATAACTTATATGGTAAGTAAATGAAAACTCCAGTCCAAGGAAGGCTTAGAGAAATGCTATTTTAGATGCTAATAAGTCACAGAGCAGAAGGCAGGACTAAAGCCATAGGAGTAGAGATGAAGTGGGGTGGTGCTGCTCTTGGGGTATATGGGGTGAGAGTTGACTTTTGAAAGATGAAGAGGTTTCCAAGAGACTTATGGGTGGTGTAGAATTGGAGAAAATCATCTGGTCTGAGAGATACTAATGAGCAACGGAAGCATGTATGTTAAAAGATGAAGGATAGATTCAGAGGTGTGGAGTAGTATGGTGGACGTGGATATTAGATTGTGGGAGATAAGTGAGAAATCTTGAAGAGCCATATAATCTATTTCATAGTACATTCATCATACTCATTCATTGTTTTACAACTATTTGCTGAGCTTTATAGGCCATTCTAAACTTAGATGCAAAGTAGACATGTTCACTGCCTTTAAGAAGGACACAGATTTCTGAGCAGAAGTGCACCACACAATCCCTCCAACTATTGCTCCCAATTAAAGTCATCCATGGTCCTTCCCCTACAACTTCTGTGAACATTCTTGTCTTTTGCAATATTCATTCGAGGTTCTCTTTGGAACATGGTTTCCTCTCAGTTCCTTGATTTCCTCATGGCACAATTTATTTAGTTACTTAGAATGAAAACCTAGGATTGAACTTTCACTTCTTTATTTTACAAACCACATCACAATCTTCAGCAAAGTCTGTAACTTTAATATGAATGTATCTTGAATTCAGTATTTTCATTCCCTGACTCTACTCACCTAATCTTTTACCTGGATCACTGTCCCTGAGGTCCCTACTTCAACTAACTTCTTCCTGTCTTTTCTCAGTTTCATGGTCAAAGGGAGTCTTAGAAAATATGAAGTGAAACAGTCTCACTCTCTGCTCACTTTCCTTTCAAGATTTCCAGTCACATGTAGAATAAGACACAATGTCCTTAGCAAAACCTTTAAAGTCCCAGATAGACTGTCTTGTATCCCCAGTCTCTAGTCCCATCTCCTAATATTCTCTCCCCCTTGCATGTCAAGTTCTAGATACATTGATTTTGGTACTGTTCTTTGAACATAACTAGCATGTTCCTACATTAAGATGTTTGGATATTTACTTTTTGTGTTCCATTCTTTCTCCTCAATATGCATATAAGTTGCTCTAGCACTTCTTTAATGTTCTTTGTGTTTTTCTCAAATATTGCCTTCTCAAAGAGGCTTTCCTAGACTACCTATTTAGCATAGCAACCATTCTTGGCTATATTCTTGTTTTTTTTCCTTGATGTTTTCTTCAAAGTACTGAGCTACATGAGTCTATTTTTTGATTTGTCTGTCTCGTTGGGGAATTGAGCTCATTGAGGATAAGTACCTTGGTCATCTTTGTCACAGTCTTACCCTAGTGTCTCAAACATTATCTCATTGTACAGAATTGAGAAGTGCAATCAGTAAGTGAAGTAAACTTTTTGCATTGTTCTAAAAAGAAGAAAATAATTGGGGTGTACTTCAAGGAGGAAGTAAGGTTGAGGGAAGTTTTTTTTTTTTAAAGATTTATTTATATAAGAACCAAGGTACAGGCCAGATGTGCAGGAGGGTGAGAGGATTCACCAGAGACAGAGTGGGGAACAGAACAGGCAGACTGACTGAAATACACTGCTGAGGGGAGCATCCGGAGAGACAGGAGAGGTCTGCTGCACCATGTGGGTATCTCACTGGCCTGCAGGGATCGAACCAGTACTTCAGAGGCTGTGGACAGCTTCACAGTGCGGCACTCAACTGCCTGCACCACCAGGGAGGCCCAGAATATTTTTTTTAAATGACGAGCGCTTTGATCATGTTTAAACTTCTTGATGAAAAAACTGTTTGATAGAGGGTCATATAGAATGGGTGATTCACATGTAACTTTCCTGAAGTTGCATGGTGAGAATGGGGCAAAGAGGGAGGAGTTTGTTTAGGACATACTTCCCAACTGGTTTGCCTCAGCACACTGATGGGCCTCAAATGAATGAGTTTTTCTACATGTTCCACAACATGAATGATTCTGAGAAGCTCTAAAATAGAGAAAGAGTAGGAACATATTTTTAAGGTCTTAAAAGGTGATATCAATATAAAAATTGTGGTGTAGGGATCAAGATGTACCCACCTAGATTTTTGGTAAAATAACAAGGACTCACTAGTCCATTGTTGTCCCTGTCTTTCTTTCTCCCTCCTTTGTTTTCAAGGATTTTGATCGAATGTTTGCTGTCTACCACCTTCTGCACTAGTCCCTGGAGGTCTACATCTTTAGGTCATAGCACAGTCCTCATCTTCTCTAGGAATCTGCTTTGAACCACCCAGACTTCGCCTATTCATGCTTCTTACCAGTTCATGCTCATACGATGTCTGTATATCCATAGCAGTTTCTCTCACATTGTAGTGAAATGATCAGTTGTTTTTCCTGTCTCCTCCACTTGTCTAGCACATCTTCCAGGACTATGCTTTGTCTTATTTGTCTTTATAGCCTAGCCATCTATATTGGATCCTGGCATGGGTTTAGGCTCATTAAATAGCTGTTGATCTAAAACTATACCAAGGTGAATATGACACAGATTGCCACCAATTTGTCTGCTGGCTATTTGGGGAGACAGGTGTATAAATTAATAATTATGTCACAATGTGATAAGAACTATAAAAGTTATATAAAAAAGTAAGCTGGAGTCCAGTGGCAGGCACAGCTAGTGCTGATGAAGCAATGGAGTGGTCATTGCACTTTTTCCCTGGTGAATTGAGCAGAATTTATATTCATTTAGGAAAGGAAGAATATTGACTGCAGAGGCTTTAGATTGTTTGTAACGTTATAAAGCTCTTAGAAACTCTCAGATGGGAAGTTGCTATATAATAGTGAAATATTAACCTCAGAGCAGCAGCTGGCAAGCCTGGTTTTCATGTGCCTTAAGGCACATCATTGAATCTATTGACACCTAAAAAGTTGCCTTCTTGTGAAAAAAGGGTTTTTTATGAATGTTGGCTCTTTTAATGTTTTTTTTCATATTATCTTGCAAAGGGTGTTTTTCTTAGTAAAGGTCAGAATGATTAACTATGACAGTGAATGGGCCTAATAACAAAATGAATAAGCTCTTTACCTCCCCATGGTTAGGGTTGTTAATTGTTATATATTGTCTTTGTTGAAAATAACTGCAACTGCTGTAAGTGCCTCATAATAATAAGCTGATCTGTCTTCACACTGGGCATATTGATTCATCTGAATTGAACCAATTCTTGGTGGAAAATGTTCCCTGAATATAATGTGGTGGCAACTTGGTTTGATGAAAACACATGTATTTGGAAGTTATAGCCACCTGTTTTAGAACGTCAACTTTGCCTCAAATAAGCTGGTAGTCTTTTGCGAGTGATAGAGTCTCTTAGGTTTGTTTTCTATCCTGTAGAGTTACACTGCTTGCAAAATTTAATATTTGGAGTTGTTTTGAGAATGAAATGAGGGAACATAGGAAGGACTAATATGATGTCTGGAAAATACTATGTTTAATAAATATATATTTATTATTTTCTTCTCCTATGTAAAAGACTGTTCTATTTGAAATTCTCCCAAATAAATATTTCAAACTTCTTTTAGATTTTACACTTTATAGTCTGTTGCCTTTATGCTCAACAGCCCTAACTGGGTACATACATATCATGTCAAACAAGTACCCAATAGGTGATTGCTCTCTACAGTCTCATTTCTTTCTTAATAATTTTTTAAAGATTAATTTATTTATACAAGAACTGGGGTACAGGCCAGAGGCACGGGAGGGTGAGAGGATTCACCAGAGACAGAGTGGGGAGAAGAACAGGCAGATGGACTGAAAGCACTGCTGAGGGGAGCATCCGGAGAGACAGGAGAGGTCTGCCGTGCCATGTGGGAATCTCCCTGGCCAGCCAGGAATTGAACCCGTGCTGCAGAGACTGCCGGCAGCTTCACAGAGCTGTGCTCAACCCGCTGCCCCACCGGGAGGCCATCTTTCTTAATTATTAAGGTCCATTTTACAGATGAAAAAAATGAAATATAGAGAGGCTAATTTGTCTAAGGTTAAAGCTAGCAAATTTCAAGGTACTCATTCAGACCCTTGGAGCTGTGTTCCTAACAGCTGTCCCCTAAAATAAATCGCGTTTTTTCTCTTCTCTCCTCCTATCATGTTAAACTATGCATCGTCAAATAAAGAGGATTATGTAGAGACAAGAAGATAGTATAGAGATACCATCTTTATGACTTGAAACCAGAGACAAGGGGCAAGATCAGAAAGGAAAAGACATCTTTGCTAGTAGAACAGTGAGATTAGAGATGCTCATGGGAAATCTCAGCTGGCAGAGAGGGTTGTGATAGTCACTTTAATCTTAAAAGCTCTCTCATTGTAAAATGACTGGTATGGTTAAAATGGACTGGAGACAATTGTTTTGTTTTTTGGGTTTTTTTGGGCAGGTTACTAAGCACTGAGAATTGTTGTTTTCCTATTAAGTTAAATCACTGAGTTTGGGTATGATAGTACCTGTCTTGGTTCATCTGTGCCCAAGGGGGATATTTGGTCTAGAGTACTGGTCTGTGTTCTCTACACCTAGGTGTTTGGCTTAAGCTTTGGGCTTAGAGACTATTCTAGACAAATTAAGTTGGACAACTGAAATGTTTTATTCAGATGCTTGTTTTTTTCTCAGTTGAAAAAGGAATCAAAATTTAGAGTAGAAACTATTATTTACAGATGTTTATACTAGCAAGTCAAGAAGAAATCTACTGTTATCTTCTAACCCCTGCAACACAGTCAGGTTAGATGATTGTCCACAGGCAGCTGTTCTTGAGGAGACTCACTTTAAAGGGTCAGACTTGCAGGGCACATGCCTTCAGCTTCAACTCCAAACTCAAGAATTTGTCCCTTCATTGATACGTGATTAGATGTTATTCATCGCTTCAAGTTGTGGCTTGAATTTTGTAGCTGGAAAGGATGAGTGAATGTATTTTAACACTCAAAGTTAAGGACCTTTGTATTGGCGGCATAGAAGTTTATGCAAAATGGCAAATTAACAAACTGCTGATTTTCCCTAATTTTCATTTTTACCTTTCTACATTATCCTCTCTGCTCCTTAATCTCTCCTCTGAGCAGCAAGAGTTGCTTGTGAATAGAAGTGGGGTCCTACGAGCCTGTAGCATTTGTATATACTTGGAAAAATTTTGGATTGGATGAAATTGAAACTGGGTGTGTGTCTGTCTGTCTGTCTATCTATCTACCTATCTATCTACCTGTCGATAAAACTTCCTTTTGCAACTGCTATCCTGGTTGTTCTTCCTCTGCTTCTACCAGTTATCATCAACAAAGGATTACAATGTGCTAGGGCTTATTACAATTCTAAGAGAGAGGAATTAAATTTCCATTTACAGATGAAAAGGCTGCATTTTAGAAACATTAAATAACTTGCCCAAAGTCACATAGATAGCAAGAGTTGAGGCCAAAAGCCTAAATTTCATGTGCACAAAACTGTCAACTATTGAGTGCTTTTACCAGCTCTCCTTTTCTTCCGTTTTGTCAATACAAAGTTGATTGTTACAAGGTGTTTTGAAGAACTTGCCAAATAAATAAATCTTGGAAAATGATGTTTTATTTCTACAACTAGGGAATTAATTTCAAGTATCACTGACTAAATATCTCTTAGATTAATCATGAAAACAGTACAATTAAATTTTTATGTTGTTTACTGAACAAGTGTCCACTTTCATGAATGAAAACACTGTTTCCCCCCCCTTAGTTTCATCTGGAGTTAACAGAATGTTGGTGAATGGGAAGTGTGTGAGCAGCAGTATTGGGTGGGCATTTTCATGTGCTGAAGTAAATTTGCCAACAGTAGGCATGAGTGTTTACTTCTCTGGCTACATTTCCACTTCTCGGTCTAATGGTGTTTAAAAGGAAACATTTCTGTATTTTTTTTAAATTTTTTTTTAAGATTTATTTTATTTATTTAAGAACTGGGGTACAGGCCAGATGTGTGGGAGGGTGAGAGGATTCACCAGAGACAGAGTGGGGAACAGGACTGGCAGACTGATAAAATACACTGCAGAGGGGAGCAGCAGGCAAGACAGGAGAGGTCTGCTCACCATGTGAGTTACTCCGAGGCAGGCTAGGATCGAACCCGTGCAGCAGAGGCTGCGGACAGCTTCACAGCACTGTGCTCAACAGCCTGCACCACCAGGGAGGCCCTGTATTTTTTTGTTTGTTTGTTTTATCACCGATTGAATAACAACATGTCCTCACCCTCTTCCTTGGTCTAGGCTTCCTACTCCTCCTGTACAGGTTGGGAGTAAATACAATGACATGGAAATACAGTGACTGTTTCCAACTTTGTTATTAATCTAAGAAATACTGAAGTGAAAGACAGAAAAATAGTGTAGTACTTTGAGTAGAGTAAGATCTGTTTGTTTAACATAACTAGCATTTCTATAAACTGAATTTCATGAGTTATTTTTGCTGGCAATGACTCACAATAAAAAAAAGTCCTAGGAGGAGACTTTAAAGAGTATAAGTAAGCAAGTGTCCTTATAAGTTACATTTTAAAATGAGAGAAAATTGATTTGATTGAATCTGTGGGGTCTTTATATTGTTTTTGTTTATGCTGATTCAGAGCTTTTGTTTTTGAATCTTACGTAATTTGAGCTTTCAATAATAAAGGATATTCCAGTTGTAGATACCAAAACAAGTTTATTTTAGAAACTAAAGACCAAGTTATAAGAAAACCATTGAAATCAATTGGTCTATGTTCTCTATACTAGGTGATTCAGAAGGGAGGGTCAAAGTTCTGAAAGGATCTCAGTAATTGTTTATTCAGAGATTTTTGTTTTAGAGGACAAAGATGTCTTTGATTCAACCTATGGTAACAAGGTTTGGTTTAAAAACCTATACTTATGATGACTTGCATTGGATGAATTATATTAGTTATAGGAAAAATGTATCTGATTTTCTTTACAGTTAATGGTGTGTGAAAACTCTCTTTAAGAATATTAATTTGATGATTTGTTTTATGTTTCTAAGATTAAATATTGGCTCTACAGCGTGGAACAATTGTGATTTCAGTTTTATCTTAGTTCCACAAATACTTAGTTAGAAAGGCAAAAAAACCACATTCAGCAGGTTGAAGAGAATGTGTAGTGTCCAATTGAGGAGAAGAATAACAAGTCTCTCCCTGCCCTGTGGGAACTAATATTTCTGCCCTTTAAAGTCATCAAAGCAAAATTCAAAAGCTTAATTTTTCCTATAGTCTGGTCTTTTTTTGCTTTGTTTAATTTCCCCCCTCTTTATCATACAGGGTTGTAATAAGAATACAATTCAAAAATGTGTGGGTGAAAGTTTTTTGAAGATTATGAAACACTGTACAATTGCACATTTATTACAGAAAACCCAAATTTAAAATATAACATCTCACTCTAAAATCCTCTTAGCAATTTAAAAGAAATTTTTGTAATTCTAATTCTTTTCAGTTCTTTTTTTCCCCCCTGCAAGTCTAAGTATTTGGCCTTAGTACAATTACCAATGAGTAATTTTTGAGTAAGTTATCTCAAAAGAGATGGAAGTAGCTCACTGGTGGGAAGCAGATTTCTATTAATTTTCATGCAGCTCTTCTCAATTGAATGCTATGATGCTGCTAAATCCTGCCTCAGGAAGGAGAGAGCACTGTGATTGATTAGTAATGTCTGCAAAGGTATTGAGAAAGGTGTGGATTGTGACATGCTGATCTTGTTATTGTTCTCCTTAGATTAATACAAGAGGAAATTCAAAATCTTTAGAAGAGCCTGTCTAGCGTTGGAAATGAGTGTACTCTGTATTGCACCTTAGAGATTTATACTTTTCCTATCTCTGTTACTCAGGGTTAAAAAGTCTTTCCTAACAAACTTGATTCCTCACATCACATAGATCTGCAAATACTTCGCTTCACAGAATGTAGCCTCCAATGACCTATTGTTCTTCTAGAGAAACTGAATACATCTGAAATAGAATTCCAGACATTTTTAAGCAGACTTATTTTAATGTAAATTTAATTTGCAGTTAGAAATGTAATATACCAAATATTGGACGAAAAGTTTCCTAAGAAAAATGTTGTTCTTTAGGTTATTATCTAAATCATAGATGTCCTGTCATTTAACCACTAAAGAATAGTGCATCTTAGTAAGTAGGATCTTTAGTTGAGGGCCAGACCTCCAGTTAATTCAGTTTTGCGAGAAACACCATTTATGATGATGATATGAACTTTGCTGCTGGACTATCAGCAAGTGATCTGCTCCTACCTTTCAACCTATCTTCCTCTGAAAAAGGAAAAAGCTTCAGTTCTCTCACTTTTGTGTTTTCTTCTTTTCTCGTTGGATGTCTTGTACACTTCCTTCTGTCTTCTTAAACAGCTTAGAGTCTAGAGTGATCCCTTTGCAAGTCAATATTCTGTGAGCCTCTTTCCATTCATGTCTATTTAATGTTCTCTCTATGGGTACCATACCTACCCCCTCCACCACTCCCCACCCACCAGCTTTTTGCACAGAATTACTTAGTGCAAAGGTAAATAAATATCAAACCAGAATAAATCATAATTTTTAAAATAATGAAACTCAGTGAAGCTTTTAAAACAATATCCTTTAAAGTAATTTAGTCAGGATCACTCTTTTACAGGGGAGGTTTCAGTCACTCAAGTGCTGTTTCAGATTCTTTGTTTGTCCCAAACTGCAAATTACTTTTTTAATTGTTCATGGAATGTAAATAAAATGACAATCTTTTCCCACCAGATGTGCTGGTTAGGCATGAGGGCACAGTCATTTTTCTAACCAATATTTTCATCAAGAACCTATTCAGACTCTTAGAATTACTTCCTACTTCCAGCTTAATTGAACTGTGAAACATTGCCAGTGATAGGTTTGTGTCCTTAAGTGCTCTTAGCGGCCTGGGGACTAGAATGTTTGGAGGATTACAACGAACCTTAAGTTGTGACTTGATCTTGTGTTGAAAGACAGAAACTACATTTACATTTTGTAACCAGGGGCTTCTGATTTACACTTTTGAGTAAGAGTCTGGATAGATGTGTTGATGTCCCGATAGTATAGTACTTTACCAGACTTTTTCTGTTCAAATGCCTACAGTGCTATAATTTCTACAGGAACAGTTACTTAGAAATTGTACAAGTGGAGTTTGGAGATAGCTTTCTTTTTTTCTTTATTTTCTCCTCCTACTCTATGGAATATAGAGTAAAACATTTACAATATAATTTACAATATAAAGAAATTTAAAAAAAATTACAAAAAAATTACAATATAAAGAAATTAAAAAAAAACAGTGGAAAATCACAGTGTTTGTGTCTTCTGTAGGAGCGAATAGGAGATTATGTTGCATAATGGGATAATGACTTGTAATGTACTGGAGTCTGGAGTCTTTTAGGAGTGTGCCTTTCTTTGTTCTTCTGGGAACACATATTTCTTATGTGTAAAATGAGAGGGATTCAGATGATCTCTGAGATCCTCACCATTCCTAAAATGATAGGAGTCTGTGAAAGCTGATATAATGGAATTCTTGTAATGTCTCCTCTGATGGTAAATAGACACCTGCATGAAAAATTGCCTAAAACAATGAACGTTAAATACATTTATCCATCTACCTTGGGTCCTAGACTTAGCACCAATGTGACCTGAACTGAAGTTTTCAGAGAACTCCTCATAAAAGCCCCTAAAAGATGCGATACGGCATCTAAGGGCTTCTTAATTTGAGATCTTTGTCAAAAAAGAGAGACATGAGTTCCTTACCAACGTCATTATTGACAAGAACAAGGTAATCTTACTGTAAATGCTGGGTCCTAGTGAAAGGGAACCGCTAATCAAATGAAATCTTTCCTGTTTCCTGCTAAAAGAGTCACAGGTCTGGTGCAGTAAATAATGCAAAGTAAATGTAAACAGCAAGTTTTGCCTCTCTAAAGCCTACCTAGATGAGATTACCTAAAGGAGGTTACCTTTTAACAAGGCCAGACAGCCGCCAGGCTGATTGATCTCCCAGGGCATCCTTGAATACATGTCTTTTGTCACAAACTTTTGTGCTTACTGATCGATGTTATCCATGTAGGATGGTTATGTATAAAAGAAACCCTTTGTCCCCAGATTGGTGCTCAGACCTTATGGTACTACCCAGGTCTGGAACCTCATGCATGAGTAATAAAGCTTTCCTGACCTCACCATTCCTGAAGTACCGCCTGTTCTTTCCCTGCCTGGGTAAAAAACTAGAATTTATTTTTGCAACACTGCTGCCTGTCACTACAGATGCCAATGAACAGACAGGAATTCAATCTATAAAAATCGCTTTTATATAGATAGCTGGTCAGTGATCTGAGAATGGTGGTCATATCACCTTGAAGAAACTGGTTTAACATTTCAACTCTAGCTGGCTGTTTTATAGTGAGTTAAAAAAAATTAGTCATAATGTAACAGGATGGTCTCCAGGAAAGGGGGAGGTTACAGGTTTCCTGCCCCACCTAAACGGAGGGTAGAACCGAGCAGAGAGAGAAGCAGCTACGTAGGAGACTGAGGAAGAAAGGAAGCAGGATGGAGAGCCAGAAGGAGACCTGGAGGAGGCACATGGAGCCGAGAGACATGTGAAGAAACTACACCTGCCCTTTGGTCGTGGACTGGGTGACACAGATGTGGGTGAGAGACCGGTGGGGAGGTGACAATGTCAGTTTTTGTCTTGATTTTGTTTTTGCTCTTTTCCTTCCAGACTTGTCTGGTTGTTTCTGATCCTTTTCTGTGGGTTCCCGCTGAAAGATGGTTTAGACTTGTGACAGGCTTTGGGGCCTTGCTCTGGGCCAATCCTGCTTGGGTGGACTTTTACCCACAGGGGACGGGTAACTTTGGGTGCTTGATTTAGAAACTATATTCTTTGTCTTTCCCGTATTGTTTCCTAATTATATTAAAGTTCCTTCTCATTAAAGTCTCATATGTTTTGTGTTGATGCGGTGGATGGCAGCAGGCGGGTTTGCGGGTCTGGGCTTCCCCTCTCACTTCCCTGTAACAATAAGTGAGTCAGTTTTTCAGAACAACCATTCACTGCTGATGTTAACAGTATTCATGACCTTCAGTCCCCAGAGTTTGTTCTCAGCCTACTGGTTATCTTTTTTTTTTTTTTTTTTTTTTTTTTTTTAAAGTTTTTTTTTTTTTTTATAGAGGCATGTTTTATTTATTTATTTGTTTGTTTTGTTTATACAAGCACTGGGTAGAGTCAGAAGCGCGGGAGGGTGAGAGAATTCACCAGAGCCAGAGCGGGGAGCAGAGCAGGCAGAAGGACCGAAGCACACTGCTGAGGGGAGCAGCGGGCGGCAGGAGAGGTCTGCGCGCCATGTGGGACCCTCCTCCGGTGGCCGGGGAGCAGCCGGGGATCGAACCGGCGCTGCAGAGGCCACGGGCAGCTTCGCAACCCAGCGCCCAACCGCTGCGCCACCGGGGAGGCCCCCTACTGGTTATCTTGACATTGGTATATTCTGGCCTGCTGAGCTTGGTTCATTTCTCATGGCATCAATGTCCAGCACTCATTTGGATATCATGGGGGCAGATATCTCTGTTCAAAGCAAGAATTTTAGTTTAAAGAAAACAGATCATTAGTCATATAGTGTGTACATGTAGCCTCTGCTATGGGTGTACTTGCAGATTCCTGTATTAGGTCTGGTGCCCTTCCCCTCCTCCCAGCCCCCGTCAGTAATTAAAAGACATGTGCTTTCCAGAGACTGAGGTTAAACCTAAGAGAAATAGGGCTTACGGATAGAAAGGGGAGGGATAGCACCAATAATTATTTAGCATCTTTTATATTCTAAGTTCTTAGATAATAGTAACTAATTATGATTAGGCAATCATTTTACTAAATGATTTATGTGGATTATTTAATTTCATTCACCACGACATAGCTATAAAGGAAATGCTATTATTTTCTCCAATTGGAAGAAATGATACTGTAAGAACTGATACTGTGTACTGAATAAAAGATATTATAAGCTTAAGTGACTTCATTATATTTAAAATGAAGATATCCGATCCAATGTTCTTAACCACTGGGTCAGCTTACTTGTGATAGCTTAATTATTTCCCATAAAGACTCTTTCTGGGGTAGATGTCTTTATTCCCCTTTTTAAAATTAGAAAAATGAGACTCAAAGAATTTAGGTAGCTTAACTTCTGTTATTTTCTCATTTAACTTATTCTATTGTGTTTTTAAAATGGTGATATATATTTTTTAATATTTTATTTTATATAATTCTTACCTTATTTTTCATTTTTGCACAATGTATGCATTTTCATTTTGGTTATATTCCCCATGCAATTGCACCCCCCTTATTTTGACCCTAATGGTGATATTGATCAGTAAATACATTTCCATCCTCATTAATAAGTAGTAATCCACTACTAGAAGCATAGTATGCTAGTTTATATCTGTCAGTTTCATTAACTAGAGGGCAAATTTGTGTTACTAAATGCAGGAAGAAATTTTGCCTCTAACTCAACATGCCTAAGGTCCTCACCTTAGGGTCTTTGTGCTTGTTCCCTGTAACTGGAATACTATTCTCAGATCTACCCGCTTAACTCCTGTTCCTTAGATCATTAATGAAAAGTAACCTCAAGAGCTACTTGAGGCTTTTCTTAACAGCTTATGTAACTTTGGAATCTCACCAAAACTCTCTATATCTCTTCCTCCTTTATTTTTCTATACAATACTATATACTATGCTACCTATGCTTTATAGTTTAGTATTTCTCTATAGTATAGTATAATCATCTAATCTTCTAAATGACTTTAGTAATTTGTACTTCATGTATTGCTTGTCTCTCTCCATTAAGATATTAACTGCACAAAGCCAGGGGTTTTTGTTTATGTTATTCATCTTTGTAACCCCAGTGTCTAGAACAGAGCCTGGCACATTGTAGGTGCTTAATATGTATTTGTTGAGTAAATAAATAATTGGTTGACTGAATAAAATAATCTGGGATTTAAAAAGACAGTCCAGAAGAGAAATGTAATTCTAAACTTTATTTCTGTTAAATGTAATTCCAAACTTCATTTCTGTTCCTCTGAGTACTTTAAAGAGGGTTTGATTTGTTACCTTCATCTGCATTTATTTTTAATTTTTTTTTAATATTGGATTACAACTATATATAGGTTTCAAGTGTAGAGCATTGCAGTTTGATATATGTATATATTACATTATGATCTCTTCCAGTCTAGTTTCCTTCCACCAGTATACAAATGACATTTTTGCCTGTTTTACTTGTCCACTACCCCTACCCCAATCACCTTTCCTCTCTGGTAAATACCATCCTTTTAGCAGAATCTAAGGGTTTGTTTTTGTTTTGTTTCATTTTTTTGCTACTTATTTTAAATCCCTTGTCTTCTTCCACCTCTTCCACTCCTCAGCAGCTAAGCTGAGTCTTTTTTTCTCCTAACTCCTATTCTCAATGGTTTTTGCAAAATTCTTCTGCAATGCCCATATACATGGGCTTTTGTCCTTCAGTCCTCCGTCCCTTCCTGCATCATTTCTATACCAATGGTGCCCAAAGATTCCTTTGTCCTCACCCTCTTTGTGGCCCCCAAGATTATGTGAACACTCTCTGCCCCACTATATCTTTCCCTTCTTGTGATGTCATGATTGGAATGCTAACACTTTGAGTATCAGTAAATAAGGGAAAATATGTTATTTTGGAAAAAATGTTCTATTTAAAAATATTGCATATAAAGATGATTGTTAATCATCAGCTTTTCCTTATTTACAGGAACACAACTATTAGAGAAAACTGGAAGTTTTATGGGAGCCTGTTGAAGACTCATATTAACGACATCACAGGAAGGGATGACAGGTACATTTCCTAATCAATTATTAGATTGACATCAGTCACATAGGCACTCAATTTTGAGAGCCCAGTATAATATAGCCATGTTCTTACAAATTTGATTTGCAGTTAAAAAACATTATTAAATTTTTTGCAGTAGAGACCATCTATATCAATTAAAGTCACCAACCTTCCTATCCTTGTGTTCCACCTGATTTTCACCATTTTGTGAGAATAGAGAAAATGGTTTATTTCTTCCATCAGCAGATCCCCCTTCTTACAATTAGTATGCTTTATATAAATATTATGGGTTTTTTGTGGCAAATGTAGTATTAGATATTTTCTTGACTTTTTAAAGATTAAGTTCAGTCTCCAAATTGGTCTTGGATTAAGTGTGTGCAGCTATATAAAATATAACTTTGGTGGTACCTATTCCTTTGGAATAGGAAAAGACATCTTCAATATTATCAGTTTAAATAACATGTTTAAAAAAGCTTATTATTTCTGGAAAATGAAACAGTTAATAATTAGATGGTTCAGATTTTTCTCCTGACAGTATTCTAGGCATGAAATTTCTTTTGTGATAAGACATGGACTGAGGCTTGGCTATGCATTAGTGAGTGTAAGCATACACTGCATGGGAGCAAAAGACACTCCTCCCACCACTTACCCTTCCCCCCAAAGTCAACAAAAGATGCTGTTGATGCCTCACATAAATCCCTTTATTGGAGAGGTAAAACCATGTTCCAGTTGCTGTGAGTGTTTTCCAATGAAGAACCCAGTCCTCTTTCTTCCAGGTGCAAAACATTGTGCAAAACATTTCTTCCAGCTTTCATATCCTGTAGCTCTGATCGTGCTTTTCTTCTCCCTCTGGATCACCTTCACTTCCTTCTTCAGCAAGTCTCATACAAGTATCACCGACTGATGCTCTGATTCTAGGGACTCTAACCCTGGATAGCAATTCTTTTTAACTTTTTTTTTTTTAACCTTATCCAGTCTTACCTCATTGTCCCAAGGATCAGATCACACTGCAAATGAGAAAATTTCCTGTTTTCTTTCTGCTCTTTTGAAATCCAAAGAAGTGGAAACTCATCCTGAGAAGTTTATTTTATGTTTTGGTCTCAATTCAGGACAAATCAATCATTCTTCTTATAGAATTGTTGTTCTCAATCTTTAACTTCAATCAGTTAATTCGAAACATTTTTCCTATTCTAACATTCTCCTTCCAATTTCGTCATCGGTACTTTCTAGGCTGTGGGTGTAGAGTATCAGGAATACCTAGTAGGACTGAACCAGTCCAATTTTAATCCCTAGGAAGTGAATGGCAGGGAACTTGAGGCTGCCACAAAAATCTATTTCTGAGAAATCCGTGTGTATGCCCCATGTTGCAAAAGAGAAATTAATCCAGAGTGATTCAGTTCCTCCTTCCAAATCTTGAACAAATATGTTGGCAGAACACTAATTACATATAGAATACTGAGAACAGAGGAGTTGGGGAATTCAGTTCCTAGGCTTTCAGCTGTGATACAGGGGAGAGTCTAGTAGAGAATGGAGAGACAGTGGCTTGGAGGACTTGGAGAGAAGGGAATGCTAGTTGCAAAAGAAAACAATATTCAATAAAACCTATTCAGTACATTGTACCAAGTGTAAATTCATCTGCTTCCAGGATCTTGAATGAGGGAATTGTTTGGCATGTCAAATATATACCTAATTTAAGTTGGCATTAATATTTGATATTAGTTCTAACTTAATGAAAATATCAAAATATAAATAAAAACAAGCCCAAGGTTAGTTTAAGGTATAAAACTAATTTTTCATAAAGAAAGGAAAATTATATACTTTTATAAGGTATTATATGTTTATAAAAAAGATGCATATTTTTAAAATATTGGAGAAATAGATGACTGAGATTCATTTTGAATTTGACTCACAGAAAGAAATTTATAAGAAAAAGAAAGTTTATTTGTCAGAGCTATATGTTTAGATGTGAATGGAGATGAGGTAGGCCTCCTAGAAATGTGAATTCTGAAAACACACAAAACTAAACAACAAATTAGCAAAAGTGAGAAACATAAAACAGAAATTCTTGTTTTATTTTTAATGAACTATGAGTATATTTTGAATTTGATACATTTCAGCAAGAGAAGAAAATTAAATCTTTCATTTAACAAATGTTCACTAAGTAATAATTTTTACTATCTATATTGTATCTTAATGATATCACCCAAAATGTAGTTTATTTCATGGCATCCTATTATCATCAGTTTCAAATGTCCTTGGTCTCTTTTGACTATTAAACAATATATTCAACTATGTGGGTGCAAATATTTCAAAGTCCAGGTCACTGAACATAATTGTTCTTGATATGACTCTTCAGCTAGCTATTTTGTTCTGATTGTTGTTATGTTTTTACTTGTTCAAAGCATATGTGTATTTTTATTTTAAAAAATACTGTGTAGATACCTTACAAATGTTTTTAGTAATCTATATTTCAAAGTGAGTATATGAAAAGACCTTTTGAAGCAATTTTTGATAACATAAAAAGCTTTAATCTGCTCATACTTCCTATTCCACTAGTTTCATTTATGGACATTCATCCCAGAAAATAATTCTAAAATACAAAATAAGTTTTACACTAATACATGCACTGTTACATTATGTGTATAATAGTGATGAACTGGATACACCAATTATTCAATGTGTACCTAAAAATACATGAAACAATTTTGAATAAAGAAGAAATAGCAGTCATTATATCTCAACAGAACAATTGAATCCTGTTAGGGAATCATCTGAGAAAAGCTTTTATTTGTTTGTTAATAATGAAGTAACATTGCATTATAACATTATGTAAATTTCAGCTGTATGTCATTGAGAAGCAGCATGTGTACATACTACATTAAGTTCACTGCTATTGGTTCAAAGCTATCCTTTACCATACCATTTCCCCTTTTTTCAGTTTACCTATCTTTATCCCTTCCCTTCTGTTAAGAGGAATTGGTTTTATAGTCCAAAGGTTTATTTTTGTGTTACTTAGTTTACCTGCTTGTTTTTTACCAAATGTGAGTGAAATCATATGGCATTTGTCTTTCTCTGTTTAACTTATTTCATTTGGCTTAGGGCCCTTTGGATGATTATGTTACTGCAACTGGAAGGGGTTCATATTTTTTTTTTCACAGCTAAATAGTTTTCCATGTGTTCGTTCGTGTGTGTGTGTGTGTGTGTGTGTGTGTGTGTGTACACATCTTCTTTATCCAGTCATCAATTGATGGACACTTAGGTTGTTTCCAGTTCTTGACTATTACAAATAGTGCTTCCAGGAATATTTGGGGGCCTCCCTGGTAGTGCAAGGGGTTAAGCACCGTACTATGAAGCAATCCGCGGCCTCTGCAGCACGAGTTTGATCACATGCTGGCCAGGGAGCAACCCACATGGCACAGCAGACCTCTTTTGACTCTCCTGCTGTTCCCCTCAGCAGTGTACTTCAGTCTGCCTGTTCTGTTCCCCACTGTCTCTAGTGACTCCTCTCATCCCCCGCATCTCTGGCCTGTACTGCAGCTCTTGTATGCATAAATAAATCTTTTAAAAAAAAAGAATATTGGGGTTGCATACATATCTTCAAATTAGTGTTTTTGTATTTTTCAGGTAAATATACAAAAGTGGGATAACATAGAAATTCTATTTTTAATTTTTGTAGTATTCCCATACTGCATTACATAATGGCTGCACCAATTTACTTTCCCACCAGTAGTGTATAAAGGTCCCATTCTCTATACTTCCTTTCCAACACTTACTATTTCTTGTTTTTTTGCCTGATTACTTTTCTCAGGAGTGTAACATGATAGTTCGTTTTGATTTGTAGTTCTCTGATAATAAAAGTTAATGATAGTATCTTTATGTGCTTATTGATGATTTGTGTGTTTTCTTTGGAGAAGTATGGTTAGATATTCTGCTTATTTTTAGATAGGGTTATTTGTTATTTTATTGTTCAGCTTTATGAATTTTTTATATTTAGGAGATTAACCCCTTGTCATACATACAATGTGCAAATATCTTCTATTTAGTAGGATTTCTTTTTCTTTGACTGCAAGTTTCTTTTCACTTTTTAATTAGATGCATTCCCAATTTGTTTTGGTTTGGTTTTTGCTTTTGTTTCCCTTGTCACTGGAGTTCAGTCCCCAAACATATCTCTAAAGTCAAGGAATATATCATAGAAATAAAAGTCTTTGTCTTCTTGTTTTGGAAAACACAAACATCAATACTTCTGTAATGTCTACATGAAAATTCTTATGCAAGAGATAAAGTATCATAATTTTGGAATAGAAAAAAATTAATATTTTGAACTGTAGTCAGCACATAAGAAATTTTGTTGAAAAACTACTTGTTTTATACTCTATATCAAAGTTAATTTCCAAGGGATTAAAGATTTAGCATGAGATTAAAAAATAGGAAATACTAAATGAATGTATGTCTGATCTTGGCATGGAAAAAGCATTCATAAGCATAAAACAATGAAAATATCAGAATAAAACAATAGTTGGAAATAAAAATCTCTTCTATATTTAACATATATAGTGTATATTGATGCTATGATATGTGTATTTATCATAAATAATATAGACAAAGAATAGATGTCCTTAATGTGACTAAATTAGAAATTGCAGGAGAAAAATGAGTAAATTAAAAAGAAAATAGATCTGAGGAGAATTTTAACTTCAGTAGTAATATAGATAAGCAAATTAAGAAGATAACATGCTTTATTTAGCAAATAAAATCACTAAGATTTTAGTATTGGCAAAGGTATAATGACTTGTACATTGTCATCTAAGAAGTATGATTTGGAACGCATATTTTATTTATAGGGACTCTATCCCTAGTAACCTGTGTAGTTCTTGGTATAATTCAGCTCAATATGAATTTGTTAAATAAATGAACTTTTATATAAACCTCTTTAGGAAAAATACAAAGAGCCTTGAAGTTTTATAGGATTTTCTGTTAATTACAATTTTTATTTTTTTAAAGATTTATTTTTGCATATAAGGGAGTGTACCTTGATGAAGAAACAATTTTTGTATTTTCTTTAGAAACGAATCAAATGTAGGAGAAAGCATAGGCAGAAGATTAATTCCCACTGAATTCATGCTATTTGGCAAAGTTACAGAATAAATTAGTGATGGCATAGGCAGTGAGTTAATCATTACTATGCTGATGTATGTATTGAAACTATGAAGTAAATTCAATATTCTACAGCAAACATATTCTAATAAATGCAATTTGCAATGTCAAACATATTGTGAATAAATTCAATTTTGTATAACAAACATTTACAATTTTCATAGGCTCAAGGACAATTGAAGTATTCATGGGCGATGGCAGTGACTCATTTTGCCTAAACGCAGACTATTACAGAAAGTCATTTTTGCCCCCTCAGTAAACCATCTAGACAAATTCAATTTCATGATGACAATGTACAGAACAAGTGTAGATCTAATGTAAATAGAAGTTTTAATGCAAGCTGTAATACTCACTTCTTGGCCTTCTTGTTATCTGACTAATAAAATTCTTACTCTTTTGATTTAACAGTGAATTGCCTCACTCAATGTTTTGTATTCTTAAATGCTTTTATTCTTAAGATTTCTTATTAAATACTCTAGTGACTTGTGACCTGTGGTTTCAAATGATGTAAATAAGGCAGAAACAATGTATGAATTTGTAATTTTATAATTATATAATCTAAAGCATAAAGTAAGATTTATGTACAAAGATGTGCATTTGTACTTATTACTTGCATTGCCTATAATACTAATAAATGAATGTAATTTCAAAACATATAGAAAATAGTATTGATATTTGGAAAGTAGTATATGAAAAGAAGTATATGGAAATTATGGTAAGTAATTTAAAACTGAAGTGAAAAAATGATTAAATAAAATATGCTACATCTATGCTCTGAAGGCATTAAAATAGTGTTTGTAAAATATTTAAAGGCATGAGGATGTGCTATAATATAATATTAAGTAATAAAAGTATTCAAAATTGTGTACACAGTGTTCTTAATTTTGTTTTATGTACAAGAAAAACTGGATGCTATCATATTAAATTACTAAGAGTGATTACTTTAGGGTGCATGAATATGAAGGATCTTCATTTTCCTTTACTTTTTCATATTCCAAAATATGTGTATAATGAGAGCATAGTAGCTTTAGAATCATAACTTTATTAATGGTCCTTAAATATTTACAATAATGAGTTTATCTTGGATGTATAAATTAGGACCAAGAACAAAAAATGTGAAAATAGCAGCATTAAATCAATATGAATAATGAATTTTTATTTAAAATTAAAATATGACATAGGAAAATAATGTATATTAATAATAGTCATTGTATTATCACATGCATCTTGAAAAAAGATGTCTAGGTTTAACATAAAAGATCATTAACATCTATTTATATACTAATCTCCTTTTTGCTTTCCAAAGGTTGGATTATTTCATCTTAGGCACTGCACTGAGTTCAACTCTAATAAAATTGCATAGGTATTCTAAAGCTAGGTATGAATATATATGGTAAGGATGATAACATTTACATCAAAGGACATACTTTTTTTTAAAAAAAGATTTGGTTTTATTTATTTATGAATAGGAAAATTGGGGTGTAGACCAGAGCTGCAGAGAAGAGGGGATGTGAGAGGATTCACCAGAGACAGAGTGGGAAGCAGAACAGGTGACTTACTGAAATATATTGCTAAGAGGAGAAGTGGGTGAGACAAACTCTTAAACACACAAAATGTGCAAATCTTAATGATTCAGGTTTGGAAGGGGAAAAAAACACCACAACTTGCTCATGAAAGAAATGCTCATGAAAGAATCACACCCATTTCATAGCAGAATTGTTAAAGAAGCAATACATTTCACAGAGGGGGCTTTTAAATCACCTGGTAAATTCCTTTACATGGATTCAGGGGAAAGAAAGAGAAGAAAGCAAAGATATGGGCAAAGTTCTGAATTATAAACCCATGGCAAGTTGAGGAAGATGAGTATAGAAATAATGATAAACTTTTGAGGTGGTAATTTTGTGTGAAGTATTCTTTCAGTAATTTAAAAATATGCAGTGAGAGATGAGGCAGAAGGGTAGTGGGTACTAGCTAACAAACCCTATGTTTGAGATTAAAGTTTGCTAGGAGAGTAGTGTCATGGAGGCAGCTGGGTAACTCTAGGAAGTTAAAGGTCACAAGTTCAAATATCATCTCAGCCCTTTATAAACCATATAATCCTGAACAAGTCTTTCACCCTCTCAGAGTCTTACTATATTTTAGAAATAACAATAATACTAAAAGGACACTGAATATTATTCCACCAATAATTACAAAAGTGCTTTGAAAACTATACATGATTTTATGCAGACTTTAAGTGTTTTTTTTAATCATTGCTGTGATAATGTTTTTTTTTTTTTTTTTAAAGCTCTATCCATTCATGCATACAAGAACTGAGGTACAGGCCAGTGGTGAGGGGTGGGAGAGTGAGAGGATTCATCAGAGACAGAGGGGGGAACAGAACAGGCAGAGTGACTGAAATACACTGCTGAGGGGAACAGTGGGCCAGTCAGGAGAGATCTGCTACATCATATGGGCAGCTCCCTGGTAGGGGATAGAACTCATGCTTCAGTGGCTGCGGACAGCTCCATAGATTGTGTCTTAACACCTTGCGCCACCAGGGAGGCCCACTGTGATGATGTTTTAATAAGGTAATCCTTGGGTCAGTTTAATGAAGAAATAAAAAAATAAGAGAATTAATAAGGAGCTAAGACTTTTTTAGCTAAAAAGAGAAGAAAATTGAGAGGTTTCATAGCAGAGAAACTTTGTAATCTCAGGGCAATTACTGTTACAGAGCCATAGGTTATAAAGGGGATAAACTTCAAAAAACAAAGGAGTGGATGCTTTTGGGGTCATTAGACATAGGTGGGAAGTTTGTTAGGAGAAAGAAAAAATGGAAATTAAGACAGAATTTGAAAATCAATAATTGAAATTATATCTATTAATATTTCTAGATCTTTCCCATAGCAGCCTTCATGAGAATCCTGTCATCACTGTAAATGTAAAGTACACCTTATAGTGCAGTGTAAATTGCCAAGTACACTAATAAACCAACTATTTATCAGAAGTCTGCTAGTCTTAAGCTTATCTGTGGTTTCCAAGGCATATTTTTTATATTATATTTTGTCTATTTCTAGCTGTCAATCATGCCAATCTCTGCGCCAGACATTTTTGTTGGTTGGACTTCCAAATGTATTCAGGCTAATATTGTGGAAATGTGTAGCTTGGCAGGCAGATTGGGAATACCTCTCCTCTATGAAATCTGCTCTTTCTCAGAAGTCAAAATTCCCTTTCCATATTTTCAACTCAATCCTCAATTTATTATCCAAAACCAGATTTTCAACTCATGACTCTATTTATTATCCAAAAAAGAACTTGAAAATTGCCCCATAAACAAAATTACAATGTAAATTATAACCTAAAACTTTCCTTGTTCTTTCTGAATTTCATATTATTTTTAGTCCTTTCTCTTAGGGTGAATGTAAACCTCGCTGATTGCTCTATGATCGTGTATGGTGGTAAGTTAGATAGAATGTAATCTTTTTAATTTGGCCAATAATTCTGTTTCTCATAGGTCTTTCACGTATCACTGAAGGTAAAAGGTGTAAACTTTGCCTATATCTTTAACCAAATGTTTCCTTGATCTCTTCAGAGATGAATTCCTTATAATTTCTAAAACTAAAATTCTCTTTTATAGAAATATTGGTCTCTGAGATGACATTTCCTACATTTTGTGCAGGAAAAATTTCTGTATATACTTTAAAACATGGTTGATGTATCTTCTCCTTTGTATTTTTCTTCTGATTTCCAAACTCTCACTATCCTAATCAAAGTTGTTTTTTTTTTCCCTTAAACTGGTATCACAATCATTTTATATGCCCTAGTTTAGCACTTTTTGAATTTTACTGCAACTTTTTGTTTAATATTTGAATCCTCAAATTGTCAGCATTGTTATTGAGAACAAAGATGGGATTTTACACATCTTTGAATCTTTAATGTTTAGCATTTGGTGAGTACTTTGTTAATAGGACTTTCAATGAAGTGAATATTGTAGCTATCCCTTATGAATCTTCTATAGAAAATTGGTCATTCAAGATATTAATGAAAAAGGGATTTTGTGGTCACAAATAAGTTTGTGGAACATTGACTATTCCCATTAGGGATTTGTTATTTTACTTAACTATTGTCTCTCAAACTCTTCAATAAGGTAATACCTAGTAATGTCTAATAAACCTAGAATAGGGCTTGATGAACTTTTTTTTTTTTATAAATACCAGAAAGTGAATGTTTTAGCTTTAATGGGGCATGCCTTACCTGGTCTCTGTTACAACTACTTAATTATGTAATTGTAGCCAAATTTTCAGGGTAAGTAGCCACAGATAAAGCTGGATATGTTCTATTAAAACTGTACTTACAAAAACAGGATTTGACTCTCCGTTTATAGATTAATAATCTCTGAATTAGAGTTCTGTAAACACATGTTGAAGAGTATAGGATTAGATTTGAGGCACATAATTGGCATTCTTAACCAACTTTCAAATTCCTAACTTTAAACATAGCATTTGAGAGTTTTGAAAAGCTGTTCCTGTTAACACTGCAATTCTTCAACCATCACCTATTTTCTGAGCAGGCCTGTCTTATTTCTACAAAATTATGTTGTTCAGTCATGCAAGTTGTTCTCAAGGCTAACCATAGGTCTTATTTCCAGTGAAATTAATTTCCTCAGAATATTCCCTTGGGGGTTATGTTACTATCATTTCTAAGGTGGAAATTGAAATTCTCTTTGAACAAACAAGTTTGATGTTTTAAACAGATCCCAGGATCTCTCTCCCTTCTAAATAACACATACATAATATCAGAGACATTATCTCAATGCCTTAGGCAAGGCCTTCACACCTTGCAGTGATTTCAGTTTTTGGTAAAGTAAGATGAAAAGAAAGCCTGGTGCAGAGAGTGAGCAGTTTTGTTAAAGCACATTGTATTAAGTCTATAGCAATTAGATACCCCCAGCTGAAAGGAAGGAAGGTCTTCCTTAGAGCATATATCAAATTACTTTCCCAAACTAAAATAAATAATTCAGTTGTATTTACAGAAGTATGTTCCTGATTTTCAGCTAAATCACTTTTCCTTTTTTTTTGTACATACACCCTTCAAATATTTATGGTTAAATACCCTGCCATAGGGTAAATTAGTATTTAGTTTAGACCTACATTCTTGGGATCTTTGATCTATAAGTTTGCAAGTATAAATCAGAACTGTGGTTTCCTAAATACTTTTTTTCAGATCTCCTGTGCATCTCTCCATTTAATCTATATCTTTGTTACACTGAGATTTCTCCAAATTAAGTGTAATGATCCAGTGTTTTACAAAGAGGGGCCATTATTTGTAGGCTTATGATATGTTATTTGTTTATTTGGACCCCGGCTAGCCATGGCCTTTGCTTCATATCCATTGCTCACTTCAAATTCACCTAATTTGATGCCCCAAATCACCTCTGAAACTTTTCTTCATGCTTGATTTTCAATTCTCTCTCTGCTTTAAAAATTAGTATATGTGCCGCTGAACAAGGCTAAAAATATTTTCCCCAAATTTTGTGCCATCTAATATTTGTATTTTTAAACAGTTTACTGGTTTTAATTATTTTCTACCCAGAATCCTAATTTTTCTGAATGCTTGTCTGTTTCTTCCCAGTGACAATATTTATCATGTCACTTCAGAGTAAACCATTTGCTCCATGTCTTGGGACCTATCTGTGAGCAGAATGGCTCATAGTCCCTTCATGGCAATCAGGAGGAAGATAAGAGCAAAAAAAAAATGAGCGACAGTTAAAGCTGTCCTTGTAATGCAGTGAGTGATATTACCCACTTGTGAAAAGCTTATTCTGTGTCTTAAATGCTAACTAATATTTTTCTTCTTTTTCTTATAAGTGTTGAGTGTTCAATACTTTTCATCCCAACACTGCCACTGCCTCATGGAAGCTGGAGTAGAAGCCTCAACTTTTCCTTTACAGAAAGCAGCAAGAGAGAGAGAAATGATTTACCTCTAATGACAAACTGTGTTTCTTTGTGGATATCTTGCCTTGGCACCTCTGTAATTCTCTAATTGTCTTCTATAGTGTCTTCATTGAAGTCAGTTTCTAGGTCTGGGTTTTAAAGGCTTCCCACTTCTTGTGCAACCAGTGTAGCACTGTATAGTAGTGAGATTACCCTAAATAGCTCCATGATGTGGAGTCCGGGCACTTTATTTTGTGGGCTTCAGTTTTTCGTTTGTAACATTCTGTCTGCAACTGTTCAACAATCACTCCCTTTATCTTCACTTTCTGCCTTCTTGTTTTTTGCCACATTTCTCTCTACTTTAGACTCTGGATGAGTGTTTTTTTAAATTGGCATAACTTAGCCTGCATTTTCTTTTTATTTTATGTATTTTTTTATTGAGGTGAATCGATGTGTATCATTGCATATGTCTTCAGAGGTATGGGTTCACACCTCCTTAGATGCATGTTACCACACCAAACCCATCAAAGCCTCAATTATTCTCCACCACAGTCTATTGGGTTCTTTTCCTTTTGTGCTCCCCACCCTTCCTCTCTCGTAATCTTAATTCTGTAGTCAAATTTCTAAGGTTCATTTTGGCTTAATCCCTTCCTTTGTTTTGTTCTGTATTCCAAATATGACTGAAATTATCTGGTATTTGTCTTTCTCTTTCTGACTAACTTCACTTAGCATAGTCCTCTTCACTTTTATTCATGTTCTTGCAAATACCAAGATTTCGTTTTTTTTATAGATGAGCAGTAACAATTGGGAATATATAACATATCTTCTTTGTCTACGTTTTCATCATTGTTTTTTAAAGTTTCTGACATGTGATATCATCAAATTTATGATATGTAAGTCATTCCTGACTCCAGTCCGCTTTACAAGATCAGCTCACAACAATTTCACCATATTGAAATTTCCAGATCCTGAGGGTTCTTCTACCCCTAGACCACAGAGGTAGAGAAAAAAACACACAAGAAGGGGGAAAATAATAGTTTTACTTTGATTACTTCAACCCTTCCCCAGGTCAGCACAGCACCATACTAAAGGTACCTTCCAAGGTCTATAGTTTTCTCAATGGGAAACAGAGAACCCACAGTGGTCACAGAACTTTCCTAGCATTATTAAATGCTTCCTGGAGGCCCACACAGGTCTCATCTCATGATACTCATTGTGGAAATCTATGGCACTGACCACTGGGTCTCAGGAAGAGACAGAAAAGGGGACCAAGCTAAGAGCCAGGAGCACCCAGGGCTTGGCAGACTAAATTCCTGCTGTTGTACTTTGACCATCTATAGATCTAAGCTGGTGGCCCTGTCGAGAGCCATATTGCTCAAATGGTAATTCTACCTGAGTTGGCTTCCCAGTCAATAGGGCCATAACAGTGATAGAGCCCATTCTATGGCCCTGCACAGTAAGGGGGGATATTTGTAGCCTTCTCCACTGCTGAATATCACCTCCAGTCTTGTCCCTCTGAAAAACCTGAACACAGATGCCTGGCATCAAGAAGCACATCCTTGGCCTGCCTGAATAGGGAGCCAAGTTAGAAATACCAAACTGATGAAAATAATCTCTGCCCCAACTTGACCAGGACGCCCAGTAGTGACCCCAAACCTCTATTGTGTTGCCTCTATTATATTTTCAGTCTGTGATGAATAGCTATACGAAAAAATAATCTCAAGTTGATGGATTGTACAGAAGACATCTAGATTTTTCATCTATGAATTTTATTTAATAGACAAAGTAATCCAATATCCTTAGCTCATAAACATTTATTTCTTGTTTACCTCAAAGCTAAACTCTGGAAAACACCATTTTCTATGCTATTCCTAGTTGGTTAGAGCCTAAAGTAGTGAAACATAAAGATTTAATGCCATGCAAATATCTTTTATGTGTTTATTTAAATACACTTAAGCTTCCCCCTTAGTGAAACTAGAAAAAAAATGTTTGGAAAGCAAAATCCCATGGTTCTCCATTTCCCTTTAGATGTACTCTGATTTTAGAGTATGGTTGTCTGTTTTAATTGGGATTTTAGTGCTTTTTGGAGATAGTTCATTTCACGAGGAAGACAGACTAACTGATAATGAGGTCTTACTTGGTTGTGGAAGAGAGTTTCAATGGGACATAGACTAGCTTCTGGCTCAAACTAACATGTACTCCCCTCCATAAATAAGCCCTATATAGATTTTATACATGGTGCTTTAGGTAATGTTTGGGATGTCAGAAATATTTAGTGGTATCTGAGTGTAATACAAAAAGGACTTAAGAAATTCTCTCTCAACTGGACATGAGATATCAAACAGCAGGGGTTTCAAGGATCCCAGAGTGAAATCACAAAGTAGTGGAAAGCAGAACAATGATGATACAAAGAACATGGTACATTTGGGCCCAACAAGGAGGTGTTTCATGGTAGGTGACTAGATATTTTACACCAGGAAACTCAGAAACAGTTAGTGGTGGTGGTCATATGTAAAACTTCATGGGTATGTTCTTAGAAAATTATAAATATCCTAAAAGAGGTGCGAATAGAACATTGTGGAGTTCATGAATGGAGAAAGTATGAAGCCATGAAAACCTCTTAAAGAAGATGACATTAGAATAGGTCCTGACTGAAATGTAGAATGGTATTTAGACATGGAAGTGCTGCAAGTATGTTAAGGAAAAGGTAATTTCGCTCAGGTATGAAGGGGGAGAAGAGGGAGAAAATGCCAAAGAGTTTATTTGGATTGTGATCATAGAAGAAAAAAATTGTTAATATGATCAAATGTTGCAGAAAGAAGAGGAAAGGAAATAAAAGAGACTATTAGATTTGTTATCACCAAGAAAGGAGAACTGGTAAAAGCATCGAAGAGGAGTGATTGGTGAAAGTGCATAACAATAGATTTTTGAATAAAAGTCTCATGACTTTAATCATTATCAATGCAAATATATATTTCTGCTATTTCGTGATTGTAACATAAGCTGTATTGCTAATTGGGCAAAGACTTAGGCCTCAAGGCCAAAGTTCTTTTCTCTAGATCACCCTATTTCCTTAAGTGTGATGGTGTATTAGACTCTTGTCATTCAATAGTCTTTTTTCCACTACATTCAAATAGGGAGGATCTTTTTAGTGTCCACCATTTAGTGTCGATATTTAGAGTTGTAAATTCAATTTAATGTTATTTTAAAAGTAGCCACCAGAGGGCATCATTTTATTTAAATAAAGGGGAGTTATAACTTGAAAATATTAACTTCATATAGTATGAATATAATACTCATATTAACTTCAAATGATACTAGAATCAAGTTCTAATTCCAATTGGTTGATTGTCTTGCTTGCTATTGAATTTCGTTTTCCAGTGCTTCTTATCTATCTTTTATTAATATATTCTCTTTACTGCACAAGATCCGAATTCCATAAAATGGTATACATTGTTTTCATTATCTTTTTTTTCCCAAAAAATGATTTATCTTTCCTTTATTTTTAAGATTTATTTATTTATACAAGCACTGGGTACAATCAGAAGCGTGGGAGGGTGAGAGAATTCACCAGAGCCAGAGCAGGGAACAGAACAAAACACACTGACAAAACACACTGCTGAGGGGAGCAGTGGGCGAGGCTGGAGAGGTTCGTTGCGCCATGTGGGACCCTCGCAGGTGGCCAGGGATTGAACTGGCACTGCAGAGGCTGCAGGCAGCTTTGCAGTCCAGCAACCAACCGCTGTGCCATCAGGGGAGGCCCTTATATTTCCTCTTTCTCTTCAACATATGTGCTTGTGTAAAGCACATTTGTAAACTTAGGGAGGAAAAGTTGAGGTGCTCATAAATGCAATAAAATGTAGTATCATTAATATGGAACTTGAATCTTGCACATAAATGATCAACTTGGCTGCCTTTCTTTAAAAGTTACATCACTTTGTGCCCTCATTCTAGTAATTTTAATATTCCATTTTTCCCCACTGAATATGCAGCAACCCTAATACAGCTCACCAAGCACAAATGAACATTAGGAATATGAATCTAAAAATCTAAAGACAAATTTTCCGTATTTCTAGAGACCTTAAAAGTTTCTCTATTTTTGATACAGAAAGTAAAATATTATCTTATTAATTTAGGTGGAGTCTGAAAAAATAGAAAATATGGTCAATTATTTCTAAATCTGTGCTTTCTAGTTCTACTATTGACTTTTGCCTGTCATTGTACTTTTCTAATGAGGGAAAACAGACCAAAGTGTTAGCATCATCAGGTGCAGCAATGAACTGCGACTGAAGACTGGAGTAGGAAAATGTAATTATGAGAGAGATCCTGCAGTCATTTTTCTTGGTTAATTTAATCTCTTAAACTAGTCTGCTGATCTATTCCTCAGGCCACAGAAAGAAATTCTCAGATCTCCTCCATATATAGAATTTTATCATGTATTTACATCTGATATATGTGGCAATACACTGCTACCCCCCAAGTGCCTGTGGGAAAAAAGTGATACTTTACAGATTTAAAAAAAATAGTGAGTGGCGTTCTGATTACTAGGCCCAACTTTGTTTCCTCACAGGCAATTTTGGATTAAGTCAATTTTGGAGCCATAGCTAACATGTTCAAATGGAAAAGGGTGTAGTTTTAGTGAATTTGACTATTGAATTTCTGTTTTCATTCATTTCATTCTACAATAACTTTGTTGTTTAAAAAAACCATACTGTTTCACATTGTATTTTAATCTAGGACTGTTACCAACAAGGTCAGTTGTAAAACAAATAGGTTAGTTCTCATTTTCTGTATTCTAAAATCTTTTATTCATCAGTCATATTTCTATTCTAGTAAATGCCATTTTTTGAACATGGTTATATGTGAGGATAGTCTTTTATTGCAGTGCATACTGGTATTTTCCTATAAAGGTCTCACTTTTACTTAATGATAATTTTAAAAGTTTCTCTCAAAACTATGGTCAACTCTTTCTTACTTTAATGTTGATTAAACTTCCCAATTATTTCACTTTAGTTCAACTGTAGATTTCATTTAATATCTTATTTGAGTCTGAATAATAAGCAGATATATTTAATACTGAGAAATTACCAGTTAACTCCTTTTATGTTCATGTCTGAAAAACCTTTAGATTCTTTCATGATTTTCAGTCATATATGCAGCCTGATGCTAGGAAAAATCATGGATCAGTATGTATGATGGTCTAAATTTAGACTTGTGGAGATTTTAATTCAGTCATATTCTTCATCTTTAGCCTTCTCTATCTTACCATGATGACATGGTTTCATTGTAATTTGCAGTTTCCAGTTTAACTCAGTTGTGTGTTATTTTAAAATGTTTAATGCTTTTTAAAATACTCTCAAAAATTTTTTATATAGGCACTCAGTAAAATGAATGTTCTCATGTAATATGTAATTATGCCATATAACTGTCAAATAGTACAATATTTCAGTGAGTGTTTAATAACACAGTAGCAATATACTATTATGCACTTCTTGCTTACCTTAGAGTTGCAGTGTAATTATTTATGTTTAAGGAGAAGAATAGTACTTACTTTCATACATAAGGCAGCTCCATAATGGGGCATAAAAGAAGAGTTATTCCACTATCATAGTCTTAGTCAAATGTATGGCTCATTTTTAATCCTGCAATCCAATTCACAGATCAATATGCCGATTAGGTTTCAAAGAAAATAATCGGTATAATTTCTCATTTTCCTGATGTCTTAAATAACTTTTAGAGATCCATCAATATCAGTAGACTCTAAAAGCATTTGCAACTGTTATCTCTCTCTCTGTCTTAACATGGTTTTATAATCTGATTATCTAATTTATACTACTCATTGAGTATTCATTCAACTTTAACAGAAGGTGTTCTCCTTCAGACACATGCCTGAAGGAGAAAGCAAATTATTTTCATTAGGGCCAATTAGAATGTGATAATCAAATAAATAACAGATTTTAATGGAGTACTAATCATTCCCTTAATCAAACAGACTCCCCCAGATATTCTGTCTATAATGACAAAATAAGACTTGGAAGACAGTAGTTGCTCACAGATTTCGCTTCCCTTCAACTTTCATGTACTTTATCTTGAATTTATGAATGTAGTCACCTCTTGGTTGTCTGTAAATATTAGATGAAACTAATGAGAAAAATGAAAATCTTTGGACATATCCCCACGTTTTTGTTTTCTTACTCTTGCTACCATTGGCACTCTCATCCACTCTTCCTCCTACCTCCTACCTCCAGTAAGATAGGTCCTGGGCCACTAATAGAAAAATGCCTCCAGGAAGAGGGACAAAGAAATAACAAATGCTTCTTTGTCTGTGAGTGTCTCTTCATGCCTTGAGTTTACTGGAACTCTAAGTAATGAGTCACTAATTATTCTGATATTTGAACATAAGCTGAGTGATTATATTCCAGAGATGCTTTAGAAGGGATTTCTTTATTGGGTATGATGTTGAATTACAAGATGTAAATAATGATATTTTTGTACAACTAATTATACTTTTCAAAACATTTCCATGTAACTTTTTCATTTGATTCAATAACAATATGGGGAAGGTCTATACAGTCAGGATTATAATTTTTTATACTTCTACTCTGAGGATTCTGGGATCACACATGTTAAACGACATGCTCAAGGTCAGTAGTAGGTAATGAAAATGACTCTGAGATCTCCATCTTTTGATTGATGTTATTACTGTTTCTCTCAGGGCTATACATCACATGCTCTCTGATAGTTAGAATGTGTGCTAGAGATATGTAATCTTAGTGAATCCTCTCAACAGTCCTTTGAGGGAGGTACTGTTTCATTTTACAGAATCCAGTGCTGTCTCCAGTAGTCCCCTTCCAATGCTGCAAGTTGATAAAGCAATAGTTATAAATGTTGTCTTAGATTATCATTGTTTTTTAAGTGCTTAGTTGACAACTCTAAGAATTTTGAGAGCCATTTAATTTTTTATTTAAAAATATTGCAAGTGTTGTGTTCATTTCTAGACCATTCATTATCACAGGTGTTAGAATTCACATTGTGTACACCTCTATTTTGTTCTAAGGCAGTTGGAGGAAAGGCCAGTAGACAATTCTGTGAACCACAATATGTCATACAGATAAATTGTGGGCCCTAGAAGGCACTGGTAACATGCTGTCCTCTCAACAAAGGCAGAAGTTGTTGGAGTTAGAGACAGAAAGGAATTATATTGGTTATATGCCAAAGGATATATTTACAATATAATGGTTTGCAGGTCTCAGTGAAATTCTTAAAAGAAAAAAACAGACATGAAAATTTACTTTCTTGTTTACTTCTACAGTAGATCGTTAAATGACAAAATGCCTCCTGATGGCACAATGACTGGTTTTCTCTGCATGGGTGAAGGGTCTGTACACTCAATCACAGCTCCATAACAGACTGATTAATGCAATTTTGAGCCATGCTGCAGCTCTCCCCAAAGTAAAAATCTAGAAAATACGTTTTCCAAAATGTGGGTCCTACATTTGAACACAGTAGCAGCAACATTTAGATTATAGGTTACAGGTATAGATAAAATTGAATTTACTTTATGATCCCAAGCAAGGTATTAAAATTCTAAAGCTCCTTTAAGGTTGAATGTGCTATAATTATTCAGTGTGTGGTAATACTGCTTAGAGTGCTTCCTGTTCTGCTTTGCAACTGTATGATTTTCATTTTTGAAATAAATAAAAATTCCTTTATTAGTCACAATTGAGAAACATGTTTTGAATAAAGACCAAATCTCTATAATTAGTGCATTTTTTATTATATGCTTTTAACTTTATGATTCTACAAAATTGTATTTTTAACTTAGCCAAGTAAACAATATCTTGATGCAGAGGAGTTAAACATGAAAACATTTTACTGAACTTGTTTTCTGGCTATGAATCAAAGAATGAGTAATAGTCAGACATACTAGAAGAAGTCAAATATGGTTTTATTTATGAAAAAAACATTGATAACTATAAGACATTGTTTTAAGAAATTAAAGAAATGATTACCTCTCAAAACTGACTTCTAGAAGTAAACATATAAGAATTCATGCGTATGATGACTATTTCTCCTCAAAATTCAGGTTTAGACCGATTGTTCCCTTAATTGTAATGTGCTGGCAATACTGCTGAAGAAACAGAAGCGGTCAGGAGACTGATATAAATTAATGTCCATTTCCTCTCCCTCTTACATGGAAAGAAAGAATAGCTAGACTCAGTTATATTTTAGTCAAAGCATTTTTTCATAAAATGTTTCTGAATTCAAGTAATTAGGCCACTCTGTCTGTATTCTATTTTCTCACTATTTTTTATAGTTGCATTAATCTAATCTTCCCCACTGTGTATGCCAGTTCTTCATAAATCAGTCAAAATAAGAACAAATTAAAATGAAGTTTTCTCATCATCCTTATTTGGAAAATATCATTGGCTGATGATTGTTTTGAAACAGAAATTAATAAACAGTATGTTTTTAGTACCTTCTATAATCAAGATTACTATTAGCATAGCCCCCAAGTTTTAAGAATCTAAAAATCCATACATAATAGGTATGATGGGAAAAATTGTACTCAGTATCAAAATAGAAAAATACATAAAGTATAAGGGAAATGCAGGAAAAACATTTATTTAAACCAATGCTGTGGGAAAAAGCATTTAGCTGGACATGGAGGAATGAAAAGGAAATAGAAGGAAGATGAATCTTGTAGCTGAGATAATAGCTTAATAAAAGCCATGCTGTTTTAGTAAAATGTAAACTGAAGGAACAGAAAGGAATGTGGTGTGTGTGTGTATCTGCACATGAATGCCCATGTGGTATGTCCAGTGTATGTTTAAGTGGCATGTTAATCCTCTTTTAAAATCCTCACAATAATGAAAAAAATAAACAAGACATGTTTTATGTAGAAGACTGAATCCATATTGCAGAAGGCTTTGAGTTCCAAGTTGAAGAAATTGCAGTTTATTTTGAAGTTAATGGAAAACTACACAAGAATTTGAATAATGAATCTATAAACATTGTGTTAACTTTAGTGATAACAATGCATGGGATGAATCAAAAGGGGGGAGATTAAAGACATAAAGACAAATGCAGTTGTTACTGTTGTTTATATGTGAAATAATGGGAGGATGAATTTTAGTAGAAGGGATAAAATGACATAATTTATGAGAAAAAGAACATGGGAACTCACTTGATACGGTGTATTCTCACTCTTCAAGTGATGGTGATGACATTAGTCATTACATGAAGGTAGAACGATGATGGTATTTGGGTTCTTGTGATGAAGATGTTCCATTGAGAATAGAAAATGAGAATAGTAGATAAACTCGGCAAATCTTGGGGAAAGATGATCTCTTTTCAGATGTATGTTAATCCTTTTAGGGGAAACTTTCTATTGTTATGATCTGCTGTATTAAAATAAATAGATTTTTTCAAAAGACTGTGATTGGAATGACTGCAATGATTTTATTTTTTGGTTTGCTACTCATGTTTAGGTTGTTGAGTTTAGATGAAAATCTGGGTACATGAGTTTTGTAGTAAGTGAAGTGGTAGGAATGTCAAGAAATAGAAAAAGTCAAGGGAAGAATGTTTCTTTCCTTATAATCATAATCTTAAGTGTTTTGTTCAGTGTGCTGCACTTGCTGACTGCCTGGTCTATTTGTAAAGTTGTTTTCATTCCCATGGTATCCAGAGTATAACAAATAGTAGGGGAGCAAACTAAAGTATGATTTCATGGGAAGGAGAAAGGAAAGATTATTTCAGTTTAGCCCAACTGTATGTATCTCTGGGATTTGATGTGTTTTTTCTGTCTAGCATACTTAGCAGGCAGCTAGGTATATTTATAGAGATAAATTATACATTAAAAATAAGTAAATATTCAGTTACATAAATATAGAGAAAATATATACCTAAATTTATATATCTAAATATATTAATATCAATGCAGAAATATAATAAATATACAAACATTAAATATGTAAATTTATTTGTTATCTTATGAAATAGTCTCATGCAGTGGAACTTAAACATCAATTCTAAATCAAATAAAAATGTCTTAATTAAAGTCAACTAAATAGTTATATTACTAGAATATTATTAATTGAAGTAACCATTTAAATGTAAATGATTAGATCTCTTCATTTTTCTCCATATTTTAAGTTTGTATTCATTCAGATATACCACCTTCTTGCCTCTACAGTCAAGTAAACTTGAGAGAAAAAAAAAATCAAACAAAAGCAATCCATTTTCTGGCCAACAGGCATATGAAAAAATGTTCAACATCACTTATAATCAGAGAAATACAAATCAAAACTACCATGAGATACCATCTTACACCAGTGAGAATGGCACATATTAAAAAAACTAGCAACAACAAATGTTGGCGAGGGTGTGGAGAAAAAGGAACTCTCCTGCACTGCTGGTTGGAGTGCAAACTGGTCCATCCACTATGGAGAGCTGTGTGGAGATTTCTGGACCTACTAAACATAGAGCTTCCATATGATCCAGCAATTCCACTCCTAGGTATTTACCCAAAGGACACAGAAACATCAATTCCAAAGAGCACCTGCACCCCTATGTTTATAGCAGCACTGTTTACAATAGCTAAGCTTTGGAAACAGCCCAAATGCCCAAAAATAGATGACTGGATCAAGAAGATGTGGTACATATACACCATGGAATGTTACTCAGCATTCAAAAAAGATAAACACATGCAATTTGCAGCAACATGGATGGTGCTGGAAGGGATCATGCTCAGCGAAATAAGCCAGAAAGAAAAAGAAAAATATCGAATGGTCTCACTCATAGCAGGAATCTAGAAAACTTAAATAAGGGACCAGGAAAATGAATAGCTATAAGAAAGTGAAAATCAAAATCAACAAAAAGCTATGAACCAGAGACACTTTTTGGGGGGTGGAGGGCGGGAGGGGAGGGATTGGGGTTAGAATGGGGGGGTTGCAATTGTATGGGGAATATAAAAATAAAATTTATTATTAAAAAAATTCATCAATAAAACTCCCAGGTGACCCCCCAAAAAGTAAATAAAATAAAAGGGGGAGGAGAGGTGCTGCCTCATAGAACACCAATAACTCTCTCTAAATAAATCCTCTTTGCATCTGTGAAAAAAAAAAGGCAATCCATTTTCTTATTTGTTGTTTGTTCAGTAGCACATTACCTGATGGAAGCAACTGGAGCTTTCGGGTATGTTTTTTTTCCTTTTCTTTTTGTGAGCAGTCATGCTGTCTTTGGTTTCTATTAGCACATGCAGCTCAAAGGTTAAGCTTATGGGGAATGAGACTTGATACCTTACCCAGTAACTTAACATGTTACTTCTGTAGTAGCATTTACAATTAGTTTTTCTTATCATGTAATAGATTAAACTTATTTCCTGGCCCTTTAGGAAAAGCATTCTCAAAGTTCTTTATCCAGAGGTTACTGATAAACTTCAAATCTCCTATAGTGGATTACATCCCCTTTCCCATTACTACAAATGTTTCAGAATTATCACTTCCTTTGCTTTTGCTTTGATCTCAGGTTAATATGTTTACATTAAAAAAAAATCCAGACTGAGTAGCCAGTCAAATCAGTGTTGTTCTTCACTGTCTATTTGGTGAAGGGAATTTTTTGTCCTTGTCGGGAGAGTGTTGATTTAGCACAACTCACAAATAAGTTTGCTAATCAAAGAGATAAGTCTTTAACCTAATAGGAAGTCTGGTAGAGGTGGCCCTTTCTTACTTGTTTTGTGTGGAGGATAATGAGAACTAATCTATTATAATTCTGAAATTCCTCAGCCCCAGGACAGAGGAAAACTCTTTCGGTTCTGTTTCTGGAGATCTGCACTTGGGAAGCCATCCACTTAAAATTTTCATGCTAGATTTCAGATGGAAGAGCCACTCACTAACAATTTTCCCAATACCATTGTAAAACAATTATAGTAAGTCATTTTTTTTGCTTGCTTTCTGTATGTTTTATCAGCAAAACCCACTATAACATAATCAAAGTATCTAATTATTTATTCCAAGAGTTTCATTAATGTTCAGGTTACTTTGATGAAATTCAAATTCCATTGAATTTTGGAAGTCTCTATTTCTTTTGAGAGCATTGTTTTTTCTATGGATTAAATAGGAGAGTATACTTGATTTTTATTATTTGTTTTTACGTAATCCGCATCCAAAAAACAAAACAAAACAAAGCCTCAATAGTTTTTGATATGAGACAAACAAAACAGTGTGAGTTGTACTGAGATTCAGGGTATCACTTGTCCTGACAGAATTCATAGGAGGTGATTATGCTATTGACAAGGAAAAGATTCCACAGGTAACATCATATCAAAGGATGGATTCTGGATGAAATCTTTAATAATATTGCTTGATAATGAAAGCAGAAGGTTAGCGTTTGTAATGCAAAAAAATCTAGATGTAGGTTTCTTCCTGGAGTGATACAACCTTTGACATGTAAAACTCTAGTATCTTATGATCAGGGAGGAATTAATTTGTTCTATTGACATGTCCCCTATCTGGAAGAGATTTTGGAAATACAGAGTTGAGTCTCTGAAGAAGAAGAAGGAATGTTTTACAGAATAGAATGAGTATTCTTGAGTGTTGCTTTTATACATCAAGAAGGTGTATAACTTTTGCAAACATTTGTCAAGTCCTGTAGTAGGACAAATTCAAACTTGTGACTGAATAAAAATGAAACTGTGGTAAAAGGAATCTAGCATTACCTTGAAACTCAGGGCTTGGGTACCCAGTGGTCATAAATGCCAAAAGTATGCCACAAGAGAAAAGACTTTAATGCAAGTTTGGATCACCTGGAGGTAAGTTCCTATAGACTCAGCTCTGCCTCTCAGAATCACTAAGGGAATGGACATTTATGACATTTGTGAAGCAAGACTTGGAAAAATACGAGTTGAATTCCATTGAGAGGGTGTGTTGGAGGCACCGGAATAAGGTTTGTCAAGAGATCATTTGGCAAAGCAAACAGTGGGACAGAGGAGGCAGGGTTGGCTGAGAGTGATTGATGGTGCTGGACTTTGTCCTAATAGGGGTTGATTGTGAGATCCTTCTGTTGCAGAGATGCCTCATTGACGAAGGGCTGGACCTGAGTTTCTAGGTTTTCTTTATATGGAAAAATACATTTTCTCATAAAGAACAGGTTAGTATTGATATTGCAGGAAAAGGTCAGGTACTTATTAACTGATTTAACCAGTCCAGCTGAAAAATAGAATGCACTTAGACTTGGTTAACAAATAAGCTATGGACTTAAAGAATGTAGGACTAGTTTGACTGTGTTTCAGCTTTTGAGGGATGATTTCAGTAGGAAGATAAAAATGGAGTTGCCCTAGACTGGTGATTTAATAGGAGCAAGAAATCAACCTGTTTTGGAATGTTTTTAAAATTTCCTTTCCTTTGATCAAAGAGATAAATTACACATTAACTTTTTTAAAGTTGGCAACTAAAATATTTGAAATATAAATTATGAAAAACATACAAACTCATCTTTAACATTCTAAATCCAATATTAACATATACAAAAATCATATTTTTGTGCATTTTTGGATATAATCATTAAAGTAAAAAAAAAATGCCAAGGCAAATAATTGAAATATAGTCATTCTGAGGAGTCAGGAGTCATTTCAATGTTTGAGTGAAAACAATATAATAAAAAAATTCAAATCAAAATCTCTATATAAGTTTAGTAAATTTCAGAAAGAGCTACTTTTTAAAGAAGTTTTAAAAAATTGGTGAATTAGATATAGTAGTGAATAGGCTAGGAATTCAAAGACACATACTGACATCCTTAAATGTTCCCCAAGGTGACATTTGCTACCTTTTGTTCTTGTGTTAATTATTAGCCTGAAGTATTTCTACCCCCATAAATATTTGTGTTTATGTCTCCTGTAGGGGAGCAAAAACATGCCGCCACAAAAATTTGTCTTTTTGCCAAAAGATTGATTTCATGAGAGCGACCCAGAGGTTGGGTGACGGTTGCTGTTCTGAAAGAGACATTTACATATATAAAGGAGAAGCTCTCTTTCTTAAGGGGTCTCCCTCACTGTACCAGGAAGACATATCTGCTTGTCTCTTTACAATTCAGAAGGGAGAAATTAAATCTACATATCTTTACTTTCTTGTCTTCTTTGGTAAACTTCCTGATTTCCTTTCCCCCCATAACCTCCTTAGCCCTAGCTGAGCTACTTAAGATGGCATCTGAGGTTATATGGGTGCATTAGGTGTTATTCAGTTCTACTGGATCTCCCCCATGTTTACAGAAGATAAACATGTTATTATTAAACTTCTTTTTGACTTTTTTCTCTTATCAATCTATTTGATGGTTGTTTGATTATTTGACAGCCTAGAAGAACCAGAGACATTGAATGATTTCTTTTATGACCCTGATATATCTCTGTGATCCTCCCCTGCAGAAATCATTTGTTCTTTTATTTATTTATGATTTATTTATTTATGATTTATTTATTTATTTTATGCAAGAACCAGGGTACAGGCCAGATGTGCGGGAGGGTGAGAGGATTCACCAGAGACAGAGTGGGGAACAGAACAGGCGGACTGACTGAAATACACTGCTGAGGGGAGCAGCGGGCGAGACAGGAGAGGCCTGCTCACCATGTGGGTTGCTCCGAGGCTGGTGGGGATCCAACCGACACTGCAGAGGCTGGGGACAGCTTCACAGCGCTGTGCTCAACTGCCTGTGCCACCAGGGAGGCCCTGTTCTTTCTTTTAACACTTCCACTTGTACTTTCTTCTCTATGCTCTAATGTTAAGGCATATAGTGGTCTGTCTATAGGACAAATGGTAAGTTCCAAAGTAGGAGGTTTTACCCCAATTTGTGTCCCTTATTTGTGATAGCAATCAGCATTTGCTTACATATGATAGATCCTAGATAAATAATATGTTGAGTAAAGAAATATAAAGGGAAGTATTTATAAAGGGAATATATGAAAATATATATAAATATAAAGGGAATCACCTGGATGTAATCACATTGAAGTCATATGAGGTTCTGACTGGAAGTGATTCTCTTGTCATCCTGTTCATGAAATGATATTTACTAAGCTCCTAGGTGTAGATGTCTCTATACTGACTTGCTGAATATAATCAGCATATCAGTGCCATTTTAATTTTGTGAGCTGTGTCCAAGGTATGTCTTATTCTATCATTGGAATTGAATTTTCATAACATTTTATTAAGAAGCACATCAGGCTCATAGCTCAGTTAAATGAGAGAGCTTGTACTTATAAGTGGACTTGCCCAGAGCTCTGCTAAACTCTGATGGGACAGTACATAGGTATTCTAGCACTGGTGCATGAAAACTCAGAAATGTGAAGATTTTTGTTTTGAACTAAAGTTTCAGGTTAAAGTCTCAGGGATTTAATGCTAAAGTTTTGAGGTCCCAAATGTAAGAATAATCTAAAAATGAAAAGTAACTTAATATAGATTTTCTATGTAAATACTCCTGATTTATCAATATTAATGTTGGTTATTTTCTTGTATACTTTTTTGGTCCTTTCCTTCTCTCTATTTCCCTTTTATTTTTGTTTATGAAAGTCCTTTTACTTAGCTGTTAGACTTTCTAGAAAAAATTTATTTTATTTTCCTTTTCCTTTTCTACATCTTTTCTTTATTTCATCTTTTTGTTCCAGTTTTGTTGAGAATAATTTCAATTCTTAATCTTTCTTATTATTTTTCTTCTTTTTTAAAAAAATTATTTTTATTTATTTATGTATACAAGAACTGGGATGTAGGCAGGAGGGGCAGAGGATGAGAGGATTCACCAGAGACAGAATGGGGAACAGAACAGATGGATCTACTGAAATACACTGATGAGGGGAGCAGTGGACGAGACAGAAGAGGTCTGCTGAACCATGTGGGTTATCTCCCTGGCCAGGGATTGAACTCATGCCACTGTGTCTGGCAATAGCTTGACAGTGCTGAAACTTTAACCCCTGTGCTATCAGGGAGGCCCTCTTCTAACTTTTCATTTTACTTGTTTACTATACTGTAAACTTTTTTTTTTAAGATTTATTTATTTTTATACAAGAACCGGGGTACAGACCAGATACGTGGGAGGGTGAGAGGATTCACCAGAGACAGAGTGGGGAACAGAACAGGCAGACTGACGAAATACACTGCTGAGGGGAGCAGTGGGTGAGACAGGAGAGGTCTGCTGCGCCAGGTGGGATTCTGGCTGGCTGGCCAGCATCGAACCTATGCTGCAGAGGCTGCGGACAGCTTCACAGTGCGGCGTTCAACTGCCTGCACCACCAGGGAGGCCCTATATTGTAAACTTTTAATTGAACTATACTGTTAATTTAAGATGTTTTTAATCTCTTGTCTTTTTAAATTAGTGTTTCTTCTTGTTTCTTAAATGTCTTTTGGGATAAGCACAATAACTTGTTAATGCTTTCTTCTCTGCATTATCCATGTTTTCTTTAAATTCCAGCTATAATGTTTTTTGGTTTGGTTTTATTTTGGTGCCTGTCTTCCCTTGAGTTCATATCTCTATCTTGCAGTATATTCATATTTAAGACAAAGATTCCAAAGTACTTATTAGAAGTTGTATATGCATGTGAATGGGTTTGTTTTTTGCTGGGTTTAACTCAAAGGTATTGTGTAAATCTGGCTCTGTCACTAGAAAATGCCCAAATGTCAGATCATGATAAAAGCCTTTCTTGTTGAGTTAGGGGAAAATTGCTCTAGAGAGATCATCAACATGTATTGAGTTCTCACGGTAAGCCTGACAGCCAGCATTAGTGGGGACTGAAGAGAAAAACTATCAGCTTCTTATGCTGATAGTTACTGTTACTAGTGTCTCAGACTATAGAATATTTCTGCTTCAAGTAGGTAAATGTTCTTCATCTTTACACAATGGGGGAAAGAATGATTGCTGCTTGATTGTTACATTGGAGCATTATACCTGGAATTTACTCCTTATACGATCCTGAAATGAGTCTTATTCTGCCCCATTTCTTGCACCTCCATTCTGTTTGGTTCATGCAGTTTTTGAGTCTTTTTTGGAGTTCTGCCTTATGAAAGAGTTTTTGTTGGTTTTCGCCTGTGCGAAAACTGGGTTTCCATTTTTTAAAATCTGTAATATTTATAATTTGCCCATTTACTCTTCTGTCTTTCAAAGTTTTGTTGATATTTCTTGTCTGCAGTCACTCATTTCTGTCCTTATGGGTTTGTAATTTTACAAAAAAGACTGTAGTGGTTTTTTGAGAGTGAATAATGATAACTATGTGTGTGTTAAAATCCACCTCATTTAATAAAAGTTCATGTATTTCTTTTAGAATGGTTAATAAACAAATTTACCATTTTGAAAAATAATTAGTCCTTCCAGATTTCCATAGCTATCTTTACCTCATGATCTAGGATGGAATGTAGTGAGATTCATGATATATATAACTGGGAACACTGCTATAAGAAGAAAAGAAAACATTAAAATTTGTATTAAGAGCTGCTTCTTTTAGGGTATATGAGTTACTGGGACCAATGGGGAATCATTTTATAATTTCACAAGGCAGCTTTTATTAATGCTATGAGGTCTTCTCACAGCCTTGCAATCACATCACATGGAGTTGTGGTTACTAAATTTGATAATACCAGAGGTCAGATTCAATGTCATATTGTTGAATCAGAATCTCTTGAAAATAATAAAAAAAAAATTCTTAAAAGCTCATAAGGTAATTTTGATGATCAACTTTTTTTCAGAATGATTGTACTCATCATAAAGGACACAGTTTAGAAAAGATCCTGATTTTCAGACATCCTTTCTTTACCTATTGTGGAATTGTACTATGATGTAGAAATAAATGCTGAAAGATCTTTTTCACAGGTCCAACTAATTAATTTGTTTATTTTATACACATTTATTGAACATATACTATGGGCAAGGCTTTGTGTTGTGCCCTAAGGATATGAAATAAAACTGGTTCCTGATTTTGAGGACCTCATAATTTAATTGGAAATAACACATGGGCATAGTTATGACATAAATTCTGTAGTACTGCTATATATAGAGTGTGTCACTTGCAACCTGAACTCTAACTTTGTTTTTTAAACTTATATTTAAATTTTGAAATGCTTCTTTTTTTTTTTTAAAGAAAAGATTTATTTATTTATACATACAAGAAATGGGGTACAGGCCAGAATTGTAGGGGGTGAGAGGATTCACCAGAGACAGAGTGGGGAACAGAACAGGCAGATTGACTGAAATACAATGCTGAGGGGAGCAGGGGCGAGTCGGGAGAGGTCTGCTGCACTATGTGTGTAGCTTCCTGGCTGGGGATAGAACTCATGCTGCAGTGGCTGTGTCAATCTTTATAGGTTGCATCCTAACCTCTTGCACCACCCAGGAGGCTCCCTGAAATGCTTCTTGAAAGGTTTTTGATCACTATACTGAAAAAAGAGGGAGATTTTTCTCTCACATTCAATATAGTTATAAAAAAATATTTTGGTTTCTTTTATGTTTTCCATGCAGTTTTGGATGATTCTGTATAAATTCATGACATAATTAAAGAGCAGTGTTGCTAGAACTACAATATAATTTTTAATTTGACTCCCAAAGATGGCTGGAGTGGATTTTTTCAAATTGAATTACTTTATAAATAATAGCCAGAATCTTAGTAATCTTTTAGTTTAATATATGATTTTCAAATCAGTATATGACTTCACTTTAAGCAAAGGATGTCATAGACAAAATATTCCATATTATATGAGTAACTCAAAGGGATACAGCTGAATCACCTAAAGAATTGGAATTCAGCTCTTTCAGATTGCCAACTTTACCTAAGATGTGTGGATCACATGAGGTTTCCTACTCTGAGCAACCTTTTGGTATTGATGTGAACTATGTGCGCCCAATAATGGATAAGGGTATGTTCATTGTTCTTGCTTGAAGATAGCCAACTCATATTAATTTTCAATGATGACTACTAAATTGTTCACTAATTTGAAGAAAGTAAAAAAAAAAATGATTTAAGAGATTTGGTAGGATACTTCTGCTGTAGCTATTTCACCAGTAGAGATAAATTTTAAATGACAGGAAAGAAGACCATGTAGATGAAGCTTGACCTAAAATTATCATGAACAAAATGTTTCCAAATTATCCAACCCTGTTTAATTTCGATCCCTAATTATTTAAGCTTTTATTATATATATTTTGTTTCATTTTGCATGGATATTTGAAAAAGTTACTCAATCAAAACCAAAGGGGAGATCATTATATAGTATGATAATCTGATTTACTCTAAAACCCAGAGTTAAGCAGTAGAGTTTTTCTTATGAATAGATTGTACAGGCTGCTATTGAAATTAAAAATTATAAGGATGCCAAATACATCAGCATCAAATATTCTTTTTAACACTAAATATAATTGAAAATTGCACTCAAGTCAAAGACAAAGGAGATGTCATTTAATTGGTGACTGTCATTATTTTTTTCACAGTAATAATTTTCCTCTTCCCTCTTTATGGAGTTATCTTCTCCTAATCTTTATCATCAGCATGGTTTTTAGATGTTATGGTAAATGTCATTTGCATAGTGACACCTTCCATAATTTCCCAGTGACTTATATAAAAGGAGGACGGAATGAAGAGAGGAAGGGATGGGAGTAGGAAGGAGGCAATTTATAAATATAGAATTTACTGATTTTATTGTGGTACAAAACAAATACACCAAATGCATACAGATATTCAGCAAGTGTCTGTAAAGCTGTAGTGAATTTTTGCTTTTTTAAATAAGGAATTGAAGTTACAGTCATTATATATTATCCTACTTTTAGTAAACGCTTGGTAGATTTCAAGTTAGTAGTTACATTGAGCTTATCCTGAAGTCCTGGTTTACATAATTTTTAGTAGTGCCTTCTATGGTTGCCTCTGATGTGTATCTAGGTATTAGATTACTCATACCCTTCAACATTCCTTAGTGAGGTCAGGTTAAGTTCTGCTTTCCATGTAACAAAAGTAGCCACATAGTTGTATTCATATCACTTTTTGTTAATTTTTTTCCTTCCTGGCATTTTTTATTTTCTGGTGTATTTTTCATTTATTTAGTGTATTTGTTTATGTCTATATTAAGCTGTAGCCTCCAATGCTAATCAGTGGATATAAGAATAATTTTGTGAGTCTATGTAGGAGTCATAAATTCTAAATCAAATACAGAGACAGCTATATATGAGGAAATTTATATGTATTTAAAAATTTCTTGTTGGGGCTTCCCCGGTGGCGCAGCGGTTGAGTGCAGCGCTGTGAAGCTGTCCGCAGCCTCTACACCATGGGTTTGATTCCCAGCCCGCTAGGGAGAGTCTCACAAGGCGTGGCAGACCTCTCCTATCTTGCCCGCTGCTCCCCACAGCAGTGTATTTCAGTGTCTGCCTGTTCTGCTCCCCACTCTGTCTCTGGTGAATCCTCTCACCCCCCCGCGCTTCTGGCTTGTACCCCAGCTATTGTAAAAATAAAAAATCCATATTTGCACTTGGAGACATAACTTCTAATACATACACATACAATATGTATATATGCATACACACATTTATACAACATTGTACAGACTTTCAGATAGCTATTTTTTTAAAGTTTTTCTATTTGTATAAATGGTGTAGGTGAAATTGTAGCCAGAGTTCATTGGGTGTTGCTCTTAGGGACTGAAAGAATATTGGTGTTTATGCATATGAAAGACATACTTTTGTTTTCCCTATACAAATCAAATAATTACTTGAAAAAGAATTACCTGAATAGAGGGGCGGAGCAACATGGCGGCGAGGAGACGCTGCGAGTAAGATCTCCCATTAAAAAAAGTTAATAGGGAGGAAAAGCGGCAGGTCCCAGTGAGAACTGGGACACGGAAGATAAACGGACAACTCCAGCAAACTGCCCGAAGAAGAAAGTGGCCATAAAAGAGGACTAGAAGGGAGGGAAGCACAGAACCCTGCTCCCCTCCCCCGCCCACAGAGGCGGCACTTTCCGACCAGCAGAGAGGAGGAAAACAACAAACCAAAACGGCCACCAAGAACAAACGACGCAGCAAGCGGGACTGTGAGTGGAAAGGAACTATTGCAGCCACCACACCCCGTGAACGGGAGCTGAGGCGAACCCTGCAGGATTCGCCGCGGCGGTGAGCGAACGGCTCCGGGCGCCATTAGAGAAGAACAAAGACCCCGGGAGACGCGCACACAGCCCGGGCTGCCGGTAAGCGGGCTCGGATAGCAGCGTGCTTGAAAAGCAAGTGCAGACCAGGATCGCGGCTGCCCAGGTCCCCGCGCCTGCGACCTAGGCTTGGGAGACGAACTAGGCTTGCGGGGAGACGCGCGGAGGTCCTCACTGAGGTGAAGGTCCCTCCCTGAGTAAGCAGGAACCAGGCGCCCAGGCACGGGAACAGTGCAAAAGGCGCCATTCCCGCGCCACTGAACTGGGCTACAGCCTGCGTCCTGGAACTGAGGGCTTTGGAACTGAGACCCGGGGCACGAAATTAGGGGTGTGGGTTCCCCACGACGGTGGGGCACAAGGCAGACACAGCACCCCAAAGCCGTTGAGGTGTACCCTACCATCCCCGCTTTGCTCCCTGTCCCACGGGGTGGAAAATCAGCTCACAAGGGCTCTAGGAGAGATCTTTGGCGCCACCTAGCGACTTCTAGCCAGCACAGGCTCCTGAAGGAGCTAGTGGCCAGCTGGGGAGTTAGCCCACACCCGGCCCCTTCCGAACAAGTAGTCTGAGCCCACAGGGAGAGCGAGCACCCACAGCCAGGGCAGACCAGGCACGCAGAAGAGTGTGCCTGACACCGGACGCGCAGGGAGTGTGTCCCACATCACCATTTTAGAACAGGGACATTTCTTCAGTAAAGACTACCTGCAGAAGGCTTCCTCAGGAGCCAGAGGTGAGCGGGGGAAGTTCGCCCACGCCAGACCCCCTCTGGCCTGCAGTCCAAGCCCAGAGGGGGAGCAGGAACCCACCGCCGGGGCAGACCAGGCGCACAGGGGAGTGTGTCCCCACATCGACATTTTAGGACAGGGACCTTTCTCCAATAAAGACTGCTTGAAACTGACAGATGACTCCTGGAGGAACCAGAGGGGAGAAGAGAAGCCCACCCAAGATGCCGGCCAGTCCCAACAACACAGTGTCCCAACGCATACGGCAAATTAGAAAACAGACAGTAGGGAGGAGAAGAACCACACGCAACCTAGCAACTCTCCAGAGAAAAAGCACACCACAAAAAGAAAACCAGCCCCCAGATTGCAACGACAGTAACTTGGAAGAACTTCTGAGCCTTCCAGAAAGAGAATTTAAAATTGCCGTGATTAAAAAACTGACAGAAGTCATAAAGGAAAACAATGATAAGGGAAAAATAATCAACGATCAGAAGAATGAAATTGAGTCCCTAAAGAGGGAAGTAAAAGAAATGCAGGAGATCAAAGAATTAGTGGAAGAACTAAAGAATTCTGGGAAAAGCAATGAAAGCAGAATTGATGAAATGGAAGAACGAATAAGTGCTCTTGAAGACACAGAAATAAAAAGAACCAAAACAGAAAAGGAAAGAGAAGTACGAAGGAAAAAGAATGAAGAAAGACTTCGGGAACTATCTGACTCCATGAGGAAAGGAAATATAAGAGTTATAGGAATACCAGAAGGAGAGGAGAGAGAAGTAGGAACAGAGAAAATATTCAAAGAGATAATTGAAGAGAACTTCCCAAATATGAAGAAGGAGCTGAAAATTGATATACAAGAAGCAAGAAGAACACCAAACTTCCACGATGAAAGAAAAAATACAGCAAGACACATAATAGTAAAGCTCCCAAGAATCCAGGACAAGGAAAAAATAATGAAGCTGGCAAGAGGGAAGAAACAGATAACATTCAAAGGAAAGCCAATCAGGCTGACATCAGACTTCTCCGAAGAAACACTACGGGCAAGGAGAGAGTGGAGGGACATAGTCAACAGACTCCAAGAAAACAGATGCCAACCAAGAATACTCTATCCCGCAAAGCTCTCCTTCCTCTTTGAAGAAAGAATATGGACCTTCCCAGACAAACAGAAACTCCGGAATTTCATTGCAACTAAACCCCCACTCCAAAAAATACTACAAGGAGTCCTAAAGCCAGAACCTCAGAGGGACGAATAACAATGAAAGAAGGCCAAAAAAAAAAAAGTTATTAAAAGAATAAATAAATAAAATCAAAGGAAAGACAAACACAATGGCAAATACAGATGTTAACATATCAATATTAACTCTAAATGTAAATGGACTAAACTCTTCAATAAAAAGACACAGAGTTGGAGCCTGGATTAAGAAACAAAACCCAACCTTTTGCTGTCTCCAGGAAACACATTTAGCTACAAAAGATAAAAATAGGCTCAAAGTTAAAGGATGGAAAACAATCCTACAAGCAAATGGACCAAAAAAGAAAGCAGGAACAGCTATACTTATATCAGATAAAACAGATTTCAAACCTAAAAAGATAAAAAGAGACCCCAATCGTCAGTACATTATGATCAAGGGGACAATACTTCAAGAAGAAATAACACTCATTAACATATACTCACCAAACGAAGGAGCACCAAAATATATCAGACAACTGTTGTCCTCTCTGAAAACAGACATCAGAGAAAACACATACGTAGTGGGAGACTTCAACACACCACTATCAACAATGGATAGATCAACAAGACAAAAAATAAGTAAAGAAACCAAAGCTCTAAATAAGGACCTAGAGCAATTGGGCTTAACAGACATCTATAGAACACTAAACCCCAAAAAAACGGAGTACACATTTTTCTCAAGCGCACACGGATCATTCTCCAGGATCGATCACATACTGGGGCACAAGACAAACATCAACAGATACACCAAGATTGAAATCATATCAACCATCTTTTCTGACCATGAAGGCATCAAACTAGAAATAAACCATAAAAAGAAGGCAAGGAACTTTCCTACCTCATGGAGATTAAAAACCACACTACTGGAAGACCACTGGACTAATGAGGAGATCAAAGAAGAAATTAAAAAATTTTTTGAATTGAACGACAAGGAGGACACCAATATCCTAAATGTATGGGATGCAGCAAAAGCAGTAATAAGAGGAAAATATATAGCAATAGAAGCTCACATCAAGAAACAAGAAAGAACTCAAAGAAACAACCTAATCTCGAAGCTCAAAGATCTAGAAAAAGAACAACAAAAAAACCCCAAAACGAGTAGAAAAAAAGAAATAATAAAAACCAAAGCAGAAATAAATGAAATTGAAACTAAAAAAACAATCCAAAAGATCAATGAAACCAAGAGCTGGTTCTTTGAAAAAATCAATAAAATAGACAGACCCCTAGCCAGGCTCACAAAGGAAAAAAGGGAGAAAGCACAAATAAACAGGATCATCAATGAAAGAGGAGAAATCACAACGGACACAGCAGAAATCAAAAGAATAATCAGTAACTACTATGAACAGTTATATGGAAACAAGTTTAACAATCTAGAGGAGATGGACAAATTCCTACAACTCTACAATCACCCAAAGCTAGATAAAGAAGAAATAGAACACCTAAACAGACCAATTACAATTAGCGAAATTGAAATGGTAATCAAAAACCTCCCCAAAAACAAAAGCCCAGAACCTGATGGATTTACAAATGAATTCTACCAAACATTCAGAGATGAATTAGTGCCTATCCTTCACAAACTCTTCCAAAAAATTGAGAAGGAAGGGACAATACCAAACACGTTCTATGAAGCCAACATTACACTAATACCAAAACCGAACAAGGACAACACAAAAAAGGAAAACTACAGGCCAATCTCCCTAATGAACACTGATGCAAAAATCCTCAATAAAATTTTAGCCATCAGAATCCAACAATGTATCCATAAGATAATTCACCACGACCAAGTAGGATTCATTCCAGGGGCACAAGGATGGTTTAACATCCGAAAATCAATCAACGTTATCCAACACATCAACAAAAAGAAATATAAAAACCATATGATAATATCAATAGATGCTGAGAAAGCTTTCGACAAAGTGCAACACCCATTCATGATAAAAGCCCTTAAAATTCTTGGGATGCAAGGAACATACCTCAACATCATAAAGGCCATCTATGACAAGCCAACAGCCAGTATCATTCTCAATGGTGAAAAGCTGAAAGCAATTCCATTAAGATCTGGAACAAGACAAGGATGTCCACTCTCACCACTGCTTTTCAATATAATACTGGAAATCCTAGCCAGGGCAATAAGACAAGAGAAAGACATCCAAGGAATCCAAATAGGAAAAGAAGAAGTCAAACTATCACTATTTGCAGATGATATGATATTATACATAGAGAACCCCAAAAACTCCACAGAAAAGCTAATTCAACTCATCAATCAGTTCAGTAAAGTGGCAGGATACAAAATCAACATGCAAAAGTCAGTAGCCTTCCTATACACAAACAATAAATCTGAAGAAGAAGAAATCAAAAAAACCATCCCTTTTGTTATTGAAACAAAAAAAATCAAATATTTGGGAATAAATCTAACAAAAGAGGTAAAGGACCTATACAAAGAAAACTATCAAACACTGTTAAAAGAAATAGAAGAAGACAAAAAGAAATGGAGAGACATCCCCTGCTCGTGGATTGGAAGAATAAACATTATTAAAATGGCCATCCTTCCAAAAGCAATATACAGATTCAATGCTATTCCAATCAAAATTTCAATGTCATTCTTCAAAGAAATAGAACAATCATTGATGAAATTCATATGGAATCACAAAAAATCCCGAATAGCCAAAGCTCTCCTGAAAAAAAAAGAAGGGAATGGAGGCATCACACTCCCAGACTTCAAACTATACTACAAAGCCATAATCATCAAAACTGCATGGTATTGGAACAAGAACAGACATACAGACCAATGGAATCGAATAGAAAATCCAGAAATAAACCCACAGATTTATGGTCAACTAATCTTTGACAAAGGAGCAAAGACTATGCATTGGAGCAAAGAAAGTTTGTTCAATAAATGGTGCTGGGAAAACTGGGTCGCTACATGCAAAAGAATGAAGCTTGACCACTACCTCACACCATACACAAAAGTCAACTCAAAATGGATTAAAGAACTAGACATAAGACCTGAAACCATAAAATATATAGAAGGAAATATAGGCGAAACACTACGTGATCTGCACATCAAAGACATCTTTACAGACACATCACCCAAAGCAGTGATAATGAAGGCAAAGATAAACAGCTGGGACTACATCAAATTAAAGAGCTACTGCACAGCAAAAGAGACAATAACAAAAACAAAGAGAAACCCCACCAACTGGGAGAACATTTTTGCACCCAACACTAATGATAAAGGACTGATCACAAAAATCTGCAAAGAGCTGATGAGACTCAACAACAACAAAGAAAATAATCCAGTCAAAAAATGGGCAGAAGAGCTAAAAAGAAACTTCTCTGAAGAGGAAATGCAAATGGCCAACAGGCATATGAAAAAATGTTCAACATCACTTGCCATCAGGGAAATGCAAATCAAAACTACCATGAGATACCATCTTACACCAATGAGAATGGCACATATTAAAAAAACTAGCAACAATAAATGCTGGCGAGGGTGTGGAGAAAAAGGTACTCTCCTGCACTGCTGGTGGGAGTGCAAACTGGTCCAACCACTGTGGAGAGCTGTGTGGAGATTTCTGGACCTACTAAACATAGAGCTTCCATATGATCCAGCAATTCCACTCCTAGGTATTTACCCAAAGGACACAGAAACATCAATTCCAAAGAACACCTGCACCCCTATGTTTATAGCAGCACTGTTTACAATAGCTAAGCTTTGGAAACAACCCACATGCCCAAAAATAGATGACTGGATCAAGAAGATGTGGTACATATATACCATGGAATATTACTCAGCATTCAAAAAAGATAAACACATGCAATTTGCAGCAACATGGATGGCACTGGAAGGGATCATGCTCAGCGAAATAAGCCAAAAAGAAAAAGAAAAATACCGGATGGTCTCACTCATAGCAGGAATCTAGAAAACTTAAATAAGGGACCAGTAAAATGAATAACTATAAGAAAGTGAAAATCAAAATCAACAAAAAACTATGAACCAGAGACACTTTTAGGGGGGCGGGGGCGGGAGGGGAGGGATTGGGGTCAGAATGGGGGGGTTGCAATTGTATGGGGAATATAACAATAAAATTTATAAAAAAAAAAAGAAATCTGAATAGACATATTTAACAAGAACTGAATTGAGTTACAAACTTCCCATAAAGAAAAGTCCAGGGTCATGTAACCTAGTTTGCAAAATCTACCAGATGTTAAAGGAATCAATACATATTATTGTTGACAAACAAGAAAGAGAGAGAGAAAAGGATACTTCACAAGTTAGCCGATGAGGTCACATCAAGCTAGAACCACAGCTAAAGATATAAGAGAAACTAGAGAGCAATGTATCATATTTATAAGTGCAGTCATGCTGAATAAAAGAGAATCAAGGCAAAACCTTTAATTTATAAAAAGAATTACAATCCATGACCAAGTAGAATTTATTCTGGGAATGTAAAATTGTTTATTGTTCAAAAATCAGTCAACATAATAAATTATATTAATAGAATGGCAAAATATAGCATTATCATCTCAATAGAATCAGAGAGAGTAATTTACAAAATTCTTAAATCATTATACCGTAAAATATATTTTAAACTAGGACAGAAAGGAACCTTGCAACCTGATAAAAGGCATCTAGGTATAACCAATATCTAACATTCAACCTAAAGATCAAGAACTTGATTAAATACATTCAACCTAAAATCAAGAACTAAACAGGTAGCCCACCAAGTCACTTTTATTTAACACCATAGTAAAGGTTCTTGGCAGAACTATTAGACAAGATTTTAAAAGTCATCCAGATAGGAAGGAATAAATAAAATAATATCTACTCACAAATGACAAGAGTTTGTATATGGAAATTTCATAGAAATCACAAATTTAAAAAAAGAACTATGAGAATGAAGTGTAACAGGTGACAGGATATAAGATCAGTCTGCGAAAATCAATTCCTATATACTCTCATTAAACAATCCAAACATTAAGAATAAAATTACTTTTATAGTAACATCAAAAATATCAAATACTTGATAATTTAAAGAAGTGACTTTTACAATGAAAACCATAATTTATCAATGAAAATAATTCAAGAATTAATAAATCAATGATATACCATGTTCATAAAGCAAAAGAATATTTAAAAAAAAAGAATTACCTGAATATTTATGCAGAATATTGTGAATATATATACATACATGAGACTTTTTCAGGAGTTAAAGTCTTATTGTTAACATATTTTTTAAGGTCTTTGCCTCTAAAAAGTTAACTAAAGTGTAGAAAGAGGACTTTGAATGGGTTTTGTATTTTTCAGGCCATCAGTGTCTCCCTTGGAACTGGTAATGAAGAACAACTGGACTTTTTTATAGATTATGGGGGGTCTCTATTATTAAGTGATCTGAAAAAAATTGTCAAAAATATTGACATACTAATGTATTGATAGCCTGCATTTCAAAGGAGAGGGGATCTATACTGTAAAAGGAAAAATATGCCAAACACAAAAGTCTTATATTTTCATTGCTTGATATAAAGAGGCTAACTCTTATAAATACTTTGCTATTATCACCACTAATTAATTACTTGCTTATATAAATAATTATCTAACTATTCATTAAAACATTAATTTTTAATTTAAGCAATCTCAGATGACAAACTAAGGAGTGACTTAAAATGGTGACGAATTTTGGGTTTGCTAGACCACACTGAACCACCATAATATCAGAGAGATAAAGGGAAACAGTGAGAAACAAAGGGCAGGAGAAAGAAATGGAGAGGCAGTGGCAGAAGTTGGGGGGAGAAGGAGAGAGAGAGAAAGAGAGAGAGAGAGAGAGAGAGAGAGAGAGAGAGAGAGAGAGAGAGAGATTGTTGTCCAGGGCTCCCTCAGTAACAGCATCAATGAACATTTCCTGTGATTGCTTATGGAGTATCAGAAGATAGCTATCACTATCTGGTATTTATTGGAACAGCGCAAAGGATTTCAGGGATTGGTCTATTGTTTATAAGCTCCAGTTATTCCATTACAAGCAGGAACCTTTAAATAAAACTGTGATCATTTAGAAACTGACATTTGATTTACCTGTGTGCCCAATCCCCACTATAACTTGCTGCCTCTAAACAAAGTCGTGAATAGTGTTCAACTTAAGGTTAGAACCCAGAAAAAAGTGTCTGCCTATTAAAATAAAAACTGCATTTGAAAAGTTGGCAGATAGTACAGTTTGTTGCAGGGAAAATTATTGGAAAAAGATTGAATCTGCTTTTATGAATAATACATTGAGAAAAAATTATCAATGGAAATAAAATCTATTGCAATGGTCATAATGTGTCTTAATTGACACATGAAATCAGGTTGATCCTTGAGGGACTTTAGTCAAGACAATATGTTGGATAATTATGTCAAGGGTCACTCTCTCCATTAATTGTTTTTCTTTAACCTGTCTCTTCATCCTCAGAATTTGTTTTTCCTTCTTTATTCCCTACAGCAGTGAATGATATCTGCTTAATGTTTTTTTTAATCACTACTTTCAGACTTTGCTAATACTTCAGTGTGGCCATACTTGAGTGTACAAATTAGATGCAGATATTGGTGGCTTGTTCTTGTCTCCCTTTCTGATGACTCTGAAAGTCCTTTGATTGTCCATTTATATTGATGACCTCTGAGTCTAACTGAAGCCAATCCCTGACCTGGGCTCTTGGTCCCTTTTCTCCATGCCTCCTTAAGAACCTCCCTCACTTTCATCACTTTTTACCATTTTTTCAGCTTTTTCCATATTGGGACTTTTTACATGGCAGCATTCAATCTGTTCAAATATTTCCTTTATTAAAACAATAACCACAGCAACAAAACAAATTTAAAACATTTCTTTTGACCCTATTCTTCTGGCTGCTGCTCTATCTGACCTCTCCCTTCCCTTCATCATATTTAGTGTTGGATAATTTGCAGTGGCCATCTTGAAATTCTTCATAATTTTATCTTTAAATGAGTGATTTGTAAAGGAAGTCTGATATGACAGTGGATCCTTCTTTGGACAATAAATAGATTATGTTTTGACTACTTGGAAATTCAACTCTAGTGTGGGGTCACCCTCTGTAGTATTTCTACCACCTAGGGACAGATCTCAGCAACTCGTTCCCCATATCTGTCTGAGGACTGTTGTCACTTTATGCCCCAAGCCTGACCAGATTGCTTGGTGTCAGGAGAGAAGGGGCTGCTTTTCCTGTGTCCTCTGCCCCTAATGATCATCTGGGCATGAGCACAGGGAGGGTCTGGTCACCCACACATCATGGTGTCTTCAGGGTGAGTGAAGGCAGAAGCTATTCCCATCCACCCTCTTCCCAACAGGCAGCTCCATGGTGACTTGGGGTCAGGGTGACTGGCAGGTGCCGCTTATCAACCCTCATCCAGGTACCTACTGCATCTTTGCCCCAGAGATAGCAGTTCCTTGGGAGTTGCTGGTTGACTGTGCCTTGGGGCACGGAAAGGGGAGATTGACTTCTCTGCCTCTAACTACCCTTCATATTCATTTTCCTTTGAGCCCTGCAAATTATGTAGCCAGTCCTGATTATAAGCTGTTTTCCCTAATGTTCCAAGATCTATATATATATTGCAGAACTCAGTAAATGCCAGTCAGAATTTGTCCTTCCTAACTACTCTGACTGCTTCTAAGCCATTGGCCACTCCTTCCTCCTAACCCCTTTCTTTCCACTTTTGTTGCCACCCTTTGGGACTGGTTTTCCTCCTATGTCTCCCAGTCAGTCTGCTTTCCAGGATTCTCTTTCCTTATCTCTTGCTTACTGTTAGTGCTTTGGGAGTAGGAGAGAGATTGGCTTGAGGATTTCTGTTCTTTTCATTCACATGCTCCCTTTACATGACTTTTATTCCACAGTGTGTTGACTGCCCTTGCCAATCCAAATCTTCAGCTCAGACTTGAACTTTAGTCCTGGCTCTTCCAAATGGGTCCAGTGGTTGAGTCTTACTTTACAGGGTTCAAATCTTCTTCTCAAGTGGTTGAGAAGTTCATCTTTACTAATAATAGCTGTTGGACCTGGAAGCTGGGTTTCTTGTATATATACTTTCCCCCTAGGACTCACAACTTTGCTTAAAGGTAAGGTTAATCATTTACAGTTTATAAATGAAGAAACAGAGACTCAGAGAGCTGAGGAACCCATTCTGAAGTTCCCTATCACTCTTTGCCATCCATGTTAGGGAGGACTGTTTGATTGATTCAAATGTTTATTTCATCCAGACAGACCCAGAATATTGTTTGACTATATATCTGTGTATCCTATGGCCCAGTCTAGTAAACATATAGTACTAATCATCACAGGTCTAACTTTTGTCAGACTGACAACCATACATATCTCCTTCAGTCATACTTAATTTCCAAATAAAGACGTTAACAAGGTTAAAAAGAAAGAACAACAATCTGAAGTTACTAGATTACGTAAATGTTGGTAAAATTTCAAAACATATCTCTTTCTACTATAGTGAATCAAATACCTTATTGAGGTGCCGAAAGGTTTGGTAATGGAGGTTGCACAAGAAGTAGGAGGAAGAGAGTGGAGATTTCAACCAGGGGTGCCAGGCTCCAACCAGGGGTGCCAAGCTGTAACCTCCACATTACACTGCCTGTTCTGCTCATTTCAATTGCTAACTCACTCTGAGGAGATTAGCAAGTGATTTTTTTGAGGAAAGTGACTTTTTAATGTTGCACATTCTCTACATTTTAATGTATGCTCTTACTCAATCTTCACTGTGAAAATACAAAGGCATGATTTTTTTTAGTTGATACTTGCCAGATGATATCTTAAACAATGAAACTATTACAGTAGCTTTCTGTAGTGCATTTCTCCTTCCTGGATAAAGAGCTGAGTATCAAGTGGTCCTAAATTATTCTGTTGAAGTTTGAATTAGCCATAATTATTTCATATGAGGGAATAATAAGATGCTTAAGGTAAATATGAAAGCAACATTTTAAGTGTGTAATTAATAATTCATCAAATATTTATTGAGTCTGCTATGTGCCAGACATAGTACTAGGCTTAAGGAGACCACAGTGATCAAGACATAGTCTCTGTCCATTCAGGCTTCATTCTTCCAGAGGAATCAGGAAAACACAGAGGTTGTAGATCCATGGGGTACATGGATGGAAATCTCCACTCAGGAGGAAATCAACGTTTGTTGAGACTATGAAAACTAAAGAGTTTCAGTTAAATCCTGGCTGCATACTACATAATCTCTCAATGCCTCATTTTTCTCAACTATGAAGTGGGTTCCTGCCTCACTGAATTGTAAGAAGGGTTAAATGAGCTAATCTATATAGCATTTGCAACATACTAAACCGTTGCTATTTTTTTTAAGATTTACTTATTTATACAAGAACTGGGGTACAGGCCAGATGCATGGGAGGGTGAGAATTCACCAGAGGCAGAGTGGGGAGCAGAACAAGCAGATGGATGGAAAACACTGCTGAAGGGAGCAGCGGGCAAGACCGAAGAGGTCTGCCTCGCCATGTAGGTATCTACCTGGCTGGCTGGGAATTGAACCCGTGCTGTAGAGGCTGTGGACAGCTTCATAGTGCTGCACTCAACCTGCTGTGCCACTAGGGAGGCTATGTTAACCAACATTTTTACTGTTAATTACTTGTCAGAGCTGAATCTGAGTTTAAATAAAGGCACAACTGTTTCCATAAAAGGAATGTATCATCTTAAACTTGCTCCCTTTCACCCAAAGGAGTCAATCAAGCAAGCAAGCACTCACCATTCAATGAGGCAGGTCCCAGTTGAACATTCGAATACTATGACATTTTCTATCTTTCTCTGGTTTTCTCCTATATCACACAGGAGAGTCTTAATTGTGGTTTGAGATGGAGTAAATTGTAGCAATTCCTGCTGAACCTTGGCCTGTCTGTTACTGGGTTTCCATTTTAGTGTATTAGTCTAAGGGGAGTCAAGAAAGAAATTCAGTACTCAAAGCTTGGTCTGAGCAGGTAGTACTGACAGAGTGTAAGTGCTCTCCATCAAATCTATGGTTGACAGGAATCGCCACTCACATCTATGTCAGGGAAACAAAATTCATTCTAGGGATTTCATAGAGAGAAGTTAAGGTCGGAAATTAGAAATTGAAAAACTGAAAAATCGGAGAAAGGAGGCTGAGGGAATACAGATAAACTCAGGTTGGGGGAATAATGGGAAAGTTTTGAATTGTCAGAATCCAGAAGCTCAAAACTGGGAACTCATGGTATTGGAACTGAGACCTCCGAGAAGGGTCGTTGTTCTGATGCAGCTCGTACCTTGCATAGCAAGACTGTTTTGGGGATGTGGGGAAAAAGCTGCAAATTTGGATTAACTGCCCCTGTCTGGATGAAGGACCATTGCTGAAGTAATTTGAGAAGAGCAAACATCTCCAGGTGCCCTTATGGCAGAGTCTAACAGGAGTCAACTGCCACGGAGGTAGTGTTACGGAACGCCGGCCTCAGTTTCCCTCAGCCAATAAAAGGAAACTGAGTTTGAGGAAAAGGAAAGCGGCTTTATTTGTCGACAAATGAGGAGGACGGCAGACTCATGTCCGAAAGACCACCGTCCTCGTCTTTGGCAGTGGGCAGGGGTATTTATACAGGGGGAGATGGGTAGGCATCCGCGAAGGGGAGGGGGAAGGGGTCCGCACAGAGATAAGCGAGCGCCAGCTCAACAGGGAGATGGATGGGTGTCAGCTCATTCATCTTAAGGGAAGGGGAAGGTGTCAAGGCACAGAGAGGTGATCGCCAACTTGTTTTCCTTAGGGTGAGGGGGAAGGGTTTACAGGGAAACCGGTGGGCGCCAGCTTTTTTTTTTCTTCCCGAGGGGAAGCTGCAACAAATGGGAAAGACAAGTCATCAATCCTGTTAGTGCTAGATAAGGGGAATTGCAAAAATGGGGGAAAGACAAACTTGTTAACTGTATCAGTAGTATTCCTTGGTGATGCTGCATATATTTGACATAATTTTTATTTCATTCACTGATATCCACTTCAAACTGCAGACATGCACTTCATGTCTTTAGAATGAGAAGTCTTTTCAGTAGAACTGAAAGAATTACTCAAAATCTTGGTCATCATCCTTCTTCAGTTCTCACATTTAATTCGATATACATTGATTTCAAATCTACTGATCTGTTTATCCATAATATGTAAGCAAATACGAATGAACAATAAGAGTTTAAATTGTCTCTGTTGGAAAAAAGGGAAGAAAAAATATTAGGAAAGAGACTAACCCCTTTCTTACAGCATTTACTTGAAAAATTTTTTTATTCTAAATTCTTTCTCTTTGAAAAGTATATAACTTTTTAAGAGTCAAATAATCTTTACAACATTATGGCCTAGCAATATCCTTCTCAAAGTCTTGGAAACCATCTTTGATTTTTTTATTTAGATTTTATTTATTTATACAAGCACTGGGTACAGTCAGAAACTTGGGAGGGTGAGAGAATTCACCAGTGCCATAGTGGAGAGCAGAACAGGCAGACTGACGAAGTACACTGCTGAGGGGAGCAGTGGGCTCGCGGCAGGAGAGGTATGTGTGTCATGTGGGACCCTCGCCCAGGGGCCGGGGATCTAACCCGTGCTTCAGAGACTGCAGGCAGCTTCGCAACCCAGCGCTCACTGCGCCACCAGGGAGGCCCCATCTTTGAAATTTAAACAACAAGGGAGATAGAGGCGCAATCCCCCATTCTCTTGGGAGGGTAGCAGTCTAAATTGGCAGTGCTTCACTGCAAGTTGCAGAACTATCTCCTTTCATAAATATATGACAAGTTTATTTTTCCTTTGGGCAAGGCCAGTTAGCATACACAGATATTATGCTAGTTATCAGGTGAATCTAGGATGATAAAAAGATAAACATTTCTGTCAAGGCTTTTTACTTGAGAGCTAGTCTTTGCTTATCTTGAAAACATGTATGGAATGAGTTTTGTCTGCTTTATATAAAAGGGTGAAATTTTTTTTTTCTGTTTTTGCCTAAAAGCAGATTGTCTGTGATGTGTTTCACTCTTTGGTTTAATGTTTATTTGATAATAAAAGTATTTCTTTTCTCCTTTAACTTTGTGGAGAGGTTTTCTGGGTTGGGAGGAGATTTTGTTTTAAGAAATCTGTCTGTTTGTTATCTATATCATCACCATCATTATCGTTGTCTTAATTAACTCTCTACTCTCTCTTTCCATTTCTGTTGTACCACCTATTTGCCATGTTTACCTGTCTTAAGAATTTCTTTTTTTGCTTCTCTTCTTGCTTCCTCTGCATAGTCAGTCATGTGACCTTTTAAAAATGCAGTTTAGTTTATATCATTTCTCTTCCTCAAATCCTGCAATGGCTCCTACTGTGGCTCAAATAAAATCCAAAGTCCTATGTGCCCTAAGGGACCTGGCCTTCTTCCACCTCAGCCCCTGCCTGTCTCCTACTTGTACATCATGTTCCAATCATGCTGGCTTTTAACTTCAATACCCTAAAGCTCTTTCTCACCCAGAGATTTCTTACATGACATTCACTTGCCCTGAAATTCTCTTTGCTTCACTCTCTGTGGTCTATTATTCAGCAGATCTTAACCTAAATGTCCCCTCCAAAGCACTAAATGTTCTTTATCACCCAATTTGAGTAGGTAGGTCACATTATTTATAAATAGACCCTTTTTTATCATCAGAGGGCTTGTATCACCATTCATAACTGTACTTATTTGATCATGCTTGTTTGTAATACAAAGACAAGGACCATTCCACCTCCCTCTCCTTACACATGCATGCACACACACACACACACACACGCACGTGCATATACATGCACACATGGTGTTAACCCATTGCTACTCTGGAATATGAAACATGATATATCTTCACAGCTTTTTGTTTAGTAAATGGATCTCCACTGAACTTTGCTTCAAAGGGAAGCATCTCTGTTTTTCCCCTTTCTCCTGTTTGTGGTCTCTTCTTTTGGTAGACTGGATTAATAATGCAGAGATGATTTTGGAACATTCAATTTGCTAGTGAACATAACAGTTTACTTTCTGGCATTTTTCTTGTTTATTTGGTTTGCTCTCTATCTCTCTTGGTTACATTATAGCTCCAAGGGGTAAGAGAAGAGGCCTGCAGCACTGCCAGCGCTCTGCGGCATGCTGTGGAGATAGGTGTTTCTGAAGAGTGAAAAGAGTTCTCCCCTCCATCTGTTCACCATGGAGATGCTTTGTAACTTGCTTCAGAAGTCAGCACTTTTATGAAGGGGGTAGAGGGAGGGATGGCAGGTGTGGCAGGGCTTTCACTTCAGTAAGATGAATGGTGCTGCTTATTTTTGCTGTGGTAATGTTTGAATAAAGTGTTGGGTCACAACAGGTCACAGAGGATGGGTTGGATCACTGATGCACATTTTAAATGTAGAAGTTCAAGAAAGTGCTTTTGATGAAACAGGATTAGCTCATGAAGCATGTAACCATCAAATTAATTGCTAGTAGATAAAAAGATTTCCAGACACTTTTGGTAAATGTTTTCCACTTTATTCACTTTTTACTCCAGCATCCTCAAAACACTGGTTGTTAGTTTTATTTTTCAAATGTCCTAAATAGACTCATTGATGAGCTTAATAGCAGTAGTAATGACAATGGAAGATTTTTGCTGCACAGGTTTATTAATGAGGTCGAAAATGCCTTAAATAATATAATTTAATTAAGGTGGTGTCCACCTCCTCCCTTTCCTCTCAAGGGCTGGGTAGAAAGGATTCTGATAGCTATCACGTTTGCCTTCATGTACAGAAAACAGGCTGGTCCCCCCATTTGTGATTTGATATTTAGTTTTTAATTAAAAGAACAAAACTTTGGCTCTTACCCTAAGCAGATTTTGCTTGTTCCAGATTGGCTGTGGAATGTCAGACCCTTGTTGGTCTGTGGCCTGGATTGCTGCCACCATATCTCAACAGAAGCTGCGAGGTTTTCTACCCTTTGTTCCGGAGCACCCAGACTCTAGATCAATACCACAAGGTGAGCCAAGTGTGCCTTTGCTGGAATTACTTTCTCACTTGCTTTTCAGACTCCTGAAAGTGCTGCTGCAGCAGTTGTGGTCATTGACCCACAGAGTGAAAAGTATCAGATGTTATCAGGGACTGCCTGTCTCCCTGCTCAGCTCCTCTTTACAGACAAAAGGGGAAACATGTCAGGTCCATCCATTGTTGAGAATAGAGAAGCAAGTGATTTCCTCAGTAAACTGAATCTCATCTCAAGTCTGAGTCCTTTGGCTTAAGCCCCAGCCTGCAAGTCAGTGGAGCCCAGATTTAAATAACCGACTCTCTTAATATGCAATTACTATCAATCTTTTATTTGATCTCTGTCAGCCTCTGACTGAAGACACCCTTCTGCTTATAAAACTCTGTTTTACGTGTTTTTAATCATTATTTTCAAGATTTCTAAAAATGTGCTGCATTAAAATTATCTAAGGGCTCTGGGGATACTTTGTGGCCTCACTCCATATTCCAAGTTAAATTCAGAAAGTATGGGGCCTAAGAAACTTTTAACAAGCTGTTAAAAATATTATTATACCCATGAAGACCATTTGAAATTCACTGGAGTGCATAGTACAGAGTAAGTGCCCCCAAAGTGCAACCTTTAATATGTTAACTCATTAACATGACAATTCATAGGAAGTAAGATCTAAAGAAAAAGCCCATTATCCTTTTCAATACATCTACAGAGTATTTCTGCTAGAGAATGTGTGTTCTCTAAACAAGATAGCAAACTCACTGTCCCTAAGTGAGCTATTTGATAATAAGGGTAAGGGACACGATAGTCATCACAACTTTGTTGATTTTTATAGATACTGAAGATATACATAAGCTCGTGGTTAATCTTATCCTAGTAATCATATAATGTAATGTGGGAGAGAAATTATTTGGTGGCAGAGTGTATTTTAAAAGCTTTATTATTGCTCTAATTTTCTTTTTATAGAGTCATAAAGGATTCCAGTCAAATTGTTCAACTATAATTTACTACTTTCAAAGGGGAACTTGTATGTTGTAAAAGCTATTCACACTTGGATTTGGGGACCATAACATGTCTTGGAGATATTTATCACAGGATGTATGGGGGGGGGACTTTAGCAGCTTTTCTTTAGTAGCTTTCCATATTTGAATAAAATAGGAACACAAGAACCATTTCTCTCCTGAGGTGGATTATAAACAATGTGATACTTATACTGGTGAAGCAGAACTGTGACATCATGGGAGGTAATCTTCCCGTAGTTTTATGACATATTACCTTCTGTCATATCTGAGAGTGATTTCCATCATTTGCCATTTGCCATCATTGCTGAGATCTTCAAACTTGTTATTCTTGGGGATAGGTTTCTTACCTGACTAGTGTTTACTGAGCTATTATCAGCATCCCATTCTTAGAGAAACTTGTCATTCTGTGAATCATCTCTTATTGGATCCTAGAAGATAAATCCAGAAGAATCATAAGCAGTTTGTGAGTCTGTCAATGTAGTTGGGCTCTGGGACTTCTTACTTTGGAATCTTTTCTCCTAGTAGCTTCAGAGGCTCTGTGCCCAGTGCTTTGTACAATGCAGAGACCACGCTGTCCAATCATCTCTCTCTGCCCCCTGGATAGAACAACTCCCTTCTTTCCTAGTCATTTTCACCATATTCTTGTACATTGTTAGAATTACACAGGACAGACTTCATATCGTTGTATACACATCATGATAGCAGATGTTAGTTATGGCTGCAAATCATATAGGTTGATGAAAAATTACATGGTACAAGAACATGATAAAGGCAGAAATTATTTTATTGGGTGGGGGGCATTCAAGACTGTACTTTATGCTTTGTCATTGAACAAACTAGTGTGTACTTGTAAATGAGCAGGTTTTTTCCAGAAGAAAAAAAGGGGGAAAAAGTAGAAAAGAAATAACAGAAATTTTAGTCACTTTCTGTTTTTCCCCTAAAAGAACTAATAGAAGAGATACTTACCTTACATATAAGGACGATTTAGCACTTCTTTGTGAAAATAACAAATTGTTAAACTTTTCTTTCACGAATTATTTTTTTTCCCTGTGACTGCTTTAGTCTGCTTGAGGATAGATAAGTAGTGGATGAAAAGCAGTAAGCATACATCCTGGGAAAAGGGAAAAGTTTATGGAAGAACCATGGATTTTGTATTTAAAGAGGGAAAAACAATGAGAACGGGTATATTTTGCTTTAATTCAAAGTGCCTGTGTTACATTGTAGAAACTTCCTTTATATAGATTTCTAATTTCTTCATTACTTTAAATCCTACCATTAGGAGTCAAAATGACCATACTTTTTTTTATATAGTGGAAAAGTTTTGGGAACTTTAAGGTCTGGGCACTTACTTGTGTCAAAGAAATGGCTATAGTAAAAAAAGAAAAAAAAATTTTTTTGCTTATGTTACCCGGTCAGATAATTAAAAATCATGCCACTTACTCAAATTTCAGTTGAATTCAGTATACCTGACCTTTGTCTTTTCTTGTTCTATACAAGCTACCTGGTATCATCTACTTACACAATTTCAACTATCAACAGCAAATTAATGGGTCCAAAGACTTACGTGACTGTTCACATGTAAGTTTTAAAATTGTTTAGTAGAGGCTAGCAGGTAATGCTCTGTTTTGCAAGAACCACTGGCATGTGGTGATTTAAGGAAGAAATATGTTTGGGCTATGATGTTATTACCTAACAAAAGGTCTCCTGAATTTTTGCTTCTTTAGCTATTCAAAGGTTGTTATTCTTAATACTAACAAAAAGTTGTTAATGTTAGTTTTATATTTAATCAAGAACAAACATTAAATGCTATGTAAAATATACTTAAGTAGATTTCAGGAACCATGAGGAATTTTGATGAAGAAACCAAGATGTTTTCTTTCGTTAGGATGATTAAAATTATATTTTGTTTTATTTTAGTATCTTTGCTTTTGAGGAATACAAGTTTGATACACATTATTTTTCTTCCTCACCCCCCCCCTTTTTTTCTTTTACAAAATTACTCATCCTAAATGAATGGATTCATTTGAAGTACTTTTGCCCATGTCACATGGGTCCATTTGATTAGTATAAGATGGTACTATTCATCTCTCTCTCTTTCTCCCTCTGTCAATTAGTATTGACAAGGACCTTGCTAATTAGTGATAAGGTATTGGTAATTGGTGGAAATCTCTAATTAATGGCTGCCCAATGGGCTATTCCCCTTGAGAAATTATTTCATCTCATAACTGATTATACATATGTCATTCATAAACTACCCTTAATCAAGAGTTACTTGTGGCTTTATTTTAAGTGACTTTGAATTATCTCTTGACTCCTACTCGTCACTACCTCTTTCTATCTTATTTTTCAAATTCCTTAATATTTTGATGTCACACTGAATATTTGCAACAAATATTTTTAAATAGATTTTTTTAATTGAGGTAACATTGGTTTAAATTGTTGTTTGTAACTATGAACCAGAGACACTCTTTGGGGGGTGGGGGCAGGGAGGGGAGGAATTGGGGTCAAAATAAGGGGGTCGCAATTGTATGGGGATTATAAAAATAAAATTTATAGTAAAAAAATTGTTGTTTGTGTTTAGGAGGTGTAGGGTTCACCCCCTTTAAGTATTATTACTACACCACACCCACCACCAGAGCATCCACAGTCCATCCCCTTAGATGAATGAGTGATATTAATAAATAGTCCAGACTTTGAAATTTCCAAATAAAGATAAGAGAAAGATCTCTACAGTGGGGCATTTCAAGATCTCTTAATAATGAATCCACTCATCTGAACCCAAACTAAAATCATCTCTTTATGGGAAATAGCATCTTTTTGGATTATGTGCATGTGTCTTTATTTACTTTGTTGTGTTCATCAAGATTGGCAGAATAGTTTTATTGCTAATTGATTGCCAAGTTGCTGTCAATCTCTTAACTTGGAAAACACTAAACAAACGCAGTTGAAATAGATTAATGTGCTTTCTGAAACAAATGCTCAGAAAATCTAAAATGATGTTTGCTTTTAAGACCAATGCCTCACCAGGGATATTTGTATTATCGTGAACCAGTTTAATTGCTGAGATTTTTACTACTCTAAAGAGTTTCACTCAATCTTATCTGTATAAAACATATCACTGCCGTGGAGAGGAAGTTACAAGTATTTGCTGGAAAATATTTCTATAGGCAAAATCAAAGAAGGTTGCTGAGAGGAGCTGGAGTAGGGTATACTGAATTAGGATAACTATTTGGAATATTTTCTTTAGATATGGGAGGGAGACTAAGGCACAGCTCTAACTTCAGGGATAATTCAAAAGAAAAGTTCGCCTTTAAGCTCTTTGTCTCCCCTCTTTTACAGTATGGGTTTTCATTTTGATATTTGGCTCTCCCCATACTCCACACATTTCTTACTCATCCCAGGTCTGCTCTTTTGGGAAAAACTCAAATTAGCTCTTTATCGTTTTACTCCCCCGTGATCTCCCCTTTTGACCTTTCTTTTCTCTGCTTTTGGTCTTCTTCAACACCTTAATAAAACTTTCAGCAAGATATATATAGAAAATAATACAAACTTAGAATTCACAACCCTAAATTCAAAACTTGAACTTTTTTTTCTTTGCATCTTCCCTTATAAATTTTGTCATGAGCTTCCTTATAAAGATGCCAAATTGATCTATCCTACTAAAAATATTCTATTTTATTTTGGAAAATATTCAATAAAAGCTTTCTCAAATACTTTCAGATACCCACTTCTTCACTAGTGATTTACATATATATATATATTTTATTCTAACCCAAATAATTGTATTTTATTTGTATTTTTCCATAACACTTCATCAACTTTTTTTGTTTGTTTGTTTGTTTGTTTTAAAGATTTATTTATTTATTTATACAAGCACTGAGTACAGTCAGAAGCGCAGGAGGGTGAGAGAACTCACCAGAGCCAGAGTAGGGAACAGAACAGGCAACCGAAGAAATACACTGCTGAGGGGAGCAGCGGGTGCAGCAGGAGAGGTCTGCACGCCATGTGGGACCCTCACCAGCAGCCGGTTATCGAACTGGCGTAGCAGAGGCTGCGGGCAGCTTTGCAGCCCAGCGCTCAAACGCTGTACCACCAGGGGAGGCCCACTTTATCAACTTTTAATAGCTAATTAAAAAAATTCAAAACTATTTGATTAAATACACAAGAAGAGAGCCATCATTATAATGACATATATTACATGAAGCAAAATGAACTCATCTCAACTAGGCTATGTATACCAAATGAAAATGATAGTTTCCCCCCTAATTTAGTGTCACCAGTTTTCAAATTAATCATGTTAAAATTCTAGTTTTCTTTGCAATATGTTCATTAAAAATCATGAAAAGACTACCCTTTCATTACTGGACATAATACAAATTCCTTACATGTGCCATTCTAGACTTTCTGAAACCTAGTTACAACTTTACTGCCAAGCCTTACTATCTAGGGACAAGATAGTAGCACATTAAAGAAGGCAGAGATTAGTTAGAGAGTTGAGACTTGGTTCAAGATTCAGGACAGAAGAGAGTTGGGAGACAGTTTGCACCACTTAACTACTTTGGAGGTAGGCAGCCAGGGAGCCTCAGAGGATTCCCAGCCATCTTGCTCACAATGTTGGAGCCATTGGTGGAAGGGCCAACCAGGTAGTCTGTGCAGTGAATGTAGTGGTCAAGACCAGAGTCCTTATGGTAAGTGATGAGGGCTGATTTATGCCTGTAGTTTGAGAATATCAGATGTTAATATACTAAAATAATGGTAGAGAAGAAAATGGAATAAAAATTAAGAGGCAAGAAGTGCTTGTAAAGAAAGTAAATGACAGAACAGGTGTTTGGGTTTGGGTTTCATCTGAGGTAGAGACAAACCAACAGGGATTCCAGTGATCATGAAACGTTTCTGAATTTTGAGCCTGAATTTAAGAATGACTTAACTTAAAACTCCATCAGGTAGAAGGATGGGTATTGGTGATAGATTTCTTTTCTTAGTCAGAACTAGAGTAGAGTAAACACCCAGGAGAAAACTATAAAAAAAAAAAACAACAACAAAAAACAACTTAGGTGTGGGCAGGCAAGAACATCAAATGTTTCCCTGGGTTAGCATTCTGTGCACGTAATTCTTTTCCCCATTCCTCTCACAGTTGTGCATGGTACTTTGCTTAAGTTGAATGTCTTTCCCTGTGAATAGCAACTTAATTTAGTTCCACTAACATTTATTAAACTAATGCTGCATGCCATGCACCCAGTTATAGAGATAAAAAGCCCCCAAAAGACTCTTCTCAAGATGTCTAAATCCCATGTTTTTCCAATATTATACCTGAACCTTTACTCTTTACTTTTATTCTGCTAATTTCTCTAACTATATGACTTAAGTTATTTCATATTTTAAAGCAAATATTAATATTAAATTCACAATATAAACTACTACCACTGAGTTGCTATTTATTTATTAAATTTAGGTATTGTACATTAAAACTTCTTTTCACCTAGCATTATAGGCAGAGTAAGACCTTGTTGATTTATGGACTCATTTAGTCTTAAAGTTTGGTGGTTATAAATTTTGCCTGTCACTAGGGCTTTTGTATTAGTTCATGCCAATATCTGTATCACTTCATCAGGTATTTTAAAATCCATTAGATACTTTAAAAATTTATATAAAAAAGAACAAGTTCTTGGGTTTCATTGAAGGCCTGGTTTAGAATAAGAGAAAGCAGCAAAAGTGAAAAGAGAAACTATCATAAACAATTCAAAATAATATTTATTTTTATCTTTAGGATTTAAGTAGGAGATGTCTTAATTTTATCAGCTAAATGACTAGAATTTGCTTCCAGGTCTTAACAAAACCTATGACCCTGAAAAGCTAAAGGGGATTCACTCAAGTCTTTGAATATATAATTAAATAACTCAGTCTTAGAACAATATTAGATTTTTTTTTATTTTTATTAAAATTTTTTAAAGATTTATTTATTCATACATATAAGAACTGGGGTACAGGTCAGATGCATGGGAGGGTGAGAGGATTCACCAGAGACAGAGTGGGGAACAGAACAGGCAGACTGACAAAATACACTGCTGAGAGGAGCAGCAGGTGAGACAGGAGAGGTCTGCTGCGCCATGTGAGTTGCTCCCTGGCTGGCAGGGGATCGAACTCATGCTGCAGTGGCTGGTGAAAGCTTCATAGTACTGTCATAACCCCTGCGCTGCCGGGGAGGCCTGGTTTTGTATTCTTTAGATAGATATTCAGAAGTGGGATTTCTGCATCATATGATATTTCCATTTTTAGTTTTTTAAGGTGAGCCCAGATTGCTTTCCCAATGGCAGTACCAGTTTACATTTCTACCAACAATGTATTAGAGTTCCCCTTTTCCTGCATTCCCTCCTGCATTTGTTATTGGTGGGAGGCCTTTTCAATGTATACCAGTCTCACAAGTGTGAGATAATAACTCATTGTGGATTTCATTTGTGTCTTCTTTACTAAAGTATTAAAAATTAAAATCAGGGGCCTCCCTGGTGGCGCAGCAGTTTAACACTGGGCTGAGAAGCTGCCTGCAACCTCTGCAGCCCCGGTTGGATCCCCAGCCCCTGGGGAAGAAAACTGGTGATGTAATTGAGTCAGAGTCTGAGAACCAGAGTAGCTGATGTCCAAGAGCAGGAAAAAATGCATGTCCTAATCAAAGCAAGGGGCAAATTTGTCCTTCCTTTGTAGTTTTTTTTTCTCCCCCTATTTATGCCCTCAACAGAGTGGATGATGTATACCTGCATTGGTGAGGACAATCTTCTCTACTCATTCTACTGTTCCAAATACTAATCTCTTTCAGAAACACTCTCATAGAGACTCTCTGGTGACTCAGGGGTTTGTCTCAGCACTATTGCTGCCACAGCCTGAGTTTGATCCCGGGCCAGGGAGCTAACCCACATGGGGCAGCAGACCTCTCCTCTCTCGCCCGCTGCTCCCCTCAGCAGTGTATTTCAGTGGATCTGCCTGTTCTGCTTCCCACTCTGTCTCTGGTGAATTCTCTCCACCCCTACACCTCTGGCCTGTACTGCAGTTCTTGTTTGCATAAATAAATAAAAAGTAAATCTTTAAAAAAAAAAGAAACGCTCTCATAGACATAGCCAGAAATAATGTCTTACCAGCTATATGGCCATCTTTAAGCTGAGCTGACATGTCAAATTAACCATCATAGCTATGTGATCTATAATAAAATTGATACATATAATTTTTAAAAATGCCTGAATGTTTAGTAATTGGAGCTATTTAATATATTATTTTTTAAAGTTACACAATTGTAAGAATGGTCTACTTTCCATTCATGCATCTTGTATAATTTTGTAATTTTTCAGGGATTTGTTGGAGAGATTTATCATGAATAGAAAGAACAGTGTTTTCATTTTTATCAATGTAACTTAGAGTTATTAAAGATGTAATATACCAAGACAGGGAACATCCTTGATAAATTAACATTCTGAGTTTAATCTTGCATTTGGATTCTCATTTACTATTACTTTATTGCAGTGTCCAGACATTTAACACTTCTATGCTTCTGAAAATTTAGAGAAGGTTTCAAATATAATTTTTAATAAAACTTGTTAAATACAGCATGCATATATACACACACAGACACACACACACACACACCAATCAATCTGACCATCACTACTTAGAATTGACAGTTTTTAACAGGTTATTTTATTTGCTTCAAATCTTATTGCAAAAATCAAAGAAAAATTTGTCTCCACAAATATTCAACCTTATGGAGACAACAAAAAATAATTTAGAGTAATTGACAATGAAGTATAAAGTGACACATACATATGATGTATGGTAATATAAAGTATAATTATATATACTTTACTCCTAATGATATACAGTAAAGTTATGCTAGTAATTCCCAGTTCATCTGAACTGAAATTTTTAAATACTTTTACTTAAATGTCATTTGGATTTTCTTTTTCTTTTAAAATTGCCATTGTTTACTGACATGATCTTTCAGAGTTCAATTTATAAACATTTATTATCAAATATGTATTATATCATTTAGATTAAGTATGCACCTAAGTGACTAAGAGCAAGAAGTTTCTTGCTCTCTTTAGTAAAAGGCATCTGGAGAAAGTCAATTCACCATTAGCTGGTTCCTCCTCATTTTCATCAGAAACACAAGCTTACATGTCATGCTCTTAATGCTCATCTTCTGGCTCCCATGCTTCAGGTTACCTTTTCTATGAGATGGCTTTGGGGCCTCTAGCCTCACATTCATATCTGAAGCAGCAGGAAATTAAAAAAGAGAACATTGCCACTTTGAGTTAAAGCAGGGTTTTATAATTAAGGAAGAATGGAATAATGGATATTGAATGGGAACCAACAGACTTTTTGTATTCCTCAACATAATCTGCAAAATGCAGGTTGCTAATCAATTATTATAACTGAAAGCTTATTTCTTTATTTGTGTCATGCTGTGGCTTTGAGCAGTGTCTGTGGTTTTTGATCAGCTGCCTTTGTGTTTTGCCTCTGAAATGCAGGGATTTTTAAATGATTTTGGTTTTTGGTGAGAAAAGTTAACATCCTAATTAAATTGGTGTTGAATAGTATCCTTCATTACATAGAAGTGTGAATACTGTAATACTTTCTATTTAAAACTGTTAAATAGAAGTAGGCATATTATTGTAAATCATCTAATGATTCATTATTTTACAAAAACTATACTGTAATGATATTCAGGAAACTAATGTAGAATAGCAATATTATATTTTATTTGACACTCATATAATTTACTATTTTTCAGCTACTGTTTTAACTGTTTGTCATGTCCTTTGCAAATACTAACTCATCTGCCTTTTTTACTCTCGTTTTTTCATGAGTATTCCTTGGGGTTTCCCATTGGTTATCTGACTTGTGATGATATTATTCCCTCTCTGATGGCTAATGGGATATTTGTTTGCTATTCTTGCGCTTTAATTGCTAAGTTTCAGTGTCTTCTTAAAAAAATCAAGCAATTCCACTCCTAGGGATCTACCCAAAGGACACAAAAACATTGATTCAAAAGAACACTTGCACCCCTATGTTTATTTCAGCACTATTTACAATAGGTAAAACCAGGAAACAACCCAAAGGCCCAAAAATAGATGACTGGATCAAGAAGATGTGGTGTGTATACATAATGGAATATTATTCAGCATCAAAAAAGATAAACTCATGCCATTTGCAGCAACGTGAATGGAGCTAGATGGAATTATGCTCAGTGAAATAAGCCAGAAAGAAAAAGAAAAATATCAGATGGTTTTACTTAAAATAGGAATATAGGGGAACCAAATTAGACATCAGTGTAAAAAATAATAACAGTACAAAACACAACAAAGCAAAAACAGGCAATTATAAATCAAAGACATCCTGCAGGGGAGGAGGAGGGAGAGGGATCAGAGGGAGGGAGGAGCACAGGGGACTGAGGTGATGGTGCATGGGTGCATTGGGGAAGGAAATTCCATGAGGACTACACCTGAGGGAGTGGGGGAAGCAAATATCATTTAAAAATGAACAAGGATGTAAAAAAATAAAAAAAATAAACAAAGACAAAAAAACCAAGAAAATTTTAATGAAAATTTAAATTTTCTAATTGGGTTAAGACTATTCAATTTAACTGCTCTCATTTGTTTACCTTTGTTAGTTTTTTATTTGGTACACAATAAGCTTTAGATTATTAAAATGAATAGTTTGAAAAAAATCAAGCTGCTGGTTTCATTGATCTTTTGGAGAGTATCTGTTTTATTTCTATTTCATTAGTTTTTAAGCTCTAATTTTTATTGTTTCCTATTGTCTACTGACCTTTGGTTTTGCTTTCTCTTTTCTTTCTAATTCCTTCATGTGTGACTTTAAATTTAATACTATTTGTTATTCTTGTTTCCTGAGGCAGGTCTCTATTACTATAAACTTCCCCATTAGAAGTGCTTTTGCTCCATCCCATATGTTCTGATACGTCAAGTCTTTATTTTCATTCATCTCCAGGTATTTTTTTTTAAGTTTCTTCAGTGATCTAATAATTGTTCAGTTCCATGTTTTTTCTTTGCCACAAATTTGTGGTTCTATCTTTTTAGTTGATTTCTAGATTTGTGCCATTGTTATCCAAAAAGATCCTTGATAGATTTCAGTCTTCCAAAATTTACTGAGACTTGTTTTTGCCCCAGCATGTGATCTATCTTTGCAATATACTGTGAGCTCTCCAAAAGAATGTGTATTTTGGTGTTTGGGGATGGGACATTGTTACTATCTAGTAAGTCCATCTTATTCAATTAATCATGTTTGCCATGGTGACTTTCTGTCTGGATGATATAGCTATTGTTAGAAGAGTGGTGTTAAAATATCTATTTTTTACTGCGTTGCTGTCAATGTTTTCCTTTGAGTCAGTTATTAGTATTTGCTTTATATTGGGTGTGTATATATTGACAATTGTTATGTTTTCCTATAGTATTGATATCCTTCTCATTGTATATTGTGTGTGTACTTATATATTGTATATAAAGTGTGTGTGAATCATTAAATCATTGGCATGATAATACTTTGTATCTAAGTATACCTAAAAAAGTGGCTTACTGAAACATGCACTTGTTATGACACACAAATTTATAGATTGGCTGGCAGGTTTTATTCTTACTCATTTATCTACAGTCAGCTATGGATTAATTTCAGGTCTTGGTGGAGCTCACTGATATATTTGAATTGTATTTATTTGTAAAGAAAAGTGTGACACCATGACAATAGGAAGTATTTAATACATGGTATCATTTTCTTGATTTCTTTGTTCTATAGACTCATTAATTAGTCACTTAAGATGAGAAATGGTCATGGCTTATGTGATAAACTTATGATTATATTTTATTTTTGTAATATTTATTTTCTTCCATATTTGAAATTAACTTCTCTTTAAAAAGATTTCTTTTTTATGCTCATGTATAATTTTTAAATCTTAAAAATTAATTTATTTTCTAACACCATTGTTAATTTTTGGACATTATTAGATTTCTCCCCTCAGTTCTCTCTCCACGATAGCACCTATGGTTCATCTCCCCCATCCCTTATTCTCTTCCCTCCCCTGTTTTGACCCCTCTACCTTCCCTTCTGTTGCATGTTTCAGATCTATGGTCAGCATGCAAGTTTATCTTCTTCCTAACCATTTGTTCAATTTCTCTATATTTCACATGTAAGTGAAACCGTGTGATATTTATCTTTTTTCTTATGGCCTTTTTCACTTAACATCATCCCTTCCAGCTCCATCCATGTTGCATAAATGGCATGAATTTATCTTTTTTGATCACTGAGTAGTATTCCATTGTGTATATATACCAATCTTCTTGATCGATTCATCTATTTTGGAACTTTTAAGTTCTTTGCATATCTTAGCTATGGCAAATAGTGCTGCAGTAAGCATAGGAGTGCTTTCCTTTTGAATTATTGTTTTTGTGTTCTTGGGTAGATTAAGAGTGGAATCGCTGGATCATATGACATCCATTTTTAATGTTTTAAGGCACCTCCACACAGCTTTCTATAGTGATTGGAACAGTTTTCGTTCCTACCAACAGTGTAATATCCTACAAAAGGAATGAATTTTAAAAAGAAATGTATTATTCATTTTTACTATGGTGGGATCAGAATGAGTTATAAATGTGAAAGCATTATCAAATATTAATTACAGAATCTCATGACTCAATATTGAAGGACAAATTTGCTTTCTAGGAAATATAAACAAAGCAATGCAGCAAAAGATGAGAAATCCAAAAGATGGATTTCTCTTTGGAGAGTAGATGGACTATTCATTAAATTCTACCCTCTCTTTAATCTTTTTTTAAAATATTTATTTATTTATTTATATAAGCACTGGGTACAGTCAGAAGTGTGGGAGGGTGAGAGAATTCACCAGAGCCAGAGCGGGGAACGGAACAGGCAGACCGACAAACTACACTGCTGAGGGGAGCAGCGGGCACGGCAGGAGAGGTCTGTGCGCCATATGGGATCCTCTCTGGGGCCAGGGATCGAACCGGTGCTACAGAGGCTGCGGGCAGCTTTGCAGCCCAGCGCTTAACCACTTTGCCAGCAGGGGAGACCCCCTCTCTCTAATCTTGAGTCCTTTTCTTCTTTGCCCCATAATCTAAATCCAGGATTTTTTCTTAAATTTCTGGGGATTTATACCCTCCATTATCTTTCTTTGGTTAAGAAACCTTAAAGTCATAACCATTTTTAACCATAAACAATTTTTCATTTCAACCTCACATCTTTCAGTCTCTGGTGCCCCTTCCTGAATTTATGATCTTGTTTTTTTTTATTCTGTGCTTACTCATTTTAACTGTCTTTGAAATCTTTTGTCTCTTATACACAATGTATTTATTAAGAGACAACTAGGACTATATTAATTCTCCCCCCTACATCTCAAATTCTAAAATGTGTATTCTTCACTTGTTCTGTAGTTTTGGTATATAATATTTTATGACCATGTTACCATAAATCCATTCTGTTACTTGAAATACTGTATTGGTTTAAAGACTCTGAACCACGGTGTTAGGGAATAGAATTGTTTACCTTTCCCTCTGTGGATTTCCCTTTTCCTGGAAGGGCAATGGAGAAATACCTAATGTTAGAATATTCTTTGAGTTCTTTTCTTGTTCACAATAATAACTACCATTTATTGAATGCTTTCTGTATGCCAGACAACCTACTACATTATCTCATTTAATTTTCATATCCAATACTTAGGTTTTGTGTGTATTTCACATACAGACATTGAGGTTGACTTCTAACCACTTGCCTAAAGTCACAGTGTTATTAGGATACAGAATTTTAATACTTTTGGGTTTGCAAGACTCTTTCAAAGTTCCTCCTTTAGTTAGTAGGACCTTTCCTGTAACTCCCTTGAGCACATCAGTCTTAATATTGGAATTTGAGAAAGAGATGCTCTGTTGCATCCAAATATTTCTCAAGTCTAATTCTATACACTTCTACAAAACTTAAAATGCTTCACTCTTACCCTTTCTGTTCTGGCTGCTCTTGCCTTTAAATTCATGTTTTTTTCTCTTTGTGTCATTCTCTGCCTTTTTCCTCCCATTTGTGTTCTTTCATTCTCTTTATCTCTGTATCTTATCTCTTAAGAGAGATTTTTTTTTTTTTTTTTGGTTCCAGTTACATTAACCTATTACAAAGTAATTCCTCACTGCTTTCCACTAAACCTAATAAATCAGTCATGGTTTTAATGCATCAGGCAAAGTCATAATTTGAAAATGTGTCCACCACTTTAAATAGACTAAACAATCCTTTTGTAATGTGAAAAAAAAATCACTTAACTTTTGGGTCTCAAAACACTAAAATTTTCTTTAGCCATTTACTTTATGGTAGTAAATTATTACCTTAATAAGTAAGTTTCATTATTATTATTATTACACCAATGGTAATATTGCTACTTCATACTTCGTAAGCCTCAATCCAAATTCATTATCTTTCCTTTCACTAATTCCAACAACCTTCCCTATTCCTGTATGGATGGCATTACTAGTTTCATATTTGTCTAGATTAAAAGCATTAGTCATTGTTACTTTCTCCCTGTGCCTCTGTCACAAATTTAAAAGCTCTTGCTCTTTAACTTCTCTCCTCCATCCCATTACTGCTGTCCTATCTTGGTTCAACATTGTTATTGCCTTCTTTAACTATTATATAGTCTCCTAACTAGCCTCCCTGTTTCAAATGTTTGCTTTTTCAAAATGCTATGTAGTTATACTTTTAAAATTGTCTGATTGAAACATTACTTCACTATTGCTAACGAACAATTAAAACCCCAATTTGGGAGTGAAGTAAAAGGTCCTTTCTAATCATGCCGTAGTCACTTCCCTAGCACCACCTCTTTTTTCTCTCTCATACACCACATATTTACCTATCTATAATCCCAACAAGCATTTTTATCTCTCACGCTGTCTATCGGTCACTCAGATGCCTGTAAAAACTCAGGATTAAAGAGTAAATGAGGGGCCTCCCTGGTGGCACAAGTGGTTAAAACACAGCCTATGAAGCTGTCCGCAGCCATTGCAGCACAAGTTTGATCCCCGGCCAGGGAGCTACCCACATGGCACAGCAGACCTCTCCGATTCCCCTATGCTCCCCTCAGCAGTGTATTTCAGTTGATCTGCCTGTTCTGTTCCTCACTCTGTCTTTGGTGAATCCTCTCACCCCCCTGCACCTCTGGCCTGTACCCCATTTCTTGTATGCATAAATAAGTAAATCTTTAAAAAAAAAGAGTAAATGAAATCATAAGTGAGAAACTATAGAGAGGAACCTGAACTGATTAGTACTACCTCCATTCCAAAATGTTTCTGACAAAATTTGAAAGTAATGAACAGAATCTGCCTAAAATTTCTTTTTCACCACAGTAGAACTCACCAATGTCTATACACTGGAATTGAGTCCAAGTACTCTAAGCTTGAAAAGGCATTTGGTTTAATAAGATGATTAAATCAATTTCCTGTGACTTGCAGCTATTCGTTGTTAAAAGATATCCTTCATTTATGCATTTAAAACTCTTACCGCTTTTCCTTCCACCACCTCAGCTCAAAACTAGGGCCCTATCTATGGCAGAGTAATTGCAGGGACTGAATGGAGCACTGAAATATATCCCAGCTTCCCTTCCCAGCCCCTTTGCTGTCTACGTAATTGCAATAGAACGTGGCTGAATGTGTGTATGTGTGTAAGACCTTATTGCAACAATAGCATTTTAGATGCTTGTTAAACCTGAGTGTGTTGTTCACATTGCTTTTCATGGATTTCTGCATTTCTATATATTTTGGTAATTTGGATGGAAATTTTTTTAGGGATGCTTGCAATCCCTGAGTGTCAGATGTTTCCTTATTCGTGGACATAATATACAATTCAAAATGCCATTGTTCTTTTCTTTTTTTTAAAGCTTTATTTATCTATGTAAGAACCGGGGTACAGGCTAGATGCACGGGAGGGTGAGAGGATTCACCAGAGACAGAGCGGGGAACAGAACTGGCAGACTGACGAAATACACTGCTGGGGGGAGCTGCGGGCAAGACAGGAGAGGTCTGCTGCACCATGTGGGTTTCTCCCTGGCTGGCCGTGATCGAACCCGTGTTGCAGAGGCTGCAGACAGCTTCACAGGGCAGTGCTCAACTTCCTGCTCCACCAGGGAGGCCCATTGTTATTTTCTTTAAATCTCTAAAAGAAATCAATTATCTCATCTTTAAGTGCGAACATGCTATGTTCAGTCACAGGAAGGAATGCAAAAATTCATACTAATGCATATTCTAGTTCAAGTCTTGCCTTTAATCTTTAAAGATTTTATTCACTGTCAGGGTAGTTATTTATATGTTCCTACTTTGTGCCTCTAAACTTATTTTCATATTATGGGTTTTTTTTAACATTTATTTATTTTTATACAAGAGCTGGGGTACAGGCTAGAGTTGTGGGAGGTGAGATGATTCACCAGAGACAGAGTGGGGACCAGAACAGACAGATCACCAAAATACACTGCTGAGGGGAGCAGCGGGTGAGACAGGAGAGGTCTGCCACGCCATGTGGGACTCTCCCTAGCTGGGATCGAACCCGTGCTGCAGAGGCTGTGGAGAGCTTCACAGCGCTGTGCTCAACCCACTGTGCCACTGGGAAGGCCCAATTTTCAAAGCACTCTTTAATGGCACTTTTCATATTTTATTATAACTATCTACTTGGATAGATGCTTCTGGATTTGGGGTCATAGTAGCATCTTTTGCCATAGCATCTAGTACACTATCACAGCTATTGGAAAAGTTTGTAACTCATTTTTCTTTATATCCATGGAGTTGAACACATAGATCCTGAAACATGGTAGCCTTTAGGAACTGTTGATATAACTGATGAAACAGTCTTTTAAGTAAAAGCCCTTTTGGACCTTATGGAATAATGAGTGCCAGGACACTAAAATATCAATGACTACCATCTTGTGAGCCATTGACTACACATTGCATGTAATCTGACTTTAATCCAAACCTCATCTTAATACTATGCATAAGATACAATAGCCCTTCTTTTACCACAGAAAACTAAGGTATAGAAGACATAAATACATTTCCTCATTCATTAACTATCAAAGTAGAATAGACTTCTCTTAATTCAAGGATTACAGTGCTTCTCAATATATTTTATAAATGAAAAATCCCAATTAAGTCTTTCAGTCTCATAATTTGCTTAAAATTTTTTTCTTCCACAACATTTTTTTTTAAATTGAGGTAACGTTAGTTTACAGTATTGCATATAAATTAGGGGAATAAGCTCACACTTCTTCAGATGTATATTATCACATACATCTCCCTAGCCTGCCCCTCTATAGCCTCAATAATGAAGTCATAATTCTAAGGTTTGTTTAGGTTTAGCTTTGTCTATTCCTTTTTTAATAGTATAAGATACTGATCTAATGTGGATATTTAAATGACAGCTCTAACTCAAGAGCGATGTTTCTTGACTTAGATACCACTTTTCTAAATTTTTAGTCTTCCCATCCTTATGTTTTCAACCTTTGCTTAAATAGATACAGTTGTTTTCTTGTGTGTGAAAAGGCTACGTAATAACTATTTAAGATTCTTCAATATCTTCACTTACCTCTGTATATTGTACTTTAATGACATTTTCATGGGTAGGGAAGGCAATACTTATTTCTGAAATATTTAAATGAATATATCTATTATTTTTCTAGTAGTCCACACAACTGATCATAGCTTACTTAGCATTTTTCTATTAAATCTAAGGTTGGGATATTTATATAACTTTCAGTTTCTATAAATCAGTGTTTAAAATGATATCATAACATATAATTTATGTATATGATTATTTTCTTAGAAATGGAATTAGAGGATACAATTTCTTTTTCTTTTATTTTATTATTATTTTTTTAATAATAAATTTTATTTTTATATTCCCCATACAATTGCAACCCCCCATTCTGACCCCAATCCCTCCCCTCCCGCCCTCCACCCCCCAAAAAGTGTCTCTGGTTCATAGTTTTTTGTTGATTTTGATTTTCACTTTCTTATAGTTATTCATTTTCCTGGTCCCTTATTTAAGTTTTCTAGATTCCTGCTATGAGTGAGACCATCCAGTATTTTTTTTTTTTCTTTCTGGCTTATTTCGCTGAGCATGATCCCTTCCAGTGCCATCCATGTTGCTGCAAATTGCATGTGTTTATCTTTTTTGAATGCTGAGTAATATTCCATGGTATATATGTACCACATCTTCTTGATCCAGTCATCTATTTTTGGGCATTTGGGTTGTTTCCAAAGTTTAGCTATTGTAAATAGTGCTGCTATAAACATAGGGGTTCAGGTGTTCTTTGGAATTGATGTTTCTGTGTCCTTTGGGTAAATACCTAGGAGTGGAATTGCTGGATCATATGGAAGCTCTATGTTTAGTAGGTCCAGAAATCTCCACACAGCTCTCCATAGTGGTTGGACCAGTTTGCACTCCCACCAACAGTGCAGAAGAGTTCCTTTTTCTCCACACCCTCGCCAACATTTGTTGTTGCTAGTTTTTTTAATATGTGCCATTCTCACTGGTGTAAGATGGTATCTCATGGTAGTTTTGATTTGCATTTCCCTGATTACAAGTGATGTTGAACATTTTTTCATATGCCTGTTGGCCATTTACATTTCCTCTTCACAGAAGTTTCTTTATAGCTCTCCTGCCCATTATTTGACAGGATTATTTTCTTTGTTGTTGAGTCTCATCAGCTCTTTGCAGATTTTTGTGATCAATCCTTTATCATTAGTGTTGGGTGCAAAAATGTTCTCCCAGTCGGTGGGGTTTCTCTTTGTTTTTGTTATTGTCTCTTTTGCTGTGAAGAAGCTCTTTAATTTGATGTAGTCCCAGCTGTTGATCTTTGCCTTCACTATCACTGCTTTGGGTGATGTGTCTGTAAAGATGTCTTTGATGTTCATATCACATGGTGTTTCGCCTATATTTCTTTCTATGTATTTTATGGTTTCAGGTCTTATGTCTAGTTCTTTAATCCATTTTGAGTTGGTTTTTGTGTATGGCGTGAGGTAGTAGTCAAGCTTCTTTCTTTTGCATGTAGCGACCCAGTTTTCCCAACACCGTTTATTGAACAAACTTTCTTTGCTCCAATGCATATTCTTTGCTCCTTTGTCAAAGATTAGTTGACCATAAATCTGTGGGTTTATTTCTGTATTTTCTATTTGATTCCATTGGTCTGTGTGTCTGTTCTTGTTCTAATACCATGCACAAGTTCTTTTTAAATTTACAGATATTTCTCCATTGCTTTTTGAAAAAGTGTACTTACACTCATCTCAGCAGATGGTGAGAGAGAGTGCATGGGTTTTACTGGTGCTTTTCTTTTGACCATTTTATGCAGTTTCTACATATAGGCCAAAAAAAATTACTCAGATTACTTTATCCCTATAGACAAAACAATAATTCATATGTTTAATGCTCATTTACATTTCTTTTCCTTTAGGCTCTTTATGCCTTTGGCATGTTTTTCATAGGAACTTAAATGCTTTTTATATTGATATGTAAGGGTTCAGGAACTATTTCCACTGTCTGGAATTCATCTCACTTCCAGCTCCTTCTTTTTCTCTGTGTTAGATTTTTCTTGTTAATTTTTTTTTCTGCATTCTATTGTTTTAGCATATTTATTTCATCTCTATAAAATAAACAGAACAAATATCACTTTTATGCAAACATGAACTAAATTATTTTCAAAAACATTATTGCTGTAGAATGAATAATTGAATTAATTGCTATTGAATTAATGAATCAGGGCACCAATTCATTAATTCAGTTTGTACTTCTTGTGGGTTTAATGTTATTTCAGTGATTGGGAGGCTAGAGGAGGAACTCATTTACTTTCTACTAAAGCACTAAGAATTATGCTCTGCTTAATGTAATTTCATTAAAATTTCACAAAAATACAATGAATTTGGCATTGCTGTTCTCTCTTGTCAGATGTAAACTCTGAGACTTAGAAAGATTGATAACTTACTGATGTTCATGTTGGACTCCCAAGGCAAGTATCTTTGTCTTTATTATACTATTTGTATGAAATATATATGAAAATCCACTATATTTCTAAATTTATAGGGTAGAAAAAGATTGTTCAGGATATATTTAAATTGCTTTCTACAAATAATTTTCTGCAGTTTTTGGTTTTGGATCTTTGCTATTTTAGTAAATAGTAAATATTAACATTAGTTTGCTTTATTTAAATTAGCTAATTTGCACTCTGTCCTATGATAAGTAGGAAGCTCTATCAAGGTAGTGGTTGAAAGGTAAGAAATCCAAGTATGTTTGGGAGGAGGATTAAACTGAAATCTTATCTCTCAGGTGGATACAAAAATAATTGTCAAGTCTGGGAAAATGCTTAATGGAATATGTCCCATACCCTTTGAGCTATATGAAATTTTTACTTAACTAGACCTGGATTCTACACTCCACAGCAAGTGGGCAGACATTTCCTCAGGCTTTTCTCAGCGACTTTTATTCTCTGGATTCACTGAGAATGACACCTACAAGGTTTTAATTTCTCTCTATCTCTGAACCCATCCTCCATGGAAATAATCTATGTTATTCCCTTAAACTCATTTGAGTCTTTTAAAATGATTTCAATCAGCTTAAGGCAGTGAACAGTTGTAGAAAGTTGAAGAATATAGCTGTATCAATAAAAATATATCAGTATATTCCTGTTTAGAAATAATCCTCTTTATTAAAATCTAATTTATAATCCCTAAGGATAAAGTAGAATTTCAGGCAGGATAAGATTAGTTTTAATTAAGTTAGAGTTTTAATAGTTCTTAGTCCTTTTACACAGACATATAGCATTTTCTAATTTTTTGTACAAAAACTGTTTATATCTAGCTATTTATTTTTTAGTCTTTTCTATTGAGGTAGCATTGGCTTACAACTTTGTATATGATATAAGGGTATAGGTTTACACCTTTTTAGATATATTTACAACTCCATGCCCACAATCAAAGCACTGATGATCACCCACCATAACCTTTGGGCCCTCTCCCCCTGTTGTATCCCATCCTCACCATTCTCTTCTGGTAGGTTGACAAGCTGTCTTAAAAAATTGACAAAAAGAGAACAATGAAATCCTAGTGTTAGAAAGACATTTAATTTTTATTGGGTTGTTGTCGATATGTTTCCTTATTCCATATGTTTTAATTTTTGTTTTCTTCTTTAATAATGAAATGCAGTTGCTACATGAAGATTTTTAAATGGATCACAATATTTCTATCTTCTCCCTCATACATGCAAATGATGCTCTGTCTTAGTCTCCATGTGTATGATGCTAATAACTTATAAAATAACTTACAATTACAAACTCTTTAAGAACAAAGTAAAGCACCCTATTAGATTTTATGAAAACGTAAAGTAGAGCTAATAAAGTTCACAGATTGGCTCTGGATAAATGCCATGGCAGTTAGTTATGGTTCCAATGCCTGCATTACTGCTGGCAAGTTTACCTCATTCTTATCTCACTTCTTTTCTTAATCATTATGTGCCTATCATGTCATCTCTGTTTCAGTCACACAACTCTGCCACTGTAAGTCCCAGAATAGCTTTAGATAATACATGAATAAACAAATATTCCTGTGTTAAAAATTGCTAGATAATTGATAAAACTACTCACTATAATGGTGGTGATACTTTTCCTCCAGTGTTTCTATCAAATTTTGCTTTATATATAATGTTATTTTATTGAGCATGTTGAAGTTTAGAAGTATTGTTCTCTTCCTCTTGAACTGAACTTATTATTATGATGTCATGTGTCTAGTCTAATGAGATATTCTGTCTTAAAGTGTGTATTAGCTGGTAGTTAGTGCTTTATTGTACCTAGTGTTGTACCTGCTATGTAAAAGATAATTTTCTATCCTTTGCATTCAACTTTTCTGTTTCTTTATGTATTATGTATTGTATTATGGATTAATTTTTTGTGTTCCTCCAAAATGTGCTAAAGCTCTAACCCCAAAGTGATAGCCTTTGAAGATGGCCCTTTGGGAGATAATTAGGTTTAGATGAAGTCAAGAGGGTGAGGGCTTCATGATGGGATTAACCTCCTTATAAGAAAAGAGAGATCAGAATTCCCTCCCTCCCGCTCTCTCTCCCTCCTTTCTCCCTCTTCCATCCCAGCCCTCCCACACCCCATGTAAGGGTATAGCCAGATTGTGACTCCCTGCTAGTCAGGAAAAGAGACTTCACTGGGAACTAAGGTCTGTCAGAACCTTAATCTTGGAATTTAACCCCCAGAACTGTGAGAAAAATGTGTTGTTTAAATTACCACTGTTTATGGTATTCTGTTAGAGTATCCTGGGCTGACAAAGATCGTGTGTCTCTGAGACATTGTGTATAACTCCACTTAAATATACTTGAAATTCTGTTTTACTGAGCAAGTTTTTTTTTTCTCATTTATGTTGATTACTGATATATTTATATGTTTCAGTAATCTTACTATGATTTCTACTATTTTTATTAATGTTTCTTTTTCTCCTCTCCTGCCTTTTTTTAAACATTTTGATGGGCTGCTTTTTTTATTCCATGTTCCTCTACTATTTTATAATATTATATATATCTATTTTTGTAAATAATTATTCTTGAAATATTATCATATTCTTGAAATATTATCATAAGTTTAAATATCAAAATCCCTCTCCAAAGAAACATGGTCCTCAAAATATATAGATTTTAATCATTCTCTCCTGATTTACATGTGATTACTATTCACTTTTATATTTTTATCCTGTGTTCTTAATATACCACAAGTTACATATTGTTTTGTATTTATTTTCTAATTCAGACAGTATTTATTGAGAATCATTTTTCTTTTTACCAGCAGGATGGGCCACTGAGCAGGTTTTCTAGGGTCCAAGCAGACTGGGCGGGTAAAGGAGCAGTCCCAGAGCCCTCAGTGGCTTCCTTAGGCTTTTATTAAGCTTTACATATAGTGTTGCAAACAGGTACCGGCAGGCAGGGCAAGCGCCGGGGCAAGTCTTCACTTTGGGCTTCTTTCTCCCCTTTTCTCTCCTGCCTCTTCTGCTGCTTCTTCTCTTAGTGACTTTATCCATACTCCTCACAGGAGTATTGTGGCCCACAGGAGTAAACACCACAACAATGTAACAACTGCAGGTGCCCCATCAGGCAGGGCAATCCGAAAGGTGGGAGGGCAGAAAAGCCTGAAAACTATTTACCCTACTACCGGTTATTTTGGTTATTATTTTCTTTTGCATCTCATATTTTTTGCTGTCTTTTCCTTCTTCCTAGAGTATATCTTAGTTGTTCTTTGTTGTAGTTGTATTGACTATAAGCACTCCTAGTGTTTACTACCTTATTAGAAAAAATAGTTTTACAAGCTTACAACTCTAGGTCAACTGTTTTTCCTGGCATTCCAGTGGTATCATTTATTTGTCTTCTAATCCTAAGTGAGTAATTTAGTGTCTCTAAGTCTTAATTTCTGTAGTTCAATGAAGAAAATAGTTCAAGCCCAGCAATGGGCTGTTCACTCTGGGTCACCTGGACTAAGAATTTGCTGAGACTCAGGGCTCCCCCTTCTGTGAAATGGGAGCAGCTACTCTGGTTTTGCAGAACTCATCTGAAATCCTGGTAAATAGGTGGTCTACCTGGCATAATAGGCTCCTCATCTATATCAGAGTAGTACCAGCACTTTTTAGTTGATGTAAAGGTTAAATAGCATGATACATGTTAAATACCTGGTATACAGAAAGAACTCAGTAGTTATTGGGTGATAATATTTTTTTGTTGTTGTTGAAAATATGAAAGGCCCTGGGGCCACCCTGGTGGCTCAGGGGTTAAGCACAGCACTGTGAAGCTATCCACAGCCTCTGCAGCAGGAGTTTGATCCCAGGCCAGCCAGGAAGCTACCCTACATGGTGCAGCAGACCTCTCCTGTCTCGCCTGCTGCTCCCCTCAGTAGTGTATTTCAGTAGATCTGCCTGTTCTGCTCCCCACTCTGTCTCTGGTGAATCTTCTCACTCCCATCCCCACACCTCTGACCTGTACCCCAGTTCTTATATGCATAAATAAAGAAATCTTTAAAAAAAGAAAGAAAATATGAAAGGCCCTTATATTTAGTAATTCCTCTTTAAAATGCTTCACCTTTTACCTATATGGAAGTTCTATCCAAGCTGGGTGTTTTCTTTTCATACATTTATACATTGTCTAGAAACGATCACTGACTTCTTAGAGTAAATAATAAAATCAACAATTTCTAGACAACAGAGTCTTTGTTAATACTTCGATAGAAACACTTACTTAAAAATTAATCCCATCTTTGCTATTAATTATGAAGCATTTTAACAAGCACTAAATGTGTAATGATTGTTTATTGTTTTTCATTTGAGAGTGTACCCTCATCACAGAAGCAGAAAGAATCTGAAATTAATTAGCAATTGATCATGACAGCATGTCATCCTATACAATTTATACAACACCTGCCCTGATTATTTTTGAATCCTTGAAGGAGAATAAACATGGCAAACTGGCATTTGACAAACAAGCAACCTAATTAAAAGGCTATCAGGGACAGTAAATAAAACATAAATGAATCAGGAAAAATACTGTTTGCTAGAGTCAACAGATTATTAATACAAAGCAAAAATACAGGTTATAAAGTAAATTTATTTCAAGCTTATATTGTAGCTCTTCATAGAGGGTTCAGTTCAGCAAATTTTCTTATTCTTCTTAGTTGCTTGGAATACCACCCACCATTTGTCTCCAATGAATTGACAGTGTATTGAAAGGGTATGCCAGAATATCAAGCTGTTAACATGAAGGCATTATGGGAATAACAAGTTTGTTGAATTTTTCACACTATTGATGGGTTTTGAGTTACCTTTAAAAAGTATGGGAAAGATAAATAAAAAGTAGATTGTGATTCCATTATGTTTTTTGTAATGGATATTACCTGGTATTTATGTATATCTGTCACAATGAGGGACTAGTGGGTAGAGGAAGTCTTCATCTTATCAGGGACTTCAAAACTTATAGGTTATTGTAATTTTTTCTCTTAATAAAATTCTTAATTCTGAACTTCGCTGTAAAGTTTCTGAAGAATTTCTGATAAAGTAATATGTAATTTTGTATGTTGATATATAATTATATATATTATGGTAGGTGAATAAAATTCCAGTGATCTATTATATCTAATCAATTCTGGAATTTTACATCCTATTTAGTTCCTGGAGAAGTTCTACTTATTTAGAGCATTGTTCCAGGATCAGAGTTCATTTATTTTCACATGTTCTGAAATATTTTGGATTGTATGATCTTGATTAGAGTTCAGAAAAATAAGAAAAGCACCAAAAGAAAATTTAATTTCTTTTTTTTTTTTGAATTTTGTGTAGAAGAACTGGGCTGTAGGCCAGAGGTACAGGGGTGGGGGTGAGAAGATTCACCAGAGACAGATTGGGGAGCAGAACAGGAGGATCTACTGAAATACACTGCTAAAGGGGAGAAGCGGGTGAGACAGGAGAGGTTTTCTTCACCATATGTGGGTTAGCACCCTGTCCAGGGATTGAGCCTTCAAAGTGATAGCACTGATATGTAACCCCTATGCCACCAGGGAGGCCCAGAACTTTAATTTCTTATATTAGCAATATAACAAATAAAGACTAGATGCTTGATGTCAGTGGTATAATTCTGATTAATAATAAAATTTTCGAAGATGAATTAGTGTCTGAAAGAGAATTCTAAATAATTGATTATCTAACCTGTGTTTGAATAAGTCCACTGATACCAAGTTATACCCTCTTGAAGTAGTTCACTGATTTTTATAAAAACATACTGTAGAAGGTAGCCAGGAATAAGACTGAATATATGAAAATATAAACAACAATAGGAGATGCTTGAGGAGAGGAATAAGTAAACTATTATACTTTATTCTAGAAGTATGAAATCGTAGAATTTATGACTTGAGACTTGGAAATTCATCGTTATTCTTAAATAAATATCTAGAAAATATTCATTATTATGAAAAAGATTCATTAGTATGAAATTAAATATGACTTTAACTTGGAATCAAACATTAACTTCACTAATAAAGATAGGACAGCATCACATAGGATGGAGAAAGGTTTATCGTTGAAATTGAGGATAAGTGCAATATAATGAACGTATGGCTTGTCAACAAAAGAGATAATGCTATTTTTTTTCTTTCAAAATTCTCTTTTAGGAGATGAGTTTCCTTATTAGAGAAGACAGAAACATATATCAGAGTATATAATATATATACACACACACACAAACACACACACGATAATATATAGACACACTTATAAAATTTATCCATTTTCTTTAGTTTTCTGCATCAGAAAATAGATAAATTATTTCTCCCAGAGCAGCTTAGTGCCAGTTCCCTAGGCCTCACTTCTCCATAAAGTGACACAATGAAAATCTAATATCCTCTGCCTATGTATTGCAGGAAATGAACCCCAAAATTACAGCTTAGAACTTATATAGGGTGACTGACTTATCCTTCTTTCAGAAGTTGTAGAGAGACCTTTGCTCTGGAATGTACAGAACTCCCCTCTAGAGAGAGGAGGGGAAAGATCTCATTTCATATCCTGGAAGGTAAATAAATGACTCTAAGGAGAGAGAGCTAAAACTCCACATCTTTCTGGAGACCTTTATTTTTAGGGTTGTTATTCAATTATCCTTTAACCCAGCTTGCTAGCAGTCTTTGCTCAGAAAGCCCTGAACATGCAGAAACATGAGAATATTCATGGAGTATTGAGTCCTGGCATTACCTGTATCCTTTTCTTGTCCTCACTCATTTAATTCTCTCTCTCCTTTCCATATGTCTCTTTGGGAGTTAGCATTACCTTTCTGTCCTTCTCATGATATTCAGAGCATCTTAAGGTGCTTAAATGGAGTTCTTCATTCTTGAATTTCTTTAAAAAAGCTCCTACAAACAAATGGTGTGTTTTTAATAGAAATCTATGCAGCTTACCCTGTTTGACCTGCCGTGAAATGTAATGATTTTTACTGATTATGATTTACTGCATTTTGGGCATAGATACATTCCTAAAAAGTGTGAAAATTCATTTTTTTTAAAAAAATTGAATAGTACAATATTTACATGAAAGAAATACTTTGTTTAATGGAACCTTGTAGTGAATTCTTTTATAAAGTGGTCTCCCACATGAAAAATAACTTTTCATTGTTACTATTTGAATTTTTTGTCTATGCTGGAATGAATTTTGTGTTATTTGTGAATTTATCATAATAGTCTTGATGGTAGGGTTTTTGTGGGATTGCCTTAATTTTTGAATCAATAAAAATAAATCATAATTTTATAAAGGGAAAAGAATGATAGAGAACAGTTTTTACAAGATTGGATGAGTCTTATTTTGTGTTTCATTATTTATGTAAACATTAAACTTCAAACTCAAAATCAATGAGTGAAAACTCTTAATTCAATAGTGAAAGCTTAGAAAAATATGCAAAAGTTTTAACTAAGAGATATCTTAGGAATCACAAACTACTTAATGAAGAAAACAGGCAAGCAGTTACATATAGAAGGGACTAAATGAGCATTATCTGAACTGTAAAAGAAAACAACATTTACATAATTTTTTCAGAAATATAGTGTGTCCACTGATCGCTGTTTTTGGTCAGTTGTCCAATTTCTGTCATCTTGACTTGCATTTGACTTCTATTATAAGAGCAATCTGGAAACAAATTCAAGAGGTGTGCTCCCAAATTATTTTCTATTTGTCTATCTCTTGGATGCTCTTAATTTTGTACATTGAGAATAATTCCATAGTCTGGTAAATTTTACTTATCCAGAACTGATAAAATTTACAGTTAGAATAAAACCCCTCTCATTTTAGATAGCTGTGCTACTCCGCTGAAGATAATCTTATTATTATTTTTAAAAGATATGTTTATTTATTTATGCAAGCACTGGGTACAGTCAGAAGCACGGGAGAGTGAGAGAATTCACCAGAGCCAGAGCAGAGAGCAGAACAGGCAGACTGACGAAATACACTGCTGAGGGGAGCAGCGGGTGGCAGGAGAGGTCTGTGCGCCATGTGGGACCCTCACCCAGGCGGCCGGGTATTGAACCGACGCTGCAGAGGCTTCGCAGCCCAGCTTCGCAGCCCAGCGCTCAACCACTGCACCACCTGGGAGGCCCTGAAGATAATCTTATTGCCTAGACACATCATTTCCCCAATATTGCCTTCAATACTACCCTACTTGCTTTTAGGGTTTATGTAGCTTAGCTGCATTCTGCAATGCATTATGAAGGACTCACAGTATGTAGAGACTTCTTTAAGATAGTCTACTATCTTTGCAAGTTGTCTGGATTGTTTTGGGAAAAAAATGCATAGTACAATATATACATTTTAAAAATACAAACCTTTTTCTGTTTTGTTCCTTATATTGTAGCAATAATTTATTATTGCTATCTACAGGATTCTACTCTTTATTGAAGCAAGTAGTTTTAAGGTTAATTACTTATTAAAGTACCCTAGGCAGGGAAAATATGTACCTACGAAAGAACTGTTTGGTTTGTTGGAAGTTTAAAGTTTCTGATTTTTAAATTTTTTTCTTATATCGTTATTCATTTTTGTGCAATAAATGAATAGATCCCCATAAATCTCCCACCAACATATCACCCATGAACCATCACCGTAGTCCCTTGTGCTCTTCCCTTTCCTGTTTTGAACCCTCTCCCTCTTCCTCCAAATATATGTATTATATATATATATATAATATATATTATATTTCTCTCTTCTCAGACACATGTACAAAACTGGGTGCAAGTTTTAATGTCCATAGGCAATTTGCATGCATTACCTCACTTAAATCCCATTATGACCCAGTAGGTGAAGTAATCTAATGTCTCTGTAAGAGACATTACTCAATTGGTCATGAACATTGCTCACCCAAGATGAATAAGTTCAGGAATAGTGCAAAAAAACCTGGTTTGGGGGGCACCTTGTGGTAGGTAGCAGCAGTGGTGATATCCTTGGTGGGTGCTGAAAATTAAAAGAGACCTTCAGTATAAAGTAAGACTAAACAAATGAAACAGAAATAAGTATATGACCACAAATTTACTGATAAAATTAAGTCTGCTAATTAGTCACAAAAGAGGACTTGATGTGGCTATGTGTATGTGAAATAATACTTTCAGTGTTTGCGTGTATATGTGAAATAATACTTTCAATGTTTACATTTGAAAGTCTAAGGGAAGAGCAAGTTTCTGTGATTTAGAAAATAAAGGGTGTTTGATGTATGAGTTGTATTGTTTGTTCACTGTGTCTGTAGACAAGCAAACTGTGAAAAGTGACTTTAAATTTTGCCTAGACACAAGGAAAGCCTTCTGAACATCAATGTGATTTATTTTTTCACTCAGTCAGCAATATTTATGGGTACCTGATAATGCCAGGAAGTATTCTAAAAACTGGAATGTTCACGTGACTATAGCTGTCAAAGTTCCTGAAGGTCTTGGGCTGGCATGTGTGTGTGTGTGTGTGTGTGTGTGTGTGTAGGTCACAGACAAATGCATGGCTAAACCAGACCAATAAGAGTAACAAGAACTATTCAGAAAAAAATAGGGTAGAGAGAATGGACCACAAACTACTGTTGATGGGCTGATTATTAAGAAAAGTCTCTCTGGAAATTTATTCTGAGATTTGGATGACAGAGATAACCATGCAAAAATGGGGGTTGGAGTGAGTGGTGGGGACCCTCAGTTCAGAGACTCTACACAGAGTCTACATTCTACATTCTACACAGAGAGAATAAGCTTGTTGAGTTTGGAGCACCTGGAGTGGGGGGGAGCACCTGAAGGTGAGGATGCATTGGTAGGTGATGAAGTCACAAATGGAGTAAGGGACAGCTCTTGTAGGACTTAATGATTCAGGGTAAATTATCTGGCATTTATTCCCGTGTGGTGGGAAACCTCTGCAGGCTTTAGGCAGGACACTGAAAGGTTATGATTTGCTCAGCCTCCCATCTGTGATATGGATTAATAATATATTCTATCTCATAGTCTATGTTAACATAAATTCTATTTTTTTTTGGTGAAAAAAGCAACCTATCACACATTAAATGATGGATAAATATGCTTACTAATGGTGGTTATCATTTTTCTTAATAGTAATATATTATGAAGCTATAAGGCTGAGATTTTCAAAATTTAGAAAGCAAAAATGCCACTTACTCTTAATTAAATATCTCCTATATACTTATATTACCTAATCTGTACTCCATTCTGCAGAGGAAACTAAGAAACTTATTCAAGGTCAAACAGCTCTATGCCATGCTGTCACACAGAGCATATGTGCCCTATATTCTCTCAATGGCCAGTGGTTGTAGCATATGATCCCTTCTCAAAGGTCTTCTGGCTTTTATTGAGCCGAGATTTTATAAGTAATTTGACACATAAGCCATAAATCACAAAAACAGTCCACAGTAATTTGTTCTGGGCATCACAGTATTTGACCAAATGTTCCTATAAAGTAATATTTATTATTCAAGGACTGTCCTCTATATCTCTCCATTTTATATGTAAGCATTGAGAAGAAATTTATCAAGAAATAGCAGTTGACTGATGAAAAAGTAGTGCTAGAGGCACTGTTTAAATTCAAGATGTTATTATAATTGTTATTATTAGATGGATTACTGAATGATGAATGTGGTAATAAAAAGAACATTTCTCCAGCTACCTAAACTGATGCATTCTGCACAAAAGAGAACTTTTCTAAGGCATTAGTACAAGGATGATGATTAAATGAAGTGCTTTATAGTGGGGAATTGAAACAAACCTCATCAGGGTGGCTGGGTACATAGGTTTCATCAACTGGAGAAGCAAACACAGACGGTGGTGGTCCTGCTCAGTTACTTCTGGCGCAGACAATATGAGCCTTTGCTAAAGCTGACGTCTGCTTTTATCTCTACCATTGCCTCTTTGTGAGAGCCTTTCTGGCTCCAGCTTTGTTAGTGTTTGGAAGTTTATCAAAATTCTGTTGTCTAGACAGAGAAATACAAAAAATAAAGAGTAAGGCAGATATCTGTAGTTAATATAGAAAAAAATAAATGGTTTTCTTTCATCTGTCTATGCTCCTCTATCATTGAATCTATTATAAGAAACTGCTTTACTAAAAATATTGCTATTTCTTCTGCTTGAATTCTAAACATATTTCCAATGAAAAAAATGACATTAGTATTACTATTTCTCAAAAACTTGTTCTAAAACTCTAAACCTTTTCAGTCATTCTGCATGTGCAATGTATAATGTGAAAATGTAATCTATACGCACAAATGTTTCTCCTTTTCTCCTCTTATGCATCTTTCTTTCTTCTCATGAGACAAGAATCAGGGCTTGGAATTTAGAAGTTTTTTGGTTATTTTGGTTTCTTTGAATGCTTTCTATGTATCAAACAATATTCTAAGTTTATCGGTAAACAAGAAGAAAAAATATCCGTTGTGGAGTGGAGGCTTACTCTAGCACAGTGACGGATTTAATAAACTATAAACATAAGAAATACTTACATTACATTGTTTTCTAGAAGATAGTGATTACTAATGGAAAAAGAAAAAGGAGAATGGAGACTTGAAGGAGGTGAATCTAAGCTGTTTGGTATATTTTGATAGATTGTTTTTGTTCAAAATGATTATATACTAGTGTTCAAAGTAAAAAGTAGTTCTAAGTAGTGTGCCTTAACTGATTAAAACTAGCTATTAAAAACTAGCTATATACACCAGCCCTGCACAACCCTATTTCTTGTTGAGGTAAATCAGAACCTAGAATCAAGTTGCTTTAGACCAGTTTGAGTCCTTAGAGATTTTTTTCAGTCATACCCATTCTGTCACAACTGGATATTCTGGCTCCAGCATAGTGCTTGATATGACCACTGGGATTGATATGACAGCTCTAACCTGGAAACACAGTGGCAAGATTCCATAGGGAAAACTCTAATATGCTAGAAGACACACCCTACAGAACTGTTAGGCACTCAGAAAAAAACTGCAGGGAAGACTAACATCTTATTTTTCAACACACAATTTCTTGGAAGAATGAAACTAATTTACCCACCCCCTAAACAACAAACCTGGGGAAATCCTTTCAACCTTTGAAGAGTTCCAAAGAGATCTAGAAGATAATAGATGAACTTGCACTTTTTATAAAAATTCTCAGATTGAGATCACTTGCTGTCAAAACTCTTCTTGAATGACTTACCCAGAGGACTAGACCCCTGCTCCACAAAATGTAATCCTAAGAACAGGACCAGCGGCAGTACCTGAATGTACTGCCTCAGCTTCACCCATATCTCCTGAGCAGGAATCCGTGTTTTAACAACATCTCCCTCTCCAGCGCCTTCCCTAGCCCCAAGTTGCTCAGGTACAGAGCAAGACTGAGATGCACTGAGCTAGAAATCTCCTGCCAGAAGATTTGCAGAGCAGACCTGTTCCTACTTTGACTTGACCTTTAAATCCCCAAAATACCTGTGAGAAGCCATCATGTTTTATCAGAACTTAATTAATTCTGTGCTAATAAGTATTAGATAAATTTGCTAATTACTGTGTCTAGGGCCCTGTTTTAAGACACTTTGAACATTCTCTGAATACATGTTTCCTTTACAGGGAGGGTTGGATGATGATTCAAATGGGGCATGGGGAGTGGTGCCAGCACATCAAGACATGCTGCATTAAATGGCCAACAGGCATATGAAAAAATGTTCAACATCACTTGTCATCAGGGAAATGCAAATCAAAACTACCATGAGATACCATCTTACACCAGTGAGAATGGCACATATTAAAAAAACTAGCAACAACAAATGTTGGCGAGGGTGTGGAGAAAAAGGAACTCTCCTGCACTGCTGGTGGGAGTGCAAACTGGTCCAACCACTATGGAGAGCTGTGTGGAGATTTCTGGACCTACTAAACATAGAGCTTCCATATGATCCAGCAATTCCACTCCTAGGTATTTACCCAAAGGACACAGAAACATCAATTCCAAAGAACACCTGCACCCCTATGTTTATAGCAGCACTGTTTACAATAGCTAAGCTTTGGAAACAACCCAAATGCCCAAAAATAGATGACTGGATCAAGAAGATGTGGTACATATATACCATGGAATATTACTCAGCATTCAAAAAAGATAAACACATGCAATTTGCAGCAACATGGATGGTGCTGGAAGGGATCATGCTCAGCGAAATAAGCCAAAAAGAAAAAGAAAAATACCGGATGGTCTCACTCATAGCAGGAATCTAGAAAACTTAAATAAGGGACCAGGAAAATGAATATAAGAAAGTGAAAATCAAAATCAACAAAAAACTACGAACCAGAGACACTTTTAGGGGGGCGGGGGCGGGAGGGGAGGGATTGGGGTCAGAATGGGGGGTTGCAATTGTATGGGGAATATAACAATAAAATTTATAAAAAAAAAAAAAAAAGACATGCTGCATTGTGCCTTCCTCCCCTGTGGGAAGAAATGCTAATATTTCAGTTTCCTTTCTTCCTCCACTGGAGAACCTGGTTCTTCTTAAGACAGTATTGAAATATTCATCCTGTCACACGTTTATTTGACATAATAGCAAAGATTAGGGGCTGTTGTGCTGTGGGTGAATCTCGGGTTGAAGAAGAGTAATATTGGGAAAATTCTCCAGTTAGCTCTAATACTTTATTTTTCTGTATTCGATTCCATTTTGCTCTATTTTGACTTTGATTTATCAACCATTCCCTTCTCTGCCTTTTGGCACTCCCAAGTTCACCTTATTCATCTGATCATAAAACTGTGGCATTGCAAGGAGCAACTGTTTCTGCTCCGCATTGCCTGACCCACCTTGGTCCGTCCTTGGACTAAATCACAGATCTCAGAAGTTCACCACACAGGTTCCCATTCTTTGTCTCGTTTGTGAGATCAAATCCTGTGGGGGTAATAGCACTATTACGTCCATGTTGAGACTAGGAAACCAATTCTGAAGAAGTAAAGGATTTCCTCATGCTGACACACTGGAGCTTATTATTAATACAGACACATCCTGATAATGGGCAACTTTAAAGAGATTTTTAAAGTATAGTTTTTAGATCATTTTGAGAAATCATAGCTAACATTGTAGAATACATATGTCCTATCAATAATTGTTCTAAAGATTTATATATATGTTAATAACTTATTGTATATAACATTCTTATTCAAGAAGCACTGTGATATAACCATTTTATAAACAGACTGAAGCACAGAACATTATGGGATCAAGAAAAAATAATTAATAAAAAACAATTAACAGGCAGCTTTATTCTGTAGAGGAGGAGGAGTGAAAGGAATCAAAACAGGGAAGAGCACAAAGGACTATGGTGAAGGTGCACTGGTGAATTGGCAGTGGGAATTTTACAGGGACTACACCTAAGAGGAGAAAGCAAACATTTTGCAAAAATAAACAATGATGTAAAATATATTATATATATAAATTAATATATAAATTTTAATATATAAATTTAAAAAAGGAAACCTAGATGGTACCAGAGTTGGATACTAGTCTAGACGGTGTCTCCCCTCTACTGTGCTGTCTTTCAATACTAAAAAATATGTAGAAAGTATTTAAGAAAACACAAATATGGCTGTTTTCAATAATTCATAAAGCACTAAAGAAGGTGTAAGTTTTGTACAGGGCAGGTAGCTCAGTTTTTGAAGGGTCAGATGTAATAATGTCTTTTGTTTGTACAGAGCTTTTTTCCAAAGAGACCAGTAATTTTCTTCATATCCCTGTCTACCTCTGACCTGAGGCCTTTTTTTTTTTTTTTTTTTTGTTAATAAGGAAAAGATTAAAGGAATCAAGAAAAAAATGCATTGCTCTATTTAAATGATCAAATGAAGTGGTGATTGCAGCTGAATACTCAGTTAAAAACCTTAGCAGTCAAATGTGAACCAGCCTGTGATTAGGAGGATTTAAAACTCTCATGCAAATCTGTGAGACGCAGGTCAAGGTCCATTCTGCATCAGAGATGATTGTAGGTGGATGTTTAATGGGCAGATGATATGTCTTCCTGAAACAGATAAAAATGTCTTTGAAATGTAAATAGACATTTACTTACTTCTCAAGGGCTGAGCCTTCATATGTGCTTTATACTCACATCTGAGGAAGAGGAAGAGTCTGACAGTAAAAGGAATAATCCAGGGCTTTGTGAGAAGGGTTGACACACCCTAACTGCAGTGGAATTGATATACACATGACAACACAGCTCACTTGGGAGAGCTCGCTGGTATCCTGCTTCAGGCCTTTTACTACATAATAAGTAAGCTGAGCAGAAAAACATCTTGAATGCTCCCCAATAAAGATAAATATACCCCAGGGCAATCATTAACCAGAGAGGGTCCCCGATCAGGCTGATGGTTCACTGTAGCATCAGTGTACAGATGTATTGTAGAACTCTGGGGAACTTTCTCCCAAGGAAAACTTCTCTTATTTTGCTTCCAGGATCCAGTGCTTTCATTGAGTTTAGAAGTGGAGGAAGGAATTGGTAGAGGTCATCTGAGTATAATTCCTGAGCCACTCTGAGCCTCCAGGCTATGAAACTTTCTTAGTTCCCATACAAATCCTTAGAAGTTGTTTATAAAATGAAGCACAGTGCAGCTCTAGCTTTCACTGTCCTCTCTGAAACTGAATGGAAGGTGAGAAGAAAGGAAGGAGTAGAGAAGAAGTATGTACATTTATAGAGCTGACCTCCTTGGGAATCTTTGGGGTCCTCTGGTTCTGCCGATTCCCTCAGAGTTAACTCTTGAGGATGCCAGTGACCCAAACAGGTCTTCAGCTGCCTCCTGGGACAGGCTCAGTGTTACCAAAGTTGTTTGAGGCATGACATTGGCAGCAAAAGGGCTTCAGTCTCCATTTCTATACAATACTATGGTGTATGTACTTATAGAAGATTGTTTTTAAAGAAATCAAGGAGAGCTGGGATATGGGCACTTTGGCTATAGGAATTACAGACAGAAACATTTCTAATCATTCCTATTTACTTTTTTTTTTTTGGTTATGTTACACCTCTTTGGAATCTTTATGCATGAGGTAAACAATCAACAATGCCTTATTTAACACCCCCCAAGATTTCTCCATCAGCCAAACGCAGAATGCAAATAAAAATCTCTTGTTCTTAGGATCTTCATGGGAATAATGTCATATGTGCATGCACACACACACACAGAGCATTCTGCTAGCATATACATGTAAAATATAACAAGATAGAACATGTAAAAAAATTACTTCCTAACTCTTTACTCTTCTAAATAAAGTAAAATTTCTACCAGTAATATAAAACAAAGTGAACCTGTATTGCCCATACAGAAGCACATATACAGTAGAATAAATTAAATACATGTTTTAAATTACTGGCTTAAAGATAATGTTATTTACCAAAGACTTTGTAGGCTGACACAGGGATATTTACAGTTATTTTCAAGAATTTCATACTTTAAGTATCTCAAAATGGCCTCTCATACTTAGGTAGTAATTATCAGCAAGAAAACAATTGGAATAAGAAGCATGCATACCTTTTTATATCACAAATATGAAACATATTTTTTGTAAGGTACTGGCAGTAGTGATCTATGAATTAAAACCCAGGATATCCTTCATTTTAATGAGATACATTTTGGTATGAAGTGCAAGGACCTGAATGGGAGTCTTTTCTCTACCACTTGCTAGTTGCATGTTCTTGAATAAGTCATTATAATTGCTAAACTGTTTCATCTATGGAAATGAAAAAAATAACAAATTTTAGGGTTATTGTGAGTATATAAAGTATATAGAGTATGTCAAATGGTTAGCATTTGTGTAGTTCCTTTAAAAGAGCTATGTCTATTTTTAGGAGCATTTCTCCAAAAACTGTCAAGTAATATTGTGTGAGTTCTTTCTGCTCCTCAGAGGAACAAACTTTCCTCTCTCTTCTGCTCCTTTCCTAGCTTGGCTCTTATCGGGGGAAGTCATTTGCTCACATTGTTCAGAAACAGAAATTCACAGGGCTATGTTTTAAAAAACTTGGGAAATGTGCTGAAGCAGCAGCATATTAAAGGTAAAGTACTCCTTTTACCTCCTGAGTAGTCTGAGGTAGGACTTGGTATCTCAGGACCTCTAATCTCCACCGGTTACTTGAATCATCTTATACTCCCTGCCCTTTATCCCGGAACGCTTACCTTTCCTACAGGAAGAGCTTCAGCATCCTCATTCACCTAGCAGCTTGTACTGGAGTGTTTCTCAAACATGGACTAGGACGCTCATGCTACACAGTGTTGGAATACACCGTCTTTCTTACTATTTCTCTTTTTCCTTTTCTTCTTGCAAAGGTATGCATTCCTTATGTTGAATTTTCCTTAGATTGCAGCAGTAAGGTCTCATCCTCAGATCTGAGAGTGATATACAAGTGGATTCACAGGCAAGGTGAAGAGAAGGTAAGAACTCTCATTTAGAGATTCTAGGATAAACTGTAGTCCCATCCAACTTCCTTGAGACCATTGCTTTGAGCTGTTAAATACCCTTCATCAGTTTGTTAACAAAGCTGGTAGTTTGTTCCCCACTTGGCCTTTTTTTCTTTAATTGACTCAATTTATCAGTTACTTTCAGTTATTAATAAATAGAACTATCTCATTTTTCAAAAGTTGAAAACTCTAGTACAGTCAGATACCAAAGTTTCAATCTTATTCCTTCCAACTTCTTCTGTCCTCAGATTCCAAGGTTTGCTGGGGGATGAGGTATGGAATTTACCTTTTCATTACTCCCTCTGGTATTTTCCTGCTCTCCATTTGCCTCTTCTATTTCTTCTGGGGTTGGGTAGAGTAAAGAAAAAATGAGACAGATTAAGGAAGCAAAGAAGGTTACATATACCAGAGGTGATTTGGAATTTCTCTTGACTGTTTTAATGCTCTCAGTCCAAATGTTGTTTCTATTTTGGAGTGTTTTCCTTATGGTTCTCTTTGTAGATTTCTGTTGTAGACATGCCTCCATTGTTTGAAACTCCTCTCTAGATTTCAATCCCACCAGACTGTCTCTGGGAATAACATTGGAAACACCTTGTTCCTCCAAGTATGCATACTGGAATGCTTTTATCTTGTCCATGGGAAATGAACACACTCACCTTGCTCTCCAAGGAAGTGAAGCCCACTCCCATTACAACCCTTCCTTTTCCCTCCCCTCCTGCTGTCTTCAAGCTAAACTGTGTCCATCTTCTTGACTATATAATTTTCCAGGCAACAGTCACAAGTCTCAGTGTCTTAAACTCCAGCTCTCTTTGTGGTTGTTAGAGTCACCTTACTTTCAATGTGGCAAATGTCAGTTTACCCTCTGCCATTGGAAGGTGGGAGACTCAGAGTGGGTAATAGTATAGGATTTTCGTACCCTGGGTTTTTTGGTATCTTGAATGTCCTCTATAAGTGATATTTCGCTGATTATTCTGCAGAGACTCCTATAAAACAGAAAAGGTTTAACATCTTATTATACTTACACACAGATAGATAGTAGGTAGTTACTCAATGAAAATTCTAAGTAACATTCTTAAACTCTTAAACTTAAATATGGTCCAATCTTCCAGCAGAACTTTTAGAGTTATAACCATTACTGATTCTGAAGAAATAGACACTCACTGGTTTGGTCATAAATCATGTGAAGAGAATTAGAAATTAATAATACCAGTTGCTTTTGTCAGTGTGTTTATGTGTGTGTGTGTGTATAAAGATATAAAGTTTGGAGTTTGACTAGTAGAGATTAATACACCTATAAATTAGACCTCTAAATAGCATTTCCTTTCCCACTGTCAGTTTGAGTTTGAGCTTCATATATGGCATAAGTAAATAAGACATATGTTCTCTGCCTCTCGTGCTTCATTAATTGTTATTTGTTACAGATATTTGCATAAGGGAGGTTCCTGAGTCTGTAAGAAAATTGTGATTCTGACAACTGTTTAATAAATTAACAGTTGAATATATAAAAAATTACAAACTGTGAACATAATTTATTAACTTCCACCAGGTTTTACTTATTAGCTTTCACCAAGATTTTCCAGACCTTCTCTGGGCAGTAAAAAGCAATTTATCAAATCTTTTTTCAAGAGGAATTCAAATCTTCTTCTACAAACTATTCTTGGCCACTCTAAGTGAAAATTGTTTAAAGCAAGTACATTTAGAAATGTGCTAAGAGGATACTTCAGAATCTTGGTATAATCAGAAATAATTCCAGAAATTCAAGATGGGAAGCTTCTTTTTATTAATTAATTTTGTTTGAGGTGCTACTTTTATGGGAGAAATGCTTCACTTTATACTCTAAATATTGCCATAAATTTTACTGAATTTCTTTGCTCAGGTCATGTTATAGAAGAATGGTTAATAGGTTTTATGACTCTGACCTTCTGTGTATCTCATATTCTCAGAATAACAAAGTAACCTGAAGGGTTTCTTTCTGACTTACTTGTTTTTGGGAAAGATGGACAGATGAACAGACTATAGATTTGGGTTTTCTTAAAAAGGAAATATTAACTTCTTTTTATTTCCTCTTTTATACTTAAGTTACTGAAGCAGTCTTGCAGTTGTCAGGAATTTTCGTTTTCCAGTACACTTGTACTTGAAAAATAAAACTGACTATTGGAAAAATCTGTTTCTAACATCTGGAGATTAGCAGATAACCAAAAAATGAAAGTGTCGAGTTGTTTCTCTTATAATTTAAGATATGTGGAAACTCACTGGAGAGTTTGCCAGTATTTGATGGCTTGTATGCTTCTTGTTGTTGGAGGTATATATAGTCTATATATTCGTACGAATCAAAGGATCATTTGACCTAAGTGTCAAAACAGTAAGTGTTTTTTTCTTTTTTTCTCTGCAGTGTGCGTAGTGAGTAGTTTGGTATAATGCATGTAAATTTTTCATTGTTGAGGTACAGAATCTGTGGACTTCTAGTGAGTCCTGGGCCTGGGACGCGACGGTGAGGGAAATCAGACATGGGGGACTGTAATGTCCAGCATGCAGTAACTCTTTATTGTCTTAGTGCTCATTATATACTATTTTAATTGCAGCAGGTGTAACATCAAAGCATGCCATGTAATGATAACACGTATGAATGATTAGTCTACTTTCTTACTATTATCTGTTTACTTCAGACAGTAGGGTACCAGGTGGTTAGTGTCCCGACCCGCGGGATTCGGAGGCACGAAAAGAGAAGGGCTGAGGATTGAAATGAGGGGCTTGACAAATTGACGCTAGCGTTTGCTTCTTTATTTTCCTTTTTCCTTTTCCTACTTTTACATGTTTTTCCTTTCCCTGTCCTACTACCTTCCCTGGCCTTCTCTATGCTCCTCTCTCAGTACGTTTCTCAGTATCCTCTCTCAGTATCCTCTCTCAAAGTCTCTACACAGCATCCTTTCCACAGTCTCCCTCTCGAGGTCTCCTCGCCTCATCCTCCACGCAGTCTCTCTCCCCGCCGTCTCTCCAGTCTCTCCCGTGGTTTCCTTCTTATCCCCCCTCGCTCCTCTCTCGTACCTCTCTGTCCCACGTGCTTCTTCGGATGCGTGGTGGTTTCTCCGAAGGCGAAAACGAAACCGAAACCTCACTTCGGAGCATGCGCAACACGGCGCATGCTCCATGCGGCTCCGGACAGTTAGTTCTCACGCACATAATCTTATTGCCCCCTAGCTAGAGCCTGGGAAGTCCGCTCATTATTTTTGTTATTCTCAGACTGTGGAGATGTAGGGGCCTGACTCCACGCAGGTCACTCTCCGGGCACTCAGCACCAAGTCCTGTCACCCAGAGGTTTTCCTCCAAGACGCGTGTGTTTTCACATGCCTTAGGGACTCAGGTCAAGGCCCTTCTGCTCACTGCGCGGGGTCTCTCCCAACAAAAATCAAGTTATTGAAACACGCAATTTTTGGTAATGAAGCAAAAAAAAATTCCTTGACAATTTGAGGGCGGGCATAGATGACAGATTCAGGCTAGTGGAAATGGAGTGATTCTCTATGATAATTCTGATAATTACACTGCTGGGAAGGTCTCATGGCAATTTAAGAAAGTTGGTTATTCTAGGGATCTGTCTGGATATATTCTGGGAGAAATATGTTTGCAAACCTGATTTGACTGAAAGGTTAGGTCTACTGCCAATTTGTGAGTTCATTTTGGGGTAACCTTTGTGGAGATGCTTATGCTAGGAAATGGTTCTCTGGAGGTTGCATTGTTTCCAGGTTGGAAACTTCTGACACATGCACAAAAACAAGCATACAGTGCTATTTTTTTTTTTTGTGATGATGGCCTGTACTATTATTAATTCATTGCCTTTCAGCTCCAAATTTACCCTTAAATATATACCCTCGGATAATAGAGGGGGTTTCTTTAAGTAGCTCTCTTTCATACTGAACATAATGTTAACCTTTCTCAGTAGAGGGCACTAGAAGGACATTGCAGAGAAGAGACTCTCCAGCTGTTTCCTGCTAAGGAGATGGAAGTGGTGGTCTCAGTGGTGTCAGAGTACAATGATCTGATAGAGCTCTGCTCCAGTCATGAACTCAGAATTCTCAGCCACTTCACAGTCTCCACTTGGTGATAAGTTTTTTGTGCCTCTCTTGAAATAGGAACTGGTGTCCCAGACTTCCTGCCTGCATCAATGTCCAAAGTCTTTCCAATTTCACTGACTCAAGTTTCCCTTTACAACCTGGAGAGGTCTCAGTTTTGCATGTCCACACCACTGGTGCTGATCCCTTGTTCTTTGCCTCCATTCTGGCAGGTTGCTTCTGCTTAGCCATGAGCTGCACACCAACTCCAGGCTATACAAACTAGCAAGCTTTTCTACACTCCTTTGGATTTAAATGTATCTTTAATGGGTTCTGAAACCCAGCCTGGGAAGGGGACCACCCTTCTAAGTTTATTCTTCTTTGGGTTGTCTAATTTAGCCCAAGAGTACCAGATAGAGTTTCCTTATTTCTTATAGTCACTCTTTCATCACAGTTTATTTTTTATAACAGTTATTTTTTTTACTATTTCTCTGTTTAACTCATACTATTTTCTGTCTCCTGATTGTACCCAGGTTGCTACATATCAAACATTAACAGTTCCCATGAGCATAAAAATGTGACTTCTTATAGCATCAGGATGGAAATTGGAGACACTTTTTTTTTCCTTTACCACACACATCTCGGTTTTTCTATCTATAAAGCTAAAAAAAATTGCTCCTTCTTTTAAAAGTTTATGAAACATAATGTTACCTGTTGTTTGAGGAAATACTTGCAACTCCTTAAGTATTAATGTCATGTTTAATTACATGTATACACATGAAAAACTATTTACTTCAACATGTATTTTCATGTTTCATGATTAGAATTTAATCCAAAATCTCTATTTAAATGATACTAAAGAGCAAGCAAATTGTTGCATTTATGTGAATGACATTTATATAAGGTGATTATAAGGGGCTTGTAGTCTGGAATAATTTTTATTAAGTATTTAATTAATTCTATTTAAAGTAATATGGTTTAACTGTAAGCATGATTTTTTCAAAATATAAGTATATTTTCAAAAATAATTTTATCAAACTTTTAACATATACTTCTTAGAACCATAACTGCCAATAGTAATATTATCTTTCATTTATATCCTTTATTAGGTCTGAGTGCATAACTCAACATATTAATAGGCTCAGTAAAGGGGAAGCTACTATTATCACCATTTTCAAATGACTGACTTAGTCGTGCAGAACTCTGAATGTGTATGATGCATGCAAAACTGTTATTCAAGCGCATAGAATAGGGTAACTGTGCCTTTGGAATAGAGGACTTAAAGGATCAGGATCAGGGTAAGAAAAACTCCTACTTTATTCAGTTAAGATAGTGTAGAGAAATGAAGACTCACCCTAGAGATCTTGATTCTGGTTTCAGTTTACTACTAACCTACTGTTTGAACCTGAGAAAGTCAATTAACCTCTCTGAGTCTTGGTTTCATCCTCTATAAAGTGAATGAATCAAATTAGCTGCTCTCTATGGTGTTTCCAGTTATCAAATATGATTCCATCTCTTCTGGAGATTTACTTTTCATGTCTGTGAGATTATTAGCCAGTTCCAAACCAAGGGAATGATATGTTTAAGCAATTGCTAGCTTCAGATTTGGTAGTCAAATTAGCAGTATTTCAAGCTCTGCAATTTTTATATATGGATGTAAAAGACCTTGCTTCACAGATCTGACATGTAGAACAGCAGCAAAACAGTATAATCTGTTTCTCCAGGAATTGAGTAAGGACGTTTGGTCATTTCGGCAGTGCAGCTTGGCTTCTGGTAAAAAACAATGTATCCAGCTTTTAAAAACTACTCTTAATATCTCAAGTGGAAAGGAGACTTAGTGAAAGCAGCAATGAAAGTGTTCTCTTGAGTCCAGTTTAAAACACATATTGAAAATCTATTAAAGGTTTACAATCTCTTATTTATAAATCTGAACTCCAAAAAGCTTTAAAAAGCCTGCATTCATTTAGTGACAAAATCAGCCTGAAATGGATATGAGGTTATGTGCATTTTTTTGTTTATCCCATTTAATGTGGATACTCATTTCTCTCACTGAAGAGTCACTGTATTTGGTTTTTTTTTATAATAAATTTTATTTTTATATTCCCCATACAATTGCAACTCCCTTATTTTGACCCCAATCCCTCCCCTCCCGCCCCCTACCCCCCATAGAGTGTCTCTGGTTCATAGTTTTTTGTTGATTTTGATTTTCACTTTCTTATAGTTATTCATTTTACTGGTCCCTTATTTAAGTTTTCTAGATTCCTGCTATGAGTGAGACCATCCGGTATTTTTCTTTTTCTTTCTGGCTTATTTCGCTGAGCATGATCCCTTCCAGTGCCATCCATGTTGCTGCAAATTGCATGTGTTTATCTTTTTTGAATGCTGAGTAATATTCCATGGTATATATGTACCACATCTTCTTGATCCAGTCATCTATTTTTGGGCATTTGGGTTGTTTCCAAAGCTTAGCTATTGTAAATAGTGCTGCTATAAACATAGGGGTTCAGGTGCTCTTTGGAATTGATGTTTCTGTGTCCTTTGGGTAAATACCTAGGAGTGGAATTGCTGGATCATATGGAAGCTCTATGTTTAGTAGGTCCAGAAATCTCCACACAGCTCTCCATAGTGGTTGGACCAGTTTGCACTCCCACCAACAGTGCAGGAGAGTTCCTTTTTCTCCACACCCTCGCCAACATTTGTTGTTGCTAGTTTTTTTAATATGTGCCATTCTCACTGGTGTAAGATGGTATCTCATGGTAGTTTTGATTTGCATTTCCCTGATTACATGTGATGTTGAACATTTTTTCATATGCCTGTTGGCCAATTGCATTTCCTCTTCGTATTTGGTTTTGGAGTGCTGCCTTACAGCTCAGCAGGAATGTTCTGTAAGATGTGGTTCATGACCTGTGATATGTTTTTTTTTTAATTTAAATTTTATTTTTATATTCCTGATATGGTTCTAAGTTTTTAATGTTTTCAATTCTAAAGCTCATGCGGTCTCAAGCGTTTTGATAATAGAATTTGAATATATATGTGACAAGGGCAAAGGCTGGAGAGAAACTTGGTGAAATGCAAAGGTAAAGAGGATAAAGTCACAGTCCTCAAAGAGTTCCTAGATGTATTCACCCATACCATATGGTATATTTTATAGTAGAGCTGTAGATAACATTTGAAGGCACTCACAGAAGGGAGCTTTTTATTTTTGCTGGAATTTCAGGGCATATCACAAAGGCAGGTATATTTGAGTGGTTTCTGAAAGATGAAGAGGTATTTCTCTTAGAGAAAGGCATTCTAAACAGAAAGAACAGAGAATTGTGCATTTGGTGTCTTGGAGGCCCTGTAACTTCTTGGGGGTTGTTTTAGAGAAGCCATGGAGAGGATGGATGTTATGGAGCTGAGTGTCTGAAGACAAGATTGGGGTTATTATTCAGTATCTTGTTATTAGCATTGCTAGTAACTATCCATTGATTCACTTAGGTTCATGTGTAAATGGTTTGTTAAAGAAGCATGTCTAGGGGTACCTATTGGGGAGTGGGGTAGCAAAAAGGGAAGGGCAAGGAATAGATAAAGGAAACTTATTAGTCAAAGTTTTAGAGATGGCTTTAGCTTGACCCTGAAAGAGGACAATATAAGGCTAGGTAAGGCATTTATTTTCTAGCACCTCTAAGTTACTGGGTACAGACCGTGGAATTGGAGCAGGGGAGGGGGTAGCGATGTAAATTCTCAGGCATTTATTCCTCATGTGCTCTCTGGAAAGCAATGTTTACTGACACAAGACGGTAGGTGAAGTGCACTAAAATGCTGAAGGGAGGTCTGGAAGGAGGATGCAGAGTGTTGCCATCTTCTGCCACACCATTTGATGACCTCTTTTTTCTCAGGCTTTATACTGAGTACTTCAGTATTCTCATTTAATTTTTATAACAGTTCTACAAGGTAGGGGGTATTCTTTGTTTTGAGGCGAGATGAAATTTGGTAGGTCAAATGGACGGTGTGGTTTGTTAGTTGAGGCTTGCTTAGAACTAAGCTCTCTTGTCTCCCAATTCCTTGTGACAGCAGCAGGTTTCCCTAAGTCCTCATGGTTTCCCATTCACCTCCACTTTCTACTTAAATTCTAAAAACCTGTTTTACAGTTGCTTCTTGGCAAACATGTACTCTGAAATAATTGATCTGAAGTTTGAGAGTTTCCACCCTGTCACCAATACCAGATAGCCAACAACAGTTTAAGAGAATTGTGATAAAATACTTCCAGAAAAGTATCTTCTCTTTTACTAGGTTTAGTCTTTACTTCTAATGAATGTATTTAAAGACTAGTTAATAAGGATTTCATAATACAATAAAGCAGAATAATATCTCATTTAATTTGGCCCAATTCAGAATATTATCATATCAGGACTGGTGCTTATTTAGCTGGTGCTATGTTTTGATTTTAATTTGAATTTCCTTCAGAACTTTGTGGTAATTTTTCTATGGTCAATTAATGAAAAGAAGATAATTCTTGAAAGTGTTGAATTGTTTTTAGTTCATCTAAAGTTTGAAAAATTCTGTCCATTTCTGGTGTGTCAGAGCCCGCGGACTGGTCAACGAGGTTCTTGGGGGGAGAGCAGCGACCTGAAGAACAGGGGTACACCATGGGGGGAGACACGTACACTCTCAGTTTGGCTAAAGCATGTCTCTTCTACTGTCGGTTTCGGCGGGGTTTTATAGCTGGGGACCGGAAGCGGAAGAAGCAGGCCAACAGTGCCTAGCCAGTGATTAAACACATGACCTTATTTGGTGCGCCAGAGGTCGTCATGCACACTGGGCCAAAAGGAGCACAGCCAATCACGGAAGGGGGAAGTATCCTGATGCCATGAGGTAAGGCGCCAACACTGGTGGTTAAAAGACACCATTTTGAGTAGTTCCTTGCAGGATAGTCAAAAGAGACTTTTCAAAGAATTATAGCTAGGTTTTTGGAGGTAGATGTGTACATGTGTCACAGCACTGAGAATATATGTCTCTTTCTCTTTCCCACACATAGGGTGTGGGAGGGAGAAAGACAGAGAGACAGAGAGAGGGACCAAAGAGATCAATTTTTATGTTCATGTATTTAACAAATATTTGTTAAGGACCTCTTATATACCAGGCAGCAAGTAGTCAAGATTTCTGCTCTCATGGAATTTACCATTTAGTTGAGGGAAATACATTATGATTGTATCTTATCTCTTTCCTTGCAAACAAAGCAAACAACCAAATCCTAAGCTCTGTGTTTGAGAATCTGGGGTGTTGGGGAGATGTTTTCCTAGGTAATCAGTCTTTTTATATAGTATGTGTATAGCTGTAAAGAGAATAAATCTTTTGAGAAACGAGCTCAACACATATTTAAAGAGCATTATTCTATGCCTCCCACTATTAAAATGAGTGACAGTAATTTCTTTGTTGGCTACAATGAGCATGCAAGCTGAAACCCTATTAAAAATATTTTTGTGTTAGTGATTGTCTCAAAATTCTACTAAACTGTCAAAGTGAAATTTATGGATGAAACTTCAAAATAAAACAAATTTATATAGAAGCCATAAATTGCATAATTAAGTTTTTTTTTTACATTATTGCTGAATGGATATTTTTTCTTAAAAACACTTGGGGAAGAACATTGACTTCTAGTGACTTCTTTATTCATGTGAAGTTATTTGTATTTGAGTTATTTTAGAAATATTTTATTGCCTGTAGCAATTATGAGATAGCAGTACTGTAAGAGTTTCTTTTTTAAACACTTTTTTTTTAAAACCCAGTTTCATTCCATCCCATCTCTTCTCTTTGGTGAAAAGAGAGGATTTTCTGTCTCTTCTTGTTGTGTTTCATCAGTTGTATCAATATTGATGAGCCAAGAGGAAAATGCACATTACTGAAAAATAAATCTGTTTCTGTGTTTGCCTCTCAGATTCATCACCAGAGCTGTTGACTGGGAAAATCACAAGTTCCCTGCCAAGTTGGCTGTACTAGCTCTACCATGACACTCTAAGAAGGAACTTGGATTTAAAACTAGGGCATAGTAGGTACAAAGTATTTTCACTTCGCCATGTTCAACAGGAAGGAATATGGGTTTGAAATACATTCATAAAGTTTATGTTATTTTTTCCTCTCCAACAAAGAGAAGAGCTTTCATCCTCATTCACCCTGTCCTATTCATTCTGGACTCCCTGCTCTTTCTATCATATTCTGTTCAGCCCATCCTGATTTGGCACTGTTGATACAGGATTTGAATTTAGTTCTCTCCACTTATTTAAAGCCAACCACCTCTCAAAGGACCAAATCAAATTTTATCTCTACTGCTAAACTTTTTCCTGCCAATTCCAGGGCACAGAGGTCTCTAATCTCTGTGAATAGCTTTATGACCAGATTCAGACTTAACATTTTCTCCAAATCTTTTCATGTATGTTAGTTTAATTCTTCCAATTATTCAAAGGCAGAAGCTGATTTTATTTTTTGGATATATGTCTCATGGTGTTGAGTATTCCCGCTTCTGTTTTCCACACTTTTGTGTGAATTCATTCAACTGCTGAAAAAATTCCTTAAATACCTAAATCTCAGTTGGATGCTATAAAACACACACACACACAATGCTGCAAAATATAAGCAGCTCCTGCTCTCCAGGATTTTATAGTCTAGACAAGTTAAGAAACATGAAAATATATGTAACAAGAATGACACCAGAGATGCATTATTCATTCTTTTCTTCATCACTGAGCATATCTCAGTTGGTGAATAACATATTCACAGCCCCTGCAGTCATAGGGCTTATTGCCTATAGAGCTGGTGCACGTCATAAGGGCTGTAGAGGACACAAGGACACAGAAAGGGGCATTCTCTTTTGTCCTCTTTCTCATTCTCTTTGTCTGTCTTTCTGAATGACAAAAAACAAGAAAGAAGGAAAATAAGATAATAAGTAACTATGAAGCGGTTGAGTTCTATTTGGTTATTCACTGCCTCCAAGATGGTGAGATGTACAGAATTTACAGTCCAGATAATTGGAGGTATGGAGAGTAAAAGTAGAAATGGGAAGACAACAACAAAAATGTATCTCCAAGACTCAACTTTGGCACTGAAGACCTTAGAATATCAAGTGCAAACTCACAAACAATGAAACTCAATGCTCTCACACACCAGCTTCAGAAAGTTACATACATTCTTTTACTTTCCACATATTCTATTCCTGTTACACATTGACCTCTCCTTTCCCATATTAAAGAAATAGTTCTGCAAAAAGTAAGCATTTGCCAAATGGACAATTTTAGCTCACATACTTTTGGGCTTCTGTGTTGAATTTGATTCTGATGATGTCTGTTTTTCTCAAGAGATTAGTTTCAAAAGTTGAATTCTTTTTTTTTAGAAGCATGTTTTATTTATTTATTTATTTATTTGTTTGTGTTTGTTTATACATGCACTGGGTACAGTCAGAAGCGCGGGAGGGTGAGAGAATTCACCAGAGCCAGAGCGGGGAGCAGAGCAGGCAGAAGGAACGAAGTACACTGCTGAGGGGAGATGTCTGTGCGCCATGTGGGACCCTCCTTCGGTGGCCGGGGAGTAGCCGGGGATCGAACCGAGCCGCAGAGGCCACGGGCAGCTTCGCAACCCAGCGCTCAACCACTGCGCCACCTGGGAGGCCCCTCAAAAGTTGAATTCTAAGATACTATAGTGTATCTATTTTTCCTCTGGACTCATAATCCTATTGTTATCTGTTGCACAAGTATGCATTTTCTATTTCACAGTCAATATATTATGTACTGTCCATCAATTCTTCTGACTTTAAATTTTGCCCTTATCTCGCTCGTTCCTGATTAATCTCTCTGTCTACATTCTTTACTCAACACCTTCATCTGTATATCTTTTATGCCCTTCAAGTTCCACATAGCCCAAACAGAGCTCTTCATTTCCCCCTATAAGGACTCCCTTTTCTGTCTTTTTTTTCAATTGATAATAGTGATTTTCTATCTAGTTCTTCTAACCAAAAATTTATTTATTTATTTAAAAGATTTTATTTATTTATGCAAGCACTGGGGTACAGGCCAGAGGCGCAGGAGGGTGAGAGGATTCACCAGAGACAGAGCAGGGAGCAACAGGCAAAATGACCACAGTACACTGCTGAGGGGAGCAGCGAATGAGGCAGGAGAGGTCTGCCTCGCCATGTGGGAATCTCCCTGGCCGGCCGGGAATCAAACCAGCACTGTGTTCAACCTGCTGTGCAACCGGGGAGGCCCTAACCAAAAATTTAGGTGCAGTTCTTAAGAATTCTGTTTCCCTCATCAACTATATCTAATCAGATATTCCAGGGGAGTGTTTTAATATATTAATATTTCTCTGTCTTTATTACCCTTGTTATAACTACTTTGCTTGAACTCTTGCAGTATTTTTAAATAGTCTGTGGACACTCAGTCTTTATTTCTCCTCAACTCCATTTTCTAAACATCTAATAGACTAAATTCTTTAAAAAAAGATCTGATGTTCACTACCCTATGTGTAGCCTGCAATATGACTTACTTGTCTTCCACATTAGTTTTACAGCTGTGCGATATGACTCTCTATCAGTTCTTCTATCAGTTCCTACTTCTAATCACCTAAGCTCTCTACTTAGCACCTCCAAAGCACTGTGGAGCTCATTGTATGAGTCCACATCTCTGTGTCTTTGCTCTACCTAAAATGCTCACTCCTTCACTTCCTTCTCTTATCCCTTCTTATTATGGCAACTAGGAATTCTTTCCAGTTTTTTTTTTAAAGATTTATTTATTTATGCATACAAGAAGTAGGGTACAGGCCAGAGGTACAGGGTGGGGGAGAGGATTCATCAGAGACAGAGTGGGGAGCAGAACAGGCAGATCTACTGAAATACACTTTTGGGGGGAGCAACGGGTGAGACAGGAGAGGTCTGCTGCACCATGTAGGTAGCTCCCTGGCTGGCTGGGGATTGAACTTGTGCTGCAGTGGCTGCAGAAAGCTTCATAGTGCTGTGTTTAAAATTAACCCTTGTGCCACCAGGGAGGCTCAGATTTTTTTTTTTTAATGGTTGTGACCCTTTAGGGCTCAGGGTAACCTAAAAGAATAAAAAAATAATTCAAGGGTTGTCTATTCTAAATAGCTCATATACATGGAATCATCCAGCATTTGTCATTTTGTGTATGATTTATTTCATTTAGCATAAAATTGTTTCAAGTTTCATGCATGTTAGAGCATGTATCAGAACTTCATTCCATTCTATGGATGGATAATTGTCCATTGTATGTGTGTACCACATTTTGCTTATCCTTTACCCCTTGGTGGACTTGGCATGTTTCCACCTTTTGCCATTTATACTACTACTATGATCACTGGCATACGAGTATCTGTTTGAATCCATTTTCAGTTATTTCAGGAATATATGTAGAAGCTTTAAAGTGTTCCTTCATCATAGTAGTATATATGAATAAACTGCCAGATGTGTGCATCATGCCACTGAGAATTCTGAATTTCCATAACAGGTCGTACTCCTCAGAAGAAGGTCATATTATGGAATCATTCATTCTTACTACTTGTAAATTTTTCCCTCACTCAATAGGATGCACATGACTTCAGAACACCTTTATTCAACCCCTAAATACTCTGGCAGCACAAACATGGAAATACAGGAACGGTTCCTGGAATGTGGCACTTCCCAGTGTGAGAATCTGGAGAGAATTAAATTATGCCAGTGATATTTTCTTGAAGACTCTCCTCAATTAATCACATCTAAAGTTGGCTTACTTTCCTTGAGGAAAAGAAGTGTTAAGACTGTGAGAGGGTCTCCCCTGGTGGCACAGCGGTTGAGCGCTGGGCTGCGGAGCTGCCCACAGCCTCTGCAGCACTGGTTCGATCCCTGGCCGCCAGTGAGGGTCCCACATTGCACGCAAACCTCTCCTGCCATGCCCTCTACTCCCCTCAGCTGTGTGTTTTGTCAGTCTGCCTGTTCTGTTACCCGCTCTGGCTCTGGTAAATTCTCTCACCCTCCCGCGCTTCTGACTGTACCCAGTGCTTGTATAAATAAATAAATAAACAAACAAATAAATAAATAAATCTTTAAAGAAAAAAGACTGTGAGATAGTAAAACTGAATCTTAAAAGTCAATATCTTCTAAATCAAGATATTATTTTGTGTTTTTTAATGTTTTATTTAAATTTTAAAATATATTTTTGTGTTTGTAATAGTGACATGTATTGAGATCATACCAGTTTCTAGGAACCTAATTTTTCTACATGTGAAATGTTGGGCACATAGTTCAGGGTAAGCATCTGTTTTTCAAACTGAATTGCCATATCATGTTAAGACAGTGGTAACCAGCACCTGGCTCAGTGGCAGATCTATAGACAGATGGAATTAGCCAGAAGTCTATCTGGCAATCAGGGACTAGGCTTCACACTCCAGTTCAGAAGCAATTTAATTGGCATCCCATTTGGGCACGAATAATCTGCCAAGTGGCAATCCAGAGTCTGCCGAGTTTCTAGTAGGTTCAGTGTATTTCTTTAAAAGAATATTTTGAATAGTATTTGGAGAGTAATATTATAAGTAAGGAAATTTATCAAAAATAGTTTTTGCATTATAGAATCCCCTGAGGATAAAGAGAGAAAGAACATTTTTAACTCTGTTTTTATTAAGTTATTCCCAGAAAGGCAATTTCAGTAACTCTCTTGCCTGTTTTATTTCTATCTGCCATCTCCTCACTGAGGACCATAGCCATCTCCCTTATTTTTGGAGGTAAGTTTAACTCAAAAATCTTTAGGACAGGTAACACAATGACTTGAATTTACATGAAGATATAAATGAGTGGATTTGGAATGAGGGAGATTGTGGGAAGAGTGCAGAGGAAGAGAGGAGTCACCAAGTCCATGCTAGGAGAGCTGCAGTTGGGGAGACTTAAGATGCAGGGAATGAAAACAGCTAACTTTAAAATGGTCCATGGCTAACACTGGATGCACACTATTATTAACTTTCCTTGACATTAATGATTCTTTAATTATATATATATTTTAAAGATTTATTTATTTATACAAGAACTAGGGTATAGGCCAGATGTGTGGGAGGGTGAGAGGATTCACCAGAGACAGAGCAGGGAGCAGAGCAGGCAGATGGACCGAAAATACTGCTGAGGGGAGAAGTGGGTGAGACAGGAGAGGTCTGCCGCCCCATGTGGGTATCTCCCTGGCTGGCCGGGAATCCAATCTGCACTGTGGAGGCTGTGGACAGCTTCACAGCACTGCGGTTAACCCGCTGCACCACTGGGGAGGCCCTGACATTAATGATTCATAAGGTAAGTCATCAGGACTAAAAGTATTGGGAAAATTCTGAAAAATCAGAAAATTCTAAAAAGCAGACTTGTTATCATCCATTCTGCTTACCTGTGTCTTCATGTGTGCTATTTGCAAAGTATGTTGCTAGTCAGGGAGGGAGACAGAAGCACAAATTCAATATATGGTTTTCAAATTTCTTCTTAAAGGGCTGGGACTTTATTCAGGCTGAATTTCATATTGAGTTCTTCTTGCCTTATTTTGGTAGACACTGGTCGTTGGGACTTAAAGTCGCTCTATTTAAAGTCACTCTATTGGGACTTAAAGTCAGTTTAATGACTCCATTGAGAGTCAGCTCTCAAGCCTTTGATCCCCCTGAGAAAACAGGAGAATTATTGTGATGAATGGTTGCTGATTTTTGTGACTCCCTTTCCTGTCATTGCGTCATTCTCTTATTGTACATCTGTAAATTTGGTATGATTAAGAAAAGATGGATCCTCAAAAATAAGTGACCTTGTTCTTTGTTTGGTGTGACTTTAAATGCCAAAGTGTTTTTTGCGGGCATGTCTATACTCTCATCTGAAAGTAATGTTCAAAGAGTGAAAATGGAGCAGATTTGTTTAGACTTACATAGGTAATGGCATTTTCCTTTATTTTTCTTGTAAATTATGATTGTTATAGTATTACATAATTATTATAGTATTTCAGTACTACAAGCATTATAGTATTGAATTTGTCCTGTGGATCTGAAAAAGCATACTTTGTTTATTGAGATTTGAAAAACTATATTTATTGACATATTGTCATGCTAAAACAGGAACCCCTCACAAAAGTTTTGAGTCCTTTTTTGTTTGTTTTGGAAATAAAGCATTAATTTTGAGGTTCCTCTCTGCCTTTGAGAATTTGTATCAGGCATATTAGAAGAGATGTGAGCAAATACAGGATTTTAATTTATCTGCATCTTTACTAGACTTTTGTTTTAAATGAAATGTAGTTACCTGTAAACATTAAAAATGTGCATTTAAAATTTTGCGTATGGAAAAGAAAAATTCAGAAGATAACTCAGAACATTGTTATAGTGAAGATCATTTGAATTTGTATCTAGAAAGTTCTTAGAAAAGAAATTTTGAGTTACAGAAAGAGTAGATGATCCTGACTCAGGACAGATCATTAATGTGGTACTGGTTAAAAAACTGGATGGTTGAGCTCATTTTAGATTCTATGAAAGAAATGATCCATTTTGATGAAAACTCTTGGAATGTGTATGAAGTGAAGCAAGAAAGTGAGAGAAAATAGGACTGGTCATTCAGATGTTTGTTTCTCAAAGCTGGAAAAACACATTTGAAAGTTTCATCACCAACCCCAGTGCTGGCCTAAATTAAATGAGTGTAAAATAAGTAATATGTCTCTCTGTTCTCTATTGAAAATTCTGGCATTAATTGAATTAGACACATGCTTCAGAAATAATGATCATTCCAGAGTGTATTTATGCTTGGAAATGTCTAGCTAGTTATAAACGAGCTACCAGGATGGTAGAAGTACTAATGTAATGAATTTTCTAGCCAGTGTATCTTTAGTCCTAGAACAATGCCTAATACATATCCTCTATTCATTAAATATTTGTTGAATGAAGAAAATTGATAGAGAGGCAACTCTGTCTTTAGTATATATATGTTTAATCTTCCTAATAATTAAAATGGGAACTTTCCTTGGGGCATAGGAGGAGTTCTGGGCATCCAGAAATTCATATGAGGACATTGAAAAGAAGGGAGAAACCCACAGAAAAGATGGTGGGGTTGAAATTTGAGTGTCACAATTTTACCTTGGAGGTAGAGAATCTTTAAATTCTACACAAGTCACAGTTTGCAGAGAAAATAGCTTAGAGCAGAAGTTCCCAAACTCAATTTTTTTGTTCTTAGTGTCTTTGTGGTATCTATTATTTGCTCTATTCCTAGACCAAAATAAAAAGCAAATATTTCCATTTATTTAGAAGTTAGGTCTAAACAACCTAATAAATATTTAAGTTGTAGCAATTTAATAGCCATATGAATAAATGATAATGCACATACATCAAAAGAAAAAAAACATTATTTCATCCCTAACTAGCTACCATTATTTACTTATGGGATGTGTTGCCTATTGAGCACTTATAACTTCGCATATTTTGGTATCTCATCCTCATTTTCCTTTTCATGATAACTTTTATGCAGCACTTGGTTTGCATTCTAGCAAAACCCAGTTTAAAACCCAGTTTCACAAAGATATGTTGTTTTGAAAGCACCATAGCAATCTAATGTAAAATCAGTCTATGCCGTGTCTGACAGATGTTAGAATTGCTGTTTTCCTCAAAAATTTAAAATGCCCCTCTATGTCCTGTAAATTCCCTATAGTGTCCCAGAGCAACTTGGGCAACATTCAGAAACCACAGTTAGAGAGATGAAAGATGTTCATGATAATAATTATAATGTTAACTGATCACTCACCAAAAAGAACACCAGTAGGGGCCTCCCCTGGTGGCGCGGTGGTTGGACGGACGCTGGGCTGCGGGGCTGCCTGCGGCCTCTGCAGCGCCGGTTCGATCCCCGGCCGCCAGCGAGGGCCCCGCGTGGCGCGCAGACCTCCCTTGCCGCACCCGCTGCTCCCCTCGGCGGTGTGCTTTGGTCTCTCTGCCAGTTCTGTTCTCCGCTCTGGCTCTGGTGGGTTTTCTCGCCCTCCCTCGCTTCTGACTATGCTTGGTGCTGTATAGATAAGTAAATAGATCTTTAAAAAAAAAAAAAGAACACCAATAAATACAAACTGCATTTATTATCACTCAAGTCAAGAAAGTCAGTATTTTTTAAAAAATGAAAGTATCACCTTGAGGAGGAGATGAAGACTAGGCTATTTATGAGGTTTTGGGATTGTTGAAATGGGAGAAAAGAGCCAACAAAAAGCTTAGTAACATGTATACCTCCTCTATATATGAGTCAGGCCAGTAAAAACTCTAAGACAGATCTTTTAGGGCAGTAGCTTGATTGAGATTTGACAAAGATCTTGACCTAATATTGATAGTTTATTGGTGGCCATGGTGAGATCAGGATTTCCAGGGAATGTGTAAGTAGTCCTTTCATAAGCCTAGTTGAGTAGGTCTATTGTCTTGAGAAGGAAGGTATTTAGGGTTTGTTTTCAGTTTGGATATATGGATTGGGAGGAAATTACTGAAATAAAGAAATATTATTTGCACTTTCATCTTCTTGGGCAAGATTTTCTTGGAAGAGTAAAATCATGTTAATGCAGACATTGGACTGTATAGTTTTGGTTCTCAATAAAAATGATAAAAAGCACTTACAGCTATTGAGCCCCCCCCCTTTTTTTTGCCAGTCACAGTTTTCAGCACTTTACGTGCATTCTATTTAAAAATATTCTCAACAATTTTATGAGGCAGAAATTATTGTTCCTTTTTTATATAGAAAGTATATGAAAGAAGACAGTGATTAATTAAGTCTGCTATGGTCATGGGACAAAGACAAGACAGAACATGTGTCTTTTTGTTTTATTTATTTATTTTTTAGAATAAGGACTTAATTTTTAAAATTCTCACAAATGAAACTATCATTTGTGTCAGTTGCAATAGCAATAAATATTAGAAATCAATTTGCTATAACTCTTGAAAACATTTATGAACATAAAACAAGCTAAAAGGGAAAACTAAGTATGTCTTTTTAATTAAAGATTACTTGCCTGCTTGTGACATACTCACCTGCAGATGTGCAGACCATTTTGCTGATCTTTTGTAGAGATCCTCTAATAATATATTTTTGTTTCAATATTTATTTTTAAAAACCATTGTTTACAAGGATAGCAGTCCTTAAATATATACTAAAGAACACAAGGTCTGTCTAAGATTTCAGCTCACACTACTTAAAGAAGATATTGTATATGGTATTTCTCTTTTTCTGTAAGACTTTATTAAAATTCCAATTACTGACTCTAAATTCATAAATAAATTTATCAGAACCAGAAAAGATAATAATGTATCTCTTTTTTTATTATTTCAGGCAAAGAATATGAAAGGATACACTTATTTTTCTTTTAGATGTATAGTTTAGGAGAAACTTTTTCTTTTTTACTAAATTAGAAATATATTGCAGTTATATTGAAATATATATACATTTGATTCTGGGTTTTGCCTTTTTCCTGAGTCAACCTCATGATTTCCATAATTACTGTGCTGATTTGGAATATTCTGAATTGGCATCAGCTGGTTACATATTGAAAGCAGTTTGCTTTTGTCACTATATATAGCTGCACAAATAATTGAATACTGGGTTGAGAATGGTTGGGATATTGTCTTAAATAAATTAGAATAAATCTTGCACTTTTCTTTTTTTTAACACCAAAAAAAAGCACAGGATGTATGATGAGAATAATTTACAGGTTTGTGCACTGAGCATTTTTCACAGTGTTCTTTTGCATTTAGATTATTCCTGTGGTGTCCTTATACTGGTCTGTGTGCTTTCTTACACAATTGTTAGAAGAGCTCATCTGATTTGACCATGCTGTGAATACAGCTTGGTATAGAGCTCTATTTACTGATCCTGGTTGGTCTTGAACAACTGTCCTGGAGTTGATCTTATGCTTCACACTGCTGCTGACTGACAAAACTCCAGAAGGGCAGTACAGCCTTTGGACATGGAGAACAAGCCTTCATTTGGACAACACAGAGGAGTAATGCAGAGTCTCATATGTCATGGTGTGATGATTGTTTACTTATTGGGTCATAGGCTAACTTAATTCTCAAAACAAAACAAAATAATTCATCATTAAATGATTTATATTCTTGCTAATTAAAAATGATTTATATTCTTGCTAATTTTTACTACTATGTAGTAAAAAAATGAAACATTTGTAGACAAGAATTTTTGTTTGAATTCAAGCTCTTCTATTTCCAAGCTGTATTACCTCAAGCAATTATTTGGCATCTCTGATCTTCAGATTCTTTTTTAGACTTTATAGTGAAATAAATGTGCTTCACAGAGTTGTTGGGAAATTCCAATAAACTAATGTTAGAATATAACAGGTTTTTAACATTATGAAAATTTTCTTCAACAAAATTATTGTCATTATTATGTGGTTCTGTGAAAGTATATTACATACTGTCAATTACTATATAGTCCTGCAATTTTATGTCATGCTACTTTATGCTAATATGTTTATTTTTTGAAGTGTAAGAGTTCACATGAATCATTCCCTAATTCAGGGCATGTTGTAATCTAATGGTGTGGCAGCTCATTTATAATGTACTAAACATGTCTAAGCATAAATGGACACTGGATTAATAATTTTTTCTTCAAGCAATGTTTTGAATCAGTAGTTTACTTTTCATGCAGGCTTTTAAATGTAGGACTTATAATATATAGATCAGTTTAAACACATCCCCACAGACATATTCACCTTGTCAAAGAATTGCCCACACTCAATTTATCTTTAAACAGCTTCCAAGTTCAAAACTCAGATGGACTTACCAGGATTAGATATTATCCGAGGGAGAGTCTTACTCTTTGATACTCTGACGTTCCATCCTTTGAATATAACTCTCTTTTACATTAAAGTAAATGTTGGAAGTGAAGGAGATAAACAAATACATAAAGAACAAGTATCTTTGGTCCTTCCAGCTACCAAACACTGCATTTGTTAAGCATCTTTAAAAGGTCAAGTTATTATTCTTATTTATCAAATCAAATCATAGATTTTGACCATAGTTCTGAAAACCTAGAACATAAAGTTATCAATTAAAGGTTAGCGCCAGAGTTTATTCCTTATTAAATATAAAAGGGCATCTAAGTTGAAATGTGATTCTAGTCTTCTACTAAACATGAATTATAACCTTTATATACCAGTTGGAACATACATCTTGGAATCAATAAAATAATAATTATGCCTTTGCATATATTTATTTTGTTTTTATAAAAAAAGGGGCTTAATTAAAAGGATATGTTTTTCCTATGGAACCAAAGATAAAAAGATAGTGGAGACATTGTAAAAGGAACTAAAACTAAAATTTGCCACTCTGGTAATGTGGTCTTTCCAGCGATCACTCATGTCCTGTTCATTCTAAAGAATGGTTTACAATACTTTAATTACACTTCTGATCAATGGAAGCATCTCTCCGGAAGTCTGCATCATGGACAAAGAAACAATCATTTGCATTTTGATCTACTTACAAATTCCTGGAAGACTTCCATTGGCCCAGCCTGTTTTCTTGATTTCTAACTAGTCCTTATATATACTCCAAATAGGCTACAGCCCTGGAACAAGGGCTTGAAGTAAAAACATAACTCCCAAGGTAGGTGGGGTTAGTTCTCAAAGAAGGGTACTTGATCAGGATAATCAACTCCAAAGCACAGTAATAAAAGGATTTCAATTCTAGTAATTCTTCGCTATCATCACAGAAATATTAATATGCAAAAACTCAGGTTGACAAAAATCTGGGTTTAGTTCATGTAATGACCAAATTTGTAAACATTTTTTAGTAATCCTTTATATTGGTTGAAATAGTTATTTAATAGAGTTCTATAGGCAAATCTTTAAAAAAATAAACTAATCAATGAACATGCCTTTATAGATCATTTCTTTATAAATATATCATCTTAATTATATGATTTTCTATGGTAGAGTGATATAATAGTCAACAAAGAATTGATCTAGTTTACATTATTAGAATAGATACTTTATAGAGTTTTATGATTCCTTAAGTCATGCATCTATTTGGTCATGAATTTTTGGTAGTTATTGCTTCCTTTAGTCTGTATCTGCTTGTGTATAATCTATATGCACAATTTTTGTCTTAATTCTAAAATAAGCATAGGAAAGTGATTAAAGTGTTAGAACTGAAAGAAGAGGAATGTAGCTGGATTCTAGTAAGAGGGGAGACAAAATGCATAAACATGAAGAAATAATCAAGACATATCACAAAAATTCTTTACAAATGCTGCAACTTTTGTTTCATGTGTGTAATTTTGCTATTCTGTAGCAGACCTCACCGAAGATCAGTACAGTTTGCAGAACTCTCTCAAGATGTTCTATGATTCATTGAGTTATAATGCATTTTGGGATGGAGGAATATCTGTAAAAGGTGCAGCTACACTCCCAGGTCTTCTTTCCTCCCTTGAGACTAGGTGACTCTCCCCATTAATAATAAGGGAAGCAAACTGAGAACCTCAAGGGAGCAGAATGAAGATCAAAATTCTGTGTCTCCTGTACAGAGAGGAATGGAAATAAAGTTTAGTAGGAAATTTGGAGCATAGGCTTGCAAAACATCTTCAAAATATCAAAATATGCTTTCATTAGAATTTCTGCATCATTGCTTCAGCACCATGAGTACAATTTAATTGCAAATATATTGAGAAGCAGTTGAAGAAAATTTGTTATAACAAACTACTGCATATCACAGAAATAATTTTAGAAGGAAATTGACAATTAGTTTCTTATGTAGTACTACTTTGATACATAGTTAGCCTGTTTTTATAAGTATGTATTGTTTTATGAATTGTATTGAATGAAATGGTAAACTAAAGTGGTTTTCTAGCTCACTGTACCAGATATTATATTGCTATCAATAAGCTTTCCACTGAGGAAACATCTCGCAGAGGAAAATGTTTATTCTGTTTCACTGTTTGTTCTATAACACTACATTGATAAAAAGGACACAATGGGAGAAATTGGTTGATACCACAAAAAACTGAAAGAAGGGGTCTGTGGACTCAGTAATGGGCTCTGCCTCTGATAGTATGATACATATTATCTGTTTTTCTTTATGAGTCAAGTGTTAGGGATATGCTTCTTAAATACATTTAAAAGTTAGACATTTGATAGACGTTAATAGTTATCTCAGACTTCCCTGCATTAGCCACAGCTCCATGGAAGAGCCAGAGCAATGTTTGTGACTGATTCTTAGACATTAGTTGAGTGGGTTGCAAGAATTCTGAGACTTTATTCTCTTCCTTACCCATCTCTCCTGGATCCCTGGTCTTCCTTTTTGTGTCTTACCTCTTTATCTATTTCCCCACGTCAAGGTTAACAACTACAGTTTCATTCTCTATGTGATGTGTACACCATGTTTAATGCCCAGCTAAAGTTTAACTTAACTTGAGGTGGCAAGGAAATTACATTTGCTGGACGGAGAATTTTGAGTCAAATTACACAGTGAGTGCCATTTCTTAAAGAAACAAAGCTGAGTGGTTTCTGTGAGTAAATCTCTCTGAGCCAACAGCTAAAAAGTTATTTGGAGTACTATGAAAAATCTTGCTTGTTCAGGGGAAAAACTGTTAAAGAGATTAATAAGCAGTGGTGAATGTTACTCTATTCAGAAGATTTATCTTATTGTACTCCAGTTTTCTCTTTTTCCACCTGGCTGAGTGGGAACTTTTGTATTTACTTTTGTGAAACAAAGTATTTGATGCACAAGAAGGCTCAATCTAGTAGAGGAAAAGAAGATAATTACTTAAAGGGCATTTATGAATATGGACACAAGTTAAAACTGAGATAGTGGTTTTGAATATTGAAAATTCCGTGGAATTTTTGTGACTTGAATATTAGAGAGAGTTTCATGTGTGCTTTATTTCATTGGTTGATATATTGTATGGCTCATTTATGTATGATTTAAGTTGTGGTATGAGGCTGGACATTGCATTGCTACCCGTGAATCAAGAGACTGACCCCCTTGAATGTCGAATCTCCCTTGACTATTTACTTACTGTCTCAGAGATTTTGGAGTTGATTTAGATTGAAAAATATTGGAAACATAATTCATATATTATGGGAGAAAAGAAATCCCAAATTTTAATATTAATGATAGAGTAAAATTAGGATAGATGTCTTTTTTTGAGAAGTATTTATTTAGCTTTTCTGGCCATTTTTTTTTATTCAATTACTTGATTTTCTTTCATTGAGTTTATGAGTTCTTTGTATATTTTGGATATTAGTTCTCTGTCAGATGTTTGATAAATAAATATGCCATGCAACTGGTAGGGTGTCTTTGTTTTGATGATCATTTCTTTCACAATGCTGAAGCCTTTTAATTTTATATAGTCCTATTTGTTAAATTTTGCTTTTATTTTGTTTGTGCATTGGAATCAAGCCCCTAAATAAAGTCACTGTTGTGAAGTGTTTCACCTGTTTTCTTCTTTTTTTTTTTTATTGCTTCAGGTCTCACATCCAAGCCTTTTATCTATTTTGAATTAACTTTTATGTATGGTGTGAGATAGTGGTCCAGTTTCAATCTTTTTCATGTAGCTGTCTAGTTTTCCCAACATCATTTGTTGAGGAGACTTTCCTTTCTCCAATGTATACTCTTAGCTCCTTTCTTGCAAATTAACTGTCCATATAAGTGGATTTATTTCTGGGCTCTTAAGTCTCTTTCTTTGGTCTGATATATATATTTTACTCCATACCACACTGTTTTGATTACTATAGCTTTGTAGCATATTTTAAAGTCAGGATTATAATACCTCTATTATACTCTTTTTGTCAAATTACTTTGGCTATTTGGAGTCTTTTGTTATTCCATTTAAGTTTCAGTACTATTTTTTTTCCTTTGAGGAGATGCATGCTTTCTTTTGATACAATCAAAATGGCACATAGCCAATTATGAATGTTTTGGATTGAGTCTGTATATTAGCAAATAGCAAAATGGGTCAAATAGCGTAAAGACAAACATATGTATGGCAATCATATGAGACATCTGATCCATTTACAAAAGTCACTGATTATCAGTGACTTTTGTTAATATTAATATTAATATTCTATAATAATATAGAATAATTATATAGAATTCTATATAACTTAGGATAAATGCAAAAAGTCATCCTTTCTATTCTGTCACTGTGGTTTTTCTCTTTCTTTTTATGTTTTATTGAATAAAAATCGTAATCATTTTTTGAGACATCTATTAAAACTGTAAGCAAATGTATAAAAATACATATTTGTAAGATGAACATAAATCTATTTTGTGTGACAATAATTTAAATACATTAATTTTGTGTTGGAATGTTTCTCATCCTGTTCTCCACTAAGACAGTATAATCTATGAAAATTCAGAATGAAATTAAGTTTTTCGTGAATTATGCACTTTTGGAATTTTTTTTCACAACACTTTATCACAGTCATTAGATTAGCAGATTTGAGTTGTGTCATTGTTTATATTCTTTTTTTTAAAATAGCTTGTCACTTTATCAAGAGTCTTATTCATACCTCTGAATAATATACAATATTGTAAACCAGTGTTACATCAATAAAAATTTATTACAATTAAAAAATTCTTACTAATGAGTTGGTTGGTAATCCAAGTATGATTTTTATATTTTTTCTATTATTATTTAAATTAATGATACTTAACTTATCAAAGGGGATACTTTGTATATGAACAGTCAGATGTCAGTGAAAAATACTAGTAATAATCAATTATAAATTAAAATCTATCTCAAAGTGAATTAATAAGCTGTAAGAAATGAATATTTTATTTCTTTTGCTACTTCATTACACAAAGTAGTGCTTTAAATGAGAAACTAATCTATGTTACTTAAGATCTGGTTGAATCACTTGTCAATACAGATCATACTAAGAATAATTCCAACCCCTCACTCCCTGCCCATCCCTGGCAACCACCAATCTCTGTTGTTTCTATTAATCTTTTTTTTTTTCACATTCCATATACAAGTGGTGCTATCATACAACATTTGTTCTTCTCTGTATGGCTTTTTTCACTTAGTATAATGTCCTTAACATTCATCCATGCCGTCACAAAAGGCAAGATTTCCTTTTTTATAGCTAAATAATATACATACATACTTATATATGTATATGTGTATATATATTCTCACATTTTCTTTATCTACTCATCCATCCACTGATACTAAGTATCTTAAAAACAAGCATACCTATGGCAGTCATCTGAGATATATGATTAAATTACAAACGTCAATGTGATAATAATTCCATTTTTATTTTTTTTGAGGAGACTCCATACTGTTTTCCTTTAGTGACTGTACCAATTTGCATTCTTACCAACAATGCAGAGTTCTGTTTTGTCCACACCCTTATTAGTACTTGCCATCTCTCAGTCTTTGATAATACCTGTCCTAAAAGGTAGGCGATAATACCATTTCTCTTACCACTAATACAATTGAGCATGTTTTCATGTACCTATTAGCTATGTGTATACCCTTAGAAAAAATGTCTATTTGGGTCCTTTATGCATTTTTATGTAGAGGGTCTTCTTCTTTTTTTTACTATTGAGTTGTATGAGTCCCTTGTATAAATATTAGATATTAGACCTTTATCAGATACATGACTTCAAATATTCTTTCTCCCATTCCATGGGTTGTCTTTTCATTATATCAGTGGTTTGTTTTGCATTGCAGAAACTCTTTAATTTGATTTAGACCCACTAATTTGCTTTTGCTGCCTGTGCTTTTAGTATCATATCCAAAACTTCATTGACAAGACCAGGAATTTTGCCCTCTTTTTCATTCTAGAAGTTTTATGGTTTCAGGCCTTACAGTTAAAATATTGAGTTTGTTTTGAGTTAAGTTTTGTGTGGTATAGGATAGGGGTCCAATTTCATTTTTTGGGGGGTATGTGACTATTCATTGCTTCTAGTACCATTTTTGGAAGAGAGTATCTTTTCCCTACTGAATGTAGTCGGCTCCCTTTGAAATCCATTCTGTGGGTATGTTTATGTGCCATTACTATACTTTTTTGATTCTCATAGCTTTTATTTATTTTATTTATTTATTTATTTATTTATTTATTTATTTATTTATTTTTAGTGTGATACATTTGGCTTTGTTCTTCTTTCTTAAGATTCCTTTAGTTGTGTGGTTATTCATGCTTCCAAATGAGTTTTAGGATTTTTAAAAAATGTCATTGAAACTTTGATAGGGATTACATAGACTTATAGATGTTTCAAGTATAGATATTTTAATAATATTAACTCTTCCTTTTCCTGAACACTTGTTAGCTTTCTATTTATTTGTTTCTACTTCAGTTTGCTTTATTATTGTCTTATAGATTTCAGCGTACAGATCTTTACCTCCTTGGTTAAATTTATTCCTAAATGTTTAATTTTTGGGTGCTATTATAAATGAAATTGTTTTTAATTCTTTTCCAGATAGTTTGTTGTTAGTGCATAGAAATGCAATTGATTTTTTGTGTTGTGTCCTGTAATTTTACTGAATTAGTTTATTTAAAGAGATTTTTTGATGAGCTCTTTAGGGTTTTCTGTTTATAAGATTATATCATCTATAAAGGGAAAATTTTACTTCTTTTTAGATTTGGGTGCCTTTTATTTCTATTTCTTACTTAATCACACTGACTAGGACTTCTAGTACTATTTTGAATTAGAATGTGAAATGAGCATCTTTATCTTTCTGATTTTAGAGGAAAAACTTTAAACCTTTCTCCATCAATATGATATTTGCTATGGACGATATTTTGATTTTTAAGCTGATATGGCTGGAACCTGTGCTTGAATGATGATTTTACCACTGTAAATGTAGTTCTGAGACCTCTAATATGGGAGAGAGAGAAAAGAGAAAGAGAGAGAGAGGGTGGGGGGAATCCATTTGCTTCTCAAAACTTGGCCTAAAGTCTATGTTATATTATGCTCTTCGCTATAGTCAATAAGGGAAAGTCAGTTTCATCTAGATAGTAGATCAGTATTTTATGCAATGATGATATAATGAGGTAGGATATAATAGTACTTGTAGGAATTTTCATTTTCATCTAAAAGTATTTTTTTCTGGATATGTATTGAAGAGCTTCCATATATAAAATTTATTAGAATGATAGCCTCTTACTTTTGGTTAATAATTTAGAGTTTGTAATTTCCCATTATAATCTCTTGATTATGTGAAACATTCACGGAAAGTGCTATTATTTTCAATTTGTAGACGAAGAAATTATGATTCAGGTAGTTACTTGACTAGCCAAGATCACCTAAGAAATGACAGCCAGCTCAAACAGACATGCTTCTGAATGCTGGAAGAATCTGGTGCCCTTTCAATTATATTACTCTGCCTTACACATAGAATGAAAAAAAATTTTAAAAAGATTCCAGATGCTAAAGATTGACTAAAACTTGTTTTTGTACAATGTCTCCATATTTGCAAACTATGATAAGAGGAAAATGGTTTATGATTATCTTTTCTATCCATGAAAATTTTATCATGCACCTACCATGTGCCAATACTGAGCTAGGTACTTGGAAACACTATAGGGTACTAGGCAGGTGGGGTTTCCGGTCTCATAAAGCCAACACTTTCATGAGGAAGACAGTCTTTATGCACATAATCAAACAAATGACTTTGTAAATGTGATTGTGATATCAAAGTGGGTACTTGAGAGACCTTTCCCTAGGAGTGATGTTTAAGTTGAGGTCTATTGAAGAGGAAGGAACACAAGGACAGGGGTGGGTAGGGAGTCTCTTTACCTAGAAACAACATCAAATTTAGCCTAATCATGTTAAATTAAAAGAGAAAATTGTGTTCTTCTTTCCAGAACATTTTGTCCACATAAGGGAGATAGAAGATGGGAATAAGAAGAAAAGAGATGCTGCTTTAAATGAACTGATTCTTGATAATTAATTACGATGGCTTCTTGGTTCTCATTATCATAATTTAGCTGGAACTTTGAATAAAAAAGCCCCACAAGATTCAAGGATGTCTAATAGGATATTGTGTCACAGTGAAAGCGATTAGTTACAGGTCCAAACTTAATTGTCTTAATAAGCCACTTAATCATTCATGACAGACAAGAGAAGCCACAAAGGACCATGTTTCTAAGACTTTCAGTTTTAAGTTTTCATAAGCTCATTAGTAAAGCAAGAGATTGAAAACTGGGTGTAAAATTGTTTTATCCACAGGTCTCAGTAGTTGTTAATCCACATTTGTGGTATTGCTTTGTATTAATCCTTCTTGGTAGTATGAGGAAAATTTGGAAGGAGTCCCTATACAGAGATAATATTATGCATCATCAAGACAAAACAGAATTAAACAGAAATTACCTTGAAAATAAATAGAGGCCAGATATTGATTATCTGGAAGCTTGGGGAGTGGATTTTTTTCTTGCCAATTTTTAAAAATACTTAAAAAACACTTCTTCTTTTAAAGAAGGATCTTTGTATGCTTGTATTTTATTTTTTTCTGATAACAGTATTGTGTTCTTGTGTTAGAAAGTTGGAAATTAATTTTTCTTAAGTTACATTGAAGAAATATAATATCCAATGATTAAGTTAAAGCAATTCAACAGCCAGGTACCAATTACATTTTAATATATTTCGTTCAGGTTCTTTAAAAATGTGCACACATTATTAAATACATGAAAAAAAAGATACACCACTGTTATAACACTTCAGATTTTTGTCAGTTTATGTTATGAACATTTTCACATAATTATTGTTGAAGTGATTTTTAAGTTTTCATTTCTGTATATTGTTTTAACAAGTAGATGCGTTGCACACTATTAAACCGTTGTTCTTTTGTTAGGCGTCTTCTATGTATCTTTCATTGGCATTCATAAATAATGTGTAAATAAATATATTTGCTCAAGGATCTGGCGTTTTTTTGTATAGATTCCTATAAAGGAAGGTTCACAAGGTATTTCATTTTATTTTATTTTTAAAGATTTATTTATTTATGCATACAAGAGCTGGGGTACAGGCCAGAGATGTGGCGGGGGGCGGGGGTCAGAGGATTCACCAGAGACAGAGTGGGGAACAGAACAGGCAGACTGACTGAAATACACTGCTGAGGGGAGCAGCAGGCGAAATAGGAGAGGTCTGCTTCACCATGTGGTTTCTCCCTGGCTTGCTGGGGATCAAGCTTGTGCTGCAGAGGCTGCAGATTGCTTCAAAGTGTGGTGCTTAACCCCTTGCGCTACCAGGGAGGCCTGACAAGGTATTTTAATGCTTACATTTGAAAAGTATGAGTATTTAAATTATATTTCTATGAATTATAAAATTGCATGCTTTTATGCCCCTTTTATTTTTGTAACATTTCTGTGAAACTTTTGTTCGTTTGCTTTCATGCCTAACAATATTGAATGAAAGTGTGCATTTCACTACATTTTATAAATCTTAAAAAATACTCATCAAATAATTATATCAGTATGGTGGACTGAGCTGATGTGCTTCCTTGGAACCTCATTACCTGAAATTCTTAAACTTGCAGAAAATTTATTTGAAAAAAAACCAGTCTGTAGCAGCAATGATATGAAAGAAAGGAAACCATCAGGAAACAAGACATTGATAGAAATTCTTGAAAATAAGGAAGTAATTGTTTCTGGGATCTCAGAGAAACAAGAAAAAGCAGAAAACACAGCCCAAAACAATTGGAAAAGCTATTGCAGAATGCGAAAGAATTCCAGGGATATTTCAATTTTGGAGTTATACATACGAAGGCAATGGCTGTATCTGGAAGTGACATCAATTTAAAAGATTGGTTGTGTCTTTAAACTCTTATCTCTTGGAGTTCTAAATTAATTAAAATGTCTGAGTAAGCTCATAGTGTGACTGCTTGTGTCTGAGAAGTAGAAAGAAAGGACTATCTCAGCAGGGAGACAGTTTAAATTGCTCTCCATATTCACCCTTAATAAGGTCCTTTTTATTTTAGAACCCATACTGTTGTCTATAGCTTATCTGTCTATTTTCTCCAAACCTTCCTAAAGACATTCGCAGCTTAGATACACAGACAGCATTCACCCCTCCATTCACAGGGAGGCTTGGCAGATAGCTAGAATTAAATCAGTGAAGACAAGGTACCAGTGCCAGAAAATTATGCCAATTGAAGTGATTCTTTCTCTGGAAGTATGAACTTCCAACCAAGGATCACCAGACAGTTGAGGAAAACTATCATTTCTTTTCACCAGGAAATGGCCTTGGCACCTTTGTAGATGATCAATTGACCTTATTTCTCAACTTTACTTATGTCTACCCTTTCACCAATACCATACTGACTTGATAACTGTGACTTGAAATCATATAGGGTAAGTGTTCCACATTTGTTCTTACTTTAAAATATTCTTTATCAAGGAATTATGCATTTCCATACAAATTTTAAAATCAGTTTGTTAATTTCTACAAAATCCCTGCTAGAATATTTTATTGAAAATCAATTTGGTCTCTATATAAATTTGGGAAGAATATGGACACATTTTTTCAAACCAAAATCATGGTGCATCACTCCATTTATTTAGATCTTTTTAAATTTTGCTCAATAATTTTTTTTTGGTGTAGAAGTTTTGAGTTCCCCTTTTTAAAGATTTATTTTATTTATTTATTCATACAAGAGATTGGGTGTAGGCCAGAGGTGTGGTGGGGTGTGTGTGTGAGAGGATTCGCCAGAGACAGAGTGGGGAGCAGAACAGGCAGATTGACATACACTGCTGAGGGGAGCAGCAGGCCAAACAGGAGAGGTCTGCTGCGCTATATGTGGGTTAGCTACCTGGCCCAGGATCCAATGTGTGCTACAGTAGCTGCTGATAGCTTCATAGTGCTGAGACTTAACCCCTTGCACCACCAGGGAAGGCTTCTACTTACTTTTGATAGATTTCTTCTCGGTATTTTATGATGTATATATTATACAAATGAAGTCTATTGCTTTTTTAACTGCTAATGTATAAAAATATCACTGATATTTTTGTTTTTTTGTTTTTTTAAAATAATTTTTTTAAAGATTTATTTATTTATATAAGAACCAGGGTACAGGCCAGATGTGTGGGTTGAGGATTCTCTCTGGTGAGAGGATCACACCAGAGACAGAGTGGGAAACAGAACAGGCATACTGATGAAATACACTGTTGAGGGGAGCAGTGGGCAAGGCAGGAGAGGTCTGCCCCACCATGTGGGACCCTCTCCGGTTGGCTGGGATCGAACTGACGCTGCAGAGGCTATAGACAGCTTCACAGGGCGGCGCTCAACTGCTTGTGCCATGAGGGGAGGCCCTCATTGATATTTTTGGATATTGATGTATTATTTGCTTTTCCAAAATGAACTGTTTTCAGTAATTATGTATACTTGTGATTCTTATACACATATAATCATAGGAATAATAGACAGTATTATTTTTCTTTTTGTTCATTGTGTCTTTTCTTTTGGGGGACTTTATTGCATTATCTAGGAACTTAAGTACAATTTGATAAGAAATAGTGAATGTGAGCTTCCACTTTTTTTTTTACTATACATAGAAGCAGAAGGGGCAAGTCTTTCACTATTAAAATGTTAGTTGTAGATGTTTCATATAGGCCCTCTATCAGAATGAGGAATATTCCTAGTAATCTCTGCTGGTTTTTATTATGATTGAGTTTTGTCAATTTTCATTTCTTGAAATAATTACAGTATTTATCTTTGTTTTTAATATGGTGAATTGCATTGACTTATTTTTGCATGTTAAACTAACGTTGCATTCCTGGTATAAACCCTATTGGGGATGTTGTATATATTTTCACATACTGATGGGACGGTTGCTTCTATCTATGCTTCTATTTTCAGAAGGGATATTGACCTTTTTTGTGTGTGAATTTATTATCAAGGTAGGTACTGGAGATTGATTGGTCACATGAAATGAATTGGGCTGTATTCTCTGTACTTTTTAGAGCAAAAAGTTTTCTCTCTTTTCTTAGCAGTGAAAGAGAGAAGCTGATCAATTTTATTGATCTTTGCAAAGAACTAGGTTTTTGCTTTGTTAATTTTCTGTACTGTCTATTGGCCATTTCAGTAATTTCTGCTTAAATCTTTATTATTTCTTCTATTTACTTTGTATACAATTTGTTCTTGTCATAGATTCTTTTTTTCTAATGTATTTCGGTTTTTTTGTATTATGTTTTTATTGAAATAATACTGGTTTGCAACACCATATATGATTCAGAGAAACATTTCTCACCTCTTTGAATGTATTTATCACATGACACATACTATCAAGTCACCCATAGTTCTCCACTATAGTCCGTTGGTACCCTCTCCCATAGAGCTTCATTACCACTCTTGTAGCCTCAGTTCTAACCACATTTTTAGGATTTGTTTTGTTTTGATTTTGTGTGTCCTTTGTGTTGTTTCTTTATATTTCACATAAAAGTAGAATTTCTTTTCATATTTGTCTTTATATTTCTAGCTTCTCTTATTATTATCTCTTCAAGTTCTATCATATTATTACAAATGGCAAGATTTCATCCTTTTTTTTTAAACAATACTTTTTTTTAAAGATTTATTTATTTATGCATACAAGAACTGGGGTACAGGCCAGAATTGTGGGGGGTGAGAGGATTCACCAGAGACAGAGTGGGGAACTCAACAGGCAGATTGACTGAAATACACTGCTGAGGGAAGCAGGGGGCGAGTCAGGAGAGGTCTGCTGCGCCTGTGTGTTGCTCCCTGGCGGGGGATCGAACTGGTGCTGCAGTGGCTACGGATTGCTTCATAGGTTGAGTTTCAACCCCTTGCACCACCAGGGAGGCCCAAGATTTCATCTTTTTAACTTAGTAGTAGTCCATTTCATGTATATACCACATTTTTTAAATTCACTCATATGTCATTGGGCATTTATATGTTTTACATAATCTGGCTATTATAAATAGTGTTGCAATGAACATAGATGTGTATATATCCTTTACAGTTTGTGTTTTGCATTTTTTTGGTAGATACCTAGGTGTGAAATTGCTGGATGGTATGATATGGTGGACCCATATCTGATATTTTGAGAAACTTCCATACTGTTTTCAATAGGGCTAAACCAGTCTACATTTCCATCAACATTTATGAGTGTTCCCTTTTCTCCATATCCTAACCAACACTTGTTTATGGTCTCTTTGATATGGGACAAGTCTCAGAAATGTGATGTAGTATTTTATTGTGATTTTGGTTTGCATTTCCCTAAGGATAACTGATATTTAGAATTTTGTCACATTCTTGTGGTCCATCATGTTTTCATTGGAGAGGTGCCTATTTAGCTCTCCTGGTTACTTTTGATTGGATTATTATTTTGTTGCTTTTATCTGAGCTCTTTTTAGATTTTTGGAATCTAGCACCTTTTCAGATGTCTGATGTGCACATATTTTCTCCTCTTCAATTGGATGTCTTTTTGCTTTAATAATAGTTTGTTTTACTATGCACTAAAAAATAGTTTGTTTTTAATTTCATGTCATCCTATTTGTTAATTTTTGCTTTTGTTTCTGTTGCCATTGAGTCCTAAAGAACATCACTGAAGACAATGTTGTTTTGCCTGTTTTCTTCTGTATATTTTGTGGTTTTAGGTCTTAAATAAAATTGTTCCAAATCAAACTAGATAATGGTCTAGTTTCATTGTTTGGTATATAAATTTCCAGTTTTCCCCACATCACTTGTTGAAGAGACTTTCCTTTCTCTATTGTGTATTCTCTCCTCCTTTGTCATAGATTGACTATCCATGTAAGTGTGGGCTTATCTCTGGGATCTTAAGTCTGTTTCATTGGTCTGTGTGTCTATTCTTAGTCTAATATCATACTGTTTTGATTACTATAACTTTGAAGTATAGCTTGAATTCTGGACTTGTGATATCTCTGTACTTCTTTTTTGTCAGTATTGCTTTGGCTAGTCATGGTCTTTTGTGGTACATATAAATTTCAGCTTTTTTTTTCAATTTCTTTGACGAATGCTATCAAAACTTTGGATAGCCTGTGCAAGTGCTAAGTCTCCCTTTCAACAACAACTCACAAATGCCAGTCCAGTTAGGTTACATACTTAGATGATTTGGAGGTCAGTCAAATTAGTGCCAGCCTTTAAGTTGGGGCACTAGATAAGTTGTTCTAACCCTTTTTATTTTAGTAAGAAACTAGGAATTGTGATTCCCTCCAAATTGTGTGGCATTGTACTAGGGGTAAGGTTTTTGGTGTGACTGTATCTCAGACTTTGCTAGTAATTTTGATGTGGTTATTTTCTGAGTCACCTGATAAGTAGGAGTTGCACCACTATATTTTAGATTTCTTTTAGAGGGAATTGCTCCATGTATATTCAATACATCTGTGTGAGGAGAGAAATCCAGGAGCCTCCATGTTCCATTTGGTCCAGACTCTCCATTACCATTTCTTGCAGAATTGATATGCTGGAGATGAATTTTCTGGAAATGTCTGTACTTTGTTTTCTCTATGGACAAATATGTAACTATTTTTTCCAATAATTTAGTTGCCTGAACTGCCCCTCCCACCTTCAGGGAAAGCCACAAAAAAGGGAGGACCGAAAATCGGTTGCTGCTTCAATTTTGATTGCTTTCCACAGTAAGCCTGCTTTTGTTTATTCTTTTGAATTCTTAGGTAGCTTCCCTTCCCCTCATGTCCTGATTTTATAATTGTTATCAATCTGAACCAGAAGATTTGTTTGACAGAGGTTACATTTCCATATCAGTGGCGTAATTTTGTTCTTTAGTTTTTATATTTAGCACAGTAGTATGATAATTTTGCATGCTTTCTATTTTTCAATATCTATTTTCATGAAATTTATTGTAAATGGTGATTAATTGAATCGGATGATATGTAAAAGAGTGAGAAAATAGTTGCATATTAAAATGCAATTATCTCTAAGAAATATTGAGTACATGCATTTCCACTATGCATAAGAAAGGGGAGAGTAGTTTATTTAACAGTATAGGAAAATATGACTTTAAGAAACAAACTATCCAGTTATATGCAAAGTAATCTATATTATGCTTTCTGTTAAATGGAAGATATAACATATAAAGAAGTTTAAAGGAATTCTCTTTCCATGTATAGGAAACAACTCATTGAATGAAATTCTATATTCCAAATTCTCCAGTGTTGTGGCTTTTTGACTTTTTGTTATTTAAATGATATTGTTAGCATGTGTGTCTATTTTTATCCATTGAGAGTCATGAGCTTCTTGAAAAATGTCTTGAACATTTATAGATTCTACAACTCTTACCAAAACATATATAGCCTCAAATGAAAGAGGACAGTTAATATCAAAGAAAAATAACAGATGTCCCTCAAGTTGTTTCCTTGTGCTCAAATAGTAGTAGATTCAAAGCCAGCTCAGCATTTCTCAGAGCCTAATATTTTATCACAGCTCTGTCATCACAGCTTGATCAATGTCTTTAAAGGAAAGGTGGAAGAAAACGGCTGATTAAATTCAAACATTTGTCATTGAGACCAAACTTGGAGCAGTATAGGGTAGTATGATGAATGTCACAAGGAAGCCTCTTTGTATCTGCCAGTTAAATGGAGTAACTGTGAAGAATTTAATGGTATAGAAGAATCCTCATTGCTCACTTTCAGCTTCCGTGAACTTTGCTGCATTTCCAATGTGAATATTTGGCAGTTCCAAATGATATAACCAGCAAAGGGAAATCAGAGACATAAAAGTGAAAAGGAAAGACACATTTATTTCAAAGTACCTTTATGTTTGGCTTTTCTGGAGGCCATTTTATCTTTGTCCATCATTTACAAAATAAAATAGATACATGTGTGGGATTGTATGACCCTCATGGTAGGACAAACTTTGGATTTGGATTCAAAAACACCCAGCTTTTCCACTCAGCAGATTTGAGTCCTTCAGCAAGTAATCTACATGTTTCAGTTTTCATTATTCTCACCAATAAAATGGGAACAATCAGACCTGATGAGTAGAGTTACATAAGGATTAGTGTTCATACAAGTACCTGGCACATAGTTGGAAAGTTTTCATTAAAGATGTAAGTGAAAAAAAATCATAAAAATGTAAATCTGTACATGTATACATTTACATGAAGGAAATATGGGCAATTCTATTCTATCATTCTTTCCAATATATGTCAAACCAAGAAGAGGTTATTTAGTCTCATTACTATTTTTATTAGTAAAGTATAGATCATTAACTATAACAAAATTATTATATATATAATAGAAGGGGTTTTTTGATTGGACATTTCTTTACTGTTACACAAATGCATTAATTAGTAGTCTAGCAGAAAGAGTGTCAACACTAATGGTCTTTGTCTTATTAAGAATGCAAGCTGCTGTACCGGTACACTTTTCATCCTTATGAGGCAATTAGTTGAATTTTTCAATAGCACAATATGATAATGTCATTTATAAAGCATAATTATTTTTATAAATAATCTTCGATTTCATACTGTGAGTAAAATATTCCTTGATGTATACATTCAACGTGACTTGTTTTTGATAATTGAATGGCCATGTGTGAGAATATTTTTATTTCTAAGTTTATAATTTGATGTTAAAAGAATTAAGTGCTTGTCTGTGGGGTCACTATTAGCCAGAGAGGATGACTCAATTGACAAAGATGCTGGATTATATAGAATTTTTCTCATTCAGGACTATTGAAATTTGTATCTTATCCCAAGGAATTGTTATGTGCTAGGTTTCAGGAATCAGTGTCTTTGCCTTTGGGAATGGAAATGTACTCCTAGCCCTGAAGCTATTTGCCTACATGCTCAGTGGGTCCTGGGTAAAAGACAAAAGGAAAAGGAGAATGAAAATACAGTAAATAAGCAGGAATGTGTGTTCACCCATATACACATGCAAACAATGTAAAGGAGAGAAAGAAGAAAATAACATAGGTACAAATAGGGAGGAATATTAATAGGCATTGATGTTTAAATATACTCTTGGATTTTGGTCATTCTTAGCATTTACTTTTATCTCTATTCTTATTTTCGTTTGAGAAACATACTGTTTATAAAGGAAAATTATGTTTTGGAGATCTTAACACAATAACTCATCAGATCAGACTTCTGAGACAGAATCTGGGCTCTGGACATCCCAGGAACTTAAGTCATCCAGATGGTCCATCAGACACCAGTGTTTTGGCTATTCTCAAGAGGTGATTCCAGATGTGAAGCCACAGAAGAGAGAGCAGAGCAACCTAATGAAAGTAGAAATGCAAAGTGAGTGTGTAGGAGAGAGGAATGTCCTGTGCCCATTGAACATGTAACTAAAGAGGCTTGTTGTAGTTGCACTTTGTTCTCAGGTGAGAGTAGGAAGAAGCAACTAATGGTTCTGTTCGGGTAGGGGCAGTAGCTGCAGGTGCCACAGATGTGTCAGTACAAACTTGAAAGTTGTCTCACTTTTCTCTCTGTTCCCATGTCATCCCATCTCTCTGAGGAACAAAACCTTGTACAAAGTTGATAATTTCATTTAGTTCTCTTTTACCCATGATTTGTGGACTATACCTATGCTGAGGGACTTCTATCTGGGACATAATGTTCGATCAGTGTTTGCATATTCATTATTCATGGACAAGAGAGTTCCTTTCATCTTAAATAATCATCTTCTCTCATTCAAATTCTACTTGTTGGTCCATTCTTTAAGTCAATTATTGTATATAGGTTAGTGTAAAACTCCAATGTGTTTTATACATATATTCTTCATTCACCTGCTTATATCTGATTTTTCTGGCAAAGCTAGTTTGGATATTTTGTGGAAAATGGAGCTAAGAACGTTTAAATTTCAAGTTAGTGGTTTTTTAAGTCTGAGTTTTCAGTTCCCTACTCAATTTTACATAAAAATTTTACAAGGCAGAGTTAAGGCATCATTCATACCTGTTACATTCGATGACACTTTTATATTACATTGCCTCTCTGGAGAAGTTTGAAATAATGAAAATCTGTAATTAAAATGCTTGGAAAAATACTTTTATTATAAAGATCAGTCTAATTCCTTTCAAATCATATATATTTATATTGAAAAAACCTTCTGTTTAATAAATTACTTAAGTCTATAATCCTTTCTTTTTGTAACACCATTGCCACTCCAAAAGCAATTAGGGAAACTTAAAAACTTAATATATATATATATGTATATGTGTATTATATGTAATACAGGTATATCTAGTCATAAATATACACACACATATATATGGACACACATATATATATATAAATATAAACTTATCTGCTTTTATTAATATGTGTTTGCACGTGTGGATGATATTAAAAAGCAGGGTTTTCCTTTCCTCTCAACTGAAGCCCCAATACAAATTGTTGAATTCTTAGCACAAACTTTGTATTGACAATTGTCAGTTGTCCCAGTAGATTTGCACTCACAGAAAAGAAACATATCTATTGGGTCAAATAAAATTTCCTTTTCCAAATAATACAGAGGAAAACTGGTGCTCATTAATGTTGGTCAGCAATAGTCTTCTGGACATTCATGGAAGTATGACCTGCCAGATTCCTGCAGGGTAGATTGCAACGTCTAATCAGTGGGATCCTATTATAGCCTGGGGAAGCATAACTGAGCAGCTTTATCTGGGTCATGTCTATGACCTACACTTAAAGTAGTCTAGATGTATGTTGAGAGGACTATCTCATTTGTGTTAGTTGTATTTATCCCATAGATCGCAGGATTATGTAATATACAGTGTGTCTGCCTTGTAAAACAGAGAGCAGAACATGTAGATGAAGCAACATCTCTTTATCACCTTTGTTTTCCCCACACTGAGCTCTCCTGGTCCAGGTAGGCACCTGAATGTAAAACTGCAGAACAGCAGCCAGAACTGGTTACTCAGAGCTCTCTGAAAGTTATGTTAACAGATTCTCAGATCAGACTTAGGTCTTATTCTCCAACCGCCAATGAGGCTTACTGAGTTGTTCTACTCTTTTCCTACTTGAGTTTTACTACTTATTTCCTCAGGTTTCTGGACATTTCTTTCTTTCTTTCTTTCTTTCTTTCTTTCTTTCTTTCTTTCTTTCTTTCTTTCTTTCTTTCTTTCTTTCTTTCTTTCTTTCTTTCTTTCTTTCTTTCTTTCCTTCTTTCCTTCTTTCCTTCTTTCCTTCTTTCCTTCTTTCCTTCTTTCCTTCTTTCCTTCTTTCCTTCTTTCCTTCTTTCCTTCTTTCCTTCTTTCCTTCTTTCTTTCCTTCTTCTTTCCTTCTTTCCTTCTTTCCTTCCTTCCTTCCTCCCTCCCTCCCTCCCTCCCTCCCTTCCTTCCTTCCTTTCTTTTTCTGAATCATTCTAAGTTCTGTGTCCTAAAGAGACTAAGCAAAATCTTCCACCTTACTTTTGTTTCTGTATCCCTTCCCTTCTCTGTCCAAAGAAATTATCTAGATAAGATGGACTAGTGTGGGCTGGCACAGTGAGCAGAACTGAGGCAGTCCTGTCAGCACTCTCGGAGTTGAAGTGAAAAGAAGAACCACAGTGCGGGCAATTTTTAAAATCAAGTGGTTGACAGCCATTTCAGTAGTCATCAAATCTTCACCTAAATTCTTCATCTGACTAATTTTGGTAGTTAAGGCACTAGCTATTTAAAACAGATGAGTGGAGAAATACCTGTCAGTCTCAGATTAAAAAAAAATACCATGGAGAAGAAAATAATTTTGTATAAATCTGAGCCCTAAAGATTTAATAAAAATACATAATGGTATAGAATCAAATAACCATAAAAGTGACCTTACTGGTACAACCTAGATATTTTTACAGTTTTAGATGTGACTAGTCATCTGTGTTCTTTAATACAGCATCTCAGTGGGATAATAATAGCACCTTTTTCCAGGGCAGCTTTCAGGCATGAATGTTGGCTTGCATCCCTGTTATATCTATGCATTCTCACAGTTTGCTGATGTGGTCCTTGGATTCATCTCCCTCCCACAGTAATTTCCTTTCACGTTTCAACCTCTGAATATCTCACATGGGTTGGTTGTTCATTGTCCATATCAAATAGCTCAGTGAATTATTTGTACTCTTCTACTGGAGCGAATCAAGCTACAAGACATGTCAAGAAAAGAAAGGGAAAAAAGTGAGACCAGTTTGCATGCATAACTCTTGTATAAAATTCGTTTTCGACACTCAATATAAACACTAAATGGGTCAAAGGCAGTTAATATTTGAAAAGATTCCCACCTATTTCAAAGTGTTCTAATATGTTTTATATATTATGAAAACACCTGAAGGACAACAACTATTCACTTGATTTTTTCTCTCTTCTTTTGTAATGGAAATTTTTATAAGCCTGACCAAAAGCAAAATGAAAACAAGAGGAAACTTCTTTCTTAGGCTTCTTTGTGGACTTTGCCACTGCACAATGTGATTTTGATTCATTGCATAAATTCACTGAGTCTCAGGTTTTCTCATCTATAAAAGGAATATAATCTTGCCTGTTTCTTAGAGTTATAAATTCAATGGAAAGTTCATGATCTTCTACTCTGTATTGTATTCTGGGGATTGAGCAATGACCAAAAAGGTAAAGGCCCTGGTTCCTTGTTTTAAGGTGCTTGCATTCCAGTAAGAGAAGAGAGGATATAAATTAACAAACAAGTTAAATAATAGAGTTCATCAGATAGTATAATTCCTTCAGAGAAAAATTGATTAAGAAGAGGGAGGGGAAATGGAAAACTTGTGCAATGTAAAATAGCTGCTTCAGAAATGCCTGCTCTGATAATGTGATTAGGGAAATATTTGAGCAGAGACTGAAGGAAGTAAGGAAGCAAATTTTGGAGGAAGTCCTTACAATACCCACTTATTTTGACATTCACTTTTAAATTCTTTCCCTCTCTATCTATAAACTATAATTTTTTATCACTACCTTAAAATCAGAATTTTTTGTCTGTTTTTTAATTATTATTTTTACATAGAAGAACTGGGATGCAGACCAGAAGTGCAGACAGTGAGAGGATTCACCAGAAACAGAGTAGGGAGCAGAACAGGCAGATCTACTGAAATGCACTGCTAAGGAAAGCAGTGGGTGAGAGAGGAGTGCTTTGCTGTGCCATATGTGGGTTAGCTCCCTGGCCAGGGATCAAACTCAGACTCTAGCAGTGACAGTGCTGAGACTTACCTCCAAGGCCACGAGGGAGGCCCAATTTTTGTCTGTTTTTATTGTATTTGTAGAATGGTGTCTGGTATTGAGGGAAGGTGTATATTTATTGAATAAATGGGCAAGCCAGTAAATTTGAAATAAGTGACCAAGAGGAAGGAGAACAGAGCAATTGTCCTAGAGACCAATTGAATAAAATGTTTGGAGGAAATTGTGATTAGTTGTGTCAAATGCTGTTAGTAGGTTGAGAGCACTGAGAACTGACAATTCAATTCGACAAAATGGAAGCATGTTAGTGGTATAGTAAAAAGACTGCCTAATTGGTAAGTGTAAGGGCAGGAATGGTCACTGAGCAGGTTTTCTGATCCAGCAGACCGGGTAAAGGAGGAATCAGAGTCCTCAGTGTTTTTCTGCAGGTCTTTTATTGGGATTACCAGTTAAATAGCAGGCAGAGGCGCTGGGGGGCCAGGAGGCTGGCAGGCCTCCCAGCCCCCAGCAAGTCTTTACTCTTTCTGGGCTCTCCAGCATTCTCTCTGCTTCTCTGCTCTTGGCTTCTCTTTCAGCTTCTTTCTCTGCTTCTCCTGACATCCCCGTGACGCCTCCCTTAAAAGCCCAGTCTTAGCCCAGGTGAATCCCATCTACGTAGGCCCACACCCTACTCCAGGTGCCCACCATCAGGCATGCATTCAGGACCACAAGGATCCATCATCTATCCTGATGGTGGGAGGGCAGAAAAGCCTGACATTTTTCCTTACCCTACAGCAAGATTAAAAAGAAAATGGGAGAAGCAGATGTAATGGTAACCCTACAGCAAAATTAAAAAGAGAATGGGAGAAGCAGATGTAATGGTAACAGGTGATTTTTTTAAAATTTTTTAGTACATATGATTTTTAAATAATAAACACTAAAAAAGTTAGAACTAAAATAACAGTGTATATGGTTACAAAATAATCTTATGATAATAGATTGACAAAAATGCAGATGTGCCACAAGAAAAGAATTTAGGGTTAGATACATAAAAGCAGTCTTAAAAATATTTTGGTCCTAAAATGACAGTAACTATAAGTGATATTTATATCATATTTACTACCTCCATTACTTTTTGAACTTAATTTCTGATAGAGTAGGACTTTGGCATTTACTATGAGTGAAATAGGGAACTGGAAAAGATTTAAACAGAGAAGTAATCTTTTTTATATTTGTATACATTTTGTTGCATGCAATTTGTAGAGTAAGGTAAAAGGTATCAGGCTTTTCTGCCCTCCCGCCATCAGGATAGATGAGGGAACCCTGTGATCCTGAATGCATGCCTGATGGCGGGCACCTGAAGTGGGTACACCTGCGCTAAGACTGTGCTTTTAAGGGCAGCATCACAGGGACGCCAGAAGCCGAGAAAGCAGCAGCAGAAGCTGAGGAGAAGCCGAGATCACCAGAGAGCCCAGATAGAGTGAGGATTTGCTGGGGGCTGGGAGGCCTGCCAGCCCCCCGGTCCCCCAGCACCCCTGCCTGCCATATGCCTGGTGAACCCCAATAAAAGACCTGCAAAAAACCCACTGAGGACTCTGACTCCTCCTTTACCCGGTCTGCATGGGATCAGAAAACCTGCACTGTGTCCTGTTCCTGACCTTACACAATTATAAATATATAACTTGCTATTCATATTCCACTTAAAAATCACTTCCTATAGGAAATAATCCTTGACGTCCCTGGATTGTTGGTGTAATGAGCAGCCAGAGAAGCCTGTAGTTTTCCCATCCTTCTAACTTGCAATCTTTATGATAGTCTCATAGTTTACACTTTTTTCATAGAAGAGTATTTTAGGATAAATGAGTTAATAAGGCTTTTTACACCACTAGCCTCTGTGGCTGTCACCTGTGGCCTTGATAGTGTTAATGCAGATGGTGCATGGGTGTGGGGCACACATGCCTGATTATGGACACTTGGAGTATGGGTGCGCCTGCACACCTAAGTGTGCACATCTGAGCCTGGGGGGCATGGCTGTAAGGGTGGCATCACTCAGAGACTGGAGGTCGGCTTTCGGGGGATGGCTGTGAGAGCGGTGTGGGTACAGAAGATTTGAGACCATGAGATCATGACAGAGCCCAGAGAAAGGGTAAAGACTCATGGGTGTCTGTGAGGCTCCATTGTCTGCCTGTCTTCCAGCCCCTCTTCCCTGCCCCAGTCTGCTACTTGCATGCTAGCCTCGTTGCCTGATGCGCCCCTGGACCTGGTTCCCTGAGAGAGCACTAAAGCCTGAAAAATCCAACGAGGGTTCCTGGACTCTCCTTTATCTGGCTGTCTGAATCGAGAGTGAACCTGCTCTGTGCCTGTTGGCACAACAGCTATGAATTCAGTGAGGACTTTGTCAGGTAGGTGAAAAGTCAGGGTTTTCTGCCCTCCCACCATTAGCATTAATGATAGACCCTTGTGATCCTACATGCATGCCTCATGGCAGATACCTGGAGTAGGCTGTGGGCAGGCATAGGTGGGCACACCTGGGCTGAGAGACTGGGCTTCTAAAGGCGGCATCACCAGAATGCCAGCAGAACGAGAGTGAAAGAAGCACAAAGAAATAGGAAACAGCAATGGCAGCAGCAGCAGCAGCAGAGCCCTTGAGAGAATGCTAGAGAGCCCAGAAAGAGTGAAGACTTGCTGGGAGGCCTGCCAGCTTCCTGGCCTACCGTGTACTTGGTTGCCACACTACAGATGGTGTAAAAAGCTCAATAAAAGCTTGAAAAAGCCACCGAGGGTGCCAGGACTCTCCTTTACCTGTCTGTTTGGATCATAGAGATCCTGCTCTGTGCCTTCCTGCCACCACAACTTATTCCTAATTTATCTTGTTCACTACTGTATACTTTGCAACAAGGATACTCAGGGTAGATGCTGAATGAATACTTACTATGTTTTTATGTAACTGACCAAAAGATTTGGAGGACTCTAAATTGGTATATGAAATGCATGATGTAGAGGCAGGACAGGACACAGTGCAGATTTTCTGATCCCATGCAGACTGGGTAAAGGAGGAGTCAGAGTCCTTAGTGGGTGTAAGGGCAGGACTGGCCACAGTGCAGGTTTTCTGATCCCATGCAGACCGGGTAAAGGAGGAGTCAGAGTCCTCAGTAGTTTTGCAGGTTTTTTATTTGGAGATCACCAGGCATATGGCAGGCAGGGGTGCTGGGGGGCCGGGAGGCTGGCAGGCCTCCCAGCCCCCAGCAAGTCCTCACTCTATCTGGGCTCTCTAGTGTTCGTTCTGCTGCTTCTCGGCTTCTCTTTCGGCTTCGGCTTTGGCTTCGGCTGCTGCTGCTGGCATCCCCGTGACGCCGCCCTTAAAAGCACAGCCTTAACTCAGCTGAATCCCATCTACCTATGCCCACACCCTATTCCAGGTGCCCGCCATCAGGCATGCATTCAGGACAAGGATCCATCATCTATCCTGATGGCGGAAGGGCAGAAAAGCCTGACATTTTCTTTACCCTACAGTGGGTTTTTGCAGGTTTTTTTATTGGGGTTCACCAGGCACATGGCAGGCAGTGGTGCTGGGGGGCCGGGAGGCTGGCAGTCCTCCCAGCTCCCAGCAAATCCTCACTCTATCTGGACTCTCTGGCGTTCTCTGCTTCTGCCTCGGGCTTCTTCTCTTTCGGCTTCTGCTGCTGCTGGCGTCCCCGTGAGGCCCCCCTTAAAAGCAGTCTTAGCCCAGGTGAATCCCATCTACCTAGGCCCACACCCTACTCCAGGTGCCCGCCATCAGGCATGCATTCAGGACCACAAGGATCCATCATCTATCCTGATGGCGGGAGGGCAGAAAAGCCTGACATTTTTCCTTACCCTACACATGACATAAAAAAAAATAATTTAAATATTTGACCAAACAAACAAAATTCCTCTGTACATACGTACATGAAGGACAAATGTCAAACTGGGAAAATCATAAATTAAGTATTAGGCAAAATGTTGCCATTCCTAATTTCAAAATGCCTTTACAATTTGATAAGGGAAAGATGAACATTCCAATTAAAAAAACATGAACAGAGACTCTAATTCACACAGACACACATGGACATGGACACACATGAAAACAGACACAGTTTTTTGGTCTCATTTTATTAAGCATCTCTGGCTACCTTGCTAGTTATCTGTCTAATCTTTCTCTCTGAATGTTTTAACTACTTACATGACTTTCAGGGATTAGCCTGATCTATTTCAGGAAGTTTTTCTGCCTCTATATTGTCCAGAATCAATTATTCTGCTTTGTTGTTACATTACTCTATGCATTATTGGTTTTTCTGCCAAGCAGTGTCTGAACTTTATCTTTCCCTGAGATAGGACACTGTTCTCCTTTATCATGTGATTCTTCAGTTTTACTTCAGAGTGGACATTTTGTTCTAAAATTCAGCAATTATTCCAAAGTGGAGTTATAATAACATATATTCTAAATTGCTTTTTGGGGGTTAACATAAAAATGTATAAATCATTAAGTTACTGAATTGTTTATTAATTTGCATAAATTTATAAAATTATGAGCTAATTAACTGAAAAATACTTAACATTGCCTTTTTAATTAACTTGAAAAATCCTAGCAAACTACATGACTGCACATATGAATAAATTTAGATACTGAGTAATTAGCTTTTGCTTCTAAGAAGTGATCTTTTCTTCTAGTTAACGCTAAAATTTCTGTTTCTCGAAACTATCTGCACTGTAATTTCTATTCTGACATGTACTATATGGTGTGTAACACCTTCCGTTATATTTTAAAAGATTATGAATGCAGTTTTTACATTGCATTTTTTTCTTTTTACATTCTCAGGTTTGGGATTTTTTTTTACTGGCCTAAATTTGTGAGATGCATGAGGAATTGGAGAACTGAGGTAAGTATCGAAATCATGTTTCTGTATATTCCATGGCTATTTCATCTGAAAGTGTTTTTTCATTGCCTCACTTGAATAGTCCTCTCATTTCTTGGCATTCATAGACACCTATGTAATTGTATCTCTGTGTTTTCTATCAGTTCGTAATTCATATATTTCACTTTGAGAAAGATCTCATTTTAGAATCAGAGGTCCAACAGACTCCTTTGTAACAACTAAAATTCTTAATTTCTAATCTTGAGAAAAAAGAAATTTAAATAATTAAACAAAAATTGAATTGGAGAGAATTAGCAAGTACAAAATTTCATGGTTACTTTTTTTGAAAGGATCACAAAATAGTTTTATTAAGGTTTGAAAATATTACTGAAATGTCTTTAAGATAAAATGGTAAAAGTTTAGATTTGTGTTAAGTGACTATTTGTACGTAAGAGTCATAGAAGGAATGAATTAATGCTTCTTTTTATATTTACTATAGTATAAGAACAGAGCTTCTCAGCAGAATGATGTTTGTATGCTTAGAGCAAACAGTGAGTCCCTTTTAATTCCAAATTCATATTTGGAATTCACTACGACCTTGTTATTGAGAAAAATCCTTCATTTGCATTGAGTTAAATGGTTGATAAGTCACTTTTTGCATTTTTCTATTGATGTTTCTGTAAGACTCCAGATATGTATGATGCTTTAACATGAAAAAATAATTATCTTGAACAAATGAAATCCATGCCCAGAAAAGCCTTAAGTCTTATTTTATGAATACTCCTAGTAGAACACTCAAATTTCAAGGTTTAGTTTATAACCTAATATCTCATAGTCTAGTAAGAAATTTCTTCTCCCAGAACAGTATCAAGCATTTAGTCAGGTGTTTTGTGTTGGGTATTTTCTTTTTCTTTTTCTTTTTTTTTTAAAATAACTTTATTTTTTAAAGATTTATTTATTTATACAAGCACTGGGTATAGTCAGAAGCGCGGGAGGGTGAGAGGATTCATCAGAGCCAGAGCAGGGAGCAGAACAGGCAGATCGATGAAATACACTTCTGAGGGGAGCAGCGGGCACAGCAGGAGAGGTCTGCGCGCCATGTAGGACCCTTGCCCGGCGAATCGAGCCACTGCTGCAGAGGCTGCAGGCAGCTTTGCAACCCAGCGCTCAACTGCTGCGCCACCGGGGAGGCCCCTTGTGTTGGATATTTTCCTGAGCCACATGGATTAGGGTGCTGAGTAGAACTATTATCTTCCTGTATTATGACAAGGAACTATGAAGGTTACTTTTAGTGTCTAATATTAAGGTCAGAGCTGCCAGAACTGGGCAGGAAGAAGGAAACTGAAAATGCTATAGCTGGCAGGGGATGAAGGAAAAATGCAAGTGCTTGAGGACAGGCTGGGGCCTCTCATTCTAAAGATGTCTCAGAGTATCTTCACCCTGAGCCAAGTTAATGTGCTTCTCAGGAAGCCCCGTCTGCCTCCATGGCTTTGCAGCTACTGCCTGTAACCCTCAAGCTGTTTCCTATGAATGACTATGGTATGTGTGGGGCACTTAGCCTATGGTAAAGTGAATGATTGCCACCAAAGATATTTACATTTTAACCCTCAGAATCTGTGTTTATAACCTTATATGGCAAGATTGACTTCGTAGGTGTGATTAAATGAAGCATTTTGAAAAGGAAATTATCCTGGATTATCTCGGTAGGCTGTACATGTAATCACAAGTGTCCTTGTAAGAGGGAGGCAGTGGCAGATGTGATGACATATGACAGTTAATATAAAGACAGAAGCAGCAACTGGAGTTGTGTGACTTCAGCCTAGTAATACTAGCTGCTACCAGAAACTGGAAGAAGCAAGGAGCAGATTTTTTTTCCCTTGGAAGGAACCAATATATTGATACGTTAAGTTTTAAACTTATGAGGCTATTTGAGATTTCTAGCCTCCAGAACTATCAGAGAATAAATTTCAGTTGTTTTAAGCTACTATGTTTGTGGACTGCTGTCACAGTGGCAACAGGAAAATGAATGTACTGCTCATGCTCCCAACTTGACCAAAGTATATTTAAAATAGAAAAAACATAAATAATTGCTGACTTAAGTCAGGTCTAGAAATAATGAAGGAATCTGGACAATTATTGATATAGCTGTTAAAACCACTGCAGTGATACAAGAGAAATTTGCAAACCTGCCCATGAGCTGAATTTTAGTCTTAGCTGGAAGGGCAGAAATGGATCTGTGGGGAAGTAGATACATAAAATGATGACCTCAAGCTTAGGATAGTAGCAGATAATGGATTAATAGTTTATTGTGAAAATACTACCTACTAAGTGGAAGAATACAATCATCAGATGAGAGGGTAGGGGTGTCATGGACCATCAAGTCCAAAGAAATAAAATCTATTTTGGAAAAAATAAGCATTTACAAAAAGAACTTAAGAGATGGCAACTATCCAAAGATGGAGACTTTTGTTAGAAGTGAAAGGGGGAAAAAAAACTGTTAAGCAAGAATTTAATTAGTGAGAAACTTTGGACTGAGTTACAAGTGGTAAGATACTGCTACAGATAGAAAAATGGGAGGATTGGAGAATGCAGGTGGCAGAGTGATGATGAGATGATAGGAGATGACTATTTGTGGAGTGGAATCACAACAATTGAGAGCAAGGGAGCCAGTTTCCTGAGAGATAGTATGAAGTCTGTGTGTAGGTACATGAGTACTAGGTTCAAACCTCCTGTGGGTGCAGGACTACCACCTACAGTGTCAATGACAGGGTCTTGGGTTGCAGTGGCAATGTGGAGGTGCAAGTCTGTGTTGAGAAGCTAGTGGAATTGCATGATGTCCAGAGGGTAGGCGTGCTATTGAGATGGAAATAGCTCTAATACAATTCTTCTAAAAACTTTCTTTTTGCTTATGTCTATGAAATTATGCTTAAGAAGTTAATCTAATTTGCTGTTTTCTCATTTTGCTGGTTTTCTCATTTGCTTTTTCTCCTTAAGCCTTCCTGTTACAGTTTTGTTTATGATTGAAAAATATCGCATACACTAACTTGTAGTAATACATGCTTTATTGATTCATTTGTTATCATAATATATTCCTGTAATTGAAATGTCCTAGTCAAAGGGAAAATGTTAGTTCTAGATTTCCCTCTACAGTAACTGTGACTCTGAGCTTCAATCATAAGATCGACCCTTAGGTTGGAAATATAGAACTACTTTATTTTCTTTTCTTATAGTAAGGATTTACTATGTTTGCTCATGAGAACATAATTCTGATACAGGAGTATGCCCTGCTGTGGTGCAGTTCTGCACTCATATTAAATCTAGGTGCTCCCTAAAGTGTTACAAGGCTCTCTCAGCCACTCTTGTCAAAAGCAGAAAGCATATACATTTATAGTGCCTACTATTAATATTCCATCAGAATGTAGGTTTAAGTGCCCATCCCTCCCCTGCCTTTTGTCAGTTACCATTACTTGGATCCATCATTTTAATAGGCCATAATCTTTACTAACTTTATTCCCAAATCATATGTAATCCCCCAAAATATAAAAGTACACATTAAAATAAACAAATGTCCCCAAATTTATTTCTGTTTTTTCTTTAAGGGCTCTCTCTCTTTTTTTTTTTTTATCTCTCCCTGGCTAAAGAATTGAGATGACAGTGGTTAGAGACTAACCAGTTGGGTTGGAATGGACACTGGGGAATCTATCACACTGACCCAGTATATCACAAAACAGTCTGGGGATCTGTTCTATATATCAAATCCTTAAGCATCTCAGAGCGTATGACATAGAAAAAAAAAATGTCCTATTTCTAAATGTAAGTCTTATTTTGTTGACAAAACAATTAGTTCTTCAGTGTCCTGCACTGCTGGGCATATCTGTTTATTTTTATTTATTTATTTATTTATTTGTTTATATTTATTTATTTATTTATTTATTTATTTATTTTTAAAGATGTATTTATTTATACAAGCACTGGGTACAGTCAGAAGCGCGGGAGGGTGAGAGAATTCACCAGAGCCAGAGTGGGGAACAGAACAGGCAGACTGATGAAATACACTGCTGAGGGGAGCAGTGGGCATGGCAGGAGAGGTCTGTTGTGCCATGTGGGACCCTTGCCGGTGGCCAGGGATCCAACGGGCACTGCAGAGGCTGCGGGCAGCTTCGCAGCCCAGCACTCAACCACTGCACCACCAGGGGAGGCCCTTTATTTATTTTTAAAGATTTTATTTATACATACAAGAACTGGGGTACAGGCCAGAGGTGTGGGTTTGGGGGAGATGAGAGGATTCACCAGAGACAGAGTGGGAAACAGAACAGCCAGATTGGGGCCTCTCCCGTGGCGCAGCGGTTGAGCGCTGGGTTGCGAAGCTGCCCGCAGCCTCTGCAGCGCTGGTTCAATCCCCGGCTGCTCCCCGGCCACCAGAGGAGGGTCCCACATGGCACGCAGACCTCTCCTGCTGCCTGCTGCTCCCCTCAGCAGTGTACTTCGGTCCTTCTGACTACTCTGCTTCCCGCTCTGGCTCTGGTGAATCCTCTCACCCTCCCGCGATTCCAACTGTACCCAGTGCTTGTATAAATAAATAAATAAATGTTTAAGGAAAAAAAAAAAAACCAGCCAGATTGACTGAAATACACTGCTGAGGGGAGCAGCAGGCGAGTGAATTCACCTCCCTGCCCGGGGATCGAACTTGTGCTGCAGTGGCTGTGGATAGCTTCATAGTGCTGTGTCTTAACCCCTTGCATCACCAGGGAGGCCCCTGGACGTATTTGTTTATATTATGTAACAATATGTTGTTAGTAAAATTCACACTCATTTGCTTTCTTTGGTTGTTTTAAAATCCCAAACCTTGCATTTATCTTGATTTATTATGTGAAAATAATTTAATGATTTAATTATAGACCACATGATATACTATAATGGTAGTCTTTAAATGCCCATTTCATTAAAATTTTATGTTGCACACAAGACCTGTAAGTCCCTGCTGCTATAGCAAATCATTTTATAACTTTATCTAATAATAATGTGTGGTGTTGATTTTCAATTAAATTGAGTCACTCCTAATTCATCAGAGTAAATGGATTTGAGCCAAGTATAGCTGATTTCACTTGCAATGTGGCTTCATAACTGTGCCAGGGTAGAACTTCATCTCTTTTCCCACCAAGTCTTTACTATCACCAGGGTAAGGCAATATGGGAATACACACCCCAAACTAAAGTATAAATTTTTAAAGGATAGATTTTTTAATTTAATTTTGTAGGTTTAGAAAGCTAAGACAATGGTCTATATTAAGTACTGCTGGACCAAAATTGGATTCCAATAAGGATTACTTCATGCTATTGTTAATCACATTTATCTTTTGGGGACCTCCTGGGTAAGGCAGAGGAAGCTGGAAGGAAACCCAAGGTGTTACTTAATAATCAAATAAAATAATTAATGGTTTTGCTTTGAAATGTTAGTGAACTAGAAGCATATAGAGCTATTGAAGGTCATGCTACCACTGATGTTGGAATTGAAAAGACTCTGGGAGCCACTCTCCTGCTGCTGCTGCTGAACCCTGCAGTAGTTAGCAATTACCTTCAGTGTACTGCCACTGTGTTGATATCATTGTTACAGGATATATGTAAGAAAAAGATATTAGTTCCTTCCTTCCTTTATTTGTTTTCCATCTAGTGTTTATCCTTGGGAGAACACCAAAAACTAAGGGACAAGAATTTATCACATAGTGTGGTTGAGAGACAATAGACTCTGACACATGGATGCCCATCTCCATTACCATTATTGAAGAGATTTCCCCTTGCCTACTGTCCCCTGTGTCACTGCTGCCTCCCATCGTGTTCATTTACGAATGGGACTGTTTCTGGGTTCTTTATTAGGTTCCATTTGTGCAATTTTCTATTCCCTTTCATTCATTATTGCTTTACAATAAAACTTTATATTTTCTTGATTAAACCACCCAACTTTATTTTACTTCAAGAGTGTTTATATAAACCCTTTACAATTAATTCAAATTGTTCACCTTGCTTTTCAGATCTTTAGCACTACTTATGTGATTAAAAATAAAAACAGCTTAGCTGTACTTTTTGTTGCTTTTTTTTTTTTATTGATAACATTAATTTGAAGGACCTAGCCTGACTTCACTGGAATGATGTTTCTGAGATTTTCTTTAAGTAATATTTTATGAATGATAAATATTTGATTACTTCTAGTTTTATTCAAAATTTCTATTTTCCCATTTTATTTTTGGGAGTATATAGAAATAGCATCAATCTAACCTCTGCTCAAGTCCTTTTTCTTAATCAGCAGAATAAAGCATCTTAAAAAAATTATTTTATTTTAAAGATTTATTTACGCATATAAGAACTGGGGTACAGGCCAGAATTGTGGGGTGAAGAGGATTCACCAGAGACACAGTGGGGAACAGAACAGACAGATGTACTGAAATACACTGCTGAGGGGAGCAGTGGGCTAGTCAGGAGGGGTCAGCTGCGCCATGTGGGTAGCTCCCTGGCCGGTGATCGCACTTGTGCTGCAGTGGCTGCAAATAGCTTCATAGGTTGCATCTTAGCCCCTTGCACCACCAGGGAGGCCTGAATAAAACATTTTTAACAGACCGCTATGCTATCCCGTTTTCACTAGACTTCTGTTTCCATCTATTTCTTCCTAATCTTTCAGTCTTCATGGTGTAGATCTACTTTCCTGATTTCAGGATATACATTATATAATTTTTTATATTTATATAAAAATTAACAAGTTAAAATACTTGTAGAGTTTATGTATTCTGAACTACTGCAATGCAAAATAAAAGTCACAGATGTGTCGTTATCTATTGCTAGAAAAACCCCAATTGGATTTTATATTGCATCCAAGTCAAACTTTCATGTCTTTACTTAAATTTATTTTTTAAAATTAAAAAAAATTACTTTATACATTTTTTACATCATTTTTCATTTTTGCACAATGTATGCATTTTTTTTTTTTTTTTGTATAGAGGCATGCTTTATTTATTTGTTTGCTGGTCTGTTTGTTTGTTTCGTTTATACATGCACTGGGTACAGTCAGAAGTGCGGGAGGGTGAGAGAATTCACCAGAGCCAGAGCGGGGAGCAGAGCAGGCAGAAGGACCGAAGTACACTGCTGAGGGGAGCAGCGGGCGGCAGGAGAGGTCTGTGCGCCATGTGGGACCCTCCTCCGGGTGGCCGGGGAGCAACCGGGGATCGAACCGGCGCCGCAGAGGCCGCGGGCAGCTTCGCAACCCAGCGCTCAACCGCTGCGCCACCGGGGAGGCCCAATGTATGCATTTTCATCTTGGTTATAGTCCCCATACAATTTCCACCCCTCTTGTTTTGATCCTACTCCCTCCTCACCCACCCCCGCCCCTGTAGTGTTTTTCTGGTTTATAGTTGCTTGTTGATTTTGATTTTTACTTTATTATAATTGGGATTTTTTCTGGGCCCTTATTTAGGTTTTCTAATTTCCTGCTATGAGTGAGACCATTGCAGAAACATTAATTCAAAAGGGCACCTGCACCCCTGTGTTTATAGCAGCACTATTTACAATAGCTAAGCTATGGAAACAACCCAAATGCCCAAAAATAGATGACTGGATCAAGAAGATGTGGTACATATACACCATGGAATGTTACTCAGCAATCAAAAAATATAAACTCATGCAATTTGCAGCAACATGGATGGAGCTGGAAGGTATCATGCTTAGCGAAATAAGCCAGAAAGAGAAAAATACCAGGGCCTCCCCTGGTGGTGCAGGCAATTGAGCACAGCACTGTGAAGCTGTCCACAGCCTCTGCAGCACGGGTTCAATCCCTGCCGCCTGGTGAGAATCCCACATGGCTTGGCAGGCCTCTCCTGTCTCGCCCACTGCTTCCCTTAGCAGTGTATTTCGATTAATCTGCCTGTTCTGTTCCCCACTCTGTCTCTGGTGAATCCTCTCACTCTTCCACACATATGGCCTGTACCCCGGTTCTTGTATGCATGAATAAATAAATCTTTAAAAAAAAGAAAAATACCAGATGGTCTACTTAAATTTAACGCTGATGAATTTTATTAATCCTGGTGTATTTTAGACATTTTCTCCCTTTAGTTTATTTCCTGAAGTATATCAGCATTCTTTAAATGTCATCTTATCAAGCATCAGATGCATTTCTTGCATTATTTCAAGATATTGAAATCTTTAGAAGGAGAAATACATTATCAAGAAATACATTATACAAAATTTCATTTTGATTAAAGTTTATGTTCAAAAATATGGTGTGTTCCTTCAGGAAGTACTAAAACAATGCAATTGCAGTTAGCTAACAATTACCATTCAATCATTCACAGCTAGCATTAAAAACACCTGTCAAAGCTACCTATTAGTCATCATATTATGGTAAATTCAGAAGGTAATTCTTAAGTTAGCAATAACTTCTTTGACACATCGTCTCTTCAGCTTCTCATTAATCCATTCTCACATCAAACTTGACATTGACATTGTGAGAGATGATGGACTAGCTGTGATCAATTACTGAAGCTTCTGAATTAAAAGTAATAACACCCTGCAGAGAAAGAGTGAGAGCATGTTTCAACTAAAGATTAAGATGTTATTAAAAAAACCTCTCTGAATATCTTCAGTGCTTTTGAGAAAAGTTTATGTGTTTGATTGAATAATTTCTTAAGAGAAATAGTTTTGTGTAGACTATCACAAGTATGCAATATTGGATACACTAACTCACTACCAGTAATTGTTACACTTCTCTTAGATTCTCAGTTCTTTTGTAATTAATTTAACTTTTATTTCAGTGTAATTATTTCAGTGTAATTATTTAATCTTTATGTGTGTAGTAAAAGCTATCCCTTCTTAGTTTCTGAGCCACTTTCTTATTTAAAGGCCCATTTTATTTTTTAGATGCAGTAAAAAAATGTTACTAAAGTAACTGTGATTAACATTGAAGTAACATTATGCAAGTTTCAAGTGCACAGCCATATAAATGGACATCTGTATATACCACATTGCATTTGCCACCAAAAGTCTAGTTTTCCATGCTTCACCATACAGTTGACCCCTTTTACCCACTTTTCCCACCATGCTTCCCCTTGCCTTCTTCCAATCATTGTTTTGTTCTTATAATCTAAAAGTCCGTTTTTGTTTGTTTAGTTGTGTTTGTTCATTTGTTTCTTTACCACATATGAATGAAGTAATAGTGTTTATCTTTCTCCATCTGATTTGTTTCACTAAGCATAATACCTAGGTTCATCTATTATCATTGTAAATTCCAAGATTTCACATTTTATATTTCTTTATAGATAAGTAGTATTCCATTGTGTGTGTGTATATATATATCACATATGATATATATATATATATATATCACATCTTTATTCATTAGTCCATTAATGGGTACTTGGGTTATTTTCAACTCTTGGTTATTGTGAATAATATTGCTACGAACAAGAAGGTGCATGTATCTTTTCAGAATAGTATTTTTTTATTATTCAAGTAAATACTTAGCACTAGGATAGCTGGATTATACGGCATTTATAATTTCAATTTTTAAAGGAATTTTTATACTGTTTTCCATAATGGTTACATAATAAATACTTTTTATTAGTGTATTTAAAATAAATAATTTTATTAATGTATTTACTACTTATCAGAATACCAAATATAGCATTATTTCCCTCTTTATGTTTGAAATTACACCAACTTTAGTTGAATTTTTTTTTTAAAGATTTATTTATTTATACAAGAACCAGGGTACATGCCAGATGTGTGGGAGGGTGAGAGGATTCACCAGAGACAGAGTGGGGAACAGAACAGGCAGACTGAGAAAATACACTGCTGAGGAAATACACTGCTGAGGAGAATCCCGCCATGTGGGATTCTTGCTGGCCAGCCGGCATTGAACCAGTGCCACAGAGGCTGCGGACAGCTTCACACTGCAGCGCTCAACCACCTACTCCACCAGGGAAGCCCTTTAGTTCAATTTTTAACGTCAGTGAGCTACAACTTGTCTTGTCATTGACATTTACACCAAAAATTAACTGCAATGTCCAACACAGGGGAAAGTTAGTTGGAATGAAGAATGGATTCACTTGACTGTATTTTCTCCCTAAATTTCCTCAAGATATATATTCCTTATAGACAAGTATCTTGAGGGTATAATGAATCTTTCATCATTTCCATCTATAGGGATTGTGAAAAGATGGGGCAACAATTTCCTACAATGATGATGTAGCATCCAAGGGTTTCTTATAAAGAAACATCAAAATATTTTCCCCAATTAGAAGATTAGAATGAATTTCATTAAGTTTCAATAAGTGAACATATAAAGTTGAAGTTTTGGTTATGATTAATATATTAAAAGATTTTTTCTCGATTCTATGATTATATAAAAATGAATTAACTAATTTTGACTATTATATATTCAAATTCAGGGTATATTTCAATCCCCTTTATTAAAAATGTATGGAAAAATATAGGGAAATATCTTCTTTGAGTGTGACAATGTGCATACAACTACTGATAAATATACCTCAAAAATGAATACTTACAATAGCATAATATATTTTAAAAATTCTATTAATTTGTGAAAATATTATGTTTCTATACCATATGATTTGGGACATAACCTTCATCCGTCCATATGTGCATATACTTCACTCACCTTCCACAAAATTCCCCTGCTGATGTCCTGTTCCTTTCCTTACCTTGTCCTCCCCTTTCTACCACCCCATCTTATAACCAGTATATTTTTCAGAGTCCAAGAATTATTTTTGTTGTGCTTTGCCAGTTTGTCTTATTTAGTTATTTATATTCCACAAATAAGTGGAAACCAGTTACTATACCGTCTTTTGCTAATTCACACTTTGCTTGGCATAATCACAAGATCCATTCATTATGTCCCAAATGTTACTATCATATTTTTAAATAACCGAGTACTATTACATTGAATATATATTCCATAATTTCTTTTTTCCAGTCTTCTGTCATTGAAGATTTAGGTTGGTGCCATAACTTGTCTATTGTAAAGAATGTCGCTATGAATACAGGAATATTAGAGTTTTCTTTTCATATTAGAGTTTTCATATTGTTTGAATAAATACCTAGCAGTGGTATTGCTGGATCACATGTTATTTCCATTTTTCTTTTTCTTTTTAAGGAATCTCCATGCTGTTCTTTACAGTGTGGCACCAAATTGCATTCCTACCAACAGTGGATGAGTGTTCCTTTTTCTCTGTATCTTCTCTCATCATGATTTTGATTTACATTTCTCTTAAGATAATGGTAGACTTTTTTTTATATGCCTGTAGGCCATTTGAATATCTTTGGAGAAATATCTGTTTTTGATTGGGTTATTTGATTTTTTTTGTTGAGTTATAGGAGTTGTTTACGTATTTTGGAAATTAACCTTTCATCAGATATATGATGTATAAATATATTCTCTTAGTCCATAGGTTTACTTTTGTTTTTTGCATTTTTTGAGGTACAAAAAGCTTTTTAGTTTAGTATAGTCCCATTTGTTTATTTAATTCTTTTCTATCAATGGAGAAAAAAATGAATAGTCATTTCTATTATTTCTTTAGACCAGTGGTTTTTCAACTATGGGTAATTGTTATCCTCCAGGCAACAATTTAGTCTGAAGACATTTTTGGTTGTCACAAATAGAGATAAATTACTATTTAGAATCCAGAGTAGAGACCATGGATGCTGCTAAACATTCCATAAGGCACAGGATAGTCTCTGGCAACCTACTATTAATGGCAAGTTTGAAAATTCTTGCTTAGCATTCTTCAATATTTTGTTGAGCAGATTGAACACCATTAAAATACTGAAGGTTATGTATAAGTTCTGTTGCTTTAAGTAGAGGTTAAATATTGAACTAATTAGAAACCATATAATAGTAAATTCAGTGAGTTCTCAATGTATTGATAGTGTATGGAGGAGAGGCAGGAAGTATGTTTTTAATCACCTGTGTCAAGCAGGTGGTCCCTGTCCAACTAGATTTCAGGGTAGAGGGAAATGTTTGAAGTGGCAAATGATGTTGAAACCTAGATGTTTCTGGACCTCACACTATGTATTTTGGAACTTCTTATTTTTATAGTTTGTTTGGGGAGTATTTTATTTGGAGGTGTTTCCTGCATATAGGGAGTTAACTATTTTTCTAGTACTTATATTCTCTGGTAGTTTAAATGTAAAATTCAAGATTAATAGTTCATTTGTTATACCAAATCTTACGCTACACATATGTGGGAAAGACTACATTGAGTACTGCAATAGAAGTAAACATAACAATACTTTTAAAAGGTAAAAAATGCTAAAATAGTTGCAAATAAGGAAATGACAATAAAATCCTGTTATTTCTGTTATCTTTTGGTAAGCATTTGTGCTGCAAATGGGGAATGTTTAAGAAGCTAACAGCTGCTCAGAATCAAGTTTGTCTTTCTGCTTGGAGCTTTGCTGACTTTTACTCTATATTTTGGCATTTGGGTTTCCTCCTCAGAAATCTAATTTTCCCATTGGGAGAATTCTTGATCCCTAAGTCCAATATCCTTAATGCCAGAACCCTGCTAGTTTGTATTTATTGATTTTAGACCCTTTTCTTGCCTGGATTTACATACTAAAATCTTAGACACTGCTTTGATCTCTACTTATTTATTCTAATCTTTTTCTATCCTTTAAAACGCTGATCTTTTCTGTCTCAAACCTAGTTTTTATATTTATATCCTCATTCACCTTTCCTCACAATAATAGTCTTCTAAAACTTATTTTTATGTTGCATAAACAATTAGTACTCTTGCAAAGGCACACCATTTTTCTTATTCATAATTTTTATTGGATCTTTGTCAATGGAAAAATTTTACTAACTACTGTGTTGCAAAAAAACACTATGATAAAGTAGGACTTTTACAAGTCTCTGCTCACAGTAATTCAGTTTATACAAAAAGGAAAAATTATACTACAGTAACCCCTTTAAAATTAGATTTCTGGATCAAAATGAACTGAAAATTGAATTTCAAATTATATAGTAATTAGGGCCTCCCCGGTGGCGCAGTGGTTGAGCGCTGAGTTGCGAAGGCCCACAGACACTGCAGCGCTGGTTCGATCCCTGGCTGCTCCTCGGCCACCGGAGGAGGGTCCCACATGACATGCAGACCTCTCCTGCCGCCCGCTGCTCCCCTCAGCAGTGTACTTCGGTCCTTCTGCCTGCTCTGCTCCCTGCTCTGGCTCTGGTGAATTCTCTCACCCTCCCACGCTTCTGACTGTACCCAGTATTTGCATAAATAAATAAATAAATCTTTAAAAATTATATAGTAATTGATAACAATATGAAAAATCTGCATGCATACCAACATTATATATCTAAAACTTGTACTTGGGCTAAAATGTGTAATTTGAAAGCTTTATTTTAAAAATAAGTATTAAAAACAAATCAATAAATACCTTAAGAAACTAGAAACATAGTATAAGTAATACAACTAAAATAATTTTGGAAAACAAAATCAGTAAGGACACATACTGAAATTAATGGAATATAAAGTAAAAATACCTGGTTAAATTATAAAAATAATTCTCCCAAGATAGACAAATAATATGAATAGGGCAAGTCATAAACCATTATAGTATATACTTAAATGTAAAGCTCATTAATAATTCAGGAAAATATAATTGCAAACAGGAGAGATTGTTTTTCAACCATTATTTCAACAAAATATTAGAAAAAATGCATCTTTTTTTAGGTTGAAAGGAAAAGGCTCTCCTATGCATTGTTAGTCAAATATAAATAGCTCATGATACTTGATTCGTTAGATAGGATTTTTCAAAATTGAAAAATGAGCATATACTTTTATCCATCAATTATATTTCCAGGGATCCATCTTACAGAAATGAATTCAGGTCACAGAAGGCCCTGCTCTAAAGGTCCTGTCCTTTAGAGGGCTACGTCCTGCCTGCCTTTCTCTATGGAGCAGGAAGTTGTTGGGGTCCGGAAGTCCTGTTGTCCTGGAGTCTGTGATGCCTTGCCCCCACCCTGATACCACATTCCATATCCTAAGGATTCAGAATTCTCTTCCAGATGACCCAAGTCAACTTCCATATTGTGAATTGGTTTCTTGTTCAGTTTGTTTCTTTAATTATTCTTTTCTTTTTTGCTAAAACAATCTTTGGTTTTCACAGTGGATTTTACATCTATTTTTTTGCTCCTAGTACTTAACCTTCTCCCCTCTAACCTCAGCAGATTACTTTATTGTCTTTAAAAAGTAGAAGCTATCCAATAGAAGCTCCAAAGGAGATTCTATCTGCAAACCCAAAAGTGTAATGTGTCTCCAATCCCTTTCTGCTCTCCTAATTGCAAGGCAGACCTTCCTCCTACCCAAGACTAGTCTTTCTATTTGTGCCCTGGATCACGTCTGATTCTTTCATGCTTCAAAATAACTTTTCTCGTTTATATTATTTCCTCTTTTGCATTATCATATTTTCTCTACTTGATTATTTTCATCATACAAATACAATCCAATGCCTACTGTCTTTTAACTACCTGGACTTCAGACCGTTCATCACACCATAGCTCTTTCCTCCATCTCTCTACTCCAGTTTTCCTCATAGTCATGCTCTTTGAAAGTATTGTGTACTCATCTGTTTGTACTTTGCCAGTCTGCATTCACATCTCAACTCACCTCCTTCAGTCTTCTATTAACATCATTTCTCTGAAAGCGCTTTTGTTGCTTACAAACTCTCTTTTGCCAAATCCAAAGAACACCTGTATGTCTTCTTGATTGTTTAGCAGCATTTGACATTGTTTTCCATTTTCTTTTTCTTTTTTTTTTAAAGATTTATTTATTTATTTATACGAGCACTGGGTACAGTCAGAGGTGCAGGAGGGTGAGAGAATTCACCAGAGCCGGGAGCAGAACAGGCGGAAGGACCAAAGTACACTGCAGGTGGCAGGAGAGGTCTGCACGCCATGTGGGACCCTCGCCGGGAGGCGGGGAATCAAACCGGCGCTGCAGAGGCTGTGGGCAGCTTCACAACCCAGTGCTCAACCGCTACGCTACCAGGGGAGGCCCCTATTCTATTTTTCTTGAAGCACGTGTTTTTCTTTTGATGTTCATTTTCTCCCTCTGATAATTTCTTTTCCATTTCCTTTGCCAGTTTTGGTTCCTTTATGTAATGTCTAATTGTTGAAGTTCTTTCTTGTTCAGTTCCTTGGTACTCAGTTTTTTTTTTGTTTAGCTGCTATTTATTCTAATATGATAATATTATATCACCAATGTCCCTGGTCAATCTTGTCCATGCCCATTTCTTTTAAGTAATATTTATATGCCGATGAGTCCTAAATTAGAGTCTCCAGAACAGACCTTTATTTATAAGGTTAACTTAGCATTTGACAGCTTCACTTGATGTCAAAGTCATCTTGTACTTAAGTACTTAAAACTGAACTGTCCTTTTTCTGACATTTGTATAGGAATATAATACTTTCCTGTATTACATATGCTAGTAATCAACACAGTCATCCACTGATTTATTCAAGTGAGAAACCAGAGAATCTTCCTTGATTCTATCTCAGTACTAACAATTTTTCTTCTATTCTGCCACCACATAAAACTAAGTATCTCCTATCATAAGGAACATTCAGATAATATCCCAATTAGTTTCCCATCTAATTCTCCAAATCTATTTTACAAATAGCAGTCTACAAGGTCTTTTGAAAATGAAATCATATCCTATTACCACCTGATTAAAAGACTTCCTGGGTTTCCCCTTGTGCTGAGATCAATGTCCTTTCCACTTCCGGTGACCTAAAGGCTCTAGATAACAGCTCCCTAATGTCCTTTCCAACCTAATTTACCTTTTCTACTTTGCTTTCTGTGTGTAAGCTTAAATGACCTCATTTCATTACACATGTCATTTCCTACCTTGAGAGCTGCACAAAACTGTACTTTTTGCTGGGAATGCTTTCCCTACAAATCCTCACATAGCTACTCATCACTCCAGTTTCACTTTAAATGGTACTCTCTCAAAGCAGTTCTATCCATTCACCCTTATTAATTTATTATTTAACATTCTTCATAGTTTATACTCTATTACTTACATGTTTAGATGCTTATCTTGTTCCCTCACTAGAGTTAAGATTCATGTCTGTATCATTCATCACTGTCCACATATCATAGTATAGTATCCCACCCAAATTATATGGTTAACCAATATCTCTTGACTGATGAATGTAAGATGAGCCAGTTAATAGTATTCATGGGGCATACTATACATGTTTGAAAGATTTCCACAGTTTTGCATAAATAATGCTGCATGAAAATACTTTCTAAATGCTTGTTGCAAACACAGTAGTCCAATAGACAAACTAAAGCATTTGGAATGTTTAGGGAAAGAAATCAAAACAGATTCCATCATTGTAATTCAATTATACTTCCAGAGCTACTTTTTTCTCCTGGCTAAATTCTTAGATTATAAATGAGCAAAGAGTTCTCTGGACTAATGTCTATCTTCTTGGGTCTCTGTAGGTGAGGACAAAATTATTACAGCATGTAAGGCAATTTTCTTAACTTCTTCCTCTTACCAGCTCCACCTTGCCTCTTTTCTTCTTTGTTTTTTTTTTCCTCTCAAAAAAAGAGATGAGTCAGAGAAATATTCCTTCCATTGTTTATAACAATTGAGCATGTTCATAGAACAGAAACCCAAATGGAGTCCATATTTAAGCAAGTGCCTGTCTTAGGATATATCATTCCCTGTTAAGAATGAGAACATGATGTTGACATTTACAAGACCTTTCTGATATGTGATTTAGAATGAGGAGAATTTCAGTGATAGAGGAGAAATAATGGCAGAAAGAAAACACATTTTTTTGGTGTATCTTTTAAAGTCAGAGAGACTTAGAGACCCATTAAGATATAAAAGATAAAAGAGGGAGAATAGCTAATGGTGTTTCTAAGACTTTAAACTTGAACCACAAGGAGAATGTCAGAGAAATTGAAATGCAAAGCTGTGGGAATTCAGTATTAAATACCAGACATCTATTTAACATGGAGTTTTTGATTGCATGTTATTTGGACTTGCTTAAATGGCTTGTATTCTTGCTATAGTTTTTATATGGGGAAATAAAGTCAGGCACATAAAATGAGGCACAACTTGACAAAGTTGGAGGAAAATTTTCCCAATTTAGACATGACAGCAGAATTATATTCCATGAGGACAAGGAATAAGTGGAAGTTCTACCTCCCATATATCTTTAATACTACAATGATGTTGTATGGCTTGTCTTGATGAAAATTAAGTTTTACTGAACATGAGTATTGTTTTAAGGGCAAAATTTAAGAACAAAACCATCTTGATAAAACTTTGAAATGCCTCTTAGGACTTTCATAATTTAGGTTTTAGATTTGGCTGAATGTTAAAAGAAAACTGAAAAACAGTCCCTTGCTATTATAGGATAGGCAGCAATAGCAGGAAGTTTCAATCACTAGAACCTAGTTCCTCTTATTATTGCAGCTTTAGGAATTATTACTGACATATCCATTTTTCTATATTACTTCAACATCTGGCTTTTAGGAAACATTATGATTTGTCTGTCTTGCTGGTAGACATCAGTAATTTAAAACTAGTGAAGGAGAAACTTGAAATATCACAAGCATCTTCCACTTTCAATAATGCCTCTTATAACTTCTAAAATCAAATTTCCATTTATATTTTTTTATGAAATACAAATGGATTTATATGGGATATAGTTATCTTGTTATAAAAGTGTATTTTTTTGTTATGCATAATCGATGGTTGAATTCATGTGTCAGACTTTTCATTGCATGTCAAATAACATAGATTATATTTTTGAAATTATTACATTTCTCTTAGCTTAAGCTTTAACCTTTGGGTGTTCATGTGCTCCCTCTTGCAAATATTTGAAGACCAAAACACCAAGGAAGTTTTAATGTCCAAGATTATATTAAACTCTATGTAATGCCATGACTGTTTTCTTTGACAATGATTCCAGTGGTTTACCCTCTCAGTTCCTTTCCCCCACCTTTTGTTTGTTTGTTTGTTTCTGGAATCTTGATGTGGTCTTAGATTATTTATAGCTAGGACACTCCCAGTTTGTCTATAAATTTTCTATTTATGTATCCTGCCTGACATCCTATCTAGAAGGCATTTCTTTTTATTCTCAAAATTGACTTGATATGATTGATAAGATATAGGGTCACTTATTGGTAGTTGAAGAGGTAACTATATTAATAAAATCCCTTGCTGATTTCTTTTTTCAAATGCTCATGTCAATCTTGTCTTCTCTCAAATGTATTGTTATTAAATATCTGATCTTCCTATGTCAGGCACTTGGGTTCAGAATCACCTGAAGTTTGAGTTTCTTAGGTCTGACAGTTGAATTGGAAAGTTTTCAGACAAAGCATCTAGTGACATGAAAAATAAGAAGTAGAGTTAAATTTGTACAGGAAAATCAAGATGCAAAAAGGCACGAAGGGGCTTTTTAAGGCAAAAAACCCCAAACCCATAAAATTCTACTGAAGTTACAGTCAGAATTTGGTTCCAGAGATGAAAACAAACATAAAGCAAATGGATTTTTCTAGTTTATGGCTAGAAAGAATGCTGTATTTGTGACCATTTTTTATTTTTTTTGTTTTTTAAATTATTGAGGTGACATTGTTTTACAAGTTGTGAGTTAGAGGTATAGAATTTCCCCTATCAGGTGCTTTTACTACACCATACCAACCACCAAAACATCCATAGCTGCAACTTAGTGCATTGTGTCCCCTCCATACTTTGTTTTGTACCTTTCCTGCACCGTCTGATAGATCAGTTCCACAGTCAGATTTATTGGTTTGACTTTCTTTATCTGACCCATTGTTTTATTTCTCTAGATCCACATATAATGACACCAGCCATTATTTTTCTCCTTCTAACTTGTTATCCTTACTATAATCCCTTCCAGTTCCATCCATGTTGAATAGTAATTGTTTATCTTTTTCATAGCCAAGTAGTATTCCAGTGTGTGTTTCTGTGTGTGTGTGTGTGTGTATTATATTTTCCTAATCCACTCTTCTGTCTTTGAGCAGACAATGACAAAATAGTACAAAATAGTACTGCAATTAACAAAGGACTGCATATATTCTTTTGAGTTAGTGTTTTCGTATTCTTTGGGTATGTGCCTAGAAGTGGAATTGCTGGGTCATATGGTAGGTTCATACTAATATTTGAAAAATCTCCATACTATTTTCCATAGGGACTGGACCAGTCTACATTCCCATAAGCAGTGTTGAAATGCAAGTTAATGCCATAATCTGGTATCATCTCACGTATTTGTTATGGTTATTATTAAAGAGAAAGAGGGAAGGGGGGGGGAGAGAGAGAGAGAGAGAAAACAAGTATTAATGAGGTTGTGGAGAAATTGAAACTCTTGATAATTGTCAGAATATAAAATCAGTCTCTTTGGAGAACAGTGTGGTGGTCCCTAAACAATTAAAATAGAACTATCATATCTATCATATGATTCAGCAATCTCACTTCTGGGTATCTGCCCAAAATATTTAAAATCAAGAACTTGAAGAGGTAGCTGTACTTCCATGTTCATTATAGTGTTAGTAACAATAGCCAAATTATGGAAACAACCCAAATGTTTATTGACAGATGATTGATAATATAAACATGGTCTGTGTTTACAATTGATTTTATTCAGCCTTGAGAAGGAAATTCTACCATTTGTGATAACATGGGTTGATCTGGAGGCCATTATGTTAAATGAATTGATCACAGAAAGATACTATATGATTTTTTTTAGATGACATACTTAAAATAGTCTAATAGAGAAAATAGAATGGTGGTTATCAGGGGATGGGAAGAGAGGGATTGGGAAATTGTTATTCAGTGGGAATTGAGATAAAAATTATACAAAATGAGTAAATTCCAGAGATCTGGTGTAGAATATAGTACCTACAATTAACAATAAGGTATTGTGCATTTAAAACCTAAGAGGATAGAAAGCATGTTAACTATTCTTACGCAAACAAACAAGAACAAATGAACACAAGGAAACTTGGAGTACTTGTTTGACATGTAACACGTGTATACATATGCCAGATCCACAAATTTGTATACATTATGTGCAGTTTTTTTTTTTTGTATACCAATTTTATTTCAATAAAGAACTTGGCATACTTTCTATATCTGTTAGCTTAAGTGCTCAAATTTTACTTTCAATGATATAACATTCTCTTAGTCTTTTATATGAGACAATAGGTAAAAATTATTGGTAGATTATTATAAGGTTGAAATTGTTATGAGATTGAATGTAATCATCAAAGGTCATCTAGAATCTTTCAAACTTTTACTTTTCACTTAAGCAAAAAATATGCAGTCTTAAACTCTCTCTCTCCTTATAATTAATGTCATTAATGCAAAGTGTTCCTATCTAACCCCCCCTCCCGTCCCCCGTCGCTATATCTCTTCCAGGATTATAATATATACTGTATTGACAAATTTCAAAATAGCACTTCTTTTGTAAATTATACACAGAGAACAGCATTTAAGAAGAATCATTCACAAAGAACTTGATAAAAGGAAGTGGCAAATTTAGTTTTCAGTTACACCCATTTCCTGATTACAACCAGAGGAGTAAATTTAACTGCTCATGAGTTTGGGTTGCTCAAGGGTTGCTCTTCATTGAAATAATGAATCTTCAAAATTAATCCTTCCTCCTCTCCATGCAACCTCATTGTTTAGAAAGCCCCTTTTAATTAATAGAAGTTGGATAAGAACGTCTTACTATGAATACTCATTACCATATTAAGTTTTTAAATATTTACTTCCTATAGAGGGATTTTGTTATTATCATTATATACTTAGTTATAATTAAAATTAAGGATAATTTTCTCATCCTTTGGTAAAACTAGATAAAGTTAGAGTTCATTGACCAACTTGATAATTTTTTTTAAATGCTATTACAAAATAGTATTAATCTCTAAGAAAATTAGAACCTAAAGACTTGCAGAAAAAAAAGGATTGTGGCACTTATAAACTGTATTGGTACCAACTGAAATACAGTCATTAGAGCATATAAAAATTTAGTTTTTATTGTTTTGAATAGTAATTTGCCTTCATTTTAATTTTGATGATTATTAAGTATGGAACAAAATCATCAAAGTCAAATTTTAGATGCATGACCATATTCATGCCTCTTCAATGAGTATTAATATAAAAATTGTTATCTCCAAGCTAACACATATATTGATTTTGTGTTATATATTTATTAGAAAAATGGGGAAAATATCCTGTATTTATGCATCCTACATAAATTCTTAGCAAGATAAAGGTGATATCGGAAATTTTTAAGTCAATAATTTTTTAACAGAATTACAAAGTTTGCACTCTGGATTTCAGAATATCATTTTGAATTATATGGTGTTAATACAAATTTTTCATTGCTACTAGATTAACTCTTTTTACAACATTAACTTAATTGAAATATACATATATTTAATGTGTAAATGTTTTTAATTTTTATAAATTGAATTGTGTTTTTAAGTCATGTAAGGAAATAGTTTTTTAAATATAAAGAACAGATTTAAGGAAAGGAAATAAGTAGGGTAAGAAGAAAAAGAAATGTTTGCAATGAGATTTTTCAAGGATGACAATTATGCTTTATAGTACATTGTTATAAAAAGAACCAAGTGATAAAGCATATAATGAAAACTTTATAAATAATTGTTTAAGATGATTGGGGCATACTTCAGACAACATATATGGTAAGTACTTAATTAACAAAATTTTATACTAGCAGGTAAAAATTCATATGTTTAGAAAACAATCTAATTCAAACTAATGAGGAATTCCCTGATGCCTGTGTTTACCTGCATTAATTTAGCAAAATTACCATCACAGTGTATCACAAGCTGGGTATCTCAAAAGAATAGATTTTTTTCCCCCTCACACTTCTGAAAGCTACAAGTCCAAGATCAATATATCAGTAGAATTTATTCCTTCTGAGGACTCTGTGGGAGAATCTGTCTCATACCTCTCTCTCCTAGCTTCTTGTGAGCACTAGTAATCTTTGGTATCCCTTGACTTGTAGATGCATCACTACAATCTCCCTCTGTATCTTCATGTGGTATTTTCTGTGTCTTTACACAAACACCAATGGCAGGGAGAGCCATCTGTTCCCTGTGGATAGACTCTCTTAAATTTGTAACTAAATATAAAGGGGTCCTTAGTACACCCAGCAATCCCACCCCTTTCCTCCAATTAATTCACTTTATTAGACAGTTCACAGTTTCCCCTCCAATCTCCAACTCCACTTCTACCTCCTCACTCTCAGTTACTGTTAAAACTTGTTATTTTACTGAGAAAAACAAGCAAAAACAAAAGAAATTCCATTTCCTAAGCTACATACAATTACATATATTTGTACTCCCAAACTCTGTATTCAGTCTTTGCAGTACAAATGAGCTGTGTTCCATCCAAGGCTCACTGAGTGCTTTATGCGTGAGTGCTCGTCTGCCCTAACCTGCATTGTTCCCACAACTCTCCATTCTCTCTGCTCATCTTTAATTTTCCCTACTCTACTGGATTATTCCCAATGATATGTTTAAAAACTACTAATCACTTTTAAAAAAATCCCACATATCGTCTCTGATCTTTGTGTCTCACCCCATCTCATTTCTCAGAACCCATTTAAATTGAAACTGCTCTGAAGAGTTGTCTATACTTATTGTCACCACTTCCTTCCTTCTTATTCTCCTTTGAAACTGCTCTGCTCAGGATTTCATCTCAATTATTTCATTGGAATTGTTCTTGTCAAGTTTATGGATGACCTCTAAGTTACCAGTTCCAGGAATCCTTTGCCAGTCCTTATCTTAGATTACCTATCAGCAACTTTGACTCCCTTGATCACATCTTCCTCTTTGAAACTATTTCTTCAGTTTGATTCCAGGACAGACGCTCTCCTGTTTATCTTTTACCTTTCTGGTTACTTCTCATTTTCCATTATTACCTCCTCTTTCTGACTTTGACATTGCAATGGTTTAAATAACAATGATATGCTGGTAACTTTAGTATATTTATCTCTAATCCCTTCCTTGAATACCAGTAAGATTCATGGGGCATAAGACTTTAAAAACATCTTCTCAAACTTCATTTGAAAGAAATTGTCAAAACACAATTTCCATCCTTTCTCCATCTAGCCCCCATAAGCTCTTATTGTCTTCCAGTGTCACCAAATGGCAACTTTTGTCTACTAGCTGTTCTGGCCATATAGTTAATTATGAATAGTGTTCTGCTTTTCAAGTCTATCAAAATATTAAAAGTTCTCAAGTGATAAAAAATTAGGCTGTTTTTAGACTTTTATGATAACCAAGAGTGCTGCACATTGAAACATGCTATGTTTTGCCCAAAGAGAGAATTTCTATAGAAAAATCGCTGGAAGTGGTATTGCTGGGTCAAAGAATGAATTTCAAATTTTATTAACTGTTACCAAATTGTCTTCCCTGTATTTTACCAATTTTGTCTCATATCAGCTTTTGCAAACACAGCATGTTATACTTTTTTCATTTTTATTAATATGATAAATAAAATGCAATACCTTTTTACATTTTAATTTGCATTTATTATTATTTAATTTGCATCCATGTTGTCAGTGCACAATCTGTGCAATGGATCCATTGTCAGTTAATAGGTAGAAATCATTTGTTGTGGATTAACTACAATTTACTGAAAAAAATGTGTTCAGAAAAAATGTCAAAAATTATAAGGTGGCTAAAGGAATTCTTTTAAGGAAACCTTCAAGAAACAAAGAAAAAGGAACAACTCTAGAAAAGGGAAATCTTCATGCTCTTTTTCCACAATCATCTTTCACATTTAAGCTATTCCAATAGTCTCCCTTTCAGTGTCTTTTTTTGAGTCTAGCCTATACTATAAATAGGGTCACAGGCTTAGAAAATTGGAAGAAAAATATTTTTTAATGCATGTGATTATTGGAAAGTCTGCCTGCCATTTCTCCTGAATAAAAAAATGAATATGGCATAAGAAAAAAATCTAGGTTAGGAACAGTATTATTTGTTCAGTGTAGTCCCATTGAATTTATTTCACTATATCAATGTTATTTAATCTACAGGACAAATTCCAAGGTAAGTAATGTCATCTTTATATTAACTATGTGAAACCTGAGGTCAGAAGAGAGAAGTAGTTGTGTTAGGGGGAAAGGATGTCCTGAGCTAATCCCATACAGGCTTTGTGGACTCCACCCCCACTCCAGACTAAAGCCATCAGGACAAATCCCATCACCACCAAAGGGAGGGTGGCTGGGACCTGAGGGTGGAGTTAAGCAGCCAGGTTGGGTATAAAAACCAAACACGTGGGCCTTGGGCTGGCTTGCTGTCACTCTCCTCCTGGCTACACAGCTCCTGGCTTGCAGCCAGCTCTCAGAGCGCCATTTTGGGATTCCTGATGGGCGGATTGGGTAGGACTCATTTAAAACTTTGTCTCCCACTTTTCTCCCTGAGCTGTACATTTCCTCATTTCCCTTTCCCTTGTAAATAAACCTTTTATTAACCTTTCGCGTGTGCCTGCAGTAGAGCATTGATAAGTCCTTTTAAGTGCATGGGTGAGGACCCACAGTCAGGCACCCCGTTTTGTATCGGGGTTGCTCTACAACAGTTTGGCGCCCAGCTGAAGCTGGAATTGAATTCCTTTTTCATGTCACTGCATAGCCCTCTTTCTTCCATGTAAATTTTTCTGCCTATGGCATGTTTTGTCAGTTTGTTATGACTAGCATCTTGTCCAAACTCAGAAAGGTCTTTCTAGATTTTCTACAGTGATATATAAATAGACATTCTGGAAATTAAATTTAAAACCTATGAAAAAAGTAAATAATGTTGTTTTGATTGATTATTTCGAATAGATAAGAAAATGAGTCAGTGGTTACATCTAACTCATTGACATAGAAACTATTTTGTTGATTTTCAAGTTGCAGTTGCTTTTTGTATCTCTCCCACAGAAGAATTTCAGTAAAATTTATCCACCTAAAAGTTTATTTTGATTCTGTCTTGACAAAATAGTATGTTTAATAATTGCACTATTTTTTTTCTATAGGACATTTTAGCATTATATGGAGAAGTTTGTCCCAGCTTGAATTCTCCAAGACATGATTCCTTTAGAATGTTAATGAGGGTTGTATGAAGAGGAATGGTAATATTATGTAACTTTGGGACAGGAGGAGGTTAAAAAAGAAAACAAAAGTAGGCTTCTGGAGGCATTCATATCCGAACTGCAAACTGCAAGGGGGATTTTGGAGTGGTGCATTTCCTAGTCATATTTGCCCATAGAGCTGTTCTTTCTTTGAACATCCCATGAGACTAATGTGCAGAAGGAGTTTGTACATTGGAGTCTGCACAGCTGGAAACCCTGCCATAGGCAGAAAAAATTTACATGGAAGAAAGAGGGTTACTAGTGACATGAAAAAGTTAACAATGAACAAGGATTGAAGATATCAGCATGGGCAGTAAGATATGACAGTAAGTTTACATTATAGTCTTAGGTTTATTGGTTTCTGATATGTAGAGTGCTCATAATTTTTTAGGCACTTCTGACCTTTTTCCCAAGTCTTTCACTCAATAATATCCACCATACTCAGCCTTCTTACTGCTGTTATGTGGTCAGAAATCTCTGCTACTCTAAATACTAAAGAACAGCAAGTTTTGTGATCTTGTCTTATTTACAGGTTGTTACCTGCTACCCCCAATAGTTTGTGGTATAGATTAAGGAAGATATTTCTTCTGTGGGACTGTTATATTTTCACCTGGTAAATTTACCAAAATGTCACTATGACAAAGTCTGTGAAGTCTTAATACGTATGCTCTTCTCTCCCCAATTTTTATAAAATAGTTTATTCTGAAACACAGAAAGTAAATGACAATTGGTTAGCAGTAGATAGAGAATTTTGCAGCCTTCTACTCATATTTTATCTTTTGGATGAAGCACTTATTCTCCAAAATGCCAACTATGTTGACTACCAATAGCTCACAGCTCGGTGCCTCCGCAGCAATTACCCTCAGCAAATAGAGAGCAGCCTTACCTAAAGGAGCAAACTACATTCAGTGACCACTGATGCAGGATACAGAGGCCAGGCCTTTCCTCAATTCTGGAGGCCAATCTAGATCTAAACCTCCTTGTGAATTCATCAGAGTCTTTTATTGCAAGTTCATCACCTGATATCATTTTCCCAATTGGCTTCCCATATCTTCCCATAGGTACTGATCCCAAGAACCCTTTCAATAAACTTCATGTACACAATAATATTTCACAGACTTATGATGTCATGTTTTCTAGAAGAGTCTGTATCTTTATGATGTTCATAAGCATGGGGAAGAATGTACCTTGTAAGCTGAGTTTTTCTCTCCTTCAATTTATTGAGACAAGTCTATAATCTAAACATCTAAAAATTATATCCATCTAAAGAGCAGCAACCAAATGCCATTGTAGAGGGAATTTAGTGTTTGCTTAAAACAAAGTGTTCCTACTTTCCTGAGTTCAGGGGGAAGATAGAGAAAATAAAACATTAATATAGAAATAGGCATCATTACCATTCCTAGGGAACTGGACTTGGTTCATCTTGTCAGTCATTTTCAAACATTACAACCCAAATCCTGGGCTTAAATCAGATGTGGGGAGTAGGTAAAGCAAGCTTGGCTTTCTGGCTGACATTTCTAAATACAACCATTTGGACATCATAGAATCCACCAAATTATTGACTACCTATCAGGCTGTCAAGAGGCTGCAAATCTAGAGACTCCACTAATTTTGAGAAACTTGTGGTTAAGCAGAGAAGCTCAAGTTTATGAGGTTATTGTAGTACTAGAGAAGTGAATAAGGGAGGACTGAAGAGAGGAAATGGGATCATTTGACTTCAGAGAGTAACTATTGCATTATGATAGTTCTCTCTTTCTTCCTTTTCCTGTCTCATTTACAGCACATAATTATGTGTCAGGCACTGGGTATATATATTTTTTAAGATTTATTTTATTTATTTATGCATACAAGAACTGGGGTATAGGCCAGAGGTGCAGGGGTTGAGAGGATTCACCAGAGACAGAGTGGGGAGCAGAACAGGTGGATCTAATGAGATACACTGCTGAGGGCAGCTCTGAGTGAGACAGGAGAGGTCTGTTGCACCATGTGGGTTAGATACCTGACCGGGGATGGAACTCATGCTGCAGTGGCTGCCACTAGCTTCTTAGTGCTGAGACTTTAACCCCTGAGCCACCGAGAAGGCCCTGGGAATATATTTTTTCCAGTCTTACGATCATTATTTTATATTTAAAATGGGAGTAAAATACCTACCTCATAAGACTAGATAAGTCACCCCGGTAGCTCTAAAGTGACATTCTTTCCATCACATGTATAGAATAGAGTGTTTTGTGTCCTTTTGTAGCAAGAGAATTAACTGTTATTTGTGTTCAAAATGTTTCAATTCAAAAGAATTATACATTTCTCTTACTGTTTCAGATAACTGAATTTTGCCTAATATGTTGATGAGTAAATTATTTCATCTTGGAGCTATAGTTAAGAGGAGTAATGGTAAAAGCAAAAAAAAAAAAATTCAAAGGGGATTCATACACTAGTCAAGTTTTTGTCTCTATAGAATAAGCAGCTTAGAAAGAAAAGTGCTCGCTGAGTGCATTGACTTGTAAATACAAAAAAAAAAGTACATAATTATACCACTAAATATACTGAAAATAACATTTATCAAGTTGATTGCTGATGATTAGGTGAATTAAGTTGGTTACCATAGTCACTGAGTTTATTATTGGTCATTCTTTTGAGTTAAAAAGAAGTCTGGAAGAACTCAGAATTACAGTGAAAGCATTTCTGTTTTTCTGGGGACAGAATGTTATTATCTATGGGACTACTCTCATCTCTCTGTCATTTCTGTGACTATCCCTGGAAAGAAAGAGAGAGTTGTATCTTAAGAGAGAGAATGAGAAAAGTAGAAATACAAGAAATTTGACTTTTGTTCCCTTGGTATCTACAATGAAACCATCAAGATTTAAGAAAAAGTTTTAAAAATAACTCACATTCACACATATCCAGGCTAGAGTGAGGTTGGAATTATAAATTGAGTTTCTTTTAAGCTGAAGTATTTTATAGATGTAGATATGTTAGCTATTTAATGTTAATGCTATTCGAGTTTAACAGATCAGAAAGACAAAATGGAGATCAGGAAGACAAAAGTACGTATTATTGAAACACCAATTTTTCAATATGAAGTATATGTTATACAGGTTTACATGAACTTTAAAGTGATAGTATGAACTTAAAGGAATAAACCAATGTAATAGTCAGCAGAACTATCAATATCATTTATGGTATCCATTTTGAAATAAGTGAAATAAGTGAAAGTGACATCTAGGCAGTATAATAAAACTTGACAGGGATAGATTGGGGTAAATCAACCCCAAAATGTTTTAATAAAAGGTAGTCTTTTTCACATTTTAAATGGACATATACAAGAAATATAATATAAATTCATTTTAGAAATGTTTCTAAATGCATTAATGAAATTTTTATTTATTTTAAATACACTAATGGAGAGACTAGTCAAAAAAACCAAAGGTGACCTCTCAGTAAAATATTAAATTTGAGATGTGAAAATTACTTTCTGAATTTATCTGATTTTTCCCCTATATATAAAATGCTAAAGTAAAATACTTTACTTTTATTTTATTAGGATAATTTCTTGAATTTTTTGATGATTAATGTGTGACCCGGGGAATAATCACTGTTATTTTATATATTAATGTTGTGATAACATCCTTTTCCTGAATTAAAGTGCCCATTTAAAGTTACGTTAGGGTTTGGTGGGAAGGCATGTTTTTCTCAGTGAATGGACTGCACTCTCATATATTTACATTGAAATGTATAATAGGTACCATTTTTACCCTGGGGATAGCACTTCACTGTGACAGGATTTTATTTTTCTTGTTCTTGTAATACAATTACAGTGATTGCCCTACAGTTGTTATTCTCTGAAGCATGCTTATTTCAGCCAGTGTTTGGTCAATTATACTTTGTGAATGCAATTGTTTGTAAATGTGAATAATTATTTTTTTTCTCTTTTTTTTAAAAGATTATTTATGCATACAAGAGCTGGGGTACAGGCCAGAGATGTGGGGTGGGAGGTGGTGAGAGGATTCACCAGAAACAGAGTGGGGAACAGAACAGGCAGACTGAGTGAAATACACTGCTGAGGGGAGCAGTGGGCAAGACAGGAGAGGTCTGCTTTGCATGTGGGTTTCTCTCTGGCCAGCCGGGGATCGAACTCCTGCTGCAGAGGCTGCGGATTGCTTCATAGTGTGATGCTTAACCCCTTGCGCCACCATGGAGGCCCTATTTGTTGATTAATGTTTCAAAATTTTTAATTTTTTTAACTTATAGCCTTCTGTTTCAAAATATTCAGTCACAGTTACTTAACAGGTCACTTTCATATAAAAAATACTAGTAGCATGGCCTCCCAGGTGCCTCAAGGGGTTACATCTCAGCATTATGAAGCTATCCGCAGCCTCTGCAGCAGGAGTTCGATCCCGGGCTATGGAGATGACCTACATGGCACAGCAGACCTCTGCTGTCTTGTTTGCTGCTCCCTTCAGCAGTGTATTTCAGTTAGCCTATCTGTTCTGCTCCCCACTCTGCCTCTGGTGAATCCTCTCATCCCCATCCCTGACCACCACACCTCTGGCCTATAGCCCAGCTCTTGTATACATAAATAAGTAAACTAAATCTTTTTTTAAAAAGTACTAATAGCAAGGACAAGTTAGAGAACTGTTTCTTAATGAAAAACTAAAATAAACTTTATATGCAACTAATTTTGGTAAATTGTCATTTCTTTTTTCTTGAGCAGGAAAAATAATGCCATATTTAAATATTGAATACTTTTACTATATACTGCATTTACAATTTTTAACTGTATTTTTTACATACTATGTTGTTCTAATGCATGTGGCCAGAATGACAGAAAAATGAAAACATTTTTCTCATTTATCAAAATTTAGAACTTGCAACTCATTTAATTTGAAAAAAGGCACTGGCTTAGAGCATGGTATTTGGTATTATATATGTAAATATTTTAAAAATACACACATTTTTCTCAAACAGCTTTAATTTTAAGCAGATGATATGTTAGTTTATGGTTTTTTTTTAAGGGTGTACTTTAGAAAAACATACTTTTAATAGCCTGTGAGAGCAGGCTGTGAGTACTGACTGAAGTAGTTCATGGTAGCAGGCTTGAACTCTCCTCCTATGAAATCTTCCAAGGGAAACACTGAGTCCTTAGAGAGAAATGTGTTCTTCCATAATGAATGATATTAAGACTTTGGCTATGTAGTTGTCTGACTTCTTCAAACCATTTTTTTCCCCTGTGAAATTTCATACTGTCTCCAGAGCTACTCTGTTAAATGATTAGGGTAGCTTCCTTTATACCTATTTTAAACATTTCTATTTCTAATAATCTTGCCATGTTTCTGGCCATTATCTTGGCTCTTGGTTATATCTAATAGCATATCACTATGGGAATGTGCTGTTTTCTGGAGCAATGCTTCCAACCTCTCTCTCCTGCCAAGTGCTATTAGAGTAATAGTAATCCCTGGCATTGGGCATGGCATATCTTTCCTTCAAAATACTGTTTACTCATCTGATTCCCATTTTTGTAAAGTTCTTTGTGTGACTTTGATATGCAACTGAACTGCTAAGTGTTTAAAATATTCAAAATTCACTATATTCCTATGGTGTCTGTGCAAATGAGACCAAGAAAAAAATATAGATAAATAGTAATTATTTAAGTAAAAAAAAATAAGTAGGATACATTAGTAAACGTTTTAATAAGAAATATAAAACCATTATGAGGAAATTTCATATTTGATGAGGATTTGCTAGAATAGTTTTATTTATTTTTTAAAGATTTATTTATTTTTATATAAGAACTGGGGTACAGGTCAGATGCACGGGAGGGTAAGAGGATTCACCAGAGACAGAGCGGGAAACAGAACAGGCAGACTGATGAAATATACTGCTGAGAGGAGCAGCGGGTGAGACAGGAGAGGTCTGCTTCGCCATATGGGATTCTCGCCGGCCGGCCAGAATCGAACCTGTGCTTCAGAGGCTGAGGACAGCTTCACAGCGTGGCACTCAACCACCTGTGCCACCAGGAGGCCCTACCATAGTTTTAGCTAGAGAAATTTAGAAGTAAAATGATCAATAATGTAATGTTTGTAGCCTTCTAGAATGTTGACTGACAGATTTTGACCTGCTAATGAAATCAGCATAATATTTTAATGAATTATAACTGATAAACTAAGAATAATGAGATCTAGAGTTAAACTAAATAGAACAGATTACATGGGAGATAAAGTTAAATTTCTCATAAAAAGATATCTGATGACAAAGTAATTACCAAATAATTATGTAGTAAATCATATTTTTTTATCTCTACCAGTGGGAAAACTCTATTTACTCATTAGCATTAAACTTTGTTAAATAAACTTTCAGTAAAATTAATTAGTCTGTGAAAAACAGATTCAAAAAAATTTAAATCAATGTGATTTGCTGGAAGAAGAGGGTGGATTTATTCATCATTCTATTTCTATTTTTTAGTGTCAACCTCTACCAAGTTACTGTCACTAACATGATTTGGCCATTTGAATACATAAGAATACTGATTTGTATGTTACTGCCACATTGGTGCTCTCAAGAAATTGCAATCTATTAAAAAATACTAGCAATATAACATGTTTGGTGGATAAAGGATTACAAAAATTACAATAAATTTGTATACTAGATACTAGCTAGCATCATACAAAGAGGGTTGTGAGTTCTTTGTGGGGTTAGAGAAGACTTCCTAGAGGAAGTAATTAAATCAGATAAAAATTATAATACTTTGAAGGGGAATAAAGCAAGTATTAATACTAGAAATTATACTTATAAAATTGTCATGCAAAATATAATGCTAAGTGAAGCATTGACTTCTGGTAAGCCAATTTAACATGTGTCACATTTATGCTCATTTATATTCAGAAGTTGTATTCTGACTAAAAGTTTTGTTTGCTACAAATTGGGGTGTGTCACTGATTTTTTTAAACAATCTTGAATTTGTGTTTGACCAGAAGAGAACCAAGCATTTAATTACAAGCTCTGATTTGACTACGGTGGGAAGAGATCAAAGTGTGGAGTCAGGTGAAGTGACAGGCTCCTCCTGAGCCTGGCATCATTTTATAGAAAGCTTAGACTTTGTTCTTATTCCCACATTCTCTAGGAATGTGATCAAAGGCATTGACGTACACAGGTCACACAGTTTGAAACTGACAGTCACCTCAGTGAGCAAATTCTGAAAAGTCTATGGGGACATCATCAGAATACAGTTGATTATTGTAAATTAAAAAAATATTTCTGATAATTATTAAAATTAATATAATAATTTATTCAAGAACTTAACTCTGTAATTACTTAGTTCCATTGAGGGAAAGAGTGATTTATATTCTGTCAGTATAATTGACACATAGTTTTTCATTTTAATGGTTATTTGTTAGCATTTTGAAATAGATTCAGAAGGAGAGAATATTCTGGTTATTAATTTGGTTTGTCTTTTTATTAGTGCAACTGTTTTCAGTATATTCTTTTGTGTGCATCAAATAATGGATACTACTTTTAAAATGAGGAATAACTCAATGACTTCTAAAAATGGTTAAGGATTCACAAATTAATAATAGGTCACTAAGACTGCAAATCCTTTCATTGCTAACTTGTAATCCTCTTATACAAGAACTGAGAACATCAAATCCTTAGAAAGTGACTGTTAAGTCACTTTATATAACTTTGTATATAGCCTTAGATTAAAACAAGACATATTTTTCTTAATATGTTGATGATTCTATGATTAAAAATATACTTTTTGAAATAATGTATGGCAATATATTAGAATATCAGTATCATAATATTATACCCTTCAAGTCTTTATGAAATTATTCAATATCATCTTTTCAATGAGATATAATTAACTGGTCTTATTTAAATGCAAAAGAAATTTAGAGACAGACATGGATATTTTCTATTGTTGTATCTGAATTCACTAATATTATCATCTAGATGTGTACAATATCTTTTTTAAACTCATTTTTTAATATATTTTTTATAGAGGCATGTTTTATTTATTTATTTGTTTGTTTGTTTTGTTTATACATGCACTGGATACAGTCAGAAGCGCGGGAGGGTGAGGGAATTCACCAGAGCCAGAGCGGGGAGCAGAGCAGGCAGAAGGACCGAAGTACACTGCTGAGGGGAGCAGCGGGCGGCAGGAGAGGTCTGCGCGCCATGTGGGACCCTCCTCCTGTGGCCGGGGAGCAGCCGGGGATCGAACGGGCGCCGTAGAGGCTGCGGGCAGCTTCGCAACCCAGCGCTCAACCGCTGCGCCACCGGGGAGGCCCACTTTTTTAAGCTCATTTAGTGAGATTTAAAATTTAGATTTGTGTTATTTTTCTTCTGTAATTTCCAGTTAAAATATATTTCCATTTGCTGGTTAAATTTTAATTCTCATTTATTTTGTCCAAATCTCATTTATCTCCTTGAACACACCAATACAGAAGCTGTATTCCCATAAAACTCTCAGCTTGCTCCTTTATCGTAATCACAGGACAGTCCCCTCCCCACCCCTGCAGATGTAGAGCAGTTCTGTGAAGCCTTTTGTGAGACAAAATGACATAGAAAAGCAATTACTAATAATTTTTATTTAAGTAGTTCCCGGGGGAGAATCTCCGTGTGCCACTCTTACTGTGTGGGATGTGCACTGTCTCTCCAGAGGCTGCTATAAAACAAATACAATGGTCTGATCGCTATTGTTGATTTTCATCTTTTGTTATAAAAGTGAAAATCTTAAGGTTTTTTTTTTTTTTAGTGAGAACAGGTACGAATGTAAGTCTTTTATAAAAATGAAGTGGCATAATGTGAACTGTTACAAAGTACAGTGTTCCTGTCCGTAATTATGCTATAGCCATCTAATCACTTGTATATTTAGAGCATCCTCCTAGACTGAAAACCTCCTGAAATCTGTGACTTTATTTTATGCTGCAAGTGACCTAGTGCCTAGAATAGTGACTGTATATCACACATTTTGGGCTCCTAATATTTGTTAAATGAAAAAAAAAAAAAAAGAATGGATAAGAGAAAGAAATATGGGGCCTCCCCGGTGGCGCAGCGGTTGAGCGCTGGGTTGCGAAGCTGCCCGCGGCCTCTGCGGCGCTGGTTCGATCCCCGGCTGCTTCCCGGCCACCGGAGGAGGGTCCCACATGGCGCGCAGACCTCTCCTGCTGCCCGCTCCCCTCAGCAGTGTACTTCGGTCCCTCTCCTGTTCTGCTCCCCACTCTGGCTCTGGTGAATTCTCTCACCCTCCCACGCTTCTGACTGTACCCAGTGCATGTATAAACAAAACAAACAAACAACAAATAAAGAAAGAAAGAAAACATGCCTCTATAAAAAAAAAAAAAGAGAAAGAAATATGATAGAAAGGGGGAGGGAAAGGGGGGAAAGTCCATTTTCAATGTATGACAAAGAGAAATGAGAAAGTGTTTTTCAACTCTGTGGGTCAGGTACATACATTAAATATATATTTTATTTCATATTGGTTTCCCTAGAAGTAAGTGCCTGACACTTAATGAGGGCTCAGGAAAGAAAGGCAGAGAGAGAGAGAGAGAGAGAGAGAGGGAGAGAAAGAGAGAGACAGAGAGAAAGAGAGAGAGACTATATTGCTATCTAGTCTCTGTCTACAGCAAATGCAATTAGATTGTCCTGTTAAAACCATTTACCATTAGTTTTTAAGGGTTTCTTCTCAATAGAATATATTTTTTAAAAGAAGAGCAATTCCCAAAATAAGAACCCCTGGAGCAATATGTGCCATTGTTGGAAGCTGTGAAATTAAAATAGCAGTTTTGGTTAAAAATAGACAAATCTGTGTTACATGGATTTGTGACTTTTGGTACTATTTCCATCCAAATGAAGATTTTTATTATCTGTTTAATCTGTGTTTGTATAAGCCCTTTGTTATATGTCAAGGTAAAATTTACATTTACATTGCATTTTTAAAGGAAAAATGTAGAAGTTTTGAATATATTTTTGTTAGTTTGAGGGTATTTTCAGTTTAGTTGATATCCAAATAGCAAGAAAAATATGAAAACACTAAAAAGATGGGAAAAATACTGAGGTTGTTCTTACTTCTCTCTATTGAAGTTCCTTGAGTTGTTTTATCAAGTTAGAAAAAGGAAATTTTAAGAGTTGAGTGAAATTAGCTCCCATGACCTACCCTTGTGGATAAATTAGTATTAGAAATGCTCATGGCATGGATGGTCAATCCTAGTTACTTGTAGGGCTCTTGTCCCTTAGCCTAAATGCTTTTCTTCTCTGAGAAACTGAGAAATCACATTTCTTGATACCCCAGTGGTCTGAAATTTCCATATCCTGAAACATAAGGAAGATAAAATCATTTCAAAGATGTTTTATCAAAATCAAAGCAAAATCCATGAGCCACTTTGCCCCAAAATGTTAGGTTTCAAATCTATAATCCCCACAACAGTAATTCTCAGTCGTCTTACAAAACTTTACATATTTTATACCCAGGCCCTACATTGTTAAATCAAGTTATCTTTTTCTTATCTGTCTGTGAAAATATTTTGCCTTCATGTAGATCACTAGATGTTAGTAAGGGACGTCTGAGAAATCTGCTTCTTGATGAATAGAGCATGCTCTTCTTCCTAAGGAGAAATATATATCTCTAACTGTATCTATCCACACACATATATACTTGTGTGTGTGTGTGTGTGTGTATATATATATACATATATATAATATTTCTAAATTTTTATTCCAAATGAAAAAACATATCTAAAAAATATAAAAAGATGCCAGATCTATATAGTACCTTTACTTAAATGCTATCCTAATTGCTTACAGTTTAAATCCAGGGCCTTATATGAAAGACACAAGCCTATATTTATTATTAAAACCTTGATCTGTTGTGGTAACAAGAATGTATAATATTAAATGTAACTATTGCATGATGAACACGTTTGTGAACGGGGGTGGGGGTGGGTGAAGAGGCTGCTCTGAGGTTAAATCGTGTCCAAATCAGAAAAGTTCTTTCTTTTCTTTTTTTTCAAAGATTATTCAAGAATCAGGGTACAGTCCAGATGCGTGGGAGGGTGAGAGGATTCACCAGAGGCAGAGTAGGGAACAGAACAGGCAGACTGATGGAAACACACTGCTGAGGGGAGCAGTGGGCAAGATAGGAGAGGTCTGCCACACCATGTAGGATTCTTGCTGGCCGGATGGGATCGAACCGGCACTGAAGAGGCTGCCAACGCTTCACAGCGCTGAACTCAACTGCCTGCACCACCAGGGCAGGCCCAAGTTTATTTTTTAATACTTTCAATTTTTTTTTTATTGTGGCAACATTGATTTACATCACTGTATATGATTCAGAGGTACAGGTTTACACCATTTCAGATATACATGTTACTATTGCACCAGACACACCACCAAACACCCATAATTCTTTAGTATAGTCCATTGTGTCCCTGCCTCAGGTAGCTCCCTATATTCTACTCCACCCCTGGTAGACTCAGTTCTATAGTCATACTTCTATTTATAAATGTCCATTTACATTCAACATGGTTCTGGTGTCATTGGCACTGGAGAAGTATGAACATTTAGAGAAAGCAATAAAGTGTCTCCAGAAAGACTGCATAAAGAGATAGAAGTGGTGCACAATTAATAAACAACTGCAGATATTGGAGGAAAGTTTCTAGGTAATAGTAAAATTCTGTCAGCAATAAACAAAGACAGACTGCTTTGCAACTAGTTACAAAGCTTTAGATAAAAAAGAGTGTCCCATTTAAAAGACAACAGCTGGTGGTAAAAAAAGGTGGAATGTTTGAAGATCAAGTGAACAGGAGAAACAATTAAACTGACCCTAGAGGTGTAAAGTAGACTAACAATTGGTGGACTCCTACCACATCTTACTCTGAGATATTCTTTGTTGGCCAGCCGAAGTTCAAAAAATGGTATAAGGATGTGGGCCTCCCTGGTGGTGCAAGGGGTTAAATTTCAGCATGATGAAGCTATCAGCAGCCACTGCAGCATGAGTTCAATCCCTGGCTAGGGAGCTGACCCACATGGCGCAGCAGATCTTTCTTGTCTCAGCAGTGTATTTCAGTAGATCTGCCTGTTCTGCTCTATACACTGTCTCTCACACCAGCTCCTGTATGCATGAATAAATAAATCTATTTCTAAGAATGCTTTTATGTAGCATTAATGCTCCCAGTTCATTACATCACTTTCTTCCCTCCTTTTAAAATGAAGTTATACGTTTTATGTTTGCATCATAAAAATTAGCAATCTGCATATATTACATTAAGTTCTCTATTAAAAGTCCAATTCTATTCTTCACCATACAATTGAGTCCTTTTACCCAGTTTGCCTACCCCCTTTCTCTCTTCTCTTCTGGTAACCACTAATTAGTTGTATAGTCTTAAAGTTTATTTTAAGTTTATTTAGTTCATTCTTTTGTTTGATTTCTCTTTATTAGTGAAATCATATGATGTTTGTTTTTCTCTGTCTGACAGTCACTGGCATAATGCCCTCTAGGTATGTGCATGTTGTTGCAAATGCCAGTATTTCATCCTTTTTATAGCTGAGTAGTGTTCCACTCTTTATATATACCACATCTTTTTTTTTTCCACTTGTAGAAATCTGTTCCATTTATTTATTTTCTTTTTTTCATTTTAACATTTATCATTTTTTACATTTTTTAGACATTATTTGTATTCCCCCACCTCCTCAGATTGAGTTCCCATAGAATTTCCTTCCCCAAGACATCCATGCACCATCACCACAGGCCCCTGTGCTCCTCCCTCTCTCCCTTTGATCCCTCTCCCTCCTCCTCCCCTGCAGTATGTCTCTGGTTTATAATTGTCTGTTTTTGCTTTGTTGTGTTTTGTACTGTCATTTTTTTTACACTGATGTCTTATTTGGTTTCCCCATATTCCTGTTATAAGTGAAACCATCCGATATTTTTCTTTTTCCTTCTGACTTATTTCACTGAGCATAATTCCTTCTAGCTCCATCCATGTTGCTGTGAATGGCATGAGTTTCTCTTTTTTGATTGCTGAGTAATATTCCATTATATATATATATACCACATCTTCTTGATCCAGTCATTTATTTTTGGGCATTTGGGTTTTTTCCAGGTTTTACCCATTGAAAATTTCTTTATCCAATTATCTGTCAAAGGGCACTTTGGTTGTTTTCAGCTTTTGGCTATTATAAATAATATTGCAATAAACATAAGGGTACACACATCTCTTCACATAAATGATTTTGTTTTTTTCGGCAAGTGTCCAGTGGATCCTGTGAAATGTGTGCATGTTTCTTTCACTAGCACCCTTTATAGAGAAAAGTAATTAGTGAGCACCTACCTTCCAGGTAAGCGCTAAAACTCACTTCCATTTCAGCATAATCCCATCAGTTAGGTATTTTAATTTTCAAAAATAATCTTATAATTGAGGAACCTGAGGTTCCTAGGTCTACCACATAGTGAATAGTACAGCTAGGATACAAATGTATAAATTCCTTATGTTTCTGTTTCACCATGCTATTTCATGTTGATCTCTGAAAATCTGTTTAAGATGGTCAGATTTTACTTCCCTTTACTAATACTGGAAAACAGAAAACATTCTATTTGATTATGTATGCATAATTGTTTAGTTTATAAACAAAGAAATGAAAACTTCTAATTTTTTGTTGTCATGTATGCAAATGGAAGAGTGTCAAAATGTTTTGGATGATTTCTGCCTAGTTTTGATAGTTAATGAAAGTAGAATCCATAGCTGCTGAAGAAGAAAAATCATCTTATATTGAGGTGTGCATTAAAAGTCATTTAGAGTGGTAAATACTTGTCATATCTTGAGACTTTTCAATCATATCTGTCAAGAATTTTCATCCTGTCACTTTGGTTAAAGGTATCAAAGCTTGTTTGATGGAAATACTTTCTTTCTCATGGGAAAATGATATGGAGTTGTCTTCTTTGTCTGTGTATACAAGTGAAAAATACTTGTCACCTGTATTTGACAAAGTATTGGTATATCTTAATTGTAAATAGCAAAGGGCAGAGTTTTTTTTTTTTTAATGTTTATGAATTTTATCTTGAGGAGGGAATTCCTTGGAGTTACACTGCTTATTTTCTTTTGGAAACTAGATGTTTTGAATCTAAAGTGGAAATAAGTTATTATTAATTCACATTAGTCTGTTTTACTTAGTAGGTTATTGTAGAATGTTTTACCTCAATAGTGCAGGAATGTTCTGACAAAATTATAAGCAATTTATATTTAAAACATATGAAATAGGGCCTCCCCGGTGGCGCAGCGGTTGAGCGCTGGGTTGCGAAGCTGCCCGCGGCCTCTGCGGCGCCGGTTCGATCCCCGGCTGCTCCCCGGCCACCGGAGGAGGGTCCCACATGGCGTGCAGACCTCTCCTGCCGCCCGCTGCTCCCCTCAGCAGTGTACTTCGGTCCTTCTGCCTGCTCTGCTCCCAGCTCTGGCTCTGGTGAATTCTCTCACCCTCCCGTGCTTCTGACTGTACCCAGTGCATGTATAAACAAAACAAACAAACAAACCAGCAAACAAATAAATAAAGCATGCCTCTATAAAAAAAAATAAATAAAACATATGAAATAAAATGGTGATATAATACTCCGTAAGATGAAAAAAGTTAACAGATTTTTTTTTTTTTCACTATCACACTAGTTCTGGTTGTCATGTTAGACCAGGGGAAAAAAGTGCAAAATACAAAGGAAGCAAACAAACCTATTTCAGTTTAGATTAAAAAATAATACAGATTATACATAGTAACCCCCAATAATCTCTAGTACAGATTTTAGACTTCATAAAATATTGAGAACTTTACTTATATAAGATAAATAGACAGACACATACACACAATCCAATTACATTTATGTATTCCAATGATACAATTTTAGGAAATTTAACTTTAAAAGAAGTATTTAAAATATCAATGAAATAAAGGATATGTGGAATGCATTTAACAAAATTTGTGAATGATCCTTATGGAGAAAATGTAAAATTCTGTTGTAAAAATGTAAATAAAAGTTATACCATACTTATGGATAGAAATACTATAGTAAAGTAAGTTTTCCACAAATTGGCCTATATTTTAAAGTTAAAATTATTTCAAAATTAGAATTTTGGAATTAAATTTTATTTCTTTAAGGCATTAAGGGAACACCAACAGCCAATTAGACAAGCAATTCATAGAGTAAAGAAGACAAATGGGCAAAATATAAAACAAAAGAGTTCATTATCACTGGTAATTTGGAAACTATAAATTACTACCACATTTTAATAACATTTCATGCCATGAGCTTAATAATTGACAAAAATTTAAGTAGATTGATAATATGTGTTCCCTAAAGATGGGAAGCAATTAGAATGCTTATATGTCCCTGTGTAGTATAAATTACTTCAGTTGCTTTGGAGAATATTTGGCTGTCAGTAAAAGGAGTCAGTAAAATATGTACCCCATAATTTAGCAATTCTATTACTATATATAAATATGGGGGTGCTTATGTTAACATTAGATGTAATAGCAAAATATTAGAAACAATTTATTATAAATGTTTATAAATTGGAGAATAAATAACTTTTGAGATACTCACATAATCGAATATTATATAACATCAAATTATAAATGAATGAGCTAAATACATCAATATTGATAAATCTTTCCAATATAATATAAATGAAATATATAAGTTGTGATTCAATGTATAGAATGTTTAAAATAGGTAAAACAATGCCACACTGTTATTTAAAACTATATCCATTGTTGCATATATAAAAATTTATGGGAATTGAAATTATGATATTTAATAAACAATTCTACGAAGGGAAAATAATGCTATTAGGGAGGGTTACACATGGGGCTTCAACTGTATTGAAAATTATTTCCTAAGTGATATAAAAAGTAAGTGGATATTTATTAGTCTCTGTTGTTGTTTTATGAATCTTAAGTATACCTCGACACATGTTTATGCTGTAAGAAAAATGTGTACAGACAAAAGGGGAACATACAACAAAGAGGCGATGAAAAAGAGGTTGGAGAGTGGTAACAAAGGGGAAGGGGGAAGAGGTTATAGATCTTGGAGGAACAACTTTATACTTCTGCACAGGGCCTGGTGTCAGTGAGACTTGGGTTTAAATGCCAGCTCAAACATTCAGTAGCAGTGTGATTTTGGGGAATTAATTCACTTAAGTCCTCTATCTCAAAAGGTTGCTCTAGTGATGAAATAAGGAAAAACAAATAGTGAATGTAGCAAAATTTCTATCACATATTAAGTATGCAAAAAAGCTTAGTAATTATTGTTTTTATCCTTTAAACTATCGCTCAGATCATATCTCCTTTCCTCAGCAATGCCTTTCATTTGGCAACTAAAACATTTTGACATAGTCATTTTATCCATACAGCATCTGGGATGATGGAAGAGATTAAGTGACTTGTCAAATGCTGGACCTGACATCATTCATGTTCCTAAGTCAGTGTTCCTTTGAGTCTATAGTGACTATCACCTTTAGTAGCTAGTTATTTCCATGTGAATAGAGACTATTCCTTATTCTCTTTTGTATTTACCATTGCACCTTCCTTAAAATGCTTCAGAAAGTGTTTACCAAAATAGAAGTTGATTGGCAAAAAGAGCATTATGCATCTTTATCACAGTGGGTTTTGAATTTTCTTAAATTGTCTGTACTTACCAAAAGTTTAGAAGTCAGAGTGAAAACTGTAGGGTAAATCTGCACAATAGTTATTGAATGTCATCAATAAGTGGGTTAAGAAAAGAAAGGACCTGTTCAATGAAGTTCAGGATTACAGAGTTACACTTTATATATTTAGTTCTGTAATATATGGGGTTTATCTGCAATTTAGAATCAGAAAAAATATGTTTTTGAATTATTAGTGACTCAGAGATATAAAAGTAATAATTAAAATATTGCTTTGAGCACTGAGAAGGAAACCAGACACAGTATGAATGCAAGGACAAAGTCGATTAGATTTTGAACTGACACAAAGGCGCTTTACCAATGCAAAAAGACCAGGGCTTCTGAGAGTTGCCTGAAAATTTTCAAAGGCAACATAGTTGCCTCACATAGTTCAAAATGGGACCCAGGTGCAAGCTTCTAGTGTGTGTTTTCTTCAGTAATAAAAAGAACTCATTTATTTTTTCAGGAGAAAAAAACACTTCCATAACAACACCTTTCGAAATAGTCACAGTGTGATGACAAAACTTGAATAACAGAGACAGGAATGAAGACATGAAAGATGAATTATGATCCTTTGGGTGACCAACCAAAATGTTCTTTAAATGACAGCAATTGAGATTAAGAGGGTATGGAGTCAGGGCACAAGATTTGGTTTGACAAGTACCAAAGCATCCTGTGTATAGTTTTCCACATGATAGAGTAGAATCTATCTGCAGATATGGTCTCATTTAAAAAACCAAAACAAACAAACAAACAAACAAACACCAAATACAACAAAAACAAATCCAGAATGATATTAAGCAATTCTGTTACTTCAGAAAAAAATATTAAAATTGAGCATAAATAATAAATCATGAAGTGTATGTCAAAAATGATTCATTTTCTTGCATTTCATATACATAGCTGGTATTGTTGATAATGGTTTCATGCAAATGTAGATGACCAAAAACTGTGTTGCTAGTACTTCTTTAAAGATAATATACATACTACAGACTGTGAATGAATACACTATCTTAAAAAATGTGTATGTTCTATCTTAACGTTTTCTAAGGAAGTTTATTGACATAGTAATTGAGATTTCTAACAAATTTAGGGATTGCAGACTGAAAAACATTTTTTTGTTGTACAGAGATTTTGTTGTAATGGCATATTTAAAAATAGTCTTTGACTGGTATGATGAGAAACAGCTGCTATAAAGTCATACCCTCAATCCAAATACTGAAGAAGAGGAATATTGAAAGTTTTTTTCTCAGATGATTTTTATAGATCGGAGGTCCATTTTGAGAAGTGCTGCCCAAGTATGTCCTGGTGTGCTACATGATCATATAAGAATGTTGTTAGAATAGTCACAGCACATATAATATAACAACATGTGATATAGCAGCAAAACATAGAGCAGGAATAATTACAAGGGAAGTTTAAGGATTCACCTTGAGGGCAAGCAGTGAATATTAATAAATTACTGTAATATATTTTGTCATCTCCTACTAAGGGTTGATCTTCAATATCATTCAAGAAGAACACAGATTAAAGAGTGAGAGATCCAAGAAAAATAAGAAAATTTCAGAGAACATAGAATACATTCTAGGACTGTAAATAATTTTGAGATACAATCTTAGAAAAATAATGGAGGGTATAAGTGGTGAGAAGTGTGTCAATGTTGACCAGAGACTTGAAAAAATTAAAAAGTGAATTTAAAAAATCTCATTTATAAGTCACTTAACCTGTTTTGGAAAAAATAATATAAAATGAAGTGTTTATTCTTAATGATTTCTAGAATTTTTCTAGCACTAAGATGGTATGTTTTTGTGTTTCTGAAGTTTCTGTAAATTTCTGGCAAAAATTATGATGATTTTTTAGACATATGGTGCCTGTGTTTGTGTGTAGTTAGAAGAGCATGTGGGTAAGTGGTGAGGGATTCCTGGGTTAATGTGGTGCCAGACTAGACAAGTATATCCCTCCAATGTCTTCTAAAATAGTCATAGAAATACACATACAAAAAAAGAAAATAGTAGCAAGAAAAATGGAAACTGCATATAATAACTATCATTTGACATGCATTGAAACAGACAAATAGGAGGAATGTGGTGTTATTACTAAGTTAAAAATAGAATAAGGTCATGTTATTAAATTATAGTTCACATTAATGTGATAGATAATGTGATAGATCTTTGTATCAGTAAGCAATAGATAATAGATTACTTGATATGATTTTCCAATATTAATGTTGATCTTGTAAAGAATTTAGGACTGCAAGTCTGGTTCTGTGTAAATCGACTGTACAAACTTGGGTGAGACAGCTCTGTTTTCTCAATTTCCTTTAATTACAAACTGAAAGAGATTGAACTTGATCAATAGATTCAACTGATGACAATCTCGTGACCAGAGACTGAACTTGAATACCTCCAGATTTCAATGTAATATGTGCCACTAAAGGAAAATAAAAGTTTCCATGATCAAATAAATATGGAATTAATTAGTATACAGACTATCCAGACTTTCTTAGTAAAGAAACAAACTAAATATTTTTCCCAAAACATGTTTACTTATTTGGCCATTCTATTTTCTTCTTCATTTTCATTTTCTTTTTCCTCCTTCCATCTTTCCTTCTCCTTATTTTTTTCTTTATTTTTCTCACATTGCCCTTCTTCTTCATCCTCCTCCACCTACTCCTCCTTTCTCCTTCTATTTTTTAAACTTATCAACATCTTGTTGTCTCTGAAAACACTTCTGGACATTTTCAGAAATTCTCAGTCAAAGGCACTGATGCAGTGCAATGTGTGTTCCAAATCTCTGAAACAACAAAGCACTTATGAGCCCAGCTCCTCGCGGCTGTGAAATATAGGATTTGAAGAATTCAGACATAGTTTTGATATTTAAAATTTTAAATGACTGTAATCAGTGAAGCAACTCTAGAAAAAAAATTCCCATTTAAATATTGATATAAACTGAAATGTAGTAAACAAATTTATCAACTCTTAGCTGCAGAAATGATCTAGGATTAGTTTTTTAATCATGATCTATATACACTGAAGACAAATTTTGTTTGCACATAGCTAAGCTGATAATAAGAGCTACATTAGGTTGATGACTTGCTTTGTACCAGCCTTTGCTTTATGTCAGTGTTAATAATACTAGGATGCAGTTGTCCTTGCATTACAGCTGATAAAACTGGGGACTAGATAGGCTCAGTCACTTGCCCAGGGTCACAAACAGTAAGTGTCAAATTTATGTTTAAAACCAGTTTTGTATAGAAACAGCAACTCTTCACTTAAACCTTGTATTGCTACACCATTTTTATTACTTCAGCAACAATTTTAAAACATTTTTAAAATTAGACACGAGTTCAAATCACAAATCTATATTTTCTTAGTAAGTAATGAATAAAAAGGAAATTTCTGAGATCCTGATGATACTATTAGAATATTCAGAGTTTATCCTAAACTCAGGCTAAGCAAATTTTATGGTTTTTTTTCTGGTTTTTATTTTTTTTAAAGATTTATTTTTATTTATTTATGCAGAGAAGAACTTGGATGTAAGGCAGAGAAGTGGGGGGTGAGAGGTTTCACCAGAGACAGAGTGGGGAGCAGAATAGGTGGATATACTGAAATTCACTGCTAAGGAGAATGGCAGGTAGAACAGGAGAGGTCTGCTGCACCATGTGGGTTAGCTTCCTGGTTGGGGTTTGAACTCGGGCCACAGTGGTGATATCATAATAGCACTGAGACTTAACCCCTATCCCACCAGGGAGGCCCTCTTTGTGGTTTTTAATAGTTGCTCTCACTGTTTATATTTCTACTTTTTTGCCTTGACATCAGTAAGGTTTCCTTCACTAAAGTTCTAATGTCATCTCTTCTGTGAAGTAACTTGTCCTTCCTTCGAGGCCCATTTTACACCTTCTCCATTAAATTCTTCCTTTTTCCTTTAATAAATGTAATTTTGCATTTCCTACAAATAGAGAATTAATTCTTTTCCCTACTATTTTAATTGTTTACTACATATAAGATATGCTAGGGCAAAGGACCTTAAAAAAATTAAGGACATTTTCTCTTTCCTCAAGAAAATTACATTATAGTGGGTAAATGGATATGTAAACCACATAATGCTATAAAATTACATTCATTCAAATTAAGGTAAACATGTTTTTAATTGCCCCAGCTGCATTATATTTGAGGAAAAGGGAAAATTAATAATTATGCTTGGACATCAGGCATGATTTGGGACTGTTCTGGTAGTCTGGTGACTCTCTAAGGGACCTGTGTTTATGACGAAAATGAAAACAAAGAACAGTGGTTATGCCTAGGTAGGAGGATTCTATTGTTCTGTTGTTTACTGCTTCCTGTTTTGTATGTTTTGTATTACTTATATTTTGTGATCTTTATTGCACTTGTCTCTTACTTACTACCAGATTCTAAGAACTTTTAAAGCGGGCTCCATAGCCAATTCATCATCTCATATCCCACAGTGCTCACAGAACACTTCCTTGCAGGTGGTCACTTAATATGTGTTGAATAGACACATTAGTTTTCCTTTCATGTACCAGTGTTCTCTTTCTGCCAGTTTTTACAGTCATCATTATCAGGTACATTTTGATTGTCAGTGCATTTTGATCATGATTTACTTTTTAAATTTAATTTTTTATTTGCAAAGCAATTTAGTTATAATGTTTATTATCTAGTCCCTTATAAAATCTATAATGTTTGCTTGCTACATATTAACTGTATGTTGAAGAAACAGAGTCAGTACAATAAGGCAACAGATGGTGAGGAAATAAAGGAGGAGGCTGGAGGATGAGTTGTACATGTGAGATGAGGAAAAAGACAATAACAAAATTCCACTATTGTTGTAGTTCTGCCAGTCACTTACAAAGCCTGTTAAAACTATTACTCCTATGGTCTCACTCATAGCAGGAATCTAGAAAACTAAAATAAGAGACCAGGAAAGAAATAACTATAAGAAAGTAAAAATCAAAATCAACAAACAACTATGAACCAGAGACACTCTATGGGGGTTGGGGGGCAGGGAAAGGAGGGATTGGGTCAAAATAAGGGGGTTGCAATTGTATGGGGAATATAAAAATAAAATTAAATTAAAAAAAAAACAAAAAAACTATTACTCCTAATTTTAAGCCTGAGGATGAGTGACTGCTTGTTCCATCCAATGGGAGGCAGTCTGTGCTCCGTCAGAGGGAGGGGGAATTTGTTCTCATCCTTTCCTTATAGCTTCTGAGGGACCTGGCCCCATACGTCCCCTGTCTTGAGCTTCCCCCTTCCCATCTCTGCAGGTGTGAATGAAATCTGTAAGGAATAATGCACCCATTCAGAATTACACAGAATTCCATACTGGAAGGAGATGTAAAAATGACTTAATATGCCTCTTCATTTCACTGGAGGGTTAGTGTGCAAGTGAGGGAGAAGAGCTGGAGCCCAGAGAAAGTAGATTATTCAGCCAAAATGAAATATATGTTCTTTAGCGGATAAACCTTGAGAGTAAGCATGACAGATTTATAGACATGTTTCAACAGTTTAGTAAAAATGTGTTTATTTTTCTATAAATTTTCTATAAAAGCAGCTTTCTATAAAATAATAGTAGTTTAAATTCCAAGCAATATTAATTCCATCAGGTGAACCCAACGGTGACCACCTAGATCTCCCTAATGATGGGAGGTGTGGCATTTGATATTACAGCATCTCAACGATGACTCAGGGACCTGGCTGTGAAGGAATGCAACTGCAGGAAAACCAGAAGTATCTGTACTCGGATGCTTACTAAATAGCCAAATGTAAGAAATGACAACCACAGAATCAGTTTATGACAACTGAGTCACACATGTAAACTGGTTGTCTCTGTACAACAAAATTTGGTGAGCAGAAAATACTGTGGGTTGAGAGCCTGGCATCAGATTGGAATAGACTGAGTTCAAAGTCTGACTGTGTCAGTGACCTTTGACATGTACCTTAACCTCTTTATACTCTAGTTTTCTCCTTTGTAAAACATCGATACTATTTCCTAGGGAACCCATAAACATTAAATTAGATAAAGTATGCAAAATTCCTAGCATGTTGCAAGCACTTAGGAAATATTTACTGTGGTTATGAATGTTATTACTCTGAATATTATCACTTGTAGTTTCAGAGAAGTTTTCTAGCATAAAAGAGGGATAAATTAAAGTAAGGGACGTATAATCTAAGAATTAATGTATCAATACACACATCCGTTTTTTGTACTTGTTATTTAGAAAATCTTATGGGATGAAATGTCTTTACTCTTTAATATCTTTTCTTGATTGTAAGAAAAATACATGGGTCCTGGTAGTAAAAAAGGACTATGCTGAAATAATAAATGGAAAAAAAGCTGCTTGAAAATGGTACTACATGGAAAAACAAAAAGTTTAAAAGTTAAATGAGGTAAAAGTACCTTCATTTTTGTGCTCCTTCAATATGGAATTTGCTCCACTTTGAACGCTACAATCTCTTATATAGTGACTTTCAGAATCCTAAGGATTTTTCTAAAAACTCTATTAGTCTAAGGAGTAGTGGGGGGGGTACAGAACTTTTTGAGTTAATGTCAAATTGTTCATGCTCTAAAGGCAGAAGCAATTGGACCATTTCTATAAATCTAGCAAAAATGGCCTTGGGAAATAAACATTCCTTTTTTTTTTTGAAGATTAAAGTTTAACTTCTCAGCATATTCACTTAGTGAAGCAAGAGGATTAGAGATCAAGTGTTATACAACCAATGTTACTATCTATACAACTAATTTTATTCACCAATACTCATATGGACATTGGGGCCACCACTTTTGAGATCACTGAGAGTCAAATATTTTTAGATCAAATGTACTGCAACAAAAATGTCTGCATAACTGAAGATCATCGTAGCCAAGTAATGGCACTTTTACTACAGCACCACTGTGAGGAACTACAAGTCATAAAGGCATTGGATTTGTCTTGGAGTTTGTGGTAATGGATTGAGCTACATTGTAGTGGCATAATTTAAGGAAAAACAGTGGAAGAGCAACAATGAAATAGTCAAGTGAGAGATGGAGGCTGCTGTTTTCTTGGCAAGAAAAGAGGAAATGTCTGTCTTCATTTAGAAGAATTCCATGGCCCTGGTACTTAATCAGTGTCATTCAGGTACAAATTCCACAAATATGAGTAAGAGATTTTGAAAACATGGCATTGTGTCACTAAAATCACAATGGTGTTAGAGTGTATGCTGTTGGCTATAGCCTAGCAATTTCAGAAATCAATCGTTTTGAGTGTTTTTTGAGACATGCATAACATAGCTTTAGGGCAACACACTTCTGAAATCAAGTGTATTCATCAAGAGAATAAAAAATAGATTCAAATAGGAGACAAGGGAGCAAGTTAGCAACATGAAAACATTATACAGTCTACTTGAAAAATGACTGTAGTCAACCACCACTGGTGGTAATTTAGGAGAGGCAGAGGAAAGGAAAGTCCAACTGTGAGGGTAGAATTGAATATATCTGCTATGATAATATAAAGGTTTTTTTGATAACCGAGAGGAAGTATGTTCACATCATCAAATCTGATACTAACTTAAGGAGTTTCTCATTTCTTGGCATCTTTCTGATAACTTTTCAATTCTTGGCTGTTGGCCCAAACAGGTGGCTAACAGCCTAGAGAATGTCACACAATAGTCAACAGTTCTTAATTAACAGATGCCCTCTGAGGATATTCAGTCTCTTGCCACCATGTCAATTAAAAGTACCAAGATGAGTTGAGTGTGTAAAGCATAAATGCTGAGCTTTGGGGGCTTAAGCTATTTTCCTAAAATGCTAGGTCTACTTTTTTGGCAGAAAAATCCTCCTTCAATTCTTGGTGTGCATCTTTTTTTTGTTTATTTAGCACAACCTATTCATAATTAATAGACATTGTATCCATATCAGTAAGCTTTCATGAGCAAGCCTTTTTGAATAAGAGAGAGAATGAATAATGCGCTCTACACCCTTGCTATTCAAAGTGTGTTTGCAGATTAGTCCTTTAGCATCACCTGGGACCAAATAAGAAAGGCAAATCTCAGGCCCAATGTCAGACCTTTTGAATCAGCATTTTCCAAGATTTCCTATGCTTATGCATATTAATTTGAGAAGCACTTCTCTAATATCAATAAGGCTTTTCTAGGTCTTATTTAATATGTATAAAATATGTCTATACTCTACTGGTTTATTTAAAGTGTTCAGAGTATGTCTTAATGTTTAGAAACTTAAGTATTGATAAAGATAAAAAAAGGGTGTCAATCTTATAAGTGGGGCTGCTTACTCAGCTAAATTCAAGGTCACGGGGGAGACCAAATTTCCCACTTTTTCCCCCTCAAATATTTTCCTAGCCAGTATTTTCAACAAGTTTCTCACTTGTCTTGAGATACTTATATTTACAAAGCAGACAATACTATTAAGAAATTATTTCCAAAGTATATTTAGTAGTCAAACTGTTCTCAGCACTTCACTTTGAAGAATAAGATTTTAAATAACTTAATTCTTTCTCAGATAGATTATTTTTGGGATACATATTCTATTAAGCATGGAAACAATTGCTTGGCATATGTTCCTCTTTGTAGTACCCATTAACTACTTGAAGAGTGAGAAATCCATCAGTAAAAGAATTATATATTGTTCAGCCAAACATTAACCAATTCACATATCTCACCACAATATCCATAGAAATCCTATGGAAATCAAACAGAAATACTCAGATATATGTTATATGGATTATTGTGAATGAAACATGAAAGTGAGTTTCGATGAGAGAAAGGGCAATCGTCACTGGGGCAGAGGGAAGGTGTTTGCTTTGATGGAGAGTATGAACAGAGACAGTGAAGGTTAGTTTACTCTTTAATAGTGGAATCTAGAGTCAGAGGTCTGGTCTGGCTTTGCAGCATAAAATGGATAGTAGGATAGGTGAATCAATATATGGTGTGTCTGTGTGTGCATGCATGCGCGCATGTGTGTGTGTGTGTATTTCTTGTTAATGAAGATAGATGGACAGAGAGAAGCTAATCAGGGTACCTACTCCTTGGGTTTAGCGTTTTTTTTTTTTGATCCAGAAAAAAATTTCCTGTTCTTCACAATGTCTATGAGGTCTTAATTTGGCACAGGAGAAGGATGTCCTGAGAAGAGCCATTTACTTAATGAGACTGTGTTGGGAATTACGGAAATAAAACTATGTATGTTGAAATGTAATGTGGCCACCTAAAGTGAAGCAGTGGAAAGAGTTATTAGCCTTTCCTGGTTTGCATTGTGTGTCAACCATGTCTGAGTGGCATTGGACACTTTCCCTGAATGCTAATTCTTTCATAAGTAAAATGCAGAATTTTTTTTTAGCAATTGTTTATTTTTTGCAGAGAAGAATTGGGGTGAAGGCCAGAGGTATGGGGGGTGAGATTTACCAGAGACAGATTGGGGAACAAAACAGGTGGATTTACTGAAATACACTGTTGAAGGGAACAGCAGGCAAGACAGGAAAGGTCTGCTGCACCATATGTGAGTTAGCTTCCTGACCAGGGATTGAACTTAGGCTGTACTGATGGTAGCGCTAAAACATTACCCCAAGGCCACCAGGGAGACCCAATGCAAAAAATTTTACAGAGATCCTAAAAGCGGTGTCTGAAATATGTCAGGTCCTTGTAGAATGGTAGAATCATGTTTTGTTCAAGCACTTACTAGAAATCTCTATTAGGAGCTATACTGGGGCTGTGCTGGGTTCTGCTTTGGTTAGTACAGGGGGAATTAGAGTTGATGTTGGAAATGGCTTATGTGTCTCAGTCACACACATCTGAATCTCTTACAATTTACTATAAGTTATTAGGAAAAAATTATACCTAACAGGGGCCTCCCTGGTAGCACAGGGGTTAAAGTCTTAGCACTATCAGGCTAGTGCCAACCACTCCCAGCGAGGGAGTTAACCCACATGGTGCAGCAGACCTCTCCTGTCTTGTCCACTGCTCCCTTCAGCAGTGTGTTTCAGTAGGTCTGCCTGTCTTGCTCTCCACTCTGTCTATGGTGAATCCTCTTACCTGCCTGGCCTACCTCGTTCTTGTATGCATGTCTGTATAAACAAATAAAACTAAATCTTTAAAAAAATTGCACCCAACAGAGAGAGTTTTTATCTCATGTCAGATGAATAGTTAAAGGAAATATTTATACATTTCTTTTTTTGATCAGAAATGAACAATTAAAAATCATGTTAGGGTTTAAAGCAGTATATTCATTTGCTAAATCTAAATGATTTCCAGCCCTTTTATTCCTATATGCTTTTTTTTTAAAGATTATTTATACAAGCACTGGGGTACAGGCCAGAGGTGTGGGAGGGTGAGAGAATCAACCAGAGGCAGAGCAGGGAGCAGAACAGGCAGAAGGACCGAAATACACTGCTAAGGGGAGCAGCGGGTGGCAGGAGAGGTCTGTGCGCCATGTGGCAATCTCCCTGGACAGCCGGGAATCGAACAGTTGCCACGGAGGCTGCGGACAGCTTCACAGCGCTGTGCTCAACCCGCTGTGCCACCAGGGAGGCCCAATCTATATGCTTTCTTTTTTTTTTTTTTTTTTTTTTTTTTTTTTTTTTTTTTTTTTTAATAGAGGCATGCTTTATTTATTTGTTTGCTGGTTTGTTTGTTTTGTTTATACATGCACTGGGTACAGTCAGAAGCGCGGGAGGGTGAGAGAATTCACCAGAGCCAGAGCGGAGAGCAGAGCAGGCAGAAGGACCGAAGTACACTGCTGAGGGGAGCAGCGGGCGGCAGGAGAGGTCTGCGCGCCATGTGGGACCCTCCTCAGGCGGCCGGGGAGCAGCCGGGGATCGAACCGGCGCCGCAGAGGCCGTGCGCAGCTTCGCAACCCAGCGCTCAACCGCTGCGCCACCAGGGAGGCCCCACTATATGCTTTCTTAACTGAGAATTAAGTTAAAAATAAATTCAACAGAAATAAATACTATTTTTTATTTCTTAAAGCCTATCTGTTAAATGTCCCTTTGTCTTAAAAAGTCATTCTTTTCCCTAATAGTTTTTGACTATCTTTTCAAAGATATTTTACACAAATATCATCATTGTATGTATGTATACATTCTTAACACAAAGGTAGTATACTACATATACTGTCCTGCTGTACATTTGCTAGTATTTATTAAATATCTTAGACAACTGCTGCTTTTTAAAATCAACTATATTTCATTGTATGTCCATACTATAATTTACTTTAGTAAACATTCAGTTGCTTTCAATACTTTACTACTATTAAGAGTGTTATAATAAACATCCTAAAAATATTTTTCAATTTGCAAATATACAACTGTAGCTGAAGAATAAATTTTTTGAGGTAGAATTGCTAGGAGCCCATTGTGCATTTTTATACTTGGTAGTTATTGCCAAATTGCTTTTGGAAGCAATCTGTCCATTCTACTAGCAATGCATGAAGACCTTTTTCCTATAATGAATGAGATTTGGCTTGTATTTAAGGTGTTTCAAATTTATACTTTTTCTTCTGTGAACTGTCTAGTCATGCCTTCGCTTATTTTTTCTTCTGATGTTCATTGTTTTTTGAAATTCATGGCATGATTTTATATATTAAGGAAATTGTTTATCAAAGTAACATTGATTTACAACACTATATATGTTTCAAGGGTATAGGTGCACACCTTTTCAAATAAATGTTCTCACACCTCACCCACCGCCAAAGTACCAATAATCTTCTACTGTAGTCCACTGAGACCCTCCTTCTTTTTGCTTTCACCTTTTCTCTCTGTTAACTTGAGTTCTGCTGTTAGATTTGAGGGTTGGTTTGTTTTGTATTGTTTTTTTCTGTCCCTTTGTGATGTTTTGTTTAATATTTTATATTGCACATGAGTGAAATCATCCAGTACTGTTTTTTCCCCTCTGGCATATTTTGAATTAGCACAATTTCTGTAATGTAACTTATAAATAGGTCTTTTATAGTTTTACTTTTGCTTTGTGATTTCCTTTTATTTTTATGTAGTCATTGATCTAGCTTTTATTTCACATCTAGGAAGGTTTACTCTCTCTTGATTTTTTCCCAGCACTTTTACAGAATGTTTTAAATGTAAATAACAGAAAGTAATACAGGCAACTTGTTATACAGGTGGAGGAAATAGGGATACCAAATAGGGAATAGTGAGACAACCCAGAAATTAGCAATCATAGGGAGCTGATACATTTCTTACTGCCATCATGAGAAATCAAGGAGTTAAATTATCGGTGTCCAGAAATCAGTGCTTCCATTCAGAGATTGCTATTTGTAGGTATGTCCAGTGGAAATACATCATGTAGGAAGTGGCTGTCCCTCAGGATTAGTAGGGGAGAGGGGGATAGAGGGAGAGGGAGAGGAGAGAGAAATCCTGGATTTTCCCCACTTCCCTGCTAAGCTCTGCTAGTGCTTCTCATTGGCTGAACTCAGTAGTTCAGTGATATTAGAGAATCATTGAACATAAGATATTAGAGAATGTAGTTCAATGCCCTGTGGATAAGGGAAAAGCCAAGTCTGTGGAGTTTTGGATATGAGAGCAAATACACATTCTCCATCATACCTATTTTTCCCATTATTTGCCTATCTCTTTGTGTGTCAGAACTGAACTTTTGGTTTTGCTGTAACTTTAGAAAACATTTTTCCATCTGAGAAGACTTACTATTCCTCATTACCTTTCTCAATATTGAATTTGCATGACTTCTGACTATCATTCATGATTTTCTGGAACATAGTTTATATTGCCTCATCTATAAATTTGTAACTTTTGCACACCTTCTCAAAAATAAAAAGAATATCTTTTTTTTTAAGATTTTATTTATTCATTTATACAAGCACTGGGTACAGTCAGAAGTGCGGGAGGGTGAGAGAATTCACCAGAGACAGTGCGGGGAACAGAACAGGCAGACTGATGAAATACACTGCTGAGGGGAGCAGCGGGTGGCAGGAGAGGTCTGCGCGCCATGTGAGACCCTCGCCGGTGGCCAGTGATCAAACCAGCGCTGCAGAGGCTGCAGGCAGCTTTGCAGCCCGGTGCTCAACCGCTGCACCACCAGGGGTGGCCCTAAAAAGAATATCTTGAGGCATTATCCTTATTATAATTTTTTTTTGGAAATGCATAGTAGCAACCAAATGTTCCTTGAAATGATATTCAAAATCCTTTGTGTTATATTAAATTTGCATTGAGATAGAAGTCTGGAATGCTGCAAGTTATTTATACAAAGAAAAGACATAAGTTACATGTTTTCTGTCTTGTTTAAAGTAATTGGCTCATCCACCTTGAATACCTGCTTGTATTGCCAAGGTTAGATCTGAGAACATGTATTCTCTCTCTGGGTACCTATTAATTTCCATGTATCCATGCATTCTATTGTTATTTTTTAAAATAAATAACCACAATCAAAAACTGCATTTAGATTATAGGGAGATAAGAATGGGAAATTATAAAGCAATAAAGTAGCCTGAAGAAACAGTATCCTTACAAATTTTAATTATCTTATTTATTTATCTTATTTAAAGTCAATAATAAGCTACCAAAAGAACGTCAAGGTGTGGGAAGGTAAGTAAGATGAGTTTGGCTGTCATGTTTTTTACTCATGCCCACAGCCAATGCATTGACAAGTCTGAATGGGACCACCCATTGTCATCTCCACAGTTACAGACCATCTAAGGTCACATCATTAACCATCTGGACCCTGGGCATAATCCTCTGCCTTCTTCCAACTACTCTTTTCCTTCCATATTCTGTTCTTCTAGAACTTCCTCCATGCAATGGCCAAAGAAATTCTTTTGTTTTTGTTGATTTCTCTGGTTTTATTGAGGTCAAATTGACAAATAAGAATGATATATTCTTAAGGTATACAATTTGATGATTAGTATATTGTATTCATTGTGAAATGATCACTGCGACACAGACACAACCAAATTAACATATGCACCACCTCACATAGTTGCCCATTTCTCTCTCTCTCTCTTCCCTTCTCTCTCCTTCCCCACTTTTCTCTTTCCTTCCTTCCAACCTTCCTTCCTTCCTCCCTCCCTTCTCCCTTCCCTCCTTCCCTCCCTCTCTCCCTCTCTCCCTCCCTCCCTCCCTCCCACCCTCCACATTTAAGATCTTAGAAAATTTCATTTATGCAATACACTGTTGTCACTATTGTTAATTATAGTCATTCTTCTGTTGGTAAGAATTCCAGAATTTTTCAACTGGTGTAACTGAAACTGTACCATTTGACCAGCATCTCCCTATTTTCTCTTCCTCCTTGCTCCTAGCAACCAACATTCTATTCTCTGTTTTTATGAAGCTGATTATTTTAGATTCTGTAGTTAAGTGAGCTCATACAGTGTTTGTATTTCAGTGTCCAGTTTATTTCACTTACCATGTCTACAGATGATAAAAAAATAAATGAAGATTAAAACAGCCCCTGCTCTTAAGAGTCTAAGCTCTTAGTTGCTTACCATTTGGAAGAAAGGATAAAACAAGCACAGTGATAATGATAATATGTGTCTTAAGACTCATAATTTCAGGGTTTGGGTAGGGGTTATGAATGATGGATATAACAGATCTGTCTCCTACTGTAAGCAACAGTATTTTAACAGTTTTCACATTGTTAACACTAGGTTTGTGACCAGGGAATTGTGGAAGCTTGATGAAGGAATTTGAATTTGAGTTGAACCTGAAAAATGGGAAAGAAAATACACTACTTTATTTATAGATTTCTTAATTTTGTCATGGAATTTACTAAGTGAATAAAATAAATCTTGTGATTTGAAGAAGTATGCTTGCTGAATATTATTGGACTACTGGTAATCTTAAGTATTTTTTAAGGAAATGAAAACTACAGTGTCTAGAGTAGGATGGTCTTTGGATAAGTAAACTGACCTCTCTTCAGGCTTTCTTTCCTTGCTTGTAAAATATCTAATTTGTATGATTATTGCAAATGTTAATTGGAAGGAATTATGAGAAGTATCTGACAGATAGGTGATAACTTAAAAGCACCTTTATTTTTACTTTTATATAACCAGATGAACTGTATATTACAGTGAGTTGACAGAATTGTGTGTGGACAAAGAAAAGAAAATTCTGTTTTTTGCTCTGATGGAAAATGTCTCCTTGGCCATGCCAGTGCTGCCTTGATAATTGGAATTAGTAGGCTAATAATTTTGCTTTACTGTAAAGAATAAACAAAGGAACATTGGAAAAATTCAAGAGCCAAAGAATGAGCTCCTATCATGTCAACAAGTTGCAGCAAAAATGAGCTTGAGATAATTGCCTGACCATGCCCCGTTTCTGTAAGGTACTATTAAAATAAGAGCTTCAAGTAAACTTTGGTCCTTATAGCTTCCCAAACACAGAAAGCTCTGACTGAATTAGCTCTCTGTCAGATCAAGGTGATTACTTTGATGTTATGGGCTATGTTCTCTACCTTCACCAATTAGTTACAATTACTAGAATCGGATCTCCCTTTTTTTAACCAAAAATGTTAGAAATTAATTAGATGTCTCCTTTATAAAGAAGAAATAATTATATATAGCACATATATAAATGTATGTAAATAATAATATGTAAATAATTATATATTCTTTGTGGTACATGTACCTCACCTACATAAACTATGGCCAACACTGAGAACAAGGAAGGGTAAGTCACTCAGACAAATCTGATATTGGTCTTCCCAACCTGTATCCTCAGTTATACTTTGAATAGCCACTTTAATATGGTTCTCTTTTCCTAAACTTTAAGTACACTTCCTAGTAGTGATTATGTCAGTCACCATGCAGAATGGTTAAAAATGTGTACTGTGTAATCAGTACACATGGCCTTTGTTTGAATTCTGGTTCTGTCACCTCTTTTGCTTTGTGGTCTTGAGTAATTAACTGGCATTATTTTGCTTCACTTCATCTTTCAATTTGGAGTTATAATATATCCTATCTCGGAGCACTGTTGTGGAGATTACATCAAATATTCATGTAAAGTAGTGGCATGTAGTAGGTGCTCAGCAAATAGGTAATAATAACTGATGGGTATTATGATGACTATTTTTAAACATACAAGCTATTGTTAAATTGATTATCTGTAGCATAATTGTCATTGATTATCTGTAGCATCCTTAAGTTTGCCAGGTAAGCAGAGTCACTGCAGAATTCTGGAAGAGGAACTTTTTTTGATTATTGCACTATTTTCATAGTATATGAAGCATAAGCAAGGCAAACTACTTTTTGATAGATTATTCTTAAATGAAAAAGCCTAATTAATTACTTATATAGGACTGATATGCTATTTTTAAAGTATTTGCCATTTTATATTCTCATTTTATTTTTATTTTATTATTTTTAAGAATTTTATTTATACAATAGCAGGGGTACAGGCCAGAGGCACAGAAGGGTGAGAGGATTCACCAGAGACAGAGTGGGGAGAAGAACAGGTAGACAGACCAAAAGCACTGCTGAGGGTAGCAGCAGGTGCTACAGGAGAGGTTTGCCACGCTATGTGGGACTCTCTTTGGCTGGCTGGGAATTGAACCTGCACTGCAGAGGCTGTGGACAGCTTCACAGCTTGGCGTCCAAACCACTGTACCACTGGGGAGGCCCTATTTATTTATTTTTAAAATATTTATTTATTTATGCATACAAGAACTAGGGTGTAAGCCAGAGGTGTAGGGGGTGAGAGGATTCACCAGAGAGAGTGGGGAGCAGAACAGGCAGATCTACTGAAATGTACTGCTGAGGGGAGCAGCAGGTGAGACAGGAGAGGTCTGCTATGCCATGTGGGTAGCTCCCTGGCTAGTGAACTCATGCTGTAGTGGCTAGCAGTAGCTTGATAGTACTGTCTTTAACCCCTGCACCACCAGGGAGGCCCATATTCTCATTTTATTTGAACATGTTGATTGTGTAGGCTTTTGACTTGACTTGTAAGTGTTTTTGTGATTCATTATTTCTGATTTTAAAAAATGTTGAGACAGGTGAACTTCAGCTAGAGATGGAAGCTGAGTTCCCTGATTTCATAACAACAAAAGAAAAGATGAATGCAGAGGAGAAACAATCTTGTTATAAGAGTATTTCTCCAGGTGTCTTAAGGAATTAAAGTTAGAATTTTGCTATTCAGGCAGAAATAAAGAGATACAACTTGGGAAATAGAGAGATTGTTGCCCATAAGAATTTCTTGCTTGACTATTTCCTCTTAAATCTCATTATATAAGTTGACTACTTGCTCTTCCTAAACTCAAATTCATGTCCTAAGTGAACAATTGTAGTGAAATATTTACATGTAAAATTCCTCTGGAATAAAACATTTTATTTATATGTCTTTATAATTATTTTATTGAGTAGTTAAATACTATATAGTTTGAAAACTTTGGAACTGAAACTTACATTCCTGAAGTATGCATGAAAAAATATTTGGCAACCTCAATAAGTAATATGATTTGTTAGCTCAGTTTCCTTAAGTTTGCCAGGTAAGCAGAAACAGTCACTGCAGGATTCTGGAAGAAGAACTTTTTATGATTATTGCACTAACTTCATAGTGCAGCCTTCATATTTAAATGCAATATGTCAAGATTCTGCTTGTTTGCTTAAGGAAGGAAAGAACTGCATTGCTCATGCAAAAACTCAAATAGGCTCTTTGCTTACCTTACACAGAAAGAATGGATGAGGAGGGAAAGATTGTCATTTTTCTAGAGAATGCATTCGCATGGATTATTTGAGATTAGATGGATAAAATTATATGGTTAAATCTACACTAAAAATCATGAGAGTACAATGGTTTTACTTTCATATTTCTGAATAAGTAGCTTGATTGATTCAGTCATTGAATTAAAGAATCTTGAGTCTTGGCTCCAAATGATTCTTTAATCATCTCTTTGCTAGGCAATTACATTCTGCAATTAGGAATAAAATAGCATTTCGACAAAGAATATCATGTGCAAAAGCCTTAAGGCAAGAAATACTGAGGTTCTTTTGAAGAACTTTTAAAGACGTTTTAATGATCAGTCCAATACTAAGGAAATGTGATCATAATGTACATTCCATGACAGGATAAGGTTCTGAAGCATCGTATAATTTGAATATCCATGTTTCAGTGGTTAGTGTAATAGTTAAAAATGTAGACTCAAAAATCAGACTACCTAGTCTTATATCCCAGCTGTGTTGGGGACTGCAATGCTGGAGGGTCCATGTCTCTTGAGAGAATAATTTCAAGAAGCAATGAAATAAAGCCAACAACAAAGTTTATTAGGAACTGACAAGAAAGAACACTGCAAGAGGCATGGGTAGTCTCAGAAAAGCAGGAATGCTTTATTAAGCAGTAAAGCAGAAGGTTTTTTAAGGTCTTTTTTCTTTCCGGATGGGGAAGAGTCCTTCTTAATTATGCATACTTTGTTCCTCCCAATTCCCAGGCTATTATGGAATTCCTCCTTCTTCCCCTCTTTAAGTCTGAGTTGGGGAAACTGTAGTTAAAACATCTTAACAGGCCTCCCAGACCTGCCAGACCTTATCAGATCCTTGGAAGAAAGCAATAACCCCAGCTGAACTCTGTGATGTAGAAATACAGTTATATTCCTCTGGACGAATATGTGAGAACCCTGTCCTCTCCCTAACAAGCTGTGCCACCTATTTACTGTGTTAATTTGAGCATGTTACTCAACCAGGATATGCCTGCATTTTCTCATCTGTCAAAATCTGTCCAATTTTAACAGTATCTTTCATGGTGCATTGGGAGGGTTATATATGTTCATGTGAAAAATAGATTAGCAATTAGTGTTAAATGCGTATTATTATTACTATTATTATCGTGTTATTTTAGCTGCTTCTAACTGGAAAGAGGTATAAAATGTTAATGGTGTTTTTTGTACATTGCAAATTAAACTGAATTTTAATTGTATACAAAGTGGCTTTTAATTTCATACTTTTTATTATATCTAATTTATAAAAAAAATTACTATGAATTTTATACTATAGAATTGTACCTATATTAATAGATTGCTAAAAATAGGTTGTACGCATTGAAGTGAGTTAAGTAGCAGTCATTAAATTATAATTTCAATATGAAAGAAACATTTTGACTATTCCTTTGTAAGTGGTAATTCTGCTGTTTGCAACTCATTATGTAAATCATAAGTGTAAATATAAAAAGAGCACTTTTGTTGAGTAAAATATGCTCAAAATATATACAGGTAAATATAATCGCTTTTGTAATTGTAGAGAAGAGAATACATGTTTGTAAAAAACACCCATGTAGTAGGTGTATATCTAGCAATCATGCTCATTATTATTTTCCTAAGGATTTAGAAACTTTTGTCTACGCAAGAACCCGCACATGGCATTTATGGCTACCTTATTCAAAATTAGCAAAATTTGGAATCAACCAAGATGACTTTAAGTAGATGAATAGATAAATAAACTGTGGAACATCTGGACCATGGAATATTATTCAGCATTAAAAAGAAATAAGTGATCAAGTAGTGAAAAGATGTAGAGGAAACTTCAATGCTAATTGAAATTAACTGATAACATGGTCAGCAGACACATGGACCCCCAAGCCCTAGACGATACTCCTTAGTTTCACTCATCCTTTTCTCCTTGTCCTCCTAACCCATGTAGCTGATTCTATATGATTATTCTATCAATAAAAACAGCCAGGATGTTGCTCTCAAGCAGCATCCTGCGTTTTATAGCCTGCTTCATGGCTCCCGTTTCTTTATCATTGTGGTGCCCGATGCAGCAGTGATACAGCAGTGGAAGATACATGTCATTATACATTTATCCAAATCCACAGAATGTATATAACTGAGTAAACTCCATGTAAAGTAGTCCTTTGAGTGATTTTGGTGAGTCATTATAGATTTGTAAACTGTAACAAGTCTACCACTCCGGTAAGGTATGTTGATAATGGGGGAGACTATACATTTATTGGAGCAAGATCTATATGGCACATGTCTATACCACTCTTAATTGTTCTGTGAAAGCTAAACTGTTCTAAAAATAATGCATGGAAATTGGAATATCTAACGATTATTTCTTTAGGATATATGTTCTAACAATGGAATTGTTGAATAAGAATTTGTCCTAGCTGTAATAGAAACTAAGTTGCCCTAACAATGTAAATCCCAAAATACAATAGCTTGAATACAATTGAATTTTATTTTTCTCGTGAAACAGTCTAACCAGTAGGGCAGCTCTGTATTGTAAGATTCTAGACATGCAGGTTTACTCCTTCTTGTTCATGTTGCAATATTACTCTCCTCTTAGTGATCAAAACTATGCTACTGCTAAAATCTGCTTTCCAGACTAAAGAAAGAGAGTCAGAGAAAAGTGACTTGACTAATAAATTGGAACTGACCTGCAAGGTATATATCTAAATTTTGGTCTCTTTATCTTAAATTCAATGGAGTCAAATAGTCAACCTGATTGCAAGGAGACTGAAAATATTGAGTTCCAGCTGTGAAGCTGTGTGCCCAGCTTCAGCTCCTTCACTGTGAAAAGAACCAGAGATAGAAATTCAAATGTTAGTTAGCCATCTCACACACAGAAATTGTATAATTTTGTTTTTATGATTCTTGAAATATTCTTTAAATTGCTTCACGAAAGTTCATTAAGTTGCTTTAAAATATTGTAACCATATTAATATTTAATGTAGAAAATCAAAATGTCAACAAAATGAAATTCTTAATAAGATTAACATCAAAAGTTTGGGAAATAATACAACTGACTCCATAAATAAGCAGCTCAATGTATAGAAACAAAGGGTATGGGCACAATAGCAATCTGCATGTTGGTCATGACCATTTATTTATTTTTTTTTATTAATTTTTTTTTTTACAGAGGCATGTTTATTTATTTATTTGGTTTTTTTTTGTTTGTTTTGTTTATACATGCACTGGGTACAGTCAGAAGCGCGGGAGGGTGAGAGAATTCACCAGAGGCAGAGCGGGGAGCAGAGCAGGCAGAAGGACTGAAGTACACTGCTGAGGGGAGCAGTGGGCGGCAGGAGAGGTCTGCGCGCCATGCGGGACCCGCCTCCAGTGGCCGGGAAGCAGCTGGGGATCGAACCGGCGTCGCAGAGGCCACAGGCAGCTTCGCAACCCAGCGCTCAACCGCTGCGCCACCGGGGAGGCCCGGTCATGACCATTTATGATATCACTGCTTTAGTGAGTATGATATACATAAATTATGGAGCAGAAAGTCATCTTGTAAGTTGATTAAATGAAGTCAATTAAGATAACTTTTGTAACATTTTCTCTGTGGCATTTGTTATGTTGCTCTGAACATCATCTCCCCAAACATCCACTCAAAGCAATTCTCTATTAAGTAATTTGCAATTCACTCTAAATACAGTTATATTGCATTGAAAAAATCATTCATATTTCTTATGGATGCTGTTATTTTCACAAATATATATTGCTTAAAGCATCACTTGCTGGTATTTCTACTATTATATAGAAAAGTTTGCACATAGAAGATAATTAATTAATTGAAAACCCGAATTTGCAGAATGTATTGATTTTAGAGGACATCAAAATAAATAAACACATTAATGAAGTAATCAGAACCGCATTCTCTTTATTTCAATTCCAATCATAGACAAAGAAAGATATGCTATTCATTTTGACATTGGTTTCTGTCTTCTTTCTCTCAACATATTTTCTCTTCATATTCATTTTTAAAAGCTTTGCTTCAGGATAGTCTCATTGAACTGCAAAAATTCTGAGGGAGAAAAGCAACACATGCAGAATTTCAAATATAGCCTTTGCTCTTAAACATGAGGTGGTCAATCCACAGGCATTCACAGACCCTGCTCTCAGAGAGTTTGTACTGGAAACAATTAGAGGGAAGGAAATAGTCCTTGACCTCCAGGATCTTACACTTTAGTTGGTGAAGATAAAGTATACTCATGACACAATCATTTACTAAGCCTAAGTTTTAAAACAATATTAATTTATATCATTCCAACATTCAATTAATCATAAAGTTGTCTGTATTCTAATCTTTCACTGTCCAGTTCATTATAGTACCAAAAGTATTCCCACTTGTTCTGCTGACTCTTTGTCTTATATCCTTCAATCTCGGAAGGTTCTTTGAAATGTATATAACAAAACTTATAGATTGATAAATTGTTGTATGTGCATAAAATAAAACATAACTAAGGTGGTGATTCAGTCCATTTGCATATAGCTCATATCAGAATGAGCCAAAACAAAATGTTCCACCACCTCCTTTTCCCACATTCTTATGTGACATACTTATTCTATATCCTTCATGAAAGACTAGTATGTCCAGGTTTGAAATCCAATGATGTTATTTCCGTTCTCAGTTTAAAAACTGCCCTTCACTGTTCTTAGATAAAATCTGAACCTCCTTACACAGTTCTTGAATTGCTTGCTGTGATATCACCATGGTCTTGGGGTTTATTTTGAATCATCACTATCATGTCAAAAGCTGTCATTTTAAACTGCTGGTAGTTACCAATACCACTAACCTTCTCTTTCCCTTAGACTTTGTACATGCTGGTTCTTCTCTAAAAGTATGTACCCCTTTCTCTTTGCTTGAAAAGATTTTAAAGTTTATTAATTACTTTATGCCAGTCATGCTGGAGGTATTGATGATAACAACACATCAATATGATGTGATAAAGTTTTTGTCTTCCAAATACCCAGTTTTAAATGAGTTAGTTCTTGTCCTTTTCCATAAACCTGCTTAACCAATACATTTGTTACTAGCATCATTTTGGAAAATACTTGGCATAACCCCAAATTTTACCCCACGTCTGCTTTATAGTCAACAGGAGAAGTTCATTAAAGAGCATTGCAATTTGTTCTTAAAATGAAATTCCCAGTAGAAAGTAGAAAGAAATTGAGTTTACTTTCCAAAAGGGAAACAGGATGGAGAGAATATCGAAAGACTTATATGAGATAAAGATAACTGAATAGCTTGGCAAAGTGAAGGAAATCTGGTGTAGAAGATATGAGATCTGACAAATTTGTGAGTGATGGAAAGAGATTTGGAGAAATGAAGACTTGAATGACTAAACTTTGATCAAATGGGAGTATGCTAGTAGACTGACACACTTTAACAATATAATAGATGATTTATATGTAAGATATAAAATGAGTATTTTTTAATGGGCAGAAGAGCTTAAAAGAAACTTCTCTGAAGAGGAAATGCAAATGGCCAACAGGCATATGAAAAAATGTTCAACATCACTTGTCATCAGGGAAATGCAAATCAAAACTACCATGAGATACCATCTCACACCAGTGAGAATGGCACATATTAAAAAAACTAGCAACAACAAATTTGGCGAGGGTGTGGAGAAAAAGGAACTCTTCTGCACTGTTGGTGGGAGTGCAAACTGGTCCAACCACTGTGGAAAGCTGTGTGGAGATTTCTGGACCTACTAAACATAGAGCTTCCATATGACCCAGCAATTCCACTCCTAGGTATTTACCCAAAGGACACAGAAACATCAATTCCAAAGAACACCTGCACCCCTATGTTTATAGCAGCACTGTTTACAATAGCTAAGCTTTGGAAACAACCCAAATGCCCAAAAATAGATGACTGGATCAAGAAGATGTGGTACATATATACCATGGAATATTACTCAGCATTCAAAAAAGATAAACACATGCAATTTGCAGCAACATGGATGGCGCTGGAAGGGATCATGCTCAGCGAAATAAGCCAAAAAGAAAAAGAAAAATACCGGATGGTCTCACTCATAGCAGGAATCTAGAAAACTTAAATAAGGGACCAGGAAAATGAATAACTATAAGAAAGTGAAAATCAAAATCAACAAAAAACTATGAACCAGAGACACTTTTAGGGGGGCGGGGGCGGGAGGGGAGGGATTGGGGTCAGAATGGGGAGCTGCAATTGTATGGGGAATATAACAATAAAATTTATAAAAATAAATAAATAAATAAATAAATAAATAAATAAGAAAAAAAAAGAAAAAAAATAAAATAAAATAAAAAAAATAAAATGAGTATTTTTTAAACATCTATATGTATAGAAAAAGTGTGAAGTTTGAAATTATAGTGAAAATTTGAGAATACATTAAAATATCTCCAGCAATCTCCATCAATGACAGCACATTTCAGAGTCTAGTGATTTTAATCCTTTAAATTTTCGTAAATGCTCAAACATTGGGATGAATAAATTTGGCCTTTAATAGTTTTGCTTAAAAGTTTCAAAAATTATTACAATCCAGATCTTTATGAGATTTTTGTATTTTTAGCATGAAAAAATTTAAAAGTATTCTTTAGAAGTATTGTCTTTATATATTTGAAAGAAAATCTACACAGGATTATAACCTGATCTACATTTTCATTGAAAATATAATAAAATGGATTCTGAAAAAAAATGTACAGCAGAGAGAAGGGGATTTGGGGCTATGTAAAATGGGTGAAGGGAGTGAGCTGTATGTTGGTGATGGAAATTAGATTTTTGGTGGTGATCATAATGTACTTTGATATACTTTGACATAAATGTCAAAGTATAAAACTCATATTCCTGAAACTTTTGCAATATTACAAACCAAGGCTACCTCAATCTTTCAAAAAAGAAAGAAAATAGGATAAAAAAATATTCCTTTACTGAAGAGAAAGATTTGGGAAGGATTCAAGGAAAACCTTGTATGCATTAAAGATTGCTGAACACGTGTATTTGGATCTTTAAAATGTTTTTTTGAAAAAAGTGTTCCAAAATATAGTTTAAAAGATTTTTTTTAAAAGATTTTTTTAAAAAAGATTTATTTATTTATGCATACAAGAGCTGGGGTACAGGCCAGAGATCCGGGGGGTGAGACGCTCTACCAGAGAGAGTAGGGAATAGAACAGGTGGACTGACCAAAGTACGCTGCTGAGGGGAGCAGCTGGTGAGACAGGAGAGGTCTGCTGCTTCATGTGGGTTGCTCCCAGGCCGGCCAGGGATCAAATAATGCTGCAAAGGCTGCGGATTGCTTCATAGTGTGGTGCTTAACCCCTTGTGCCACCAGGGAAGCCCCAGCTCTATCATTTTCAAGAGAGGAGTACAAAGGCCACTATCATATTTACCAGCCAAAATTATTTAAAGTTCACTTTCCATTTGAGAGCTCATCCTAGCAGCCTCAAAGAAACCTGAAAGTTCTTAGAGGTTGACTAATAAGTGACAGATGATTGATTAAAGAGTAATCTCTGAGCATTAGCTGTACGCAGATCACCACTTTAAAAGAATATACAATTGTTGAAGTTGCTAGTAATAACTTTCTTTTAAGATTATTTAAATAGAAGCTCTTCCAGAATCCTGGAAATTTTTACTTTGAGACACATATTTTTAAATCAGTTCATTGAGAATCTGTCTAAAAAAAGGAAGTGTTGTCAAGGCAAAAAGAGTAGACATAAAAAAAATAGAGTGAATAGATAAAGAAGAGGAATGGGGAGGGGTAAAATAATAGAAACAAAAATAGGAGAAAAATGCAGATTTTAAGAGAGAAGATTTTAAGAAATCTTAGATTTTTTTTTCAATTTATGTTTATTGAGGTAAAGTGTTTTATATGGTATTTGGGCCCACCCAGAACACCTGTGTGGGAATATAGCCATTGGTGTTTTAACCAGCCTTCCAGGGGTGCTGATGTAAACTAAATTTGAGCACCATTATCACTTCTTGTTTATGTAACTATGTATTGAACATATTCAGCATATGACCTTCAAGAGTTCAAGACTCAAATTCAGGGCCTCCCCTGGTGATGCAGTGGTTGAGCGCTGGGCTGCGAAGCTGCCCACATCCTCTGCAGCACCAGTTCGATCCCCGGCCGCCGGCGAGGGTCCCACATGGCACGACAGACCTCTCCTGCTGCGCCCGCTGCTCCCCTCAGCAGCGTATTTTGTCGGTCTGCCTGTTCTGTTCCCTGCTCTGTCTCTGGTGAATTCTCTCACCCTCCCGTGCTTCTGACTGTACACAGTGCTTGTATAAATAACTAAATAAATCTTAAAAAAAAAAAGACTCAAATTCATATGATCTCTTAGTTCTATTTGCCTCTACATAGTCCTTTCTAATCACCCCCAGTTTTACCTGGATTCTGCTGTCTGGGAGGAACTCCTTTAGTGTTCTGAGATCACCTTTTTTTGTTCCTTCTCCTTCTTGACCAGATTTGAAGTAATGCTCAACCTATCTCATAGTTTTACAGCGATAACCCTCTCCTTCCCATTCATGTCATTTCAGGGACCTGAATGTTGCTTTATGGTATCAAAAATACCTTAAATGAATTTTTAAAATTGATTTTATCCAAGCTTGTGATTTTTTTTTTTTTAAGATTTCTTTTATTTATTTGTGCATTCAAGAACTGGGGTGTAGGTCAGAGGTGTGGGGGTGAGAGGATTCATCAGAGACAGAGTGGGGAGTAGAAAAGGCAGATTGACTGAAATACACTGCTGAGGGGAGCAGTGGGTGAGATAGGAGAGGTCTGCTGTGCCATGTGTGGGTTAACTCCTTGGCCAGGGATTGAACTCGTGCTGTAGTGGCTGTGGATAGCTTCATAGTGCTGAGACTTCACCCCTGTGCCACTAGGGAGGCTCCAAAGCTTGTGGTTTCTTATGCGAGGGAAATTCTTCAATAATTTTTTATGAAGTCTGATTAAATATTTGATTTATAGGCTTCTAAGCTCATCTATATACTATTGTGCCAGTATCTATACCCAAAATTCTTTCCTGACCATAATTCATAAGACTTTTTTTCTTTTATTAACCTCTTCACATACTTTTTTGTTTCCTGGAATAATCACTGCTTTGAAACATTCAAGTTTAGTAAAAGAGAAATTTATTAAAGATTTTATTCAGTGCCAAACTGAGGATGCATCCTGGGAAGACCAATACCAGATTTGTCTGAGTGGCAGGTCCCTGCCCTCAGATTTTTTGGCCTTGGTTTATATAGGTAAGATGCATGCACAGAGTGAATATATAATTATCTTTTTCTTAACAAAGGAAAGAAAACATCTGTTGTGTTGTTGCTCAAACAACAGAAAAAATAAGTCACAACTTTTCCAGCAACCCAGTAATTAATTTCTAGCATTTTTAGCTAACCAAAGGAGGTTGGTTTCTAACAAACTTACTTAACTGATAAAGGAGACACTCTGTCCTTACCCACCACCTTTAAACACAATCCCTTGATCTTATAGAGTTAATGTAGTCAGAGTTATCTACATTTGGGAAGTTGTAAAGGTCAAAGGCTTTTTGAATCTCTTGTCCTGTAAGTGCCCCTGCAGAAGTGAGGGTGCAGTCAGGCAGTTTTCTCTTGCTCGTTTTACCTGCAAATCACATTCAGGGCATGAGCTTTCTTTTGGAGCCTTTGAAGACATTTCCTTTGTTTTCCATCACAGGGTTCCTCACATTGCATAAACCATTGTTCCCCTGACTCCAGCCTCTTTAGGCATCCCTGCCAGGATGCAAGTAGACTTTTTCCCACAGAGCCAAAGCTAGAATTTTTTTTTTTTTTTGGAAAACCTCTCTCTCTCTGTCTCTTATGGTGGTGACAAAATGTGTTTAATTAGAGAACCATTGGTCTGAATTTTGCTGCAGAGCTGAATCTGATGTGACTTTGTTGCTTGAAACTTTTCTTAGCATTATTTCATTTGGCTGAAGTCTAAAAGAAGTTGGTTTTTCAACTTGGTAAGATCTCAGAATTCTGAACTCTATTCTCTCTCTCCCTCCCTCCTTCCTCTCAGTAACTTTCCTCTTCCCTCTCACTGTCTCTCCTCCTCCCTTCCCTGAGGTTATCTATTCCTCCAGTATGCTAAACATAGCAAAAATCACCACTAAAAACTTATATCTTGGTTTTCAACCTCTTCCCCTAGAGTTACAAGCACATTAACTGTGTTAATGCAGGTGGCATTTTAGTCAAATGTTTTATCACATCGTAGTAGGGTCCTCCAGGTTTGCTATTTCCCATAGCAAGATTCTTGCCAATAGCCAGCTATCCATGAAGTCAATACAACCACTACATCCCAAGGAACAAATTTCTGCATGAATTAAAGTAATGTGATTTTATATAAAAATAATTCCAAATTTTCAGTGACTTTATTTAAAAGAACTTTATTTTTGATTGCATAGCAGTTCAAAGACAGTACTCACAAGGTGTTCAGAGACAAAGGGTCCTTTCACCTTATGGCTTCACCTTAAGAATGTGAATCTCCAGAATGTGAGTCTTGTCCATTTGGTCAGTGAGTGGAGAAAAGGAGCAGAAAATGACATCAATGTGTCTATGGTCTAGCTTGGGAATAGTGTTCTTCATTTCTGCCTTCCTTCCATTGACCAGAACTCAGTTAAATGGTTGCACCTGAACTTCAGGGGACACTGAGAAAGATCTTTAACCTGTGTGATCTGTTGTCAAAGGGGAAAAGTTTTGTTTTGTGATGAAATATCTTTCAGGCTTTGCCACATGACAGAGTGAAATGATATGTAATAGTACAAGGAAGTATGCAAGAACATTGAGGAGGATAAAACTGTAGAGACATGAATAGAAGGTTTAAGAAGAAGGAAAAGGAAGATAGCAACAAGAATTAGTCATTTAATGTTTAGAACTATAATTAAAAAATATTGCATTCCCCCCTTTATAAATTAAAAGCTGTGGTTTCAAGAGTCTAATAACTTAGCTAAATTGACACAGACAAGAATGATTATTCTTGTATTCAAATCCAAAGACATCTAAAAAAAAAAAAAGCCCATGGTCTTTTCACGAGAAAGTAGATACACACATACACACATTAACACCCAATAACTATTAAATCCCATGAAACCAAATGATATTTGAAGAGCCTCATTATTTTACCTGCGGTTTTCTTTATGAGAGATATAGTAAGGGTAGCATGTTTAATAGCTGTTAATAATTTGATTAAGAAAATATGCTCAATTAATTTAAGTTAAATGTACATTGGTGACAGTACATTTCAAATAAGCAAGATTTTCATTAAGCATGTAAAATAGCAAAATCTCTTCAAAATGGAGAAATTTATCCTTTGGATCTACATGCCTAAATGTTATTACATTGTGCACAAAGTAAAATACGGTGTTTTAATTACTATCATTTTTCTCCCACAACAATATTTTCAAATGACATAAATTCCACAGACAAATTCCACAGATATCCCATAGCTTGAAAAAGTCAGCATCAAACTGATGGCTTTTGTTAAAAAGATAAACATGTAAAAATATAAATTTTTAGTTTTTATTATTATTCTGGAACAAAAATGTATTTTCTTCATTTAGTCAAAGAACCATTAATCACAGAAAATTCTAGCCAAAATCTTCATCTGGGAGCCATGGGATGTCTGGATGTGCAAAATTTTTTTTTTGGTTCTTTAAAGAATGTAAATGTTCTTAAACCACCATGGAAACAAAACAAACAGCATTTGTGTATATTTTGTCCTAATTAAACTTTTAAGCACCTTAACAGGGCATTTATTTTGCAAACAAAAGTACAGACTTGTATATTTTCTACATACGATGGTCTTTGGAGAGGAACTCATCACTCAGATGTAGCCTACAGATACAACAGAAACTGTTCATTACTCTTCTCGTTCTGAGAAACAGAACTTTACTGTAGTGTGAAATAGTCTACCTTCTTTATATGCATAGATCTGCAAGTATCCAAAAGTTTCTGTTTTGATTTTGATACATTGAACTGTTAAAAAATAAACCAAATCATAATATTCTGAAATATTTTGTATTTGAACAGAAATTCATTTGAATTGGACAGTACCAAGCAGTAGTGGTGAGATGTGACCCACCAATTGGTGCTCAAGGAGAGACTTACATAGAGAAATGTGGAGACAAAATAAAGAAATTATTGATTAGCTATAGTTGAAAGCCTGTTTGGTTATTTGTGACTGATTGTCCTTAGCATTTTGCTTTCATAACCTTGAGACATTTATAGACTTAGATCTGGTGTTCTTATATAGGCCACCATGGCAGTACAGATACAGCAGTCTAATGACCTCCTTATTTAATTAATTTGATAGTGTTTAGGATAATTTAAAGGGACCTCAGAGACTTTCTAGTTCACTCTCTTTATTATGCAGAGGAGGAAATAAAGAAAATCTCAGAGAATTAGGTGACTTTCCCAAGACTAATCCACTTTTTAAAATGAGATTCGGTGGTTCTAATTTCCTGATATTTTTCTCTTATTCTTGCTGATTATTTAATATCGTCTTCTTAAACAGGTAAATTAGATATTTGGAAATTGTTTCTCTACTTATGCTTGGTTCTTCATTGAAAGTAAATTCAAGGTACTATAGTCACAAATAACCAACCAGACTTTAAACTATAGGTAACAGTAGGCCTGAGCAGTTCAAATCTATGTTGTTCAAGGATCACTGCATTGCAGATAATTTGGGTTATGATATTTTCTAAAGCTTTGGAATTGTATTCAGTAATAAATATTTTGTAGTCACACACACACACACTCTAGTTATGGCTGCATTCTTTATTAGACTGTCTTAATCTGCTTCAAATGATGTAACAAAATACCATAGATTATGTGACTTAAACAAGAGTTATTTATTTCTTACTGTTTTGGAGGCTGGGAAGCCCAAGATTAAGGTGCTGACAAGATTTGGCTGATGGTGACGAGACTCTTTTTGATCTTAAAATAGTTAGCTTTTTTCCCCTTGGACTTTAGAAGAATGGCCTTTGCTGAATCCTCAGATGGGTTGTGGGTGGGGGTGGGAGATGAGAAAGGAGAGAGAGAGAGAATACACTAGTGCTCTGGCATTTCTTCCCCTTGTTATAAGGTATTAACCGCATCTTGGGATCCCGGCTTCATGATCTCACCTAAAGCTATCTATCTCTCTAAAACCCCATCTCCAAATACTATCATGTTGGGGTTTAGGGCTTCAACATAGGAATTTCAGTATATAACAATAACTATTTTATTTAAAATCACCTAAGTCCCCACTTTACATTTGAGGTAACTCTAACCTATAGTTGGAAAATTGTTTTAACTTTTCATGCTGAACTTAGTATTCATCACTACTAATTTTTTTTTAAGATTGATTTATTTATGCAATAAGAACTGGGGTACAGGCCAGAGATGGAGGGTGAGAGGATTCACCAGAGACAGAGTGGTAACAGAACAGGCAGACTGACTGAAATACACTGCTGAGGGGAGCAGTGGGCAAGTCTGGTGAGGTCTGCTGCGCCATGTGGGTAACTCCCTGGCTGGCTGGGCATGGAACTCGTGCCACTGAGGCTGCGGATAGCTTCATAGTCAGCGTCTTGACCCCTTGTGCCATCAGGGAGGCCCTTATCACTACTAATTTTATAGATAAATTTATAAAGCTCTAGTAACATTTCTATAAATATGTATTATTCTATCTTATTTCTATTATTTGATAGGAAATTGTTAAAATAATAAAACAAAGTATATCATATATTGTATTTTTAATGAAAAACATTTGTAAAATAATAAACAGAAAAATCTAATGATTTAGTTAATATTTTCTTAATCATTTTGTCAGCATAAGCACCACATATCATATTACATAGCTGAAATTCTTCAGCTATTTGAGTGCATAGAGAGTTCCTGTGGCAACATTCAACCATGATTTACGTGATTAATCATTTCAGTTACTTTGCTTATTGAAATTTAGTTCTCAACACAGAAAAAAAATTTCTATTAGCATCCTAAGCAGTTTGTTATCAAAATGTTTCATTGTAGATAAATAATGTCACATATTATGACATTGACCATTTTTTGAAAATATGCATATCAGCACTATTTAGCTTTAACTTTGACTCAACTGAACAAAAAGTGGGGGAGAATATTGAATCTAGCTCACCATGATGGTGTAGTTAAGCACAAACCCTTTCTGTGCCTTCTGGAATTCTTACTCTTTGATGAAGCTCCCGGGGACTGTGTTTTCTCTGCAGAATGAAGAATTGTTCTGTTTTGTTTTATTTTGTTTTGTTTTCACACTTCATGTGCCTCTGGCTAGGCAGTAGTTGGTTTCCTTTTTTTCTTCCCGTTGTTGCTAGTTCCAGGTCATTTCTTCTATTTTGCCCAAATCTTCCCTCATATTGGTACTGGATTATCATCTCTTCCCTTCCTCTATTTGCCTTCAATCAGAAAAGTCTTTAGTTCTTGACTAAAAATCATTTTCTCCACTCCACTCCACTCTCATTCCTGATGACTTCACCTCCATGAGGGAAGACCCTTCATCCATCGTAGATATAATGTATTCAATGGTATTTTCCCCCACAGCTTATAACATTGTGATTTCTTAGCTGTTGCTATCTCACCCCTAAAGCTCTGAAAACATGATTTCAAATATCTCACTCTTTTTTTTTTAAAGATTTATTTATACAAGAACTGGGGTACAGACCAGAGGTGTTGGGGGGTGGTGAGAGAATTCACAAGGATAAAGTGGGGAGCAGAACAGGCAGACGGACCGAAGACACTGTTGAGGGGAGCAGCGGATGAGGCAGGAGAGGTCTGCCGTGCCATGTGGGTTTCTCCTGGGCAGCCTGGGACTCGAACCCATGCTGCAGAGGCTATGGACAGCTTCACAGAGCAGTGCTCAATTTGCTGCACCACCAGGGAGGCCCTCAAACTATCTCAACTTTGCTACATCCCCTGCCACTGATATAATTACTCAATCTCATTGAAACTGCTAGTCCACTAATCCAATCGTTTTCTCACTATTCAACTTTGCTCTTCTCACCTCACTTCCCTCATTACTTAGTTTGTATTCCATGGTCTGTTATATCCTCTCAAAGGCCCTTATCACCTTTGACCTTTGATCCTCCCCTGGCAAATGTCCAAATTATCTAATTTGGATCCGATCATCCAATTTATTTCTTCCTGCACCCCAAACAGCTGAATGTTACAGAGAAAAGTCATATAATCAGGATAACTGACCTCACTATTAATTCACAATGACAAACCTTAAATATTTGTGTAACACTGCCAGGAAGTTTGTGCATTTTTAAGTCTCTCTCTCCCAAATCCATGCTCCTTAAAGTGTTTTCCACAAACTGATGCTCATTTGTGAATTACTACTTTATGATTTATGACAAGTGATATTTAGAAATTGATAGTAAGGGTTCACAAACTTTCAGAGTAATTTCAAGTAGTTTTGTTATGGCAGAATCAGGTAACCAGGAAGCACTCAGAGAAGAGGAGAGAAGTTCTTTATTTACAACAGCAGGCTTTACACCAGTAGGCCCAGAGGAGATTTTTTTTTTCTAAAATTAGAAGCTGGAGCAATTAGGTTACAGTGTATTTATTGTCTAAAGCAAAGGGTACAGTCAGCTGGGATTGCATGAATCAGGGTGTATCTGACCTTGAGGGCACTTATTAGTTGTTTCCTAAAACTTTTAGTCTACAGCCTATATCCCAACTTCAGCTAATCAACAGGTCAACCTGACATTTTCCACTTCAGTTTCACGCTCTTCAATCTCATGTTAAAGTAACTTGATTTGTACTTTGCCTGACTGTAAGAAAAATAAATTTCCAGTATTTCATTTTTATTTTATAAAAATGTTGGTCCTTGGTATATTAGCAATTAAAAATAAAGGGCCTATCACTTGAGATAATTTGAGACAGACTGTGCTGTATGTTTTTTCCCCCCACACTTCTCTCATCTAAACACCCTCTTTACCCTCCTTATCATCTTGTCGAAGATACAGTTGTATTATGTTTAACTGAAAAAGAAGATATAATTGTCATCTAAAGGGAGCCCCTTTACTGTCCCATCACAGAGCTGAAATTTCTATCAGCAGTTACCCTGTTTCTGTCCCCCCCAACCCCTTCTTACCCACATCTTCAGGTGGAAGACCCCCTGCTCCTCTTATAAACCCCATTTCTCATTTGTGCTCCAGAATTTCTCAGCCTTTCTTATCTTTTCAGAAATTTCATGCTGAAGTTTTTCTTTTTACCAACATTGTCATTCTCTTCCTCTGTATAGAATAATTTCCATTAATCTTGCAAACACACTCTGGTGTCTCTCATCTTAAAAATGAAAAGAGGGAAATATATAAATGAACTTTAATATTCCTACAAGGTCCTGCTCCATTTCCATGCACATCCTTCATAGTAAAAGTTCTCAAAATACCTTTAGAATTCTGATGACTGTCTAGAGAGATTAGAGACTAGAAAATTCCGGAGGCCCACTCCAGCAGAATGTCGTGTCAGGAGTCCCTAAAAGGATGAGACAGTGTTGGTGAAACTGAGGGCTGAGGGGAAGGGGGATGAGGCAGACACAGACACTCTTTCTCTGGTGCAAGTATCTCCTGCTGAGGGTCTCAGCAGGTCTTTATTTATACATTAATGCAAGTGGTGAGATTACATCATCATAAGCATTGAAGCAAAACAAAGGCAGTCATTATATATTTTCTCATGAACATATAGAGACCCTCTTGGTCTCATACCAAAAGGGCACTTCTTTGATCACCTTAAGAAAAACATCAGGGACAATTAGTTTTCTTGGTACAACTCATTTCCCAGCATGATCAATTATTTAAGATAGCACAATATTCGGTAGCAATTAATCATCATATTAAACTTTCCTAATTTCGGAGTGGGTGTGAAAGTCCTATCCTATATTCTGTTACTAAAATCAATCTATCTCCCTAGCACACAAATAATCTAGCTAATTTATCAATTACTTCAAAGTGGCCTAAAGTAACTCATCAAATCTCTTTTAATTCTACAGAAGTCTAACTCTTAACTAGAAATACCTAACCTCCACACAGCCTGCGAACTATTGACCTTTCGCATACACCAGGAAATGTACTGCTGCCGCAAACACATACCCCATAGGTTAGGCTATGGTTTCCAAGCACAGCTGGTTCAGAGCAGCTTGTTCTCCATAGTTCTCAGGGCCATAACCTTTCTTGCCTAACTATACCTTAGCGATTTTACTTTCTTTTATAATAGTTCAAGTGTAAGAACAACAGGCCAATTAATGCCTTGGTCCAAATTCGGTTTTCACAAGCCAATTTATAACTAACTTACTTTTGCGTTAACCAAGAACAAACAGAAGAGTATTAGTAGGCGTTGCTCTGGAAACTTCCTTATTCAGATCTTCTGGGAAATGTAGAACTCCCTTCTTCTCAGGAGTCGCCCCCAGTGCCCAGACCTTGTCAAGAGACAGCATGGGTAGTGCCGCCTACAGCAAGAAAAATTCTTTTACTCTAGCAAAATTGGGGCAGGCATACCCAGATTTTGGTTTCTCACTATTATGGTCTCCAGTCTTTTAATAATGTGTGAGTTATACACAAATCAGAGTGTTACGGTAATTGTTTATTTGATGTAGGTGAATATAACAATAAGCCTCACTGTCTATACTTTTTATTGAGCATATCCCTGCTGTTCATAGAACTCTCAAAGGAGCAAACTAGAGGAGCCACAGCAATGCCTCTGTTGGCTGCTCCCTCAGTGAGTCACACACAGGTCTGACAGCCTAGGTTCGATCCCCGTTGGCCATGGAGATGCCCACATGGTGAGGCAGACCTCTCCTGTCTCACGTGCTGCTCCCCTAACTTTTTGAAGCAGAATGTGTCCAGTGAATCTATTTCTCTGAGCAATACTTGTCTTTATTCCTTTACTATTTCATATCCATCCCTCTGTCTCTTGCTGGCACATATTAAGAACTTAGCAATATTTCTCTATAAATAAATTCTCCAAAGGAAGTTTACTCATAATACATTTTATGGAAAAAAACTCTCATTTAGGTGTCTTCTTTATAAAATTAAATCTTTGCAAATCTGCATAATCTGCAATAGTGAACAGTGTGGTATTTTTCTGATGAGAGGACAACCTGGAAAACAGTGATGAATTACTATGAGAAAATACACCTTTTTCTGGTTATAGTAAAGATAAAAATATTATAGTGGTAAATAGATACTTTAATTCTTTACATTAGTATAAAAAGCTATTGTTCAATTATCCTTTAATATATTAATATTTTAAGATACTCTTAATAATTGTTCAGAAGAAAAGTATGTTGTGATCTTAACAGAAAAATCATTTTGAAATAAATGAAACCTCAATGAAAATTGTAATATGAATATTGTTTTTTCCTAACTTTGTATTTTGATTTGATAATTGTTTTATTGATCTTCTAAATGACTACCTGTATGAGAGCCCACTTTTGCTTAACATTATTTAAACAAGTAGATATAATTCTTTATTAAAATCAGTAAGATTTTTACTAGTCAAACCAAATTATAAGTGACTCATTTAAATATATAAATATTTAAAACTTGAATGATAGTGGCTTTATAACTTGAAGACAAAAAACTTATGAGACTCATCACATGTTATAGATTTGAGATGATCTTTCATTCTTTTTTAAATTTAATTTAATTTACTTTTTTAAAAGATTTATTTATTTATACAAGAACTAGTTACAGGCCAGATGTGCAGGAGCGTGAGAGGATTCACCAGAGACAGAGCAGGGAACAGAACAGGCAGACTGACGAAATACACTGCTGAAGGGGGCAGCAGGTGAGACAGGAGAGGTCTGCTGTGCCATGTGGGCATCTCCATGGCCTGTGGGGATCGAACTGGCACTGCAGAAGCTGCAGACAGCTTCACAGTGCTGTGCTCAACTGCCTGTGCCACCAGGGAGGCCCTGATCTTTCATTCTTGATTTCCTGAATTAGATAATTTTTTGTAATACTAAACCTAAAATTAAACTATCATTTATCATTTATGTCAATATGTAAATATTCTTTTACTACTGCTTTAATTTTTTTTTTAAATTCTGACAGTGACCATTTATTATTTGCTATTTGCCATGTAATTTTCACCCACCCCTATTCCAACTCTAATCTTGTGATTCTTAGGGGTGTTGCTACTACCCTCCTAGTCATCACTGAGGTGCAATGAGTTTTTAATCTGTGGCACATCAGTGAGAATGCTTATAATTAGAATTTTTCAATTTGGTGCCAAAGTGAGGCTCAGCCATTCTCTTATGCTGAAGCTGGTCAGAGAGAACAAAGGCAACATATAGAAAGAAGCAGGTGAGCACTGGAGAATGAGTCCAGTTTTTCTTGGGTTCCTTGGTCCAGTGTCCTTTACCTATCCCTTCCTTTCTATACTTAATGAATCAGTAAATTTGTCTTCTACCTAAGGAGTTTCAAATGAGTTTCTGACTTTTTCAACCAACGATTCCTAACTAACTCTATGTAGATTCTAATTATTATTCTCTAGTCATATACATCTCAGTAAAGAAAGAAGTATTTAAACTACTTACGTCTTTTTGAGCCAATACCATCGTACCTGTCCTTGAAGACGAATTATTCCTTTAAAGTAACGATTGGCAGGGAGCCTTTCTGGTGGCGCAAGGGGTTAAGTCTCAGGACTATGAAGCTGTCTGCGGCCACTGCAGCACTAAGTTTGATCCCCAGGCAGGGAGCTAACCCACATGGTGCAGCAAACCAATACTGCCTCACCCACTGCTCCCCTCTGCAGTGTATTTCAGTCAATCTGTCTGTTCTCTTCCACCCTCTGTCTCTGGTGAATCCCCTCACTTTCCACACCTCTGGCCTGTACCCCATCTCTTGTATGCATAAGTAAATAAATCTTTTTTTTTTTTAAGATTTATTTATTTATTTACACAAGCACTGGGTACAGTCAGAAGCCGGGAGGGTGAAAGAATTCACCAGAGCCAGAGGGAAGAGCAGAGCAGGCAGACTGATGAAGTACACTGCTGAGGGGAGCAGCAGGCAGCAGGAAAGTTTTGCGCACCATGTGGGACCGGTGCCCCGGGGCCAGGGATCGAACTGGCGCTGCAGAGGCTGCTGGCAGCTTCGCAACCCAGTGCTCAACCACTGCGCCACCGGGGAGGCCCTAAATAAATCTTTTTAAAAAAGTAACGATTGGCAAAAATTGTTGGGAAGCAACAATGATGACAAATGTAGCTAAGTCAAAAAAAAAAAATTGTGGTAAACAATGTCTTAGTGATATTTACTATGAAGCTTGGAACTTAATACAAACTCTAAGAAAAAAATGCCCCTTTTATGAGGGAAATGATCATTTGTACAAGTACTATGAAGTAGTGGTCAATGGCCTAAATATAAAAATTAAATTGTGGCTACAAACATCCTCTTTAAGGAAAGGAGCTATGAACTTTTCTGATTCTGCTCACTTCAAAGAAAGCATCACAATGTAGTACTGCATCGATCTGTCCTTTGAACTAGACTTATTTTGAAGTGGAAAAATAATGAAATTTGAGATCTTTGTTTTGTTTGTTTTTTCTTATCAAATATGGTACATAAATAGATACTTCATAAAGACTATATCAGTTTATGATAACAGAACTACTTTTCCGTACAGAGACTCGAAATATCATAATTGTATTGATGGATTATATGTTTCTCATTTAGGTTTCTATACTTATCCTTCAAAAGGAGGCAATAGTAAATACTGGATACAGTCTACCTCTATAGTCACAATAAATTTCACTGTTTTGTATGCCTTGATTAGTTTGCAAGATGATAAGAACTTAGCACTATGCCAGTTGTTTTGGAATTTGTTTTAAAAAAGAACGTGTGAATTGGCTCTTGCTCTAAAGTATCTTTAATAAGGATTTATAGTTTATTACAAGGGAAATGATAAAGTTAATTAAATGTTATTTCTTATAATACCATAAAAGATTCTAGTAAAGAGAGATTCATTTTGCAATGAAATGTCACTGGAGGTAGGAATACTTGATGTTGAAGAAAGTAAAGCTTGGAAATGATAATAAAAAGTGATAATGATAATAAAGTATCATGGTTTGAAAGAAGTCCCATGTTATTAAGCCGTGCAAATGGAAGGGCTTTGTGTGTATGTGGGGTGTTTGGATATTAACTTGAGTAAATCTATTTCAAAATAATTGTGTTCCTGTCTAGCCACCATCAGAAAACTTCCAGATGTGTTTCCACCAACTTTGAAGGGACTGTGTATGGTTATCTGATTTTAAATTAAAACTGTTTATACTCTCCAAAACAATATATAATTTCCTCAACTCTATAGTGACTTGTTATTGTAGTAGCGAAGGGAAATTTACCAGATTTTAAAGGTAAATGTTTAAAGGAAAGGCCATATGTGGCATTACAATAAAATTTATATTTTTAGAAAAATGAAAAGAGCCAATTAATATATCAATAGTTTTCAAAGAGTTTGGAACTCAGTACCAGGGAGTTTATTATGAAGTTTTAGTAAAAGAAGAAAAAAAAAATACCCTAATCTTTTTATATGCTACACAAGAAAAAAAAAGCATCAACAGGTGAAACAATAGAGATGCTAGCAGTTTAATGTCACTATGGGTGTTTAAAAATTATTTTTTACTTCTCTCAGTAATAAGAACACACGTTTTTTAATCTGAAAACATATTGATTTGTTTTACCTTTCTTTTGACTTACTAAAAGATGCACAAAATACCTTATTCTTATGTGATTGAAATGAGTTTTAAAATAAAGTTGACGAGTCAACAAAATGAATAGATTTGTGGGCTTCTTTTTATTAAATAGTATATGCTGACAATGCTGAGGCTTGTCATTGGGTGGTGATGTAAGAGAAGTTAATTTATATCTTTGGCAGTATTATATAATTACTTGATGATATCTTGAGTAAATTTTGAACCATTCATTTTACTGAAATTTTGTAGTATATTCTTGTGTTAGATCTGAATTATTTTTATCTTTGTGAAACTTTATTTCCCCTCCAGTATTTCTTTATTTCAAGTAGGAAAACAGCTTTGGACCTTAGACTGTCTTACACGAAATGGCTGTCAAGACAATAATAAAACACAAATCAGAAAAAACTAGATATGTCCTATGTTAAATGGTTTTCATTTTGAGAAAGATCAACTTCAGTTTTACCTTGTAACAATATCTTTTCTACTAGAAATGAGGTACATTGGTCTGTGAGTTAACAGACACCCTACTGGAAAACTTATGAGTCAGATTTGGAAATCTTGGTTATGAGTAATTTATGGTCCCCCTTGCTCTTGGTTCATGAAGAATCCCCACAGTTTTCTTTATTTTTTTTAAAAGGATCACTTTATTTTTTTTTAAGATTTATTTTTATACAAGCGTTGAGGTACAGGTCAGATGCACAGGAGGGTGAGAGGATTCACCAGAGACAGAGCAGGGAGCAGAACAGGCAGACTGCCCAAAATACACTGCTGAGGGGAGCAGAGGGCATGGCAGGAGAGGTCTGCAGTGCCATGTGGGAATCTCCCTGGCCAGTGGGGAATTGAACCTGTGCTGCAAAGGCTGCGGACAGCTTCACAGTGCTGCGCTCAACCCACTGTGTCACTGGGGAGTCCCCAGCCAACAGTTTTCTTTAAACAGACTTCTTGGCAATTGTTTTTGAGGATGTAGCTATATTATAAATAGGAGGACAAGAGTGTTACTCCACACAGTCCTCTTCCCTGATGTAACTCATTCTACTTTTTCTAGGTATTATGTTTTTTGTTTGATTCCCTGTAACAAGTGTAGAAAGAAGTTGCAGAAATGGTTTAGGGTGTATTCCAGGGATACCTGTATTTGAATTCCTGACTTTATCATTTATATGCATTATAAATTCTTTGCACTTTAGTTTCCTCATGTGTATAATGGAAAGAAAAATAGCATTTTCCTTATAGGGCTACACCTTGTATTAAAAAAGCTATTGAATATAAAGAGTTTAGTATTTTGGAGGCACATAAAAAGCATGTGATACATGTTAGCTAATATTATTTTGTCTTTCTGAACCCTTAGCTTGTTCTGGATGGGAAAAGATAAATTAACTTATTAAATTGTAAATTCAGCCTTATCTGTAAGCAATAAAGTCTATTTTCTTTTTTCTCAGCGTGAAATTCTGTACATCATCTTCTCACCATACTCATGTTGAAAAAGCTGAAAGCTACTCATCCTTGAGGCCTCAGCTAAAATGCTTCTTTCTGTTTTGTTTCACTAAGCAAGGTTAGGTTTTTCATTATGGGATCCCATAATGATCTGTACTTCTTCATATGCTCATCATAATTGTAATTAATTGTGCAATTATTCCCCTCCATGCTAGCAGCTCTAAAGGGACAACAAACTATCTTTCTCGTTGACCAGTACATCAGCAAGACCTATTATGAGCTGGCAAGAGATATTTGTTGAATCAGTGTACTGAAAAGGACAATATCATGGCCTCTGCTTTTCATTTGTTCATGCAAAGACTATCGAGTGCTATCCTGGGAGCTCATGTGTCTTCTTTCTACTAAAATCCACTGACCTTTTCATCAGGGAAATGCAAATCAAAACTACCATGAGATACCATCTTACACCAGTGAGAATGGCACATATTAAAAAAACTAGCAACAACAAATGTTGGCGAGGGTGTGGAGAAAAAGGAACTCTTCTGCACTGTTGGTGGGAGTGCAAACTGGTCCAACCACTGTGGAAAGCTGTGTGGAGATTTCTGGACCTACTAAACATAGAGCTTCCATATGACCCAGCAATTCCACTCCTAGGTATTTACCCAAAGGACACAGAAACATCAATTCCAAAGAACACCTGCACCCCTATGTTTATAGCAGCACTGTTTACAATAGCTAAGCTTTGGAAACAACCCAAATGCCCAAAAATAGATGACTGGATCAAGAAGATGTGGTACATATATACCATGGAATATTACTCAGCATCCAAAAAAGATAAACACATGCAATTTGCAGCAACATGGATGGCGCTGGAAGGGATCATGCTCAGCGAAATAAGCCAAAAAGAAAAAGAAAAATACCAGATGGTCTCACTCATAGCAGGAATCTAGAAAACTTAAATAAGGGACCAGGAAAATGAATAACTATAAGAAAGTGAAAATCAAAATCAACAAAAAACTATGAACCAGAGACACTTTTAGGGGGGCGGGGGCGGGAGGGGAGGGATTGGGGTCAGAATGGGGGGCTGCAATTGTATGGGGAATATAACAATAAAATTTATAAAAAAAAAAAAAAAAATCCACTGACCTTTTACCTCTGCCTTCTAACACCTGGAGGAATTGCATTTTATCACCAGGGGTAAGGAGATTTGTCTACAACTCAGCATGCTTATATTTTCTTATGGAGAGGACTTCCTAAATCCTGCTCTCTTGAAGAATTTAAAAGTCTGGCATCTTTCTATCTCACAATTTCTCCCTGAAGTTCTTGCCAGGATTCTAAATGTATCAGAAGTTGTATAGGAGAAAACAACATGGGGCTAGAGGCCAAAATTCTCTCGATAGCCTTTCTATCTGACTCCTAAAGTAGAAAAGAGGTAACTATACCTCCTTGACTACTCTTCCCCACTTTAATGATCCTGGGAGCCACAAACTCTCCCTAGGTAGACAAAGATTATTGGACAAGTCCATTAAATTCATTTAAGAAACATTCAGAGTCACCATAGTCTGTAATTGTGTGCGAGTCATTGATCTAGAAAATAATTGTCTAAATTCTATGTACTCTTTCAGGTGTTTACTCCTCACTCTCAGAACATGCAGCCGTTTACCTCTAGATTCAAAAGAATTTAGAATGTTTTGGTGGCAAGGAGGGAGGACATTGTTAACTATCTGTTAAAATTCATGATGAATCACTGATCATCACAGCCAATTTCGATTAGACTAATACTTTTGTAAGATGTCTTACTTTTGCTGATTATATCTCTATTTCCTTAACTTAGCTGTGTTGAAAATTCTCAACTGTCTCATATTCAGGGGAAGTATCAGTGCCAACAGCAATCTCTTAGCATTGAGAGTGAAGAAGGAGCTAAGGTTTATTCCTTTCTGAATGTGATAACATTCAGTGGAACTATTCACTTATAGTTTATTATCATCAGGCTTTAAGAAAACTAAATTTTAGAAACTATATATCTGTTTCCACTATATATTCTTTACTTATAATTCTAATTAGAATTCTACCATTTTGAGTTAAGGAAAGAGTGGAAGGCTGACTAAATAGTGCTCAAAACATGATAAATTCTTCTATCTCCGTTCTTTCAATTATTAGCTATGTGAATTTTTGCAAGTTACTTTTCTGTACCTCAGTTTCCTCATTTGTAAAATGGGGAAACTAGTAGTACTTACTACATGTAGTCATGCCAGTAATTAGAATTAATACATTAGTATTTAGAATAGTGCTTAGAATGTACTAAGTGACCAATAAATAATAGCTATCATAATTAATGTTATTGAATTATGAGTATATTTTCTTCAGAAAAGTATTTGAGTAGCTGTGTGTCCACTTGGCATCATCATGCATGTGATCATACCACTGCAGGGGCATTTCATGTCAGTGTTATAATTTATTACAGTTATTCCTTTATTTAATTGCAATTAACTCTTAACATTTTAAGCTACCTTTAAAAATGTTGAGTTCAAAGGTGATATTTAAAGTAGCAACACACTTATTTTATCCAATACCTTTTTAGTTCTTATGTGTCAAGCCCTGTTGTCAATGCTTTCAAATACTAATTCATTTAATCGTGACAGTGATTCTTGAGTTCTGTGCTATTATCCCCATTTTCCATGTGAGGAAGTCTTCCAGTAGCTAAGTGACTTTATCACAATTATCAAGTTAGTGACACAGATTTCCTCAAAAATATTGTAAGAGCAGCACAACAGAATGTCCAGAAGGATGGACTGAAATCCCAGTACCTGGATTTGCAATCCTACCTTTATCACTGATATGGGAAGATCATTTATTCTCTCTAAATGAAGAGAATGAACTACTTAATATCAATAGTTCTGAAATTAACCTTCTTGAAATGTGTCTTCTTTTAAAAAGTAATCCTGATTTAATAAGGAAGCCACTCTGGAGTAAATAGAAAAACAGATTGTGTGCATCAATCCTTAGTGACTACAATTTGCTGACAAGATTCTGATAGTAGGTATCATACACATAGGGCAGCTGAGGAAAGTAAAGATACCTCATAAAGTTAACTTTACATTGTAATTATCTATAACTTGAATTTTGATAAATGACTTTTGAAAGAACTACTAAAACCATGAAGGTGCCATATGTTAGAGTCACTTAATATCTCTGCAGATTATGAGTAACTGGCCGATGATATTCACAGCATAAATATAGTCTGGTTATTACAATTGAGGAGAGTATTAAGGAGAACATAAAATTAGAACAGGTGGATATGTTCTGTTACTTACATTCTATGTATTTTATAAATTGAAGACTATATTTCAAGGTGTTAAGTCTATTAGGAGAAATAATTCAAACAATGTAAAAATAAAAGGGAACCTTGAACTCTGAAGATTGGTTGAAGAAAGTTGATTCTATAACTATAAACCAGGTTATTCCAATTGAATAATAATCTTGAATTTTTAGATATAATATTCATCCCTGAAATTTGGTGTCACTGATTAGTATATGAATATTGACTTTTTAATTGAATTTCAACTGTAAAACCAATGTAGATTTGAAGGTAAAGAAGAATGATTCAAAACTGATATTGATGCTGGCAAGCCTATTTGATTTTATGATAGGAAAAATAAAAATAAAAAGCCAAAAATTGAATTTTTTATTCCATGGTAACAACATAGATAGAGAATACAAAGAGGTTGCTGACTCATTCTATGAGGAGAAATCTAATACTCTTGAATAGAGAATTGGAGTTACTAATTGTCAGGTTTCTACTGAATTGAAGACAGAAACTCAGTGCCATTTCATCTTCCCTTCCTGATTAAAAACCCATAGCTGAGGCACTAGGAGCAAGAAGGTGGTGATACTTAGTCCATTTCATTGTGTCTAAGGTAAAAGTGACCATGGCTACCATCATTTACTAGATCCTGATACTGTGTCAGGAATTTTGCTAATTATGCTCTTTATACCATTATCTCATTTAATCTAGACAAAAAAGAGCTGACACTTTTTAAAAAAACCCAGTTTGAAGATGAAGAAACCTCAGAACTATTCTTATATTTGTTTTAAATTTATTGCCTGATAATTTCAGTCTTGGGGTCTTAGTGTTATTTGATTAATTTGTTCTGGTGGTTTCTTTTTATTTTTTGTGTGATTGCAATTTCTTAAATTTAATTCTGGACATCAAAGGCAGCACAACACACAATGAGCTGTGTAACATTTTTGCATAGAAATGTGTGTGTATGTACGCATGTATGTATAATGTGTGTGTGTTTATGCGTGTGTGTTTTCTGCTAGTCTGTTAGCATGGTGTTAATCTAGCCTTGACTGTAATGGTTTGGAATTGTATTGTTGGTGTGGTTATCAGTGTATCACCAGCTTCAAATTCTTCTACTGATACTTAAGGTAAAAACTGGTTTGCCAGAGAGATTTTCTTATTGTTCCTATTCACTCTCAGTTTTTAGCCTTCCTTGTTACTTTTTCACCTGATATGTCATTGCTCTCCCCGGTGGTACACTGCTAGTATTGACTATTTGGAATTTGTGATCCTGATTAAAGGGATAAGGGAGTTTTCTCTTATTTTGTTCCAGGTTCAGTTTATGCAAGCTTAGTCCTGAGGTTTGCCTTGACTTAGTGAATCTACCCCACTACTCATGGAAGCCAAATTCTGCTATGAATCTTTAGTGTGTCTGGTATGGGAGAGAATTTCCTGCACTTTTCCTAAAGGTAGGAGACATCAAATGGACTGGTCCCAGACAGTTTCCCATTCCTACTGCAGTGATAGAGGTGGGTATTTTGTTTTTTTTCTTATACTTTTCCGAGCTTTATCTTCAAGTGTGACCTGTAGTAGTGGTTTGAATTCCCCTAATCCCAGCAATGTAAGGTTTATGGTCTATCTAGAAGGCTTTGAAGTGGGCTCTATGTCTTTTCTGTAATGGTGGATGCTCTCCTTATCCAAACCTGTACAACCATTAGAAGGTGTCTGTTATATCCCAACATGAGTCCCCATTCCTTTGTGAGCCTCAATAGAGCTAGTTGGAGAACATGCACGTCTGCTATCTACAGCTTTTAGGTGTTCTATACTCTTCTGCTAGTCCATACTCAGACTTTATCAGTTTGTTAAAACAAAAATAAATACTTTCTTTTAAACCCATTTGTCACTTCTTCTTGTATTCTGCCACATATATTTCAGTGTGTGTGTCTTGTCTTCTTGCAACCATCTGTCTTTCCTTGGATTCCAAGCTAATTGGTTGCCCTAGGATTTCAGGTGTCTGATATGATCAAGAAAAATTATGATTTTGTAGCTTATCTGGTGTTTTCTTTTTGGTGCTTTAGCTACAATGCTTTTCTAACATCCCACATGTGAGGTATAAGTCAGATTCCAGTTATTTCTTAAAATAATATTATGTACTTGTCTTAGAACAGGTTCTTAGATCTACATAATGAACAAAAGATTCAAGTGCAAGTGATTTACTAAGGAAATACTCCCAGAAAAGAAAACACTTACGAGTATGCAGGAAACAGGAAAATGAAGTGGAGGAAGCCCAGAAAAGATACTACGAATATTTTGATGTCATTCCAAACTTCTTGATTGTTTGCCAGCTCTGAAGCTTAAATTATGCTTCAGAGTGTATCCTGATTTGAGGCAAAGGAACTGAGATTTTTGTAGTCCAAATACAAATCAGCACTAGCTGCAGGTATTCCTGGGGATTGAAGGTAGACTGCCAAGCACTTTATTTTCAGTAAGAGTTAATTTCCTCCATTGCCCAAAAGCAGGTCACTAGAGAGGGCAGGTATGCATCATTTGTAGTAAATCATGTCAAGAATGAGAAATGAATGGTTGCTATAATAGTGTACTACTTTATCAATACTAATAATGTCTCATCTTCTATCTTATTAGCTTTTGTTTTGGTTACTAATTGATGTTCATCTTATATATGTTTTATTTTTACTTTTTCTATACACTTGTTTTAGTTGTGTCTCTTGTGAGTAATTAACAGCTGGGTGCTGTTTAGTTCCTCCAATTTAATTTCTACCATTAGTAGATGAATTTAAAATATCTGCATTAATTTTATATTAATGATGCATTTTCATTTAATTCTGGATTAAATATTTCCATTTACTGTCATATTTTGTCTTTTCTCTACCTTCTATTGATATCTAAAGCTAATATTTCAATCTCTAGTAGAATTTTTAATTATTTAAATACATAGCTAAATTTTTTTCCTGCTCTATCTAGATTTTCAATAGTTCAATCCTTTTTTCAAACACAAGGACCTAAATTTTTTATTTGATATTTATTGAAACTATCTGTGTTCTGTGCACTGAATCTTACAGTCCAGCAATAAATAAAATCTGAAACTTACATTTCCATGGAAATGTCAAGTTGACTTATTATACTGTTAATTATTAATTAAAGTAAATGGGAGGAGGGGCGAAGCAACATGGCGGCGAGGAGACGCTGCGAGTAAGATCTCCCATTAAAAAAAGTTAATAGGGAGGAAAAGCCGCAGGTCCCAGTGAGAACTGGGACAGGGAAGATAAACGGACGACCCCAGCAAACTACCTGAAGAAGAAAGTTGCCATAAAAGAGGACCAGAACGGAGGAAAGCGTAGAACCCTGCTCCCCTCCCCCATCCACAGAGTCGGCACTCTGTGACCGGCAGAAAGGAGAAAAACAACAAACTAAAACGACCAACAAGAACAAACTACGCAGCAAGCGGGACTGTGAGTGGAAAGGAACTATTGCAGCCACCACACCCCGTGAATGGGAGCTGAGGCGAACCCTGCAGGATTTGCCACGGCAGTGAGCGAAAGGCTCCAGGCTCCATTAGAGAAGAACAAAGAGACTCTGGAGACGCTCACGCAGCCCCGGGCCTGCCGGTAAGCTTGCGTGGAAAAGCAGCGCGCTTGGCCCGCTTGAAAAGCAAACGCGGATCGGGATCGCAGCTGCCCAGGTCCCCGCGCCTGCGACCTAGGCTTGCGGGGAGACGCGCGGAGGCCCTCACTGGGGTGAAAGTCCCTCAATGAGTAAGCAGGAACCAGGCGCCCAGGCACGGGAGCGGGGTGCAAAAGGCGCCATTCCCGCGCCACTGAACTGGGCTACAGCCCGTGTCCTGCATCTGAGGACTTTGGAACTGAGACCCGGGGCACGAAGTTTGGGGCGTGGGTTCTCCACGACGGTGGGGCACAAGGCAGACACAGCACCACAAAGCCGTTGAGGTTTACCCTACCATTCCCGCTCTGTTCCCTGTCCCACAAGGTGGGGGGGGGGCAAAAAACAGCCCCCCCAAGGACAATAGGAGAGATCTCTGGCGCCACCTAGCGACCAGGAAAAAAAAAGTCACTAACACCCCATAGAACAGGGAAATTTCTTAAGACTGCTTGAAAAGGGCAGAAGGCTCCTGGAGGAGACAGTGGCCAGCTGGGAAGTTAGCCCACGCCAGGCCCCTTCCGACCAGCAGTCTGAGCCCACAGAGGGAACATGCACCCACGGCCGGGGCAGACCGGGCGCGCAGAAGAGTGTGCCTGAAACCGGAAGCGCAGGGACTGAGTCCCGCGTCGCCATTTTAGAACAGGGACATTTCTTCAGTAAAGACTGCCTGAAACCAGCAGAAAGCTCCCTCAGAAGCCAGAGATGGCTCCTGGAGGAGCCAGAGGGGAGCGGAGAAGTTCACCCAAGAAGCCGGCCAGTCCGAGCAACACAGTGTCCCAATGCATACGACAAATTAGAAAACAGACAGTAGGGAGTAGAAGAACCACATGCAACCTAACAATTCCTCAGGAAAAAAGCACACCACAAAAAGAAAACCACCCTCCAGATTACAACGACAGTAACTTGGAAGAACTTCTGAGACTTCCAGAAAGAGAATTTAAAATTGCTGTGATTAAAAAACTGACAGAAGTCATAAAGGAAAACAATGATATGAGAAAAATAATCAACGATCAGAAGAATGAAATTGAGTCCATAAAGAGGGAAGCAAAAGAAACGCAGGAGATCAAAGAATTAATAGAAGAACTAAAGAACTCTGGGAAAAGCAATGAAAGCAGAATAGATGAAATGGAAGAACGAATAAGTACTCTTGAAGACACAGAAATAAAAAGAACCAAAACAGAAAAGGAAAGAGAAGTACGAAGGAAAAAGAACGAAGAAAGACATCGGGAACTATCTGACTCCATGAGGAAAGGAAATATAAGAGTTATAGGAATACCAGAAGGAGAGGAGAGAGATGTAGGAACAGAGAAAATATTCCAGGAGATAATTGAAGAGAACTTCCCAAATGTGAAGAAGGAGCTGAAAATTGATATACAAGAAGCAAGAAGAACACCAAACTATCACGACAAAAGGAAAAATACAGCAAGACACATAATAGTAAAGCTCCCAAGAATCCAGGACAAGGAAAAAATAATGAAGCTGGCAAGAGGGAAGAAACAGATAACATTCAAAGGAAAACCAATCAGGCTGACATCGGACTTCTCTGAAGAAACACTACGGGCAAGGAGAAAGTGGAGGGACATAGTCAACAGACTCCAAGAAAACAGATGCCAACCAAGAATACTCTATCCCGCAAAGCTCTCCTTCCTCTTTGAAGAAAGAATATGGACCTTCCCAGACAAACAGAAACTCTGGAATTTCATTTCGACTAAACCCCCACTCCAAAAAATACTACAAGGAATCCTAAAGCCAGAAGCTCAGAGGGACGAATAACAACGAAAGAAGGCCAAAAAAAAAAGTTATTAAAAGAATAAATAAATAAAATCAAAGGAAAGACAAACACAATGGCAAATACAGATGCTAACATATCAATATTAACTCTAAATGTAAATGGACTAAACTCTTCAATAAAAAGACACAGAGTTGCAGCCTGGATTAAGAAACAAAACCCAACCTTATGCTGTCTCCAGGAAAGACATTTAGCTACAAAAGATAAAAATAGGCTCAAAGTTAAAGGATGGAAAACAGTTCTATAAACAAATGGACCAAAAAGAAAGCAAGAACAGCTATACTTATATCAGATAAAACAGACTTCAAACTCAAAAAAATAAAAAGAGACCCCAATGGTCATTACATTATGATGAAGGGGACAATAATTCAAGAAGAAATAACACTTATTAACATATACTCACCAAACGAAGGAGCACCAAAATATATCAGACAACTGTTGTCCTCTCTGAAAACAGACATCAGAGAAAACACATACGTAGTGGGAGACTTCAACACACCACTATCAACAATGGATAGATCAACAAGACAAAAAATAAGTAAAGAAACTAAAGCTCTAAATAAGGACCTAGAGCATTTGGGCTTAACAGACATCTATAGAACACTAAACCCCCAAAAATCGGAGTACACGTTTTTCTCAAGCGCACACGGATCATTCTCCAGGATCAATCACATACTGGGGCACAAGACAAACATCAACAGATACACCAAGATTGAAATCATACCAACCATCTTTTTTGACCATGAAGGCATCAAACTAGAAATAAAGCATAAAAGGAAGGCAAGGAACTTTCCTACCTCATGGAGATTAAAAACCACACTACTGGAAGACCACTGGACTAACGAGGAGATCAAAGAAGAAATTAAAAAATTCTTTGAATTGAATGACAAGGAGGACACCAATATCCTTAATGTATGGGATGCAGCAAAAGCAGTAATAAGAGGAAAATATATAGCAATAGAAGCTCACATCAAGAAACAAGAAAGAACTCAAATAAACAACCTAATCTCGAAGCTCAAAGATCTAGAAAAAGAACAACAAGAAAACCCCAAAACCAGTAGAAGAAAAGAAATAATAAAAACCAAAGCAGAAATAAATGAAATTGAAACTAAAAAAACAATCCAAAAGATAAATGAAACCAAGAGCTGGTTCTTTGAAAAAATCAATAAAATAGACAAACCCCTAGCCAGGCTCACAAAGGAAAAAAAGGGAGAAAGCACAAATAAACAGGATCATCAATGAAAGAGGAGAAATCACAACGGACACAGCAGAAATCAAAAGAATAATCAGTAACTACTATGAACAGTTATATGGAAACAAGTTTAACAATCTAGAGGAGATGGACAAATTCCTACAACTCTACAATCACCCAAAGCTAGATAAAGAAGAAATAGAACACCTAAACAGACCAATTACAATTAGCGAAATTGAAATGGTAATCAAAAACCTCCCCAAAAACAAAAGCCCAGGACCTGATGGATTTACAAATGAATTCTACCAAACATTCAGAGACCAATTAGTGCCTATCCTTCACAAACTCTTCCAAAAAATTGAGAAGGAAGGGACAATACCAAACACGTTTTATGAAGCCAACATTACACTAATACCAAAACCGAACAAGGACAACACAAAAAAGGAAAACTACAGGCCAATCTCCCTAATGAACACTGATGCAAAAATCCTCAATAAAATTTTAGCTATCAGAATCCAACAATGTATCCATAAGATAATTCACCACGACCAAGTTGGATTCATTCCAGGGGCACAAGGATGGTTTAACATCCGAAAATCAATCAACGTTATCCAACACATCAACAAAAAGAAATATAAAAACCATATGATAATATCAATAGATGCTGAGAAAGCTTTCGACAAAGTGCAACACCCATTCATGATAAAAGCCCTTGAAATTCTTGGGATACAAGGAACATACCTCAACATCATAAAGGCCATCTATGACAAGCCAACAGCCAGTATCATTCTCAATGGTGAAAAGCTGAAAGCAATTCCATTAAGATCTGGAACAAGACAAGGATGTCCACTCTCACCATTGCTTTTCAATATAATACTGGAAGTCCTAGCCAGGGCAATAAGACAAGAGAAAGACATCCAAGGAATCCAAATAGGAAAAGAAGAAGTCAAACTATCACTATTTGCAGACGATATGATATTATACATAGAGAACCCCAAAAACTCCACAGAAAAGCTAATTCAACTCATCAATCAGTTCAGTAAAGTGGCAGGATACAAAATCAACACGCAAAAGTCAGTAGCCTTCCTATACACAAACAATAAATCTGAAGAAGAAGAAATCAAAAAGACCATCCCTTTTGTTATTGAAACAAAAAAAATCAAATATTTGGGAATAAATCTAACAAAAGAGGTAAAGGACCTATACAAAGAAAACTATAAAACACTGTTAAAAGAAATAGAAGAAGACACAAAGAAATGGAGAGACATCCCCTGCTCATGGATTGGAAGAATAAACATTATTAAAATGGCCATCCTTCCAAAAGCAATATACAGATTCAATGCTATTCCAATCAAAATTTCAATGTCATTCTTCAAAGAAATAGAACAATTATTGATGAAATTCATATGGAATCACAAATAACCCCGAATAGCCAAAGCTCTCCTGAAAAAAAAAGAAGGGAATGGAGGCATCACACTCCCAGACTTCAAACTATACTACAAAGCCATAATCATCAAAACTGCATGGTATTGGAACAAGAACAGACATACAGACCAATGGAATCGAATAGAAAATCCAGAAATAAACCCACAGATTTATGGTCAACTAATCTTTGACAAAGGAGCAAAGAATATGCATTGGAGCAAAGAAAGTTTGTTCAATAAATGGTGCTGGGAAAACTGGGTCGCTACATGCAAAAGAATGAAGCTTGACCACCACCTCACACCATACACAAAAATCAACTCAAAATGGATTAAAGAACTAGACATAAGACCTGAAACCATAAAATATATAGAAGGAAATATAGGCGAAACACTACGTGATTTGCACATCAAAGACATCTTTACAGACACATCACCCAAAGCAGTGATAGTGAAGACAAAGATAAACAGCTGGGACTACATCAAATTAAAGAGCTTTTGCACAGCAAAAGAGACAATAACAAAAACAAAGAGAAACCCCACCAACTGGGAGAACATTTTTGCACCCAACACTAATGATAAAGGACTGATCACAAAAATCTGCAAAGAGCTGATGAGACTCAACAACAACAAAGAAAATAATCCAGTCAAAAAATGGGCAGAAGAGCTTAAAAGAAACTTCTCTGAAGAGGAAATGCAAATGGCCAACAGGCATATGAAAAAATGTTCAACATCACTTGTCATCAGGGAAATGCAAATCAAAACTACCATGAGATACCATCTTACACCAGTGAGAATGGCACATATTAAAAAAACTAGCAACAACAAATGTTGGCGAGGGTGTGGAGAAAAAGGAACTCTTCTGCACTGTTGGTGGGAGTGCAAACTGGTCCAACCACTGTGGAAAGCTGTGTGGAGATTTCTGGACCTACTAAACATAGAGCTTCCATATGATCCAGCAATTCCACTCCTAGGTATTTACCCAAAGGACACAGAAACATCAATTCCAAAGAACACCTGCACCCCTATGTTTATAGCAGCACTGTTTACAATAGCTAAGCTTTGGAAACAACCCAAATGCCCAAAAATAGATGACTGGATCAAGAAGATGTGGTACATATATACCATGGAATATTACTCAGCATTCAAAAAAGATAAACACATGCAATTTGCAGCAACATGGATGGCGCTGGAAGGGATCATGCTCAGCGAAATAAGCCAAAAAGAAAAAGAAAAATACCGGATGGTCTCACTCATAGCAGGAATCTTGAAAACTTAAATAAGGGACCAGGAAAATGAATAACTATAAGAAAGTGAAAATCAAAATCAACAAAAAACTATGAACCAGAGACACTTTTAGGGGGGCGGGGGCGGGAGGGGAGGGATTGGGGTCAGAATGGGGGGGCTGCAATTGTATGGGGAATATAACAATAAAATTTATTAAAAAAAAAAAATCCAAAAAAAAAACAAAAAAAAAAAATAAAAAAATAAAGGCACCTAGTTGAGTACCTGCAAAAAAAAAAAAAAAAATAAATTATTTTTGTAATTCAAAAAAATAAAGTAAATGGTATGTTTTATTTCTTTGCACATTGATATTCTTAAATTCTCTGCATGCCTTTCCTCTGGATTAATATTACACAAATAATTAAACACTTGCTTTGTTAATTTCATGATATTCTTTGAGTGGCAAACTCAATATTTATGTGCTAGAAAAATTTCTTAATTTTACTTGAAAGATGCTAAACTGAATTATTTTCTTGCTACACTTGAAGACATTACTGCATTATTTTTTGACTCCTATTCTGTCAAGAAGAGTCTTTGCTGTTGTTTTGAAGGTAATATGTCCTTTCTTTCTGACATTTTAAAACATAAATACATTTTCTTTATTACTTACATGCTATAGTCTTGCTATACTGTGTTCCAGGTTTGAGCTTATTTATTTATCTCCCTATTACTCAGAGTGCAATCTTTTGAAAGGAAATTTTTTAAAGGAAATTAAATATTTTATTTATTTCTTATTATATATATATATATAAATATAATTCTTGCTCTTTACAAAAATGGATATACTCAGGCCATAAAAGTATAACCCATGAAAGCAAGCACTCTAATTATTTTAAAGATCCTTTAAAAAATTATAATACAAAGTCTGTGCTCTCTAAGAACTCCTCAACTGTGCATAATAACAATAAAGCTTACTTTTTAAAAAAGATTTAGTTTATTTATGGGTATAAGAACTGGGGTGTAGGCCAGATGTGTGAGTATTAGAGAATTAACCAGAGAGATTGGGGAGCAGAACAGGTGGATCTACTGAAATACATTGCTGAGGGGAACAGCAGACGAGACAGGAGAGGTCTGCTGCACCATGTGGGTTAGCTCCCTGGTGGGGGATTGAACTCATGCCACAGTGGCAGGTGATAGCTTAATAGTTCTGAGACTTTAACCTCTGCACCGCAGGAAGCTCAATAAGGCTTACTTTTAATACAAAGACTGTTTTGGGGGAGTTCTGAACCACTGGATTTAACAACCATCATTTTTAGTTGCTTTTTACATCTTTTTTGTTTGTTTGCTTTGGGGATAATCTACTTCAACTGGATGCTCAGCAGCTTGGAGTTCAGCAGAGTCTTCTTTGAGTCTGAATCACTTTCAGAGTCCTCTTGCCTTTCAGGATGAGATGAATCAACTTGATCCCTATGATCATGAACTTTTACCTCACTGAAGCCAAGTCTACAGTGTTGTCATTGTGATAATTTAATGTCCATACTTTGCTGATATTGAGACTCTAGTTCATAGTGCAATCTTATAACTTAGTCCTCAAAACTTTTCTCTTTGTCTGTTTCTGCTCTGCCATTCCCTTCATTATCTTTTTCTGGAAGTACTATTTGTCATGTTTATGTCTCTATCAAAATTTTTTTATGATTCATACATTTTTCATATCTTAAGGAAATTATTCTCACTTTGTGCTTTGATCTGAATGTATGTTCTCTTTCATGTTCCAATTAACTAATTTTGGCTATATCTGATAGTTTTGGATATTAGTTATCATACTCATAATAACCATTCCCCTTCTTTCTAAAACAAACGTTATGAGCAAGACAATCACTTATTTCTTCATGATTTTTCAATTTGATTTGAGTGTCACTGGATGACTTTCCATTGATTTTGTCTGGACTGACTCATGTATTTATAGTCAGCTCAACTGGGAAGTATGTTTCAGGATGACCTCACTTACCTCCTGGCATTTGGTGCTGACTATTAACTGGGATGTCTTCTTCTTATCAGAGCAGCTTCTCATTCTTCAGTAACTTATGTTTGGCTTGTTCATGTGATGATGGGAACTTTTCAGAAAGTTGAAAACAGAAGTTGCAAGGTCTCTCAAAACCTACACTTCAAATTTACACAATATAATTCTCTTCAGCTCATTGGTTATGCCAAGGCATTATCAAGGTGATCAAGAAATTAGATTTTTTAAAAACTGTTAATGAGGGGAGCTTTAAAGTCATATTTCAAAAGAATATGGACAAAGACAAGTGTGATTTAGAGTGGGAGCATTATGGAAATAATCTATTGTAGTACACAGCATGTACAGCAAATGACTAGTTTGTACAAAATATTCTTAGCCCCTTTTAGCCCAACAATTTTCTCTAATCATGGCATCATTATCTGTAACAGATTAGGTGAGAGATTAGACTCCTCATATGCAGCTTTACAGATATAGCCACTCTTGATCTAGAGACTTAAAAAGTAAAAATATAAGTCAGCATAGCCTATACACTCAATACTTAATAGTAAGATAGGGACAAAATGATTACAATGGACACACCCAATGAAAAGCATAGAAATGATATGAGGAATATAACAGTCACACCATAGCGATGCTGAAATCCAGCAATATGCATGTCGTTAGAGACTGCTTTTCCGGTGTAAAGAAATAAGCCCTATTAAATAGGAACTAATAAGCCCTAGTCCATCTATTTTCCTGAAACATATTCCTAGCCTGTTTCCTAACCAAAGAAATTTGGTGTCTCAGAGACTTCTTTTATTTTGAACTGTCTCTGCTCCTTAGGGTTAAGCCTGTTATGACTTCCTTAAAAAGACTGTCTATAGTTGAGAGTCCCTCCTTGTCCCAAAAGTTGCATACATAATTCATTCGAAATAGGTATCTCCTAACTTTGAGCTATATGTCAGATTGTTGTGAGATAATACCTTTAAGAATTTCTTTGTCTAGCTGTTTACTAGATACTCCCATAAATCTCTCTGTGTGCTTAACTAATCGCTGTATAGCCACACAATTTGATCTTTACTTTGAGACCATACCTGTAATGTCTAGAAATATGAAATGGCTTTGTTTTGTAATCTAGGTGTCTCATTTCTTTATATTTCTTCCAAATTCTGCTTGTCAGCTGCATTATTCTTTCTTTAGCTCATCTCTCCCATCCCTTATTTATCATAGACACAAAATTTCAACATTCTGCTTGAATATCTCCTTGGTGAGATCTATTTGTTTATTGAACACTTTCTGTCTTCCCAGTTATTGAAAGCTTAAGTTTTACCAATAGTTTTTAATTACTGATCCTCATCTTTGCAGACAAAAGAGCAGCTTTTTACTGCTTTTCTATTTAATATTGATAATTTCATGCAGCAATCACCTCATCCCAAAGTCAGTGCCAACCTTTTAGGGTTTGATTATAGCAGTTCATTATTTATAGCTACCAATTTGTATTTTGTTACTAATTTCTGCATAACAAACCACTTAGTGATTTGAAACACTTTTGTTCTGTCTCTGTTGGCCATTTCTTACATTGATCTTACTTGGAATCAATCATATATGGTTTTAGTCATCTGAAGTTTAAAGCTGAAGTTAAAATGGGGTGGATATTTCAAGTTGGTCTCAATTACATGTCTGGCAGTTGTTGTTGTCTGCCAATGGTTATAGCTTTATGCTTCTTCTCTATCTGGTCTCTCATCTTCTATATCCCAGGGATGACTTATTCACATGAGAAAGATTAATTCAATGAGAGAGAAAGCGTGAGTTCAAGGTCTTTTTAGGCCTAGCATACCTTTGCCATAACCTATATGATGCAAGTCTCTAAGCCTTGCCAGATTATTTAGATAGGCTACATATAGTAGGTTTTAGTAGGAGTAGAGGAAATATGTTGTGAAAGGGTATAAAATGGCCATTATTCATTGGGAACCATTCTAACAATCTAGTAGAGTTTTCATTACAAAGAATGTATTTCCCCCAAGATTTTAGTTGATTCTTTTAAAATTAATCTATACTTAAACACATTTCATTTGGTTTTTGTTTAACATTACCTTTAAAATATTCCATTTGTATTATATCTTAAATTATAACAAAGCATCATGGAGATATTTACAATTTTTGTCAAACAATTTTATAAATTGACTTCATATGGTGACTTTATATACTAGTTGGTTGCTGTTTTATTGATGCATCTTTTTTCAAGTAATTCAAAATTTTGTTCTCATGAGTGGATATTGAATCTTATCAAATGCCCTATTTATTGATATTTATTTATTGATATTTACTTATTTTATTCACATGGTTTTATCTTTTGTTCATATGGTGAGTTATATTGATTGATTTTTGGATGTTGAGCCACCCTTGTTTCTCTGGTATAAATCCCATTCAGTCATGGTATATAATACTTTTAATGCATTGTTGGATTTGATTTGCAAAGAATTTATTGAGGATTTTTGCATCTGTGTTCATTAGGGAAATTGGTCTGTAGTTTTCTTTGTGTGTGTTGTCTTTGTTTGGTTTTGGTATTGGAGTAATGTTGGTGTCATAAAATGTGTTTGGAAGTATTCCTAGAGTGGGTGCACATGGCAATAACACTTAAAGGGGTGAAAGTGTTGGGGGTCCTATACTCCCAAAATATAAATAATAATGTAACCAACTTTATCTCAATAAAGAAAGACGGGGGCGGGGGGGGGGGAGGAAGGGAGGGAGGGAAGAAGGAAGGAATTAAGAAATTTCCAAATTGTTGAACAGAGAAGTGTTTGTTATGGTATAAACCATTATTCTGCTCTTAAAGTCAAAGAAGTTTGAATAAATCTAGGTATTTGTCTTGTCTCATGAATAATTATACTTGTTTACTTTTGCTTATTCTGTTTTTTCCCCTACTTTTGGAGGCTGTATTTTATGATCTTTTTGATGTAGAAACTGTTGGAGTTATTATAAGGACTTGTGATGCTGGGTTATATTTCTCTCTTACCATTCTAAATTGTCAGTATAATTCTCCACTTATGCTAATTATTTATTAAATACTATTAATTTATTTAAAAAAATTTGTTCTCTTTCTCCTCTCCCTCTCATTCCCTTCTCCTCCCCTCCTTTGTGATAGTCTTTGAAACCACCACTAACCAAGGACTGTAAGAATTAAAGTCTAGGTGTTCAGCAGCACTTGATCTTAATTTCTTTCATCAAGCAATGAGTCTAAATTAGAACTCAAGCAAATAAAGGACTTTCTTGTCTTTATTAGCTTTCAGAAACTAAATTTCAGTTTCCTATTATTCTCACTTAAACCTTGGATTCAGCATGCCTTTGAGTTCATTCTTCTCACTGTTTTGTATTTATGTTCCATTTCCAGCTTATAAAAATGTTCATCTTTTACTTGGGTGTTGTTTGTCTTTTGTTTTTCTTTTCCTTCGTATTTTATTTATTGTGCAAAAAGGGGAAAAGTGCAAAGAAAATCATCCTGTACCTCTCCATATTTTTTTCTAGACTACCAAATAATCAAACAAGAAAGGGGAAGTTGTTAGTGGGAAAGCAAAGGATGCAGTTTTAAATTTTCTTTCTCCTGAGAAAAGACAGAGATTAGGTCTTCCTGGGATAGGCCATTATAGAGGAAAGTTAACAGATAAAAAACAACTTTCATCCAGACTTCAGAGTCCCTCCTATAAAATAAACCTGTAGCTGAAGTCGTATTTTGGGGTAGCGGTTATTTGCTTTCCTACAATTGCTACTGTGTAACTATGGTTAAGAGGATATGAACACTTGTGAATTTATGACATCAATTTTCCCCCTTTGTTCTTAGAAATTTCAAAGACAATATATCCTGCACTAGTGTAGAATCAAACTTTTTGCTCTTTTCAATGACATTATGTCAAAATATCTTGTATTCAATGTCCTAATGGAAAAGTATACAGTGTTTTAGATGTCTTTGAAAAATGTCTCAAATTGGGTTTAATAATATTACATTTGTCCTTCTCAGGGATGCTTTTATTTTACACAAAATGTCTTATAGTAAGTACCTAACTCAACAATATACATGATGAAGAAAGTCCTCAAAGACACACAAAGCTATGGTGATAGGGCTTGAGAAGTGGACATGTGGCTCTTAAGACTGCTAAATAAAATCCATTCTTTTGCAATGCATGTTTTTCTTAAGCATTTAAAGCATGGAATCAATTCAGCCTTGAGCTTGTTTTGTATTTATGCAAAATGGGTATCCTGTCAATAGGACTATGTGGTTGTAATCCTTCTTCTGATTTTTCTTTGGCCTTGTCTTTTTACAAGATATAACTGAATAGAGAGCAATGAATATTATAATGATTGTTAATAATAGGAGAGTGGCTAGTTTTTACCTTTTGTTATTCTGTTCATGTGAATGGACTGGTGTACTTACTAATTCAGTACTTCCTTACAGATACAGTGCACAGTACTTAAAGGTACAGTACTCCAATGCCTTTACTCTCTCCACAGGAATGTTCTCAGTGGGAAGGTCAGTAAGAGAATATTTTCTACATAAACTTCCCAGAGTTTCTCAAACCATCATAAACCCCTTATTATATGTATGCAGAATTTTTCATTTCCTTCGTCTTGCTCTTGATTGGGACATTGATACACTTGCTCTTGAATATTCTCATAGTTTCTCCATTGAATGGGTATCCTGGTTAGCAGATCTAACATTCAGCCTGTCACATTCTATTTCTCTAATAATATGCTCTTTTAAAAAGAGTATGCTTAAGTACATGTATCTAATTGAGTAATAATGGATTTTATTCTCCTTTACATTTATGATTTTGGAAGTATGATGCTGTATTTCCCTTCTGGCTCTCTTGTAAATTTCAGAATATATAGGTGGCACTCTGGGGGTTAGGTATATTATTTTTAAATTATAAAACCCTGAAGTCTTGATTCTTTGGTGTTTCCTCATAATGCAGATCACTTAATTTATAATAGGATGAGTTTGTACCAGAAATATAGCTGGGAAATAAATCCATTATACACATGTCGATTTTAGTAATGCAACTGAAACTCAAATAATGTTATAAAAAATTTTAAAGGGAGAAAACATTTTAAAAAGAATCATAAATACAGTGCTGTAAACCTATATTATCCTAATTTAAAAAATGAATTGTTGAAATGAATTAATTTTAAATTGCATTTGGGTTTGTTAGCACTTGTTTGAGTTTGATAACCACAGACCCCAAACTATTAAGGGGTGCATGCTCTAAAAGGGGTCCTGCTATCCATGTGCAAATATAAAGGAAGCAGACTCTTAGTATGAAAGATTTTTGATAGCACTGGTACACATAGAGAGGGAAGGAGAGAGAGAGAAAGGGAGGGAGGGAGACAAAGAGAGAGAAAGAAGTAATAAAACTCTAAAAATTACCCATACCATTGTGGGCAAATGCCCAGCCAAACAGACTTGTCCAAAGTGGGGCCACTGAGGTCTAAAAACTTGTCATAAGTCTAAGGTGACAAATAATTATAAGAAAGAGGTTAGGCAGGTCCCAGACATCTGGAATAGGAGAAACTCAAAATTCAAAATATGCTACATAATCCAACATGGAATCATTGTCTCTGCCAAGGATCTGGAGCAGCCTCTCTGCATGTCTCTCATCCATGTATATCTCCACAACCCTCCCCTTCTTTGGTCTGCCTCACTGTATATATCCACCTTGCTCCTTCCCAGCTATCTCCCTCTCAGGGAATCTAGTCCATGGCATTGTAGTCCAAGGCGGCTGCATGTAAGTGGGGGTGGGAAAAATGCTTCCCATTCTATGTTCTTCCCTTTTCATGAAGATGTATCTGCAAAAGATTTTTTTAAATTTTAAAAGGGCTTTTCATATAATCATTATAGATGCTTATATTGAACTATAAATTTCAATAGCTAGATGTAATCCATAAAAATATACTGATTAGATTTATCCAAAGAAGTACTTTTTTTTTTATATACTGTTATATTCAAGTCAGCATAGACTTAGTCATATTCAGAAAATTTTCAAAACGTCTTCATTAGGGAATTATACTTCCATCTAGAAAGAATTTTATTCCTCCATTAAGAAGAAGAAAGTCTAATCAATAAAAACAAAAAATATATAAAAAGGAAGGAGCCTTGGGCCAAAATGTTATAGTGATGCCAATCAATTCTGTTATGACTGAAAGAAGGATAGAGAATTTTCTCTCCCCATACAAATGATAATTATTATTACCATTTCACATGCAAGAAAACTGAGAATTTGAGATCCTGAAAACCACTCATCAATAATTCTTGTAATTAGATTTTAAAATGTTTTATTCTTATTGATGCCTATTTTTAGCCTCACTTCTGTCATTATCTTTAACCACAGCAGCTAGTCTGAAAGATTATTTTTTAATTGTACATATACTTAACCAAAGTGAATTGTCACACAGAATGGAAAGTGAAGATTAAAGTAATAGGCTGTTACAGTAAATTAAATAAGAGAGCTTAATATTGCAACCTTATTATTTGTGTACTAAGAAATAATTCTTTAAAAAACAAAATGTTTCACACAAAATATACTTTGATATTATCATGCATAATTTTTAAACATGTTCAAACCAATGTTCTAAACCTAAGATTGGCATGGAAGAGTTCTACAGGGAATTCTTCTCTATTAATTCAAATTAATTAGAGAAGTATGTTGACATTTGAGGAAAATAAAAACCAAAATTAAATATGCTGTCATTAGCCTACTTGACTTTGGGGTCAAACATTCTCAATTAGAAATATCAAAACATGCTTATTAGAAGTTATTTTGGGCAACTTTGTAACATCTCTAAAGTTTAGCTTCTTAGTTTTAGGTTACAGGACAAAATTAACTTACTTCACAGAATGTTTGAGAAGATAAAATGAATTGATTTGTGAAAGCAATTTGTAAAAATTTAGTATTAGCAGCCATTGTCACTGCCATCATGCTTGTCTTTGTCATCATCATCACCACCCCTACCATGAAGTCATCAATAACCACCGCCACCACCATCATCATCATGATTCATAAAAATATACAGTTAGTATCATTTGTAATTTTTCTGATACAAAGGAGAAAGACCTAGATCAAATTGCTTCTCATTTCTGATTGTTTTTATTTTTAGATGATCCTTAGATTTAAATGAGAGAAGTTCCCCATTAGTTTGATCCCTGGTGGTTTGGCAATCATGGAAATGTTCAGTCTCTTCAGAAATAAAACAACTTTTATTAGAATTATGTTCAAAGACAGATGGGTATAGACAGGTTTCTGGCTTCATGGAATCTCCAAAGATGTTTGAATGTTACAATATGAGATTTAAATGCCTGTGACCTTGACTCTTTTCTTAAGTAAACTCTCCTGACTAGGTCTGATGAGAAGGTAGAAGATTTTTATTTTGTTTATGCAAAGAGGTAAGTTTTCTCTAAGGAATCTGCTCAGTAGCAGATGCATCAAAAAGTATAATTTCACTGAACACCTGGTGGGCAAGGGAAAATATTTTTTTGTCACTAAACAAGCTTGCTCTGTAAGAAATTGCTTTCTTGAATATGAGTGACTATTAGATCTTCAGGAATGGGCCACATGCCAGAGCAGTAGGGAAACTTATTTTGTCACTGGTGCAGTTCTGTGAATAATCTGTGGAAGGATATATTGAGTTTGCATGTTACCCAGAAAATCAAAGAGAAATTGATCAAAGTTAAGAATAAGCTTTAAAAGTCAGTCTTCATGGTTAAATAGAGAACAGGAGTGTATTCAATAAAAGAATGATATACCTTCAGTATAATTCAGCAGTGTACTTTGAATTTCTCACATATCCCCTGTAAAACTTTTAATTTACTTTCCCCAAAGCACCAAAAGATGAACATAGAGAAAACTATGATTTTAGGTTATTGATATTTTTCTCTCCTAAGCATGTCAAATGTGCAAACTCCTTTACTGACACAAATAATTGACTTGGCATTTCAGAGTTCCTCTTAGAGTCTCAAGAAATATCCAGTCCAAATATTTTTAAAGGATGTTTCATGTTATTGGAAGAAATATTAGATGCTAAATTGATCAGTATGACTGCTTATTTCTAAGAACTTTCATATGCTTAGAATAGTATATGGTTATAAGAATATATAAATATTGTCAAAATCTTAATGAAAAACTATCCTGTTTGACAAAATCAGACTTTGAAAGTCACATCATGAGGTCAGGAGGGTAAGAAGGTAAATACTAGGGAATGTGGGGCAGAAAATATCAGAGTAATACTCTTCAATTTAAAATCTGACTTCATTCACTAAGTGTAATGTGGATGTGACTAATTCATTGAATGATGAGCAGTCCAATTTCAGGAAGCTCCTCAGAGAATCTCCTCAATGTCTTCCTCCCCTGGTGTTTATACAGAACATGATACTCATCATTGCTCATGGTATTTTCAGTCTGGTCAACATGTGAGGTAAAGAAGATGAATTTTCTGAGTGAGGAACATGGCCATGGAATAAAAGGGCCATGAAGTAAAGAAGAATTGTATAAATCATGACCCACATGACCCCAATATTGCTGCCTGGCTTCTAATCCCATAGTGAAACATTTCAGTACTCCATTTTATGGGTTTACCATGTTTTATGTATCCATTCATTAACAGCTGAATACATGATTGGTTTTATGTTTTTCTTCATTCCTAATATATGAATTTATTTATTTATTTATTTATTTATTTATTTAAATAATAAATTTTATTTTTATATTCCCCCATACAATTGCAAACGCCCCATTCTGACCCCAATCCTTCCCCTCCCGCCCCCCACCCCCCAAAAAGTGTCTCTGGTTCATAGTTTTCTGTTGATTTTGATTTTCACTTTCTTATATTCATTTTCCTGGTCCCTTATTTAAATTCTCTAGATTCCTGCTATGAGTGAGACCATCCGGTATTTTTCTTTTTCTTTTTGGCTTATTTCGCTGAGCATGATCCCTTCCAGCGCCATCCATGTTGCTGCAAATTGCATGTGTTTATCTTTTTTGAATGCTGAGTAATATTCCATGGTATATATGTACCACATCTTCTTGATCCAGTCATCTATTTTTGGGCATTTGGGTTGTTTCCAAAGCTTAGCTATTGTAAACAGTGCTGCTATAAACATAGGGGTGCAGGTGTTCTTTGGAATTGATGTTTCTGTGTCCTTTGGGTAAATACCTAGGAGTGGAATGGCTGGATCATATGGAAGCTCTATGTTTAGTAGGTCCAGAAATCTCCACACAGCTCTCCATAGTGGTTGGACCAGTTTGCACTCCCACCAACAGTGCAGAAGAGTTCCTTTTTCTCCACACCCTCGCCAACATTTGTTGTTGCTAGTTTTTTTAATATGTGCCATTCTCACTGGTGTGAGATGGTATCTCATGGTAGTTTTGATTTGCATTTCCCTGATTACAAGTGATGTTGAACATTTTTTCATATGTCTGTTGGCCATTTAAATTTCCTCTTCAGAGAAGTTTCTTTTTAGCTCTTCTGCCCATTTTTGACTGGATTATTTTCTTTGTTGTTGCTGAGTCTCATCAGCTCTTTGCAGATTTTTGTGATCAGTCCTTTATCATTAGTGTTGGGTGCAAAAATGTTCTCCCAGTTGGTGGGGTTTCTCTTTGTTTTTGTTATTGTCTCTTTTGCTGTGCAGAAGCTCTTTAATTTGATGTAGTCCCAGCTGTTTATCTTTGTCTTCACTATCACTGCTTTGGGTGATGTGTCTGTAAAGATGTCTTTGATGTGCAAATCCCGTAGTGTTTCGCCTATATTTCCTTCTATGTATTTTATGGTTTCAGGTCTTATGTCTAGTTCTTTAATCCATTTTGAGTTGATTTTTGTGTATGGTGTGAGGTAGTGGTCAAGCTTCATTCTTTTGCATGTAGCGACCCAGTTTTCCCAGCACCATTTATTGAACAAACTTTCTTTGCTCCAATGCATAGTCTTTGCTCCTTTGTCAAAGATTAGTTGACCATAAATCTGTGGGTTTATTTCTGGATTTTCTATTTGATTCCATTGGTCTGTATGTCTGTTCTTGTTCCAATATGTATTTAAAGATGCAAAATTCCTTCTGAGCATTTCTTTAGTGGCATTACATTACCTTTGATATCTTATATTTTCAAGATTTCATGTGAGTGCTTCTAAAATTTTCATTTGGTTCTTTTTATTTTTTGTAGTTTCTGTTATTTTGCTGATTCTTCCATTGTATTAATTTATTATTAACATTTCCCCCAAAGTTTTTCAACTATTTATAACAGTTACCTTGAATTACTTTCTATTTGTTACAATAATAAGTATCAGATCAACTCAGGGTTGACTTTTTATAGAGACATCTGGGTTTGGGTCATGATGGTGTAACTAGTATCAGAATTTCTTTCTTACTACAAACAATTGTAAAAGTACTCATGATTACTCATACCAAAACAATTAATTAAAGGGTTAGGGAATAAATAAACCCAACAAATGGTTCAGAAACTGGAGAAAATGGAAACACACACAACTGGAGTGACTTTCTTTCTGAAGGTATTTTTCAAAATACAATGTGGGAAAGCAAAACCAAAGCAGAAAGCATTGGTTCGAATGGATGAAAGAGATAGAATCTGGTGGTAGAAAGATAAATCTTAATTTGAGTATGTTAACGTTGCTGGAATTGGCAGGTCAGGCCATTACAAGTAGGGAGATAAATAGAAATAGGTTTACAAATCTTAGGAGTTTCACTTATGTCAATCTCCAAATCCTTTCAATTAACCTTGAATCATGCCTGAGATAAAAACTTACTTAATAGTGCTCTATAACATCTATATTCATTTTTCTTCTTCTGGTGTTGGAAGGAGAAACCAGTGGATTTTTCAAATTATTATTTCTAAAGAATAGTTTGAACAGAAGTTGCATCTCTAGGGAACCTACTTTTTTACCCTTGCTCCCTTTTCTCTCTTTACTTCTTTCTAGTTTTCAATACTTTACTGTAAGAATATTGGGTCACATCTCACGTGGATTTAATGTCTACACTGAAGTGACCCAGGAAGCAGAGTGGAACAGAGTGGATAGCCCACATTCCCTAAAGAATGTTTTATTTTCTCATCATGTGGTGTCATAGTGATCTTCACATACATGTGTATAAACAGAGATATCTCCTGCAATTACAGATATTGATGTGTGTGATTCTCAGAACTGTATTTTCATTATTTAAAAATCTGCAATTGTGAGCATGTTCTTCCTTGCCTGTACTGTTTTTGTTTTTGTTTTGTTTTTTTGTTTCACATTTAAATGGACACACTAAACAACTTCTTTTGCTACCAAAGGAAAATGCTGTTAAAAGATTCAACATAGATTTCAATAATTTAATAGGATACTGATAATTTTAAGGGCAAGCTAGACTACAGCAGAATACATTTTTATTTTTCCATCCTCTCTGTCATTAGATTTTATTAAATTATTGCATAACTGTACAAAGTCAATTTTAAAGTTATGTTTCTAGTTCTACTAGTACTAAGACATAATAATATTTTTCATATAGAAATTTTAATATTAGCTACAAATGATTCCTACTTCTTCAACTCACTGTACATTCTAGTAAGAAATTCTTTAAAATAATGTTTTGTTGAAATAACAGAAATCAGATTCACCTTTATTTTTCTTTGACTAATGGTGTTACATGAACAGTATTTTTTTCTGAATAAAGCTCACTAATGTACCATGGTGTCTACATAAAGAAACTTAAAATAAGGATATGAGATATTTTATGTGTTTTAGATATGTAAATTTAATTTAATTAAGTATTTTAGGGAGCTATTTGGTTCAATTTAAAATATGACTTGGGATATATATTTGCTGTCTCCTACTTAATGCTAGATTAACTAGCTTAATTGTTATAATATTTAACTTATTTTTCAATGCTTAACATAATATGTAGAATTTGAGGTTACAAGAAACACACACATGTTCAAGCAGGGATATTGGGATTGATTGTTAAAATAATGGTTTAGGATTTCCAAATGAATACTAACGTATATGGCATCTTAACTGGATTTTTTAAAATGTATGCTTTCCAAAGATTTTTCCTCCCTATTAGGAAAATCACATTAAAGAGATAATATGTAACTTCAGTACACCACTGTATAAATGGTGCCTCGTTAGATGTGTTGTTACTGTTCTCTGTAAAGACTATAAACTATATAGAGATGGAGTTACTCACTTTCTACTCCTTTAAAACTAAACTTCACATAGCTTTTGATTGATTTATATTCACTTTCTACCTTGTTACAGCTCAGCTTTGAGACTGTTTTCTTATATGAAGTGATTTGTGTTTTACTCTTCAGTGCAGCCAGTCTCTTGTAACCTGATTATCAAAGGTTATCAGTCAAATGCTTTTTTTGTCACAAACAAAATTAAAACTGTAAATTCTGAAATTACAAATAGTGTCCTAGATGGAGCATTCTGTAAGACTAAAATAAAGTTAAAATTCTACTGAGAACACATACAAGAAATTTTAAAGGAACAGATCCAGATGGTTCTTCTTGGATGTGATCACACTTTAAGAGATTGATTCTATGCTTGCATGATTTATATTTCAATAGATACATTAAGATACACTTCACAGTTGCCAAAAAATCTAAATATTTCAGAAAGTTACAAAATTAGAATAGACCTTTAATTATAGTTTTCAGTCAAAAAAAGCAGTAATTATAGCTATGTTATTGTACTATGTATTCCAAATTATCAGGGCTTATAAATCTATTATAAATTGTCAAACATCCCAATCAGAAAATACCTATAATTCATAAACCTGTCTATGAATTTGAGGACCCCTCAGACATACTCAATATGAGTACTCAAAACCGCATACTAAATAGAATTGGCCTTAAGTTCTAGCACAGTAAAATATCTCCTACCACATTCCCATTTGAAACACAGAAGTACAGTGACCTTTAATGTAGGCATTCTTCACCAAAGCCAAAGTCCTCCATTGTGTTTGAATGTAATTATAAATGCTAAATGCACTGCCGCTGTGATGAAATTTTCTTGTCTCCATGTTAAAAATTTTGCTGTTTTCTTTTTAAATCTCTATGAAATATAAAAGTTATATAAAAATTATGTAAGGTTTTTAGAAATCAGTTTGGCTTTACTCCACAATTAGTAATATCAGAAGGAACTTTTAATATCAGAGGCTATGAGGAACAGTTGAGCGGTCCCACTAATCAGCGTATTCTCTTAAGCAAGTCTTTTACTTGACTTTGGACTATAATGTTCTTATCTGTATGAAGAAAACACTGGGCTACCTACCAGTGGTCTACTCTGGCTCTAAGCTTCTATAAATTAATTGAAAGTTCTGTATAATATTTAGCTAGCAGCTACCATTGAAAAAAAATAACTATTGGAGTGTTTGCAAATTTTCTCTCAAAAAGGTATTGGGTGATGGCCACCTCCATTGTCACTGAGACAGGGCAAATAATCACAGAGGTGGACTCACTGAATTGTAGGATTTTAGAATTGGAAGGTTACTTAACAATTATTAGCTCACTACTCTCATTTCACAGACAAAGAATAACATATAGAGTGATTCACTCTTATGTTTTAATGTCTAGGCCACACTTTGGTTAAAAAGAAGATGTGTGTGTGTGATGACTTTTACCTCCTAAAAAAAATTATCACTGCAAGCCTAACTTTCCTCTGTAAATGTAATAACCCAATCTGTGTGGTAATTTTCTGTTTGGATCAAGAAAAAACAACTGCAATTATATTCCTATCTCTTTAGGAAATAAAGAAGAAAAATTAAGATCTTGCATTAAATAAGATATAACTATATATAACTATAACTATACATACACACATACATACATATATATCAGTATCCCCAAAGTGTGAAATGCTTATGTTATGAAGGAGAAAAACACTACAAATATGTAAAGTGCAAATGAAAACTTAAAATTTGGGCCTCCCCGGTGGCGCAGCGGTTGAGCGCTGGGTTGCGAAGCTGCCCGCGGCCTCTGCGGCGCCGGTTCGATCCCCGGCTGCTCCCCGGCCACCGGAGGAGGGTCCCACATGGCGTGCAGACCTCTCCTGCCGCCCGCTGCTCCCCTCAGCAGTGTACTTCGGTCCTTCTGCCTGCTCTGCTCCCCGCTCTGGCTCTGGTGAATTCTCTCACCCTCCTGTGCTTCTGACTGTACCCAGTGCATGTATACACAAACAAACAAATAAATAAATAAAACATGCCTCTATTAAAAAAAAAAAAAGAAAAGAAAAAGAAAACTTAAAATTTGCCATCCACAAAGAAAATTGAAATTCTGGATCTTTAAAAGTCCATGAAGGCTGTTTATTAAACTATTTCAGTCATTTTGAGAGCCCTTAACAGTGTATCCCAATTCCCTTCCACCACTTATCTCATCATTTAGTTGTGAGATATACATACAATACTTCACATCTATCCTCTTCCTGGTTAGTGCCTAAGATAAAAGTCCCTGGAGTAATTTCTCCCATTCACTAATTCTTTCTCTAGTCTAGTAATGTGCTCCTCTCCCCCTCAGGAAATTATTCTTTCTTCCCTCCTGAATTTCCACTGGATCCTTTTACACCCCTAATCCTTAAATGTATCTCTGAATGGAGACTCCATTTACTTCTTCAATGAAATCTGAATCTCTCCTATGCTCAATAACTTCTGAAAAGTTCCCTCAACCCCAACGCAAATAGAAAGGCTGAAGGTAGAAACAGGGTCTTAATTATAACATTTGCTGCTTCAAGATCACTATGACACCACCTTGATGAGAAAACAAAATTTTTTGTTAGGGAATGTGGGTTATTCAACTGCTCCACTCTGCCCCTCTGAGTCACTTCAATGTAGACATGAACCCCATGTAAGAAGTGATCCAAAATTCCTATAGGAAAAGACTGACAACTACAGAGAAGTAAAGATCAGGGAAAAGGGAGCAAGGGTAAAGGTAGGTTCCCTAGAGATACAACTTCTGTTCAGGCTCTATTCTGTAGTCTTGGACATCAAGACAGCAGTCATGCACTCCTGTACACATTCTCTTCTTTGTAGACATTGCTTCTATCTCATCCAAAAAGTTTGCTGCTTGAACACTGATACTTTCTAGAATAAGATATGTTTATACGATACATAGGAGGTATATGGTTATACTATATGGCTATACTATACATAGGAGGTTTTTCTATTGGACTTTGATTTAGACTAATATTTACTTGTAATACCAGTGTTCTGCCTACAGCCTGTCCTGTTACTTAATAAAAAAAAAATGTTCTGTTCTCCTTCTCACTTCCATTTTTGGTTCATGTATTTGATGAATCAGGACCCTATCAATTCTGTCCTCTTTCTCCAATATCATAAAATGTATATTTTTATCTACTTTCTTTATAAACCCCTTTATTTATAAACCCAGATCTTTTATATAGAGAGAGCAAGAGATTGACCAATTTCTTTAATGCTGATAGAGATTTTTGCATCCATTTTCTAGTCAGTTTTGATCACTAAATTTTTTCTAGAACAGTGTCATTCTTTTAAATTCTATTGTTTGTTCAGCTTTCTTTTCTTTTGAGATGAGCACTTGGTTTATTATTAGTTTATTTTCTAACATTTCATATTCTATATTATACATTTCTCACTAAGCATCTGATTAACATTATCACATGGGGTTCATAACAGTCTTTTCATGGTTGTTCAGCTTCAAACTCTTCATATATTTCCATTAAAATTTAACTGCTAACTCATAAAATAGATGTTATTTTGTTTCCATACGCGTGATTTCAACTTTAGTTTTTCTTGTTATGGTTTTATGATGATGAGATGGATTTTACATACTAATTCTTAAATATTTAAAACTTCTTTTATGGTGATTTAATAATGCTTCATATGTGCTTCTGAATAATTTTATTCTATATTTATTGACTGAAGTTTTCTTTATGTGTCCATTAGATGATGCTTTTTTGGGCAATACAATCGTCTATATGTTTAGTGAATTTTTTTTTGCTATCTTAATCTATTCATTCCTGAGAAGAGTATGTTAAAATTGAACTAATTTTTCCATTCTTCTTGTAATTCTGTTTTTATTTTATATATGTTAAGTTTTTAATTTTTTTTAATCTATGTACAAGTTTAGGATTGTTCCATCCTGGTGATGAATTCATCCTTATTATATAGTTACTCAAAAATCATTTATTTTTTTCATGTAGCCAGTTTGATTAGATATTAGTATTACTAAACTATATTCTTGGTGTTATTTTTAGTGTAACAGTTGTCCTTTCTACTTACTGAGTGGTGAAAGTTACTAGTAAATGTTTAGAAACTGGCCCTCTGAAACAAAAACCCTAATTTGTAGCATTTGCTTATTTCCCTGGATAAATCCTCTTTCACTGAAAAATTCAAGCAACCAATACAAAGTAAAGTTGAGTGAAAAGAGCTGTGCATAGCAGCTCTCCTGAGCCGTTGAAATACTTTATCAATGGGTTCCAGCATATCATTGACAATATGCTTTCTTTGCTTCGTTTTTTTCTCTTTTCTTTCCTCGCATTGATCAGATTTTGTTTATTCTCTTCTATTTCTTTGGCTGGAATGGAAGTTACACATTTTATGTAGTTAACTTAGTGCTTACCCTTGAATTTTTAATATGCAGACTGATTTAATGAATAGGCAGCCTTATTTCTATCTTCCTCTTAAATAATCTAAGAATGTTAATTTGTTTTTATTCTGATTCCCTTTCTCTGCTTTCATGTCATTGCTGTCTGTTGTTGTAAACCTCTCTAAATTAATCAAAATATCCTATTTTTAAAGGGCCAAATGCCTGCCTTAATCCCAGAATATAAGTCCCTAATTAAGGAAAGGAAATATGAAACGAGAGTCAGAGAGAAAAAGAGAGAAAGGGAAGGAGTGAAGGAAGGAGGGGGGGAGCACTGAGAGGGAGGGAGAGGAAGAGAAAGGAGAATTGGGAGAGCAGGGTATTAATTTACAAGTTTATATTTAGTTTTTTCCTTCTAATTACCTATGATGACATTAGGGAGGATGAAGTGTAGTTTTTTCTCCTTTGTGAATAAAGTAACTGCATTTGCAAATTTTAATTTCTTTGAAATTGTTTTGGTAGCAGCCATATTGTTCTTTTTCACAAGGTCTCTTCTTATAGGTGCTACTGAAGAACCCCTGGTGATTCTGGAGTTCATTTTTCATATAATATATAACCTAATCCATGTGACATCTAATTGTGAGTCTTACATTTTCATTCTTTTTCATTGCTCTAAAGACATTTTCTGCATTGTCATTTGTTAACCAATGCCTATTTCTAAGATTTGTTAAGGGAACCCATTTAATTTTTGCAGAAAAAGCATTGCTTCAATGAGAATAATCAGTTTTCTGCCACACATTATAGAAGAAACTAGTTGGTATTTTAAAAAAAGAATAATATATTTAAAGGAAAAAAAAGGAGCCATTACTTTCTTGCATTAAGAAGGGTTTTGGTGGAAAGTGTAAAATAGTCTCAAATCAGTAGTGGACAAATACACACACGGCAAGTACAGATATGGGTACAGGAAAGCCCAAGGTAAATCTGTGCACCCAAAGGACTCGAGAGCATTTAACTTTGTGAAGACTGACTAATTTTTAAATACATAATGGATCCAAGTTTTGCATTTTTTTGATAGAGCAAGTATGTGGAAGATTTTTATTCCTGCCATAATCACCTAGATGACTTTATCTCTTTTCAGAGCAACATTTAAAGTGAATTTTTCCCTACCTCATCCACCCATGGTGGCTTTTTAAAATTTTATCCTTTAGCAGAATAGTTATCCCAAAGAATAATATTTCAATTGTCTTACTGAAGTATTATTTAACTGAACATACTGATTTTTATGTTTGCAATTTTTGTTGTGTCTTTAAGATACATATTTTTGTTCTCAATAAACAAAATCATTATATTTCTATCAATCTGATGGTTCTCAAACAAGAACAAGCATCTTCATAAAGGCCCCAAATTGTAAATATCATGGAGATGTACCACTTCCCAAAGAAAATATCAATACTAGGCTCTAGGAACTTCATGATATTTCAAACATAACACTATAAATTTAGTAGATTAAAACATTTCATTCCTAAAATGAAATAAAAGCTATTATGTAAATAGCTTTGCAATCAGCAATGGACCTCACTTGTTATTTTACAAGAGAATTTTTGTGTATGAGAAGAGACCATGTAACCACCACACTGAATGATGAACACTAGGCAATTCACTTATTTCCTGCTCTTCCTACATGATGCCTTCTAACAACCCAGCCTTACAGCAAATTTCAGGGAAGAAACTTGTGGCCAGCTTGCAGTAGACTCCACTGGCTAGGAAAAATAGTGTAAACATTTCCTATAATTCTTTGCTCCTAACCTCAAGTTCATTTCCTCTAGGATAGCAGCAAAGAATTTTTTTTTAGCTCAATATTATACAGCTTTTATTAAAAGAGAATTACAGCTGAACAGTCCATTTCTTATATAGCAGGTTTGCCTTTTGTGCTTGGGGACTTTTCAGTGGAACAGAGAAAAACTAAGGATTGCTTTATATCATTTTCTAAATAAGATGACTTCTAAAGCTGAACAAATTAAGAACTGTGGCATCTCTTAATGCCAAGTTCATGAAGGACTTTGCATTGCCATGTGCCTTAGTACTTCTTATGCCAGAGTGTAATTAATCAAGTATTTATTTGCTCAAAAGCAGAAAGACAAAAGCTAGTAAGTAACATTAAAATGTTTTGTGGTAAAAATATATATGTTGTCCATGCTAAGTTGATAAAAGGGAGAATTTATTGAATAGTAGCCAGAGGAAGCAGGAATTGGGTTATGTGCTAAAGGTACTTGGACATATTATGGAAGCCACCCGGAAAGAAATCCCTATCTGAGGCTCTCAGGAAACTGATATCCTGTATAACTGTTTATTGATTTCATTACAGCCTAAACTTCTATGCAAAGATTAGTCCATTTATCCCCCATATGGACATATTACTTCTATCTCAGTGACGGTACTTCTGTTCCACCAAAGCACCTATGTATTCATTTGAATCTCCTCTGGATCTGTCCTTTCCCTTTTCCCTTCCTATCTTTTCTTTTCCTTTTCCCAATTATCTTCAAGTTGGGGGATTGTCTACTACCAACTTTACTAGATCAGTTCTATGTATTTGTACATCCTTTTTATTGCACTTGGTGTTATAAAACAGAATTCCTGAACTCTTTTGAACCATGCCCAAACAAAATTGCAAAGTGAATGAAATTTATATCCAGTATTACACTCTTGTTTTAGTATTTCTACTTTTTTCAGATGATGCCCATAACAGGTGCTACCTCACACTGTCCTGTCTTCTGTCTTCACAGTTAGAAACTTGCAAGGCTTATAGAAATATGATTCCCATTTTATTTTACTGACTAGGAAGCAAGTAAGGAATAACCTAAGGGCACTTTTCTTGAATCCAAGATTCAAACCTCATTATGCTTTGCTCCTGGAACTTCCCTTTTCCGGATTCTCTCTTCATGACTCTGTTATCCACTGTCCTGGCAGATGTCATTGATGCTCCAAAGTACTTTTCAATTATTCATTAATGGTAGATCACTTACTAAATTTGGGGGACAGTTAGAAATTCTCTAACATGAGCCAGGGTTTTGGATTTGTGTTCTAGAGATCCCATTCTCCAATTTTTTCCAATATGCGATTTTGAATTTGTTTAATGACAAATTAATTTTAACTGCACAAAGTAGTATTCATTTTAAAAATAAATTCATCTTCCCCATTTATCACAATTTCCTTCACATATGTAAGCCACTGAAACTTTAAAAATCCTCTAATGAGTTCTAGATGGCATCACTATCTATGGGCACCACTACTTTTGCTAATGCTATGTTACCCTTACAGTATTTTCTTTTTAACTGAAGACTTGAGCTTTTTAGACCAGTGTTTTTAAAATTAGATTCCTGGTGGAGGAATGCCCTCTCCTACACCTACCTCTGTCAGCATGACTCTGCTTATGGATCTTCATCATGTTTCACCGTGAGGCTGAGGATTCTGGGACAATTATACTAAAGTTTTGAGTTAGATGATTGAAAATTTAAATAAGTTTCTTTTATGGTAGAACTGCATTACTTTATTAGCACCTTTTGATCTTAAGTGATCATTGCTATTGATTTAAAAAATATTTGCAATAAAAAATTAATGAGAATGTTTCACAAAATGTTTATGAAAATATGTACATTATCAAGTAGAAGAATCCCTGCATTACAATTTATGATAATTATTCCAACTATAAAGAAAAAATGATAGTATTTTTCCTCAAGAGTATTAATAAAGTTATTTGATTTTTATTTTGCATTGGGGGAGGGTAAATAATATTTATAAAATATAAAAAAATTCAAGTTCTATCAAATTTATCATATAGCGTTGTCATACGTGTATGTTTTTCTTAAGGCTAACAATTTAAAACATAAAACTTAATAATTTTAGAAAATAGAAATTACAGTGGCTTCGTTAGAAAGACCAATATATTTATTAATATTCTTGATCAGGAAAAGGGTTCATGCAACTTTGAGAACTAAATTCTGTAGGAGTATGCTGAATCTGCTTACATTATAAGCATTTTTTTACATTTCATGGGAGGTTATATGTAATAGAAAATATGCTTTTTTCCCCAAAGAAACTGAGCAACAACATAAGGAACAGTTTCTCAGAGTCATCAAACACTGCGTATATTTGAATGTTGTATATATCCTTGTGAGGGTTTGTGAACTCATTGTAAGTAGAGCACCATTATTGTTTACTTTATATTCTAGAGACTTGCCAAACAGAAGACTCTAGGGATCTTTCCACAATTTCTGAAAAGCATACTAGAATGTCATTTTCAGTGAAGAATAATATAAATCCTTCTAAGACACATGTATTTATATTCTCTGCACACTTTCTGGGAAAAAAAATTAGTCCTTTAAACTTTGACACATTTTAATCTTAGTGTTATTACTATCTTTAAATTAGTAAAAGAAAAAAATTCAGATGTCAGAGCCTGATTCCCTTTAAGCAGTGGTATAACATCCTCTGTAACCGAGCTTACAATCAAAACTATCAGAACCATATTCTTCTAAAAACCTGAAACCACTGATTGTTAGGCAGTATCCTTTTGCATATTTCTGTTCATTATCCTTTGATTTGTATATTTCTCCATACAGGTTTAATTTTATTTATTTATTTTTAAAGATTTATTGTTTATTTATACAAGAGCTGGGGTACAGGCCAGAGGTACAGGAGGGTGAGGGAATTCACCAGAGACAGAACAGGGAACAGCAGGCATGACAGGAGAGGTCTGCCTCACCATGTGGGTCTCTTCCTGGCCAGCCAAGAATTGAACCTGTGCTGCAGAGGCTGCAGACTGCTTCACAGTGCTGCGCTCAACCCACTGCTCTCAACCCGCTGTGCCACCAGGGAAGCCCCCAGGTTTAATTTTATGCACTTTAATTTATCCTATAACATTTCTCTTATGATAATATAAACTTGTTTAAGATTTACTAAAGTCAGTCACCACATAATTATGTAACAACTCTTTCAAACTATTGCTGGTCGCTCAGTGTATGAAACTGACTTTACTAATAAATCTCATAGATAATACCTATTTAGGGCACTAGATGAAGGAGAGATGAGATATTTTTTGGTTGCTAAAATGATTGTCTTAACAAAAATCCTAACAAAAATATACTTACATCTTCACATCCTAACAAAAATATACTTACATCTTCACAAAAGTTAATTTCTATCATTAAGCGCCTGTGTTTTGTCCTGTATAAAAATTAAGACTTTTCAATATTCATACAAGGTCAAGGCTATTTCTTCTGCAAAATACTTAGTTAGGCTACTCCAATAATTTGACTCCCTGATATATACATATGTTCTGTGCAAATCTGGGCTCACAAAGAGCCCAAAGTTATAAAATTCCTTTGTGGAGAAATAACAACTTTCAGAACAGATCACAACAGAGTTGAGTAATATGAGGTGTGCTGAAAAATTTGGTCCATAATTTAGAAATTCTAATGAGCTCAAAAATTAAGCTTTAATGCCTTGTACAAATAACTTAAAAACATAGATTTTTCTTTCACCTACACAGAGGAAACCTGTGTCATTGTTTTATTTTCTTATCTAGTTAAGCATTTTATTACTTTTTAATTTTTTTTTTTTTAAGATTTATTTATTTATTTATACAAGCATTGGGTACAGTCAGAAGCGCAGGAGGGTAAGAGAATTCACCAGAGCCAGAGCGGGGAACAGAACAGGCAGACTGATGAAATACACTGTTGAGGGGAGCAGTGGGCTCGGCAGGAGAGGTCTGTCACACCATGTGGGACCCTTGCTGGCTGCCAGGGATCGAACTGATGCTGCAGAAGCTACGGGCAGCTTCGCAGCCCAGTGCTCAACCGCTGTGCCAGCAGGGAAGGCCCTACTTTTTAAGTTTTAAATTAAAAAATGTTTCCCAAATATATAAGCTAGCAATTCATAATTATAAAAAAAAAAAGTTACAGTGGTTTCAAAAAAATAGCCAAATAGCCATTGGAAATTTCTTCTTCAATGCAATGTACTTACTATGCATGTCTAATATTTTGTGCCCTGTAATTTTAAGGCCATAGTAAGTCTTAGAAAAAGAATATCTGAGTTTATGATAACAAGTATATTAAATATTATATGATAATACATTTTCACATTTTTATGTTGTCCTTTTTTTTTTTTAAAGTTGGGAAAGCAAAATCAAAGATAAAATCCACAAGCTTATCATACAGACACTATAAAAACATGCATTTGCTAAATTTAAGGTGTTTGATATGGCTGGGAGATCACAGGGCTAAAAACTGAATGCCAGATAAAATACTCAGATACCCTGACAAATATACCAAATAAATGCAAAATTACCAAATAAATTTCTTGAGCATAAAATTTCAAAAGCTCATATACTGTTTGATGCATAAAAAACATAGACTTATTCAATCTGGTTTAAATATTTATAGTCAATTAGTTTTTTTTTTTTCTTTGACATCCTTTTTTTTTTTTTTTAATTTTATTTTACTCACCATAGTCCCATATGTCTCCTTGTCCTTTCTTCCTCCCATCTTTGTCTTAAGCTCAGAAACTTTAGTTCAGTTATCAGTGTCTGTTTATTTATAATTAATTTGTTTTGTCAGTTAATCCTCTTTGTTTTCTGATATGCAGTATTTGTCTTTAAGTTCACTTTACATTCTGCTCTGATTTAAATTATTTTCTTTCTACTAAAAAAATTCACCCTGATATTTCTTTAACTTCTTTCAGTTTTTTATTTCCCTATCTTGACAGGGTGGAACATTTTAATTTGGCAGTGATGTTCTTTCAGCACTTTAAAAAAGACATTTAAATTGACATTTAAATTGCCACAACTTCAACTTCAGCTTCTTTTCTTGCCATCAGTCTTGTTTTTGCTCTCATTTGTTCTGATCTGGTGGTTTATAAGACTTTTTTCCCCAAAATTTTTAACATTTTTACTGTGATTTTCTGAGCAAGATTTTCTTTTTAATTTTCTTGCATAGGATTTTTAACCCTTTAGACTCTCTGGCTTAATTCTGTCCATTTTGAGGAATTCTGATCTATTGTCTTTTTAAATAAAGCTTCCCTCAAACTCTCATTTCTGGGACTATAACTAGATGTATGACCTTTTCCTGAAGAGCTCTTCACTCTGTCCCATATCTTTTATTCCCTTTCATATATTTTCATTATTTTACTTTTCTGTTTCAGTCAAAATGTTTTCTATTGACATACCCTCTACTTCCTTATTTATTTTTTCCAGCTGTCTCTAATATGCTATGATAAATCATGCATTAATTTTTAAATTCCTGTCAAGTCATTGTTTTGCTTTTATATCATCTATTTTATTCTTCTTGGCAATTCCAGTTCTCTGGTATGTTACTTTAGCTTATTATATATTTTCCTTAGCATGCTAATCATAATTTTCTCAAAATCTATGTCTAATAACTTCAATGTCTGGATTATCTGAATTCATTTCTATTATCTGGCTTTTCACTTTTTCCTGTTCTTTAGTATTAATTTTAATTGAATGTTAAACATTGTGCATTTAAAATGTCTTAGATGTTTCAGCACTTCCTGAGTTATTTTAAGGAACTGTAGCAGTCTATCAGATTCTTGACTCCTAACTTTGCAAATATAAGACTATAAAGTAACACAAATGTCAGAATGTCTTTTTATATATTAATATATTTCCATTATATATTATAAGTACATATTAATACAATATTATTTTATGTTAATTTAATTTATACCTCCAGTCCGGTGACACAAGTATTTTCTTTTTATTAAACCTGCCTCCTACACATGCCATTTATATGCTCTTTATGAAGCTTAATTGCATAAAAATAAATTTAAATTTTGGGAACAGGAACTGATTCTTATACCTCATAGGTTTTACAAATATCAATTTATGCATATACTTCTCGTCTCCATTCCCTTTCTTTGAATAGTTCTTTTATTGTCCCAGAGCCATCATGTGTAGATACAAACAAGATGAATAATGTCTTTTTACCTTTCATAGTCCTTAAAATCTTGTAATACTGTGAATTTGGGCTCTATTCTATGTCTGCTATATTCAATGAATCAGAAAATTAGACTTTAAAAATAGATTTTCTCTTTCTGGCTAATGTCTGCTTTATTCTTGTCAAAAGAGAATATATTCTTTTAAAATCCCACAAAAATGGTAGATTGTCTTCATTGACAAATGCATCCTGTTAACATGTATGCTTGAGGAAAATGTATAAAAAACAGTTACAAAGGGGATGTTGGGGTTGTCAGTCTGCTTGGAGTTGAAAATAAAAGATGTTTGATAAGTGTTCATATTAATGTGAACACTATATGTCTAACTCTCAAATGGTGTTTGCTAAAGATGTTTTGCAAGGGGACTTGACATTAAAAAGAGCATCTAAAGAACAGCAAACCATAGGGTTATGTGTAAGGTAACAGGTCATCTTAGACTTGCAGATTTGGGATATAATCATTTAAATTCAGAGCATTCCAGAGGACACTGTTCCCCTCCTCTGCTTCTGCCTATCTTGGCTAGTGCAGATCTGAGGTCAAAATCCTAATAAAGAATTTTCAGAGAAATAGACCTCAAGAACTGATTTTCTCCCCGATGCATTGAATTTCAATTATCTAAGCAGCACTGTAGGAATGTCATTTTCCAACTAACATTTCACTGAGAATACCGGGGGAATTACAGAAAGAAAGGATGAAGAGTTATCTTGATCCTTTACCCTCCCCATTCCCCCCCCCACACACACACATACAGAAAAATCAAAGTAGTTCAACACCTATAATCCCTTGAGGAGAAGACTGAGAACTTGGCTATCAATTTAAATACAACCAGAAAGCACACAAAATAAATGAAATTATGTAGGCCCTCCTGGAAAGTCAGTGTCCCTGGAATTCACAAGGTATATCAAACATGCCGTCCTTGAAACATGGCACAGAGCCTGATATTGAGAAAGGCCACTCACAAGACAATAGAGATAAAGTCTGAGGTTTTGAAGTATCACAACAGATATAAAATATCTGAATTTCCTAAATCACTGACCATAAACTGATAACTTTTTCTGTCTGTAATGCCCTTTCCTGCTTTTTCTTTGTGAGGGAAAGCATATAGTTCAAGCCAACAAAATCTGTCAATACATTGTAATAGTTGTGAAGTCAGTCTGACCTGGGTTTGGGTCCTAGCTCTTCTACTTGTTAGTTCAATGAACTGTCAGTATTAAGCATCATGAATCTTAATTATTTTACATAGAGAATCCTTCCCTGTAGGAATATTAATTTTATTAGCAACAGACAGAACTAAGTCTTGTGGGTAAATCTATAGACATTTCAAAAATCAAATTTGTGCTTTTGAGATCTTAAAAAATGGGTGAGCTAAAATTGAGGAATAATCTTTCAGATCATGCCTTGGCAAGTAGATATCATTTGATTCCATTCCTATGAGTGCAGGATCTAAGGCAGCAGATTTGGAGAGGTCTATCTAATAAAATATTAGCCCGAACCCTGTGTAAGGCAGAGAACCATTTCTTTTGCATTCTTTAATGCATGCCCCCTTTGATGATAATTATCACCTTCAAAAAGGATTGGTTGGCATTTGGTACATTTGGGATAATGACTTGGCTGTCTGTGACTCAACCATCTTCAAGGTCAGCCAAGAGCCTGACACCTAATTAGCACTGAATAAAACCTTCTCTCTCCTCCCCACCCCCCAACACACACAAATAAAAACAAAACAACGCACAAAAAAGTTATTACTAAATTTTGGTTAGTATGATTATATCAGCTTTTATCATATTATTATAAGAAAGATTTCAAAAAATATGTTGAATTGTGTGAATGCTGTTGACTAAATCAAAAGTGTTCTCTTTATAAAGGCCCCAGGATAAAATTCAGCCTGATTCTAAATAATAGTTGAAATTCTCTTAGGTAATTGATTTGTTTTTATTCAGTAGATATTGTGACTTTTGTTAAGTGACAAGAATTCCTTGTATGCCATTGGATTCTGGAAAACATAGCCTAAAATATGGCTCAATCATCATAAATATATAGGGTACAATTATATTCATTTTAACAACTTGTTATAATTTATGTGTTTTTGAAAATTTCCTGATTTTCTGAAATGAGAGGTACAAATCAATACCTCATAAAGTTATTCTGCACATTTTCAGTTATGCCTGGGAGTAAGGATGACTGATTCTCCTGCTGAGCTAAATAATATTCTACCTACAGATGAGTCAAACTGAAGAAAGAATTTTGCACCCTACCATTCTTCTTTCCTTTTTTATATCTCAAAACTATGTTAGCAATCCTCAGAAGAAAAGAGTAGAAGAAAAAGGAAAAATGTGCTTTCAGTCACAGAGTAATTCTAGAAAACTGATAGAGGTCCATAAACTGAGCTTTCAGATGGACAACTCTGGAAACTGTGGCCATCCTGTGAGTATCGGCTAGTGGAAGAATCAGGGACAGAACAACAGAGGACCTGATGACATGCTTCCAAACATAGGTTTTAATTCCCTACCAATTGTAAAATGTGTCAGTTATCATTCTCTTAACTGCATCTGTATATAATGAAGTTAAATTATTTAGCACAAAATATTTAGAAGTATATAGGCTACAACAATTTCAAGCTATGTTTCTAAGATAAAGTTTCACATTAGCTATTAAAGATAATTCTGAAATTTTAAAAATGTTTTATTGTCAAGTAGAATACTTTAGGCTGATCAAAAGGTTTTAAAAATGTGTTTGTTTTGCCCTCAGAAAATACATTTTCCTAATTAAGAGCAACTAAATCTCACAGGAGTTGAGTTCAGTGAAATACAGTTTGGAAAATAGTGGTTCCTGGTAGGAATGCTAAAGTACTTTTAAGTTTTAGTGAGCTAAAGAAATTGCATCATTTCTGACAAGAAATTTAAAATACAATAAGAAATTTTTGAAATGTAAATTCATTAAACTATAAGGATGGACTAAATATTTTTTGACAAACTCTCCCTAAATTTAAAAGTTATTTTAAAAGAAATTTATCTTTAGCAAAATAATTTGTTCTACTTTATTTTTTTAAGGATTTATTTTTATTTATTTATGCATACAAGAACTGGGGTATAGGCCAGAGGTGTGGGAGGTGAGAGGATTCACCAGAGACTGAGTGGGGAGCATAACAGGTGGATCTACTGAAATACACTGCTGAGGGGAGCAGCAGGTGAGATAGGAGAGGTCTGCTGAGCCATGTGGGTAGCTCCCTGTCCAGGTATCAAACTCATGTTGCAGTGGTTGGCAATCTCTTGATGGCTCTGAGACTTCAACCCCTGTGCCACCAGGGAGTCCCTAATTGATTCTATTTTAACCTATGACTTTTATCCAGAAATACAGATACACAAATACAAAATAAAATATTCAAGGGCCTCCCCTGGTGGCGCAGTGGTTGAGCGCTGGGCTGCGAAACTGCCCACAGCCTCTACAGCGCTGGTTTGATCCCTGGCCACCGGAGAAGTCCCACATGGCATGCAGACCTCTCCTGCTGCACCCACTGCTCCCCTCAGCAGTTTATTTCGTCAGTCTGCCTGTTCTGTTGCCCGCTCTGGCTCTGGTGAATTCACTCACCCTCCCGCACTTCTGACTGTACCCAGTGCTTGTATAAATAAATAAATAAATCTTTTTTGAAAAAACCAACAAAATAAAACATTCAAATATGCGCAGACTACTTTAAAATGCTAATGATATACAAGAAAATTTGATAAAACTCAAGTTCAAAAGGTAGTATTATTCACAACTAAATATCTTAAAGTAATTCCATTTATAATAGAATTTAAATTTAGACCAAAAAAATGATGCCAGTTACAGTTTTGAAAATATAAAGCACATTATAGTGTTCTTTTTGTCTCATTTTTTGTCCCTATACTCAAGAGCCTATATAACAATGATTCATGATAATAGACATTAGAAACTCCTGGGGTAAGGCTTCTGATTCAATATGCTGAACTAAGTTCATCCATTTATCTCCCTCTTCTTCCTCCCCAGAACACAATAAAATGATCACAAATTAACATAAAATGGCATACATACAAACTAACAGTCATGAATAAAATAGCAGGGTGATATTGGCAGATGCAGATAATACAGTACGTTTCTACTAGACATTTGTGATGGGAAAATAATGGCTCACAATGATGTCTACACCTTTATCCCTAGCACCTAAGGGTATTTTTTCTTGCATGAGAAAAACTACTTAGAAAATTGGATTAAAGTCACACCTCTTGAGATAGGGAAATTATTGTATTATTCAGGTAGAATTGCTGACTTTGAAGATGTAGGAGAATGCATCAATAAATGCAAGCAACTTGTAGAAACTAGAAAAAGCAAGGAAACAGATTCTCCTTTCAAGCTGCCAGAAAGAAAAGGAACCCCACTGCACTTTTATTTTATTTTATTTTTTTCTTCATCTTTTTTTTTTTTAAAGATTTATTTATTTATTCATACAAGCACTGGGTACAGTCAGAAGCGCGGGAGGGTGAGAGAATTCACTGGAGCCAGAGTGGGGAACAGAACAGGCAGAGTGATGAAATACACTGCGAAGGGGAGCAGTGGGCCCAGGAGGAGAGGTCTGTCGTGCCATGTGGGACCCTCGCCGGTGGCCGGGGATCGAACTGGCACTGCAGAGGCTGCAGGCAGCTTTGCAGCCCAGCACTCAACTGCTGTGCCACCAGGGGAGGCCCTGCACTTTGATTTTAGCATTGTGAGATCTGCATTGGACTTCTGACCTCTAGAATAGTGAAATAATAAATCTGTGTTGTTTTAAGCTAAGATGTTTGGGGTAATTTTTTACAATTGTAATAAAAAAAAACTCATTTGTTACTAATAGAGGGATATCTGTTGATGACAACAGGACAAAGAAAGCTACAGTCCGCCTTTTTGCAGCACAATGCAAAAAGAGCAATAGAAGAGCTAAAAAATTTCTACAGCAAACTACAGAAGCCACTTTAAGGAGCACCACATAAATTCTTTAGTGTGTGGTCTGCAGGTGAGAAATATTTTTCTCCTAGTTCTTCATTATGTCATTATTGCACCAAATCCAAATGCCACTGCATAGTCTATAAGCCCTTCATGACCCAGTACATCCACCTGTCATCTGCAAATATCTCCATATTCACTAATATGCACCTCAGGCTCTTATCCAAATTAATGATTATTTGTGCCTCTGAGCCTTTTTTTAGGCTCGTTTCCCCCTCTGCAGTGTCCCCTTATTTTCTCACTCACCGAATTCTGTTACTTCATGCCCCCATTCATATCCTTTTTCCACTATGTATTTTCTAAAGGAGACCCAATAAACTTATGCCTTTTTTAATTCCCTTTTTTAATTCCTTAGATATTCCACTACATACATTCTCATGGTTCCATTCCTAATTGTTCTCTAATTAGTTTAGTTTTAATTGTATTCACTTAAAATACATTCAAAGTCTGTGAATTCTTTAGATCCTCCTGCAGTCTTGGCACAAAGATGAATAGACTGTAAATAGTCAAAAGTTTTTTATTAATTGAACAAGGCAGTTACACTTCAAGGTCACATTTAGGGCTGGATATGTCTGAAGAAGCAAAGAGTTCAAAGAGTGCAGTGGAAATTTTAGGAACTGTTGTAAATAATACAGTGTCTCTTTAATTTGATTAGAAAAAATAGTTTTGAATTCAAAGATCTGGTAGTTGATAACAATGCATAGTTAAGGAAATATCTTTTAAATGGTAGCTGATTACACACAGAATCTGGAAAACACATAAGACAATGGGTTTTCTGTACTGGCAGACTTCCAGCTGCCATCAATAAGCCCTACAGCATTTGGAGAAACATCTAATAAGAGTTATGGATCATGGACTCCCTTTCTGCTATTTTTCAAAAGGTAAGACAGGGGATAAGAAAGGCTTCCAGAAACTTGGAGAATTGAATATTACCCATCAGTATGGTATGTTACAAAACACGTCAGAGGAGTGAGATAAAGTGTAGGGAGGGTAACAGATCACTCTACGGCTCCTAACACAAATTGGCTGGATGACCCTTCACAGCTCTACATTAGTCTTCCTCTCTGTAAGAGGAAGTAGGGCGAGATAATAGATAAGTGTGCTTCAGTTCTGGCATACTATGATTCTGGTTTCATTTGTGTTGATTTTGGAGTTTTGGCAAAATTGTGGACACAAAGCAAAATAGTTTCTATTTCCAAGTTTATACGATGGGATCTCCATAAACTCTTATATTTTAGCCCAGAATGATGTAATGTTAGATGAATGCCATTTATACATGTTAGGTAAATGGATTCTTCATTGGTATCTTGTCTCTATGTCTCTTGCTTAATTTAGGAGTTGTGTTTTATTTCCTTAAGTAGCACTGTATATTCTTGCACATGATGTACTTCAGGACATTTGCAATAAGGGCATGGGTTTTGTTGTAAACGATAGATTCCTTATTGTATAATTCCAGTACGTAATGTCTTTGTGTTATAGTAAAACAGAAAAGCTAGAGAAGTGCAACTCCACAGCTAGGAAGTGTGAGGAAAGACGGAGGGGAAGCAAAGGATGGTTATCAATCACTTGCCAAGGATAGAGTAGCCAGCCAGGGTGGTGGGGCTGAGAAGCTGATACCAAGGCACGCTCAGGGAACATCACCAAATTCCAGTGGCATAATGAGTTCAGTAAAGCAAAATTTACTTTGAAACAAACATGAATCTCCATTTGATACAAAGACATTTTAGAGACTTTCTGTGTACTTATTCAAGCATGTTTGTACATATGCAATCATAATATGAACTTGCAGGTAGAGCATCTTTATCTTAATTCTTTCACCCTCAAAATGAAAGGTTAATTGAATGTAGGCATGCAAGTAATGAGATCTCTACTTTATTCACATGAGGTGAATGCAGCCTAAACGACTGACTACTTTCTATTGCATATGCTACTGTGGATAGACCAGCACAAGCCTAAATGAAATCCTGCTTTCCTTTGAATAGTAGTAGATTTTCTGCTATGTTAAGCATTCATTGAGTACAAACAGCTTTCATAGATTTAGGAATTAATAAAATTTAATTTAGTAGCTGCCGCAGACCAGCACAGCAGTAGACGATGAGGCCACCTCAGGGTTGAGAGAAGCGTGCAGGGTGGTCAGGGAGTCGGCGAAAGAAATGACAAACAGACACACTTCAAGAGTGAAAATCTGAGTGTAATTTTCCTTAAGTTTGTGACTAGTATATATATGTTTTCTAAAAGCACAGGAATGAATATCAAAGAAATTAGCTTGCTCGCTGGCTCAGTCTATCACTATCAGGGAGGTGATCTACATAACAAGCAATGACCATTATAGAAGAAAGGAGGAAGTTTAGAAAGACAGATAAGGGATTAAAGTTTGTAGTTCTAGGAAGACGGGATAGGATTTTTAGCATTCTTGTAGTGGTTCTTGGTGGTCGTTATCTATTGATAAGCTTCTGCCTTTTCAGGGAGCTTCTGCTGCACTTCCTCTGCTTCAGGCTGTTCTCCCACCGCGCGCTGGTGCCCAGCCAGATCTAGGGACCGTGGCGAAAGCCATTCGGGACCATGGCGAAAGCCATTCCTAAGATCACTGCGGTGGGAGGTGCAGCAGGTAGGGTTTTGCTGTTCTCCCCCTGCGCGCTGGTTGCCCAGCCGGACCTAGGGCCGGTTAGCCCTAAAGGTCACTGCAGGGGGAGGTGCAGCAGGTCCCCCTTCGTTTTTAGAAGGGAGCTGGAAGGCGTACATATATCGGAGCTGGAAGGCGTACATATCTCGTTGAAGACGATGAATGGACCTGTGAAGTAAGCGGGCACAGAGGGGAAGGAGTAAACAACAGGAAAGAACAATAAAAGAGAATGAGATGATACCAGTGAGTAGGAGTCAAAGATTGGAGAGTAGAAGCTAGAGAATGAGCAAAGGAAGAGAGTGAAGTGTGCAGATGAGACTTACTGACAGCAGAAATTTCAGCTTGGAGAGACGAAAGGTCATGAGAAAGGTCATTGTCTTGCCAGATGCCTAATAGGTGATGTTTGGTAAGATTCCAATGTAAGGAAGAGTTATAATGTAAAGGCGTAACACAAATGAAACGAAACTGAACATGGCAACGAGTAGACAGTTGTTGTTTGAGAAGTTGAACCTCATTGCCAATAGCAATAACAATTTTTTCTAGAGCATTTAACTTTCTTTCTAACTTATAATCAATGTCCCGCTGTATTGCGAGCGCCATGGACACGTTTTTGGTAAGGTCATTTACAAAAGAAGCTGTCTTAGCTTCCTGAATTAAAGCAACAGAGGAAGCAGCTAATGAAGTAACCAGGGAAATCAGGGCCGCAATGCCTAAAATAAGGGTAAAACGTTTAGGATGAAGAAGAGCATGTACCTCATCTAAAACTTGCATGGCAATGTTATCATACCAAGGCATGTCATGTAAATCAACAGGTAACATAACATAGGAGGGTCTTTTGAGCAAGACCACCACAGGATAGAGACGAACAAGAGAGGGGATAATACAATTAGTAACAATGCAACTGGAACAATGAATGGAGTAAGAAGTCCCATGCGATTGAATGCGTGTAGCTGAGGCATTCCCCAGAAGTATAGCGAAGGGGTATCCAACGTAGGCACGCACTGGGATCTTAGTGGTGTCCTGTCCAGGTTGTTTGAAGTGTACATCAAAGGCAGCGAAAAGACGAAAAGAGTTCAGGCTTTATGACAGAGCTTTCTGTTCAGGGAACCGGGTTATTCAGTCCTGCCAATGGAGGCAAACTTTCTCATCATTTTCAGAGGTGTCTGGAACCCTACGAACAAAGCAGCAGTTTCTCCACATTTTAGTTTAGCTCTATGTCAACTCCCTGGAAGAATTGTACTCAAAGCTGCACAAAAGGTTAGCTCTGCTAGAAAAAGAAATATACATATATATATATAACATTGCTATAGAGTGTGGTCAGTCAAAACAAGAAAACTTTGTTGAATTAAGGCAAAATGTAAAAACATTTTCAATGTTATGCCAAACAAAACAGTAAAAATCAGGTTTATATCCAACAGTCTATACAGTCCTTTGTAGAAAGATTTTTACTCTCAAAAGTTTATCATTTTGAATCAATTGAGGCCTTTTCTTCTTATATTGTGTAGAAACAAGTGCTGCAGACATTAAATCATTGAAGTATATACTATTGCAAGGCAACAATAATCATTGACAATTTACATATGTCAGGTATTGAAAGATTTTGTTTTAGAAAACCAATGTTAACATTTTTGTACATATTAGAGTTTTACCATTTTTTCAAGTGACAGTGGTTTCCTTGTAGTGTAACTTTACCAGGTAAACCAGATAGGATAAATTTATCTAATGTCCTTCCCAGGAGAAAAAGGAGAAAGTTTGTGGAGTATCTCTAAAGCTCTGCTGAGGTTCCACAAAATTTCCTTTAATTGGTTAAATGACAGGCTACCAAATTTTACTTTAATTTAGATTTTTGGGATGCTGTGTCATAAATACTTAGAAAGCAGCAAAAACAACCATATTTAATTTTTATAAAAATTCTAGCCCTGAGTATAATATTGACAATCAAATCATAACCTTTAATTGCATCTCAAAAATCTTAGTTTTTCAGACACTAGAAGACATTATGTACCCAAAATCATTAACCTAGACAAGGGCCAAGATTATACCCAATGTTAGTGTATAAGTACATGTTTTGAAACAACCCATTAGATTAAAACTCAGTTATTATTAACCAAAAATTATTTAGCTAATGTGTTCCCAAAATACTAAAATAATATAAATCATTTGAGTATGCAAAATTTGTTTTTGTAAAATTTCTTTTTGAGATTTAACACTTTCCTTAGCCTTGTTACTTTTTAATTATTTTAGACCTTCAATATTCGCTTTAACACTTATTACTTTACTTTTAGGACCATTAAAATATCTATTTTTAATACATGTTTTTCTTTGTAAACACACATTTTACATTACATCCATTTAGGATTGTCACATCTTTCATTAGCAGTAAGGCATTATAATACTGTTATCTGTTTGTACTAGATGACTTAAATGTGAACACACAAGGTAATATGACATTAGAATTTTTAGGTTTCACAAATAGGTGCAAAAAGTAAACCTGAAAGTTTAGTTGTAGTTTTAGTTTGTTATGACTGGAATTCCATTTTGCATGGCTGTTAATAATATAATGGCACATACCTAGGTTTTTGTAGGCTACCTAATAAAGAAGCAATTAGGCAAATTAATAAAAACAAAAAAAAAATCAGAGCACCATACAGATACTATGTACATTTTTCACATACATGTGACTCAGTAGGAAGGAGAAAAGTACTTTTTATACCAGAAATTTCTTTTTGAAACACATTTAAACAAAGTATTTGTAACTTTAAGGCATATATGGTTTGAATTATATTATAAAATTTAAACTAGTTTTTGTTTATTAAAAAATTGATTAAGATCTTAAGATTTGTTTTATGATAATTTAAAGGCGCCATTTATAATTAGTCCTCCGGAGGTAAAAAACAAAACAAACACAAAGACAGACAAACAGATACAGAGATCTCTTGATAACATTTAAAATTTTGGCCATGTGTATATATTTTGAAAGTTATTTTAGCAATGTGTGAAGATACTGAGGTTTTTAATGAGTTAACAGCTAAAATCTGTACACAGAATAAGTGCCTAATCTTAATTATTACCAAAGACCTTGGGCTCGAGACCACAGTAGTCACGGCAGTTTTTACTATTATTTTTTTTTTTTTATATAAGAAATTAAAATATATTAGAAATTAAAAAAAAGGAATAAATGGAAAGTGCTATATTTACAAATTTAACAAAATCAAAAGTATAATTGTGAAAAAATATTTATTACAAATTCATTGTTATCTTTAATAAAACATTTATTGAAAAAAAAAAGAAAATATTTTTGGAGTTTACATTTTTAAGAAATGATTATATGGCTTTAGGTTGTTAACATATTATCTCACTGGGAACGGTCATATTTTAAAACATAAAAGTACACTGTTATCTTGAGAACAGGAGAATAGGTAAATTTTTACAGTCTGCCTGTAAAATTTGAGGTTTAGAATTTAGCTAAAAAATGTGTGTACCATCACTTTATGTTTTACCAGGTTAGTTTGTTTTAACAAGAAACTTAATCTTTTACAGGTCCAATAAGTAAAATTAAAAGCTTTTATTCAACCAATAAACATTTTGTATAGGTTGTTAGCAGGTCAAAAGTAACTCAACTGTTTTTGCCTAAGACAGTTTAGACTTTAAAATCAGAGAAACACAGGGAAATGGAATTTTTTTTTTTTTTTTTTTTAGAATGAACCAAAATAGTTATTTAAGGTGGATAATAGAAAGGTTCAGTCCTCCACAGCAGTTAGGTAGTAGAGACCTGTCAGTGATCCCAACACTGGAGAAAAAGTCCAGGCAGCTGCTTGTTGAGATCAAGGGCAGCCCCCACCAGCCCACTGCAGTGGGTTTATACTATTTTAATAAAAACCTTTTATTTAGATTATAGTCATATAGTCTCATACATTCATATTTAACCATTTTTTTTTTTACTTTAACAATTGTGAATGAACTTTGAATACTATTATTCATAAATGCCTTATTTATTTATTTATTTATTTTTAAAGAAACAAATGGCAAAACTTCATGGGGGGGAACCTAGCCTCCTCCCAAAATAATTAACAGGAAAAGATTGGAGCATTTTTGTTTTGTTTTGTTTTATTTAAGATTATGGCACATTATCTTTTATTTGTTTTTGAGTTTTTATCTTTATCTCAACAATTTTAGCCAAGTCCGAGCTGGAAATTTGGGCTGGATTTTGGAATGGTCTCATAATTGGGAACCGATGCCTCTGCAAAGAGGTCAGCATTGGCTCTAGAATCAACTTTTGGCTTTTGAAAAACAATTTTACTATCCCAAGAATCCTGATCACTTTCTGTAATACTGCAGGCTATTTTTTATTTTACCTTTTGTTTTGCATATTTCATTTTGCCTCCAGCCAGGCAAAAAACGACCTATCTGTTTAGGCAATTGTTTTATTAACATGGGGCTGTCAGCTGAGTCCTCTTTGATGTTATTTAGGGATACAGACAGCCATAAGTTTTTGAGTTTTTAATTTATTTATTTGTTTGTTTGTTTGTTTATTTATTTATTTATTTATTTATTTTTTACAGACCCTTGATCTAGTGCCGCAGGGGAAGCATTTAAGCAAACTTTAATGTAATGTTGAATCATACCAGTGTTTCTTATAGATCTAATTAGTTCTTTACAGAGGGAATTAGCATTTTCCCATGCAAGTTGTTTAAACAATAAATCTCGTGCTCTGGAGGATGGAAGAACCTTATCCAGAGCAGTTTCTAATCTAGCCACAAAATCCTGGTACATTTCATCCTGGCGTTGGTGTATCAGTGAGATTAGTGGGTTTGTACTCAGGTGAAGGAAGATTTTTCCATGAGGCAACTGCTAGTTTATTAATTTCAACTAGGACTTCTTTTGGAAGGGCAGCTTGTCTGCGTACCTCAGCATTGAAAGGTTGGGCGCGGTAAAGACAAGGAGAGCCAGGCTACATTTCTCAAGGGGGGGGAAAGTTTATTGCGCCCCGGGCGGACCTCACAGACCCAAGGTGGGGGTCAGTGAAGCCGCGCCCGTTGTTAGGGGGAAGCAGGGTTTTGTAGGGTGAGGAGAGGTCAGGTGGGTAGTTGGGCTCCTAAGGCTGGAAAAGTTTGTAGGGCAGGTAGAGGTTCTTTGTCTGAGACGAGACTGGTAGGGGGAAGGGGGAGGCTCATTGTCTGAGTCCTCCAGGCAGGTATCCGCATTCCTGCCCCCCAGGTGGGCTTCCTGGTTGGCTCCTGCATTTCGGCCTGCTGCATGGACCTTTCAAGCATATTTGTCTGTTCCCATGAACATAGAAAGGGAAATTTTCTCATCCCTAACCTCATCATGATTCTTAAGGAAGGCATGTACTTGGTCCTCATATTCCATGTGAAATAATACATACATTGCTGAAGGAAGAACAGCCTTGGCAAGATTATGCCAGTCATAAGGGGTCATCCAGGTGGCTGATAACATGTCAATAATTTGATAAATATAAGGGGAGTTATGCCTGTTGTCTGAACAGCTAACTGTAATTTTTTAAGAGTTTTATGGGGATGGCCTCCCATGCAGGGCCTTAATCAGCGCGAGACAAAGCCGGAGGTCCGGCAACGGGAAAAGTAAATGAAAAATCTCCTTACTGGCCTTTCTTGCTGATCCTAAAATGCCACCTAGGGGCCCTTGATGGGCTTTGATATGCTTAGGATTATTATGTAATGCAATTTTAGGTTTGGTAACAACTGGAAAAAGGTTAGTGGGTGGGGAGGGTTTATCATTTTTGAAAGTTAATGTATCTAGCATTTCAGTATATTCATGATCATTAAACTCATCCTCTGACTGGGAAAGGGATTCTTTTAATACAGGAGCAGAGGCTTGAGCGAATAATGATGTGTTTGGATCAGTATTGTTTTTAGGATTATCCTGAACTTCATTCTGTTGGCCTTACCACAATTCTGCCTCAGTGGCATCAAACCAACAAATCTCTAATTTGTACCCACAAGGACAGAGCCTGTCTCGGAACCTGAGATGGTCCATGAAGGGCATAAAACTCTTTCACTTCTTTTCCTATTTTCTTCCAAGTTTCCAGTGACAAACTACCTTCTTCTGGAAACCACGGGCATACCCGTAATATAAATTTATAAAGTTGCAGTAGAGCTTTTTTATTTACTTTAATACCTCGTGTTTCAATCATATTTTTTAATATAGATAGAAAAAGATTTTTGTTTTTGGTCTCGTGGTGCTTTTGTTCACTTAAGCAAAGATTTCTTTCAACTGTGCTGTCCGGCCCGTGTCCCTCGCGGGAACTTGTGGAGGCGTCTTAGCTAAGGTCTGTCCGTATAAGTCCCGGACCAGGCTACTCCGAAGAGCAGATGACCGTTATGCCATATGACGTTCCTCCACGGGAATCGCGGGTGCAGCCCACTCAGACTCCGTAGCCACGAGGCCGTGGAGCCGTAATCATACACTCTCACACACACAGCACCACGAGCATTCACTCTTAGAAAAACTTCTCACTATTTCAAACTGATCATCCTTTATCAGCGAGCTCCGGACGCTCCAGTGAGGATCCTATCCCTGACTGTTTAAAAGAGGGTATTTTAGGGGAATCACATTCACACTCACACACACAAGAAGGGAGATAGCTTACCCAACACGATCTCTTCGTTACTCACCTCTTCTTTGGGTGGAAGACACAATGAAATGAAATAAAATGTCGGGGCCCCACGTTCGGGCGCCACCTGCCGCAGACCAGCACAGCAGTAGACGATGAGGCCACCTCAGGGTTGAGAGAAGCGTGCAGGGTGGTCAGGGAGTCGGCGAAAGAAATGACAAACAGACACACTTCAAGAGTGAAAATCTGAGTGTAATTTTCCTTAAGTTTGTGACTAGTATATATATGTTTTCTAAAAGCACAGGAATGAATATCAAAGAAATTAGCTTGCTCGCTGGCTCAGTCTATCACTATCAGGGAGGTGATCTACATAACAAGCAATGACCATTATAGAAGAAAGGAGGAAGTTTAGAAAGACAGATAAGGGATTAAAGTTTGTAGTTCTAGGAAGACGGGATAGGATTTTTAGCATTCTTGTAGTGGTTCTTGGTGGTCGTTATCTATTGATAAGCTTCTGCCTTTTCAGGGAGCTTCTGCTGCACTTCCTCTGCTTCAGGCTGTTCTCCCACCGCACGCTGTTGCCCAGCCAGATCTAGGGACCGTGGCGAAAGCCATTCGGGACCATGGCGAAAGCCATTCCTAAGATCACTGCGGTGGGAGGTGCAGCAGGTAGGGTTTTGCTGTTTTCCCCCTGCGCGCTGGTTGCCCAGCCGGACCTAGGGCCGGTTAGCCCTAAAGGTCACTGCAGGGGGAGGTGCAGCAAGTAGCAAAACATATTATATAGTCTCAAATAAAGAATAGATATATTCTATATTGTGAAAAACCAATATCAAAAATTCACATTGACAGAGAGTAAGAGAAGGCATTTTTCACTTTGCATTAGGATTTTGTAAGGGGTCAAGCATGAAGAGGTTTGATCTTCTCTTCAGACCACTAAAACTTTGTATCAGTAATCATGTTATGTTGGCTTGCTTTCTTATCATTCATGTGTTCACTAGAGTGGCACTTTGTATTTCCTTTAAGAACTTTTTCCTTAGTATTCTTAGTTCCTTTAACTAGTTCCTTTAACTAGTTTGGTCTTTCTCAACTTTGACATGCCTTCCTCACTATGCTTAATTATTTCTAGATTTTTATTTAAAGTGAGAGACCTATGACTCTACCTTTCATTTGAAGAATTACAGGCCATTTAGGGTATTAATTGACCTAACTTTAATTTTTTTCATGTGACAGCGCATAGGGAGGTCCAAGTAGAAAGAAAGGTGTAGCAATCAGATTTATTGAGTCCTCCGTCATACAGTCATATGGGCATGATTTTGGTACCCTGAAACAATCACAACAATAGCATCAAAGATCACTGATTACAGCTTACATTACAAATATAGTAATAATGAAGAAGTTTGAAGTCACAGAGGCCTGAAGTGAACACATACTGTTGGAAAACTGCCACTAAAAGATTTGCTTTTAAAAAGCAGGATTTCTGTTTCAGGGAAAGGTGAATTAGATATACAAGCTACTTCTCTATCTTGGGCAAAGCTGTGTTGGTTCCAATCTATCAGGGAAGAGCAGTAGAACAGAATACTAATTAAATCAGTAAACTCTAAAGAGCTCAGGTTGTGATATTTTGAATCATTTGGCATCTTGCGGAAGCCCTTTTCTTTCTGGAAGAGGCTTTGAATATTGTTTCTGAAGGTACCAGATCCTGTAGCAATTCACTGATTTGAATAATGAGAAGTAACACAAATTCTTGGCTTCATATGGACTATAAAGCTGGAATAATGATAATAGCTTTCCAAGATGGTTGTAAATCATGTTGTTGTGTCATTTAATCCCTGAAAGTGGATAGGTTTCCCTGTTGAAAGCTCTTTGAGAAGAATCAAAGAAAGATCCAAATTGACTTCTTTCTCTTAGTGAGCACCTAAATGGGGGGATGGGGTAGGGTGGGGTGGGGTGGTAGTGCGTGTTCAACATTTCCTGATGGCAGTGGGGAACTAACCTCTTTTGTTATTTTTTTTTTTTAACAGAGGCATGTTATTTATTTATTTATTTGTTTGTTTGTTTTGTTTTTTGTTTACATATGCACTGGGTACAGTCAGAAGCACGGGAGGGTGAGAGAATTCACCAGAGCCAGAGCGGGGAGCAGAGCAGACAGAAGGACCGAAGTACACTGCTGAGGGGAGCAGCGGGCGGCAGGAGAGGTCTGCGGCCATGTGGGACCCTCCTCCTGTGGCCGGGGAGCAGCCGGGGATCGAACCGGCGCCGCAGAGGCTGCGGGCAGCTTCGCAACCCAGCGCTCAACCGCTGCGCCACCGGGGAGGCCCTTTTGTTGTTTGTTTTAAATCAGAGTTTATATGAAAAGGTTTCTAGGTCAAAAAAACCTAGGTGTTGAAAGGTAGCATATAAAGATGAATCATTATTGAAATAAACAGTGTAGGCCAGTTAAAACTATTAATGTGAAAGTGTTCTAACATGAAATGTGAAGATTGTATCCTGACCATGGTTGACCCTTAGAAGCAAATCTCTGCGCATGAGTCTCATACATGTTTATCAGGACAAAATCTTTCCTATAAGAAGTGATTTCTGTAGCCTGCAGGTTCTCTTTCTAATCTGGCACACTAATGCAAAATGATATGTTGATGAGCAAAGAAAAGGTACATTTTTATATACAGTCACTATTCTGACTGCTTGATTCTGGTGAGGTCACGGTTACACATATAGAAATAACAGGAAGGTCATTAAATATGGCTTACCACACAAACCTCTTTGTTTCTTAAAAGCACATTCAAATTGTACACCTAAAAATCTATTCAGAGAGTAGAATTCATGTTTAATGTTCTAACCCTTAAAAAAAAAAGGTCCAAAACAAGCCCAAGGAATATGAGTGCAGAATTGAGGCTACTAGAGGGGGAGAGGAGACAAGGGGTGGAAACAAAGTGGGGAGGGGGCCCAGTGCTCTAGGGTACAGATCTAGGGGAGCTTTGATGGAGGGGGTGGGGTATAACACACATCTGAGGCGGTGTGAGCCTATTTTCCTAAATCATATACTGTGTTGTAAACCAATGTTGTTGCAACAAAAAAATTAAAATGAAAGGAAATGTTAAAAAGTCCTAGGCAGAGTTGCTTTCCCCCTTGAGCCACCCTCTATCCTTTGTAAGAGTGCATTTCCTTCTTCACAGGGTTTCTCTCACTAAACTTGTCCTCTCAAATTAAAAATTATTCAATCTTTTTTATAGTCCAGGAAAATTATTTTTATAACTGAACTGATCAATGTGTAACATTTGAAAGCATTCAAGGTCATTTGTCTACTTTTAACTTCCAGGGATAATGCGTTGCTATCTGTTATGTATTTAATTATACATATCCCAATGTTTTATATTCTTATCACACAGCAAAACCTCAAACATTTCCCTACTGACTAGAGTCAGTGCTATATTTTTAGTGCTCTATTTTAACTTAAATACAAAAATGACATTCAGTGTGGGTCATGGCAAATGATTATTTTCTATTTAAAGAAATAAATATAGATAAAATAAATAGTGTTCATGAAAAGATAGGAACAAAGAAATGGACTTCAAAATAGAATTGTCATGATGGTTTCCCACTTTTTAAGGTGTGAGTAGCTCGGTGTTTTCTTAATATTAGTCAAAAGATGAAAGTACATGTTTTTTATTCTGTTCAAAACTTGCACACAGGCAAGTTTTTTTTTTTCTCCCCTGCATCCATACTCCTGTCTTAACTGATTTTAAGGCATCTGTGAATTCTGTGAGCCTAAATGCTACTTTTGTTACTCTTTGAGCTATTCAGCACTGGGTGCTTTCTGCATATATTCTTTCTGCTACTGATGGTGATGAGGATGATGAGGAAGGAGGAAGAGTGTAAATATCCTCCATGTTATTTACAGAAGTCCTCAGCCCACAGAAATCATATTAAGTTGCACACATCCTCTGAGTCCACCTCAGGCTATGGAGTAGCCAGAGGGCAGTGGTGGGGGGAAGGGGAAAGTATAGAACCAAGCAAAGCAAGGAGTTAGGAGGAAATGGGTCACACCAACTATGGATCTTGGTATTCCTCTCCTTTCCCTGATTTACTAGTAAGTCTTCCCACACACTAAAGTAATATTTGTTTCACAGAAATATTTGAGAATATTCTAAGGAAGTCATCTTAGATAGGTACAACACTTGCTCCACTTCTAGATTGTAGAGATATTCCCTGCTATCCAAAGGTAGAACATTCCTATTTTATATGATTTGACAGGTTATTTTTGGGTCTGGGGACATTATCATTACTCTATAAGGCAAAAAAAAATCAGCATTCCCAGACCTCCAAAATAATTGCTCAATCCTATCAAGTAGGAATATTTTACTTTTAGAGAGCAAGAGAAACTGGTATGTAATAGTTCAAAATAAATATGTGTCTGGAACATTGGGAGTTGGGGAATTTACTAAGTAAATTATGGTATATCTATTTAAGAGGGATTTTATACAAATGACAACATATGAGATTTGAATATATTTGGCAACATGAATAATGTTTATAAAAAATAGCATAAGTTCCATTTTAGCACAGTATAGAGAATTCCAGTTTCTACTCTGACTTGTACTGAATTTGAAAGTAATTTCTTCCATCTTTATAATAAGAAAATAGCTGGGAAACAACTCTTTTAGTCTGATTATCAGAGATCTATGGTCCCAGAACAAATTGCAGTTCCAAAAATAGGAGAGAAAGGCAGATACTGAGAATCACAGATTACTGAGAGCTGAAGCACAGAACAAAGATAAGCACTGGAACCTGTACCAGTAGAAATCTTTAAACTGTAATTGTCTAATCACCAGAGGCTTAGTGTGGACTACTTGTGAGTTAAAAATTCTTGGGGGCCCAGTCTCTTGTGAGTTTTATCTCCAGGAACCCTGCCCAGTTCTCATAGTATAGCTCGATAATGATCCCATCATACTTTTAGTAGAGGGAGAGAAAAAGTAACCAATTTTGATATATATATATATATATATATATATATATATATATACACACACATATATATATATGTGTATATATATATACACACACACATATATATATATATCCCTTAATGATGGCTTGATATAAAGGAAACTATCATGTGACAGTCTAGCAAATATGGGCTTTACCAGAGCCTAATGACCTGGAAGATGGCAAATACTCAACTCTAATCCTTTCTAGCCTTTTCACATGAGAGAATAGAAACCCCCAACTTCAGTCATCTACGTATCTTTCTAGTCTCACATAAGGTCAGAGCTGACAGTCCAGGGCCATAGGTTTACTAAGACTTTGTTGTCATCATGAAGTATTTCATACTCCCCCTTCCTTCATACCTTCACACATGTATAGTGCTACTATATTAGAAGAGTGGATTCCAGCTAAAATAGCTGCAAGACTCAAACTCTGTTTTAACAAGGAGTCTCTAAGGAAACCCAGAGAAAACAGTGGAAACAAAAGACCACTGTATCCATCCATAGAAAAAGCTTTGGAAGGACTTAACAGTACCTTTCTCTGATGACAAGTCTAGAGTAGAAAGGTGTGGGGGGAACTAGATCAAAGAGAAAGAAGCCTAACATAGACCTTAAGGTGTTGAAAACAGAGGATGATATGGCCCTTGTGTTAAAAGGCAGTCATGAGGATAGAATATAATCCACTATGATAGGTGCCATAGAAAGGGGAAATGAAGAAACAGATATGCATCAGGAAAATGATGTGAAGAGACACAGGCAGAAGATGATCATCCAAGCCAAGCAGAGATGCCTGCAACAGATTCTGCCTCACAACCTTCACCACTCCACAGTACCTTAACTTTGGACTTCTAGCATCTAGAACTGTGGGACAGTAAATTTCTGTTGTTTCAGAGAGCCAGTTTGGTATAGAATTCCTGACAAACTGTTATAGTCAGGTAGCCATGCTTCTTATAAAGTGGTTCAGGACTCTAAAGACCAAAGGGGAAGCTCCCTGAGTGTAAGGCCTAGCGTAGTGTTACCTCTGCCATACTTTCTTTGCTAAAGCAATGACAGCACAGCTCAGATTCACAGTTTCCCACTCTGTTTAATCTGCCACAATGAGAGGACAGATGAAGATACAATGAAAGTCCTCACTTTAGAGATCTATGCCAATAAGGACATCTGTTCTGACTTTGGTAAGAAGTTGTAGACTTCATATATTCCTACTTAACATATAATGTTTCAATCCCAGTAAATGTCCTCATCCTCACCAATGACTATGCTTGAGATAAAACAAACCCTAAGGTTTGATTCCCTTAGTAAGTCACAGCCTTAAGGCAGTACTTCCAGTGCGGAGTCTCATCTTCACTTGGGTAGCTTTGAACCCTGACTGGGAGGGTCAGGAAAAACCTACTTCTCATTCCAAGCCAGCCTCTAAAAACAGGTCAATTCACCTGTTTGCATTTCAGTTTATTTGTAAAAAGAAAACAAAATATTTTGAAGGCCTCTTCATATGAAATTGTATGACTCTTGATTTTTTCAATAGCTATAAAAACTTATTATTGAGAAAGCAAAATCCCATAAATGCATTTTTTTTAAGTTTTCATCTTTGAGGAGTTGTGTTATCTACTACCCTAGTTTATTTTTAATATTCATGGTCTACTTTATCTGATCTATTGTGCCTGTAAATGAGAATATCCTCCAACTATTTCAGTCTGGGTTTCCTTGCTGAGGCTTCAGAACAGAGGGTTAATTGGGGAAAACTGCCAGGAACTTTGACTACATACTACTTGTCCACTAAACTTCCAAAAGAGCATACATTGACTTTATAGCTCATGTGTAATGAAAGTCACTCTGAAGATGCCCTTGCCAGGAACTGTGACTGACAGATAAAAGGTCCTGTGGGTAGTGAACTCTACCCAGAGCCATCCCATCACAGAAACATATGCTTTTGTAACACCCACATACCTTATATTTTATGCTACAGATGGCATTTTTAAGCTTCCACTTACAGAGTCATTGTCAAGCTCAGAGGTCAGAGGCACTGAATAAAGCAGGTATCAATTTAATAGGAACAAATGTTTGAAATATTTTTACTTCAGTGAATTCTCTGAGCCCTGTAAGAGTCTGTAACATGTCCAGTGGAACAGCCTTGTTAAACCACCACTCATTTACACACCACTTGTAACTGATCCTTTAGTTCAAGATGATAACTCTGAGTAATTGCTTTCTTTGTACTCAGTTTGACAGCATAAAGAAACATAACAGTTCTAACATTTTTGAAGAAAATCAAATGCAGAAATCTCTCAACCTCATGGTCAATATTCTGCTTGAAAATGGAAAAAAAGCCTTATCTATGAGATATGACGGTTCTGCTTCTTTTAGGAAATTAAGGGGCAGAGTTGTTTATCCTTATTTTACCCAAGCAACTACATGCCATCTATGGATTTCCTGACAACAGAATGTGAATGGTTCTATAAAAATACCAAAAAAGTTCCTTGGTGTTAATTTCACTTCTCCTGTGTAGAACGTTAATTCACATATTTGAAGTAGCCCTTTTTCTTTACAACATTGACATTGTGTATTTCCTGGATTAAATACTTCAAAGTTTGATGCTAAGCAAGTAGGACCCTTCTTTTTATATTTTCCATGAGAATCTGTTCCATAATTTTCTTCCTTCACCCAATACTACAGCTTTGGACAATGTTCACTAAGGATACACTAAAGATACTCTAGAACACTTCACAGCCAATTTTTAGAATTATGCTTTTTTTCTGACCAGTTATTATAGTTCATTTTTAATTACATTAAATTCCTGAATTTATTCCTGCTTCTGTCTCCAGGACTTCATTTTCCATCTTGTTCTTCCTGTGTCTGATACTATGTGACTCTTATTTTTGGTTTGGCTTTATATTCCTGGAAATGTTTCTCAAGGCTACCTTTTATAGAACAATCTAGTCCAGTTTCAGTCCTTAGGCTACAAAGTCTTGGTCATGTATATCTTTGGTCAGCAAAATAACTGTATCCTCCATTTGTGTTAAGAAGAGGATTTAGCAACAATTTTGCATAGAATAACTTTTCCTTCTATGTTGTCTGGGTACCCACTCTCCTAGTCTTTTCACACATCATCTTCATTTCTGTCTGTCAACTTGATTTATTTTTAATGTATTTTAATATATTTTTTATTGAGACATTGTTGGTTCACAGCACCATTTGTTACTCAGAGGTATACAGATTCACACTTCCTCAGATATATGTAACCACATCCACCACCAAAGTACCCATAGTCCTCCATCGTAGTCCATTGGGCCCCCTCTGCCCTTTGCATCTCTCCCCCAGGATCCCTCTCTGGGAGCCTCCAACCTATAGTCAGATTTCCAGGTTTCTTTGTGTGTTCCTTTGTTTTCTTTATAGTTCACATGTAAGTGAAATCATCTGGTATTTATTTTTCTTCTTAGGCTTACTTTGCTTTGTATAACCCCCTCCAGTTCCATCCACATTGTTGCAAATGGCAAGAGTTCATCTTTGTTTATAACTGAGTAGTATTCCATTGTGATATTTACCACATCACTCATCTGTCCTTTGGCATTTAGATGGTTTCCATAATTTCCTTATTGTAAATACTGCTGTAACAAACATAGTAGTACATATATCCCTTTGAATTTGTGTTTTTTGTTTGTTTGTTTGTTTGCTTTCTTTAATTAGATACCTAAGAATGAAATTGTTGGATCTTATGGTAGAACTACTTTTAATTTTAAGAAACCTCCAACTGTTTTCCACAGGAGCTGGACTAGTCTACATTCTTACCAACATCATACAAGGCTTTCTTTTTTTTTTCTCTAAGACTGTAAACATTGATTTTTAACTTAAAGTACAAATATATTCATCAGCCCTCTTTTGAATAATGATGGCCCTTTCTTTGAAAACATACTTTTGACTAAGGCTGTTCTTTGTCTTTTCTGCATAAATCACCACAAGTGTTCCTTTTCTCTACATCTTTGACAATTTTAAACGCTGTGTTGACATAATGGCACCATGAGAGTCCTACTTGAATCCCAGTCTTTATCTCAGAGCTAGTGAATGAGGAAAAAGTAGCTTCTTAGCCCGATACCTAATGCTTTATTGTAGTAGATGCTGATAGTTCAGCATTAACTTCCTCTCTGGGAATTTCCTCTGGCTCAAGGGAGCTCACCTCTAGATTATGCTTCTGCCACAGGGGCAACCAAAATCCTGTGTCTGCTTGATTTGAGATTAAAGGACCAACTCTTGGGCCTTCCTGGTGGCGCAGGCGGTTGAGCACAGTGCTGTGAAACTGTCCGCAGCCTCTGCAGTACAGATTTGATCCCAGCTGGTGGGTGAGAGACCCACAACCTGCTGTACCCCTCAGCAGTGTGTTTCAGTTGGTCTGCCTGTTGTGTTCCCTGCTCTGTCTTTGGTGAATCCTCTCTCCCTCCTGCACATCTGGCCTGTACCCTGGTTCTTGTATAAATAAATCTTAAAAAAATTAAAGGACCAACTCTTTTGACTCAATTAGAACAACTCTAAAAGGCCATCGTGACTTCAAAATACTCCTACTCTGTTTTTACTGCATTACATTTCAGCCTCTCCCCAATTCAGTTATTTGTAGCCTGTCTCAAACTTAATCCAAATCTTTTGCTCCCTCATAGGTGTTGATGAACTCTCTCAAAAAACCTACAGACAAGTCTCTTTATTAGAGTTTATTCCTAAAACAGTGGTGATATTCTCTGCAATTAATGTCAGTTTGGGTACAAAGTCATGTTTGTGACAGCAACCATTTCAACAGTTGATGACATCTTACGTAAATCATATGTCTGCTTCATAACAATAGATTAAATAGCATCAGAAACATAAGTAACATGTTGATAAGCAAATATGACTGTAAAATAATTTTATTTACATCCTTTACATAATATTAAAATTACCATAGAATATATATTTGCATAGTACTTTGAATGTTGAAGTTACTCAACATAAACCTCTTAAAACATAAAGAATCCTCAGTTTCCAAAAAATTCATATCAAGAAAATGTTTGCCAATTTGGCAGGTTAACTGCAAGAAGCAAAGATACGTGTCAACCTCTTACCACTAAGTATAGTCAGAAATAATCTACGTCTTATATTTTAGAACTGGTTAGAAACTATGAGTATACTGAGTTAGTATATAGATAAATTGCCTCTAACTTTTTGGAAACTTCAAACCATATTTGGAGAACATGTATATGCATTTGGGACAAATGTAGATATTCAGGTATAGAAAATTTTCAAGATAATAGTTTAGTGTCCTCTCGGTTTCATAAATTTTAAAATAGAATATAAATATTTCATAACCCTACCACACACATAAAGTTAAAGCGCCATTCTAATTATGCTTATGATGACTTGTCTTTTTCAGTTTCCCTATCTGTAAAATGGAGATAACAATATTTACCTTCCTCATAAGGGAGTTGAGACCATGAATTTCCTGATGTGCATAATGTGCTTTGAAGATGAAAAGCTTCATATAAATGCTAAGTATTATTATTGTGCATAAATTTATGAGGTATCACAGGTGCACAATTCCAAAGAATACATTAAAGCTGAAATTCATTATGAATAATCTTTGAGGTTGTAAACCTGAATTAAATTTAGAGGTAAGAGACAATCTTCTAAACATTAAACACAGATGGTACTGATTTTGTTCAGATTTCCCTTGTACATAGGTTGGTATATCTTACAATTAGACAAAGAGCTAAGTATGCATAAATTAACTTTTAAAAATCATGTGATTATCAGCTTTCAAAACTTTGTGCATTCTTGTTAAAATTCTCAATTATAAAAAAATTAATGAGTGTCTCTTTCCAATTATTTGGTGATTTTGGGAATTGATTGTTACAACATTAGGATTTTACTCCAACTCATCAACAATATAATTTTCACCAAAAGACATATGGTTATAATACTCTTTATCCTTAAATGTTTCCTTCATTGCCAAAAAAGGCATAATTCCTTTCAATATACTCCGTCTGCCTCTGGAAATTAAATCCTATTACTATGGTGAAGACCTTGTTGAAATTCTTTAGAATTTGGAATCAAAGTGACTCTTACACATTTCTTGACTTTGTGCTATAGTAATGTATTTCAAGGATATTTGAGAGATGCATTTTTGCTTAACTTGTGGCATATGGTATTTTATTTCCAAAAACTATATGCTTGGAATATTCTCCATTTCTCTTTTGTTGAGTGCACAAATCCAGAGGGACCTGGGCTCCAAAGCCATGAGCCCAGCATCACTATCAATATCAAGCATTCCTCACTTATTCCACTGTCTTCATGCTAGACCAAGGATTTGGTGCTCCTCTACCACAAAGAGATAAGCACTCTCAAGAGAAGGAAGATTTATTTGTTATTTGTTTTTGCTTCACTTTTTTTCAGCTGCTTTAAATGCAGGTATTTCAGGATGAGGGGCAGTCTATTCTAGATATGGTGAAAAATGTCCTACTGAAAACTGCTGCAAAAGCAATGTCCTTACCTCCTATTGCTTCATTTCACTTCTGTAAGGAATTGTCATTATTTATAGCCAATCTCTAGTCAGGAGAGTTCAGACCAGTGATGCATATGCCTGACTAACAGTGAAAAATATTGTTCTCCCTCTTAAGAGTAGCATTAATTTGTTTTAAGTGTGAGGACTGCTAGCTAGCACAATAGACAAAATCATTTACTAAAATAGGGCATCATTGTCATGTGAGTTAATTCATGGCTAGAAAGAATGGCGCCAACTCCATGCTCACTAGAAACATTAAATATATGATATAAAGTACTTTTTAAAAGTTCAAATGAAGATACCATAAAATTAATGACTTTTGTACAAAAACAAAATATTGGTTTGGCCAAGGGAGAGTGTCACTGTTTCCTTTGAAGGTTGCTTCTGGAACAAGATCATGGGTGGGCATTTATTCCCTTAATCATTCAAGTAATTTTTATATTGATCGGGTCCTTTATGTTAGGATTGTGCTCCATGAAGGATGCAGAGGAGCAAAAATGAAATTCTTGTTTTCCCAAAAATTACTCTAGTGGAGGCAATCAGTAGCTGAGAGGGGTAAAAGCTAGCCACAGTGCAGGGCATGCCATGTTCCACAAAGGACGGGCTATATGGGAGCAGATGGAGAAAGGAGAAGAAACAAAAACAGAGGAGAGGAAATAGATGCTGGAGAATCCTGTGTCCACACTTGTAGCATTTTTATTTTTCCACCCCTTGCTAGATGTTTGGGGCAGACTCGAACAGCTGCTCTGTTTCAATTCACATTTCTGATGAATCAACCGAAGTTAACAAAGATGTAATTCCATGAGAGACTTTGAGTCAGATCCAGTTTTAAAACAAATATTATTATAGGGCATGTCATTTGCAAACCAATATGCTTTTTGACATAGAAATTTCACTTACATTGAGGAATTGATAACTAAGTGAATCGTACATTGTCTTTAACCTAATAAGATACAGTATTATTGCCAGTTTCTAAAACTCTCAAAAATTAGTAGATTAAAACAGATTGCATTATAAAATACCTACCAATGAGACAACCAATAGTAGAGGAAAAATATTTATCAGATTATATAGTTGTTGGGTTTCCCATATATTTCCTTTATTTAAAATTGGTAATTTTTTAAAAAAGATTTATTTATTTATTTATTTATTTATTTATTTATTTATTTATTTATTTATTTATTTATACAAGCACTGGGTACAGTCAGAAGCACGGGAGGGTGAGAGAATTCACCAGAGCCAGAGAGGGGAACAGAGCAGGTAGACTGAGTGCCATGTGGGACCCTCGCTGGCGGCCAGGGTTCGAGGCGTTGCAGAGGCTGTGGGCAGCTTCACAATCCAGCGCTTAACCGCTGCGCTACTGGGAAGGCCCTAAAATTGGTAATTTTGAAAGGAAGGGGCCATGAATATCCATAACTGCTTTGCTTTAAAACCTATATGTACATAGAATTTGGATGAAAAGATCACTGGGAGCATTTCATCATTGCGGTCACTTACATCACTGAAAAGTCCACTCACATCAAGGGGTCTAGGTTCCCCAAATCCATTCACACTCAGCCCCTCAATCAGTTACTAGCCCTGATAATACATGGAAATTGTGGAGAAATTGCTTTTAGGTAAATGTAGTATCTGCATTGTACCCCATAGTTTTTGATTAGTTTATCTTGTATATCACCCAGATACTGGTGTATTTTAAATTTCTAGTTGTTTCTAAAATGTACCAGTTCTGAAAACCACTGCCCTAAGCTCTTTACTGCTCATTTGGAACTCACACTCCAACTTCATAAAATCCCCTATGTACTTACCTACTTCTTCTAAAGTTCTCTTCTTGTCTAACAGAAGTCAGGCTGTTTCCTGAGGCTACTGTTTCCTCTGCAACACTCTATTCCCTCCTCAAACTGAGACAGCATAGGTGATGGGAGGGAGTTGCCCAAGATGCTGCCTGAACAGATGGACTGAATCACAGCTGGCAGAAACTGCTTAACATCTTGTTTCAACAACCCATTTGACATATCTCCCCAGACTACCAAACAGCCTCGTTCCAACAAAAAGGCACCATATCTAGATAAGTGACTAGTTTTAACAACTGATAAGTTTACCATTTCCTGATAAGGGGAGATGGCAGATACAGTAAAAATCTGACCAAGAGTTACTGGGTTCTCATTAGCATGCTAAAACACATGCACCTTGGGTGGAGCTTTAACATGCTAATGAGAAATTCGATATAAGAAGAAGTATGTAAACCATCTGCACATGCCCAAGTCTTGTGCTGCCCAGTACACACTATGACGCTGCTCCTGTTACCCTGCTCTGGTAGACAAACCCCTTAAATCTCTTTCCTAGCTTCTGAGCCTAGAGGTCCAGCCAGATCTCTCTTCCCAGCGCTGATTCCCTTGCGTTAGATTATATCTTGTAACTCCTGTCTGGATACCTTCAGTCCTTGCCTTCATGTAAAATTCTTTTGCAAGAAGCCAGAACCTCTGAAAAAAACTCTAAGGTCTGTTACAAAACCTCCAGCACCAACACCCCTTATCACATTCACTTGAAAGGGATTAACTTCTCAAGGGAAGGTTTTCAGCAGAACACCTGGCTGGCTTATTTTGATGCTTAGAGAAAAAGAGCAACCAGAGGAAAATCCTTCCTCTTCCCGTCACACGCCTTCCCATCTCCCTCTATTTGCACCTGTTACTTTCTTCCCTGCTGGTCAAACAACTGACCTGGCCATACTATCATAAAAATCCAAACCTTAAGTCTGCATTAAACTCTCATCTACTAAAGGATTTTGATACTATATTTAACTCTTTTGTTTCCTTTATCTCTAACCTGTTATCTCATTCACATCAGCATGGATCATATTAAAAGTTGAGTAAGGGCCTCCCCTGGTGGTGCAGTGGTTGAACACTGAGCTGCGAAGCTGCCCGCAGCCTTTGCAGCGCTGGTTTCGTCCAGGGCTGGTGCCCACATGGTGCGCAGACCTCTCCTGCCGCGCCCACTGCTCCCCTCAGCAGTGTATTTCATCGGTCTGCCTGTTCTGTTCCCCGCTCTGGCTCTGGTGAATTCTCTCACCCTCCTGCGCTTCTGACTGTACCCAGTGCTTGTATAAATAAATAAATAAATCTTAAAAAAAAGTTGAGTAAGGCTTATAAGCACCAATTAATAATTATATGGAAATGACTGGAACCACCTATGTTCCCAGTTGTAGGGACAGGAAGGGCCACTGAGCAGGTTTTTTTTGATTCCATGCAGACTGGGTAAAGAAGGAGTCAGAGTCCTCAGTGGTTTTTTGCAGGTCTTTTATTGGTATTTAGTGGGTACATGGCAGGTGGGAGTGCTGGGGGGCCGGGAGGCTGGCAGTCCTCCCAGCCCTCATCAAATCTTCACTCTATCTGGGCCCTCTGGTGTTCTCTGCTTCTCTCTCAGCTTCTGCTACTTCTTTCTTGGCTTCTCTTTCGGCTTCTGCTGCTCCTGGCGTCCCTGTGACTCCGCCCTTAAAAGCCCAGTCTTAGCCCAGGTGAATCCCATCTACCCATGCCCACACCCTACTCCAGGTGCCCGCCATCAGGCATGCATTCAGGATCGTGAGGATCCATCATCTATCCTGATGGCGGGAGGGCAGAGAGGCCTGACATTTTTCCTTACCCTACACCAGTGAATCTCGTCTACCTAATTGCCCATCATAAAACTCGTGTGTTTTACTGTCGCTCACTGTAATAGAACACCTCCCCTTGATCCCAAAGACCCTCCAATACTACCCTCCTCTGTTCTTTTTTATTGCAAAGCTCTTCACATTGTTTTTCAGTCTTTTTAAAAGTATTTTCTTTATTTTCATTTGATATACTATTGAAATATTTGATACATTGATAGTATTGATACATTTGAGATACTATCAAAATAAGCCAGCCAGGTGTTCGGCTGAAAACCTTCCCTTGGTAATTACCAGGTAATACCTTTCAGGTATTACCAGCATAGTGCACCCACCACCAACTCACCCACATTCCACCACCATAGGCCATTGTGCTCTCTTCCCTCTTTGTTCTTTTCTCTCCCTCCACCTCTCCCCCCACCCACCTTGGTGCTTCGATTCTGTAGCCAGCTTCCAAGTGTTAGTTTTTCAGCTTGTTTTTTATCTGACTCTTAGTTTAGCTACTTTATATTCCAATTATCAGTGACACCATCTCGTATTTAATCTCTCTTCTTCTGACACTTCACTTAGCATTATCCCTTCATTGTAGTCTACACTTAACTATCTCCTCAACCCACTCACTTTTGCATTTTCTCCAATTAGGTTCTCACTTCACAACTCAAGCAAAAAATCTCTATTAAGTGCTCTCCACACTGCCAGAGAGGTGGTCTGTCTCTGTCTTCCTCTAACTTAATACCTCAGCAGCATTTGATATCACTCCCCATTACCTGAAAAACTTAAATAATGAAATTGACAATTTTGCAGTTGTATAAAATTTCATTGATGTGTAATACTAATTGTCTTGTAATAATGATTAACACCACTGGCTCAAAGGAAATATTCGGAGACTTACAAAATGTCAAGCCATGAAATAGTGCTTTTTAATGAAATTATGTTGGTTAAGTTACAGTATGTTTTCCATTACTAAAACAACTAAAATGCATCAAAATATGTCTGTAGGGTGCATAAATAACTAGAAATTTTTTACTTTTGTGTTTGGAGAGCCATAAAATGTCTGAGTCTAGACTGATGAAAATAAAAATTTTAGTATGTCTCAACTAGAACAAAACATGGAACGAATTTTCCATAATTCAACTTAGAATACATTAAACTTTTTTCACAAAAGGGAAATAGTTTGGCATTCTAAACATTAGGGCCAAAGTATATTAAATTATCATTGGTTTACTGTAAGAATATATTATAGAAAAACTTTACCTTGAAAAGCCTGAAAGAATTCAAGAAATCATTAGTTGTAATAAAGTAAACACAAAAGTTTTTGTAATTATTTCCTATTGTGGGAAATCTAGCCAGGCAAACTTTGTAAAGTCATGTTATTTAAGTTTCTGCTATGTATGACTGAAATGGAAAATCCGGTCTTCAATAAGTAGGAGATAAATAAGCTTGTTGAGTCTCATGCAACCCAGATGTGACTGGCCCTGCCAGGCAGTTTCTCTTCTTTCTCTACTCCCATCTTAAAGGTGGCTTTGCACTTCAAAACAGTCTCAATAAGATTCAATTTAATATGCATTAAAAAGAGGCCATTATTTTCCTAGGGGTTCTATAAGGACATGTGGAAGAGTCTTATTATAGCTCATACAGCAGGCTTAATGAAATTTTCTTTTAAATGTTTCTGTTTCATGGAAAGTGCATCTCCCTGGCCAGTTACCACCTCAGTTTTTCAAAGTTCTTTACTGGTTCCACTGTTCCATCAGTTTTGCAAACAAATGCCCAGCAGCAGTCAAACAATGGCCCCTGGCCGACTAATGCTCCTCAGGCACATCCTGTCTAGGATCTTTGCTTTTCTCAAGTGCTTCTTCAAAGTACAGAAATGATAGTCTACTGCTTAGAAATGAAATTTTCCTATAAGATAATACCAACTTCAAAATGCATGTTAAATTTTTCACATTTTAACCCCTTAGTAAGAAACAGGGCTTTCTTCAACTAAAACTCTCAGAAAATTAACACAAACTTTTCTTATCACAGTTGCAATGAAGGACCTTAGCACCTGAAGTGTAGGACCTTGTTAGGGTAGAATAATCTAGATTTAACTACTGTCTTCTTGGTTATAAAATGCAGTTTTTACATTTGAGGTTTTTTATAATTTTTCTCTTTTGAAAGTGGGTACTTCTAAAATGTGTTTTCTTCTCACTTTTCTAAGAATGTCTTCATTTTAAATATTTTGTCCCTGTATTTTTCTATGAAGAGATAAACATCATTGAGATAGACAGGTGATTACTTAAAAATAATAAAGAAAATGTAGTAAGATCTTTCTTTAAATAACAATGATGATTTTGTTAGGTGTCTCTAATCTGCTGGGTGTCTCCTAATTTCCGTAGTCTTATTTTGATTCTCTTTACTTTCAGCTGATTTTTCTGTTTTCTCCTTGGAGTCAGGTAATCAAGAAAAGAGTTATAGACCTGAGGAATTACATATAGTGTTGACAGCAACATGCAAGAGAGTAAGGGATAAACATTTGAAAGCTGATCTTTCAAATTTTCAACATGACATTTCTTATTTTCTGGAATATGTCTCCATATAATTCATTTACCCCCTTACCTCTCTCTGTCCTATTTTTTTTCCACTTTATTATTCATCTATGAACCTCTTGTTAGGTTGCCTATTAGAACTCCAACAGTGCTGTTTAGTTTCATATATATATATATATGTATACTCTGTGTGTGTGTATACACATATATATGTATATATACATACATACACATATACCAGGAGTGTTTTTGAGGCTGCTTTGTGTATGGAACCTCAAAGAGCCAGCATTAGCTAACTAGCTACAGGTGGGTCAGAGAGCTCACACCACCAAGCCCTTGATTCAGGATCCATCTATTAGGCTTATTAACTATGATGAGCTTCTCTAACTTCTACACCTGGGATACGTGATTCTTATTGGTTAAGCTCCTGCCCGAGGACCTGCTCATTTATCCCAATCAGCTTCTCCTGGGGAATGCTGTTGCTATCGCACAAGCTTTGGAGGTTCTTGGCGAAAGCCTCTTGCTTTATCTTGTGCTTGGACTTGATTTTTGTGACTGAACATGTCCATGTTGAGCAGAATTATGCCAAAGGCCAGGATGAAAATAGTGTCTGGGTTTTGGAATTGCTGCACTGTCCAGGGCTTGAGCTGGGTGAACATTTTAATGAGTCTGTTGCTCCACCTTCTGTGTCTCCCCCTGGACGTGGATATGATCTTCCTAGAGCTTCCTGAGGACTTTCTTTATCCAGAGCTTCCTGAGGACTTTCTTCATACAGTTCCAGGCAGAGAAATCCATCTCCTCCACCACGCAGTTGAGAACTTTACATTTGACTGCTTCTGTGGATTGCCCAGGTATGTGCAGATCTCCTGTAGACTGAGGCCCTTGCACTGCAAAGGTAAGTGGACCAACTTCGCTGGCTTTTGGGAACAAAGTTGTGTTTTCTGAGATAGCAGATGCTTTTCTCAGCCTTCTTGGTGAGGTTCAGACTGTGTGATAGTGCCTCTTGTAATGTCTTGGTTCCTGAAAGCAGGCAAATCCTAGCGGTTGTAGTTTCCTTGTTAAAGTAGGCTTGTTGAGTGTCTGCGCCACAGGCTGTCCCAGGGAATGCTATGCTTGATTGTTTAGTTCGAGTTGGATGTGTTGTGTTTGCTGTTGTCTAGTTTGAGCAGTTGCCCTCGGAGACTTGTTTGCCAAGCCATAGACGGCTAGGTGGAGGGATAGGGCCATGGCCGTGCTCCTACCTCGGGTATCATCGTGGTGGGTGTGTTCTGCTTGTGCGAAGTCTGCCCTGGTAGGTGGCTGTGCTTCTTGAGTGAGAGCTAGTCTGGTGATTGTTGACTGCAGAGTTGTCTCTAGGCTGCTGAATGGTGAGCTGCATGTGTCCTGTCCTCTTTGCCATTTTAATATTAAAGAGATGTTGAATTCAAATTAATTTTGATGTTTAATATTAAAGAAATGTTGAATTCCAATTAATTTTGAATTGCATCTAATCATCTGAAAGTATGATGTAATCTCTACAAATATTTATTGATACTGAAGCCATTTTACAAAACTGACTAGCTACATAGAACAGTAGCATCAATGTGTGGTATGCCTTTCCCTCCCACCTTGATAGATTGAGTATCGTCCATGTTTCAGGGTAAACTTTGTCCCCAGCACATTCAGACACATGGTGATTTGTGGAGCATTATGGAGGAAGGAGATGTGTGGGAAGAGTAGGTAGGCATGAAGGCCTAGTCAAAAAATTAGCCTTCAGAATCCAAATGCAGAGGCAACTTTCAACAAAGAACCCTGTGTGTATCACTTCAGTTTGTTTTTATATCCAGCGGTGTTACCTGGAGAACACTCACCTGTGTGTGTACACACATGCACAAACAAACAGGCTTTGCTTTTCCAAAGACTACATATCTGAGTCCTGGGTGGAAGACAAACAAGCTATTTTGACTAAAAAGACATTCAAGGTACAATTTAAAAGGGGTTGGCATTCTTACCACTTTCACAAAGAAATCAGAATTAATTGCTTCAGAATCCAGAGGATTTCTGAGAAGTATCAGTTTGGCACCTAAAGGCCTTAGGGTTTTACTAAGAGCTGTTTGTAGGGTAGTGGAAAAGGTGCCAGGTAGTAAGGAAATATCCACAGGCACAGTGTACTGGAAAAGTAGATGGAATGCAGTAAAATTGGTGGAATTGGCATTATTCTCTGGGCCCTGGGAAGGTAACACGGCATTTGTGTACCTTGGTCCTTGTCTCTGTGCCAAGAGAAACATCCAAACACAAGCCTTCAGAGACCTAATCAGTTAAGATGATGGGCATCAAATAAATCCATTACACAAATTATTTAATTCTAGTTTCAATAAACACTCAAAAGAGCAGTACAGGAAGTGTAAGGATATAAACCATGGAGAAAACTGATCCAGTTTCAAATTTCAAGTAGAGAGGCCTGAATGGCAGACATGTCTATGAGGAGCCCAAGAGTTAGAAGACAGAGCAAAACTATCAGATTTTTTCTTGAGAAATAAAAATTCAAATCAGATATTCAGTTTGTCTAGACGCAGCATCCTCACAATTATAATACTCAGAAATATGGTATAAAAAATAAGCCTGAAAGGTCTTTAGTAAACATCAATTCTACCAAAACTGTCAGATTATTCCAGTTATTTAATTGTATATATCCTGTTTTATAATAAGAAATTTGATTTGTTTGAAATGAGAAAATTATTTGCTTCTCATTGCTTATAAAAGGTCATTGATGAATTAATATTCTGCAAATGATAGAAGAGATAGCAGTTGCTATGAAATGGGTTTGGTTTTAATAAGGACAATACATGGAACTGTTCAATTCTCAAATGGCATTCAAAGCATTCATTAATTAATATTAGTTTTTGAGAAAAATATCTATTGCAGTTGCTGATGTAATTAGAGAATCTGTGTGTGTGCGCGTTAAAGACAAGCATGGATTTTTTTTTTTTTAACGAATGCTGTGGTATAAAGTCATCATGATTTGAGGTTTTGTTCCTTTTATCAATTTTAATGTTTTAATTCAGAGAGGTTTTTACTTGAAGAATCTTAACATACAGTCTTTTTGGGCTATCTGGTATTCAATGAAGAAGGTAGAACAAAAGTGAGCTCAATCATCCTTAAAGTCACATGAGTATTAGTGATAAAAGCAAAAGCAAAAGTCAATTACAAGTGTGATTGATTGATAACAATGTAACATAAAGCAAGTTAGCTGAAAAGATTAGCATTTGACTTTTGAAGAGACTTATAAAAGAAAGTTTTAGGCATACAACTTATAATCAATGTCAAGATTTATCCAAATCTGTCAATTGAGTTTTCTCTTACACTCTCAGAACAATTGAGAAATGTAATTAATAAAATTTGGCAGAACACTGCCATTGCCTTAATTGGCAAAAACTTGGAGTAAAGGCTGCCATGTGCAGAAGACAGAAATGTTAACTGCCCTGACATGGGGATTTGATCACTACAGAAGTACAGGACCATCCTCACCAGTATCAAGAGGGGCTCTCAATTTTGAATATTAGAGATAGATGGCACCAAAAGAGAAAGAGTCACAGCAAATCTAAATAAAAAGCACAATGTGTGGACTGTATCCAGAGCAGGGAGGTGCTTTCCTTGGCTCAAGTGTATCCTTACAAGTACATTATGAGGTTTGTTGTTCCATTTGGAAAAATATGTTGCTCTCTGGTAAGATGCGGGTTTATTAGAGAAGTTTATACAATCTTTGTTCACTCAGTGTAATAGAATTCAAAAGGTCTTGAAAACTAGATGGAATATTAAGACATTGTCAAGAGACAGCTTTAGATAAGGTGGTAAGGTATGTAAATGTGACAAAAGGTTGTTAGAAAGACAAAAATTAAGGCTAAAGAAAGAACATCTGTAATTGTGTCCTTGAAGGCAATTTGGAAACATAAGCCCAAGCCTGCCAGGGTAAAACCTTGGAGAATATCTGGCTTCGGGAGCCAGCTTGGAGGCAGGTGCTGTTTATTTTCCTTTTCTCCATCCTTTGCCTCTGTCTCCATTCTTCTCCCTGCTCCCGTCTCTATTCACCCTTTGAAGTTCTCAAAAGGTTGCTCACTCTGCACCAGACTACTCAATGTCCCTGTCCATCATGGAATTGTCCACTGTTGGCCAGGCTTTTAGAAAAGTCTTTTCTGAGTAGGAATTCCTGCCATCGTCTGTCATAAATCAATATGGTTTTATTTTTTGTTGCAGTATCTAAAGCTAACTAATTCACTTAACAAAACAAACCCCTTGGCACTTACTGTTTTTACCTTTTTATTACTTTTATTATACATATAAAGAATTAGTTTGCATAGTTTCTTCTAATATGACTCATGTTTCCAAATATTGGTAGCAAGATTTAAATACCTCATGATAAGGACTGTTTCACCAAGTCAATGTATCCCATTTAGATGAAATATAAGGACTCTGCTAAATCGACATCTGTGAAGTTTGAATAGAAATTTGGAAACTGTTTATATTATACTATTAAGAGGAAAAAGGAAACAAAATTTAAAATTCTATTTCTGACATAAGTGAGTTTGTTACTAAATAGCTGGGTAATAACATGCCTAATATACTGTAGCCAGAATGTGCTTATTAGTATCAATATAGAATATACTTTTTTTTGCCCATATTCATGAACAATTGGGAATTTAGTCTCACCTGAGATATAAGTGAAATCACCCATAAAAAAGCATCGTGAACTCCATTCTACGCTATGGCCAGGGAAGAACAGAAGCAAGACAGACAGCAGCCAAATTTCTAGTGTTGGACCAAGAATGTAAAACCATTCCCACTTATAAGGAGGGGTAAGAATTTTCCAATGGAAATGGATCTTTTTAAGAATATAATTAACAAGTATTTGCATTTAAAGGATCTTTGAGTAAATGTTCATTTAGAGACACATCATTTTCATCAAATAATAAAATCTTAAAAAGCAGCATACCAATGCGCAATGAAAGAGCACAATGTCATGCATGCAGAAGAGGAAATTAGGTTGAATGGAGATATTTTTCTGCCACATTTGACCAAATGCTTTCACTATGAACTTAGTGGAAAATATCAAAATCCTACTATTATGCATTGCAAATTTAAATTTTTTTCCGCATCATTTTAAATTGCACTTAGTTTCTTTATTGTCTTTAAAATGAACTAAAGTTAAGAAATCTCTTACTCTATATAGGTAACTAGCCCAGCTAAGATATTACCTATTACAGTAAAATTTTACATTTTTTGCTACGAACCTATATAATAAACTTTTCAGGATATTAACTTGTATCTACCTAGTCATACAGCATAACAGAATTAAAGCTACATATTAATATGGAAATAGGCTGCCAGGAGCAAGGAAACTAATGGGAAGATGTTTGGGACAGATTTGCTGTCAGTTTTATAGGATTTGTATTATTGTCATCTAATATTTGTGCATTAGAGTGTATCCAGAAAATAAGGAGAGAGTACAACAATCTGAAATTTTTAAAAAATATAGTTACCACAATAACATCTTAATTTTGTATCTTTTACTAGCCAGCAACATGAATTTTAGTTTTTTGTGTCAGGCGAACGTGATAACCACTACACTACGGAAACTTTAGTTTTTTGTTTTGTTTTGTTTTACCTTGTTGATGCCCATCAACCAAAGACCACATCTGCAGATGAAAAAGCTGGATTGATTTCTAATTTCAGGGAGGGAGAACACATATCATGGGGCTCCTCCGGAAGAAGTTAGACAGCACCTATTACAGGATTTGGGTTTTTAAAAGCTGAGTGATTGGGGACAAGTCTGAGGAAGCAGGACTTAGTCTGGATTGGATGCTGTCTAGAAGCGGGGTTAATTCTATGATTACAAATCTCTAAACTTTGTCTATAATAAGGGATAAAGTGGTAATTGATTAAAAAAATAGTGGTCACTCATAATTGCTAGAAAAGGGAGTATTGGCCGTGTCTCTACAAAGACTTAAAGTTGGTCATTTTGCTTAAAAATGGCCTCAAGGATGGGATGAGTTTTGTGAAGAACAAATAAAATGCTGCCAAGAAACACAGCACAGGAACCCAGAACTGTGCATTTTTTTGTTATTGTTATTTCAAGGTTAGACACTACACTGATAAAAAAATATAGAATTATGGAATTTCAAGATTTGAAGGGATTTTCAAGGTTTTTTGGCTCTTTAGTCCCAATAGTTCTGCTATGATGTAGTTGTGCATTTTCTGTTTAGACAGAATAGTTCCACTGCTAAGGAATTAATCTCTATTGTGATAAATCTGACTGATGTGTGTGAAGTGTTTCTATCGATTTGGAGAAGGAAAAATTTTTTTTTTTTATAGCTCTATCTATAATCCTAGTGTTACCTTCAAGGGCCATATGGAAAAATTTCCTATTCCTTTGACACTTAAAAATCTCCCCAAATAGTTACTGTTTCTTCTTCCCATATATGTTCTCTTCTGTAAAAATAATCATCACAAATTCTAACTCTTCTACGTATATCCCTAGTTTAGCAATCCCTTGCTTTCTTTGCTTTCTTACCTCAATGATTGCATTTTCTTGTAACCTATAAAGAATGGCAGGCAAAAATGAATCTTGAACTGTGTGTCATAATCAGCACTCAAAAATCAAAATTACTCTCAGTCTAGGTATTACATTCTAACTGTTGTTGTTTTTTGACAGTTACATTGTTGATACCTTTAGGATTGTTTTGTCATCTGAAACTTTTCCAGTTAATGCAGGCAGCTTACCAAACCATATGTTCTATTATGTATTCATGCATATAAACTTAAGGAACCATGTATGGAAACTTGTGTCTATTCTCCTGAAATTTATTTTTTTAAAAACCTTCTGTTCTCCAGCCAAATATTAATTTCCATCATGGTTTTATTTTCTATTAAACATAAACTGATGGGCCTCCCCTGGTGGTGCAGGCTGTTGAGCGCCGCACTGTGAAGCTGTTCGCAGCCTCTGCAGCATGGGTTTGATCCCAGCCAGCGGCTAGGGTCCCACATGGTGCAGCAGACCTCTCCTGTCTCACCCGCTGCTCCCCTCAGCCGTGTATTTCATCAGTCTGCCTGTTCTGTTCCCCTCTCTGTCTCTGGTGAATCCTGTCACCCTCCCATGCATCTGGCCTGTACCCTGGTTCTTGTATAAAATAAATAAATCTTTAAAAAAAAAACATAAACTGAAGCACTAAAATATAGAGGATCCCAAGTTAGGAAGTAAGGATCTGAAATCTGATGCCATATTTCTGCTTTCCAGAAATTAGAAGCCTGTAGGGGAACAACAATAATATCAGTAATTTCATAAAATATGAAGATAACTTTAACCAAGTAATTAGTAAGAAAAATTAAATAGTCAACAAGGGTCCTGGGAGCAGTTCAGTATTAATTTCCCTCTAGGATCACTTCTACCAGTAGTATATACATACATGTTTGCAAATGTATAAGTGCACACCTTCTGCTGAAAATAAGTAGATGGATGTCTTGATGACGTGGTTGATTTGGATTGGATCACAAGGGAATATTATCTAGATCAACTTTGGGTAACAATAGATATTTTATGTGTAACCCCCATCCAATCCCTTGTGATTAATTTGAACTCTTCATGTCTAATTTTATAATGATCTTCCTATTAAGTAGCAAATGACCCAAATTTCCTTGAAATAACCATGCTTTATTATCTTTCCAATAGAATGAACTGATCCATTTCTATGAACATTTCTTTAAACCTTTAATGAAGCATTTTGGTTTTTTAATGACACTAAAATCAATTTGTATTGTAATGACCAAATATAATATGTATATAATACTCTTCATGAGTGCTGACAAATGCCAAATGGAGTGGAACAATTATTTTATTTAGGGAAATATTGTATATTTTCATTTCAGCAACCAATCCATATTTTTCTGCTCCCATCTACTACCCTTTGGCTCTATGGGGAAGGTTGCAGAGAAGGGAAATCAAGAAAGGACCTGTCTTTAATATATCATTATCTCAATTTACCAATTTATCTTTCTTCATCCTATTAAGGGGTCACATTTTCATTATTCTGTCTTTTTTGTTGGAAATTAAATGAAAGATTTTGCTAAGTTATACATCAACAGAAATCTGGGGAATATGAATGGAATGGATTCTGATTGCTTGAAATCGAGGCGAGGAAAAGGTGAGAGTAGACTGATTTTCTTCATAAAAGTACAGTTAGCACAGAGTAATTAGGAGGTCTTCAGAGTACCCTTGGGTTCAATAATTTGCTAAAAGGAATAATAAATTTAGAAAGCTATTGTAATCATGGTTACAATTTATAGCAATGAAAAGGTATCAATTAAAATTAAAGTAGTAAAGGGATGCGTGGGGCAGGACTTGGGAGATAATAGGTGAAACTTCCCATGTTCTCTTGCAATGTATCTGTATTTCTCACACTAGGGATGTTTGACGATATGCAGAAAGAAGCTACTCAAGACGACATGTCCAGAATTTTTATTATGGTTGGTCACAATAAATGTATAATGTGCCACAAAAATAAGTGTTATAAAAAATAGACTAAGAAAGTAGGATAACAAGTACCAAGTCAATATAACATATTACAGTATTAAGTATAAAATTCACATTAGTATGATAAGCACCATTGTACTTGAACAAATGAAGTTGGAGTGTTGTCAGTGAAATGGGCTCTCTGATTCCATGGAAATAATGAGATATCAGAGTGTCAGATATCAAATGGCCACACTTAACTACCAAAGACAAGATGGGTAATACGAAAAACAGCAGAGCTAGAGATCATCAAAAGGTTTTGATGAGGAGGCATCATTTGGAGAAGACAGCTGCTCAGGGGCTGACTGATGTAACTGAAAATCTTGTTTGGTATATAGGGTTTGATGGCATTAGACAAAGAAATTCATAACCCTTTGCTCATTTCCAGGCCTTAATAACACTCACTGCCTCTTTCATAGAAAAAGAGATTGGAATGAGAAAGTATGATAATCTCCCTTCAAATCTTGCCCAAATATGTCTTTGGTCATTTTCCAGGATAACACTATAATGAAGAAAGGGAAATACCTAGAAGGGATTATTAATCTCTCAATCTGGGGTAACACTAGTTTCTGGGATCCAGACACCACCAGTGTACATCAATCAGAGTGGGAACTTATAGGGCTGGGTCATCAGGTGGGAATGAAATCAGTAAAAACTTATGGTGCTAATTTCCTAGTTTCTAAGTATATAATTAGAGAAAATAAGACAAACATCTCTCAGAAATCTACATTGACTCTGTTTCATAGAGAGTAGTCCATTTTGGAATGAAAGTTCAAATGAAAAATCTTTCTATACTAAGTGTTAAAAGTAAATTTCCCCTTTTCTTTGAAGTGCCATTTATATTATAAATTCCTGTTTACATAACACTCTTGTTCACTGCATTGATATATTTCATTTATTTATCATTATTACACTGCTTCAATTGCTATAATTATGCACCATCTTTGTCTTTTGGTGAAACAAATCTATATTCCTCTTTCACCCTCTCCCCCCAAATAATCCTAGTCATTTTTACAACTCACTTTAGAATGAGTACATCAATTTTAGTGAAAAAATATTTATTGGCATTTTAGTGTATTTTGTATGGCTTAAACAATAAGTTAGAAAGAACTGAAATTTTACACAGAAATTTTCCATCCATAAATATGATCTATGCCCACAATTTTGGCAATTCATTTTTACCATGTTTTGGAGAAGGTTTTCCTCATTATACTACTCTTTCAACATCTCAGTGAAGATTGCATATTTTTAGCTAAAGTAAGAGGACCTGGCTTGTTAAGAGGTGGATTTTTCGCTCTTGTCCTCTCTGTCTTGGTTCTTTCTATCCTTTTGTGGGTAATAGAATCTAGCAGCCTCTGGCTCTTCTTTGTCTCTTTCTTCCAAACTCTTGTGTTCTTTACTTGCACCTGAATGTAGGTGCCTTTTGCTTCTGCCTAAACCAAGACTAGCACTATATCAGGAGTTGACTTGTAAGGTACCTATTGTAGTACCTTATCATCCTGTCTGTTACTGAGATAATTTCCAACTCCATGACAAATCTTCTGCAAGTGCAAAGTGCTCCCTTCTTAATATTTTCTTGGTACATGTTTGTGTTTTGATGATTGTCCTCTTGTTAACTTCAAAATAATTACTTGTAATGAATTTAAGGGTTTATTTGAGAATAGGGATCATGACACAGGTCCACATCCAAGAACCACTGTTCCATTAGGAACAGGGTATAAGTGAGTTTTAAAGGATCAAGCAGGGAAATTTTCTAATCTTACATCATTTGTTTGAAATTTGGGGTGGTTGACAGGTATCTTCAGATGGCCAGTTACAGTGTAAGTTCTTTGGAAGAGTTAGCAGTTGGCCTTCCAATTGCCTTCATAATCATTCACAAGGAGAGAACATGGTGCTGATGTTGGTCTGTAGTCATGGAGAAGGAGAAATTGGTGATTGGGTCTTCTTTTGTAGTCATTAATAAAGAGTTGAAGCAGGCTGTTTACTTTTGACCTCGAAGTTTCATCCTAGCTGTTAGAGATAATGTGGCATTTGTTTGACTCAAAACAGATCCCAGGCGCTTTAGTTGTATGTTACTACTTTTCTCCTCAAAGGTATTCCTTACCTCCTTAATTCACCAAGAGATTCCACTTTTATTTTTCCCATCTTGTATAGAATTTTAATTTATTATTACATATTTGAGTAAGAAAAATCCTTTACTAACATGCCTTTTTCTATTACCCTTATGTTTAAAAGTAGTTTTTATTTATATTTATAAACATAACATGTAAAATAAAATGTCTTTAATGCAGACTGTCTTGTGAAGCATATGTTAAAAACAATAATTTCACCACTTAAATCATTGTATTAATTCCTTTCTCAATATATATAATTATAAATACATACATATAAAATATGTGTCTATATATCAAACAGATGTGTGTATATGTGTATATATATATTTTAAAAGAATTATCACTAATGTAATACACGTATGGATATTAATATTCTTTATAAGGCAGTTTTTGTTGTATTTGTGTAATGAAACACCATGTAACGTAATCTCTGTAACAATCCTTATTTTTTGGCCAATTAATTTTTTTATAAAGATTTTATTTAGTTTTGTGAAGAACTGGCAAGAGGAGGGGGAGTGAGACGATTCACTAGAAACAGAGTGGGGGGCAGAACAGGTGGATTTACTAAAATACAATGCCAAAGGGAGCAGCGGGCATGACAGAGTTCTGCTGCAACCTGTGGGTCAGCTCCCTAGCTGGGGATTGGACTCAGGCTGTTGCAGTGGGCCTTAGTGGTGAAGGCACTGAGACTTAACCCCTACCTTAACATTATTATAATGTTAATCTGTTACAGGGAGGACCTGTAACAAATCCTTTTTATAGCAAGGACATGAAATAACATGAACCCTTCTATCTATGAATATTTGCACTGAATTTTGATGAATTTTTTAATACCTTTTAAGTAGTGGTATTACTAAGGTCAAAAGAATCCGCATGGTAAGTCTTAGCATGTGTTTACATATTCCTCAAAGAAAAACTGCACCAATTTACACTCCCCTTAGTACTATAGAAAAGTGGCCATTTCCATATATTTCACGACTGCTAAGTTTTGCTATTCTTTATATTAATTGACAGTATAAAAGAGAAAATATATAATCTTGTTTGATTTGTGATTACTAGGGAGTTGAACACATTTTATTTTGCTGGCTGTTTTGTTTCTTTGGAGAAATGCATGTGCATAATTTTTCCATTTTGGTAATTTTTTTCTGATTTTTAATAAATATTTTAAGAATTAGCATATTTGACCAGATGATAAACATTTTGTCACAAGATATTAGCATTTTTTACAGTTTGTTCTGTGTTGCATAATTGGATCCACAAAGTTAAAATTATTTTTTCTAATCTAAACATGTTGTTATAGTTCCTGCCTGTGGTGGAAAAGAAGGGGTGAGACACACAAATTATACCAGAAATGACATGTTTTTGTCTTAGATGTTTAGTTGTTTGTTTTGCATATTCTGAACTAGTTAAGAATGTAACAGTCAGGCAAGAGGCATACGTCAGACTTTAGATATGTTAGTCTGGAAAGACCACCCTAAGTTTAATATCTTTCATATTGTAATTCCACGAAAAGATAAGTGGGGAGAGGGTCTCCCTGATGCCTCAGGGGTGAAGTCTCAGCACTTTGAAGTCATCTGCAGCCACTGCAGCATGAGTTTGATCCCCAGCCAGGGAGCTGACCCACATGGCGTAGCCGACTTCACCTGTCTCACCTTCTGCTCCCCTAAGCAGTGTATTTTTGCTCCCCATTCTGTCTCTGGTGAATCCTCTCACCTCCCTGCATCTCTAGTCTACACCCCAACTCTTGTATGCATAAATAAATAAATAAATAAATAAATAAATAAATAAATAAATAAAATCTTTAAAAAATATATGGTGGGTGGATGGATGGATGTTGATTTGGGAGCTATGGGAAATAACCTGACCTCTAGCTACAGATATAACAGTGGAACTTAATTGTCTTGATAAAATCTGAAAAGGAAATCTATGAATACTATTCATTAGTAATTACCAGGAAGAGATTGTATCTATGTCCATTTAAGGATATGTAAACAGACAAGAGTATTTTCTGTAGCACAAGTGATGGAGCATTTCAGAATCACTTGCATTACTGTAATTCCCCTGATCTGTGGTTTTGCTTTATACAATTTTGGTTTCCTGTGCAGTGAAGATGCAAAAATAGTAAGATATTTTGAGAGAGACCAAATTTACTAACTTTTATTATAATGTGTTATTAAAATTGTATTTTGTTATTGTTAATCTCTTACTGTGCCTAATTTATTAACTAAACTGTATCAAAGGTATGCAGCTATAGAAAAAGGAGTATGCAGAAAGGATTCGGTATTCTCTATGACTTAAGGCATTCACTGGTCATCTTGGGACATATCCCTCACAGATAAGAGGGGACTACCATGTACACATTAAACTGTAACATGCTTTAGGAATTCTGTCCCCAACATTACCTAACAATACCCACTTTCACTTCCACTATCTAGGCAAACTTCTCAAAAATTATAAGCATCATCAGTTACTTTCAAACCTCTGAAATCTGAATCCTGCTCCTACCATTGTTGCTGCCAAAGTCAACAATGATCTCTGACAAGGTCAATAGTGCCAAGTCCAGCGTAGCATTCCTATTCTCAATTTTTTCAACTATTTGGAAACATTTTTGTGAAAGCAGTCTTCTTGAATCCCTTCTCTTAGCTTTGACTTGCCCTTAAAAGCTATGGGTATTAATATTGTTACTTTGATAAAGTGAATAAAGTAGCTTCATAAAATTACAGATTTCTAATACTTAAATGATAGTTATTTGTTACATTAGTGTTTATGATAAACTAACACTTTCGTCAGGTCTTCCTTATTAAAATATCAAAAGCCCAATTTAGCAAATTGGTTCCTTATTTTGGCATTCTAAGAAACAAATGTAAGTATTGCTTATGTGGAGAAATGTGTAACCATGTGAAAAAGGCTATGAAATGGGAAGTAAAGAGAAACTGGGAAACACTGGTTTCCTTTTCCAAGGAAATGTGCAATAGTAGTTGCTTTATACTTGCTTTATAATGTCTTTCCAATCATGAAAGAATTCTATATTAAATGCAAGTTTATGACTGTTCACTGGCATTTAAGTAAATACTGATCAAAATTATGTTTCTATGATTGATATTTTTAAGTCAACACATGAGCAACTATCCTTAATGCTTGAGGCATAGTTTGGGGATGTTCTGAATGGGAAAAATACAGTGATCAGAATGGGAAGAGAAGCATCTATATCTACTTTTTCTAACAGATGAATGTTTATTTCTCCCAGAAATCCCATTTGCTTGCTCTATTTTCTGTTTTCAGTATAGGATTTTTGTCACTGCTAGTCCTAATGTGGGTAGAACGTTTATATCTTATTTTGAAGTTGAGAGCAACCCTGTTGGTTTTATATAATAAATAAGGGAAAGTTAAAACACTTCTAAGTGTTAGTTTCAGACATTAGTTGTATTACTAACAAATTTAAAATTAGTTTTCCACTCTGTTTTCAGTCTTTTTTTTTACTTCATTCCCTATCCATTCTTTTAAGTTGTTCTTTTCCTTTTGTCCTTTGAAGTGTTTTGCTCTATGCATCTGTTCTGGGCATAAATTTGATCTCATTCCAAGTCTCTTGTAGCAATCTCATTCATTCTGTTGTCTCTGGTTTGCAAAATTCCTAACCAACACCCCATATTGTAGTCTCTTTAATTTCCATATATCTTCTGTACAATTTTCTTGGCATGTACCAGTACCCTAAGTCTGCATGTTTACAAAATAAGATCATCATACTCAAATGTATCTCTGTTTTGGTGTTTCACACCCCGGGTGACACTCCAACCTTTCTGGGTCTTCAAAATAGAAATATGAGCAACATTTACTACTGTTTGCTCTCATTCTACTCCAATATCTAAGAAATTAGAAGTCTTGTCCAATTTACCTTCTATTCTTTTATTCTTTGAATCTGTCCAGCTTTTTCTACCTTTACAGTGTCTGTCTGAATTTAAACAGTATCATCTCTCACTTGGATTATTTCAATGACATCTTCATTGTTTGACTTTGCTATAATCTATTGCCTGAACACTTATTATGTCATTTACCAGCTTAAAATCTCTGTGTGATTCAATGTTGCACTTCAAATAACCCCATTATTGAGACTTAAGATTTCTTTTGTAATAATCTCTTAGCACTTGAACACTTACCTTTGCTGTCAGTAGCTTGATATACCTTGGTAAGTCAGTCTCAGCCACTTTAAAGTTTCCAGATGTGCCATTTACTATCAACATTCTTCCCACTTTGAGCTAAATACTATACATTCTTCAGGTTTCAGTTATTACATTATTTCCTCCAGAAAGTCTTTTATAAACCCTCTCCCAGGTCACCCTGACCGGGTTCAATCCAAAGTATGATTCAGTAGCCACAGACCAATTAATGTCTTGGTTTTTTAATTTTTCATCTGTCACATGTGGGAGTGTATCGCTTAGGATTGCTTTATGGATTAAATAACATACATATAAAGAAATTAATACAAAAATCAGAAATCAGTCACTGTTAATTATTTTATTTTAATATTTTTACCTTTTACCTTTTCTATGACATAATCTTAGCAAGGAATCTAGTTTATTATTTATTGTCTTATGCCTTCCATCTAAGAGCAGGAGTTCAAAAGCATTTATAGGGTATGAATGGAGGATAGATATGAAGTGACAAATGTTAAAAGAGCTGAAAAATGTTTTCACTTTGCTGATGTTTAAAAATTTTGTTAGGAAATTCCAAGATGCTACCTAAGGTTAGATCAGTAACACATGTTAAAGATGAATTTTATAACTTGTACTAGATTTAGGATTTAAGTATATTTTCATGCATCTCTGTTTTGACCTTTAATAGTTGGGATCACCTTTCAATTCTGCATCTTATTTTATTCTTATCAAATTATAACTTTTCTGAAAATTATCTCTCTTTGAGTATCTTATGTAATATTTAAGTCATAAATGGTTTAAGTCCTCCTTTATAAACAACTTCTTAAACACAGATATTGAGGTACACTAGGCAAAAGGTGTTATAGCAATATTTCTTTTTTCCACAGTCATGAAATCCCTAGGGATTACTAGAATCTCCTAAAATCCTTTTTTATTGGATATGTATGTTTTCATAGAAAACAGAATTAGAAAGAATGGGGAGAAAGCAATAGATACAAGTTTTCCAGAATAAGTAAAATAATTTTATATTTAAAATGAAGAAATACATTCAAATACATTTGAACATAGTTTGAAGCATGATGAATATGGAGAAATCTTTAGCTAGACATATAGACAATTTTTCTTAAATGCAAAACATAGACACACAGAAACTCTATACAAGGCAACTATTTCAGGCAGTCCCTGCCTCTGTCTCAAGGGTGAGTGTGTGTGTTTGTGTTTGCATGCACATGTGTGGGATCCTGTGTGGTGTGTATTTGTGTATATCTTTATCTGTGCTAGAACCCACACTGACCATACACTAGAACTAGAAACTTAACTCAGCTTGAGAATATGTAATTTGATAACTATGAAAAGTACATGTACTTTATCACACTATCTTGCACAGCCTCTTTTATTTTAAAATCTCATATTATGTATTTGTTTTTATATATCTTAGGGAATAAGTTTAGTTTTCTGTGACTTGTTTATTTCTGGGCCTTGGTGGAATATAGTGACATAGATGTTTTAGATATATTTCTGTTAAAAGAGTCTGATTGAGGGCCTCCCCGGTGGCGCAGCGGTTGAGTGCTGGGTTGCGAAGCTGCCCGCGGCCTCTGCGGCGCCAGTTCGATCCCCGGCTGCTCCCCGGCCACCGGAGGAGGGTCCCACATGGCGCGCAGACCTCTCCTGCCGCCCGCTGCTCCCCTCAGCAGTGTACTTAGGTCCTTTTGCCTGCTCTGCTCCCCGCTCTGGCTCTGGTGAATTCTCTCACCCTCCCGCGCTTCTGACTGTACCTGGTGCATGTATAAACAAACAAAACAAACAAACAAATAAATAAATAAATAAAACATGCCTCTATTAAAAAAAAAATTAAAAAAAAAAAGTCTGATTGACTGTTTCCCTAGATCTGACCTGTCAAAATGTGTAGATGGTTTCTTGTCTTACCAATATTTTCTTTTACTCTTCAAATGGTTCAACCCATGCTTAGTTGTAAATGGCCCCCTTTAATGCTGATGTTGACTGATTGGCTTCTAGGGACTCTAGACAGGTTGGATTTCATTTGTGATTGGACATATTTTTTCCAAGACAAGTGGAGAGTTGCCATAAAACAGTTTACTCATCCAGATATTAAACTTTGAAAACAAAAGTAAACTATTTGATACATTTGCTTATCTATTATTTTATGATTAATTAATGAACACTAATCTCCCAAAGCATCAAATTCTTGTTGTAAAGGCATTTTTATAGTGTATATACACTAACAAAGGAATGCTGTAGGTCACTTTTCATGACAGATGGAATGTTTTACTTATTTTGAACATTTGTTCTTGAAAGTTTAGACTCCATTAAAGCTTTAAACCCCAACAATGTAAACATTAAAATATAATGTAATTATAAAATATCAGGGTAAGGCACTGACTCTCTCTCCACTAAAACAGCTATATCTGGTTAAAAAGTTATACCAGATATAGCTTAGATAGAAATTGTCTTTAGGAAATACAGAAAAATCTTTTAATTTCTCAATACCAGTGAGAGTCTGAGGCATATGACTTACAATGCTGCTCAGCATGATGGGAGATCTGCTCAGAATGGGTGTGACCAAGAATATAGGACTCTCTCCTCAGCTCCCAGTAAAAGGTACACAATAAGGGGAAGATCACTAAGATTTCTCATCTCTTACCTCCCCCATAAACTTAGTATTGCAAAAGATCTATTCCAAGCATGAGCAGCTGAGAAATCTGCCTTGGGGCTCTCCTTTTCTGCCAACCTCCACTCATAAAGTGGAAATCTTTAACAAAAGTATAGAAGTCAAGAATACCGAGGCCCCATTAACTCTTACTTCAGCTCTTTTGTAGAACAGAGATTCCAGTCTGACAGAAACAAAATAAGACCAGAGCCTGCTGCCTCTACCAACCCCTTCTCCTAAAGCAGGGCTGTCACTGAGGAAAGTGAGGCATTGTTTTTGCCCCCTGCAACTAAGAAATAGCTCAGAGGTTTAGCCCACAGACAGAGATGAGCCGAAAACAACTGCTTGCTCTGAAACTCTCCTTGAGCTCAAGGGAATTACCTATTTTAAATTAAGCATGGGGAATGTCAAATCTAAGAATATTCTATTTTTTAAGACAAAATGGAATTTTAAACATTTTATAACTTAAGAAATGGAATATAAGGGTTGAAAATAGCATTCTCGCTCTATTGTTATACTTGATTATATTTCCCATAAGATAATAAATCACATGTTTAAACAGCATTTCATGCCCTCTAAAGAATAAGTAGTCCAGTTGAATACACAATGAAATTCTTACAAATTTGTGTGATGGGTTAATGCTAGTGGCTTGATAATATTTCACTATATATCAGTGTTAACACATTAAAAATAATTCAGATTTTTGGTTTCACATTTTTATTGAGTTATGTTGATTTGCAACACTGTATGTGATTTGGGAGTATAGGTTTATACCTCAAATATATGTTGCTATACTATATCTACCACCAAAGCACCAATATTTCCCCACCATAGTCCATTGGGTCCTCTCCCTCTACCCTTCCCCTCTGGTACCTTCAGTTCTGTCAGATTTCTAGGGTTTGTTATGATTTAGTTTTGTCTGTTCCTTTGCTTTGTTTCCTTATGTTCCACATGAGTGAAATTATCTGGCATTTGTTTTTCTCTTTGACTTGTTTTGCTTAGCTAATATCCAAGATCTACAAAGAACTCATAGAATTCAATGAGAAAACAAATAAATCAAAAAGGGGCAGAAGAGCAAAATAGATACTTCTCCAAAGAAAACTTACAGGTGGCCAATAGGCAAATGAAAAAATATGCGTCAACATGTATCATCAGAGAAATGCCAATCAAAACCACAATGAGATACCACTTCACACCATTCTCATACCTGTGAGAATGTCCCATATCACAAAGGCCAGAAAAAAAAGTTGGAGAGCATATGAGAAAAAGGGAACCCAGTATACTATTGATGGAAATGTAGACTAGTCCAGCCCCTATACAAAACTGTAAGGAGGTTTCTTAAAATACCAAAAACCAGCCAAACAACTTACCATATAATCTTGCAATTACAATCTTACCTATTTAAAGAATGCAAAGAAACTAATTGGAAGGGATATACGCACTTTGAAATTATGGAAATTACCTAAGGGCAGAAGAATAAGATGTGCTATATGTACATAATGGAATACTACTAAGGTATTAAAAAGTTTTGCCACTTACACAACATCAGTGGAAATGGAGTGATTACGCTAAGTGAAATGTCAAAAGAATATTCTTGAGAAAAGTGAAATTTCAGTAAAAGTAATAAGGGGAAACTGGAGTCTATGAGAGTAACAAGCTAAACTGTAGACCAGTAACTATTTCCCCAGCAGGGAGAGCCTGCTAGGAAGAGTCCTCCTGGGGTTGTAACAAGTCCCAAAGACTGGTCTTAAGCAAATGTCCCCACATTTAATTAGGTAAGCCTGTAAAGTGGTTTATGCTTCAGAGCATTGTTCAAAATTATAGGTCAGCCAGCAGATAATTCAGGGTCAATGTGAACTGGGTATGATAGCTACAAGGACAGTTTAATTGAGAAATCAGGGAAAGAGATGAAAAGCTCTACTAGAATCACTGCTGTGTCAGGGAGACTGTGAATATGAGGGGCAGCGTCTCAGACTGCACATGGCAAAGAAATAGCCTTCAATAAAACTCTGCAGAACAGGCACTAAACAAACAAGCACACAATTTCCAAAGAGGAGGTAGGCAAGGGGAAATCAGTATCCAGAGTTGCTACATTGTCTAAAAATATTTTAGTCAGCAAAAAGTAAAAATGTGATATGCAAATAAATGGGAAAATGTGACCCATTCACAGTGGGGGTGGCAGGTGGAGGGGGGAAGCAAGCAACGGAAACCACCTTTTGAGAAGCTCCAGATGTCAGATATATCTGACAAATTTCAAAGTACCTAGTATAAATATGTTTTAAAAACTAAAGACATCTATGCTGAAGAAGAAAAGGGGAGATATGATGACTGTCTCAGAATATAGAACTACTAATGAAAAGATAGAAATTATAGTAACAAAACCAATATGGAAATTTGTGGAGAAGGAAAGTACAGATTTAGCAAAACTATCTTACTCTCTAGTCTGCAGAAAGGGAATTAAAGTATCATTTATCTTTGAATTAGCAATAGTTGTTCAGTAACATGAATTTATTTTAACTAGATTCAATTATTCAACCCAAAATTTATTTATTTATTTAAAGATTTATTTATTTATTTATATAAGCACTGGGTACAGTCAGAAGCACAGGAGGGTGAGAGAATTCACCAGAGACAGAGCAGGGAACAGAACAGGCAGACTGATGAAATACGCTGCTGAGGGGAGCAGTGGGTGCAGCAGGAGAGGTCTGTCGTGCCACATGGGACCCTCACCTGGCGGCCGGGGATCGAACTGGCACTGCAGAGGCTGCAGGCAGCTTTGCAGCCCAGTGCTCAACTGCTGCGCCAACAGGGGAGGCCCTCAACCCAAAATTTAGAGTTAACTGAAGCACTAATTTTTTTTAATCGTGCCTCTCAACATGTTTATGATTATCACCATTTTTTTTAAACTAGAAATAGTCAAATAAATCAAGTGGAAAGGCAAGGGATATTGAAAGAGGGTAACTGAAATATAGAACTTGCATTCATTGTATAAAACAGCTTTTCTAGCACATGAAATGCGATATTCTGCTATCTCCTGCATTTCCTGCTGAGAATTGGTTCATTCCCCTTAGCCTTTGAAAGCTCAAATAATGACAGGGTTTTGCAAAATCATCTGATCAGTGGTAATTTCAGAATATTTTTGCCAGAAGTGTTATTTTTGAATATTTTGTTTTAGTAAATATGTGAATTTGTTTTTGAAACCATGTTAATAAATTTATTGTTGATTTAATATTTAGATAACTGATATTAAATGATATTTATGGATATAGGTTATTTTTAGCAAATATTTTCAAATTTCCACATATTTTAATTTAATGTAAATATAGATTCAGATACAATAACATTTCTTATTTTTATGATGTTAAGGGGCAGTGAATTTTACTGTAGCCTAAGAACAACATATCTGATGTGAATAAAAATATGCAGTTATAAATATGATTGTACTCACAAAACCACCTGTAAATGAAAAGGCAGAAAAACAAATGTTTACTTCCTGGTCTTTGTAAGACTATATATGTAAAGTGGAGAGAGTGAAACTTTATCTTAATTACACTTAACATCCTTGTTCCTTTACTTTGGGAAGAGCTTTTCATCTGATTATTCTAATCAGTTTGGAGTGATTGGCATCACTATTCTTTTTAAATATAGTAAATTATATATTCTTAGAGAGATGTCACACTACCTATAAATTTATTCAACTTACACTGACCCATTTTACATTGATTCTTTTATTCATTCCTAATACGATTTATAATGGAATGAATTTAATTGTTAAGTAGATGGGCAATGAAGGCAAATTACTTGGTCCAGTTATGACAATCTCTTATTATTCCTGCCTCAGTTTCCTCACCTGTAAAATGAATATAATAATAGTCCTTGTCTTGTAGAATTATTATGAGAGCTAATGTGTTAATATTTTAAAAGTTTCATACAATTAGTGGTACAGTTTTTACTATTCTTTAAAACACAAAATGTTTCTTGATTTTCAAGTATAAATTAGTTTTAGTTTAATATCTGGAAATTTAAATAATAAATATGGCTAATACTGAGCTCCACAAAAATGACAATATATATATAAATATCATACTGATATATATAGAGACATATATGATCTTGACAAGGAATCTTGTGGTTGCAAGTCATTTTCTTAATATTCTCTAATTTCATATCCCATCATGAAGGCAAGTTATGCTTTCTAAATAGCAATCAGTTTTTGCAGACTCTTAAAAGTGATTTTAAAATTGTTCATTTTTATGTCAGGTTTCAAATCATGTAAAATGTTAAGTCATATTAAGAGTGTAATAAATACATTTTCAATTGACCTATATACTGTCACAACTAATACAAATGTAAATATAATGAAATCTGCCACTTCACTGAACAATCAGGAGTCAACACCTTGCTAGCTTTTCCCATGAACACATTCAAACAAGGGAAGAACATTATGTCAACACTGTTTGAGAAGAAGGGCTGGACAAAGAATGGAATCATTCACCAGTTTACTTACCTGAATTTGTTTTAATACATTCTGTATTGCTGAATTATCTTGATTTGTGTTACTGCTTTAGAGTTTATTATCACTGTTCATCAAACTTTTGTTCCTGGGTTATAAGCAGTCCATATATCTGATCATAATGATAATGAATATGATCATATTTGTTATAAAACCTTTTCCTTGAGAAGGGAGTCTGCTCTGAGTCTGTGAATGGTCTGTGATGAGGACTTCAGGGTAGTGGCAAAGGCCTTATAAGCATCCAGAGGATACAGAGTTGTTAGTGTTTTCTTTCATTGATGAGATTGAGTTGGCAGGGAGGACATAGACAGAGACCCTAGCCTCCCGTAAGAGAAATAGGGATGATTTCTCTGAGGATCTATGAAGATAAGACTGTCAACATACTAGTGTATTGAAATTAAAATACACCACAGAAGATGATTGGTTTTATCACTGAATGGGAAGGAAATAATTGGTAATGCCTTAGAAAAGTCAACGGCTATTTGTGTCAGGAAAGATATGCTCAGTGCAGCCAGATTCAACTTCATTGATGTTAAATAGGAGAATAGAAGATTTCACGAGGCTGGACCATGTGATTAACTGATGGAGCAGGAGCTGACTTAGAAAGTAAGTCTCTGGTTCTAGTGGTTAATAATCTGATTCTGGAGAAATCGTTTCAGTTTGTCCACTAGATATGATGATAATATCAATTATCCACCAGAAAGCAAACTCCTTTACCTATGAAAAAAGACAAACTTTTCAAATGATATATCTAGGTAGGCTAGGATTATACTTGGAGTAAACACGTTACAAACATAGCAAAGGCTTCTAAAGGGTCGAAAGGGCTTAATTTTGTTATGGAGCAGAGAACATGGCTTATTGCAGAAAGTTCAATTTGAAAACTATAATGAGGCTTGAGTTACAGAAAAAAATTCATCTTCAAATATGTCTTCTAATTATTGTCAACTTTAGTTTTAAGAGATTGGTTTCTTAAAATTAAAGAGATGGAAAAATATCTACTTATTCAAGTTAAGAGTCCCATTGTTTAAAGAGCTCTTGTGAGCATCCTCTTCCCAAGTCATGCTTGTCTGATCACAGATATCCTGATTTAATCAGTCTCCACAGAAACTTCAGAGTGCAATTTCAATAATTATGTAAGACTTCATGATCCTTTACTTGGAGTTCTGATACTCTATTACAAATATCAGTTGTGTAGCTTTGATGTGAACTACTGTGCATTATCATCCTAAAGATATACAGCCTTAACGGTACTAACTGCAGTGTTTGTAGTAGGCTTAGGTGAAATGGCCAGAGGCAGATGAACCCTCAGTCTCCACTAAATATAACAGGTTCTTGGGTCATCTTCGGCAATTGTTTTTTTTTTTTAACGATTTATTTATTTTTTAATTTATTTATACAAGCACTGGGTACAGTCAGAAGCGCGGGAGGGTCAGAGAATTCACCAGAGCCAGAGCGGGGAGCAGAGCAGGCAGAAGGACTGAAATACACTGCTGAGGGGAGCAGCGGGCGGCAGGAGAGGTCTGCGCGCCAAGTGGGACGCTCCTCCGGTGGCCGGGGAGCAGCCGGGGATCGTTGAACCAGTGCTGCAGAGGCTGCAGGCAGCTTCGCAACCCAGCGCTCAACCGCTGCGCCACCGGGGAGGCCCGTTTGGCAATTGTTTTTTGAGGTGCTCAGGAACTCTTATGATTCTCAATTTTTTAAGATTTGTTTTTTATTTATTATGCATAAAGGAACTGGGGTGCAGGCCAGAGGTGCAGGGGGGTGAGAGGATTCACCAGAGACAAAGTGGGGACAAAACAGGTAGATCTACTGAAATACACTGCTGGGGGGAGCATCAGGCAAAACAGGAGAGGTCTGCTGAGTCAGGTTGGTTAGCTCCCAGGCCAGGACGGGGACTGAACTCCTGCTGGCAGTAGCTGTCAATAGCTTGACAGCGCCATCTTTAACCCCTGCGCCACCAAGGAGGAGGCCCTTTTGATTCTCATTTAATGATTCTTTAAGAACTGCGGCTTCCTTCAAAAAAGTGCTGAGTGTTTCAAAACAACACTGAACTATTATCAATGGAAATCATGTTTGATGAAAAGCTGAGAAATTGGTTCAAATGAAAGATGCTGTTGTATTTCAAAAGGTGTTATAGAAAAATTGAAAGCTGGAACTTAATTGCAGTATCATTGACAAATCACACTGTCTAGATTTCAAATGAAGGAAACATTCAGTGAAAATTTGAGTTTTTCTGTTCCTGTAGCAAGTCCATATGGGCTTCATTATTCAGTAGTAGAGGGGCTGGGGGTAACAACCTCTCACTATTGTATAGCTGAAAATAATAGAACAAATGGTGAATTTTCAGAATTGTGAAAGAATCTATGTATCAGTAAGGTAATACAAGATGTAAGAGATTTGCTGTGTCTTTACTGTCAGTTTCTTGAAAAACACATCTCTGTAATGTACATTGGTGGTGATAGAGAATATAGATAAGTAATCAGTCAACAACTATTTATGGAGCAATGTCAAAAGCATTGTATCAAGTGATATGGAAAATATAAATAAACATAAGCCTAATTCCCTCTAACTAATTATTGCAAGATAACTTGTAAAAAGGCAACAACAGAGAAAACAAATTGTCTAGTAGGTTTAAGAGAGATCTTATTAAAACAGTTATTTCCTTTTATAGGCTTTATATAGGTCAAGAATTTTCTAAAACTTAGGTTTTTCCTTAGATACTCTATTTGTGCCTCTGTACTATCACCAGTATAATGTTTATATGAGATCAGAATTTGCTTCTAGATAAAATATAATCCATTTCTATGTGTCCTGATGAACTCAACATTATATATGCCATCTCTCATTGCAAATCTTTTTTAAATGTGTGTCTTTTTTTCTTGAGGTAACATTAGTTTATAACACTATGATTTAGAGGTATAGTTTCACACCAATTCAGATGTATGTTACCACATAGGATGCAGCACCAAAGCACCAATAATGATGTGGGCATTTTTTAAATTTATTTACATAATAGGGTTTTTTTGTTTGCTTGTTTGTTTTTTCTTTATTAAGCTACCATTGGTTTCCAACACTATATATATGATTCAGAAAGACAGGATCCTACCACACCACACCCACCACCATGGTACATAGTCCATTGTGTCCCCTACCCCCTCCCTCTCCTCTTCTGGTAGTCTGATTGCAGCACTATTTACAGTAGCCAAGTTATAACAACGTGACAAGTCAAATTTAGTCAAATTTCCTAGGTTTTGTTTTGGATTTGGTGTTGTCTGACACTATTCCTCTTCACATATGAGCAAAACCATCAGCATTTGCCTTTCTCCTGCTTATTTTGCTTATCACCCATGTTGTTGCAATTGGGAAAGAGTTCATCTTTTTTAACAGGTGATTAGTATTTCATTGTATATATACACCACATTGTCTTAATCCACTCATCTGTCCTTGGGCACTTAGGTTGTTTCTGTAACTTGGCTATTGTAAATAGTACTGCAATCGACATAGGAGTTCATACATCCCTTCGAGTTATTAAGTAATTAATTTATTTATTTATAACTTTTGAGTAGATGCCAGAGTGGATTTGTTAGGTTATATGTTAGACCTATTTTTAATATTTTGAGGAACCTCCATACTGTTTTTCATAGGACCTGGACCAGTCTACTTTCCTACCAACAGTGTAGGAAAGTATATATCTATATCCTCACCAAAAATTGCTCTTTGTAGAATTTTTTATGTGGACCATTTATACAGGTGTGAGAAAGAAAGAACTGCAAATAGTTTTCATATATAATTTTGGATATCTAAACTTAAAATTTCATTTTCACCATACTGCCTTCATTTTCATAAGCTACCATTCTCTCTGCTTATTTCTGTCATTCATTTTCTGTTTCACCATTCTAGACTTATCTTTCTGTAGCAGCTCACAAACACACTAAAAACTTCAAAAGCCATTTTGGTCTTGGTTTTCCTTTTACTTTTCTTCCTTCTTGGATATTACTCTTTACTAATGTTTTCCAGGTATCTTTCAATTTGCTTTGAAATGATTCCTTTTCATGTTAAAAATGTTTTTGTGTGCGTGTGTGTATATGCATATAATAATTTCTTTCTTTGACTTTTTCTCTATTATGAACTACTGTTGCCTTGTAATAAAATGTGTCAATTGGGGCTTTGGGGGGTGATTTGTATTCACAAGGGACAGAAGAAGGCTGACAGTCGTGAAATGGTTGGTCCTATATACCAGGTTCTCGTTGTGCAGCACTCACCTAGGACCCTACTGATAATAAAATGGGCTGCTTCTTAAATGCACAAATGTGAAACTATACAGCTCTCCAGTTTCCACTCTTATAAAGTCACTGCTGTCTATACCCATGAAAGAGATAATACTTCTGTATGCTTCCCGTCTGTTACTTTTGTCTTTCGAACCAAAAATTCAAAAATGTCTTTTGACATTTATGTTCAAAAAACATGACGTGTCATGAATTAGGAGTCTGAAGGCAACCAGGATTATGTGAAATGTGGATAGGTGAAGTTAAAAAAAAGATTATCAAAACCATCATTCAAACAATATCATTCTAATTGCATATAGAGAGAAATAGACTCAAATTAACAGCTTTGTGATGAGAAGATGGTCATTCATTCATTCATGTGAATTGAAACAATGAAACATTTCTTGTGGTTTTTCTCTAACAAATTCTCCCTCTGAAAAAAGCTCTGGGCCTCATGTTTTAAAAGATCATTAATATATATAAGCATGGATAAATACTTGTGTGTATATTGGATTGTAACAATGCCGTAGGGTAGCTTTGCATAAAGTGAAACATTTATTTTTTTTCCTCAGATTAAAAAATATTAAAAACTAACTGAAAATTCTTTGTATCAGATTTCAACTTAGTCAACCAGAAAGTTGCTATTCAGTAATCTGTTTTGTTATTCCCTTAAGAAATTCTGAGACTACCAAGTATATACTTTCTGTATTCTAACATACATTTACTTTTCTAGACTCTATTTTATTGCCTCACATATGAAAAATATTTTCAATATCTGAAGGTTGATGCCACACCCATATCAATGCAAAGATAATGGAAATCATATTGTTTTCTAAAAGAACTTCAACAATAGCAGACACCTAAGTGAACTAGTTCTCAAATCGAAGGTATTTTAATTTTGCCTTTTCTCCCATTCAGACTCATATAGTCAGTACATTTTGAAATTCTCGATCTTTTTCATAGAAAATAACTAAAACTGGCATCTTTGAGAGCATAATAAAGTGTCTCCTAATCACAGATTTGTGGTATGTTCTCAATATGCTGCTGCTCTAATTGAATGCCTTAAAATAGAAATTCCAGTATTCTAAATCTAATTTATTAAAATGACAATAATGGACTTAGAGGATAAATGCATGGATGAGAATATTTTCTCTAAATGAAGATTAATTATTCGTGCTGGAAAATTATCAGAAACAATTTTGGGCTTTTCTAATAACATATTAGATAATTTGTTATATTCAATGCAGTTGCAAATATTTACCACATACTAATTCCTGTAAAATTCAATATAGCCTACAGGTAAGATTCGTGAGGGAATATGAATGTTACAGTAAAACTGTGGTGGTGGGCTGTGGGTAACTTTGTGACAGGTACCCTATGGTAGTACCTGATGGGGAGAATAGTAATATTACTACAATTAAAAGAATAATTATCTTAAATAAATAACATGTTGGGGGTTACTTTTGAGTTGCAACAAACTTCATTATCTAGTCTAACCTCATTTTATTTGAGTAAACTGTATCCCAGAGAGATTAAAAAGATAAAGATCTTACTAAACTTACTCAAATTTCTGTTTTAAGGAATTCAGTTAGAGGAATAGCAGATTGAGAATATACCACAAATCAGTGAATAGAAAACACTTTACTATGCTCTCAAAAATACCAGTTATAGTTACGTTCTATGAAAAAGAACTCATAAGAATTGGTATTTATAAAAAGCTGGTTCATCTAACTTCATGCCCCAGAGTACCTTTCATAACATCACCCTGAATTTATTACATAGGCAAAATTGAGAGCTAAGGTTGGTAGGTTAAATAAAGACAATGCTCATTGAATATTTCCCTTCCTAGAGTAAGCTCTTTATTGTCAGAAAAAGGTCAGGCACACTGTTTATGAAAACATATAAACTACTGCAGCTTGCCTGAGTCCAAATTTGAAGTTGTTTGAATTTTTGTAAATTATGAAATATTTTGTTTAACCCTTCTCCCAAATCGAAAGCAATCTAAATGTCTAATTATTGAAGATAAATTATGATTTATGTATGCATGGCAGCAGTAAAATTGGTATAGATCTAGATGCCCAGTAGACTATTTTCATTCGAGTGTACAAACCAACAGAAATGCATGTACCTATGTGCCAAAATATATATGCAAGAACATTCATAGCAGGTATATATATAGTCGTCACTAAAAGTTGTAATTTTCCAAATGTCCTATAACTTTAATATAAATTTTGTTTTTTTCTTGAAATGGAATAGACTATAGCAATGAAAATGGATCAATTTCAGCTATACCCAACAACTCTGATGTAGCTCTCAAATCAAGTGTTTTGAAGGGAAAGAAAGACACATAAAACTAATCTTTTTGTTGGAAGTCATAATTGTGAATACCTTTAGGGAGGAAGAAGGTGACTGGGATAGGGTAAAAGAAAAGCTAACAGGGGCCTCCCCTAGTGGCACAACAGTTGAGTGCTGGGCTGGGAAGCTGCCCACAGCCTCTGCAGTGCTAGCTTGATCCCCGGCCACCGGAGAGGGTCCCACATGGCACGACAGACCTCTCCTGCTGTGCCTGCTGCTTCCCTCAGCAGTCAGTTTCATCAGTCTGCCTGTTTCGTTCCCCGCTCTGGCTCTGGTGAATTCTCTCACCTTCCTGCCCTGCTGACTGTACCCAGTGCTTGTACAAATAAATAAATAAATCTTAAAAAAAAAAAAAAGCTAACAGATGCTGGTAATGTGTTTTTTTTTTTAAATAATAAATTTTATTTTTATATTCCCCCATACAATTGCAAATGCCCCATTCTGACCCCAATCCTTCCCCTCCCGCTCCCCACCGCCAAAAAGTGTCTCTGGTTCATAGTTTTTTGTTGATTTTGATTTTCACTTTCTTATATTCATTTTCCTGGTCCCTTATTTAAGTTTTCTAGATTCCTTCTATGAGTGAGACCATCCAGTATTTTTCTTTTTCTTTTTGGCTTATTTCGCTGAGCATGATCCCTTCCAGCGCCATCCATGTTGCTGCAAATTGCATGTGTTTATCTTTTTTGAATGCTGAGTAATATTCCATGGTATATATGTACCACATCTTCTTGATCCAGTCATCTATTTTTGGGCATTTGGGTTGTTTCCAAAGCTTAGCTATTGTAAACAGTGCTGCTATAAACATAGGTGTGCAGGTGCTCTTTGGAATTGATGTTTCTGTGTCCTTTGGGTAAATACCTAGGAGTGGAATTGCTGGATCATATGGAAGCTCTATGTTTAGTAGGTCCAGAAATCTCCACACAGCTCTCCATAGTGGTTGGACCAGTTTGCACTCCCACCAACAGTGCAGAAGAGTTCCTTTTTCTCCACACCCTCGCCAACATTTGTTGTTGCTAGTTTTTTTAATATGTGCCATTCTCACTGGTGTGAGATGGTATCTCATGGTAGTTTTGATTTGCATTTCCCTGATGACAAGTGATGTTGAACATTTTTTCATATGCCTGTTGGCCATTTGTATTTCCTCTTCAGAGAAGTTTCTTTTTAGCTCTTCTGCCCATTTTTTGACTGGATTATTTTCTTTGTTGTTGTTGAGTCTCATCAGCTCTTTGCAGATTTTTGTGATCAGTCCTTTATCATTAGTGTTGGGTGCAAAAATGTTCTCCCAGTTGGTGGGGTTTCTCTTTGTTTTTGTTATTGTCTCTTTTGCTGTGCAGAAGCTCTTTCATTTGATGTAATCCCACCTGTTTATCTTTGCCTTCACTATCACTGCTTTGGGTGATGTGTCTGTAAAGATGTCTTTGATGTGCAAATCACGTAGTGTTTCGCCTATATTTCCTTCTATGTATTTTATGGTTTCAGGTCTTATGTCTAGTTCTTTAATCCATTTTGAGTTGATTTTTGTGTATGGTGTGAGGTAGTGGTCAAGCTTCATTCTTTTGCATGTAGCGACCCAGTTTTCCCAGCACCATTTATTGAACAAACTTTCTTTGCTCCAATGCATAGTCTTTGCTCCTTTGTCAGAGATTAGTTGACCATAAATCTGTGGGTTTATTTCTGGATTTTCTATTCGATTCCATTGGTCTGTATGTCTGTTGTTGTTCCAATACCATGCGGTTTTGATGATTATGGCTTTGTAGTATAGTTTGAAGTCTGGGAGTGTGATGCCTCCATTTCCTTCTTTTTTTTTCAGTAGAGCTTTGGCTATTCGGGGTTTTTGGTGATTCCATATGAATTTCATCAATAATTGTTCTATTTCTTTGAAGAATGCCATTGAGATTTTGATTGGAATAGCATTGAATCTGTAGATTGCTTTTGGTAGGATGGCCATTTTAATAATGTTTATTCTTCCAATCCATGAGCTGGGGATGTCTTTCCATTTCTTTGTGTCTTCTTCTATTTCTTTTAACAGTGTTTTATAGTTTTCTTTGTATAGGTCCTTTACCTCTTTTGTTAGATTTATTCCCAAATATTTGATTTTTTTTTTGTTTTGATAATAAAGGGGATTTTTTTTTTGATTTCTTCTTCAGATTTATTGTTTGTGTATAGGAAGGCTACTGACTTTTGCGTGTTGATTTTGTATCCTGCCACTTTACTGAATTGATGAGTTGAATTAGTTTTTCTGTGGAGATTTTGGGGTTCTCTATGTATATTATCATATCATCTGCAAATAGTGATAGTTTGACTTCTTCTTTTCCTATTTGGATTCCTTGGATGTCTTTCTCTTGTCTTATTGCTCTGGCTAGGACTTCCAGTATTATATTGAAAAGCAGTGGTGAGAGTGGACATCCTTGTCTTGTTCCAGATCTTAATGGAATTGCTTTCAGCTTTTCACCATTGAGAATGATACTGGCTGTTGGCTTGTCATAGATGGCCTTTATGATGTTGAGGTATGTTCCTTGTATCCCAAGAATTTCAAGGGCTTTTATCATGAATGGGTGTTGCACTTTGTCGAAAGCTTTCTCAGCATCTATTGATATTATCATATGGTTTTTATATTTCTTTTTGTTGATGTGTTGGATAACGTTGATTGATTTTCGGATGTTAAACCATCCTTGTGCCCCTGGAATGAATCCAACTTGGTGGTGGTGAATTATCTTATGGATACATTGTTGGATTCTGATAGCTAAAATTTTATTGAGGATTTTTGCATCAGTGTTCATTAGGGAGATTGGCCTATAGTTTTCCTTTTTTGTGTTGTCCTTATTCGGTTTTGGTATTAGTGTAATATTGGCTTCATAGAACGTGTTTGGTATTGTCTCTTCCTTCTCAATTTTTTGGAAGAGTTTGTGAAGGATAGGCACTAATTCCTCTCTGAATGTTTGGTAGAATTCATTTGTAAATCCATCAGGTCCTGGGCTTTTGTTTTTGGGGAGGTTTTTGATTACCATTTCAATTTCGCTGCTTGTAATTGGTCTGTTTAGGTATTCTATTTCTTCTTTATCTAGCTTTGGGTGATTGTAGAGTTGTAGGAATTTGTCCATCTCCTCTAGATTGTTGAACTTGTTTCCATATAACTGTTCATAGTAGTTACTGATTATTCTTTTGATTTCTGCTGTGTCCATTGTGATTTCTCCTCTTTCATTTATGATCCTGTGTATTTGTGCTTTCTCCCTTTTTTCCTTTGTGAGCCTGGCTAGGGATTTGTCTATTTTATTTATTTTTTCTAAGAACCAGCTCTTGGTTTCATTGATCTTTTGGATTGTTTTTTTAGTTTCAATTTCATTTATTTCTGCTTTGGTTTTTATTATTTCTTTTCTTCTACTGGTTTTGGGGTTTTTTGGTTGTTCTTTTTCTAGATCTTTGAGCTTCGAGATTAGGTTGTTTCTTTGAGTTCTTTCTTGTTTTTTGATGTGGGCTTCTATTGCTATATATTTTCCTCTTATTACTGCTTTTGCTGCATCCCATACATTTAGGATATTGGTGTCCTCGTCATTCAATTCAAAGAATTTTTTAATTTCTTCTTTGATCTCCTCGTTAGTCCAGTGGTCTTCCAGTAGTGTGGTTTTTAATCTCCATGAGGTAGGATAGTTCCTTGCCTTCTTTTTATGATTTATTTCTAGTTTGATGCCTTCGTGGTCAGAAAAGATGGTTGGTATGATTTCAATCTTGGTGTATCTGTTGATGTTTGTCTTGTGCCCCAGTATGTGATCGATCCTGGAGAATGATCCGTGTGCGCTTGAGAAAAATGTGTACTCCGTTTTTTTTGGGTTTAGTGTTCTATAGATGTCTGTTAAGCCCAAATGCTCTAGGTCCTTATTTAGAGCTTTAGTTTCTTTACTTATTTTTTGTCTTGTTGATCTATCCATTGTTGATAGTGGTGTGTTGAAGTCTCCCACTACGTATGTGTTTTCTCTGATGTCTGTTTTCAGAGAGGACAACAGTTGTCTGATATATTTTGGTGCTCTTTCGTTTGGTGAGTATATGTTAATGAGTGTTATTTCTTCTTGAAGTATTGTCCCCTTAATCATAATGTAGTGACCCTTGGGGTCTCTTTTTATTTTTTTGAGTTTGAAGTCTGTTTTATCTGATATAAGTATAGCTGTTCCTGCTTTCTTTTTTGGCCCATTTGCTTGTAGGATTGTTTTCCATCCTTTGACTTTGAGCCTATTTTTATCTTTTGTAGCTAAATGTGTTTCCTGGAGACAGCAAAAGGTTGGGTTTTGTTTCTTAATCCAGGCTGCAACTCTGTGTCTTTTTATTGAAGAGTTTAGTCCATTTACATTTAGAGTTAATATTGATATGTCAGCATTTGTATTTGCCATTGTGTTTGTCTTTTCTTTTTCTTTGATTTTATTTATTTATTCTTTTAATAACTTTTTTTTTTTTTTGGTCTTCTTTCGTTGTTATTCGTCCCTCTGAGGTTCTGGCTTTAGGATTCCTTGTAGTATTTTTTGGAGTGGGGGTTTAGTCGTAATGAAATTCCGGAGTTTCTCTTTGTCTGGTAAGTTACATATTCTTTCTTCATGGAGGAAAGAGAGCTTTGCGGGATAGAGTATTCTTGGTTGGCATCTGTTTTCTTGGAGTCTGTTGACTATGTCCCTCCACTCTCTCCTTGCTCGTAGTGTTTCTTCAGAGAAGTCTGATGTCAGCCTGATTGGTTTTCCTTTGAATGTTATCTGTTTCTTCTCTCTTGTCAGCTTCATTATTTTTTCCTTGTCCTGGATTCTTGGGAGCTTTACTATTATGTGTCTTGCTGTGTTTTTCCTTTCGTCATGGAAGTTTGGTGTTCTTCTTGCTTCTTGTATATCAATTTTCAGCTCCTTCTTCGCATTTGGGAAGTTCTCTTCAATTATATCCTGGAATATTTTCTCTGTTCCTACATCTCTCTCCTCTCCTTCTGGAATTCCTATAACTCTTATATTTCCTTTCCTCATGGAGTCAGATAGTTCCCGAAGTCTTTCTTCATTCTTTTTCCTTCGTACCTCTTTCCTTTTCTGTTTTGGTTCTTTTTATTTCTGTGTCTTCAAGAGAACTTATTCGTTCTTCCATTTCATCTATTCTGCTTTCATTGCTTTTCCCAGAGTTCTTTAGTTCCTCCATTAATTCTTTGATCTCCTGCATTTCTTTTACTTCCCTCTTTAGGGACTCAATTTCATTCTTCTGACCATTGTTTTCCCTCTTTAGGGACTCAATTTCCTTCTTCTGATCTATCACTTTTTTAATCATGGCAATTTTAAATTCTCTTTCTGGAAGGCTCAGAAGTTCTTCCAAGTTGCTGTCATTGCAATCTGGGGAGTGGTTTTCTTTTTGTGGTGTTCTTCTTTCCTGAGGAGTTGTTATGTTGCGTGTGGTTCTTCTACTCCCTACTGTCTGTTTTCTAATCTGTCGTATGCGTTGGGACTCTGTGTTGCTCGGACTGACTGGCATCTTGGGTGAACTTCTCCGCTCCCCTCTGGCTCTTCCAGGAGCCATCTCTGTCTTCTGGGGGAGCTTTCTGCTGGTTTTAGGCAGTTTTTACTGAAGAAATGTCCCTGTTCTAAAATGGCAAAGCGGGATGCAGTCCCTGTGCCTCCGGTTTCAGGCACACTCTTCTGCGCACCTGGTCTGCCCCGGACGTGGGTGCCTGCTCCCTCTGTGGGCTCAGACTGCTGGTCGGAAGGGGCCTGGCGTGGGCTAACTTCCTGGCTGGCCACTGGGTCCTCCAGAAGCCTTCTGCCCTTTTCAAGCAGTCTTAAGAAATTTCCTGTTCTATGGGGCGTTAGTGACTTTTTTTTCCCTGGTCGCTAGGTGGCGCCAGAGATCTCTCCTATTGTCCTTGGGGGGCTGTTTTTCGCCTCCCCCCACCTTGTGGGACAGGGAACAGAGGGGGAATGGTAGGGTACACCTCAACAGCTTTGGGGTGCTGTGTCTGCCTTGTGCCCCACCGTCGTGGAGAACCCACGCCCCGAATTTTAGTGCCCCGGGTCTCAGTTCAAAGCCCTCAGTTCCAGGACGTGGGCTGTAGCCCAGTTCAGTGGTGCGGGAATGGCGCCTTTGCACCTTGCTCAGTGCCTGGGCGCCTGGTTCCTGCTTACTCAGGGAGGGACCTTCACCTCAGTGAGGACCTCCGCGCGTCTCCCAGCAAGCCTAGGTCGCAGGCGCGGGTACCTGGGCAGCTGCGATCTAGGTCTGCATTTGCTTTTCAAGTGGGCCAAGCGCGCCGCTTTCCCGCGCAAGCTTACCAGCAGCCTGGGCTGTGTGCGCGTCTCCCGGGGTCTTTGTTCTTTTCTAATGGCGCCCGGAGCCTCACTGCCGCGGCGAATCCTGCAGGGTTCGCCTCAGCTCCCGTTCACGGGGTGTGGTGGCTGCAATAGTTCCTTTCCACTCACAGTCCCGCTTGCTGCGTCGTTTGTTCTTGTTGGCCGTTTTGGTTTGTTGTTTCCCTCCTCTCTGCTGGTCGGAGAGTGCCGCCTCTGTGGGCGGGGGAGGGGAGCAGGGTTCTGCCGGTAATGTGTTTTTTGACTGGGATAATCTCATAATTCGTCAAGTTGCTAAACACTATTTTAGTGCATTTTTATATGCAAATTTTTAAGAGCAACTTTAAAATGATATGGAAGAATGAATGTTAGTGATAATGGGAAATAAACATTTTTAAATTGCAAAAAATTTAAATCATTAAAAATATTGAAATGTTAATAAATATGTTCATCATGATCATCACTGGGTAACAGAATTAAAAATGTGTTCTTTTTTTATTTTTCATTTGATTATTTTTTTTTAAATTGTGCATTTTCTGTTTTACCACTTAGCTGACTCCTCTTTTAAAATATTATTTCTTTTTAACTGAGGTAATATTGAGATATCCTGTCTGGTATTACCACTACAGTGCTCTCACCTCCAACTCACCCATATTACACCACCATAGATCATTGTGCTTCTTTCCCTCTTTGTTCTTTCCCCTTCCCACTCCCTCTTCCCTCTGGTGTTTCAGTTCTGTAGTCAGCTATCAAGGGTTAGTTTTTGAGCTATCTTTATCTCACTATAAATTTAGTTATTTTGTATTCTATGTATTAGTGACACCATCCGGTATTTATCTTTCTCTTTCTGACTTGATATCTTGAATTTATCTCCCTTTTTTTTTTTTTTTTTTTTGGCTGACTGACTGACTCCTTGAGGATGGGGATATTGTCTGTCTTAGCCACCACTGTCCCAAACATCGTTGGTGTAGTAGACACTTAATAAATATTTGTTGATTCAACAAATCTGAGTGTTTGTGTTTCCCTTCTAACTGGAGATCCTCAAACTTCTCTGCCTGAGTTTGCATAGAGCTAGGGCGTTTTATGGGCTTCTCCCATTCTTGCTAATTTTTTCCTATCATTTTTCTTCCAGGATGCCTTCTGTGATGCCCTTCTAGCTTCCAAATTTAAATTGCTTACCTTGCTCATTTATGTGTGTATATATCTATATCTGACATTAGGGAGCACTAATGTACTCCCTAAAAGATATCTATATCTTTTAATGGGAAAGTGTTATAACATTCATACAAATTATTCCTAAGTGTATTTTTAAAAAGTGCATAGAAACTGCCTTGATGTATTTCCAGCTAAATAGGGTAACTCTTGTGTTGAGATGTTTCCTTTTGTAGCCTAAAATGAACTTCAAGGATTTATCTATTGAATTCTCCCTAAAATTCCAATTAATAAAGATTAAATTAGGAATATCTTTGTAAAAGTTAACAAAATCTCAGGGATAAACTCAGCAGGTAAGATGCATGAGCTGTAAGGAAGGAGTTTGTGCACAGTACAGATTGGGTGCACTGCTATGTTGTTTGCAGTAGTTGAGATACAGCACTGACCCTCAAAAAAGTCATTTAGTGACAGAGTGCTCCCTAACGTCAGACTTAGCTGGGTATCAACCAGTCAAATGAAAAGCATTGATGTTTAGTTTGATTGCTCAATTTCTCTGTCCTAGATAGAATAGCACAGGATGAAATCCATGCCATTTGATTTTCATGATGTGTTGGCACAAAGAATTCCATTTCCCATTAATGTCTATCTTTGAAAAAGAGAACCTGAGGGCAAAAGGCCTAATGATTTTCCAACCTGCGTGTTGATGCAGTACAAAGGCATCTCAAAAAGGACAGATGGAAAAGGTTAAATCTCATTCATATTAATTCACTGAGTTTTCAAAAACTAGAAAGACCTAAAATTTATCAGAATGTAAATGTGGCCTTGAAATCTAGCACCAAACTGTTACCCATTCATATCTCTCCCAGAGGGCTAGATCATAAAGCTCCTTTTTAGGTCAAAACATCCCTATGGGGCCTCCCTGGTGGTGCAAGGGATTAAGTGTCAGCACTATCAAGCTATCTGCAGCCACTGCAGCACAATCTCAGCCAGGAGCTAACCCACATGGGTTTATCTCCTGTCTCTCTTGCTGCTCCCCTCAGCAGTGTATTTCAGTCTATCTGCCTTTTCTGTTCCCCACACTGTCTCTGGTGAAGCCTCTCACACCCTCCACCTCTGGCCTGCACCCCAGCTCCTGTATGCATAAACAAATAAATCTTTTTTAAAAAACTAACAAACACTCCTAATACTGTACTCTGAATGTTTCAGCAAGTATCCTTTCTTGGATGGAGCATAATGTAGGCTAGGTTTAGGGTTGGCATTACCATTGAGTGAAACAATTCCCAGTCTACTCACTTCAGACCTAATATTCCAAATTAGTATTCTACTTAAAAGAATCTAATACTTAATCCTCTATGCTGATGCTTACTATGTTCTCTTAGCATATTAGATAACTCTCCTGATTCTTAGGTGTTTTTATCTCTACAATGTTAGCTTTTAACTAGAAGAGTGGTTTCCAAATCTCTTTAGTTGTTAGAACACATGAACTGCCTTTTTTAACTTTATATATTCCTAGTTGGGGAATGAGTCAATTTATACAATAGTAAAAAGTTTCCCAAATTTGGTCTTCCAACTCTGTCAATGATGTGTCAAAATGCTGTAAGTTTTCAAAAATGAGATGATATTACTGCTGTAGTGGTTTTTGTCTTTGGGTTCCTCTGTCTAGAATAACTTTAAATTTATTTCTGTGTGAACATGTTTAAATTTATTCAACTGACGTTGCATATTCTCTCTGACTTCTTTTTGATACACTTGTAAATGGAATTGTTTACCCCATTTCTTTGTGGTAGTCTGTTATTAACATGTAGAAACAACAGATCTTTCTATATTAATTTTGCAGCCTACCACTTTACTGTAGTCATTATTTCTAACTTTTTTTTTTTTTTTTTTGCTGTAGCCCTTCATATTTTTCTGTGTCAGCACTATCAAGCACTATGGTGTCATCTGCAAATAGTTGTAATTTTACTCTTTATTCTAATTTAGATAACTTTTATAATCTTTTTGGCTAATTGCTCTAGCTAAGCTTTCTAACACTATATTGAACAATAGTGGTGGAGTGGACATCCTTGTCCAGTTGTTAGAAGAAAAGCTTTCAGTTTTTCACCATTGAGTATGATACTGACTTTGTCATATGTGCTTATTATGTTGAGGTATATTCCTTTGATACCCATTTTGTTGAGGGTTTTTCTCATAGAAAGACATTGAATCTTGTAAAATGCCTTTTCTGTGTCTGTTGAGATGATCATGACTTTTATCCTTTTTGTTAATATGTTGAATTATATTAATTGATGTGTAGATGTTGAATCATCCTTGATTCCTGGAATAAATACCATGTCATAACATGTAATCCCATTAATGTATTGAAGAATTCTATTTCTAGTATTTTGTTGAAAATTTTTACACCTATTAAATTATGTATATTCATCTATAGTTGGCTTATAGTTCCAGTTGGTGCTGGAATCAGGCTAGTATTAGCTTCATAAAATGTGGTTGGACTTTTACTTCCTTTTCCATTTTTAGAAAATTTTCAAGGGATTTGTATTATTTCTTTGAAAGTTTGATAAAATTCGCTAGTGAAATAATCTGGTTGTGGGCTTTTGTTTTTGACAGGTTGTCTATTACTGTTTTTATCAAAAAACAGACCTTCACTTATTTTCCAAACATATCTAATTCACCCAGAATAAGCATGAGTTATGTTTAAATGGAAAGAACACACATATAATGAAATCTTTAAGACAAGGACTGACAAGAACAAAGTGCTGGCTGACAAAGAGTGTTAAAACACTATCTGAAAACTAAAAATGACTCATAGTTGATCACCTTAGCATTGTCAAATGAATGTCTTATCTTGGAGGAGAATGTTCTGTTCCTTTCAATTACTCTTTTTGGAGTCATTCCAACTGGTGATAAGGGAATCTTTTCTTGGAGCCAATTAGACATGGCCATTGAATGATAACTCCTACATGTGATAATTCAGTGCTTTTGTTTATGAATATGAAAATTGTTACCACTTAAAAAACCTGCTATGATTTCTACCACTGTTGATTTCCTGATGTAAATGTTATCATAAACACTGTAAGAGTGAATGTGGTATGAAAAAAAGCATAATAGCAGGTGAAGTGAATGGGGAGAAAATTCACTTTCCCCTTCAGCCAGTTTGACACTGAGTTTCAGACAGTGAAACTTGAAATGGGAGCCTGGGTCGCTAAATCCCCACATGGAGGAAATATCCTATCAACCAGGAATACCTGCATTGGTTAGTTAGGTGAGCTAGAAATAAACTTTTGGTGTGTTTAGGCCTTGATCTCTATTGGATCTATTCTTTGTAGTAGCTTGCTGCTTGCACTAATACATTCTGCAATTATCCTACTCAAGAGTTATAGTGTAAACTTCATGTTGACTATATTACCTAAATTTTTACCACTGTCAATTATTTTTCAAGGATACACCTATGTTGCTAAGGTCACGAGTATATTTTGGAATTCAGAAGCAGAAATTTGAGACACATACTAATTATTTTTTAGTATTTAGTGTTTTAGTATTTTGCTCTGGCATTTCACTGGAGCAAAACACACTAATATCTTTTCTTTTTTTTTTAAGTTTTAATAACAGAATAGTTTCAGACCAAAGAGTAAATTTTAAAGTAGTAAAGAAGATACATGAATAAAAATACTGAAATATTTTTCTCTGTACAAAATTAATTTAATAGTACAGGATGATTTTGTCACAAAATTCTTAATGAAGAGAAGGCAAGTACAGGTCTTGTTTTAAGTGGAGAGTCTGCAGCTAGAGATTCATTATAATACAGACTTCATACAATCCTATTCTTAAAATATTGGCCTTCTAGAAATGGAAGTGACCTTTCTGATTCCCAGTTAAGTCAGATGAGTGAGTGCTAGGTAGGCCATGGTTCCCTGGTGATTAATAACTAACACAGTAGCTAATTCTTTCTTAGGAACTTCTCATTTGAACAGATGTTTTTGAGTAAGATTTGAGGAATAAAAGATCATTTAAATGATCATTTAAAAAAAGATCATTCCATATATGAAAGAGTTAACAGAAGTAAGTGGTAAAAATTTATTTACAGTTGGGAAAAATCTTACAGGGTTGGTAATTATTAGTAACAACTATATAATCACATATACTACTACTTTTAGCACCTTTTATTTAGATTTACAACTTTTCAAGCATGAATGTAGTATTTATCATATATCATAATTTGTGAGACAACACACTTAGAGCGATTTCCAGAAAATGAGGTAATGCTGTGTAGCCACTAATGCTTAAGTTTCAGAATTAGGAATTGTGTCCAAATCCTTCCATTAAATATAGTGTCCTGCTAGAAAACTTAAATAAGGGACCAGGAAAATGAATAACTATAAGAAAGTGAAAATCAAAATCAACAAAAATCTATGAACCAGAGACACTTTTGGGGGGTGGGTGGCGGGAGGGGAGGGATTGGGGTCAAAATGGGGGGGTTGAAATTGTATGGGGAATATAAAAATAAAATTTATTATTAAAAAAATAAATAAATATAGTGTCCTGGTTAGGAGTCCCTGATTTACCATAATAACCATCAAAAACCAAGAGTTATTGATAAACTAGTATGTACTTGGAATGTTAATATTCTTTCCATTGTGCCCATTTTCAGTAGTGTTTTAACTGAGATGGCAGATTTCCTGGTCTCAAATAAAAAGATACTACTACTTCTGATGTGATTTCTTAAAGATATAGTTAATTCCTCTGAAAAATTAAAAAAAAATCATATTTAAAAACTTTTGGGTATACAGAGAATGAAATTTCAGGGTGAAGTATAGAATCAGTGTTTCAAACCTTTTTCATTTAATGAGTACAACATCAAGAATAAATGCTTTTCCTGATTTAAATACATTTTTTTAAGTCAGTTTGTACACTATTTCTAGATTGTTATCTAAAGAGTAAGGATTTTCAGAAAGCCAAATGTTTTATAAAGAAAGCAGAACAAATGTCATTTGTAACCATAGTGACAACTTAATTTAAATTTGGTCATTTATATATGATATTCAGGCTAGTGATTGTTTATAAAATCACATTATTGGTTATTTTAAGAAAACAATGAATATTTCTTTAAATTAAGGCAAAGCATGTTGTGTTTATGCAATACTGGGTTACATTTAACTATAGGGAAACTGATGAAGGTGATAGGGTACTGAAATTCAAATGATTAGTTAGAATGTTTACTAGGAAAAATGATCTTCTTAATAATTTGATTATTAAATCTCCCCATTTTTAATAGTATTTATTCAAGTAATTTAACAACTTATTGTTGTACCAGAAACAATGGTGATCTGTTTTAGGTTGGTCAGTCATACTTGATCAGGAAACAGAACAACTCTCCTACTATGCAATCAGGAATTTGTTATAGAAATCAGCTATTACACAATTGTGAGAGGAATTGGGTAAGCTAGGGTCTGTGAAGGTGACTGGATGGGTATTTACTAATCCTTATAAGTCACTGGAAAGTTTTCCTAAGCATTGGCAGAGGAGGACATGTTAAAACGGTAATCTGGAAACAAGCCACATCCGGTTGGTGGAGTAGGATGCATTCATTGGGTATAGAAGTATGCGGAAGGCTCTTGCTTCTTCATCGTTACTAGTGCTATGAATTCACAGCCAAGCTTTGCGGGGGTAGCCTTGTGAGAAGAGAGTCAGTCAATCATCAGAGAAAAGTGGCATTCAGAGATGGGAAGAAAAGTGATGATAAACTATTGATAGGATCCATCAGTTCTTTGAATCTGTCTTTCTCTACCTCTGTCTATGATGACCTCTTGGGAGTGATGCCTGCTGCTTCACTGGTCCAAATGTCTTGCAAATTTTGTTTGTGGCCAACCTCATGCTGGAATCTTACAGGGAAGATGATTCTGAAAAATGTATTTCCAGATTACTCAGGATAACAGAAAAATTGCCATTACCATTAGGATTTTAGGAGTATACACCATTTTATTTTTAATCCATACTATGGGGCATCTTTATTTCCTATTTATAATATATTTCAAAATAAAGTTCTAAGCAAAAATCATTGCTTTTGGAATTGAGGTTAAAGTCAAAGTCAGTAATCACAGTTATACAACCCCTTTTGAGTCTTTTCTTGGAAATTTTGTATGTTGTGCTGCTTGTTCACTTAGTGCTTTGCACTTGGCAAATATCATTTCAAATTCTTATGAAATCCCTACAGAGTAGTGGCAGCTTGCCAGAGAATTTTTTGCTCACTCTTTCTAAAAGAATATAAATGAAGTAAGAAGTGTAGTGGCCTATGCAACATCCACGCTATGGTGAAACCCCACATGAAGCTAGCCTAGCAGCTGCCCCCTCCCTGGTCAGTGCAGTGAGGGTGCTGCTCTCCATTGCAGGAGATCAGAACAGTTATCAAGGGATGGGATCAGTTGCTATTTACTCTCATTCTTAAATGCATGGAATACTTCTATACGGTTGAGATTGTTTTCCTGGATAATGGCAAGGACTGGCAATCTCTTCCCATACTCTGATCATTTCCATCACAATAAAATTCATAGCATACTTTGAACTGAAATGGTGGACTTGCACATCATTTAAAATGTTATTTTGGATTAATATATTTCATTAATTCTCTAGAGCCAAGCTCTGCCATTGACATTATTTCGTTCTCCAGTGGTCAATAGCCAAAGTAAGCAATTTGATTTTTTTAAACATGATTCAACTATTGTATTTTTACAATGTCTATAAATAACAAGGCAGTTTGAATCGGAGAGGTATTTGACAGTGAAAAACAAAATCTTAAAGCAGATTTGTAGCTAAAATAGATATTTGTATATCTAGAAATGTATACCAGAAACCTGTAGGAAAATATATCAATGGAATACTTTAAATTGACAATTGTTATGAAATTGAATCAGAAATAGCAATGTTTGCTTCAAAAGAATTACTACTTAAGATCAGGGTGAATACATTTCTTTCCTCTACATCTTTCAAGTGGATTTAGAGTATGTCATTGATATGGGAGCATTATCCTTAGAGAAGGATAGGAAAATGCTTTAAGAGGAAGTAAATTGCCTATCAAACTAACCAATTTTACTAAAATGTGGGGTTTCAAGTGAAAGGCACTTCAGAAAACTTGCTAGTTAGGTTCTTACTGGTTAACAGAGTTGGAAATCCTATTCACAATAGTATTTAAAAAATGCCTTTAGGGCCTCCCTGGTGGCACAGTTGGTTGAGTGCAGTGCTGTGAAGCTGTCCACAACCTCTGCAGTATGGGTTTGATCCCTGCTGGCTGAGGAGATACCCACATGGCGTGGCAGACCTCTCCTGTCTCGCCCACTGTTCCCCTCAGCAGTGTATTTCAGTCACTCTGCCTGTTCTGTTCTCTGTCTCTGGTGAATCCTGGCACCCTCCTGCACATGTGGCCTATACCCCGGTTCTTGTATAAATAAATCATTAAAAAAAAAAGCCTTTACCGGATGTTGGGAGTGACCTTTCCTGGAGTAAAAATAACCTACATAATCGTTGTCTGTAACAGAAAACTCATTAAGAAAGTGTGCATTTAGAAAAGTTTAATATGTAAGTTATCACACTAGAGAAAAAAAAAGTTATCAATAGACTAGTTTGACCTGTTCCTTTCATAGGAAGTATTCTGCCTATTATCCTGTATTCCATAGTAACAATAATCATGAAGAGGACTTCATTAATACCAAAGAACACTAAGTTGGATTAATAAATAATTGTGTTAACTTTCCTTCATATATAAATATGGAATCATATTTAATTCTAGGTGTTGTAAAGATCAAATAAAATACTCCACGAGAAAATTGTTATGTGTATGCACACAAAATGTTTATTTCCTTCCTTTATTCTAAGGTTTACTTGTTATGGCACAATTTACAACATTCATTTGCTTCAAAGTCTTCACCCAAGTATAAGAATTACCAGTAGGTACTTTCAGAACAAATGTCAAATTACATTGTATAAAAACCTTTTAGCTTTGACTGTCCAAACTTTTCCTTCCTGGAGTACAAAAGATAACTTCCACAGCACAGAAAAAAAAAAGTCACTATTCTCAGGTCTTATTAACTACCACCACTATGCTAAAATCTAAGACTACTTGACCAAATTGAGTCCTATAATTTATCCTAATGTTTCCAAGTTTTTCATCATGTTCTCTACTCAATTCTGATCATGAGGCCCTTGAAATTCTTCTTAGTTTGACTAAACTCGAGATAGATTTCTTCCTTACAATAAACTTCTAGCCTTCCTTTTCTTACAGCATTTACTTTAGAAAATTTCTGGTTACAAATTATTTCTCTGGCCCTTTGAAATGTAGATAAAGCTCTTAGACTCTAACCAGTTTTAGAACCCAAGAATGTCTTTCTCAAAGACCTGGGTGCCATCTCTTTAAAAGATATTGCCTGAGTCCCAGTGGCAGGGTATCAGCTTAATTGGTAAGGCTTTGTTCGCAAACCCAGATGGCTTAATTACAATGAAAAACATTTTAAAGCTCAGAAATGACAGTGTTCTAGACACATCTCATTGACCAACACCACCCTGCCTGCCCTATCCTCATATACTCTTCCATTCGCTCACCCCAACACTTAAAATCCCTCCTGCCTTTTCTTTCATTGGAGTTGAGTTAATCTTTCTCCCCTGTAAGACAGTCTGAATAAAATGGTCTCTGCCTATTTAACTCTGCCTGATAGCTTTTTCTTTGGAAATTTACTCCTTATTGAGTAAATTCTATGGTTTATCATTTAACACTTTTGCGAATATCCTTGACCCATTTGTCTTTTTGTGCCCAAACCCCAAATCTAGAAAAGCAATCTCTCCAGTGATTGTTGGGAGAACACAGAGCCAGCTGACTTCAAGTCCTAGAACACATCCCTTTGCTTAACTTAAATGCACAACACCTCCTTATTCACACTCATTTTCAGTAGATGATATCATTTCCTATTCCACAGAGAAAACAGAAAATAGAAACTAGATGAAAAGTGTTTACCAGTGTCCATTTCTATATACCTCTGCCCACCTGGATCTGGGATTTTTATACTTTTCTCCCCATTGTTACTGTTGATTCACTGGCTCTCTTAGAGCTCAGGCAACCCTTCCACTGGTTCCCTGACCCCGCGCTTCCCCATCTACTCCAGAATATTGCTGTAGAATCTCTCCACTTTCTACCCTTTGTTACCACTTTTCGCCATTTTAATCATTTCCATCACCCAGAAACATTTCATAGGTGCTCACGTCTTAAGATAGTTATCAGCAGCAACCCTCTCTCAATCCCAAATCCTCTGCTCTTTTTCAATAAGTCATGCTATGTTTATTTTTCACAATTTCTCTCTTCCCATTGTCTTTTTATGTATGTATGTATATGTTATTTTTATTGAGGTAATATTGGTTTATAGCACTGCATATGATGTAGAGATATAGCTGTAAGCTACCACCACACCCAGCACCAAAGCATCCATAGTCCACAGTCACAGTTCTTTGGGTCCCTCCCCTGTTGGCTTCCTACTATCTATCCTCCCACTCCAGTAGCCTCATCTCTGCAGTCAGATATCTAGGGTTTGTTTGGACATACTTTTGTCTGTGCCTTTGTTTATTTTTACATGAGTGAAATCATCAAATCATCTAGTATTTGTTTTCTCCTTGTGACTTGTTTCACTTAGCATAATCCCTCCCAGTTCTATGCATGTTGTCACAAATGGCAAAATTTATCTTTTTTTATAGCTGAATAGTAGTCTTCTCTGTGTGTGTGAGTGTGTGTAAGTGTAACATTTTCCTTTGCACTCAGTTGTCTCTATAACAGCTGTCGTAATAGTACTGCAGTGAACATAGGAGTGCATATATTTCTTCCAATTAGTGTTTTTACATTCTTCAAGTAGATACCTAGCACTGGAATTGCTAGATCATGTGGCAGATTTTTATTTTCAAATATTTTGAAACACCACCATACTGGTTTCCATAGGACAAACATTTGGTCAATCTACCTTCCCACCAACAGTGTGTGAGGGTTCCTTTTACTCTACACCCTCTTCAACATTTGTTTCTGGTCTTTTTGATATGGGAATGAAGTGGTATCTTGTGATATTGATTTGCATTTCCCTGATAAATGATGATAGTAATTTTTCATGTGTATGTTTTCTTTGGAAAGTCTATTTAGGTTTTCTGCCACTTTTTTTTTTTTTGATCATTTGTTTTCTTGTTGAGTTGATGAGTCTTTGTAAACCTTGGCTATTAGCCTCTTGTCAGATGTATGATGTGCAAATATTTTCTGCCACTCAGTAAAGCATCTTGGTTTTAATAATAGTTTCTTTCATAATGCAGAAGCTTTTTAGTTTGATGTTGTCCCATGTGTTTGTTGATAGTTAAAATAACAAAGTAATAGAGAAATACAGCAAGAAAACAATACCACTTACAATCACATAAAATAAGGAAATGCGGATGAACTTACCAAAGGAAGTGAAAGAACGGTACAAGGAAGTGTATTAGATATTATTAAAAGAAATGAAAGACACAAAGAAGTGGAAAGAGATTCCCTGTTGTTGGATTGGAAGAAATAACATTGTCAAAGTGGCCATCTTACCCAAAGCAATACACAGATTCAGTGAAGTCACTACCAAAGACTCAATGACTTTCTTCAAAGAAACAGAGCAATATTATTGAAATGTATATGGAACTACAAAAGAATAGCTAAACCAATCCTGATTTAAAAAAAAGGACAGACATCACAGTTCCAGACTTCAAAATATATTTAAAAATAACTATAATAATCAAAGCAGTGAGGCATTGAAATAAAAATAAACATGCTGACCAATGGAATAGAATTGACAGTCCAAAAGTAAACCTACACTTATATGAATATTTAATTAATACAAAGTAGCCAAACTGATTTCTTAGTAGAACCCAGTCAGCTTGGGATAGCTTTCTCAGGATTGCTAATTCTAAATCCTCAAGTGATTTTATTGAAATAATATAATCATCCTCAAGTCTTGGAGTAAAGGTCCAATTTGTTAATTAGCAAAGGATTATGTTTCCATTCATAAGGAAACATGATATTTTAACTATATTTCACTTCTAATATCTCTTCCATAATAGTGGCCTATTAAGAAATACATTGTTAAATTCCTGTGCTTAAATTCCTATAATGGATTCTCTATTTTCTAGATTAAGCCCTAAATTTTTATTGTTTTATAATTGCCATTAACCATCCAATCTCGAAATCAACTTACTTCATGTGGGTAAGAACCTCAGTCCCTTCTGGCGTCACCCCTACTCCTCACATCCATTGCCCAGGGGTTTGTAATGATATCAGGGTTATATGTAGTGTTGCAGCAAGAGTTCAGGAAGTAAGATAATGTGGTCCTTGGGTTTGCTCAATATTTTGACATGAAATAGATATACCCTCAGCTGATTTAACTATTCCAAATTAAGTGATGTGACCCTATTCTGTGCCACATGCGACATAGAATTCTTTGGTGGATTGGCTGTCACTTGATCTTTTTAGACCCACTGCATACTTCTTTCTGGTAATTCGCTAAATACCCTGTGAGCTGCCAGAAGGTGTCCTGTTCATAAGACCCACTAACACTACTCTCTTCTATTCTTTTCTCCTTATTTCTCTATTTGATTTTCTTGCATCTTTCTCTACCTTCCCATTTGTATTCAGTTCAAGAGATTTCTTTTCCTCTTTGGGGTTGTAGGTATGTGACTCATGCTCCTTGATGCATCTCTCAATACATATTGATTATACATGAATCCTCTCCCAAACTGGTTTGTTTAGGTTCTGGAAACAAAAGTGATAAGCATTTACAGGTCTTCTGCTACTTTTATCTGTGGCACATCATTCCCCAAACCAATGAGTACAGAGCCCACTAGTTTCTTGCCTAAAGTTGGAAAATTTTGCCTTAATACCAATTCAACAACATTGACAATTGGATTCCCATTTCATCTTGCACATCTATATTCTCCTTATATTTCCATAGCGTCAAATGGTTCATAGTTTCCTAAAGGCATTCAATTCTTTTTTTTTTTTATAAATTTTATTGTTATATTCCCCATACAATTGCAGCCGCCCCATTCTGACCCCAATCCCTCCCCTCCCGCCCCCGCCCCCCTAAAAGTGTCTCTGGTTCATAGTTTTTTGTTGATTTTGATTTTCACTTTCTTATAGTTATTCATTTTCCTGGTCCCTTATTTAAGTTTTCTAGATTCCTGCTATGAGTGAGATCATCCGGTATTTTTCTTTTTCTTTTTGGCTTATTTCGCTGAACATGATCCCTTCCAGCGCCATCCATGTTGCTGCAAATTGCATGTGTTTATCTTTTTTGAATGCTGAGTAATATTCCATGGTATATATGTACCACATCTTCTTGATCCAGTCATCTATTTTTGGGCATTTGGGTTGTTTCCAAAGCTTAGCTATTGTAAACAGTGCTGCTATAAACATAGGGGTGCAGGTGCTCTTTGGAATTGATGTTTCTGTGTCCTTTGGGTAAATACCTAGGAGTGGAATTGCTGGATCATATGGAAGCTCTATGTTTAGTAGGTCCAGAAATCTCCACACAGCTCTCCACAGTGGTTGGACCAGTTTGCACTCCCACCAACAGTGCAGAAGAGTTCCTTTTTCTCCCCACCCTCGCCAGCATTTGTTGTTGCTAGTTTTTTTAATATGTGCCATTCTCACTGGTGTAAGATGGTATCTCATGGTAGTTTTGATTTGCATTTCCCTGATGACAAGTGATGTTGAACATTTTTTCATATGCCTGTTGGCCATTTGCATTTCCTCTTCAGAGAAGTTTCTTTTTAGCTCTTCTGCCCATTTTTTGACTGGATTCTTTTCTTTGTTGTTGTTGAGTCTCATCAGCTCTTTGCAGATTTTTGTGATCAGTCCTTTATCATTAGTGTTGGGTGCAAAAATGTTCTCCCAGTTGGTGGGGTTTCTCTTTGTTTTTGTTATTGTCTCTTTTGCTGTGCAGAAGCTCTTTAATTTGATGTAGTCCCAGCTGTTTATCTTTGCCTTCACTATCACTGCTTTGGGTGATGTGTCTGTAAAGATGTCTTTGATGTGCAAATCACGTAGTGTTTCGCCTATATTTCCTTCTATATATTTTATGGTTTCAGGTCTTATGTCTAGTTCTTTAATCCATTTTGAGTTGATTTTTGTGTATGGTGTGAGGTAGTGGTCAAGCTTCATTCTTTTGCATGTAGCGACCCAGTTTTCCCAGCACCATTTATTGAACAAACTTTCTTTGCTCCAATGCATAGTCTTTGCTCCTTTGTCAAAGATTAGTTGACCATAAATCTGTGGGTTTATTTCTGGATTTTCTATTCGATTCCATTGGTCTGTATGTCTGTTGTTGTTCCAATACCATGCAGTTTTGATGATTATGGCTTTGTAGTATAGTTTGAAGTCTGGGAGTGTAATGCCTCCATTCCCTTCTTTTTTTTTCAGGAGAGCTTTGGCTATTCGGGGTTTTTTGTGATTCCATATGAATTTCATCAATAATTGTTCTATTTCTTTGAAGAATGACATTGAAATTTTGATTGGAATAGCATTGAATCTGTATATTGCTTTTGGAAGGATGGCCATTTTAATAATGTTTATTCTTCCAATCCATGAGCAGGGGATGTCTCTCCATTTCTTTGTGTCTTCTTCTATTTCTTTTAACAGTGTTTTATAGTTTTCTTTGTATAGGTCCTTTACCTCTTTTGTTAGATTTATTCCCAAATATTTGATTTTTCTTGTTTCAATAACAAAAGGGATGGTCTTTTTGATTTCTTCTTCTTCAGATTTATTGTTTGTGTATAGGAAGGCTACTGACTTTTGCATGTTGATTTTGTATCCTGCCACTTTACTGAACTGATTGATGAGTTGAATTAGCTTTTCTGTGGAGTTTTTGGGGTTCTCTATGTATAATATCATATCGTCTGCAAATAGTGATTGTTTGACTTCTTCTTTTCCTATTTGGATTCCTTGGATGTCTTTCTCTTGTCTTATTGCCCTGGCTAGGACTTCCAGTATTATATTGAAAAGCAGTGGTGAGAGTGGACATCCTTGTCTTGTTCCAGATCTTAATGGAATTGCTTTCAGCTTTTCACCATTGAGGATGATACTGGCTGTTGGCTTGTCATAGATGGCCTTTATGATGTTGAGGTATGTTCCTTGTATCCCAAGAATTTCAAGGGCTTTTATCATGAATGGGTGTTGCACTTTGTCGAAAGCTTTCTCAGCATCTATTGATATTATCATATGGTTTTTATATTTCTTTTTGTTGATGTGTTGGATAACGTTGATTGATTTTCTGATGTTAAACCTTCCTTGTGCCTCTGGAATGAATCCTACTTGGTCGTGGTGAATTATCTTATGGATACATTGTTGGATTCTGATGGCTAAAATTTTATTGAGGATTTTTGCATCAGTGTTCATTAGGGAGATTGGCCTGTAGTTTTCCTTTTTTGTGTTGTCCTTGTTCGGTTTTGGTATTAGTGTAATGTTGGCTTCATAGAACGTGTTTGGTATTGTCCCTTCCTTCTCAATTTTTTGGAAGAGTTTGTGAAGGATAGGCACTAATTCGTCTCTGAATGTTTGGTAGAATTCATTTGTAAATCCATCAGGTCCTGGGCTTTTGTTTTTGGGGAGGTTTTTGATTACCATTTCAATTTCGCTAATTGTAATTGGTCTGTTTAGGTGTTCTATTTCTTCTTTATCTAGCTTTGGGTGATTGTAGAGTTGTAGGAATTTGTCCATCTCCTCTAGATTATTAAACTTGTTTCCATATAACTGTTCATAGTAGTTACTGATTATTCTTTTGATTTCTGCTGTGTCCGTTGTGATTTCTCCTCTTTCATTGATGATCCTGTTTATTTGTGCTTTCTCCCTTTTTTCCTTTGTGAGCCTGGCTAGGGGTTTGTCTATTTTATTGATTTTTTTCAAAGAACCAGCTCTTGGTTTCATTGATCTTTTGGATTGTTTTTTTAGTTTCAATTTCATTTATTTCTGCTTTGGTTTTTATTATTTCTTCTACTGGTTTTGGGGTTTTTTTGTTGTTCTTTTTCTAGATCTTTGATTTTCGAGATTAGGTTGTTTCTTTGAGTTCTTTCTTGTTTCTTGATGTGAGCTTCTATTGCTATATATTTTCCTCTTATTACTGCTTTTGCTGCATCCCATACATTTAGGATATTGGTGTCCTCCTTGCCATTCAATTCAAAAAATTTTTTAATTTCTTCTTTGATCTCCTCATTAGTCCAGTGGTCTTCCAGTAGTGTGGTTTTTAATCTCCATGAGGTAGGAAAGTTCCTTGCCTTCTTTTTATGGTTTATTTCTAGTTTGATGCCTTCATGGTCAGAAAAGATGGTTGATATGATTTCAATCTTGGTGTATCTGTTGATGTTTGTCTTGTGCCCCAGTATGTGATCGATCCTGGAGAATGATCCGTGTGCGCTTGAGAAAAATGTGTACTCTGTTTTTTTGGGGTTTAGTGTTCTATAGATGTCTGTTAAGCCCAATTGCTCTAGGTCCTTATTTAGAGCTTTGGTTTCTTTACTTATTTTTTGTCTTGTTGATCTATCCATTGTTGATAGTGGTGTGTTGAAGTCTCCCACTACGTATGTGTTTTCTCTGATGTCTGTTTTCAGAGAGGACAACAGTTGTCTGATATATTTTGGTGCTCCTTCGTTTGGTGAGTATATGTTAATGAGTGTTATTTCTTCTTGAAGTATTGTCCCCTTGATCATAATGTAGTGACCATTGGGGTCTCTTTTTATTTTTTTGAGTTTGAAGTCTGTTTTATCTGATATAAGTATAGCTGTTCCTGCTTTCTTTTTTGGTCCATTTGCTTGTAGGATTGTTTTCCATCCTTTAACTTTGAGCCTATTTTTATCTTTTGTAGCTAAATGTGTTTCCTGGAGACAGCAAAAGGTTGGGTTTTGTTTCTTAATCCAGGCTGCGACTCTGTGTCTTTTTATTGAAGAGTTTAGTCCATTTACATTTAGAGTTAATATTGATATGTTAACATCTGTATTTGCCATTGTGTTTGTCTTTCCTTTGATTTTATTTATTTATTCTTTTAATAACTTTTTTTTTTTTTGGCCTTCTTTCATTGTTATTCGTCCCTCTGAGGTTCTGGCTTTAGGACTCCTTGTAGTATTTTTTGGATTGGGGGTTTAGTTGCAATGAAATTCCGGAGTTTCTGTTTGTCTGGGAAGGTCCATGTTCTTTCTTCAAAGAGGAAGGAGAGCTTTGCGGGATAGAGTATTCTTGGTTGGCATCTGTTTTCTTGGAGTCTGTTGACTATGTCCCTCCACTCTCTCCTTGCCCGTAGTGTTTCTTCGGAGAAGTCTGATGTCAGCCTGATTGGCTTTCCTTTGAATGTTATCTGTTTCTTCTCTCTTGCCAGCTTCATTATTTTTTCCTTGTCCTGGATTCTTGGGAGCTTTACTATTATGTGTCTTGCTGTATTTTTTCTTTCGTCGTGGAAGTTTGGTGTTCTTCTTGCTTCTTGTATCTCAATTTTCAGCTCCTTCTTCACATTTGGGAAGTTCTCTTCAATTATCTCTTTGAATATTTTCTCTGTTCCTACTTCTCTCTCCTCTCCTTCTGGTATTACTATAACTCTTATATTTCCTTTCCTCATGGAGTCAGATAGTTCCCGAAGTCTTTCTTCATTCTTTTTCCTTCGTACTTCTCTTTCCTTTTCTGTTTTGGTTCTTTTTATTTCTGTGTCTTCAAGAGCACTTATTCGTTCTTCCATTTCATCAATTCTGCTTTCATTGCTTTTCCCAGAATTCTTTAGTTCTTCCACTAATTCTTTGATCTCCTGCATTTCTTTTACTTCCCTCTTTAGGGACTCAATTTCATTCTTCTGATCGTTGATTATTTTTCCCTTATCATTGTTTTCCTTTATGACTTTTGTCAGTTTTTTAATCACGGCAATTTTAAATTCTCTTTCTGGAAGGCTCAGAAGTTCTTCCAAGTTACTGTCGTTGCAATCTGGGGGCTGGTTTTCTTTTTGTGGTGTGCTTTTTCTCTGGAGAGTTGCTAGGTTGTGTGTGGTTCTTCTCCTCCCTACTGTCTGTTTTCTAATTTGCCGTATGCGTTGGGACACTGTGTAGTTGGGACTGGCCGGCATCTTGGGTGAGCTTCTCTGCTCCCCTCTGGTTCCTCCAGGAGTCATCTGTCAGTTTCAAGCAGTCTTTATTGGAGAAAGGTCCCTGTCCTAAAATGTCGATGTGGGGACACACTCCCCTGTGCGCCTGGTCTGCCCCGGCGGTGGGTTCCTGCTCCCCCTCTGGGCTTGGACTGCAGGCCAGAGGGGTCTGGCGTGGGCGAACTTCCCCCGCTCACCTCTGGCTCCTGAGGAAGCCTTCTGCAGGTAGTCTTTCCTGAAGAAATGTCCCTGTTCTAAAATGGTGATGTGGGACACACTCCCTGCGTGTCCGGTGTCAGGCACACTCTTCTGCGTGCCTGGTCTGCCCTGGCTGTGGGTGCTCGCTCTCCCTGTGGGCTCAGACTACTTGTTCGGAAGGGGCCGGGTGTGGGCTAACTCCCCAGCTGGCCACTAGCTCCTTCAGGAGCCTGTGCTGTCTACAAGTCGCTAGGTGGCGCCAAAGATCTCTCGTAGAGCCCTTGGGGAGCTGATTTTCCACCCCGTGGGACAGGGAGCAAAGCGGGGATGGTAGGGTACACCTCAACGGCTTTGGGGTGCTGTGTCTGCCTTGTGCCCCACCGTCGTGGGGAACCCACGCCCCTAATTTCGTGCCCCGGGTCTCAGTTCCAAAGCCCTCAGTTCCAGGACGCAGGCTGTAGCCCAGTTCAGTGGCGCGGGAATGGCGCCTTTTGCACCGCTCCCGTGCCTGGGTGCCTGGTTCCTGCTTACTCAGGGAGGGACCTTCACCTCAGTGAGGATCTCCGCGCGTCTCCCCGCAAGCCTAGGTCGTCTCCCAAGCCTAGGTCGCAGGCGCGGGGACCTGGGCAGCCGCGATCCTGGTCTGCACTTGCTTTTCAAGCGCTCCGAGCTGCCGCTATCCGTGCAAGCTTACCGGCAGCGTGGGCTGTGTGTGCGTCTCCTGGGGTCTTTGTTCTTCTCTAATGGCGCCCGGAGCCGTTCGCTCACCGTCGCGGCGAATCATGCAGGGTTCGCCTCAGCTCCTGTTCAAGGGGTGTGGTGGCTGCAATAGTTCCTTTCCACTCACAGTCCGCTTGCTGCATCGTTTCTTCTTGGTGGCCGTTTTGGTTTGTTGTTTTCCTCCTCTCTGCTGGTCGGAGAGTGCCGCCTCTGTGGGCGGGGGAGGGGAGCAGAGTTCTGCGCTTCCCTCCCTTCTAGTCCTCTTTTATGGCCACTTTCTTCTTCGGGTAGTTTGCTGGAGTCACCCGTTTATCTTCCGTGTCCCAGTTCTCACTGGGACCTGCCGCTTTTCCTCCCTATTAACTTTTTTTAATGGGAGATCTTACTCGCAGCGTCTCCTCGCCGCCATGTTGCTCCGCCCCCACTCTCATTCAATTCTTTTTATTTCCTATACTTTTGAATTGTTGATTTGTCGGCTTTGTGTTTTGAATGTCTCTTCATGTGTAAACAGAAATGTGTGTAAAATGGTGAAAGAAAAGAAGATAAGGTTGTTACTTTATATTTAGGTATATCTGGAAGATACATCTGGTAGAGGTGGCAGCTAATTGGTCTTGTACCAATTAAGAAGTCAGTGCAATTCTCTACATTAAATGATAGTAAAGGTTAATTTTTTTCCACATATGTCTTTTGCAGATGATGATTACTTTCAATAGAGTAACATTTCTCCTGAATTCTGTGACAGAAGCTTCCTGTACACTGTTCAGAGCTCATTTGCACAAGCCCCCAATTAAACCCCTTGGAAAAAATTTTTGATAGTAAGGATTTAAATTAATATAAAGATTCTTTTTTTACCTTCATTCATAATGTACATCTTTATAAAGCTTTTATTTTCATGGTTATTAACCACAGGTAGCCCCTAAATATAGCATAGAGGTTCTTCTATGTTCACAGTCAAGTCCCATCTAACTTTGTGCAGGACATCTCAATCTTGTCAAGGTTATTAGTTCTGTAATGTTGCAGAATTTGATGCTTACCTTTTGGTCCTTATCTTAACCTGCCAGCAACTATCAGAGTAGTTTGCCCTAAGAAGGCCATTTTCTTTCTGAGAAGTAATTCTCTCAGTAATCAGACACTGACAAGTTAACCCTTTCCTGTCAAGAATCCAATAAAGACTCCTTACAGCAAAAGACAGCTTCCTCTCTTCCTCCCTCAACTTCCTCCCTTCCTCCCTCTCTCCCTCCCTCCCATTTTTCAGGTGGTCATATTTTTTGATAAGGCTCTAATCTTACAAACTTAACTCTAGCCATTCCTTAGCTCTTACTCTTTTATCCCAAGCATGACCAATTTCCTCAATTCTCCTAGCTTTTCTAAATGATACTCCTCTCTGGGAAGTCATTCTCTATGCCCACCATCTTCCTCCTTCTCTTGTTTGGGTTTCAGCCCTTTTCTCTGTGCTTCGGACTCTTGCTTTATGATAGCAATTTTTAAAATTGTTTTATTATCATCGTCTTTGCTGGCTTTTCCATGAGATAGTAAGTTCTTTTGCATAATATAGGGTTTTGCAAAGAGTAGTCATTCGATAAATTTTTGCTGAAAAAGTAAATGATGAATCTCCAGACTTTGTCCACTTTCCTTTTATCCTCCTTTTCAAATACAATATTGTGAAACTGTAGAAGTGAAATTATTTTTTAAAAGCATAATCTCACCCACCAGGGTGAGCTGTTATTTATGAAAACAATGGGAAGCATAGTTTTGCTTTCAGTTTTAAAGCTGTTTGATATTATTAACATTGAAAACAAAATTGCTTTCCTAAATGTTAGAAAATTAATAAAAAGTTTGAATAAAATAGATATCAGATCTCTTTTAGTCATTTAGTATTTCAAAATTTAAGAATAAGATGCATAGGATAAATTTTAAATTTTTATAAAATATTCGCATTTTTAAGTAAAAGATTTGCTAGTATTCTGTTTATTGCAAAGCTACACTATAATTTATAAGGCAGGAAAGTTTAAATACTAAGTCTTGCTTATTGATTCCCTGAATTAGAACAACTCTTAAAGAAAAAAAAAAACAAGTAAATTGCAGCCAGCATGAAGAAATTGGATTCTGTGATGATTGCTATCCTTAAAGATTGTGACCTTAATGTTTTTTCTGTCATATGCCTTGAGGGCATGGAACATACTCTAAATTAATTTTGGGTGCTACATAGGAATGTTTCCTTTAATCACAGAATCCAATAGCATTATGCTTCTTGGTGCTTTGCTATCATGGTTTTAATCTTCATAACATGGTTTGGTAATGTGTCCCATTTATATAAATCTTCCATGAATTATCCCGGAACTGCTTTTTTTAATCTTAGCAATAATATGTACCTTTTCTTACCTCCTAATACTTCTCTAAAATAAGAAAAAAAAAATCTTTGTGTCATATTTTCAATCAAACTATCTGCTCCCACTGTTTAAAGATGCATTTCAGGTTGCCAAAAACAGGTAAGTGGTGACTCTCATATATTTTCAAGATCCTGTGTGCTTTTTTAAATGGCAGAGGCTTAAATAGAGTTTAATCATGCCTAGCACGGCAGTTTTCACAGTAACACTTTATGTAGCATTCACTTTATGGATAAAGAAATTGAGTTATAGAGAAATTTTGTCACATGTCCAAGGTCAGTCAGCTGGTAAGTAGTTGCATAAAGCCAAACTTACAGGAAATGTGGTGTGAACATAGATGATCATTCCTCCCTTACCTTTCTCCTACATTAAACTGAATAACCAGAAATTAATAAAAGTAGTGGAAACATTTTCATTAGTCTTGGTAGAAAATGACATTATGCCATCTATGCCAAAGAGTGTCTAGATATGATGCAAATATGACTAAAAATAAACTATTGAGGAGAAACATCTCTTGTGGAGAAAGTAGCATCATCTCCCTACAGCAAATAAAGGCAAGCTGAAGAGATTGGGAAATACTGGTCACCTGAGGCAGTGGGCTGTATTCTCCATAATAGTCAGAGGGACAGGGTCCTGGATAGGAAGTCGATCTGAGTGGAAGGCTAGTTTTAGAAAAGAAATCTCAGGTGCATAAATTTCTCTAAAGGAATTATATAGTCACCATCATGACATTTATAACTTCAGTTAGTCTAATAGCTTGCATAAAGACAACAGACAAATTCAAGAAAATGTCATAACAAAAATTGGGCATTTATCCCCCTATTCCATTATCTCTTAATCATATTCAAATATGGCTTTTGCCTCCATCTTTACTAAATTTCTATTGCCAAGATTACTAATGACTTCAGTGCTTTTGAATCAAATAATCACTTTCTGGTTCTCGTCTCCCATGATCTATTAGCAGCATATGATCCAAAAGGTCATTCCCTTTTTGGATTATTTCTTCAGTTGACTTTCAGAAGATCGTGTTCCTAATAATTTTCTTATCACTCATCTTATCACCCCATTTTCTTATCACCCCATCTCAGTTTCCTGTACAGTTGTACTCATCCTAAGGCTTAATGTGTTAATGCCAGTGGCTAAGTTTTTGATTCTCCTAGTCATATAAATTCTTTCTTAGTATTTTGTCTAGCCTCATGTCATTAAATACTATCTAAAAACTGAAGACTCTGAAATGTGCATCTCCACTCTCATTTTCTATGGTGATAACCAACTGCCTACTCAGTCTTGGATGTCTGATAGGAATCTGAAGCATAAATATGAAAAAAATACAATTTCTGAACTTTCTTTATATATCTGCTCAACTTGAAGTCTTGTCCATTTCAGTTGATGTGAATTCAGCCCTATAAGCTCTTAGGCTAGAAAACCTATTATCAATTTTCAAGCAAATTTCATAGGTTGACTACCCACCTATAGAGGATTCAATCAAGTGAATGTGGGATACCCACCGATAGAGTACTACTCAGTCACAAGGAAAGAGAAAATGTTGCCATTTATAGCAAAATGAAATGAATTCTAGGGAATTATATGCAGTAAAGCAAGAAGGAACAACAAAGACAAATATTGGATATTTATATCGCAGATGACTTAATGAAGCAAATCAAATAAAAACTAGCACACACTAATAACATGAAGTTTCTGAGGTTAAGAGGGGAGGTGGTGAGAAAAAAAATAAAGAATAAAAATAAAACAAAGAGATTTCAAGAGGAAAAAAAATTCATAGGTTGAAGTAAATATGAATGTTATTCATGGTTCAATTATACATTAGATAGGAAAAAGCTGCATAATCCCACCTTTTATGAGGAAAAATAAAAATTCTTATCTCCATAATGATTCTTAGCATAAAAATTCTTTTTAGCTTTATCATTTACTGCAAATAGTTTATATTGATGAATTATTGAAATATAGGTATTTATTAATCAATTTATGTATTCTTGTGTTGTCAATTGATAGTATTTATCTGCTAAATAGCCCATAAAATGTAGATAATAAAACCTGAAAATTAAGAGCAGTCCTAAATTTATTCCTCCTATTAGTACCTGTAATAAATACTGATGTACTATAACAAAATGAGATTTATTCCAGGTTGGCAAAGCTGGTTCAGTATCTTAAACAATCAATGTACTCTATTACATCAAAAATTAAGATCAGTCTTTATTCATCAATTGATATAGACATGCATTTGGCAAAACACAACATTCAGGGTAAAGCTTCTCAGCATGCTAGGAATAAAGGGGGAACTTCCTTAAGTCGATAAAGAATAACTGACATCATTTTTTGGTTAGAATGATAAGGAACTGGATACCTTTCCCCCAGATCAGGAAAAAGTCAACAATTAACATACAAAAAAACCTACTGGATCTAATATCTGGTTATAGAAAGGTCACAAGTTACAGAGCTGATACACAAACTCAATTGCTTTCTGCATATCAACAGTGAGTAGGTAAATTTAAAATTAAAAACATAATTCCATTTACATTAGCACCAAAAAAAGAATTTGGCATAAATATAACATATGTCCATGATCTAAATGCAGATAACTACAAAACTCTAAAGAAATCAGTTACTTCCCTTTGTTTCTCCTTCTGACTCATGTTGCTTAGCATAATCCCCTCAAGTTGTATCATGTTGTCACAGATGGCAAAATTTAATCTTGTATTTAATAGCTGAGTAGTTTTCCAATGTGTATATAGACAACGTTTGTTGTCCACTCATCTGTCCTTGGGAAAGAAATTGTTTCCATAATCTAGCTATTGTAAATAGTGCTGCAACAAACATAGGCGTACATACATCTTTTTGAATTTGTGTTTTTGCTTTCCTTGAGTGGATACATAGGAGTGGTAGGTCTGTTTCTTAGTAATTTGAGGAATCTCCATTCACAGGGATGGACTAATACATATTCCCACTAACAGTGTAGGAGGGTTCCTTTTTCTCTACATCCTCACCAACACTTGTTTCTGATCTTTCTAGTCTGGGCCATCCTGAGAGGTGTGAGGTGGTATCTCTTTGTGGTTTTGATATGCACTTCCCTAGTAACAAGTGATGAGCACTTTTTGGTTATTTTTATGTATTTTTTGGAGACGTATCTGTTTAGCTCTCTTGTCCATTTTTTGATTGGGTTATCTGTTTTCATATTGTTGATTTGCATGAATTCTTTATAGAGCCTGGCTATAACCCCTTGTTTGATTTATGTTGTATAAATATTTTCTGCCATTTGCTACTGCTGTTCATTTTAATGACAGTTTCTTTTGCAGTGCAGAAACTTCCTAGTTTGATGTAGTTACATTTGTTTTTTGGTTTTTTTTTTTTTTTTTGTAAAGAAACAAGACAACAAAAGAGACCACACTAAACCAACACAAACCCTGGAAATCTGACTGCAGAAGTGACAATCCCAAATGTGAATGTGAGGCATGAACAGGAGAGAGGAAACCCATGAACTATGGTGGAGGATTATGACTGCTTTGATGGTGAATGTACAAATCTGAATTACATACACTCTTGTAAACCAATGTTACCACAATAAAAAAAAATACAATTAAAAAAAAAAAAACAAAAAAAGGTGTGACATAGTTCAATGTGACCATACACATTTCTGGACGTGTAATAGGTTGTGTTATTTTAGTGTCCTCATTATAAATCTTTTGTAAAAGAGAATCATCATTTTAGAATGATGATAAATTCCTTCAAATTTATCCATTTGACACTTCATAGTTTTAGACCCTTCTCAATATGGTACTGTATTATTAGTAAGGCAGATATAGTGAGATGGAGCAGTATGTTTAATATCGTGTAGATAATAGTAAGGGAAGTTATGGGAGAAATAACAGACTGGAGATCCTTAAGTGATATCTTGGTGCAGTGATTCGAACCTGAATTTATACTTCATTTTTTGCTTTTCTTCCAATCCTCATTTTATACACTTGTAAAGTGGGATTGGAACTTTCTTAGTAAGGATCAGAAATTATGAACATTATTGCCTCATCTTTAGTGACTATCAATAATAATTTGGATTCCCCCAGTAACAACAGATAATTAGAGAAGAGCAGTGACTGAGAGTTTTGTTGGTAGAGAGCAGGGCTGGGATCAGGTGTGAATTGGGGCTGTAATGATAGACTATAATAAGAATTGGGACAAAGCCTGATAGATCTGGGATCCAATGATGTTCCTATTCTAGTTCACAGGACAGTCTGAGGAGGCAACTGGGGAATTAAACTCTAACTTTGTTTATAGAGGGTAGGCATAACGACCACTAAAACTTTGTGAGAATTCTTGTATTTTTGTAGTTTTTCTCTAATCTTCATTCCTGTGGTAGCAAAAGATACAAACATATAGGGACTTATAATGCTGAGTAACTATTTTGGGATGTATAATGCACAGGGGCTGCTAATTGAGAATATGAACAGGTTGAAGAGGAGACATCAATGATCTCTGCTGAAACAGTAATGAGTAGCAAGCTAGATGGGTGGAGATGACACTTCCTCAAATGCTCACAAAAAGAGATCCTAGCTGAGCATGTTTTAGAATGTCACTCTGGTAAGCAGAGACAGGCAGGTTAACCTCTGTAGGCTGGGGCTTGCCAGTAAGAACTTCAGTAAGTAATATTTATTTAGCACTTAGTAAATCCTGGCCATCTACCACATATCATAGGAATTTATTTAATTGAATCTCTAAAACAACTAAATAAGGCAATTTTTTATTATAACCTTAGACATGTCAAAACTAAGCCTTAAGAAAGCTTGATAACTTGATCACAAAACTAGTCAGAGATGGAACAAGGACTTGAAGCAAGGATGTCTGACTTCAGATCCCAAACACTAGCCTGTTATAATCATTGTTCAAGATATTAATACTCAACAACATAGAATGAATTCATTCAAGAATAATAATAAATCTCAGGTACTGCTCTACCCACATTATTTCATTGAATTCTCACCAAACCCTATGAGTTAGATCCCCCCCCTCCATTTTACAAAGAAAGACACCAAAGCTTATAAAATTTAGGTTATTTGTCCATTGGACATAGGCTATATTGGACATAGGCTACAGTACTCCAGCAGGGACTTGACCAGATTTGTCTTATTTCCAAATTCATATTTTATACTGCAAAAAATCAGTAGCATTAAAGTAAGCCAACAAGGACATCACTGTCTTTAAAGAAGATTCCTATTATAGTAACTATAAAATAATATAACCATGACTATAAAATTAAATGGAGAGCCTACAGGGCCTTCCTTATTCCTTTATAGACCCACTTTGTAATTATGCAAACAGCTATTTTAATTTATAAATTTAATTATTTGTGAATAATTACTCTACAAATACTTATTGAGCTTGTGTGTCATGATCAACATTGTCTACATAATTGATCAGATTAGTCTCATGATAGAGCCAATTCAAAGACTGGTTTAATTCTCAGCGTACATTTTCCTTCATGTGGATTTATTTTTGTTAGGGTTGTTTTCTCTTCTCACATAGCTTAACTCTGCCCTTGTACCTAAAGAAATAACATTCATCATTATGATTTGGACTATAGAATGACAGCAGGCACAACATTGTTTTGTTCACTAGGTGAGAAATGAACATACTCATAACACTGCACAGGAAACAAAAAAATCTCCTTTCCTGTCAAAAAACTTTCTCTTCAGTTTTTGAACACAATGGCCAGTCAGGATTTAACTGAAGCAGAGAATATTGTCAGACTGGAAACAGTATTAATTACAAGTCTTTTAAGTTCCAGACCAAATCTGCTATTATAACTTAAAGTGAACGAAACATGACACTGTATTGCTCAATATGGAGGTAATTTCCTGGGGTTATTTGTAAATTATTAGTAGAGTTTATTCATAGTTGTCAGGACCTCAACAGATGGGGACTCACTTGTAGAACATAATTACTAAGGCCTCCCCAGTGGTGCAGTGGTTGAGCATAGTGCTGTGAAGCTGTGTGCAGCGTCTGCAGCACAGGTTTGATTCCCAGTCGGCCAGGGAGATTCCCACATGGTACGGCAGACCTCTCCTGTCTCGCCCGCTGCTCCCCTCAGCAGTGTACTTAGGTCATTTGCCTGTTCTGTTCCCCACTCTGTCTCTGGTGAATCCTTTCACTCACCCACCCCCCACACCTCTGGCCTATACCCCAGCTCTTGTATGCATAAATAAATCTTTAAAAAATTACAACATAATTACTAGATCAGTATAATGTGTGAATAGGAGAATTTAGTATGATACATAAAGCTATTAAAATAATAAACTTTGTGTTTCACTGATTATTAAATATTACTAATTGTGAAACACAGTAAAAATCAGAATATAAAGAGAAAGCTTGAATCACCTGTAACCTCAGCTTCCAGAAGCAATTACTCAGTGTTTTTGGTCTTTTAAAATCATATATAATTTTATGTAGTTGAGATCTAAGTGAAAACAGTGTTTTATTTAGCATCCAATTGATGGCATGTCAGCAGTCTTCACAATTATTTCCTTTGAAATGATAAAGTATGTCCTATTATTTTTTATTACAGTTTCCCTATAGAGAATGACTTTAAGAAATTCAACTCTCAAGTATTTACCTAGAAAGCAGAAAATCTTAACTTCAGCATTAATTAATGTTTTCAACCAGTTGGTAAACTATCTCCTCCAAAGGAGAACCAGCTATTGTTTTGAATTGACCATTGTGTGCTTTTAATGAGAATGCTCAGCTGCCACATTGACCATCAACTAATCGCCCATAGTCAGAGCTATGCATGTGCATGCACATGTGTGTGTGTGTGTGTCTGTGTCTGTGTTCATGTTGGATAATGATCTTTAGGGGAAAATTATGTTTTCAATGTTCTCCTTTCAGTATTTTTTGAATGACATTTCTATCTGTGAGATTAATTCATACTCTGCTTCTTGTGAAAGAGCTCGAGTTTAAATCTTTAACAGTAAGTGAAAATAAAGCATTTTCTTCTTTCTCATTATATTTCAAAAAAAGGTGAGGTCTTCATAAAATTCTTACTTTTAATATAGCCATTAAAAAATTGGAAAGACTTTTAAGCCATATCTGTAATGTGTACCCTGTAATGTCCACCCTGTTTTATGCCTGTTTTTCATATCTGTGGTTTCTTGAAATATAATTCATGATGATGTAGTTTGAAACTGTTGAATATGAGAACCAAAATGAATGTGCAAAGATACAGTGCTAAAGAAAATTAGCACAGCATTAATTTAGTTACCTTGTAATTGCCAAAAGTAACAAGAAAACTTACTGATTATTAAATTACGCATACTCATGCTTATTTGAAGTATGCATATTTTTGGAGAGGTTAACATTTGCCTACACATTATTTTTTTAAGATTTATTTTTGTTTATTTATACATACAAGATCTGGGGTGTAGGCCAGAGGTACGGGGGTGGGGGAAGAGGATTCACCAGAGACAGAGTGGGGAGCAGAACAGGTAGATCTACTGAAATACACTGCTGAGCAGAGCAGTGGGTGAGACAGGAGAGGTCTACTGCACCATTTGGGTTAGCTCCCTGGTTGGGGATTGAACTCATGTTATGGTGGCTGCCGATAACTTGATAGTGCTGAGACTTAACCCATTGTGCCATCAGGGAGACTCTGCCTACACATTTTCTTTTGGAAAAATCCAATTGAAATTTATTTTAAGACTAATAAGTCCAGGAAAAAAGAGTTGGAAGCTTGAATAGTATTTTTTGCTAACCTCTGTGGACCATACTTTTCTTTTTAGTACAGTGACTCTGGTGTGACAAGTTGTTGTTCTTTCAAAACTCTATGACATAATTTTACCTTTTATAAACAAATTGTTAATTGTTTATACCTGTTGCACATATCTCAGAAAGTACTAATGACATATCACAACTAAAGAGAGATTCATTATGTAAATTGAGCTCCCCTTCTAATTTCTTTCTTCTCCTTTTGGATGAGAATCCATATCAAAACTGTACTCTACACTCCTGTAAGCCCTGTCATTCTCTTTTATATAAATCTTAAAAAGAATAGTCTTCAGTTTTCTTCTTTCACCCTTACATATTTTTCTCTTTTGTGAGTCATTTTGACTTTTACACCTTCTGTGAAATTTCTAAGACAGTGATGTCAAGATTGCCACCATTGATTAAAGGGCAACTATTGATTAGGAATCAGTTTGATTTTTGTTGTGCAATATATAAAGGTAATCTTATACTATTTCCCACATAATATAATGCTGACAGGATTTTTACTATAAACTAATTGTTCTGAGAAATAGAACTATAGGTAAATGTGAGTAGAGCAAGCAATGCATTTACAATAGAGAGAAGAGATAGCAATGCACTACATTTCCCATCAAAGTTGTGTTTATGTATTGATGATTCTGATACCTCAAATAATTACTGGACTAAGGATAACTGAACTTACCTCAGAATCAGATTTATCTTATTTTTCTTACAAAATAAATTATCTCAAAGAAAATACATCTAATATCAAAATGTACACATTTTATATATTTTTTATTTTTTAAATGTATTGTTTACATTATTCATTTTTAAACATTTGATTACCCACCCACCCAGGTATAGTCCCCATAGAATTTCCATCACCAATGCACCTATGCACCATCATCAGTACCCTGTGCTCCTCTCTTCTCTCCCTCTGATCCCTCTCCCTCCCCCACAGGATGTCTCTGGTTTATTGTCAGCTTTTGTTGTGTTGTGTTGTTTTTTGTATTACTATTTTTTATACTGATGTCTTATTTGGCTCTCCTATATTCCTGCTATAAGTGAAACTATCCGATATTTTTCTTTTTCCTTCTCACTAATTTCACTGAGCATAATTCATTCTTGCTTCATCCACGTTGCGTGAATGGCATGTTTATCTTTTTGATTGTTAAGTAATATTCCATTGTGTATATATACCACATCTTTTTGATCCAGTCATCTATTTTTGGGCATTTGGGTTGTTTCCAGGTTTTACCTATTATAAATAGTGCTGGAATAAACATAGTGGTGCAGGTGGTCTTTTGAATCAATGTTTTTGTGTCCTTTGGGTAGAACCCTAGGAGACATTTAAAATTAGAGATTTAAAATTAGAATTTAGACACGTCTAAATTCATTTAAAAAGTCATTCAAGTAGTAAGATGAAGTCAATCAATAAATAAGATTTTCCTCAGGTAATTGAGGGGATATTTAATTAAGAGTACCTGACTGAGGATCCCTTCACTCACAAGATAATTGAAGGAAGATTGTGTTGTCTTAGGTTGTTCTATTTTTTTTCTTTCTTTTTTTTTTTTTTTTTGTGGGACCCTCACCCATGGCCGGGGATCGAACTGTCTCTGCAAAGGCTGTGGGCAGCCTCGCAACCCAGCGCTCAACTGCTGCGCCACCAGCGTAGGCCCTGTCTTAGGTTGTTCTTAAACTTGACTTTTGTGGTTGGGCATACTGCATCTAAACTACTTTTAGCAGAATTTAATCATAATTACACAGAAAATAAAATTGCAAGGAAATTTGCTAAATGATTGAATTTTTTGTTATGAATTTTTTTTCAAACCTGGTAGGTTTTTTTCCCTCCCCATTTCTTTTCAAGTTGTGATTACATTGATTTATAACTTTGTGTTTTAGAGACTTTTTTTTTTAAAGATTTATTTATTTATTTATACAAGCACTGGGTACAGTCAGAAACGCGGGAGGGTGAGAGAATTCACCAGAGCCCAGCGGGGAACAGAACAGGCAGACAGACGAAATACACTGCTGAGAGGAGCAGCGGGTGGCAAGAGAGGTCTGCACGTCATGTGGGAGGGACCGTTGCCTGGTGGCTGGGGATGGAACTGGCGCTGTAGAGGCTGTGGGCAGCTTCGCAGCCCAGCGCTCAACCACTGCATCACCAGGGAGGACCTGTTTTAGAGATTTTTACAGCACCCAAAACATGTCTTAATATTGAAATATTTGGAAGGAATAGTTATAAAGTTGTAATTTCATATTCCTATAAAGTATATAATAGACAAAATGTAAATACATAAATATACCTAAGTCAAACTTAAAACATGAACATTAGTCTGGGGAAAATACTTGGAATTCACATAACAGAAAATAGCTACATCAGTTTTTGAGAGTCTACTTTGACATTTCTCAGAAGAATCTTCTATTTAGCATACATAAAACTAACTCTTGATTTTCAAAAAAATCCTTTCCATCTATTAGATTTCAAGTCCCAACTAATGGTACTTTCATACATACCATGAGGTAACTTCTGAATTGCAAATATATGAAACGAACTTCTAAAGCAATTAAGGGGAAAAGGTGCTGAACTTCAGTAACCCTAGAAATTAGTGAATGAGAAACTTGACTTAATTGACTAACTCCAGTACACAAGGTGCTTTCAGAATTGTTGTCCTCTACTCCTGGAGAAACAGCGGTAGCAACTAGAATAGGGTACTACATCATTGATAAAGTTGTTACTCCAGGAGTTACAGGATCAGAATTCTGAAAACCCTCTGTATATGTGCATACTGGAATTCATCAATTCAAGTTTCTCACTGTAGAATGGGAGTTTACAGATAAGCCAGGTAAATAGCTAGAACTATACACCTGGTACAGGTTTAGAGTTGAACATATATGAACTCGTATGTAGTTTAATATAAATACAGATGGTTATGTATAAAAATATTGTGCAAATATGTGTTGGTAATGTATGTAACCATGTTCTACTAAGAAGGGCTTTCAGTGATGACAGTCCAGTAGCAATGAGCATATCTAGCTCTTGGTTTCTAATACCATTTTCCAATTCTTCCAATGATTAGATTGTGATTAGGGGATTTTGAAGGAATGTGCAGAGGTAAAGTGTCATTCACAACACATTCTTTTTAAAGGTACATGCTGTGAATATGTACTTTTTTGGGAAAGTGGCTGATTCATAGCTACAGAAGAGATTGCAGAGAATAGATAATATTGGCATACCTGAGAGTGCAAGAAAGTAGGTAAGTCTCATGAAAAAATCAAAACAAAACAAAAACCATTAATGACAAGATTGTTATCAAAGGGACAAAATACCCCATTTAAGTATTGCTACTGGGCAAAGCTGTAACAGAATAACATGGTATTTTACTAAAATTCAAATTTTAAAATAAATATGCATAAGTATATACTGATAAAAACAAATGTTTTATTAAATGGAAAGTATAGCGCAATCACCCATATAGAAGAATTCTGATTATGTTAACAATATACTAAAGGAAGTGGTAGTGAATGACTCTCTATTTTTAAAGAGTGGCTTACATGTAGTGACTTCCTCCCAAAGAGTAAAGCCTGGAAGTGAGGGGGGGCGGGCGGAAAGAGTTACATTACAGTGGATAAACCTAATAGTTACTATCTTAGCCAGGGGATTAAAGTTAACAGCAACAGTATAGGTCATATTGATGGGATATGACCTAATTTACCTCTGTTGTCTCCCTCCCAAATCTACAACCACAGTGTAATCCATCAGTCAAATCCCCACCAAGGAACACTCTATAAAATATCTTCTAATTTTTCAAGGTTATCCAAAAATCACAGAAATCCAGAAAATGGCATAAGGCACTAAGGAGACATGCCAACTAAATGAAGTGATTAAATGTAATACAGTATCTTGGATGGGATCCTAGAATATAAAAAAAGGATATTAGGTTAAAAAGTAAGGAAATGTGCTTAAAATGGCACTGTAGTTAATACAGTATACCACTATTGATTCATTATTGTGACAAGTGAATCATATTCCATATTAATGGATTTAATATTTAAAAAATGGGGAAACTGGATTTGGGATATATGAGACCTTTCTTTGCAATTTTTCTGTAAATCTAAAATTGCCCTAAAATTGTCTATTTAAAAACACATTTTGTGACACAAGTCAGAAAGAAAAGTATATTTTTGAGCATTTGGGTTGTTTCCAGGTTTTACCTTTTATAAATAGTGCTGCAATAAACATAGGGGTACAGGTATTCTTTTGAATGTTTTTGTGTCCTTCGGATAGATCCGTAGGAGTGGAATAGCTGGGTCATATGGTAACTCCATTTTAGTAAGCTGAGGAAACTCCATACAGCTTTCCATAGTGGTTGACTGAATCAAGAAAATGTGGTATATATATGCAACAGAATAGCATTCAGCAATCAAAAAAGATAAACTCATGCCATTTGCAGCAACATGGATGGAGCTAGAAGGAATTATGCTCAGTGAAATAAGCCAGAAGGAAAAAGAAAAATAGCGGATGATTTCATGTATAGGAGGAATATAGGGGAACCAAATAAGATATCAGGGGAAAAAATAATAACAATACAAAACACAACGCAACAAAACAAAAACAGACAATAATAAACCAGAGACATCCTGCAGGGGAGGAGGAGGCAGAGAGAGGGATCAGACCGAGGGAGGAAGGAGCATAGGAGACTGAGGTGATGGTGCACGGGTGCATTGGTGAAGGAAATTTTATAAGGACTACACCTGGGGGGGAAGCAAACATTGTTTAAAAATGAACAGTGATGTAAGATATATATATATATATATAAATAAAAAATAAGCATTAGCTGAATAGAAAGGGAAAGAAAAATATACATGTCATATAGACCCTTTTGTGTTAAAGTCAAGGAAAAATTATTCTGAGCTCTTGTGATAGAGATGATTTAATGTTTGTCTAGGGACAGAGATAAATATTGGGGATTGACAATAATTGATATGAATGAATTTTTTTGAGATGATAAAAACAATCTATATAACATAGACATATCAGTTTGTGTGTGTATGTTTGTGTTTTTCAAACTCATCAAATTCTGTACTTAAAATGGTGCATTTTATGTATGGAAATTGTATCTCAATAAGACAAAGTTACTTTTCAAAAAGGAAGAATTCCTTTCTAGGTATGTTTACTAAAGGTATACTTAAATTCCTGAGGAAGGAATCTATCATCTAAAATTGAAAAGATATTTATTTATTCACCCACATATATTAGATTGTGGTAGAAAATAGCTGATGACTGATCTGCTTCATTTTCCTCCAGGAAAAAAAATGGTTTTATATAATCAGAAATTTCTTTTGTGATTTTGCTTTGACCTTTTTATTATATAGCTACTTCCTTTGTAGAATAGGATCCTTCTGGTGGCCTGCAAATAAGTCATATAATTTATTATACTGTACAACATTGAGATAACAGAACTAGTAGTTTATGTGGATAGAACATACATTTCAAATAATACAGATTCATACATGCCATTTAATCGTGGGTCTGTAAGTCTCTCCAATTTAATAAGATGTCAAGAGAGCTATTAATAAGTAAGAGTTGAGTACCACAGTGAAGTGTGGGAGCTGACATCTTAAACTAACAGGAAAAGAACAGCCTTTTAATTGGATTGGATGCTGTTTGCCAGAATCACTAGGAAGAAAAAAAAATCATTATGCATTGACAGCAAAATACTCTTGTCCATACCAATGATAAGAAATGAAATGGAACATTTTCATTGCCTTGCCTTATTAACTATTAAAAATCCCAAGCAGTCATTCAAGTTACATGTATTTGTTGGTGCCCGTGAGGTATAGAGTAATACACTACACATGTGCACACACTTTACTATTGCAAATATCTCTAATGCTTATAAGGAATGAATTTGATGACATGCTCAAGCAAAAAAAAAGCTTGTGCTTTCCACTTCCCTACATAGCCTACAAGTGATCTAGTTTTCTGTGTAGACACAGGATTTTAAAGGGAAAGGCACTATTTGCATTGAATGAAGGTCATATGTAGTTCTACTTATATGATAAGATTTTTTTTTTTAATCAGAGTTTTCCTTCCCTCAATTGCTTCCTTAACCAGAAAGCTATTTATATAAATCAGGTCCTAGAATAAACAATGACCCTCATTTACTTTATTGCTACATAATAATATAAGCAAAATGCCTTTTATATATCCCTTTTAAATATCCCCATTACTCCCTCAAAAATAAATTCATATTTAATTACATGTGTAACCAAAATGTGAAAATACTTAATTTTGGAAATTAGTACATTCTGTCTTCTGAGGTATGGTACTATAATAAAAGTAATGCTCAGAATTTCATTGTCATGAAAATGTTTTTATTATAATTGAGGAAGCATTGATCTCCTTGGTGTCCCTTCTGATGCAGTATGTGTTGGTTCCTGAGGTGCAGGAGATGCTTTGGTGTCAGCAGTGTGCTGTTAGTCTTTCAGTTTTGCTCTGTTTCTAGCTAATTGTTAGTTGTTTCTCTTGGAAGTGAAGCAAGGAATGTCCTCTTTCTCCTATCTTTTTACTTTAAATAGAACTTCCACATTTGTTCCATATCTCTCATATAAACCACACACAGATTTAAGTTATCTTCTGTGTAAAATTGACAAAAAAAGAGGTAAGTTCTGAATCACAATTGCAAGTCTATCCCATTGAATCAATGGTATCCACCATTATAAGAAAAAAAAAAAAACAAAAACAACAGTATTTCTATAGTGAAAAGAAAGCCCCAAACCAACCTCTGTCCTAGTTTGAATGTTGACTCTGCCCCCTACTGGCTATGTGAACTTTGGCTTGGTATTTAATTACATATAGTAATTATCTTCAAGGTGAGGATTAAACACTACCTATCTCATAAACTTATTGTCAGAATTAAAATTATTATTATCTGTAATGCATAGAATAGCATTTGGCTCATAGAATTAAAAATTAGTAACTACTGGGCCTCCCTGGTGGTGCAGCGGTTGAGCGCTGGGCTGCAAAGCTGTCCACAGCCTCTGCAGCGCCGGTTCGATCCCCGGCCGCTGGCGAGGGTCCCACATGGAGAGTAGACTCTCCTGCCGTGCCTGCTGCTCCCCTCAGCAGTGTGCTTCGTCGGTCTGCCTGTTCTGTTCTCCACTCTGGCTCTGGTGAATTCTCTCACCCTCCCATGCTTCTGACTGTACCCAGTGCTTATATAAATAAATAAATAAATCTTTTTAAAAAAATTAGTAACTACTACTGTTGTATTACCATTATTTGATTCTCACAGAAACTGTACTAGAAAGGTAGGGAGTTATTATGCTATTTCACAGCAGTATGATCCTCCTCCTGAGTAGGAAATGAAAAATATAGGTAATATTACTTATCTTTGAGAATCAAATGATATATCAGCATGTAAAGATCAGAGAAGATATATACAAAGAACTTTAAAGAAATCAAAAGGCTCATGGTCTAGCTGGACTTCTCTATAACCTAATTTAGGTTTCAACATGTATAAAAGGAAATAGGTCAATTATAATGAGATTTTTTTCAGTCCCAGTGACTTTTAAAAAGAGATTCCACAGATCTTGGTAAAGGATATGAATTTTTCTTGTTCTTGTAACATGAATATTCTTATTGTATAAATAAGGGGGGGGAAGAGACCGGTCTCTGGTATATGGCCTATAAATCATTGGTGCTATATATTTATTTATTGGAATTATCATTATAAATAATATTTTTCATATTTTATTCCCAGAAATTTTATATTCTAATTCAAATTCATGCAGTAGGCCTTCATGGAAAAGAAAGCATAAAACAGAAGGTGGGAAGAACAGCTAGTATCTGTGGGAGTTACAGGTCTCACAAACTGGCATTCTGACATTTTACTCAATGGCATATTTGGTTGGTGTGCTTAAACTAAGAACCAGAAAATCATGTTTCTGGGGTGGCAGAACCTAATGCTATATTCCTGAAATTGGCAGAATGACTAAGCGCATGTGAAATTTTATCTAGAACTTCTGTAGCCCACCTTTACAGATTCAGAGTCAGATTTCTGACTTTGGTAAAGGTTTTGGTAAATTAAGGTTAGCTAATATTTTCCTTTAAAAACTTCAGTAAAATAGCAATTGATCAAACTAATTATGGAATAGGAGTCTGATACAATAAAATCTTGATTAAAAAGTGTTAAAAATATGTTCATTATGTTTACTTAGTTATTAAAAATATATATGCATATAATCTAATTTCATTCTTGTGCATACCATATCTAAAGCACAAGGCTGAGTACAGGAATCATGAAACTTACTAAGACACAGGCCATCAGAGGGTATAGATTAATCTAACAATCACAACAAGCTGTAATATTGGTGCCAATCAAAAAGTTATACAGGGAAGGAAGCTACTTGAAAATACTAAATACTAAAATTAGAAATTTCATAAGATCCTAAACCATGCTTAAATATTGTTCATGCTTTAGTAAAAAGATAAGAATGATTTCTAATTAATCCTTCAATTACTTGGTTTTAAATGTGTACTAATTTGAAAAGTATGCTTAAAAGCAGTTTCTCTCTCCATTAAATTAAGTACCCTCTCTAATCTTCTTTAAACTATAAAATTTATTTTAATAAGGCTTTTCTTCATAGATAATATAAGGTAAATGAGGAATCTGAATTAATGGAAAAGTACAGCTTTTCTCATATTAACCACTTTCCGAAAACTGTCCTCAGTATGGATAGCTTCATTTGCCTTTGAACTGAAAGTCCCCATTCCCCCTCAAATTTGCAAGATGAGCATGTAATATTTCAGTCATTTCTGGAACCATTTAGTTTAATTTCTGTGGAAGCTATTTTAATATTGTCTTATTTGATCTGAGAATATCTGAGAAAAACTAGAATGATTAAATATTTAAGGTACCTTGCAATTTTCAAATATGCCCATACACACAGTTAATAACTAAATGTTCTGTGATTTTCAACTGGGTTTCCATTATCACAGATGACAAAAAAAGAATCCATTATTTTTCTCAGAGTTTTAACTTTTGAGTGTCACTGGTTTCCTTACTTATTACGATTTAGCAGAAGTTATTGCAGTGTTCTCAGATGCCCAAGATTCTTGGACTCCTAAAATTTCTGGGATATGAACATTTTAAAAATATTATATGCCAAATTCAGACTTCTGGTTATGATATAGTGGCATGATAAAACTAACCCTACTACCAATAATAATGATAAACTGTGAACAAAATATTAGAAAGGGACTATTTACAGGAACTTAAATCAAGCAGCGCTGAGAGAATATGACCCTCAAAAGGCACATATTTATTGAACCCCCCCTACTTATCAAGGGGCACTTTTAAATCCCTATGGCAAAACAAACACTCAAGCACAAAGTTACAGTGCTATTGGGTGGAGGAGTCAATATTTGAATTTCAGGTCTGTCATGGAGGCTGGAAAATTAAGGAGGTAGTAAACCAGAATGGTGTGTGTGGCAGGGAGGGGCAGCACACAGATGAAAAAGCCTAAAAATTTTTGTTGAAAAAATTTATGTAGGCAGTCCCACACAATAAGATAAAAGGCATAAATGAGGGAGGAAGTTAAAATCTATCTTTCTCACTGTAGAAAAATCCAAAACATTTACAAACATGCTATTACAATAAATAACTTCACAGGGTACAAGTTCAATAAATAAAATTAATTGGTAACAATATTGGAAAATAACATTAAAATGCTATACCACTGAAAGTATCATCAAAGTGTGATATAATTAAGGATATGTTTAACAAAATATATGTTTAAGTATGTCCACTAAATATGTAACATAAGGTATGTAATATAAAATATGTACTTCAAAGATAGGAAGATTCAATATTGTTAATGTCTTCAGTATTGTTAAGCTATATGGGATCAACCATTTGCACACAAAATTTCAAGTATTTTTGCAAAAATTAGAAGGTTGATTCTAAAATATATTAGGGGGGTAAAAGCCCTAGATCAACCAAAACAAATTAAAAACAAACACAAAAAAGACATGGTTAGAGGACCTAGAATATCTAATCTTCTTACTTTATAACAAGGTAAAATGGTGTTGACATATAAGCAGATAATTGGAACATTATAGAGAGCTCACACATATCCATACAATCAGTTGATTATGTATCTATTTTCTAATTTCTTTATTAGTGAGATTAACAAAAACTAAACATATTTAATGTATGTGAATTTTTAGGTTTGGGTATTATACAAAAAATATACATAATTTGTATAATTTTATGAATTTATTTTACACCCATGAAACCATCACAATTTATGCCCTAAACATATCCATTACCTTTAAAAGTTTAAAGATTGCTGAGTAATAGTCTATTGTGTATATGTACCACATCTTGATCCAGTCATCTATTTTGGGGCATTTGGGTAGTTTCCATAGCTTAGCTATTGTAAATAGTGCTGCTATAAACATAGGCATGCAGGTGCCCTTTGGAATTACTGTTTCTGTGTCATTTGGGTAAATACCTAGGAGTAGACTTGCTGGATGATACAGAAGCTCTATGTTTAGTAGGTCAAGAAATCTCCACACAGCTCTCCATAGTGGTTGGACCAGTTTGCACTCCCACCAGCAGTGCAGGAGAGTTCCTTTTTCTCCACATCCTCGCCAACATTTGTTGTTGCTAGTTTTTTTAATATGTGCCATTCTCACATGCAGTTTGCAACAACATGGATGGAGCTAGAAGGGATCATGCTCAGCTAAGTAAGTCAGAAAGAAAAAGAAAAATACCAGATGGTCTCACTCATAGCAGGAATTTAGAAAACCTAAATAAGAGACCAGGAAAAGACTAATCAATACAAAGTAAAAATCAAAATCAACAAGCAACTATAAACCAGAGACACACTGGGGCCGGGGCGGGGGGGGGGGGGAGGGGGGAGGGGCAGGGAAAGGAAGGACTAGAGTCAAAATGGGGGGGGGTGCAATTGTATGGGGAATATCACCGTAATGAAAATGCATACATTGTGCAAAGATAAAAAATGATGTAAGAATTATATAAAATAAAATATTTAGAAATAAATAAATAAAAGTTTAAAGAATTGTTAAGGTAATTTAAGAAGGGATAGTGGTTTTCAATGAACAGTGCTAGGCTGCATTGTACATATGTGGGAAATAATGACCCTTGTTCCTTATACCACATTCACAAATATTAAAACTATAAAACTCATGAAAGAAAATATAGGAAGAAGTCTTCACAGCTGGTAAGACAAATGTCTCAGGATGAAAAAAAATCATAGGTGAAGAAAAGAATTATTAAATATGATTTTGTCCTCAAAATTACAAACAATTGCTACTATTTAAGACTAAGCACAGAAAGACAATGTTTGGGAAAAAATATTTACAGTCCATATATTTGGCAAAATAATTTTTATCCAGGATACATAAAGCACTCTTACAACTCAATAGTCAGGAGACAACTCAAAAGAAAGTTAACAGAATATTAAAGAAAATTTATTTTAAAAAAACTAGAAAATTTAATGAACTTCATATAATTACTAGAGAAATACAAAAATGTCATCATGAGATATCATTATACACTCAATTGAATGGCTGAAGTAAAAATAATGACAAAAAACATTAGCAAAGATGTGGAACAACTGGAATGATTATCTATAATGGATGGGTGTGTAAAATGCAGAACCACTTTGGAAAATAGTTTGATAGTTTCTTGTAATGTTAAAACAGTTTCATACCATCTAGAAATTTCACCCAAAGGTATTTACCTGAGAGATATGTAAACATAAGGTCATTGGAAATAAAAGTATGTGAGTGTTCTTAGCTTTATTCAAAATATCCGAATGCTAGAAACCATTCTAACAGGCAACAGCTGGATACATAAACAATAAAAGGTAAATCCAAACAATAGAATGCAACTTGACAATAAAAAGGGCCACATGCTATATTCAGAAGTTTGGGTTAAGCCTTAAAAACAAAACAAAACAAAAAACCAAAACAGGGTTGCTAAGCAGAATAACGAGACATACACACAAAGCATATCAAATTGTTCCACTTATGTAAAATTCTAGAATAGACAAAACTAATTTATAGTAACAGGATATAGAGCAATGATGAAGCATGATAAAGAGAGATTCTGTTGCATGCAGGTAAATATATGAGGATGTGCTTATCTAGGTTTGTTGCTGCCAAATGTTATATAAGCAAATAAGCTTAAACTATAATTATTTGTGAAATTGCTGAAATCTAGTTTGGCCTAGTATAAGAGTGAGTGTGATGTTCTTAGCAATAGCAAACATACGGGGCTAGCACTTTCTTACAGACTTTGCTTCCAGTAATTCTACCAGTTGCTCACAGGAGAGATTGGAATATTCTGAGAAAGGAATTATTCTGAGAAAGCTTACATTTTGAAAATGAAAAGTCTTTCATAATGTTAAATAATTTGTCATGAACCAGCTATTCTACTCCTACCTATTTATCCATGAGAAATAAACATTTATCCATAAATACCTTTGAATAGTATTTTATGTATATATTTATATAAACAAAAAATGTAATAGCACAAATTAGAATATCCAAATGTCTATCAAGAGCTGAATAGACAAGCATTGCTGCATACAACTGAATGCTATTTAGTGTTAAAAAGAATGAATTACTAATATGCAATGTGGAAAAATATTAAAAATAACTTGTAGCTGTAGAGAAGTGAGACATTAGAAAGTTCTAATGGATGATTCCATTTTATGAACTTGTACAATAGGCCAAACTGGTGATAGAATAATATATACATCAGATGGAGGGGCAAGTGTTCTGTATCTTCAAGTAATAGTTACACAAGTAGGTGTGTGTATGTGTAATAGATACTTCAAAATTAGAAAGGTCATTATCAATGGGGACATAAGCAAGGTTGAATATAAAAAAGAGGAATTTGTATTTGAGAAGATGATAGGCAAAGCTAAGATTCCTAATGAATAGTTTTACTAAACTTAAAAGGACCACTGATGAGCAGGACTAACTATGAATTGGGGATCAATCCAGCATGTGGGTAAATAAGGTTAATAGCTTATAGGGAAAATAGACCTCACAACATATTTTGCTCCCCTGTTCATTCTTAAGGACATTGGATTTCTAAATTTAAAGAGTACTTTTAAGAAGATTGCAATGAAGGGGATTTAGAAGGACTGTCTGAGTCTCTGGTGAATTGCCTCCCAGGATAGGGAGCATCTCCCCCTGATGTTGGCATGTTACTGTCAGAAAATTAGGAGGGATTGTGGGAAGAGAAGAGCGAGTGGAAATGTGAACTGAGAAAATGAAGTTTTCCAATTTTTCTTAAAACATTGATTTCTGGGGGCTCCTCGGTGGCGCAGCGGTTGAGCGCTGGATTACGAAGCCGCCTGCAGCCTCGGCAGAGCGGGTTTGATCCCCGGCTGCTCCCTGGCCACCGGAGGAGGGTCCCACATGGCGCGCAGACCTCTCCTGCCGCCCGCTGCTCCCCTCAGCAGTGTGCTTCTTGCTCAGTCTGCCTGTTCTGTTCCCTGCTCTGGCTCTGGTGAATTCTCTCACCCTCCCGCGCTTCTGACTGTACCCAGTGCTTGTATAAATGTATAAATAAATCTTAAAAAAAACCCAACAACATTGATTTCTGAACGTTGTGAATAGTGTTTTTATTTTAAACTAACGAAAAAGTCTAAAATGAGTTATTAAATTCTTCAGATGGATTGCACAGAGGCATTCAGTTTCTATTCTTAGCAACTCTCAGTGTTAATGAAACACAAATTTACAACTGTCTATGATACATTTGATAACAACTGAGAAAACTTAGAACTAGGTGTTTATAAATTCCCCTTCTATTTTTTTTCCCCTAGTTTCCTAAGTTGTGCGCAGATGTGTAGACAGATATGTGAAGTGGTAAAATACTGTGAACATCTAAGTATTATCAGAATTCTGGCAATAAAAAGATGATTCACTCAAATTGTATAATTTGAGATGAATTTAGTGAGGGAACGATTTTAAAATGTTAATGTTAAATGTTCAAAATGTTAATGAGGTGTAAGGGGAGTGGTGTAGAAATGGAACAATTAGCACCTAGTAGAAGGGATGTTACTAGAAAAGAGTCTCTGGTGGCAAGGCCCACCTTCATGGCAGCTAGGAACTGTGACAGCGCCAGACAAACCTTAAGAGAAGGAAGAGGTCACTATCCTTTTCCCACTCTCTCCATTGCACAGCTGGTGCTCTCGTGTGGCTCAGCCAAACTGAGTGTCAATGGAAGGAGAATCCTTGATGTGGCCCATGCATACCAGTGTACCAGCATGCAAAAGGAGGTAGAGGAGGATTGTAAATTAATCTGGAAAGGCAAATAGAAATATTTACACTTGATATAAATTATAATGTAACTTGTATATAATCATTTAAACAACGTAGATTATTTAAAATATAGGCAAGTAGCTGAACAGGATGAATGCACTAGAGAGTTAGGAGGGAGTGTTAATAGTGACTATATGATAGATGGATGGAATAAAACATCTCAATACTCTATTTCCATATCCATACTCAGAGTATTACTAGTCATACTGCTATACATTTAAATATGAGTATGAGTACGAAATGAAACAGATAAAAAAGTCAATTTCTCCAAAGAAGACATCTGGATGACCGCAGGCACATGAAAAAAATGCTCATCATCACTTATCAGGGAAATGCAAATCAAAACCACAATGAGATATCACACCCATGAGAATGGCCCACCACAAAAAGACCAGAAACAAAAAGTTTTGGTGAGGATATAGAGAAAATGGAACCCCCTTACACTGTGGTGGGATTGCAGACTGTTTTAGTTTCTTTGCAAAATAATATGAAGGTTTCTAGACATTAAAAAAGAAAAATACGGGGCCTCCCCCGTGGTACAGCGGTTGAGCGCTGGGTTGGGAAGCTGCCCGCAGCCTCTGCAGTGCCAGTTCGATCCCCGGCTGCTCCCTGGCCACTGGAGGAGGGTCCCACAGGGCGCACAGACCTCTCCTGCTGTCTGCTGCTCCCCTCAGCAGTGTACTTCGGTCCTTCTGCCTGTTCTGCTCCCCGCTCTGGCTCTGGTGAATTCTCTCACCCTCCCGTGCTTCTGACTGTACCCAATGTTTGTATAAATAAAATAAATCTTCAAAAATAAATTAATTAAAAAAAAAGAAAAAATACTGGATGGTCTCACTCATAGGAATTTAGAAGACCTAAATAAGGGACTTGGAAAAAGACTATTTATGATAAAGTAAATATCAAAATCAACAAGTAACTATAAACCAGAGACACACTACAGGGAGGGGGGGAAGGGATTAGGTCAAAATAAGGGTGCGGGGAATTGTATGGGGACTATAACCAAGATGAAAATGCATACATAGTGCAAAAATGAAAAATGATGTTAAAAAAATTTAAAAAGACTTAGGTTAAAGCCAGAAAATACTTCTTCCAGAATTTTACTAAAACATGATTAAAAAAAAAAAAATCAGTCTAACATATGACCCAGCAATTCCACTTCTAAGTGGGAGAATGCAAAACTACCAGAAGAATGCAAAAACTCTTAATTTAAAGGGACATATGCATTTCTATGTTCATTATAACCCATTTATAGTAACTATAATAGGTTATAGAAGCAACCTAAGTGCCCAAAGAGAAATGAGAGGATTAGGAAGATATGTTATATATGCACAATAGAATACTACTCTATGCTTAAAAAAATATTAACTCTTGCCATTTGTAACAACACAGATGGAACTGGAAGGGGTTATGCTAAGTGAAATAAGTCAGGAGAAAGACAAAAAACAGATGATTTCATTTATGTGGAATATAGAGAATAAAAACATTTATTTTGTTTTTATGTTCACCATGTGGTAAGCATGGAGGACGGGAAGAAAATTGTTAATAAAGGGGTTCCTTTCTTTCCCTTTAAATATTTTTTTTACAGATTATCCATGTATTTTTTTTTTTACTGTATTAGGCTGTGTGTTAATTATACAGATATAAAAATATTAATGAAAAATCCTTTATTGCATCTGTGACTAGTTTATTTCCCTAACTATGTAAGACACTTTTTCTGTCTTTATTTCTCTACTGCCAAACTTTATTTCTCCCCATAGGGAAAGAGATACTCAACATATTGATAATGAATAGTTACTAGAAAACATTTACTGCAAAACTCATAGCTTTTACTGTAATTCATGCATGATCATTCAAGGGGCGATGATTCATCCAGTACAAAACAATACTACTCTAAGACAGTATGTGGAGTATTCCAGAAAAATATATGATACTTAATATTCGTACCAGGTTTGACTTACATTTCAAGCCATAAGTTGTTCACGGGTTTGGATTTGCATGGTTTGGTTCAGAGATGTCTTTCAGATTAATGTAATTTTCCTTCAGTGCTTGGATGGTGCTAAGATTTTAAACTCTAAAGATACCTCATATCACCACCCGTCTTGTGATCTGTAAGGAAATGTTTTCTCTTTTGTAGAGGACACCTCCACCTCCGCCATGAAACAGTTTTCTGAAACTTTGTTTCAATAAGGTTGAATCCCACAGATTTGATTCAATACCCAAGATTTTCTTCTTGCTACATTATCTATTAGATGCTGGGAAAAAACATTGGCTCAATATTGAACTACAGCATGAAATAAATTATCTTCAGTATATGTGCTTGTGTCCCAGAAAGACAGGTAGAGGCTTGAAAAAGGAAACAAAATAGGTTTTAGACAGTAATAATATATTGTGAATTTTCTGTTCTGCAAATTGACTATCTGCAGAGCAATTTGATATGTACACTTGATGCTCCATTGACATCAAACCTTGAACATATATTGAGATTTAAAATTAATTTTAGAAAAAGTAAAATGCATCAAACTAGAAATTCTAACCTCTAATAGAGCAAGCCTGGGAAACAGAATCAGCTGTGGTGGTAAGTAGGTGATACAGGAAGGAGGTTAGATAGCCAGGAAGGGAGCTAACCTGGGACTGAGTTGGGTGGACTATTGAGCAACCCTCCAAAGAGGCCCTTTTTCTTCTTGTCTCTAAGATTCAGATTTGTTCATCTGAAGTACTTTCTTCATAGTGTACCTACCAGCAAGTGAAAATGTATAAATTATTAGAAAAGGTAGCATTTCTACATCAGGAAAATAACCGATACTGTAAACGAAAACTTTCCAGATTGTTTGCATAGTTTTTTGCTGTGTGTTTTTTAAGGTGGTGGTTTGTGATAATTATCCACCAGAGAACCTTACAACATACATGATCATTCAAGGGGTGATGGTTTAGAATTTAGAATCCTCAGCATGGGGCCTCCCCGGTGGCGCAGCGGTTGAGCGCTGGGTTGCGAAGCTGCCCGCGGCCTCTGTTGCGCCGGTTCGATCCCCGGCTGCTCCCCGGCCACTGGAGGAGGGTCCCACATGGCGCGCAGACCTCTCCTGCCACCCGCTGCTCCCCTCAGCAGTGTACTTCGGTCCTTCTGCCTGCTCTGCTCCCCGCTCTGGCTCTGGTGAATTCTCTCACCCTCCCGCGCTTCTGACTGTACCCAGTGCATGTATAAACAAAACAAACAAACAAACCAACAAACAAATAAATAAAGCATGCCTCTATAAAAAAAAAAAAAGTTTAAAAAAAAAATAAAAAAAATAGAATCCTCAGCATGGAAAAATTCTTTTGCTGAGTATGGGCCTTCTAGTAAATCCAGTGAGAACTTATTAATAAAATGAATATGCATAATATCTCATTGCTCTGGCAAGTCTTTATCTCTGCATGTTTTTTAGCTTCACAAGTATGAAAAGGAGATTTTCCAAAAAAGTTAATTATGAAGACACCATTATTTCAGTACTTAGAAATTCTTTGATAATTTAAAATATTTCAGTTGCATCAAAAGTTATGCTTTTATAATGATTATAAGTAAAACCAGAATGGGGGAATTACTTCCCTGTACATGCTGAGAAGCTAACATATAACTGGAAAGAAGACATTCTAGATTTGAAATTGTCTACATGTATTGTACCTGATCACAAAGGTTTAGCAGCTTCTTAAATGCTACCACGTTCTTGTATCACATTCTTTGCCCACCAAATTGTTTTTGTAATCATTATCTGGTTTCCTATTTGTTTTTGCACATTCTTGCCCTGGATAGGACAAGTAGACATTTCCCTTTCTGGATTATCTTCATTTTCTGCTGCCACCCTAAATATATAAACTTCTGCAGTTTCTGCTTGAAATATTTCTAGACCCCAGCTAAACATAAATGATATTTACTTTTTACAATTAGCATATTCACTACCTTTACTCATTGATTTTATATCTATGCACCTGAGCTTTTTTTAGAGCATGTCTTGAATTTTTGACTTTATTTGGTTCTCCATATTCTGTATCGTATTTTCCAGTTAAGTCCATGTGTTCCACATGAATCATTACAGTTTATGGTTTTACATAGATTAGTCTTCCTTGTCATGGCTCCTCCATCACAATTTCAATGTTATTACACAGGAAATGCTTAATAAAGATCAATGTGAAGTCAACTAAATTGATTCTATGGGAGTAAAATATGGAGAAAATGTCAAGTTTTATAGGAATAAATTTACATATCCACCAAGATATTTCAAAAATTTGCCAAGTCCAAATCAAATGGGATCAATTAGAGGCTATTTTTGCATGTGTGCTCTTGCAAAGGAAATAGTCACTATAACTTGCATTTGGCAGAGTCTCAGAGGCAGGCAGGCAAGGGAATTGGAAAATTTTATAGTGGAAATAAGAGATAAGGCTCTAGGTATGATCTTAACTGGAAGCTGTTGGCAAGGGAAGTTGGTGGTCTCCTATCTGAAAGGGAAGAATCCTGTGTGATTATTTGAGGATTGTATCTGCCTTTCTCTGGTTGGTTCTGAGCTGAAAGTGGGGAAATGTAGCATTTAGTGAACAAGCATTTACTGTTTGAGGCCAATTGCTACAAAGGTTGTGGTTGGACTTCCTGGCCTGGTTTCTGCAGAGGTCATAGGTCAGAGTCCTATTGTCATATGTGGTCCGACCATATGGATGTTGATATAGTCAGTCCTTCAGTACAATACCAGCTTTCATGTTTATAGTACTTTATAGTGTTCCTAGCATAGATTCTTTTCATGAGTTAGCTCTGGGTCTGAAAGGTATGAACAGACACATTTTAACAAAAACCTTTAGTTCTAGCAAATCATCTTGCCCAATATATAAAGGCTGGTAAGAGAACTGCTCCAATTTGGACTCACATCTTCTAAATTCAGTTTAAAACTTAAAATAATTATGAATATGTATGAAATCAGGAAGGGCTGGTATATGTGAGAAGAATAGAAGCCCAGTGAAATTCCATAAAGTTGCTGAAAGTTAGAAGGATGGGACCTTGAGAATCTAAATAATATTCGGGAAAAAATGGAGCATATTCAGAATATAGGTACAAGATTCTGAGAGTATTTGAAAGTGGCATTGAGGATAGCTAATGATGAATATTTCTTTTTTTTTTTAAAGATTTATTTATACATACAATAACTGGGGTACAGGCCAGAGTTGTGGGGGTTGAGAAGATTCACCAGAGACAGAGTGGGGAACAGCAAAGGCATATTAACTGAAATACACTGCTAAGGGGAGCAGCGGGCAAGTCAGGAGAGGTCTGTTGTGCCATGTGGGTAGCTCCCTGGCTGGGGATCAAACTCGTGCAGCAGTGGCTGTGGCTAGCTTCAAAGATTGCGTCTTAACCCCTTGCGCCACCAGGGAGACCCTGATGAATATTTCTAAAATGGATAAATAGGCAAGGTGAAAGAATGAAGTGTAAGCTTTCCAGATGGAATTTCGGTCTGGATATGCCAACTTTCAGCCTGGATATGCCAACTATGGTGGCTGTTCTGTGCTGTTTGGGTGCTTACAGGTTAAGAAGAGGAGGACATTTAGAAAAGATAGTTCAAAACAATATTTTTTAAAGGTTTATTTATGCATACAAGGAATGGAGTACAGGCCAGAAGTGTGGGGGTGAGAGGATTCACCAGAGACAGTGGGAATGGAACAGGCAGATAGACCAAAATACACTGCTGAGGTGAGCAGGAGAGGTCTGCTGCACCATGTGGGTATCTCCCTGGCCAGGGATCGAACTTGTGCTGCAGCGGCTGCAGATTACTTCATAGGTTGCATCTTAAACCCCTGCGCCACCAGGGAGGTCCCCAAAACAATTTTAAGAAGCTCCCAACTTTATGTAAGAAGTGTGTTAGTGAAATAATTTTAAGGATATGGTAGAAGAATGGGAAAAGGAAAGGAGGGCAGGGGGTACTGTTAATCAAAGTGCTGTTTACCAAAGTGCATTTAGCAGAAATACTAGTGAGAAAATGGTACTTAAAGTAGAAAGAACTCCAAAGAGGTGGCAGTAATTCAGTCACTGGGTGATTCTACAACTAGTAATTGCTACCTTAAGGTTAGAGAGAAAATGAAAGAAAAGGAAAAGCTTGTGGAAAGGAAAATGTATGCTTTTACAGTGTCTGGACAACAAGAATACTGAGCAAGACACTATTTAAAATTGGGCAAAAGCATAATGGCATTGCTTCCTTTCAGCGGTGGTCAGTTGTCCTCTGTGAAACATCTCTGACCTTTCCCTCCCCATCCACCTCCGCAAGATGCGGGTGTGTTGTTCCTGGAATTTCACCATTATTAATAACACAGGCAAATATTACCATTCTTACAATAATGTCTTCATGGAATAAAACTCTTTGGTATCAATACACAGTAATTCTGTTGTGTTGCCTTCACAGACTTCACATTACTTACAGCTTTATGAAACATGAGCACAGTTTCCTTTCCTCATGTGTTTCTGGATAATAAAATAATGGATAATAATCTAGTCTAACAACTGCATTCCACCTTCCATCATGGAACAGCAGGAGTCTTTTATTTCTTTCATTATTGCTGTAACTGCTTTTACATGATCAATTACCCCTTACATTTATTATCATACTTAATTCTTACCTGAATCCTAAAGAAGAGTTATTCTCCCCATTTTGCAGGTGGAGAAGCTGAGGCAATCTCACAGAGGTAAAATTTCCAACTTTCTCAGTGTCTACAGTGGAGTGTAGGGTTATCTTAAGCCTTATGTTCCCTTCTTCATGTCAGGCAGCCCCATGCTATACACTTAATAACATCTAGATACCCATTTTATAGAGAAATATGGTTGTTCAGGATTAGGGTAAAGATATGTTTTAAAACATTGCTTCTTGCTCTACTAAGCCTGGAAGCATTACAGGTAGAATTCTTAGGAAGAAGAAAATTGATTTTATTGTCTTGGCAATTCCTTTCTGCTAACTTAGTAGTGGCGTACCACATCTAATGGATTTCTTTAAGGCAAGTGAGCTTTATTTTACCAATTAACATCCTTAAGTGCATTTATTAGGTGTGACTGCAAAAATTCAGTCAAACCATTATCAATTATGTTTAAGACATCCCTATGTACAAAGGTTTAAACAAATTCTGGAAAAATAGACTTGTGAAAATTTGTAGAACTTTTAACATTAAAAGGACACTACAGGAAAGAATTTGTGTGACTGAAAATTCAAATATTTCAGAATTTCTTTTTCTAAGTCATAATTGCATATCAGAAGTCAAACAATCTGAAAATGAGAATGAGTCTTGCATGCAAATATGAACAGTTTATAATGTTACAAAGAAAATACTGAAGAAAATGCACTAAACAATAGTTATTAAACCAGTTTTGTGGAACTTTTATTTATTTATTTATTTATTTATTTTGTTTATGCATGCACTGGGTACAGTCAGGAGCGCGGGAGGGTGAGAGAATTCACCAGAGCCAGAGTGGGGAGCAGAGCAGGCAGAAGGACCGAAGGACACTGCTGAGGGGAGCAGCGGGCGGCAGAAGAGGTCTGCACGCCATGTGGGACCCTCCTCTGGTGGCCGTGGAGCAGCCGGGGATCGAACCGGCGCCGCAGAGGCCGCGGGCAGCTTCGCAACCCAACGCTCAACCGCTGCGCCACCAGGGAGGCCCTTGTGGAACATTTTTAAAGGGAAAATTTCCAAAGCCACAAGGAGCTTAATTTTGTTAAAGTGCTGCATGTCTATGAGGCAGCAAGGACAATGTTCTTAAGCTTTGTCATCTTTCTTTTAGAACAAATTGAAAAAGGATATTTGAATTAGCTTTTATCTTCTTTATTGATTTGCAGAATCATTAATATAAACTCACATAGAATTTCTGAGGCATCAGATCCTTTTCAATTCTCTATTCAGCAGCTGTGATTGTAAGTATGTTACCTTGCAGAGACAGAACTTTAACATTTATGAAATGCATTTACCAGCTGTAAGCCCTACTAAATTGAAAATAGACTATGAGAATGGACTATGTTGAATTAGGGTCAAATAAGTTAAACAATTGAAAGAAAGCCTATTCCAGGTGGAAGGTGATTAAATCCATGGTTTGGAGAGAGCTATTATTCATTTCATATAACTCTAACACAGGCCAACCTACACACCCCTCCCTGCAATATGCTTATTTTTAAATGAGCAGAACAGTATTACACACACAGGAAAGATTTCATGGATGAGATGACATTTGAGATGAGCCTTGAATGCTGAGTAGGAATCAATACATGGGGACAGTGCTATGTAACGTTGCATTAAATGTTGCATTTAAATTCTGGTGAAAGGTGGGGTAGAGCAGTGAATAAGTTTTGCCGAAAATATACCACAGAATAAGGATCCATTTGACAGCATGGTTGTGTTATGCCAGCGAACAGAGGGAGTAGAAAAACTTGCTGTCTCAGTAAAGAAACTGACCATTAGTTCTAATGGTGAGAAATAAAGCTTAGAAAGTGAGGGAGAGAACTGAAATGAATTGAGAAAGTCTGATGCAAGAATGTTGTCAAAAGCCCCATAATGGCAGGGAACACTACTGGTGGCATTCTCTTTCACTCAGTGCCTAGTTTAGTGATTGGAATTTAGTAAAAGTGATTATTTATTGAAGGGATAAGTGAGTGAATGCATGGATGAAAGCTAGAATTTATAGGACATTATGTCTAAACAGGATGTAAATAATTGAAAGTGTGAATACAAGAGGATTCAGGGTTGCTCTGACATCAACAGAAACACTAATTTAGGAGACTGAGCCAGTATTAGTGGGAAGGAATGTGTTAATTTTGGACAGACTGAGGTAGAAACCCACAGGATATCTAGGGAGAGGTGTGTAACAAACAGTTAAAGATAGGCGTTTGTCTGAGACAAGAGTATGTTTGTAGAAGTGAATGAGTGGGCCATCTTGCAAAAAGTGCTGAATATTTATTAGATAACAGATTTTTTCTTATGTTGATTAATTATAAGATATATTTCTCACTCTAATTTTTCTCCTAATTCCATTCTCATTCTGTTTCATTTTTCAATTGCTGCATAGCAAACTACCCCAATTATAGTAGCTTAAAACATCGACTTCTTATTGTCATCTCTCACAATTGACTGAGTTGGTCTGTGTGGTTGGTGTTTAGAGTTCTCATTCAGTTGTGGTCACCAGATTATGAAGCTAGAGTTACAGAAAGGGTGTTGAGATGACTGTAATAGCAATAGACTGTTTGGGCATTTGTCCATGAAGCCTCATGAAGCTTGGATTTCCTCATAGCATAGTGGCCTCAGTGTAGTCAGAGTTGGAGTGTCATTCAAAGAGAACAGGAAGACAAGAGTCATTTTCACCATATTCTGTGGGTAAAATGTGGCCCAGATTCAAAAGGAGGGTTCATTGGTCTTTGGAATCCAACTACTGTATTTCTCTTTCACTTCTTTTTTTTTGTGCTTGTGTCTGTTTTGTTTTTTAATTATGAAAAGTTTAAGGATTATAAATCAAACATCTATTCATGTAACCATGAGCAGATCAAGAAATAATTTAGCTAACAGTAGAAATGCTCTCCTCCACCATCCCATTTTCTATCTGCCCCTCTTAATTATGGTGACCTTACTAGCACTGGACCACCGTCTTGACTTTTGTGATAATCATGTGTTAGATTATCTTTATACAGTCAACATCTATGAATCTATCTCAAGGCAATAGAATTTAGTTTTGCTTATTTTTGAAAATTATAAGTGGAATTATACTCGGTACATTCTTTTGAAACTTGCTGAACAATGTAACCACAAATGTTATTGCACATATGTCATTTGTTCATTAACATTGTTGTATAATGTCATTGTATGAATACATTATTTTATTGGACCGGTCATGGATTATTTCTGTTTTAGGGAACTACACATAATGCTGCCGTAAGCACTCCTGGACATAAGTTCTTGAGCATTTTTGCAACAGTTTGTCTTTATATTTGGAATTAGAAGTGGAATGATGGGATATCAGGAACGAAAATTTTCAACTTACTTAGCTAAGTCAAATTACTCTTTAAAGTTTTTATACACTTAAAACTGCCCCCTACAGTGTATGTGGTTTCTCATTGCACCCTCTTCAACTCTTGCTATCTTCCAACTCTTGATATTAAATACTGTATTTAATTTTACTCTTCTGGTAGATGAGTAATATTTTTTCAAAATCATGTTAATTTGAATTTGCTGATCATTACTGATGTACAGTAATTTTTCTTGGGATTTTTGGACATTGGAATTTCATCTTTTTGAAGGACTTCTTCAGGTCTTTTTTTAAAATGAATTTTCTTTTATTTGTGATAGTTTTCCTACTTTGTCATTTATTTCTTCATTCTCTTACAGTGTTGCTTAATGAAGACTAGTTCATTTAAATGTATTCAAATTTTGCTAACATGTCTTAATATGTTGTCCCTGTGAAATAGCTCAGTCAAAATGGGAATGCTAATAATTTTTTTAAATGAAATATATTAACATATTATGCCAGATTTTAAAAACATCAAAATAAAGCATCATAATGAATGGTGAGTTTGCAAGAAAGAAAGATAGGCCAAAGAAAAAGGTGAGCAGATACATATGCTAAAAGGAAAACAGGAGTTGGAGAAGGAATAGCTAACTGGTTAGAATAATCATGGTTGTTTATTACTGCAAAGAAAGGAAAGGAAGCTTTCTAAGAGTAAGGGAGGTTGTGAAAAGTACTAGTGCTGCTGAGAGCCTAAGAACCACCTTTCCTCATCCCTGTTTTACAGATGGTGCTTCATTAAACTCAATCTCTTCAGTAAACTCAATCTGTCTCTTCATTTAGGGATTATATAGTCCTACAACTAACTACTCAGTTTTTCAGATAACTGAAACTTGATACATGACTTACAGTCCCTTCAAATAATGCTATTAGGGGATAGATGAATAAATAGCATTCACTGCACTGGGTTTCTGCACTGTAGTTGGAAAGATGTCTCATGTGACTAAAGACAAATTATTTGTTTTTCACTGCAACTGAAAAGGTAATTTTAATAGGGCTTTCTTTAATTAATACAGACAATAACATATATGAAACTACGAGAATATATTCATAACTTTATTCCTAATAAAATGTTCCATAGTCAAGTTTTTTTTTTTGAAACTTTTAATGGAGTTAACTTGTGAGATTTTATTTAAAGATACTTTAAGTGTTTTTCAAGTGTTACCTTAACACTATAATTTCTATGTGAAAAGTGTAAATGTCCATTATTGTACAGGAGAGTATTATAGTTCTTTATTGCTTTCAAACTTCTGTGCCTTCCCTCAAATACAAGGCTGTCAAGAACCTTTCTGACTTAATTGAAATTGTAATGGCACCTCCTACTACCTGTTAGTTTTTGTTCCTTATCTGCTGTGTGTTCTGAAAACATAGAAGAAAAGTTTCTGTGTAATTTTAAGGTAAAAAAGGATCTAGAAGTTTCTGAAAAAATTTGATCCTAATGGGTAAAAATAAAAGCTAGTATTTTCAAGTTCTAATTTTGGGCAGTGTTGAAAGATACACATGTCTCATATTATTTTGACTTTTATCTCAGTCTGTAAGAAAGATAACTGTTATTATTCCTGTTTTAAAGATGAGTTCAATGAGGCTTGGTTAGGTCATTCTCAGATACCTCAGACTCTGGGGTGACATATTTTTATCTTTCCAAATTCTCCTAAAAGACTGATAAAGCAATTATATAGACAAGCAAAAAAAAAAGTCCATAGACAATGTCTGTTAAAAAAGGAGCAAGAAATTTTTGTGATCCCAGGTGAGTGGATGGGACCAAATACACCAATTGGATCCATAGGCCATTAGTTCCTGTGTCTGACCTGTTAAATCTGATGGAGATTTGCTACAGCATTTCCTTAGTAGATGGGGACAAAAATCAATTTCTACAAGCTAGGCAGACATTAGTTTCATTTACTTTTAAAAGTTGCACTCCTTTTGATGCTTGATGCTTTTGTTGAAAGGAAAAGTATTCCTGCAACTCTGGACATTGACATAACTAGTTTTGAAATTTACTAATCGATCTGTAAAAGCCCATTTTCTTTCATACTTACATAATTGATTAACATACATACTTGATTTCTTCCATACAATTAAACTTATATGGGTAAGTCTATAGATTATAAATTTCTTTATCAAATATTTTTTCCAGATATTTACAAATGATATATAGTAAAATCCATCTTCTGGTATACCAGGTAGAAATTTGGGCAAAATATAAATGTAAAGTCACATAATATTTTTTTTTTCTTTTGAAATCTAATGGGCTGGATTTGGAAAAATCCCCCAAAACCCTGACCCAGCTTTATTAGTATTTTCTTATTATGGGATTATTTGAGAATTAGAGTCTAATGACTGCAGTTCTTAACCTCAGTGGGTCACCTGCCTGGCTGAACTCCTTCTTTAATTCACTCTTCACTTTCTACCTGCAGTAAAACATCATCTGTTAGTGATATGAATAGAAAAGGGATTTAGGACCTCACCCACTCCCCTCCAACCAGTAGAGGTAACTCATAGTTACTAAAATAACCTGCAACCTCAAGACCTGTAGGGCATCAGAACATACTTGTGTATCAGGTTATGGTAAATACACTTTTTTTTAAAGATTTATTCATATAAAAACTGGGGTACAGGCCAGAGGTGCAGGGGATGAGAGGATTCACCAGAGACAGAGTGGGGAGCAGAACAGGCAGATTGACCAAAATACACTGCAGAGGGGAGCAGCGGAAGAGACAGGAGAGGTTTTCTGTGCCATGTGGGTCACCTCCCTAGCCCAGAATCGAACCCATGCTGCAGTAGCTGCAGATTGCTTCATAGTGCTGACACTTAACCCCTTGAACCACCAGGGAAACTCCCTGAACATACAATTTAAAACTGCTTCAAAAAGTTACATTATTGAATAGGCGGATGCTAGTTTTAAAGGGCAATCCCTGCTGTTTCACATGGATATTGTGAATAGTAATCTAGGGAAAGTGGAGGAGGAGACTATTTCTTTCCTTCTAACATTCTTCTAGTGCTCCCTGGTATTTTTTTTTCCTCCCTCCTGATGACATTTTATAAGAACTGGAACAATATAGATTTATACTATGATCCCAGTAGGTAATATCAGTTGTAGAATTTTCTTTTTTGCTGTGAATATCAGGAAACAGTAATCATTTTAATATGTTTACACTAAGCCATGAACTAAACAAAGGAGTCTGCACATTTCCATGCTTTCAAACTATACAAATAAGTGTCATTCTAAAAGGGTTTTGTTTTTTTTTAAACTCATTTACATGAGGATTGAATGAAAGCTTTGGGAAATGCAGGCTGTTATTCCAACAAAAATGTTATTTCTAAAAAATAGGAAAATACATTAGTAAATCCATGATGTGTGCTCTGAAAATCCCTGGAAACTATATTCCTGGCCACATGAATGCCTGACCAACCACTTACTACATCTATGGATTGCCCTCTTTTACAGGAATATTAAAGTAACAAGGTACTTAGTGAGTTACTGACTCTTAATTAAACTCCTGGGCTGCTAATTAGCAGGCAATAGTGGTAGCATCTCTTCGTTACAAAGAGGCAGCTGCACATTCCTTTATTTTGGATATCTGGTGCTTTTTGCACAGAGACAGGGAAAATGATCTAAGAGAAATAGTCATTTTGACTTTGCCTAAATTAATTCAGCAGATAAGTTTTACTATTTAATTTCAGTTGAAGCTCAGACAGCTGAGAGTTGCTTTACAAATGAAGGAGAGAATTTTCAGACAGAATATTTAACAAAAGAATAAGTTTGGTAAAATTTACCCTACTGCTGTCTCATGCCACCCCTACATACAAGATACTAAGAGGGCCAAAATAGCTACTCGTATATTCATTATTACCTAAGCTTCCCCTAAGCTTTCATTCCATGAAAGATTTCATCTCTGAAAGATGATCAGAGACCACTGAGAAAGTGGAAAAATGCCATATATAGCAGCATGTGTTTTGTAGCATGACCAGGTCTTGCTATTAAAAAGGCCATTTCTTGGTAGGTGCAATTCTTAAAAAATATCCTTTCCTAATGTGTTCTTCCTCAGGAATGGGTGATTTCACTTCCATTTGGCAGGTTACTATGAATACTCTGTGAAGGGAAAGTCATGGTTCTATTTACTTATTTATTATTTATCTTTTATTTTAGACATTTTTTACATCATTTTTAATTTTTGCACAATGTATGCATTTTCATCTTGGTTATATGATCCCCACACAATTCCCACCCCCCTTGTTTTGACCCTAATCCCTCCTCCTCCCCGTAGTGTGTCTCTGGCTTATAGTTGCTTGTTGATTTTGATTTTTACTTTATTATAATTAGGTTTTATCCTGAACCCTTATTTAGGTTTTCTAAGTTCCTGCTATGAGTGAGACCATCTGGTATTTTTCTTTTTCTTTCTGGCTTATTTCACTGAGCAGGATCCCATCCAGCTCCATCCATGTTGCTGCAAATTGCATGAGTTTATCTTTTTGATTGCTGAGTAATATTCCATGGTATATATGTATCACATCTTCTTGATCCAGTCATCTATTTTTGGGCATTTGGGTTGTTTCCAAAGCTTAGCTATTGTAAACAGTGCTGCTATAAACATAGGGGTGCAGGTGCTCTTTGGAATTGATGTTTCTCTGTCCTTTGGGTAAATACTTAGGAGTGGAATTGCTGGGTCATATGGAAGCTCCATCTTTAGCAGTTTGAGGAATCTCCACACAGCTATTCATAGTGGTTGGACCATTGTGCACTCCCACCAGCAGTGTAGGAGAGTTCCTTTTTCTCCATGTCCTCGATAACATTTGTTGTTGCTAGTTTTTTACAATATGTGCCATTGTCATGGTGTAAGATGGTATCTCATTGTATTTTTGATTTGCATTTTCCCTGATTACACTTGATGTTGAACATTTTTTCATATGCTTGTTGGCCATTTGCATTTCTTCTTTGGAGAAGTTTCTGTTTAGCTCTTCTACCCATTATCAGACTGAATTATTTACTTTGTTTTTGTTGAGTCTCATCAGCTCTTTGTAGATTTTTGTGATCAGTCCTTTATCATTAGTGTTATGTGCAAAAATGTTCTCCCAGTTGGTGGGGTATCTCTTTGTTTTGGTTACTGTCTCTTTTGCTGTATAGAAGCTCTTTAATTTGGTGTAGTCTCACCTGTTTATCTTTGCCATCACTATCATTGCTTTGGGTGATGTGTCTTTAAAGATGTTTTTGAGGTGTATGTCATATAGTGTTTTGCCTATATTTCCTTCTATATATTTTATGGTTTCAGGTCTTATGTCTAGTTCTTTAATCCATTTTGAGTTGATTTTTGTGTATGGTGTTAGGTAGTAGTCAAGCTTCATTCTTTTGCATGTAGCAACCCAGTTTTTCCAACACCATTTATTGAACAAACTTTCTTTGCTCCATTGCATATTCTTTGCTCCTTGTCAAAGATTAGTTGACCGTAAATCTGTGAAATCTGTGGGTTTATTTCTGGATTTTCTATTCAGTTCCATTGGTCTGTGTGTCTGTTCTGGTTCCAATACCATGCAGTTTTGATTATTATGGCTTTGTAGTATAGTTTGAAGTCTGGGAACGTGATACCTCCATTCCCCCCCCTTTTTTCCCCCAGGAGAGCTTTGGCTTTTTGGGGTTTTTGATGGCTCCATATCAATTTAATCAATAATTGTTCTATTTCTATGAGGAATGTCATTGAAATTTTTATTGGAATAGCATTGAATCTGTAAACTGCTTTTGGTAGGATGTTCATTTTGATAATGTTAATTCTTCCATCCATGAGCAGGGGATGTCTTTCCATTTCTTTGTGTTTTCTATTTCTTTTAACAGTGTATTATAGTTTTCTTTGTATAGGTCCTTTACCTCTTTTGTTAGGTTTATTCCCAAGTATTTGATTTCTTTTGTTTCAATAATAAAAGGGATGGTTTTCTTGATTTCTTCTTCAGATTTATTGTTTGTGTAAGGGAAGGCTACTGATTTTTGTGTGTTGATTTTGTACCCTGCTACTTTACTGAACTGATTGATTGGTTTGATTAGTTTTTCTGTTCTTTGAATAAAAACCCTTTATTATGTTTCCTTTCCAAACTGTGTCTGTCTTTCCCCATCCACTGGTGGATGCATTTGCTAGAAGCATCCATTCGATCCACAAAAGAAAATCACTGCTCCCTGCTTGAGGAATTGTTTCTGGAAGGGGATGGAATGTCTAGTATCTCTCCCCTATTTTGACATGATTCTACACTTGAACTTGGGTCTGCTTGAATTAGTAATAAAAAGAAACTAACCTTTTTATATTCTGAAGAGAAGTATTCTTGTTAAGTTCTTTAAATGGTGAATAGAATTATAGGTATAATGTATTTGTAATTCAGAAAGGCACTGTGTAGACAAACACACTTACACACATAGCTATTAATAATTACCTAGTAAAGTAAGTGATAATCAACAGGTTATTTTGAGGGTAATAAAACATAATCATTAATAAAATAAAAGAATAGCTTACATTTTTTAACTGACCCATAAAAATCAACTACAATTTTGAGCGTTTTACATGTAGTATATCAGTTAAGTTTAAAATAATGTAAGTAATGGATTCCTTCATTTTTTTCAGTCTTAAAGGAATACTTTGGGTTTAATAAATACTTTGATAAAATAGGGTTTAAAATACTTTGATTAAATTATTTGTTAACCAGTGATTTATTAAGCATATACTTTTGTATTTATATTACATATTAAATATAAATTTATATTACATATTTTTATTTTTTTTAAATAAGATTTATTCATGCATATAAGAGCTGGGGTAAAGGCCAGAGATGTGGGAGGTGAGAGGATTCACCAGAGACAGAGCAGGGAACAGAACAGGCAGATCAACTGAAGAACATCGCTGAGGGGAGCAGTAGGCAAGACAGGAGAGGTCTGCTGCACCACATGGGCCACTCCCTGGCTGGCTGGGGATCGAACCTGTGCTGCAGTGGCCATGGATAGCTCCACAGGTTGCGTCCCAACCCGTTGTGCCACCAGGGAGGCCCTATATTACATATCAAGAACTGGGGTACAGGCCAGAGGTGTGGGGTGGTGAGAGGATTCACCAGAGAGAGTGGGGAACAGAACAGGTGGATTGACTGAAATACCCTTCTGAGGGGACCAGCAGGCGAGACAGGAGAGGCCTGCTGCACCATGTGGGACACCTCCCTGGCCAGGGATTGAACTTGCACTACAGTGGCTGCGGATAGCTTCGTAGTGCTGCATCTTAACCGCTTGTAGCACCAGGGAGGCCCCTGAATTTATATTATATATTAATGTATATTTATATACTATCATATATTTTCTATATTATATATCTGCTATAAAATATTTTAATGCACATGTATATACTGTATAGGTGAGGATATATAAATATATACACGTGTATATAAACACATGCTAAGGAAAGGGAGAAAGAATTCAGATTGAGGAGTTTCTTGCATTTCTGCACATCTTGCCAATGTACCCTTTTGCCCCCTTGTATTCTGAACTGTTTTCTTTTCAAGGACATTTATTTACATAGTAAACAGCCTTGGAAGATAGAAATAGTTTCTTTATCTAGAATAAATACAAAATTGCTTACAGCCCTGGAAGACAGATACTGTGTTCTCCAGAGCAAAGGGCTGGCATGCTACCTGTTCATCTTTTATAAAGGTTCACATTTCCTAAACTGAGCGCTCTTCTGCTGTGTGGCTGTTCATTGTGTGTCAAGTATTACCTGATCCTCTTCACATCCTTGTAGATACTTAAGTTTGAGGAAGAAGCATGATACATACTAATATTCTGTCTACTGATAGAGGTATAATTTTAATTCCTTTTTTCTGACCCAGGTGTCTTTTGCCATATCTATGGGAATGTGACATGACTAACTTGTAGATGAAACCTCCTATGCTTCGTAGATTTTTCACTGCTTTCTGACTATACAAACATAATGTATCTCCTTGCTAATCTTTCTCAAAGTTCAAAAATTAGCAGCACTTAGTTATTGATACATTTGTGGTGTTTAGTCCTACCAAATAATAGAAAGGGCAAGTAAAGAGGAACAGGAATGGGACACATAATAAACACCTTAGTCAAACAGACACACAAACATACACTTCTTGACCTTACTCTTGGTGTCTAGCTCTCTCCCATGCCCTTGGGGTATTTGGCATTAACAAACCTGCTAATAAGACACATCTTCCCCTGAAAAAGCTAATCCCACAAGAACCATCTTCCCCTGAAAAGTTAATCCCACATTCTTTTCTCTTATAAGGTGCTGAATATTTCCCCCATAAAGCATAAGCTGACAGTGTAGATATAATTTTGTAATAGAAAAACAGCTCTTTAAAAGAGCCATTCTATTGAAGAATAACAGTTCCTTGGAAACCAGGTAATAAATTCCAATTCCTTTAGTGGCAAGTGAAACTGATCTCCTTAAACCTTTCTTTTTCATAATCCTGGATGTATTAGAAAATAAGACTTCTAAGAGCAACTGCTATTTTTAGTTTTATATCTATAATAACAAATGCATTCTATGATCTTGTGAATATTATTTTCCTAGCATAGAAATATTGCTTTGATTTTTAAGAGTGATAACAATATTGTAAGATAATGCTAAATATGCATAGATCTATTTAGATAGAGGAAATGGAAAACAGGAAAATCTATAGTAATTTTCTTGTTTTTATTTAAACTCAAAACCATGGGCTTACTTTGGCTTATTTGTATTTGTTGATTTAACTGTGTTAATTAAAGGCCAGTGCTCAAAATTTCCCTACTTTTTGTACTCAGATTATCCTCCACTTGTGAAGCACTTCTTTTTTCTGGAGCCTTGGGTAAAAGGTGATTTTGCTGTGTTATTTAAAGTTAATCCTTGCTATTTTAACCAACCAACTCCCAAATATTAACACTTTAATACAATAAATGCTTATTTTTCACTGATCAAGTCCTATGGTTATGTGTTTGGTTTGGTTGGTGAAGTAGAGAATCTTACTAATACAGTTACAATCATTCATGGACCCCAGATATTGGGGTCTTTCATGAACACATGTCTTCCTAGGTCATCCTGGATTGATATCAGCAAGCAGAGAGGGAAAGAGCAAGTACAAAACGTATCCCCACTTCAAAACTACCATGATGCAAAACTGTCACGTATTTCCAATGCTTGTGTTCCATTGTCTGGAATAAGTCACAGGGCCCCTAAGATGCAAAGTTGATTGTCAGTGTAATCCACTGAAGTAATCACATCTTTAAAATACCTCAAATACAGAAGTGTCATAAATTTTTGTTGGAATAGTTGTCATTTCCTCATCTTTTACTCTGAGCACTTACTCTCTGTATCTTTAGAGAACTCTAACATTTTAATAATTTGTTCTTTTTTCTTATGAAATATTGCAACTGAGCTTGAAAATTATTTTATAAAACTTTGTGAAAACAGATTCATTATCCTACAAATAAAGTAGGCTATACTGTCACAGATATTAAGAGGTTATGATCAATGTAGTCACAATGGAGTAATTTTCACAAAATATATGATACCCTTTCAGGCCCACAATAGTAAATATGTATTGCTAAACTTGTTTATGTAATGTGTTCTTCCCTAAAAATATTAGTTCTGAAATACCCTTTCTAGTTAACAAATTTTTTTCAGAGTTGTAGGCTAACGTACATCTGCAAGGAAGCAAAGGGAAATTAATAAAGGTATATAATAAGAAAAGCATATTTAGCTTCCAAACATGTAGTTATTAACTCTAAATAAGTTCAGTGTGTTTTGTGTTTTTTTGAAACCAAAAGCTATGGAGTTCAAGCAGCTGTCCGCGTCACTTTGATAAAATAAAAACTGAAACTGATTCTTCCAGCCCAGTACTGTCTCTGAATCCAGTTGTCATCTTATCAAGGTTAAAGATGTCTGGAGCAGCTGTCTTGGAATAGCTAAGGGTTTACTCTGTAGTTACCTCTGAGTTTCTGTAATGTAGGCAATAATAAATTAGAGTGCCATTGACTGTCCTAATAACTACAATAGATTTGTTTTTGGCCTTTTTGTTGTCTCTTTTCTTGCTAGTTAACAAAATCAAAAAACCTGAAGAGTGCAAAACTCACAAGGAAAAAAAATATTTCATAGTCATTGCCATATATAAGCTAATATAGTAGCAATAATTTCTATCATTGGAGCGCAGATACTGGGCAAGGATGTGCTTTATGTAATGTTATCCTGTAATATTCAAGTAATCCTTTGCTTATATTCATTTTACTGATAAAGGAAAACTTAATATTTTTTTTTAAAGGGACAGATTTGTTTTCAGTGTGAGAAGGGTCTTACTCAAGACCATTCCCTTCTCCGATGCTCAAACTATAGTCTCATAAATTCCACAAGGGGATATGTGGCTGATATGGCATATGGTATTTTTTGTGGGTAGTTTTAGGAATTTTGGAGCAATGACTCATTGTTGTATATGAAATTCAATTTTTGGTGTAGAGGGTGGAATGGACCATTAAAATACCTGATTTACTATGTAGAGACTGTGTCTACTGTGACCTTCAGTTGCCAATATATAGTAATTTACAGGTACAAGGTGAATAAAGTTTACGGTAGAAAAAATGAGGCTTAATTAACATGTTCATACAGATGAATGAGGTTTATTGAAAACACAACACAATTCCAAGAAGAAATTCAAAAAGGATTTAGAGTAAAATAACTAGACGACATGAAAATCATAATTTTTTTAAGAAAGCAAATAAGCATGGCTATGTTTTGAGAATAATTCCTGTGATCAGTGTCTTTATTCTCAACTGGCTTAGTATGTTATTATACATGTAATTATTTAACTGCTTACCCAGGTAGACTGCAAGCAGCCTGAGCATAGAGCCCCAATCAGCATTAGTCATCAACATCTCTACCTTTATACTTCTTCTTAAGACTTTAATAGTATTTGTTAAATGAATTAATGTGTAAGGTACTGAAGAGCATTACAAACATTTAGATAAATTAATAATGCTAATTGTGAGATTCAAACACTGTGACAAAGTTCCCCAGTGGTGTTTTTTGGAGTCAATGGGGGTCCTTGGGTTCACTCTGGGAAAGGTTTCACCAGAGCTCCCATTTCAGCGACATGCGACAAGTTCCCCAGGCGAGTTTCTCCAGAAGACAGAGACCGTAGTTATATTTAAAGAGCAGGTTTATTAGGGAAAGAGAGGGAGGAATAAAGGAAACTTGCATAGACACAAATGGGGTGGGGGAGGTGGGGCAGGATGAGCTGCCCCAAAGGGACAGGTTTGCTGAGAGAGGCCTGCACGGTTGCAGGCAGGCGGCCTTGAGGAGAGCTGCCTCCGCTGAGGGAGGTCAGTGAAGAGAAGTCCCGGCAAGTACAGGTCACTGGCCAGCAGGAAGACTGCTGCCCTGCAGAGGGAGTTGGTGAATAGAGGCACCTGCATAATCACAGGCGGGCAGATGGAGTGCTGCCTCGAGTGCAGAGACTGCCCTGATATAGTTGTCTTCTGTTTGGGAGGGGTCACTCCTTGTGAGCCTTAGGGTTAGTTGCTGATTTTGGATAATTATGTAGAATCTGAAAGGGACCTGAGATTCCACAATGGGCTCAATCTCCATATCTTTATCTTTGGTGTAAGCTCTGATACCTGCTTGGATGTTCTGCTTTGTAATCTAGGCATGGGCACCTAAGGATCTTGGTTTCCATAGCTGTGTCAATGGCTATGCTAATCTCTTCTACCCCCACCTCCTGTTTGAGCCAGGTTTCTGGTTTTGTGGTGCTCCTCCATGTTTTCTATTCCTGTCCTCCATCACTCAGTTCTTATTAGGCTCCTCTCACCACCCATTTGCATTCCCCAGAGGAATATTTATCATTTCTTAAAAAAAAAAATCTTGAGAACTTTTATAAGCCTATATTTACTCCTTGGTACATTGAATTGTATAAACATATTTACTCAAAATTTGTTTATTTTGTAGTGTCTCATCAGAGACCAATGATCCAGACAAAAGATTTAGAATTTTATTAAAATTTTCCAGTCCTTAATAGATATTATTTCATATGTGCCTAAAAACAAAATCCTTCTGTTGACTCCTTTGTGTTTTTCTTTCTGCAAAAGTAGCAAGTCGAATGTGAACCAAAACAAGTGAATTTCATTACTTGAAATTTTAGGTTGTTTGGAGTCAGGAAAAATATTAGACTTAAGATTTTACATATGGCTTACAAACAACATAGGTTGTTTTTGATTGTAGTTCTTTGCTAGTTTTGCAGTGACAGCAAAGTTAATCATAACTGTTCAGGTAATCATTTTTTACTTAAATGATGGGTTCACATATCTAGCATGCAACTTAGTAGTTGCAAACAACCCAGGCAAAGGAGTCGTAGGAGGGCGCTTTGATCCTGCACAGATCTTAGCAGTCCTGCTTCCTAACTCAGCCCAATCATACCATTTGGTAGTAGGCTATTTAATTTTTTGTGTGCAAAGGAATATTTTTATAAACTATGATTAAAGTATCAGGACAATCAGTGATCTGGAAATTTTTCTGCATCAGTTCACTGTGGTATGGGATTATTTCAGCAGAATCACAGTATAGATATTGTATCCATATTATCTAGTGATGTGAAAATATATGTAGAAAACTAAAGCCTTATTGCCTATGAATATATAGTGCAACCACAATAGGATTGATCTTCTAGTATAATGTAGGACATTTTATAATATATAGCATATGTGTAAACAATATTCCTCAGTGCAAACTCCGTCCTAAATCATGCCGGTCTCTTTGACATAATTCCTTTTAGAGTTCTCTTGCTGTAGGTGGAACTATGAAGGACCACCCCTGTTTTCTTATTTTTATAAATGTATACTTTTTAAAATGTATATTCTAAAAACATAATAGTGAAATTTATCTACACATATTTGGATAGTTTAACTGGTAAAATCTGTTGTTTTTGACTACTCTGTATCTTTGATGAATTAGCAATGATTTTCATGGCATAGTTCTCAAACGGACAACATCAGCATTACCTAGGATCTTGTTCAGAATTTTTGTTCACATTCAGACTTTCCGAATGAGTATCCATATTTTTAACAAGGTACTAGATTTGATTCAGTGTACATTAATGTTTGAGAAGCACTGCTGCTGCTGTACCACAGCTTGTCTATGCCCAAGGGGCTCTTTGGTTTTGGGTGAATTTGATTATACTCTTCCCTTGCAGTACAGCCATGGCATGTGACCAAGTCTTGGCAATCACAGTACCATAACCTTAAGACTTCTTTGCTTAGTTCAGAGATGGTTCAGTGAACCAACTTATATGGATCAGCATCTTTTTGCCTGGGCTGTCAAGAGAGCACTATTTCTGTGAAGATTGCTCCACTTTGTGAATTAAGTTCTGTAATCCTGATGGCAAACTTTTCATTCTAAGACTAAAGCCAGTAAAGAGAAACTGAAAGACAAGAGAAAACAGATTCAGTAGGGAAAGAGAAAAGAAAAACAGGATGAGAAGGGAAGGGAAGGGGAAATGAAGGGAAGGGGAGGAGAAGGAAAGAAATATCAAGCTCTGAAACCATCTGTTTCGGCATCACTGATGAGGTTTCTCAATTACATGCCATTAAATTCCATTTCTTAAGTTAGAGTTGGATTTCTGACATTTGCAAATGAAAGTATCCTAATTGTACAGATGATAAAAGTGTTTCCAAGAGGAATTTAATTACGAAAATACCAGTCAGCGGTCTCAGTGTGCCTTACGTTTAGAAACATGCTTTAATTGTCAGCCTCAGTCTAATTTACTCTCTGATGTGTGCAACAAACAAGTTAGTGTTTTACATTCCAGAACGCCAAAGTATGTGGTTTTCCTTAAATAATTGATCTTGTTACAATGGTAAGAGTTGACAAAACTGCAGGGATGGTGTGTTTACTTGGTTATAAAAATTTCTTGGCCTGAACTACTTATCTTAATGATTTTCAAACTCAACATTTTCTGAAATCCCATTTGATAATATTGACATGCCAAAGTAAGCATATTAAAAGAAAGCAGTTGGAAGAAAACAAATCTTACTTTCCTTCCTACCCTCGCTTTCTTCCTTAGCCTGACTCATCTGCCATCTTTCTTATTGCCTCACACTCGCTTCTTTTCTTTTTTATTTCTAGACCAACTAATGGGCATCAACAAATTTCAAAACCTAATTTTTTTAAACCAAATTGGATTTTAACAATTTGTCATTTTCCCCCACACTATGAAATTCTAATTATCAAACTGTCCTATAGATATTATGTGTCCTTCTCATGGGGACATAAAAATATACGAGATATTTCAAAAGTGTGATTAAATTTAATTTTAACTTAAACCCATACCATTGGATTACTCTATTTGGGAATTATATCAATACTTAAATTTGCTTTATTTTCAGATAACATCATCACAAATACTCAGGTGATTTATCATAAAATAGAAAGTCTCAGTATATATCAATATATAAATATGTATCTCCTCATAATATACATACACATTTTTTCTCCCTCTGGTAAACCAAACAGTTGAATGTTGTATCAGCCTAATAGAAAAGTTAATCCATAACCTAAAAGAGTAGCTTCTTCTCTCAACCTACTTTCTATAAATCCATTTTAAATTAGAAAATTACCCAGAAGAATAAGGCTAATTTCATTTGGTCAATCAACAAACATCTACTGAACACTTGTTGTAATTTTGGAATTTATGGGTAGACACTGGTATGAGAAAACAGATGAGTGTTTGTCTTCTAATACAATGTGATATGTTAAAGAATAGCTAGATATTGGAGAAGTCTGAAAAGAGACTAACAAATCCTCCTGGAGATTTTTTTTTAAGATTGATTATTTTATTTATTTATTTATTTATCTGTTTATTTATTTATTTATACAAGCACTGGGTACAGTCAGAAGCACGGGAGGGTGAGAGAATTCACCAGAGCCAGAGCGGGGAACAGAACAGGCAGAGTGATGAAATACACTGCTGAGGGGAGCAGCAGGTGGCAGGGGAGGTTTGAGCGCCATGTGGGACCCTTGCCGGTGGCCGGGGATCAAACCCGTGCTGCAAAGGCTGCGGGCAGCTTCCCAACCCAGCACTCAACCGCTGTGCCACCAGGAGAGGCCCCTCCTCCTGGAGGTTTTTATCAAAATATCCAGAAGCCTAGAATTTTTCCTTCCCTACCACAGTCTGAGAATGTATCAAAATTTGGAGTGGCCCTTGTGAAAAGTTGTCCAGGGCTTGCTTGGTTCGTTCCAATATACTCCTACTTGCCTGGGATCTTCACCATTTGTAATCACTTAATGGCATTTCCAAAACGGTGTTCTGGAAGCAGAGGTGAGGGGACAATAAGTTCTAGGTAGAATGGAGTTGTAGAACTTAGGGAAATTTCTAATTGCTATTATGATTATTACTTTTGAATTTGAGGTGGAGCTTGCACAATAAAAACAGAAGAAATAAGGGAAAGAGCATTTCAGCTTATGCAAATGAGGCAATGGTAATTACGCTCTTACAGGGGCAGCATGCATTCCTAGCTCAAAGACAAGAAGGTAAAGAACAGAGTCTACATGTGTTGCTCATGGCTTCATGAGCAAGGAGGCTAGTATGAGAATTACAGCTTTCCCATTCAAAAAGTATTCTCTATATCTCCACACTTAGCATCCATAATTATGACATTTGGGGAACAATGGTCAGTTTGATACACCGGGTCACTAGTTATAGTGGTTTATATGTGCATTTGCCCTTGAATGTCCTTTAAGAGACATCTAAAATGGTTGTTTTGCCTGAAGTGACTTACATAGCTATTTTGTGCTGCTTTCTCATTCAAACATGGTTAAAGACTAAGCTGTTGGAAGGAAAAAAAAAAAAACAAGGGGTATATACTCTCAGATCCCATTGAGAAACTGGGATTTTAGTGGGAGAAGTTCATAAGGGTTATGGGAAATAGCCCCATCAATGACAGTTTTGGTCAAACCATCTCCTAATATATTAATGCTGATATTTACTCTTTTACAGTCTACTCTAAATTACTTTCCTTAAAATCTACTTTTTCCCTATATCTATTTGTGTATATGTATAAACACTATATACATAAATGTATATAATGTCTGTGTTACACATGATATCTGATTGTAATGCATGTATGTGTGTATATGTACATATATGTATGTGTGTATGTATACAGTACAAAATATCCACAACTTGTATGTTCAGTCTAGTTACTTCTTCTGTCAGGGCATCACCAGACAGATGGTGTGTTCTTGACGTGCCATGGATTAGTGCATGGACAGATGCCTAGCAGCTTATTGAGATGTAGAGGAATGAATACCAATGAAATGATCCTTCAGAATGAAAATGTCTTTCCAAATATAGACAGGTAGGTTTTTTTAAAATAGATTTTCATATTCAATATCTACTGCAGCAAATGGATGTATAGTTTCATGTTGAAAGTAATGTCAAAGAATATTCTTTTGTTCTCATTCTTCATGAATCACTTTATTCAGCCCCACATTCATTGCCAAGATCCTTTGACTTTTGTTGTCCACCTCTCAATTTTATTGCATGCAAACTTGGAGGAATGGAGGAAATTACAAATATGAATAGAGAATGAGTGTGTGGTTATTACAGTATGCCAGAAACCTTATCTAGTTCTCTGTATGAATTTCCACCTCACTGCTTACTGAGACTAGAAGAGGCAAGCTTCAGCCAGCTCAAAAATAATCACATTCTGCCTGAGAGCTCATCTTTCTGTTTGTCACAGATGCTCTAAGTGCAATGAGACATGATTTAAAGGGAAAAAAAGTGATCATTTCTTAACAATTGCAAATTGAAATAATCTGTATATTGTAGTCATATAACATTCATCTCATTCAAAAATACTTCCAGTGGTGGAAATATAATACTTCATATATGCTGAGGTCAATGAGGCAGATGAGACATTCTCAGTAAATATTAGTTGTGTAAAGTGAAGCTGTTGGTGTAGCTTTCATTTATTTGTACTCTTCCCACTATGAAAATATTGAATATCATAAGTGTAACTTTTCCTGTTTTAATCAGACTTTCTTTGGGGACCAGGGCCATCTTGGATATTTACTTCTGCTTGACTATTATGTTTTCTCTACAGAATTCACCTGAGGAAAATGATTGTTTTGCCTGAAGTGACTTTGCATAGCTATTTTGTTCTGCTTTCTCATTCAAACATGGTTAAAGACTAAGCTGTTGCAAGGAAAAAAAAAAAAAAAACAAGGGGTATAAAGTCTCAGATCCCATTGAGAAGCTGGGATTTTAGTGGGAGAAGTTCATTAGTATTCTCCATAATTATCACTAAGTGAGATTAGATCTGTTAAATTATGCATATTAAACATTTTGCAGATGCTGCTTTTTCCATTTGATTCTACAGTATACCTTCCCTTTGGAAGCAGGTTTGTGACCCAGTGAGTATTATTTCTACTTATCGAATTCTTTTCTCTCTCCAAATGCCTTGCACTGACACAAAGCAAGGTAGTTTTACTCCTATACAGCAGAGAAATATGAGACCCTTTCTAGAGACATGAGAGAAGAAGGGGGAATCATTCAGATTGTGGCCAATTTTAACAGAAGGACAGGAACTATCACAAAACAAGAGAAATTCCACCAGCTGTCAGGATCAGACATTTCATTTTTCAGTCAGAATTTACAGATTGCAGAAATAGTGCTTACATTTTGGGGGAGGTCGGATTTAAGAAAGGACTATTGCAGACATCTAGATTTGTAAACTTGATGCTCATAATTTTTCATTTATTCTTGACATGATCATTTCTTTGATTTTGGGAGCTGTGGTGGTGTTGCTAGTTATCCCAACCATTCATCCAGTGTCTTATCTAATGTTCTGGTCACACAGTCTTATCTAATGTTCTGGTCACACAGCTCTTTGTTCAGCTATAAGCATGCCTCTCGCTCTTTAATTAAACTATTCTCTCAATATATTTAACAGTTAATAGGTGCAGCAAAAAAAATGAGTGAAATAGGCCCAGTGAAATAGGAACTTCAAAAAATGCTTACTCAGTTTTTAAACTTTAGTATTAGAATAGTTGTAGATTTATAGAAAAATTATGAAGAGTACAGGGCTCTTGTATTCCTTATACTCGGGCTTCACCATTGTTTGCCCTTATAGTACCATAGTTAACATTTTGTTGCAGCTAATGAACCAATGTCATTACATTATTACTTACCAAAGTCCACATTTCATTCAGATTTCCTTAATTTTTATCAACTGTCCCTTTTCTACTCCATGATCCCATTTAGGGCACCACATTACGTTTAATTGCAATGACTCCGTATCTCTTCTTGGCCATGCTAGTTTCTCAGTTTACCTCTTTAGGATGAGACTACAATAATAGGCTTGGGAGAGAAAAAAAAAGCCATAGAATTAAAATACCAGTCCAATCTTAGTGTATTTAGGGTGCATACTATTAATATGAATTATCATCCTCAATGTTGATCTTGAATTTTGGACTGAGGTAAGTTGATCAGATTTCTCCACTATCAAGTTACTCTTTTCCCCCTCTATTCCATACTATACTCTTTGGAAGAAAGTTATTATATACAGATCCCACTAAAGAATGTGGAATTGTGTTCTACTTCCATACATGGGGAATATTATATAAATTACTTGGAATTCTTCCCAATAGGATTTATCCTCAGTCATTTCTCTATTCAGCTATATTTACATTAGTATATTCACATGGATATTTAGTTTATATCTTAGATATTATGTAATACAAGTTTATTTATTTTGTTTAAATTGGGAGCTCTTTCAGCTGACTTCTGTATCTTTTGGACATGACATCATTATGGTACTGATTTGTTTAGCTTTTTTTTTTTTGTTTTTCCCTCAGCAGTTCAAGTTCCAAGTGCTTCTTGTATACCCATTGACTAACCCATCTCTGAGGTCAGTTCTCTAAGTAGCCATATTTTCTTTTCGTGGAGTGGTATGAGAATCTGAGATCTATGCCCTATCATTGCTACTGAAGTGTTAGTAGTATAAGGCTCTCTGCTGACGGAGCAAGGAAATACATGTGTGTGCTTGTGTACATTTGTAAACTCTAACGTGACAAACCTAGCTTTTAATATCTACCATTGATTAACATTCCCTTGATTACTGTAGCTTCATATAAAGCTTTTAAATTAGATATTGTGCATTCTCCAGTTTTGCTGTTTATCAATATTTTTTGACCCTTCTCTACCCTTTGCCTTTCTGTATAAACTTTAGATAACATGTTTTATTTTTAAAACTACTTGCTCAGATTTTGATTATGATTGTGTTAACCAATTTGGAAAGAATTATCATTAGAATATTGAGACTTTCATCTTAGGAACATGAACTGTCATTCCATTTATTAAAGTCTTTGATTTCTTCCATAAGTGTTTTATAGATTTCTGCATATGATTTTGATGCTACATTTAGACTAAGTACTTCTCTTTTTTTGATACTTTTATAAAACTTTTTTTTTTTAGTTTAAAATTTGTTATTCATTGCTGGTATATAGGAAAGCAACTGAACTTTGTATCTTGTTATACTTGTTTATTATTGGTTCCAGGAGTGTTTTCAAGAAAATTCTCTGGGGATCTCTATCTAATTATGTAATCCACAAATAAAAATTCTGTTTTTACTTTCCAATCTGTGTTCAGTTTATCTTTTGTTTTATTGTACTATGGCTTTTCAGTGTGAGGCTGAATGGAAGTGGTAAGATGACCCCTTTGTCTTTTTCCCATTAGTGGGGAAACAACTAGTCTGCTGTCTTTAACTACAATGTTGGATATAGGTTTTGTAGATATTCTTTATCAAGTGAAAGAAGTTCCCATCTATTCCACAATATTGTTTTTGTTATGAGTAGATGTGAATTGCATCAAATTATTTTTCAGCACCCTCCTTTTTCTATTTTACCTGCTCATGTGACAAATTACACTGGTAGATTTTCAGGTATAAACCAGCTTTCGGTACCAGAGATAAATCCCACTTATTTACTGGTGTATAATTCTTTTACATGTTGTTGAAATGGATTTACTGATGTTTTGTTGAAGATTTTTTGCATCTGTGTTCATGAGAGATACCATTCTGTTGTTTTCTTTCCTTGAAATGCCATTTGTTTTTAGAAAATAAATTAAGAAGTATTATCTCTGCTTGTGTTTTCTGGAAAAGAATGCAGAGAATATGTATTATTTCTTCCTTAAATAATTGGTGGAATTCATCAATTAAAACATTTGGGCCTCGTAATTAATTTTTAGAAGGCTTTGAACTATTGATACAATTTCAGTAATAAGTATAGATCTATTCAGGTTGTATTTATCCAAGTATGAATTTTGGTAGTTGTCTTTCCAGAAATTGCTTCATTTTACCTACATTATCAAATTTGTGAAAATAAAGTCTTTTGTACTATTTCCATATTATCAGTATCATTGATCCCTTTTTCATTTTTTGATGTTGGTAAATTGTGTTTTATTTTCTTGGTTGGGTTAATTAGAAGTTTATCAATTTTTGTTAGTTTTAAAAGAACCAGAGTTTCAAATAATATTCTCTGTAGCTTCCTATTTTCAATTGTATTGATTTCCACTTTAAATTGTAATCTTTTTCTCTGCTGCTTTAGGCTAAAATTGCTTTTCTTTTCTAATTTCCTAAAGTGAAATCACATGCTGTTGAGTTTTGATCTTTCATATTTTCTAATATAAACATTTGATTGTATTGAATGCCCTTTATAGATGGCTTTTGCTGCAGTCTACAAATTTTGATATTTTTTAACTTTTTTTTAAACTTCTCTGTACCTCAAATTTCCTCATATGTAATGGCGTTAATGAAGACCACTTAGCTGGATCACTGTGCATATTAAATGTAATAATACATATAAAGAGTAGCTCCTGTTACCTAGGAGATAATCAGTAAATGGAGGGGAATTTGTGTTTTAATTTTCATCTAGGTCAAAATATTTTAAAGTTTTCTTGGGATTTTTAGTCATAGTTTATTTAGAAGTATGTTAATTTCCAAATACTTGGGCATTTTCCTGCTCTCTTTTAACATATTTTAGTCTAACTCTATTATGGTCTGAGCACAATATAAGTTTTCTATTCTGTAAAACATGTTAAGGTGTGTGATGTAGAATGTGGTGTATTTTAGTGAATGTTGCATGTAACCTTGAAAAAAAAAAGGTACTTTTTGAATGGAGTTTTCAGTATGTTAATTAGATCACATTGATTGATAGTGTTGGTAGGTCGTCTGTATCCTCACTGATTGTTTTGCCTGTTTGATCTATCAAACAGTGAAAGAAGTGTTGGAGTCTCCCATTACAAATGGATGGGTTTTCTATTTCTCCAATCAGTTCCTTATATTTACCTTGTGTTTTGTCATGCTCTTCTGTGCTTGTGCATCACACTCAGGTGCATACACGGTTAAGATTATTACATCTTCTTGGACATTGATTTTTTTTTTAAGATTTATTTATTTATGTATACAAGAACTGGGGTACAGGCCAGAGGTGTGGGGGTGAGAGGATTCTCCAGAGCAAGTGAGTAGCAGACAGGCATATCTACTGAAATACACTGCTGAGGGGAGCAGTGGGCAAGATGGGAGAGGTCTGCTGTGCCAATAGCTTGATAGCTCAGTCTTTAACCCCTGCACCACCAGGGAGGACCAGGACATTGACTCTTTATCATGATGTAATGCTGCTATTTACCTCTCAATTTATTCTGTTCTTGTTTTGAAGTCTTTGTTATTTGAAATTAATACCGCTACTCCACCTTTCTTTTGATTACTGTTAATATGGTATATATTTTAAACCTTTCCTTTTCAAATATTTTATTTTATATCTATGTATTTAAAGTAGTTTTCACAGCCAACATAAAGGTGGGTCATTAAGTTTCCCTCATCCTTCTTTTTCCTCCTCCTCCTCATCTTTCCTTCTCCTTTCCTTTCTCTCCTCTTTTTCTTACTGTTTTTTTTTTTCTTCCCCTAAAAATCAAAAAACCCAAATCTTCTTAAGAAAATGTATCTTCTTATCTGGGATTTAACCAACAAGATATCAAGTCAAATAGGAAGAGATAGCTACATACTAAGACTGTGATGTCACCGTATGAAGATAGAGAAGAGCAAATTAAATACTCAGATATTTGCTGCTTATCTCGGGGGATTGGAGTGTAACTCTCTTAAGGCAATGGATAGATTGGAATAGATTTGACAAATAAGCTGACAATAGCATAAATAGAATTTTGCATTTTGTCAAAAAATATCTGGATTTATCGTCTTTGGATTATCTTCTGGTCTTTTTCTTCTGAGTTCCAGCTTGTTCCCAAGGAGAAAGGACACAAATTTGAGCCCAGGAGGTGGGGGTGGGATCAGGATTGTCCTTTCAGGGCTAGCACAGCTGGTGTTGGCATTATAATGGCAAATGATACAACTCAAAGGCATCAGGTGAATCTCAAGAGTGAATAGAGACAGAACTACTTAGTAAAAATTGTTCCGTTTCTGTAAAGATGCTGTCCTTAACATGCTCCACTGAAGCACATTTCATAGAAAAAAACTTGCCTCACAGTGGTGTTCTCAGGCTTAGCTGTATATCAGCATCACCTAAGAACTTTTTAAAAATATTATTGCTCAAGCTGATTTAATTTATTACCAATACTTAACCATTATTCCCATGTCAAAACATTGTTAGATTACATTACATTTCCTTTTTTTCAAGCAGTTATTATTGCCTATTGAACATCTATTACTGGTGTTCAGCTTAGATTTCCATGTTTCTCAACATTTATGCTGGAGATTTTCCTAGTTTTTTAAAATTCTGTTGACTACTTATATTTCATTAAACTTATTGGGAGAAGAGAGGGCACTGTTGAGCAATAAGTCTCAAAGATTCTGTGGAAAACCCATTTCTATCTTATTACTGTAACATTTAGGTATATTGGATTCCAGCTTTAAATTCTGCCTGAAGCTTGTCAAATGGAAGTAAACACAAAGGGGAAAAACATACCTTAAATTTAAACTATTGAGCAAAGAGTAAAATTTCCCCTAAAGCAATGAACCATTTAATTTCTACCAGTGTTATCTGGGAGGAAAATACCATTAGAAGAAACTTAGAAGCCAGAATAAGCACTTAACCCTCGCAGACTTCAAAGTTTCTGGCTCAGGAAATAAGAATAAAAACCTTTCTCTTAAAACAGCATTGAATGAATGATTGTTTGCCTTTGTTTACAAATTAAACAATTAGCCACAAACAATTAACTCACAATTCTTTTGGGAATTCCAAATCTGTTCCGAAGTCATCCTAGCACTTTGTAAATTGAGCAAACTGTATTATGAAGGGGTAAAGAAGCTTATGATAAAATAAAAAGTAGAGAGTATAATAAGATGTTAAGTAATTAAAACTTACTATACTTGTTAATATTAGACTTTAGGGGAGAGTGCAAGTAAGCATTCACACATGTGATCACACACGTAAACATTTGGAAATAGATTATTTATCAGATAAATAATGAAATAAAACTTTCAGATACTAGCTGGGTGGTAAAGCAGAGGGGAAAAATAATAGTGTTCTCACACTTAAGCTTAAAAAATCTGGTCACAAAAAATATTACTGACCATGTAATAAGGAAAGTATTAAAATGATTTTACATCTATTTAAGATTTAAGACATTTTATCTAGGTTGTACCATGGGAAGAAGATGAACTAGAAGAGGATTCTGTTTAATGTGGGGTCTGGGTTCCATGGGGGAATGGAGAGCTTATTAATTGTTTATAGTTTATAAAATTCTAAAAGCTACAGAGATCAAAATGCACTAAATAGACAATATATTAAAGCTTGTCTAATATTACCATGTAAACAACTAGCTGCTACTTGAATTCAAAGAATTATTGAGCAATGATATTGATGATTAAAGTTTAAAAAATTATCTGATTAGAATTATCTCCATTGTTTGATAACTAGAAATTAATGTCAAATCCTGCTGTTGAAGACATCAGGGTTAAAGTTTCAGTAGATACTAGGGGGAGTCATCCTTGGTCCTTTGCTCTGAGCACAGTTGCCTACCTGCAGTAGTGGGGCCACAGGCACCCCAGTTCTATCGCATCATCCTGCTTCTCTGGGGTGAACATTTGACTCACACTTGGCTAGTCATATTTTCCTTCAGGAGTGTGAAATAAGGGACATAAAGCCTGAAAGTTGGAAGCTGAGTCACTTTACTGGTGGAGCTTTCATCAGAAAACCATAAACTCATGATGAAAGAAAAGCCAGCAGGGAGGAAGATAGGTTTGTGTAGTGTGGTAGCCTAACTGCACAGAGCGTGATTTTAATGAGAGGGTGGGTTTTCAATAAAATCCTGAAAGCGGAGTAGTTGCCTGTGCAAATACTTGGAGATAAATACTACAGAAAGAGAAAACAGCACATACAAAGGCCCTACAGCAAAAAGCACATCTGATTTATGCCAGGGACAGCAAGAAAGCCAGTATGGTTGGTGCAGAGGGAGCAAAGAGGAAAGTTATATGAGATGAGGTTGGAAAGGATCGAAGGGACACAGATTACATAGTCTTAGTTTGTTGACTTTCTCTTTCACTCTGATGGAAAACCATTGTGGGAATTTGAAGAGAGGAGGCATACAGTAGATCTTATGTTTTAACTTCATCCTGTGGATACTTACTTGGGAGGGGGTTCTCGGGCAGAAGTAGGGAGACAAGCTTTCACAATAATCTGGGCAAGTGAGAATGATGACATCAGAAGAATGAGAGACAGCAAAATTCTGGATGTATTTGAAAGATGGAGCTGACAGGATTTATTGATGAATTGGATGTGGCGTATGTGAGATAAATAGAAATTAGAGAATATTTTCCACGTAAACAACTCAAAAATAGAATTGTTTATCAACAAATACCTTAAGATTAAAGCAAATCCCACTGGGAAAAATGAGGCTTTGATATCAATTGTCAGGATTAAAAATATTCCCAGCAGAAGATTCCTTAATGTCTATCACATGCTCAGACATCTCTGAATGTACACTTTAAGCCTGCATCTGAACGTGGGTATATTTTTACACCAAACGTCTGAGCGACATTATAGCCATCTGGAATCACTCATCAGAACATCCTTCCCATCTTTTTGGGCAAGGTGAATCACATGCTTTAATTGTTTTTGAATTTTACAATATAGACAAGTGACTCAGACTCAGACACATGCCCATTTATCCTGATTTTCTTATACAAAGAATCAATCTGTGAATGATACTAACTGTTCAAATGTTAAATTTCTTGTGCCAAAGCCTGAATTGGGGTTACTAAATGAAGTTCTATAAACAATCTTGTAAAAATGCTTCTTAAATGATTAATCATTGAATTTAGGATTAAAGTTTATCTTTATCATTATTTTGCTAAATGCAGCAGAAAAGCATTTGACTAATAGTTAACAGAAAACATAAGGAATCAGAGAAATTGATTTAAATTCAACATGTTTTCATTTTTGTGCCAACTTCAAGTACATCTGTGAAAGTGAAATTTTTCTTCCTAAATTAAACTAATTTCAGATGAAAGATTTATCTTCTTTTACTCTACCCTAGTAATAGACCATCTGTTCAATGACCTTGACTTTCTGTAAGCCCTAGAGAGCATAGTGCCACCCACTAAGAGCGAGGGAAGGGTTGATTATTTCTATCCTATTAAAGACATTTTCCATTTCAAATAAATGTAAACTGTTCTTCCTTCCTGATTTCTATAAACCTTAAAACCAATTGTCAATCTTTGCAGAATGAAACTTTCATGGTTTCACATTCATTTAATGTTGAAATAAAAGTAGGGTCTGACATCTTCAATTTTTAAATAGAAAAACAAAAAAAAAAAACAGAGTTGTGCATTTCACTGAAAAAATAAGGAAACCTTTTCTATTGTTGATTGGAAAGAGCAACATTTTCCCATCTGCTTTCAACTGATCCAAGAATCATAAAATTCATTGTTTACTCGATCCTCCTTTCCCCCCCTACCCAAGCATTTATTCAACATCTATTATATATCTGGTATTTGCTGGGCACCGACAATAAAAGATGAATAGAGATCCATCTTTAAACAATAGAGTAAAAGCCCATAAACAACTATATACAAAGTGTCACCATTATCTTGCTGTTTTCACTCCTGTCCCTTATAGTCTATTCTCCACAGAGTAGCCAGGTTAATCTTGCAAACAAAAGGTCATGTAGCGGGCCTCCCCGGTGGCGCAGCGGTTGAGCGCTGGGTTGCGAAGCTGCCCGCGGCCTCTGTGACGCCGGTTCGATCCCCGGCTGCTCCCCGGCCACCGGAGGAGGGTCCCACATGGCGCGCAGACCTCTCCTGCCGCCCGCTGCTCCCCTCAGCAGTGTATTTTGGTCCTTCTGCCTGCTCTGCTCCCCGCTCTGCCTCTGGTGAATTCTCTCACCCTCCCGCGCTTCTGACTGTACCCAGTGCATGTATAAACAAAACAAACAAATAAAAAAAAATAAACAAATAAATAAAAACATGCCTCTATTTGAAAAAAAAAAAAAAATAAAAGGTCATGTAGCATATGTCCAAAACTTTTCTGTGGTCTCTCTTTACACATAAAATATATTCTGAAGTTCTTATCACAGTAATATCTTTTTTAAAAAGATTTATTTATTTATGCATACAATAGCTGGGGTGCAGGCCAGAGATGCCGGGGGTGAGAAGATTCACCAGAGACAGAAGGGGAGCAAAACAGACAGACTGAAACACACTGCTGAGGGGAGCAGCAGGCAAGGCAGGAGAGGGCTGCTTTACCATGTGAGTTTCTCCCTGACCAGCTAGGGATCAAACTTGTGCTGCAGAGGCTGCAGACCGTCACAGCATGGTGCTCAACTGCCTGCACCACCAGGAGGCCCTCATAGTAATATCTTAACATAGAGGAACCTATATGATTTGGCTCAACACTCTGCTCTCCTTATAACAGTATTCAGGATGCACTGACCTACTTTCTCTTCTTAGAGCTCCCAACATGTTCCTGCCATAGGACCCTGGCAAGTGTTTTTGCTTAAAATGACTTACACTTGATCTTTTTATGATGCACTCTGTTCAATCCCTGTTCAAATACCACCATCTCATAGTTCTTCCTGACTACTGCATTCCTTTCTATATTAATGAATAAATCAGGTAAGAGCTCTATAACTAATGTTGCACTATTTTATTTTTTTGTAGTATCTGTCACTGCTTGACAACATCCTTATATGTTCATGGCACAATTCACTTCCCAGATTTTAAATTTCACCAGGAAAGGATTAGGACTTACTATTTGTTTACATTTGCATTCCCAGCCTCTGGAAATGAACCTGGCACAGAATTACTCAAGAAATCCTAGTTAAATGGTTTCTCAAATCTTGAAAACAAAGATGGGCAAGTGGAGTGACTGACAAACTGGGGACATCAGGGAGTGCTGCACTGAGGTAATGTGAATAGAGTGTTAAAAGAGCAGGGATCTGATTGAGAGGTGGGAAGAAAGGAATATTTTTAAAGATTTATTTATTTATGCATACAAAAACTGGGGTATAGGCCAAAGGTGCCGGGGGTGGGGGCAGTGAGAGGATTCACAAAAGACAGAGTAGGGAGCAGAACAGGCAGATGTACTGAAATACACTGCTGAGGGGAGTAGTAGGCGAGACAGGAGAGGTCTGCTGCACTACGAAGAGATTGAACTCATGCTGCAGTGGATGGTGATAGCTTGATAGCACTGTCTTTCACCCCTGTGCCACCAGGAAGGAAAGGAATTTCATGAAAGATACCTGTGTACAAGTAGGGATCCAATAATAATATGATGAATTAAATGAAACTGTGACTTAGTGTGCTTGGGTGGAAATTTAAGTTCAGTAACCTATAAGATGCATATTAAATGGTAGCCATTATTGTTGGAGAAGTGAGTTAGAGCTGTGGAGTTTCTCTGAAATTTAGCCTAGGGGAAAAACTAGAGATTCTAATGCTGGTGAATGTCTTGCTTTAAAAACAATGTGTGTGTACAATAGCTAAGCTTTGGAAACAACCCAAATGCCCAAAAATAGATGACTGGATCAAGAAGATGTGGTACATATATACCATGGAATATTACTCAGCATTCAAAAAAGATAAACACATGCAATTTGCTGCAACATGGATGGCGCTGGAAGGGATCATGCTCAGCGAAATAAGCCAAAAAGAAAAAGAAAAATACCGGATGGTCTCACTCATAGCAGGAATCTAGAAAACTTAAATAAGGGACCAGGAAAATGAATAACTATAAGAAAGTGAAAATCAAAATCAACAAAAAACTATGAACCAGAGACACTTTTAGGGGGGCGGGGGCGGGAGGGGAGGGATTGGGGTCAGAATGGGGGGGCTGCAATTGTATGGGGAATATAACAATAAAATTTATTAAAAAATAAAATAAAATAAAATAAAAGCAGTGCAATGAGATAAAGAAATTCCACCTTTTGAATGGGATTTCAAGGAAGGTGGAATCCACCAATATCTGTGCCCTTGTCTCTGCCAAGACCCTGGAGTAGAGAGGGCAGCCGGAGGGAGAAGCAGAAAATAAATAAATAAATAAATAAATAAATAAATAAATAAATAAATAAAAACAATGTGTGCTTGCTCCTAAACTTCTTACTGGTGACAAGTATATCCATGAGGAATTTGCACTCAATTTTAATGAGTTTATGATAATTAAGTGGTTTTAAGGAATGAGCCCTTTTGTCATTCTGTTATTAAAATTATTCATGAGCAGACAGGTATACTCTATTCCTCCAGCCTTGAAACTCCTCCTCTTTGTCTTTTTTTCTCTCCTATCTCTGAGTGCAATGCCTGACACATAAGAGCTCAGTAAATGATGACTAGGGCAGGAGTTCTACATTTTGCATTTGAAATGTAAATATTTAAATGGATCAGGAATACTATTTAGAGAATCTCTACAGAATTTTTATTTCATTTGCCCATCTGAATTTTCAATCTAATTTCTGACCAATATACTTGCCAGTGAAAGTTATGTGTCTTTAAAAAAATCTCTACATTTATCAACACCATGCTTTCATCAATGGACAGATCAAATAGAAAATAAAGGAAACTATAGCCTTATACAAGGAGTTAGGCCACATGGGCTTAACAGAAATTTATACGATGCTGCACCGCAAGCTCAGTACATTTTCAAGCACACACAGAACATTCTTCAGGATCGACAACAAACTGGGCCACAAAACATTTATCAATAAATGTGTAAGTCACAAGTAAAAAGACAAATACTGGGTGGTCTCATTTACATGTGGAATATAAAAAACAAAACAGGTGGTCAAAACCAAGCCAGTAACAAACTCCTGACACATGACTGAAAAGCTGAGGCAATCAGAAAGTGGGGGAGGAAGGGAACCCAGTGGAACATGGTGGAGGATTATTGGGACACTAGTCATGAGCGTAGTATGAAAACACACATTTGTAGATGTTTAAGCCTACAATTCCCCAAAACAGATACAATGATTAAATCATCTTTACTTCAATAACCATAATTTGAGGGGGAAAAAAAAAACTCTCCACATAAATTCATCACAAATCACACTTTAATTACACCATAGTGCTCTTTAAAAATGTGCCAGAAGTCCACATTACACCTTCTTTTCAAGTCCTCTTCCTTGCTGTTTATGACAAGCCTTGTTATTTCTTTATTTCTCTGAGCACTATCCAGGCAGCTTCAAGAGAATATCCATTAATGTCCCTAAATTTGCATTTATGTACCATCCTTCCACATGGTATGGGTGAACACATTATGAGAGCTCCCGTATCTCTTCAAAGAAACACTATGAAGGAAAGTCAGAGAGAGCCATGGAGAATTTGGATTCACTTTAAAAATTTTCCTGTGGGAACTGCCAAAATGCTACTATCTATTGCAGACATGGTGCTCATTAAGAAATCCCATTGGCTCATGATTTATTGATTGGAGACCAAATACTCTGTAAGACTCATAAATTACTCTTTAAATGGGCTTTTAAACATCTCTTCCTAAATCCCACCAATGGATTATGTTTCAAACACATTTTCACCTGATGTTCCATATGAAAATTTATAGTTCAACTTCCTATCTCATTAGATTGTTATATAAAAAGATTACATATAATGTAACAATATGTTGTTACTTTACCTAAAGAGTTTAAAAAGCTATGTAGTGGAATCTATTTAAAGAGTTTCTGTTACCAAGATATTATCAGTCCTATTAAATACTAAAAACTGTTTTTAACTAGACATTATTTCAAATCTGAATTTTAACATTTGAGTGACTTTCTGAAATGCTTCCTGGATATGTAAGGGTTAGACATTCACATGGATCAAGGAATTTTTATGCCAAAATTGGCTTTAGAACCTCCCTAGTGGCATAGAGGTTCAGTCTCAGTGCTATCATGGATGTAGCCTGAGTTTTATCCCCCACCAGGGAATTAACCCACATGTGGTGCAACAAACCTCTCCTGTCTCACCCATTGCTTCCACTTAGTGGTGTATTTTGGTAGATCCACCTGTTTTGCCACCCACTCTCTCTGGTGAGTCCTCTCGACCCCCTCCCCCTGCACCTCTGGCCTACATCCCAGTTCTTCTATGTATAAATAAAGTAAAATCTTTTTTTAAAGATTGGCTTTAATTTGTAAGGGGAAAAGTTCAAAGTATTAGATTTTCTGTTGTCTTCTTAACCTCCCTAGATATAGAGGGCCTTTAATAGTTTCTGCAAACACTTAAATCCAAAAGCTGTCAGCTTCTGTACCTTGCGGTATGAGAAACAAACCAACCAGCCCCTGGTTTTTGGGTGCTAAAAGAAGATTGAAACTAAAATAAGTCCATGCAAAGAAGAACAGTATGCAAGTATTATGTTACTTAGGGAACATAATAGCAGGGACATAAGCTCTGAGGTGGGGAAGATGATATAATTTCCTATGAACTGAATGCCAGTCAGCACTTCTGAGTGAAAATATATAATGAGCAAAAGGCTAGACCATGCATGACTGTATATAACAGGAATCTCAATTTTGACGCTAGAAGTAAGTAGTTGATGGGCTTTAATTCAGAGGTGTAAATCTATATTTAAAAACAAAGAAAAATTCTGGCTGTTTCATGGCAGTTGGCTTATTAAGGCAGTAGTTGATGTGGGTAACTAGGTGTGTGGCTATTGCATTAAATCATATAGAAGATGATTTTTTTTAATTAAGTCTTTGCTATATAGTAGAGTCCAGGACTATTTAAATACAGAGAGTGAAAACCATGGCACTTGGAAATTGATAGCATGTGAATAATAAGAATTGGAGTCAGGAAATATCTTTAGGTTTTTAGATTAATCAAACACATAGCTGAAGGATTTATTGACAGGAAACAATTGAAGAATAGTTTTGGGAAGCATTCATGAGTTCTGTTTTGGACATGTTAACTTTGAAGTGCTTGTGTGACAGCTGGTGTCCCAACTTGCAACTGTTAAGTGTGTAGAGTATAAAGGGTACAATCAGGAAACAGGTCTGGGCTTCTGTTAGTCAGCATGAGCTACAATCCAGTCCAACAACATCTCAGGGAGTTAGAACACCAGATTTTATATCTTGTGCTCACTACATATCCATTGCATGTTGAGAAGGGAGCTTTTTCAGAATATTCAATTTCTCAGACACCTGGGCTGAGTGAAGCCTTACTTTTTGGATATATTTTCTCCTTGGACAATTCATTGTTCACCATAGTAGGACAACAGTAAGTAGAAGGGAAATTAGCCTAAAAATGTTCTGTCCTGAAGTGACACTTGTTATTTCCATTTACTTTTTATCAGCCAGGTTAAGTTCAATGGTATCTGCTGGTAGTGTTAAGTGTAGTTTGCAAGCACTGTCCGGGGATAGAAAGTGAGCCAGGGATATGGTGAGTGCTGATACTGTCTAACGCAGGACTGATATCAACCTAGGTGATCTTAACATATGGCTATGTAGTGGGTATTTGTCATTTGTGGTGGCCTAATATTTTCTCTATTTTTGGAAATTCCTTATAGAACTAGTTCTATAGAATAGAACTAGTAGAACAAGTTCTCGAGAACTAGTAGAATAGTTATATAGAACTAGTAGAGAGGACTAAAGATTATGAGGAAGAGAAGGAAGGTTGGCTGCTTTTGGCTGTACTGGAGAATTTATTGACGGAAATGGTAAAGATCAAAGTCTAAAATTTTTGGCTCAAGGCATAGTAAGAGTATTAAGCACTTTATGTATTATGTCAAAATATTTGTTGCAACAGCAACAATACACTCACTCCAACAATAAACTCACTCTTTGACTATTGACATAGTCAAAGATAAATAAAATATCCCATCTGATGCATTGAGTTGCTAATTTCAGATTAGGTTAAATTCACCTCTTATTCCATGTTGAATAGAAAAGATTAGGGCACCAAAATCAAAATGTATTTTGGAGAACACTAAACATCCAAACCTTTGCTGCCTTGCCAGTAAAGCAGAACCTTTTTGCCAGTCTGTTCAGGTCATTCACTTCTTACTCTGTGACTGCTAGTATACTTACCTTATAGGAGAGCCTGTGGTATATAGCTAGAGTCAGTGTGAAAGTTTAATTGGATCCTTATTTGGTTGACTGAAATTTATACAATAAGGCTAATCTATGCTGAATAAAGATGCCATAAGATTCCTTGAATTAGAGTATAAGGTCAAGCCAATAAATTTTGGAAATTTTTAGAGTGAGTTTATTGTGGGTGACTCTAAGTGTTTGTTTCTTGAATTGGTTCCCTGAGAAGACCCAGAAACTTTGGTGCAGTTATTGATAGAAAAATAATGGGAAGGAGACATTCAGCATAATTGAAAAGCATGCAGTGATTGTTCTCGATGCCCTTGAAGATGCTATCTTTGAGATGCTGCCTTTGAAATAAGCTCCATAATTCCAGTGGACCTTACACAATCATTGAAAAGTTAGTGCAGGTAAAATACCCAAAGGATATGAAAACATGAATTTCAAAAGATATATGCATCCTAGTGTTCAAGGAAACACTATGAGTCAATATATGGAAACAACCCAAGTGTCCAGAGATGGATGAATAGAATTAAAATGTGACATGCATACATGATGGAATACTCAGCCATTAAAATAAATGAAAGCTTGCCATCTGCAATATCATGGATATGACTTGTAAGGATTGTGCTAAGAGAAATGAGTGGGAGAAATGATTTCACTCATTTTCAGAATACAGATATAAAAAGCAAGTGAACAACAACAACAACAAAAAACAAAATCAGCTTTTACTCTGACAACAGGATGGTGGTTAGCAGAGGGGAAGAAGTGGGGAGAGAATGGGTAGAAAGGACTGACAGCCTGGTGGTCGGTGGGAACTGGACACTCGCTGTGGGTGTGGTGTGATAGATGTAGTTGCTGAGGTGAGAAACTGTACACTTGAAACTTATCCAAAGTTGTAAACTAATGTTATCTCAATAAAGAGGGAAAAAAGGACATTAACAAGAGAAAAAAATACATGTAAAGCTCTTAGAAAATTGCTTTGCATGTGGTAGACAGTCAATTAATCTTACCTATTGATACTCTTCGCCTAAGGGACCTATACCATTTTTGAGGGCAACTATATTGTATAGAAAGAAGAACATAAGCATTTCACTGAGTATTGGAGGCAAACTTAAGGTTAACACTATTGGGTGAACCTAAGCCACTTCGGGAATTCACTAAAAATACTTGGGTAATTGGGGGTCAGGTGATTAATGGGTGTCTTAGGCAGCTCAGGCTGTTATAATGAAATACCATAGACTGGGCAGGTAAAACAACTGAGATTGATGTCTCACAGTTCTGGAGGCTAATATGTCCAAGACTAAGGTGCCAGCAGATTCGGTCCAACCTCAAGACCTCATTTAAACCTAATTACCTTCACAAGGCTGTACCTCCAAATATCATCGCACCTGGGGCTAGGACTTTAATATAAGAATTTTGAGAAATACACAAGCATTCAGTCCCTAGCATTGGAGGCTTGGTGTGAGTATATTCAAATAAGTTCAGAGGGTTTGCAAACATATCGTGTTGCTGTTTTTCTAGTTACCATTGATAACTGGAATGATTATAGTCAGTAACTAGAATGATACACAGATTGGATTCATAACCATGGAGCAAACTCTTATGGTAGGCTAAGAAGTTCCTGGATCTTTTTGCCTTAAAATTTAAAAAAATCCAAGTTGTTATATCAAAAATGTGATATAAGATACTATGTCATATCTCATAACATATATCTCATAGGAATTCGTATTTCCACCAAAGTGGTTGTTATGCTGCTTCTTTCTTCCTATTGCTCTGTGACAGATGGGCTTTGGAGAATAATACTGGAATTTCTTTCATTTAATATCAACTTCAGTTCTAGATTCAGCCTTATTTCAAGGAGAAATTTAAACATTTTGGGAATGAGCTATTGAATTGGTAAATGCCTTTTTGTATCCTAATAACCAAGAGAAAGTTTGCCTTCACTTGGTACAAATTTTTACTATCTCGTCTCACAACTATGTTACATCAGTGATTCTGTGTCATATTTATTCTAGAAGGACCTCAATCCTCTACAATGTCAGAATATATTAATAACATCATGAAGAAAGGAACTGGAGAGCAAGTACTGTAGTTTGTTTTTTGTAAGACGTGAGCATGCTGAAATTCAGGCACAAATCCCATGAAAACACAAGTCTCTGCCACCTTAGAGAAATTCCTGAATATGCTGGAATGTAGGGCATTGTGGAACATATTGCAAGCAAAAGGCTAGAGGTAACTTGTCCCAAAAAATCTCCACAAAAGGCACCATGGATTACTTAGAATATTGGGAAAACTATCACCATATTTTGGTTGGATACTCTGATTTGGTTGGATACTCAAAAGATTGTCCACTTATTAAAGGAATCTCAGCCAAGAGAAGACTTTTCAGCTGGACCAGACCCCATGGAAGCAATCTTCCATTAGGTCTTATGACCACTAATCCTAATATGCCTAAAGTATCTATGGCAAGTTTTAATAGAAGAATCGCAGCCCACGTACCTAAAGTTTTAGAGCAAAGCTGTGACCTCTTTGCAAGTAACCTTTTGATGAATAGTTTCTGGTTTTCTGATAAAATCAAGATCATGATAGGCCTGATCACCTAATGATAGAGCACCAGATTGTTTGTTCTTACACCCATGTACTTGGTATTACATGATAATCTAAGCTATAGGATTAGTTATATTCAGCAGTCTATTAGAAACAGTTTATACAGGTGTGACCTCGTGCAGCTTCTGAAGCACAAATAAGTTGTGTGCTTCCATGAAAGATAAACAAAGTTGGGTACCAGTTAAAATGGTAATGGCAGTGCTTAATCATGTCTGCTATTGCAACAGGAAGAGGATCTTGGGTGAGTTGTACTCAATTTCACTTTTTACAAAGGTGACTGGCATTTTAAAGGGAGAACGGGGAAGTTAAGTGGAAGAATGGCAGGGGCTTGAGCAAAATCAGGGGAAATGAAAAATTGCAAAGGATTATTCTATATAAAATAAATTAGACCAGCTGTTGCTGTTAGCTCACAATTACTGAAGCTAGGATTCCATGCTCTCACAGAGAATAGGAGATAGAAGCACTATTCTTTGCCATTTTAAATTTTATTTTTTAAACATTCTAGTTTATTTTTTCACAGTATAGGATTTCTCCCCTCAGGTGTGGTCATCATAGTTTCCCATCACCAAAGCACCTGTTGTCCTCCATGCCACCACACTGTGCTTTCCTCCCACACTGTTTCTATGACCCCCTTCTTCCCATACCCCTTCCCCTCCCAAGTATCTCAGACATATTTTTTGCTTTGAAGGATCAATCACAGTTTGTCTTTATCTGATTCTTTATTTGGTTTCTCTAGATTCCACATGTATGTAAAACCATCTGATAATTATGTTTCTCCTCAGAATAATCCCATCCAGTTCCATCCATGTTGCCTCAAATGGCATGGGTTCTATTGTGTACATGTACCACTTGATGTGCTTATCCATCCTGGGGCATTTAGGTTGTTTCCATGTCTTGGCTATTGTAAATAGTGCTGCTCTAAGCATAGGACTGCAGGTTTCTTTTCAAATTAGTGTTTTTGTGCACTCTGGATTGATACCTAGGAGTGGAATTGCTGGGTCCTATGGTAAATCTATTTTTGAGGAATCTCCACACTATCCTTCTTGATGATGGCCTTTCAAAGGGAGGACTTTCAAGTCCTTGAGGGGATACCTCTGAGTAGGAGATGTATATATATCATACATATGGACTCTCTGTTGTGAACCCTTTTTACTAAATGCCCTAAGAAAGGGAGGCTTAGGGCCTAATATCAGGTGTTGTCTACAACAAACAGTAAATTCTTTTGAGCATCTTGAGTTTTCTTTTAGGCAGTCACTTTAAGGAGAATAGTGTCATCTTATAGGTGCAACCTTGAGATTGTTAGCTAGTATTTGTTCAATTTTTGAATGGGGTATGTATGTTTGTGGAAGGTGAGGGGCTGGATAAAAATCATTGAGCTGAGAATCTGCCATCTGTATAGCCACAGTTGAAACCTCATCAAAACGAAGACTCAGAGGAGCCTGACTTGAGTTTGGTCAAGTAGAGAATCTGCGTTACTTCACGTTCTCTGTGTCCTACTGTTGTTCTGTTGCCACTCCTCTATCAACTCAAGTTTATGACTCATAAAAAAGCCCTATTATAGACTGAGAAAGAAGTAATTTAAGGCTAATTTAAGTTCAGTTGGCGTGACCTGCTGGAACTAATCAGAACTGTACTGCTGTTATGTTCAAGTTATTTGTAGGTGGTGATAACAGCAGAAAAGGAAACATCTTTCAAAATGCAGATGTTCCAGTGGCATATTTATATTCTACTTAGTCTAGAGAGAGATGGCTGAAAACTGGCTCTGTACTGACTCACGAATAGTAGACAAGTGATTTGGGTCTCAGATGGAGCTACATTGAAGGGTCGGTGAAAAGGAGATTTGGGTTAGACCTAGAGTCATTATTCAAAAAGAGTTGAAAAATTGACAAAATTTGCATCCCTAATGAATACTCTGTAAAAGGTCCACATTGTGGAACATGTTAACAGTAATCAAATGGACAACATAACCTGTCTTATGAATGAAAGTCTAACTCCTAGCTACCCTAGTACTTGTCCACCACACTCAGGAATGAAGTAGTCATGAGGGGAAAGGCAGTAGATTTACATGGATTTCCCCAGAGAAGACTAACTTGGACACGATAACTGTGGATTACCCCATTTACCTATAGCAGGAAGCAACCCTAAGCCCTCAGTATGGTTCTATACCTTAGGGACACTATCCGATCCTTGGTGATAAATTAATTATGTAGGGCTATTTTCATTATGGAGTAGAAACAGTCCTTAATAGGATAAATGCTCAATTTGGATTTCTATTTGTCTCCATCCTCACCTGACTTTCTCCGGAAGCACTATTCATGGACTTCATGGAATATCATATTTACTGTTATCTCCACATAATCTTTCTGCTTTTATAAGAACTCATTTTCCAGTAAACAAAGTAAATCAATGGGCCAACTGTGATGAAATGCACTGGTCCTTCCCTGGATACTATGATTGAAGAAGTACTTTCTTCCATTATGAGAAGGTGATAGTGTATTTGTTTATGGGTAGTTACAATAGGATAGGTGGAAGCCTACTGTTACTTGGAAGATTCAATTGGGAAGAAGGATATAGATTAATGTCAAGTAGAAGAGAGGGAATGAGAGTATATCTTTCTGGTCACCTGATATCTCAGAATACTCTCCCTATCTTCTATAATCTCCATAGCCTGAGTCCTATCTTCCTTGGCTGGTAATCTGAAAAATCATTTTTTTGTTGACTCTGGTCTGCATGAGACTTCTGACCATAATTTTCTAATCACACACAAGTTTGAGACACTTGGATGCCTGAGACGTGCTAAATTTTCTCTGTGAAGGGGAAATAGCAGAGAGGCCTCTCATTCTTCAGCAGTGGCAATGATATTTTCACTAGCACATCTTCCCCATGGGAGTATTGTTTCTGGGATTAGCTTTATAGTCTCTTTGACCCTATTTAAGATCTTGTGAGCATTCTAAAATGACTAAATTTCTTTTTTGCTAAAGCTAGTTTACATATAGATGTTTACAACTATGTAGTCTACTACACTGAAAACTCATGGTCACTGAAACCATGGGACTAAACATTTCTCATAGACAAAAGAGATGACTATAGAAAAAAGGTGGCCTGAGAACAGACACCTGAGGGATTTCATGGTGACTCATCAGGTGGAGCAAGAGAAGCTAACAGAGAAGGATAAAGAGGTGTCAGAGAAGTAATACTCCGGGTGTGGGGAAACAAGACAGAGCTTGGCTCATCCCATCCAGCAGTGAGTGTTTCAAGAGGAGTGATTATCCTTGTTGAATGCTCTTGAAAGGCAAATAATAAAGAGTATTAGATAATTATGCTTTTTACTTGGTTATCTTATTTAATCATCATAAGAACCCTATCAGAGAATGGTATTTCTTACTAGAATTGAGGAGAATGAGGATGGTAGGTAAATACTATTAGGCACCACAGGCAACTAATCTTGATGAAAAACATGTTAGCTGAAGTAAGAAGTGGGGTTCAGGAAGGGTTTTTCATTTATTTGTGGTATGGAGAGTTGGCAAATTATAAAGAAAAAGGAGAGAGGCAAATGGGCCTAGTTTGACATAGAGTATGATACAAAACATTGTTACCCTGGTAGCTACTGATTGTAGGAGACAAGCATGTCCTTTCTGTTTATTACAATTTGGTAAAGAGAATAAGATGGTTGGAAATGATGGGGCAAGATTATTTTATGAGAACGAGGAGAAATAGGGAGAGGTCAGAGATCTGAAGCAAGAAGAGGTGGTTTGAGATAGTCCATGCTGAGATGAAAGTAAGGTAATGAGAATAACAGAAGAGGATCCATATTGCAACGATGCTGAAATTGGTAACAGTGGATATATAATGGCATATAAGGTCTTTTATGTGATTTTCTTCAGCAATGCTCAGTAAATGTCTGTAGAATGCAGAAGATGGACCACTGCACTCACCCTGAGTTGCAGAGTTAGAAATACAAGAAACCTGCTACTGTCTGTGCTCATTAACCTTATGGTTACAAAAAAAAAAAAAAAACAAACACATGAATGAAAAAAGACTTTTCTAGCACATGCTGGTATTTCTACTTTCTAGTGTTAGGTTAATGCTGTTCACAACGAAATTTGACTTATAAGTTGTTTTCTATTATCTAAAGACATTATGATACAGGGCATCAGTTATGGTATTTGGAAGGCAGTCTTTAATTTAAAGTGATGGTAACACAGAGAAAGTAAGATAATCTTCTATGGATATTAAATTGAATTTGTTAAAATAGTCAGAGGTTGTGAGAACATCTGAGATACTTCATCTCTATAGTTTCTAATGTATCCTATATTTTCACGTTCTTTCTTTTTTTGAATAATGAAAATAGATTGCTTTTATAGTTAGTATTTAGGTAGTAAGTAATGTGTGTTTTATCAGAAACTTAATGGACTTTACATGTAAAATGTTTCAATGTTTCTTGACTTCTCAAATATTATATAATTGCACAAGAAATATTATGTAAACCATCATATAATTCAGAAGAGACGTTATGAGGGAATTAGAATTTGCTTTTTAAAACTGCTTCACAGCAAGCAAACTGTGCATTTATTTCATATTAATTGAGGCTCCAGTTAGTTTATTCCCGTTACCTTTCACTTTCACAGATGAAATTAGTTTTACCTGTTCACATCTGCAAACAAATTCTTTGCTCATTAATTCAGGGTACTATGGAGTTATAGTGGTTACATCCACTTCATGAGTGAAGATAATGATACTGTAATTTCAGGTTCTCAGGCCTAGTCTCCCAGCCAGGAATGGATCCCAGGCCGCAGTGGCAGTGCTGAGTCCCAGCTACTAGACCACCTTGGGTTGGTGGCTCATGAAGCTGCAGTGGGAACTTCGCTGACTCTCAGGCAAGCAAGAGAAAGAGGCAAATTTGTTTACAGAAATAGATATAAGGAAAAGTTTATTAAGGAGAAAGGGGACAGAAAGAAAGCGGATCTCCCAGCCTGTTCGCCAGGGTGGGCAAGAAAGCCGAATTGCCTCAGGAAATACAGACCTTCTTTCCCTAATTATTCTAAGGCCCACCAGTCTCTATGTGATTGGTTAGTTCTCAGTTCTCGGTGGTCTCACTCACGCAGTCTTTTTGTTTTTTTTAAAGATTTACTTATTTATGCATACAAGAACTGGGGTACAGGCCAGAGGTGCGGGGGTGAGAGGATTCACCAGACAAAGAGTGGGGAACAGAGCAGGTAGATCAACGGAAAGACACTGTTGAGGGGAGCAGCAGGTGAGTCAGGAGAGGTCTGCTGTGCCATGTGGGTAGCTCCCTGGCTGGCCTGGGATGGAACTTGTGCTGCAGAGGCTGCTGATAGCTTCACAGTGCTGTGCTTAATGCCACCAGGGAGACCCCTCACTCACTCAGTCTTAATGTCTCTGTGCCCAGAATTACATCTTGCATCTCAGCCTTTATCGCAGAGTCCTTTTTCTTTATTGTCCTTGTCCTGGAATGTCCTGTTGCCCCTAGTTTGAGGGGGTGTTTGATTAGTTCTCCTTGGAATATGTTGCCCTTATCTCTGGAGCCTTCCTTATTCCCCTGAAGCTTTTTCCTAGTCTATTCTGACCATAGAAGCTCTCCTCTTGCCCTGTGACTCAGTAACACAATTTATTCACCCACTGTCCGGCTTACAAACCTATGAGATTCTGACATTACAAGCAGTGATTATAATATGTCCATTCTTGAATTAGGATGGTAATCATTTAAAAATGATGTTGGTTACAGTCAAATCATGTTGAATCTTCTGCAGTAGGGATTGAATCTAGTTCTTGTTCCATAATTGCCTATTCAGAAATGTACCCTACTTGTAAACATTGCCTCTAAAATAAATGCTTTTTGACATTCTAATGGATTTTCCATATTTCCCCTCAGTAGCAGCTTGATATGATAATAGTACTTCAGACTATTCATGAATTATGCCATCATTCTGCCATAATTGATCATATTTATTGCTATTTGCCTTTGCCCAATTTTGGGAAGAAATATAAAATGTTTTTCCATTTATCCCATTTGAATGCTCATTAACATTTGCTATGAATCACCCTTCGTAGTGTTAGCATTAGTATCCATAAGTATATAAGGGCTTATTTGTAACTTGAATGAGTAAAGTTTTGAAGCAGGCACAGTAAACAGTGGCTGTAAAAAATGAAGCATAAGTAAACCAGGTCCTTATTTCTTACTCCTTATTTTTATGCTTTTCCCTGGTTACCCTCTTCTTCATTCTCTTGAGCTGGCTGGCAATAGAGGTAGTTATTAGGGAGTTTCAAATGTGTAGAATAATGTAGCAATCAGTATTGAGCAGCACTGTCTGCCTTGTCCTTTCTTACCATCAAAAGCATCTTGTGAGAAAATAGAAAAGATGCAGAAGTTTCAAGCAATGAGTCACACTTAATTTGATTTTTCAATTAGCATAAATGGTATCATTCATAAAGTCATTATTAAATAATCAAACTATATGAAACCAATATGAAAATCCCATGTCTTCCTTTTTTGCTTTATCTGGGTTTATACACTTATTTTAAGATATTCTTTATTTTACAGTAGAAATATATGGAACTTTTGTCACTGATATACAGCTGTTCTTTAGTAACCTAATGAAAAATTATAAGAATTGATGGTTGTCAAGCATGGATAAAGTTTGAAATTTATATTGCATGTATATAAATGACCACTGTAAAATTAGAAAGCAAAAATTCATTTACAAGGGTAACTGAAAAGTGGAATATATTGTACATAGAAAATAGGTTATACATAGAAATATTTTCCTTTGGGATACAAAGTCAGCTTAATCCAAGATGAACCTTACATACCTTGTACTCTTATCTGACCTATAACTACTCACAGTTGCTGACATTCTTTTCTTCCCTAAGGAAAACACTTCCATCTCATTTTTAACGGACAACAGCATTTGGAAACAAGACCGGTACACAAGAGAATACATCTGTCTATTTCCTGATTTATAGACATATCTGTATTAGGTCATGGACTTTGTGATGTGAAATAAATAATTGCTTGCACTGAAAGTAGTAACAAGTGCTTGACGGCTGTATGCACACACCTCCTTGTGTGCAGATTCATAATTTGGGAAACTAGTTACCAATGCAGAATATTTTCCAAACTTTCTAACACCGATGTGTGTGAGAATGCAGAAACCAATAAAAAAATAAAAATGTATATAGTCATGTAATGAAGAATTATTGATCACTTACAGTATGCCAGCAACACAGTACTTAACTGAATATCAGGACCTAAGTTTAGAAAGTGTAATGGCCACTATCAAGAATATTTGTTAATTTAAAAATCAAATTAAGTGTGACTCATTGCTTGATATTTCATCTTTTCTTGTCGTTGATACATGTCCCTATAGATTTAAAAAAATTATAGATGTTTTGGCATCTGTTATTTTATCTATAAATAGAGGGTAATTAATTAGATGATATCAAGGTCCTTTTAAGTTCAAAAGCTCAAAAATTATGTTTAAAGACATAATGAGAATATGAATGATGAATCAGTACAGTGAATGGTGATAAGCTCTCATAGATTCTAAGGTAGCAAGATTTGTGGGTAAGAGGTAGTTAGCTCTTGACGTCTGCCACAGGAGGGTGGGCTGGTAATGTCAGTATTAGGAATTGCAAGATCCAATAGGTGTGCAAAATTCAAATTCATATTGGGCAGGTCTGATTTGGAGACGATGAGTGCGTGGTAACATATATTTCAAGGGGTAGTGATATTTATTGCAAGGTGACTAACAAAGCTATAGTTCAAAGGACACTTGTGATTGATGCAGGTATCAGGCAGTGGCTACAGTGTCACTGGATAGTGGGAGAACTCAAAGAGGAAAATACTGGAACTATGCCAGTCACCCTATAGAGAACATTCATAGGAACAAACAAGGATAATAGTGATGCAAAAATCCTCAATAAAATTTTAGCTATCAGAATCCAACAATGTATCCATAAGATAATTCACCACGACCAAGTTGGATTCATTCCAGGGGCACAAGGATGGTTTAACATCCGAAAATCAATCAACGTTATCCAACACATCAACAAAAAGAAATATAAAAACCATATGATAATATCAATAGATGCTGAGAAAGCTTTCGACAAAGTGCAACACCCATTCATGATAAAAGCCCTTGAAATTCTTGGGATACAAGGAACATACCTCAACATCATAAAGGCCATCTATGACAAGCCAACAGCCAGTATCATTCTCAATGGTGAAAAGCTGAAAGCAATTCCATTAAGATCTGGAACAAGACAAGGATGTCCACTCTCACCATTGCTTTTCAATATAATACTGGAAGTCCTAGCCAGGGCAATAAGACAAGAGAAAGACATCCAAGGAATCCAAATAGGAAAAGAAGAAGTCAAACTATCACTATTTGCAGACGATATGATATTATACATAGAGAACCCCAAAAACTCCACAGAAAAGCTAATTCAACTCATCAATCAGTTCAGTAAAGTGGCATGATACAAAATCAACACGCAAAAGTCAGTAGCCTTCCTATACACAAACAATAAATCTGAAGAAGAAGAAATCAAAAAGACCATCCCTTTTGTTATTGAAACAAAAAAAATCAAATATTTGGGAATAAATCTAACAAAAGAGGTAAAGGACCTATACAAAGAAAACTATAAAACACTGTTAAAAGAAATAGAAGAAGACACAAAGAAATGGAGAGACATCCCCTGCTCATGGATTGGAAGAATAAACATTATTAAAATGGCCATCCTTCCAAAAGCAATATACAGATTCAATGCTATTCCAATCAAAATTTCAATGTCATTCTTCAAAGAAATAGAACAATCATTGATGAAATTCATATGGAATCACAAAAAATCCCGAATAGCCAAAGCTCTCCTGAAAAAAAAAGAAGGGAATGGAGGCATCAGACTCCCAGACTTCAAACTATACTACAAAGCCATAATCATCAAAACTGCATGGTATTGGAACAAGAACAGACATACAGACCAATGGAATCGAATAGAAAATCCAGAAATAAACCCACAGATTTATGGTCAACTAATCTTTGACAAAGGAGCAAAGACTATGCATTGGAGCAAAGAAAGTTTGTTCAATAAATGGTGCTGGGAAAACTGGGTCGCTGCATGCAAAAGAATGAAGCTTGACCACCACCTCACACCATACACAAAAATCAACTCAAAATGGATTAAAGAACTAGACATAAGACCTGAAACCATAAAATATATAGAAGGAAATATAGGCGAAACACTACGTGATTTGCACATCAAAGACATCTTTACAGACACATCACCCAAAGCAGTGATAGTGAAGGCAAAGATAAACAGCTGGGACTATATCAAATTAAAGAGCTTTTGCACAGCAAAAGAGACAATAACAAAAACAAAGAGAAACCCCACCAACTGGGAGAACATTTTTGCACCCAACACTAATGATAAAGGACTGATCACAAAAATCTGCAAAGAGCTGATGAGACTCAACAACAACAAAGAAAATAATCCAGTCAAAAAATGGGCAGAAGAGCTTAAAAGAAACTTCTCTGAAGAGGAAATGCAAATGGCCAACAGGCATATGAAAAAATGTTCAACATCACTTGTCATCAGGGAAATGCAAATCAAAACTACCATGAGATACCATCTTACACCAGTGAGAATGGCACATATTAAAAAAACTAGCAACAACAAATGTTGGCGAGGGTGTGGAGAAAAAGGAACTCTTCTGCACTGTTGGTGGGAGTGCAAACTGGTCCAACCACTGTGGAAAGCTGTGTGGAGATTTCTGGACCTACTAAATATAGAGCTTCCATATGACCCAGCAATTCCACTCCTAGGTATTTACCCAAAGGACACAGAAACATCAATTCCAAAGAGCACCTGCACCCCTATGTTTATAGCAGCACTGTTTACAATAGCTAAGCTTTGGAAACAACCCAAATGCCCAAAAATAGATGACTGGATCAAGAAGATGTGGTACATATATACCATGGAATATTACTCAGCATTCAAAAAAGATAAACACATGCAATTTGCTGCAACATGGATGGCGCTGGAAGGGATCATGCTCAGCGAAATAAGCCAAAAAGAAAAAGAAAAATACCGGATGGTCTCACTCATAGCAGGAATCTAGAAAACTTAAATAAGGGACCAGGAAAATGAATAACTATAAGAAAGTGAAAATCAAAATCAACAAAAAACTATGAACCAGAGACACTTTTAGGGGGGCGGGGGCGGGAGGGGAGGGATTGGGGTCAGAATGGGGGGCTGCAATTGTATGGGGAATATAACAATAAAATTTATAAAAAAAAAAATAAAAAATAAAAACCTTGAAACAGCAAAAAAAAAAAAAAAAAAAAAAGGATAATAGGACCATAGTTAAATGGGCATATTAATTTGGATCAGCTGTTCAAAATGGACTCTGGTTAGTGTAAGCAGAAAAGTGATGCTGTTAAAGAATATCTGGTAGCTCACAGATTCATCTGGAAAGCTGAGGTGTTCAGTTTAAAAAAAAGATAAAGGGCCTCCCTGGTGTTGCGAGGGGTTAAGACACAACCTATGAGGCTATCCGCAACCTCTGCAGCACGAGTTCGATCCCCGGCCAGCCAGGGAACAACCCACATGGTGCATGGCGCAGCAGACCTTTCCTGACTCACCTGCTGCTCCCCTCAGCAGTATATTTCAGTCAGTCTGCCTATTCTGTTCCCCACTCTGTCTTTGGTGACTCCTTTCACCCCCTACACCTCTGGTCTGTACCCCAGTTCTTGTATGCATAAATAAATAAATCTTTAAAAAAAAAAAAGAAAGCAGGAGGCTCTGGATGTCTAACAGTAAGTCCTGCTCAATAGTATCATGAGTGTGTTGCCTAATTCAGTGATTTCTTTGCACAGAATCCAAGTTTTAAAGAGGAAGTTTCCAAATAGCCTAACTTGTGTCATGTGAACACCTTTTAGCTAAGAGAAGAAGAGGTATCCTCTTTTTTTATGTTAAAAAAGATGGTACACAAGAGGCAAGGTAATTCATTAAAGGGAATTTAAGATTACTTCTATAAGAAAGGGAAGTGATGTGCACTATTCCAAGCATTCAGGGGAACCAGATTGAAAATTGGGAGTCAGGGCAGGATACCTGGCATATGCACCATGCACAAATTCTCTGTGCAAGTTATGGGCAAGTGAAATCAAGAGCCCCCTGGTGAGCAGGAAAGAGGCCTCCTAAGCACACCATTAGTTGAGGATTTCATTGACTCAAGACTTCTGAAGAACTGATTTGTCTATGGCAGGTTAGCAGATTATATAGTAATCCACATTGCACAATTTCTAATACACAGATACTATGACTAACATCTATTGATTAAGAAGTGGTATCTGGGGGCCTCCCCGGTGGCGCAGCGGTTGAGCGCTGGGTTGCGAAGCTGCCCGCAGCCTCTGAGGCGCCGGTTCGATCCCCGGCTGCTCCCCGGCCACCAGAGGAGGGTCCCACATGGCGCGCAGACCTCTCCTGCCGCCCGCTGCTCCCCTCAGCAGTGTACTTCGGGCCTTCTGCCTGCTCTGCTCCCCGCTCTGGCTCTGGTGAATTCTCTCACCCTCCCGCGCTTCTGACTGTACCCAGTGCTTGTATAAATAAATAAATAAATCTTTAAAAAAAAAAAAAAAAGAAGTGGTATCTGTGTGACTCATGTGGTCATATCTCTGGTGCTGATTGTAATCCTCATAGTCACCATTAAATTCAAGATGAAAGGGAAAGAATCAAGCAGGGCTTGCATTTCAGTAGAGCTCAGCGCTTGGTCCACTTAGAATTCATGTAGAAAACTTGAAATAGAAAGAGATAGAAATAAACAAAATTTGTTTAATACTGTTTCTGTCTCTGTGCAACTCTGGACAGATCACTTAACCTCTCTGAATGGGACTAACAGAAATAATGGTGTTACCTATTTTAAAGTGAAAATATAGGATGACTGAATGAGAAATACATGTAAAGTCCTCAGAACAGCACCTGGTAACCTAATCAACACCGGGTGCATGTTAGCTCAACTTCTTCTTAGAATTAATAGTTTTCCTTTAGTGCTCCCAACATTCTTTTTACACATACTGCTTTATTTCCTTCACATAAACAGTCCTGTGGTGAGATTATCCTTTTAAAAATTCTAACAATGAAGAAATGGAGGTTTTTATTTATATGGCAGGGATAGAATTATATCCTCATCTTTGAACTCCAAGTACTCTAGACCATGTTAAATGTGTAAAACAACATATCTCTGAAAGATCTTCATGAAGACAGGAAAGAGAAAATTCCCGGTGTTGGGCAGTAACAGGAATAACAGTAGTGACGTTTAACAATTTTAGTCTAATCATTTATGCAAACAATTCAGAAGAAACATGTTTCCCTAGCAGAGATACATATACTCTTTGTTCTTTACTCTTTAAAATTGAAAAACAGATGCTCTATCTTATAACAGGAAAATGAGCTTATTAATTTCCTTGTCCTAAGTCACGAGCTGGCTAGGCTGATGATGGGCCTCTGTTCTCTGTCCTCTATTCCCCACGGCACCCACTTTCCCTTCATTTGTGCTTTCTGCAGCCTTTCCTCTCCTGGGCTTCACTGCTTCAATGTAGGGAACCTGGAAAGCCTCTCAGAGGAACCTGGAATGTGGTGCTGACTGACAGGGTAGATCCCAAGAGAAGGGCTTCACATCTCTTCCTCAGGTCTAAGGAAAATGAGTGAACAAAAGCTGCCCGTAGTTCTTTTTTTTTTTTTGGGGGGGGGAGGGTATCATCTGATGTTTTAAATTAATTCTTTATTTACATGTTTTCTCCCTGTGATATTCAGAATTATAAAGACATTTTCTACTTCATAAGATAGTTTAGAAATGTCAAATAGTATCTACAGGATCACATTGATCAATTCTAACCATAAAATAGAGATTTTTCTTTATAGTTAAACAGCAAAAAATGATTTTAGAGCCAGAAGAGAGAAACTAATCTTCACCATGTATTATTTATTTCCGTGTCTAAGATTTAGGAATTAACACTAATCCATATATGACTGTCTGATCTTGAGCCTTACATTTTGGAAGATTTAACTTGCTTTATCCTCAGAAAGTATAACTCACATTAGCTTACAAAATAATCAGATGCTAGAGCAGAATTCATATCTGTTTAAGTAAATGACATAAATTGGAAATTCTGGCATCTTAATGTACTTTTATTCTCTCAAATATAAGGAAATATTTCAATCATCCCAATTTTCCTTACTAGAGTATAAATCTCTCATTGTGATAATTATCACACACATATGTTGCATGTGTGTAAAAGGGCACTAAAAAAGTGTGCAAACTGGAGTTACTGTGTCTGGGAAATGTTACTGGTCACACTCAGTTCTCCTGCCAGAGAGTTAGGATGTGGCGGCCATGGGTAGCTGAATGTTCAGAGTATAGACTGTTGACTTAGTTGCTTGCTCCCTGTTTTAATCCTGCCTCTGATGTTTTTCTTGTTATGTGGCCACAAGAAAATTATTTCCATGCTTACATGCTCTATGCTTGCTTCCTGATCTAACTGGGGATTATAATGTATTTACCTCATAAGGTTGTTTGAAGGATTAAGCAAAAATATTATCAAAAAACAAACAAACAAACAAACAAACATATAGTGTCTAGCACGTTCCAGGGGCTCAATAAATTCTGGGTATTATGACCTGTTTTAGTAAAGTGATAGTGTCAACCATGTGGACTGCATATGTATGGAAGACTCTATTTTAAAGGAAAGTCGCTTGTGAGTCAAATACTAGCTTCAAAAATGACTATTTTTAATACCAGTACATTCACTTGGAGCTGGATACATCCCCACATTTCTATATACGTTTAGGTCTATTTTATTTGTTTGTTTCATAATTGGAGTGGATGTATTCTCTCAGCCCAGTCCCTGGTGTTCTTTCCAAGATTTGATCAAGTGCAAGATGAGGCACGGAGTCAGCTGTGGTGAACTTCACTTCTTGGGTCATGGGTTACAGTGGAAGAAGGCAAGCCATACATTTTAAAGGCTTTTGGTCCTTCCTCTCAGAGGAGTGTCCCGGCTCTGGAACTTTCTCAGAGGGCAAGGCCATGCCAGGGCTGTCTCAGAACCTGTGCCACGTCCTCCATTCAAGTGAGGGTACAAAGGCACCACAGTGCAGCCACTGCTTGGGGAAGCATCCTATTAAGACCAGGAAGGAAAGCAGAAGGTTTTTCTTCTCCAGAAGCTTAGAATTATTTTCAAGAGATTTGGACCTCTTTTTACAAAACAAATGTTGAATTTGAGTATGTGTTTGAGAGAGGAATAAGAGCAAATACATCCCTTTCCCTGCTGGCAGAGTAACTGGCGTTTCTAGTGTTCCTGAAGTGATTAGTCATTCATAAAAATGCCTTCGTAGTTAAGCTGTTAAAGCTAAAAGTGGTGATAGCTGTTCCCTCATCATGTCAGGGATGCTATCCTTGGGCAAGTCTGTAGCTCACAGTAAAATGGTAAAGACTCAACATGGTAGAAATAAATTAAGCACAAGAGTTAAGAACAGGCAATCATTGATTATTTATATCTCTCCATGTTCCAGAAGAATTTAAAGAAGATATAATTTCATCTCTAGGGTTCGGAAATAGAATAACATATCTATAAGTACACATTTACCATTTATATGAAACCATATCTCCAGGAATGAGATGAATATTCTGATTGAAATATGACTGAAAATTACAACAGTTTGTGAAAGATTCACATCTATTTATAAATACAAGGACAAGCTATTCAATTTATTTCCTCTCCCCATTCCACTGAACTCTGCACTTTTTTAGAATATTGTTGTTGAAGATAATCTGTAACTTGCCTAAAAGGTCTTCACTAATAAGGACAACATCTAGAAAAGGGCAGAGAAGCTATAGTTTTGAGATGATAGGAGATAAGACAGCTGCTCTGCAGGGAGTGGCGACTTCAAAATAAGCTAATAATGAACAGTCATGCTATAAGATTCATAGTTGATGGTACGAAAAGCTCTAATTACAATTACAAAGTGTTGGTTTTGCAAAGTTTCATTAAATGCCAGCACAGTTGACACTGAATAAAGACTGTAGCGGTAAATAGGAATGTGGGCTGGGAAGTTACAACTTTTGGGAGTGAAACCTTACTCTCCTACTTCTAGTTGTATGAGCTTGTTTAACATTCCTTTGTTTTAGTGAATGATCTCTAAAATGGCGATACTGTTACCCATCTTGTAGAGTTGTTGGGATAATCAAATGAGTTAATATAGGTAAAATGTTAAGTCAGTGCTTGACATTAGTATGTGTTTATATGTAGAATTTGTATTTGTGTATAATATGGATATATAATAAATCTATACATATTTCATGTACAATAAATACTATTGAGTGAGCACTTACCATTACTCATAAATACTATATGAGTGAGCACTTACCATTTTTATCATTTCTTCCATTTTGTAAACTGTTTATTGGTGTCCTCTGTTTCCTAGCCTATCGTATAATGTATTTCAATGCTGCCTAATTTCTACTGTCTCTACTTATCTTATCCCCCAAATTGTAAAGTTAAACATAAATCAAACCTAAATTTCTACAGTATTTTTAATTCATCTAATTCATTCACTCTCTATTTTCCACTGCTTTATTGAAGCAAATAGATAAAGTTTTTTTTTTCAGCAGCAGGAGATTCAGAGCTCAATGTTAAATTTACTGCACAGTTAACACAGTTATAGGCTGAAACAGAATAATGAAGGGGTAGGCATGATATAACTGACTCAAGTTAATGCTTATGTAAAAATAATACCAAATGAAAATAGTGTCTCTCCATTTTCTCCATTAACAATGATGCTAACTTCTTGTGTCTTCTATAATGAACACATTTCCTTCAATGTGATTTTTGGATCATGAAGTTTTGAAGAGTACTGAAATTAAGAAATCTGTCTAGTTACAAAATGTTTCTTAGGATTATTATGTTGGCTGGCTGCAGTGGAAAGGGGCCATCGCTGTAGTTTGTATATTTACCAACCTTACCTAATCATTAGCGATGAGCAGATGATGGGGCGATGCCATGGAGAACGGGTTTTGTGTTAAATCACCAACACAAGTGTTTCCAGGAACCAAATATTAGTAAAATTATAGAATGTGTTCAGGATATTTCAGATCCTGAAATATTAACCCTAAGTTGATCAACCCTAAGTTGATCCCCAAGTGGCCTGCAGACACCTGAGAAATCTTGCTGTATGCCACTGAAATTTTGTGGATTTTATGCAAAAACAGCTGACTGATGCATCACTGAGTTTCAGTATCTTTTCTAGGAATTGAAATAACCCTAAAATGAAATGTGGCAGATCCAGGTCTAACTCTGCAAGTAGTTAAGTAACCAGGAAGAATGCATGGAACTAATCTAGAGGAGCAGTTCTCAAGCCAATTGCATATCTGAATCACCTGGAAATTTTAAAAGAAAATTACAGCACACATTTTATTTCCCATCCCATACAAAGTCAGGTTTTCTGGAAATGAGGTCTGGGAGCTGGTGCTCTCTGCATCAGGTTTCCTAGGAAATAATGGTATCATCAGTGTGTGGGGACCTTTGGGGACAGCTCCTGGGGGATCTCTTAGGTGGCTTCTACCACTAATGTTTTACGACTTGATATGAAATCCCTAAATTCCATCATGGGAATTTATAAATGTATCCTTGGTTTATAGCCTACTGTTGCTCATATATGCTCATGATTTATTTGATACTTAGCCTTTGGAAAAAAGAATATCGAATTATAACATTATACCTTTGGTGACGTCTTCTTTATGAGAAAAAAATAATTGTGGCAGATAATGATTTTGTATACATTATGAATAGAATTACTAATTTTTATTTTTAAATACTGATGGCATTCAGGAATGTAGTTAACTTATGAAATAATATCACACCTAATTAATAAAGCAAATTTGTGAAGCCCCAAATTGTGCTGTAGGAAAGTATATAATGTGTGCTCATTAAGCTAGTTGGTTATGATTTTTATAATTGAAATAGTCAATGAAGCTGTGTAACTGGAAAATTCAATCAGTCCTTTTAATAAGTATAAAATATATTTCTGGACAGATGTTAGAATTTGTAAAAAATATCCTTAATGAATTAATTACACAGAACAATTACTTTTTAACAACTGGAATATCATATAATTAACAGAAAACAAACATTTATTGAAAACAAATATAGAACATTTTACATAACTAAATTTGTAAATACTAATACATTGGTTTTATTTAATTAAAGGCCATTAGGTTTCCAAATGTTAAAAACTCTTCTCCTTCGACACAGTCCCCTCTATGATGACAGACATGAATGGATGTAAGATGATACAAATGAAGGTAGATAGGAAAATGTTTTAAAAATGACATTTAAAAACCACTTATTACTCTTGATAAAGCAACAAAACAGGCCTTCTTTTACCTTTTAAATCTATTACATGGGAATCTTTCAAAATGTAAACCTCTTCATGAGATAGTCAACTAATGATTTATTTCAAATAACAGAGTAAAACTATGTTTAAGTAACATATTGTCAGGTGTAGTTACATAAGAATCACATGCATTCTCAACTGAAACAGGCTGATTGTTATAGAAATGTGATCCATAATCATTTATATACAATTTAACATCATTAAATTCAATTAATAATTGGATTTGAGATAGATTTAAAATGCTCATTTAAAAATATTCTTGAAAATCTTTTAAACAAAAGATCTTCACACATTCAACTTAGTATGCTAATATGCTTCTGAAATTGTATATTGCTAAAGTAGAGAGTTATTTTCAAGTTTCTTTCCCTTCTGAGTTTAAGAGAATTCCCAGTCTCCACAAATAAAAAGTAAATAAAGGAAATGTATCAGAAAGTTGGAAAATAATTTCATCATGCTTGTGAAGAAATTTCTTGATTTCTTGGTCATTGTGCCCTGTATCTGAATTGTTACCTTCTTTAGTCTCCTTTAGAAGAAGCTGCTCCAGAACCCAAAACAGGGAAAAAATATTTTCATAGCGTGTCACATCATAACTGGTTTGCACCTATAAATAAATAGTAAACTCCTTAAAAATTTCTGGGTTTACATAAAATATATAGAAGGACATATAGGCGAAACACTACGTGATTTGCACATCAAAGACATCTTTACAGACACATCACCCAAAGCAGTGATAGTGAAGGCAAAGATAAACAGCTGGGACTACATCAAATTAAAGAGCTTTTGCACAGCAAAAGAGACAATAACAAAAACAAAGAGAAACCCCACCAACTGGGAGAACATTTTTGCACCCAACACTAATGATAAAGGACTGATCACAAAAATCTGCAAAGAGCTGATGAGACTCAACAACAACAAAGAAAATAATCCAGTCAAAAAATGGGCAGAAGAGCTAAAAAGAAACTTCTCTGAAGAGGAAATGCAAATGGCCAACAGGCATATGAAAAAATGTTCAACATCACTTGTCATCAGGGAAATGCAAATCAAAACTACCATGAGATACCATCTTACACCAGTGAGAATGGCACATATTAAAAAAACTAGCAACAACAAATGTTGGCGAGGGTGTGGAGAAAAAGGAACTCTTCTGCACTGTTGGTGGGAGTGCAAACTGGTCCAACCACTGTGGAAAGCTGTGTGGAGATTTCTGGACCTACTAAACATAGAGCTTCCATATGATCCAGCAATTCCACTCCTAGGTATTTACCCAAAGGACACAGAAACATCAATTCCAAAGAGCACCTGCACCCCTATGTTTATAGCAGCACTGTTTACAATAGCTAAGCTTTGGAAACAACCCAAATGCCCAAAAATAGATGACTGGATCAAGAAGATGTGGTACATATATACCATGGAATATTACTCAGCATTCAAAAAAGATAAACACATGCAATTTGCAGCAACATGGATGGCGCTGGAAGGGATCATGCTCAGCGAAATAAGCCAAAAAGAAAAAGAAAAATACCGGATGGTCTCACTCATAGCAGGAATCTAGAAAACTTAAATAAGGGACCAGGAAAATGAATAACTATAAGAAAGTGAAAATCAAAATCAACAAAAAACTATGAACCAGAGACACTTTTAGGGGGGCAGGGGCGGGAGGGGAGGGATTGGGGTCAGAATGGGGGGGCTGCAATTGTATGGGGAATATAACAATAAAATTTATTAAAAAAAAAAAAGAAAAAAATTTCTGGGTTTAGTTGTGTGCAAAAAAATGTCAAATAGATTAAAATTTCAGACAAAGTGTAAAACACTTATTTAGCCCTTTCTGTCTTCTTTCTTTGGTTAGAATGGCTGCAAGGAGAACACTTCCTTTTTTCAGAAGCTTTACAATATTGGTGAATAACATTTTTTGATCTTAATGGTTTACAAAGCTCCGAATCCTTTCTCTATGCTGCTGCTATAATTCATTACTCAGGTAAATGTAGAACACTTAATAAAAAGTTTTAGATACATCAAGTATGTGTTGAATTCAACATTTTGCCAGAGACTTTGAATGCATGATACTCTTGCCAATGATACAAGGATCTTTTGGAGTAGGATTTTAGGAACATCTCTCCAAGTACAAGTCAGCCCTATAGTAGAGTTATGATCAACATAAGTGACCAGATATAATCCTTTCCTGAGTCTACACAGGTCAGGGAGGAGTGAGATGAGATTATGTAGTAGCAGATATATGGTTATGAAGAGGGAAAATGTAGGTGTGTCTTGTTGAGGCTACTGTTTGACTTAGATGGCTTAAGAGTGAGGTGAGCCCAAAAAAAGGCCTAAGGAATAGACAGTGGAAAAGCACAGCTTGAGGGAATTCAGGAATCAGGTGAAGATGTAAGCTGACTTCATTGTCTGCTCATTTATAAATGTGTTAGAAACATTCACCAAATCTACCCCTGTAATGAAGACAGAGGAAACATTCTTTTACAGGCCAGAGGCATGTTCTCTTCAGAAAGGTGGTTTGATAACCAGCATATGATATATTATAAATAGATAACTGATACTTTAAACTCATAACAATAAGAACTACCTTTCCAGCTGCATTATAATGGACTACATTCCTGCCAAACTGGACTATGAATTCTTAGGTTTATACATTAATACCTATATGCAGGGTCCCTTGATCTAGAGTGGCCTCCATCATCAGTTTCTAATAACCAGGACCATGATAAGCCTTTGGCCCATCACAGAAACCAGGTATCCAGTGATCATTTCTTCATCACCACAACTATAATTGGAATTATTTGCATTATATTCTCATTGGTTATATTAGTCTTATTACCTGTTTAGATTCTAAACATATTGAGAAAAGCAAATGTGATCCTGTCATTATTTCTATAATTTTTACAACAATGCCTTTCTTGACCACAGTAGAACTCTGTATACATTTGTTAATTTAGATTGAATAGGATTTGTAATTTAAAAGATGCCTTATGTACACGTATTGGTTAGTATCTAAAGGAGAATCAGTGATTATTTTCAGTATTTACTTTTCATTTCCTTATTCCAAAGCTAAAAACTTAAAATATGTATTTAATCATGTGAACAATCCTTAAATATTTTCAAGCTTACACTATGACATATATGACATATAATGACATGAATAGTCCAAATTCCTAAGAGTTAACAGATAATTCTTTAGAAGACTTTAAACTATTGTTATAAACACAGCTGTTTATTTAGACATTAACAGAAATCAGGTAGTACTCAAATACGAATTCCTTAAGAAAAAGGCGAATTTATTTTATTCACTTGAAGCTTTAACTACAAAAGGAGTATTACAATGATTTAAAATGACTCTTGGTAACAATATGCAAATGAACTTTAGGTTCCCCTCTACTGGTAATATCTGCTATATATTCTATTTTTTACCATCTTGGGCCTTTCAAATACACTAGGATTTTGTTTATCAAATGATTATTCTTTTTTTTTTTCATTAGGTGAACTTTTTGTTAACTATGTTTCTAGTATATAACAAATTCATGAATTATAAAAAAATTGTGAAATTGTGCTTATTAAAGAGCAAAGGGAAGTTCTCCCTCCTGATAAAGGCTATAGCATTGCAGGTAATTTCAGGGCAAGGGTATAAAACAGCCAAAGTGGGTCAAGTACTTCCCATTTGACCTGAGAATCTCATTTTGGGCATGGCTAGCCCTGGTTCCAGATGGTCTGGGGTCCCCTCTATAGTGTCCCATTCTTTATTTTTAGACTTTACCTGTTACTCTTATCAGTATCTATGTTTTGGGTTCCACCTCTATCCTAAATGCCTTTTCCCATAATAAGTAATTGGGTAAACTATTTTGCTCCAGAATATTAATAGCTCATAGAATATTAATTTGAAATGAACCCTTCTCAGTATACACTTACGTGTCTTAGCAGCCCTCCCTCTCAACGGATTAAAACGGCATGTCTGTGGGGGAGGTCTTTCCTGTAATTCCCAAATTTTATCACAGTGGCAGCTGCCTGCTCTGCTTAATCATATGCTCAGGCACTTTCTGACTTAGTACATAAGCTGAATAAAACTAAAATAAATGGTACTGGGGTGAGAGCTGATATTTCTACCATGTTTTGATGTAACTTTTAAATTCTCAAAATGCCCACACAGGTGTATCATACCCACTTAGAAAATCCCCAAGCATTTCTCTTGAAAACCCCACTAGGAAGATTGAGCACACCTGAATACACAGCAGGATGGCTGTGTGCAGCTAACACAGTGCTGTTAGATTTTCTGTCTGTCTAGTCTTTAGAATTGAAAGAACCTTGAGAGAAAGTTTTGAAAGTGCCATGACGAATTCTTATTAACTGAACCCATCTCGTGCAACAGGGGATCTTCAGAAGAGAAGACACTTCCCTGATAGAAAAACCACCAGATATTTTTATAGAGCATTTTCAGAATTTAAACATTCTTTTTCTATTCCTTAATTGGACTTGAGAAAGTGTGTGCAATAAATATATCATTAAGTGGTAAAATACTCGTATTTCCTTTACATGCTGCTGAATTTCATTTCAAAACTTAGAATTTTAAGACTATAAACATATCATGAAAGTTTTCTAATTACTGTTTTATTTGAAATTCAGTGAAGGTTAACCTGATGTTTTTTTGTAAGAACTTAGTATCCTTTGAAGTAGACATGGCTACTTGCTTACCCCAAAACCATTTCTCATTTCTTTTTCATCAATAGAACCTCAGATTTGTTCAGGTTGATGATTGATCAAAAATTTTTTTTTTACCAGTCTCCCTTAAGGTTAATTCTGGTTAAGAGTTGTAAATATAAGCAGGTAGGTGGGGCTTCTGGGAAAACTCTTAACAGTAGGCAAAATCTGGTGGAATGTCATTTTGGCTTCCCTGTTCACTGTGTTCCTGCTTGAAGTATAGATAGAATGCTTGCAGGTGGTGCAGGATCTTGTAAGCCAGAGGATGAGGCCACCCATGGGCTGGTAGAAAGAGGCTGATAGTCCCCAGTACTGCTGGTCCCCCTGCACTACATGGGGGTTCTGTTTTGATCTTAAAAAATTGGAAACTTGATGGTACAAGAGGTTAAAACGCAAGCTATGAAGCTGTCCACAGCCTCTGCAGCACAAGTTCAATCCCCAGTCGGCCAGGGAGCTACCCACATGGTGCGGCAGACCTCTCCTGTCTCACCTGCTGCTCCCCTCAGCAGTGTATTTCAGTCAGTCTGCCTTTTCTGCTCCCCACTCAGTCTCTGATGAATCCTCTCACCCCCCACGCTGCTGGCCTGTACCCCAGTTCTTGTATGCATAAATAAATCTAAAAAAAATGGAACCTTGAAACTTCACCTAGGCAGGAAGGGAACTTTTAAGGTTCCTTAGTATTGAAAAGGTACTTTCCTCTGCTCTCTGACACAGAGAGGGCAGAGATGCCTAACTGGCAACATTCCTTGGCAGCAGAAAATTTAACAGAGGTAGTATATACATTTTATAGTGTTACTGGTAATTTGGGTGTTTATATTTAATGCTGAAAAAATAGGAAGAAATGTAACAGTTAAATGCAACAGTATGATAATTTATGTGTGCTAACCAAGGGCAGGCAGAGGTGCAGTCTGACACATTCAGCAAGAAGCATGCTGCCACAGAAGGGGTAAAAACAACACGCCATTTTTCTTCTTGCTACAAGTGCAAGAGGTGAAGGAGAAAATTGGATCATTACAGAGCAGAAAATCAAGTCAAAGAGCATAGGCACATAAGCTAAATGTTAAATTAAATGTTCACCGAATATAACATACCATTGCCTCAGCATCCTACATGCATGCCAGGTTTTATTAGATAGAAGCAGTAAGTAAGGTACAACTAAAATTAGTAGTCTCTCAAAGAATGAACTCAACATGGCACTTTAAAGAAAAAGGTCAATTGTCACCATGATAATTAAGTGGGAATCTCACCCCTGAGTTTTAATAACATACCTTGTTTTAATCTACTACTAGGCAAAGAAGGCAGCTGCAGTTGAGGAGCTGAGGAGGATGAAGTTAGCTTTATTACCAGATTACTAAACAGTGTGCAGCTTCTGACAGGAGAAAGCACAGAAGAGCTGACAGTAAGCAGGGGCTTAGCTCGGAACCCAGTGCAATGCTGTACTGGATCATGGCAGCAATGTTCTAGAGAACAGAACCAGATCCATGTCATGTGTGCATACACATTATATAGTCAGTGAACTTACTGCAACAGAAATGATGTCCATTTAAAACTGTGTCTTCTAGGGCCTCCCCAGTGGTGTAGCGGGTTGAGCACCGTGCTGTGAAGCCGTCCACAGCCTCTGCAGCGGCAGGTTCAATTCCCGGGGGCCAGGGAGAAACTCACATGGCACGGCAGACTTCTCCTGCCTTGCCTGCTGCTCCCCTCAGCAGTGTCTTCAGTCCATCTGCCTGTTGTGCTCCCTGCTCTGTCTCTGGTGAATTCTCTCACCTTCCTGTGCCTCTGACTGTACCCCAGTTCTTGTATAAATAAATAAATCTTAAAAAAAAAAAAACTGTGTCTCCTACAAAGACTGTTCTATCATTTTTGTTTTTATGCAACCTGGGTGCCAGACTCATACTGAAGGAATATAAAGGAAATGGCTGATTGGAACAGAATGTAATTTATTAGGGATGATTTCCTAGAGATGAATTGTGAGTCAGGCTCAAAGGGTGAGGGTATAGACTGGTGAATCATCTTTTGATCAAAGTGTCAGGCAAAGAACAACAAATTGATTCAATAACTATTAATCCATTTTGTGTTATACAATTGATGGTGTGATTATCTGTCTAAAATGTTGAAGGTAGAAAAGTGGTTCTCAGGGGCTTAAGTCTCATTGTGGGAAAACGTAAATAAAAAGTTCTAAACTATTTGTTAAAACTACTAACATTTGGGTTCTTGATATTGTGCATTGTTTCCTGTGGGAAAGTCCAACAAATATGCCAGTTTAACATACAAAGATATTCATGAAAGGAATATACATAGCAGAAGACATTTTAAAACTGTCAAGAGTCTTTTTTTTTTAAATAATGATTTTCTCATTTACCTACTTTTCTCAAATCTGTTTCTGGAGGCTAAATTTAAGTAATAAGGTAACAAGAAAATGAGTAGACTGAAAAAAATTGGCCTAGACTGGAAGAGGGGTTTGGAAAAGAATCACAGAAGGTGAGGATGATTTGTATTTGTTTGACAAAAATATGGATTGAGACTGCCAAAAAGAACAGATGTGGCAGAGCCCCTGTTGTTTGAGATCTCTGAGAAAATAGACCATAGTAAGCAAGGTTTTTCATAAAGGAATATCACTGATTTAACACATTAGTTTCCTTTTAAATACCAGCTCAGATACTTACTCTTTATATGACCTGGGAAAGTTATCTAATCTTGTTAAACCTTACTTTCCTCGTGTAAAAGTTGAAATTAAAAGCAATAACTCTGGCACTGAGTTGCTGAGAGTATTAAATTAATATATAATAACATATAATATATAATTATATAGCATAGGAGCATACACCTTTGAATAACTATCATCTGTCATAATTATTTTTAATTTGTTACATTTAATTTTTTTTAAAGATTCATTTATTTGTTCGTATACAAGAGCTGGGGCACAGGCCAGAGACGCAGGGGGTGAGAAGATTCACCAGAGACAGAGGGGGGAACAGAACAGGCAGACTGACCGAAACACACTACTGAGGGGAGCAGCGGACTAGTCAAGAGAGGTCTGCCGCACCTTGTGGGTTGCTCCCTGGCTGGCGGGGGATAGAACTCATGCTGCAGAGGCTGCGGATTGCTTCACAGTGCGGTGCTCAACCTCCTTGCGCCACTAGGTAGGCCCAATATTTGTTACATTTAATTTAAAATTTGAATATAAAATTTTGAATATCAATTACTTTGTACTGAATATAAATAATACATTTGGTATTCAATGAAAAATAGTTTTGCTTTTAAGAATGATAAATACACATAGAAATATGTGTGATTCAATATGACATGATTTGAAAATAATGTAAAACTTTTAAGTCATATTTTAACTCCCAGTGAAAAAGACTTAGTCCCTATATAGATGTACTTTCCACCTAAAAGAAGGCTACTGTATAATTCAAGTTCTCTACTGTGGTGAGTTGTTGGAAACATTTCTAGCTTACCATGAATTGTTCATGGAGAGGTGCATTAAAAACTTGAGGATTCATCTTTACTTTCATCTATCAAGAACATCTTTCACCAATTGTAGTAATTAGGCAAAGAATGTCCTTCTTACATAGAAGGGTGGTACTGAAGAATGTAATGGTGAGATAATCATTTTAAAGCCCTGAAGAAGGTGTAATAAACATGGAGTCTTATAGGAAATGAACAACTATAAAAAGATCTATTTGGTCTGGTCCCTACCTTCTACCCCCTCATGTCAGATAAGGAATGCCATATAAGGAATCCAAGAGATGAATTAACTTGCTCAAGTCTATTCTAGAGGTAGGCTGGTAAAAGTGAGTTTCTGGTTGCTAAGTAGTATGTCCTTTTGGTGACTAAACCAATAACATAACAGAGTAAATCCCAAGTTCTTTAAAATTTTATCTTTGCACATTTCTCTGGGGAATTAGCCTGTGGCTTACTCCCATTGTCTTTTCTTGGTAGTCAGATTAAGCAGATTGAGAGGTATGATTATAAGAGATTTTCACATTGATTTTAATCCCCTAATTTAGACCTATCAAGAATAGAGTACACAGCAAAAGAGACAATAACAAAACCAGGGAAAACCCACTGACTGGGAGAACATTTTTGCATACAACACTAATGATAAAGGACTGATCACAAAAATCTACAAAGAGCTGATGAGACTCAACAACAACAAAGAAAATAATCCAGTCAAAAAATGGGCAGTAGAGCTAAAAAACTTCTCTGAAGTGGAAATGCAAATGGCCAACAGGCATATGAAAAAATGTTCAACATCACTTGTCATCAGGGAAATGCAAATCAAAACCACCATGAGATATCATCTTACACCAGTGAGAATGGCACATATTAAAAAAACTAGCAACAACAAATGTTGGCGAGGGTGTGGAGAAAAGGGAACTCTCCTGCACTGCTGGTGGGAGTGCAAACTGGTCCAACCACTATGGAGAGCTGTGTGGAGATTTCTGGACCTACTAAACATAGAGCTTCCATATGATCCAGCAATTCCACTCCTAGGTATTTACCCAAAGGACACAGAAACATCAATTCCAAAGAACACCTGCACCCCTATGTTTATAGCAGCACTATTTACAATAGCTAAGCTTTGGAAACAACCCAAATGCCCAAAAATAGATGACTGGATCAAGAAGATGTGGTACATATATACTATGGAATATTACTCAGCATTCAAAAAAGATAAACACATGCAATTTGCAGCAACATGGATGGCGCTGGAAGGGATCATGCTCAGCAAAATAAGCCAGAAAGAAAAAAAAAAATACCAGATGGTCTCACTCATAGCAGGAATCTAGAAAACTTAAATAAGGGACCAGGAAAAAGAATTATAAGAAAGAAAATATCAAAATCAACAAACAACTATGAACCAGAGACACTCTATGGGGGTTGGGGGGCAGGGAAAAGAGGGATTGGGGTCAAAATAAGGGGGTTGTAATTGTGTGGGGAATATAAAAATAAAATTTAAATAAAAAATAAAAAAATAGAGTCCCTGTTCTAACAGATCTTCTGAGTTGTCTTAAAATAGCTCCACCCTGCTTTCCCACTGCTTTCCCAGGACCTGTACTCTCAATTATGAACTATCAACCTCACTCAGAGGAACTTTTTTCATTATTTTGTACTACAATATTAAATTTAGTCTGGCTAAAATCCCTTTTAAGTATATTTGAGAAGCAGATAGATCATTTATTAATATGGTCTTTCATCATATTAGTTCTTTTTTTTTAAAGATTTATTTATTTTTATACAAGAACTGGGGTGCAGCAGAGGCTGCGGACAGCCTCACAGTGCGGCGCCCAACTGCCTGTGCCACCAGGGAGGCCTCATATTAGTTCTTGACAAAGTAACACAAACTAGGTAACATGGTTATTGATATTATTAAGTGAAAATCAGGACTGGTCCTCCCTTGTGGCACAGGGGTTAAAAACAGTGCTATCAAGTTATTGCCAGCTACTGCAGCACGAATTCAATCCCTGGCCAGCCAGGGAGCTAACCCACATGGTGCAGCAGACCTCTCCTGCCTCACCCGCTGCTCTCTGCTGCAGTGTATTTCAGTAGATCTGCCTGTTGTACTCCCCACTCTCTCTGGTGAATCCTCTCATCCCCTGAACTTCTCGTTTATACCCCAGTTTTTCTATGCATAAATAAATTAAAAAAAATCAGGATTCAGAAACTGGAATAAAAGCAGCTAAATTTTCTAAGAACTAATTTAATTAGGGGTACTTAGCACTTTAAAAATTTGTTTCTGTCTGCCTTATACATCTCTCTTAAACCCATTATAAACATTTATTGGCTACCTTCATGTACAGGGACTAGAGAAATGAATAGGGCAGGATTCCTACCTGTGTAAGAAGTAGTATGTATCTAGAGAGATAAAGAAGTAAATAAATATTAGCAATGCAGAGTGCATGTTTTAAAAGCTATAAAGGAACTCTAGAAAAGACTTGAGTCCTAAGATGTGAGAAGCTAAAGGACTGAAATGAGTTTAATCATGAAAGATGATGGTGCAGGTTTACATCTGCTGAGATGGTATGAGGGGAATCTTTGGAGAGAAAATTTGCAAATTATTGTTAGCAAAGGTAAAACACTTGTTTTGTTATGACTATAGGAGCCTCTGTCTGTTTGGTGAATATCGTTAAAGCAAGGGAGAGGCAGAGAATGAAAAAAGAGAGTAGGAAGGGATATCACTAATCTCTGCAGCAACTCACTCAAGCAGAATCCCTCTACTTCAGCCTTCTGGAGAGCAGCGGGACCAGAACAGAATGATTGGTATGTTCAGGCAAGGGCCAACTCAGTTCTGTGTGTTAATCTTAAAGTGTGTGTATGGCTTTATGAGATCTATGGTCATTAAAATGTTTGATACTTATCTCCCTGAAGGAAGTTACAGAAAACAAAAGAAAGCACTAACATAGTATTTTGCACTGTCTCATTAAGTTAAGCCATTCTCAAAATGTAATTAAGACAACTTGAGAAAAAGAAATCAAAGCAGGTGAAATATCTGATGTATATTGGAAAGAGAGCACTGGATGGCCATGATTGATGGGAAACAAATATCCAGATAGCCATGGGGGTGGGGGGGAAATCAGTGAAAAACTTTCTTTACAATTCAAATAAAGATTATCCAAGTCAGCATTAAAACCTGCCCACCCAGGCAGAAGGTGTGTGTGACATTTGTTGGGGCAGCATCGATGACTACCCAGCCAGGCAAAAGCCAGAGGCCAAATTTGCCAAAGCAAGCAGGAAATATGCATATATTTTAAGTGCACAGGTTTCAAAGTCCATGAGTAATGCCAATAAAGGGATGTGTCCATCAGTGATCAGACCTTTCCAAAGATTTTGTTTGGAAACTGAAAGCCAAATTTGATTGACTGTAGACAATCTACTAATTACCTGCTAAAAGCCAACTGAACAGGGTTGGATTTGGAGAAATTTAAAGCCAACATATTTGGCCCTTTTTTCTTCCTGGTTTCAATATGTATCACCACTAATTCAATGAAATCAGTTTATCAAAACTTAAAATCAAAGACTAAGTAAACTTTACAACATATAAGAAGGCTGAGAAACACAAAAGAGAAAAACTTTATTTGTTCTCATGAACATTTTATCTTGTTGAAGCACAGACTGGCCCTGTAGCATAGTAATACATCTTTTGTTCATTTTTTTTCCCTTTTTTTTGGTCAGCCAACTATCCATACTCTCCTTTTTAAAAAAAAATAGGTTTTTGAGATTTAGCTCAGTCAAATTTGTCCTACAGTTTGTAGGTGCTTGATTTTATGAATGTAATAATTACTTTTAAGATCAGAGACATAATAGAAATAACCTTTAAATAAGAAAAAGTAATCATGTTATACTTGGTGTTATTGTTTAACACATTTAAAATATTTTGTTGCCTTATACCTCGTTGATTTTTTATTAAAAATATAATGAGCATTTGGTGTATTTTTCACTACTACATGTAATATTTCTTCACAATTGACTATAATTTTGTAATCTGAATATACTCTTGAGGAATTTTTATGAAAAGAAAAGACCCGTATGTAACAGGAAGCTTAGGAGAAATAACTAGACTTCAAACTATGAGATCGTTTTTCTGGTTTATTTTCATTATCGTCATGCTGAGAAGCTGCTGGGGAAATTTATCTGTCATAAAAATGCTAATTGGCTCTAAAGAACGTTTTCTTATGTTAGGTGCTGGTGAGAGTCACTACCTACCAACATATTAGAAAATAAAAGGAGTATATAACCAAAGGAAGACTTATGCTTTTGTTAGTTTTCGATAACATTTCTTTCAGTAGCTGCTGCCAAACACAATGTTGAGATGGAAATTACACAGTAATAACAAGAAATAGGACTTCTTATCCTTCAGAGTTCACAGTTCAAGGTGGAGCTACATATGTAAATAACCTTGATAGAATGTGATACACATTGTAAGGGGGTATGTTCACAGTGTTATTAAAGCAGCACTGCTGCTGAGTTACAGTAGAAAAAGGAAGACTATACTCAGCAAGTAATCACAAAGGAGATTTCTAAATGCTACCATATAGGGCCTCCCTGATGCCGCAGGGGTTTGAGCACAGTGCTGTGAAGCTGTCCACAACCTCTGCAGCGTGGGTTCAATCTCTAGCCAGCCAGGGAGCTACCCACATGGCATGGATAGCAGACCTCTTCTGTCTCACCTGCTGCTCCCCTCAGCAGTGTACTTCGGTCCTTCTGCCTGTTCTGTTCCCTGCTTGGCTTTGGTGAATTCTCTCACCCTCCCACACTTCTGACTGTATCCAGTGCATGTATAAATAAATAGTCTTTTAAAAAAAAGTCTTAAAAAAAAAAAAAAAACAAGGTGCAGCAAATAGCTCCCCAAGTAGAAAAATACAACTAGTTTTGTGTTTTCATATTTTTCTACAAATGTGATCTAAGCAGTCATTCAAAATATCTAATTAGGCTAACAGAAATCATTAGAACTTCCATTTGAGATTTTTTTACACAATAAAGCACAATGTTAAATAATTAGTGTACTTTGTCTAAAGATTTTTGCTAAACACTAGACTCAGGAGGTTCTTCTAGAAGAGAATTCCATGACTGATAAAGCAAAAAACAGTGCATACTATAATTCTCCTCTTAGAGATTCATAGTTCATATTGCAATTTTGAGAAGGTTCCACCAAATTAGCATGATTAATACAGGATTTTGAGTGTAGAATGGTTTTTAATTTTTTTCATGGAGAACTAGTATTCAGCAGAATGCATTTTGTTGACATTAATAAGAGTAATAAAACCTATTTTTAAGTGATAAAAAGTATGGGGTCATACTTATACCAATAAACCTATTTATGCCAAAGAAATAAGAAATCATTACCATGGGCTGCATTTTTAATATAAATGGAAAACTGTAAAATCTGATTATCTAGTAAAACTCTATTTGATCTACTAGATGTCTAGAATTGAATATTTTCTAGATCCAGAGTTAAAGGTGAGCAAGTCATAAAGGAAAATTTCTATCCATTTTCCTGGAATCATTTTGTTGCAAAGAAATCCATTAGTAAGCTTTCAAGCATTTTTCCTCTGTTTCAAAGAGACATTTACATTCCTGCACAGCCAGACTGTTTCTGAAATGTGCAGAGGGAAGATGGGTGGTGTCTTCTTTCATAACTAGTGTCATTCAGAAGGTCAAGAACACTTAGCAAAGTTCTTTGCAGATTCTTTCAGAGTAAGCAAAAAAAAATTTTTTTTCTTTTTGCTCATACTTTTATGTTTAATACTGTCTCTGTGAAATCAAAGTCATTAGGAAAAGGAAAGGTAGATGGGTATTAGTAGAGATATTTGAAGTTAATAACACTAAGAGCTAAGTATGGTTACATTTTATTTACCTAATACAAAAATAAGATATTTTTATAGTCACATATTCCTTATATATACACCTGTGTGTATATATGTAATATATGTTATATATAATCTGTATATTTGCATATAATATAATGTGAAATAGTTAAATTCAATGTGGCAATTTCTAGGACTTTTAAGAAATTTTAAATTTCATATTTTCTTAAGTGTTATATATTTTATTTTTAGTGTTAAATCAGCAGCTGCTTCACAAAGAATATCCACTCTATAAGAGATTAGTAGAATCCTTGAACTAGTGGGTGTGCCTGTAGTATTTGAAATGTTCAGTATGTATTTCTCTTTTCTTTCTCCTCTTTTTCCTTCAGCTTTCCTCCCTCTATATTACACTTCCCCTCTCTAACTCCTTTCTTACTTGAAAAGGACTGTCTGAGACATTTTTTTAAAGGAGTTATGATAGTTTGTCTCAATTTTTCCTAAGTCATAACGATTTACATACTTAATAGCTTTCACAGGTAAATAAACATTGTCTGTGCAGCAGCATTATAGGGTTCCTATTATTAAACATTATGTAGGAGAGATGACATTTAAAGAAAAGCAGAGGAAAGTAATATTTGTTGAATAACAATTGTGATCCAGGCACGATACTAGGTACTTGACATATAAATCTTATTTAAATCACAATGGGTTAGGTGGTAGTAGTATTACCATGTTATAAAGAAACAGTAAAGGTGACCTGAAGCATGGTAGTTATGGTACTTGCTAGGTCTCTCTGGTTCTGAAACCTGTGCATTTTCTTTTTTTTAAAGATTTATTTATGCATACAAGAAGTGGGGTACAGGCCAGAGGTGCAGGGGTTGAGAGGATTCACCAGAGACAGAGTGGGGAGCAGAACAGGCAGATCTACTGAAATACACTGCTGAGGGGAGCAGCGGGTGAGTCAGGAGAGATCTGCTGCACTATGTGGGTCACCTTCCTGGCCGGGGAGCGAACTCTGGCTACAGTAGCTGTCAATAGCTTCATAGTGCTGTATCTTAACCCCTTGTGCCACCAGGGAGGCTCCCCTTCCCCCGTGCATTTTCTTATCCTAAATTCCAGTAGCTGGTGGTATGACCATGAAGAGGTAGTAACCTACAACTCCATATTCTAGAGAAGATCATATTCTAGAAAAAGGAGCTGAAGTAAATAAATCACCTAATCTCTCGGGATTATAATTTCTTTGTCAAAAAAATAGAGAATTTCAACTCAGTAATCCCTTGAATACTGTGATTTGGTGACTTCCTTATCCCTAGAGGTCCCAACTAGTTGAAGTGGTATATGCATCTCTTATGCTATGTGATATGCATTTTTGCCATGAAATATGTATTTCAGTCAACTCAATTCTTTGCACATTTTAAAAATCTGTTATAATCTGTTACCACAGAAGTGTATTAAGATATTTATTTGGTATAAAACAATATGGGATAGCATTAATTCTATGCTTGCTAAAGATAGAAATTCTTTTCTGAGATTCTGAGTTTCTTTTGAGGTACCACAAAATACTGAAAATTGCTAATACTATTCAATATACAATTCATAAACCCTCTTTAAAGCTGGTTTCTTAATTCAGACTTATAATGTACCTTGAAAGTCTCACATCTTTTTAGTCATGTCAAAAACAGCAAAAAGGTGAAGTCCTTGTTAAACTACACTTTGATCACTAGCAATCTCTTCATACTTAACACAGGCATTTACTCAGGCATTCAGTCACCTAACATTTCCTAATTGCCTCCTACATGCTGCATGAAATTCAGGGTCTCTAAGTGGATGCGAACCGAAAGGAAATAGAATGTGCCTTAAATTTCACAATCTAGTAAAGAAGATGGGACACACACATACATTCTCTCTCTCTCTCTCTCTCTCTCTCTCTCTCTCTCTCGACTGAATTGCCATGGCAGATCAAATGAGGAGATGGGAGCTGCCGCTGATGGCGGGAGCTGACGGCCTATGGCAGAGTTACCTACAAATGGAAACAGGCAGAACATTACAGGTAGAGAAAATAAAATGCTGGTATGGATGAGATGGTCCATATATACACTTAGACAAACTGACCTTTGTCTTATAGCTATGACCCTTCAGTTTTTAAAGTGAGTAAATGTAAAATAGGTAAAGCGACCTATCTTCCTGCCATCTTCAGGGCTCATAAAATTAGGTTGCCTTCCAACATAAATATTTCTTCTGCAAGTATCATTCTATGATATGTTGTGATATTTGGGTCTAAATCTACAAACTTAAATTTAAAATGAATATATTCTACAGCATATTTATAATTTCTCAAGTATTTCCTTTTAATAGTTAGGTTCTTTCTTTTTTTTTTCCTTAAAGATTTTATTTTATTTATTTATACAAGAATCAGGGTACAGGCCAGATGTGTGGGAGGGTGAGAGGATTCACCAGTGACAGAGCAGGGAACAGAACAGGCAGACTGATGAAATACACTGCTGAGGGGAGCAGCAGGTGCGACAGGCGAGGTCTGCCACGCCATGTGGGACCCTCGCTGGCCAGCTGGGATCGAACCCACACTGCAGAGGCTGTGGACAGCTTCACAGTGCTGCACCCAACTACCTGCACCACCAGCGGAGACCCTTTTTTCTTTTTTTAAATAGCACAAGAGAGCACCAGGAACAAAAGCTTCAGTCCTAGTCCTGGTTTTCTCACTTGCTTTATGGTCCTCAAAATGTTCCTAATTTCCCTTGGGTTCTGCCCCTTCATTTGTAAAAAGGACTGGCTGTGAGGTAAGTAAATCCTGTATGCTACCTCCAGCCATAAAATTCTATGATGATCAAAACACAAGATAAGACTCTGTTTGAATGTTAAGTAATCTAGCAAATGTTACTAAGTATACATATAAAAATATGTATGAGACATATCATTATGGAAATCTTCAAATATAATTGATAGGCATTTGCCAAATTAACTGATGAAATCTCCCTCAGACCAAACTTAGTTTGAAAGCTAATCTAAAAAATGGTATTGCAAAACTTATTTTAAAATGGAAGAACTAGTTTCAATAATTTATTATCAGAAAGCAATAGAAGATATTATAAATTCAAGACACAGGGTTCTTTTAGAAACCACACTTTTTTGCTGTAAAAAGGAACTTTTAATAATGCAACTACCTGTTGGGAACAGCATATCACAGCTTCATTCACAGTGTAATTACTGTTTTGCTAGCTTGGTAACATTCATGTTTGTAAACAGTTTGAATGGCATGTAATTATCTGTTTTCTCCTAATATATTCTTTGAACCTCTCAGTTAAATGGCTTAAAAAGTCATTCCAAAATTAAAGTGAAATTAGAGCTATATCCATTTAACTTTAAAGTTTAGACATATCCTTTAGGAAGTAAAGTGACATTCAGCAGTATAGCTTAACTCAATCTAAGCTTAATTAATGTTTCTTTCGTTAGTTCAACGTTAAAATATTTAGACTTGAAGGAAAGCAGTTACCCACTTCCTTACCTTCTCTCACCTGTTCTCCCTGTAACTGGGGTATATACTATAGCACTTACTCCATTTCCAATAGAGGGTAGGAAATTGCCCTGAGAAACTACCCCACAAAGTGCACTTCCAATCTGTTCTCCAGAGCCCGGAGAAGATGCAATGTCCAGGAGCAGTGGATGCTAAATTCGTCCTCATACCTCCCAAATCATTGGCACTTCTTAAACACCTATTTCCAATTAGCGATTTGGTATTTTCACCAGATGTTTATTCCATGTACAGCAGCCTAAAGATCTCTGTGCTATGCTGCACTGACTCCCTGATAGTCTCTTCACCAAATAGTCAGTGTCTGTTTGCTCACTTCATCCAGACTAGTGTTCACATGTCACCTCTGCAGACACATCTATCTTGACCACTCTACCAAATGACATGGCCCATTAATGTTTAATCTCTTCACTGTGACTTGTAGATATAACACTTATTATTGGCAGAATTTGTATGTATATTTTTTTTCTCTGGATCCCTGCATGGGACTGTTAAGGTTTGGGTAATACTTTGTTTTGCTTACTGCAGTATTCCTACCTGGTATGCCAGTCTCTGGAACAGAGTTGCTATTCAGTATATAAGTGCTATAGGAACAGACCTTGCTGCAAGAAGCACAAGTGTTATGTTTCCAATCACCAATCACTTCTTTCAGGCCAGTGTTCATGCTGTGCTGCTGGCTGGGATCTTGGGGATGATCACAGAATCAAGGGCAAATATGGATACCAACTCTAGATATAGACTAGCTAATTTACCTAATCTTAGATTATTTTTCTGGAAATTGTTGTTAAATAACTGTCTTTTTACTTAAAAAGACAGGATAACATTAGAGGTAGGTTCTTAGCTTTCTTATTGCCCTTAACATCTATATGTTTTCCATTCTCAAAACACAGAAATCTTTTGGAGACATCAAGGGAGGAGGGGTTGAAAGGAGAGTTTATATATGATACAGATCTCTAGATTGTTCTTTACAAGCTTATTTGTTGAATTTTACAAAGTAAAATATATGGATACATTTGGTTGTATATAAAATTTAAAAACTAAAAATCTTCCATACATATATATGTGCATGTGTATATATACACACAAACATACATATATATTTACTTTACCTGTATATTACTGTTGGTGTGTAATGGCTTAATATACCCAAGTTTTTCCTTGCATTTCTAAATAGCTGTACTACTGATCCATGGTCTGATTGTCAAAGTGTGCATTATCAGTGTCTCAACACAAACTCCTACTAGGGAAAGGAACCTAAACATATCAAGGTTCTATATCTTAAATTTTTCTATATGACCTAAACATTTTAAACTACCATTTTACTTAAAAAATTATTTACAGTAGATTTGCAACTAGAAAATGCTACTTCTACTCATCAGTTGCTTAACTGCTTATCATTATTGCTATTGTTATCTTTTTAATTTTCCTCTGTACATGGCTAAAGCTTCTGAAACTCACTCATTCTGCTACATAATGTAGAGTAGAGTGGTGTTTCCCACATTGTTTGGTTACAAGACATTTCATCAAAAGAAAAAACTCAAGATAAAAAGGTTTAAAGTTCAAAAACTTTGCAATGTTCATTTTAAAGGTTCTGATAAATCCTTCAGCAAATATATATGAATTAATTTATTTAAATTGGTGTTTCATGTGCTTTTATTTTGAATAATGACCTGTGGTGACTGGTTTGGGAAATGCTTGTATCAGAACCTTTTGTCCTCTCCTTATGTCATTATTCCTCTCTCTTGCTTATTCCAAGTCTTTGCATATACCATGACGCTATCTTTCACTTGCACACATTCCAAGCATTCTTGTGGCGAATTACTCTGAGTTTCTTCCCCTATCATACCCACCCTTCCTTCCAGTGATTATTCTTCCTACATAGACTGTTCCATGCTCTGTACTTGCCTCTCTGGATATAAGACAGATAGATTCATTTCCTACCCTTGAGGAGTTGTAGCCATGTATAGGAGCATCCAACCTAAGCTAAGCTGATAACTATGCTAAACAGAAAAAAAAGGGCAGAGGAGTATGTGTGGGTTCAGGAGTAATGCGGGGGAGGATTACATTGTACACTTGGCATATTATGGGCATGACCTATAAGAATCTGAATTTCATTATACAGCACAGGAAGAAAGACAGGAGGAGAGGTGAGAAGAATGGTGAAGAGTTAGGGTTTAATGAGATCCAGAAGGGTTTGGAATATTAGACTGATTTGAATTTATTCTCTAACTCATGAGATAGACTAGGTGAAAGAAATTGTGAACTGGTAGAGTAAACGTTTTCATGCAAAACTTACTATGTGCTAAGCACAGGGCTAAGAACTTCATGTGAACTACATCAACTTATCCTTATAATGAGTACTCTAAATGCCATTTTACAGATGATGGTTCAGAGTCTGAGAAAAGTTTAGCAACTTGCTTAACTTACCCTATTACAAGTGCCTGCATCAGGTTTTGAACTCATGTCTTATTGATTCCAGAACTTTATATAATGATATGTGTAATACAATATGGACCCTCAGGTAATACCAATATCTAAAACTAATAATGAGAAAACACATATAATGAAAGACCATCGCAATTTATAAGAGAACATTAAGAAAAAATTTTTTTATGGAAGTTAAAATCTCTATTAAATGCCTGATTTTCCAGGAAAATATCATTGACCTAAGTTTAAAATTACAATAATTAAAAAGTTGACACGCATTTTTCCATGTGCCTGTTGGCCATCTGTATGTCTTCTATGGAAGTCTATTCAGATCCTCTGTCCATTTTTTTGATTAGGCTGTTTGTTGTTGAGTTCTCTGTTCTTTAGATATTTTGGATATTAAGCCCTTGTCAGACCTAGGATGTACAGATATCTTCTCTCTTCAGGGGATGTCTTTTCATTTTGATGATTGTTTCTTTCCCTTGTAGATGCCTTTTACTTTGATTTATCCCATTTCTTTATTACATCTATTGTTCCTTTGCTATTGAATTTGTGTCCCCAAAAACATCTCCAACACTGATATCATGGAATATATGGCCTATGTTTTCTTCTTTGCATTTTATCATTTCAAATTTTGCATAGAAGTCTTCAATACATTATGAATTAATTTTTGTGTTTCATGTGAGATCAGTGTTCTATTTTCATTCTTTTGTATGTGGCTGCTCAATTTCCTCAGCATCATTTGTTAAGGAGACTTTCCTGGCTGCATGTATGATCTTGACTCCTTTATTGTAAATTAACTGTATATATGTTTTATTTCTCAATTCTATCCCATTGGTCTGTGTGTCTGTTTTTATTCTGACATCACATTGTTTTGATTTCTATTGCTTTCTATAGTTTGAAGTCAGAGTATGGTGCCTCTATTTTTCTTCTTTTATTCTTAGGATTACTTTGGCTATTTGAGATCTTTTGTGGTTCCATAGAAAAATTTACTATGTTCCATTTTCTTGAAAAATTGTGTTAGCAAGTCATTACTTACTGTTAGGGAAATAAAAAATCAAAACCACAATGAGGTAACATTTCACACCATGGGAATGCCTTATGTAAAAAAAATACTAGAAACGACAAATGTTGGGGAGGGTGTGGTAGGAATCTAGACTGGTCCAGTTGGTGGGAATCTAGACTGGACCAATTCCTGCAGAAATGAGCATGGATATTTCCTCAAAAGGTTAAAAATAGAATTATCATATAATCTGGAAATTCCACATCAAGGTATTTTTTTTTAATTTTTTTTTAATAGAGGCATGTTTATTTATTTATTTGTTTGTTTGTTTGTTTTGTTTATACATGCACTGGGTACAGTCAGAAGCGCGGGAGGGTGAGAGAATTCACCAGAGCCAGAGCGGGGAGCAGAGCAGGCAGAAGGACCGAAGTACACTGCTGAGGGGAGCAGCGGGCGGCAGGAGAGGTCTGCGCGCCATGTGGGACCCTCCTCCGGTGGCCGGGGAGCAGCCGGGGATCGAACCGGCGCTGCAGAGGTCGCGGGCAGCTTCGCAACCCAGCGCTCAACCGCTGCGCCATCAGGGAGGCCCCACATCAAGGTATTTAACCAAAAAATATGAAGACACTCATTCAAAAAGATACGTATACCCTCTCATGTTTACTGAAACATTATGCATGATAGCCAAGATAAGGAAACAAAAAAAAGCCCATCAACAGTTAACCAGAAAAGATGTGGTATATATACTAATGGAATACTACTCAGCTCTAAAAAATTATGAAATCTTGCCATCTGTGACAACATTGATAGAAGCTGAAGTGATAATGCAAAGCAAAATAAATCAGAAAAAGGAAAACAAATACTGGATGATTTCACTCATGTGATTATAGGAATACAAAACAAATGGACTAACAAAATACAAATAAACTCAGACAACAAAATATGTTTACTGGAGGGGAAGGAGAGGGGGGTGGAGGGAATAGGTAGATAATTTAATAGTGGAAATCTTCAAGAAGAACAATATTGACAACAAAGAAATTAAAAGGAAGACAGAAAAAGGGGCAGAAAACCTATTTTGGGGGAAATAATAGTGAGAACATCCCCAAATTAAGGAAGAAAATAGAAAATAACTTCCTAGATTCAGGAAGTTCAAAAGGTTCTAAATAAACACAAACAGATGGACAACAAGACATGTTAGAATTAAAATGTCAATAATTAAAGACAAAGAGAGACTCCTAAAAGGGGCCAGAGTAACCAAGGAAGGTGAGTGGTTAAAAATATGGTATATATAGACAATGAAATATTATTCAACTACAGAAAAAGATGAAATTTTGCCATTTGTAACAACATGAGTAGAACTCAACCAATCAAAAAAAAAGCAAGACCATGACAAGGCAGAGGATAAAGTGACCATTACTATATGGATAAGATGACTTCAGATAAGTTCTGAGTGTGACAGGGTTGAGAACAAGTCTACTTCAGATGCTACTGCCAGGATAGCTCTGTCTCAGAATGTGGTATTATTAGTGGAGTTATGAAATGAAGACAGGATTTAGTTGGACATAAGATAATGAAGAAACAGTATTCAAGTCAGAGAGAATAATAAGAAAAAAACAAAAAAAGCAAAAACCTGATATAGGAGTGCTAAGAATGCTCACAAAAAACAGAATAGAAAAAAAATTCACCATGAAGAGGGAAAGTTATGAGATCATTTCAGAGAGGCAATTTCAGTAATCCAAGTGGCAGATGATAACAAGCATCATGGTGGTAACAAAGGAGATGGTAGTATGGAAAGTTGTGCATTGTATTCTGGAGATGTTGATATCAGCACATACATATTTACATATATATTTTATATATGTTATAGCATTACGAGATGTAAGTTAAATTAGTTAAGTATATGTATATATCTCACATATATAGTAGTTGTAATATAATTAGGGTGGCATAATTAAATACAATATAAAACTCATAAGTGGTTTGATACAATGCTATGAAATCAAATAAAGGATCTGTTAGAAACTGAGCTTGGGATGAGAAATGTGGTTTATTAACATTAATAAAACAATGTTTCTTTATGAAGTAATTTCATAGCTTTACAGCCTTTCTTGATGATACCTTTTGACACTTACCTGAGTGTGAAAAAAATGTCTTCTAACAAATCATACTGACCAGAAAGCTTTTTGACTCTTTCCAAACTACATTATGATTCCATTTTCCACTGGAATCATAAACCAGCTAAATAAAAGATTTATGTACACATAGCAGTTGCTATCAGCTCTCCCCTTCTGACTTTGTTCAAATTTAATTTCAGATTTTTCACAATCACTTTTAGAGAACCATGTATTATAGTAAGAGAACAGTGGAAAAGGGGCAAAAATTCCATATTAACATAATCTTTGCTGCTAACTTACAAGGGATGCTGACTTCAGTTTATTCATCTGAAAAATGAGAATATCAGTGTTGCAGCAAGTTAAAGCACTAGTTTGAGATAACAATTAAGTAATGAAAAGATTTTTGAAAATTTTAAGATGTAATATTTGATTATTCTGTAATATTTTATACCTTTTGGAAGTACAAGAGTTCACTAAAACGCTGACATCAAATGGAATAAAAATCAGTCGAGTCAATTCAGAATGTTTTTTAGGATTTGCTCTGCCTTCAGAGCAAGGGCAGGTTTATGACATAATAATCAGCTTGCATTAGAAGTATATTGCACTGACAAATAGATGGACCGGAAGATTTCTCTAAAATGTAGGTATATGGATCTCTTCTGTCTTTTATCTTTGAGTACATGAGATGAGTACTCAGCTAAAATTAACAGGCTGCTTTTTTTTTCATGATTTATGAGTAGGCAGCCCAATAAAATTGCTTCTCACAAAAATCTGCTAAAGTTATTTTCCACTAAAGGTTATTAATTCCGAATAGCTGATTAGAAGGAATTACCAACAACTTAAAATTCATCCTGTTTAAACTGTATCCATTTGACATAAATTACAGGCAGTTGCCATCCAGTGACACAGGTAGGAAGAGAGATACTACTAGAAACTCAATAAAAGAAATTTGTGATGGAAAACATAGAGATAGGAATTAAAAAGAAATAACCATGTTACAGAATCATAGCATGTAAACTGGAAAAGACTCAACATTATAAATTGTGAATTTTCCTTATATTAAGTAATTACTATAATCCCAGTGAAAATTCAAAGATATTCTAATGATACCACCAAACTGATTATAAATTTCAGTAGGAAAATAAGATTAATTTACCAAAAATAAATAAATGATATAATAAAGAACATGATTTATACAACTGACTACTATGAATCCTCCTGGTGCACATGGCAAATCAGCTGTGTTTAAAAAGACCACACAAAGCTTGGGTTCATTTTTAAGATGATACTTACTATTCCTTTAATAAAGTAGTAATAGTAATCTACAAATTGGTTTAAAATTTAAAATTTTATAGATTCTATAAACATCAAAATTAGTAATTTCTTTAAATTCTTTGTACCCAGATTAAGTAATGCATCTAGTCACTTACTGAATTTTCATTATTTGCCAGATATTTTCTCCATTACACTAAAAGATCCTAACTTGAAGCTTATTATAGACACAAAATATTTGCATACCTGATTTTAGCATCTGTATCCAAGAGGTACATTAGCTTCATTCTATTTCATAAATAAATAGCCCTAAGTTTGGTTTGTGCAAATCTATCTGGCTGTGAGTAATGAGGCTGGTTCGGGATACCAGGTATTAGCCATGTTCTTGCACTCCGCATCTGCAGCCCTGAGGTGGTCAGCCCTAGTAAGGAACACTGATTCACAAATGGTGGTCAAAGGGCATTTCCCAAACCATGGGCTCATGTCACTACATGGGTTATCTTTAGTCTGTTTTCTCTTACCCATAGCTCCACTTAACAAATACTTAACAGTGTTAATTTCATGACACCTGCCCTTTCTGAAAAATTTAGGGAAAGCTCCATGTGTATAGTAATAATAAACAGATGAAGTTTCATGGCAACATAGGACAGGATACCCAGTAGAGTCTGGAAAAGTCAGGTAGGCCCTTGAGTATAATTTGAAAGATAAGAAGTAGGAAAGAGAAGGAAGGCTGGGATTAGGGATAGTTCCTCGTCAGAGGGGGGAGTGTAAATCAAGCCAAGTACATAAGAAAGAGAATCCTGGATGTAAGCACACATTGGAGGGACAAGTTGGGAAAGGAGATAGGGCTAGTTCAGAGAGGCTTGTCCACGATGTGAGAGAGACTGGATTTCACTCTCTAATTATAAGTTGCCAGGGAATGGAAGAAAAACATTTTTTGATAGACCCTGTGGCAATTAGGTAAAGAATTAATACCAGGGTAAAATTATTAGAAGATAGTAAATCTTCTAGGAGAAAAACAGAGCAAACTGTTCTCACAAGAATGTATGGTGCCTATTTTGACTCTTAAGCCTTTAAAAAATAATTTTGTGGGTCTCCCCTGGTGGCACAGCGGTTGAGCTCTGGGCTGTGGGGCTGCCCGCAGCCTCTGCAGCGCCGGTTCGTTCCCTGGCCGCCGGTGAGGGTCCCACCAAAGTAATAATAATAATTTGTTAAAGTTCTAGTTAAGCAACTATCAATTACCATCTCTTGATTCTACTGAGGTAAATAAGCCACACAGATTTGTTTCCTTAATAATGTGATTTGTTTCTATAAGTGTTCAAGTCTGATCCATTAACTGTTCAGTATCACAATCCTATTACAGTATCTTCCCTCTGTGGCCCCCTCTTCCTTCTCGGCTCCCATCCTCTCTGATAACTAGTATATTTTTCATAGACTTTATTTAAATTAAAAAGTTCTGCATGTGAAAGTGAATGCCAGTAAGCTACAGTAGGACAAAATATTTGCAAAAGACACATCTGATGGATAATTGTTATCCAAAATGGACAACTCTGAAAACACAACAAGAAAACAACCTAATTTAAACTGGAGCCACAGATCTTAATAGACACCACACTGAAGATACATAGATAACAAATATGTATATGAAAGATGTTCCATGTGTTGTAACATCAGGAAAATGCAAATTAAGACAATAGTACACAGCTATTAAACTAGTGAAAATCCAAAATACTGACAATACCAACTGCTGACAATAATTCATGCTGGTTGTAATGCAAAATGATAGTCACTTTGACAAACAGTTTAGTGGTTTCATACAGAACATGCTGTTATCTGACATAGCAACTGTGCATTTTGGCACAAAGCAACTGAAAACTTAGGTGCACATTAAAACCTGCACACAGATTCATAATTATTAAAGCTTGGAAGTAAGCAAGATGTCCTACAGAAGGGGACTGGATAAATAAGCTGTGGGTCATTCAGACAATGCAATATTATTAAGTGTTAAAAAAAAAAAGCTATCAAGCTATGAAAAGAAATGGCAGACTTGAATGCTTCTTACTAAGTAAAAGAAACCCATCTGAAAAGGCTACATAACATGATTCCAACTATATAACATTCTGGAAAAGGCAATATAACAGACAGTAAAAAGATCAGTGGTGGACAACAATTGGGGCAGGGGAAAATATGAAAGAACACAGGAATTTTAAGGTTGTGAAAATATTTCATATGAAACTATAATGCAGAATAGATATCATTATACATTTTCCAATCCCATAGAATGTACACCACCATAAGGGAACATTTGTAAACCATGGACTCTGAGTGATGATGAATCAATGTAGGTTCATTATATAACAAATATACTACTCTATGGGGGATGTTGCTAATGAGGAAAGCTATGCAGGAGTGGGAACACAGAGTACAGGAAAAAATCTCTATCTTCTCTTCAATTTTGCAGTGAACCTAGACTTTCTTTTAAAAAAAAATCTAAAAATACATTCTTAGAGCACTTAGCAAAAATTAAATAAAAATCATAACCACTCATGATTAGTTACTGCTGATATTGATATTTCATTATAATTTTAGTTATTTTCCCATTCAATTGTTTTTTTAAAGAAAAATATTTCCAGACAAATTCTTCTGTTGCGCAAAGTGACAACTCATTAGTCTCAAATAATTGAGGCAAGGAGTTGTTGCATTTCATGATACTGTCTCATATACATTTAAAAGGTACATTTAATAGCATGTTTTTAATACAGAAAATTCTCAAAAACCTTAACTAGAATCCAAATTATACAGAATGCTCAATTCACTTATTTCTCCCCTTCTATTTTGTGATCTTATGAGAAACAGAAAATTAAAATAAGAAAAAAAGATTTTTTAAAAATAGTTCATGGTCACACATAATCACTAATACAGTCTCTTTAGCTTAGCTAAAATTCAATGAGAACTGACATTCACAAGCATCACACTCATAATTGTTAAGAAAATATTTAATTACAATGAGCTAACTTGCAGTTAAACATAAAATCCAATTAAACAGAATAGCCTTTACTTGAATATTCCAATAAAACACTGTATTGTCTTTGAAGAATGGGAGTCATCAAAAACTGATCTTCTCTAACAGAGTTATCCTTTAGATTGTACTTTCTAAGCCTCTCATTATTTCATTTTCTAGTTTTCTAACAGAACCTAATTTATATCTTGACACAGAAAATTCATGAGACATGAATGTAAGACTTCAGGCCATGCTTTAAATTTTTTTCACAAAGAATAAGAATTCTCCAAACCTTGATCTGTCATAGTTTCAATATAGTTTTCAAATACTTTGATGCACATTGTCTCCCATGTGTTTACTACCCTTTAAGTTAAAACATAGAGTATATAATTTATAGCTATCTCTGATTTATAAAAGAGGAACTGAGATTCACAGACATTAAGTGTTTTTTCTCCAAAGGCCTTCAAACTCTAACACTTCAGAGCAAGCACAGAACTTCTGTTTGTGCTGTTCTTTTTTTTTTCTGTTTGAATATAATTTTTTTCTTTTTTTTCTTTTATACGATTTTACATCATTTTTCATTTTTGAACAATGTATGCATTTTGAACAATGTATAATCATTTTGGTTATAATTCCCATACAATTCCCATCCCCCTGACCCCCCCTTGTTTTGATCCTACTCCCCCCCCCCCCACTAGTGTGCCTCTGGTTTATAGCTGCTTGTTGATTTTGATTTTTACTTTTTTATAATTAGGTTTCTTTCCTAGTCCCTTATTTAGGTTTTCTAAATTTCTGCTATGAGTGAGACCATCCGGTATTTTTTTTTTTCTTTATGGCTTATTTCGCTGAGCATGATCCCTTCCAGCTCCATCCATGTTGCTGCAATCCACTGATTGGGAGAAAATTTTTGCACACAACACTGATGATAAAGGACTGATCATAAAAAGCTACCAAGAGCTGATGAGATGCAACAAAAACAAAGTAAATAATCCAGTCAAAAAATGGGCAGAAGAGCTAAACAGAAACTTCTCCAAAGAGGAAATGTTTGTGCTGTTCTTAAAGTGAGCAGCCACACTGAGCAACTCATGGGACCTTTATAGTTCTTCAGTTGTTCACTAAAAAATGCAGAGATCAATCCAGATGATCTTTCTCTTGTAGCTCTATGATTCTATGAATTACAGTGCTCTAGAACACACTGTTCTTGGAATTAACCTTTCTTACTGGGTTTATTGATCCTTATTCCACTACATGGGCAGTTCTCAAAGTGTACGTGACATACTGCTGGGGCCCTAAGACCCTTTTAGAGAGTCTGTGAGGTTAAAATTACTAAAACTAAAGGAAGAATTTGTCTTTTTCACTGTTTTATTTGCACTGACTATAAAAAACAATCATGGGTAAAACAATGGGGTTCTTAGTACTGCAGCAGTGGTACCAAACTATTACAACAGACACTGCTTTCTTTACAACCTAGCAGGGAAGTACAAACAAAAGCAAGTAAAACAATATGACAACAATATGTCAGTTTTAAGAACGTCCTTGATGGAGAAGTAAAAATTACTATTGTTATTAAACAGCAATTTTTGCATATTTAAATATTTAAATTTAAATACTTTCATTATTAATCTTGTTAAATATTCTAGATGACAAAATTGTTTAAGTATAGTGTTTTCCATGAGAAAAATGAATTATCTGAATGAACTGCAAACTTAAACTTTTTACATGAAAAAACAGTTTTATGTGAACGAATAGCTGACAGCTATAAGTGAAGTGAGAATTATTTCACAGAAAACAAGGTACAGTATTTGTTAGCAAAGATAAATTCAGTTTTAGGAAAAAGTTAGAAATTTGAAAAGTTCATATCTGTCAGGTAGGAAGGTAAGTTTCCTAATATTTAAAGACTTCTGATAAAACCAGTGGTGAGATTAACAGATGTGATTTTAATTATTTTATGTAATAAAATGTGTAAACATTTAGGAGAATTACATAATTTAGGGAATTAATAGTTTCCATTGACTAATGCATGGGTAAAAGAGCCATTGAAAGTATAAGCTAGACCAGTGGGTTTTTCTTCTGGTCTATATTTGCTAAGATAAGAGTATGAAAAGTTTAGTTATGGTTTAAATCAGCTGATGTCCAGAACAATCATTTTGGTGCTTATATTTTTTGCTCCTGTTCTTCCCCCGTCTACAAATCTCTCCTGTTCTTTCTATGCTTCTATACTCTTCTCATTTGTTCAGGTCTATCAAATCTAGCATATACCAATAGAAAGTATAAAAAAATATAGATTTGTGTTTTAAGATAACACCAATACACTACCAAATTTTTCAAATCTCAAATCACTAAAGAAAAGACAAATACTTATTGCCTATATCTCATAAGGTATTCAGGATTCAGAGAGAAATGGAATACAGTTTCTCCCTGGTGGACAGAAATGCTTCCTGCACACTCTCCTTCTGGACACCCCCCATGACAGCACAGTGTCTTGTGGTCTCTTATTTCACAGGATGGGCAGCACTTTCTTGAAGCCTGTCAGTTCCATGCTGTCAGTATGAACTATGCTGCTCAGGAAGAGTACAAACCTTCTGAAAGCTTGCTTGCTATGCTCTAGCATAATGAAGAATTCACTTACTTCCCTTTCGATAAACATGACATTTTCAAATCACTTAGTTTTCTTTTTGTAAGCATTTCTGAATGTGTTCATATCCCATCTTGATTTGAAATAGGATACATTTGTTAGGGCAATAGTATATATGCTGTTCATTTATGAATGAATTAGTTGACTCTTACTGAATGAGTAGAGTCAGCTCCTCTTTTCTATGTAAACATGAAAAAATGATAGCAACTTGGATAATTCAAAGTATCCTTAAAAGGCACTAATGATACCTATTAGAAATGCACATAGTGATGAATTTTTTGACCTTCATTATAGTGAGTGGGTCTTTTCTGTTTTGCGAATCTCAGACATATAATTTGGACTACTGCTCATAGGAGTCACTAAAAAATATTTGTCGATTTCTGTTAAATTCTATATGCCATAAGTCAAATCTAGTTTCTAAATTTAATGTATTCATATCAGTTTATCAAAAAGTAGAAAGCACTGTCAACTCTTATTGAATGAAAATATATCTTATTTTTTTCTATGTTTTTATAGCATGAGTATTTTTTAAGATACTAAAATACTATTAATTCAGTACAACTTACCAGAGTATCCTCTGGCAGGAAATACTTTTTAAAAAGCAAGTAGTAAGAAAATAATTCATAGTAGGGATTTATTTAAAATGTATGTTTTTTAAAATTGATTTACCATACATGTATATTTAGAGTGATAAAGTTGTCCATAGGTGATTATAGTACCATTGAAGAAAGACATTTAATTTGCACACTTTTATTTTCAAGACTTTTTTAAATATTTGCTATGTACCAGGAACCTGTTTTCTGCTATAGGGGCACTGAGGTCCAGCTTTCTGACACAAGATATTTTAATTATTAGAGCAAAATTATCAAGTTCAGAAGGCATTTTTACTTCTACAGAAAAGAAACAAGATAGTGTAATATTCAAGGTAAAGGCGAGAATTTGATTAAAACTCTAAGAATGGAACAATGTTGCATATTTGAATCCATCTCTACTCTGCCAATTATATATAGAATTTAGATATCCAATTATCCTTTTAACCTGACTTTCTAGGCTGACTTGCAAATAAACAAGCTATCTTTTTATTTATTTTTTAAAGTTATTTTAAACATCTTCTCAGATACTTAACCATTTTGTACATTTTAAGATGAAAACCAAAATAGTTACTATTACTTTTTACCAAATTTTGTCACAACTTTTACATTTTAATATTAGATGTACTCATCAGTATAGGGTCACAATCAATCAGCTGCTTGGGTTGAATGTTTATGGAACATTATAGAATGTTTATGGAAACACTGCCTCCAATGTTAATGTAATGTGTAAAACAGCAATTCCACCAAAATGCATCTGACTCTTAAGAATATAACTGAGAAATCAAAGAGGTTTTTCTGTACTATTTTCTTGAATTACATGAAATGATCACTCTAGCATTCTAAGTGCCACTAAATCCCTACTTCATACTAAACTCTATATTAAGCACTACAGCTCAATAATCCCCACACTGGATAAAAGAGAGGTCTTTCTTCATAAAGTCCTTTGGAGTTCTTATTTTTCCCTATTTGTATTCTTTGGACATCTAGGCACTTACTTCCAAGAAAATATATAAAACAAAGTAATATTTATATAAAAAAGTCATAAGCCATAGGTTATGATTCAAATTATAACTGCAGGTAAGCATTAGTAAAAATATTGACTATGACTTTTCCCAGCGTGAAGAGAAATGCAGTTCTGATCTTGTCAATCCACCATACCCATGTCAGGACCCTTAGCTGACCTCAAATATTTCCTAAAGTCTTACCCTCCATCCAATCAGGCTTACATATTTTCCTTCTGTGAGGCTGTCAGGGGGGTATCCAATCAAGATATTCTCTTTTTTTCTTAAATCCTTTTGAACTTGTCCTCTAAATTATAATATTAACATTCCTTCTCTGTATGAATATACTTTAAATAATACACAAATCTGTTTCTTCAACAACTGTTTTTTTATGTATGTGTTCATTTAGAACCCTTATTGATGACTTACTGATGATGTATGTTGATGTGAATGCTGCAGCAAGCATTTTTCTTCACAATTAAAATATTAGTGTCCTATGTGCCTTTCCCCTGGACATTCTGCATCACATTCCCCTCACAAGTAAGCGCTCAATGAATATTAGATTAATAATAAAGGATAACACATGGTTTTGAAAGAAACTACAGTTTGTATTCAAAACGTGGTTAATAAATAAGGATAGAAAGAACTATAGCATTCTAATTAGCACTGCTTAGTATAATTCAATATGAGATTATTACTGCCTCTGTGACCTTGAAACTTGTCTTTACACTTACTACAGCAAGTCCAGTGTTTCCTTGAGAGAGGTGCTTAGTAGGTGGCAATATAGTTGAGAAGGGGGGTGAGACAACATGACGTGATGACTGAGTGTAGGGCATCACAACCATCACACCCACCTTTGCAGAGGTGCTGGCAGAGTTGAGCCTGCTGCTATGGTGGGGGCCTTAATTATATACCCTAATAGCACCCTTCTCTACTTTTTATGCAAAGAGTTTGCATTTTTTCATTTATTTGCAGAGGTAATACGTGCTAACATTCTTGTAGTATACTATATATCTTGTAGATACTGACTTATGTCTCTTAGGCCTTTTACCTTCCATTTCATTGCTGCCATCTTGAAAGATTCCAATGCGCCTAAGAGGAGCTATCAAAAGTCCCTGATGAATAATTTCTTGGCCTAGTTACCTGAAATGAACTTCATACCTACTTTAAAAATGACAGCTAAAAGTGCTCTGGTTCTAAAATATTTAACTGCAAACTTCCAAGCTCAGAATACAGCTTTCCTTGTTCCTGTTGTTTTCTTTTATTCATTGGATTTTTCATTTGATGCTATGTCATTCAGGACACGTCTTAATATCACTATTCCTTTTAGTTACTTTTGGATTTTTTTACACAGCTTTATTGAGAAATAATTGACATATAAATTTATATTAAGATACACAAAATAATGACTTGATACACATATATACCAAAAAACAGTTCCCACATTACAGTAAGTTCGGTTAACACTCATCACCTACAGTTTTTTTTATATTATGAGAACTTTTAAGAGCTACTTTTTAGCAACTTTCAAATAACAATACAGTATTATTAACTATAGTCACCACACTGTATATTACATCCCCAGAATTTATTTTCTTATAATTGGAAGTTTGTACTTTTTGACTACCATCAATTCTCTCCCCCGAAATCCAATCCCTTGTCTTTGGCAACCAGCATTCTAGTCTCTATTTCTGTGAGTTTTCTTTATTTTTTTTAACAGATAGTATATATTTCCCAGACTGACTTATTTCACTTCACATACTGCTCTCAATGTTTATCCATGCTCTTGCAAAGGGAAGGATTTAGTTTTTTTTATGGCTGCACATTATTCCTGTGTGTGTGTGCATGCGCGTGCATGCACACACATGTATCACAACATCTTATCTATTCTACCAATTTAAATTCTACCATTCTACCATTTAGATTCTACCATCCATTCTACCCATTTACATGGGTATGTAATTTCCATGTATTGACCATTAAAGATAATAATGCAAAGAACATGAAGGTATAGATATCTGTTTGGAGTAGTGATTTCATTTCCTTGACACATATTGAGAATAGGAATGGCTGGATCATATGCCAATTCTATTTTTAATTTGTGAGTAAGTTCCATACTGTTTTCCATGGTGGCTGTACTAACTTGGAGGGCTACTAACAGTGTAGTAAAGTTCCCTTTCTGCACATCCTTGCCAGCAATTTTTATCTCCTGTCTTCTTGATAATCACCGTTCTAGGTGTGAGGTGATATCTCATTGCGGTTTTGATTTTCATTTCCATGATCATTAGTGATATTGAGAATTTTTTCATGTACCTGTTAGTCATTTGTACATCTTCTCTGGAGAAATATCTGTTTAGTTTCCAAGGCCATTTAAATTTTTTTGAGTTATTTATGTATATTGGATGCTAACTGTTTATGAGATATTTGCAAGTCGCATATCTTCTTCATATTCTGTAGGATGCCTTTCCATTTTTTTGATGATACCCTTTGCTGTGCAAATACTTTCAGTTTGCTGACCCGCTTACTTATTTTTGCTTTTGTTATTTCTTTGGATATCAAATCCATTGCTCTCTGTTCATTCATTCAGTGCTTCTTAAAAGTATCAAGTATGTGCCATAAATCTCCCCTACCCTCTCAGAGCAACAGAAAGAGCCACAGATTAGTCTGTTTGAAGTCATTCTTTTAGGCACTCAAAGGATGTTTGCATGAAACAAATATGGTGGGGAGATATAGATTCCAATGTTCTTTTCTTTCCTTTTTTCGTTTCCAATTCTACATGAATATCCACTTAGAAAACAAGTGTTATAAGTTCAGGGTAAGTGAAGATTGCTAATTATGGGCTACTGCTTTTCTATTTAAAATGAAAAATCCTCATCTAGTCAACATATTTTTTTTAATATTTGAGTTATGGAAATAAAATAATGGATAAGACATTTTCACTAATTTTAGTATATTCAAAGAAAAAGACATGAAAATGATCCTGGATTGTAATTATTTCCAATAAAATGTGTTAATACCTACAATGCACAACAGGAATAGGAAGGATTTGAGAGCTCAGCCTGTGGTCATTAGAGAAGATTTCATGGAATTGTTAAATTTTAACCGCACTAGGCAACTATTCAAAACAAATAGGACTTTACTTGCCAAGGGGAGCAAAAGAGAAACAATCAGGAAAAGATTATGATATATTTGGAATTTTCTCATGATTGGAAGTAACTCTGGTGACTACTTTTCAGTACTGACAAATCTCATGACAGTCATTGAAATTACAGCAATATGTTCTCGTGCTTGTGGAAAACAAATAAGAATTATCCATATTTAATATTTTATTTCTAGAATAGCCTAATATAGAGAAAATAACTTACTTGGTTTTCTTTACTCACAAAAATAATCCCTTGAATTAATTAGGATCTAGGCACAGAATTGTTGTAATAGGAACCGTGCACTTGATTCCTGCACAATAGTTGCTTACATGTATAATGGCTCCTTGCACTATTTCAGCACTTGTAGAGAGCACTATGGATTATTTAGCATATCTTTAATTTTTCATTAATTCACCAAAATAAACAAGGAACTATTCTCTCCTTTTAGCTCCTAGTAAAAGAAGACTATTCTTACTAAAAATGGCTTCCTGAACACATAGTCTTCCAGTTTCTCAATAAAGAATCTGAGGGCAAAAGAAATTCTAAGCAGGAGGCTGACTGAATTGGTTAGAGTAACATAATTAATCCCCCCTAATTCACATGTGCTTAGCAAACCACAGGATGGGTATCACATGGGTATCAGGATGATATTATAGGTAATAGCTAGATGTGGCAAAGGCCATCGGAATTGTCGTTGGTTAGTATTTCCATCACCATCACCATATCTCATATACTCATTAAAAACCATGCCAAGAATGGCAGGTTCCATGCCTGGGTTAACAGAAAAACTGTGTTTCCAGCCCAAATGCCCAAAAATAGATGGCTGGATCAAGAAGATGTGGTACATATACACCATGGAATATTACTCAGCATTCAAAAAAGAGAAACACATGCAATTTGCAGCAACATGGATGGTGTTGGAAGGGATCATGCTCCGTGAAATAAGCCAGAAAGAAAAAGAAAAATACCAGATGGTCTCACTCATAGCAGGAATCTAGATAACTTAAATTAAGGGACCAGGAAAATAAATAACTATAAGAAAGTGAAAATCAAAATCAACAAAAAACTATGAACCAGAGACACTTTTTGGGGGGTGGGGGGGCAGGAGGGGAGGGATTGGGGTCAGAATGGGGGGGTTGAAATTGGGGAATATAAAAATAAAATTTATTATTTAAAAAAATAAATAAAAATGACATGCTTGTAAAAACAAAAAACAAAAACAAAAAAAAAAAATACAGAAAAACTGTGAAGACAGGTGCCACATCTGCTCTCTAGCAGAGAAGTGAAATGGGGTGTATTATTAGCACCAGTGTGCACCAAGGACAGAGACAATTGACATGGGTGTCTGGGGGGAAATTCTAGTCAAGTAGTGATAACTCTATTATTAGAAGATAAAGGAAAAGGCAAAAAGACAAACATACAAAAACATAGATCCCATGAGAAATAGTGACATAAGAAAAGGAATGACATAATAAATTCGAGAACAGTAAGTCTGAAAATGACTTCCTAAACTAAACAAGCCAAAATTGACAGAGGGAAGACAATTTGACATGTTCAGTGGCATGAAAGGATACATATTGATTATGAAAATCTTAAAGTTAATAAATGATAAAATGACAAGCATATTGAATTATAAAATGTACATAAAGAGTTAAATAAAAATGGACTGGTAAGAAGAGAAAAGAATTGTAACAATACTAAAATTTCAACAGGAAAAGAGAAATCCATATTGAAAATAATAGACTGAAGCAACATAAAAAATTGAATAAATGATAAAGGAAAAATTTAAGTTCAATTGCCAAATATGGTTTAGGGTAAAGAGATGAAAGAATGATATAATGTGAAATATAAACCATAATGACTGATTTTTAAAAGACATAATTTAAAAGTAATGTCTCTCCCCCCAAAGATTATTTAAACAATGTTATTTTATGGGCTCACAGCATGCAATGAAAACTCTCAGAATCTATACAGTTTTAACTTTGAAGTCGAAAAAATTATTCTCAAGGTCATTTAGCAGTGTGAGTATAAAGGAAGTTAATAAAAAGCAGTTATAACAACAGAGTATTAAAATATAAGCTAAAAGTAATTTAGTGTGGTAGCAGTGTAACAGGTAGATTAAAAAATACTGTATTTGTGAAAACTGAACATATAAACAACTGGGTCATCATAAACCAAAGGAAAGGGTTTAGAATTACTAAATAAATAAGTGAAAAGACGATTTTTTCCTAGTTGTAGCCTCATTTTACTCCTTGCAATGATACACTTTCTAAATAAACTAAAAAATGTAGAAAATTATCTCAGATATCAATTTCTAGCAATGTGATGCATGGGAGTGACTACAAAATACTTAAAACTACAGAATGCTTAAAAGCACTGAGTAATCAGCACCCTCCCCCTAGTCATATAGACATATGGACCCAAAATCAATGAAAGGAGAAAAGCTGAATGGTCTGGATAATAATGATCTTCTTTGGGAATCAGAAATAAGAAAACTGAATACAAAAAGATGGTTTGTCTGCCAGTTCTAAGCTTTCCCATCAGGAGATTTTGCCAATGCTTGCGAACCAATATCTTCAGTGTATCTGGCCAGCTGTCTACAAGAAAACAAAAGCCCTCTCTGTACAAGATGGGATTTTAGAACTGAGGCATCCACATAAGTCTGAAGCCACAAAAGGAACCATCAGTAGGTGAAGTAGGAAAGACGAAGCAGAATTCAAAGAGCAAGAGGGTAAAGGGTGTAGCAGTCTTAGACTCCATTTTAATTTTCTAATATTAGCCGTATTACATATATATATATAAATACATGGATTATATCAAGCCCAGATACTATAAATTTCTATAATTGAAACCATTGTCTTTCTTTTCTCAACATGTGGCAGGGATCAGAAGATTGAGTCATGTATGGTCACTATTATAAATATAACAGTAAATGTACTCTGATATATACATTGTATAATTTAAATTTTGTACCTAAAGCATTTACCAAGTTACTTATTTCTGTGGATTTACTTAGTATTTTTTATTTGTCTTATCTTTTTAACAAACCTCTGAAATGATAAACAGAAATTAAGAGAGATGAGAGGTTTAATCAATTTACCGAACAAAGATTACTTTAGATCTTCAGCATGGGGGGAGTTAGTCCAATGCATTCATGCACTGCTTGTAGGTTTGTTACGTTTTTAAGACTTTGAAAGTTGTTTTACTGCAGTCTTTCGATGTGGACAGAGAACTTTTGTTTGCAGGTGTAAGAATAATTAGGAATTCCCAATCTAAATTTTAGTTCATGCTTTGTGATCACGAACTCTACTCTTAAAAAAATTATCAGTATTGTGATTCAAAAAAGCTACCGATAATGATTATGTGAAGAGAAAGTCAAACACAAAAACAGATTCACAAGCCATTCCAATGAGCATCAGTAATGCCACTGCGCTTTGTTTGGGCATCTGCTCTATATACCCCTCGAGAGACTCTCCAAACTGAAATGGTAAAATGGAGTGATCATGATGCAGTGGGTTTGAAGAATACCCATAAACCACATGCTGGATTGGCTGCCACTTGAATTCATTGATTCAACTGCCTGAGGATAAGAGAAATAAAAATACCACCAGATATTTGATTATAAAATTTGACAAGAGATTTTCCAAAATCAGAACACTAGTTAATAACAGAGATAGAACAGAATGCCAGATCTCCTAAGTGGCACTCTTTTACATCCCTTGTATTTTACTGGGCTTTTTACAGCTCTGCCTTCATCAATGATAAAGCAGGAGTAAGTTAAGGATTACTTTTAAAATGTCAGCTCATTTTAAAGAAATAATAATTTTCTTTCATATTTTGAGGTGTATTGTCACAGCATCTTCAGGTAACAGTTTCTGAAATTAGAGCACAGGCCATTGTAATACTCACAAGCATACAATGATATATGGCCTTTACTTATAAACCATCTCAATCTATGCTCTCTGGCACAAATGAGATAGAGATTCAAATGGTTACTTTGAACCACTGGCTCTTTTTTTCTTTTTTAAAGATTTATTTATTTATACAAGCACTGGGTACAGTCAGAAGCTTGGGAGGGTGAGAGAATTCACCAGAGCCGGGAGCAGAACAGACAGACTGATGAAACACACTGCTGAGGGGAGCAGTGGGTGACAGGAGAGGTCTGCGCGCCATGTGGGACCCTCACCCGGCGGCCGGGATCAAACCGGCGCTGCAGAGACTGCAGACAGCTTCGCAACCCAGCACTCAACCACTGTGCCACTGGGGAGGCCCTGAACCACTGGCTCTGTAACAGCTTTCAAAAATATCTCTGTCTGCATCTTTACAGTTTTCTCCTTGCTTGGTTTTTCTCAACAGGTCTTTGGCTTTCGTTGGAAACAAACAAAAAGCGTAATTAAAATTATTTAATGAGAAATTTTTGTAACATAGATTTTGCAAAATAAGGCATATATAACTGACACAAAGACATTTTGCTTTTAGAAAAAATAAAATATTCAGTTATTTATCCATTTCAACTCTCAGCAAAAACTATCCATTGAAATACTGCGAGAGTGTTTTTGTTTTTAAATAGCCACCCACTTCCATAACATTCAAACACAAAACATTCATTTGAATTAAGCAGTGTCTAAAACTTCAACAGGTTTCCCAAGGCTAAGTAATCCTTACATAATCAACATCCCGGATCTCACTACCATAAAAACTTATAATAGTCAATTCTTTGAAACTCAGTGTTGAAGACCAGAAATAAGATGCCTAACAACTCAGATAGTTTCTATTCATCCCTGTCCCCTTCCTTCCTCGCCCCCATCCACTCATGCTCCAAGGAGTTGTCTTTTATAACTTCTGACAGGAGACTGGGTTTCTTTCAGAGTTTTAAACATTCATGCTATTGATGCAAAGTTAAATGACCATGATCCTTGCTGCAGGGACTGGAGAGAAAACAAAAATAAAAATCCCAAGGATTCTTGTCACACTTTTCAGTTAAAAATGGTTCCATTCTCATTACTCTTGCCAGAAAGATAGGTTTCTATTAAAGCTTTTACTGCGCTCAAACACTTGTTCCTTGACTACAGCTTATCTCCCATATCTGGGAGATAAAAGGGGGAGAAATTAGAAAAATATGACATGTAGTTTTTCAAGCTTTGCTCTCTTTCACAATTCACATTGTGTGTGTGTATGTGTGTGTGTGTGTGTGTATATATATATATATATATATACACATATCTAGAGAGAGAGAGAGAGAGAGAGAGAGAGAGAGGATATTTCAGTCTTCAGCGAGTTGCTTCTTTTTTTTTTAAGTTTTAATCAGTGGAGAGACAGACTATAGTGGCTTATATTACCTCATCCAGCACCCTTGCACTTTTAGTATTTAAAATGTTATTCATTTGTAAAGGTAAAAATCTAAAGTCAGCAAAATTTATTTTCTGGCCTCTCAGGACAGATTTCTCAATCCCTGGGAGATGCTTATTGTCGTAAGTCACACAAAGTAATTCTGACATCACCAATAGAACATTCAAAATGTTCCTTCCATAACTGTCTGGTATTTATATTGAAGGGAGGATGAACATCATAAAATTATATGTTTAGCATAAACCAGAAATCTTTATAGTTACTCACACCCCTATATTCTACATAAGATGGGTTAGAGACCATCTGCTGTCAAACATACTACCTGGAAAACTGTAGAGATGGTTCTAGAATTCATTTTGATAACTGCACATTAATGTTAATGCAGTTTTATAGTCTTTGTATCTTGTTGGAAAGTAATAACAGCATCTAATAGCTTTCGACACTAATAGTGTCAAATTTCCTAAATTTAAATACAAATAATGTAGTGAGACCTACAAAAAATTGTATGCAATAGGTACCACTGCTGTAGATATTTTAAGAGGAGGAAATTTGAGACTTGAAAGGATTATATTTATTTTTTGATCCTTAAATATTCGAAAACTTCTTGAAGATAAGAATCCTATAAAAATCATACAAAAATACTGTCGCATCTTTAAAAAGGAACAATTTCTTAATGTCATTACATTCACTACTCAGATTTCTTCAAAACTTCTCATAATTTATTATATTTTCTGACTTGTTCAAAGCAGGATACAAATAAGATCCATATAGAGCAGGAATTGGCAAACCTTTTCTGTAAAGAGTCAGAGTAAATATTTGATGCTTTGCAGAATATGGTCTCTGTTCAGGCTACTCAACTACCACTGTTTTAGTGCAAACACAACCATAGACAAAGCAAAAATGAATGAGCATGGCTATTTCAATAAAACTTTATTTACAAAAGTAGATGGCAGGCCAGATTTGACCCACAAACCACAGTATATTCCATGATATGTAGCAATATGTCTCTTTGGTTTCTTAAAATATAGGATCCTTCTTTCTCTTTATATCCCTGACTTTCAATTATAACACAAATATTAGTTGAAGAAAATGAGGGTTTTTTAAATGCATAATCTGAATTCTGCCATCCTCATGATTAATTTAACATGTTCTTTTTATTTCTGTAAACTGCAATTCATTTTAAAGGCTAAGGGTTTCATTTTTTTTGACAATACAGACTATTACAGAAATCATAAAGCATTTTAACTTTGGCAATGGATATCAAAGCATATACTCTCAGCCAAAATGATTTAGCTTACCCTGATGTAAATATTTTTTAGATTATTAAAAAGAATGTCATAGCTAACTTTCATCTTTGTTGCCAGTTGAGTTCATAGAAGTTTTCCTTAATTAGAAGCAATTTCAAAAAGGCATTTGTAATGTGGAAAATTTGAGGTCAGTAGTGTATTTGTGAGAATTTTAAACCTTGTTTCATCATTACCTAATATTATTTGCATCAAAAAAATGGATAGTGGAGAAAATGCACTAACCTAAAATGAAGCACATTATCAGGAATTTTTCCTGAATTGCTTTTATTTATTTGTTTGAGTTTTTTATTTTATATATTTTTTACATCATTTTTCATTTTTGTGCAATGTATGCATTCTCATCTTGGTTATAGTCCCTATTAAATTCCCACCACCCTTGTTTTGATCCTACTCCCTTTTCCCCCACCTGTAGTATGTCTCTGGTTTATAGTTGCCTGTTGATGTTGATTTTTGCTTTATTATAATTAGTATTTTTCCTGATCCCTTATTTGGGTCCTCTACATTCCTTGTAATCAGGGAGATGCAAATCAAAACCACAATGAGATACCACCTTACACCAGTGAGAATGGCACATATTAAAAAAATGTTGGCGAGGATGTGGAGGAAAAAGGAACTCTCCTGCACTGCTGGTGGGAGTGCAAACTGGTACAACCACTATGGAAAGCTGTGTGGAGGTTCCTCAATCTGCTAAAAATGGAGCTTCCATATGATCCAGCAATTTCACTCCTAGATATCGATCCAAAGGATACAAAAACATTAATTCAAAAGGACACCTGCACCCCTATGTTTATTGCAGCACTATTTACTATAGGTAAACTTTGGAAACAACCCACATGTCCAAAAATAGATGACTGAATCAAGAGGATGTGGTACATATATACAATGGAATATTAGCAATCAAAAAAGATAAACTCATGCCATTTGCAGCAACAAGGATGGAGCTGGATGGGATCATGCTCAGTGAAATTAGCCAGAAAGAAAAAGAAAAATATTGTATGGTCTCACCTAAACAATCCAAAATTAAAAAAAAAAAAAGGAAAGGCCTGTGCTTAGGAACCCTCATATCTATACTTGTGAGCACAGTTTCAGATAACTAATCTCTCTAATAGATTGCCTGCTGACTGAGTCAGGCTGTACATCGTAAATATGGTCAAAATATGCATAATTTCAGAAAGTAATATGGTTCCTCTCTCAATTTAAATAGGTCAGAGGTTTCTTGCTTAGAGCTATGATTATTTTCCTCTTTATCTTTTAAAAACTGCTTATTTTATTGGTACATTTTGCCCTAATATAGAAAATTAGTTTACTTTGGAGAACTGGTTCCAAGTTCAGAATCTCTAGAGTTGCTTAGCTTTTATTTTATTTAGCAAGTTAAATAGACATCTGATGTACACAGCAGTTTTTTTAAGTTTCCTCTCCTAATAGGCTTTCTTACCTATTTTAAAAATCTATGTTCATGTGAAAATTTATTTACATTGTAGACATTAGGTTTCTGAAGTATCAAATGTGAGTGTACATGTAATACTCTAAATTCATATATCACCCCATCCATATCAGCAGTCCAAAAGCATCACTCATTTAATAGCTTGACTACTACACCCCAAAAACATAATGACTAGAGGTATGAACAGTGTCTAAGGAGAAAAACACTTCTATAAAAAGTCATCAAAAACTGATTGGTGGTGGAAATTTTACAGAGCACACACAATGATATAAAAGATATAAATAAAATTAAACAAAAAATCAAGGTTCCATTTTAAATCAATATACTTATCATACACAAGGAGGCATTTTCTTTTATAATCTATTAGAGTTTTAATTCTGAAATATTTTTCCAAATATTTGGCATATTTGTGTTTCTCTCCTTCACAATTTCATTCCTCTTTTATAACTCAGTATTATCCTTTCAAAATCTCTGCCTGTTAATGCATGAAGACCTTATTTATTCATTTTAATGGCTATAGAATGTGCATTTTTAAGGTTTAATTTTTTCTTAAATTACATTAAAAATACTTTTAAAATTTGGGGTAACACTGGTTATAGTGCTATATATGTTTCAGATGTTCAACTTTATACTCTACATCTGTATGAACTAACTACATTGTTGTCACCAGCAAGTCTAGTTTTTATCCAGCACCATACAATTGATACCCTTTACTTCTTTTACCTATCTCCATCATTTACCCTCTGACAAGTACTATTCTGTTATCTAAATCCAAGAATGTCTTTTTTGTTTGTTCCTTTGTTTTGTTTCTGTATCTTCCACATGACAGAAATAATATCATATTTGTCTTTTTCTATCTGATATACTTAGCATAATACTCTCAAGGTCTGTTCATGTTGTCGCAAATGGCAGGTTTTCAGCTATCTTTTTATAGCTGTATAGTATTCTATTGTGTATGTTTGTCATATCTTTTTTATTGACTCATCCATCCAAGGGTAACTAGGTTGTTTTCCATATCTTGGCTACTGAAAATAATGCTGTAGTGAACAGGGGGTAGTGCATAGTTTTTCAAATAAGTGATTTTGTATTCCTCAGATAAACACCCAGTGGTGGTAGAACTGGATCATGTGGTATTGCTTTTGTTAAATTATTTTAGGAAAACCCATACTGTTTTCTACTGTGGCTACACCAATTTACATTCCCAACAAAAGCATTTGAGGGTTTGTTTTTCAGCAAGCCAACACTTACTGTTTTATGCCTTTGATAGATGCCATGCTCACAGGTGAGATGGTATCTTGTGGTTTTGATTATCCTTAAAGGTTGATAAGTGATGATGAACATTTTTTCACGCACCCTTTGGCTATCTGTATGTATTTTTGGGAGAAGTGTCTGTTCAGTTCCTCTGCCCATTTTAAAAAGTCTGATTCTTTGTATTTTGTTAAGTTCTATGAAGTCTTTGTGTATAACACATTGTAAGATATGTGAGTACTATTTTTTCCATTCAGTAGGTTGCCTTTACTGTTTTCATAATATTAGACTGTTTATGTTTGTTAGTATGCAGATGATTATATTTTCTTGGTATTAATACTATAAATCCATATTAACAACTTAAATACACCTTTATAAAGACATTTTCATTCTAAGCTAACTCAGTTCCATTAACCTTCTCTTACCACACTGAGACCTCAGGAGCTTGACAACAAGTTGGGAGGAAGAAAATAAACCTCTGGCACTTCATGGGGATATGGCCAAGGATAAAGAAAAAATTGTCCTGTCTCTTCTTCATGTGGACATCCTGGTATTTGCAATCTGAGTAAATCTTACTGACTGTTCTGAGCAAAACATTCCTGGATAAAGAATTACTTATACTACAGACTCAGAATCTATGAGGCATACCTCCTTGGATATGACAATATTACCTATAAAATACTCTAAGTTTTAAAGTGACATTTAACAGTTTAATGTTCCATTTCTGTGAGATACCCCACAAAAATCTCTCTTGGGAACTTCATCATTTTTTGAGGTCAGAGAGACATGTCTGAAAACTAGGACCTGGGGAACCTTGGAGAGAGTCTCACATCTCTCTCTGCTGCATCTGTGTCCTTTGATTGTCTGTATCTTTAAAATTATTAGCAAAGTTAACATTGAACAAAATTCTCTGTTTCATGAGACTCAGTTTGACAACCCAATCAAGAGCTGGTTTACAAGTGTTGGCAGGTATCTTGCTAGGGCCAACCTTGGAGCCCCACAGAGTCTGTTTATTATCTACTCTCTTCTTTGTTTCTGGATTCTCTGTCAATCTGATTTTCCTTGCCACATCATTAAAACTGTCTTTCTGTTGATTTCAATTTCTTTATAAAGTGGTATCTTTTCTACCTCCCTGTTTGTCCTTCCCTCAAGGCCACTGGTAGCTTCTATTCTACCACCTTAGCTTCACTTCAGCCATGGCCCTGAAAATAAATTAGATTTTACCTAGGAAAGCGGGATTTAGTTTATGAAAAAGGTTTATGTTCTGCTTTATTTTTAATGAGGCTAAAGCTTCTCATTTCTTGATCTTGGGACTCCTACAAACAGCACCATGCATTTTAGCTCTTTACACTTTTTCAATTAGTAAATATACCTGATTGCTTTCTCAAATGGATTGTAGTTCCTCCAGTCCAGTAACAATTATTTAAAAAAAAAATATCTGACAAAGGTATTAAGAGAGCATACCATTTAGTAGTCACTTGTGAAAATGAAAAATTGCTGAGCAGATGATTTATCATGTCAAACACTAATTTCAATTAGATTATATAATTTTAGAATATATCGTCAAATGTAAATAACTTAGTTGTAAGTACTTGGTGACATTCTATTTAAAATTATGTACATGTATTTTCTTATTTTTTTTCCTCTTTGCCAAAAAATATCTATGGAGCCTCCCCTGGTGGTGCAGCAGTTGAGTGCTGGGCTGCGAGGCTGCCCACAGCCTCTGCAGCGCTGGTTCGTTCCCTGGCTGCAGGTGACGGTCCAGCAAAAAAAACAAACAAACAAACAAAAAAAAACTCTGATTTCCTTATTTTTTTTTAAATTCTATCATTGAGTCAGCAAGAATATCAAATGAACTGACAAAGTGACTAAGCCAGTGTCAACACTGAAACATAGGCAGAATTTCTGTTCCTTAGGCAAATTTTCAGCAGTGATACGACAAGATGAAAGAACTTACAGCCCTGGTTTTTTAACCTTAGATACACAATGGAATCACCTGGAGAGCTTTATCAATACCAATAGCTGCATCTTAACCCCAGAGACCTCATTTAACTGGATCAGCATATGGTTTGGCAATGGGATATTTAAGTTAGCCAGAGATTCTCATAAGCAATTAGGAATAGGACTCACAGTGTAGAGGCCATTGTCAATTTAGCATCTTCTCTGGTTCGCTTTCTCTCACTGCTTAGCTTTAGGAACATGCCTGCCTGAAGAGATTTAAGGTCATTCAACCAAGCATGCCTTTGCTGTCACCAATGGCACCTTTGGCACCTATATACAAGTGAGAATGAGGTGGTTTCATTTTGAAACTATTTTTTGAAAGTATCTCTCATTTCAGTAGCCAGCAAAAGTATTCATATACATTAGAAATAAGGTAACAATGAAAATATAAACCTAGCAAGAAGAAAGGGGAAGAAATAGGGAAAGAAAAGCCTATAGCTATATTAACGATAAATGAGCTACAGTTTCAAGTTTATATATACCTGAATGAAGGTGCCCAGATCATCAGCAAAACAATTTACTTCTGATAGAAGCAGAGATATTATGGATTTTCTCAACAAGCTGCAACTTCCCAGAGTTACCAGATTCTGAGAGAGACAATGCTGCATCTGAAACTAAAAACATAAAGATGAGTAGGTTTCGAATAAGTTGGGTCCAACTCTATTTAGTGTACATTTTCTAACACTTTACTAAGCTCCATGCTGTGAGGAGTACAAAAACTGTCAATGCAATTCTGGTTTGGCCTGAAGCAAAACTGTGAATAGGCAAATTACAATAGAGAAATTAAAACAATACAGTTAATAAGATTTTCTTTATTTTGAAATGTATGACTGCAGCCAAGATGAAAGCATTAGCTAAAGTATCAAAAGATAATATAAATGCTTAGATGGCAGACCTCATGCAGGCTGAATACAGGACATGATACCTACCTATAGGTACCTCCTAAATAAAGATTGGATTATGGATGTAGTGTAGATTGGGGAGATCTGTTGGTACTCTATGAGTCCTATCTCTGCTCTGGAGAGGGACAGGTGGGAGCCACTGCTCTATTTTCTCTCTAGTCAAAGAGAGGAACTTAAAGAGTGAAGAAAAACAATGTGGGGGGCCTCCCCTAGTGGCGCAGCAGTTGAGCACTGGGCTGTGAAGCTGCCTGCAGCCTCTGCAGCACCAGTTTGATCCCCGGCCATGGGTGAGGGTCCCACATGGTGTGCAGACCTTTCCTGCCTCGCCTGCTGTTCCCCCTAGCAGTATATTTCATCAGTCTGCCTGTTCTGTTCTCAGCTCTGGCTCTGGTGAATTCTCTCACCCTCCTGCACTTCTGACTGTACCCTGTGCTTGCATAAATAAATAAATAAATAAATCTGGGAAAAAAGAAAAGAAAAACAATGTGGGGCTCTAAGTTTTCATCTAGAGGAAGCAAAACTATTCATCATTTGATAAATTTAAAAAGACCAGGTGAGACAATAAACTATAGCCCATAGTTATTAGGAGAAAAACCATTTGATTGTTAAACACATTAAGGTATATAAAACTCACAGCTGGAATTTCATTAAATCTATCCTTTAATGTAGCTGGAAGAAAGGAGGCATCAGGAATATCACAACACAAAACAGCATTTACTTTGTGATTGTTCTATGTAAGCTTGCAATCATAACAGGGAGATAGTGCTTTCATATATAGCATGTTTAAATGACAATGCCAAATAAATGCCATATGAAACTAGGACATGTTGCCTGAGTCCTTCAGAATTAAAACACATAGGTATTTTTCAAATTGATATTATTAATATATGTTGATTTCAAAAACTAATCAATGATAGGCAGAAAGTGAATGGATCAGTGTTGAAAAATTTCTATTATAAATTTGGACATGCATAATTAACTTCTAACTTCTCTAGATCAACTTAATACTAAAACTACATCAAAGTGTTACCATAGGAAATCATAGGTATTTAACATTTTTATTGCTTAACAATGTAATTGGCTAAGCCTCAGACCTTCTATAACTCTCTAATACCATTTATTAATTTTAAGTTTTTAATGAAGTACCATTATTTTACATCCTTGTTAATTTTTTTGACAGCATAGGTGTGGTCATCATAGTTCTCCCACCACTAAAACAACCATAATCCTCCATCATAGTTCACTGTGCTCGCCCCACCCCATTTCACCTCTCCCCTTCGCCCTACCTTACTGGAGGCCTCAGATCCATGTTTGTACCCGAAAGAAATTGTATTTTTTTTAATTGACATAACATTGGTTTACAACCTTATGATTTAGAGGTACAGAATCTCCCTCTTCAGCTATTGTTACCACACCATACCTACCGCCAGACACCCATGTCTCCCCCACAGCCCATAATGTTCCCCACTTTATATTGTCTTACTTCCCTGAACCCTTCTGATAGCCTCAGATCTGCAGTCAGATTTCTAGGGTTTGTTATTGGTTTGACTTTATCTGATCTTTGTTTTGTTGCTCTATATTTCCACATGTAAGTGACATCATGCAGTATTTGTCTTTCTCCTTCTCAATTATTTGTTTATCCAGTCTTTACTAGATGGACATTGGGTTATTTCTTTTTTTTTGGCTATTAGAAATAGTGATGTTAGGAATATTTAGGTAGAAGTCTTTGGTTAAACATTTTTTCAATTCTTTTGGATATATACACCGACATTTAACTACTAAGAAACAAGATAATTCTATCTTTAACTTTTTGAAAAACTGCCAAACTGTTGTCTAAATTTTTTTCCTATTGGAGGAATGGTCTTCAATATGAGTTAAATATATAATATAAAGCAGAATCATGGGTTAAAATTCAATACAGGTTATTTGAATTCAAAGTTTGAAAGATTTTGTCCTGAAGTTTACAACGTACTTGTAGACATGATTGCTAGTACACTCATGATAATCACTTAGAAGTCATACAAAAGGCACTAAGGGAACAGAAATAGACAAGTGAATCAGGGATTTTTCAAAATATGAAAGCAGATGTCTCACTACATAGACTAAGTGTGGATTCTGGGACAATTCTAGGACATTTCTATACAGAAAATTTGTGAGAACTAAGAGCATTAGAGTGCATTAGTAAAGTATGTCAATTAAAAACTGTAAAGCCACACTAACCTTTATTGCTGTTCTATTATGGTAGGGTTGTTATCCTCAGTAAAAAGAAGTCACAGACATAGAATGTATTGATTTTAAAAAGACCCATTAGCAAGCCTTTAGGATTTCTTTTAGATATAATAGGTCACAGGAGTTTCAGTCTGGATAAATAAATTGCACCTAAAGAGTATGGATTGTAACTGTAGGGCTTCTTCTAATAACATGTCATAGTAGTCCTATCATCACATTTTTAATGAATGATTTGAACAAAATCTTATAAATCAAAATTTTAAACACTGCAGTAATGGGAAAACTAGTGCTGTGATATTAGAGTCAAGAGTCAGATGAACTCTCTGAGTAATTAATCAATCCCAAATAAGTGAAATGTTATAGAGATGTATAAAGTTATATCTATTTAAATTTTCATAAGCTTTTAAAAAATTATACTTATAGATGTTTAAAATATTTTTTATCTGCTAAGCATTTATCCAGACTGGCAGAAAGGACAATTAATATCCATAAGAATCCAAAAGTCCCCCTTAAAAATGACCATTGGCACCTTCATAAAGGTGCTCATATTTCCTAGATGTTTCGTGTAGATTTGGACATGGGACAGACAGTGACTTGTTACTTTCAGATATGATTTATTCAATTCAATATGATGCTACTTGAGAAAATGGAGAGCTCTGGAATCCTATATGACAAGATTTCAAATGGCCATCTGCCTACATGATGAGTGCACTGGCTCATGTATGACCCTCTTCTCAAAGGCAACAAATTAATAAAACAAAATTTCATGTTCTTATCATTGGGTACTGTGTGACATTTGAATGGAAGTCAAAAGTAAATAATAATAAAAAGCATGACATTTTGTGTGTTCAAAAGGATGTTGGGTTTTGTAGAAATGATATGCCTTCTCATTTAATCAAAATAGTTTGAACTCTTGAGTCACTAACATTTGTAGTGTATTGCTAATATCAGATACATTGAATCACACTTCACAAGAGAATAAAAGATAAAAGGAGAACGCTAGCAAGTTGACAACTGAATACTGTGAAATAAATTGGAAAAAAGTTTGAGATCAAAGGCTTGTAATTATCACTGAGCTAGTGAAAGTGGTAGAGATTGGTTATATGGAAGAACTGCCTATGGATAAGCATTAGTATGCTCAACCATTCCATCTATTGCTATGATACTTACTCAAACAGTTCTAGAATGTAGGAAGCCAATGGACTGAAAATGTCCATTGGAACTGCTGTTTTTTTTCTGCCTAAGGATTTAGGCAAAAGAGTTGGGATACTATCCCAACACTTAGGATGATATTTCCCATTTTTAAATGTGAAACAATTGAGGTTCAGAAATGTTAAGGTCACAGGGCCTCCCTGGTGGCACAGCAGTTGAGCCCTGGGCTGTAAAGCTGCCCGCAGCCTCTGCAGTGCCGGTTTGATCCCTGGCCTCTGGCGAGGGTCCACATGGCACACAGACCTCTCCTGCCACCTGCTGCTCCCCTCAGCAGTGTACTTTGGTCCTTCTGCCTGTTCTGCTCCCCGCTCTGGCTCTGGCGAATTCTCTCACCCTCTGGAGCTTCTGACTGTACCCAGTGCTTGTATGTATGTATGTATGTATGTATGTATGTATGTATAAATAAATAAATAAATAAATAAATAAATAAATCTTTAAAAAAAATGTTAAGGTCACAAGATGAATGACAAAGCCTAATGATACATTCAATTCTTTTTACATCTTTTTTTTTTAAAGATTTATTTATTTATGCATACAAGAACTGGGATACAGGCCAGACGTGCAGGGGGTGAGAGGATTCACCAGAGTCAGAGTGGGGAATAGAACAGGCAGACTGACTGAAATACGCTGCTGAGAGGAGCAGTGGGCCAGACAGGAGAGGTCTCTGTGCCATGTGGGTAGCACCCTAGGAGGCCAGGGATCAAACTGGTGCTGTGGAGGCTGTGGATAGCTTCATGGTGCTGTGCCTAACTCTTTGCACCACCAGGGAGGCCCTTCAAATCTTTTTTCTTAACTTGAGGGACTGTTATCTCTGTTGTCAGTAAAATAAAGCATAAGAAATTTAGAGGATAGCATGGTAACAAGTAGCAGAAGATAATACCAATATAAATGTACTATAATAAAAATCTTTTATTTTACATTATATACAGTTCTTAGTGTTTATATACTATTATCACTCATCCTCCCAGCATCTCTATGAGGTAGTATAACCTTAATCAGAATAATAGGAATCCAGGCTTTAGAGAGAATAAATTTTTTTTGGAGTTAGATAAATATATATAAGAATCAAGATTATCTAATGCTGTTAAACATTATATTATCCCAACCTCTCATGAAGACATTAAAAACTCTGAACTGTCTCTGGAACATTCATGGAAAATAATCATCTATTTTCGAGGTTTCCATAAGGATGTTTATTAATTGCAACATTGAATTAAAGAAACATGATTGCTACTGTGTGAATCATCAATTTCTATTAACAGACCAACACAGTATAAGCAAGTTGAACAGCAGGGGAAAATAGATACACAGGAACAGACGATATTCCTCATAAAAATCTGAGTAGATGAGGCACTTACTTTATATTTCTGAAGCAACCGTCTTTATATTTCACCCCTTTTACTATTTTTGCTGTAATTAATATGCATTTATTATATAAAGTGAGAATAGAATGAGTGAAAAAAATTCTCAGCGGATGTTACTTCTGGACTGCTATGAAAAACCATTTTGCCATACATGTTATAAGCATGCCTATAGAACTTTTGAAATAACCAAAATATTCAGCAGTATCAACCCAGATCTTAATATAAGGTTTAAGAGATTTTCATTACCACAAAATCCTCTACTTGGCAGGACTAATCTTTTCCACTGTATAGAAATCATTTACATCTATACCAGATAGTGACAGGGGTTAATATAGAATTTCTCAGAATAGGGCTCTGACAAACTGCATCCCCAAACATTTAAATACTCCTCTGGCTTAGCTTTAGAGAATGCCTTAGTCTGTCACTGACAGTATAAGCAACCAACCCTTTGCCTTATTTCTAGGCTCTTGAGGATGTAAGACTAGATGAAACAATACACTTTAATACATTGCTGAATTCTTAAAGAAAGGGAGATCATCAGGGGCTAAATTTATTTATTCATTTATTTTTTGTGGGACCCTCGCCGGAGGCCAGGGAACAAACAGGCACTGCAGAGGTTGCTGGCAGCCTCACAGCCCAGCACTCAACCGCTGCACCACCAGGGAGGCCCAGGGGCTAAATTTAAAAGAGAAATAGAAATGAGATTAAATCAGACAATGAACTCTTAGGCATGGGTAGGGCTGGGACTACCTTCTTGGGAAACAGTACTAAAGGCACACAATTACCCACTAAGCCTAAACCCTTCCAAAGTGGGGAAGGGCCTAATAAACTATAGGTTAAGGCTAAAAGATTAAAGTCCTTAAGAAAGATAGACTTGGCAACATCTATCTACCAGCAAAAGAAACTTTCAAATTAGTTAATAATACCAGTAGTAGGATTAGTAATAGTCACTTTTCAAATGTGCAAAGTCATGCATGTTTATGTTGGGTCTGCATTTCAAATTTTATCCTAATGAATATTCTGGAGATGTAGAATTGTGAACATTAACTCGATTTTAGAGTTGAAGTGATGTTGATATTTTTGTTTAAAACCTCAGAAATTAATTTAAGAAATCAATTAAATTGATGTAATGTAGTTAATAATACTGTGATGCTCATTTTTTACCTTATGAAAAAATGCAAAGATTCCTAGTTTGAAAAATTTCCTAATGCTTACCTGATATGATCTAAAGGAAAATTAGACATAAAATTTCCCAGGAACATTGCTTTCAAACATTAGTTTCAAATGAAAACTTAGGGCAATATATACATATAGGTATCAAAATAGAATGAAATTCTAAAAACAAAAATGTACTGTGAATTTTCCAGACTAATAGAAGGCAGCAATCAAATTTAAAAAAATGAAAGGAAAACCCAGTTCCAATTTAATAACATTTTGAAAAAACCTTGTTCTGTTGGCGGCAATGTCTCAGTTTACAGTTTGATGAGCATCCTCTGACACACTGGCAATTGATCTCTGCAATTCTTGAGCAGTGCAATTCAAATAAGCATCAAAACAAGGACAGTGAACAATATGAGCTAAGAATGATAGAAACAGCTGCATGAATGATAGAACTAGAATGTTGCACTTAAAAACATGGTAAGTTGTAAGGTGTATGAGATCTATGGCCCGTTACCTGACACCTGGATGCTAAAAGTCACCGCCTACAATTTTTGGTCCTATTTGGGAGAGGAAAAAAAAGGGTAAAAAATAAAATCCTTTTTGAAAGGTCAAAAAATTTTGAAAGTAATAGAGAAATAAGAGCAGGTTTTAGAATATCTAAAGGCTAAGCTATCATTGCTTTGTTTATGGCACGTGGCAAACTTCCTTCGAGAAACTACAAGATGTCTGGAGAATGAAGAGAGCACAAAGTCCCACACTAACTAGATTGGCCATCAGGGTCAATCAGAACTCAGGTCAGCAGAAGTACAGATAGAAAGTTAGCCCCAAAGAGGAGGTTGTATCAACAGCAAAGATCACCCTGAAAATAAGAAATGAGTTCTAGGATCCTAAGTTCAAGGATGGTCCTTGACAGGCAAAAAACTTTGCCATTTCTCTCCTCACAGAGGCCTACATCTTTCAAAAGGATGGAGGACACTGTCAAGGAGAGGTTCTGTCAACTTTCTGCTCCTCAGGCACTTCTCTGTATCTAGCCCATGAATGTGAAACATACTGCCTTATTGTCTATGGATTTTTTTTCCTAGTACTTGAATTATGCCAAGGGTAATATATGTATAATAAGAATGGAATTGAGCTACAGATGAAATACTGGTAAACAAGAAAATTTAAGAAAGTAAAAATATGTACATACACACAGTGCCATCCAGGAATGAATACAGGACCACAACTCCACTCAACAGTATGATAGGATTACAGATATAACATTGAGCAAAGCAAATCAAGACACTAAATATTTTCAGTATAATTTAATGTACAAGAAGTTCAAAAACAGAAAAAAAAAACTGTTCTTTCGAAAGATACAATTAAGTGATATAGCTATATTTAAAAGAATTTATGCAGAAAAATATGTAGAGAGGAAGAGGGGTACTGGCTACATTATTTCCTGACCTGAGAGTAATGGTTATGTAGATATGTTTTCTAGCCATTTGTTAAAATGTAAATATATGTAGATGGAAAACAAAGTAATTTTCTGTAAATAACTTATACTTTGCAGTGAAGAGGTCTGAATATTAATAATGCAATCACTATTCCTTTGCAAATGCAAAAGGAAATGACGATGTTGAGCGTAGGATTGTGGGTCAGTATAATTGGTAAAGTATTCAGGCATTCAGCATGCTCAATGATGAGTTTTCTTGTGAGGAGATACTATGTGCTGTTTTCACGGGGAAATTAAAGTTAGGAATTCTATCCAGGAGTAAAATCAACCAGGAACCCTACAGGAAAGATATATACAGGAGTGAGGAACAGATAAAAATAGAGGCTAGGGGGACATTCTTTCTGAGAAGTGTAACAAAGTTTGCCCACAGTGTGAATCTAGAATATTGGCAGTGATTGTGTTATTTTACCCAGATACTCTATCACCCCTTCCCCATGGCACAGAGAAAAGTCAGGACTGGTAACTTATAGTTGGATCCAAGTCCAACTATTTTCAAGTGTTCATTTACCTTTTAATTAGCATTCCCTGGATATGGTCCTTTGTCCTCTGCAGACGAGAAACAAAAAAAAATAGTGATTATAGGAAGAAGAAGTGGTGTTGTCTTCCCTGAACTATCAATAATTTATTTTATGTGTACCAGAGGCAGCAAAGGCAGCCTCTGGGGTTGGGGGGGGGCACAGTTTGCAATGGTAACCATCAGAGAATGTCTGGGAGGCTGTCAGGAGAGTGGCATGGTAATGTGTAGAGATGATTTCCTCTGACTCCTGGGCTTTATTTGATTTTGTTTCTCCTCATCCGGGTCTTCACTTTTCTTTGGTCTATGGTTTGATTTCTATTGAGTTGAGGCAGATTTATTGTCCACCAGAGGCCAAAACTAATTTCCAAATGTGCCCTCACTATATACAGAACTGACTCAGAGCCCTTTAGGGCATTTTCATAACACCTTTTATGTCACTTCTGCTGAACACTTGAAGTATGGAGCTAATATTTTATGACCAAGACATTTTTATTAACAAAAAAAGGTTACTGCTTCTCTTCTTATTGACACTTTAGACTAAGCAGTTCTCTCTTTTTTTATCTATAAAAGCTTCCTTTGTTTTGCCCTTAATTTTCATTGGTCTAGTGTAACAATTAATCCCTTATTCCTTTTTCATTCCTAAAATTTCTATAAGCATTCTTGCTCACTTTATCTAGGTAGTGTCTTGTGTTGGTCTCAGCCTATATTAGTGATGTTAGGGCTAGAAATGCCTGGGGCACTCACCTAAGCTCAGCTACTTGGGCAGAGTCCCCATAGATATTCCCTTCACTGCAGCAGGGTCCTGGGTGCATTACTGTAATTACTGAGATGTACCTCAATAACAACCATCAGGGAACTTTGACTAAACAAGGTTTATTACTTACATGGTAAGACATGTAGGAGGCTTGCCCAAGATAATGAGGCAGGGCAGGGAAAGGGGTTAGGGCAAAGGAGAAGAGGGAGAGAGACTGTCAGCTAGTCTACCAACCTGGGGTTCTGCTTTCATTGGGTTGAATGTGGAGGCCTAGGGTTTTGTGGATTCATTCTATGTTGGTGAATTAAAAACGTAAGAGCAAGAATTAAAGCCCAAGATAAGAAATAATGGATAACTCAAATGATCAGTTATCTTGGGTTACCAGGGCTCCATAAACGGATAACTTCATGGGTGGAATAGTCTGTCTCTTTATCTAGCTGACAATGGGTTTATTCTAGCTGTCTGATATTTATGACTTGGTAACCAAAGCTTAATGTCAGGTACTTACATTATAATAATAAAAAAACCTTTCTCCATCTGACTTTTTCACTTAGCATAATCCTCTCTAGTTCCATCCATGTTGTTGCAAATAGTAAGATTTCACCTTTTTGTTACGTTTTGTATAATATTCCATTGTTTATACACACCTTCTTTATCCATTCTTGTGTCATGGAGACAGGTTGTTTCCATATCTAGGCTAATGTAAATGTTCCTTCATGGAACACAGTAATGCATAAATTTTTTTTTAATAGAGTATTACAAATGGCCCTTTTGTAGGTTTTTTAATTTTAATTTTTTATTTTTTTTAAAGATTATTTATTTATACAAGCACTGGGTATAGTCAGAAGCCTGGGAGGGTGAGAGAATTCACCAGAGCCAGAGTAGGGAGCAGAACAGGCAGAAGGACCGAAGTACACTGCTGAGGGGAGCAGCGGGCGGCAGGAGAGGAGAGGTCTGCGCATCATGCGGGACCCTTGCCCTGTGGCCGGGGATCGAACTGGCGTTGCAGAGGCTGCGGGCAGCCTCGTGACCCAGCGCTCAACCGCTGCGCCACCGGGGAGGCCCAGGAATGCATAAATCTTCTTCAGTGTTTTCATATTCTTCAGAAAATGGATTTTCTCAATCATAGGTATTTCTATTCTTATTTTTTCGATGTGGGGGGGAGGGGAATCTCTACACTGTTCTCTTGTGGCTATGCCAATTTACATTCCTACCAACAGAATATAAGGTTTCCTTTCCTCTACATCCTCATTTCTTGTCTTCTTGATAAGTCATTCCAACAGGTATGAACTGAACTGGTATCTTATGGTGGCTTTGATTTGCATTACTGTATGATAACAGATGATGAACATCTTTTCATGTACCTGCTAGCCATGTATATGTCTTCTTATGAAATATCTTTTAGATACTCTACCCATTTTTTTAATCTGGTTATTAGGTTTGTCATTATTGTTTGTCATTATTGTCATTATTAGGTTTGTCATTATTATTGGAAACCCTTTTTGGATGTATGATTTGCAGATATCTTCTACCATTTGGTATATGTAAAGAAAGCAAGTGAACAAACAAAATAGAACAACTCTTAGATATAAAAAAACCAAAAGCAAACTCTTAGATATAGCTGGGGGAGGGGGAATGGGTAGAGAGCTCAATTTTATGGTGGTAGATAGACTTTGGTGGTAATTATGATGTAGTACATACAGATAGCAAATTATAATGTTGTAGACCTAAAATGTAAGTTTTATCTAAAAACCTGGAAAAAGCTGGCAAGCTCTTACATCACAGGTAGCTTCAGTTTTATATTTTCCTCTTCACCCATACAGAAAATGTGTTGTTATTCTTCCTTTAATAGGGAAATACTAAATACAAGTAGCTAGCTGAATTAAGCTAAAGTATACTTTGTCTAGATGTCTTAATATAGTGTCAACCCAACTTTAGATTTTTTTTTTCATGCTCTGTGAGTGGGTATTTTAAATTTAATTATTAATAGTAAATAGTTAAGCTATTATTGGCAATTTTTGAGCTTAAAATTTATCATTTCAGAATTGAATGACTCATGCCCATTCAATCCAATCCAATTTGATTCAATTATTAAGAACATTAAGTCAAAGCTTCAGATCAAATAAGAGCCTAAGATGGGTTGCTAATTTAAGAACTCTAATTTGAAGTCAAGTAAATATTTAAACAGTTTGCTCCCTAAAATAATATTTAAAGGTGTAAACTTTTTGTAATTCTGAATACCACTGTTTGGGATACTTTTATTTAATGTTCAATTCCAACCTGTCCTGATGAAATTCTTGCCATCACTTGAATGTTATCATATTAGGACTGTATTTCTTGTCCCTCCAGGCTATAATCCATAAAATAGCTCGTCACACAAAATCAAGGATATTACTTCATATTTGTCCAGAAACTAAAAACATAAACATTTACTTTGTTATTCAATGTAAACCACCTAGACACTAATATATTTCTTTTCATTATTATATGACTAGAAGAGGACATAATGATAGTTATATCTTTGGAATATTTTTCATTAGGATTTAAACTTTTTTGAAAATGATAGATGAAGAGTTCTGTGCCAGAGACTGCCTACCTGCTCACCAGAACCCTTTACTTTTTCAATAACCACAGACCGCATTTACCAGCATTCCTTGTGGTGTTCTGGCCTGTGGCTGAGGTTAGGAACACATGACTTACAGTTCTGGCCCATTAAACACTCCCACATGCTTCTCCACATCATTTCTCTACTGGATGCCAAGGATGCAGCAGAGGTGATAAGAATGTAGGGGATTATAAAGACCCAAGAAAGAAAATGGGCTGGGTTCTTGAAGAACCACTGATGAAGCTGCTCAAAGGCACCTGTTTATAATGTAGACACAGGGAAATTCTCCTGAGATTTTTTATTTTTTTAACAGCAATCACTAAACACGAATCCATGTTATTGTTTTTATTGTTTTAGCTTACTAAGGAGTATATTCATGACCTTCTACAATAACTCAGTCTTCTTAGTTTTTTTGCAATTTTCCATTTTAAATATAGACCATAACACAAGTGAATCTGGGAACCCTGCAGGTGCTCAAATGTCTAAATGCTGAAAAGAATCTGCATCAAACGAAAGGCTGAGGTGCCCTAAATGACCCACTATTTAAAAATATCAGTAACAATCAGTGTTTGGATTGGTACTAGTTTTTGTTATAAAGCCAGTAACTCAGCAAAGATAACCAAAACAGACACTGAACGATTGGATGTTTTTAGACTACATACATCTTCTAGAATAACGTGCAAGATTTATACTCACTACTACCACTCAAAATCAAAGGTTCAGGAGAGACTAACAGTGCAAGTGTTTTTGATACCAACTCTATTTCCTTTGAAAAAACGGTGGGGGGGATATGTTAACCTACTTTACTATTATGGTCAACAGTTTGAGAGGATAAAGGAAAAAGAAAAGAAAAAGGCTTTGCTGGTGACTGCTTTTGAATTTCCTTTATTCTTTCTGTGTATATGTGATTGATAAGGTTCTAAATGTGAGCCTGTCCCAATTCCCAAGGAATTAACCCACATTAAACATTACACTATAATCCATTCCATAAATTTGCCTTAACATCCACTATATGGAATTATGGCGCTTTAAAAATAAGGCCCTAGAGTCTCTGACATTTCTCCCACGGAGAAGCAAAGACTAAGTCTCTTCCTCTTAAAACCGAGGTGGACTGTGACTAGTCAACCAGCAATGGCAGTGATGTGATTGTTGTTTTTAAAGATTTGGGCTGATCTGTTAAGCAGCAATAGTAACAAGAGTAGGAATATCCAGTCACTGAAGAGGAAAACCTACTGAATGCCAGACTTCGGTCATAAAGAAATTCCTTTAATATTTGATACTATTTTTTAACCAATGTTAATTTTAAGGTATCTAAATTAATCTATAAGGACCAAAACAGTTTTAAACATAACTAATCCACTAATGATCACTACACAGAGTTTCATCTCACTATGAAAACAGTTAAAAACCAAGAGCCCCTTCTAAATGCTTAATATCTCCCCCTACGTAAAATTAGGAAGTTCATAAGAAACACAGGGATAATGTTATAATAGATAACAGTTAATCCAATAGCCTATAATAATGTTAAACTTAATTTTAAAGTTTATTTTAAAGTTAAAATTCAGAAGTTTTAAAATAGGAATAAATTCTAGTCTTCTTTCAAATTTATATTGATTACCCTACCAACAGATCAACAGTAAAAGAAATTTAATGATACTACCTTTTTGTAAGAGAGGTATCTAGAACATTGACTATGATTTGCCTATATTTGCTCCTCTCATTAACTTCTGGCTCCTCAAATTGATTAGCGAAACAACCCTCAGTGAGGAAGACCTGTCTGTGTGATTGCCTTGCTTGAGGGTAAAGAGGTCAAGTTTGGAATCAGTGCATCCCACTCTGTAGTCTACTTTGTGCAAATTAAAAGATAGGGTAGACGATTGTTAAAAGAGTAATAGACATCAGCAAGGCTGTTGACACCCTGTTGACACTGTTCAGACAAAAGGAAGGGAACTCCTCCCTAGCTGTGCATGCTGAAACCTGAAACCAAGAGTTAAGTAGTACTGAAACCAGGCACAATTAATTTCCAGACCTGATATTAAACACTATGGGTACAAAGGTTTGTTTTCTGTCCTTATATTAAGTACTGGGGTGACAAATTTTAAAATGTACCTGCTTGTTCTGGGAAAAATAATATAAGATTGTGGGCAACAAAAAACTTGCTTGTAGAGATTTGCTAGTAGGAGTCTCTCCTAGCTCCATGCCAATCATCCAAAGCCATTACATCACAAACTCTTTCCCTTCTCATCAGTCTCCTCGCCCCCTCTGCCGCAGCACCCACTTGGCAAGATACACCTGAATATTACTGAGCTCAAGCTCTAAAATTCTATAAATACACTTGTCTAATTTCCCTACAATTCTTCAAAGGGAGTGTTCTATAAACTTAGCTTTTTCTTTATCAAGTTTTTTCTGGGTGTCTTTGTAGGGACAGAGAATCAACACCATGTTGCTTCACTTGCTTTCCTAACAAGTAGGCACCTAAGCATGGAAGCATCCAGGCACTAGGGAACTTAAGGACTCTTTTTTTTTTTTTTTTTTTTTTTTTTTGTGATGTTCTGGCAAAACTGCCAGAGATGTGCTCTGGCTATCCTGATGTCAGTTTGCTTCCCAAACTGACCCTCCATCTCCAGAGAGGCAAACTGTATTACCCCTACATGACCTAACCTCAAGTGTTGGTTATTTCCTCAGCTTCTGCCTAAAGGTGAAATCAAGGACAGCAAGCTTGACACAATTCCCTGCAGAAGAGTCTATGCTATGCATGTAGTTTAATATATCCATTTGCTCTATCTACTTAATCTTTTTACCTACTTAATGTTTTTGCTCACTCCAGTACATTAATAATCACTAAGCAGTTTGAATATAATTAAAATATTTGAAATTTCGATAATTAAGGAACATAGAAAATATTTCTTTGTGGATTCTCTGCAGAATAGTTACTGACAAGGGTTTCACGACAGCTGTTAGTATATGTCCCAGTGTTAAGCTTTTCAAGAATCATTTGTGAATATTAACCCCAAACTGAATAACAACTACTCAAGTAAAAAAGGGGAAGAAAAACTACAAGCCATATGTTTTAGCTATAACTTCACAGAAAATTATTGCTCATCATTTATATGTTTACTTAAACAAAATAAGATGTATTTCCACAGACTTCTTTCAGAACCTAAAACAGGACTTCACATGTAGTGAGTTTACTGATTATCTCCAAAAATATCTTAGAAATCAAGTACACAAATGAAATAGTTACTGTGAAATGAGCAAAATGGCTAATTATTGCTTGTCTTACACACAAACTCTTTTTAAAATGCTAGTCATTCTTACCAATATACCCTCCTGTTAAAATATTAAAATATATTTAGACTTACCTCTAGGGTGATTTATCTCAAATGTTTTCATGAAGGGTAATGTGGAATTACCTCATCATTAATAGAAGCTATAAACCTTATCATAAAGAGAGTTTTATGGACAAATGTTTACATCACTTTAGAGTTCATTATACTAGATAGAATTCTAATATTCTCTCTAGATTAACTCTTTTAATCCTTACAACAACCTTATCTAGTAGGTATAATTATTCACCCCCTTTTAAAAGATTAGAGAATAAAGTTCAGAGGGGAAAAGTGCCTTTGCCAAGGTCACACAGCAAGTGAATGTTAAGCCAGGACTCAAACCCACACCACTGACAATCTGACTCACAACTCTGCTCCTAACTATATGCCAAATTACCAAATACATGCGTATGCTTAGATAAATTTGTTTTCCATTACTGGAGATGCATCTATAAACAATGGAATGATGTCTCTGATATCTATTTACACAGCTTTAATCAATAGTTGAAAGAAAATTAGAACACAACTGAGTTTTAATTAAATATGCTTGAATACCCAATCATGCAATCAATTTCAATATAAGCAGTTCTGATTTTAAGTAGATTTTTTTCCTCTTCTCTTCCTGCTCACAGCAAGAGCTCTCTCTAATCAAGATGATGTATTCAAATGCATTAATTTAGAGACAGATCATGGTTTCTTACAATATAAGAAGAAACCTCTTAGAACATCCAAAAACAATATGTAAACAGGGACATATACTGCTGCTTGTGTACCTGTATATTTGTGGATACTACCTTCTGTATTTTGTGACCTATTTACGTATTAGCTGTTGACTATTAAAAATTCAGGTGTCTTGATATGTAATTTCCCTTAAATGGCAATAAGGCTCTACTAATAGAGCCATATACTATAAAGACCCCCAAAGTCTGAGTTTTAATTATTTTCATTATAAAAACAGTAGTATAGGAACTTAGTATAAGCTTTAAATAAACACTGATGTTCAAATGAATGTTTGTGCAACGTGTTGACTAACTTGTCTTTACAGTTATTCTCTGGTATGGGACAGATGCCTTCTTTACCTCTTGTCAAGCATAAAAACAGTTTTACTTCTAAGATCATACTTATAAAAATGCCTTCTGTGGACATCAGCTGGTCTAGAGATTAATGTCTAATCATGGTGACCTGGGACAAATTATTCCTGTTCCGTTTTTTCCAGAATATTTACCATTCTAAGGGCAGAATAAGGCTGCCAAAGTCCCCAACAGGTGGCCTGGAGAAAGATTTGGATATCCATTCAAGTGTTAACTACAAATTTTTGCTACTTGGCACTGAAAAATGCTAGACCATCTGCCAAGTATACCTCTACCCTCATTAAAACTATCATGTCATGTCTCTCCTCACCTGGGAAGAATGGATGGAAATTAATGAGATTCTACATCTGATGGTGGGCAACACATATAAGCCAGACTTGTTCAGCATATGTTGATTTAGCACATTAAACTTGTGTTAATTTAGTCATGCCCACCAACATAGGGTTTATACTTGGTAGGTTTTATATTTCTAGCATTGTCCAAATACACATGAATCAGGGGATTCATTCTTTTTTATTACTACTACTACTGCTGCTGCAGTACAGAATATAAAGCAAACTGAAAATCTCATTGTGTCATACAATTAGAGGTGTTAAACAGTAAATTAAAATATACGGAATCTAGTTAATTTAAATTTCAGCTAGACAATACATTTTTAGTTTAAGCATGCCCCAAATATATGAGCTGGTAATTCTACATGCAAGATTATGAAAATTTGAACTTGATAACATATTTAAGCCCTCTCTAATACCATCCAGTTAGTAGGTCAACTAGATTTGATGAAAAGACCAGTGAAGTCTTTTCAAACCCCATCGAAAGATGGGGTTTGCAGCCTCATTCTATCTATTAACAGACTCAGTCTGTAGGATACCCCATGTTTTTTATGAACTCTAGTATTCTTTTCCCTATTACTTTTACAGAGTTCATCATCAACTAAGTGAATAGATGTTTAAAATATCAAAAGCCTGAATATAAGATGACCATAACTGTGAGTCACTGTTAGTTCATTTTATAAAGGCAGGTGGCATATTATCTTTCAAATAGAAAGAAATCACAACTTACATGTTTGCAAGGAAAGGCATCATATTCAATGTTCAAGTGACTCCATTCTATTTCTTCCCCCAACAATATGAGAAATATATTACAGTAAATATCACAATGGTTTCTTTAAATAAACTAATTAAATTCCAACCCTGTATTCTCTGTTATTTAACTCTGGTCATTTAGTCTACTACCCATATTACAAGGTGTAACAGTGGTTCTGCATTATTTGTATGGGAACCACATTACTCTCGTGCTTCAGTGGCTTTCCATTGTATTTTTATAGAAAAATTCAAATTGTGCAATCTGCATGGTTTTCCATAGAAGCTATGTTCCACCAACAGTAGAGGTGTGTTGGTTTTTTTCCCCCACATTCTTGCCAACATTTGTTGTTTCCATTCTTTTTGATATAGGCCATTCTCACTGGGGTGAAGTGATATCTCATGGTGGCTTTGATTTGCATTTCCCTACCCAACATCCCTATAATAAGTGATGAACATTTCTTCATTTGCTTATAGGCCATCTGAATAGAGATGTATCTACTTAGGTCTTTTGTCCATATTTTTGATTAGGCTACTTGTTTTACTGTTGTTGTTGTTGTTGAGTTGTATAAGTTCTTTATAAGAAAATCAATCCCTCAGCAGACATATGATGTGTAAACATCTCCCAGTCCACAGATTGCCTTTTTGTTTTTGTAGTCGTTTCTTTTGAGGTGTAAAAGCTTTTAAGTTTGACGTCCTGCTTATTTTTGCTTTTGTTTCCTTTGTTAGAATTGCATCCCCAAATACATCTCTCTGGTTGAGATACTTTTATGTATTTTATGGCTTTACGTCTATATCCAGGTCTTTATTCCATTTTGAAGTAATTTTTGTGTATGAAGTCAATAATTAATCTAGTTTTTTTTTGGGTGTGTGTGGCTATCACCATTTCCTAGCACCACTTGTTAAAGATACTTTCCTTTCTCGATTGTACGATCTTGGCTCCTGTGTCCAAGATTAACTGTCCATATTAGTATGGGTTTATTTCTGGGCTCTGTTCTATTCCATTGCTGTGTGTTTCTATTTTTGTTCCAATATCAAATGTTTTGATGACTACCACTGTGTAATATGTAGTTAAGTCAAGGAATATGATACCCTAATGAAGCTTCTGGCCATATTTTCTCCTCATGTACAGCAACAGGCAAGATGTTAGAGGTCAGGTTATTATCCTTTTTCTTTTCAGGAAGAAGCATTCTTAACATACTAAGAAACTATTCTGTTTTTAGGGATGACAAGAAGAAACAATGTTATAACCCTCTCTGGTCTCTGCTCTAATACTTAACAAATTTATGTTGTAACGTAAACATGTACCTTGTACCTTTTCATTGTTAATTGTATTTCACTGTGTGGAAACTTGTCTACCACAAGTTGTTTGTTTATTCACAAATGTGCACTTGGACTTTTTCCAATTTGGAGTTGTTCTGAATAATGCTGCGATGAAAATTCACAGGCAAGTACTTTAATGGTTGAGTATAACACCTGTGTTCATGAATGTTTCATATGTGTTTAAAAAGAATGTGCATTCTGCTGTTGTTGACTAGGATACTCTATATAAGTTAGAGTTCTTTGATATCCTTATTACGTTTCTCTCTACTTGTGCTATCATTTATTATAGGAGGAATATTAAATTGTTTATTACCCCTATCATTCTGTCATTTCTATTGTTAGGTACATATCCATTTATAAATGTTATGTCTGCAAGATGTACTGACAATTTTATCATTATGAAATGTTCCCCTCTCTCTAGTATTCTCTTTAAACTCATTTTTTCTGATATTAATATAGCTGCTCTAGCTCTTTTATACTTATTTTTTGTCTGGTATGTTTTTTTTCCATTCTTTTCTTACAACCTATTTTTGTCTTTGAATTTAAAGTGCTGCAATTAAAATGGCCAACAGGCATATGAAAAAATGTTCAACATCCCTTATAACGAGAGAAATGCATATTAAAACCACATTGAGATACCACCTTAAACCAGTAAGAAAGGCACATATCTAAAAAACAAGCAACAACACATGCTGGTAAGGATGCGGTGAAAAAGGAACTCTCCTATGTTGCTGGTGGGAGTGCAAACTGGTCCAACCACTACGGAAAGCTGTGTGGAGGTTACTCAGTCTACTAAAAATGGAGCTACTATATGACCTGGCAATTCCATTACTATGGATCTATCCAAAGGGCACAAAAACATTGATTTAAAAGACCACCTGTAAACCTGTGTTTCTTGTAGCACTATTTACAATAGGTAAAACCTGGAAACAACCCAAATGCCCCCAAATAGATGTCTGGATCAAGAAGATGTGGCATACATGCACAATGGAATATTACTCAGCAATCAAAAAATATCAGATGGCATCACTTATAACAGGAGTATAGGGGAACCCAATAAGACAGCAGTGTAAAAAATAACAACAGTACAATACACAATAAAGCAAAAATGGATAATTATAAATCAGAGACATAGTGCAGGGGAGGAGGAGGGAGAGGGATGAGGGAGGGAGGAGCACAGAGGACTAAGGTGATAGTGCACGGGTGCATTCGGGAAGGAAACTATGGGGACTACACTTGAGGGGGTGGGGGGAAGCAAATATTGTTTAAAAATGAACAATGATGTAAAAAATAAAAACATTAATATAAAAAAGAAAAAACATAAGGATGAAAATGCATATTCCACAAAAATGAAAAATGATGTAAAAACATAAAATACAAAAAAAATTAAAATAAAAAAAGTGCTGCAATTAAAGATAGCATGCAGTTGGTTGTCAGACTGGACAAAAACTTATGTTTAGTCTTTAAAATTTATAATTTCATTCATTATCTACAATTAACTATATATGTTAAGACTTGTCTTTTTTCTTTTGATTTATATTTGTCCCAACTCTTTTCTGTTCTACTATTCTGTCTTTACTGCCTCCTTTTGTCAAATACATACTTTTTGAATTAACTGTTGACTAGTTATATTTGAGTTAGTTTTTAATGTTAGCACTAGTTATTACAATATACATTTTTAATATACCATAACTTCTTCAAGTTATTACCGGCTTATTTCCAGAAAAATAGAGGGAGCTTAATCTGGTTCCATTTTTCTCCCATTACGTTTTATATTAAGCTGTGGTATAAGCCCTCAATATAGTATTTTGTATATATGTATGTGCATATGATTTTTGCATTACTGAGTAATCTGTCTTTTAAAGTAGTAGAAAGAAAAAGTAAAAAAAATAGGTTTCCTCACATATTTGGCACTTCTAATACTCTTCATTCCTCTGGGGATGCTAGGTACCATCTTGAGTTATTTCCTTTCAGTCTGAAAATTTTCCATTATTATTTTTTTCAATAATAAATTTTATTTTTATATTCCCCATACAATTGCAGCCCCCCAATTCTGACCCCAATCCCTCCCCTCCCGCCCCTCACCCCCCAAAAAGTGTCTCTGGTTCATAGTTTTTTGTTGATTTTGATTTTCACTTTCTTATAGTTATTCATTTTCCTGGTCCCTTATTTAAGTTTTCTAGATTCCTGCTATGAGTGAGACCATCCGGTATTTTTCTTTTTCTTTTTGGCTTATTTCGCTGAGCATGATCCCTTCCAGCGCCATCCATGTTGCTGCAAATTGCATGTGTTTATCTTTTTTGAATGCTGAGTAATATTCCATGGTATATATGTACCATATCTTCTTGATCCAGTCATCTATTTTTGGGCATTTGGGCTGTTTCCAAAGCTTAGCTATTGTTAATAGTGCTGCTATAAACATAGGGGTACAGGTGTTCTTTGGAATGGATGTTTCTGTGTCCTTTGGGTAAATACCTAGGAGTGGAATTGCTGGATCATATGGAAGCTCTATGTTTAGCAGGTCCAGAAATCTCCACACAGCTTTCCATAGTGGTTGGACCAGTTTGCACTCCCACCAGCAGTGCAGAAGAGTTCCTTTTTCTCCACACCCTCACCAACATTTGTTGTTGCTAGTTTTTTTAATATGTGCCATTCTCACTGGTGTAAGATGGTATCTCATGGTAGTTTTGATTTGCATTTCCCTGATGACAAGTGATGTTGAACATTTTTTCATATGCCTGTTGGCCATTTGCATTTCCTCTTCAGAGAAGTTTCTTTTTAGCTCTTCTGCCCATTTTTTGACTGGGTTATTTTCTTTGTTGTTGCTGAGTCTCATCAGCTCTTTGCAGATTTCTGTGATCAGTCCTTTATCATTAGTGTTGGGTGCAAAAATGTTCTCCCAATTGGTGGGGTTTCTCTTTGTTTTTGTTCTTGTCTCTTTTGCTGTACAGAAGCTCTTTAATTTGATGTAGTCCCAGCTGTTTATCTTCGCCTTCACTATCACTGGTTTGGGTGATGTGTCTGTAAAGATGTCTTTGATGTGCAAATCACGTAGTGTTTCGCCTATATTTCCTTCTATATATTTTATGGTTTCAGGTCTTATGTCTAGTTCTTTAATCCATTTTGAGTTGATTTTTGTGTATGGTGTGAGGTAGTGGTCAAGCTTCATTCTTTTGCATGTAGCGACCCAGTTTTCCCAGCACCATTTATTGAACAAACTTTCTTTGCTCCAATGCATAGTCTTTGCTCCTTTGTCAAAGATTAGTTGACCATAAATCTGTGGGTTTATTTCTGGATTTTCTATTTGATTCCATTGGTCTGTATGCCTGTTCTTGTTCCAATACCATGCAGTTTTGATGATTATGGCTTTGTAGTAGAGTTTGAAGTCTGGGAGTGTGATGCCTCCATTCCCTTCTCTTTTTTTCAGGAGAGCTTTGGCTATTTGGGGTTTTTTGTGATTCCATATGAATTTCATCAATAATTGTTCTATTTCTTTGAAGAATGGCATTGAAATTTTGATTGGAATAGCATTGAATCTGTATATTGCTTTTGGAAGGATGGCCATTTTAATAATGTTTATTCTTCCACTCCATGAGCTGGGGATGTCTTTCCATTTCTTTGTGTCTTCTATTTCTTTTAACAGTGTTTCATAGTTTTCTTTGTATAGGTCCTTTACCTCTTTTGTTAGATTTATTCCCAAATATTTGATTTTTTTTGTTTCAATAATAAAAGGGATATTTTTTTTTGATTTCTTCTTCTTCAGATTTATTGTTTGTGTATAGGAAGGCTACTGACTTTTGCGTGTTGATTTTGTATCCTGCCACTTTACTGAACTGATTGATGAGTTGAATTAGTTTTTCTGTGGAGTTTTTGGGGTTCTCTATGTATATTATCATATCATCTGCAAAGAGTGATAGTTTGACTTCTTCTTTTCCTATTTGGATTCCTTGGATGTCTTTCTCTTGTCTTATTGCTCTGGCTAGGACTTCCAGTATTATATTGAAGAGCAGTGGTGAGAGTGGACATCCTTGTCTTGTTCCAGATCTTAATGGAATTGCTTTCAGCTTTTCACCATTGAGAATGATACTGGCTGTTGGCTTGTCATAGATGGCCTTTATGATGTTGAGGTATGTTCCTTGTATCCCAAGAATTTCAAGGGCTTTTATCATGAATGGGTGTTGCACTTTGTTGAAAGCTTTCTCAGCATCTATTGATATTATCATATGGTTTTTATATTTCGTTTTGTTGATGTGTTGGATAACGTTGATTGGTTTTCGGATGTTGAACCATCCTTGTGTCCCTGGAATGAATCCTACTTGGTCGTGGTGAATTATCTTATGGATACATTGTTGGATTCTGATAGCTAAAATTTTATTGAGGATTTTTGCATCAGTGTTCATTAGGGAGATTGGCCTGTAGTTTTCCTTCTTTGTGTTGTCCTTGTTCGGTTTTGGTATTAGTGTAATGTTGGCTTCATAGAACGTGTTTGGTATTGTCCCTTCCTTCTCAATTTTTTGAAAGAGTTTGTGAAGGATTGGCACTAATTCATCTCTGAATGTTTGGTAGAATTCATTTGGAAATCCATCAGGTCCTGGGCTTTTGTTTTTAGGGAGGTTTTTGATTACCATTTCAATTTTGCTAATTGTAATTGGTCTGTTTAGGTGTTCTATTTCTTTTTTATCTAGCTTTGGGTGATTGTAGAGTTGTAGGAATTTGCCCATCTCCTCTAGATTGTTGAACTTGTTTCCATACAACTGTTCATAGTAGTTACTGATTATTCTTTTGATTTCTGCTGTGTCTATTGTGATTTCTCCTCTTTCATTTGTGATCCTGTTTATTTGTGCTTTCTCCCTTTTTTCCTTTGTGAGCTTGGCTAGGGGTTTGTCTATTTTATTTATTTTTTCAAATAACCAGCTCTTGGTTTCATTGATCTTTTGGATTGTTTTTTTAGTTTCAATTTCATTCATTTCTGCTTTGGTTTTTATTATTTCTTTTCTTCTACTGGTTTTGGGTTTTTTTTGTTGTTCTTTTTCTAGATCTTTGAGCTTCGAGATTAGGTTGTTTGAGTTCTTTCTTGTTTCTTGATGTGAGCTTCTATTGCTATATATTTTCCTCTTATTACTGCTTTTGCTGCATCCCATACATTTAGGATATTGGTGTCCTCCTTGTCATTCAATTCAAAGAATTTTTTAATTTCTTCTTTGATCTCCTCATTAGTCCAGTGGTCTTCCAGTAGTGTGGTTTTTAATCTCCATGAGGTAGGAAAGTTCCTTGCCTTCTTTTTATGGTTTATTTCTAGTTTGATGCCTTCATGGTCAGAAAAGATGGTTGATATAATTTCAATCTTGGTGTATCTGTTGATGTTTGTCTTGTGCCCCAGTTTGTGATCGATCCTGGAGAATGATCCGTGTGTGCTTGAGAAAAATGTGTACTCCGTTTTTGGGGGGTTTAGTGTTCTATAGATGTCTGTTAAGCCCAAATGCTCTAGGTCCTTATTTAGAGCTTTAGTTTCTTTACTTATTTTTTGACTTGTTGATCTATCCATTGTTGATAGTGGTGTGTTGAAGTCTCCCACTACGTATGTGTTTTCTCTGATGTCTGTTTTCAGAGAGGATAACAGTTGTCTGATATATTTTGGTGCTCCTTCATTAGGTGAGTATATGTTAATGAGTATTATTTCTTCTTGAAGTATTGTCCCCTTGATCATAATGTAGTGACCATTGGGGTCTCTTTTTATTTTTTTGAGTTTGAAGTCTGTTTTATCTGATATAAGTATAGCTGTTCCTGCTTTCTTTTTTGGTCCATTTGCTTGTAGGATTGTTTTCCATCCTTTAACTTTGAGCCTATTTTTATCTTTTGTAGCTAAATGTGTTTCCTGGAGACAGCAAAAGGTTGGGTTTTGTTTCTTAATCTAGGCTGCAACTCTGTGTCTTTTTATTGAAGAGTTTAGTCCATTTACATTTAGAGTTAATATTGATATGTTAGCATCTGTTTTTGCCATTATGTTTGTCTTTCCTTTGATTTTATTTATTTATTCTTTTAATAACTTTTTTTTTTTTTTGGCCTTCTTTGGTTGTTATTCGTCCCTCTGAGGTTCTGGCTTTAGGATTCCTTGTAGTATTTTTTGGAGTGGGGGTTTAGTTGTAATGAAATTCTGGAGTTTCTCTTTGTCTGGGAAGGTCCTTATTCTTTCTTCATAGAGGAAGGAGAGCTTTGCGGGATAGAGTATTCTTGGTTGGCATCTGTTTTCTTAGAGTCTGTTGACTATGTCCCTCCACTCTCTCCTTGCCCATAGTGTTTCTTCAGAGAAGTCTGATGTCAGCCTGATTGGTTTTCCTTTGAATGTTATCTGTTTCTTCCCTCTTGTCAGCTTCATTAATTTTTCCTTGTCCTGGATTCTTGGGAGCTTTACTATTATGTGTCTTGCTGTATTTTTCCTTTCGTCGTGGAAGTTTGGTGTTCTTCTTGCTTCTTGTATATCAATTTTCAGCTCCTTCTTCGCGTTTGGGAAGTTCTCTTCAATTATCTCCTGGAATATTTTCTCTGTTCCTACATCTCTCTCCTCTCCTTCTGGAATTCCTATAACTCTTATATTACCTTTCCTCATGGAGTCAGATAGTTCCCGAAGTCTTTCTTCGTTCTTTTTCCTTCGTACTTCTCTTTCCTTTTCTGTTTTGGTTCTTTTTATTTCTGTGTCTTCAAGAGTACTTATTCGTTCTTCCATTTCATCTATTCTGCTTTCATTGCTTTTCCCAGAGTTCTTTAGTTCCTCCATTAATTCTTTGATCTCCCGCGTTTCTTTTGCTTCCCTCTTTAGGGACTCAATTTCCTTCTTCTGATCATTGTTTTCCTTTATGAGTTCTGTCATTTTTTTAATCACGGCAATTTTAAATTCTCTTTCTGGAAGGCTCAGAAGTTCTTCCAAGTTACTGTCGCTGCAATCTGGGGGGTGGTTTTCTTTTTGTGGTGTGCTTTTTTCCTGAGGAGTTGTTAGGTTGCGTGTGGTTCTTCTACTCCCTACTGTCTGTTTTCTAATTTGTCGTATGCATTGGGACATTGTGTTGCTCGGACTGGCCGGCATCTTTGGTGAACTTCTCCGCTCCCCTCTGGCTCCTCCAGGAGCCATCTCTGGCTTCTGAGGGAGCTTTCTGCTGGTTTCAGGAAGTCTTTATTGAAGAAACGTCCCTGTTCTAAAATGGCAACGCGGGACTCACTCCCTGAGCTTCCGGTCTCAGGCACACTCTTCTGCGCGCCTGGTCTGCCCCGGCCGTGGGTGCCTGTTCCCTCTGTGGGCTCAGACTGCTGGTCGGAAGGGGCCTGGCGTGGGCTAACTTCCCAGCTGGCCACTGTCTCCTCCGGGAGCCTTCTGCCCTTTTCAAGCAGACTTAAGAAATTTCCCTGTTCTATGGGATGTTAGTGACTTTTTTTTTCCTGGTTGCTAGGTGGTGCCAGAGATCTCTCCTATTGTCCTTGGGGGGCTGTTTTTCGCCCCCCCCACCCAGTGGGACAGGGAACAGAGCGGGAATGGTAGGGTAAACCTCAACGGCTTTGTGGTGCTGTGTCTGCCTTGTGCCCCACCGTCGTGGAGAACCCACGCCCCAAACTTCGTGCCCCGGGTCTCAGTTCCAAAGCCCTCAGGTCCAGGACATGGGCTGTAGCCCAGTTCAGTGGCGCAGGAATGGCGCCTTTTGCACCCCGCTCCCGTGCCTGGGCGCCTGGTTCCTGCTTACTCAGTGAGGGACTTTCACCTCAGTGAGGGCCTCCGCGTGTCTCCCCGCAAGCCTAGGTCGCAGGTGCGGGGACCTGGGCAGCCGCGATCCCGATCCGTGTTTGCTTTTCAAGTGCGCCAAGCAAGCCGCTTTTCCGTGCAAGCTTACCGGCCGGCCCGGCCCGGGGCTGTGTGCAGGTCTCCTCCAGAGTCTCTTTGTTCTCTAATGGCACCTGGAGCCATTCGCTCACCGCTGAGGCGAATCCTGCAGGGTTCTCCACAGCTCCCGTTCATGGGGTGTGGTGGCTGCAATAGTTCCTTTTCACTCACAGTCCCGCTTGCTGCTTAGTTCGTTTTTTTTTTTTTAATTTATTTTTATTTATTTATTTATACAAGCACTGGGTACAGTCAGAAGCACGGGAGGGTGAGAGAATTCACCAGAGCCAGAGCAGGGAGCAGAGCAGGCAGAAGGACCGAAGTACACTGCTGAGGGGAGCAGCGGGCGGCAGGAGAGGTCTGCGTGCCATGTGGGACCCTCCTCCGGTGGCCTGGGAGCAGCCAGGGATTGAACCGGCACTGCAGAGGCTGCGGACAGCTTTGCAAACCAGCACTCAACCGCTGCGCCACCGGGGAGGCCCTGCGTAGTTTGTTCTTTTTGGTCGTTTTAGTTTGTTGTTTCCCTCCTCTCTGCCGGTCGGAGAGTGCCGACACTGTGGGCGGGGGAGGGGAGCAGGTTTCTGCGCTTTCCTCCCTTCTAGTCCTCTTTTATGGCCACTTTCTTCTTTGGGTAGTTTGCTGGAGTCACCCGTTTATCTTCCGTGTCCCACTTCTCACTGGGACCTGCCGCTTTTCTTCCCTATTAACTTTTTTTTAATGGGAGATCTTACTCGCAGCGTCTCCTCGCTGCCATGTTGCTCCGCCCCCTCCATTATTTCTTGAAATGCATGTCTGTTATCAACAATTCTCTCGATTTTGTTTTCTTTGAAAATATTCTAACTTCTTTTTTTTTTTAAAGATTTATTTATCTATGCAAGCACTGGGTATAGTCTGAAGCACGGGAGGGTGAGAGAATTCACCAGAGCCAGAGCGGGGAGCAGAGCAGGCAGAAGGACCGAAGTACACTGCTGAGGGGAGCAGTGGACGGCAGAAGAGGTCTGCGCGCCACGTGGGACCTTTGCTGGTGGCCAGGGATCAAACCTGCGCTGCAGAGGCTGCAGGCCGCTTTGAAACCTATGCTCAACCACTGCGCCACCGGGGAGGCCCTCTAACCTCATTTTAAAAGGTAGATCTATGGGGTATAGAATTGTGGTTATCAGTTTCTTTTTTTAACAGTGCCTTCTTCAGTTGTTTTTTATTTTTTATTTTTTAAATTTTTTTTCTTTTCTGTCTCAGAAAATAATCAACATTCAAAATAAAGTACTAAGGGCCTCCCTGGTGGCGCAAGGAGTTTGTTTTTTGATAAAAAGCTCCTCTTCATCTTCATACCTTCCTTCTCTTATTGATGCAAATACTTCTTTCTTTGATTTGCTTACTAGTTTGACTATGGTATCTAGGTATGTTTCTGCTTGTATTTATTCATTGATCTTCATTGTCAAAGTTTTCCTCATAAACTGCCATTGTCCGAAGTAGGTTATGGCTCCTAATAGTTTGACTGGAATCATTTATGAATTGACTAATCTAGTTTGTAGAACATAAACTTTCAACAATATGTATGTGTGTGTACTACACACATTTATACACATGTGTTATTTATAAAGGTTACTGGGATAGGAGGAAGGAGTATGAACAACGTAATAAGCCTCAATCCTTGAGGTTACGTTCTTTGTCACTGATTTCTTGAAAACAGTGGACAAGTAGTAGCTCGTTAGAAATTGATAGTTAGGATTAATAAGTGTTGCCCAGGATGACAACTGAGCAGGACCCAGATGGTCGATTATATATTACCCTCTATTTATCATGGAGTATAAAAGTAGAAATTATGCATGTAAATACGGTTTTCTGAGAAAACAACCTAGGGCAAGTCAATTTAATTTGACATTTAACAATGCTCTGTATTCAGTCACTTGCTGTTACTTACCAGACTGCAAATTTTAAAAGAGCTTCTTAATAACCCCTGTGATTGAATTGTTGTACTGCCAGCCTTAACTGACACTCTTGCACCTAAAAATGTACAGTATTTCTTCAGTATTAATTCCCTTGGTGTTTAATTAATTCGTGGAGAATGAAGCCTCATGTTCATAAATTTGAAAGGCATCAAGGAGACACATTAATCTATTTTTAAATAACATTTGTCCATGAACAGAAAATTTCTCCTGGTTGCTGAGTCAGGTTATGTCAATCCAATAGTTGCCAAAACAGCCAGGATGAGATGGCTACTCAGATCTCAGTGTCTCCTCAATAACAGCTTTTAATCTAGACTGCACACAAACAACACAGTCATTGAGAAATTAGTGCACATTTTAGCACCTGAAAACCAAGACCTAAATTATCTGAAAGGAAAAAAAGATGTCCTTTTTATTACTAAATGGTGTATATGTGAGTGTATTGCGTGTATTTTGTTTTGTAAATATGCTGTCCCTTTAGCTCAGTGGTTCTCCATTTTATTGAGCATTAGAAACACCTGTGATACTTTGTAAACTATCAGATGCCCCACGATAGTGTTTTAATGTGCCTGGCATCAGTAATTTTTATTTTTTTAAATTGAAATGACATTGGTTTATAATTGTATCTGATTTAGAATATAATAGCACACAGGTGCAAAAAGCTCTTCATTTTAGTCCACTGTGCACCTTTCCCACTTTATTCCCCTCTCGCCTTCCCTCTCTGGTAGCCTCAATTCTATAGTTGGATTTCTAGAGTTTATAATTTGTTTGTCTCTCTATATTCCACATACAAGTGAGTAAACATCCATTTGTGATAAAAACACAAGCAAATGGGGGTAAATGGACCATACCACAATATAATTAAAGCCATGTATGACAGACCTGCAATTAACATCATTTTCAATGGTGAAAAACTAAAAGTCTTTCCACTAAGATCAGGTACCAAACAAGGATGTGCACTTTTACCATTACTATTCAGCATAGTTTTGGAAGTCCTAGCTAGAGCAATTAGGTGAGAGAGAGATACAAAAAGTAACCAAACTGGGAAAGAAGTAGTAAAGCTATCACTATTTGCAGATTACATAATAATATACATAGAAACCCCTAAAGATTTCACTGAAAAAAGTAATTGAAACAATCTGTTCAGCAAAGTGGCAGGCTACAAAGTTGACTTTCAAAAAGCAGTTGTGTCATATTCAAACAATGAGCTAGAAGAGAAATAAATCAAGGAAAAAAAAACACCCTTTATTATTGCATCAGAAAGAATATTTGGGAGTAAACGATAAAGCAGTAAATAGACCTGTGCAATGAAAACTGTAAGACATTGTTAAAAGAAATAGAAGACATAAAAAAATGGAAATATTCTCTGCTCATGGATAGGAATTAACATTGTTAAAATGGCCATCTTACCCAAAGCAATATACAGATACAATGCAATCCCTATCATGTCTCAATGGCATTCTTCAAAGAAAAGAACAAACATTACTGAAATTCATGAAACCAAAATAGAGACTCAGTAAGTAGTCTGGTACCAGTAATTTTTAAAAATAGGTTGAGGATCATGCCTAATTTCATGTCAGTTAATAGAAATTAAATGAAGATAATGCAACAGTAAAGTTCCCTATATTAATGTCCAACTTGATCTATCTTAATTCTATTTTTAAAGATTAGTTTGCTATACAAAAGCAGTTTCAGTATTGCTTTTAGAGAATTCATTTCCTGGAAGAAAATTGAAACTAACTAAGCATAATAAACATATATTTATAAGTAACTGCAAATAAATCTTGGTTTAAATGTTGCATGTATTAGTGTTTAAGGGCTGTGATTTTCTTTTACTTGGAAGCAATAGAAGATTAAACTAGCACCATTTAATTCCTAGCAGTTTTTTCAACCTATTTTTCTCAAGAAAAATTACTTAACATTAATTAACAGAAATGTTTATGAAAATGGCTAAAAGGAAGGAGGAAAGACTTCCATCTTTTAGTAATCACTGGTGAAGGAAAGCTTAGTTCTTCTGCTTCCCAGACAAATACATAACATGGTTTCCCTGGAAAGTGCAGCGATGCAAATGACTGCAGCACAGGGAGTGGGGGGAAAACAACACATATACCAAGAAATATAGCCCCTTCTGAATTTCAGTAACTACCATAAGGAGAAATAGAGGCTTACTATGATATTCACTCAGAGACTGCTATAAATTTCAGTTGTTAGGCCTTTGATTAAAAATAGTAAACTTTTTTTTTAGATATATTCAAAAAGTTATTCATTCAAAACCTATGTTTACACTGTCATTTTTAAGTACAAACTATGTGTGAGCAATAGCCATGCTTCACTTCAATCACAGCTACATAAAACAGTCCCTTTGTTTATAGATAACAGGCTGAAACTACAAACTGGAAAAGTGGTCCAGTCTTGCTTTATTTTATTTTCAGCTGTGCCTGCCATTCCCCCTGCCTCTTCTGTACCTTTTCAAAACCAAAAAGATTCAATTCATTTGGCCAAAATCCAATCATAGTATAAACTCTTCCATATACTTTCTGTTTGCATTTTGTGCTTTAAGGGTGTTTATCTATAGTGACAAGAATTGCAGATAAAATTTGTAGAGAAAATTGTATATAAAAATTTATCAAATTGTGTATTTTAAGTAAGTTTGGTTTATTTTATAACTCACTAAAGTTGCTTAAAATCTGAGTAGATGATAAGATTTTTTACTTAGATGGAGATCCTTTTATGTTTAAAACTACGTTTCTTGGCATGCAAGTTCTCTCATGCATCTTTCCCTTAATTCCTAACCAACATTTGGATTTTAATTCCTAAGAGAATTCTAAATGCCAGACTCCAGACATGTTAAGATCTCTCCCATACCCATCCTGAGTCTTCCACTGTTGCCTGTGCCACCTCAGACAACAGGCACAATGTATGCATGTGGCTCTAAAACCCTGTTAACCAGGTCATAGAGTGTGGATACTCTTCTCAAGACTTCTACAGTTAAGCCCTATTTTCTGAGCTTAAAGGACATACACCAGGGAGCAAGGAAACCACAGCTTTAGGAAGAAAGTGACTGTCTTATTTGAAAATTAAACTACTTTTGCAGGATTGTTTGGTCTCCTAACTATGCTCATGGGAAAGTTATCTTACCTCTTTATGACTCCCCTTTTCCATCTCAAAAATAAGGATAATAAAAATACCTTTTCTGGGTTGTTACAAATATTAAGTGAAATGATCAATGTAGGCCTTAGTTGAGAGATAAATTCAAATTTTTTCTTGTAACACAGTGCTTCTCAAACATTAATGTGTATATACTTGGGGAACATACTAAAGTGCAAAATCAGACTCATGGATTGAGATTCAGCATTTCTAGCAAGTTCCTGGATGATGTTGATGTGGCCAGATCTGGACCATATTTTAAGCATTAAGGTTGAATGTGTATAGAAGTAAGTATTCATGTGCTACTGGGAAGAATAACACAATCTAACTGCACAGATCATAGGTATTTGAAAAATAACAAAGAAAGGGGAAGGACACACTTTCTTGGATCTACAGAAGCAATCCAGAATTATCACATGTTTCAAAATCAGTATATATTTCACTGCCAGATTAATTTTACTATGATTTACCTTCCTTAAAGAGTAAATCCCATATATGTATATTAGTCTTCATATATGTGGCTTATTTAAGAGTGTGTGGTGAGTATGGCATGAGTCTTATTGAAGTAACATTATGTGTTTCAGGTGTGCATATCTGAAACCAATGTCTGTGTCATAATATGGTCAGCACTAAAGTCCAATTCTATCCCTCATTGTATGTCTCTTCACTTACACTTTTAGCAGAAGGAATATTAACTACTCATTAATTTAATTCAATAATACTGTATTAGAATTAGAATTATTTAATTACACTAAAATATGCTAGGGACTGTGCTTGGCCCTTGGTTGAAATACAGAGGAATGGGAAGGCCATGTTATAGAAAAATAATAAATAGGGTGCCAAGTTTATGAGCAAGCTAGAGAAGTCTAAGTCTATGAGTATATTAATGCCCACATAACTTGAAAAGCAAATCATGAGGTCAAAGCAAGTACCCTGTCCCCACAGCTGCCTGTGACCAGCCTGCCAAGCCAGTCTGTGTTAATCCTCACAGCAACCTGTTTTTTTCCAAAATTAATCTAAAAGTATCTCCATCCCTCACACCTTCCTAAGAATACCTATTTTTTTTCCTCCAGGACACATCCCTACCATGTGACTACTAACTTTCTGACTCCCAGATATTCTCAGATAGCTATCTTGTCTCAAAACATTTGCACATGTTCTTCATTAAGATAAAACAGTGTTTGTCTGAAAGTGCTGAGGATTCCCCATTTGAACAGAGACAACTGTAGCCAAACTCAATGCCATATTTTCTGTTCTTTATCTCTAAGAATTTCTGAAAATGTGGAACTAAGGAATTAAAGTGTAGAACTGGGGCGGAGGGTAGTGGTGGGATTAAAATAGCATTCTGACAGAGAATTGAGACACAAAATTTTCCAGGAAAGGGACAACAACAAAAAAAAAACAACAGTTGTGGTAAAAATGTCATAACATCTTTTCTAAATCATAGAGAAAGCAATGAAAAGGTTTGTCCATCTAAAACTATATCCAAAAATAATTTTTGGATTGATCACTGGTGTATAATAGTATACAATATTCATTTATAAATATATGAACACTAATGTACCTTTGATCAGGAACCAAATTCTCAGTTGGATATAAATTCCCTGAAAATTTTTGAGAAGATTCTATTGTCTCCACTTCTCCCGTTTTGTGTTTGAAAATTTGTAATATTTGTATTCTGTGTTGCTTGTGATCTGTAATCTTTTCCATCTAACCTCTGGATATATATATATTGTCTTTTTGTTCTAGGATTTTGAAATTTCACAGTGATGGCCTGCATTTTCATCCAAATACAGGGCACTTGATAGACTTTCTTTCACATCGAAGAAATTTCTTAAATTGTGTCTTCTCCTTACTGCGTCTTGTTCCCTCTTTCTGGAATGTCTATTATTCAAATGTTAGAATCCCAACATTTAACTATCTAGTTTTTTTTCTTTTGTGCCCATGTTTTCTATTTCCTTTACTTTGAGAAAATTTCTGACCTAAACTTCGAAACCTTTGTGTTTTCACTATCCTATTTTTAATTAAAAAAATATTTTTTTATTCCCTGAAAATTTTATTTTAATGCACCAATTATTTTTATCTTTGCAAACATGCTGTTACCTTTCTCAGAATGTTAAAAGACAGGTGCGTGCATGTATGTATATATAAAAAGAATATAACTTTAGATACAGAAATATAGAGAGATTTAAGTTTTGCATATCAGCCTGCACTCTGACTTGACCAAGCTGCTTTTATATGTTTCTCAAATATTTGCTAATACTGCATTGTAAGACCAAGCACTATAAGCTTCAGTATAGGGTGACCTAGCTACTTGATTTCCTTTAGGGAATCTTAGATATCAATGTGGTCATGATTTTTACTCCTAGGGTGCTCAATTTCCCTGAAAAAAAGACTTTCTGTCTAGTGTCTGAGAGTTAAAGATCTTGGAAGCAAATGGGGAAATAATGTGAAAGTATCAGTAACTCTATACACAGCTTTACTTAATCCCTCTTTTAAATATATTACCTTCACTCACAAGTCTTCCTAATTTCCCAATAGAATACCTTTAAAATTATTATTCCTAGAAAATAAATCTCTAGTCTTTTTCCAGTTGTGGGAGGGGCATGCCCCTACCAGGTAAGGTAGGATAGTGCTCAAAGGCCCCCAGTGTTTCCATAGCAAACTTCTGATCAATCCTCCTTATTGTACATTCTAGCATCTGGCTTCCATTCCCTCTTTCACAGATAAGAAGTATAGTAGAGCTAATTTGAGTTAGTGGTAAGAGTCTATTATGTAAAATTAGATGTCTGATTGTCAGTCATTCAAGTTTAATGAGAAATCTTCCAGTATATATACATTTTCCCTCCAATATCTATTTTAAACCTATTTCCATTTTTACTTCTATCACCCTGGTTTAAACCACCATCCACTCTCATCTAGGCTACCACATGGCTTAAATCGTGTCTTGCCTTAACCTCTCCAATCATGCATTTCCAGTGGTATCCAAAGTGAGGCTTTGAAGTCTAAATCAATGACTCCCCAATACATATCAAATAAAATCCTAACTCCTTGATTTTTCTGGGCTACAAGCTGCAGAAAATCCAATTCAGACTACCTGAAACGCTAACATAATGCACTGACTTCTATGACTGTAAATCCAGAGATTGGGTAGGCTACAGGGTTAACTTAACCTAGTTCTGTATTACAATTACTGTGATTCTCCAAACTTTACACAGTTACTTTGCCCTTCATATTGGCAGCAAGATGACTATAAGAGTTGCAGGTTTATAAGGTACTAGCCAGAGAAAGAGATGGAGAACGCTCAAATATCCCAGAGGATGCAACTCCTTGTGCCTAATTGATCTGAAATGCCTATATGACTCTTCGTGGCAAGATATTAATTTCTTAAAAGTTATAGGGATAGGTACATGACCTCTCTGGAGAAAGGGAAAGATAATGTAATAAAAACAAAAGGTTAAGAAAAAAAAAATGAATGGCTAGGGAGGTATGGTAGGCTGAGAAATGGCTGTCAAAGGACATCCACATCAAATCTGTGGATTGTGAATGTAACAAAGGGTCTTTGTAAAAGTATTTACCTAAGATCTTAAAATGAATGGCTAATCATAGATTATTTAGGTAGTCCCTAAATGTCATCACAGGTATCATTATGAGAGAGAAAAATAGAAAAATTAGACAGATGGTAGGGAAAGCAATGTGAAAATGTCAAGACATGCACCGACAAGCTAATAAATTCAACAACTACCAGAAGCCCTAAGAGTCTAGGGACAGATTCTCCCTAGCATCTTGGGAGGGAGTGTGGCCACATCCACACCTTTATTTCATACTTCAGGTTTCCAATAAATTTCTATTGTTGTAAACCATCAAGTTTGTGGTAATTTATTTCAGCAGCTCCAGGTAATAATACAATAGGCAACCTGCCAAGTTACTGTAGTCCATACTTTTTAAAACTCATTATTCATCTCTCTCTGCTCTTCACACTCTCAGTGTGAACTCACTGCCTCTTTTCAAATACTCAGATAAATCCTGTCCCAGGGACAGATGCAATGACCGCCATTTTGGAAGTTCTTACTCCAAACATACTCTCATTCTGTTTTAAATCTACATCCTCCATGAGGGCTTCCATTTCCCATCAATCTAAATTAGATATTTCTTATTCTCTCTCATTCCACCCAATTAATCTCTCATTTATTCAATGGTTATCTACACTACTAGGTCCTTTGGGTAAAAACTCTGTCTTATTAGTCTACTACAGTAGATCCAGTATCTATGACAGTACCCACACATAATAGGGTATCCCATTGTTCCATATTAGAGACCTAATGCTGGAAAAGCAACATGGGTCAAATAAAAAATGACCAATTAAGTGGATTAATGGTTAATCCCTGTATGCCCAAAGTAAAATGTTCTGCTTTAAAACCATTATTACATATAAATAGAGAATTTCATGTTCTCAGAAATGTTTGCCTTTCACAAGGCTCACATATGATAGCTATGATTTTAAAATTTCTCCACTCTTGTAACTTCATAAATATCAGGGCATTACTTTGCTTAAGCAGATTCTGAACTCAATAGAAAAAGAAATGAAAAAACAGCTTCATAATCATATTTATAAATCTCCATAAAATTCAAATGTACTTCACAAATTTTGTTAAAATAGGGAGGGAGATAGTGTAGACACAAGCAAAGCCACATAGTTTATATTCAATTAGAAACTAGGATTACAAGTCTCCATAAGCAATTATAAAATGCCCAACAGACTTATTTATAGCCAATAAAGGAAAAAAAGAACAGGTGAGCCTGCATTGTAACACAGAACAGTTCTTTTTTTCTCTTTTGCTTTCTATAAACATAAATCTTTGTGCATAAAAAAATGCAACAACTTACCCAAGCAAACTATAAATATTCTATTTATAAGATTTTGAGCAATACTGTCAAAGTCCTTGATTTCCAATGAATAAATTTTAACCCATAAACAAAAATCGGCTTAACTCTTTTACATTTAGCACAAAAATGTACAGAAAAATTCTAAGACTAAATGATAAAAATAAGAAATAGTGGAAAGAGGAAGAATTTATGGTCACATACAGAGGTTTAAAACCCTGGTCTTCTATGACTGGTTAAGTACTTTCAGTGAGTCTTTTAACCTGCTTGTCCTCAATTTTTTCATCTTTAAATTGAAAATAGTAACAACCCCCATGACACAGAGTTGTTGTCAGAGCAGATAATAAACTCCAGGTGAAAGTGCTTTAAAAACTATAAAATATAATATAGAGGTAGACTGTTGTTTACTATCTTAGGAAGAGATATTGGAATGTGAAGTATAACTTGAAAGTAAATTCAACAAAGTCCTTTTCTCTCTATTCATCTGTCCTCTACAGGAGTGCTGAAAAACAATGCCCTAAAATGTCTGATTTATATATTGATACTGTGATAAAATGAGTAATAATATTTTACTTTATGATACAAATTGTTTTAGTAAATTCTTATCAAGTTAAAGTAGAACTACAGCAACATTAGTCCAGATATTATTTTTTTTAAGTTTTTTTCCCCAAAGATTTATTCATTTATACAATAACTGGGGTACAGGTCAGATTGCGAGAGGGTGAAAGGATTCACCAGAGACAGTGGGGGACAGAACAGGCAGACTGACTGAAATACACTGCTGAGGGAAGCAGTGAGTGAGCCAGGAGAGGTCTGCTGCGCCATGTGGATATCTCCCTGGCCGTCTGGGAATTGAACTCACACTGCAGAGGCTGTGGACAGCTTCACAGCTCTGCACTCAACTACCTGTGCCACCAGGGAGGCCCTCCATATATATATAATATATATATATATATATATATTTTTAATGCAGTTCTACAGAAGGATGAAATGGGAGCATAGCCCTTAACCTTACACTTCACTTCTATTCCCCCAGGAACATCCTCAGAGAAAAGTGAACTGTAAGTAACCTTACAAATCCCTGAGGCAAGCTTTAAGAAACTGATGAACATCTATGACAAAAGCAGCAGAGAATAAGGTTTTTGGGAAGTCAGAACAGGAACAAAAGTGGATGTCATTACTAAAATGATATCCTAATTCAAGGCAGAGAACATGTAACAAATGCTACTATTAGTAAGGTGTTTTTTCTAAGAGATACATACTTGTGGAAAAACAAGACATCTGATTTCATGAATATATCTTCAGATTTACCCATAAACTGCTTTAAGAGCACATCATTGGTGATACATGCACAAATGGCAACCTAGGAATCACCAAACAAAAAATCCTAGATCAGAGATGCAACACTACAGAGATCTTCAGGAAGGGATCAGTGCAAACACTAAGTGAAACCACAACATTCAGTTAACTTGCCATTGGTTTTCTTAGATCCAGGAGTCCTACCAAGCTCAGTGGGGAGCTGTGGCTGAGGAAGGATAATTAGTGACACCATGAAAAGATACTCAGCTACCTGGTAGATAGAAGTGCTTTGTGAATGATATCACTATGTCAATAAGACAGAGCTGCTGCTAAGAATCATTCTATATACAAAAATTTGAGGATAAGCTGAGGAAGGCAAATATAAGACATCAATTATTATCTTCCATGACACAAAATGAGAAATAGCAGTGAAGTGTTTTATTTGAAAACTGTGGAGAGTAAGAGCAAATATCTGGCAGTGGTGGTCTCTGAAGGCTGGTACCAAGGAGCTGGGTAGTTTGCATCAGGGAAGTTCTGTGTCACAGTTTAGAATAATACTTAACTTTTAAAATACATTCACATGTCTTCATTTCTAGGAAATGGACTAATATCTCTCTATTCCAACTACCCCCCCCCCGGGCATTATATAGAAAACAAACCTAGGAAGACCAGCTGACGGACCAGTTATGGAAAAGGAAGACAAAGAAAGCACAAAGTGGTGAGTTCTTTCAATTTTCTTCTTGCCTCATATATAAAAGACCTGGAGTTTAAACAGCCAACAAACCCAAAATACAAATGAGCTCAGACAAAACCAAAAATAAACAACCATAACAAAAGCCTGTTCTTTCTAGCCAAGGGACCAGAAAAGAGTCAGCCTACCTTTTTAAGCTTTTTAAAAGATAACCCTCCTATGAAGCTAAATGCCACAGAAGAAATGTAATCTGCGCCACCCGCACAGGCCAACTGAGGAGGCTAGGTTTCCACCTGCCCTAGGCTCTCACTAGGCAGTAGCTTGAACACTGAGAACAGCAACTGAGGGAGGTGGGGCATGTGACTTGGAGATTCTGAATCTAGTGGAGGATGGCAACAAGTCAGTGACTATTGTACTCTCTAGAGTGTTCGGTGTTAAACTTATGTGAAGAATACTCAATCAGCTAGTGGAAAGGAAAGCAGATGCTGAGTAGAAAGGATGGCTTCTTTGAGGTGCAAATCCTAGACGTCAATTTGTAAGGATCAGTGGAACTAGCTATATGGGAAAAGGGGAATCTAGGCCTAGGGACTGACAGTACTATTAGTATGGCACAGAGTGTTAGGATGGAATGGAGAAATCTAATACCAGAGTCTGGATAGGAGCCCTAAGGGCAACGATGAAGAACGTACTTTTTTGTAAATCCAAGAGGAGTCCCTGAAGGATTTCAGCACAGTTTAGTGATCATTCTGACAAAGGTGAGGTGGAAAGACTAGAGAAGCAGCAATGAGTCCAGGATCTGTCAGGAAGCTAATGCAGAAATCTGGAGAGGAAGGGAGAGGCATATACACCACAACAGTAGGATCTGGGAGAATTATATAAACAACATGTGCATTAATCCTATGATTTGGGTCAACTAACCAAATCTGAGGACTGTGGGGAGAGAATAAAGAGCCACATTCAACTCTTAATATTAGGTGGTAGTATCCAAATTGTTACTACCTAGCTCTGTGGGCTTAGGCAACACTGAGGCTCATTTTTCTCATCTATCAAATGGAAATAAGAATGTCACTCATACATCTACATATATTGAATAAATATAAAAAAATGATAAACATGGCATTATTTTTTTGTTGCCACTACATCAAACTACCACAAACTTAGTGACTTACAACAAATTTATCCAGTTATAGTTCAGAAGTATGAAATGGGTTTTGCTCCTTGGAGCAAAATGAAGGTATTGGCAAGCCTGCTATCATTCTGAAGGAACCATTCAATAGAATCCTTTTCCTTGCCTTTTTCAACCTGTATCCCTTGGCCCATGGCACTTTCCTTAATCTTTAAAATCAGCAACATAACATTTTCAAATTCTTTCTGAAGAGGACACTATACTCCTGTCTCCCTCTTTTCACTTACAAAGGCCCTAGTGAGTACTGAGTTAACCTGGGTAATCCCTCCATCCCAAGGTCAACAGGTTAGCAACCATAAATTTACTCCTTGTCATGTCACATAACACACCAATAGGATGCAGGGAATAAGGTAGGGATGATTATTCTATCTATCATACATAGAAAAGATTCCAATTTAATGTCTAATTGGCAGTCAATTTTTTTTCCAATTTCACAAAGACTACATCTGAGGTGTATTTTTAACTCTATCACTTTAAAATTACTTTGAGATAATGGTTCACAATACCTAGTAAGTTTCAGGTGTACAGACTTACACCTCAACATCTGTATATGACACACCATGGTCACTCCAAAGGTCTACCACTAAGCAATCAACCCTCATTATCTATTCCAACCTCCCCCAATCCTCTTTGCTTCTGGTAACCACCATTACTGTCAGAGTCCAAGGGTTTGTTTTTACTTGTTTGTTTGGGTGTTCCTTTATATTCCAAGTATGAGTGAACTCATACATACCATATTTGTCTTTCTCATACTAACTTATTTCACTTAGCATAATCCTCTAAACATCCATTCATGCCTTTGCAAATGACAAGATTTTTTTTTCATAAATAAGGATGTATCTATGTGTATACAGAAACACAGACACACAGTTCTTTAACCAATCATTAGTGGATGGGCACTTAGGTTATTTATGTATCATAATTGTGATTTATTGCTATAGTGAATACAGAGGTACAGATATATTTTCAAATCACTGTTTTCATATTCTTCACATGAATGCCTAGAAATGGAATTTCTGAGTTATATCACAGTTCTATCTTGACCTTTTTGAGTAACATCCATACAATTTCTGTAGTGGCTTCACTAAAATGTAATTGTAAAGATTCCCTTTGCTCCACATCCTCACCAACACTTGCTGTTTCTTGACTTTTTGATAACTGTCATTCTAAAATATTTGAAGTGAGATCTCATTGTGGTTTTGATTTGCATTTTCATTCCTTATAATATGAATGCTATAAAAAAGGTGAAACCTGCCATTTGCAACAAAATACGGACAGACCCAGACGGTAGAGTACCTAGTGAAATAAGTCCCAGGGAGAAAGACAAACATGTTAAGATTTCATTCATAAAGGGCACATAAGGAAACTAAACAACAAATTAACAAAATTAAACAATCTTCCTGATTATGAGACCAAATTGGTGGTTACCAGAAGGGAAGAGTGAAGAAGAGTAGGTAAACTAGTTAAAGGGGGGTAAACTACATGGGGAAAGACAAAATTGGACTTTTAGTGGTGAACTTAATATATCATATACAGATGTTGAATTATAATGTTGCACATCTGAAACATAATGCGATGTTATTTCAATATGTTAAAAATCCAAGCTTTATGAACAAATATGTACAAGGAAGATGATGACAATAATTACAATGATTTAATCTAAGATGATCTTGCCAGGGAGAAAATTCCAAAGGAGAATGTCATTAAAACCCATTTACATTGTGACCGGAATAATCAGTAACTACTATGAACAGTTATATGGAAACAAGTTTAACAATCTAGAGGAGATGGACAAATTCCTACAACTCTACAATCACCCAAAGCTAGATAAAGAAGAAATAGAACACCTAAACAGACCAATTACAATTAGCGAAATTGAAATGGTAATCAAAAACCTCCCCAAAAACAAAAGCCCAGGACCTGATGGATTTACAAATGAATTCTACCAAACATTCAGAGACGAATTAGTGCCTATCCTTCACAAACTCTTCCAAAAAATTGAGAAGGAAGGGACAATACCAAACACGATCTATGAAGCCAACATTACACTAATACCAAAACCGAACAAGGACAACACAAAAAAGGAAAACTACAGGCCAATCTCCCTAATGAACACTGATGCAAAAATCCTCAATAAAATTTTAGCCATCAGAATCCAACAATGTATCCATAAGATAATTCACCACGACCAAGTAGGATTCATTCCAGGGGCACAAGGATGGTTTAACATCCGAAAATCAATCAACGTTATCCAACACATCAACAAAAAGAAATATAAAAACCATATGATAATATCAATAGATGCTGAGAAAGCTTTCGACAAAGTGCAACACCCATTCATGATAAAAGCCCTTGAAATTCTTGGGATACAAGGAACATACCTCAACATCATAAAGGCCATCTATGACAAGCCAACAGCCAGTATCATTCTCAATGGTGAAAAGCTGAAAGCAATTCCATTAAGATCTGGAACAAGACAAGGATGTCCACTCTCACCACTGCTTTTCAATATAATACTGGAAGTCCTACCCAGGGCAATAAGACAAGAGAAAGACATCCAAGGAATCCAAATAGGAAAAGAAGAAGTCAAACTATCACTATTTGCAGACGATATGATATTATACATAGAGAACCCCAAAAACTCCACAGAAAAGCTAATTCAACTCATCAATCAGTTCAGTAAAGTGGCAGGATACAAAATCAACATGCAAAAGTCAGTAGCCTTCCTATACACAAACAATAAATCTGAAGAAGAAGAAATCAAAAAAACCATCCCTTTTGTTATTGAAACAAAAAAAATCAAATATTTGGGAATAAATCTAACAAAAGAGGTAAAGGACCTATACAAAGAAAACTATAAAACACTGTTAAAAGAAATAGAAGAAGACACAAAGAAATGGAGAGACATCCCCTGCTCGTGGATTGGAAGAATAAACATTATTAAAATGGCCATCCTTCCAAAAGCAATATACAGATTCAATGCTATTCCAATCAAAATTTCAATGTCATTTTTCAAAGAAATAGAACAATTATTGATGAAATTCATATGGAATCACAAAAAACCCCAAATAGCCAAAGCTCTCCTGAAAAAAAAAGAAGGGAATGGAGGCATTACACTCCCAGACTTCAAACTATACTACAAAGCCATAATCATCAAAACTGCATGGTATTGGAACAAGAACAGACATACAGACCAATGGAATCGAATAGAAAATCCAGAAATAAACCCACAGATTTATGGTCAACTAATCTTTGACAAAGGAGCAAAGACTATGCATTGGAGCAAAGAAAGTTTGTTCAATAAATGGTGCTGGGAAAACTGGGTCGCTACATGCAAAAGAATGAAGCTTGACCACTACCTCACACCATACACAAAAATCAACTCAAAATGGATTAAAGAACTAGACATAAGACCTGAAACCATAAAATATATAGAAGGAAATATAGGCGAAACACTACGTGATCTGCACATCAAAGACATCTTTACAGACACATCACCCAAAGCAGTGATAGTAAGGCAAAGATAAACAGCTGGGACTACATCAAATTAAAGAGCTTCTGCACAGCAAAAGAGACAATAACAAAAACAAAGAGAAACCCCACCAACTGGGAGAACATTTTTGCACCCAACACTAATGATAAAGGACTGATCACAAAAATCTGCAAAGAGCTGATGAGACTCAGCAACAACAAAGAAAATAATCCAGTCAAAAAATGGGCAGAAGAGCTAAAAAGAACTTCTCTGAAGAGGAAATGCAAATGGCCAACAGGCATATGAAAAAATGTTCAACGTCACTTGCCATCAGGGAAATGCAAATCAAAACTACCATGAGATACCATCTTACACCAGTGAGAATGGCACATATTAAAAAAACTAGCAACAACAAATGCTGGCGAGGGTGTGGAGAAAAAGGAACTCTTCTGCACTGCTGGTGGGAGTGCAAACTGGTCCAACCACTGTGGAGAGCTGTGTGGAGATTTCTGGACCTACTAAACATAGAGCTTCCATATGATCCAGCAATTCCACTCCTAGGTATTTACCCAAAGGACACAGAAACATCAATTCCAAAGAGCACCTGCACACCTATGTTTATAGCAGCACTGTTTACAATAGCTAAGCTTTGGAAACAACCCAAATGCCCAAAAATAGATGACTGGATCAAGAAGATGTGGTACATACATACCATGGAATATTACTCAGCATTCAAAAAAGATAAACACATGCAATTTGCAGCAACATGGATGGCGCTGGAAGGGATCATGCTCAGCGAAATAAGCCAAAAAGAAAAAGAAAAATACCGGATGGTCTCACTCATAGCAGGAATCTAGAAAACTTAAATAAGGGACCAGGAAAATGAATATAAGAAAGTGAAAATCAAAATCAACAAAAAACTATGAACCAGAGACACTTTTAGGGGGGCGGGGGCGGGAGGGGAGGGATTGGGGTCAGAATGGGGGGGCTGCAATTGTATGGGGAATATAACAATAAAATTTATAAAAAAAAAAATTTAAAAAAAAAACCCATTTACAAATCATCACCAATTATAATGTAAGGAAGGATTTTATGATTCTCCTTTCTCTGAATGCAATGATTACCTCTCCAAGAAAACACCAAAGATACTCATTCACTTGCTGTTACACTGCTGACCAACTGTTCAACAACAGCTGGCACCATGACAAATGGTTTGGAAAACACATTTCAGACATGTGTATAATCACAAGCTTCTTTCACACACACCTTACTTGTGTACAGTTCCCAAGGCTACTCTTGTGTAGTTCAGACCTTTAGTGAAAGTGAAGACTGAAAAAAATATTTGAATCATCAGGTAACTTATAAGGAATATAAATGCCAGTACCTGAAAGGTTCCAAGTCATAAGACCTGCCTAAAGAAATTGTTAAGTAGCTATTTACTGATAGTTAAAAAACAGTATATATTTCAGATACACTATCAGAAATCTGATATTTAATACCCAAATAACCATGCCTAGCAAAAACAGATTTGTTTCCCATTGAGAAAATTCATGATCTTTCCAAATGGCAAAAAAGCAAATGCAAAGATTCCAGCAATTTTGATCTAGTCATATCTTGATAGAATAAGAAAAAACACATGTATGTGCAACAAATAAGGTTATTAGTTCAAAAACATCAAACAACTGGATGACAGTATTGAGGACAAACTACTAGACAATCATCTGTCAAAAGAAAGAAGGTCCAACCACCTATTTCCTACAAAAAGATACAGTTAATCATTCAGACAGACCTTTAGTCTTCTTTGTGATATTTTTAGTACTCAATTAAAAAGGGATTAAAAAGTGAAGGCATTTGGAGTTTCCCAAAGAAAGGATCAGATAGTGAGGAAGATAGAAAGTAACACAAAAAGGAAACTCTCCAGTATGTGTCAAGAGCCCAACAACAATAAAACTTCAGGTTACTTCAGTGTCACTTGTAAACAAAGAATTCCTGAGTCAGCATTTCTAAACCATGTTAAATAAGGGGGGGGGGGGGAAACAAAACAGAATAAAGTCACTTTATGTGTTCTACAGCCAATATATTCAATTAACCCACGGCTGCAGAGGTCCCTGGGTTATAATGCTACTTACAAGAGGAATTCTAAAAAAAAAAAAAAATATTCTTTGACCTTCAGTTATCACTAGCCAATGCCAAGAAAAAAAAAATAACAAATTTAATACAGTTACAGGTAATCCATCATGGCGAATTTAACACACCACAATTATAGATTGGGGGAGCATAGTGTTAGTAGTTATTTGAAAATTATTGACAGTTCTTCAGCAATAGGAAGTAAAGGTAGGTGGGAAAAATGAGAGAAGAATCCAATAATAATTATAAAAATCAGGAAAGGTAACAAACTAGAGAAGACAAGTAATCAGAGGCCACAGGTGGGAATATAAAAAAGGGTAAGAGCTGCAGATGGCTGCAAAGGAAATCCAACTGGAGATTATGAGCCAGAAGACCTTACTTAAAGCCACAGTATTAGACATTATCCAACAAAAATGTCTGCCAAAACATTCTCCTGATATATTAGTATATATCAAAATATGTGATATATTATTCTACTGATAATAGTATTTCACGAATAGAAGAACATATATCACTTACCCGATTTATTTGGTTGTTCTTTAAAATAACTTGTAGTAGAGTTTTCTCAAATTCTTCCAACTTCTTGTAGCACTTTTTAAAAATATGACTGGATAAGTTACTATCATTGATCAGGTTAGCTAAAGTATCAACAGCTTCTGTCCAAAAGCTTGAAAAAGGAAATTTGGGTTTACGGTAAAATGTGATCAAGCCATCTAGCAAATGAAGAACAGAATCAGACACTGTGGAAGAGTTGTTTGAAAAATGGCTTAAGTCTGTTTTCACACTTCCTGGTTCTGTCAAGCACTTCAGTTGAAGTAGACGCTGCAAGAATTGCATGTGAGAAGACAGAGGATTTTCCAGAGTAGCACAATGTCCTTTCGACATAGGCAGTGGTGGAAAGAGTAGAGGGGCGCAGCTCTCCACAGAGTGCTGGGACATCTCTGAAGGTTCTGTTCTCTGTTCATTTGACATATCACACCCAGAATCTTCCAGGAAAGTTAATGTATTTTCAGAACTTCTAGGTTCCTGAGTCTGCAGCGATGAGTCTCCTGAAATAGAAAAATGTTATCTTTCTATAGCTAACATTTCTGCAACTAGACACTGATTTTCTAATTTAAAATACCAAGTGAAGCATGCAAATGCATATTAAACATTTTTAAAAACAGTAATGTGAAAACTATATAGATGAAAAACTGTGAAAGCAATTGTTTAGGCCGACAATAAGAAAGTAAAGGTGATTCACGGGTACTTACCTTACTCTTGTTCAACTACATGCCATGTTTGAAAGACACAGAGGTGAAACTACAAGACCTGACAGAGGTCACCATCTAGTCCAGTTTCCAACAGGTAATGTTGGAACCAAAGCAATAAGATGTACCTAGAGATCTATTTTCGGGCCACTATGAGAACAGGAGAACCACTAGGCAGCACACCCTACTTAGATTAATGCATCCTGGAGGTGACCACCATGGAACTAGTTTATAAAACGTAAGTAGGGGTTCAAAGTGAAAGGAATCAAGGAAAAAAAGGGAAATTCATACACCAAAGGGGTAAACATAAAAGCAGACTTAAGAAAGAAAAGGTTAAGTCTGTATATGCAAGGACCCAAAGTAGTTTGATATTCCTCTTGTAAAAAACATAAGGCAAGAGATTAAGATGGAGAAATGAGTATAGAGATCAGGAACTAAAAGATTTAAAGACACATACATTAAGGACCTTAGAATTTACAAGTAGGGTGTAGAGTGAGTGTAATTTAAATTTGAATAATGTAACTAATCCTTTAGAAAAATTATATATTCACCCACTTATGTATTTGTGCTTATGTATCAAGTATAACAATTTGCATATAATTTATAATTATGTAAGTATACCTATATATGTGCGTATCTAAGATATACATCTTTGAACTATTTCTTATAACCTCTAGAAAATTCTGACATGGCTGCGAAATATTGCAGTGAAGGGTTAACCTAGTAACTTTAGGTCATTCTTTGACAGAGGTGTCATCATAAACACAAATAAGGATGCTGTTGTTTGTAAAATGACTATCAGTATAATTTACACATAAAATTGAAAAATTTTCACTGAATATTCTAAAACATGCATCTATATAAAACCAAATTTGAGAAATATCGCTGTAAGCAATGGAAGCAAGAATGAGGCACTAAATGATGTGATACAATAAAGTGAAATGGTCTTATTTTCATTTCACAGATCACTATTGGCTAAACGAAGGACAGATTTCAGGAGGAAACAATGAGGCATTAAAAGGTCAGTTTATAAAGCTACCTATATAAGACAATGAGAGAAATGAACAAGCAGTTGCACAAGAGAGAAAAGAAGAGAAAAACTTTGGAAATTAGTAAAAAAAAAAAAAACAAAACAAAACAAAACAAAAAACAATCCTGAAGCAGCAATGAAATAGGAGTAAATGCATACCATGGCTCTCACCTAGGTGGTGTGTGGAAGTCAGTGCAGACAGAAGAACTGCCTTCGGAGAAACAATGAGAAGTTCAGGTTCAGTCATACAAAGCTTGAAGCAATCAGAGGAAATCTAGACAAAGATATTTACCTGGAAATTGGCTATATGAGTCTAAGGGTGGGGAAAAGGTCTGGACTGAAAATACATTTTAGGAGTCATCAGTGTGTAGGTAGTCTCAAATGAGGAAAATGATCAGGTATAATCAGTGACTAGAACAGAAGAGCAAAGGGGGATCCTGCGGAGAATCAATATTTGAGAACTGAAGAGAGACAGAAATGAGGAAATAGAGGAAGAATGAGTAAAGCACAAGAAAAATAAAAATGATAATGGCATGAAAGTGAAGGAAACTTTCAAGGAGAATTATATACAATAGAGAACTCCAGTACAATAAAGAGCTGGAAACATACTTTGGAATTACCAAAATCTGGTCTTATCCACAGCTCTGATCAAGGGTGAACAGAGGCCAGAGTGCAATGGGCTGCAAAGTGAATGGGTAAGCAAGAAAGTGAAAAATGGCAGTGTTTCTGAAGACTTAGATCAGGCGATTATAAAATGGGTAGTAACTGCAGACAAATGGGTTATCACAAGTTGCGAGAAACTAAACAATATAGACTGAAAAGAAGATTTTAAAAAATAGGAGAAGTCAAACTTAAAGATCTGAGAGAAAATTAAAAAGACAGGTGGGAAATGGCCCTGATGAAGGTGGGAAGAGACTGGGTGAGGGGTCCAGTGGATGAATTGTGCTTAGTAATATGGAAGTCATGTTTTTCCTCTAATATTGAAGAGGATGGAAATGTGCAGGGATGCTAAAAATAAAAGACTATGGCATATAGGATGCTAAAGGCCCTGTCCTCTAACAGTCAATTTTAAAATTGGAAACAGGGGAATAGTATGGAAAAGGGATTAAGCGGAGTGAGTAGAAGATTCACATGTGAATCTTATATTTTGAAATATGTCTAGTTTATTGCACTTTGTCCTTGGAAATAATTAGAAGCTGATAGAATCAAGAGGATTGAGCTTTAACTTCGAGCTCATTCATTTAACAAATGCCCACTATAATCACTACACAAGTGGGTAAGTCACAAGCATGGTGCTACCTAAAACAGAAACTAGCAGCCCAGTGTTTACTTGAACATGGCTATTTCTATACTAAAACAGGTATATCACCTCATTGTTTTAAGTCAACAGACATTTTTCTTATGAGCAAGGGCAAACATCTGGAAAGACTTCAAAGATTCACAAAGGTAAATAATTGGGGGGCATTATGGTAAATATTCAGGTAGATATTTTCTTTCATGGAAAATGGTTCTGTCCTAATGAAGCTAACATGTTTCAATTTTTCATTAGCCTACTCAATTTTCCATCAAGATAAGTGGAACTTCATGGTGATGATTTCAGGGGAAACTCAAAATGAATTCTATGAAATATTATATTGGTAAGCAAAAAGCTGCTTTCTTATTTCTGCTTTTCACTCCTTACTGGTGTGCCTCTTGGCCAGTCATAAGCACTCCATATAATCTCTTTGTGCTGACAGGTGCAGATTTGAAGAGGGGGATAGGAATTGTGCTGGGGGATAGGAATACACAAAACCAGTCACCATTCCTCCTGGCTGCTTTGTTTCTGTACCATCTGTAAAGAATGGTGACAGCTGTATTAGAGATGCCAGTGTGGAAAACCAGAGTGAGATCTCCTCTCAGTGCCCTTTAGGGATCCTTTAGGAACCCACACACTTCACAAGGGAAGATCACATTGAGATTTCACACTATTTAGCTTATGCTGGTAAAGTCACTCTGTCAAACTGAGTAAAAGAATCACATTTCACTTCACAATGTAGTTTTATCCAATAATTCACTTTTTATTTTCAACAACCTTGGAGATATTAAGGAAATGCAGGCTCAACTGGATTAAGAGGACTATAAATAGGCATACAGCAAATGAGGAGGAAAACCAATTATTCAGTGCCAAGTTCAATCACTTTTAACTATGGCAGAGGCCTGAGGGTTTCCATACCAGCTTCTGTGATTTCCATTATAGCATTTATCAGTTTCTATATGTTATCTTGTTTTTAAGCCTCTGAATGGTACAGATCTGTTTCCTATCATCCTTGTGGATCTCACCCTGAATGAAAGCATCTTCTATAGAAGTCACCTTATCAGGAGAAACACTTAGTCCTACAACCTATTGATGGTGGTGACAGGTAGCCTCATCCTTAAACATTCCTAAGAAGTGATGATGAAATCTGACAACTTGCCACACCACAGCAATAACATAGATGAGGGAGATAAGACAGAATGTGTTTATGGCAAAAATCCTTTAAAGAATGGCTGTTACTCAGAATACCTACTAAAAAAAGCAAATATGCCTTTTGTAGCATCTACTACCTCTCATAACCAATAATCCTCTCCTATCTGTCCTCAATGATGAAACCTGAAGATTATAAAGTGCACTTGCATTGCATGCCAAACTTTCATGTTGGAAACCACTCACTACTGAAGAAAGTAAATAATAGGGGGTGAGTGTCACTACTGTATATATCTTTGATGGAATAGAGAAGTAAGGGGAAGTTTTCTAGAGAGGATTAAACATTTTGAGTGATAATGAATATTAACAGGTTAAAAATCAATGACAATGTCAAAAAGATGTTTTTATGACTAAATAAGACTTTTAAATATCCATACTTGAGAACTATATTGACATGGAAATAGGCAATAACATAGCCCCCTAACTCTTTAAATGAGTCTTACATAACTATAACCAGATTCCACTAATTTGTTTGACTGACTTTTCTCAACATAAATTTCAAAGCATGGTTAACAAAGCATCATATCTAAAGGAGAGAAGTGAAAAGGAAGCCATACTAATGAAACTTTCTCTAATCTCTGTTTTTTCCAACAGGGCCTAAGGTAAAGCAGAAGTCAAATAATGCTTCTCTCAATTTCTTATTGGGCTGATGGGATTGAAGACTGCAATTTCACTCCAAGTCACTGGATTTGGTGTAACTAACATGTTTGTCATTATATTTAAAATAGATTTAAAAAATACATACTTACACCCTAATCAAGAACAATATAGCACATATCAAATGCTCGGTGTTTATTGTTAATATAGATATCATGTACTTTTATGTGTCATCGCTTTAATATAGATTCTTGATATCAATTAAAACAACAGATTCTGTCTAAAATACCCTGTATTCCCTCTTATACATTGGGTCCCCTAGACTTATTTCATTTTACTGGGTGCTTAGCCCTTCCATTTGCTTTCAGGTTTTAATTTCCATCTTAAACCCACTTACCATTTCAAAGCAGGGCAGCAATCAATTATACTCAGCAAAATAGAGCCGATGCACACTTTCCACACATCTTGCCCTGGAAATACCCATCCCTATCTATTCCTAATGCCTTTTCTTGGGTGGAGAAGGGCTGAGAACAAAGAGGAAGGAAGCACAGTGGATTGTGGTGGTTGCCTGTGGGTGATTGGCTGGTGGTATCCAAGTATTACCTCAATTAAAAATGCCTTTTCTTGTCCATTTCTACAAAACCTACCTCATTTATAAAGCAAGACCTACAGAACCAACTTCTAAAAGGCATCTATTTCTGTGCTTCCTGCAAGTCCCATGAACTTTGTTTATAGAACTGAAAAAAATATCTTCACACACAAATAATTTGTGTTTGTCAGACATATTGCTTATCCAAGTTAACTGCAGAACTGTCCCTCTAGTCACCAGGCTCAGGATAACAGAACATTCTCAGCCTCTTGCTTCTTCTGTCCTCTACATGCAGTGAACTGCCATGCTGATTGTATTAGTCAGGACTCTCCACAGAAACAGAACCAACAGTGTGTGTGCAAATATACTTTATCTAAGAGATGGCTATCATAAGGAATTGCTTCATGCAATGAGTGAGGGCGAGAAGAACCAAGCTCTGCACTTAACAAGACAGAGACCTTAGAAAGCTGATGGTGTAGTACACTGTCCAACTACGGAGTCCTGAGAAGCTAGAGAGTTAAATGTGTGAGAAGGCAGGCTGGAGAGCTAAGGTGTCAGCCTGAGTGCAAAGGCAGTCCAGAAGAAGGAAGTCTTTCTTACTCAGCCTTTTTGTTCTATTCAGTAACTTAGCTGAGGCTCACACACACTAGGGAGGGCCATTAGTCTGCAGATTCAAGTATCAGTCTCATCCAAAAGACCTTTGGACCTAGCCACAATGTTCGATCAAATGTCTGAGCACCCAGTAGCCCAGTCATGTTGACAGACACATAAAGTAACTATAATAAATCATGTCTGAGTTTGTCCTTCCCCCAACCCCTTCCGCTAGTTTAGTTCACAACATCCTCTCTAACTGACCTACTTACCTCTAGTTGTGTCCTCTTCAAGATCACATTCTGAGACAGCTGGGATTCATCCTGATAAAAAACTATTTTGATCATAGGGCACCCATCTTTAAGACTTTCCAAAGTCTTCACTAACCTTACAGGACAGAATTTTCCAAATTACTCAGCTTGACCCACATAGCCTTTCCCTGTGTGGTAGCTGCCCACTTTTCAGCCTTACTTCCACCCTTACCTTTTTTATGTACAAGCATTATCAACTATTTACTGTTTACCAAAAACACCATGATGATTCACACAACTATACATTTGTACAAATTGATCCCACCAGCTGATATGTCTTGTACTATAACCCAAAGATATACTGATTCTTCAAATGCTGTTTCAAATCCTCCTCTGTTCTCTCCAGGAAGAGATGAAACCACTCTCTGTCTGGGCTTTCTATTACTGAATTCATCAACTTGTTTTGAATGTGTTGGCCACTGAGTATTAAAAGGGAGAGATTCTTGAGGGCAGACAGTTCACTAATCTGGGTATTTTTGCCGGAGGCCAGCCCTCTTACACAGTTGGTAGTGTGAATTTACCTATGAACAAAAAAGTGAAAATCAAAGAGTTTCTCTCCAAGTGTACTGAAAGATCATCTCTGTCATATATAATTTGTCACTACTATGATTTTTTTAGCATTAATAATAATCACATTCGATGCATTGAAGAATTTAAAAAGTAATTATTTATGCCACCTAGTGGTCAAACTGGAAATACTCACTTAACTTTATGATTCACCTGCCAGGACAGTGTTGCACTTCAAGCAGTTATTTATTTTCTGTTGTTGAAAGAATATACTTTTGGTAGATTATAAAACATGTGTGGAAAAATAGTAACAAAGCCTAAAATTGTGTTTAATCCTAATCTATTAGTCTGCATTACAATTCTAACTTTGAATACTCTTAATACATCAGTATTTCAAAGCCATGAAATTATTGGCTAATGGAAAGATTATCTTTACTACATGAGGTTCATAAAACAGTATTTTGGACTGTTTGACAGTACAGTTCCTCCTGCTTTCAGGAGTTCAATTCTGAACTTTCCTGGTTATTTTCCTACCTCTCCCCCTGTACAGCCTACAGTTCCCCATTGCTACCCTTAACTTTCTTCCCCTGTTCCAACTTTCTGGATGCCACCACCTTCCTACATACTCAAAGAATTCCTTTAGGCAAATGATTCTCAAAGCTCAACCTTCAAGGTATCTTTTCCCAAGCTCAGGTTCCTAGGTATTTTAACATAACTAAAACCTCAGCATTTAGAAGCACAGATGTTCAAAATCAGTCACCACAATATCCTGATAACGGTTCTATTACTCCGGTTCTATTACAATCTCCAATGTTTGAAACCTAAGAGTCACTTCTAAAGACCTCTTTGACTCCCAGTGTATACTGGATTGACAAACCCTTCTTTTCTTTTCAATCATTGTTTGTTTCCATTTTAGGGCCCTTGCATTAAACATCCCCATCTGCCCCAGATACTCTCCTCACTCCAAACCCCAATTTTCTCAAGGCGGTGCCTAACTATCATTCAACTGTCTGTTAATCTTACTTCTTCAGATGCCTTTCCAAATCCAAAGAAGCCACCAGATCAGTCTTTGTCACATCTTCCTGTCTTAATTCTCTAAATCTCACTTATCACTGCCTGATCAATTCCTACTGGTATATCTGTCTCAGCCACAAGAATGTGCCCTCTGTGACAGTTTTGATTTGCCTCAATTAATGTCAGATAGCAGAGTCTGGACCACAGAATAAGAGTTCAATATTTGCTTAATAAAATTAAAAAAATTATCACTATCACCTCCTTTTTTTTCCCCCACATCAATTACATGTAAGACCTAGCCTATGACAGTGATGATACTGTAAACAGGGCTGCCCAAACACTCTGCCTGCAGATGTGAGGAAGATCTGGCTGTGACATCTGTCACCCCATTGATTGTCAGGGTTGATATGGCTAGTGAGGCAGGTGTCCACTTTTTCCCCTCACTGCTCCATGTGCATCCCTCCCGAAGCTGCGAACTCAGCCAAGGAGCATGAACTTCCCAAAATAGAGACGGACCGTTCTTCAGTCAGGGGTATACAAGTAGCTGTGCTGCCCTGCTTGAACCTCCAAACAAGTTCTCAAGCTCAAATTATTCTGCCTAAATAACCTTATCCCTCAGATCACCGAAAGGACTCACTTTCAGACAGCATACTGCTTGGTACACGCATAGCACATACCCAATAAGTGTTAGTTTCCCTTCTATTTTCCTGCTAGAAAATCTCCAAAGGCACCTTGCTGCCTAAAAAATGAAGCATGTTTTCACAGGCTGTCACACATCTTCTTAATAGGCTCTGTCCTAGTTTTTCATCTTATTTTCCAGAATACCCCCTTTATGCTATGTATTCCAGTCAGAGTAATCCATTCAATAGATTCCTGTATCCATATTTTACAATTTTTCCCTCTTGCTGAAATACCACAGAATCCAGAGCTTTCTAAATCCTACCCATCCTTCAAGGTCAGCAACGTCCTCCAAAAAGACTTTTTAAAGTTCTGCTCTCTAAGGCAAAATAATCTCTCTCTCTCTCTCTCCTGTAAAAGTCAGTATTTTTTGTGGGATCATAGAGTCTCATTGGGTGCAATTAGTGATATGACCTTGCTCCCAGCCAGCTGTGTGATCCTATGGGCAGGACTTAGATCTCATCTCTCCTTGCAGTCTCCACCTAACAGCTCCTGAGTTAAAAGGGGCTGAATAAATGAACAAAATAATTTTTCTAAAGGAAAATAATTATTAGGATGAAATTAGAAGCTGATAAGAAGCAATCTCTCTTTGGATTCAGTCATTTATGAGGCAAACACAAGTCATGAGTTATCATGAGGCAATATATGTAAAAATCTTGCTCTAATTTCCTTTCCCAACAGAAAGTTGCAGACTGAGAGACCATGTACACTTATACTATGATGCCAGTGTCACAACCCTATAGAATTAACATCAAAGCAGAAAATACAAACCAACTACCAAGTGAACCAAAGAATCCACCTGTGTAACTTCTGTTCATCAGTGTGTGGGCATTATGAAAATTCAAAGGAATTGCTAAAACCAACAAAATTACTGAAGCCAGAAATTTGCCAGATCCATTAGCCTCCCAAAATGGTGAATTCCAAACCGTACAATTCTCTGCAATTTAGTCTCCATTACCTTTTCTTGATCAAGCCAAGAGAATTTGCCTGAAACTGCTTCCCACCAAGCTGCTGAAGCCACTACTTTGATGTCAGCACATTGGCCACAGAATTCCAACTTGCTCATATCCATAGGGGTGAAATGTTCTCTATAAGCTTGTGCCCCCAACCCACCCATGATGGACAAAGGTATTCCTTTCCATCAGAGGTGTCTAATTCACTCTTTATCAAAAGTCAGAAACACTGAGGCCTTTTTACCCAGAATAGTTTCTCCCCCACCTACATCATCATAAGGGGAACATATTAAAATTAAAAATTAGCTAGGCAGAGATAATCAGTGTTTCCAAGGGGGGAGGTCCAGGAATTTAGATTTTAAATTAACCTCCTCTGGGGAGTCTCAAAACTGAACAAGTCTCAAAAGCACTTTGTTTACTCCCAAACCCATTCACTCGGCCTGTTTCACTTTTACTTGTTGTAAGAACTGACACTGAAAGATCTTAGATCAGTGGTTTTCAACCTTGTGTGCATGTTACAGTGACTTTGGGAACTTTTTAAATCTCCAGTACCAGTCCCCCATGCAAGGATATCCGAATCTCATGGGGTGGAACTCAGATAGCAATTATTTTTTATAGCTCCCCAGGTATGAAAACCACAGTCTTAAGTATATAAATTTATGTTTATTCTACTTTCTTTGCATAGTTGAAAAATGGGCTGTGCCCCACGCCTTCTCTCTCCACTAACATCTTTGAACCTCCCAGAAATGTATTTCTACTTCCTCTCTACGTGTTCATGTTTAATTCATGTTTAATCTTTCAAGGTTCAGCTAGAATTACACTTCATTTTCAGGGTCCATCTTTATCACCATATTTTCTGTTTTGCAAAAGTTTGTCTCCGTCCCATCATATCCTAAGCCATTATCATTTCCCTGTGGACCACAGCCTTGGACTACTAGCCAGCAATCCAGCTCTTCCTCCTGCCTACAACCCACTCTCCACACAGCAACCAGAGGACCATATGGAAAACTCCTTCATGCTCACCCAAGGATTCCCATTGTTCTGAAAGCCCTATCCTCTGGAACAAGCCCTACATAATCTATATCCCTGCCATCTTTCTGGCCTCATCTCCTGCTCTCTATTCTTCACTCACTGTTCTCCAGCTACACTGGCCTGTTTCTGCTCACTAGTTCCTCAAGGTCACCTGGATGGACCTGCTTCTTCAGGAGTCAATTCAAACACCTCCTCAGTGAGGTCTCACTGCCCACCCAGTCTAAGTTAGCAGCCCTCCCCATCCCCAGGCACACTCTATCACTTCAGTCTAGTTTATTTCTTCAGTTTTTAAAACTCCCGGAATTGATCCTTCTTATCAGTTTCTTGTTATTGTCTGTCTTCACGAAATATGAATTCTATTTCTCTCCATATATTACACAGAGTACATAGTCTACTTCTTTTTCTAGACCTAAGAATTCAGTTTTTGTTGAAGAAATTAATCAACTAATCAATAAATGAATAAACTCGAATAAATACAACATCAAAGAAAACTGCATACACCATGGAAAGTGTCTTTACATGTGACCATTTCAGGAGATCTTGCCTCTCTAATAAGCCATATGCTTATAATAGACAGCAAATAAACTTTTTCATCTTTCTAACCTTGAAAATCAATCACAGTACAGAGTAAATATCATACATTTAAATACTTGTATTCTATTTTAGAAGATCTTCAGCATTCTATTAAAAAGGAAAGTAAGTGTAACTTTCAGTTCCCCCAAATCCTCCAGCCCATAAACATCTGCCTAAAGTATATGTTTATAGGCCTCCCTGGTGACACAAATGGGTTAAGCGCACGCTGTGAGGCTGTCCACAGTCTCTGCGGTGCAGGTTCAATTCCTCGCCAGCCAGGGAGATTCCCACATGGCGCAGCAGACCTCTCCTGACTTGCCTGCTGCTCCCCTCAGCAGTGTGTTTTGGTTGTCTGCCTGTACTGTTCCCCTCTCTGTCTCTGGTGGATCCTCTCACCCTCCTGCACCTCTGGCCTGTACCCCAGCTCTTGTATAAAAATAAATCTTAAAAAATAAAAGTGGCTTTCCAAAAAATAAATAAAGTATATGTTTACTATATCACATCTGAACAAACACAACACTAGGTCTCTAACTTTAATATGCCTTCTAATTCTTTCAACCTTCAATATTACTTTTTAAGCTAATTTAGCTTATTAGCTAAAATGCAACATGTAAATCAGTAATTACAGGTTTTGCCTGTATGTGGCCATTGATTTGTATGATGCTGAGAAAAGCACATTTTTTTTTTTTCCTAACTGATGTACATCTGTTCAGCTCAAACAGATCGAGATCTCAATGAGGAAACTGCTACAGGGATGACCCAAATCTGAGCTGCACCCTAGGGATAAGGCTGCCCTCTGAGTAGGACACTTCATAGAGCCTGTCTTAGACAGCCTAGAGGCTATGCATTATGGTTTTAATAGTTTGTTGTTTTTTTTAGTTTTTTATATCTGATATATCAAAACCTGACTGTGAAATCTAGCTTTTGTTTAAAAAGCTATCAAAAAAAAAAAATCAAGATTAGAATCATGTTCTTTCCTAAACCTTATTGACAGTCACAGATACTAAGGAAATTGCTTTCTAAGCAAAACAGAGGAAAAGAAAACACACATTCTAGCTATTGTAACTGTTTTTGCTAGTATCACCTAAAATATGATTCCATTTATGCCCATGGTGGACACTACTACCTTCCAAACCCCCTTCTTAATTGTTTTGGAATAACAGTTCCATTTATACTCAGGAAACTGCTAAACATTTATCTTTAATTTACTTAGCCTTCTCCAACAAGAAGCTCTAGTATACACCGAATATTCATCAAATCTCCTTTGGCTTTCAGTTTTTGTTATTAAAGATAATGTTTCTCCCAAGTGCTAAACATTTATAATGTAAGTCACAAGACACACAAATCATCCAACTAGTTCCTTTCAGTCTTGATGGATTTACCGAACTGTCCCTCAGGGTGCTGAGTCCCATACATTCTACTGACCCAGGAAGAGGGCTTCTGCTCCAGGACCCTCACTGAGCCTGCAGCACTCAGAAACCACCACTCAAATCTCAGATCCTTTCCCTTTCATAGCGAGATGTCGCTTTAAGAGGGGTCTGGTAATGGATCTTGCTGATAGCAAAAAGGAGTTATAATAACCTTAAGATCTTCCACTTTGACCCCAAATTATATAGTTATGTAAACTAAGGGCAAATAACAAAACTTAAAAAAAAAGAAATTATGAAATCTTGGCTCATTAAATACATGTTGCCTTGCCCTCTCAAAATGTAAAATGTTTTTTACCTCAATCAACTAGCTGATTAAATAGCACATGTATATATGTATCACTGTCATTACTGCTAAAGCAGAAGTTATTTTTCCAAACAACCGATTTTTGAAAACTTGGAATCCCCTGTGGGCATTCTCTTTTTCTTCTCTCCCTACAGCCAGCCAGTGATTCTATCAACTGCATTATTTTTTTGTTTCACAATGCACCACTTTGGAACCATTTCACTCCCCCTACCAGTATCCTAGACTGTGCTCTTCTCTTCATTCATAGAATGCTGCCTTCTCTCTTACCAGACTTTCCTGCCTTTAATTCTCCTCCTTTCCTGTATGCAGCACACTGCTGCTGGATTAATAACAGTCCTACTCCATTACCTTTTAATGTCTCCTCCTCCTTGAAAACTAAAACCCAAAGTTACTAAGAACAGTGTAACACATGCTGCTCTTGAGACGTTCTTCCTTGGATGTGTACATCCTGCTCACTGAAGTGCCATAAACACACACAAACATACACACATGCACATGTACAACTTCCATATATATAATATATATAATATATCCCATATATTATATATAATATATATATATATTTTTCATTCTACTCTCAGCAATGTTACCAGTGAGCAAAGTGACCTCTTGGTCACTTTGATTAAATAGTCAACAGTTTCTATCTTGTTTGAACTCATGTATTTACTCATTCTAAAAAATATTCTCTTACTTGGGTTATATAGTACTAACTTTCCTAGCATTTTCTCTTAATTGAACTTTTTTACTCTTTTACTTTTGCCAGCTGCTGTGTCCTAAATATTTGTGGCCCCCTCCCCTCGAATTAATATGTTGAAATCCTAACACTAAGGTGATGGGACCTTTGGAGAATCACTAGATTATGAAGGTAGAGCCTTTATGAATGGAATCAGTGTCCTTACAAAAGAGGATCCAAAGTGATTTCTCACCTTGTACACCCTGGGAGTACACAGCCAGACAGCTGGATGATGCTGTCTATGAGTTAGGACATGGACTTCACCTGACCCCACCACACCTGCTAGGACTTCAAAGGCTCCAGAACTGTGAGAGAGACATTTTTGTTGTTTATAAGCGATCCATTCTGTGGTATTTTTATTGTAGCAGCCTGAATAGGTTATGGCACCAACTTTTACTCTCCTCATTATTTACCACACCAAATAACACCAGTTTGTCCAAGCTACTACCCTCTGTCATCCAATTTTCTGCAACACATCACCTCTTAATTGATTTCTGCACATCCAGAATCATTCCTCTTCACACTGTCTTAAGCTGGAGCCCAGGGATCTTCTCAATCCCAAATCTTACTGTGTCGCCCACTTGCTGAAGCTACCTCAATACAGGTTATCCAAATATCCATAGTTTCTCTCAGAGTGGGCTCTACGCACTGAATTTCCTTAAAGTCTTCAGGTGATTCTAATTCGCAGCCAAGGTTGAAAACCACTCCTCTGACCATTACCTCCGTATCTGTGCAAAATGATTTTTTTTTTCTAGAACATTCTCCCACCACTTCCAAACCCACTTATCCTAACTACTGTTCAATCTTCAATTTTTAATTTAAAAGTTTTTCCTCAGGAAGCCCTTCCCTGACCCTCTAGATCAGATGAAATTCCTCCAAGATTGTATAACATAGAAGATGTTATCATAACTGTCTTCTGCCTTTCAATGTGAACTTCAAAGAGAAGGTGACACACCCATCATACACCTATATCCTAAGCATGCAGCACAGTTCCAGGCACAAGAGGGGTGCTCACAATTTCTGCTAAATGAATATTACAATAGCACTTCAAAGAAAAGTGTTATGAAAGCTCAGATGTGAAAAGATTACTTCACTGTGGAATTACTCTTGTTTTTAAAAATTCACAAGACTATCTGAAGATATTTGTTGCACCCCCTAGACTAACAGACAATCTAGAAATAGAAAATTACAGTAACTGGCAAATTTTGAATCTAGAATTAAATGTCTTTCATTTCACCATGAAATAAAACATTGGAAGCATGACATAATAGCTCATCATACACCTTAAGTATGTGAACTAATTATAGGCTTTTTTATGAAATCCAAAAATTACAACCCACAGTCCAGAGGCACACACATTTCTACAGCTAACACTCATGTTTTTAAAATACAGTCTATCTCCCAGTAAAGCCTCAAATGACAAGTCTGTAAGAACATATGGATAAGGACAAAAGCCATATACTTAATTCTCAGAGTCTGTTCTCTAGCATAAGGAGACAAAGTAAAAATATTCTTAGTTCTGAAAAAGAGGTGGAGCCAGGGAGAACTGAGTAGTCAATTATCACACTGTCAATTATGATTAAAATATATTCTTGTCAGTATTTAAAAAAGAGAGCTCAAAGTCAATTTTCTGCAGATGCCTACTGCTAACCAAGCAGAACTCATTTCTACTGATTTTTACCATTGTTATATTCCTGAAAATAAAACCCATTCTCAGGGGTTCTGGTTTTCATAACTTGTAAGGCTGAGTTATAAAGCAGTACAGCATACTTCAGTATTATAGTTCATTCATCTAATCACTCATTGTAAAAATCAGTGGTCTAGGAAATTAAATAAACTTGAGCGAAAAAAGAGTAGCATAATCTCTTACCATTAGGAAATGAAATTAACACACATTTCTCGGAGAGAAAATAAACCAAACTAAATATATTTTGCCTCACCAGACTAGGTGATTTCACAGAGCGTATTCTGTATTCAGCTTAACTCATCAAATACATGTTGGGTCCTACAATGTAAAGGCATTGGAATAGGCACTGAAAGGACTCAAATAGTAAGTAAGTCACGGTCTCCTATCATCAAAGGAACTTTAAAAAAGGCAGGACAACCAACTCCACTACAAGGCAAAAAGGCATTTAGTGAGTGCTAAGGAGAGGTAAGATACCATGGAAATACAAAGGAATTTGTTCAAACCGAAGAAAAGTCAGAAATATTTCACACAGTATGTGTGTCAAGGGATCACAAGCTTTCACTAGTGATATTTTCCATACCAGGAATGAGCAGTAACCAGGGCACAGAGACAGGAGTTCAGAGATGTAGCTGGAACAGAGGGAATGCAGAGGATGAAAGGTAGGGTACAGGGATAAAAGGAAATTCTGGGTTCACATGGAGGAAGACAACCGACAATGATACACTGTTTAAAACATGATCTTAACCGTATCTTAAAAAAAAATGCAAAGTCAAAACCTGGTGGCAGATGACTGATATGAGGTGCCTGTAACAGCCCCGGAGAAAAACATTTTATAAACGAGAAAGAGATCACAGGGCTCACTGTGGAAGAACACTGAAAATTATATGAGAAATCAGAATAAAAAAGTAGAAATTGAATTAGAACTTTTTATAACAATATAGGGACAGAGTAGAGTATGAAAATCAAGTTCTATTAATGTAACTCCCAAAATAATTAAACAGGATAACAGCTGAAGTCTTACAAAAGTTTCTAAGCAGTTTACTCCTAAGGGAACCAAGCTGCCAGGCCTGCAACACACTGAGGAACTCACAGGGCTGGAGTTGAGAATGGGCAATGATGCTGATCATTCAGTTTTACTACTGAAAAAGGAAAAAAAAAAAAAAAACTTCACACACCCTAAAACCTTTATTCTTTCCCTTCACATTAATGCAATCTGTTACCAGATCCAGGTCTTTGCAAGAGAAAATAAAAAATTAGCAGGCAATTATAAATCAGAGACATTCTGCAGGGGAGGGAGAGGGAGCAAAACAGGGGACGGAAGAGCACAAGGGACTAAGGTGATGGTAAATGGGTGAACTGGTGGTGGGAATTCTATGGGAACTACACCTGAGAGGAGAAAGCAAACATTGTAAAAAATGAAACAATGATGTAAAATATATATAAATAAATTATATAATTTTTTTAAAAGACAGATATAAACAATGAAATTCTTAAATTAAAAAAAAAAAACTTTAGTTCTTCTGTTGCTAAGGTTATCACTGACAATTTCCATCTGACCACCAAGGTCAAAGAGGTTGGAAACATACCTGTCAGGTGGCTTGGTGTAAAGTATTCCCCTTAAGCATCACCAAAGCCTGTCACTGTCTTCCTCATTACCATTTCTCATTTCACAGAGGAGGGAAATGAGCCCAGAGCTAAGTGACTTGGCTGAAAGAACTAATGTTGGTAGAATTGAGATTCAACTCAGACTCCTCTAACTCCAAACCCATGTTCTTTCTAGAGCTTGTTGCCAGCAGCCCCCATTCCACTTAATAATACCTCCTCTTCCATGGCTGGTTATATCTTCATTCATTTATGCACATTCATTCTTAATCTCTGAGCATGTACTGGGTACTAAACCTTGATGATGGTTATTCCTGAGTGTATTCACATGTGTTGTATGAAGCACTGTACTCTAGGTATTGCCTTTCTCCTTATTCAAACATGCTGCCACAAACTAAACAAACCCAAAACAAACCCTAGAAATATAGTTACAGCTCTGAGGCTATTGGAAGGGGGATGAGAAGTAAGGGTGGAACAAAAGGGGGAAGGGTCCAAAAATCCAGTGTAAAGTACTGTGGGTGCTTTGATGCTAGGGGTGGGGGCTTGGTAACATATATCTGAGGAGGTGCAAACCTATTCCCATCTATCACAGTACTGTAACCAGTATTACCTCAATTAAGAGAAAAAAAAAAAAACATATTGCCAAAATGGATGTTACAATCACATCACTTCACTTCCATTTATTTCTAAGATGACTTCTGGGGAATATATAAATCCATGATGCTCATGTCATGAAAGATAAGCATTGGGCCTCCCCAGTGATGCAGCAGTTGAGCTCTGGGCTGCGAAGCTGCCCACAGCCTCTGCAGCGCCCATTCGATCCCCGGCCACCAGAGAGGATCCCACATGGCACACAGACCTCTCCTGCCGCTCCTGCTGCTCCCCTCAGCAGTGTCCTCTGTCTGCCTGTTCTGTTCCCTGCTTTGGCTCTGGTGAATTCTCTCACCCTCCCGCGCTTCTGACTATACCCAGTGCTTGTATAAATAAATAAATCTTAAAAAAAAAATAAAGATAAGCATTGACTTCTTCCAGTAAAGTACACAAATTGTTAGTTGGGGGTGGGGAGGCCTATCTAGGCAGAATTATCTAAATGACAGCATTTTATAATTATTTATATGACTTTAGTAGCCGAGAATTCCTAGTTGTTAATGGCCTTAAAATCAGAATGCACAAATTAAGACCATGCAGCCACAATATTTTTAATGTAATTTTAACCACAATACTAATTAGTCATGCATATATATATACACCATACCCTCTTATTTATTTATAAACCCTGCAATAGAAAAATGTCTCTGAATCATGTAATATAGGGCTTCTCAGAAATATCCCAAAGTATTGCCAGTAAGATTTCAGAGCCAGCGTATATGGGAAGTCACTTGTAGCATGTGAGTCAATGAAAGCAATGGTACCTTATTCCTTTCTACAAAAAGCATCTTAACACATCATGGGCCACTTAGTATTATTTCTAATTCAAGGGCCCTGAACAGTATAGTAATTAAAGCAATTATAAGAGATATTATATAATAAACACATAATGCTGTAGAAAAAGTAGAGATTCAAATATTACCTAATTTTTGGAAATATAAGACTTATGACATGCTTTTGCAGGATGGGAAGATGCTGTCATTACTATTTTACCCTTACAGCAGGAAAATAAGAGGGTTGGAATAAATGCCAGTTTCCATTTTATAACTGCTCATTATAACACAAAAGAACTTCAGATCCCCACCAAAGACCCAGCCCTAAATCCAACTATGCCACAAGAACATCCAAATTTATACACAGCCAACTGAAGGACCCTTCCCCAGCTAATAACATATCCACCACCCCCTCTCACTAGTGTCATCCACACTCCCAAATCTCACAGAGACCATTACTAAATCTACAGTCAAATGTATTCCCTAAAAGGGCCCATGCCAGTGTCTTCTACTCTAATACAGAACTGTAGCATGCAACAGAGAGAATGCCAATGAAACAAGGGGATTAACACTCGGTAGGGTTAATAGTGGATAAGTGCACTGGGGATTAATACAGAAAATAAAAGTTGCCTTAAACCACTGTTTCTCAATCTTGGCTGTACTTCAGAATAACCTAGGCACTAGGAAAGAATATTGATGACTCAGTCCCACCTCTAGAGATTCTGATGTAGCTAACTGGAGGTATAACCTGGCCATCAGAATTTTTAAGAGCTTCCCAGGTTCTAGCGCCCAGGCAGGAGTGAGAGCCACTGCCTGGAAGTATAAATATATTTACCAACACTACTGAGCCAAAGATTTTCAGACAGTCATTTTTTAAAAAAAATAAAAATTTAGCAACATTGCAAATCTGATTAATAGTACTTCTCTTTTTCACAAAGACCTGTAGGTAAAAAGGTCTAGATTCATATAGCATTTGCTATTTCTATAGTGTTTGCTATAGAAAGATACATGAGCAGCTAAGTTTATCATTGCTGTGTTCACCATAGCAGATCCTGCCATGGACAAGGCACCTCTCTTTAAAGAGACATTTCAGAGGGAGTGGAAAAATACGGATCACTGAGGTACACAGTTCTCAGGTCCAGCTCCTGCTTTATGTCTCGGTCAGCCAGACATCAAAGAACTGTGCAGCCCACAAAGCTGTCACCAGCATGGACTTGGCCTATTTTGGTCTGACTCCTGCTTGGAAGTTACTGATATGATGAGCCACCTTGTGGTTTACTGGATAAAATAATAACCAGATGAGGCCAAACACTTCATAAAATACACAAGCAGAAATAACTTTAGAGTTGTTAAAGACATGATTGCTTACAAAATTAGGTAGTAAATTATGCAAAATGCCACTTAAGTTGTATGACCTGAGTTGAAGAATAAAGTTGCTAAAAAATATTTTACAGGACGATAGGACAAATTATACTAGAGCCCACGAGAAAAGAAAATTATATTAGAGCCCAGAATAACCATGGGAAGGAGGAAAGACACCTAAATTTTATTATTTTGTTTTATTGATAAACTAGAAAAACACATACAATAAAAAGGATGTAGAATTATTCAGATTTTCACAATTAGTTTTCACCAAGTGATGATATGTGATACTGAGGTAAAATGTTAACATTCTGTATATATTACATTATACTACACATAGAAAACCCCACCTTAGTCCATGAAAATTTTTTTCTGCTACAAATATTTACAAGTCTAATCAGAGGTGATAATTTAAATATCAAGACCAGAAGCATCTTTGAAAAACTACTGTGTATAATATCTCATTGAATAAGCCCAAAGAAGGACACGGAAGCAACCTAGTCTTGTTCTTCCTGTGAGTTATTAATTAAGAGAGTAATGAGGAATTCTTACAGTGAGGTTTTTGAAAGCGTAAGAGCCAGCTTTCTCTGGAAGCAGTCTTTCACTTATTTCAAAGGATAAAACTGTGCAGACTAGCCTGAAAGTGTTAAAGACACAGGTAATATTTCTCTTTGACTCCAAGAGAAGTGAGAAAGACCAAAAACTAGAAAAATGATTCTATGCTTACTATAGAATAATTGATGGTGTCAATGGCTAAGAGCAGCTCACACCTCAATGTCTCCTTCCCAGGACACAGATCTCACAGTTCAGACACTCGGATGTATTTAATGTTCAGACTAACTGCAAGAAATGCTTGCAAGCAATTTAAAGTTGAAGATCCATATTAATGATGTTTTCAAAACAGGAGCTTCAATGGAAAATGCCACCATGTTTATAAACATAAATAAGGAATTAATTTGGTTTTTATTTTTTCTTACTTTTGTCAGGTATAACAAAAGTATAATAATGTCCCTCCATGTAAAGAGTGCAAACAGGGCCTCCCTGGTGGCCCAAGAGTTTAAATCTCAGCACTATGAACTTATCGACAGCCACTGCAGCACAAATTCAATCCCTGGCCAGGGAGCTAACCCACAAGGTGCAGCAGATCTCTCCTGTCTTGCCCACTGTTCCCCTCAGCAATGTGTTTCAGCCAATCTGCTTGTTCTGCTCCCCTTCTGTCTCTGGTGAATCCTCTCATCAACACCCAGCCCGAACTTCTGGCCTGCACCCCAATTCTTGTATGCATAAATATTTTTTTAAAAAATGTGCAAACATAAACCATGCAAGAGCCCACAAGTGCTGAACCTTCCCTACAGAGTCCTCCTATGCACTGCACATTGTCACTGCATGTCTTTGTCTCCATATTGCATTTAGGAATTCATTCAAGTTCACTTTTTTATCAAGATTAGCTAACTTAGCTCTCAGGATGACCCGTAATACAAAGTAAGTACAATTGTTCATAGTTCCACATGCATGATATGAAACTTGATAAATAATTGTGCTTTGCTACAACATGTGAGCATTCATTTATAGAAACAAAATTAAAGATTAATTTATTTATGCATAGAAGAACTGGGATGTAGGCCAGAGGTGCTGGGAGTGATGGGTGAGAGGGTTCATTAGACAGAGGAGAACAGGTGTATATACTGAAATACACTGCTAAGGGGAGTAGTGGGTGCTGTGCCATGTGGGTTAGCTCCCTGGCCGGGGATCAAACTCAGGCCACAGTGGTGATAGCATGATATCGCTGAGACTTAACCCCTACGCTACCAGGGTGGCCCATTAGAAATATTTTTGTTTTAACTATGTTACCTTATATACTTTTTTAAAGGACTAATATAAACAGAATTTAAGGGCTCCTACTGATTTGTAGTATACCATGTACTGCATTTACTAATCAAAATTTCTCCTATGTCTTTAAAATTACTTTGACTAGGTGTAACAAGAACATTTTCCTCTGCAAAGATGAAAGCCAGGTAAATGTCTTATGCAACTGCATGTTTAATTTACAAAAAATATGACATATAGTCAGAAGCTACATCATCATATTTGTGTGTTTATTAGGCAAGGTCAAGGTAAATAAGGCTAGAGGAGAAGAGGGATAAAGAGCAGAGGGACAAGTTCTCCTAGAACAAGAGAAACAAGTTCTCTTAGAACAAGAATATACAATATACAATCCTGGGTTCCTACTATTGTTATATACATATTTCATCTAACAGTATGCAATAGTATCAAAAATAGTTGTTAGGTCATATTAATGTTACTTTTTGTTATTGTTGTTCACTTTCTCTACTCTCTACTACCTGTCTTAGCTCAATCAGGTGACATACATTTTCAATTCTTTGGTGAGTAAGACCAAATATTGTCAGGTAGTACTGATACCTTTCAGAAGCTGGCCTACAGAGCCATCCTAATTTATTACTTGGATGCTCTGGATTGGAGATGAATAGGTTTCTACTGACCCCTATTCTGGAAAGGCCTCACTATGTTCCTTGAAAACACATTTCACTTCTATATGCTCAAACCAGTGATTCTCAATTTTTGGTTTTCAGCAGGATCACCTGGATTTGACTGAGCCATAGGTTGCTGTTTCTGCCCTGTTTCTGATTCAGTTAAGTAAGAGGTGGAATCATGCATCTGAGGAAATGAACCCTATGTCTCTAAATCACATGCAGTGTTGTAAAGCAATGGTACCTCAATAAAAAAAAAAAATTGCATTTTTGATAAGTTCCCACCTGACTCTGAGGCATCTGGTCTGGGGACCATACCTTGAGAACCTTTGGTTTAGGACAACACCTTAAAGTACTATAAATGCATTTTCTAAGATTCTACAGGAATCACACTCCATTTACTATCTACTTAATCTTAGACAAGTTACTTAACCCTGCTTTTTTCATTTCTTTATTATCAAAGAAGAGATAGGGATAACTTCTTAGTTGAGAGTTGAAACAGTAAAGAAAGAATTCCAAGAATGAAAAGCCAAAGGCAGTTTGAATAAAGACTCAATAGGTCCAAAGAACTGACTTAGGAAAAAGGAGCACTGGAGGCAGAACAGGGCGGTGCGGAGAAATGAGCTTTAAAGATAGCTCTTTAAAGAGCTGCCAGAAATGAACTCAGCAAAAATATGAATAAAGGGACCTGCTTCTATCTTCAGAGGAGATGTCAGCCCCTTCTTGAGGTGCAGGGCAAATCTCTCCACTCGTGCTCTGTAACTCTTCCAGGCTGTAGGCCCATATGATTCCGTAATCATACTCTTCCTTTCTGTCTTCCACTTTTCTCTCTGTTGATTCCTTCCCACTAAAGTACTAGTGAACTGATGTCTTTTCCATCTTAACAACAAAACTTTATCTTGCATTCTTCCCTAATACCAGCCTATCTTTTTCCTTCATTTCACAAACGCTCCCCCACTACCATCCCCAAGATTGTCCACAGTTCCATACTAGTCCTACTGTGGTCCACAGTCAGCAGCATCGACATCATCTGGGAGCTTATCAGAAAGGCAGACTCTCAACCTACTCTAACTTACCCAATTTACCTTATTTCCTTCTTGCTTGATAATGAAATTGATACAATCCCATTAATTTTTGCTGTCTGAATTATAGTTCAGAATCATCTACCTGGATTCCACTCACTGTATTTTGAATTTATTCTAAAAAAAGCATTTCAGGATTTCTAGGATCCAATATTAAATTAAGAATCCTCATGGATACCTTGAGATTTCTAATAGAGTCCTAAAATTCAAAAACAGATTTGGTGGAAGACTACAGGTGTTTTGGTGGTGATGTGGACATGGTCCTGGGGAGGAGGACCCTGTGCCTTTGAATCAGAGTTATAAACCCATGTTATTGCAGTTAAAATGTGTGTGTGTGTGTGTGTGTGTGTGTGTGTGTAAAAACAAAGAGATGATTAGCAAGGGACTGCAAAAACACTGACAAGTCTGAAAAAATATGTAGTCCTAATCATAAATATTAAAAATTGCTATAGGTTAATCGAGTAAAAAAAAAAATACACCCTGTGCATTTATGAATGCAAAAGTGCTTCTGAATAGTTATAGTGTTTTAGTTTCATAGATAAGAAGCAGCATGGTCACGCTTCATTTACTGTCTTCTGCTTCAACTACTGTACACATGTACAGCCCCCTCAACGGGAAGAGAACTGCTCCTCATCCTGACTTAGCCAGTACCTCTTCCCTAGAATGCTGCATCTTGCTCTCTAATCCTCCTGCCATCACTGTAAGAGTTTGACAGCCCTCAAGAAACCACAGATCAGTAAAGCGATTTTATTCTAGATATTAACACTCATAGAAACCATGCCCAAACTTAGTCATTCAAACAAATATCACCAAGCATCTCCTCCAGAAAGGTATTGTACTAACACTAGGAAAACAGTGGTGAGAAAAGACATACTCTGTTGCATATGAGTTTAGGCTATATCAAGAGGTCAGCTTTTTAAACAAGTGGAATTTAATTCACAAATGCTGGGGAAAGTACAGATAGTATGGGGACCCAGAAGAGAATCTAATCTATTCTAGGGAGACAGTCGGTGAAGGCAAAAGAGATATTAAAACTATATCAGAAAAAAAAAAAAAGTAGTGTATAGCCAGACAGAAAGGCAAAGGAAAACATATCCTACTCAGAGAAATAAGGGTAAGAGTCTGGAGCTGAGCAGGAACAAGGAGGATTCAAGTCAATGAATGAAATTTCATGTGTTGTGGGTAGAATGTGGGGACGCAGTGGTAGAGTTTGGCCTGGAGATGTAAGTAAGCACCACACTGTGGAGAGGATTACAACCCATTCTAAACATCGTGGACCTTATCCTACAGCAAAAGACAAGACCTGAGGCTGGACTACAATCCATATTTGAAAGCACAAGGGTATAACTATAGACATGGGGTCTAATTGGTATTAGGCAGGATCAGGGAAGTGTCTGGGAGTGAAGTAGGGAGAATAGAGATACACAGAGAGCCCTGTCAGGCCCACTAGAGTATTTCCTGGCTATCCAAGATACTTTCCTGGAAACCAGCTTAGGCAAGAAGTAACTGAATCATGAAGTGAGATTCAGGGTCTGCTATGAAGAAGAGATTTGTACAGACCGATTTCCAAATAGAACACTGCACACTGTGGAATGCTCAGTCACCCTCACCTCGGTCCTGCCTCTGAGGCTCCGCTGCTTCTTTCTGGCATCCCTGTGCCAGTGCTCATTTGGCCCTTCTTATTCCCTCTCTCCTAACACCTTTCCTAACAGAATCAGCCCCTGTTATAATAATTAAGGTATTTACACTTCTAAATTATTGCCTTATCACTATTAAAGTCATTGAACATTCTCAGCTTTTTAAACCTCAACTTTAATTTCTTTATATGCTGATGGTCTCTAATATCAAAAGATTAATACAAACTTTGTATAATAAGTAAAGCATGTCTAAAGTATAATTATAAATTTACTTTATTTTGAAGCTGTCATTAGAATTTGCATTAAATTAAGGGCATATTCTCTGATGTTTATATACATTATGCATGTATATTTTAAATCAACTAAAATTTTAAGCAATTCCCACCATTATATTTGACCATATTAAAGGAGCTTATATAAAAACTAAAAGGAAGTGCTTGTTAGCTCACTTTCCATGCTTTTCCTGCAGCAATAAAACAGTAAGTGCCCAAACATGATCATGCTGAGTTCCACAACTGTGTCTGTAAGTCAGTTGTTTGAATCATCCCCTCTGTGTGGCCTGGGAAAAGGTAAGAACAGAGAGATGGGGACAGAAGCTGAGTAGACCTGGACCAGAAAAGCAGCAGTGAGGAGTTGAAGACAAGCTCCAGCTGGGTCTCCAGGGGACAACCCAGGCTGCTAGAATATCAGTTCCCTGTTCTGACACTTCTTCAATCCCAATCTAGCTAAAATCCCTTTCCTGAATCCAGACTTAAACTAGATGTAAAGTAGATCATGGAACAGTAAGGATTTGATCTCCAGGGTATAAGGAGAAAATGGGAAAACAGAGGAGGGGTTAAACAAATGCAAGCAATCTTAACAGGAAGAGTAGAGAAGGTCCTAAAGCCATCTGGTTGGGTGGGTTAATTCCCAGGGGCCCAAACTTTTAGAAGAGCTAAGTTCAACCGAAGGTAATTGTGCTGCTCTGTACAGCCCCCCAACACCATACTCTCAAATCTTAATCCTAAATGTGATCAGTGAAGTTCTACCATTTTTCCCACTTACAAGGCTTTGCTCCTGTCACCCTAACCCCCTCAATCCCTGGTCAACATTTAATAATAGTCAATAAACCTTCCTTCCCAATTGCTTTGTACTGGGTTCCCTTAGCCACCTACTCAGACCTAGTCAAAGTTCTTGCCAACATAATGAAGCTATCTTTATCAGGAAGTCATTCTAGATTAAGGAACATATTTTTCCTCTCATTCTACCCCTATAGATCAAGAAGATTCTTGAGAGAAAAAAGCAGGACTCTATAACAGCCATGACTTCTAGCCCCTATCCTACTCTTTAAGTTAGGATATGCTCAGACACAGGAAGAGAATTCATGGATAGCCAAGGCTTAAACCAAGATTCCTACTAAAGTAATACCCAGAGTCGCTTTGGCTGCTTAGCAAAGTCAAAAAGGCTCCTCACATCCTCCGACTTCACCATCCTTAGCAAGTTGGCGCTGATTTTCAATCCTGCCTGTAGCTGCAAACTGGCTTCCACAGTTGCATACATGCTATTTTCATGTGGCAGTGCCCCATCTGGGAACCAAGTGGTTTAAGTAAGAAACTGTTTTATTGTTCTCTTTTATGGGTCTCAATTTCTTTGTACAGAGGGAAATCTTTATAAAATGCTCAGAATATTGCTTTTTAGCTTTCATTGGCTTCTGCCCAACCTTAGAACAGTACTGGCAAAACAAATCTAAGCCTTTATGGATTAACCCACTGGCACAAGCACACATCTGCCAAAACAAAATTAGAGTGCTTTAGTAAGAAGGGAACTAGTTGTTGAACAGACAGCCAACCATGTCTTCCACACATCATCAAAAAAAGATTTTGAGAAATGTGACATTGGATAACTGGGTTTCTTTGATCCCTTCTCCTGCTCTCCCTCCTCCTACATTTAAGTAATATTAAAATGTGTCATAGTTTGAATAACAAGTCCCTCTGTCCTTTCCTAATACTGTCTAGTCCCTTAGTAAAGAATTATTTCTCTTTAAGAAACTGTAGAGAAATAAATCAGAATAAAGAAATAGCTGAGTTCCTGAAGTGCTGTATCAACCATATCATACTTCCTTATTTGTTTGCCATTTCAGCTCTGCTTAATTTAATTCTGGTTTGCTCAGTTGCTTCAATGGATAGTTGATGCTGTAAATTTAGTTCCCCAGCCTCTCAATCTGTCAAGAAGCATTCTATTCAACATTTATTGAGGGCCTCCTGTCTCTAAACATTCGAGAACAGTTGTATAGGTAAAACAATCATGGAAAATTATAGAAAGAAATACTTAATAATATAAATACATCTATAATAGGGTTTGATTTTCAGCAATGGCATTTTCTCAAAGCAAGGCATGTAAGTCTTTCAAGCTACGGATCTTTAAATAATGGCTATGATTATCAATTTAATACCTCCTTTTCTTCTTTTTTTATTTCTCCTTTAACAATGACTATCTAAATCTATCTATTTATTCCTCATTTTTCAAGCTTAAGCTAACAGATGGAGAGATAGATTACACTGAAACATCTGCACTGAAACGCTTTACCTGTAACTCCTGCTGCGAGGAAAACTGATTTTAATTATGTGAGATTTGAAATCTCTCTCACAGGCACTGTAAGTGAAAGTTTTCAGTGTAAGAACAAGTTATCACCTCGGCTCTTGCTGTTAGACATGGTCATATTCCAAACAAATAATACACAGCACCATGCCCATGTTATAAAGAGAGACCTTTCGTGATAAGAAAGAGTTTTGGTATCACAATGTTTATAATAGTCAGAGTTTAAAGTTACTGGAAATTTTACATGTGTGCCATTATATCAGTCATATCATAGAACAGGAAAAAATGAGGAAAAATTTATTATCTTTATCATTCATAGGGTATACTCAAAAAATCCATTACCTAGAAAGACTCTAGAGAGATTAGAATGTGGCTATAAATCATAACATTTTTGATCACACAAATATGAGATTTTAGTAATATCTAAATATTAGGTTAAAGACTTTTCCTTATAATTCCCAAAACTATAGTTAGCAGGCACTCTCTTACCCACAGAGTGACACATTCCTTTGTGATAGTTGCTCCTTTTTTCCTGCCACCCCTGGAATGTTAGCATCTGCAGCCCCCAAAAGTTCCTTTTTTCCTGAGAATCATATCTACAGTTGTAACTTCAACTCACACTTAAATGCCAACAAAACCTAACTCTGTATCTGCATTTCTAATCTGCTCATTCCCTTTGAATTTTTAGGGCCATACTTCTATCTGCCTTCTAGGTAATCCCTAAGGAGTCAAGGATCAGCCCACACTCAAACTCAAACTCAACCTTTTATCCCACAAGTTCATTTTTGTGTTGACTAGATTCAAAACATTGCAATCACATCATTAAGTTGGTGCCAGAAATCTCAATTATCCTAAAAATCTGTCTTCCTTAACCAGTCTCAGAAATCATTCACAAACTTCTGAAGTTATCTACTCTGAAATCATTCATATATATCTGACCTCCTTTCAGTTCTCACTAACATAGATCTAGTTCAACCCATCATTCTTTATATGGACTTTGGTGAACCCTTGTAAAACTGGTCTCCTAGTCTCCAGTCACAGTTGTAGCCCCACTATCCAATATGCTCCACTTCCATTTGATACGTATTTACTGAGTACTTGCTTTCTGTGCATCAGGCTGGAGTGGATGAACAGAGAATGCTAAGCAAATCAAAGGCCACTTCTCCAGATAATTTAGACTAGTTCAGGAGTGTGGAACCCATTTTGAGTCAAACAGACTCCATTTTTTCTCTAACTGCCTGATCTTGAACTTTCTAGGTAAAAAATTAAACAGCCTGTCTAAGCCATTAGGTGACTGTGAAAAAATAAGAAATCATCTAGAGATGATGATCTGATCACCATGCTCATAGGCCCCCACATTACAGCCCTGTGTCTGAACACTTCTGCCCACCAATCAGATAGGAACTTAGACTTTAAGAATCAATCCTACAGTATCACTACAAATGACCTAATCTCAGACTAGTTCCCTGCCTAGTCCTTTAAAATCCCCTATGTCCTGATCCTGATGTTACACACCTTAGGACCAACTTTGGTCACAGATCCTGATTATGATGCCAATTCTTGAATAAGTGTCTTTTGATTATATTATATTCTGTTTATATTATTATTCTCCAATGACATGAATTAAGTAAACAAATATACAGGTAATACACAGGAGGTGCTTGAATAACTGGTGGGGGTGTTGTGTATCTAGATTTCTCCCTGAGGAAGTGTCCTTTAGAATTGGACCTCCAGGAAGGAAAGAAGTCAATCAATCACAAAAAGTGTCAAAGAGAACAGCCTAACAAAGGTTCAAGGCAAGACTGCCCTGAAAGGTAGGGAGGAAGGCCATGCCGGTGGGAGCCGAGTTAACAAAGGGGAGAGTTATGAGATGAAGTGGGAGAGGTGAGTAGAAGTGAAATTATCCATGGCATTATGGGACACAATTATAAATCTAGCGTGAAAGATCCCGATGTTAAGGGAGGGTTTTTGGCAAAAGAGTAGTATGTCCCAATTTACAGTTTCAAAAGAAAGAACATCAAATTGTTTCCCAAGCCCAACAGGAAAGTCATTGTTCTAAAACAATGTACAGCTCCTGGTAAATGGGGTGACCTCATGTCCCAGTTTGCTCAAGTGAGTCCTGGCTTTGCCTGTTGTCCTATTATCACTAGTAGTAGTCCTCTTCTACTCTCATGAGGGTCCCAAAAGACCATAAATTGTACTGTCAACTTACTGATAGGGAGTAGACTTAGACTGACATTCAACATTCTTTTGAACCTGGTCCCAAATCACCTCTCTTTTTCTTCACCTATCATGTCTTTTCTTTATGGTGCTCTGAAATGTCATGCAGACAGTGTCCTGAGTGGCACTTTTATTCTCCATGGCTGCAGTGTTGCTCATGTCCCTGCCTCCTGCTGCACATTCTGTGACCAGCTCACTAACAAGTGAACAAACATTTGAGGGCCAGATCTGAGAAGTCTTTCCAAAAATAAAGTGAACTAAATGACTCCTCTTTGTCAATATTTCTATTATAGCATTTGTTACAGCTGGGCCCCTTTTCACTGCTAGGTTGGTAGACACTTCACAAAAAGGACAACTCCTCCTCTTAGGTGTGTCCTCCCTCTTAGGTGTATCGTCATGACTCACTACCTGTCTGGTACATTGATGGGACATGATATATGAATGCTAAATGAGTTATTTAATATAAAGGCAACAAAATATATGGTAAAATAATAAGGCTGACCAGATCTTAAAATTAATTTACCCAGTAAGCTAAAACATTGCTTTCACATCTAGACTATTCTCTATCTTCATTCCAATATCTACTGTGGCTCCATTTATTAGGAAGGGACAATAACATTTCATGAATGATTAGAAGTTAAAAAAAAATCTTTATCAGGAAAGAATACAAAAACTAATTTTAGAGAATTAATTAGTTTGGTGTTTTGGTAATAAATTTCTAAATAATTATGAAGCTGAAATAAAACAGATTATTATATCACCAAAAGGCAATCTCATATACTCACCATTCTTAAATGATCCTGAACAAATGCTGCTCAGAAGAAGTTTTTGACGTAATTGCAGAACTTCGGCTTCTAAAGCTTCAACCTTTGAACTCCACTGTGACTCCTGCCCAGACACCACCCTTGCAAGGTGCTCTGTGTGTTCTCTGCTGCTTTTGTCTGCTGGTTTTGAATGGATAATTGCCAAGGCCAGAGCCAACTTTGAAGTTCTCAAATACCATGCTTGATCATCCATCCTGGCTCTTGTCCCTATGATTTAATAAGAAAATAGGTTACAGAGAAATTCCTTTTAATTTTTGCAGTACATTTCCTTTGCTGAAAATTGATTTTGCAAAGTAATACTAATTAATAAGTTTATAGTACAATTTGACACTCAGTAGCAGAAAAAAAATTCTCAGGAACTTGAAACAGCATAAAAAAATCAAGAAAATGCATACACATGCATATTAAGTGTATTACTATTCAAAACAGTAGGTCAGACAATCTGACAAATTCTTGGGGGTGGAAAAACACACAAAAAAAATTTTTGTGGCTTCTAACCAGAGACATTCATCAGAATCTCTAAGGGAAATTTTAAAAATATATACCTGGTTTCATTATACTAAAGATTCTGATTCAGCACACTGGGGTAGAACTGAAGTTTTTATACTTTAAATAGCCTACTGAGGAATCAGAACCACTAAATGAAATTATTCATTTTAAATGTAACCCCTCTTCCCCAACTCATTCTGTAGTCTTACAGTCCCTGTACTTCCCAAACTTGAATTCCTTAATGGAGCTTCACCTACTATTCCTGTCTCTAAGAAGGCCCCTTCAATATATATTATTTTTTTTTAAATATTTGCATGATTTAAGTTTTGACACTGCTGATTTTGCACCACTAAAGATCTCTGGTTGCTACAATGAAATACTTTTCCAAACCAACACTGCATCAGCACATTCTGACATGAATATACTTATGAGAACAACATGACAGACCATTACATACATTGCTCTAATATCATCACTTCTACTGAAGTATAAGCTTTTGTGACCACCATATGTTGCCAAATTATTAGGGTGATTTGCATATAAAAACTGTACAAGGAAACTACAAGACATTTTTAAATGAAATAGAAGACACAAAGAAATAGATATTCTGTGCTTTATGAAATGGGAAGAATAAGACCAAGAAAATAGAATGAACACTACAAAAATGTGTATAGAACCAAATAAGATGCCATATAGGCAAAGTAAACATGAAGGAAAAAAAAATGAAATTACACTACCAGACTTCGAACAATACTTCAAAACAATAGTAATCAAAACAGAATGGTATTGGAAAAACAGTTAAGACACAAGCAGATCAATGGAATAGAATTCAGAACCCAGAACATAACCCATACATATATGAACAGTTATTGTATGACAAAGTGGTCAAAAACATAGAAAAAATGTTTCAATAAGTGGTTTTGGGAAAACTGGACAGCCATATATATGCAAGAAAATAAAACTATACCATACTTCACACTCTACTAAAAAATTCAAAATGGATTATGGTTTTAAGTAAGATATAAGGCCATGTAATACATAGAATCATAGGTGACATGCTCCACAACTTTTTTGAGAACTCAATTCCAACAGCAAGAGAAATGAAAGCAAACATGAATAAACATTAAACCAGAAAGTTCTGCACAGTGAAGAAACTATCATTAAAATGAAAAAACACCCTACAAAATATGTTACATTAAAAACATTTAACAAATATTGGGTTGTCAGAAAAGTTGTGATGCATTTTTTCTTGGAAAAACAAAAAAAGTACATCATGACTTTCCTGACAACCCAATAGTTAAAAGTGTAATGATCCAGAATATTCAGAATTTTTGGTTACCAAACCTAAACACTACTAACAATTTCAAATTGTTTACCCCACATTTCAAACTTTATTTCCTTCAATTTCTCAAGTCTAACATTCCATTGCAGTGGGATCACACACATGGAAACTAATACCCACAACCCATGCTCATTTTCATGCACATCTTTGCTCAATAAATTTTCCCCAATAGTGATGTGCTGGCTCAGTCCTAGCAAAAGTCCTGATCTTAACCTTCAAAAAACAGCTCATAGACTACAATATAAACTCTTTTCTGTCTGATATCCTATAATTTAGCACTGGAAATCTAACTAGCACTGGAAATCTATGCTACAATCTAACAGGTAGCATAATGGCATTTCATCAGTCAAAAATGAACACAAAAATTCAATATGTACACAATATATTCATCACAGGCTTATTTATAATATTGAAAAATGGCACCAAAAGTCAGAGTTAAGTAATAAGAGTAAAACTGGACACAGCAGAATAAAAAATTTTATTTTCAGAGGTTTTTTTTTTTTTTTTTACTAGCATGGGAAAACGTCAGTAATACTGAATAGAAAGAAAAGATGATGGCATGAAATTAGATGTACAGTAGGACCTAAATTATGCAGAAACAAAAAATATAAAAATATAAATAGCATTTCTCTCTATTATAGAATTACTGGTGATTTTTCTTATTTATACTTCTCTAAATTGTCTTAATTTTCTGCAATAAACAGATAAAATTGTAATTAAGGAAAATTTATAAAAAAAAAAGATTTCTAAAAGCAAAGTAAATAGCCATTTATTTTTAACCTTTCTTAACTATAGAATACACTGAGGACTGGATATTGTTAAGCTAGACAAACTAATTAGAATTATAGCAGCTATTCCACTTGGCTGCTTCATCCTCCATCTGCTCTCAGTGATACAGGGAAGCACTTGTGTAGAGAATCATGGATGCCCCCCTAAACAGAAGTAACCCCCCAAAGAAGTAAACCAATTCTCATAATACAACAGCAGTGACCAAAAACAAAAGTAATAACAATCATATCACAATAAGTAGGCTCTTTATAGTGTTTTGGTTAGAAAATGATCTGATATTCAACTGTGATAGGGATCTAATGAGAGAAAAAAAAAAGAAAGAAAAGTACTTTATGAGCATAAAAGGACAAAGTTATTTGGAAAATAAAAACACAATAAATCCCCCATCATCTTGCAGATATATTTAACTGATCTATATGTGAGTTGATTAATTCAATGTTTTGATTTTTAAGTCATTGTATGTGATTTGTTAATAGCATCAAAAACATGACCTGTGCTAGATAACATATATCTTAAAAGGCATGATCCTTATACCTCTCAATCATATACAGTGTTGTAAACCAGTATTACCTCAGTTTTAAAAAAAATGTTAAATTTAAAAAAGCAAAGTAAACTGTGGTATGCATAAGTTGACAGAAAAATATATGAAATGAGGTGCCTCTCTGGTGGCACACGGGGTTAAGAAGCAACCTATGAAGCTGTCCGCAGCCTCTGCAGCATGAGTTCAATCCCCGGCTGCCCAGGGATCAAATGGCACAGCACATGGCGCAGCAGACCTCTCCTGACTTTCCCGCTGCTCCTCTCAGCAGTGTACTTTGGTCAGTCTGCCTGTTCTGTTCCCCACTCTGTCTCTGGTGAATCCTCTCACCGCCCCACCCCCCATACCTCTGGCCTGTATCCCAGCTCTTGTATTCATAATAAATTTTTAAAAAACATATATATGAAATTATAAAGTTCTTGACAATAACTATCGCAGGGTTAATTAGAATTATATTAATTAAAACTGTGATACAAATGAGCAAAACTGATTTCTAATTGGTAGGTTTGGTACAGGCTTTTCCAGTATAAATCACACTAAAACACACAACTACCACCTACAAGCAAACAGAAACAGGCTCTTTTAAACTGCTTCATCATGTTTTAAAGTGTGTGTTTTTATACAAATGTGCCATTTCAATTTTAGCATATCATTACTAGCCTAAAAATGCCCTTTGTGACATAAAGATTATTCTAAAATTCCTCTGAATTTTCAAGGGGAAAAAAATGAGCTTCCTAAATATATTCTCTGCTTTATTGAGAAAAGATCAGTATTAACTTTCCAAAATCCTTTTTCAATTTATGCTCAACTAATTATGGTAAATAATTAAAATTAACATTTAATGTTTCCCAAGAAGGTATTTAGTGTCTTTGAATTCTTAATAGTGGAAAATATAAAAGTTAAACAGTCTTTTTTTAGAATAGAGCATTAATTCAAGTGGATTTTCTTTTTCTTTGCTTTTGGGACCAGTCCTTTTCATAGCAAATTCCTCCACAGGGCCTTGAAAAAATCTAGTCACATTCCCTATGACCCCTGGATTCTCTTTTAGGCAATAAATGTAAAAACAGCTACTCTTCAAGCAGCACTTTTGGCAATTCTTCTCTGCCCTATTTCTCCTACCATCATTTTCTCCGACTGGATTTTAAGTTGCTACCAACTAACCAATTCTCTGAACTGTCAAAAGTGTTTCTGAATTATAATCCTGAATTCTAAAGTTAGTTCATCTCCAAGATCACTGATGAAAATTTTATGAAAAAGAGAGCCCCAGATCACTCTTATACAAGGTGGTGGAAGCTTAGATAATCATTCAGGAGAATATTTTCTTAATATGCACCAAATATCTTCAATATATCTATCCCTGATTGTTGACCCAACAATGTAAATTCTAAGATTTTTGCCTTAAGGAAATGGCCAAAACTACATATCTTAAACTTTATGCCACAGATAATCTTATAGGAGTATTATAAGTACCCCCCTATAAAAAAAAAACACACAAAACGAAACCCAAAACCTGTCACCATCTTGAACATCTAACAATAGAGACAAATTAAACTGTGGCATATAACACTTCCAAAAAAAATATAAAAGTATAGAGAATTAGGGGTCTCCCTGGTGGCGCAAGGGGTTAAGCACCACACTATGAAGCAATCCACAGCCTCTGCAGCCCGGCTGGCCAGGGAGCTACCCACACGGCACAGCAGACCTCTCCTGTCTTGCCCGCTGCTCCCCTCAGCAGTGTATTTCAGTCAATCTACCTATTCTGTTCCCCACTCTGTCTCTGGCGGATCCTCTCACCCCCCATATCTCTGGCCTGTACCCCAGCTCTTGTATGCATAAATAAATCTTTAAAAAGAAGTATAGAGAATTATTAACAAAATACATTAATAAAATATTAACTGCAGAGTAAAACATAAAACAAGAACAGCAATGAAAATGAAAATTTGAAAAAGAAGTCCACAGACAGAGATTGCTAAACTGATAGAATTAAAAATAGAGGAGGGAAGAATGGAGGAAATGAGGGAAAGAGAGAAGAGGAAAGATGGACACAGGCTAGAATTTCCCCAAAATACAAATAATGCATTGACGATGAGAGGAAGAAGTCTGATTTAATTTCCTTGTTTATACACACATTTTTATAATTTGTAAGTTTTCTACAAGAAACATTACACAACATACTACACAAAAGAAAAAAAAGCTTATGACTAATCCTAAAGAAATATTCCCTATTCTATATTTTACAATGTAGAAATTAAAACGGAAATGAAGAGGGGTTTTGGATGAAGCCTTAGAGCTCTACACCAATCATCAGTGATTGTGATGAGAAGCTCCAGCCTGTAGCCTCCCCTCAATTCTGAGACATCTCTAATTGTAATATTCCATTGGCTCAACAAAATCTTGGGATGGGTGGGGGAGGGTAGGAGGAGGATAAGAATGAAATAACAGCACATTAAATATGTAAATGTGCTTTCAGAACTGAGGAAATGCTGTCAATGAGATATCCTGCCTCTGAGCTTCACTAATCTCCCTTCTTGATAGATTTTCCCCAAGCTTCATTAACCAGGTGACTTCAGACCTTTCCACTTTTCACCAGTAAATACATGTTCCTTCATTCAGATGTGTTAGGTGCTCCTTTCACTAAATCAAAGGACATGATAGATTTTTAGAAGTGGGGTAGAAAAGCTTTCCAAAATGACCAGGCAGCAAGCTGCTAGCCACTGTATCTGTAATGCCACACGCGCTGCCTAGGTAATGGCAGGCTCTATTATGGACTTAAATGAAAGAGTGAGCATGTGCATCAGCAGAGGGCAGCTTTTCACCTTGGCTCTCATCACCATGTCTTTGCCAATCACATACAAGGGAGAATGAGATTGGAAGGAGAAAAGGAGAAGGGAAATTGACTCCGTTTACCTGAAGTTCACATTTGTATCTTTTCCCTTTGTGGTACACTGTTTCTTGATTTGCATGAGTCTAAGCCCTCTAAAGGTATGTTTTTCTACTGTAAACCTTCAATTTTCACCAAAATATTTTTTTTTAATTAAAAAAAAAAAAACACAACAGAGGAAAAATAAAATCTACTCATAGCCAGGTTTAGGTCAGAGGGGATGCTATGAAAGAAAACCGGATTATCTCATGTAAACCCTACAATAATTACTTGCCTTTCCAGTACAGCAAGAATGTGAAGAACACTGGCTGAACATTCCCTAACTCACTGGGAGGAATGTGATGGGATGAAGTCACAGTGCAGGAGGAGGTGCCCACAGTCCACAAAGGTAAGCTGCGCACATGCCAAACACTGGCCTGGGGCAGGGCATAGTGCTGGCAAGGCCAGAACAGTTAAGATATTATAAAACTTTTTAGATAATTAGTTTCAGTATAGACAAGGTCTAACATATAATTTTTGGATTATATCCAGCTGACAAATTCTCTAATTACTGTTATAGTTTCAGCACATATTGTACCGTGAAGTGCTCAGCAGATTAATGTCATGTGAAATTTTACATAAAAGAATCAGGAATTACTCAAGATTTCAAATCTCTCCACTTTAATTATTTAGAGGGCTTTTGAAAAACTTCCCAACAAAAAGAATTTGTGCATGACAAGAGGCTTGTCAAGATAAAAGGATGCCTACTTGTGTGTTTTTTTTTTTTTCCTGTTTCATTCACATCAAAACAGGCCAAATATCTATAATTTTCCTCTGGTTAAGAGTTAACTAGTCATAGCTTTTAATTGTCCAGAATCTCTTAACACTGTTTTCTTTTTCTGCAACTCCCTCACACTTTGATTCCTGTTTCTTTCTTTGGTATAGGAAAGATTTCTCTAAGTTTTGGCAAGAAATATAGAATTTCACATGGGAAAAAAGCATCACACACATAAATCACCAAACAACATGCTGATTCAGAAATGCACAGTCATGTATTTATGGCACATATGTAAATCCACAGAAGGAAAGCGAACCCAATACCTATTAACACATATTTTAAAAAATAATTCATAATGTTAAGTGTTTCCTGGTCACACAGGTATTTCATACACTGATATGGGCACAATCCTATTACAAAACACAAATATGTTGCTCTTTCGGGATATGTTAAAACCTGATAATCTACATAATTCAAATCTATAGACTCCACAAATTTGGAATCTTCATGAAGCTACAATCTGGAGATGGAAAAAGTTGTGCATCATAGAAAGACTACTATAGGACAGAGCAAATTCAGGGGGAGTCAAGTAGCTAGCTTCTGGGGATCAGCTATGCCAGGGCCTGAGCTTCAAGGAAAATGCTAAATAGGGGAGACACAGAGTCCCCCAGAAAAGGTAACTGACCATATGCTAAGTCCCATTTTATAAATGACACATCAGGAAATAAGAATTGTTTTCTAACTGCCATGTAAGGCCATTTTTAGACTTCAGTTCTGTGTTTCATTTCTGAGCTTTGGAAAGATAATTCTCACTGAGACTCCGGTAAAGTCCTGTGGAGAAATAAAGAGGTGAAATTAGGAGGCCAAAAAAGCATACTGCCAGAATCCCCCTTCTGCTTGAGAGATGAAGAAGGGAGAGGGCAGTAGGAGAGATGTATCAGAAAAGGAAAAGGCATATATGGTGTAAAACTAAAGTAACCTTGTGATCAATTAGACACATTAGATTAGGGAAGGGAAGGCACTGAAAATGACCCCTAAGCTTTTAGCTTGCACAGCTCGCTGGCAGTGATTACCTAAACTGAGAAAGGAAAAACAAACTAGTGGGAGGAAGGAGCAGGACCAGGCAGACTACATGTTCCTGAAACACCTGTGTGACAATATGGTTGAGATTCATCAGACAACAGGAAAAATGGTACTAGAACTCAGAAACAAGGTGGAATGATCTTAGATGATATTTGAATATAAAGGCCTAAAGATGAAATCTGTAGTTAGTATAGCCCAACCCAACTGCTGAAGGAAGCATGAATTGGTTGACAATGAAATGTAGGTAACTGTCTTGTTCAATCATTGCTCTCTCTTTGCAGCAGAAAATTTCAGTTTTTCCTAATACACCATTCATTACTGTTTCTTCTATACAGAAGATAATATTAATAAGTGAATATTGTCTGCTTTCACATTTTATTTAGAAAGGATAAGCAATTATATCCATTTTCAGAAATGTATCACTACATGGAAAGCAGACACATGTGTTGAGTTATTTAAGTGTTCAAAAACTGCTTTAAAGATAAACAAGGCTTGAATTCTATTAGGGTGTGACTTATAAAATTCTTACCAGAACCTGAACACTAAAGGACCCCAAGTGTTGTGAGAAAAAGTTTTTCAGCACATAAGGGATGAGTCAAATTCCATATCTTCCAGGAAGCCTTCCATAACCACTTCCAGCTCAGTGATTTTCCCTTCTCTTAACTCTTGGAAAATTTAACACTTGTAACACTGATTGTGGCTCTTAATTAACAGCAAATTGCTCTGGTCTTTTCTCTCAGGCAGGATTCAGCTCTTGGGGTTCAGGGGCTATGTCATCTTCCCCTTTCTCAATTCTCCAAGATCCCCAAGAGGGTCTGATTAAATAGGTATAATTGGGGAGGTGGGGGACTAGGCCCAGATCTCAGAACAGAGAGCCTGCAGGCTGAATCCGGTTGTCTTTTGCTATTGAATGACAGAAGCAATTGCTATATCTCACTTCATCCCTAAAATAGAAAATATATTAGTAACATTTTAGTAAGATTGCTTTAAAGACTAAGATAAATCTTGGCTGAAAAGCACTTATGATTCTACCTGATGCATGGGAAGCACTGAAGAACTGTTACTTTTATCACTACTGGTACTATTACTAATTTTATTTGGAGAGGAGAAATGAGACTCAAAACGTCCTTAGGTCACACAACTTTAATTTTGTGTTTTCCTACCCAACTTTCTTTGTTTAATTGTTACATTGATCAACATCTTTCTTGACACCCAATTAGTAAGCTTAAATCCAAAGGCAGTTCCGGTGCAACTAGAAAAACAATTAGTTAATTCTGTGCCCAAAGGTTCACTTCCCTAGACAAGGGTAATTGTTTACTTAACAAAAGCTTCTATCGTAATTGCTGGCATAAAGTTTGCACTAATCATTATCTATGACATCCCTAGTGAAATTAATTTGTTCAATTCCGATATATTTTGTAAAATTATAAAGATGTTGTCATAGATGCACAAAGAAAGATTCTTCTAAAATATAGCCCTCCTTCCCATTTAAAGCAGGCATTTAAAGCATTTAACTCATTCATTTGGTCATTATTCTCCTATGTCAAGCATATTTGCAATGCTTTGGCATTTAGCAATGACAGATCTATAGAATTCTGCTGAAAGCTCCTTTGTGATTAAAACACATTTTAGAGCAAATTAAAAATAAGTTTAAATAAGCAACTGTGGGATTTTTCAGGCACTCTGACCAAGCATGATTCTGCAGATTTAAATTCAGAACAGTTTGACACAGCACTAACTGCTAACAGCATTATTTGATCTGAGTAGATATGCAAACATTCAACAACCAAAATGCATGTGTCAATAATTCATAGGCCTAAAATCAATTATCTTGGGAAAAGAAAGTGTATCTTTTTATTTTTCCTCATATCCCAAGACACTTTTTTGCCTTGAGGAAATTCTTCCCTCTTCAGCATGACAGTAGAAAGATCACCTGTTATAATCAGATGTTCTGCTGACTTCAGTGGTTCTAGTCCATTAAGACCAGGCAGTCAGCTAGCTTAATGTGCAAGTCACTAAACCTCAAAAGACAGCCGTGAGTCTGGAAATTTGGCATTTCCCAAACTCCCAGGAATCTTAACACCATGATGTCTTTAAGTAGATGAAATTTTCCTATCCAATGCTGAGAACTCTCTCTGGACATGAAGCATGTTGCCTACACCCTGTTCATGCTGGGTGACGAGCTGAGGTCCTAGCAGCCCTCTGACCCTCCTTTGCCTCCTATTTTTAAAACCTAAATACATTTGCTTTTCTCCCTCATCCACTAACTGCAGAAACCGTATCAACACAGAAACAGACAACTAGCAAAGGCTATGATATGATCACTTTGAGACAGAGGTCTTGTAGCTGTAAGATACACTGTCAACCAGAAATCACAATGATGAATAGCTACAATGATCACAAAAACAGGAAACTTAAAGATGTGTTGTTCTTTTAAATAAAAATTTGTATGCATTCATCCACTAAACTGTGACCTTGAGCCAATGAAAATTTAAATCAGTAATTTTTTTTTCATTTTCAGTAACATTTTTTAATTAGACAACTCTAATATTTCACTCTAGGAGTCTAATTTTAGATAAACTGGTCTGTCAGAAAATATCCTTGCAGCACAAGGAAATTAACTGACCAATTAATCTATGAAATTGAAATATTAAGAGAATAATTCATAAATTTGCCAGCTATGCATTTTTCTTCTGTTAAACAAAAAACTGGGAAGCATACCATTGTGAGTTTTGATGGTCACAGCACATCAGAAACAAACTTGATGGTAATTCATTTATTTGACAATATTTTTGATCACCTGTTATATCCAGAGAATACAGTAGCAGTGAAAACAGATGAAATCTTGATTTCACAATGTTTACATTCTAGTTAGGGGAGTTACAAAATAAATAAAATTTTAGTCAAATGGTGATTAAAAAAAGCTACAGGTAAGATGGAGAAGGGATTAGTTGCAATTTTAAATAAAATAGTCAAGAAAGGCCTCAATTAGCCTGTGATTAAGTAAAGATGCACAGGGAGAAGAGGTTGCAAGTAATCAGGTCAAAGAGACCTGACTGGCCTGAGAAAGAGCATGAGACACATGGAACTTTTCCCCAGGCACCATGTAATTTGATCCCCATAATAATGTTGCATGTTAGGATCGTTCTACCTGTGCTTCAGACAAGAGATTGAGCTATATTGTCACTTTTCCAATGGTCTACAATGAGCAGGAGTGCTGACAACACCTTAACAGACATGTTTCAGTTTATTCACTCCAGAAGTTTCTCCATCACACAGATTGCCACAATGCTATGTCCAATTCTGTGTACTACAACTGTCAGGAATGACCAATTAAACTGGACTGTCAGGAAGGATGACTGCAAGAGTCAGAGGTCTAGAAACTGTACAAGCTGCTGAAGAAAAAAAAAAAAAATGCATAGGACCACAGCATTTAACAGGCTGCTAGAGAGAAGGAAGAAAAGTGTTCAATATTTCTCCAAAAGGCAGAACTAGAACCAATATATGGAAAATACAGAGAGACAAATTTCCAATAGCGATAAGTAAGTTAGCTGGTCACAGGAGCTGTCCAACAATGGAATGCGTTGTGAAGTCACGAAACCGCAATTACTGGAGTCGCTCAAGCAGAGGCTGATGGCCAGCCATCTGTCTGAGATGAAGACAGATTTCAGCACTTATGTCAAGGCTACATGGATTGACCAATGTCTTTTCCAATTCTGAGTCAGTGATTAGAGAAGCATCTGGACAGTGTAGTGTTGCAGCTGAAAGGTCCAGCTGTGAAGCCAAACGGCCTGATTCAAATCTAAATCTAGTCTCTACCACTTATAAGCTTTGTATGTTTAACCTCCATAAGCCTCAGTTTGCTGATCTGAAAAATGAGGCAAATAACAAAAGCTACCTCATAGGGTTTGTTGTGAGGATTAAATAAAATTATTCATGGAAAAGACAATATAACACAGTATCTAGCACCTAGCAAAAACTAAGTGAAGTCTAGTTTACATAGATATGTGCATCGGGGATGCACAAATTTGTTTCATCTCTGCTTTATCTTTTTATACTCAGCAGCTTTAGTGCCTAAAGCTGACTTACATCATGGTAAATTACAACATGAAGATACTAATGACAGCAATAATAAACACTTAAACAAAAGTACTCAGAGACTTTTAGATTACTTCTTTTTTAAAAAAAAATTATTTTATTTTATGCATACAAGAGCCGGGTCACAGGCCAGAGGTGTGGGGGATGAGAGGATACACCAGAGACAGAGTGCGGAACAGAACAGGCAGATTGACTGAAGTACACTGCTGAGCAGGACAGTGGGCGAGTCAGGAGAGGTCTGCTACACCATGTGGGTTGCTCCCTGGCCGGCCGGGGGATCAAACTCATGCTGCAGAGGCTGCAGAAAGCTACATAGGTTGTGTCTTAACCTCTTGCACCACCAAGAAGGCCCTAGATTACTTCTTAATAAAATGGTTCCAGATCTCCCTTATCAGTGTCGAGTATTTAATGCATATATGTCTGTATTAATAGAAAATGAGAGCAAAATAATCACAAAAATTTCTAATTGTATGCAGGAATCTAGAATAGTTTCTAGACAGTGAAGAGTGCATTACAACTTTAGATGAATTTGCCATCACTTTTGTCATTCTGGATAAACTGGCATTATTTAATGAGAAAACATTCAAGAACAGATACAAATGATAAAAGAAGCCTTCACTTTAGAAAAAATTCAGACAAATCTCTATATTTTATCTCTGCAGTAGGGTGCTTGGATCTTTTTAGAATAGTATAGTGTAATACATTATAGAAAAGAAAAAATACTTTCAATAACACTATTTGTACAATGAAATAGTGTATGTATGGATTTATATCCATCACCTTATTTGATCCCCCAATAACCCTGTGACATAACTTCTAATATCCCCGCTTTATCAACATGCAAATAGGAAGTCAGGGAGTAACTTGCTCAAAGTCAAAGAGTAAGAAATGAATATGCAACTTGACACTAAACTCATCTTTCTATATGGTCTGCCATGTGCACACACAAAACAAGCATATTTTGGCATAGGTAATCTATTTTAATATATTGCAAGCACAATAAAATTTATTAGCAGACTCCCCATCTTAGATCAGGGACCTTTGGTGTGTTCACAACACACCTAGACTGTGTGGAGCTGGGAAAGGGCTGCACTCACAGCCAGAGGTGAGCTGAAAAGCCCCCACAAGCCCGGGCCCATCTGGCCACCAGTCTGAGCCCAGAGGGGGATCTGTCGATTTGGAGCCCAACAGGTGATCCTGCCACCACAGGGTAGACTGTGGGGCCATAAGACCCTCCTTGGAATTAAACAAATATAGAAGGAGGAGATTCTCTGTGACAGTGACCACTAACATTTTCATAGTACTACTGCCCTACCAGAATTCAGATATAACAGCTTTTGACTCGATTGGACCACTAGTTTCCGCCATCCCAGAAGAGCACACAAAAAAGATGCCAGCCAGTGCCAGCGACAGTGTCCCAACGCATAGGACAAATTAGAAAACAAGCAGCAGGGAGAAGAAAAACTACATGCAACCAAGCAAGTCCTCAGGAAAAAGACACACCACAAAAAGAAAACCACCCACCAGGTTGCAACAACAGTGACTTGGAATAACTTCTGAGCCTTCCAGAAAGAGAATTTAAAATTGCTGTGATGAAAAAACTGACAGAAGTCATTAAGGAAAACAACGATGAGAAGAATGAAATTGAGTCCCTAAAGAGGGAAGAGAAGGAAATGCAGGAGATCAAAGGATTAATGGTAGAGCTAAAGAACTCTGGGAAAAGTAGTGATAATAGAATAGATGAAATGGAAGAACGAATAAGCACTCTCGAAGACACAGAAATAAAAAGAACAAAAAATAGAAAAGGAAAGAGAAGTACGAATGAAAAAGACTGAAGAAAGACTTTGGCAATTATCTGACTCCATGAGGAAAGGAAATATAAGAGTTATAGGAATCCAAAGAGAGAAGAGAGACGTAGGAACAGAGAAAATATTCAAGGAAATAACTGATGTGAACTTAGAAGCAAGAACACCAAACTTCCATGATGAAAGGAAAAATACAGCAAGACACATAATAGTAAAGTTCCCAAGAATCCAAGACAAGGAAAAAATAATGAAGCTGACAAGAGGGAAGAAACAGATAACATACAAAGGAAAACCAATCAGACTGACATCAGCCTTCTCCGAAGAAACACTACGGGCAAGAAGAGAGTGGAGGGACATAGTCAACAGACTCCAAGACAACAAACGACAACCAAGAATACTCTATCCTGCAAAGCTTTCCTTCCACTATAAAGAAAGAATAAGGCCCTTCCCAGACAAAGAGAAACTCTGGAATTTCATTACAACTAAACCCCCTCTCCAAAAAATACTACAAGGAGTCCTAAAGCCAGAACCAACAGAGGGATGAATAAGAACAACACAACACCAAAAAAAAAATTATTAAAAAAATAAACAAATAAAATCAGAGAAAAGACAGACAAAATGGCAAATACAGATGCTAACGTATCAATATTAACTCTAAATGTAAATGGACTAAACTCTTCAATAAAAAGACACAGAGTTGCAGGCTGGATTAAGAAACAAAACCCAACCTTTTGCTGTCTCCAGGAAACTCACTTAACTACAAAAGATAAAAATACTCAAAGTAAAAGGATGGAAAACAATCCTACAAGCAAATGGACCAAAAGAAGGTAGGAACAGCTACACTTATATCAGATAAAACAGATTTCAAACAAAAAGATAAAAAGAGACCCCAATGGTCACTACATTATGATCGAGGGGACAATACTTCAAGAAGAAATAACACTCATTAACATATCCTCACCAAATGAAGGAGCACCAAAATATATCACACAACTATTATCATCTCTGAAAACAGACATCAGAAAAAACACATATGTAGTAGGAGACTTCAACACACCACTATCAACAATGAATAGATCAACGAGACAAAAAATAAGTAAGGACACTAAAGCTCTAAATAAGGATCTAGAGCTCATGGGCTTAACAGACATCTATAGAACACCAAACCCCCCAAAAATCTGAGTACACATTTTTCTCAAGCACACACGGATCATTCTCCAGGATCAATCACATACTGGGACACAAGACAAACAACAACAGATACACCAAGATCGAAATCATACCAACCATCTTCTCTGACCATGAAGGCATCAAACTAGAAATAAACCATAAAAAGAAGGCAAGGAACTCTCCTACCTCATGGAGATTAAAACCCACACTACTGGAAGACCACTGGACTAGTGAGGAGATCAAAGAAGAAATTAAAAAATACTTTGAGTTGAATGACAAGGAGGACACCAATTTCTTAAACATATGGGATGCAGCAAAAGCAATTATAAGAGGAAAATTTATAGCAGTAGAGGCTCACATCAAGAAACAAGAAAGAACTCAAAGAAACAATCTAATCTCACAGCTCAAAGAACTAGAAAAAGAACAACAACAAAAAAAAACATTAGAAGAAATAATAAAAATCAAATCAGAAATAAATGAAATACAAATTAAAAAAAAAATCCAAAAGATCAATGAAACCAAAAGTTGTTTCTTTGAAAAAATAAAATAGACAAACCCCTAGCCAGGCTCACAAAGGTAAAAAACGGGAGAAAGCACAAATAAATAGGATCACAAATGAAAGACAAGAAATCACAACAGACATAGCAGAAATCAAAAGAATAATTGGAAACTATAATGAACAGTTATATGCAAACAAATTCAACAATCTAGAAGAGATGGACAAATTTCACCACTCTACAATCACCCACAGCTAGATAAAGAAGAAATAGAACACCTAAACAGACCAATTAAAAGCAGTGAGATTGAAATGGTAATCAAAAACCTCCCCCCAATAAAAAGCCCAGGACCTGATGGCTTTACAAATGAATTCTACCAAACATTCAGAAACGAATTGGTGCCTATCCTTCACAAACTCTTTCAAAAAATTGAGAAGGAAGGGATAATACCAAATACATTCTAGGAAGCCAACATTACACTAATACCAAAACCGAACAAGGACAACACAAAAAAAGAAAACTACAGGCCAATCTCTCTAATGAACTTGGATGCAAAAATCCTCCATAAAATTTTAGCTATCAGAATCCAACAATGTATCCATAAGATAATTCACCATGACCAAGTAGGATTTATTCCAGGGACACAAGGAAGGTTCAACATCCGAAAATCAATCAATGTTATCCAACACATCAACAAAAGAAATATAAAAACCATATGGTAATATCAATAGATGCTGAGAAACCTTTCGAAAAGTACCACACCCATTTATGATAAAGGCCCTTGAAATTCTCAGGATACAAGGAACATACCTCAACATCATAAAGGCCATATATGACAAGCCCACAGCCAGTATCATTCTCAATGTTGAAAAGCTGAAAACATTTCCATTAAGATCTGGAACAAGACGAGGATGTTCACTCTCACCACTGCTTTTCAATATAATACTGGAAGTCCTAGCCAGAGCAATAAGACAAGAGAAAGACATACAAGTAATCCAAATAGGGAAGGGAGAAGTTAAAGTATCACTATCTGCAGATGATATGATAATATAAACAGAGAACCCCAATAACTCCACAGAAAAACTAATTAAACTAATCAATCAGTTTAGTAAAGTGGCAGGATAAAAAAGCAACACACAAAAATCATTAGCCTTCCTATACACAAACAATAAATCTGAAGAAGAAATCAAAACCATCTCTTTTATTACTCAAACAAAAAAATCAAATACTTGGGAATAAAGCTAACAAAAGAGGTAAAGGAATTATACAAAGAAAACTATAAAGCACTATTAAAAGAAATAGACGAAGACACAGAGAAATGGAAAGACATGTCCTGCACATGGATTGGAAGAATTAACATTATCAAAATGGCCATCCTACCAAAAGCAATTTACAGATTCAATGCTATTCTAATAAAAATTTCAATGACATTCCTCAAAGAAATAGAACAATTATTGATGAAATTCATATGGAATCACCATAAACCCCAAATAGCCAAAGCTCTCCTGAAAAAGAAAAAAAGCAGGGAATGGAGGCATCACACTCCCAGGCTTCAAACTATACTACAAAGCCATAATCATCAAAACTGCATGGTATTGGAACCAGAACAGACACACTGACCAATGGAACCGAATAGAAAGTCCAGAAATAAACCCACAGATTTATGGTCAACTAATCTTAGACAAAGGAGCAAAGAATATGCACTGGAGCAAAGAAACTTTGTTCAATAAATGGTGCTGGGAAAATTGGGTCGCTACATGCAAAAGAATGAAGCTTGACTATTACCTCACACCATGCACAAAAACCAACTCAAAATGGATTAAAGAACTAGACATAAGACCTGAAACCATAAAATATATAGAAGGAAATACAGGCAAAACACTGCATGACATGCACCTCAAAGACATCTTCACAGACACATCACCCAAAGCAGGCTAGCTAAGGCAAAGATAAACAGCTGGGACTACATCAAATTAAAGACCTTCTGCACAGCAAAAGAGACAATAACCAAAACAAAGAAAAACCCCACCGACTGGGAGAAAATTTTTGCACACAACACTAATGATAAAGGACTGATCACAAAAATCTACAAAGAGCTGATGAGACTCAACAAAAAACAAAGAAAATAATCCAGTCAAAAATGGGCAGAAGAGCTAAAACAAACTTCTCCAAAGAGGATATGCAAATGGTCAACAGACATATGAAAAAATTTTCAACATCACTTGTAATCAGGGAAATGCAAATCAAAACTACAATGATATACCATCTTACACCAGTGAGAATGGCACATATCAAAAAAACTAGCAGGAACAAATTTTGGTGAGAATGTGGAGAAAAAGGAATTCTCCTGCACTGCTGGTGGGAGTGCAAACTGGTCCAACCACTATGGAGAGCTGTGTGGAGCTTCCTCAACCTACTAAAGATAGAGCTTCCATAATCCAGCAATTCCACTCCTAAGTATTTACCCAAATGACATAGAAACATTAATTCCAAAGGGCACCTGCACCCCTATGTTTATAGGAGCACTATTTACAATAGCTAAGCTAGGAAACAACCCAAATGCCCAAAAATAGATGACTGGATCAGGAAGATGTGGTATCTATACAATGGAATATTCTCGGAAATCAAAAAAGATAAACACATGCAGTTTGCAGCAACATGGATGGAGCTAGAAGGGATCATGCTCAGTGAAATAAGTCAGAAAGGAAGAAAAAAAATATCGGATGATCTCACTCATAGCAGGAATTTAGAAAATCTAAATAACGGACCAGAAAAAAGACTAATTAATACAAAGTAAAAATCAAAATCAACAAGCAACTATAAACCAGAGGCACACTACGGGGGGGTAGGGAGAGGAAGGATTAGGGTCAAAATAAGGGGGGGTGAAATTGTATGGGGAATATAACCAAAATGAAAATGCCTACATTGTACAAAAATGAAAAATGATGTAAGAATTATATAAAATAAAATATTAAAAATATATAAAATATATAATTGATAAAAAATTATTAGCACTAAAACTATGTGAAATATTTGTCTTAGTCTCTTAAGAGCTTGGTGTCAGAAAAGATGATTCAGTCTGTTACCCAGTGACAAACTAAAGAGTCCAATCCAGTCCCCACAGACATTACAGTACTGAAAACGTGATTACCTAACGATCAGTTATTAGAAATTTTTTCCAGACTCTCTATAACTTCTGCTTATTAATCCCAGATCTGCCTTTGAAAGCAAAACAGTATAAAGTCCACTTTCCTGAATCACCCTCCAAGGAACTGAAGTGAGCAATCATGCTGTCCACCTGCAAAATTCCCTACACCCCACTTCTTGTAACACCGTAATATTGAATTTCTTTTCATTCTGGCAGCCTCCTTTGATTATTTTTGCACTTTCAAAATCCTTCTTCATTCAGTGACGCCCAGCACTAAACCTCCAATTCAGGAATGAATAATCAGTTACAACCACTGAATCTTTCTCTTGATGCTACCGAAATGGTGCTAAGTTGTTAAAAGGTAAAGTCTCAGTGATGGTTCAGAGTGAGAGAGAAACTAAACATTTTTTTAAAAAATCTAGCTCTAAAGCTAGATCTGTAGTTATACAACTGATTCTGCCAAAGACCAAAAACACTGTTTTCTGTCCATTTTCACCTCTCTGTTACCTGTGGACTCTACCCACTGAGGGCTTTTGCAACCTCCCTATCAAACCACACGCTGTCAGGGCAGTGAGCCTTTGTCCATTATGCTCATTCCGTGGCAGAAACATTCTTCCAACCCCCAGCCCGCGGAACCTCCACCCAAGCTTCCCAGCCCAATTCAACTGCCCCTTTCTGACATCCTCCGGATTTACTTTTCCTTCCTCCCTCTAGCTCTAGCAACCCTTACCTGCATTCCCACAGCACTCTGGGATCATTCTTGTCACAAGGTAGTATCAGTAGCAATTTGGAGGCTCCCCTACTAGACACCAAGTAAACTCATCAGAGGAATGGAATGTGCCTTCACCTTATTATTACTAACCTTGGACCCAGTGAGAAAGTTAAGTTATACTATACCACCATAACTATAAAAAAGATTTACATGTAAAACAGTTCACAGAAAGGAGAGATTAATTCCAGTTAAGGCATCACAGAAATCTCAAAAAAATGACAGTACTTAAGGGAAAAGGGGAAAAGATTAGAAAGATTTAGCAATATGGAAATGAAGGCCTGTCTAGGCTAAAGGGACAACAGGAAAGGCACCAGCAAGGATGAGAAACACAATGAGCCTGGCTGGAGTTTAGAGCCTCAAAGGAGCATATAACAAAGTCTTCTGGACACCACTGCATACCTAACATTCACTTACATTTAGTGCTTCATTTAATTATCTCATTTTATTACTGTCTTTAATAAGTCCATGGTGTATAATTTAGTACCAGGTATAGAGTTTATGAAACAAATTCAGAGAGGAGAGATTTCTCAAGGATACCTTCTTAACAAGTGATAGGCACTGTGTTTTGATTATTCACCTTTCTCTACCCATCTGTTATCCAGACTTTAAAAAAAAAAAAATCTATCAAGAGCTGTAGTCATATAGTTTCTGGCCTGGGGGGTAGGAATTAAGTATAACCTGGATAGGAGTGGGCTTCCCTGAATTGCCCTCTGGTCATCTGTGTCAAGCTTGACCCCTATCTCATCACCACAGAAACACATACAAATACAAACATAAACAGACATAGAGACACACACAGATTCACCAAAGACTAGGAAAGAGTAATATTGCATCTGATCACCCAAAAAGTATAAAAATCACCTCAAATATGTCTTAAAGAGGCAAGAATAACACAGGGGTTAGGAGAACAGGTTAGGAAACCATGTCCTCACTCTGCCAATTGTAGCTGTTTGATATAAAGTCAAACTCTGTGCCTCAGTTTTCTCACCTGTAAAACGGGAATGAAAATAGTACTAAACATATAAAGTTGCTGAGGAGATTAAAGAAGTTAAGGCATAGACCCCTATGAACTCTATGGGGTGTGCAGTAAACAATCACTGCCACACTTAGTGCACTTACATGGCATGATTCAATCCTAGGCCCACTGTTTTCAAGCCTGTGCTTTCACACCGGTCCATTTACAACTCTATTTAGAGCTCAGAGAAGGACACATATGTGCATTGATGTGAAGAGGAGAAGGACCTCTGTCTACAGTGTGCCTGAATGCTCGAACACATGAGTAAAACACAGACAAAGAGGAAACAAAAGAGTCCTTCAGATGGGCAGTAAATAAGAGCAGACAGAAGATAACACATAGTCACAGTTGACTAGATGGGTCTTGTGACTAAAGAAAAAGCTATTTATGGGAATAGAGAGAAATAACATAGGGTAGGGAGGCAGGGATCTTCAAAATCAGAGGAATCTGAATTTTCTGCAGGGGGTCAGATAACTGGCAAATTCTTCTAAAGGGATGACTGAACCAGTGGTGTTTTAGGAAGGTTACCCTGGGTAGGAAGGAACAAGGGAGTATCATCAACACCACACAGTAAAGAAGTGTTGGTAAGGGAACCCGGCTGGGCACTGAGTGTGCACAGATACAGGAAGCTCTGAAAGAGGCTTGTGAGATGGCCGGGCTGGCTGCCAGATCGGAAAAGAGGGAGAGAGAATGAAAGAAGACTCAGATACCATCCAAATAAGAGACCAGTAAAGTGATGGACCCCAGTCAGAAACAGGGACTAAAATTACTGGAAAGTACAAAGCAATGCTGATAAAATATTTACTCAGACCACTTGAACTATTCTCTGAGGTTGTTCCCTTAATTCTTTACTGAACCTTAGCTTTTTATCAAAGAGTAATGAAAATGAGGTAGGTACATTAATAATTAAAGAATCTGCTTCCTGGTTGTAGCTTGAATCGGTGCCTTTCTCAGCGCTCTTATGCAGGAGTCACATTTTTTGGAATATACTGGGAAACTGGGAATTTGTCTATTATTTACCACTGAAGATTTTTATAGCAGCAATCTAATATGAAATGTACTGTTGGGGTCTTTGGGCTGAAACAGCTGCTTCATTTACAATAGTCCGCAGTTATACCACAGTTACTTGCATGCATGCAGCATTTAAAGTACTGCAATTCTGGCTTTGAAAATTGATTTTGATGAACGAAGTTTACTGGAAATATATGTAATTTTAAAGATCTATTTCATTATATAGATAGCATAGTGCTTAGTTATTATCAAATAAGCAGATGGATGATGTATGTGGCTTTTTTTTTCATTAAAAGACAACAATTTTTATAAGTGTGGATTATTTAGGAGCCATATCTACAAAAGAAATAATTTTTTTGGAAGCAGTAACTCTTTGAGAGTGACATAAATGTTTCTGCAATGTTATAAAAAGGCACACAGGCCAAATCTGGACGACCAGCTTCTATAAACTGCTTTATTGAAGCAGCCCTGCCCATTTGCTTCTATATTGTCTATCTCATTGTCATGAGAAAACTCGCACTGTCAACAAACATTCAACATTATTTATTGGTTGTGCCAGGCACTGAGATAGAAAACACCTTCCCCCAGGAGTTCTTCTACTAGGGGTGGCAGACAAATAAGAAAACAAATTAAAAACAAACTAATGCAAGGATAATAGAACAAAATATAAAGTACACAAAAAATTCAGAAGTAGAGGTAGCTTTCTCACACCACTATTCTAAGAGATAAAAGGAAATAGACCATAAACTATCTGCTATTGTAAAATCCATTGGGGTATTTTAAAAGAATCACAAGTATGTTTTGTTTTGTTTTTTAATCTTTCAAGAGACATATTCATGAAAACGGAAGGCATGGGAAAAGAAGCAACCTCTGAAATGTATTTCCTAACAATGATATTAAAGATTAAGAGACTCACATCTCTCCTTCTCAAATAACTAAAATTACTTTCTAATGGGTGTTTTCATACTTCCATTCATTCAGATTAAACTAAATCACACATTAAATACCAGAGAATTTATTTTCGAGAGTTCTGCCATGGTAAAAACAATCTAATAAAAAATAAAATGGGGAATAAGATCACTGAATAAATCAGAAGGACAAATTAAAGGAGCTGGCAGATATTTTGAAGGTCTGTTAAAAAATAAATTGGAGTTTCATTATAAAAATTGACTTAAATGAATGGTATACTTAAGAACCTACTTCAAAATATTTCCTTAAATTTAATCAGATTATCAACCAAAAAATACTGAATTGCAATGCATTTTGCTTTACTTCCAAAATATAAGGACTATAATAATAGGCATAAGCATAAAGTGAATATCCAGGGGAAGTGGGGGAGGAACAAAATACTAAAATATATGAGTCTACCAATATCTGTTCAGATTTGAAACCTAAATAATCAGCAAAGGACTTTCGTGTTCCCAAAAGTAAAAGAATGATCAATGTACATTTGATATTTTGAGTAAAAGCAAGACAAAATTAAACAGTAGACATAGCCCTTTAAAGATCTGAAATTTTTAAACTACTCCCTTGATACACAATCTCTAAATATATAAAAATCCAAAAAGAGGGTTAAAATTAAGTTGTCATCAAAGCTTCATGATGTGAATCTTAAGTCAGTAGAAGCTGGGAATGTAGAGCAGGGTCAGCTCATGTTCTCCCTTACATTTGCCTGACAAGGAGAAAGGAGGTGTTGATGGTTTTCATGTTAACTGGAAGTAAGCCTTCCAAGTATAGTTACCAAACTTATGCTCAACTCAGCATTTTGGGACAGCAAAATGGAAAAAGATTCTGTTCCAGGCAACCTGCTTTCATATAGAGAAGGTAACGGAATTCAAAACCTTCTGCCTTAACAATGCAACCTGGTGTCTTAACAATGCAACTTCTGAACAAATGCAACCTGGACATATTCTAAGAAATCCCAATCAGAAGGACAAGGACACATATTCCATCAGTCAGATATGTCAAAAGATGTGTCTGGAGAATATTAGAACTCGTGAGCTCCCTGATGCAGAAGGTGTTCAAGTGGGGAGGTATGATAGGGATGGAATATGCCCAAAGTCTGAACAGAAAAGATAAATACATCACCTTCCAGGACCACTTTCATCCTGACATTTTGTGATTATAAGAAATATAAGTCACAGTCACTGAATTTGGGAGGGAGGGGACTTAAAATTCATTCAATGACAAACAATAGGCGTATTTGAAAGAAATGTTAAGAATGTGATATCCATTAGGGCCCAATTTGGCACCTCAATTTGAGCAATATGAGAAGAGTTTAATAAAGATACTATTTCTGAAAGTGTGGGCAAACTTCCAGGGGAAGTAAGAAAGAGGGATGTCCCAGGGGGGCAGTAACAACAGGAGTCACAACACAATGTCCCAGGGGGCAGTAACAACAGGAGTGAACAGGGGCACCCTTCACTTCCACTAGGCCTAAAGGGATAACAGGAGAGAACAGCCACCTGCCAGGAAGTTGTGACTTTCGGTTCTACTGAAGGGATCATCCTAAGGGCTATGGAGGTAGAAAAGGCTGGTGTGGACCTGCAAGATGGAAGGATGGGGAGAGCTCCGGTGAGCTAAAAGGAAACTATCTTGTACAAATGCTAGCAAAGTTATATAAAACCAAAGGCAAACAAGGAAACCCAAGACCGCATAAGTTGAAATGTATTCTCTTTCAGTTCCTTCCAAAAGCTATAAACATGTCTTTTAACTGGTGTAGAGTCACAGACCTATTTTTTTTTAAACTATAATTTTACAGTACTGGCTCTTTTTCATTCTTCAGGTATCCCCCTGGATTTGTTCTATGAACCAAGTGCTCTGAACTAAGCTCTCTGAAGAAAAGCATCAACCACAAGTTCTACCCAAAATGGCAATGCCGTAGAATACACACACAGAACATAGTGCTATGGAATACACACATGAACACAGAACCATCTTGCCTACCTGAGTCATGTAATTTTCAATCAGATATCCTTGTTACTCATTTCTTTACTGAACAGATAACTGTCTCCCTGACGGGCACGGTGCTAGACATGTAACACAAGATTCAAAAAGACCAGTCCGTGTCTGCCTTCATGGAGATTTCAGCTGATGATCAAGCATTCCAATCTAACCACCCTTGTTCGGAAAAGGAACTCAGGTGCTACAGATCAGAGGCTGGGAAACTATGGCCTGCAGGCCAAATCTGGATGAAGAGTTTCTAGAAACTGTTTTACTGAAACAGCCAGGCCCATTTGCTTATATATTGTCTACCACTGCTTTCAGGCTACAATTTCAGAGCTGAGTTATTGCTACAGTAAAATATGGCCTGCAAAGCCTGAGATATTTACTATGTGGCCCAGTACAAAAAAAAAAAAAAAAAAAAAAGTATGCCAGCACTTACTCTAAGTAAAACCTGATGATTTAAGGATATGTATTAAAAGACCCATACTGACACTCATAAAACATTCCTGAATGCCCCAGTTACAAACCAAACCATGAGGAGGACTGGCTTCCTGCAGAATTGTATTTCTGCTGTTACATGTTTTGGTTTGGTCGTGTATTTTTTCTTTCATTGTAAACGCAGACAAAAAAGTATCATAAGGCTTCTACTAACAGCTAACACTTCAGATGACATTCACATTGTCTGACAGTATATCTAATCTTTTGATTAATCAGAGTTTAACATCATAGAGGCCTATTTTTACGAAAGACCCTTTTCTCTGAATAATGCCAAACAAATTTTGACAGGGGTGACTTTAGGCTGATTTTTAAACAGAACAATAAAATTGATTGTAAAAGCACTTAGCCAACACTTGCATATAAATGCAAAATCATAAGAGCAATAGTATCTTCACTTCCCTGCAGAAAGAAATGAGTGGATGCTTATTCCCCAATCACTTGACCCAGAGAACATTAAAATTTTAAATGAAAGAAAAAACAGGGCCTCCCCGGTGGCACAGCTGTTGAGCGCTGGGTTGCGAAGCTGCCCGCAGCCTCTGCAGGGCTGGTTCCATCCCCAGCTGCTCCCCGGCCACTAGATGAGGGTCCCACTTGGCGTGCAGACCTCTCCTGCCGCCCGCTGCTCCCCTCAACGGTGTACTTTGGTCCTTCTGCCTGCTAGGCTCCCTGCTCTGGCTCTGGTGAATTCTCTCACCCTCCCGCACTTCTGACTGTACCCAGTGCTTGCATAAATAAAACAAACAAACAAACAAACAAATAAATAAATAAATAAATAAATAAATCTTTAGAAAAGAAAGAAAGAAAAAGAAAAAACAACAAACTAGCTTCCATTGGCTGTTACCAAAAAAATATCTGATAAGAAGTGACAGGATCCGTGCTGGTTGTGTTCCTTTCAAGGATGTTAAGACACTAAGTCAGTGGTGGCTATGGTTGACCATCGATCGGCTACTCCAAAAGGCTTTTTTTTCCCTAATGGGAATCAATGTAGCATGAAGAAAATTAAATGGCCACTTAGTTCATATTTAGTCATATAGGACAGCAATAACTGGCTTGAGAAATATCCTTGCAAAGCTTTAGTGCCTGAAAGTTATCCCACCCCACAAACCCACAGATTAAATACCTTTCAAGTGCTCCAGTTAGGGGAGTCTGGCCCAACAGTAAACAGAGAATCAAGAATGAGGTAATTAACAGGGAGGCTACCTGGAGAAGGGATGGTTGACTTGGCAATAAGAGCAATTTCTTTTAGGTAGTAGCTTAAATGCCTTCTTTGATAGCCTGAGATCATCTCAGTTCCCTCTAATACAAGTTCTTATTGTTGTTCTTATTAGCACATGACCAAGGGCTACCCAGGGCCCCCCAAATTTATACAAGCCAAAGGGATCTGGCCAGAAAGCTGGGACAAAAGGAAACGTCACATCAAAGTTAACGACTGTCATTGTCAACTTCTCCACACATCTCTCACCCACCTGTCTCTCCCATGTGTGTCTACATCTCTCTTCTACATGTCTCCTTCCCAGCAGGACTAGAGCAAACAGAACAGCAGAAGCAGAGAGCTTTCTCTGCTCCTTTTAGGCACCTGCCTTCCATTATATAGCTTCACCTGGCTCCTCAGCTCCGCCCTCACTCCCAGTAGCTAGTCCAAGGCAGCTCCATGGAAGTGGGGGTGGAGAATAAGGTACCTCCCCTAACAAACTTAACATTCCACACCTTTGTTTTACATCAGTTGTCACAACTGCAACTCGATTATTCCTTATAATATCAATTGTTTGATGTTTGTCCCTCAATGGCAAGTGAGCTCCACTGAGCTCATAACCTGTCTGTGAGAGCAGAAACCCCAATGGCTAACACAAGATGAGCACTGAAAAACATATTAGCTGATTGACTTAACAAGTGAATGAATAGGTAAGTGTAGAGTCAGGACTGGCCACTGAGCAGGTTTTCTAGGATCCCATGCAGACCAGGTAAAGGAGAGTCCTGGAGCACTCAGTGGTTTTGCAGGGGTTTATTGGGATTACCAGGTACACGGCAGGCAAGGGTGCTGGGGGGCCAGGAGTCTGGCAGGCCTCCCAGCCCCTAGCAGGTCTTCACTCTGGGCTCTCTGGCCTTCTCTCAGCTTCTGCTTCTCTCGGCTTCTCTGCTTCTTTCTCAGCTTCTCTTTCAGCTTCTCCTGTCGTCCCGTGATGCCGCCCTTAAAAGCACAGTCTTAGCCCAGGTAATCCCATCTACCTAGCCCCACACCCTACTCCAGGTGCCCGCCATCAGGCATGCATTCAGGACTGCAAGGATCCATCATCTATCCTGATGGCGGGAGGGCAGAAAAGCCTGACATTTTTCCTTACTCTACAGTAAGCAAGCTGGATCTTAAGCATTCTGCTAGCATATAAGAAAGCTATGTTGAATTAATGTTTCTGTGTCCTTTGGGTAAATACCTAGGGGTGGAATTGCTGGATCATATGGAAGCTCTACCTTAGTAGGTTGAGGAATCTCCACACAGTTTTCCATAGTGGTTGGACCATTTTGCACTCCCACCAGCAGTGCAGGAGAGTTCCTTTTTCTCCACATGCTCACCTGACATTTGTTCCTGCTAGTTTTTTTTAATATGTGCCATTCTTACTGGTGTAAGATGGTATCTCATTGTAGTTTTGACTTGCATTTCCCTGATTACAAGTGATGTTGAACATTTTTTCATATGCCTGTTGGCCATTTGCATATCCTCTTTGGAGAAGTTTCTTTTTAGTTCTTCTGCCCATTTTTGATTGGTTTATTTACTTTGTTTTTGTTGTGTTTCATCAGCTTTTTGTAGATTTTGTGATCAGTCCTTTATCATTAGTTTTGTATGCAAAAATTTTCTCCCAGTTGGTGGGGTTTTTCTTTATTTTGGTTATTGTCTCTTTTGCTGTGCAGAAGCTCTTTAATTTGATGTAGTCCCTGCTATTTATCTTTGCCTTAGCTATCACTGCTTTGGGTGATGTGTCTGTAAAGATGTCTTTGAGGTGCATGTCTGTAGGGTAAGGAAAAAATATCAGGCTTTTCTGCCCTCCCGTCATCAGGATAGATGAGGGAACCCTGTGATCTTGAATGCATGTCTGATGGCAGGCACCTGAAGTGGGTACACCTGCACTAAGACTGTGCATTTTAAGGATGGCGTCATGGAGACGCCAGTAGAAGCCAAAAGAGCAGCAGCAGAAGCCAAAAGAGAAGCCGAGAGAGAAGCTGAGAAGAAGCAGAAGCAGAGACGCCAGAGAGCCCAGATAGAGTGAGGATTTGCTGGGGGCTGGGAGGACTGCCAGCCTCCCGGCCCCTCAGCACCCCTGCCTGCCATATGGTGAACCCCAATAAAAGGCCTGCAAAAAAACCCACTAAGGACTCTGATTCCTCCTTTACCCGATCTGCTGGATCAGAAAACCTGCACTGTGCCTGTTCCTGCCCTTACAATGTCATGTAGTGTTTCGCCTATATTTCCTTCTATATATTTTGTGGCTTCAGGTCTTATGTCTAGTTCTTTAATCCATTTTGACACAGAAACATTAATTCCAAAGGGCACCTGCACCCTATGGTTATAGCAGCACTATTTACAACAGCTAAACTATGGAAACAACCCAAATGCCCAAAAATAGATAATTGGATCAAGAAGATGTGGTACATATACACAATGGAATATTACTCAGCAACCAAAAAAGATAAACTCATGCAATTTGCAGCAACATGGGTGGAGCTAGAAGGGATCATGCTCAGTGAAGTAAGCCAGAAAGAAAAAGAAAAATATCGGATTATCTCACTGTAGGGTAAGGAAAAATGTCAGGCTTTTCTACCTTCCTGCCATCAGGATAGATGATGCCTGACGGCAGGCACCTGGAATAGGGTGTGGGCATAGGTAGATGGGATTCACCTGGGCTAAGATTGTGCTTTTAAGGGCGGCGTCATGGGGACGCCAGCAGAAACTGAGAAAGAAGCAGGAGAAGCTGAAAGAGAAGCCAAGAGAGAAGCAAAGAAGCAGAAACAAAGATCACTGGAGAGCCCGGATAGAATGAAGACTTGCTGGGGGCTGGGAGGACCGCCAGCCTCTTGCTGCCTGCTCTCCCCAAACCCAGCACCCCTGCCTGCTGTGTCCCTGGTAAAATTTCAATAAAGCCTGAAAAAGCCACAGAGGGCTCCAGGACTCTCCTTTACCCCATCTTCTCCAATCATAGAAATCCTGAAGTGTGTCATCCTGCCTCTACACTGATATACCATGGGCAATGTTCTAAGAATATGCACTAATGGCATGCTAACTCATTGTATTTTCTCCACCAACCATCTCCTCTCTGCTTTAATTTCTTCTGTACTTATACCTCTCAATATATCAAGCTCAAGGTGCGCTCAGCTGTATAAAAAAAAAGGGGGAGGTGAAGAAAACCTCACCAATGACTCCCCCACCTGACACAGCTGTTTTACTAATTTGGAAATGACATCATAATTGACAAATCTCAAGGCTTCTTGAAAATCCTCCTCAATCTTTCTCTGTAGTATCTGACCCTAATTACTCCTCTACACTTGCTCTCTGACATTAGTGGCACTATTGCCCCCCAACAGTCTTCTATACCCTGGGCCATCACTTTTATAATTTAATATATTTAAATATGTATCTATCTTTTCCTCAAAAACCATTGATATCTCTGCATCTGCCTTATGACTAATCTCTCAGCTCCTCCAATGCATTCTTCACAGTGCAATCACATGTTTACCTCATTATGTTCCAAAGTGACCCAGCCTAATTTAACTGGTTAAATTTTTATTCTGACCTTCAGCTTCAAATCTTTGTAAGCAGTGAAATACCTGTGCCCTGTAGAAGAGCTAAAATAACCCACATACATTGTGCAAAAATGAAAAATGATGTAAAAAATATAAAATTAAATTAAAAAATAAATTAAAAAAATAAAGTTCAAAATAACCAAAAAAAAACCCCTCTGTTCTTTACAACAATATGCACTGGCGTCCTAAGATATTTTTATGTTAAAACATATATAAGGCAACATTTTCAAAGCTTTACCAAAGCCTCTAAAATGCTAGGTAGGAAAGCTGATTCCAAACACTAGTATTCATACCATCATTCTTAAAGAAAAAAAAAAACATTCTAAGTCACTAATTAATGCCCTGACGGTCAACCCCAAATTTTACCTCGGAATTTTCTTATTAGTCGTCCATTTTCCTGCTCTGAAAGTCATCCAGATTATATGTGTTCCAAATTATATATGCTTTTTATTGTCCTTCATGTAAAGTCCTGCTGAAACAGTATGTCTTCCCAAATAAAATCAAGAATAAGTGGACAGCAACTCACAAATATCTGCCAAACCACTAAGTCTTGTTGAAACCACATGATATACTATAAATCTCTCCACTTTAGAAAGAAAAAAAAAGGCAACACAAACAAGTCCAAGAAAGTGATCAATGTAGGTAATTAAATTGACACAAATACTGTTATTGAAAAATATACACTCCTCATGAACAGTCCATGTTATTATGAGTTTTTTCTACATTCTGAGCATTTTAATGAATATTAAACAGCACATTTCTTTGTGATCTATGGATCTTGATGAAATTCAAATCCAAAATGTGTTTCTGCAATTCCAGACTACAAAGTTACTCCAAACCTTTTTTAATTCAGTCCAAGCTACTGCGCCCATCTTATTTCCTGCCACTTCAGGCAGGCTAAACACTAAAATATTCCGTTTTCTCCAAGCCTGCCTGGCCTCTTGCCTTCACTCTTCCTAAACCCCTCATTCATAACACAGACCCCACTCTCTCCCCTATTTTCCAAATAGCTGGTTTATCCCTCCAAGTGCCATCTTCTCCATGAAGCTTCTCTGTCCCCACAGCATTTTAAAATCTGATCCTCCCAACGCAATTTCACCCTTTCCTCTGAACGTTTTTATGTATCCATCCATCTCAAGCAGGAGCTCCTGAGGTCTGTGAGAGAGCAGACCTCACAGGGCCACCTGTGATACCTACAGCACTCGGCGGTTCCTCCAGTCTAGTGGGTGCTCAATAAAAGATCTGCTCAAAAGATGGGCCTGCGAGTGCACCAATATCCTCAAGACGCCGGCTGCTCCTCCAGGAAGCCTCAGCAACCATTCTGGTGGTCACCTCAGGCTTGAATTTGTTCAGAAGCATGATAATCAGCGAAATCCACATATCTGAGGGCCCTCATCCTTCAGAAACACCAAAGCTTCTGAGCAGACGCAACTTAACTTCATCAGGCCACGCTAAACCCCCAGCGTGTGCAGCGTTCCACACAGCTGTGAATCATGGCAACCCTGTCTACACCCGCGCCGCGTGACAAGCACACGTGGTACACGGGGAGGAGGACTAGACCGGCGCTGTGGGGGAGGGGAGCTGTGTGCCTCTCCCCACCTACCTTCGGGATTCCCGCAGAGGAAAGAGGGAGCCCTCCACCTGGCGCCTTTGCAGGAGAAGGAAGCGCTGGGGCAGCTCTGAGCCATTACCCAGGGCGGTGGGGAGGTCAGTGTGACCGCAGAAAAGTGGGCTCTGGAGCACAGCTCCGCTGCTCCACAGCTCCTGCCCCAGGAACTGGCAGGAGGCCCCAGACACCACAAGCCCCAGAAGGCCCCGCGGCGGGCCCGCCTGGTTGGCTGCTGGTGGCCGAGCGCGCAGGGAGGCTGCTCCGAGGCGTGTAGAGAGCGCGCCTCCGCCTGGTGTGGAGACGAGCCAAACGGGGGGGGGGGGGGGGGGGGGATCTTTCTCTCTCTCTTTTTTATTTCATCAAATTTATTCATTTGTTTTCCTTTTAAAAATTTTAAAATATATATATATTTTTAGGGCCTCCCCGGTGGCGCAGCAGGTTGAGCGCAGCGCTGTGAAGCTGTCCGCAGCCTCTGCAGCGCGTGTTCGATTCCCGGGTGGCCAGGGCGAGCCCACATGTTGCGGCAGACGTCTCCTGCCTTGCCCGCTGCTCCCCTCAGCAGTGTATTCCATCAGTCTGCCTGTTCTGTTCCCTGCTCTGTCTCTGGTGAATCCTCTCACTCTCCCACACCTCTGGCCTGTACCCCAGTTCTTGTATACATAAATAAAAAATATATATATATATATTTTTTCATCGTTGTTCATTTTCAAACCATGCCCCCCCCCAGCCTCCCTTTTCTGAAGGTTCTGCAGCAGGAAAGGAAAGCTGGGTCCTTTCCCCAGGAGTTCGCCCCCTGGGTTTCCTGCCTGGAAAGTGAAATCTAGACCTCTGAAGAAGGAGGAGAAAAGATCCTTAGACTTCTGATGGAAAGAGATGCGTTGATTAAATTTGATTTTAGTTCCCCGACTATGGGCTCTTGAGTCCTCTTAGAAATAGAAATCATGGAGAATGCCAGTCCTGCAGGTACCAAATACGAATGTATGCAACTTAGCATTAGGGAGTTAGCCTCGCACAGGATCAATGTGCTGCTCCGAGGCCCGGATCGAGGCTCTATTTCAGCAGTTTTAACCCAGCATAGTTAAAGGGCTGAGGTCTTGTCTGCGCTCATCTTTCCAAAAGATCATTCTATCTTTCCATCTTGCGATCCTGTGCCTGTGACTTCTTCGTGATGGATTGTGTATCATTAGCCTAGAGTGTTGTTAGCCTAAAGGGTTAGTGGTGAAGATTTTATTTCATCTCAAGTTTGTATTGGGGAGGGTTTCCTTCTTAAAGATAGGGACAGCCACTATCAGAGTGTGGCTTGCCTCACATCTCCGGTGGAAAAAATGTCATTTTCTATTTTATAATGACTAGGTAGGCCTCAGCCTGAGCTAATGTACAGTATTATGGAGTTTCCTGAGACTCCCCAGAACTCATCTCCTGCCTAACACAGGGGGAATTCCGAAAATGGGGGAAACATGTATTTTTTAACTTAATTTTTATTTATTTATTTTTGAAACATAAATTCTAAAGTAATTTTGCCCTATCTAAGTACCAGCCATAGTCCCCCTTGTTTAACTTCCTAATACAAAGGAGATGAGGTGTATATGTTGATACATAAAGAATTGTGAATGATGTTAAACGCAATGTTACTTTGATAGATTATTAAAAATAAATTTAAATAAACAGCAATAAAATAAATCATTTTTTTTCTTTTTCCAAAAGTTAAATTTTTATTTCATGTAAGAAATTGTGACTGTTATAGAGTGATATTGCTCATTTTTTACTTTTCATGTTATATTTTAAATCTATATTCTTAATTATTTCTGCCTTACCTCATTCTAAAATTCTTTATATTTGATTCTCAACTGTATTCTAAGCACCCAAAAGACAGATTATTTGTAGCTTTCTTTAGCATTATACACAGCCTTTGGTTGCTACTGCACAGAACTCTGAAAACATATTTACAGAATAAAACATGGAGGGCCTCCCCTGGTGGCACAGCGGTTGAGTGCTGGGCTGCGAGGCTGCCCGCAGCCTCTGCAGCACCAGTTCGTCCCCCGGCCGCCGGCGAGGGCCCAACAACAACAACAAAAAAAGAATAAAACATGGAAAAACTTGTAAGTTTGTTCCTCTTATTTTACTAAATGGTTCAACCTTTATTAAGACATCCATTTATACCCAATCAGTTATTGTAGGTTCTTTAAAATGTTAGTCATCATTGTTCAAATCATCTGCCTGATAGAGATTCAGCTATGATAAGTCTATTATAATTTGTTTAATATATCATTCTTCATTAATTCTGTAGAGGTAAATTTCAAATAAACCAAGTTTAAATTAGCTCCAAATTAATGAACACTAAATTAATGGTTTATTGTACGTCTTTTCTTACCTGAGAAATGTAAAATTCAATCATAATTCACCTACCAGAGAAATAATCAGGCAAATAAGGGAAATGTTGCAAAATTGTCTTGTGTTGCTACATCTGTGAAATCCATTTCAATTCCACTAATTCATTCATTATGTAAATTGAATTGAGCTATTATGTGCCAGGTACTGAGTTAGGCAAGATTATTGTATGGTAATTAAAATAAATGAGTAAACAAATATCAAAATAAATGAGTAAACAAATATCAAAATTCCTGAAATTGCATTGGAAAAATGCAGTCAAGTTTAACAAAATCCTATCCTTTTTTACTAAGTTTCAGGTAGCTACCTATTAACCCAGTAACATGAATATATTTTGGGGTATTTCTGAAGATGGAATGGTTATGGATTTTACAAAAGTATATTTTTCATGAAAATTGTACAAGTAGTCATATTACTCATTCCTAATGGGAATATAATAAGTAATCAAGGCATAAACATGAATAAAGAATAAAGAAATGACTGGATTTCCAGTATCTTCAATATTTTATTTATGCCTTTTAGAAACTATTTTTCTAAAAATGTTGTAATCCAGCTCAGTGGGTCACAACCCAAACAACTTCTCAAGCATTTATAAAGAACAGAAGAAGGTGAAAATGTACGAAGATATAGCTAAAGTCTTTTAACTTTTCCCAATGTTCAATGCACTTAAATGCAGAAGGAGTCTTGAACTGATAAGAACAAAATATTTTGGAAATTATAGTTCTCTCATGTAACATTTTCTAGAGAGCAAATTCATCAAATGCCAATCTTTATACCACAGACAATTATTTGTGATACCTATGTATGAATTTTCAGGATCCAAATAAAAACAGAAAGAAAAATGGTTTAACTCCATGTAAAATATAAAACCTTAGATGGGAACAGTGTTATATTTTGTGGTAACAGCCTACATTTTGTGGTCATTGGAGTCAATATCTTCTCACAGAATCCTACATACCATTATTTTCAATATTTCAATTGCTGTTAACACAAAATTAGTAATCTATACTGTCTTTTATATAATTACTAGCATAGGTCCAGATACTACCTTGCAACTTTTTCCCATCCTTTATCAATATATTTGCCTTTAAAAAAAAAAAAAGCATGAAAGCTTGCAAGTGTTTAAGACCATTAAACAATATAAGTGCATAAAAAATAGAAATATATGTTTTTAAGGCATTTAATTTTGAATCTTAAAGTTTAGAGTTGAAAAAAATTGAATCAAAAGACTGGGAATATGGCTAAGAAAAGGAAACTTTAACAACTATGAATTACATTTTTTTCATATACTTAAAATCACATTCTGGAAATATGGCTATTCCCCTAAGGATGTTATTTTACCTAAATACTTGTATTTGAGAATTTTATAAGTATTTTATAGGAAATTTCTATTTTGAATTTACAGAAAACATTAGGTACTTAGAAGAAACATACCAAAAAAATCAATAGGAATCAATGTATAAAATGAATAATTATTTTTCTCTTGAATATTGCTTCCTAATTAATGTGATTGTATCCTCAGTCTTTAGCATCAGTTGTTTTCCAAGAGCACATTAGTGAATTTCTGTGCTTTTTTGCATAAAGTTTTTATAGCTTTACTGCTTGAAGTGGTGAAGATATACAGAACAAATTAGACTACTCCACTAAAATTGTAAATGCCACAGAAGACATTTTTGGTCTATTAGGAAAGAAAGATGCTCTATTAACAAATCAAGTAAAAGAAGAAGCTTGAGCTTATCATGGAAATCAATTTGGCAAATTAACAATTTGGAAAAGAAACTTTAGAGGCATATAAAAGAAATCCTTCTATGCAGATGAGTTCGAAGAATAGTTTTACTTTTCAGTCACTATTAGATTCATTGTAATTTTCTTAAAGACTAGATAAAGAATGCTAACAAAGAAAATTAAGTCAGGGCCTCCCTGGTGGTGAAAGGGATTAAGATGCAACCTATGAAGCAATCCGCAGCCACTGCAGCATGATGAGTTCAATCCCCAGCCAGGAAGCAAACCACATGGCACAGCAGACCTCTCCTGACTTGCCCTCCTCTTAGCACTGTATTTCAGTCACTCTGCCTATTCTGTTCTCTACTCTGTCTCTGGTGGATCCTGCAACCCCCCACGCCTCTGGCCTGTACCCCAGTTCTTGTATGCATAAATAAATAAATCTTTTTTTAAAAAAGTTAAGTCAAAACAGTTGCTATGAAAAATATGTACTTTTAAAGGATTAATTTTAAATGAAAAAAATACAGGAATTAGGCAGAGATATCAATATATTTAGAATTGAATTCTGGTAAGCATTAAAGTACCATTAAAAATACAACAATGTTGATTTAATAGTGGGAAAAAATATATTAAGACCCTGAATAGCTAACAAAATCCTGAGGAAATAAAAAAAAGAGCAGGAAGCCTCTCCCTGATTTCAAGCTTTATTGTTAGCTATAATCATGAAGACAGTATGATACCGGCATAAAAATAGACCAATAGACCACTGGAACAGTACTGAAATACTAGAAATAAACCCAAATTTATAAGGTTAGCTTATATTTGACATGGAAGCCTAGAATATACAATAGAGAAGAGATAGTCTCTTCAATATTTTTTGGAGTTATTGGATATTCACATGTAAAAAATGAAACTGGAACCCTACCTAACACCACTCAAAAAAAAGTTACTTGAAATGGATTAAGAACTTATATGGAAGACCAAAAACTACAAAATGTCCAGGAAAAAAACACAGGAATTAAAGCTTTTTGACATGAGTCTTAACAATGACATTTAAAATGATACATAAAGCAAAAGCAACAAAAATAATAATACAAGCAAATAAAAAAATACAAGTGGGGCTACATCAAACTTAGCAACTTCTGCACTGAAAAAGAAACCATCAACAAAGTGATAAGACAACCTACAAAATGGAAAAAAAAATTGCAAATCATATATCTTTCAGATGGTTAGTATACAAAATATATAAAGAACTCATACAACTCAATAGGAAAAAAGGCAAATAATTCAATTTGTAATTAGACAAAAGGACCTGGGTATACATTCCCCAAAGAAAAGGCCAATAGATACATGTAAAGATGTCCAATTTTCACTAGCCATTAAAGAGATAGAAATTAAAACCACAAGGAGATGTTATCTCACATTTACTAAAATGTCCTTATCAAAAAGAAAAGGCATAAAAAAGTGCTGCTTGCAAGACACAGAAACAATCTAAGCCCAAAAACAGCACCTCCCTGGTGGCACAGGGATTAAAGTTTCAACGTTAGGAAGCTATCACCAGCCACTGAGGCACAAGTTTGATCCCCATCCAGCCAGGGAGCTAACCCACAGGGTGCAGCAGACCTCTCCTATCTCACCTGCTGATCTCCTCAGCACTGTATTTCAGTAGATCTGCCTGTTCTGCTCCCCCCTCTGTCTCTGGTGAATCTTCTCACCCCACCCCTGCACCTCTGGCCTGCACCCCAGTTCTTGTATGCATAAATAAATAAAAATAAATCTTTTAAAAAAAATCTAAGTCCAAAAACAGATGAAGGGATCAAGAAGATATAGTGGAATATACACAATGGAATACCACTCAGCAATCATAAAGATAAAGTCATGCTATTTGCAGCAACATGGATGGAACTGGAAGGGATTATACTAAGTGAAATAAGCCAAAATTAGAAAGATTAATATTGGATGGTGTCACTTATATATGAAATACAGAGAAAACAAAGCATCAAAGACAAACATTAAAACCAACCCAAAGGAAGCAACATTAACATGAAAAGATATCTGTACTCTTATGTCCATAGCAGCACTCTTTATAATATACAAGTCATAAAACAAAGTGTCTAGGGGCCTCCCTGGTGGCACAAGGGATAAAGCACCACACTGTGAAGCAATCATCAGCCTCTGCAGCACGAGTTCAATCCCCAGCCGGCCAGAGAGAAACCCACATGGTGAGGCAGACTTCTCCTGTATTGCCTGCTGCTGCCCTCAGCAGTGTATTTCAGTCAATTTGCCCATTCTGTTCCCTGCTCTGTCTCTGGTGGATCCTCTCACCCCCAGCATCTCTGGCCTGTGCATGCATAAATAACTAATCTTTAAAAAAAATGTGTCTAATGTCCATTGATGGATGAAGTTTTGATATATATCTATATACATACCATAAAAATGAAAATATCCTACTGTTTGCAACATGAATGGACCTTAAATACATTTACTAAAGGAAATAAATGACATGATATATGTACATTAAACTATCATGACTTAAAATTATACAGTGATGTATGTCAATTATTTTTCAATAAAACTGGAGAAAAAAACAGAAAAATTTATGTGACACTATGTTTATCTTACCTAATACCAAAAATATTAATCTTTGTGAAACAGCCCAGATAAAATAACATGTTAAAGAAAGGTACATTAAGATTATTTCAAAAGAAACTTAATTATACTCAAGGAAGGAAAAAAGCAGAGTGGTAGCAAATATACTAATTGAAGAGTGTGGATGTGAGTATGTAGATGCTACAGTATATGGTTTAAGACATGTAAACTGTCAAAAAGAGTCAGAGTGAGATATATATATATATATATAAAATACTGTGAAATAGAAAAAAATATATCTTTACATTGTTTTATCTAGCAACACACTTGTTTTATCCTCAGTGGAGATGAATTTGTCATTTTTTTTTTTTTTTATCATTGATAGGAAGCATAGTTTGTAGTGAGCATGAACTTTGAACTAAGATTACCTGGATTTAGTCTTGCCCTTTAGTGATTGAACAAAGGTAAATTTTTTTAATTTTAAAATTTCAATTTCCTTAATATACAAATTGCTGATGATAATAATTATACTTATATTAAATGATATATTATTCACATATAGCACCTCAGATAGTTTGTACCACACTGTTTTAAATAGAGCTATTATTATTATTAACTGAATTCCTGCTTTCCTTGCATTGTGATTGTTTTTAGCAACTCCAAATATAAAAACAAATAGATTACTGTACTTCTTATTGCTGTGGTTTTTTTTCTGCTCATAAACAGAATATAAGAAGCTACTATCCATAAGAAAATGCTCAATTCTTTTCATCCTTAGTAACAAGAATTCACAAGTAAATTTGGATCTCCCAAAGGAATATGACTTTCCCAGTAAGCTTCCACACCCTTTGCTACACATTGTGACCCAAAAAATCACATGGAAAGCAATTGCCTTTGAGCACATCTTTTCCAAATAGAGTTTATTATGGAAAGTTGCAGTAGAGATTTAAAAGATCACAAGTACCTCGAATAACCTCCTTACTTCAGTGTGTCCTCAAAATGTAAATTTTAAAGGCTGTGTTGAGATTATCTAAATCCAGTTTTCATTCAGATAGAAGTTTGATAAACCAACTGTATCATATTTTTTTAATATAACAAACTGCCAGGGAATCAGAAAGAAAATAGAGTTATGATATGGTAAAAACAAATTTTATATATTATTTCCCACTCCATTTTCTTTGTCAGGTATTTATTTGTGTGGAAACTTCAACCAAGGCTGTTTAAACTGCAAATCTGAAAAATGAACACAATAATAAGTAACAATATCTATAATTTATCAATGTACTACTCTTTCTATGGACTTTGCTAACTTTCTTTTATAAATCTCACATCAATTATATGTGATAAATATTCTTATTTTATTTACCTCCAGTAACAAATCACAGAAGTTAATTAGCATTCCCAATAACAGGCACATAGGCATCTGAAGTAGTAAAACTATGGCATTTGAAGTTAGTATAACCAACTCATTTCTAATATCCCTTTACTGAGTCACTTTCTGTTCTCAGTTTCATTTTTCCCACTTAAAGCAGATGCTCCTGCACTTCCCTATACACACTGAGATAGGTAACTTTTTTTCTCTGTGTCATTCCAACTTTTTTTTTTACTTTATTTACTTTTTATTTATTTTTTTGAAGGTTAACAAAAGGTTTATTTACAAGGGAAGGGGAATGAGGAAATGGACAACTCAGAGAGAAAAGAAGGAGATAAATTCTTAAATGTGTCCTATCCATTCTGCCAACCTGGAATCCCAAATGACCAGCCAAGACCAAACCTGCCTGACCAAGAGCACCAGCGAAGTGTGCCCAACCCCACTAACATGGCTAGTTTTTATTTACAAACAGAGAAAATGGCTGCTTAACTCTGCCCTTAGGTCCTCGCAACTTCCCTTTGGGGATCCTGGGATTTGTAGTTCCCAGTGTCTTGATGGAGTGGGGGTGGCATCCACAAAGCCTGTATGTAATTAGCTCAGGACATCCTTTCCCCCTAACAATTCTCCCCTTTCACTTTTTGCCACCATTTCCATGGTGTTGAAGATCAAATGTATGGATGCTGGGGTACGGGCTCAGATGAAAATTTTTCTTAGGGTTCCCATTGGAAAGCAAACCAGTCTCTCCAGGTATTGTCCATTGTGGAAAGCAAAAGTCTTCCATTCCTGGGAAATAGTTTATCAGTCCAAGCCGGGAAAAAAAAAAAAAAAAAGCATCTGGAAGCATAAGCATTAGCCAAAACAAAACAGCAAATATATCAAATCACAGGAAAAATATTAAAATTGATTCAACTTATGCAAAAACAGGTTCTCTCAACCTTGATCCCAAATTGTTTCAACAGCGTAGCAAAAGTTTGCAAACCAAATCTACTTTTAAACCATATTACCTATTTTTGCATAAAATCACAGGGCAGAATAACTAAACAGCAATTTTAGCTGGCTTTGTTGGAATACTCCATAAAGGATCAGAGCGAACTCTTGACAACTAATCCATGTAGGCTTCAAGAACAAAGTTGGTCTCATCAGACTCCATCTGGGCTTCCTCTTCTAGAGGGTACCAGGGCTTTTTATTTTTCCAGGTTGTCCAGTCCTGCCCATGGAGGCAGCTTCCTCACCTCCCTTGGAGGTCTCTGGAACCTATGGACAAAGCATCAGGTTCTCCTCTTCTTGGTTCAGCTCTGTTTCAACTTCCTGGAAGATTCCATTCAAAGCCACACAATGACACTCATGTCCAATTGTTTGAGTTTAAGCAGACAAAATCCCTATGGAAGTTATGCGAAAATAGACTCTGAGATAAGTAGTAAAAAAAAATACTACCACTATTTTCATTCTGTGTTGGTATCAAGGGGAGAGAAAATGTGCACACAAGTTTGCTTTGCTGGGAAAAATAAAAACAAAAACAAAAACAACATTGCTGCAAATCCTGGTGACTCAAAAGAAGAAAACTTTGTGGATTCAGAACAAAATGCAAAAAAAAAAAAAATTACCAGTAATATGTCAAAGAAAACTTAGTGAAAATCAGGTGTGTTTCCAGGTCTATTCAGTTCTTTGTAGGAAATTTTTACTCTCAACAGTTCCATCAATAGGAATCTGTTGAGGTCTTTTTTCCCTATTTTCTCCAGAAACAATTTCTGTACTATACAATACTGCAAGGCAACATTCACCATTGACAATTTACGTACATATCAGGTATTCAGAGTTTGTGTACATGTTTTAGAAAATCAATGTGAACATTTCTGTACATGTCAAAGTGTTACGTTTTCCCAAGTGACAATGCTTCCCTTCTAGTTTTACTCTACTAGGTAAGCCAAATAGGACAAATTCATCTAATGCCTTTCCCAAGAGGAAAGGGAGAAATCTTGTGGAGTGTCTCAGGAGCTCTACTGAGATTCCACCAACTTTCCTTCTATCAACCAAATGACAGACTACCAAATTTTTACTTGAATTTAGATTTCTGGGAAGCCTTGCCATAAATATCAGAAAACAGCAGAAACAACAACATTCAATCTCTATGAAGGCACCGGCTTAGTTCAGTATTAGAATGTTGACAATCAAAACATAACCTTTATTTTTTTTTTCTTTTTCTTTTTCCTTCTGGCTTGACTTTATTTTTTTTTCATCTTTTTTCGTTTTTTTTTTTAATTTTTTTACATCATTGTTCATTTTTAAGCAATATTTGCTTCCCCCCACCACCGCAGGAATAGGCCCCATAGAGTTTTCTTCACCAATGCACCCGTGCACCATCACCTCAGCCCCCTGTGCTCCTCTCTTCCTCCCTTTGATTCCTCTCCCTCCTCCTCCCCTGCAGTATGTCTCTGATTATAATTGTCTATTTTTGCTTTGTTGTGTTTTGTACTATTATTATTTTTTTACACTGATGTCTTATTTGGTTCCCCTATATTCCTGCTATAAGTGAAACCATCTGATATTTTTCTTTTTCCTTCTGGCTTACTTCACTGAGCATAATTCCTTCTAGTTCCATCCACGTTGCAGCGAATGGCATGAGTTTATCTTTTTTGGGTGCTGAATAATATTCCATTGTGTATATTGCCACATCAAAACCTGGAAACAACCCAAATGCCCAAAAATAGATGACTGGAACAAGAAGATGTGGCAGATAGGTAACTTTTATCTGGTTCAGAAAACCTAAATCAAATCAGACTTCCCAATGATCCACCTTCAGGGCTAAGTGAAACTCAGCTGTATTTCATCACAACCTACAAGAGTTACTACACCTAAAACCAAATCCCTGTGTATTTTACAAGGTAGCCAGCTTTCATTTATGAATTATTGTCCTAAAAATTCAGGAGGCCATTAACAAGGCAATTAAATGATACTTGGGATCAATAAATTACAATTTGGGGAGCACAAATTCAAGCAGAAATCCAAAATTGTGTCTCCAGGAGGGACAAAAATTGGAGTTTTTCACATAGAAAGATGATGTACTAAAGGATAAGGTAACAGAGATGAGGTAATGGTCAGATGGAGGGGGTCACAGATTAAAAGTAGGTAAAAGTTCTCTTTTGTCAGCCTTTCAAACAGGGTATTCTCCATGAGGGTTTTGGAATGCTGGTCATTTGCGCCAGTCCAAGGGCATGGCTCAGTTAAAAAAGACAGTAAACCATTTTTTGTTTCTTGTTTTCTACAGTGGTTCCTCCGATCCCATTTTAAAAATGACTCCAGTTATATTAACTTTTCACAATACTCCATTCCAAACAACTTTATATAAAGAACTATTCATTTGATTCCACTGATACTGTCTTATTATGGCACAAGGAATTCACATCAAAAATGGAAACAGTCTTTTTACCCTGGATTTACATTAAACAAAGCAATAACTATATACTGCTCCTATTGTTAAGTTGGATCCAGAAACATGCAGTTTCTACTTGCACTGTTGAAGGGGTTGTGATATCCTGGAAAAGACACTGGATTTAAAGTCAGGGCACCTGGGATTTTATCTGTATTCTACCATTTATTGCACTGTGACCCTGGGAAGATCACTTTACCTCTCTGTAATAAAAAGGCTTTGGGAAAGATGACCTCAAAAATTCCTTTCTTCCCTGAAATTCTAATTGTGCCCCAAACAGTATCATTAATTTTCAATTTGTTTCAAATTCCTGAGTTGTCTCTTTATCCTTCTGCACAGCCTCTACATTTTCCATTATCTTTTAGAGACAAGAAAAAGTATTGCCACAATTGCTTTAAAAAAAAAAAAGTCAAGGCCTCCCTGGTGGTGCAGGTGGTTGAATGCAGTGCTGTGATGCTGTCCGAAGCCTCTGCAGTGCTGATTGGATCCCTGGCCACCGCAGAGCAACACACATGGCACAACCCACATGGCACAGCAGACCTCTCCTGTCGCGCCCACTGCTCCCCTCAGCAGTGTATTTCATCAATCTACCTGTTCTGTTTGCTGCTCTGTCTCTGGTGAATCCGCTCACCCTCCCGCACATCTGGCCTGTACCCCGGTTCTTGTATAAATAAATAAATCTTTAAAAAATAATAAACGAATAAATTTTTTAAGTCACATGTGACCATCTTAAGAAAAAATGATAAATGTATAATGTTGATTGCATATAAAATTCAAGTGTATTCCATTTGCTATAAATCTAAGTGTACTGATATAACACAAGAATGAGGCTGCCTTATTTGTTCCTGTCATATATAATATGAAAAAATTGGTTACTAGTGGAGGCTGAAAACCCTGTATTCATTTCTTGATGACCCATACTAGGAAACTGATTGGACACCTTCAAAGTGCACGCAAAACACTGGGCAAACAATAAAGGAACTGCAATTAAGGAACTCAGTCTCTTGAGGAACACAGAGTGATTAACAAGCATTACAGTGCAGCATGTGTTTTAATGGGGAGAAGAAGAGATCCCTGGTGCTGTAGGAAACATGGGGTGACCAGCAGACTCAGGGGGCAGAGGGAATTGGAGAAAGCTTTTGGAACAGGCAATGCCAAAACAGATTTCTGATAAGACTAGTCAAGGTATGGCAAGAAGGGCAGTGTTTTGGAGTACAAGTGCCCAGTTCCAGGCCTAATAGGACCTGATGTACCTGGATGTGTAGCAAAAAGTATCTATTGGTAAATTTAAGCTGCTATCTTTTTGAAGTAAACAATACTCATACACACACCCCATTTTTGAATTCATATCTCTAACAAATGTTACTAAAATGAGCTGTGCCAGTAGATTAATAACACCTGCATGTTCATTTTCTTACCTACTACTTAGCTCCAAAAGTTATTTCCAATTGTTTACTGTGAAAAGATCCTTGGACCCATGTATACTCATCAAAAATGACTGCATTCTTATTTATTGAATTCTTACCTGTTCGTTTTGCTCTTATTAGACTGAAAATCAGAAGCTTTTGTTTGCAAATGATATTTCATTCTTAGAATGAAAACTGAATTTCTGATACCATACTTGAGATAACCAAAGTTCTTTGTCCCAGTGATTTCACTATCTGATTATCTTTTAGAAATACTATCCTGTTGAGGATTGCCTTTTATACTATCTAGTATCTTACCCAGATAAACAATTTTGAAAATGCCAGCTGGGGTGAATGTTTGTTTTCATGGTAAACTCATCAGGAACTTATTGCATCCATCATCTCCATGTTTTTGATTTTAAATCCATCCTCAAGAAAGTCTCTCCTTTTTGTTTGTTTCTCCTTTTGGTAGGGGATATTAATGGAACAGATACAGCAAGCATGAGAACGTATTTGGAAGAGCTAAAATTTCATTTATATATTGTTCCTATCCTAACACTTCATAGAGTTGCCATGTCTCTGTGCATTATTAAAGGCATCCTCTGACATCCATAATATTCTTTTCCTGCTTTGCACAATGTGTTCCCTGTTGTGCAGCTTTACTTCAGCATCTCTATAGATGAGAGGAATAAAAAACAGGAAATGCTCATGGAAATATTTTTGCATGTGTCCTAGAATTTAAAAGAATCAAGAATATTCTGGAAATGACTTTTTTTAAAAATCTGTTGGAAATATTAATATTTTAGCATGTTGTGCCAAATAGGTGTTCTTTTAAAATTGCTAATTTCCATTTGAAGTGTTTTGATGGAGCAAAACATTTCAAAATATATTTCTGATATGAAGCAAGAAAGTCACTCAGGTTTTTTATTTTAAAAAAAGTAAGAAATAGCAGTGCAGGTTGAAGAAGCTTGTAAGAGAAAGCTGTGAAATTAAGGATGATTTTATTCATCTGTTGATTATATCAATTCTTGTCTGAATGTCTTTAGAATATGAGTAATAAGGCAGAAATATTTGATGAGAATGGTAAGGGAGTATGGAATACCTTTCTTGAAATCCAATTCTGCTTTAAGCTTCAGGCACATATATCTTCTATCTAATTGGCTATTCATTCCACTAACTGCATTTTTTCTATTGTATCAAAGGTACTGAAGCCTTTCAGGACTGTAGCTTAAAGTGCAAATTCTAGAATCTGATGACTAACTCAAATGCCAGTTTTGCCACTAACTGGTTATAGCACCTGCAAAAACTTACTATTTAACCTCTCCAAATTTTAGGTTTCATATCTATAAAATATATACTAGGGCCTCCCCGGTGGCGCAGCGGTTGAGCGCTGGGTTGCGAAGCTGCCCGCTGCCTCTGCAGCGCTGGTTCGATCCCCGGCTGCTCCCCGGCCACCAGAGGAGGGTCCCACATGGCGCGCAGACCTCTCCTGCCACCCGCTGCTCCCCTCAGCAGTGTACTTCAGTCCTTCTGCCTGCTCTGCTCCCCGCTCTGGCTCTGGTGAATTCTCTCACCTTCCCGCACTTCTGACTGTACCCAGTGCTTGTATAAATAAATAAATAAATAAATATTTAATTAAAAAAAAAGTAATCTCCACATTAAAATAAATAAATAAATAAAATATATACTACAGTTGGGTTGTTGTGAATGAGAGTAGTTCATTTGAAGCACAAAGCAAAGTGTTTGACACACAGAAATTGTCCATTATGTTAACCATTAATAACAGATAAATAAGGTATGTTAATTTCCTTGAGGTACTCAAGACTTCCTACAGAATGATTGATGTGCATGTCTATTAGAGCTATTGGCAGATGTGAGTGTTTCGGGATGAATGAATGTATGTGTAGTAATGAAGGTACTGTCCTGGTTTTAGGCCATCTATGATTTTATACTAAACTTCCTTTTTCTGAGCAATACATTCAATTGTGGGTTTTGTTTATTCTGTCTACAAACCCAGCTTATTTTAGAAATTTGAGTTTGAAATATTAGTTCTAAATTTAGAACAAAACAACAGAAGAGAAAATTAGGCACAAATGTTCTGTACTTCAAAAATTATTGCCAGAAGCATATTATAATATGAACAGAAAAATTGCAGTATTAAAAATTCATAACACATTAAGGTTTGCTATCGCCTGAGTAGCTAATTAATTTACTGAATCAATCTAAAAGTAAAAAGATTGTTAATAGGAAATATGATTAAATAACTAATCATTTTTAAAAATCAAATTTGATAACAAATTCATTTGTTTTGAGCTTTAAGCTAAGACAAAATATAAATAGCCAAAAATGCTTCTATGAAAGTGTAATTATGAGAGAAAAATTAGTAAGGTTTTAGGAAGTACCTTACACGTTGCAGGTGATTAGTAAATATTTGCTAAATTGAAGTGAAATACCCCAAAACAAAGTTCAGAATTACTAGAATAGACTGAAGAGCAAAATAAAGAAAAGTGAGCGTCCCGCTTAGGTATGAGAGGCTGTGTGGGGAAGTGTTAATATTGGACCTGAATTAACCCCTGTCAAGAACACTGAATTTCTAACTTGCAAAGAAGGCCAGCTGCATTCTGCATGTGTTATTTTTTGCTTTCACACAATTAGCTGTGTTACTTTTACGTAATTCAAACTCTTTGGCCTCCTTAATCTCAGATTTGGGGTCTAGGAAGCTACATTTTCAGAATTCCCTCCTCCTCCCAACTGCCCGGTGGTTCTTACACATACTACCCTCTGAGAGTCACTCACTGGTCCTCACAGTTCAATGAATGATTAGTTGAGGAAAGGAAACTGTAAGAATCAATGTGTGGAGCCAAGGAATCCTTTTCTCTTGGAACAGGATCAAGAGACCTAGTGTTTTGCTAAAAATTTTAAAATAAAATAGTAAAAATATTTCCATATATGGAAGCAAAATATAAATATTATAAACTTATTACCTTCAGAATCAAGTAAAAAATATTTTATCATGTGATTAGTATATTCAAGGCTTAGAAGTGAAGGATTTTCTTTAGAATTTAGGTCTCTCAATAACATACATTCCTGACTGGATTAATGTCTATATTTTTGGTTTTCAAATCCATCAGAGTTCATGCACTGTGGCCAGACATTGTTTTAAGCACATTACAAATGCTAGTAAGTTCAATAATCAAACTGATATGCAGCTTTTTTTTTTGATACTGTATGAATTTTCACTCCTAATATGTGTTCACTGGCTATCAAAAGAAGGATTAATAGAAAATGCACTCTCTTTACACAATATTCTCTCTTCAAAAAAAGGAATATTAGCAAAAGAATGCATTTCTGTTTGAATCAATTCTATTTGACTATTTGGCTGCCTTGTTACAAGTAAAGTGAAAAGACTCACACAAAATTATTCATTACATGTAGAAAAGAAAGCCAAGGATACAAGGGAAAAAATGGTTCAAAAAGTGTTCATATTCATCTCAGAATACATTTTCTAGCAGAAATTAAAAAAAAGTGCTGTTCCTGAATTTTCAATAACAAATGGCTTGAATAATGATTTCTATCTAAAATTTTTTTAATTATTTTTTTCTTTTCAAAATAAAATAGAATATACTATTATCACTGGCTTACCACCAGGAATGAGGGAGGATTTGCTCAGTGGAGCAAAGACTTTATATATAGTTGCAAAAAACCCTAAACACCATATAGGAAATCTGACTGCTTTTGAGCAGTAGCATAAAAAGAGAAGCTTGAAAGGGAAAATAAATGCATTAAAAGTTTAAATTAGGTGACATGATTTTTCTGCTGGCCAGTCTTTCTGTCTCTTTGTAATATAAAAATATTTGATTTTTTTTTTCAAAATGACATTGCATAGATACATTATCTTTTTACCAAAAGTGTGCTTGTGTGTATCCAGCTTTTGGAATTCCAATAGACCTAAACATAAATTGAAGTCTGAAGAATAGTCCTTATTCTTTTTCTTGACAGTTCTATGCCTCACAAATTATTTGGCTCTTTGGATTTTCACTCCATAATCCTCTTTATTCAATGATTTAGCAAATAGGTATAAGCTTAATATAGGGCACAATGTTGGTTATAGTAGGTAAAAGGAAAAGAAGAACAATTATCCCTTCAGAGAGCTGATTTCTCATACCCAAGCCTTCTATACTCTGCTTTAGATAAAGAGACTAAGGACTTTCAGAGTTGTTAATAGATATGTCTTATGCTTTATAAAAAAAATTTACTGTGAGGAAGAATAAACCTCTGTAAAATATGGCAAGTATTTATGAATTTTCTTATCTCTCAATTTTCACTAGGAATTAAGGATTCTCTGACTTAAGAATTCTAATTCATATACATATATAAAATAAAAACCACCAAAAAATAATAAGGGTAAAAGGAAACAACTGTGTATGAATAGTAGGTAAGGAAAGTGGAATTTGTTTTTTGAATAAAGTTATAGAAGATATGTTTTCTCTTTAATAAGGGGAAAAAAGTAATTTTGTTCTACAGTTAAAATGATTGCTTCAGTATGAAAAAGAGGGATAATTATAGGACAAAATAAACTAAAAGGAGCTAAAACTTTTCATGCCAAATCATTTTGCTTTGTCATGACATGAGAAGATAATGCAGTGATTCACATATCTCAGGCTATTACAGAGGAGGGTAATCCAATCTTTGACCAAACATTGGATTTTCTGTGATACTGATGATCCTATAGTTCCCTCTTCTCACCACAAATTTCTCCCTGATTTCCAATGCCTGTTTCTCTGGAATAAGTTGTTGGACATACACTTCTGAGAAAGGGCAGACATAGTTACGCAAAATACATAAACTGATCAATTGGCCTAAGGAAGTATCCCTCTCCTTAGGAGAATTTTTTTTACTTATTTTGACTCTAGCTGGTTTGGTCATGTGTGTCCTCAGGACTGCTCTCCAAACCATAGGGTAAAAACTATTATTGTCTCCCTAATATGCCTCACTTTCTCAAAAGTTTTAGATTCCAGTCTCTCTCCAGCTGGAATCACACAAGCGAAACAGAACATATCAGTAGTCAGCGTCAAGAATAAGAGCCTGCCATAGATTCCTGTGAATAGGACACTGAATTTGGAATAGTAACTGAGTCACACTAAGACTGCTATTTTTTTTAATTCCAATTTCTTGAATAGCCAAGACAATGACCAAAAGGAGAAATTGTTGAAATAAATTTCTAGGTCCAAAATGGAGCTGTTCCTACCTGGGGTGCCTTGTCAGCAAAGCAAAACTAAGATAACTACTGCATTCCTGTTGATGTTCTGCTTGACCATGAATGCTGTCAGACATGGCTAATCCCCAGATGCCAAGCTAACTCTGGGCTCTATACATCCTTCCTTCTTTCTACTCACCCTAAGCAAAGTTGACTGTGGTCCCAACCTGATTATTTTCTATTTGTACTAGCTCTCTATTTTTCATCTTATAGAAAAAAAAATGTTACCTTCTACCCCATTTGGACATTCTCTGAAAAGGCACTATCTTCTTTATGAAGTGTTGTTTATTTGTGTCACCTAAGTCTTCATTATTTTTTACAGAGTGATAATTAAGTAGGCATGAAGTGAGTAAATGAGCTACATACTAACTGCAAAACAAAACCAATAAATAAATTGATTAGAAAAAAATGAGTTGTGATTGCATTTACAGGAAAATTTATTTCCACATAGGTATTTTATCTACCCTGACATTGAATAGGATATGTAGCAAGAAGGAGAAATTTGAAAGAATAAAATGGTAACATTAAAATATGTGTGATGTCTTCCTAGCAAAAGCTTCATGGAAAAAAAGGATAAATTTCAGAAGTGTCCTAAAGGGAAAAGTAAATTTAGGCCTGGTGAGATGAAAGAAAAATGATCAAAGTTTGCCCCTGATTTGCTTGCTTGAAGTCAGTGACAATAATGGATAGAAAAAATGAAATGAGGAGCTGAGTAGAATTTTTTTTCTTTTTTTTCATTTATGGACATTTAGAAAACAATTTTATTCATATGGCAGGTGAAAAAAAAGTCAAATCTATAAAGGTAGAATAAATGTGGACCATGTACAATTGTGATTAAAGCAGATCAAATAATAGGAAATTACTGTCTTCATTTTTAAAGTTTGAGTTTAAATATTTCAGTTGAAAAAAGACCAGCTGCCCCAAAATAAGTGTCAAGATTAAAGAATGGTAAGAATAGTAGAGATGACAAAATTAACAGTAATTAAGAAAAATAAAAAAGAGATAGGGCAATGAGAAAGAGCTTTAAAGTTGTATCGCAATTGAAATAAGAATTTTCTAAATCAGATTTTTCTAAACCAGATAGTTGGGATTAGTATTTACTAAACTTGTTATTAAAAACTTTTTTTTCTAATCGACACAGTGCCTAAAGAAAGTAGCAGATTTAAAAGTTTCTATCAAAAAACTGTTGGAATTAATAACTTCTTTCATGTTTGACAAAATTTTTCTTTGAAAAAATTATATTATACCTGTTTGTTTGTCAGTAAAATAGTTTTTTTTCTATGTTTGTGTCAATTAAACAGTGCAACTTACCAAATGTTTCTCCAAAAGATATTCACTTAAGAATTCTAGTTTAGGGCCTCCCCTGGTGGCACAGCGGTTGAGCACTGGACTGCGAGGCTGCCTGCAGCCTCTGCATCACTGATTTGTTCCCTGGTGAGGGTCCCACCAAAAAAAAAAAAAAAAAAGATTTCTAGTTTATCTTAAATCTTGTCTTCTTAAACAAAAGAATCCAAAGATCAGATAAGCATTCCATCCTTTCTATATTACCTTTCTATATTAGAACCAACTACTAAATACTACTAATTTCTTTTTCTTTTTTTTTAATAATAAATTTTATTGTTATATTCCCCATACAATTGCAGCCCCCCCATTCTGACCCCAATCCCTCCCCTCCCACCCCCGCCCCCCTAAAAGTGTCTCTGGTTCATAGTTTTTTGTTGATTTTGATTTTCACTTTCTTATAGTTATTCATTTTCCTGGTCCCTTATTTAAGTTTTCTAGATTCCTGCTATGAGTGAGACCATCCGGTATTTTTCTTTTTCTTTTTGGCTTATTTTGCTGAGCATGATCCCTTCCAGCGCCATCCATGTTGCTGCAAATTGCATGTGTTTATCTTTTTTGAATGCTGAGTAATATTCCATGGTATATATGGACCACATCTTCTTGATCCAGTCATCTATTTTTGGGCATTTGGGTTGTTTCCAAAGCTTAGCTATTGTAAACAGTGCTGCTATAAACATAGGGGTGCAGGTGTTCTTTGGAATTGATGTATCTGTGTCCTTTGGGTAAATACCTAGGAGTGGAATTGCTGGATCATATGGAAGCTCTATGTTTAGTAGGTCCAGAAATCTCCACACAGCTTTCCACAGTGGTTGGACCAGTTTGCACTCCCACCAACAGTGTAGAAGAGTTCCTTTTTCTCCACACCCTCGCCAGCATTTGTTGTTGCTAGTTTTTTTAATATGTGCCATTCTCACTGGTGTAAGATGGTATCTCGCCTGCGGCTGGGGAACGAACCGGTGCTCCAGAGGCTGCGGGCAGCTTCGCAGCCCAGCGCTCAACCAATGCACCACCAGGGAGGCCCAACTACTAAATTCTTTTAAAGATATTTTTGTAGGGGACTGGAAAGTTAGTTCTGTCATGTTTTATGAATTTATCCTTTTTGGGTCAATTTTACTAGATTGATGGGGAAAAAATCACTCTGACACTGCCCCCACCCCTGCGCAATGATTATAGATTGATATGCTATATTTGTTGAATATTCTAATATTGCACTCAAGTTATAAACAGCAACCCAGAATGCAATATCCCCACAGTACTTGCTTCAGTAATTTTTTGAAATATAAAGATTTTATAAGCTTCAAAGTAAAACTGATACACTATAGGCACTTTTTAAAAGTTAAAATTTTAGGGAAAGAGATCAGGAGACATAATTCAGGATGCAGTAGTACCATAAAAAAATTTGCAACTGTAAACTTTAGAACTGTAATTCTAAATATCCAAATTATGATACTAAATTATTTCTTTATAATAAATAATGATAACTTAGAAAAAGAGTCTATACTTTCATTTTTTTCCCATTCACCCCCCCACAGATCATTGTCTAACTTGTTTTCACATTGGAAACTGAAGTGTCAATGATTTGTCCAAAGTCATTCATGCATTTTCAGATTGAGAACTTACATTGTTTACAAAGGGCTTATAACCAAACACACACACATAACATATTACATATAATTCATAGTTTTATTTATATGCTCATATCCCTCGCTCCCCTTACACAAATAATTTCATCATTTCACAAGATTGGCTTACTCTGGCAGCAAGGAAGTGAGAGCCAGTTTCAATTACATTTTATTGGCATGCTCTTGATAAATTCCATTTGTAAGAGCATTTCCTAAAATAATGGAAGGTAACAATATTTATCAATTAGTGCTTGTGGATTCTAGAGTATTCAGAATGCCATTTTGAGACAGCTGTGGGGATCTTAGTCCTTTGTGCAAAATTCTTTAATCAAAGCTAATGGTTAATATCGATTCCTGGAAAACCTTAGGGCATATACATATGTTTTACTTCTCAAAATATTTGGTCATATTTCTCCTGTTTTTATTTTCATTTTTAATGTTGATATAATTGTCATTCAACAAGATTATTGATGTAGTAATTCTACATTTAAAATCAAATATGTGAGCACTGAAATGTCTATGTATGCTTATCATAGTATATTTAATGGTGTAAGATATCCTAATACTACTCTATTATAATAATGAACAGATACATAATAGAGTTATAATAATAGAACAAACAATTATGAGAGCTCTAAAACAGGATACTATTGCACCATTAAAAAGTTTTAAGAAATTTTGTGATATGGAAAAATTCTTAAAATACAGTATTATAAGTGAAAACCAGGCCCTCAAAGTGAATAAACAACATGACCTGATCAATAGCAAAAATGATGTGCATAGATAAAATACAGAAATTTACACCAATGTGAACAGTCATTTGTTTTGAATGTTAGGCATTGTGACTGATCATCATTTTCTTCTCTGTACTTATCTGGATTTCCAAACTGCAACTAATGGCTGCAGATTTTGTTTATAATCACTAATACACTACATTTTGAAATGACTGTTGCTCTTAAAACTGACCCTCTTCATTTTCTCTCTACCTTTCTTCTTACCTTACTCTTCCCCCACCCACTTTCTTCCTTCCTTAAACTTATGAAATAGTTTCATTTCCTATTGTCATTAAAGCTACAATCTTTCAGATACATTTATACATCATCTGCTTTACTCTTGCTCAATTTCCTTGCTGAAGCATCCTTTACTGTTCATTCGTTAAAATTTGCTGGACCTCCTGGGTGTTTAAAATCCTTACATATTCCCTAAGTGATCTCATCCATTTACAGGTATTTGGAGCCTATAAATTCCATTTATAAATCTTGTGTTGTGGAATTCCTTGTGAATGATTATCAGGCCATCTTATTATGCACTACTTTGTACTCACTCCCTGGATGATACCAATATTAGGATTTCAAATATTATCTACCAGAAGAAAATTCTTACACTTTTCCTTTTGCATTTGTTATCTGAACTTCAAACCCCTTTTCCACCTGACTTCTGGCCATCTCCATTTGGTGTCTCAAAGGCTTCTCAAAACAAATATGTTCAAAATTCATTGCACAGAGTTCTTCCTCACATTCTTGAGAGGTTTCCTCCATTAGTGCTTCCCATCTCAGGAGTGGCTCTAACCTATTCCCTGTTGTTGGTTGTAGGAATTGATCTCACATAGTTCAGACTTTAACCCCATCTCCCCTGTTTTCTTTCTAAATTTTTTTTTTCAAAGATTTATTTATTTATGCATACAAGAGCTGGGGTGCAAATCAGAGGTGTGGGGTATCAGGGGTGAGAGGACTCACTAGAGACAGAGTGGGGAACAGAACAGGCAGATTGACTGAAATGCACTGCTGAGGGGAGCAGCAGGCAAGACAGGAGAGGTCTGCACCATGTGGGTTGTTGGCTTCCTGGCCAGGGATCAAAGTCATGCTGCAGTGGCTGCAGATAGCTTCATAGTGCTGACACTTAACCCCTTGAGCCACCAGGGAGGCCCCCCCTTCTAAATCTTGATGGAGAAGAAGAAATCCTAAGGAGTCTGAAAACAGCGCCAGTGGAGGTAGGAGAGTAGAGAATTACATGAGCAAAGGGAAGAGTGTCTTAGCATGAGATTCATCAACTGTTTTGAATGGCGCAACATACAATTAAAATAGAAAATTTCCTTTAATTGGAGTAACAGTAAAGTCAGTAATGATTTTGGAAGTTGGGTTTTTAATGGAGATATTATGATAGAGTGGGTGAAGATACCAATGGAAGGTGAGGAAGAGGAGATGGAAGACCTACAAGGTGAACTCTTTGGAAAAGCTCAGTTAAGGCAAGAAAGGAGATAGGGTGGAGGTTTGAAATGAGATATGGGCACAAATACAAGTTTGTTGTCTAATTGATTAATTTGTTTCTATTGTTTTTTTTTTTTTTTGGAAAAAAGCATTTTTGAATTTTACAGAAGTCATCATCTCCAGTAGAGTTATCAGAGGTTGATATAAAGGAGGCAGCGTACTTGATGTAACAAAATCCCTAAGAATGCCTACCCTAAGATTTGGGTAGAATCCAAGAGCATATAACATAGATTTGACTCCTGATCTAAAGACTCACATCTCTGAGATAGGAATAGAAATCTCCTTCCCCATAATAGGTACATTTGTGGATTAGACAAGGAGATAAATACATTACTGATTCTTGGTTTGTGGTAAGGTGTGTGAAGAGAGGTCAGCCACTGAAATTGATTGGTAAGGGAAGGAGCATGGTGCTTGTGAGGAGCAATGACAATGAGAACTAGTTTCCTTACAGATTGGAAAAATGAGCTGATTACAAGAGCATGGAAGAGTATCTGGCAGTCTTGGGGGTCAAGTTGCAATTAGTAATTATGACTTCCAAGTAGTATCAATATCTGCTTGCTTACTATATTGCTCTGATGTAGATTGCTAATACATTACATAGAAATGTTTGTGTGCACATGTGCACCTATAAAAATATATGTGTAGATGTTTGAATGGAGTTGGAGAGTTGGTTGTCACAGGAAACTAGCAGGAAGCTCCCATGGATCATTGCAAAGTGGCATTAATCTTAGTAAATTCACCACAGATTGGAGGCTAGATTGCTGCTATGCAGGATCAGAACTTTGATGCATTGGTCTCAGAAGGGTCATGCATTTTTTAGGGGTTATTTTATATTAATCAGATTCATAAAACATAATGTGTAAGACAAAAACATAATATGTAAGACACAGGAATGACTCCTACTTTTTCCTTTATGCCTGGAATAACAGATTATAATCAAATAGTGACTTGACAAACATGAAATCAGTGCAAAGAAAATTAAATGAACAAATCAAATGCTGGAGGACAAGAAATACTCAATAACCTCAACAATATGTACACTTTTGTCATAAGGACAGAGATAACAGATGAGTTGGGCCAGGATACCCCATCTTTGATCAGTGATGTATGTCCAGGGTAGGCTTTCCACATCATATCTTTTTCAGCTTTCCTTGCTTGTTTTCTCCACTTTTAAATGATTTTTTTTTTTTTTGCTTTAGAATTTCTTTGGCCTTGGCCCCATTACATAACACAAAGTGACTGCCTATCTATATTTTATCCATTAATGGCAACTTCGTAATTATTTCCCATAAGGCAATCCTAATATTCCTCTTTTCCATGTTCCTGGACTATCTATTGCTGCTTCAGATAAATCATATCTATTCTTAACAAAATAACTTTATGGTTCAAATAGTTCCTTAGCAAAATTAAATTAAGAATTTCATATTTTCTTAATTTTCCCCTGATTTTGAAACAATTCATTATTTTTAGCTTATGGCCAATTCATGCATAGAAAGTAGTAGAGATAACCTTGAAGTTTAAATAGTGTTACATATTGTAAACATTGCTTCATAGCTTTAATATTTATGATTTAACATTTATCAGTAACTTCTCAAAGAAAAAGTTACAGATAACTTACTGCTAATTAGCTCTGGCACACAAAGTAAATTCATAGGACTTTTAACCATATCTGCAATTGTTTAAAAATGAAGCTTGACTATACAGAATTTCATGTTTGACCTTCCCATACTGCATGGCCAAAACACTGAGTAAACAAATTCTGAATTTTCTCCTCCTAGTTTTTCAAACTAATTCTGCCCAAAAGATTTTCAAAAATCCATTTTAAGACATGTAATGGCCATAGGAGAACATTAAAATAGAAATCACTAACTTCATCACAATACACATTTTTCTGAATTTCTTGTGCGAAGAGTATGATATTTCTATTTATTTTAGCCTTATAATCTTGCTCTTTTGCTTAAATCGATTCACATTTTTCTATGCTTTAATTATTTTTGTCCTGGATACATATTAAAAGACTACTAAGCAGAAATAAGATGTATATGAGAAATCTAATTTCTGATCTTCTAGGTCATTATTACTAGCCAGGACAGAAGTCACTGCCGGGACTCTATTTCCACCAATGACCTCAATGTCAACAGATTGTACCATACTACCTTAAAGACAACCATAAAGTTGTAACAGTAATGATAAAAATGATGGTGCTTTTTGAGGAGAATCAGTATACCAGGTATTTACCTTGTTTTGTTTCATTTAATTCTGTCAAACCCTCAAAGCAAAGATCTATGGGATTCAATAGTAGGATAGTCCCTATACTGGTCAAGGTCTGTTAGGAAGACCCTAAAAAACTTCTGGGTAAATTTTCTTCATTCTTGCCCCAAACCTAGGTGTTCTTGAATCTACTAGGACCAGACTCTCTTAATCTTGGAAGGGGTAATAAATGACAAAAACGTCATTCAAGTCTGACAATATATCATGCATCAAATAATTATGGGATTGATGAGAGGCATGTAACTCATGTTTTCAGACAAGGGTATTTGGAATATGATTCCTATCTTATATATAAGACCACATATATATGAAAACCCAGAGAATTCCTGCATTTCTAGCATTTCTTCATTCTTCTTCTGTATTAGCAACACCAAATATGCATTCTCTCAACTGTTTCACCACCACCACCCCTACTTTGTCACCCATCCTTACCTCCATAGTGAAGCATCCGCTGTCCTGCATTATGTTTATCTATCAGATACCATCACCATACTGATTTCCTTCTGTATCCTTTAGATAAGCAAATTCTTTTTGATTTGTCCAAGTCTTTCCAGTAATCTGAGCTACTTTCAACATATGTACAGAGCAGTTACACAGTTTACAATCCTTTTTATCATTAAAGAAAAAAAAACCTGGAAGGCAACATGATTGTGCAAGGTTACAGTGACATCTAGCATTCAAACAAATTCTGTGTGGTTTAAATATTATCATCCTGCATTTCACTGACTCAAGAGTAATATGATGTTGCCCATTGGCAACATCACATGCATTAATACTCATTGACCTAAAGCAGTAGTTCTCAACTGAAAAATTTTACCCTCAAGAAATATCTAGTTATCTTTATAGACATATATGACAGTCATGACTGGGGATTGTTGCTGGAAACTAGGGAATAGATTTAGATTATCCTGCTAAGCATCCTGCAATGCGCAGGATAGTCTGACAACAAAGATTATTTGATCAAATATATCAATAATGTCAAGGTTAAGATACCCTGCCCTAAAACTTTCATTCTTCTGTGAAATAGAACAATATTTTGAATATTTGTGAGACAGTCATTCTTTATCTGACCACTCCCCATCTCCCCATCTGAATATCTCTGCCAAATATGCTGTTCTTTTCTCATACACTGATCTCTCTGGAACATTACTATGGTGCTCACATAAAATTATTCATGTTCATGTGTGTGTTATATGTTTATTTGTTTCTTTATCATTTTTATATGAACATTTAAAATAATTGTATGATTATAAATGTGTTTTCTGAAATTCTCAAAAATAAAGTGAAGAAAAATGGAATTCTAATTCATCTCATCTTATCAATTTATAACCTGAGGCTCTTCTCTGCTCTAAACAATAGTGGGTAACATGTAAAACCTAAACATTAATGATGAATTACTGTGTTTAAAATAAGGCCAATACTTTCACAGATCAGAAATGAGAAGAAATATGCTGATATAAGGGAGCTACTTTCTTATGAGTACAAAAATAAGCAGAGAAGAATTCTACTCTTGCAGAAAAAAGATTAATAAATAATATAATGGGGAAATACAGAGCAAACATTATTCTGGATTTTTTAGGAAGCCTGTCTTTTCATCAGATTTACATTTAAATCAGAGGAATTTCAGTAAAACAGTCCTCTATATTATAAATGGGCCTCATCCAATCAAGTGAAAGTCTGAATATATCAAAAGACTACCCTCTCCTAAGTCTCTGGAGAATCTTGATTAATACAGTAGTTTATTCCTTAGGTCAAGTGTTCTTATCTCTATCTACTAATATACTCCATTTTATAACAAATACATATTGATGCTTCCTTACTTTCATCATAAAAGTTAACCTATGGATAATATACATACCAAAATAAATGATTAATAAAATTATTATACTGATATAATACAAAGGAAAATTACAGAAACATACTTACAATAAAATAATACATATTTTATCATATGAATGCACAATCTCAACTACACTTAAAAGGTGTGGTGAAAAAGCCAAATAAGATTTAGAATAAATAAGTTTGGCTGTAAGATAAATAAAAAGACCAGTAGTTATTCTGTATCAAAAGTACCAGTAGTTGAAGAATGAAAGTTTTGGGGTGGGCGCTAAAGTAAAAAATAGTTAGGAAAAGAAAAAAAAAGATCTGAGTTTTTACTCTGTTATAAGGAAAAATATAAACAACTTTTACTGAACTATGATGTTCAAAATCACATTTTAGATTATTAAAATGACAGAAATGAGAAAACATGATGCTCTAATACTAGAGCATGAGCATATTTTTAGAGTGTGTTAAAAGTATTTGTATATTATACACACACACACATAATGTATGTATGTATGCATAACATACATCTTAACCTAGAATTGCTCTAATTGCTTTTGTATTTAATGAGGTTTTGGAGACCATATTTTTTATAGGCAATGGGGAATAGTGAATGAATTAGAAAAAGAAGCAGTAATTAAATAAAAATTTCAATAAGTAATTTCACAACATAGATTTCTTATTATAATACAACAGAATATTTAAAATTCACAGAGCAGCAATAAGATTTTTTAGTATTTATTAATATTTGAAAAAAAACATGCATTTCATGTATCTCCACTAATTTAATAGTATTTGATTCTAGGATTTTTGAAGTGGAGTCTCAATTCCCCTTTGTCACATATTTGAATATGATAGTAGTTAAGGCAGGCTGGTATTTAGGGGTAAGTGCTATCTCAAATATCAGTAATGATGATAATGTTGGTTTACATATTCTGAAATGAAAAATAGTATAATAATTGAGAACAAAACAATGTATAATATTCTGTTGATTTGTCTAAAAGTCATGTTCCAGAAAAATTCAGAATATATCAAAAAAGAAATTGTTAGCTTTATTAGCACTCCCATTAGCAGGACATTCAAGAATTAGTGAAATTTCAGGGAAGTTCAGCAGTTGTCAGGACTGCTTTGTACATTGTGAGAACCCTGGCATTTTTGATCTCTGCCCTGTAAATACTGCTGAACTCTCCCTAAAAATCATGACAACCAAAAAAATCCCCGCACTTCCCTAAAGAGGTATTAATACTCAGTTTAATAACTAAGATCTCTAAGGAAATGACTCACAAACCACCTGCCAATGCCTACTTCACACAGCCACCTGGATGAATAATCAGTATGTCAAATATAAGCATAACCAAACCGACCAGTGAATCTTTCTATCCACACCTAATTTTCTTCCTTCAACATCACCCATCTCAAGCCATTACAGCTCCATTATTCTATTGCTCATATACAAATTTTAAAAATAAAATCCTTTTTCCTCTAGCACCCCACATCTGATCAATATTGCTTGATCTATTTACAGAATTTATTCACAAAGTAATCCCTTTCACCACTCCCACTAATACCATCCTAATCCGATTCACCATTATCACTCACTTGGATTTTTTTCAATTGTCCCTTGATTCTACACTCATCAAGACATTCAGATTTAATTCTTTAATCATAGGGATCAGATTAGCTCAAACTCTGTCACAGGCATTCTTCCCCTCTCTTTTGATTTTGGTTTCCTGCATGTAGTTTCACTCTCAGAAAAGCTCTTTCCTTAGAGAGACATGGGTACTAGCAACTCCACACCAGCATTCTCATAACTCTGCCCCATCAGCAAAGTGATAGTCCTGTCTTCTTGACAATTTCAGCAGAGTCAAGTCAAACATATCTCTAAACTCTTCATTATTTCTAAAAAGATAGAATGTACTGAATCTCTAATTAGGACCACATGCTCATTCCTGGATTGGGAGCTAGGGAAGGGGGTGTGGGAACAATGGGATATTGAGTCAAACCAACCTAAAGGAGACCATATGTGGGAGTCAATTCTCCAAGGAAGATAGAAATGTTCTTGATAGACAAAGGGGATGGAGAGGTGAAAACCATCAGCTAGACACTACATTCATTTCAGACTGCTTTACATTTGTGGCTTAGAAAAATCAGATAATGGCCAAAATGTTGGAAAGAAAGATAGCATAAAAAGAAAAATGATGGGGCCTTCCCGGTGGTGCAGCGGTTGAGCGCTGGGTTGCGAAGCTGCCTGCAGCCTCTGCAGCGCCTGTTCCATCCCCGGCAGCTGGGCAAGGGTCCCACATAGCGCACAGACCTCTCCTGCCGCCCGCTGCTTCCCTCAGCAGTGTACTTCGGTCCTTCTGCCTGTTCAGCTCTCCGCTCTGACTCTGGTGAATTCTCTCACCCTCCCACGCTTCTGACTGTACCCAGGCTTGTATAAATAGATAGATAAATCTTAAAAAAAAAAAAAAAATGAGAGGGAAATCCTGTAATCCTAGTCTTCTAGTACAATGGTGGGAGTTGTCAGGAAAACAGGGTTAATCAACTTAGAAATGAGGAGAGTGGGAGTGAAGGTTCCACAAGAAATATTTTCTACATCATTCAGTACATTTTTACTATGGAGCTAAACATGGGGTTTACCTTTCCCAGTGGTTACCAGGATTTCACTAGTGCACATGAATATTAACCAAATTATCTGAGCCTCCTGCAAATTCCTCCAGCTTTCTGATTCTTTGAATTATGATTTCTATATTTAAGGTCCTTTTCTATAGTTTTTTATATACTTCTACCTTTTTTAAAAAAAAATAAAAAGTAAGCAAATTTCATCTCTCTGTCTCTCATAAATGTGATGTGAAGAAAACCTGATTTTACTGGTTACCAACATGTTGCCAGACCCTACGTTAAAAGCTTTTGTATATATAATCTAGAAGAATAACAGGCATTCACTGGAAGAGTAGAACAAAATTACGTAGGAAGTAAACATGTTCAGTTTTGAATAATTTAGTGATTAACACAATGTCTGCCTTTTGACTAAATCGAGTTTATGGATAACATCCACTTTAGCTACTTGCAGTCACCTGATAGCTTATCTTAAACTTTCAGGTTCTCTATTTTCAAAAAATATTATTTTTATTTTTCTGAATTGAAGTTCACTGCTCAACTAGTCCATGTGTGTTTATCTAGCTCTCTCACATACATAGCAAAGTACTCCTTTAATTTGGCAAACAATATTATAAAGAGAAGAGAATGGGCAATTCTAATAAGACCAGAAATTCAGTCTCCAAGACTTTGCAAATTTTTAACCTGATTGCCTTGATAATTTCAACAAATCATAAAAGGAAAACAGCATACATTTTTCTTAATATCTGAAATATTTTTGAAGTAACCATGTTTTCTTAATTTTGAAATATATATGAAGAGTAACCAAATGTTATTTATATTAAATTTTAACATTTTCATGGTTCTTGGGAAACAAAACCAAGTATTTGTGTCATATAGGGTATACATACCAAATTTTATAAGGCTTTTTACAGAAGTTCATTGTTAAAGTTTTGAGTTCACAAATTTTAGTGGTTACTCAGATACCAAATTTGAATATAAGATTAAGAATTGAGGGCCTTCCTGGTGGCGCAGCGGTTGAGCGCTGGGTTGTGAAGCTGCCCGCGGCCTCCGCGGCACTGGTTCGATCCCCGGCTGCTCCCCGGCCACCAGAGGAGGGTCCCACATGGCGCGCAGACCTCTCCTGCCGCCCGCTGCTCCCCTTAGCAGTGTACTTCGGTCCTTCTGCCTGCTCTGCTCCCCGCTCTGGCTCTGGTGAATTCCCTCACCCTCCCACACTTCTGACTGTACCCAGTGCATGTATAAACAAACCAAACAAACAAACAAACAAATAAATAAATTAAAAAAATGCCTCTATAAAAAAAGATTAAGAATTGAAAATTATTTTTATATATGGATGCTGAATGAGAGATAAGCTAAATAATTATCCTGAGTGCATATTACTAGTTAACAGTGATTTTTTTAAAAGGTAAAAGTTGCTGATGTAATACATAGTTTGTTCATCTACATTTGAAGTAGTTTATTCTGATTCTACTATCAGCCAACTGTATAATCTTAGATAAGCCACTAACTTTTTTCCCAGAAAGACTTGATCAGATATTTTCTATTGTATTATATCATACAATGTATATTATATCGGAACCCAGGAACTCTGAAATTCTAATATCCTAAAAGTGAGGCTATCTCTTAACTTATGCAATCTGCCTCTAAGCAGAAAAGTATTTAAGTAGATTTGACAAGACAGATATAGATCATATTCAAATACAAAACAAAGTATTTAAAATGAGAAAAGTTTCTCTTGAACTTTTGATAATTTTCATCATCTTGAAAGTTGCTCCCTGCATAACAGAACAACTATGGAATTAAGTAGCTTGTAGAAAAGTTTCATGCTTGGCAGCAGTTCCTCTCATCTCAGTATCCAAACATTTAAACTATTTGATTTATGAATATAGTTTGAGTTCTTCTCGGATCAGCTGAAAACCAAGCAATGTCAGAAGAAACAAAAAAAAAAAAAAAAAAAAGGTATTCTTCATCTTTCAGCGTTTCAGTCAAGAGTCTCTTCCTATTTTTGTTTTAATGATCCTGAACCATATACAAAATTCATGAGTCTCCTCCCTTTGCCTAAGGATTATTTAAATTTAAACTGACAATCCCTTAGATTTCCCTGTTACAAAGTGACCTCTTTTGTGTTCCCATGTAATATGATTCCTCATTTTTAAACATCTCCATAGGCTCATGTTAGGTGAACTCATAGTACAAATAAGGCAATTTATATGGCCTATCATTTTTGGTGTTGATTTCTCTCCAAAGTATGGATAAAATATGAGAGAAAGTCAAGGTGAAAAAGAGAATGGTTATCCCTTATTCACATTCTGGGTCTAAAGTAGTTCTCAGTTTAAGCTCTGATTTTATTGTATTTATTGTTCTAAAGGAGGCTAAAGCCAAATAATAACTTATTTATAAAAACCTCACAAGGCTAGAGATTATAGCGTATCCTATGAACTAGTGACTCTTCCGCATTCTGAAGCAAAGCAAGTAGGGAGAGTTGCTATATAGTTGCTTGATTTAAGACTGATTTTGTACCTTTTATTCAATTTCTCCAGAGCTAAATAACATATTTAGCTATATTTCTAGGCAGGAAATAAACACAAAGTTGATATATTTCACATTTTAGTAATTTATAAATTTTTGGAGTTTTGAGATAAATTTAATAATTCAGTAAATCATTTTTTGACTTTTTTCTTCTTGTTTTAGATAATGCAAGGGAGGATGTGTGATATTTAGCTTTCTATAGTTGCACTATTTGAAAATGTAAAAATTCATGCTTTTTTGTGGAGACTAGTCAGGGGAACAAAGACCGCAATTTCATTGCAATAATTCTGTCATTTAAATTTGTCTTTAAATTATTGCTGTCATTAAACAATTTTTGATCATCACCGTATTGTTAAGAAAATAGAATACCATTCATAAATCATCTGTGAGTTTGTAAAGTTGTCATAAACTTTAAAAATCAGGTAAGATTAGTGATGTAAATTGACATACATTTCAAGAAGTTTCACATACACTTTGTGAAATGATTATCACAATCAGGTTAATTAACACATCAATCACCTCATACAGTAACCATTTTTTTCTATGGACCCTTTGCTTGTCATTAACACTATCCTAGTCTGAATCCTAATTGTCTCATGCTTTACTCTTTACAGCAACTTTCCCAACTGATCCTCCTTCCTCTAATAATTTTTCCTCTCTTTCCTTTGCTTGCTATTTTTGGCTCAGTCTTCTTCTTTTTTTTTTTTTTAAGGTTTATTTATTTATTTATACAAGAACCAGGGTACAGGCCAGATGCATGGGAGGGTGAGAGGTTTCACCAGACAAAGCGGGGAACAGAACAGGAAGAATGACAAAATACACTGCTGAGGGGAGCAGCGGTCATGACAGGAGAGGTCTGCCGTGCCATGTGGGACCCTCACCCGCCAGCCGGGATCGAACCCGCACAGTAGAGGACACCGACATCTTCACAGCGCGGCGCTCAACTGCCTGCGCCACCAGGGGAGGACCAGGATCAGTCTTCTTTCTGACTGTTCTCATTACATCACTTTCTATTTGAAAGCTTTCCATACTTGAACCCTATTAAGTCCTAGCAGCTCAGTCTAGATTAGCAATTCTTCCTCCCTGCCTTCTCATGCTCTTTCTCTTGCTTCACTATTTTATTCTATTATCCTCTATCCTCTCTATCTGTCCCAACATCAAACCATTGTTTCACCATTCATCTAGTTGATTTTCCCTTCTGTGAACTTCCATAAAAAGAGGGGTTTTGTTTTGTTTGTTTTTTACAGTACAATGTAGAGAGAAGACAGATTTGGGAATCGTGCCTTGTTTCTTACCTCCCACTCTCATACTACTTTCAGGTGACCCATTATTTCTTTTAGTTTTCACTCTTTGCTTACTCTTTTTCTTTTTCATTTGTTAACCACACATCCATTGCCATTGGTTAGACCGCCTTCAACCTTGCTCTCACTCTCACCCTCTTCCTTTCTGGTAATCTCAGTTCTGGTATCATTGTCCACTGGTTTATTTTTATTTTGTTATTTTTTTCTTTCATCTGCATTGTTTCATTATATTCCTTATTTAGGTAAGACCAACCAAAACTTGTCTTTCTCCTTTTGACTTACTTTACTTCACATAATCCCCTCAAGTTCCTTCCGCTTGGTTGTAAAAGGCAATATTTCATCTTTTTATAGCTGAGTAATATTCTATTGTGTATACGACGTCTTCTTTATCCGATCATATATCACTTTTTAAATTTTATGAGTTCTATGTATATCTTAGATATTAACCTCATCAGAAATATGATGTGCAAATATCTTCTCCCATTCAGGGAGGTGTCCTTTTGATATGTTGAAATATTATTTCAATGTGCAAAAGTTTTTTTTTTAATTGGCTATATTCCCAATTGTTTACTTCTGTTTCCATTAATTACTCACTTTTGGAAATTGTTTGAAGTTAGGCAGTATGCTTTCAAGTTTCTTCTTTTTCTCTAGGTTGCTTTAGCTCTATAGGGGTCTTTTGGGGTTCCATACAAATTTTAGCATTTTTTGCTCTATTTCCTTGGATAAGGCCATTGGAATTTTTATAGGGACTGAATTGAATCTGTATGTTGCTTTTGGTAAGGTAGTCATTTTGACTATATTAATTTTCCCCATCCATGGACATGAAATATCTTTTGATCCCTTTGTATCTTTCTTTTCTTTTATATATTTTTTACATCATTCTTCATTTTTGTACAATGTATGCCTTCTCATCTGGATTGTAGTCCCCATGAAATTGCCACCACCCATTCATCCGTGAACTATCACCATGGTCCCTTGTGCTCTTCCCACCCGTTTTGACCCTACTCCCCTATACCCCTCTGTAGAATGTCTCTGGTTTATAGCTGCCTGTTGATTTTTGATAATTACTTTATTATAATTACTTTTTTTCCCTGATGCCTTATTTGGATCCTCTACATTCCTCCTGAAAGTGAAACCATCCAGCGTTTTTCTTTTTCTTTCTGGCTGATTTCACTGAGCATGTCCCCTTATTTTACATCTGTTAGCAGTGTCTTGTAGTTCTTGCTGTATAGTTCTTTCACTTCCTCTGTTAAAATTATTCCCAGATATTTGACTCTTTCGATGTGATTATATGCAGTATTATTTTCTTAATTTCTATTTTTCATATTTTATTTGCATATAGGAATGCAATGAATTCTTACATAGTGATTCTATAACAGACCACTTCACTGTATTTATTTATTGTTTCAAATGGTTTCTTAGTGGCATCTCTAGGGTTATATATATTTATATATACACATATGTATATACATATTCTTTTCATCTGCAAATAATAATAGTTTCAATTTTTCTTTACCAATCTGTATTCTTTTTATTTCTTGTTGTCTAATTGCTCTGGCTTTTTCCCTCTGAAACTTGAAAGACACTGCCTCATAAAACTTATTTGATATAATGACATATTTTCCATTAATTTTTTAAATATTTATTTATTTATGCATACAAGAACTGGGGCACAGGCCAGAGATGCAGGGGTGTGAGAGGACTCACAAGAGACAGAGTGGGGAACAGAACAGGCAGACTGACTGAATTACACTGCTGAGGGGAACAGCAGGAGAGACAGGAGAGGTCTGCCATGCCATGTGGGTTGCTCCCTGGCTGGCCGAGGATTAAACTCATGATGCAGGGCCTCCCCGGTGGCGCAGAGGTTGAGCGCTGGGTTGCGAACCTGCCCGCGACCTCTGCGGCGCCAGTTCGATCCCCGGCTGCTCCCCGGCCACCAGAGGAGGGTCCCACATGGCGCGCAGACCTCTCCTGCCGCCCGCTGCCCCCCTCAGCAGTGTACTTCGGTCCTTCTGCCTGCTCTGCTCCCCGCTCTGGCTCTGGTGAATTCTCTCACCCTCCTGTGCTTCTGGCTGTACCCAGTGCATGTGTAAACAAAACAAACAAACAAACAAATAAACAAATAAACATGCCTCTATAAAAAAATAATTAAAAAAAAATAAACTCATGATGCAGAGGCTGTGGATTGCTTCATAGTGTGGTGCTTAACCCCTTGTGCCACCAGGGAGGCTCCTCCATTAAATTTTATTATTTATTTATTTATTTATTAAATGTTCTTTGTTATTATTTTATTTATTTATTTATTTATTTACTTACTTACTTACTTACTTATACAAGCACAGGGTACAGTCAGAAGCGCGGGAGGGTGAGAGGATTCACCAGAGCCAGAGCGGGGAGTAGAACAGACAGACTGACGATACGCACTGCTGAGGGGAGCAGCGGGCGGCAGGAGAGGTCTGCGCGCCATGTGGGACCCTCCTCCAGTGGCCGGGGAGCAGCCGGGGATCAAACCGGCGCCGCAGAGGCTGCGGGCAGCTTCGCAGCCCAGCGCTCAACCGCTGCGCCACCAGGGGAGGCCCTCCTCCATTAAATTTTAGATTGTGATGTGTGGTGTCTCCTTGTCTAAATATTAAATTTTTTCAAAGAGGGAATACAGAATTCTATCTCCCAATGTTCCAGCTGTGTAATTAGTAGATTTTGAGATGTCAGTGAAGTCAAAACAGTAGATTCAAATTTTTAATTACTGGGCCTCCCCGGTGGCGCAGCGGTTGAGCGCTGGGTTGCGAAACTGCCCGCGGCCTCTGCGGCGCCGGTTCGATCCCCGGCTGCTCCCCGGCCACCGGAGGAGGAGGGTCCCACATGGCGCGCAGACCTCTCCTGCCGCCCGCTGCTCCCCTCAGCAGTGTACTTCGGTCCTTCTGCCTGCTCTGCTCCCCGCTCTGGCGAATTCTCTCACCCTCCCGCACTTCTGACTGTACCCAGTGCATGTATAAACAAAACAAACAAACAAACCAGCAAACAAATAAATAAAGCATGCCTCTATTAAAAAAAAATTAATTACTAATTTAGTGATATGCATAGAAAAAAGACTAAAAGAATGCACAGTAAAATGTTCATTCTAGTTACTCCAGGGGAAAAAAACTAACTAATTTATTCATTATTCAACAAATATTTGTGGAGTGCTTATTTTGTTCTAAGTGCTATTCTAGTTTCTAGGCATACTCAAATGAAAAAACTGGACTAAGTCTATACTGATATAACATACATTATGGTAAATGGAACCATAAAAAAAGTGAAGGAAGGAAGGAGGAGAGACAGTAAAGAAAAAATATACATGAGAGACTAAGTGCTGTGATGAGAGCAAAATGGTATGATATAAATAGTGTAATAATAATGCTCTAGACTGTGTTGTCAGGAAAGTTCTCTCTGAGCAGGTGTCATTTGAGATGATTTATAATAAGCCATGCAAATAATTTTTTAAAAGCATTGTAAGTATGAGGAACAATAGTTAATGCAAAGAGGTAACATAGATATGGTCTTGACATATTCAAGGAAATAAAAGATCAGCATCAATGAAGGTTGATGAGGTTGGCAAGGTAGGAAACCTTTAGCTAGGTTGCTTCTGAAAGCTCTTGTAATGAGTTTAGCCTTTAATTTCAAACGCAATGGTATTTTTCTAAGTAAGGTGTTTGATGTGATCAGGTTATTGTTTGTAAAAGTTTTCTCTGTAGTCTTTTTGTGAGGTAAACTATAGGAGACAAGGAGACAGAACAGATCATGGAAATCATTATACTCATACTGGAGAAAGAGAGGGATGGAGACATTCAGGAAATTTTTCAGAGATGACATGACAGGATTTGATGAAAAATTAGATATGGGGCTAGGAAAAGAGACTACTTAAGGATAATTCCTCTGGGTTATTCTTGAGTGAGAGTGGAGGGCTGGGGATGGATTGTATCACTGTATAAAGTGAGGAAAATCAAAGCAGAGTGAGTGGAAAGTGAGGAGGGAAATCAGTGTTTTGTTTGATCCCACTAAATTTATGATGTTGAGTAGAGATATAGAATAGGAACTTGCATTTGAGTCTTCAGTTATGGCGAGATTGGGACAAACCGGTGCTGGAGATAAATATTTTGGAGTTGGAGCATCCCATACAAGTAGAGCAACTACGGGAGTGTGCTGTCATGAAGCTAAAAGAATGAGAATTCTTACACAAAACAAAAAATTACCATGTGATCTAAAATAGGCAGACAAGTAGTTTGAGCAGTAAACAAATTTCTGAAATTGATTTTTTTGTCCTCATTTAGAGTCAGAGTTACTGATGTCTGACTTTCTCCAGGTTGCATGGCATGAAATATTTATCTTAGTAAATGTTTGTTAAGAATAAACATTTATTTTTATATTTATATATATTTTATAAGCACCATATCATACTTATAATAGAGTACCAGGTTTTTTGTTATATTTGACCATAATTATTTATTTAAATATAAGTTTTTAAAAGAATCTGATTCTGTTAATACCTAAGAATATCATAAAGATTTATGTCTGTATTTTCAATAGACCCTTTTAAGAATGAAATTTTTTTTCTAAAGATTTGTTTATTAATGCATACAAGAGCTGGGTACAGGCCAGAGGTTTGGGGGGTGAGAGGATTCACCAGAGAGAGAGTGGGGAACAGAGAAGGCAGATTGACTGAAGTACACTGCTGGGGGGAGCATCCAGTGAGCCAGGGAGGTCTGCTTAGCCACGTGGGTTGATGCCTGGCAGGGGATTGAATTCATGCTGCAGTGGCTGTGTATTGCTTCATAGGTTGTATCTTAACCCTTGTGCCACCAGGGAGGCCCAAGAATGAAATATTTTTGATTCACTATACTTTAGATTAGTGAAGGGGATGGAGGGGTCATATAATACTTTTGGTCCTCTTTCAAAAGACTAAATGAAAAGTATATGACTGCAAAAAATATGACCTCTTAGAAACTTGATGGCAATTATTTTTTGAGAAAAATTTGTAATTAGTAAGGCACATAACTATAGTGAAAAATAACTTTGAAAATAAAATGTTAAATAAATTTTAATTTCAGTGTATCATTCAGGAAGTTATTTGTAGCTGATTTTCAAATATTGTATATGAACCTAATCACCTTTATCTAAATGTTTGATTTTAAGGTGACTTTGAAGTTATTACTATTACATACTGACTTCTTTAGATACCTTCCTGATTTTTGACTCATTATTTTTCCAAGGAAATCATAAGAAATGATGTCACTAGAATTCATATTTCCTATTTTTTCCCACTCAAATGCTTCAATTATAGTTCCCTTGCTACAAAATTACCTCATTTATTACAATAACATTCTCTTTTATGTTTATGCATTTCTTCCAATAATTCACCTTGTCCTGTCTTAAAATCTAGCTTCAAACCTAGTTCTCAGCAAACTCATTCAGTTATTAATTATGTCAGTAAATATTTATTGAGCATCTCTAATCTGTTAATCAATGTGTTGGGTTCTGGTATTACAACGGTGAGAATATTCCCCTCCAAGACTTGTCCCTTCTTTCATAGTCTTATTTAGCAAATATTTAATGGGCTGCTACTTTATGCCAGGGAATGTACTCAATAGAGGAATTACAATTCCTTGGAGAATAGAGAAATGTAAATGGATAATTTCAAATTCATAAAGTAAGTACTATGAAGATAAAGGTTTACATAGGATTTTGTGGAACAAGGATGGACATGGAGATTCAAGAAAAGGCTTTGAATAACTTAGGGTCTTGCCTGGGATATAAAATCCAAGCTACCTGGGTTTGTGTTTCCTTAGAAATTGACACTGAGATAACCATAGGAAAGAAATGAGCTCATGAGCCCAGTAGCTAGGGCTCTCTATAGCAGAAATAGGAGATATTGGTTAAATTGTAAGAAAAAGATATACCCTGGTTTTGTCCGTTTTCCTGTTCCACAAAGTCTAGCCAGTACTTCTCATCGACTAAACCTAGGTAAGAAGACAATAATCAAAGGAAGGTCTAGTTAAGTGTCATTGGAGGGACAGGTCTTTGTCATACATGGCAGGATGGAGGACAAGGATAGACCTTAAAGTCAATAGGCAGATCACCAGCACAGGTTTCTTTAGGATATTTTGCCAAAGCAGTTTTCATAACTTTTGTTCCCAAATTTTATTTTACATTGTTAGCCACCAATCACCTCTATTGGGTGGTCTCATTAATCCCCAACTAATTGTATGCTCATGTTGTTTTCATGGTCAACAACCATCCTTTCTACATTCTAATTGTATTTCAAAGTCCAGATTTTGACCTTCATCCAATTTTTCTGCTGGCAATGGTGCTTTTTAACTGAGAGTATTTAGTGTGCACATGTGTATGTGTGTGCGTGTGTGTTTAACACACTGCTCTACGACACTATAAATCAGTTTCTGTTAAATGGTGTTATATTTGCCTCTTCCTTATTTCCCAGATGGGTAAAGACCTAAATGAGTCAAGATTACATTATACTGTTTGATAGAAAAGAAAAATAACATGATTTTTCTCTTTCATGTAAACATGGTTCATCTTGGCTCATATGACACTTTCTCTGTCTTCAGGGTTCTGTAACCCTAATCCTATATTGTCCAAAAATTAACAAGGATATAAAACAATGGCACTTCATTATAAAATAAAAAGCATATAAAATTTAAAAAAGTTTACATAATTCACACAATGCTTTTTGCTATTATTAGGTCTGGTCCTATCAGTTTCCCAAATCCCAGAGCAGTCTGTGTTGTGCTCTCCTTCCTTAATTCTTCTAAAGTAGGCATCTCTTTTTGTATAGGACTTTCTCACCAAACTTTGTTAACTAATAAATTTTATTGGGAGGTCATATCCTACAAAATGAACTGAATAGCAATAAAGTGATTTGGGGATTTGAAAGGTCAGGCCACAGAGGCAAATGAGAGACTTTGTTATACCCATTAAACATAATTATTGGTGACTGATAGTCATAATGCCTTATGCTCTGGATAACCTAATCAACAGAATCTGTAAAATATCAGTCTATTCACAGCTTACCCTAGGAGGTGCTTTTGGAGAAACGGTAGGCTTTCATATTAATTGGAACAAATTGCACATAATGGGTTTTTCTAAATGGTCTGATGCCTCACACTGTCAATTCTTCACAATCCAGATTTTGAGGAATACTCTCTTGAGTATAAAGATGCAAACAGTTTCATCTTGCCAAAGTTGTCCACCTGAGGTCTAAGAGGATTGCTCTGTGAAATACAAGTAACAGGAGTTTGCTGCTCATTCTCCCATTATTGTTAAGCAAAAAATAAACTGCAAAGTTAAACATTCGCTCCAGGCTTACTTACATCTTCATTTCCTTACCTCTGAGAATTCAGGTGCATTTTCCATAAGTTTACAACTCATAAGACATTAACATAGCCCTTCAGTTACAATAATGCTCTGTCAAATGCACTGCTCTGAGAACAACACCACATAACTACTGCCACTAATAACAAGTCAAATCTTTCAGGTTCTGGCTCCCCCCACCCCCAAGGTGGAGGCTGTTTTAAGGGAACTGTTTGAAGAGCTTGTTGATTTTCAGTATTGATGTCAAGGGTGGGCGTTGCATTCAATACCGAAAACGTACCTTGTTTGGTTAACCAAAACTGACCACTTTCTTTTCTATTTTGGATTCCAATATCTTATAAACAGAGCAGGATTCTCCATAAAGATAAGGTAACTTCTCCAATTAGGCATTAAGAAATGCATTATGCAAGCTCCAGTAACAAGATAAAAAACTACTGAAGCAGGGTTGTTCTAGTATGTCCTGATTTTTCTTCTGTTACCTACTCACACTCAAGAAAAAGTGACCACGTAATTGTCTCACCTTGTATTAAATAGCTAAAATTTAGCTGTAAATAAAAGAATATTCAGACAAGAGTGGCTTGGGCAGGAAAAGATTAACTCCCATAGTAATAAATAGACTCCAGAGTTTATTGAGGGATCCTACGACATCATCAGGGATTAAAGATCTTTTCATTTTTCCAATTTGCTATCCAACATTTACTATGACATTATGGTTGGCCAAAGATCTTTGTTGGGCTATTACTAATTTGCTGCAGGAGGCATTGTTGCTCCAGCCAGATAGGATACTGACAAGCAGCTAAGAGAAAGGGCCTCACACCGTGGGGCTGAAGATCTGACATCCCTTTGCTTTTTGTTCATGGACATAGAGAAAAATTTATCACAAAGTATATTAGGCAATAAATTATATGTATCAGCATACTGTAAGTAAATAGCATGGAAATTGTCTGTTTAGAAATTAGTTGTTGGGCAGTTTGGCCCACTTGACAATGGGAGATGGTTTATTAAACATGCCTGACAAGCATTACAATACAATAATTATAATAGGTCCTTCTTTTGCCTTCTCTTGAAGTTTCTTGGGAAAGTTTTTAAATAAAGCTATTTGAGTTAAGGAATTTCTAGGTAGAAAAAAGTTCTGATAGCTGAACAGCAGCTGGTCTCCGGCTGAAGGTCATGTGAATAGAATAGTCCTTTGATGCTTAGGCTTTAGCTGATAGGGATGCACTGGCGGTTATTCACTGTTTTTAATAATTGTCTAAATGAAAAAATAAGTAGCTTTAATGTTAGGTTTGGTTTATTATCTGTTAACCTTGAGAGCTGCCGTCTAGCTGAGACCTGTAGGGGCCAGTAGTCTATGGGAAACATAATATACTAATTGTTTTTGCTTTACACATGATAATGTATTTCCTTATTATTATTACTAATAATGAATAAAGAAAGACCTGCTGAGTCTCTCGGCAGAAGATACTAGCACCTCACCAAGTGTCAGTGTCTCCTCATTCTACCTCATTCCCCTTCCCCTCAGCCCTTAAGTTTCAGATCTTTCGTTTTCGCCGACGCCATCTCATCCTTTCAGGAACCCCTGGCAAGACGTTTTGCCGGAGGCTGGTCCTCGGCACTAATTAGTTTAAATTAAATAATCAAACAAAATTCATGATTCCCAGTGGTCTAAATAGCAACATATAAACTCTATTTTACAAGAGAAAGAATAAAAAGAGCAACATCAATCCCACTGCCCTGCCTTTGCACTGAGGAAATGCCACGTGAGGATTTAGCAAGAAAATGACCATATGCAAGTCACGAAGAGAGTCACCAAAGCTGACTATGCTAGTACCATGATCTTAGACTTCCAACCTCCTGAATCATGAGAAAATACATTTCTGTTTTTACACCACCACCCTGTCTATGGCATTTTGTTAGGGCAGACTGAGCTGACTAAGATGACAACATGTATCTGATTGGCAACCATTAAAAACTCTGATTACATCGTGTGTATTTTGGTTAGTTGAGGGATTAAAGGAACTTTCATTTGGTGCTGATAAGGAATATAAATTAGAGCAACCACATTTTGAAACAGTTTGGCAATTCCTAGAAAAACAGAATATGCAAATACCTTACATTTCTCCCTGAGGAATGTATTCCAGGAAAATGCTTCCAGTAGTACACCAGGAGAGAAGTACATGAATATGCAAAACAGTACTGTCCACCATGGAAAAAGTTGAAGGAACCTGAATGTTTATTAGCAGCCAATTTAATAGGAGATATATTTTTGCACAAGAATTCTGTATGCAGTGAAAATAACTATTAACTAATTAATAACTAGTTAATCAACAGGGTTAAACGTCAAACAGTAGTACAGTATAAAAGAAACAGGTCACAAAATAATTCTTATGATTTCATTTATATATAGTTCAAAAACATGTAAAACATAATTTTATTTTAATCAGCTGTACTGAGATGCAACTGACACAGTCAATAGCATATATTTAAAGTGAAAAATCTGATAGGCTTAGCCAAGAATACATTTGTGAAACCATCGTCACAATCAAGACAGTGAACATATTCATCACTCCCAAAAGTTTCTGTCATGTCTGTAATTCCTCTCTTTCATTTACTGTGACACATCTTCCCACTCCCAAGTAACTATGGATCTTCTTTATATTGTTAGATATTTTCTAGAGTTTTATATAAATGAAATTATGATATGACTATTTTTTGTTCTGCATCTTTTACTTGGAATAAATTTTTATAATTATATTATCTGGATTATTTCACTCTAAGTGAAATAGAAATAATTCAGATCATCCAAGTTGTTGTGTTAATTGTTCATTCCTTTTTATTGTTGAATAGTATTCCAGTGTATGGATATATAACAAGTTATTTTATCAATTCATCCATTGACTGACATTTCAATTGTTTCCAGGATTTAGTTAATACATATAAAACTGCTATGACCATTCCTACAAATTTGTGTGAATATATATTTCCTTTTCGGGGCCTCCCCAGTGGTGCAGCGGTTGAGAGCTGGGTTGCGAAGCTGCCCGCTGCCTCTGCAGCGCCGGTTCGATCCCCGGCTGCTCCCTGGCCACCGGAGGAGGGTCCCACATGGCGTGCAGACCTCTCCTGCCGCCCGCTGCTCCCCTCAGCAGTGTACTTCGGTCCTTCTGCCTGCTCTGCTCCCCGCTCTGGCTCTGGTGAATTCTCTCACCCTCCCGCCCTTCTGACTGTACCCAGTGCATGTATAAACAAACAAACAAAAAAACAAACAAACAAATAAATAAATAAAACATGCCTCTATAAAAATATATATATATATATATATATATATTTCTTTTTCTCTTCATGTGGAGTCACTGATTCTATAGCAGGTCTGTGCTTAATTATTTAAGGAACTAGAAAATTATTTTCCAAAAAGATTGAACCATTTTACATATCGACAGAATACAAGTATTTTGCTTTCTCCACATCTCCTCCAAAATCTGCCATGGTTAGTTCATATATACATATTTACATATATTAGACATTTTGATATGTGCGTAGTAGTATTTCATTGTGTTTTTAGTTTGCATTTTATTTATTTGTATCATGAATGATGATATTGAGCATCTTTTCATATGCATATTTGCCATGCTCATAGCTTGGTTTAATATCTATTTGAATTTTTTGCCCATTTTAAAATTGGGCAGTTTGTGTTCTTTACACAATCTGGATACCGGTTTTTTGGCTTATAATTCTTTTGACTCTGCCTTTTCTTTTTTTTTTATTAATAAGTTGGATTTATTTCTTGAAATATAAAGTACAGACCTCCAATTATGACTCAAGATAATTATGTATAAGTATAATATGATATATTGGGGAAAATCCACATTGTGATGACATAAGCATGCAATTCAATTGTCAGTAAACATGGCGAATTTATAAACCACTAAGTTGAGGTTCAGGAGACCAAAAGGAGAGGCATTTGTGGCATCAGCTTCTTCAGGGTGAGGCAGAGATTTCTAGTTTTCTGGCTGAGACTCCAGTGATCAATCTGAAGAAGGTTTCAGAGACTCCATGGGCATGGAGTCCAAAGTGTCTCAGTTTGGTTTAATTTGACTCCTACATTTACACTACTTTTTAGGTGTATTATCAGACACATCTGTTATTTTAGGGGGCCTGATCTAGCCACACAGTAAGGTTTTTTATCTATTCTTTTTAAAAAATAAGTTTATTTTTAGATAAAACACTTTTCCTTTTTCTTATATCACTGTTGATTTTTGGACAGTATGTGATTTCATCCCTCGTGTGTAGTCTGCTTAGTTCTCCCACCACCATAAAACCCATGCTTCCTCACCATAGTCCCTTGTGCTCTTTGCTCTCTTGTTTTGATACCTCCTTCTCTCTTCCTGGATGCCTCAAATCTATATGGTCAGCTTGCAAGCTTTGTCTTTTTCCTGACCCGTTGTTTGGTTTCTACATATTCTGCATTAAGTGAAACAACTCAATAATTATCTTTTTCCTTCTGACTTATTTCATAGAGCACAATCCCTTCCAGCTCCATACATCTTACTGCAAATAGCATGAGTTTATCTTTTTTGATCACTTAGTATTATTCCATTGTGTATATATATGTCACATCTTCTTGATCCATTCATCAGTTTTGGGGCATTTATCTTGTTTATATTTCTTAGCTGTAATACTGTCAATAGTGTTACAATAAATATAGGAATGCAGTTTTCCTTTAGAATTAGTGTTTTTGTGTCCTTTGGGTAAATTCTGAGGAGTGGAATTGCTGATTCACATGAGAGATCCATTTTCAGTATTATGAGGAACCTCCACACAGCTTTCCATAGTGGCTGGGCCAGTTTACATTCCCACCAGCAGTGTAAGAGGTTTTCTTTTTTACCACAACTTCACCAGCACTTTTTTACCACATCTTCACTAGTTTCTGTTTTTTGTTTGTTTGTTTTTTAAATATGAACCATTATCATCAGTGTTAAGCAATATCTCATTGCGGTTTTGATTTGCACAACCCTGGCAATAAGGGATGTTGAATACTTTTTCATATGACTGTTGGTCATTTGCATTTCTTCTTTGGAGAAGTGTCTATTTAGCCTTTCTGCCCATTTTTTTTTTCCCATTGGATTATTTGCTTTGTTTTTGTTAAGCTGTGTGAGCTCTTTGTAGATCTTTAATATTAGCCCCTTATCATATGTATAATGTGCAAATACTTTCTCCTATTCATTTGGGTGTCTCTTTGTTTTGGTTCCTGTCTCTTTTGCTGTACAGAGGCCTTTAAGTTTAATATAGTTCCAGCTGTTTACATTTTCCTTTTTTCCCTTGCTTCTGGAAATAAGCCCTCAAAGATGGCTCAGAAGTTGTCATGTAATATATTGCCTATGTTTTCTTCTATATATTTTCTGGTTTTAGGACTTACGTCCAAGTGTTTTATCCATTTTGAGTTGATTTTTGTGTATGGTGTGAGATGGTAGTTTAGTTTCATTCTTTTGCATGTGGCAGTCCAGATTTCCTAGAACCATTTATTGAAGAGACTTTCTTTATTCCACTGCATATTCTTTGCTCTTTTGCCATAGGGTAGTTTACCATTTATGTGTGGCTTTATTTTTGGACTTTCAGTTTGATTCCATTGGTCTGTTGAGTCTGTGTTTGTTCCAGTATCATCCTGTTATATTTATTATGGCTTTGTAGTACATTTTAAACACTCTATATCCACTGTAAATAGGATAGTCCAAACTCTAATTATCTATACTTGGAATAAGGTATTGCAAATGATAACTATCCCTAAGATTGCACAGACAAAAAATACATTCTCATGTATACAGAGTGGGTGTATGTGCATGCAACTTATATGTATTCTTTGATAATGAATGATATTGTATAATAACATGCAAGATTTATATCCTGCGGCTGGTAAAAGAGACTTCTTTCCCTGAGTACACTGCATATCCTTCCCTAATAATACTAAATTTTTATGAGCAAGACCTATAATACCTGCTTCAAATTTAAGTATGTTAACTGAATTTATAAATATCTACATGTTAGGTTGTTCAAAATTTAACTTTTTTGAATTATACAAGGAAGATTAAAATTTAATTTGTAACTCCAATATTTATATAAAGGTTTCATCTCCCTCCTTCCCAGGATAATTTGTTTTATTTCTATTGTTTTAGTGAATTATTCACAGCAATTCCTTTAAGAATCAATTGTGGCCTTCTTGGACAAGAAAACATTTGATAACTCTATTACATAAAATGACTAATGTCTCTTTTCACTGTCAATGAGTTGAATTGTTGGACAATGCTTTATAGTTTTCTAAAAATATTCTATAATAAGGTTGAAGGGTGAATTATTATTTAAATTTTTTCATAGCTCACTTGACTTTATTATTTCCACTTTTTAACCCACTACATGTATGTATAATTATATGTATGAATTTAAAGTATTTTTTTCTGTATATTGGGTTAGTAAGCTTTGTAACTATAATGAAAAATAAAAAATTTGATGAGAAAAATTTGATCTTTTTTTAAAAAACAAATGAAATACCAGTATGTTCTTAAATTATAGATGACAGCTTTCAACAAAGAAATGTAAATTAGTCAGGAGTGGTTTAGTGCTACTTACTGCATCTACACAATTATACAAGTTAAGAATCATCTTTACTCAGAAATTTGAAAATAAGCTGTGTTTTAGCTAAAGCATTAGTAACTAAAAACCTTTGGTTTTTATTAAGCTCATGAAAGCCATGTAAAGGAACATAAAAAGGAAAAAAGTAAAGAAGCAGAAAATACTTAAAATTTCAAAGAAAAGAAAAATGTGTGAGGGCAATAGGTACCTTGAAACTACAATAATTAGTTTTGAGTTAATAGCTAAGCAAAATGAAAACATTAAAACTGAGACAAGATTATTGCATGTCTATGTGAAAGATATCATGTTCATAAAAAGTTTTTAACAGGAATTTTTCTGAGATTTGCGTACAAGAAATCTTTATGGTGCTTTATAGTGTTACATAAGCTTACAGATGTAGACCTCTTGTGTTTCTTAAAGGTGCTTAAGAGAAAATTCTTTGTAGATGCTCTAAAGAGGATTTGGAAATAACCCCTAGAGATTAAGCTATATGTTCCTGTGATCCATTTAAAGAACATAGCTTTAGGGCCTCCCCGGTGGCGCAGCGGTTGAGCGCTGGGCTGCAAAGCTGCCCGCAGCCTCTGCAGCGCCAGTTGAATCCCCGGCTGCTCCCCGGCCACTGGAGGAGGGTCCCACATGGCGCGCAGACCTCTCCTGCCCCCTGCTGCTCCCCTCAGCAGTGTACTTCGGTCCTTCTACCTGCTCTGCTCCCCGCTCTGGCTCTGGTGAATTCTCTCACCCTCCCGCGCTTCTGACTGTACCCAGTGCTTGTATAAATAAATAAATAAATAAATCTTAAAAAAAAATAATAAAGAACATAGCTTTAAATCCAGACTTGTTAAGTTAATGGGTCTGAAAACATTGTCTTACACAATTTTCAGCCATGACTTCTATTCTTTCATGCACAGGACAATCTAAGAACAATCTACAATCTCTTTCCTTTCATTCTATTTATAAAGCTAACAGGCGATCTTGCTTTTCTCTGCTGATTAGGCCAGGTGTGTGGATAGTAGACTTTTGTATCATTTTCAACTCTTGGCCAGTAAAGGTCATTGATAACAAAAGGTTTTGATTTCTCTTATTCCTGCAGGACGTTATACTGTAAAATAACCCCTATAATTGAAACTTAAAGATATTTACTTTGTCTAGCCTTAAGAAGATAAAGCTTAAAGAAGTGATTTAATTTTATTCTGAAGTCTATCCTATGACAGCGGTTGTTATGTTTATTAAAGGTTAGGGCAAAATTTATAGAGTAAAATAAGTTACATAAATGTAGGGTAGATGCTGAAAACTTTTGGATTTTGATTTGGAAATAACTAGAATTTATTTGTCAGATGTTTGTTCTTCTAAAGATATTTTTAGAAAGGATATTAAATAATAATTTTCTTGGGAAGGTTTGAGTACATTCTTTGTTGGGACAAAGTAAATAGTGGTTAAATGAAAAATGTTATTCTTTTGAAGTTTGATATGTGCAGCATCTATCTCTCTTCTATTATCTGTAATACTTTAATAATATAAATGTGTAATAATATATATCCATATGTAATACAATAATATGTAATATTTATAATAATACAATCCAAATTTTATAAAATTTACCTAGCAATCATTAAAACTCCTATGAGGAATTTATTCCTCAGAAAGTATGCTCGAGGGCCTCCCTGGAGGTGCAAGGGGTTAAGATACAACCTATGAAGCTATCCGAAGCCACCGCAGCACAAGTTCAATCCCCGGCCAGGGAGCTACCCACATGGTGCAGCAGACTTCTCCTGTATCGCCCACTGCTCCCATCAGCAGTGTATTTCAGTCAATCTGCCTGTTTTGTTCCCCACTCTGTCTCTGGTGAATCCTCTCATCCTCCTGCACATCTGGCCTGTACCCTAGTTCTTATATGCAGAAATAAATAATTATTTTTTTAATAAAGAAAGTATGCTTGAAGTTTTATACTAACCTGAACATTTAAACTGTTGTTTTTATGAATAAATAAATATATCATATTGAAAGCATCATATCATCTAGCTAAGTAGCTACAAAAACTGATAGCAAAAAAGTGCTCAATGAGTTGGCGAGGAAATTTGAAGGGTGTACAAAGAGTTAAAGGAAATTATTGTTTCAAACTTGAATCACCAACATATCTATTTAGTGAATCCCTCAGTAGGTCAGCCTTTTATCTGGAAGGTGATAATAACTTATTTCTTAACAAATTTAAATGCTTTATTGTTTGGCAGAAACTAATAGATGATCTTTGCCATTATAAGATGCTAAAAATGACCACTAAAAGTCTTAGTTCCTTTAATTCCTGACTCTGGCAAATAGTCTCTCCTTGTACTTAAAGTGTAGGCACTTATTTCATTTTGCCTACTGAATCCCATATTTAACTTTGTTTCATTGTTGCCATTTTATCTTCAACTGTAAACACAATTACATTTCATACCCTACATTATTATCAAATTTAGTTTAGCTATTGTGCAAAAATACCAGCAATATGCTAGCTACTATAGTAATGTAATTACTTAAAGACATTTAACTATGTATTTTTCCCACTATCTTATATTAGAACTTTGCTATTTGGTATGATTTGGTAGATTCTATATTGGAACTGGGAATATTCAAAAATTTTTTCATATAAATTTATGGTCTTGATATTTCTAGATTATTAGTGGACACAGGATAATTAGTGGATTGTCCTAATATATATGCTTCACATGTTCATATATATAGTCATATGTATTCTTTTTTATATTCTTGCATCAAACATAATCCAGTGTTATATCTTTTGTTATACTTGTCTATATGAAAAGCTCATGAAAAACATTAGCAAAATGGAGAGATATACTGAATATCTGGAATTGTAAATGTTTTACATAATCTAATCAATGTAGTTAGATGAAGATTTTTGGAAGATTTTTGGAATCCACTCTGAGTTGAAATATAAGGTAATGCTAATTAACTTTTCATAGTCACTTGTTCACCTTACGGAGATATACTGCAATATCTGATACTCACATTTTAATTGTTGCCCCCATCCTGTAGTGCATGCTTTGAACTTGCTGTGCTGTGTATTTTAATGATGTAATATGTGCTATATATGTTAGGAAACTATTTCAGTTCCTTTGAGGAATCCAGTGCTCTATGAAACATGTTTTATGAACTAGAGTAGGTCCAACTTCAAAGCCTTTTTCATTTAAAAATAGTAAGCTATTAAGTATCTACATTACATATTTCTATTCAATATATAATTTGGATGTGGTATTGATACATAAACTATTTAAATATATAAAGTCAGTCCACAAACAGGTATAGTATACTTATTTTGACAAAGGTCATGATGTTCATACTTAGGGACTGGCAAAGTTAGAGACTACATTAATTATGATCTAAGATTAGTGGCTTTAGATATTTCCTCAAAGAACAATTATCAATTCACTGACAATAAACTTCCATGTGCTGTAGCTCATGAAACGAAAGCTCCACTATACTTATTTTCACACTGAAACAGGAATAACAAAGAATAGTAATCTTTTGTCCCATAGGCAGGAGGAATCTATTGATTACAATAGATAAATTGTTAGGTGTCTTGTTATATGATTTAATTTGCTGTATCAATATAAAATGTCTTAAAAATACAGAGCTATACTAGTGAATGTAATTGTTATGAAAACCAAAGAAAACAGAGAACAAAAATATTCTTTGCTATGAGGAAAGTCTTTAAGGTTTTTTGAGTCTTAGATTTATGTATGTAATTCAAATGCATAGAATTTATCACCACTTGATTTTCATTGCCAACTTCTGTTTGTTTGACAGAAGTATGATGCATCTATGCTTTTATATAGAGTGTGATGACTTCTAATGTTCTATTATCTAAATTGAGATTACTCAACCTGATCAACTGTTCTTATGCTGGGGAAAAAAGTCCTTATTTACAAATGAAAGTCAGAGAAGTAAATTAATTTTATAAAAACAAGAGAATCAAAAATAATAACAGAAAAAGTATTGATGGATTTGTCTTTTAGACAGAATTACGGTCAGAATTAAAGATTGGAAAAGATAAAAATATATTTCCTCTGTAAGCATTTCTATCCTAGGTACCCTTGGTTGGCAAAATCTGTTCAAAAAATAAGGTACAGATTATAAATAAGTTCTATAAAATTTTCCTGAAATCTATTAGTCAAACCTAAATCCTTTTCTTTCTTGTTCATGAATACAGATTGAGCTTGAATGAAGTACATACATAGCTAATGCTATTTGGTAACGTTGTGGGTGTGAAAAATAGAGTAAATTAATTTAAACATTTTAAGACAGTGTATTAGTTTCCTAGAACTGTCTTAACAAAGTACTGCAAACTGAGTAACTTACAACAGCAGAAATATATTCTGTCATAATTTTAGGGACTAGAAATTCAAAATTAAGCTTTTAGTGGGACCATACTCCTTCTGAGGCTATATAAAATCCTTCTTTGTTCTTCCTAGCTTCTGGTGCTCACCAGCATTCCTCATCTTACAGCTTCGTGATCCCTATCTCTACTTCTGTCTGCAGTTGCATGGCATTCTTCTTGTACTACTATGTGAGATTGTCACATAGCAATCTCTTCTTGTGTCTTCACAATGTCTCTTATAAGGAACAAGTCATCTGGGGGTAAAGGTTCATCCTATTCCAAAGTGATTTTAACTTACATCTACACCAACCCTATTTCCCAACATCTGAATTACTTGGGATTAGAACTTCAACACACTTTTGGGAAACATAATACAACCCATAACAGGCAGAAAGGAAAGTATGTTTGTTAGACAGTCTGAGTGAAAATCTAGATAAGGAGTGTAACCTGTCTCAGAAAATAAATAGGTCTTAATCTTGGCAATTGGATTTGCTTCTAAGCTTTGTAAGGAGAAGTCCTGTATGCAGACATGGGAGGGGATATTCACATGAGCATCTATATCTGTGAGATATGAGGTAGATCTGAGAGTCTGGGGAAACAAAGATGGATAGAGTCCTCAGGAGAGTGCACCGAAGAGGAGAGAGCTGAATAGAAAACAAACCCAGAGATCTGCAGATGCTCCCCTTTGAATATTGAACTGTATACTGATCAGTTCATATGTGTGAGGAAACTCTCAAAGACTAGAGAAAGGACCACATGGGTTGATTACAGATAATAAGTGCATTACAAGGAATGTTTAAGGTCCTCCATGCAGAAGAAAAATAACAGAGAAATATGAATTTTTACTAAGGAATAAAGATCTCTGGAATGGTAACTATACAGCAAATATATAAGACTTTAAAGTTAATTTTCTAATCTCTTTAAAAGATAATTAACTATTTTTAAAAAATAATGCTTTTTTTCTGCATCCAACATGAGTGAAATCATAGTTTTTTTTTATGTTTGACTAATTTCACTAAGCATAACTCCTTTTAGTTTCATACACTTTGTTAATGGCAGTTAATTTTTTTATACTGAATAGGATTCCATTGTGTATATATGCCTCATCTGTGTTATTCATTCATCAGCTGATAAGGACATAGTATGTGTCCAATTCTTGGCTACTGTAAACAGTCCTGCGATAAACATGACATGCCTTTATTCCTAGAATTATCATTTTTCACATAAATATCCTTAAGTGGAATAACTCTATTGCATGGAATTTCTACTTTTAATTTTTTGTGGAATATCAATACTGCTTTTTGAAGGCCTTTAATACTGCAATACTCTTTCCATAATGGCTGCACTAAGGTACACTATACTTACTGAGAAAAATGATTTTGAAGTCTGTTGCAGATAACAGAATCATGATTGCAGAGAGAGGTCTACTTTTTTTTTTTCATTATGAAATGAGGATATTACCACTGTTTCATCCACGTAGCCTTCAAAAGCAGGTTGAATGTTTTTAGCTGTGAAGAAGTTGAGAGAGAACAAATAATGGAGACACTGGGGTATGAACCTTGTCCTTACGCATGCTAAATACAGTCATTAGCTATGCCGCTCAACTTGAGGTGTTTAAGCAGCAACACTTGTAAGCTACAAAGTAACTCCTAAGATAAAAAGAGGAAAAAAGAATAAAGACAAGAGAAATGATAAAATCAAAAGAAGAAATATTGTGAAGGATTATAAATTATTTTTAAATTCAGGGGAAAACTCATGTTTTCTTCAATTAGATTTCTCCACGCTCACATAGTGCTTACCTGGATAAGTGAATCTCTTACCCTAGGTTTCTGAGGCGCTACAGTCCTCCAGGGGTTCTCAGTTACTTTTCAGAGTAAGTGTTAATTGTGTCTTGAATATCTTCCTCTTGATCTAGAACTTCTCCTTCAACTAGAGAAGAGATATTTTCCGTTTCAACTAGAATGCAGAACTTGGCCTACAACAGGAACATGATTGCAAAAGAATAACAACAGCTGAAAGGGCAATCTCTTTAAATCATTTTGTGAAAATACTCTCCAAATGTAGACTTGTAAAATCTTTGTTTCTATGATGGTCTTCAAACTGCACTTTCTCTATTTTATGAACAGTTCCTAAGTCTGTACACTTTTATCCTCTTCCAGACATAGCTGCAAATGGCCAAATTTATAAAAGCAGTGAGAATTTGAAAAAGAACTCTGAATAGAACATGTCATTAGGATTTTCAGGGGCAAATGAATACTAGTAGTTATAAAATGATGGTATTAAAATGAAAGATTTTTAAAGTTCTTTTGTGGCTTTATCATTCAATTACTTTCTAAGGCATGATATAAAGAAATTTGTTAGTTTGGTACAGGAGACCTTTCTCAGCTAAAACTCTGCCCACCTTTCTTGACTCATCTCTGCCTCTCCAATTATTCCATTTTATTTATTTATTTATTTATTTGTTTGTTTGTTTGTTTGTTTATTATTTATTTATTTATTTTTATACAAGAGCTGGGGTATAGGCCAGAGGTGCGGGAGGGTGAGAGGATTCACCAGAGACAGAGCAGGGAGCAGAACAGGCAGATGGACCGGAAAGCACTGCTGAGGGGAGCAGCGGGTGTGACAGGAGAGGTTTGCTGCCCCATATGGGACTCTCCCTGGAAGGTCGGGAATTGAACCGGTGCTGCAGAAGCTCCAGACAGCTTCACAGCGCTGCGCTCAACCTGCTGTGCCACTGGGGAGGACCTAACTCCATTTTCTTTTAAGCCAAGATCTGTTCCTCAAAAGGGACACAATCTCTCATAGCTTCATGATAGTGCATAAAGTTTGGTAATCTCCTATCCAAATAACATTATTATTAGCAAACTCCTATTCAAGCTTCAGCTCAGGTGTGTTTCTTCTAGGAAGACTTTTCTTTCCCTCAGTGAGGCAGAGTAAATTGAGACCCCATTATTTTGGATATGAAATACTCATGCTCTCTTATTTTTATAAGTATTATTATTGAGATACAATAATACAATAAAATGCACAGATCTTATATGAAGTTTAAATTGCTTTGTTACAAATGTCTACAATTGCTTACCTTACACTTGTATTATGATTTAGAACATGCATATTATCCCCCAAAAGTCCCTTTTCCCATGTTTCCAGATAATCATTCAAACACCTGAAGGGAAATACTTTTTATTTCTATCACATACTATGGTTTTGCCTGTTGTGAAACCTCATGAAAATGTAATCAAACATGTACTCCTTATGCATGGTTTCTTTGATACTTGAAAATACAAAAACCTATTGTATTTGTCAGTGCTTCATTCCTTTTTTAATACTTAGAAATATTCCATATATTACACAGGCCATAATTTACCATTTACCTCTTGTGGTATTTTAATGGCCTTTATAGTTTTTTGGGTACTGTATATGATAATACTATGAAATTCTTATACAGGTTTTTTTATGGACACGTTTTCATTCGTATTGAGTAAGTAAATTTTTATTACTAATCAAAAGATATAGATACAGAGATTGCTAATCTATATATATATATAGATAGATATAGGTATAGAGATACAAAGATAGTGACATATCACCTTTGTACATCCATTTACCAGTTACACATTTTGATTGTATCAGTAATTGACCCTTAGAAATGAAGCTGGAAAGAGTATTCCAGCACAAGTCTTTCTATGAGTATATGCTTTACTTCCTTTTTTTTAACTATGTAGGAGTGGAATGACTAAGCCATATAATATTTTAATATACAAATTTATAATAAAACTTCCTTGCTTCCCAAAGTGGTTGTACCATTTTATATCCCATTAGGAACTTGAAAAAAAAATTCAGGGACCATGTATGTTTTGAGTCTATTTCTGGATACAATTCCATTAATCTATTTGTCATTTTTGGACTATAATTACAGTCTAAATTACCATAGTTTTAGTTTTATAATATTTCTGAGTTTGGGTATCGTAGAAATTCTTGGATCTGGAAGTTTATAATTTTCATCAACTAGAGAAAAAATTGGCCTTTACTTTTCTGCCCTACCCTTTTCCCCATCAGGATTCCAAATGCACATGTATTAGGCTACTTGAAGTTATTCTGTTGCTTTATTTTTGGTGTGTGTGTTTGTGTGTGTGCTTCATATTGGATAATTTGTCTTTCTATGTCTTCAAATGCACTAATCTGCAATAATGAATTGCTTTTAATCTCATTAAGCATTATTTTTATTGTCAAACGTTATAGTTTTTGTCTCTATAAGTTTGGAGACAATCTACCACACGTAAGTTGCTAATTTTTTAAGTCAGATTTTGAAATCTTTTCAGCTAATTTTCCCACAGAGTTTTTGCCCCATAATTCTTCCCTTTTTTCTTCTGGGAGAAACAATTATGTGTAATTAAACTGTCTGACTTTATTCTACAAGTTACAGAGCCTTTGTTATTATTTTTCTCTACATTTTCTAAGTTATTCAGTTTAATTGATTTCTTTTGAGATTTTTTTTTTCAAGTTCACAGATATTTGGATGTTTGGGTTTTGTTTTCCTTACCCAATATAACAACTTTTATTCAATTCCATTTTTATTTCAAATGTTATATTTTCATTTTAGACATTCTTTTTCACATTTCCATTTTTCCTGATTTACCCATCTCTTTTTCCATTGTATCTATTTTCCTGTTGATTTTCCCCCATATTTACTATAGATATTCAAAAGTTCTTATCTGCTAACTTCCTCATTAGTATTGTTAGGGAGTTTGTTTCCAATGACAGATTTTTCTCTTGACTATGGGCCACATTTTCCCATTTCTTCACACCTCCACAATATTTGTTTGTATACTAAATGTTGTGGATCAAGTCTATAAAAATTTTCAGTTTCTCTAGTTGGTGAATGCATTGTTGTGAGTTTAGTTTTTAGAAATGGCTTTTGACTTTTTAAGTGGATTTATCTCAGTTTTACTTTTAGGCTTATGGAAAATTTCTTAGTTCAGGACATATTTCTTACTCCTAAGACAATACTTTTCTGGGAGTTCAATAAAATGTATGAGATATTTACTGTATGGTCCTACTATGTGAAATTTGAACTTCAAACACTGTCTCCTTTGAAACAGGTACTCATATTTCTGCTAAGCTCTTTGAACATTCCAGTTGCTACTTCTTGGACTGCATTCAGTTTCCTTCTCAAATGCACAGTTCAAGAATCAATAAAGAGTTTAGAAAAATTTATATGTAGATTTTGGGCTCTCCTCTGTAGAGGCTCCTTTTTGAAATTTTTCTTTTAATTTCCAGTCCCTTCAGCAGCTCAGAAAACTTGCAGCTCTCTGTTCAAGCTTATCTGTTTCACACTATTAGACTGAGGCATATCCTGGGATAAATGATAAACACAGCATGATTTCCTTCTTTCAAGTTTGGTCTTTCTTTGAAATTTCTCTGCTTTTTATCACATCCACTGCTAACAACAATCCATTTTCTAACTTATCAAGAGTTTGTATTTAATATACGCAAGAGGATTCATTCAATACTTTCATTTAATACCCTACCATTACTGAATTTAATAATATCTTTTTTTTCTTTTTTCTCTCAACCCTCTGAACTATGAACACCTTGAGAGGCAGTATCTTTCCTTAGTTTTGCGCTTCAGACACTGTTCGATGTCTATTTTTTAAAATTATTTATTTATTTATTTTGTAGAAGAACTGGGGTGTAAACCAGAAGTGCAAGGTGGTGTGAGAGGATTCACCAGAGACAGAGTGGGGAGCAGAATAAGAACACTGACTGAAATACACTGCTAAGGGGAGTAGCAGGTAAGACAGGAGAGGTCTGCTGTGCCTTATGTAAGTTAGCTCTCTAGTCAGGGGATTGAACTTAGGCTGTATTGATGAACATTGAGACTTGACCCCTCGGCCACCAGGGAGGCCCTGTTTGACATCTATTAACACTCAATCAATATGTGTTCAATGAATGATTATAAAATTTTTGAGCAGGCACCATGGCTAGGGGAGTTCTGAAGGCCAAAATCATCTATGCAACCTTATGAAAAGGAGGAATTTCCAATAAATTAAAAGGTTTAATTTTGCCTCAGTATTTGTCACATCATGTTTGAGCTGAATCATCCTGATGTACATTAGTGCTTGCCATGAATTTACATTGTTGAAGAATGAAATACACACCTTCAGCAATTTACTTCTCCCATTTTGTCTCTCAAAATACTTTGAATTCTATTTATAAGAAGTCAGAATTTCCCCCAACAGCTACCAGTAAACAAAATCTGAAGTAACATGGCAATGAAGATGAAGCTATAATTGTATTTTCATTTAAGGACTACTTCTTTTGCAATTTGTATGCAAAAGCAGTAGATTTCAAGCATATTTAATTTAAGTGATCTTTACTGGATAGAGCTTTCTTTGTGAATGGCCGCTTCATTCGGATACTTTCACGGCAAACAGTCCATACTGAAATGCTTAAGCCTTCTTCATACCTTGGTCTAGAATATATGGTACTTTTGTTATTCTTTCTGTTTACCTTTTTTTTTTTTCCTGACATTAGCAGAGATGCAGAAGGCAGGTCTATTATATATGCAAAGGAAAAGATTAATTTTGTGAAAGAGGAATTCAAGGGCTTTTGTGGCTCCAATCCATTGTCTCCAATCACTATTGTCTCCTGCTGATGTCTAAACCCGAAAAAGAAACTGGAAAATATATAGGACACCATGTGAGACTCAATTTTTGTGTCTCAGTTGGGACAGTGAACTACAAAATAAATTATATTGGGGCAAGTTTAGCATAGTCCTCAGTTAACTATTTAGAAAGGGGAGGGATAAAGGGGAAAAAATGGCAAAAATCAAAAGAAGTTCTTTCTTCTAGAAAACATCTGTCAAAGAAAACATACTCTGAATATATTCCTTTAATTGATCACTGAAAAAGAATAACAAAGACAGAATACAGTATATAGTAAAAAATACTATACTATGTAAGCAATACATACTATACTATACTATGTGCCTAGTAAGTAGTATGCTATGTAAGAAATACATACTATACTATACTATACTATACTATACTATACTATACTATACTATACTATACTATACTATGTACCTTACATCACAGGACTTTCAGAGAACCTGACTTTCTGTCTCCTCTAAAAGATAGTGGATAAGGGCAAAAGGCCATGTTCTCCTTTTGACAAAATACCTGCTCTCTTGTTACATTTGGAAATAATTATTAAAATAAATTGATGTCACAAAAGGTATGAGAACCCAGTTGAATCAAATATTTAAATTTAAGCATTTCCCCTCTCTTCTAAAGATATTTTTAGAGATCAAGGCAGCTAAAAGGAAAATATTCTGTTTCATAATAATAATCTGTTAGTTCTGCTCAATATAATTTAAGTAATACCTGTTGAGTACTGGGATAGCCACTTCAGTGGCCATAAAGATAAATAAAGCACAACTCCAGATCTCCAATTAAATGCCATACCAGGTAGAATAAAAGCCAGATTATCTTAAGAAATATATTTACAAAAAGTTATAAGGTTTGGACTTTTAGCAGGGAACTTAGTGTCATATATACACATGTTTATTCTCAACAATGAATGTGTAAAACACATTTACTTTGTAATCTAATGATACTTTAATAAAAAAATGCTGTGTATATGTTAGGGAGGAAGCATTCATATTCAGTTAGGAAAATAGAACAAACTTCAATGAGAATGTAGCATTTGGGTAGAAATTTGAAGGTGTGACAGTATGATATCCATAGAAAGGGGAAGTTTCAGGTTGCCTGTCCCACCCAAGGAAGGAAGATGCTGAGCATGGAGGGGAAATTAGAGAAAATTGGGGGAAGGAAGTGAGGAGGAGAAGCAGAGAGATCAAGAAGATTTGGAGGAAGCACATGGAGCAGAGAGCCATGTGAAGAAGCGGAATTTACTTCTCAGGCTTGGACTTGTACCAAGGAGAGACAGAGATATGGGTGAGAGACCTGTGGGGAGGCTGACAATGGCAGACTTTACCTTGATTTGTATTTTGCTTTTGTTCTTTTCCTTCGAGACTTTCCTGGCTCCTTCTTCACCTTTCTTATGGGTCCCCACCAGGAAGTGCCTTAGACTTTTGGAAAGCTTTTGTGCCTTAGTGGGCCAAACATGTTTGGCTGGGCATTTACTCATAAGGGGATGGGTAACTTTGGGTGTATAATTATTTTAAATTATACTCTTTCTCTTATCACTATTGCACACTAAGTGTGTTAAATTTCCTTCCCATTGAATGTCTTATGGATCAGAATATATTTTGTCTTTATGTGGTATATGGAAGAACCTATTTTGAGCACGCAGGTTTGGAGGTCCTGGGAAACGCCTCACCCTGCCCTATAACAAAGGACTATTAGATTCAATTCATGGGAAGAGAAGAGGAAGTCCCAAGTTATGAAAGTAGGGCAATGATGCATATATTCAGAGAAAGGCCAGACAACTTGTCCTGCAAAGAAGCAGGAGTATAAGTTATATGAGACTCACTGGCAGCTTTAATTCACACTATCACCCACCACAAAACAGCTCTACTCATGGCACTCCTAAGAGAGCCACCTCCTCCACACATCAACATTACAAAATTAAGTGAAGATTTAATTGGGGAGGTAAGGAAATGTATTTCATTATACAAGTCAGAAAATCAATCAAATTCCCCAATAGAAAATTCTGGATTTCCTACCAGAGTTTATCTTCACAGTTGCCACTGTTTCATCTCTCTCACTGTCTATATCACTCTACCTCATTCATTCTGTATCAAATATCCTGCAAGCAAGACAGTTCTTAAATCATTTTATGTTTTTTATGATTTACTTTTCTTCTTGAATTTTCTGCAGCTAAGCTAAAACTTCTTTCTCTACTATGCGAAGGCTGCCATGACCATCACAGATAGGGAAAGTCAAGTACACTAACTAATGGAGCCAGGAATGGATCAGATTATTGTGTGTGGTGACTTGTTTATTTGAACAACCTACACTACAGAAAATTGGCTAGATTTTTCCACTCTATTCATCCTATAATTAGAGTGGTAGTGCATGAGGTAGCCTTTAAGATTTGTTTATACTTGTGAAATATGTACCCAAATGTCTCTAATTTGATGTGGAATCAAATAAATTATATGATGTAGAGCAATTGTTTTACGAAAACAACAGGACATGCTATGTTCTGAATTGAAGGATGTGTTGATTTTTCAACTTAAGAGTCATTAGGGGGTCGGTGGGTCATTGGTCTCATGCCAATGGCCTTGAACATTACCAACAAAGACTGAGATGTGATGAGTTAACATTTTGTTTAGAATATTTATCCATTATGAAGTATCACTTTCCTCCCTTCAACCAATTTGCTTCCAACTACAATATAAAATGTCACATTATTGATGTGGCATTATCAAGTTTCATCATGATTGACCTGATGTCACACTGTTTTGTAACATAACTGGTTGCTGTCAATCAAAAGCACTTACAGAAACCCGTTATAAACATAGGGAACGATTTGTGCCGGCAAAGAACCATCTGGTAGACTTTAAAGATGAGCCTTGTGGTTGTTTAAAAATAATTTTATATAATTTAAAGTTTAAATGTGAATATTTGCTATAATAAAGCCTTTGCTGATCTTTGAAGTTGTCAACATTTCTGTAGTTCTTTAAAGTAGGTGAAAATGTTGAGGAGTTTATGAAAGAGTTGTAGTTTTTTTTTTGGTTGTTTTCTTTTTTTTTAATATAGCCGTTTTAATTGATACTAGTGATCCAAATCAGGATGTCAAGAACCCAGGGTACAGCCATGTCTCTTCTCTGGAAATGCGAAAGCCCTTCTTCTTGAGCATGAGAGAGAGCAAAAGGAGAGAAGAGGAAAATGGAGTGAGAAAGAGATTAGAAAGAGTCAGTGTTCCTTTCGTTATGATACAAAAAAGGGAGAAAAACTGAAAAAGTGGTGCTATTGATCTTCTGAGAAGTAGGTGGTGATTCCCGGAGCTCCCATAGTAATCTTGGTTCTGAATTTCACCTTTGTCCCAGTGCAACTGCTTCCCGCCTGGCCTGTCATAGAGCATCTACATGAATTCTCTTCTCTGGGTTCTTACATACTGCTATTTCTGCCACTACCAGCTGTTTAAATGTGGCCTTTCTGTGTTTAAGTCTTTGAAGTTAGTTCCGTGAGTTTCTGATGAGAAAGTAAAGAGTGCAGTGCATCTGATTTAGTGTGAGTGTGGTAGAAAATGGAAGGTCTACTGCAACTGTCACAACTTCCTCCACTAGACAACAGGTAGTACTTTGTCAAGGTAGTTTCATTGTCAGAAAAGTCACTGTCTATTTTACTGAAATTACTATGACTGACTTACCTTTTTATCACTCTGCTGCTCCTCATCCTTTCAGCCATTTCCTCACTCTAAGTTCTGCTTCCTTAGAAATCTATTGCCTGGGGCCTCCCAGGTGGCGCAGCGGTTGAGCGCTGGGTTGCGAAGCTCCCCGCGGCCTCTGCAGCGCCGGTTCAATCCCCAGCTGCTCCCCGGCCACCGGAGGAGGGTCCCACATGGCGTGCAGACCTCTCCTGCCGCCCGCTGCTCCCCTCAGCAGTGTACTTCGTCAGTCTGCCTGCTCTGCTCCCCGCTCTGGCTCTGGTGAATTCTCTCACCCTCCCGCGCTTCTGACTGTACCCAGTGCATGTATAAACAAACAAACAAACAAACAAATAAACAAACAAATAAATAAAAATACATGCCTCTTTAAAAAAAAAAAGAAAGAAATCTATTGCCTGGTTTGTCCTTTCTTCTAACTGTAGCTTCTTGAACCCTGAAGAAAGAAATCCCCAGAATCACTCTTGCATTCTCTATTCTCTCTCTCATTTTGAAATCTCACCAACCTCATGACTCAATAATTACTCCTATGCTTTCAGTATTGTTTATCTTATTTATTAAAACATTTTCTATTATGTTTATTGTCATAATGTTGGTCTACAACAGTGCATATGTTTTAGAACTATAAGTGCATACCTCCACAAAATTATGTTTTCATACCATGCCTGCCACCAAAGCAGCAATAACCTGTACCAAAACTCCTATGCATTTAAAAATTACATTTAATAAACATACCCCTACAGCTTAATTATTTGGCTTTTTTCACATACAATGCTTTATCAAATGTTTTACGATGCCTCACTAAATATTTTACAAATATTTGTGTGACAAATCTGATAACAAATTATAATATATATACCATGGAACAGATGACACTGCAGAATTCCTTGCCTAATCTTCTTCATAGTATAGTTAGAAAACCAACACAATACAAAACATGAAATTCAAGAGATAAAAAAGATTGTCCAAACTACACAGCCAGTAATGATGGTTACAGAAGCAAAAGCTTAGCATACAAGCCCAAGTATCTGTTTGTTTGATTTTGCCACATAGACTTTTCTGAATGTTTTCTAAAGATTTTATAAGTATCTATGGTTCCTCTCTCTTGATTCTAATATTATTAAGTACTCTCTAAAAGTTCTTTGAAGGAGAAATAAGGAAAATGGAAAGACTGAGAAAGTTTGTACTCAGATTAAAATGTTCCACACGAGCACTTTCTCTTTAGAGTCATCAGTAGCATCTTCTACAAATCACTGCATTTGTGCTCATTATATTACCTTTAAAAATATAGTTCTCGATATTTAAAAAAAAAGAATTACATACATATTTTTCTCTATATTTATTACCGGGCTTTATTTATATTTGTATAATTTGTCATGTTTTAACTTGAAAACCACTCTTACTTTCTTTATTAGTATGTGATTAAGAATATTTTGCAATTAATTCATTTAATACATTCAGTTTAGATGTGGGCTACCTGGATGCTTTTTATTGGCTCACATGCTTTAATTTTTTTAATGGCTGCTTTTTTTTCTCTAAGTGCTCTCTTGCTTTAAAATAATTGTAGACATTTCTCTTATTAAAATTTTATGTTTCATCTCTCCCCATTTTAGTCATCATTAATTGCATGTCCTCCATCATATAGTAAGTGGCCTACTTCCCTTTGAGGCACTTCTTTGAAAGGATCCTGACACACTTCCATCCATTTATCTTGACTTAAAATTGGCCGTATAGTTTTTTTAACTGGCAAATTATCCCAATTTTGCTAAAATTTTTTTGTTTTCATCTACATTTCAGTTGTTTTTCTTTTTCAAATGACATATGTTATATCATTTTTCTATATAGAAAAAGCAGAAAGATTGAAAATAGTTCTCAGGAATTCCTCTAAGTCAGCCTTTTTTTCTTTTTATTACAAGCAGCATTGCTTTTATATTAAGGGAATTAAAAAAAACTCATATCCTGTCTGACTTCTGAGATGTAAGCTTCTCACATGTTATGGCAAATTGAAAAGCTACAGCCCAATGCAGTCCTTCCTCTCTCTGACCTCAAAGGCTCCCAAGTCTTATTTACTGATACTCCGCAGATTTTCCAAGGCCAGGGAGAGATCTCAGTCTGGTTACCAAAATTGGTATTAATGGCCCTAAGTTCTCGGTGTAAGTAGATCTTCCTCTCTATTAAATTCCTGGCTTCTTTGAAGGATCCTGGGGAAAGAATGGAAGAGGAGGAAATTGCTATCATCCTTCCCCCCAAGAGTTTTATCAGCAGATATAGTCACTGCACCTGGTTGTTCTCGTATTCATACCTGTGGAAGAGGATATTTTAACCTTTCTCTCATGTTACTATGATTGAAAATGTTGGTTGTTAACTTAGAGGAATGTGTGTTTCTTTTCTTTCTGGCTCTAAAGGACTAATTGGATTAATTAATGATGAATTTGATTAATGAATGTTTGTACTGTTTTTTTCCCCTGGAATGTTGTAGGTGAATCTAGTTCTCCTATAAGCCTTACATGCTTTTTTGTGATAAAATAGTAAGGAAAAGTAAGAGGTTAGCTAATGAAAATACCAATAATTTTCTATTTTCTTAAGATTGAGGGGATTCATGATGGTTCATTACCAAATTATATTTGCATGTTACTACTGCATTGCCCTTGGTACTGCCTAAAGCATTTGCCCACATTTTCAAATTATGCCAAAAATTCATAATACTTGAGATTTTTCAAGACTCAGTTACTGTCTTGAAATTTACCTTACTATAGCCATCCACTAAATTATATCATAATCCTTTCACTTTTTATGATTCTATCTTGCAGCTTATCACAGCCCAGATGTGACTTAGATTGACTGAGAAGAAACTCTTAGGCAGAAGCTTATGGTGAAATCATTTAAAATCTTATGCCAATTTGTGGTTCAAAAATATTCTGCTATGCTGTTAGAGATGCGTTCACTTCACTCAAGACAGTTTGTATTTGAAGCCATTGCTAGCAATGGTAGGTTGATGGACAAGCAATCTTCTGGTCATATTAGATTAGACCAGCAGTTACTGCTTGATAAGGAGAGAGGGGCAAAAACAACTATCTGAAAAAGAAATATTTTTCTTTTTTTTTTCTTTTTTTTTTAAAAAAGATTTATTTTTATTTATTTATACAAGCACTGGGTACAGTCAGAAGTGCAGGAGGGTGAGAGAATTCACCAGATCCAGAGAGGGGAGCAGAGCAGGCAGACTGAAGTACACTGTTGAGGGGAGCAGTGGGTGGCAGGAGAGGTCTGCATGCCATGTGGGACCCTCCTCCAGTGGCCAGGGAGCAGCTGGGGATCGAACCGGCGCTGCAGAGGCTGCGGGCAGCTTCACAACCCAGCGCTCAACCACTCTGCCACTGGGGAGGCCCAAGAAATATTTTTCTTATTGGGTAAAAATGGATCCTAGGGAGGGTGGTGAACTAGAAGGCAAACATTCTTTTAATGCCAATTCTCTAAAAGATAGCTATTTACTTCTTTGTTGACTATTCTCTTTTTTGTGCTGAAAGGAAAAGAAATGAGTTGTCAAGGTTGCTGTGCAGTACAAGAAAAAAGAAACTAAAGTTAGTCAGTCAACCCATTTATTAAGTATCTCCTAGGGAGTGTAGGTTGCTCCCTAACCTAGCCTCCACAGACAAACAGATTACAGAAGAGGCTCTTAATGCTGAGTAAAACAGAAGATAAAGGGCAAAGTACTGTGAATAAATTTTGCATTCAATTCTTAAGAAGATTAAGAAATAAAGGGATAGTCAGGATATATAAGACTTTATATTTAAAATCTGAAAATTAAGAAATTAAATATTATTAACTAAGCAACAAATTATATTGACTGTTTAGTGGGGTATTTTTTTTTTTGAAAAGAGAGTTTACTTATAAAGGATGTTTCATTTGAGTCAGTGTTAAGGTATGTTCAATGACTTTGATTTGAAGAGTGACATCTAGTTTTCTTAGCAAGTCTCACATTGTTTTACTGTAATACAATAATCACTATCAGAGGCTATATACAGGTCAGTGGTGGTTTTACCCCTGAGAAGTGAGTAAGTTATTTTCTGAAAACTGAAATGATATAGAATTGCTAAAGTTTTTGCATACTGAAATTCTCTTTTTCTGATTAAGCAGTAAACAATTGGAAAATGCACTTCAGTTCCTCTCCTGATTGCTTTAGAAATGAACAGAATTTTTAGCATAAACACTTTATGGGTTGAGGGGCCTCCCTGGTGGTGCAAGGGGTTAAGCAGCACACTATGAAGCAAACTGCAGCCTCTGCAGCACGAATTCAATCCCTGGCCAGCCAGACAGAAAACCACATGGTGCAGCAGACCTCTACTCTCTTGCCCACTGCTCCCCTCAGCAGTGTATTTCAGTCAGTCTGCCTGTTCTGTTCCCTGCTCTGTCTCTGGTGAATCCTCTCAACCCTCACATCTCTGGCCTGTGCCCCAGCTCTTGTATGCATGAATAAATCTTTAAAAAAAAACTTTATGGGTTGAGGTGATTGGGTTTATTAGTAGTTATCTACATCATGTAAGTGATCTAGTAATTTGGGTTTGGTGAGACCACCCAGTCATGATACCATGGAATAATGCAACTGTGTAGTATGATGAGGTATGAGAAAGTAATGACTGGAGTCAACCGCACATGGTCTCCAGGCCCTGGGACCAAATGGGAACACCACAAGGGCTAGGGGTTCAATTTATTGTCATCCGTGTAACCTTTTTAAGTACGTGGGTTCAGGAAGCTCTTTCCTAGATCATGCTATGCACCTAAGCATAGTAGATTTATTTTCATGAACTTTCCTTCTACTTATTTTCCTCAAAATAGGACTGTATGATCTGAATAATAATTAGGGAGCAAATTTCTTGATACCAAATCATGAAAAAGCTTTTAATAGACAACCCTTCCCCTTGAAAAGTTGAAAGTGGTATGATTATTCAATTGTTCTTGGTGGTAACTTAATTCTGTTTTGAGTAGCTTCTGGGAAAAACATACTTAAGGAATTGAATTTTGGCCAGAGTACTATAGCAAAACTCACAAAGAATCTAGGTTTTATGCTTTTGTTGCATAGAAGTGTTACAAGGGAAATTTGGCTTTAGTGGTCCCCTAGAAAATTACTTCTATACCAAGAGTAACTGATCCAATTGGATTATGACTTCCAAAAAAGTAGCACATAAAGCAGAGAAGAATGAATACTATAAGCAATCAAAAAAAAAAAAAAACAGATGGTATCTCAAGGGTGGACTAATACTAAGTTGAGGGAAAAATATTTTCATACTCATATTTCAAAAGGGAATAACTTAAAATAATGCTAGAGATAACATGACAGCCTGGTAAATATTAATACTAATGACTCAGACTGTTCTCTGGAAAAGGCTTGTTAGGTGTTGATTGTGTGAGTAAATTGAAGTAAGGAGAAGTATACAGATATGCCTTTGTATTATTAGCTAAAATAATCAAATGTCAAAAATCCTGGTGCCTGATTACGATATGGTTTAAACGTGACAGGTAGTAAAACTTGGCAGGTGGTAAAGAGAAGCAGGACAGAGAACAAAAATGAGAACAGAAAATTCTGAATTTTAAGTTGTCCTTAATTTTGACCTAATCAATAAAGCTAATAATAAATAATACCAGTATAAATTATTTCAGATAGGAATAAGATATGCTGTGAACTTAAAAAAATTAGCTTTGATGGCATAGAAGTTCTGCTCTGTTAATGCAAATAATAATTCGATCACCAAATAAATAAAAGTCAGGCCATTTTTTATTCAGCAAGCCTTCTGTATAGTAAACAGAGTCTATACATTTTGTTGTTCATGTTCAACAAGACTATTGCTTATTGGTTTTATTATTTACATTAAAAAGCAAAGCTAGCAAATATGCTTTCTTGCCTAAAGTGAATTCATAACTGATCTGATTTTACATGAGGAGCGTTTGCCTTTGGGATTAAAAGAAAAAAATGCTTTTTCTATATACTGAAGGGTAAATTTATAAAAGTTAATTGATCCAAAAAGATAGGAGGGCTAAATCACCTTCTGTTTACCAATTTTATCATGGCTTTTAAGTGTTACTGCACAGTGTAGTGGAATGAGAATTGTTTTTTTAACAGAGAACTGGGTGGAAGCCTCAGCTTTGTCCCTTTTAAAATGTAGCTTCAATCAGGACAGCTGGCTGAGTACATATTTGATATCCCCCATCTACCTCAATAGCTTGAAATTACAAAAAAAAAAAAAGTGTTTACAAACATCTATTAGCATGCTAGAAGGCGAAATGAAGAACATCCTGATAAAAAGAAATGACATTGGATAGACAAGAAAGTTAAACAATGAAACTGCAAAAGTCACACATGATGCAGAGAGTAGGGTTTTTCTGTTTGTAGCAAATTCTGAGATAATGGAAGTTATGAATGGGAAAAAATCAGAGGTAAAAATTGAGAGATTATATATGAAACTTTAACCAGGATTTTACAAGCTCATGCTGCACCTTTTCTCTCTCTTGCCAAGCAGGAGTCAATAGAAATGTTGGGTTCATGCTAAACTAGAGAATGTAAAAGCTAGAATTTGAAATGCAGAACAGTGGCCAAAGGCAATTAATAATCTTCAGGTGGCAAATAGAATCAGCATAACCAAAAAACAATTTAACTGCATATCTTTTCTTGCACACATTCTATACCACTGCTGCTCTCAAAGAAAAAAGGATCCAGCATTCATAATTTATAGCTACCGACAGGCAAATAGGAATTATGAAATACAAAGTTGAGGAGAAACCAAGAATTTGAGAAATATCAATGTTTGAAAGACAGGCAACAGACTGAGGAATTAAACTACTACCTGAGTAATGGGGTAAAGCAAGAAAATACAAAACAAAAACCTTTAAAATAATTGTCATTAATATCCTTAGTAAGATTATTATGTTCCATTCACAAAAGATTGGAAAATAGGAGACAGAAAAATCAATCTTCTAGGCATGAAAATTCAAGAGAAAAACAAAATAAAAAATGGGCTTAGATGAAAAGGGAATAAATTAGTTGGAATAGAAAGTGGAAGGGTTGAACCAAATCTAAAGGAAAAAAAGTAATATTTGATTTAAAAAAGCAATATAATAAAATGTTTCAAAACCGAATAATATGAATCCCATAAGTGAATGACATGAGGAGTGTGTGTGTGTTTGTGTGTGTGTGTTTTCTGGTGGTGGTGAGATATTGGAAGCAAGGGAATAACAGAAGATGACATTCAGGGCTAAAATAAGCCTAAAATTGGATTTAAAAGATTCCAAGAGACAAATAGGATAAACTTCAAAATAACATACGTTGATGCCTCAGTGTATGTGCTTCACATTTTAGAGCACCATAAATATACAGAATACAAAAAAGAGAAGGAGGAAAATGTTAACGTAAAAGGAACTACAATCCCATCATATGCTAGAAGGCATTTGAGTAATATCTTCAATATTCTGAAAGAAAACAATTTTGAATGTAAGACAAAATCACAGTGCTACATGTAAGTAGTAACTGAGAAAATGTATTACCTTTTATGAAAGACTAATGAAAAGATATGCTTCACAGTATTAGGTTCACAGCAAAATTGAGTCAAAAGTGCAAAGATTTCCTATATACCGCATAACCCCTTCCCATAGCCTCCCCCCACTGTCACCATCCCCACCAAAATGGTATATTTGTTATAATTGAAGGCCCTACACTGACACAATTTATATTAGGGTTCAGTCTTGGTGTTATGTATTTTATGGGTTTGGAAAAATTTATGACATATACCTACAAAATAAGTTCTCTGCTAGCTGTGGGTTTGTCATATAAGGTCTTTATTATGTTGAAGTATATTCCTTCTTTCCCCATTTTATTGAGATTTATTATCACAAATATTGTTGAATCTTGTCAAGTCCTTTTTCTGCATCATTGACATCTCATACTCTTATTTTTCTTTATGCATATTATCTTCTCACTACATTCATACATAAGTTTTTAGGCTATTAAATATACATAAAGTGCCACTCCATTGTAAAATACACTAGGTTATTTTTAGCTAGGCTCCTATATTCTGGAAAATATTTCCTAATGTAGTATTTTTTGAATTTATTAGGAAATTCCCTGTTAATGTTGCCTCAGAAGAGAGGCAAATGAAAAGATTCTCTACATTTAATTATAAGTTTGTGTCAGAGGGTTGACTTGTAAACATGCAATTAATATCTTGTATTGACTGTTGTGAATTTGTTTTTTCACTCAAATTTAATGCTCATATTTTCTGAAGAGTACGAACTCATGACACATATTTCTATGATTTCTATTTCTGTGGTTCTCATTTTCTGTGAACTCACTTTTTATCATTAGCAATTAAGGGTTTAAGCTTCATAATATTTGTAGTGTCATGCATAATTAAAACTATAAAATCATTTGAATGTAATGGAATACATACATTTCACAATAGGGATCTTAAACCTTATTGAGAATATAGCATACAAATGTAATACATTTGATTCCACCCCAGGAATTATGTTGTTGCCAAAAGAATTCATTTCATTAATGTATGGTGAAAAAATATATATGTAAAGTCTACCTAAGAAATACAGAAATTTCCAATTAACAACAGGTAGATATCAGTAAATATTAAATCTCTGTCTGATACATGCCATAGTTAAACCCTTTTATTGCATTGTTTATTATTGAGGTAAAGTTAGCTTACCACACCATGTATGATTTAGTAGTATAGACTGACACTGCTTCAGATGTGTTACCACACCACACCCACCACCAAAGCTCCCATTATCCTCCACCACATTCCATTGGGGCCTCCTCACATTTTGCTGTCCATCCGCTACCTTTCCTCTCTGGTAGTCTTCTTTTTGAAGACATACATCAAGTTTCCCCCTTACTCATGGTTCAGAGGAAAAAAAGGAAAAACCAAGTACTTTTGGTAATTAAATCAGGCTGACTAATGCAGTGAAAATAAAGATTAAACATATTTATTTATGTATTTTATGGTTGTTTTATGCATATAAAATTATCTTTAAATACATTATTTCTATTTCTATACCTTTACTTATGATATAATAAGTGTAATAACTTGATGAAAATAGTGTTGATTTAGGGAGTATGTCACAAAATTGTTTTTTAGAAGTATTTTTTATTTGTTTATGCATACAAGAACTGGGGTATAGGCCAGAGTTGTGGGGGGTGAGAGGATTCACCAGAGATAATAAGGAGCAGAACAGGTAGATCTACTGAAATATACTACTGGGGGGGAGCAGTGGGCAAGACAGGAGAGGTCTGCTGTGCTATGTGGGTTAGCTCCCTGGCTGGGGATGGAACTCATGCTGCAGTGGCTGGTGATAGCTTGATAGGGCTGAGATTTTAACCCTGCACCACCAGGAAGGCCCACAAAATTATTTCATAAAAAATATTTTTATGAGTGAACAAAATGAATAAAATTGACCTATAAAGCACATGATTTATTTATATAAGACTTCATATATGTGGTTATTAATAATTTCAAGAGATAAGCTGAGGTCACTTAAGGGCTTTTTATTATTCCCCACTCTGTAGTAAGGTATGTCTAGACTTGGGATTCGCCAACATAGAACAGCATTACTTCTGTCTACCTTCAAATAATATATGACTTCTGACTGCAATGCAGCATGACAGAAATGTTCAGTGGGGCTGCTCAAATGCAGAGAGGTCAGACAGATCACTGACACTAGCACATGGCATCCTGGTTCCCTCAGATAGTATTCAACCAACAGGCTCAGATTCTGCACCACTTTTTGAAGTTATTTCACCAAAATTTCACTAAAACTGCAAATCACATAAGTGATCATCATTATTTCTTTGGTTTAAATATGAGCTTTAATACTCCGGGCACCATCAGTAGTCTCTACAGTTGTGCCCTACTGCCACCTGGTTTCATTTGTTTCTCTACTACAAAAAAAGCCTTAATCCCACTGTTCCCGGTAATCCTGATCCTGGGGTTCCTCCCTCTCCATGGCTTCTAGCCAGGGGTGTGGTGATAAATATTCAACTATTGATTCTCTAAGCAGGGAGGAAGAAGCCTGAACCCTAGCATGCCAATTTTCATGGTGTAAATATTTTCATCATGGCCAATTTCAAACTATTGATGTGCTACCATAGAAGGTGGAGTTGGGAAGAGAAGGCACTCTCTCTGGCTATGAAAACTGAACTATGTTGGTTCTAGCATGCAGCTGCTTTTGGCAGTTTCTTCCTTTTGCAATATATTTTATTTGTTTTTAATAACATTTTTATAGTTTCATTTATTTTATTGGGTTACAACACTGTATATGATGGAATTTTCAAAGGAAAGAAAGGGGATGACTGGATGTCTCTGATTATATGTGGTAACATTTTTTTTTTGAGCTGAAGAAGACTTGATGAAAATGCTTTCTGTGAGCCAGGCAAGCTATTTCCTGTGAGATATCTTATCCTTTCCTTTCCTCCATCCCTTTTTTCTCTTCTTCTTCTTCTTCCTAGACAACTACTCCTTTTATTTTTTTTACTAATGCCCGTGTTCTCTTCCTCCATGCAACTTATAGTCATCATTAACAAAGGATGGTTATTAAAGACCATGAATTAAAGCATTTACTTTTTCCCCTTATCACACTAGGCCAGAGAGTAAAGGCAGAGTTAATCTTTAAAACCAGATTTGAGGAGTGGGGAGATTTTGAGTTAAGCATAATTACTCTAACGCAGATTGTCCTCATGCTGAAATTTTAGAGCTTAAAGAGAAGCACCATAATACAGGAAGAGTAAAAGATATATAAAATTGGAATGAGATTTAGGACACTAGGTAATATTACTTTAAAATGTATTATGAGTAATTAGAGTTGACCGATCTGACAGTGCATAGACCAGACTGAGTCAGCATTTTGGGGGTAAACTATAATTAGAAGCATATAGGTTGTGAAGTCTCCCTTGTTCATTGTACTCTGGGGCAATGTGAAGAGACCTACAAACGCTGGATGTCAGCACTGGGGGATGGAACCTGACAGGCTACAGGACGTTTATGCTACATGACTGGGAAAGGAGAACATCAACCTTAGTATAATCATGGCTTGGAATCCAGGAGCAGGAGGACACCAAAATCTTGGCTTCCTTCTCTGTTCTTCCTCGTTGTTTTTTTATGGGAACAATTAAATACCTCCTTTGGAATGATCAGAAGGCTGGGTTCCAGCCTGGTTCCAAACTCTGTTTTGGTAGTCCAGTGATGCCCAGTCCTGATCTTCACCTAAGCACTTGTCCCACCCTATCACCTCAGCACTGATCAGTGTGGACTGACTTAGGCACAGTTGGTCCTCGTGCTCTGCAGGAGACTGACTTACCTTTTGAGGTCAGAGGAGAATTAATGTTGTTCTAGTTGACCTTGATCTCCAATCCAGACTACAAGGGCACTAGAGAAAGCAAAGGTACTTTTCCCACTTGAAGTCTCTATTAAAATATATTGGAACCCAGAACACTCCTAGAAGCCTGAGTGTCTAGGTGGATTAACTTATATCCAAAGTAAAGACTAAGCATTGTCTTCATTAGACATTAATACCACTGATAGGGTTTATAAGAACCTTTGATGGTTACGGAGTGTTGCACGCTAAAGAAATAGATAAAAGGCACAAAAGTAGAAAGTTCATGGAAATAGGATTTATATTGGGGTTGGAGAGTGATAGGATAGCAGTATTTGCTTAAAAAAACATGTGTATAAACTGCCTTAATAAATGTTAAAAGTTAAAACCAAGAAAAATACATTTTGATAAATATAGAGAACAAAATATAATTTTAATGGAGACACTATAAATGATAGATCAGGAGAGACTCTAAAATGTTTACAACATTAGAGATATATTTATCTATAGCTATATTTATATATACCAGCAATACCTTCATTTTGTTTGGAAATAGTTATTTATCCCCAATTGCTACCTTTTGAATGTGTCAAATAGACCATACAAAATTGCTTTTAGTGCTTCTGACCACAACTTCATATTAATAAATTTAATCTGTAAGGAAACTGCCAAGTCAACGAATACAAGTATTCACATTTCCCCTTATTTTCAGAGGTTATCATTAAACACCAGGTAAAACTTGTTTTGGCTTCCCAGTTCCCCAAGAGAGCCATATCAAGGGGTTCAGTCAGATGTTGCAGGTTGTAACATACTGAGAAAAAAGAACTCACTCTGATAGATTTGTCATTTGGCTTCAAAAGGTACTATTCCTGCAGATTTTAAAACCTGTTGAGCTGGCATTATCCAAGGTGTGTAGAACATAGCTGTGAGCAATCACAGGAGAGTGACCTCAATGCTGTCATGGGTCATTACCTGCAAACAAAGGGAACAACATATTTCTAGAGTTAAGCATGTTATGTGACTGGCCAATGCCATTTATTTTTTGAAAAAAAGAGACAAATTCTGCCCTGAATATTGAACTTGTGACCAGAATCCTGGCTCTAAGTTTGTCCATCCTTTCTCAGGAGCACACAATAGAGTATAGGTCTTTATTTTTGAATGTGAACAATGAGACACAGTAAAGAGACAGACACTGGAGATCAGCTCGGTCTCCCTTCAAACTTTTTCTACAGTCACTTTGATCAAATCATTTTGACCTCTCTGAGTCAGAGCTTTGAAATGGGGGCAAATACACTATCTGACAGTTGGTATACTTTTAAACATAATGCCTCAGAAAGTGAAGAGAATTAGTAAAAAAAAAAAAAAAATGTGAGTTTCCTTTTATTCCACTTCAATTTATTCTGCTCTAGTTGTCTCCCTTGACTTTCAAGGTTGGCAGCATCTTACTACCAAGACAACAATACATACCTGTGGAGTAAACATCAGGTGACGCAATTTTAAGGTCAAAACAATTTTGAAATTGGGTTTTTGCAAGATGACTTTATGCTCAAAATTTCCAGTTCTAAATAACTCATGCATAGTAGTATCAAAGAATAAAAGGAAACAGAAAAGCAAAAAGGAGCTTTGAGAGAGTGAGTTGTAAAACATAACGTTGTTTCCTTGCTCACATACCTTAATAGTTCAAAAAAAAAAAAAAACACCACCATATATCATGAGAGGGGAGACTCATACTATACCTTTGTTCAGTCTGGAACAGTTACTCATATATTTATTCCCTAAATAGTTGGCTTTCTCCTGTATGTCATGCACAGTGCTATATGCTAGAAACACAAAAATCATAGAAGCTATGTGTCCTGTTCTTTAGGAGTTCACAGCCTACGCAGTAAGTTATAATTTGCACAAGGAGTTAAGATCGGTGTCCTATGCTTACTTGGCAAATAAAGTTACCATGTGGTATTGCTCAGAGATATACTGACACCCATTATTCTCCAAGCACTGTGTTAGACATCAATGAAACACTAATGTGAAGAGTTACCTGGATTCTTTCCTTCCTCTGAGTTACCAACACTGCCAATTTAGACTTTTGAACTTCCTCTTCCATGAGGAACCATTTAAAACTGCTTTGGTCATTGCTGTGGTCTCAAGAATAAGGTCCTTCTTAGATCAGTTGATTTACACCGACCATTATTCACGCTAACGAAGGAGAAAGGGTGTCTGAATAAAGTATTAACATGTAATCATAGTGCAGAACCAGTAGTTTCAATCTACTTTATTACAAAATCTTTTTCAAGTTCAACTAAAAGTAACAAAATAGGTTTCTGAGTTACACCTTCTATTCATAAATTACCAGTCAATTTTCAGTTGGCACTAGAAAAACAGAAAATTAATATATTAATAAAATTTTACTATGCACCTGTTATCTGTGGCCAAGCACTACGCTGGATACTCGGGGTATCAAGATACCTGAATTGCACTGCTGGTCTCAAAGTATTTTTTAGGAAATATGGAGAAGTAGTGAAATCCTTCTGGAATGAGTTCTTGTGAAAATAGAAGAATTTCTATGTGGGCTAGCATGCAAAGTATGATCAGAACAAGTTAAGGTTTAATCAGTAGATGTCCTGGTAATAGTATCACATCCAAATTAACATATCTAGAAAAATTCTTTTTAATCATATTGTAACTGTAAAATGGAGACTTTTCCCCCTTGACAGTTTATGCAGATTTTCAAGATGGTGAAATGGCCCTGGTTTACAATAGACAGTAATACATGTATATGTAAAACACTCTTTCTGCTACTGAAATAAAAATCAGTACAGTTTTATTACAAATCTGTTGTGCATTTTACTTCTGCTGCTTCGCTTCCCGTAATACAGTGATATTCAGCCTGTTTTCTTTTAGAAGACTTTTGATATGCCACCTTATTGTTTCTTCCTCTATGTTGAAAGATGTCATTTCTCATTCTTCAGGCTCTTGTTTCTCTTGGGTAACACTACTGTATTCTTTGTTTCTTTCGAATTCCTATGATTCTAGCAATACAGACATATTTTTCACTTTCCCCATTTTTTATTTAGTCTGCAAATAACATGAAAAACGATTTGATGTTTTAGGCACACAGTGAATCTCATCGGCATTGGTTTCGTTAAAATATTTTCTTTCTTTTTTCAGGATCATGCACCTTTTGGCAGTCACTAAGTATTTGGTTGGGAAAAGACGCTGGGCAGCTCAGCAGCTGACTGCTACTTTGAATGACTAGAAATGAAAAATGATAGTTCTTGCTCTTTACTGTGCTGAGCAGGTGTAACACTAGCAATGCCAAGTCTTCTTTAAGGAAATTTAGGCTCTTCTCAGCCATGATTCCCACTCTTTTTCTGCAAAAGTATCAAGAATGCTTCCATTTAAATAACCTGGCTGGAAAATATATTAAACTTTCACATTGTCAGTGATTCTCTGGGTTCATTATATCTCATTGGGATTTAAGGTCGGGGACTTCTTGTCTATTGCAAAGACAACAATAAAGTTGATTTGTTCTTTGAAATCACAAGACTATGACTGCAGTCCTGTGTAACCTGGTTAAAAGGATGATGTGTTATGAATATGATGTGTCACACAGGAATGCCATTTCGCTCCGGCAGAACTGAATTGTGCCCCTTTGACTGCACCACTCCTTTGCCTTCTAGGATCACTGACTTCTTGTTACTGTTACGCTCCTAGTCCACATCTGTCATTTGCATAGGACATTACCATGGCTGCCTTTTATGACTGTATAGTGCAGCTTGGTTTGATTATTTACAGGTACTTGCTTTGGTCCTTGCCCCACCATCTGGTTCTTTTCATTAATTTGCCTCTTATTTCTGGGCCATGAATTGTAATTGGTATTGTCCCACATCTGCAGGCTCAGGCATTGACCAAGTCATCCTTACACATGCATCTACTGCATTCATTCTTGTGACCCAATTCCTCTCGTGCCTCTGCTTCTTTCTCCTCTCCTATTTCTGCCAGCTTAGATTCTTCTGACAAAGCACAGCCATTTCCTTTGCTAATTAGATTGAATCTTGGATCAAGCATCAAGACCTGATTTTATTTATTTTTTTATTCTGACAGTTCTTAGTCTGTCAGATCTTTCATTGTCTTTAGAGTAAAAGTCGTGTACTATAATTATTCTTATAAAGAAGAATTCTAGAACATAACTTTTAAATGTGGTACTATTTTAGTGATTGTATTTTATTTGGGTCATATTTGTGTTTTGGACTATATCTGAAAGTTCTACTATAGGAGCAGGTTTTAGTGTAGGGTGGTACTTATAAGCTACATATTAGAAATACATATATATATATAAATTCAATGGTTATTTCTGTTTTTTTTGGTTTCAGAGAACATTGGATCCCACACAATTAAAGTTAGGTAAATATAGGACTCCATACATAATAATTAGGTAAATGTATCAATAGCTCAGGAGTGAAATATGGGAAAATGGAATCAATGGAATTGATGCAATTGAAAAAATAAGACATGTTAGTATTATTCACATAAAATTTACATGGTAAAATTCACTCATTTTGAGGCATAGCTTGTTGCGTTTGAGCAATTATAAACAATTATGTAACTACCACTACAATCAACATATAGGACATGCTCATCAATAAACAAAAGTTTCCCCATGCTTCTTTGCATACAATCTTCTCTCAAACACATGGAGCGTAAGCAGCCACAGATCTACTTTCTTTTACTATAGTTTTTATAGTCTATATTTCATATAAATGTTATCAGACTTTATAGTTTTTTCATTTCTGGTTGCTTCCATTTGCCATAATAAAATGTTTAGCCATATTGCTGCATGTATCAATAGCTCATTCCTATATTAATATTCCATAGTATAGCTATACCAATTTGTTCAGTCACTAGTCAATGTAATTCATTTTAAGTTTTGGATATTATAAATAAACCCCTCATTAGCATATATATATTTCTATATGTTTTCATTTTTTCTTGGGTGCATACTTAGGAGTGAATAGTCCTAGGTCAATGGCAAGTGAATATTTAGCTTGATCAGAAACCGCCAAGCTGTTTTTCCAAATGGACTCACTCTATTTTTCAATCCCACCAAAATTTATGAGAGTCTAGTTGCTCATGTACTTGTCAACACTTAATCTCTTTAATTTTGAACTTACTAGTAAGTATATAGTGGGAAGTCACAGCGGTTTTAATTTATACTTTCCTAATCACTAGTGATATTGAACATCTCATAAGTTTACTGCTTATAAATATTTTTTTATTTGAAATGTGTTGAAATATTTTGCTCATTTAAAAAATGTACTTTTTTCTTATTATGGTACAAAAAAGTTATTTTTAAATTATGATGCAGAATTTTTTTTTTTTTTTTGCAAATAGTTTCTCAGTCTATTGCTTGTCATCAATTTTCTTAACTGTGTCCCGAAAAGAACCACAGTATTTTAACTTTGATGAAGTCCACTTTATTACTTTTTGCATGTTTCATAATTTTTTTCCTATTTAAGAAATCTTTCCCTAAACCAATGTCACAAAGCATTTTTTCTCCTATGTTGCTTTCCACAAGTGTTATCATTTTAATTATAATTATAATTAGGTCCCTGGATTGTTTTGACTTAATTTTTGTTCATGGTGTGAGTAAATGGTCAATAATTTAGATTTTTGAGAACTCAACCATGTTAGGTTTAGTCACAAATGCATCAGTGATGTAAAAATAAAATCATTAATTCACAGTTTGGTCAACAAAATGTTAACATTTTTTATTTTTAATTAAGTTGATTTCAGTCTTATTTTATTTATATTTCTATTAACATTTTTATAAACAGTATATTTTTAAAAAATTAATTCTGTTAATTTTTAAAAAGAATAAATAGAATATTATCTGTAATTTATGTCTATATATTTTTACTATCATATCTAATTTAATAATAAACACCTTATTTTTAATCATTTGCTTTATTTAAATCCTTTGAATGCAAAAATCATTTATGTTCCAGAGATTCTCTGGTGGATTCATCACATTTTGTCATTTCTTTTCTAGTTAGCACACTTTTTGAACTACCAGCTTATTAACCTTAGGCACTTACTTCACTACAACACTAATAAATAAAACTATTATAAACACGTTATAATATTTAAAAAAGTGTCATAAAGTCACTTCAAAAATAATCTAAAATTTTAATGATACTTAAAGTCTAGTGTGTAAGAAAACTGGAATTCAATCTATGAAAAATCAGAGCCAAGCTGATCCTGTAGAGTGATGTTATAGTTTCATGATTATGTGGTATTTTAAATTTATTCAGTTCAAAATGTATGATCAGAACTTTTACCTTACCTTTTAAATGCAGTACACTACTGTACATTTTTAACTCACTACCTTAATTCTTTGTGGTGTTCATATTCACATATTGCAAATTTACAAATTTTTTAGAATCATGGGATGAGTTAATTCATATTTACTTGAAGTTTTAAGGAAATAGGTATCAGTAGCTTATTGAACTCTATCCTGTGATGTTGGATGTTATGTGTTTCTAAATTTTTTTTTGAGAAGTGTGCAGGGTGGAGGGGAGACAGGGTGAGAAGATTCACCAGAGAGCATGGGGAGCAGAACAGGCAGATATACCGAAACACACTGCTGAGAGGAGCAGCGGGCGAGATAGGAGGGGTCTGCCACACCATGTGGGTTGCTCCCTGGCGAGCCAGGGATCGAACTCTCCAGGTTGGACAGCCTCACAGCACTGCTACTCTACTGAATTATTACTGAGAAACTTCTCATGACATGTAGATTGTGTAAGAAGAACAGAAGTGGTTTTATGGTACACAGACATATTCTTGAATTTTGGTCATATTTTTTATTACTATTTTTTTTACTGAGGTAAATTAGTTTTACATCATTGTATTTGTTTAAGAGGCTATAGGTTCAAGCCTCTACAAATGTATGTTTTCACAGAATTTTTTGGTGATATTTTTGGTAATCAATGCTCATTTATACTACTAGGACATTGCTTGCCTGTTAAGCTTGTCTTCCAACGCCTCAAGTTGGTATGAAAAATTCATGTTAAGGGAGCTGTCATTGTCCCTCCCATGCCCATAGCATTCATCACTAATCAATCATGGCACTGTCTCTGCCAAACAGAGACACAACCATGGAATTACCTAAAAGTAAAGTATTCCTGAAATTATTACCAATTGATTTGATTTGGCATGAGATTTGAAATCTATGTGTCTTTCTTGACATGGTTTGGAAGATTAAATAGTTTTGCAACATCAACATAACCCTTGTGCCTAGTGACATAACTAGTTGTTGATGTTTTTATAAGTTTTATAAAAATATGAATTTATTTCTCTGGTAACAGTAAAGATAAGTCCTAGGAAAAAAAAAAGATTTTGTCTAGATAAATATATTTGTAAGAAATGGAGAACTGATATATTAAAACTGTGTATTTGCTCCATTCTGTGTTAAGCATCTCTTGATAATTACAAAAGTGTATTTTATCTTGCTCATGCTTTGGATTGTAAAGACTATAAGACTATATTGGGGGTATCTAGCAGATGTACCCAAATCCTTACTTTGTTGCAAACTGTGTGACTAACTGCAAGTTGTCTCCTTAAATTAATTAGCTAGAAGCTGATGACAGTAGTTGCCTTGCCTGCAGTGAGACAACCTTTCAGGATAAAATTCTGGCAGATGTTAATGTGGTTAATAGTGGACTTCTTGTTCTGGTTCTATTTACCAGTTGTGAGGATTATTTGGATTTATTACTGTTGAGTTTCTACATAAGGTGCCTCTAGGTTTTAAAATGACTTTGACTTCAAGCAGGACAACGTGACTATGATGTTGTGCTTTCTCTAAAAATAAGGTCAGGCAAATGCTCTGGATGCCTGCTGGTGTGGATGCAAAAGACAGCTCATTATGCTTCCATAGTGCTACCCATGGCTCTTAACTTAAAAGGCAGAATAGGGCCTTCCTGGTGGTGCAAGGGGTTAAGACGCAACCTATGAAGTTATCTGCAGCCAATGAAGCACAATTTAAATTCCCAGCCATCCAGGGAGCTACCCACATGACACAGCAGACCTCTCCTGACTTGCCCGCTGCTCCTCTCAGCAGTATATTTCAGTAGCTCTGCCTGTTCTGTTCCCCACTCTGTCTCTGGTCAATCCTCTCAACCCCCGCCCCCCCATACCTCTGGCCCATATCCCAGCTCTTATATGCATAAATAAATAAATCTTTAAAAAATAATAAAAATAAAAGGCAGAATATTATTTTTCAAATTCTATAGGTAAATGGCTGGTCATCTTATTGGCTAACTCAATACTATCTGAGAAATAACTGTAAAGGTGAATTCACCAGATACACAGCTTTCAGTAAAATATTCTTCATGCAAGAACAGATAGCATTAGTAACAACAGATCATGAAAGCAGATACTGGTGAAAACTAAACAAAAGCCATTAAAAAAGCCCATTTTGGTGGTGGTAAAAAGGAAGAGCTATGTTTCACCACTCAGTCACATGTGAAAACAACTCTAAGATGCAGCCATCTTAGCTAACCACTCAGGACAGCACCAGAGATGTTTTAACTGTCAATTTGAGCATGACAATTGTGTGATATTTCTAAGATTCCAGGTGGAGTTATAATTTCTTTTGTATATTAAAAAAAAAAAAGCATTGAAAGTAAAAAGACCAGTCATAAGTAGAGAACAGGAGTAACTTATATGGTTTAGGAGCAAATCTTCCCCTTGACTATCAAGTTACCTTTGCCTATAATTAGGAATTGATTACCTGGAAAAAAACACATTTAACATATGAGAACAAGAAGGCTTCCCAACTTCTATGGTTTTGCCTTAATTACAAAATATACCTGGTAAGCCCACTCATTATTTAAATGATTTCTATGTGGCAGCAGATTGTTGATTCAGATTTTTTTTTCTCTCCTCATTGTGGATATTCATTTGGTTGATTAAAAATAGAAAGTCATATGGACAGAAAAAATGTGTTTAGTTCCTCTTACCTGCCTAAATACAGTTCTCCAAAAGGAAGTCAATTATCGTAATTCCTATCTTTCAAGAACAGAAAATTGACTCACCTCCACAGAGGAGACTAGAAGTTAGTGCCACTGCCAGACTAACTTTGTCATATATTAACGTATCTCCCACATATTTTCCTGAGGTCCTGGCCTCCTAAAAATTATTTTCTTTTTCTCAAGAGACTTATATCTTCCCTCCCATTTCCCTATGAAGATGGTATTTAATCCTGATTTCTAAACCCTGGATATCTCCCATACATACATGTCAATAAACTGTCTCTGCTTGTTAACCTGTCTTAAATTATAGGAATCTCAATCAAGAAATCAGAAAGGTAGAAGGAATATTATTTTTCTCTCCCACAGCACCATCTTGGGTCTCTACCTGCTGACGGCCATTAGGAGCATCCTCCTCCTTTGAATGAAACAAACAAAAATATCTCTAGGCATTGCCATTCCTGGTTGAGGACGACCCTCCTCCTGTAACCCTGCTTGGTTCCAAAGAACAGAAATATTTGTCTTCTGGTATTGGCAAGAAAACTCTCACATTGTTCCAGCAATTGGCAGAGGTAGAGAGCATGCTTGAGTCCTGCCCCTTCTGAGCATTTTTTGTGGGTTACTGAGAACTGAAAATCTCTCTGCAGAACATTCAAACACGTACACTAAGGGTCTTGGCCAAACTTTAACATGCTTCAGGGAGCCTCCACAGAGTTCCCAAGACAACCCAGCAGGTCCTCTTTTGAGTTTCATCTGGACAAGCTAAAGGCTATCAAAAGAATACTGTTTGTTCTAGGCAGCACCTGAGATAGGCCCATGATCTTCTTTTTTCAGAACATTTATTAAAAAAGGCTTACAATTGTGAATCCTTTTTCTGTCTCTCAGAGGTATCTTTCTCAAAAACCTGCAAGCCACTTCTTTGAAATGAAATAATTTAGGACAAGGCCTGTCTCTCAGTGTCCTTGGAAGGAGAGAATCCTAACTTCCATACTTTCAGGTAAAAGTACAGCTACCCTAATTGGCATTTACACTGACCAAGCTTTAGTAATCTTTCAGTTTCCTGACTGGTCAAAATCCCACTTTCTCATTTACCCTTTAAAAGGCTAGTCACCCTAAACAAACTGCAGTTCTGTTCAGTTCAAGCTGGACCCTCTTCCCATTGGCAATAGTTTTGATATAATGACTAAAATCTCACCTTACTACTTAAATTCGTCTCCAGCTTTATTTATCTTGGATACTATAACTGCTTAATAGAATAGTACATGCCCCTCCATTATCCCTTGTTTTAACTTCCTGAGTCGTTAAGGAGGAGGTGGTGAAATCTCATGCTGAAGTATTCAGAGTTGTATTTGGTGGCTGGTCAAAACATATTCTCAATTCAGTTCTATAAAGTCTGTTCTTCATCTGGATGAATTTACCTCACAATTGGTTTAAAATTGAAGGATGAATTGAGATTATCATCCATCACCACTTCTAACAAAAACTGTAAAACCTTACCCAAATATCTAATTATATAATCAATATTTATATTCTTTTATCTAAATGTATCTTATTGTTAAATTTGAATAAACCTCAGTGCTACACCTATCCAGGATGTTTGCCCTTTAAAGGAATTACACAGATTTTGTAATATTTTACCCTGAAGAATAATTTTCTATAGTAGGATGCTGCACCTCCCCCTGCAGTGACCTTTAGGGCTAACTGTCCCTAGGTCCGGCTGGGCAACCAGCGTGCAGGGCAAGAACAGTAAAACCCCCTGAAGACATACCTGCTGCACCTCCCCCTGCAGTGACCTTTAGGAAAGGCTTTCGCCATTGTCCCTAGGTCCGGCTCGGGCAACCAGTGCGCAGGGGGAGAACAGCAAAACACCCTGAAGCAGGGGAAGTACAGCAAAGTTCCCTGAAAAGACAGAAGCTTATCAAAAGATAACGACCACCAGGAACCACTACAAGAATGCTACAAAACCTTATCCTGTCTTTCTAGAACTACAAACTTTAATCCCTTATTGTCTTTCTAAACTTCCTTCTTTCTTCTATAAAGGTCATTGCTTGTTAATTAAAAAATCATATGAAATCCTTAAAACAAGGCTGACTCAAATGAAACATTACTAAACCCTGTAATAATTAAAATATAGTTTAGGTAAAAAAGTAGTTAATAAAAAATGCGATTATATATATAGTTTAAAAACAAAACTAATGGTCTATCTACTTAGGAATGAGGCTGAGTCCAGATGTAGATCACCGCCCTGTTGGTGATAGGCTGAGCCCATGAGCAAGCTGATTTCATTGATATTCATTGTTCCTGTGCTTTTGGAAAACATATATATACTGGTCACAAACTCAAAGAAAATTACACTCAGATTTTCACTCTTGAAGTGTGTCTGTTTGTCATTTCTTTCACCGATGCCCTGACCACCCTGCACGCTTCTCTCAACCCTGAGGTGGCCTCATCGTCTACTGCTGTGCTGGTCCGCGGCAGTAGGAAGTTTAAGTCAAGAAACAGTGTAATGGGAAAGAGGATCTACTAGATCGGGGACAAATTCAGAGGTTAATAATAAGTCTCTTCAATCCTCCCTGTGCTGCTGTGTTTACAGAGTCTGATCTCATATCTGAGTAAGAAATACCCTTTCCAAGGAACCCCTGATTTGCTTTTAAGAGAAAACAAAATTTATATCAGGTTAAATAAATATTATATCAGATTAAAATGTTATTCACAAAGATATGTGAATACTAAGTGATGTTATTTTAAAACACAGTTGCTTTTCTGTATTTATTCATTCCCAGGATTGTTGGAACATCAGGAATATATTTAAATCAATGTAATTATGAGGGTTTTGTTTATTAGTGTAACTGTCTAACAATTTATAGGAAACAGGGACACTGATTAAAAACAAACTGCTTCAAAGGTGCCACCAACTGTTTTGATTGCAAATTACAATTTAGGGACATTATTATGTATTAATATAATTCAGTAAATATTATCATATTTTTTCACTGCTCTCAAACACTCTTATTCTAGGATTACAGTTTCAACCATTTGATCTAGGTTTCTAGCAAATTTCCAGGTACTTATTAACATGGAACACAGGGATTGAAAATAACTAAGGTTCATCTATCTTAATCATCAGAAATCAAATGTTTTGGAAAAATGTGGATTTTGGTCCGAATTTCAGAGAAAAGAAAAGAAACATACGTGTGTTTTATATTGGCCCAGCAAGATGAATGAGTTTTGGGGCAACATTAAGGAGTATATAGTTGAGCCAGAGGGCTAAATAGTCTTGGGGGGAAAGAAGTTGAAGAAATGAGAGAATGACATGGATAATGACATTGGCTAGAGGAAAAAACACTATGGATTTAGAATGCTATGTTAAGAGAGAAAGGATCAAAGAAGGTTGGACATGAACTATTTTATTTTCACAAAGGACTTTCTAATGGATAACAAAAGCCTTTTTGATGGAACCAAGATCACAAGCTAGATTAATTTCTCCCAAAATGATGAAGCAAAAAAAAAAGTTCCCTGCTATGTTAATTATTGCACTTAACTAGTGATTAACTAAGTTTTAAAACAAACCATTGTAGGATCAAAAATACATTCACAGTTGAAGAACTGGGCTCTCTGACACAAGAATGCTATTTGAGTAGCTACTGCTATCTTGTTGACCACATTCATCGAAAAACAGAAAATCTTATCTAGCTAGGGTATATGTTTTGAGTTATTTATTGACATTTTATTAAGTAAATTATTGCCATGAAGAAAAAATGCATTTTCATTTTAACACAAAAGTCTTATTTCTTTAGACATGTTAGTATCTTGATAAGCTCATTCAATTGAAAGCAATTAGTAGATGTAGTTGTATAGCTACTTTTCAGCTAAGCTCTATAAATAATATATCCAAACCTATTATATTTCCCTTACTTATATCAATTCCTAAATGCATCACTTCAATTTCAATTTCAGGGATTGATTCTCCCTTATTTTATATTTAAAATCTATTTAGACTGCACATGAACATTGTATTGGGGCAGCTGTATAATTCTTTCTTTAATTTTGGTCATGGTCATGTCTTCTTTTCATTTTTATAATGTAATATTTCACATTCAAAATTAGTTTCTGTCTACTATCCAGTTGGAGAGCACCAGTTCAACAATTTAAATACTTAAAAACCACAAGTTGAGCTAAATCTATATGAGTTGACTCGATAAAATTCATGATATGAAAATTATTAGAAGATTTCAAATTAATGCAAATTTTCTCAATTAAAAATACTCCAGTGAAATATGAAAATACCCTTGTAAGTGCTTGATTGCTTCATTAATAAAAATAAAGTGAAACACTATAAAATTCATCTGATGCTAAAAAAAGTTTACATTATTTATTGTATAAAGTACTGATTATGACTAGTATGTATTCCAATACATACTTTAATGATAGTTTTTTGATTCCTGAATATTAAAATTTACTTATGGGCTGCGGTCCAGTGATGTAACTCAGAAACCCAGGAAATTACACTGAAGACAAATCTGTTGTAGAATTATTTTTGCAGCTTTTTTATGTTTGTAGAAAATATACAGTTCAATCCTAAATATTTGCATAGAAGAGTAAGAAGATGAGTGGAGACTATGGGAAGACTTTATCTTATGTTTGTCACAGAAGGAAGTATGACATAATAGTAAGTGGTACAAAGAAGGCAAACTGACTATATAAAACGTATTTACTGTATTTGAGATAAGACTATTTTCAAGAGATAAAGCAACATTAAAAAGCAACTTGAAATTGACAATAAACACATCTGTCAGCAGGAGGTAAAACCCTCCCAAAAAGAGAGAGCATACTTTTTGGACACACACAAATGGTACAAGAAAAGTAAATTTTGTAGTCTAGTGATTTTTCAGTAAAAGGGAGGATATACTGGATTGTAGTTTCGTACACAGAGTCAGATATGAATTTTTATTTAGGTTAGTATTTCCTATTTTTACCAAAAAGTAACATTTGTATTTTAGTAGTTCTTCATTAGGTATATAACATGCAATATAATAAAATCTATCTATTTTTCCATAATCTATAAATATCTATGAAAAACTGGCTTTATCAAATATTTTAACATCTTTAAAGATTTGGGTTATTGCCTTTAGGGATTAGCAAAGTTAGAAATAGTGTACTCTGAAAATGTTGCATATTTTTCCTGGATTTTTTGAATTATATTAGAAACCTAATAATTATTAGGTTGTGTAACTTAATGACACTTTTTGAAATGTATCAGATGAAGATGTGAGTTTACAAAGGGGGCAAGGACTCTTTCATAGCACTGTAATTATGCTATTAAGCTTTTTGCTAAGGATAATAGTCAAAGTTAGAGAAGCATAAGATAAAATGCAATTAAATGTGACTGCAGTCTACATTTTTAAAAAATCCTTATTTTCAGTTTTTCACTTAAAGGAATACAGGGAGCCATACCAAGTAGGAGATTTCTATTTTTAAATTCAAAGAAAGGTCAAAGTATTAGATCTGGTAGTGCCTCTATTACCCAAATCTCAAATATTCAAGATGAATATTAAAAAAGAAATAAAGAACATGGGAGAGTGTGCTTCACGTTTACCAAGGCTTCTTTCTGATTAGAGGACTTATTATCTGCTTAGATGGAACTTTTTTGTGTAGCATCCTTCACATCAATCCTAGTCCTTCCAAAGAATTGATTGAAACCATCTGCTGCCTACTTCTGAATATCTAAAATTCCCATTATCTACAGATTTCTTAGTCCTTTTTACTTGAGATAAAAAGGAGCTCCTCTCCTTTCCAACTGGAGAAAAGCTACAATGCATTTAAATGCTAGAGACAAAAGTTGAGGTGCATGAGCAAGTTTTGTGAAAGTTACACTAGCTTTACATTCTGTAATAATCATTCAAGGAGGACCGAGAGGAGTAAGTGGGGGTGTCTTGACATCACCTCAACTGCATCTTAAAATTTGCTGTTTTTTGGTTATAGCTCTGGAGCCCAGTTCTTTCTCAAGTACCTGATGGGTATCTCTGTTCTGTGTCTGTAAGTAAACATTTTGAATAATTAAGTACTGAGATGTGTCCAAAGATACATCCATTGCCTAATTGCGTTGGCATAGGAATAAAAAAAATACATAGTTGTGATATTTTTCTTTAACAGTCTTTTAGTATCGAAAGTAGTTAAATTTACTCTAATGTACTGCTAGTTTAACCCCTACTAATTGATTCAAGTTAACTTCTATTTCATAGGAGTAGGATTTTATTGTTTTTTATTTCCTTGTTTGATTGTTTTGTAATTGAGTCACAACTACCACTGCAGTCATTCTCTCATGTCATCCCTTTCATCTCAAACAATCTTCATTCTATTTGCACTTACAGCGTTTTTCTTTTAATTGTTTTTCTTATTGAAGTGACATTGCTTTATACAAGTTTCAGGTGTATAAAACAACAGGTAGATAGGCGACACCAATTTCACCAGTGAAAGTATTTGATTGTCACTTCTCCTAGGAGGTCCCCAGACACTTTAGTCCCATGACTTCTCTTCCCTTCCAGACATATCTTCTTTTACAGTGGCTTGTGGTTTTTGCTGACTATGCTCTCTCCCCTATGTGTCTTGACATCACTTCAATAGCATTCCTTAAATTAAGCTGGTTAAGTGAGAGAACTGCCAAGACAGATGGCTTCCCTTTTACTCATAAGTAAAATACAAGAAATCATTATTATCTCAGTGTTCCATGTAGACCAAAGAATTAAGAAGAAAATATACTCAGGCATGCTCTACAAAGAACCAATCTTTAGAAAATTGAAGAACTGGTATTCCTTAGGTTTCATTAATTTTAGGTATAATTTATGTAAATAACATTTTGCAAATAAATCAACATGAATTGTTTTTAAAATGTCAACAACTGCTAAAATTGTTAATCTTTTCATTCTTAGTTACTTTCATTCTTAGTTAGCATATTTCTATAAGATTTTAGGTTATCACTTTTTCCCCTCTTGTGCAAGAAAAAGCTGAAAGGAAAACATTGAGGAATTCTAAAATCCTACATTTTTCCCCTAGAGTTTGTCATCTGAGCAATTATTAAGTGAATATTATGTCCTTCCTAAGAGTCCATATTTCCTACTCTATCATAAATTCCAGAACTTTTAGTCCACTATTTATAGATAAGGGAGTTTTGTTTATTTTTGTTACATGTGTGTAAATATAAATATACTAGGATTCGATATACTTATTTACTAAGATACCACTTGATAAGAAAACTTTAGTTTTAGGAAGTAGAAACTTGAAAGCTATTATATACTATTTACAATTGAACATGTTTCCTTTCTTGCCTTTATAAGTCATAAGTAAGTTGCTTAACTTGCCAGTTTTGTTTCTCCTGTTATGTTTAATAGGAAAGACTAGAAATGTTACAGTTTTGTTTTTATAGTGGATCATCAAATTTTAATCTTAAACTTGGGGATCCTGGTGAACCAGAACCAGAATAGACTGCAGACATATTCACTACACAAGGACAAAAGTAGAAAGCAGGGTCTGGTCCTCACTGTCAATAATCCTTGGATTAAGGTCTCAAAACATGAGGCAAAAGAGAACAGACAGCCTCATTAGAACAGATAGGAGGAAACTGGGTGGGCAAAAGGCTTATCCTAAAGTTGGAGAAGTTGATATGTCTATGTTATATGATGAACCTCTGACTGATATTTAATACCGAGGAAGATTTTGATGTGCCACAGGTACTTATTTTTCACTGGAAACATATGTCAATATAAGTGCATTGTTTCCCTATTATAATCTTCCTCGCAACACTATCAACTATACCCACTGTTTTAAATAGAATCCATATGCAGATATTCCTACATTTCTAACTCAGACTTCTCTTAAGCCTTGATATATTACATTGCCCAGCTACTTATTCAATAGCTTCTTGATTGTGTCAAAGGCATCTTAAAATCAGCATGTTAACTTAGAATATTTCCCTGGATCTACCACTGCAGATGGTAGATCTCACTCAGTAAAGGGAACCACCACATATACAGTTGTACATGTCAGAAACCCAGGGATTATCCCTCCTTCAAACTAATATCAAATTTTCATCAAATTCTGTCAATTTTATCTTCTAACTGTCCTGTGAAGCCACGTCTTTACCTCCAATTTTACCCTACTGGTTTAGTCCAAGCTACTATCATCTAAAAATCTGAAATTTGGGCCTCCCCTGGTGGTGCAGGCAGTTGAGCACAGCACTGTGAAGCTGTCCGCAGCCTCTGCAGCACCGGTTCAATCCCGGCTGGCTGGCGAGGGTCCCACATGGCGAAGCAGACCTCTCCTATCTAGCCCGCTGCTCCCCTCAGCAGTGTATTTTGTCAGTCTGCCTGTTCTGTTCCCGTCTCTGGTGAATCCTCTGTCTCTGGTGAATCCTCTCACCCTCTGGTGAATCTGGTCTATACCCCGGTTCTTGCATAAATAAATAAATCTTAAAAAAAATCTGAAATTATTTATAACATCTTATATGGTTTCTTTGTATCCAGCTTCATATATCTCTAACTCTTTATCAACAGAGTATCCATATTTGGTAGAGTCTAAGTTCAATGCATATATGCATCTTGTTTGTTTCACTCTACTTTTGCCTACAGCACAAGCAATGACTTGGCACATAGAGAGTCCTCACCACATGTCTATTGGCTATATTAGTGAAGGGCACTACAGGAACCTGTGAAAAGGAGACCATTTTCTTGAGAACTTAATAACAATTCTTAACCTGCTGGGGAGTCAGACACTCGACTGTGATGGATCAAACATTCTAAGGATGTAGGCAACCCTGTTTATGCAACCAGTTATTCTGACCAGTTTCCCAAAAGATTCCAGATCTATCCTTATCTATAGGATATTTTACTCTTGGATTTGCTTCTGTGCTGCTTGAAGACTCTGATCCTCCCCAGATCCAGGTGACATGTACTGCATCAGCTGGTTTCACAGCTCTGAGCTCTGGTCGCAGTACGGTTGGCTGCCTTGGTTAAATATGGAAGGTCCATCTGTAGTTTGTCTACTCCTGGCTCTGGTTTCAGAATCCAAATTCCATAACATGCTGCTAGCACTTTATTCCTGAGATAAGATAGGACCACCTTTATCTGTGAATTCCTATGGCCATATTTCTGGGAAGAAAATTAAGAAGGATTTGAGATACATTATGAGGCAAAGCAACTCTAGAATCCTTCATGAGACCTTTCTGGATGAGGTCTGTAAGCATTTAGTCAGAATGCTGAATATATAGAATGATTTGGAGTTTGTTCAAAATCCTCAACAAAAATAACCATACTAAAGGAACTTTTCACATCAGATAGAATAAAATGGTTTATTAATATTTCGCTGGTTAATGAAGTTACTGGTGGCCTTTAACAGGTAACCCTGTCAAAATATTAATCATAAAATTAGAGATGAAAAATAAAGAATAAATTGATGATGGGCACTATTGGGGAGAATTGACACCAGTGTGAGAGAAATGAATAAGGGTGTAATACAAACACACAACTAATAGTACATGGCCTCCAGTTAGAAGACCTCTCCTGCCGCCTGCTGCTCCCCTCAGCAGTGTACTTCTTCAGTCTGCTTGTTCTGTTCCCTGCTCTGATTCTGGTGAATTCTCTCACCCTCCCACACTTCTGACAGTACCCAGTGCTTGTATAGATAAATAAATAAATCTTTAACAACAAAAAAAAAGCCTACATATTTTAACAAATGCGAAGTATTGCAACTAATATAATTTAATCTGGTTGGGAGAGTTACCTGGCCTGAAGACAAACTATTACTTTTCCTGTCTCTATTATTTTCATTGCCACAATTTCAGTCTTTGCATGTGAACAGTGAGCCCAGTGCACTGTTGATGGACATCTGGCTGAGTCAGGGCCTGATGGATGCTTGCTTGGGAAAGGCAGCCTCTGGCAGGGTGTTATCTCAGAAGTTTGCAAAAACATTCTTTTCTCTTTGGGGCTTTCTAAATCACTGAAAATTTTCTCTTGGTCAGAAACCACAGACCTCTCCTGCCGCCTGCTGCTCCCCTCAGCAGTGTACTTCTTCAGTCTGCTTGTTCTGTTCCCTGCTCTGATTCTGGTGAATTCTCTCACCCTCCCACGCTTCTGACAGTACCCAGTGCTTGTATAGATAAATAAATAAATCTTTAACAACAAAAAAAAAGCCTACATATTTTAACAAATGCGAAGTATTGCAACTAATATAATTTAATCTGGTTGGGAGAGTTACCTGGCCTGAAGACAAACTATTACTTTTCCTGTCTCTATTATTTTCATTGCCACAATTTCAGTCTTTGCATGTGAACAGTGAGCCCAGTGCACTGTTGATGGACATCTGGCTGAGTCAGGGCCTGATGGATGCTTGCTTGGGAAAGGCAGCCTCTGGCAGGGTGTTATCTCAGAAGTTTGCAAAAACATTCTTTTCTCTTTGGGGCTTTCTAAATCACTGAAAATTTTCTCTTGGTCAGAAACCACAGCTTTTTGAACAGACAGTTAAAGAATGTATGTGGGGAAGTCACACCCCACACTGAGCTTTTTAAACTACCACAGCTTTCTGCTAAATGGCCACACACCTACACTTTTTTAATCTCTCTGATATCACTGGTTTCCCTTTCTTAGCTTTCCTATTTCTTACATCCTTATTTTCCCATTTAATATGCTACATCTGTGATATCAAAGAACATGCAGAAATATAAAATGTGGATTAAAAGTGCTAGAAATTTTAAAATGCATTATCAAGGACACAGGATTAAGAGACATATGCTGTTGTCACCACTGCTGTGATCTTGCATTTGTAGGGTTTCTTCTTTTGTAAAAAGTGTTTTCATAGATCTTATTAGAGTTAAACTTCCATATTGACTCTGAAGAATTGCATTTTACTTGCCCTTTACACAATTTCTCTCTTTGTAGTTATACTGTTTTATTCTTCACATGTATACAGATATATCACAATATAGCAGATTGTATAATGGCTCGGAACCTTATGTGAATGAATGAATATTTTCAAAAGGAGATCATAAGTGATTGTCTTCCTAGAGTCTGTGGTCCAGAGCTAGGCATATAGTGAATATCCATAAAAATATGATGATTTTCACTGTAGCACTAAGCTAGAGATATCTGCATAAACTAATACCAACTATGACATGATGTGTACCAAATTCTCCACTGAGTGCAAGCTTCAGAAGATATTTTAAGTTTCTTGGTGATCTTGATGAGTACTGAAGCCATCTGTGATGAAGCTATACATTTCCCAACATTTTCAGCCTCTCCACACCCAGAAATATGTTGAATCTTCACATTAAGATGGGCAAAGGCTCTGGCTATTTGTCATAGCTCCTCCTCTACCTTGATTGATGTCCCCTTGTTCCCCTAACCATCCCCCCAAGATGCATTGTATATCCCTTTTGTCTTACAGTGTTATTTAAGTGCAAGGGTAATGCTTTATGTCTCCTAGATGTTTCCTCTGCGTAAAATCCTTAAAAAGAACCCTGTGTGCTGAGTGTTCTTGGTCTACTTTATAGTCACTTTATAGACTACATACGTTTGAAAGGCAATACTTCAGATACTCCTGCATACACGAATATCCTATTTTTCTTTAATTTAATTAAGCTATCGTTCATATAATTAAGTCATTTTCTGTTTGTTAACCCCTCCAGACCAAGTGCTTTGAGGTTTGTATATGGAAAGCTTAGAGTAGTTTCTGGGGCCAGTACCCAAAAAATATTTATATATGTCTGCACTGAATTGGGCTAAATTGAAGATTGGGGTATAGACAGGAGAAAGTAGAGTGGGCTAGGAGTGAGGGAGATCACTGGACTGGCACATGAGGATTATAATGGTCCTATAGGATTTCCAGTAGATGGATTTAGTCAGCAGTTAATGTAGACTAGTGACTGAGAGAAAGTCATTGTTATTGATTCTTGATTGTCATCTGATTACCACATGAGAACACATATCACCATTCAGAGCAGAAGGAAGATGTTGACTGACTGACTGACTAACTTTTCAGGAGCTTGCTAGTAAACTTGCCAGAGGAAACAGTTTCCAGAGTGAACAGTTATCACTGCAATCAAGAAGGCAAAGAGAACCTTTTCTGTTGCCATACAAGGTTGGAGCTGTTTTCCTTGTGAAAGTAATAATAATTATGTCTGTGATAAGTGCTAGCTCATTTTCTGGTTCAAAGCATAGGTGAAAGGGCCTGAGGAAACCAGAACGAAAAATATTATGAGGAGGGAGAGGGACATTAAGCTCAGTGTCAAGATCTTGGCCAGGGAAATTCTGTGTCAGAATTTTAGCATTGTGGTTGACAAGATCTCTCACAAGAGCTTACAAAAAATTTTGAGAACTATAAATGATATTATATCTACTTTGATTCTTCATAGAAAGATTGTTCCAATAAAGCACTGATGGTTTAAAGAATGGTCTTTAATAGCTTGTCACGGGCTCTTTCTTAGCTATTCTGCTTAGTGATTCAGTAAGTAAAGTGAAGAATTTAAAAGATATTTGACACACTCATTGATGACAACTTTGGTAGCTGAGAAAACATAATGGATAACAAAATTAAAACTCAAAATCTCATTCAGTAAGAAGGAAAATTCAAATGAAGAGGAAAATCAAACATTACTTTCTTTTTATATTAACTGAAAATAATTTTTAAAACTAATCTACATAAACAGACCTGCACTTTGCTTTATGTTTTATTTGAATGAAAGACTTTGAATCCATATTAAGTGTGGCTTCCTCAAGCAATCATAATCATCCCAGGTGGCTTAACCTCAAATTCCTTGTTTCATGAAACAAATAAACTCCTTTTTCAAACCACTGTGGTTGAATTTTGCATCACATGCACCAAGAATGAGACATTTAAGCTAAATCCTGATGAGAGGGGGAGACTATCCCAGGCAGATATCCCAGGGAAGGGGTATCCAGGCATAGGTGATGTAAGGGGTAATGCCCTGAAAATACATGAGTGGCTATCTTTAGAGAAGCAGAAGTAACTGTGGCTGAAGTGCTATAGGTAAGGGAGAGTGAAGTAGGAGGTAAGGCAAACTTGAGGCATCAAGTCAAAACTTCATTTGACTGAGTGAAGGCACCAGAATGTTTGAGCAGAGAAGCGACATGATCATACATATCTAAAAGAAAGCAGGCTACTCTGTTAGGATAATTTGTTGGGTTGGCAAAGATTGAAAACTTATGCAGCCATTGTAATAATCTTGTTGAGAGGACATAGTGGCATGAACCAGAGGGCGGCACTACAAAGTTGGAAAGTGGTTAGATTCTGAATATATTTCTACTGTAGTATCAACTGGGTAAGCTGGTATACTGGATAAAGGTTAGAAGAGAAGGAAGAATAGATTTTGACTCCAAGGCTTCTAAATTAAATAACTATTTAAAAAAATGAGTTTCCACCAACTGAAATGGGGAGGGCTAACATTTGTGGAGATCAGAAGCTCAGTTTTGGACATGTTGAGATTGAGGCATTTAAAAGAAATCAAGTGAGGGTTTGCATACAAGTCTGGACTTCAAATGAGAGTCGACAGTGTAAGTGCAAATTTGGATGCCCACAATGAATGGATGGTGCTTACAGTGGGAGACTAGCAGAAGTTATAACAGAAGCATCTCCAAAAAATGTGGAGGCATTAAATATGTGTTCTCCATACCTATTTAAATGCAGCCACCATGGACCAGCTACTGTGAACTAGTGGGTAGAACTGAGCAGCCAGGTATAGGCAGGTAGATTCTGAAGAGACAGAGTGGAGACATATGGAAAAGGGCTTTCTTGCTTCTCCACTTTGGACTTGCACTAAGGACTTGGGGGACATGGGAAGAAACATAAGGAGAAACATGTAAAATGGATGAGAAATACATGGGGAGGCTGACACTGACAGGCAGTAACTTAATTTGTACTTTGAGTTTGTTCCTTTGGTCCCAGATTTTCCTGGTTGCTTCCCCCAGCCCTTTTTTTATGGTTTCCAGCCAGAAGTTTCCTTAGACTTGTGGCACGCTTTTAGGCCACAGCAGTCCCACATCGGGCCAGCTCTGTTTGGCTGGATATTTACCCCAAAAGAGACAGGTAATTTTGGGTATTTATTGGGAAACTATTATCATTTCTTCTCTTTTCTCTCTGTGCACATTTGTCCTATTTAAATAAAGTTCTTTCACACTAAGTCCGCTTTTCCTTTGGGTGCACAGATGGCCAGATCCCTTTAGAGTGTGCAAATTTGGGAACCCACATGGTGACCCTTGGTCTGCACACCAAAAGAGTGAATGCATATAGAAGAGAGGACACTCAAGGACTGAGCCCAACAGTAACCCAATATCTCTAGGAAGAATGAGATAAAGGCACTGAAAAAGAGATAGGATGGTCTTTAGGCAGAGAACTAGAGTATGTGTCATAGAGCCAAGTGAGTGAAGTGTTTCAAGGAGAGAAGAATCACATGTATTAAGTGTTGTTGAAAGGTCAAATAAGACTGATTATTGAAAACTGAGTGAATGACTTTGGCAGGTAAGGATTTTTGATGACTTTGACAAGTGCCAAGAGCAGTTTGGGTGGACTGCTATAGGTGAAAGCCTTTGTAAAATGTGAAGGCAAGCGAGCAAGCATGTGTGAATGTGTGTGTATGTGTGTGTGTGTGTGTGTGTGTGTGAGAGAGAGAGAGAGAGAGAGAGAAAGAGCGAGTGCGTGCGAGAGAGTGAGCGCTTGCAAGCCCTCTAGGGATTGGACTCAACAAATATAGGCAGTTTTCTCAGGATTTGATATAAGCCCAAACTGAGAAATGAGGTAGTAGCTAGGGAAATATGTGGTCAAGAAAGGTTTTTTGTTTTTAAATGAGAGGAATTACAAAATGTTTGTATGCTGCTGAGAATAATTAAGATGTGGAAGAATTTCTAAAGATTCATTCCTGAGGATTAACTATGATTAATACGTATAAAGCACTTCACACAACACATAAATTACTCTCTATATACTAGATATTAGTATTATTCTGTATTTTTATCTTCCCCTAAAGTATTGTAGTATAATTGTGATGTTCTATTGTAACTCTCTTTATAGATTTCCTAGCTTTTAGAGCATCCCCTTTATTTATTATAAGCAATTTGCATTCAATGTCTTAAAATTGCTTATTAAAATGCTTTATCTATTACTTAACTTTCATTTCATTTTTTTCACTTGACCAATCGCTTCCACTAAATATAATAATCCCCTGTTTATCTCCCCCCAGTCATTTCATAGTATATGCTATAGCTTTATACCTGTAGGTAAGTTATTTCAGATTGACAAATCTGGTCATTATGATTTGTTGGTTACCTTGAAACCATGTGAGCAGCAAGGTTAGGACACCCAAATTCTAACTTAAGTGCTATATATGAGCTGACATAATATAGGGAGCCAAATAAATATAGATTATGGGAACTTTGTGGTAACACTAGTTGTTAAAGAGAATTTTCTAGATTGGGATTTATATCAAGAAGATTCATTTTGCACCAGAAAGTCTTGTCAGCTATTATAATAACAAATGCACTTCCTTATTTGGATATTTAATCTGTAAGAATTTTACAGTGTTTATCTTAGTAGATGTAATTTATTGTGAATCTTAATTCTATTTGTCAGTTCTAAGAATGCAGCACAGCTGGATATTTTCAAAGTAATAAAAACTAGTCCAGAACTAGTCCTTCCAGATTCTTGTCTGATTTAACTATCCATTTATGCATAAAAACATCTCTCAAAACTTAGTGGCTTAAAAAAATAGTAAATATTGATTATCCCATACAGTTTCTGCGGGCTAGGAATCTAGGAGTGGCTTTGCAGAGTGGCTCTGGTTTGGGGTCCCTTAGGAAGTTGCAGTCATCTGAAGACTGATTGGGCTTGGAGAATTTAACTCCAAGCTGGTTCACTCATATCCTTGGAAAGTTAGTGCTGGTTATTGGCCAGAGGCCTCAGCTCCTTGCCATGAGATTTTATCAGTGGTTTGCTGAGCTTCCTCATCATATGGCAGATGACATGTTACAAATAAGCTAAGAGAAAGCATGAAAATGTGTTTTACGATAGAGGCTCAGAAATCACACTCTGCCATTTTGGTTAAGCAGATTAGTCTATTCATTGAGGGGAGGGTAGAGGAGCTACTTAATGGCAGGATGCAGACATCCTGAAGCCTATCACAAAGGCTGGCTGGGTGCCATAGCGCTCCTCAGAGGGCTGTATGAATCATAGCAAGTAAAATGAGTTGAACAGGTTAGCATGGATGAAGGTTCTAGCCTCATGTATATTTTATCTGTCTCTATTTTTAATTCTACAACTAAAACCAGAAGTCAACATGACTTCTGATACTCAGTTTCCCTTGAATATTCAAATATCATGCATATAAATGGCAGAAATATCAAGCAAAGATAGATGTATTACATGCCTTATTTCTTTTAAAAAAGAAATAGCAAATAATGTAGAAAGAGCACTGTATGTATAAGTCATTGCTCTACAAATTATTAGCTGTGTTGATTTAAGGCAAGCAGTCCTCACATCTAAAGTAGGAATATTAATGAAAATAAAAATATCAACTCCACAGTGTTATCGTGTAAATTTAACGTATGCCTAGTTGAGAAAGCACTATCAAACATCAGGCCATTGTGAACATTGTCAATCAGAATAATTTCTGATAAATGGTGCTTTGCATTGCATCCCCTTGGCCAGTCTGATTTAAACTGCATGGTTCACAATGTCAAATTACTACCACCACTATTGTTACTATTACTACTACTGCTGCTGCTACTACATGTAAAAGCAATAAAAATTATACAACAACAAAAGAGGGGAAAGAAAAAGAAAAGAAGTCTATCATAATTAATTATGATCTCCCCAAGCTAAGTCCATACAAATCGGTATAAAAGTTTGTGAATAAATGCTGTACCTCCTACAATAAAGGTGAACAATTCTGGGTGGTCTTCTAGTCTGGGAGACTTCACTGGCGGTCAATGGAATTGAACTTGCATTTTCAAAGTAGGCACATCAACTACAGGTCTGTATCTCTTAGAACAGTACTCCCTAATCCAGTGGGAAACATTGTAAGACCCCCAGTATATGTACACAATCAGACTGGCCAAGGTGATGCAATGCAAAGCACCATTTATCATGTACACATCCTTGGATAGTAATGCATTCTATATATACTCTGCCTTTTTCTCTATACATACATATATACACACCTATGATAAAGTTTAATTGATACTATGATTTTTCTTATACATGGATATACATACATAACAATGTGCACAATAAGAGATTAATGACATTAACTACTACTAAAATAAAACAGCCATAACAATATACTATAATCAAAGTTATATAAATGTTCTCTCTCTCTTCATGCCCACCCCTTCCTACCTCATGCTTCCTGGCATCTACTTCCTCACAGCAAACAACCACCTTTCTTTCAGTAATTAAAGATGGCAAAATACCACCATTGTATTGAAAATGGGGATACTGTTTCTAAAGCACAGTTACTGACAAACCAAGGAGCAGAGGGTGGGAGTGGAGCAGTGAGAGCAGTCCACCTACACACAGGCAATCTAGGAGGCAGTGTCTATAGAGAATATTAAATGGTAACAAACACATAGAAGTCAGGATGCTTTTCAAGAATACTATGCTCCAGCAAGTCTAAGTAATATTAGTGGTAAAATCCTCTTTCTAGCCAACCTTCTCTTTGGGCTGTCCCTGGTGGCTGAGATTACTTTTCAAATAGAATAATACTCATAAATAGGGCCTCACTGGCCCTAGGGGTTAAGTCTCAGCATATCACTGGAAGGTCTGAGTTTGATCCCCGGCCAGGGAGATAACACACATGGCACAGCAGACCTCTCCTGTTTCTCCTGCTGCTTCCCTCAGCAGTATATTTCAATAGATCTGGCTGTTCTGCTCCCCACTCTGTCTCTGGTGAATCCTCTCACCCTCAATACCTCTGGCCTACACCCCAATTCTTCTATACATAAATAAATAAATCTTTTAAAAACACCCATAAATAAATTGGGTATGTTATATTGGTAGTTTAAGCATTCAAATGTGAATGGGGTTTGAGATATGCAACTGTGTCAGGTCTCAGTTTCAATAAATAGAACATAAAAATCATCACTTTTTATATCAAGACCTTTGTGTAGTCCAAACAGCAGTTTTGAGAGAGAGAGAGAGAAAGAAAGAGAGAGAGAGAGAGAGAGAGAGAGAGAGAGAGAGAGAGAGAGAGAGAAGCACTTCAATGGCACTAGGTCCTAAATAATCCTCTGAAGAGTTAGGTAATTCCTGTGGTGAGTAATGCTCAAGTTAATGCATTTATATCTACAAACTTAATTGACTAGCCCAAAGATATGCAGTAAAGTTCAAGTCAATGAAGTAGAATCTCAGAGTTGATATTTGGGGCTATGGAGTTTCTGTGACCATTATCAAATTTTCATTCAAATAACTTTAGCTGTAGTATTATATACATTCTATTATTTTCTCTAGTCTAATTTATTATGTTTTTTGAAATAATCAATAGTTCATACTCACATTTCTCACATAGCATTCTTTCCTGGATATTAGTTTTAAAATGAACATCAATATACATTCTTTCCAATCTCCACTGTTTGATAAAAATAAAATCACTGAAATGTTTAGCAATATATTCTCAACTATAATTAATCATTAATCACTGACCTCAACATATGTCTCTCAGGAAAGTACAGTATTACTAATTAGTTCTTTTTCTCCTCTGTGCTAAGGAAATGGGAAAGAAGATATATGAACTGATTATATAAAATGTGTTTTCACAACTCTTCTTGTCAAAAAAACCATGACTAAATCTTGTTGAATTATCCCCTCACCCTTCTGTCTAAGCTGAAAATCCTCACTGTCAGTAAGCTAAGGTTTATTACCACGTATTTCAATATCCCAAAGCAATGCAGCGGATTCTTTCCCAATCATTAGTGAGTATTCCTTTTGCTTCATTATATCTTTTTTTTCTATATGGTCTGGGCCAATTAGTCTTACAATCTTTTACTTGTTAAGCTCCCTTACTTTCTCTAGGAGTGCTTGTGGTTATAGATGCCATCAACGTGAAAGTCTTATTACCAGTCAAGATAATTTTTTGCTTCATGAAATATTAAAATGAAGATTATAAAAAGCTTTTTAATAGAGGAATTTGTTTACACAAATAATTTTCATATGTGCTGGATTGTATGGGGTGACTGAGAAGTGGGCTTTGGTAAAGTTTAGTGAGGTTGATAAAGTGAGAAATCATTTGTATAGGCTAATGGGAAATGCTGATAATTTAGAATAATAAAATTTAGGAGTATATCAGAATGTATGTCAAAATAGCAACTGACATATAACTCTGAAATAGATGTTTTTAAAGATTTATTTATTTATGCATACAAGAACTGGGGTACAGGCCAGAGGTATGTGTGGGGGGGCAGGGAGTGAGAGGATTCACCAGAGAGAGAGTGGGGAGCAGAACAGGTGGATTTACTGAAATACACTGCTGAGGGGTGCAGCAGGAGAAACAGGCGAGGCCTGCTGTGTCATGAGGGTCAGCTCCTCAGCCAGGGATCGAAATGCATGCTGCAGTAGCTGCACATAGCATCGTCTTAACTCCTTGCACCGCCGCGGAGGCCCGCTTCTTTATTTTATAGTTGGAAATATTTACCTCCTACCACCTTCACTCATTTCACCTACTCCACAAACCACCTTCTCACTGATAATCACGAATCTTTATGACTTGTGCTTGTCTATTTGGAGAAAAAAAAATTACTATTGTAGATTACTGGTTTGTTCGACAGGTATCTCCTGCTTTTCAAAAATTGCTTCAACTTCTCCTTCTTGTGAGAGAACTATATCACCACCTGTTTTTCCTAATGAGAGAAATTCGAGGACACTTTTCGACTTCCGCGTTTGCCTTTTACGACAAAAGTTGAAACGCTGTAACAGCGTTCAGCGGATTGTTTTACGGCAGACTCTAGAGAGGCCTGTGCACGCCTCGGGTGCAGCGCCCACCCACAAGCTCTGCCAGGGACGACACTCAGTATCTCAACATCAAGGGGTGTTTGACAAAGATGATGTTGAAGAGGTTTTGGAATCCATGGCCAGGAACTGGCAGAGGAAGAGCTGAGGCAATTGCAAAAGCAACGAATATGAATCCATAGTGAACATAACAGTGAAAGGCCTGAAAGTGAAACTGACTTCTTTTTCTCCTCTGGCCAAGGACGCTGTCCAGGAGCGGAGTGAAGCTCTTCCAGGAGATTTTTACTACAATTGACAGAGCTGTAATGACTTTAATTTTCAAAGGAAACATAGGCTTGAAGCAGGGTGTTTTGAGTGTCTTCCAAAAATTGTCTGATGATGAAATGTGCGAGGCCAAGCAGTCAACCAGAAACGTCTATTTCACGCCCTCCACCTTGGCCTCCTCAGCAGCAGCAGATGAGACACCACGACCTCTGACACAGGCAGGCAGGTAGGAGAAGGGGTAGATGTTAGTGGCCTGCCCACCCCAGGGATTCGGATGAAGATGAAATATTAACAGATGACCTTCTTCCTGCGACTCCCACCCTTGGTTCTCCTGTCCTCCCACCACCCCAAACTGACGCCACAGCCTCACTCACCACCTGTCAGCTTCCAGGGTGCTTGCTCTCTTTTCTGTGCTGGTGAGTGAAACTGCAGGTACATATATTATTTCTACTTTATAAGGGTTGTGTTTTTATCTCATAACTGCTTTTACGACATGTTAGTGTTGTTTTAGGTGTTATGTGTTATTTGGTATGGTTTGTTAGGTTATTTTTTAACCTACTCAAATATGGGTCTGAAAACTCTCAATATTTTTTTCCATATAAATTAATGGTAGTTGTTTTTTTGTTTTATGCAATGTTTGCCAAAGCTTTCATGGGAATATTCGAACTTTTAGATAATAGGGAAACCTTATAAAAGGATATAACTCAGGAACATCCAAACGAAGAGATGCAAACCGCAGGTATGTGGGAAGAGCTCTGGGCTTCCATGCTCTCTGTGGCAGCCATTCTCCCAGCACCACGTTCAAGAACCCAGAAGTTCTCCAATGGAGGTTTTATTTCATAGGCATGGTTGATTAAATAATTGGTTTGTTGATTGATTCAACCTCCAGTCCCTCTCCCTCCCTGGAGACAGGGTAGGATGAGGCTGGTCCTTAGATTCTCTAATCACGTGTTTAGTTCCCCTGGAGTTAGGATCCAAGTACCCACAGTCAAATAAAAACTTTGGCAGGTGCCTCCCTAGTAACTAGCTGGCCCTCACCTCTACCAATGCCAGTTTTCTCTTGACACTCTTTCCCACTGAGCTTTGATGTGCCTCCAGAATACTTTTGAACACAGAGAATCAGAAAGCTATTGTATAAGAACTAGCATAAAACTCACTTATCATTCCCTCAAAAAGGTGATCCTCATTTTCCACTTTATTTACAGTATTTTTGGAGTCATTCTCTAAGGTGCCAGAGATGCTCAGGGGCTTTGTTTTTCTAGTGGATGTAGTGAATAGGTTGGATGACAGCTGTCAGCAGTGTGGGGTAGTTGATATTACAGTTTACTCCCCTCAAATATCACTGTTTTGTTTCTCTGTCCTCTAGATGAAAGCATTTTTCCCCTTGTATACACATATATACCAGCAGGGGCCCTGATGCAGATTCTTGTTTAATTTGTCTCTTGTTACATGCCAGTATAGGTTCATCAACTTATTTCTAAGTGCTTTGTTTGAAATTATATCCTTCAGTACAAAGTCTCTGAGAATAGTGACTTGAGAAACAGTTTAAGCTAATTTTCAAATGATGGAATCAAAACTGTAGTGACATTTTAGTTATTTATTTGGGATCTGCTAGAATAAAAAGAAAGCATTTGTAAAACCTCTTGAGATTGGGGGCCTCCCCGGTGGCGCAGCGGTTGAGCGCTGGGTTGCGAAGCTGCCGGTTCGATCCCCGGCTGCTCCCCGGCCACCAGAGGAGGGTCCCACATGGCGCGCAGACCTCTCCTGCCGCCCGCTGCCCCCCTCAGCAGTATACCTCGGTCCCTCTGCCTGCTCTGTTCCCCGCCCTGGCTCTGGTGAATTCTCTCACCCTCCCGCGCTTCTGACTGTACCCAGTGCATGTATGAACAAACAAACAAACAAACAAACAAATAAATAAATAAAAACATGCCTCAAAGTGAGGAATATCATGGTGACTAAAACTGTGTCTAAGATTCCAGAGGCACACAATTTTTGCTGGAAGTCAGATATTAAAAAAAGCAATAAAAGAAAAATTCTAAAGTAGGGACACAAATACTGTATAGTGTGAATTGCCAAAGGAGAGCGTCATACAATCTTTGGTGTACTGTAGCTTAGAAACTCTCATCGGAGAGATAAGACTTAACTGTAGCATCAAAATATGAGCATGGTGTTCTATGGCCAGGATTTGGGGCCTTCAAATTACCTTGAATGTGAAGGGCATGGCATAAACAAAGACATGGGAAAGATGCTTTTTATGAATGACAGATGATTTAATAAACCTGAACTTATTGACCTGAAGGAATGAAGGGAAACAGTGGGTTGACTAGAAAAATAGACTAGGACCAGGTAGTGAAGGAAGTCAGATATCAAACTGAAGAGGGCTGGTCATTGTTCACAGTGTGATGCTTATTTGTTTTCATGTTTAGTTCTTAGTAGCTATAATCTAATGAAAATCATCTCAGAAATAGTCTCATTCTGATATTTTATCAAGCAAATGCATTAGATATTTAAGGGGGACTTCTTTTATGCAATAGAAAGTAGTCAAGAGTCCTGTGGTTTAATAAGTGGTTTTACTAACTAACTGCTAATCTGAAGGATGGAAACATGAATATTTAAAATGAATTTTTATGAAGTGTGTTATTCCTTCTCTCTCTCTCTCTCTCTCTCTCTCTCTCTCTCTCTCTCTCTCTCTCTCTCTCTCTCTCTCGCACACACACACACACACACACACAAAAGTAGTATGTTAGGCAGAATAATGGCCCACAATGTATTCACAAACCATTCCTTAGAACTGTGAATATGTTACCTTACAGGGTAAAGAGGACTTTGCAGATGTGATTAAAATAAGTGTCTCAATAATCTTAATTATCTTGGTTTATCTGCATGACCCTTGTCTAAGCACAAAGATGCTTACACATTGGAAAAGCCAGGCAAATTAGTTTGAGAGCGATTTAAAGCTATTACACTGCCTTCACTGAAGATGGAGAAAGGAACCACTAACCAAAGAAACAGCTTCAGCAACATGTTCCTCTCTTGAGCTTCCGAAGGAAAGCATCCCTGTCGATTTCCTGATATAGGTCCACGAGACTCATTTTGGTCTTCTGACCTACAGAACTATGAAAGAACAAATCTGTATTGTTTTAAGTTGTGGTAATTTATTAGAGTGATAATGGGAAACTAATACAAGTACTCATTTGACAGTCAAACACATGAACAAATTTCTACCTGTCTTTCCTCTTAATCAGTTTGATTTCTGATTCAAAATGCCTAAGAAGTCCAATAATGAAAGTGTAGTTATGTGATCCTTCAAACCCACTTAAAAGCCTTTTGTTATTATACCCACCTTCTTGGAGTTAGGGAGATGGCAGGCTTCCAGGAGACAGACTAACTTCCAAGAAGCATTGTTTACCCTCTAATTCTCCTTCACTCCCAATTGTAGAGGGTCTTTTTCCAGTAGGGAAATGGGTATCAGTGGTATTGGAAAAGAACCAGCCTACATCATGTACTGCAAACTACATCTATATCTACTTTCAAATCATTTCAGTGTAAACACTGAGACCTTGCCTATTAAACTGAAAAGCTAAGCATAGATGTCTTTGTTGATGGATTCTAATCTGATAACTAATTCTGGAACAAATAGAGTTTCCAAGACTCAAATTACAAAGGCTGGCTGCAGGATTAGAAAAAATAAAAGAAAGTTTCTCCCTGGGGAGGGGGCGGTGGGGGGGGGGGAGAGAGTATTTTATGTTCTTACTTTATAGAGAAAGAAACTGAGCTTCAAAGACATTAATAAAATTGTGTTTTTAGAGTTAGGACTAAAATCTAATTTTCTCTAAATTCATTTTAGAGAAAGTTTTATTTTAAAGAGTTTTATTTTAAACTAAGTTTTATTTTAAAGAGATCACGCTCCTCCTTAATGATTCATTAAATATCATGGGGCCTCTCTTCATCTCTAATACGAAAAGCTTGGAGTAGATGAACCTTAAAGCACAATATATGTCTAAATATGTGCCTTAGATTGACAAAATTCAGAACCACCTAGGAAAGAGAGAAAGAATGAATATGTATTCTTGCCACCAGATAAACTCTTAAGCCTTCCTGTAAAAGAGCGTACCTATGGATCCTGCACTATGTTGCAGAGATCTAAGTGTTGACTACATCAACATAAATATTCTATTTATTAAAATTCAGTGGCACAAAAGAAAAAAAAATTAGAGATATAAAAATCAGTGGAGCTAGGCCCTCCAGCTATAGAAGATAATCAGGTGATTTTACGTTCAGATAAAAGACATTTACTACTTTTTATAGTTACGTTTAAGCCTTGACAACGCATATACATTAGTGACTTTTTAAAAATCAAGTTAACAAATTAAATGAGATTCACTCCAGTTATTATTATTGTTGTTGATATAACCTAATTAGTAGTTTGTTCCACTTTAATCCTGCAGTCTGCACACTTAGCATTTAATCTTCTTACTATTCTCATTAATTTGACTTTTCCTAGTGATTTGTCCAAGAACGTGATCTACAAATTATTTTCCAGTATCTTATACTGCAGCTCAAGTTGTTTCTTATCTTCCATCTTAACTGCACTATTTACACCTGGCCACCTACTGACAGTTTGAGTTAGTTCCAGGCAATGAAATGTGAAAACTCTGATTTAGTATGTATGCCTGTCTAGAACAGACCTGCCACTGCTTCAGAAAAAGCCCTGCTTCAGATTTCTCTCCAATTGATTCTGAAACTTGAACTGCAGTAGCATTTATCAAAGAGATTAGAAATGGCTGAGGCGCGTTCCCTGGGGTAGCCTTCCTTTGGAAGTTTCTGCTTGAACGTGGCTCTGCCCTTCACCCATCATGTGAAATAAGGGTGGTTTCTCTCCATTGGCTCATTTATCTTTTTACAAGGGGTAAACAAAACCAAAACCAAATAGAGCTTTAAAAATAATATTTCCTCCATTTTTTCCCGTCACTTTATTTTTTTTATTTTTATTTTTTTTGAAGATTGATTGATTTATTTATACAAGCACTGGGTACAGTCAGAAGTGCGATCGCTCTGGCTCTGGTGAATTCTCTCACCCCCGCCCCCGCACTTCTGACTGTACCCAGTGCTTGTATGTATAAATCAATCAATCAATCAATAAATAAATAAATCTTTAAAAAAAAAAAAAGCACGAGAGGGTGAGAGAATTCACCAGAGCCAGAACAGGGAACAGAACAGGCAGACTGATGAAGTACACTGCTGAGGGGAGCAGCGGGGGCAGGAGAGGTCTGCACGCCATGTGGGACCCTCCTCACTGGGCGCCCTGGAATCGAACTGGCGCTGCAGAGGCTGCCGGCAACCCAGCGCTCAACCGCTGCGCCACCGGGGAGGCCCCCGTCACACTTTATATGTAGGGATTTATTAAAAGCCCCTAATTTAGTTATGATTTAATCAATTAACCACGGGATAGAAATACTTGTTTCATCCTGAAAAGCTAACTGCTTTATCCAAATACATCAGATAATTCTATTTTATGAGTTAAATTTAGATGTGAAAGGCAAGAAAATATATATTTAAGTTAAATAATAAATTAGTAATTCTTGTATATATAAAGCCCATTTTTATTTACAAAAGTGAAATCAGAAGAGAAGAAAAAAAGTTGGGGGATTATTTAATTACTTATCTTTGCTTGAGACTGAAATGAAGATAGAATTAATGAAGAAATCTGATCTCAAGGGATAAATACTCTAGTATTATAAAATAGAGGTGGTTTTCCTGTGGAAACAAATATAATTTTAGAAAATAAATACAATAAAAGGTATCAGACAGACAAAAGATAGCAAGTATATTAGTACAAAGAATGATGTGGAAGTAGACAGGAAAATATTGACATTTCAAATTTAACTGGGTTTCATCAGAAAGCTAAGTATTGAGTAGATGTCTGAAGACTAATTAAATGCAAAGAAATGTATGGTGCATTAGCATTGGGCCTTACAAAGATGGTTTATTTGATGTTAAGTGCTGAAAAATCTGCCTCTGACATCTTAAATACTTAACTTTCTTATCAGCAGCATTCACACAATAACATTTTCAACATAAAGCTTCCTTGCACAGCAAAGAAAAGTTATGTATGCTAATTGCCCACTATGGTGAACTGTTTGGAGAGGTGGAACAACTTGTTCAAACACTCAGATCTGTAAATATTACAACACCTTAGAGCCCTGAATTTCCAACCACCAGCTCTCCCAGCAGGGGATTCGAAAACAGGAAAAGGCTTTCTGTTTTTACAGGAACCCTGTAAGAAATTTTCTCCCAGGCTTACTATAGAGACTAGGAGTTGGCAAGCGTTTTTCCTAAGGTCAAGATGATAAGTATTTTAGCTTTTGGTGTTATAGTCTCACTGTAGTTACCTGGTTCTGCCACTGTAGTACAAAAGCGGCTGTAAATGGGCATGCTTGTGTGCTAACAAAATTTTGCAGGCTAAACAGCAGAATGAATTTGACTTGTTGAATTCTGAAGGACGATATCTACCGTAATTTGCATAGTGAATGATTTTAAAAATCAAAGCCACACAGAGTGGAGCTAAAAGCTATTTTTAAAAAGCTACGTAATAATTTTATTTATATTTTAAGGAGACAAGATCAAGGGCAGGCTTTAAATCCAATATTAGGGACTCATGGCACAAGGGGTTAAGCACTACACTATAAAGCAATCTGCAGCCTCTGCAACACCAGTTCTATGCTCTGCAGCACGAGTTCTATCCCCGACCAGCCAGGGAGCAACCCACATGGTACAGCAGACCTCGCCTGTCTTGCCCGCTGCTCCGCTCAGCAGTGTATTTCAGTCAGTCTGCCTGTTCGGTTCCCTACTCTGTCTCTGGTGAATCCTCTCCCCCTCCCCCTGCCCTCCATCTCAGGCCTGTACCCCAGCTCTTGTATGCATAATAAATATTTTTTAAAATTCCAGTATTAAAAAGATGAGAATGAAAATTGCAACCACTTTATTTCCAAACTTTTATTTTTAAGTCCAGGCAAGGCTCTTCATAAAGAAGATGGTGCAGTGCATCATGGCAAGAAAAAGAGGGCAGGTGAAGCCTGTTCTCCATATTAATTGAGGCGTTTCGTAATGTGAGAAAAATTATCTCCACGGAGAGCAGGAGCATACATACACATATCACCATGAATAAACAAAAGCAGTTATTTGCACGTTGCAGTGGTTGAGCGCAGCACTCTGAAGCTGTCCGCAGCCTCTGCAGCATGGGTTCGATCACCGGCCAGCCAGGGAGATACCCACGCATTGCAGCAGACCTCTCCTGTTGTGCCTGCTGCTGCCCTCAGCAGTGCTTTCGTTCCTCTGCCTGTTCTGCTCCCCGCTCTGTCTCTGGCGAATCCTCTCACCCTCCCATGCGTCTGGCCTGTACCCCAGCTCTTGTATAATAAATAAGTCTTTGAAAAAAATAAATATAATTGACAATGGCATCTCTTAGAAAAAATAAATGATAATTAGCAAGCATAATTAAAACTTGCAATTAGAATTGTTGTCATACACTTTTTATCACACAATTTGAAGAAAACATCATAAATTCCCTAAGTCTTAGGCTACATCTTTTAATCAGTTGCTGTGTGAAGATCTTTTAAAACTATTTTTTTACTTAAGAGTGAAGGGAATTTAACTTCTGGGATAATCTTATAATTTTCTCCTAAGTATAAAAACTATGCAATGCTTATTTTCACAACTGTAGAGAAACAAATATTCATAATATTCAAATATGTACTTTCACTTAAAGGAAGAAAATTCTAGGTAACATTAGATTATATATTTAGCTATGTGATCAAATTATATAAGTTCCAAAATTATGTTGGATTAAAAAAATATTGTTGACTTATTTACACTGTTAAAACAAAACGTATTCAGTAATTTAACCCAACACATACATTTCTTTTTTTTTTTTTTAAGATTTGTTTATTTATTTATACAAGCACTGGATACAGTCAGAAGTGCGGAGGGTGAGAGAATTCACCAGAGCCAGAGAGGAGAGAAGAGGCAGACAGGTGAAATACACTGCTGAGGGTACAGCGGGCGGCAGGAGGGGTCTGCGCGCCATGTGGGACGCTCACCCGGTGGCCAGGCATCAAGCCAGTGCTGCAGAGGCTGCGGGCAGCTTTGCAACCCAGCGCTCAACCGCTGCGCCACGGGGGAGGCCCCCAACACATACATTTCAATGCTGAATTCTAAGGCCCTCATGGCTGGTTATTCAGAAAATATTTAGAGAATGAAGAAAAATTTGTTAAGTAGTCATCTCTTAGAAAAGCATTATGAGATGAGTTACGGTTATGACTGACATATTTAAAATAGAATAACAAGGGCCTCCCCAGTGGCGCAGCGGTTGAGCGCTGGGTTGTAAAGCTGCCCGCAGCCTCTGCTGCACCGGTTTGATCCCCAGCCGCCGGGTGAGAGTCCCACATGGGGCGCAGACCTCTCCTACTGTCCGTTGCTCCCCTCAGCAGTGTACTTCATCAGTTTGCCAGCTCTGCTCTCTGCTCTGACTCTGGTGAATTCTCTCACCCTCCCGGGCTTCTGACTGCACCCAGTGCTGGTCTAAATAAATAAATAAATAAATAAATCTTAAAAAAAAATAGAATAACAAAGTATTTTATGACTAGACTATAAATATATTGCACTAATTAAGGGTAAAGATTACATCTAAAGTAAATTAGAAATTGTGTTTGGCTGATAGTTCAGTGTCCAGTAATAGCAGTGACTTAAAATAGAAATCTGAAATTAGCTAGTTCAGGATTCAAGTGGTAATTTAACAGAATCATATAGAACCTAGGCTTTTCAGTCTTTGCTTCAGCATCATTACCGTGATGGCTTCATTCTCAAGGCTCCCTTATTGTTCAAGATGGTGGCAAGAACACTAGCCATCTTAATCACAAAACAGATTTCTCAGAAGCCTCTCCCAAAAACATTTACTTTTGCATTACTCTGTTTCCCTAGAAAGGAGTTGAGAAAATGTACTTTGTCACCATTAACCATGAGTTCTCTTAAGCAAAAAGAAAGAATGGATAATATGTAGGCAATTCATAGATACTGATTATAAATTAAATATTGAAAATGCAAGTCACATATTTTGTCTATCTACCTACCTACCTTCTATCTATCTCTATCAATCATCTATTTACCTATCTATCTACCAATAATTTCAGCATCATTCTGTACTTTTCCTAAGCGAGAATATATAGCAATTCAAGCTCATACTTTGATCTAAATTGAAGAATTGGAATAATGACATATTTAAATAAACCCAAATACATTTCAATGAACTATGGAAGGATATGAAATGTATGTGAAACATTAAAAATAATATTCAAAGAGTGAATTGATTTTATATGAGAAAAAATTAGTGATGGCAGTTGACAAATTTTTAGTTTTAAAGCACCTTTAAAATTTTAAAGACCTATAAAGGTCTTCAGAGTAGTAATTATAAATTTTATGTCCTCTGGCACCATTTTGGAATTGCTATTGTTAATTCGTGGTACTATGATCCTAACATATGCTTGACCTTGAATCTATGTTGTAAAAGCAGAATATCAGGAACCGTTGTATCATGAAGCCATAGAACACTAAGATTTCTGCTTATTTTGTCATTAAATATTAGCATTTAATTATCAACTAATAATATTTTGCTGATGTTAAAACTACTTTGTAAAAACAGTAAAATTGAGAAGTACATATTAATTGCTTTGCAGAAAAAGGCCTTATATAAAAATGCTTTTTCAGTTTAGAGAAAAAAGTATAAAATATTTTTATTGAGATGACCTCAAAATACAGATAAAACATTGTTATGGTTTTTAATACAATATTCAGAATTATAGGTATTCTGAATAAGCTGACACTTTATTTTTAAGAACCATTGATCTTTATTGTTAAATGTAAGGTCTTGCCTCACATTTGTAGTCAATGTGAACAACAAATGTAAACATTTTATTTTTATTTTTTTTTTTTAAATATTTATTTATTTATTTATACAAGAACCAGGGTACAGGCCAGATACGCGGGAGGGTGAAAGGATTCACCAGAGACAGAGCGGGGAACAGAACAGGCAGACTGACGAAATACACTGCTGACGGGAGCAGCAAGAGCGACAGGAGAGATCTGCTGTGCTGTGTGGGACCCTTGCTGGCCAGCTGGAATGGAACCTGCACTGCAGAGGCTGCGGACAGCTTCACAGCACTGTGCTCAACCTCCTGTGCCACCAGGGGAGGCCCAAATGTAAACATTTTATAGATTGCATATTTTCTAGACTACACGTAGAAAACATGCTACCGCTACTAAATAGTTTTTTAAAACGGTTCCACAGAGTGATAGGGACAACATAAAAATTACTAATTTAAGTCAAATTACACTCATTGTTTTGCACATTATCTACAGGAGAAATCAAGTTTAAACATCCTTCTACAGGCTAAAATACATTGTTGTTTTGGTGTATTGCCCAAGTTTGGGAAGAATTCTTCTCAGGTTACTTCCATTTGCTTGCTGTAATATTCCCATATACAGAGAAACTTCCTCTAGACACTTATAGAGCTTACAAATCAGGTTCTGCTGCATAATCTACACATGAACTCTGTACTTGGAGTTTCAGATATGCTGTGGCAGAGATTCGCCTTGGAAAAACTTTTATTTTTGAGACATAGATGCAATTTCAATAACTGTAAATATGAACTGATTTGCTTTCCTTGTGCCTAATATGCATATTATTGCAATATTAAATAAATTCAGAACATTAGGATTGTGTAGTAATGCCGTATCTACATTGTTATATGGTGTTTAAAGAATATCCTCTAAAAATAAAAGTTTTATTTTTCATTTTTGGCAATAGTAGCAATTCATAATTAATTTCCAAGGAAAATAACAATTCAAAAGAGAATAAAAAAGTGACAATCTGTTGTCACTCCACCCAAAGAATATCTATGACTGGGGCTTCCCTGGTGGCTCAAAGGGTTAAGACACAGCACTATGAAGCAATCCGCACCCACTACAGCACGAGTTCCATCCCTGGCCAGGGAGGTGACCCACATGGCACAGCAGACCTCTCCTGTCTGTCCTGCTTCTCCCCTCAACAGTGTATTTCAGTAGATTCACCTGTTCTGTTCCCCACTCTGTCTCTAGTGAATCCTTTCGCCACCTCACACACTTCTGGTCTGTACCCCAGTTCTTGTATGCATAAATAAATAAATTTAAAAAAAAAGAATATCAATGGCTAATATTCTGACATATCCTTCCAATATTTTCAGTAGAATATAGTTTTGATTTTTTTTCTAGCACCATTTTCTTGCCTATCTAAGTAAGACTGCTTCTGCTTCTCATATACTTCCTTGTTAATTGATAGTTTTCATCTGAGCCCACTGGTGGGTTCCCCTTCCCACTGCAGCCATGCAGTCCCCTCCTGTAGGAAAACGTGAGTTAACTCCACAGTACAGCAGTGAGCTTCTAAGACCCTGTTTCAGCATGATTGTCTGTTCTGATTGGTTGAGTCCATTTCCTATGAATGGTTCTGAGATCTTTGACAAGGAGCATATACAAATATAACTTTCATGGGCATTTAAAAATTAACTGATAAATGGGTATGCAAAACTAGAACTTGCCTGAAAATGTGTTGTGAAAGGTTACAGCTGTGTAGAGAAGAGGTGTGCTACAGAGCATGGACTTTTCAGCCCTCATGTGTCAATAGAGATCCTGAAGCTCCATTATGCTCTGAAATTAGCTAAAAAATACATTATTCTAACCAAAATGTTTTAAATGAAATGAGATTTCATTTAAGTACTCTGTTGTGAACCCTACAGTTTGATCTTAATATAAGTAGGAAATGATTTCTTTACATTTTATGATTTCTTAATATATTTAATGATTTCTTAATAAAGCATCACTTCAGAAAGACAAACATGCTTGCCTATGGGATTAATAGTGTTCAGGAATTCTTAATCCTAAAGTTATTATTCAGGGGAAAGAAATAATTTAAAACACATTCTCACATAGAGGCAGATCAACAGCAATAACAAAATCACCATTCAAAATGTTGAGGAATCATTGAGACTAAGACATGATGAAAATATAATCTGATAAGAGTAGGAAGTTGCAGAGAGAACACATATTTGACATGAAAGTAAAACATCTCCAATAAGAAAAATCATCACTTTAATCTAGAACTTTTCATGTGCTCAAGATTGAGAAAAAGATCAGAGGGACTGTTGCAATCAAATAATCGTCTGTGCAAGAAGTTCTGATCAGAAAGCAGCATTTAGCTATAACCTTTTTGTCAGAAACCACGCTATATAAATTTACTGTTAACAAAGTTGTAGATGTTTAATATGACCTGATATAACCCAGTTTTATAGTGAAACTTGATAAGGAGAACAGGTTTAGATTAGAGCGTTGGCAAATCCTTGAAGCAAGCCATGGCTGTAAAGTATCCTGACATTAAAGAAAATATGACTTAATCTTAGTGTTTTCCTTAAGTACATGGAATAATTGTATAAAAATAGGAAAATGTGTTCCAGTTCATGTATTTGGAGGTAAATTGATTTTAAATTCATGTAAATTGATATGGTCAGAAAAATAACCACAAAAAAAAATTAAAGAAAACATTGTCTACTGGATGGCAGAGTCATAGAACAAGAATCCATTATCAGAGAAGAGATACAAAGCACATGGTTCCCTTAATATCTTTGTTAACGGCACTCACTCACTAGCAAATATGGTTGAATTTTAACATGTGAACATTAGTCACACATAGCACATGCAACAAAAGAAAATATTTAAATATTCTGTACAGTTAAATAATTATAAATCTGTAGGCCCAACCTTGGATTCTCAATTGAACATAGAAAAGTAATTTTAGAAACAAAAGATGGAAAGTTTTTTTTTTTTTTATGGCCATCATGTCCCTCCAGTTGATTTTTCCTGCACATTAGTTCATCTACTCAAAGTATATTTCAGTCCAGAAAAAGGCTGCCATAAAATTATACTCTATCCCCTTTCCATCTGAGGCCTAAAGAGGAGAAAGGCAACAGTGTTCACTGACCATTTACTAGGACTTTAATTAGAATGATTTATGTCATCTAAATTATTACCTGGCAGAGTTGGGATATACTTTTGTGCTTCACACACAGTAACAATGGAAACTTTATTTTGATATTATATTATGAGATCTCAAGATTTGAATACTTTCTGCCACAAATTTTACATAAGTCCTTATATTTTATATTACTTTTTTCAAGGTATATAAATATCTCTCTCTCTTCTAAAGCACATTGTATTATTGCAATTACTGCATACATGCATGTGACCAGCCTTGTATACAAATCTTTTTTTTTTAAAGTGGTAGTTTTGACTTTTTTTTTTTTTAAGATTTATTTATTTATTTATTTATTTATTTATACAAGCACTGGATACAGTCAGAAGCGCGGGAGGGTGAGAGAATTCACCAGAGCCAGAGCGGGGAGCAGAGCAGGCAGAAGGACCGAAGTACACTGCTGAGGGGAGCAGCGGGAGGCAGGAGAGGTCTGCGCGCCATGTGGGACCCTCAGCCGGTGGCCGGGGATCGAGCTGGTGCTGCTGAGGCTGCGGGCAGCTTCGCAACCCAGCGCTCAACCGCTGCGCCACCGGGGAGGCCCTGTATACAAATCTTTAAAAAAATATTGGAGAGTTGCTAAAGAATCACTTCCTAAGAAGACTCATTTCTCTTATTTGTATTTATTTTTAAATAATAAATTGATTTCTGATTGGCTCATACCTTCATAGTTTCAAAAATCTTAACTACATAAATATACTCATTAAGAAGTCTCATAGTTACCTCTGACTCATTTTTTTAAGTTCATCAGACCTCTTATTGGTAAAAACTTTTAAAAATATTTTGAATTTTTGTCAGAATTACAGAAAGGTTACAAAAATAGAACATAGCATTTCTATACACCTTCACCCATTTTTGCCTTGTTAACATCTACTGTAACCATGGATCATTCATTTGTTTATCAAAACTGAGAAATTAACATTGGTACAAATCCATCTTTTTGCACTAATGTCTTTTCCCCTGTTTCTGAATGCAATCCATTGCATTCATGTGGCATATCTCCTTGGTCTCCTCTACATTGTGACAGTTCCTCATTCTTTCCTTGTCATTTATGGCTCTGATATTTTCAAGAATATTGCAGGTGTTTTAAAGAATGTCTATAAATTTGGGTTTATGTGATGTTTCCCATATTTAGACAGTGGTTATCGATTTTGTATAAATAATACTATAGAGGTGAAGCATATATTTACCTATCATACGTATAAAGGAAGTATCTCTCCTAGCTTTGTATGGTTAGGGGTTGATTATCAACCATGGCAGCAACTTGAAACTGTTTTCCTTCTTATCTTCTTGCCTTTTCCCATGTATCATTTCAATGATCATATAAATGAAATATGTAATCTTTGGGTTCTTTCTTCTTTCACTTAATAAAATGCTTTCAAGATTCATCCATGTTGTTGCATACTCTATAGCTGATTCCTTTTTATAGGTATTTTATTGGAATAGTATTCCAATGTGAGGATGTACTATAGTTTGATAATTCAGTGTATTAATAATAATTAACCATGTATTATTCCAAAATTTGGGTAATTATGAGTAAAGTTACTATAAGTATCTATGTGTAGTCTTTTCTGTGAACATAGTTTCATTTCTCTTGGGTAGTTAACTTGAAATGAAATTACTAAACCATAATATACATTTTTTATAACAAATCTGCAAAACTGTTTTCCAAAGTGACTGTGTCATTTTACATACCCATCACGATTTCCAGTTGCTCTGCTCTGCATCTTTGTCAGCACTTGATAGTGTCAGCATTTTTTTAGACATTCTAATACGCATGCAGTAGTATCTCATTGTGATATAACTTGCTTTTCCCTTATGCTTAATGACAGTGACATTGTTTTATAATCTTACATGTCAATCATTTATCTTCATTGATGAAGTTAATAATTCAGTCATTTAGAGTTGTTTTGTGTCTGCATTTTATGTTTTAAGTGTTCCACGTAAGTGTTCCCTAAAGAGAATACATATTTTGCAGTTGTTGAAATAGAATGTTTTCCATATCATGCAGTTGGAATTAAGTATATTCTTCAAATATTTCATATCCTCACTAATTATTTTCTGTTTTATCATTTTAACTTATGTTCATTTTGTCAGCTACCAGGAAAGATGTGTTATATTTCTGTATTTGATTGTGGCATTGTCTAGTACGCCCATCAAAATTAGTTTCATATACATGAAATACATTGAAATACATTGAAGTCTACTTTTTCTAATATTAAGTAGCCACACCATTTTTCTTGTTTTCACATCTATTGTTTAGGTAATATATCATTTTCCTATCATTTTGTTTTTAAATATTTGGCTTTTAAAAAAAAATTAAACTGTGTGTTCTGTAAAAGTGCATAGAGTTCTCTTTTTAGCTTTTCAGATAATTAAAAAAATTAATTGGTGTTGCAACTCTGTTTACATTATTGAAATTACTAATGCAATTGGGTTTAAGTGTACTTGGCCTATTTCCTTTTCACCCTTTCATTTTCCATTTCACTCTTTATTCTTGCTTTTTAGGTCTTATTTATTAACTATTTTATTATGCTTAAGTCCTTGTACTAAGTATTAATTAGTACCTTAGAGGTTTTACCATATTGATCTTTGACTTTTAAGGTTAATTGAATCTTTAACTTTCCAGTGTATGATTCATATGTCTTTATCATTTCTTGAACAGTGCAAAATTTTTACCTCAGTTTACTCTATTGATACCTTTTCTTTTGAGGTGACAACCTTTGTGGTATTGTCTTTTCATATATTTTACTTTTTACTTCTACATATGTTATAAAACTTGTAAGACATTATTTTTATTATCATTTTAACTAGTTATTTAACTAGTTAATATCCTTTTTTTTGCATAGAATAAATGGGGTGTAGGCCAGAGAAAAAGGAAGTGAGAGGATTCACCAGAGACAGGGAGACAGGGGGGAGCAGAACAGGTGGGTCTACTGAAATACACTGCTTGGGGAGCAATGGGTGAGACAAGAGGTGTGCTGCAACATATGTGGGTTAGCTCCCTAGCCTGGATCAAACTCAGGCTGTTGCAATGATAGTGCTCCTGCGTCTTAAACTATAGGCCACCAGGGAGGCCCTAGTTAACACTTTTTCCTATACCATAATATATTTACACTCTCCCTTCTTTCAATATTTGCTTTCATTTGGTGCCATTTTCATTCAGTCTAAGGAACTTCCTATCTTATATTTTGTAGTCCTGTTCTGATGTTGACAAAATCTTTCACCTTTTGTTTTGCTGAAAACACCTGTAATTCACCTCCATCTTTGGAGGATATTAACTTTAGATGTGGATTTTTAGGTTGACAGATTACTTTTTTTAACTTTAAGCTATTATAAGGTGTCATCATATTATCTCCTGAATTTCATAGTTTCTGTCAAGAAGTCAATCTTTGTGCTTCTTTGAAGGTAATACTTCTTTTCCTCTGGCAGTTTTATGAATTTTTTCTTTGTCATCGGTTGTCACCAGTTTGACAATTATGTGATTAGCTGTGGCTTTCTTGGTATTTATTCTCATTGAAAGTCTTTGAGATTTCACAATGATGTCTTTGTTGGATATATTCACTTTTCTGGAAATTCTTGGAAATTATCTTTTCAATTATGTTTTCTTTCCTATTTTCTTATTACTCTCCTTGTTTTCATGTATATTTAGATTATTGGATCTAGTCCCAGACTCTTACAATTTTATTCTTTCTTTCCACACTTGTTTCTGTGCTGCAGTTTAGACATCTTCTTTTGACTTTGTGAGGTTACTAATCACGTCTTCTGCTATTTCTAGTGTGCATTCACAATACCCATGTAGCAAGTCCTTAATATCAATCAACTAATGTATGTTATTTTTAGTGTGCCAATTTGACTGTTTCTAAAGATTCTCCTTTATTGTTAAAATTCCCCATCTTTTAAAATCAGTTTTGCCCACTTCCCCGTAACCTATTAATCATAATTATTATAAGTAATTTTTCTTTTTTTTTAAAGATTTATTTATGCATATAAGAACTGGGGTGTAGGCCAAATGTACAGGAGGGTGAGAGGATTCACCAGAGACAGAGCAGGGAATAGAACAGGCAGACTGACTAAAATAGCTGCTGAGGGGAGCAGCAGGCGAGACATGTCTGCCACGCCATGTGGGTATCTCCCCAGCCTGCTGGGATCAAACCCCTGCTGCAGAGGCTATGGACAGCTTCACAGCGCTGTGCTCAACCGCCTGCGCCACCAGGAAGGCCCCAGTAATTTTTCTTGATAGCTTCACTATTTGGATTATGTATATATTTGCTTCTATTTTGTAATTTTTAAATTATTGTTATAGATCACATTTTTATTGCCACTTTTTGTGTCATTTTTAAAAATATTAATCAGATATTACATATAAATGGCTCTACGCCTCCCCATGATATTTTTTCCTGCGGGAGTTCATCCTTCTCTCTGTTAGTCAGAATGTATGCAGAGTTGACTGCTTCAACCAGTCATACATTTTGCAGAGTCAAAGCTGTTTTGCAATCAGACCCAGTCCATCTGTGTCATCTTGTTCTTTGGGTCTTGCTATTCTGAACTTGATTAGAAGGCCTCTGTCTCCTCAGCCTCAAGATACCATAGAACATTCTGTTTTCAGAGATTTAAGCATTAACCCTTTTTCCCTACTCCACTAAATTGCAAAATTTTGCAAATGGCTTAAAATGGCAACAGTCATATGCTTATGTTGGACCTTTCTCTTTGGGGGTTTCTTTCTTTTAAGTACTCTAAAAACTGAGGGGGGTTTCAATTTGCCTGTTGACATTTTCCTTTTCACTCCCCTGATTTCCTGTTTTGTTGCACCACATGGCAAATGTCCATAGGGAAAACTGGTCATACATTTGTGGCTCTTCTATATTTAAAACTGTATCATTGGCTCCAGTGACTATCAAAACTACTTGTTTTTTTTGTTCCTGGTGGAATCCTAGAATCAGCCAATGCTTCAAAGATATAAAACTGGGGGTCCTCCCTGGTGGCACAAGGGGTTAAGATGCAACCGGCCAGCCAGGAAGCAACCCACATGGCGCAGCAGACCTTTCCTGTCTCGCCCACTGCTCCCCTCAGCAGTGTACTTTGGTCAGTCTACCTGGTCTGTTCCCCACTCTGTCTCTGGTGAATCCTCTCGCTCCCCACACCTCTGGCCTGCAACCTAGCTCTTGTATGCATGAATAAATAAATCTTAAAAAAAAAAACTGGGAGTAAGCATCAGTTTACCTAGGAAATGCTTTTCTTTCTCTGCGATTTTAGTTTGTGTAATTCTTCTTGAATGCACAGATTTTTAAACATTTTATTTTATTTTTAAAAGATTTATTTATTTATTTATACAAACACTGGGTACAGTCAGAAGCGCGGGGAGGGTGAGAGAATTCACCAGAGCCAGAGCCTGGAGCAGAGCAGGCAGAAGGACCCAAGTACACTGCTGAGGGGAGCAGCAGGCGGCGGGAGAGGTCTGCGCGCCATGTGGGACCCTCGTCTGGTAGCCCGGGAGCAGCTGGGGATCGAACCATACTGGCGCCGCAGAAGCTGTGGGCAGCTTTGCAACCCAGTGCTCAAATGCTGCGCCACCGGGGAGGCCCTTTTTAAACATTTTAAAGTATGATTTTTAAAGTTTACATTTTTTTTCATTGTTCCATTTAAGATTTTGATACGTCATGGGCTCCTACATTTTACTCAAAAGCAGAACACATTTCTCAGAATGTCTGAACTTGGGCTAGTTTGAGATTAATTTTTTAAAATTTGATTAATGCTGTTACATGTAATCCTCAAAAGTTTGTAATGGTTGTGTTTTCAGCAATGTGTAGATAACCTGTCTGCTTGGAATAGATGAAAGAAACCAACATGCAGACAATAGTCAATAGAAAAAAGGAGAGTCCTGATGGAATGTTGGTTGTTTCCAAGCCCCAACTGCATCCTTTCCTTGTCCAAAGCTTGGTCATTCAATCTTCTTTGATATTGAGGGGCTCCACTCTCCTTAAACAAATTAATTCTTTTTGTTTTTAGGTGTGATTAAATTGGGCTCCTATTACTTACAATAAAAGTCGTAATTAGTTCTATAATTCGTACCATTGAATGCATTAACACAAATAATAATGTCATTTTTTATTGCCATTCTTATAGGTTTTACTTTGTTAAGTTTACCTGGTAATTCCATTTTTGCAATAATCATGACAGGTGTGCATCTTACTACATTTGAATGCTCACCTGGCATAGTTTCTCATCCATATCTAGTATGATGCTGTAGTCTTCAGGGGCCTGAGAAATGACATAGCCAAATTTCAAACTCATTAGAAGAATATATAAGGTTAGAAGAAGAGCTAAATAAGGGCAGAAGTACTTCGATGCATAAAGAACAAAAGTTTCACTATATTGGAATTTAGATTTATTTTTGTTTATATTCTGGGTTTTGATAAGGATGAACTTAGTAGATGAACTTGTCAATTGTTGAATTCTGGTTGTTAAGCTGTCCTTTAAAGCAATTTATTTGAATAATTTTGTCACCATGAATAGGCATCTTTTTCTTTGGTGGCTGTAAGGAGGAAAAGTTCAATTGTGTTCAACACAGGGAAGAAGGAAAAGCAATACACTGATTTTATTTTCCTAACAAATACAAAAACTACATGATTAAAAGTGGAGAACTGGGAATACTACTAGATTTAACACATTCATCCATACAATTTTAAAAGCTTTATTTTATTATTTTGGTTTTTATTTAATGTACATATGTGTGTATAGAAGGCTTTGGAGAAAGTATTAAGGACGAGGAGACAAAGAATCAGGTGGGAGAGGGGGAAAATAGGTAAGAAATAAAAAACTAGGTGCACACCCTGAAGGTAATTAAATGGACAAAGAAGGGAAGTCAAAAGGTTTCTTGGGTAAGGGCTTAGCCTGGTTTCCTTTGGGCTGTGGGCTTCAGAATATGTGGTGATCACCTGTTTACCCTACTTTGGAAGTGATGATTAGCTGGCTAAACGTAATTATGGTGCACAATTTTCCAACTGTCTTTTACCTCCACCACCACCATACTCTCCAAATTTTAAAGTGTCTGACGGAAAGCTATTAGGGAGATTAAAAATCTCTGAGATGCCACTGCATAGGTCAGATGAAATAAAGTCACAGGCAGAATGGTTAAAAGAATTGCCAATGTTGGGTTGTGTGACTGACTCAGATGAAACTTGAAATTAAGAGACTTGGATTGAAAATGAGTTTTATCACTTACCAGCTTTCTGACATCAGCAAAATTACTTCACTAAGCTTCAGCTTTTTCATCCAGAAAATGAGGATGATAATGACAACACCCACTGTTGTTATAAGAACCAAGTGACAGAATGTATGTGGAACATAAAGGCTCAGTACACGGTGCTCAGTAAAGGATACTGATTTCTGTTCATTAATTACAGGGATGAAACAATAAAACAACTTAGCTTGCCATTTTGCAAGATTGCAACTAATCACACAGAACAATGCAATTTTTCCTCGTTTGCAAATAAGGCAAAACCCAATTTCTATTGCTTCTTTCCTTAGGCCAGTGGACAACTTCACTATTAAATTCTTTGATTTGATTTTTCAGGAAGACTTCATCCTGAACAGAGTTACCTAATGGTGCTGCATACTTAAAGCAGCATGTCTCTCTTTGCTGGATTCACTGGCATCATTTTTCCATCCAAATTTTTTTTTTATTATTACCAAATCCCATTGTTCAAGAAGAAAAATTCAGTGTCCATCTCCCTCATGTAACCTCTGCTTATATTCTTTAAGCTTTTAGTTAGAAATTTTCTTCTAAGACTTACATAGGTCTTCAGCCAAGAAATTTGTGATTGAGACAAAATTTGGGAGCTAACTCTTCTACTAGTTGGAATTGAGCCAGATTTGAACCATCAATAACCTATCTGTTGTGGGTATTTTTTTTCAAATTAGCAAAGTGACCATTATCACAGAGATAGGCATTAGACAGTGTCTGTGTTATGTATATTTGTTCTAATTTTTTCTACATTCTTCCATACATGCAGATACAGCTGACACAATTTTTGTATACATATGTAAACACATTGCAAAGTTACTAATTCTCAGGGATGAATTTAACACATTCATATAATTTTTAAAAACTTTATTTTATTATTTTGGTTTTTTTTAATGTGCATATGTGTGTGTAGAAGGCTTTGGAGAAAGTACTAAGGATGAGGAGACAAAGAAGCAGGTGGGAGAGGTGGGAGCAGGTGGGAGCAGGTGAAGCCTAGCACTGAAAGCACCTATTTTTATTATTTGGAAATTATAAAAAATTCCTTCTCGAGTCCACAACACATTAGTACCATGAGTAAATAGCAAGTCAAAGGCCCAATGTGGGATTAAGACTGGAGAGGATGTGGGCCTCAGGAGCAGTCTGAAGTCCCCCACGCCCCATTATACATTCAAAAACATACTGCATATGTCTGTGTTTATTTATCTGAAAATTTTTGTGGTTTCATTAGTCAGGACCTAACTTAAGACTTGTACTTTCATTATAATATTTTTTTTAAAGAACAATTGTGGAGGAAATAAAAGAGGAACCTAGAAATAGTCTGCTACTCCATCCAAGGACATATAGAACTCAGAGTCTTCTGGTGTCTCTTTTCTGGGTAGGAGTTAAAACAAACCAAACCAAACAAACAAAGCCAAAATAGTGGCCAAAGACCGAGGAAGGAGAACTTACAAGAAGTAACTTGCCAATTCTATATATTCTGTAGTAAGGGACTGGGGAGGGAGAGTGTGAGATTGCATTTTCCTTTATCAAGGTTGGAAAGTGAATATAGCATCTGTATACTAGCTTTTTTTTTTTTTTTTGTATCTTTGCAAAGCAAAGATAGACTTGCAAGAACTTTCTTTGCTACTGTGCCTGGACCTCTCTTATGAGTATCTTTCTGGGAAATGTAGGGCAGACTCTAGGGATTTGGCAAGCTTGACCCAAGTGCCCCAGGCAAGAATGCTGGCTGGCTCAGCTCACAGGGACTGGCAGGTGTCCAAACAAAGCTTAGCGTTCATTTGCATTGAGGTGCTGGGGTCTTCTCTTCACAGCATGTGATCTAATTACCTCTGTGCCATAAACTTCATAGCCTGCTCCTCACATTTTGCTGATTCAGCACCCGTATTTTTCTAGCATAAGAGGTCTCAGAGGAGGACGTCTTTTCTTCACTGGGAGAATCCTCTCACCACAGCATTCAAGTCTGATCACAGGCTGTTTAGCTTTTGCTGAAAGTTTACCTGCATGGAGCTGATGAAAGGAGCACATAAATTTGCAGTTTAAGTACCCCTGGTCAAACAAGAGCTTGTATCCACCCAGCAAAAACTTCCGTGCTCTGGTATCTCATCTTAATCCCTTTCAGACTTCTTCCCTCCTGTGCCTCATGCTGAATCCGTGTTGGCTGTATTTTTTACAAATTTAAGAGATTTCTTTTTAAGTGCTACTGAAGGCTGTTGCTGTCTCATGGGTAACCAGAAAGAGGGGACTTCAAGGTTCCTTGCTCTCTTGAGTGTTCTCTCTCTCTCTCTTTCACTCACACACACACACACACACACACACACACACTTTATATGTTTTGAAGTGCAAAAAGAATGAGTGAAAATGCGGTAGCTGAGTTAATGATGTGATTCTCCATAAAATTCTGCCAAAATCTTGTCTGTAAGAATGCGGGTGAGTTCACGAAATTTTTAGCCAAAACTGGGGACAAATCAAACTCTGCACCATTGTAGCAGATTTTACTCAGGGTCCTGAACTTAGCAAAGCAGCAAAAACATGGCTGGAGAAAGGCACAGGACCCCAAGTCCCTAAAGCCTGGCCCTAGGAGGTGCAACGGGTTTACTCCTTCCCTTGTTCCAGGAGCAGAGATTTTAAAAGGAAAGGCAGGTAACATTCCTTCCTGTCTTCCTCTGCCTGGCATCTCTTTAAATAGTGCTCTCTAATCTCACCTGACTTCTATAAAATAGCAAAAAAGTCCTTTCCTGGCACACCCCCCACCTGCAGCCACACACTCTCTTGCACCATCCTGGCCAACGCCCCCACCTAGTGGTATTGTCTTGCCTCTTTGCTTCCCTCTATTGTGGTTTCTGAGACAGTGATGCAGTTTGCAAAAATAAAGAAGTGTAGGTACCTTAGGTTGGATGAGTAGTGTGTGAGTGTGGGTAGAATGTTTAAAACGCCATGCATTTAAAGCTTAATGTTACCTGAGCCATGTGGGCACTAGGGGCCAGAGCTTTTGTCCCCAGTGTGGTAGCTGCAGCCCAGACCAAAACCTCTTCAGAGGATATCTTTGGAGAGCTGCTACTAAGTTAAGGAGTACCTTTGCTCTCAATACATGAATATGCCTTCTTTTCATCATTACACAAGGTTATATGAAAGTATGTTAATTATTTACTTGATTATGGGGATATTGTCTGTCTGCCACTTTTAGAATGTAAACTGCTTGAAAGCTGGGTCTGGGTCTACCCCATGGCTTTTATATCTCTGATGTTTAGAAGAATCCTTTTCCCGGAATAGGCATGACACTATTTTGCCTGTCTGCCTGAGGACAGATTTGGGAATTAAGGAAACGTGTTAGGGTTGTGTCATCTTTGGCTATACTCTTCTTTCAAACTGTCTCTTTCAAATACTCGTCTTTCAAAGAGTCTTGATTACTCTACTAAAACAGAATTAGAATGGCCAGATCATCTCCAGAGCCTCTAGATTGAATAATTCTCTAAAATATGCTTATAACTAACCAGATATATTCAATTACAATGCATTTTTTTAATTGGATGCTTTCTACCTGCCCAACACTGTGCTACACTTTAGTAACTTAGCTTACAGGACTGAACATACAATGTCCTTTCCTCGTTCTTTTTATGATTTGTATTTCTACCCTACAATTTTTCCTGTTGAGGTTGGGAGGAACAGTGATGGAGAATCTGCTCTAGGATCTTGAGACCTAGGTACTGGTATTTCTTGGTGCTACACATGGCTGGTAACCTGATGCATTTGTTGTAGGCAGAAGAGACTCGCTTGTGGTGTTGCTGGTGATGGCCCAGGAGTCATTTTCCTCTTGGATTCTGATGACCTCTTTTCTAGGAGAGAATGTGCTCACTGCATACTATTTTCTAGCAACACTGAAATACTGAGCTGCTGGAGCTGGAGGGTGAACTGGAAGGTTTAATTTCACATACAATGGACTTGTTTGTAATACTTTCACATTTTTGCAGACAACTTTTTCCCCCCTGTTGATTCAGTTAAAGGGGAGGAATTAAAAAAAAAAAAAAACAAAAAATAGATTCCTAAAGCCAGATATGAAAAATGAGTTTGTATTGTATCAAGAGTTAAGTATGACTTGAAGCCCGAAGTATAAAATGCACTATTGTCTGTCTCCTTCTAAGGCGATATTACTGGCACCGCCTTCTAACCTGGGTGTGGCGCACAAGGCTGGATAACATTCCAGAACGGAGAGGTCAGATTCTGGGACTGGCTGCACCTAGTACTAACTCGAAGGGGGTAACGGGTGATAAGTAGGAGTCTAGGAAGGAACGCAGGGACTGTGCCTTGGCCGAAGGTGTTGGTCTACCTGGAGGGGCGCCCAGCAAACTTCCAAGAGGGCAGAAGCAAGGATAGGATGCCCTTGTCCCCATTCCTGGACAGAACTGCGTCGCGGGAATGTTAGGATCCGGAGAGGGGCCAGGGTATGGGAGGTTGGGAGAGAGGGCGATAGGACCCGGCGGGAGCTGCTTTGGCCGGGGAGGGAACCGGGCGGGAGTAAAAGGGGGAGGGAGAGAGAAAAAGGGAAGGTGCTGAGGAGCGGGCGTCCTCACTCGCTGCGCCGCACGAGTTGCACGGCTCGGGTGGACCGGACCTGGACTCTATAAAAGGAGCCATCCGCTCTCTTGCTCACACGCTCCTCGCGGGCTGGCGCACGCCGCTTTCCTCCCGCTCCCCCAGACACCTGCCCCTTATCGGCGTACGGCGCCAGGTCCCCCAGACCCGTGCGCCCAGCAGCATGGCTCCGAGCGGTGCCCGCGGGACCGAGGTGGCAGCGGTGGCGCGGTTCGGGCAGCCGCAGCCCCAACCTCCGAGTCTCCTCTATTACCGCTTGGTCTCCGCGGGGCAGCTCGTCGGAGTGGCCAGCGCGTGAAAAGAAGGGAGGGCAGAGCTCCGGCGCGAGGCGCGGCGCAGAGCGGCTCCCAGACTTCACCCCACCCAGCTCTGGCGGCCAGAGCCACCGCAGGAAACAGCCCCAGCTTGGGGAGGGGGGCGGGAATGCGAGACCAGGACTTCTCGCTGGCCTGCAAGCTTTGGTCTCGACAGCTAGGAAACTCCTGCGGGCCGAGTCTGCAGATTTGGGAGCGTCCGGGCTAGGAGACTCTCAGCCCCGAGCAATTGGGGTAAGAGACCCCACCTGACTGATGATCCCTCCTCAGACAATACAGACCCCGGCTCCACTAGACGTCCTGGAGCGAGCTCGGACGACTGGGGTTCGGTGGTTAGTCCTTAGCAAACCCAGTCTAAGAACGGGCGTGGAGAGGGCTGCTGGAGACTCAGCGGCGGTGCCAGGCGCACGGGAAGTGCCGGGAACGCGCTCCGCTGCCGGGGCTGCCGCGCCCTTGACCTCTAGTTTCTGCAGGGAGTCTGGGTGGAGGAGTAATTGAGGAACCGCGGAACTAATTAGCAACCGGAGGACTAGACTGTGTTTCCTCTGCGGTTTTTCCGTTTTCTCCCTCGTCAACTCCTTGCCCAGGAGCTGCGCTCAGGGTCGCGGGTAGAGAGAGCCATGGAGGAAACAGGCGCTCAGTGCGCCCAGCCGCCGCCCGCGGGCGCCCAGACCCAGGCTTCTCAGGCCAACCTCTCCGCTGCTCCCTCCCATAATTGCAGTGCCGAGGGCCACCACATTTACCAGGACTCTATCGCCTTGCCCTGGAAAGTACTACTGATCTTGCTGCTGGCGCTTATCACCTTGGCCACCACGCTCTCCAATGCTTTTGTGATCGCCACCGTGTACCGGACCCGGAAGCTGCACACCCCGGCTAACTACCTGATCGCCTCCCTGGCGGTCACCGACCTGCTTGTATCCATCCTGGTGATGCCCATCAGCACCATGTACACGGTCACTGGCCGCTGGACGCTGGGCCAGGTGGTCTGCGACTTCTGGCTGTCTTCGGACATCACCTGTTGCACTGCTTCAATCCTGCACCTCTGTGTCATCGCCCTGGATCGCTACTGGGCCATCACGGACGCCGTGGAGTACTCGGCCAAAAGGACTCCCAAGAGGGCGGCGGTCATGATCGCGCTGGTGTGGGTCTTCTCTATCTCCATCTCGCTGCCGCCCTTCTTCTGGCGTCAAGCCAAAGCCGAGGAGGAGGTGTCAGACTGCGTGGTGAACACCGACCACGTCCTCTACACAGTCTACTCCACGGTGGGCGCTTTCTACTTCCCCACCCTGCTCCTCATCGCCCTCTATGGCCGCATCTACGTGGAAGCCCGCTCCCGGATTTTGAAACAGACACCTAACAGGACCGGCAAGCGTCTGACACGAGCCCAGTTGATAACTGACTCCCCAGGGTCCACATCCTCGGTCACTTCTATTAACTCGAGGGCTCCCGACGTGCCCAGCGAATCGGGGTCTCCTGTGTACGTAAACCAAGTCAAGGTGCGAGTCTCTGACGCCCTACTGGAGAAGAAGAAACTCATGGCCGCTAGGGAGCGCAAAGCCACCAAGACCCTGGGCATCATTTTAGGAGCATTTATTGTGTGTTGGCTGCCCTTCTTCATCATCTCCCTGGTGATGCCTATCTGCAAGGAGGCCTGTTGGTTCCACCTGGCCATCTTTGACTTCTTCACGTGGCTGGGTTATCTCAACTCCCTCATCAATCCTGTCATCTATACCATGTCCAATGAGGATTTCAAACAAGCCTTCCATAAACTGATACGCTTTAAGTGCACAAGTTGACTTGTCATTTGCAATGGGGCCACCTAAACGCCCTTTGGGGACCATGTTGTGGTTGGGTCCAAAGGTAGGTTGACTCTTCTTTCACTGTTTCACTGTTACTGGGTCGAAATGAGGCTTTCTCTTCTGGGCAAGAGCATCGGATCCTGAGAAGCCAGGACAGCCCCAGAGAGCTCTGAAAGGACTTCACACTAAAGTTAGAGCTTCCCTGCTGAGGAGGAGGCTCATTTCCTCTCCTCAAATCCCCGATACAGCACTGACCCTGCAGCAGCCAATCACCATGGGGTTACAATTTTTTTTTTTAAAGTCCTTGATGGAAAGGGGATCCAGCCCTGCTTTGGTATCATGGATGATGCCCTCTAGAACCAGTGGTACTTGTAGTTTGTTGTCTGAAACCTGCCTGAAGCACATCTCCATACAGCCTGGCAGTACTTGAACTAGACACTTAATACCTGGTGTTTTGGGGAGGACTTTGTGTCACATTTCATTTAAGAACAGTTACTTTGGCATCCTTCAGTCTTCAGTTTTGGTTTATTTAAACTTGATTGGGAAAAACTTGTGGATTTGGTGCTTCAAACCCTATGTGTGTGGCTTGGATGACATGGAGAAACCTTGAAGAGTTAACAGCAAAATTATGATGTTAAGATCTCTATTTTTATTATAATTGAAATTATATGGGGTGGGTGGGTGGGAATGGGAGATGGGGAATGTTAAACTGAGAAACAACACCTATGATTGTTTGTTTTCTGCAGATTTGTAATTTTTATTCCTATTTAGCAATCGTCAAACCACATCTCTAACAACGCAAACAAAACATTTGTGTGCTAGTGCCAAAGTCTGCAGATTGCTTTTGTTTTTCCTCCTAATTTCATGTACCTGTCACTTTACGCATTTAAATCCCCATAAATAGAGGATACGATGGGTGACTCAGCCCAAACTGCTGCTATATGTGTTATTAATGCACTCTATTAAACTGATGAGTATTAGATATATACTGCTTCTTAACAAGAAAAGTATCTTTATTACTTATCCAGTTCAGTGAGATGTAAAGGAGACTGGTGAAATAGGAATAATTCCTATAAATTAAAGAATGGGAGGATGTATATTATGACTTGTAAAAAATCTTAAATGCATGATAGTCATTTGCACTCTCCTTTCCATCTGTAATTTGTTTGCGTGCTATCATATAAAGTAGCCATGGGAACACTCCAGCAATCTTCAAAGCATAGTAAGAACCCTAAAAACTATTAAAGAAAAAAAAAACTTGTTTTTTTTTTCCCTCGCTATTGACGTTTGGGCAGGACAGAGTTTACTAGAAGATGACATGTAAAGACTTTAGAAAAGTATAGAGAAGGTGCAACGTGAGTCTGTTTTCCTGTAACTCATGGAAGTAAACTTCGGACTTACAAGACAATTAGGAAAATCACAAAGCCCTGAACCTGGGAAATTTGTTACTGACCTGAAACCTCAATGAAATATCAGAAATACTTGAAAGTTATCCATCTCTCTAAATTTCAGAATTACTTAGTTACCTCAAATTCACCCTGAAACCCCCCAACACAGGGCAAGATTACATACTAAAAGTTGAAAAATGATTTATAAAAAAGAGTAGCGCTGAAGGATCATTTGCATAGAAAAAAAAATAGATATGTGGAACATTTAAAATGCCAAAGAAGATTCATACTCCATTCTTCAGAGAGCTTTCTGCAGTTGATACCTTTTGTCTGCCAAAGCAAGTTGTCTTTGTAAAACAGATTCACTCCCTGCTGCAGCTCCCCAGTCTAGACTGTCAGACAATAGCTGTATTGAGCTGAAGTACACTGCTTGCCTACTGTGCAGACTTTCAATCTGAGGTAATGACTCTTGAAAATATACTATTCAAAGGTTCACTTGTAAACTAAGTAGAAAAGGGAATTTTGATCAACTTTTACACCTGTCACTGGAGTAAGATAAAATTGTAAGCATTATATAATCCTAGATTTTGGCTGTATCCCTAAGTTTCTTTGTTCATTTTTTGGTGACATTTCTCCTATGGAGAATTCTAGCTTGCTATTGATAGGAATGTGCATAGAGCACGGTGTGTTTATTTTTATGTTATTAATATGTTTGTCTTTTGTTGATGCAGCTGTGTTTTCTTTGGACCTAAGCAGCAATTAAGTCAGCTTCTAGGAGCCTGAGGGGGGAAAATTAATTGAAACAAATAGCCTCATACAAATGATTTCTTTATAGGGCACCTACAATGATTGTGTCCTGATCTTAACAAAACATGGTCAATTTAGTCAAATGGGTTGTAAATTGGAATTACATAGATTACTTACCTAATTTTTGCTTGACCATTTGGCTGAATTGGTTGGATTTGGGTTTATTTTGTGAAGTAGAAGCTTGCAATCCCTTGTAGTTTTAAGTGATCTAGAATCATCATTCAACATTGCACATAATTATGCAAAGTGTATTATTCATCCCAGGGGTATGTAGTTAAGATTGTTAAGCTCCTTTTCAGTTACTGCTGCCGATAGCATAGTTTGTTTCATAAACTAGACATATGGCCTTTTTGCAGAACATAAAATGGGAGATGGAAATATTTAACTTACATAAAAATGAAAACATTTTCATTGGCCGTGGTAACAAATAACATTTTCCACATTGTTTAATTGCACAAATTTTCACACAAATAGACGAATGTATACTCATCCCAAAATACCAATATTGTCTTGTGTTTCTAGGAATTTTAGAGTTTCCTTTTTACGAATGAACACTGCACCCATGAATGAATCGTTATTGAGTCCAATCAATTTCCTACAGAACAGTATTCTTCGCTTTTCCTCTCTATTATCTTACTTTTATCTTCCTTAACCAAGAAACCCTGAGAGGACTATAATTCACTCAAGAAGTAAAATCTTAGATTATGTGTCTTTGGTGAAGTTACAGATTATGTGACTGGAAATGCCTTTCGTACTCCACCTTTCAACAAATGTGTAATTGGAAATGAAATTTGGGAAAATAATGAAATAAAAGTTCTTTTTGTGTTCTAAAAAGCATTGGGTAGTAATTCCATTTTTTGTAAAGATTGTTTCATTGGGTTTTAAGTTTCATTTAGGAATTTGAGCCTTCAATAGAGGATTAATTGATCATGAAGGATACTAGTGGCCTGGCATGTACTGTCTTAATTTGGAGAGATTTAGTTTAATTCTGTAGGAAGTATTTAAAAGGAATTAGGCAGATTGTGCTCTTGTGTTTTATAAAGATGATAAGTCAGGTCCACTATCCTAAGAGTTTTCTGGATCAGCACTCTTAGAACACTTAGTCTTCAGGCTTGGTTGTGAGATTGCCAGGTACTATATAGTGCTTGCAATACAGAACAAAGAAAAAAGAATGAAGCTCATTATAGTCAGGCTTGTGGGAAACCTAATAGAGGGAGACTGACCTATCTGAACACCAGAAAAGCAGACTGAACAATAGCTTTAGGAAAACAAAAAATTCTAGGTTTGAATTGTCAATAGAGCACAGTATAGTGATGTGTTCTTCCTTCAATGCACCCTACTTAAGTTTGTGCAAAGACTTGGATCCTCTACAGGTGAAGCACTTATCCAGACACCTGATACACTTTTGGCTCTCAGTAGATGGCACTTCCTTTTTAGTCATTATTTCTCAATTGCCTCCTTTGCAATTGCGATGTAGCTGTGACACTGGAAAACTGAGGGCAATTTGAGAGAGAGTGAATAGAGAAAGACCAAACAAGCCTGAATGGGAGAAATTTGGCTAAACAAGAAATGATGAAGGTTTGGAGCTTTCACACCTACTCCCTTAGGCTGATGACATGTAGACCAAAGGCCAGAAGGAATTCAAGAGGTGATTTGCAGTGACCTCTAAGGGCCAAGAGGAAATTGCCAAATATTTTATTTCATAGAGTATCCTCTTTTGTCATCACACGCGTTCTTCTCTTTCTTCTTCTTTATCTGGAGATTTTCAGCTATCTTTCCAGAGTCCATAGTGTTCCTCATCACATCCATATCTTTCCCCTTTGTCTTATTTTCTACTTCTCTGCTTTTTTAAAAAATGTCTATGCAAAGCCATGATTGCCAATGATAATGAATGCATTGCTCTAACATTGTCTTCATTTTAGCTGTGGGAGAGCTGATTAGATAGTACAGGGTTTTATATTACATGAAAGAAAATTGTTGATCCAAATTAATCTGTAGTTGTTGGGCCACAAGCTTTTAACTGGGGCACCTACTGTAATTTTCAGAAGGGAAGAGGCTAGTATGGGAAGGGTGTGGAAATGAAGCTATTCTGCAGCTTTTATCAAAACCCATCCTTGAACATCCCACCAGGGGGCAGAGTGTCTCTGAGTTGTTGAGAGGAGGCAGGTGTCACCACTGAATCTCTTAACAACCTCTTCCAGAATCCTGCAATTGGAGTTGTCTCCTCTAAGCTCAGTGAAAAAAGATCACTGAGGCAAGTGATCATGTATTTAAATTAGCAGGTTTTTCAGAACTGTAAATTTAAGCAAAGGATCCCTAAAACCAACCTAAAGTTTTTCCTCATATATGCAAAATCAGTTATTTTCTTATACATCTCTTTTCCTGAGATAATGCTAAAGTCTTACTGTTTTAAAACTTTGTGACTTTTGGTTAATGTGTCACTGGGTGAAGTCAGGAGTTAGTAGACAAAGAATTTATGTTCAAAATAAAAGGAGCCAATTATTTACTTAAACTTACTTTTCACCACTCTGATTTTCCTCTTGTTTTTCTTTCAAAATTTCGCTGGTTTGAGGTTGAATATCCACAGCTCCAAGGTAGAAGAACACTTGCCATTTACCATTTAAAGAGAGAGCTGTTTCTTGCACAGAAGCAAGGTGTCCTTATATGTCAGTTTTTTTTTTTCCCAGAAGGTAGACTTTTAAGTCTGTGTAATTCACATTTACTTTTAAATCAGGCATATATAAATGTGAGTACATCTTATGTATCACAATAATGCGTTTCTGTGTCAGAAAAATGGATCATAAAAATGGGAAAACAAGTGAGGTTATATTGTTGCCATTCCTCCTTAACTCTTACTCCCTAACATTTTCACTATCCCCAGTGGGGAGTTTTCTATGTGCCATTTCACACAGCTGTCAGATAAATCAGAATTTTAAAGTCAACATCCACATTTTAGGATTATACTAGGATTTTCGGTGCTCCCTGAGAGAGAGTCAGTCCCTGGAGTTGGGCCAGCTGACAAAGAGAGTGACTTAACACTATTCCAAGTATATTTTGTAAAAGAAAATGTCCATTTCTTCTCATTAATTTGTACATAATTAAAAATCAGAGAAATAATTTTCAAAGCTATGAATAGTCACGTAACAAGAATGGTCTTATAATATTTCCTGTACCTAAAATGAACAGATGGTGATATAGGGATCCTTTTATGGTGAATGCATAAAAGGATCTACACAGGACTTGCTAAAATGATGCATGATGGCATGACTCACTTCCTCCCTGATTCTGTGGGAACATTCCACACCAGTCTCTGATTGGTCACCCTGTATGTGAATAAGTAGATTTTAGGAGATCTGCAGGAGTAGATGGGTTTGCAGTGATAGAGCAGTCCACAAAGGGTAGGTAGGTTATGTTCCAGTTCTGCCCAGTGTAATTTTGTAAACACACCTAGTTACCTCTTCTATGCCCAGTGCTAATTCTTTTGGGATTGTGTGTCTAGACCTATACCTCCCCCTGAGGAGTCATCAATCCATTCTTAGTTCATTGAATAATCTCAATAGGTTCAACACCGGGCTGATATATTTTTGTGGAGAAGCAATTTTATGGCTCTTCATCTTTCTACCTCAGTCATGTCTGATCTTAAGGTCCTTGAGTCCATTCTCTTTTCCCTATCCCTTAGAAGTTTTACTCACAGAGTCTTGGGTGTTGGAGTAATGACACAGTGGGAAATTTGGAATAAATTACTGGCGTGAAGGTCCCCAACATATTAGTATGTTTCAAATGCAAGAACAAGTCCTTGAAGTCAGAAGGACCTGAGTGTAAATCCATGGTTTGTGATCATGAGCAAGTCCCTCTATAAATAAGCATACTCTATATTTGTAGGTAAAAATTAAGTGGATAATGCAGTTGTTTTCGACTGAGGCTGCAATTTGATTTATCAGGGGAGCTTTAAAAATACCTTTGCTCAGACCCTGCCTCACACTAATTAAATTATATTATCTGGAGCAGAGCCTGATATTCTTATTTTAAAAATTCTCCCCAAAGTATTCTAATGTGTGGCCAGGGTGAGAGGCACTGAGAATTTCTGTGTAAAGCTATAGGACAGAGCCTGCCACACACAGGATCTCTGGATGTGTAGGGGGACCTGGAATGAAATGGAAGTCTGGTGGATTCCGTTTTACTTTTTTTTTTTTTTTTTTTTTTGCAGTGGTGCTTCTCAAAATTTAATGGCTGTATAAATCACCCTTGGGGTTCATTAAAAGGGAGAACTGTTTGTTGATTTCTGGTCACCCACCCATTGAACTGGAGGCCTAGAGTTTTCTAAGCCTACGTTGGGGATAAGAATCAAAGAATCCTACTTCAAAAAGTATCATTGGGTGGGGTCCTGGATCCTGCACTTCTCATAGGCTCTTAGGAGATGCCAGTGGTGCTGGTCTGTGTCTATGCTTGGACTCCTAAGGATCTAATAGAAAACATTGTTTAATTATAAAGTACTGGTTATTTCCTAAGATTATATAAAAAATTCAACCAAAACAAAACAGCATAATATTTGCAGATGAGAAAATGTGCTTTTTAATCTACAATAGGTTGTATTTCCCTGACTTGTTTACATGATATTCTTGTCTCAGCTCCAACAGCTGTTAAATGTTCCCCCTTAAATGCTTTCTCCCAGATGCTTATAATCCTCAGTCTACCCTAAAACAACTTCTGAGTGTGAATCAGCAAAGCATTGCTCTTTGACTTAGACCCTTGAATTTATATCACTTCCAAATCAGGACTTTGTCTTTTATTAAAAAAAAAAAAACTAAAAATACAAATGGTAAAACAACAAAGAAAGCAAAGAGAACAATTGTCAACAAATGACAAGTGGCACAGTGCCTGTAGTAATCTATATCAGTCAGTCCACTTGGATTCTTTTTGTTAATATGCACGTAATACATATTTTATAAATTTTGTCTTTCATAAACATGAGTAATTATTTCATTTTTCTTTTCTTTTTCTTATATTTTAGAGACTTAACATCTTAGAGCAATGGCCCAGCACTTTCAATTTCACAGAAAGTCTCTCTCCATTGTCTTCTCAAAATATTTTGTATTTTCTTTTCAGTGAAAATAATTTAAATTATTTGTGAAAAATGTCAATTTTTAAAAGTATACTTTATTTATTTGTATATCTATTTTTACATAATTGTTCATTTTTGTCCAATGTTTGCTTTTTCCTCTCAGGTGTAGTCCACATAGAATTCCCACCACCAGTTCACCAGTGCACTATGGCCCGATAGTCCCTTGTACTCTTCCCTCCCTTGTTTTGATCCTTCTCCCTCCCCTCCCCTGCAGAATGTTTCTGATTTATAGTTGTGTTTGTCAACCTTTGCCACCCATCCATAAAACTGGAGATACTGGAGTTTTCTAAATCTTGCTTGGGAATAAGAATCAAGAAATCTTACTTCAGACACTATCCTTTCTTTTACTTTTTTACTTGAGTTGTTTGAAGTCAAATGAATAGTGTCAGTGTCCAAGTAGGTTTTTATTCCACATTACAAAACAGTTCAGTCTTTTGTCTCCTCTATATACAATCACGTTTCAAGTTGGATTCCAGCAAAGACACATCATTTGGAATTTAATTGCTTCATACTAGAGGGTTTAAAAGTTGGGGAGGAAACTAGCATTATTGAGCATTTACTTTATGCCACATACTTTACGTAAGTGTGCCCCCTCATTAGTCCTTATTACACTATCATGACGTTATTAGGACATTGTTTTCGTTATTGTCATGTTATCATCATCATCATCAGGAACGATGCATTACAGCAATTTCATTCAATTCTGTGATTTAGAGAATTGTGGCAACAATCCCAGTTGAATAACTTGTGTTCAGACTTGGAAAGGAAACTGCATTATGATGTCTGTTTCACTTATGCTTTGAGAAAAAGTGCTTTCTGATCACTAATCTGAAGCATTAAAGTAGAATAGAACTTCAGGAAATTATTTGTAAGTACAATGCTGTATTCAGGGAACACAGATTTTTTTTTTTGTTGTTGTTCTGCTCCCTGTTCCCATCTGACTACAGACTTGACCAACCAGGGCACATACCATACCCACTGACCTTTTCAGGGGAGTCTGTGTATAAAAATGTACATTTAAACTGCATGATATTGCACTATTAAATATAGACACTTCTGCTGTGATGAGTAATGCATGACAGGAGGTATTTAATTCCCTTTTATGGTAAGTCACTGAGAGATATGTTAAAAACTTGAGTACTTGGGACATTATGCCTATTTTTGCAAGAAGTTACATTTCTCATGAAAATGTAAATTCAGGTTATTAAGAGGATGTTTTCAAATATTAGGATTGTTTTTGCATTCTATAAATAAAACTTCTAAATGAATGCTTATTTTTTCTCTTTTTCACAATTGTGTTTTATTAGTAGAGTCCTTTTCTGTCATTTTTTGGTCTCCTCTTCATCTTCCCCCAAGCCCTAAAACATTATTACAAACAACAAAACCAATAAATCCTTCACTGACTTAGAACCAAAATATTTAGCCTAGATATAAAAGAGATTTTCTCATTAAGGAGTAAACAGTATAATAGTGAGTTTGCAAGGTTATAGAATGTCCTCTGTTTGGGATGAAAGAAACCTACAAATTGAAGAAAATTCTGCTCAAAGTACAGTTTGTTCTAATGTCTTTGATTATCACTCGTTTTTAGATGAAACAAACAAAAAAATGACATGGAAACTGTAGTAAATTAGAATCCACACTTAGGCTGACTTTAGTTCACATTCCAGATTTGCCACTGGTCAATTGTGTGGACTTCACCTTACAGAGCATTAATTTCTGAATTTGTTAATTTGGGGAAAATAGTATCTTATTCACAGATCTGTTTTGAGAATTAAAAAAGCTACTATGTTGGGCACTTAGTCCATAAAGTATTTAAAATATGGTAGGTGTTTACTTCTGTTCAGACAAATGTACCAGGTTTCTATCCAAATACCATGGAATTTTGATTTGGTAAAGCTTTGTAGCTGGAAGGGATCATGCTCAGCGAAATAAGCCAGAAAGAAAAAGAAAAATACCGGATGGTCTCACTCATAGCAGGAATCTAGATAACCTAAATAAGGGACCAGGAAAAAGAATAACTATAAGAAAGGAAAAACTCAAAATCAACAAACAACTATGAACCAGAGACACATTTTGGGAGGGGTGGGGACAGGAGGGATTGGGGTCAAAATCAGGGGGTTGCAATTGTATGGGGAATATAAAAATAAAAAAAAATAAATTAAAAAAAATCCTGCTTCTTCTCTTTAGTATATAATTTGGGACATGTTATTTAATTGTATACATCTCAGATTTCCTATTTTAAAATAGGGCTCACATGATCTAGCTTGTACAGTTTTCTAAGAGGGTTACTTTATATAACGTGCAGATACCTGAGGCAGTTCTTAGAGCAGTGTGAATGCTCACTAGAATGCAGCTCTCTTCCCCTCCAACTTCCTTTCCTGTTTTCAGAACTGAGGTCTGATAGTATATGCTATATTACAGTGTTTGCAAAATCTCATTTATTGTGGGAAGTGAAATCTGTAGTGATTTGTGATTTGGAACCAGTTTTGGAATCGCTTATAATCTGTGAATCAAGAGATGTGAGGGAAACACCCTGTTATTTGCCTGATGTTTACTAGTTAGACATTTCTTTTGATCATTTAAAAATAAAAATAGTTCCTGATGTTTTAGTGCATTCCAGTATACATCCGTCATTTATACCTTAATGTAAATTAGTTCGATCCTCCCACATTAAAATAATGTAAGTTTTTACTATTGGAGAATAAGAAAGGGCTACTTTGGGCTACAACATATTTATAGATAGGCAAAAATGAGTAGTTTGTTGCAAACATTCATGCAAAGTTCCCTGAGGAAGACTGAAATTTATTTATTTATTTTTTAAGAGGTGTGGGGGGACGTGAGAGGATTCACCACAGACAGAGTGGGGAACAGAACAGAAAGATTGACTGAAATACACTGCTGAGGGGAGCAGCGGGTGAGTCAGGACAGGTCTGCTGTGCCATGTGGGTAGCTCCTGACCAGCTGGGGATCGGACTTGTATTGCAGAGGCTGCGGATTGCTCCATATTACGATGCTTAACCCCTGTGCCACCAGGGAGGCCCAGAACTTACCCCCTTTATAGTTTGCTTAAATAACAGCATGCATGCATTTTATACTGCATGTTTTTGTGAGTTTTTTCATGTGTCAGATACCATGAGTATTCATGCTTGCAGGAAGAAAAAGTAAATTGGGATGATCAATATGTCACTATACTCACCCATAAAAATGGAACTGAGCACAAATGATCCAGCTGTGCTTCTAGTGATCACTGTGAATTCTCCATCTTCAATGTGGCTGGCCAGCAGGAATACTGGCTGACACAATGTCCTTTCCTGGCCTTGGATAGAAGGAGGCCCAAGTACCACACATGTATATTGAGTAGTTATTTGTCCACAATAACCCAGACCACTGTCCAGAAGCAATGAAATAATCTTTAAAGATCACTCAGTCTGCATTTAATCAAGTCTGTTCTCACTTTGACCACTTGTGTTACTCTCTGGTATTTATAAAACACAGATATTTGCTATAGCAACTGCCTTAGGCTAACACCCCTAGGCAGATGGGCTACAAGATTATTTTCATTCCACAAAGAAGCTCCCCATGTCTTTATGAGATGGTGTTCATGACCTGTTTTAGATAAAAACAGACCACAAATAAAGCTTTCAATCCTGAATTATTTGATGTTTTTAAAATTTATTTTAGTTAAAATGGGTCTTTCCCTCAAAGAATAAGAATAATGTATGAAGTAATTATAAAACTAAAGAACACTAAAAGAATAATCCACTTTTATGCAAAAAAGGCATTATTTATTTGGATTAAAATGAGTGCTTCTCTACATTTTTCTCATTTCTCTGTAACCAGTTTTGGAGGTGATCAACTCTTCCTTATACAAATTACTTGAGCAACTTGATTATTGTAGACCAGGCCTTCTTAACTTTCCTTTGTTGACATTTTGATCAGAGAATTCCTTTTTGTGGGAGAATTTCTTGCATTTCAGGATGTTTACCAATATCACTGGTCTCTATTCGCTAGGTGTTAGCTGCAACTGTCCCCGTCCCCTCCCTGTCAGACAAATGCACTGTGATGAGAAAATTTACTTCCATTGAGAATCACTGGGGTACACAATCAAATTAGAAATCTTAGCAGAAAATCTATTTTGGAATCTGAATTGTTTCTCATGTCCCCGTTTTTAGTGAGACTATCTAGACAACTGTCAGATACTCCCTTGTACATATGAAGACATGACCAAGCTTAGGTATATTTAATACACTGTTTCAGGGTATTCCTGAATCTCCAGAAACTCCAAGGGATGTTTCATGGGATCTTTGGGTGCTGTGAAATTATCTATTTTTGTGTCTATGTGCATTTTCATGTTCTTCTGAGTTCTTTTTTCAATTTTGCTAAAATATACAGACATTAATATCTGAACTTTATTTTAAGTATATTGGGCAAGAGATTGTATTAGATAATTTTTATGAATATGTAGTCTTTTTTCCATTTCCTTTCTCTTTTTTTGAGATATAATTGACCTATGAATATAACTGCCCCAAAAAATTTAAAAAGACTGAAAGTACTTGCATTCTAAAAGATTTTAGAGTTATTCACCATTATATTCCAGGACCTGTCATAGTGCCTCATGTTTATTTATTTATTTTTTTAAGTTGTATTTTCTTTAAGATTTATTTATTTATTTATACAAGAATCGGGGTACAGCCCGGATGCGCAGGAGGGTGAGAGGATTCACCAGAGACGGAGCTGGGAACAGAACAGGCAGACTGACGAAATACACTGTTGAGGGGAGCAGTGGGCATGACAGGAGAGGTCTGCCACTCTTTGTGGGACCCTCGCCGGCCGGCCGGGATGGAACCAGCGCTGCACAGGCTACGAACAGCTTCACAGCACTGTGCTCAACCCCCTGCACCACCAGGAGAGGCCCATGCCTCATCTTTAGTGGTAGCTTTGTAGGTGCTCAGAAAATGATGTGTGAATGAACGAATGAATGCCTTTCCTTGCATGATAATATTCAGTAAAATATTTTATAATTATTTACTGAACGTCTTTTAAAATCATACACATGAAAGCAAATGTGAAACCTTTAAGAGAAATTGCTTTCTCCGTCCTTAATAAAGTAAAGCAAGATGCTTTTTCATCAAAAATTTTAAGTGATATTATATACTCAAGAAGAGTGCGCTAATAAATCCTAGCAAGATTTTTGGTAGTAAAGGTCACAATTAAGGGTCATGGTACTCAAGAGCCAAATATCTCTCAGCACTAGAAAGCAAAGTTAAAAGGACAGGCTCATTACTAACCTTTCTACACAACTGTAGTTGCATAGTCATTAAATGTGTTAAATACACATTTTATTACATTGGGTCTTTCATGGGGTTGCATTTTCTTCTAAAAATGCCTACTACAGAGGGTGATAAGGGAAGTTTATAAGGCAGTAAGGAGGGAATATTGGCAGGGTTGTTAAGACTTGAATGAGAGGACAGTGCACCCTAGAAGGAAGACATTGTTCTGGTTCTTAACTGTTTTGTGCTCCAAACTGAGTTCCTGACACACAGTGGGAATTATGGCGAGGAAGGGTTTGGTGTGAATCCATATGCGATCATTAGGGGGATAGAAATGGGTTCCTAGGCCCAGAGGTAAAAGCAGTAAAATCCTATGGGCATAATACCTCACTCTGGGAAACAAAAAAACAAAAACAAAAACAAAGACCTCACTCTGTCCCAAAGATGGTGGTGTCTGAGCCTGTTCTACTTAATGAAATCCTTACATGCTCTCAAATCTGGGTGACAAACATAGTTACTTGAAGTACGCTTTTTTTTTTTTTTTTTTTAATAGGCACATCTGTTTCAACAAAGTTCAAGTTTTCATCTAAGGTTAGGGTGATTTTTTTTCAAATTACTTAGGCATTAATACAACAACTATAGCAACAACAGATTTTTTTTTTTTTGGTCTGAATAATTTACACTTACACTTTGCATTGACTGAATTCACTGGATAAGTGCACATTTTTCTTCATTCTGCTTGTGTGGATCCACAGTTTTTCAACAAATGTTAAATGATGGTAGATTTTTTGTTGTTGTGTAATTCAATAGTCCAGCATTAGAGCTGCTTATTAGGTGACTGTAAGATGCAAAGAAAAGGAAAACTACAATTTTCTTGTGCTGACTGGTGCAAACAAAAGAATCAGCATTGGCTCTCAATTATGCATAAGTATGTAGTTACCATGCAAGAATCAAACTGAAGATTTTTAAGGGGGAAATGCTAGACAAGGAAAAAAAGGAGAAAGAATGTGACAGAAGATGACGTTTATTGTGACAGGCTTTATCACTCCAGTATCAGGTTCATTTCTTGGTATTAAGTGGCGAGGAGAAGCAAGTACCAAGAACCAATAAGAGAAGCTGTGTGATGGGAGCAGCTATATTTCTGATCATTTATCATTGACACTCCCAAATGAGTATTTGAGAATTAAATTGTTCTGTCATTTCCCTAAGGATTGAGGTCATGAGTAATGGAAGAAACCGTGCTTACAACCTCCTCTCTGTAAAATCAACCTGCTATCTAAGCAAGTGAAGTTTGTGTCGTTGCTGGTTCTAATTAAATACAGGATTGCTTCATTTCTTCTTAAACTCTGTGTCATGTATATTGGTTCTCACTGAAAACATCAGACAAGAATGTGGTCTGTAGTCTGTGGTTTTGAATACAGCTCTGTAGAAATAATATGTGAGCTGTTCTATTACATGGGCACTCTGATAAAGAATTTTGTTTGATAAGCAGCAGATTTGTTTCTGTACTAGGAGACATTTTTCTTCCTTTGGAATTATGGATTATTAAAAAATCTCAAATCCTCCATTCCAAGACAAGTGTTAGCCTTTATTACTACTCAACAAGGCACTATGCTGAAGATTTTATATGCTTTATGACATTGTAGCAATTGTATGTACTGATTCCCAGACATATTAAATATGTCCTAATCCTTGGAATATACAGACCATTATTAGTCTCCATACACATCCTACCCCCTTCCTTTATTATTAAATCTTTCAGTTGCTTACATGTCTATATAACTTTGGGGTTATTTACTCCTCCATATGTTCAAGTACTTCACTCACCCTCCATTAAACCTCCAGTGCCAATGCCCTGTCTCCTTCCTGCCCTTCCTCCTGTTTCCTTCAGTGACCAGTAAATTTGTCAATTAGTCTGATTTTTTCTTGTTATTTATATTCCATAGATAAGTGAAATCATCTGATATCTTTCACTTCCTTCCTTATTTCACTTAGCATAATCACCTCATGATCCAGCCATTTTGTCTCAAAGGCAGGACTTTCATTTTCATGAATGAATTATGTTCCAGAGAGTGTGTTTCTGTGTGTTTTAGATTGTTTTCATATCGTGGCTAGTGTGAATAACACTTTGTGACCTAGTCCAGGCCCGTGCCCCCATGTGACAGCACTCCTTTACAAACAGCCCTCTAGTAAAGGTCACTGTGCCCTGGTGATCCCCAGATGGCCATGGATATTTGATCCTCAGCTTGTTCCACTACCAGGGTACTTCCCTGTGTCCTTTACATCCTCCTCCTCCTTTCCTATAGCAAACCACAAACCTTAGTACAAATTCTCCATGGAAAAGTTTGGGACTCTGTCAGAGAACTGAATCTTCCTCTGAACAATATTAATTTTTAATAGTTTTTCTTTTAAAGCAGACAATGACACTAAACTCTATATTCAGCCAAGTAGGGAGTGGAGGCTGTTATTTCTTCTCTTGTTATTGGACTTGGAAATGCTTACTAGATTCCCAAGATGCAACTCAAAGTACCTTGTCTGCTTGATCCTCTTAGGCAGGACTAGTTATTTATTCCCTTTACTCTTATAACAGCTTAAAGGATCCTCTAATGCTATTATATTGTAATTATACTTTTTAAAAAGATTTTATTTATTTATTTGTTTGTTTGTTTGTTTATGCAAGAACTGTGGTATAGGCCAGATGTTCAGGAGGGTGAGAGGATTCAGCTGAGACAGAGAGGGGAACAGAATAGCCAGATGGAGGAAATATAATGCTGAGAGGAGTGGCAGGCACGACAGGAGAGGTCTGCCACGCCATGTGGGACCCTCGCTTGCCAGCCAGGATCGAACAAGCGCTGTAGAGGCTTCGGACAGCTTCACAGCACTGTGCTCAACTGCCTATACTTATAGGGGAGGCCCTAATATTTAAAAATTTTTTGTGCACTTGATAAAAGGATTTTGCTTTTACACATGAAAGGAATAATTTACCAAAGTAATAAAATACATGCTCTTTTGGGCCTCTCTGGTGGCACAAGGGGTTAAGCACCGCACTATGAAGCAATCTGCAGACTCTGCAGCACCAGTTTGATCCCTGGCCAGCCAGGAAGCAACCCACATGGTACAGCAGACCTCTCTTTACTCACCCACTGCTCCCCTCAGCAGTGTACTTTGGTCAATCTGCCTGTTCTGTCCCCTAATCTGACTCTGGTGAGTCCTCTCATACCCCTGCATCTCTGGCCTGTACCACAACTCTTGTATACATAAATTAAAAAAAAAAATACATGCTCTTTTAAGGTGAAAAAATAATCTCATGATTATTTCCACAAAGGCTTGATGAAAATTTCCAGGTTTAAAGTCATTGACATTATTAAAATGAGAGCTTATGTGATATGCTGGAAAATGAGTGGACTCAGAACTCAGGAGACATGGGTTGGAGTCAAATATTCCCACTCTTTAGGTTGGTCGGGACTCACAATTTTTAGCATCTGTTTACTTACATGATCACTTTGAGACTCAAATAGAAGAATTTAATGCTTTAATAATTTTTCCAGTATTGGAAGTTCATAGAAGTCACTTAAATCATATAATCTCTTATCATCATGGAGCTTACATTCCTGATGGTGGGCAGACAATAAAGTAGTTATAAGGTAGGTAGTGGTGGTAAATGCTGTGAAAAAAAACTGAGTGGTATATAGTTTCAAGCTCTTTAATTAGGAGAGTCAAGAAAGGTACTTCTGGTAAGGGGACATCTGAGCAGAACTCAAGTGGATTCCTTTTCATAGGCATCAGAGAGGAGAGCCATTATCATTCTTTGAGTAGTTGCTTCAAATGTCCAGAGCTTTGTAAACATATTAGTAATAATAATGATCTCAATGGAAGTAAAGTTAGTGAAAAGAAAGACACATTTCCAGGCAAGTTTCCATTTCAGATTATCCTTCCTACAGATCCTGTTTGTGTTCACCAGGTTGTCTCCATTGAGATTCAAGATATTTAACTTTCCCTTTATAATGACACTGATATGTCCGATTGCTGACATATTTGTGTTTTCCCATGTGTATTTTAAAGAAAATTATTAATTTAGATCTCTTAAATTTGCTTTCATACTTTTTTAGTGCTCATGCCCTTCTGTATAGCTATACTGATCACTGCTGTGTAAACGTATTGAAAGAAGCATTAAGAAAAGTAAATGTATAGACAGCTAATATTAAAGTGATCTCTGACACATGAAGTTTAGATGCATAAGGAATTGGCTCTTTAGCTTAGCAGAATATTGAAGTTTTGAATATGAATAACCTCAAGTAATTTTTTTTATTGACATTAATTGGAATTCATATTTTATTGGCATAAGTTACCTACTTTGACTTTTTTTCTGTACAAGCAGATAAATTAAAACAGCAGATATTTCTATCATAACACTATACACATTGACATTTGTTGATTTCCATTAGTATCTGAGGTGGCTGACATTTTATTTTTATATGCTGCATCAATAAATTGTAGTTAGATGCTGCCTGTGCATTTTTTATTAAGACCCCTCATTTGCTCTTTCAAAAATTCTTTTGAGTTTGGGATTTGCATTTTCCTTGCTCTTTGTTTTCTTTCTTTTTTTTTTATTTTTGAAAATATACAAATAGCACCACACAAGTCTTATTTCTCAAGAAACACTAAAGCACAGAAAGGTATATTCGATTCCAATTTGTGGAGGTTATTTAAAGGATCCCTTTGTTTTCTCTTTCAAAGTCCAAGAGAACAATGTTTTACATATGCTGAAACTGCAGGACTGCAAATCAATCAGTGAGATTCATCTTGGCATCTGGGTAAAACTGGTATCAGCTATTTCAATGTTTTCTGAGTGTAATATTCAAAACTGTTACTGACCAATAGTTGCTATCCTAAATCCATAGAAAATAAGTTAAAAAAAAAGATGACATAAAATAACTAAATTTGAACACCTGTTCTAAGTCCACTGTCATTTTAGTTTTTTGGTTTTAGCATGTTCTCTTATTAATGATGGTAATGTGCATGGTCATTATAATACATTGGCTACAGTGGTAATGATTTAATTTTTAATATAAGAAATAGACTATCATGAATGAAAATATAAAAAAATGACATATCTTTCTACACCTGTCTACTGTTATGATTCCCCTTACCTACACACATACAGATAGTCACAGTTATCATTATCTTTTTGACGTTCCTTTGTGCAAACATAAGCAAAAGCAAAGATATACAATTTCTTCTATACGCATTTTCCAGAAAAATTAGCATATTACATACATAATTTTGAATGTTTCTTTAAAAACCTTTTATTTGGAAATAAGTATTAATGTACAGAAAGTAGCAAATATTTATAAGGGGAAGTTCCTTGTACACTTCACTGAGTTTTCCTAATGCATAGCTATAATGCAACAAGAATACCTGGAAATTGACATTGATGCAAAGAATAGAACAGACTCAGATTCCACCAATTAATTAATTTTAATTAAAAATTAAACTAAATTTTAACCAAAATTTAAATTAATTAATTAAGATAACATTGGTTTACAGCAGTCCCTTCAGGTATTGTCACCACACCACACCAATGACCAAAGCACCCATAGTCCTCCACTGTAATCCATTGTGCTCCTCCCTACTTCCTTCCCACCCTCCTTTCTCTCTTCCAACTTACTAGCAACCATTCTACTGTCAGATTTCTCTGGTTTAGGTTTTACCAATATTATAAGAGAATTGCATCTTGTATTTTAGTAAATCTGGAAAATTTTCATCTTTCTCCAAATCTAAAATTTGGTTTAAAAAATGTTACATATATGCATTCATAGAGTATGTATCTTATGATACTGACTTTTTCACTCATCATAATCCACTTGAGATCTGTTGAAGTTGCTGCATGTTATCAATATTCCTTTTGATTGTTGCATAACATTCCACTATAAAGTATGGTTTGATTAACCATTCATTGATTGAAGGACATTTTGATTATCACAAATAAAACTGCTGTGCACATTTATGCACAAACTCTTTCATTTACATAACGTTTATTTTCTTTGGATAATATGGGAAGGTAAATTTCGAGGTTATATGGCATGTATATGTTTCTGAGAATCAGCCAAATTATTTCCCAGAGAGATTACCATTTTCATCCTTATCATAACGTATGAGTGCCAGTGTTTGGTGTTACCACTTTTACTTTTAGCTATGCTGTTAGATATGAAGTACTGTCTCATATTAATTTTAATTTGAATGTACCCAATGATGTTACCATGTGATTATTTGCAATTTGGTGAAAAGTTGGTTTATGTCTTTGACCAATTTAATAATTTATTTTATTGGTCAATATTAAGCATTATTTTCATATTCTTGGTATAAGGCATTTGCCTAATATGTAGCTTGCAATTTTTTTTCTCCCAATCTGTAGCTGATATTTTATATTCTTTGTAAGGACTTCCATAGAGTGAAAGTTTTAATTTTGACTAGGTCTAATTTATCAGGTTTTTTTCCTATGTATTATGTTTTTGATGTGAATTCTGAAAACTCTTCTATTCCTACAGCCTGAATATTTTCTTCTCAATATTTTTCCTACAAGTCTTATAGTTGTATCTTTTACATTTTAGTCCATGACCCGATTTGAGTTAATTTTTGCTTAAGATTGAGTTTTCAGTTGAGATTCAATCTTTTCGCAATGGAAGTCCAAGTTCTCTAGCATCATTTTTGTTGAACAGGCTGTCCTTCTATTAAATCAGTTGTGAGCCTTTTTTAAAAAAATTCTTTGGTTATACTTTCATTGGGCAGTTGCTGGATTCTCTGTTCCGTCCTACTAAATGTATTGGTTCTTCTGTCAATTCTGTAGCCTGGATATTGTAACTTTTTAGTATGGTAGCTTTATAGTAAGTCTTGACTACTGATTATGGTATTGAGTAATGTAGCTTTATAGTAAGATTTAACTTTGGTTACAGTAATGCCTCCCACTTTTTTTCTCTTTTTTTTTTAAAGATTTGTTTTATTTATTTATGGATACAAGAGCTGGGGTGAAGGCCAGATGTGTGGGGGAAGGGTGAGAGTATTCACCAGAGACAGAGTGGGGAGCAGAACAGGCAGATCTACTGAAATACACTGCTGAGGGGAGCAGTGGGCAAGACAGGAAAGGTCTGCTACACCATATGGTTTAGCACCCTGGCTGGGAATTGAACTTGTGCTGCAGTAAGTGCTGATAGCTTTATAGTGCTGAGACTTAACCCCTTGCCCCACCAGGGAGGCCCACATTTTTCCTTCCTTTTCAAAAACAGTTTTGACTACTCTAGTTCTTTTGCTTTTCCATACAAATTTTAGAGTAAAGATATCTAACGCTACAATAAAACTTGGGATTTTGATGGCAATTGTGTCGTATCTGTGAATAATGTGGGGAGAATTATATATTTACTATATTTAATCTTCAATCCATAATCATTGCATAGCTATTTATTTAGATCTTTCTGTCACTAGCATTGTGTGATTTAGACCATATGGATCCTATACATGTTTTGTTACATTTATACTAAGTATTTAATTTTCTTTGGAATCGTGAAAACTTAATATTGTTTCTACAGAGAGTCATCACTTCATTTTAAACTTTCTTAATATAGCATTATGAATAAATACCATACTTTAAAGGCATTCTCTACAGATGGATAATTGGATTATTTCTGATTTATTGCTATCATAATTAAAGTAATTACATATTTTTTATATCAACCTATGTATGTATATAGTACTTGTAGTAAATTTATGTGTAGCTTCACCATGCATCCCTGATGTGAGGTCATCAGATTAAAGTGTGTTTAATTTGTAATTTTGATGAATATTTGAATATTGTGTTGCACAGAGACTGCCAGTTTATATTACCAACAGTAGTATGTGAGGGCAACTATTTCCCCTCACCAAAAGGGTTTGTTGTCAAACTTTTAATATAATATAATTCAAATTAATATTTTTCTTCTTATGTGTCAGCTTAAGCAAAATTGCAAGTTTAAGTTTCCATTTTTTAGGAGCTTTTTTTTTTTGCTTCTTATTTGTTTACTTTTGTTATTGCTTCATGCTTTTTAACTCATTTTTCTATTGTGTTATTGGGATTTTTCTTAGTAATTGACAGAAATCTCACTAAAGATTAGGAAATTTAACCCTTTATGCCAGGAGTCATCAATGTTTTTTCCATTGTGTCATTTTTTTGACTGTTTATGGTACTTTTTGGTATAATATAACAAACAATGCCACAAAGAATAGTCTGTGCTTATAGCATTTCATATATTTGAATTCTCTCTGTAGAATAAACTTTTAGCAGTGGAATTGAGCCAAAATTTGTAGCACTGTTGTGAGGATATAACCACCATAAAATGTCATTTTTCTTTCAGTAATTTTATAATTAACACAATGTCAATATAAATTCCAACATGTTCCTTTTTAAACTAGAATAGCTAAAGTTAATATGGAAAAATAAATAAGATGGAATAGCTTGGAAAGTTCTCCAAAATGAATGTCTCCAGAGGCTTATTCTAACAGACATGGAAACAGTACAAGTCCTGTATAATTATGTCAGGAAGATGGTGGCAAATGAATAGACAGGGAAACAAAATGGGATCAAAATTTGACTAACAGACTTAACTAAGTATAGAAATTGCTATATGATGTAGTTTGCATCTTAAATTAGAAAAGAGAAAATTGGGTTAGCTATATTAGAATACCAATCTTTACTTATCAGCTTAGCAAATGGGAAGTTTTACATCACACTCAGAGGTTGTGAGAAAATTGGTCTGATAGGTGTCTAGGTGGCTACAATATCTGAAAGACCGCTTAGCAATATCATTTCTTGCTTGGGAGTGTGTATTTCTTCTGGCATTCTAAAAAAAAAAAAATTGTGTTTTGTTTAGTCATTCTAAGTCTACATAATAATCTTTACCTTCTATTGCATTAGGCACTATTAGTTAATTACTGTGAATAATAATATATCTAGTGTTTCTTATTCTTCCTCTCCCTGTACTTTTACCTCCATAATCCATATTAGTTTCTATTAAAAAATAGTAAAATAGGGTTTTTTTTTTTTTAGTGTCTTCCATTATAACTGTGTTATAGTTTCTCTTTGACCTCTCCACTCTGCTCCACCCTGATCTCTCTCCCAGAGGTGCCTGACTTGCGTGGACACTATCTGTAGATTCTTGTTTCTAAATTAGATTCATAGGATCTGAAAGCTGAAGGAGTATGAAGTCAGGACCTGCTATGGGGTTACCCGAGGCTGTTGAGTTCATTATTTTTCAAAGTAGACTATTTACAGAACTTTCTTATCTAGATTCAAATAATAGTTCCTTAATTTCATATTTTTGGGTCAAGGAGGTGGTAACAGCTCTGCTGTTAATATTTTCACAGTGGCCACACCTTCATAATTATTCTCTTTAATAAGACTTCCCTTAATGACCCTAACTCGAGTGTGCAGTTTGTTTCCTGCTGGGTTCCTGAATAATTCAGTACTATGCATGTGTCTTTAGATCCACCATACCTTATCTGCAATTCTGATATATAAAATGTTATAAAAACTATACTTTTTTTTTGTAAATTTGGCAAAAACTTACTTGATAGGCAAAACTTGAGCAGAACTCCTTACAGTCTCTTTTTTTCTGTGACTTAGTATGAATATTCATATATTCGTTACACAAAATTTTAAAGCTGCATTTAGCTGTCTTTTTATTATGGAGAATTTTGAATACATATAAAAGTAGAAGTGTATAATAAGCCTATATGTACCTATCACTCAGGACCTTTGACCATTCATGACAAATTCGGTTCCATTTATACTATTATTCACTTTTTTCCTAGGGCCCAGTCAGGATGGAGACCACACAGTAATATGAAGAGCATATTAATATAAAGAATCATTAGTTATAATAAGACATTGGACTAATAAGGGGTTAGACAGTAAGAACTAAAGGTTATAGGAATAGTATGTTTAAGGATAAGCTACCTCCCCTAGGTCTGTGATCTAAGAAAAGTCTCTAAGCAAGGAAGAGCCTCTAAGATTTTTGTACTTACAAATATGTATATGCAAAATTAGCATCCCTTCTATTCAACATTATACAGGCTTGGCTTGTCCTTGATCATAAAATAAAATAAAAGATCTTCATAATTTCCCTTGTTTCTCCCCAATTTTTTTTTTTTTTTGCCTCTTGCAGTCATATTTTTGTAGACTCTATCTTGTGGTATCAAAGGGAAGGGAAGTGCTAGAATAATTTTCGAGACTTTATACTTTATATAGAGAGACTGTTCTCCATTGCCACAAAGATTATTTTCTGCAATATGACTCTGGGTTAACTATTTGATTTTTATGTAGCTCCCCAATTTTTGCTTCTCTGAGCTTATTTGTGTAAAGGAGGATTTGTGTCAAAGTTCCACTAACCCTATTTCTCATGTCTTTTGTAAAACATGACAAGTACTCTTTCAGGGAGAGCTCACCCGAAGTGAAAGAACACAACAAAAACATATGTACATATATACATACATATACTTTATTTTCTGTTTTTCTTCTACTCTCAATACATGCATTTTCCGTCTAGTGGTAATCTAGTACAAGGTGATGGAAACACCTCTGTTTGATTTTCAGGCATGGGAACTCTTCTATGTAAGTCCTATTTCTCTTTTAATTATAAAAATGCATTTGAAAGACAATGTGGTTTTCTAAGGGAAGTCTGGGTTGTTTCCCACCAGTAACTGGAAAAGAAGTAAAGGAGTCCAGCTATAATACTTTATTAAACTTCAGAGAACAAATTCAATTCATTTTAAATGTATATTTTCACTTTGTTATGTATTTAAAAACTCACAGGTTCTTTTCAAGATTAAAACAAATGACTACTTAGAAAACATAAATAGATAGTAGAATGTAAATATATAAGAACCTTAGTTTTATGGATATTAAGTAACTAAATTTGAGATATGAATTATTATGACAGATATTTGATATTTTTAAGATATTTTAGGACGGTTTATGAAAATATAACTTTCCTTTTGTAATCACCTTTTTAAAAACGTATAAATGAAACATAATAACTAAAATGAAAATGTCTTTTTTTAATATTATTCTCAAACTTTTCCAAAAATTTAAAGATAGGAAACATTCTAAAACTTGCTATATAAGGCTTAAATTACCCTGATATTAAATCCAGATAAAATACTATAAGAAAACTCCAAAACAATGTTTCTGATGAATATGAATGCAAAAATTTGCAACAAATTTAAAAGGATTGTACACTACAATCAAGTGGGACTTACCCCTGGAGTACAAGAAATATTCCATATATGTAAATGGATAAATGTAATATTCAAAATTAAATAAAAATAAGGGATGGAAATCATACAGTTATCTCAATAGATACAGAAAAAGCACTTGACAAAATATAACAACCATTCATGATAAAAACCCTCAACTAATTAGAGAAAGAACATACCTCAACATAATAATGGTCATTACAACAATTGAATACCTAAAATCAAACTTACAGGTAAAGGTTTGACTGTGTCTCTGAATTAAAAAAAAAAAAAAGAGAGAGAGAGAAAGAAAGAAAGAAAACCAATAAGCCAATCCAAAAAAATGGGCTGAAGCGCTTAATAGATACTTTTCCAAAGAAGACATACAGGGCCTCCCCAGTGGCGCAGCGGTTGAGTGCTGGGCTGCGAAGCTGCCCACAGTCTCTGCAGCACCGGTTAGATTCCCGGCCACTGGGTAAGGGTCCCACATGGTGCGCAGACCTCTCCTGCCACCCACTGCACCCCTCAGCAGTATACTTCATCATTCTGCCTGTTCTGTTCCCCGCTCAGGCTCTGGTGAATTCTCTCACCCTCCTGCGCTTCTGACTATACCCAGTGCTTGTATAAATAAATAAATAAATCTTAAAAAAAAAAAAAAAGACATACAGATGACCAATAGGCATGTGAAAATATACTCATCATGCTTATCATTATGGAAATGCAAATAAAAACCACAATGAGAGAACACCTCTCAGTTGTGAATATGATTGTTATCAAAAAGTCCAGAAATAACACATGTCCAAGAGGATGTGGAGAAAAAGAAATCCTTGAACATACCCTGGTGGTGGGAATGTACACTGGTCCAGCCTCTATTGAAAGCAATATGGAAGCTTCTTAAAATATTAAAAAGAAATCTACAATATGATCCAGCAATTCCACAATTAGTTGTCTATCTGAAGAACATAAAAATCACTTATTCAAAAAATATATGAATTCTTCTGTTCATTGCATTACCTTTAACAATAGCCAAAATATGGAAACACCATAATTGTCCAAGGGTGGATGATTGAATAAAGAAGAATGCTACTCAATTATAAAAAGGAAATGTCCTTTGAGATACCATCGAGAGAACTGGAGGAGATTATACTAAGTAAAATAAATCAGAAGGAGAAAGGCAAATGCTGAGATTTTAATCATATGTGGAATGTAAAGAAACAAAGCAAACAATATCTTGGAGCCTGCACACCTGAGTCTATGAGTGGGAAAGTAGATGTGGGATCAAAGAGTGGAGGGGACTATGGACTATGATGGAGGATTTTGGTGATTTATGTATCAAATATACATTTGAAGAGGTGTGTAGCCATCCACCTAAGACATATACAACCATTACTTTAATTAAAAATAATTAAATCTAAGAAAATGTGAAAAAGCACTAAGGATTTTAGTCTATTTTTAATTTGGGTCAAATGTGAGTTATCTCTGGGTAAATAGGATCAATTGATAATATTATCAGTCTGGTGAAGATCGAGTAATATGTGCCTCAAACTCATTGAATTATAGAATCTGAGAATTGGAATGACCTTCTGATGTCATATGGCTAAGAGCGCTAAAAATCCCTTCTTTAATGCCATTGGTTAATTCTCAACCAGGGCCTCAAGAACTCCTCCTAATGGGGTGGTCACTGAAGAAGCATATCCAAATTTTGAGATGGTACACCTTTTAGGACCTCTAGGTATTGAACCTAGCAGTATCTCCTTACTATGTCATTAAGACTTGAATTCCTTCAGTTCCTCCTCATTTACATGACTGCTGTTATGGTATTTAAAGACAAAATTCATGTTTCTCCAAAGGATTTCTCTTTTTATTCTCTCAACCATTACTTGAATGATACGGTTCAAAATCTTTTACCATTCAGTTCATATCGCTCCAAAACACACTAGAATTTATTAATGTGTACCTGCAAATGAGACACCAAAGTGATCACCATGTTCCATGTGTGTGCCACATAACAGACTCCCTGGGACTGCCAATTTCTGTGATGTAACCATATGCTTTTTTCACAGTAGCCTGAGTATGCACTTTGATTTGGTAGTGATATCATTTGATTCACTCACAATAAATCTGAGGTTAGTGTTAAATTGTAAATAATAAAATCTGTTTGATCATATTTTATGTTTGTTTGACCTGACTTTCAGGAGGTTTTAAATTCAATTGCCTGTTTTTGGCACACTTACTAACTTTTCCCCCTTGGTTCTTCTTTTTCATTTATTTCTCATGGGTGCCCTTTTTGGAATGAGACTGACTGAGAGTTAAGTTGCTTATGAAACATTCCTGGCAGTGCTTCAGAGTTCAACTAATTGTTTCATGTCTAGAATTGAATTCAATCAAATGATCAATTAACTACTCATTCAACTCAATAATCATTTTTGAATGACCACTAAATTTGAAGCACTTGGCACAAGTAAGGAATTAAGATTTCTTCTCAGAGTGGCTCTTCCAGAAAATTTGTTCCATGCCAAGTTAAAATACTTACCTCCTTATTCTCTTGTCTTTTGGAGTGATCACACAATCAAAGGTTAGCCCATAGTAAAACACCTAATGTAGAGAGGGCTTCTGTAAATGCTGTTATTCTTCTAATAAAAATTGGCAGACGGAGGACAATGCTCTATTTCCCCTCACGTTTGTCCTCATCTTTCTGACTAACAGCGGGATAAGATGCCTGGAGATAGTTATTTTGTGTCCAAGAGAACAAAACCCAGTCACTGAATTACAGAGAAAGAAGATTAAAGGAATCTTAATCCTTCATGGGCTCCTTGTGCAGCTGAAAGAGTCTGAAAATCCCCACTCAAGGAATTTGTACTTAGGGGGACATGACCTGTAGGTTAAATTATGCTAATTGACTTTCTTTTATGCTAACTAAACACTATCTTAATTGTTACCTACTCTTCTCTCTTCCACCCAATTTAGAATCAATCCATCTTTTACTTCACCTTCAAAATTCAGTTCAAGGTCTATTCTACTAGATTGACTTCCATCTTTCTACCTTGAAACTTGCTTTATCCCATTTCATTGTTTTCTTAATTTTTGAACTTTTACCATTAGACCACTCTTGAGGGCAGAATTGTCTGCCTGATACTAGTTACTTGGAAAATGGTTATCAAACAGTCAGATGAACAAGCTTTTCTAGATACTATTTGTATCATTGCAATTTGTTGTTGCTGTTTGCAACTATTTTCCAAGTAACTAGCTATATAGAATGTGGCTCTGTTGGCATATTTCACTTTTTTCTGCAATCCTGGAAATAGCTGAGACACTGGGCCAGAATCATTTCCAGAGTTATATTAGATATATTTAATTAAAGCAAAACAACATTAATTCATCTGTTCTTTATGAAGCTGGCAAACCCACTTCCTTTATGGTGCCAAATTTTGGATATATATGTATTTTGTATGAAAAAACTAGTTTACTGAGTCTGAGGGTATGGAGGAACTTCCTGTACAGATTTGCTCAATGTTCTGCCACTCTAATGTGCTCATGCGATAAATGGAATTGTCCTTCTGGGATGTGTCTTGGAGCTGTTGTGTGCTTGCTGTTTGGCCAACTATGTAATGCTAGGATGCCTTTACGAGCATCTCAAACTCTCACTGATTTTGCCTGAGAAGAAATGAACTACTTATCCTTTCTGTTGAAGTCATCATCTTTTCTTTCCATTACCGAGGTCTTTTCCTCATGTCTCTCCTTAACTCCTGATTGGGTTTGTTTGAGAAGATAAAGTGAGTCCTAAGGAAATCTCAAATGTAGCAGATCTCTAATTTCAGAACCAGTAATTTCCTATATCAATGTCCTGAACTATGCTGAGGCTTATGTTAGAGAAATGGCAGTCTTCTGAAATGATGCATCATCAAAGGACTGAAGGAATGACCAATCAGTTAATGTTTACCTCCTATTATTTTGATTTTCAGATATGAGCTCTTTTGGGGTTGGCATTTCTGTTAAAAGGCATGGCATACATTCAAATACATTGAAGAGTTTTCTAGAGCAAATACAGATTATACATTTTTTGACAAAATAGAAGAAAAATGAAGTGTGTAATTAGTATACATGTCTGTATGTATTATTTAAAAACATATTTCCTAACTACAGTTATATAAAAAAGAGAAATGGCCTTTCAAAATAGCATCAGACTTTCATGGATATACCTTTTACTGTATTAGAAATTAAAATTGTGAGATAAACAAAATACCATGACTTTCAAAATTAGACCGGATCTGAATATGCCCAAATAAAATAATATATCATAACATACAGGAGAAAGCATGGTGTAATAAATGCTATACTAACATTAGAATACAGTTTTAAGAAAATGTGATTGTGAATTTGTTCTTAACTCTATAGGCCTCAATTTCTTAATCTGTAAACTGGAATGAATTTTTAATACTCCTAACTAATATTGATATTTAAGGAATGTTTTCTATTCCTTCACTAGAGTTATTAGCATGGTGCCATATAGCTTAAATACCGTATAAGTTTAACTGCTTTTATACTTCCAAAGTGGTACAAATGTAAGTTTTCTTTAATATAGTTAGTGAACATATATGCAGACAATTATTGGGACTAGGAAATAAAAACAAGAAATCAAGAAGTTTCAATTTGTTAACCTGATGGTGAGAGTAAACTAAAGTACATGCTTAATGCTTAAGTTTCTGTGTTTATTTAACGAAGCATTGCACCAGTGTTTTGTTTGTTTTCTCTAAAAGAATATCTGCAATTCAATTATGACCCAGCAAACAGCTGTGGGAGATGCTTCTCTATAGTTAATAAGTTAAAAATATAAGCACATTCTTAAAATCAAATTGTAACAGAAAGCTAATAATGTCAAAAGAACTGTTCCCATCCTAGTTTCATGCCTCAGAAGCGCAGTTTGACTCAGCTTTCTCTTCTTATATTTTTCCAAACAATATGCTTGTTAAGAATATTCCTTAACTGATGGTTTTAGGTTCTACCATTTGACTTTTCCTAATAAAAATTAAGACATGTTTCTTTACAATCTTCCATCACTCTCTATTTCACCCAATTTTATCCCTTCAGACACTGGAATTAAGTCAGTGATTATTACTTTCATCATTATGTTTATGTAAATACAGCTCCTCTAGAGCCAAAGTAATGCACCATGTTGGCAGACCTTTCCATGTAAGATTTTTGTATTTTATAATAATAGCCCTAATTTTCATGCACACAATTTGTTATCTCAATATTTTTAATTTATAATTTTCCTTCTGTAGCTCTCCATTCACTTTCCAAATTGTACTGTTTCTAGCAGTTCCACAGCTGTCACCTTGAGATTGCCCTTTCTTGCTTTCCTGATTTGATTCCATATTTCCTGAATTCCATATTTTTCTTCTTGATTTATTCATGAATTTGTTGAAGAATGTTTTTGAAATTTTCTTAGTAAAGGTGTCACGATAGGTAAATGTTCAGAAACCCTGGCCTATATGAGAATGCCTTTATGCTCTTCTGTCCTCATGTGACAAGGGTTTGGCTGGTAGAGTTTTTGTTTGAAAAAAACACTTCCTTCAGAATTTTAAGTACATGCTTTCATGTCATTTAACATTTAGTGCTGCTTCTGAGCAATATCAGTCTTGTTCCTTTGTTCATATCTTGCTTTTTAAAAATTCTTGAGACTTTAGAATTTTCTCTTTCCTAAACTAACATTTCATAATGCTGTGTTTTGTTGTAGACTGGTTTTTACTCTTTTTTGCTGAGTATTATTAGGTAAGCTTTTTTGTACTTGTAATGTACAGTCTTTATTTTAGGGAAATTCTTATGATTTATTTCTTTTCTATTCTTTACCTCTGAGTTTTCTCTCTTTATCAAACTCTAATTTGGTGAATGTTGAATTTTCTAGATTGTTTCTATAAATCTCTTAATTTTTGCTCATGGTCTTGCTCTCTCTCTCCAGTCTCTCTCTCTACCCCCATTCAAATACTGTTTCCTTAACATCTTTCAAGCTTCCATTACAAAATTTCAGCAATTACATTTTTTATTAAGAAGAATTATTTCTTGTTTTCTGATTTATTTTCTTTTCTACAGTGTGGTATGCAGATTTCTAATATGGTAGAGATGGCCTTTCACTGCATATCTTATACTATTACCTCCTCTTGAGTGTGAGAGGAAATTATAGATATGATGGCATATTGTTCCTCTGATATGAAATAATCAATTCTGTGCATGTAATTGAGGTTAATTTCAGTACACACTAAGTCTGTTAAAGTGAAAGATTGTAGTGGGGTAGGCTTGAGATCAGTTAAGCTCTTCAGTGGAGGAAATGTCCAGTAATAGAGTAATAGTGTTGCCCTAGAGGAAAGTAATACATTCTGGGTTTTTATTTTTATTTTTCTTAAAGATTTATTTATCTATCTATCTATCTATCTATCTATCTATCTATCTATCTATCTATCTATCTATTTATTTATTTATTTATACAAGCACTGGGTATAGTCAGAAGCGTGGGAGGGTGAGAGAATTCACCAGAACCAGAGTGGGGAACAGAACAGGCAGACTGATGAAATACACTGCTGAGGGGAGCAGCGGGCGTGGTAGGAGAGGTCTGCACGCCATGTGGGACCCTAGCCGGCAGCCGGGGATCGAACTGGTGCTGCAGAGGCTGTGGGCAGCTTCGCAGCCCAGCACTCAACCACTGCGCCACCAGGGGAGGCCCTGGGTTTTTATTTTTAAACGTATCTGTTTTTTTAAAAAAAAACATTCATTTTTATTTATATATGCATACAAGAACTGGGATGTAGGCCAGAGGTGCAGAGGATGAGACAGACTGAGGAGCAGAACAGGTACTGAAATACACTGGTAAGGGGAACAGTGGGCGAGACAGGAAAGGTCCGCTGTGCCATATGTGGGTTAGCTCTCTGGCCGGAGATCTGTAGGGGATCGAACTCAGGCCACGTGGTGATAGTGGTGGTAGCACTGAGACTTAACCTCTAGGTCACCAGAGAGGCCCATATTCTGGGTTGCTTATCAGAGACTCCTGACAAAGAATTTCTGGGTGGTCTTTTGGAAATGAGAATAGTCCCTGGGTACTAAAATGCAGAAATCTGAGTCCTAAAACCACAATGAAATAAACTCACTGGACAGCTGATTTCAATGTTTACTTAATAGCCTGTGCAATATCTGACTGTAGCTTTGTCAGACCAGAACAAAGATGCTGGGAGGATAAATATGAGTTGTTTTAACTATTTATTTATTGTTGGTGACTTTTTACACAATAAAATATAAATATAACAACCTGTTTTGTGGATGGAAGTTTTTTTTCTCCTCTCCCCTGAAGATAGTAATAAGAGTCTTCTTTTGTTCCCTGTATTACTCTTACTTGAGTTAAAGGCTCTCCTCAAATAGCGATCATTGTGTTTAAACATGATATACTAAGAAAGTGAACTGGTACCTGAGTGACATCTTGTGACAAACAAGAGTCCATTTAGATAAATATGACCAGATATGGGGAGAGGTCTTTCCTTTGTTCCTGCTGAATTTCTACAGGAGACAAACGTTTGATATACATACAAGTATTGAATTCCTGATTGTTAGATTCTGATTGTGAGGTGGGTAAGAAGTTTGAGTATTTAACAAATTTAGAGATTGACTCTTAGTCCTGTGTCACATTTTTACAATGACCATCTGTAGCTTAAATATTTCAGAGAAAATGCCTCAGAATCATCTTGCCTAGGGATTAAATATTTAAATGCCAATGATCTGTGTGTCTTTATATGGTCACTTTAAGTATAAACTTGCACACATCTTCTTTGCATTGTGAGTCCTCGAAGCTGCCATCTGTTGTACTAGTCACTGACCTCTGAAACTCCCTCAAGTGTGCATCACAATTTTTGTATCCCTATATATATATATATATATATATATATATATATATATGTTAGATTATGGAAATCACAATAATCAATGAACTTTACTAAGATTATTTGTATGCATATAGCAATATAAACTAATCTTTACATACAGAAACATTTGAAGGAGAGATATTATTGTCAATATTTTTTGCCCTGCTTAATGAATACTCCTGTTGAGTCAGATAAACATCTTCCTGTAGGCAGCTCAGATTAATAAGCTCCCAAATAAGGTTATGGGATTATTTAATTATTAAGGAAATTTTATTATTATTTCTGCCTTCTAAGTGAGAAAAAGGAATAACAACAAAAAATTGAACTCACAAAACTGTTTGTATAATTTGGAAAGAAGCTATGTCTGTACATGAAGAAATCACAAATATAAATGAAATAAATTTATGTTATGTTAAGAAAAACTTAAGTGTCAGAGGTATGAAAGATTCCTTATACCCCTACTCCCAAGTTCTAATGAAATCTATGATGACATGAGCATTTGTATGTAAGCATATGTATGCTAAACTATGACTAGAGTTACATATATGAATTGAGAGTTACTTAAACTAATCAAGAGTTCTTAAAAGTAGGATTATATTGGAAAGGTTGGAATTTGAACAGAATATACTAATGTGCAGTGAGTTATAAATATTGTATATTATTGCCATATTACTTGTGTTTGGAGATTTACATGTTTATATTAGCCAACAAAGAGAAGGATTTGAGTTTGTATGAAAAAATTATTGAGGGTAATGAAAAATTCATGATTTTCTCAATTGATACGTGACTCATTCTTATTTCCAAAAAGTTTTTAGATTTGGAGGGACTATTCATCAAAATTATATTTGAATTGTTCACTTATTTTCAGCTATACTTCTGGATACTTGAAAATATGGTACAGCATTCATGTTATTATTGTTTTTTGAAGTGACAGAGAAAGCAATTGTTATTATTAATATTAGTAATAACAATAGTTTTGACTGCAGAAAATAAGATCAGTGTAGGCAACAAAAGTACCACATGTTATTCATTTGATTTATTAATGCATGCATATTGCATCTGTTTGTATACTACTATATATATATACTCTATACTGTAAAATATAGATACTATAAAAGTAAAGAGCTCTAATTAAAGTTACAGATTACAATATAAATACAATAAATATTGGGAAAAGAAAAAATGTAAAAAATGCTAAATGCCCCCAAAATCCAATTCTGTAGGTACAAAGAAAACCAGATTAGGTGGTGACTGCTATTATATAATTTCAAAAGCATATTACTTGAACTTTGACTCTTCCCAAAGAAGAAAAATCCTAGCTCTTTCTCCATGTTTATAGGTGATTTTGTATATTTTTTAAAGAATATGTTCTGAGGTATTCTGATGGGTTATTTTGAACATATATGTTATAAATGAATAGATTGTGATATGTTTTCACGTGCTGATAAACTACAGAAAAAACATGTGAAGCAGAAAATGTAGTAACTAAACTGTTTATTTAGTGAAAAAATGTAAGATCCATTCAGTTAAACAAAATATTCAACTAGGCGAGGCGAGTTATCTCTTCTTTGCAACTTTAAGTGTGCTTATTCTTCTCTCAGTGCCCTGAATAGCAATATGCAGATAACCAAAGAGAGAAAAATTATTTCATATGGAAAGATACTTTATTTAAGAACAATGCAATTGTACTTGTCAGGTTAAAACTTAAAATACTTGGACAACTTTGTCAGTGATCTGCCAAGTATTAAACTAATAATGGCAGAAGATAATTTTACATTATACCTTGTTTTTTTTTTTTTAATTTCATATTGGAACTGCAGTAAGCTTCAAACAGATTTGCAGCTGACACTAAATTTTTTTTAATCTTTTATGGGATCAAATATGCTTACATTTAACTTTTTGCTTTTACTTCATTTTATAAATGCTCTTATATTGAGCTTAGTTTTAGAGCATATGGAATCATGTAAATAATTATAACAAAATTCCTTCTGTATGGAGCCTTTCTTTTGGACTTTGATTCTTTTTCTTTCTTTCTTTTTTTTTTTTTTTTTAAGCCTGGCCCTTTCTCTCTCTCTCTTTTTTTAAAGATTTATTTATTTATACAAGCACTGGATACAGTCAGAAGCATGGGAGGGTGAGAGAATTCACCAGAGCCAGAGCGGGGAACAGAACTGGCAGACTGACGAAATACACTGCTGAGGGGAGCAGCGGGCGGCAGGAGAGGTCTGCACGCCATGTGGGACCCTCACCCAGCGGCTGGGGATTGAACTGGCACTGCAGAGGCTTCAGGCAGCTTCGCAACCCAGCGCTCAACCGCTGCGCCATCAGGGAGGCCCTGGACTTTGATTCTTTTTGTAATAATATCCCTTTTAAAAATGAATGACTACTTCGCTAATAACCATTAACATTTAGAATGTAAGTAAAACAGATAGCTTTTAAAGCCATATGTCCAGGAAAATAAGAATTCTATTTCTGTGCATCTCTCTTTAGGGATCTGCAAACTTAAGCATTAATGATCTTAGTTTATAGTGTAGTAGTATATAATTATGTGAATTGTGACTTGTTAGAAATTAATTTTCCTAGGCATTATTGAATTAACCTTTAGTTTTACCTTAAACTATTTATTATATGTATTATGTTTGAAAGTAACAGAACTGTTTACTTAAAAATATTTGCTGTTTTATAGCATAGTCTATAATTCAGACTTTTTATAATAAGTCAGATGGCCACCAACCCCATTGTTATGAATTGCTGAATTTTTCAATTTAATTCTCTCATTTATGATAGTAATACTACTAATACTAATATTATATATTGGGTTCTTCAAATTCATCAGATTCTGGATATGCTCTAAATGAATTCTTACCTGGTTTTGGAAATAGTAATAAATAAACAATGTGATAAATGCAATTATGAGGGGCTGTTCAAAATCCAGTGATGTGAAAAGGTTGGAAGGTCAGGAATATACGTGCAGATGAAGCAACTTTCCTGTTGACATTTAAAAGCTCATATTCTATATAATCAATGCTTAGAAGGTCATTCTATTTAAAGAAATCAGATGCAAAGCTCTTAGGAATCAAAATAGAATTCTGCATGAGAAATAAAGAAGATGTGATACATATACACAATGGAATACTACTCATCTATCAGAAAATCTTTCAATCTGCAATAACATGGATGGAACTGGAGGGGATTATGCTAAGCAAAATAAGTTAGAGGAGAAAGACAAAAATGGATGATTTTACCCATATGTGGAATGTAAAGAAACAAAACAAAGTAAGAAAAAAAATGAAAGTGAGACAAACCCTGGAAATTTTGTTGCAGAAATAAGGCCACCAGTGGGAAAGAGGGTGAGGAATAACAGGGTTAGGGTGCCCAGTGGACTATAGTGGAGGACTATGGATGTTTTGGTGGTGGGTGTGGTGTAGTATTTTTCACTTCATACATCTAAATGGATTTGAACCAACACCTTTAAATTGTATACAGCATTCTAAAGTGAAGTTAACTCAATAAAAAGTAATATAATTTGGTAAATAGAATTCTGAAGACATTTAAATAAAATGATTAAAATCATCATTGATGATGTCAGCATAGCATTTTATGTCAGCATAAAATTGTTTAATACCTGATTAATCTAGAATTTTAAGGTTGAATGGAGATGGGACTGAGTTAAGAGTGGTTGAATTCAAAGCTGGACTTCCAAAAAAGTATCAGAATTTCAGGTGAATTTGAAAAATTCAACATAACATAAATAAAACATAAATAAAAATTCACCATAAACATAAATGACCACACTAGGGAAATAGGATGTTTCAGATATAGCAAATATCAGTCAGAGAAATGGAAAATTGAACGCTACAATTTTAAGCTAAAAAAGTTAACAATGTGAAGTGATTATAGGAAATGTCCATGTAAGTAAAATGGGATTACCAGGAAATGAGCAATGGTCTCCTACATTCTGAAAATGAGCCATGCATTCTTCTATTTTGGGAAATTTATGGCATGTATTTCCCTGTGTTGTAAGAAATCTCTAGCATTTGGCATAAGTCAGCTCAGTGATGGCAGTACCCTACTGGGAATCAGAGTTGCGTTTATGAGGAGAGTTAATATGACAGGAATGTGTGGGAAGAACTGGGTGGAGAACTTACTATACAACTTACTTCAATTCCCAGTTTTTCTCCACAGTAGTCTTGGAAATTTCCTTTTATAGATATGTGAATGCAGTGGTCAAGACCAACTTCTAAATGAAATATAAGTATTTCTTCTCATTTTGAGTTATTCTTCCAGGAAGTCAGTCTATATAGGGAAGTTAGATAATTTTATTTAGTAATTTTTACCAACTTTCAAATTTTAATTTGTAGTGTTGCCTGCCTAAGAACATGTACAAAGTAAATTCTATTTTGGGTTCAATTCAAAGCTGTCATCTACTGTGTGGTGACAGGTAATTTTCTTATGTTGTGGTTTCTACATTTGTGAAAAGGGAAATTGAGAATACTACAGCTTCTTGAATTGATGATTTAAAAGGCCCATAACATATATAATATTTAAAATTATGCATGGCACATACTAAGAATTAGTATGGAAATATTAGCTTTGTAATAATTATTGTTCTTAGAATTTTGTTGTAGGATATAGTAATTTTCAGCAATAGAACTGAAGTTTATATACTTTAATGTTATACATGAAAATGCCACAAAACAAAGAAATCTAAACTAAAAAAATGATGTCAGCAAAAATGCTGGAATAAAAACTGAATATTCTTCTATCCATAAAAATGAGAATGATGGTAAAAATTGCCACAGTCTTTTTCAGAACTCTGAATATTAACAAAATGCTTGCCAGAATTTGTAAAGTAGCTTACTCTCAATAAAAATATAGTAAACTTTGCACCATTTTAACTTGCCCTATTTCCACACCCTCCTGCCTAGCTCTATGATAGCTTTAAAAGCTTGCAGTCCATGGGCCTCCCAGGTGGCACAGCAGTTGAGCGCTGGGTTGCAAAGTTGCTCGCAGACTGTGTAGGGCCGGTCAGCTGCTCCCTGGTCACCCGAGGAGGGTCCCGCATGGTGCGCAGACCTCTCCTGCTGCCCGCTGCTCCCCTCAGCAGTGTACTTCGGTCCTTCTGCCTGTTCTGCCCCCGCAAAATTCTCTCACCCCCTGGTGAATTCTCTCGGGCTCTGGTGAATTCTCTCGGGCTCTGGTGAATTCTCTTGGGCTCTGGTGAATTCTCTCACCCTCCCGCGCTTCTGACTGTACCCAGTGCTTGTATAAATAAATGAATATATCTTTTTTAAAAACATAAATTAATTAATTAAAAAAATAAAAAAAGCTTGCAGTCCATAGTCAAAGTGAATACCAGTGACCTGCTTATATTTGGAAGTTCACAATGCGGCTGTAATGCCTCCAAAGACCCATTCCTGGAGAACATTCATTATTTTATATGTCTAATTGTTTTTGCTGTCACCATTGCTTTCATTCCATCTGACTGGAACTCAGTTCATAAGAATAGACTTTTCTCTGGAGACATCTGTGAAAAACAATCAGATAATAATTAAATATTTTGACTGCTTGATTTGCTGTTTAACAACTGGCACAGACAAAAGACTAACCAAAGAAATTAAATTTCTGGGGAATGGAATGATCATTGGGTGCTTTGGAAATTCTGGATATAATACTGGTGAACAAGAAAGCCTCATGCATGTAGAGCTGTTCACATGCCAGACCTATATGTATATGGTAAGAAAAAAAGTGAGAAGGACCTACATCTTGTCTTAATCTATTTGAGCTGCTATAACAAAAATACAGTAAACTGAATGGCATACACACCATTTATTTCTCATAGTTCTGGGGACTAGGAAGTTCAAGATCATGGCATCAGTAGATTTGGGGTCTGATGAAGGCCCACTTCCTCACTGATAGCACTTTTTTCCTATGTCCTCACATAGTGCAAAGGACAAAGGATCTTTCTCAAGACTCTCTTATAATATCACTAATCCCATTCAAGAGGGCTCCAGTTTCATGATCCAGTCATTCTCCAAAGATCCCACCTCAAATAAGACATCAGGGGAAAAATAACAATACAAAACACAACACAACAAAACAAAAACAGACAATTATAAACCAGAGACATCCTGTAGGGGAGGGGGAGGGAGAGGGGCCTACGGGAGGGAGGGAGGAGCACAGGGGCTGTGGTGATGGTGCACAGGTGAATTGGTGGAGGAAATTCTATGGGGACTACACCTGAGTGGGGTGGGAAGGCAAACATTGTTTAAAAATGAACAATGATGTAAAATATATATAAATAAATAAATTTTTTAAATTAAATAAATAAATAAAAATCCCACTTCTAAGTAGCATCATTTTGGGGGTTAGGATTTCAGCATGTGAATATGCGCCTGTGGGAAGGATGGTGGGTGGTGACAAGAAGGAATACAAATATTCAGACCATAGCAGCCTTCATCTCTGGGTAGCCTATAAGCAGGAAGTTAAGGCTAAGATAGAGTTTGAAGTTGCCTGGCTGAGTGATGGTAGCAGCCCCAAATACATACCTAGTCCTTCAGCAAAAATTAGGAAATATATTAAGGGAATCTGCTTAATCATTAGCTGACCAGTAAGACAACTGAGCAGAAACTTCAGTGACATGACAAAAATACAAATTTTGCAGAATTATTTCAGAAAATTCAATAATAAATGATAAAAATCAGCAACAACAGCAGACTTTGGAGATAAGAAGTTAGATTTCCTGAGTTCTCACATTATATTATTCAGAATGTTTGATTCTGACTTCAACAAGAAGTTATGAGGTATACAAAAAAATATGAAAGTATGGCTCGTTCACTGGGGGAAAAATGCCAGCAGGACATCCTGTGATAGCACAGATGTTGAGCTTATCAGACAAAAACTTTAAATCAGCTGCTTTAATACACTAAAATACTAAAGGAAAATATGTCTAAATAATTAAACATTAGAAAACATGTCTTATTAATTATATACTATCAATGAAGATTCATGAGATAAAAAATCAATGAAAATTGATGAGCTAGAAAAACAAATAGGAATTCTAGACCTGAAAAGCACAAATATTAAATGAAAAATTTACTGGCGAGACTCAGCAGCAGATTTGAGCCAACACGAAACAGTTAAATTAAAGGTAATTCAGTTGCAATAACCCCGTCTTTGGAGCAGAAAACCAAAACCATGAAGTTAAATAGAGCCTCAAATATCTGTGGGACACCATCAAGCATATCAACATATGCACAGTGATACTGCTGGCTGGTGAAGAGAGAGAAAGAAGCAAGGAGAATATTTGTAAAAATTATGGTTAATGACTTCTTAAATTTCTTAAACATTATTATTCAAATTTGATGAAAATTATATATTGACATATCCAAGAAAATTAATGAACTTCCAGTAGGAAAATGAAAGAGATCCATAGCTATACCTATAATCAGATTGTCTAAAGACAAAGTCTGAGAGAGAATATTGAGAGTTCCAGGAGAGAAGTGACTAATTAGGCACATGGAATTCCTGATAAGACTAACACCCAATTTCTCTTCAGAAACAATGGAAAAAGGCAAGTGTGAGAATGTATTCACAATAATGAAAGAAAAAAAACCAGTATAAACCAATAATTCTTTTTTTAAAGATTTACTTATTTATTTTATTTACACAAGAACTGGGGTACAGGCCAGAGGCGTGGGAGGGTGAGAGGATTCACCAGAGACAGAGCAGGGAGCAGAGGGTGAAGCAGGAGAGGTCTGCTGCACCATGTGAACATCTCTACCACGCTAGCTATGTGGGCATCTTCCTGGCTGGCCAGCCGTGAATCGATCCCATGCTGCAGAGGTTGCAGAGGCTGCAACAGCCTCACAGCACTGTGCTCAACCTGCTGTGCCACTGGGGAGGCCTTATAAACCAATAATTCTATCTGTAGTTAAAGTATCTTTCAAAAATGGAGAAATGAAGTCATTCAATGAAAAGCAAAACTGAGAATATCAATAACTAGCAGACCTCTCTTGCAAGATATTCTAAATAGAATCCTTCAGTGTCAACTGAAAAGACATTATACAGTAACTCATATCCAAATGATGAAATAAAGAGTACTGAAAATGGTAACTACATAAATATAAAATGCTAGTGAATAATATGTGTAAAAAAGGTAATTATTTTTATTTAGTAAATTTTCCATAATTCATTTATAATGGGACTGCATAAAGCAATGATTATAAATCTGTGTCCATAATAATATAAAATATAAAGATGTACTTTGTACAACAATATGAATGCAAAAGACGAGCAAGGAAATAGAGCTGCATAGAAGCAAATTTTTTGGAGAATATTGCAATTTAGTTGGTATTAAACTAACCTAGATTTTTATAAATTGTAATTCGGAAAATAACTGTTAATTGTAATTTGGAAAATAACCAGTATGAACCAGGGAAACTGTACTAACTATATACTAAAATATATTGTAAAAGAAAGAAGGAAAATAAAATTATGCGTTAGAAAATACTTGCTTAACAAAAGAATGTAGTATTGGAGGAATAGAAGAACAAATATAAGATACATAAATAATACAATGGCAGATATAAGTCCTATCTCAATTACCTTATTAATTACATTAAATATAAATGAATTTGGGGCTTCCCTGGTGGCTCAAGGGTTGAGCACCGCACTATGAGGCGGTCCGCATCCTCTGCAGTGTGGGTTTGATCCCCAGCCTGGCTTGATCCCCGGCCGGGTTCAATTCCCGGCTGGTGGGGGAGCAGCCCACATGGTGCAGCAGACCTCTCCTGGCTCACCCGCTGCTCCACTCAGCAGTGTATTTCGGTCAATCTGCCTGTTCTGTTCCCCACTCTACCTCTGGTGAATCCTCTCACCCTCCTTATCTCTGGCCTGTGCCCCAGCTCTTGTATGCATAAATAAATCTTTAAAAAATAAATAAACCTTCAAAAAAAAATAAATATAAATTAATTAAATACTCCAACTAAAAGGAAGAAATGGATGCAACAAAATTTAAAAAAAATGTTCAGCTATATGAGGTGTAAAAGAGACACATTTTAGATTCTAAGATGCAAATATGTTAAAGTTAAAGAGTAGAGAAAGACTTTACAAACAGTAACCAAAAGGAAGCTATGGTAACTATACTAATATACACACAGTATATACACACAGTGTATACTATACACAAAGTAGACTTTAAAACAAAGTTATTAAAAAAAATGAAGCATATTTTCTAATGATGATAGGATCAAGCCATCAAGAAGATAAAACAATTATAACCTAGACACACCTAAAATCAGAGTCCAAAGTATATGAACCAAAACTGACAGAACTGAAGTGGGAAATGAATAATTTTGTAATAATAATTGGGTACTTTAATACTCCACTTTCAATATTTGATAAAACAACTGGATAGAGCAATAAAAAAAATAGATTTAAACACTCACACCAACCAGACCTAACATACATCTACAGATCATTCTACCCAACAAATACTCATTGTTTTCAACTGCACATGGATAATTTTCCAGGATGGACTATAGCTCAATAAATGTAAAAGAATGAAAACAATGCAAAGTATGTTCTCTGTTCACAATGGAAATTATGAAATTGGAACTAATTAATAAAAGGAAATTTAGGAAATTCCAAAATATATCAAAATTAAATAGCACACCACGAAAAAAATCAATGTGTCAAAGATAAAAGATGACAAGGGAAATTAGAAAATACTTTGAGATAAATGGAAATGTAAATACATCTACTAAAACTTACATAATGCAGATAAATAGTACTTACAGGGACAATTGTAGTTATGAATGCTTATATATAAAAAAAATGTTAATTCAAAAACAAACTTCTGCCATCAGACCTTAGAAAAAGAAAAGTGAGCCCAAAGCACACAGAAAGAAGGTAAAATGAAGACTAGATATAAATAAATTGGAAACAATAGAAAAAATTCAGTGAAGTTACTATTTGATTGTTTCAAAGGTCATTAAAATTGACAAACCTTTAGTTACAATGTCCAAGAACAAGAAAAGGGACTCATTAATAAAATCAGGAATGACAGAGGTAATAGTACTACTGATGTTTAGAAATAAAAATAAAAAAGATTATTTAAGAATACTAGAAGTATATGTTAACTAATTATATAACCTAGACAAATGGACAAATTCTTAGAAAGACAAACTAATAACACTGACTCAAAAAGAAACTAAAAATCTGATTAAAGCAAGCAAAACTTAAAGAAAAACAACAGGGAGAAGAAGAGAGAGAGGAGAGAAAGAGAGAGGGATTGAGAGAGAGAAGACAGAGCTAGACAGAGCTAGTGCCTGAAAAATCTGGCCTTATTTTATGTTTGATTTTTTTATTTCTCTGAACATGTTTTGTTGAGGTTTTCAGAGAAGTCCCTGTTAATTGAGCATTTTGGTTCTTCGGGATCCAGCTAATTCGTAAAATAAAATCTCTCCTTTATTGCTGTTCTGCATTGTACGAGTGACTATTCAAAGAGCTGTCTACTGTCTTTCCTAATGTTGCCATCCTGCTAATTAGAATAAAACAAAAAGCAAAAAACAATCTCCTATTACTAGGTTAAAGGAATAGCACTCTCATATACTGAGACCTTTCATTTTGAGAAATCCAAAATGCTAACTATAAGCTCTTCTTTTCTATTTTATGGTGTTTTAAACCACTACATGGAAACTAATAAAGTATATCATTACAGTGATGCCTCATAGCAGCAGGTGTGACTTTTATTGTGACAGAAACTGAATATATCCTTATGATTTAAAAAAAATACTTTATATTTTATATTTGGCTCCAACTGCATATTTGAAATTAATTCAAGAACCTGTGAAATTGTACTTACCACTGATGAGATTATTCACTTTACTTGCAAACCAAGCCCTCAAACATGAAATAGTAAATGTGTTGTCTAGACTAGATGTATTCCATTGATAAATAATTGTTTTTTAAGTAATATAATTTTTTTTCAATGTGCTATCAAAGACTCTGTCATCATCTGTCACTTTCCTAGAATGAGTAGCAACATTAATGAGAAAAATGCACTGGCATATCAATCAAAAAAGCAGATGACTATCTTATAGGAGAGGTTGTGGGAATTCTTTTCTCCGAGGTTTTCTATTTCTATGGCTCTATAGTGTGACCAGCTAACCGAAATTGCCACTTTAGTGCTTGGCCAAAAAGCTGTTATATCAATTGATCAAACAAATGAATGGGTAAACTGACTATTTTTATTGAAAGCAAATAAGAATCATAGCAAAATAATTTTGAATTTCAACTGTCCTGCTCCCAATCTGCATTTGGAAAAACTCTTGACATCAATCTGGGTTGCTAAGCAATGCATATCTCTGCCATGACTCCAGAATCCCTGGGTTCATTCCATTATTTTGTCATTCAAGCATGTCACACAGTTTGATGCGGGCCTCCAATTCCTGCACAGTCAGAAATGTAGACCTGCTGTTCCTACAGTCAAAAGGGAATACATAGAATTGTGGTAGATTAAATGTGGCAGAGATGATTAAAATATTGGGCTAATTAAAGATTGGGAAAGTAAGGTTACATAAACCTCAGAATTTGGAGTATGCACTTTTAACATGAAAAATAAGTCATTATAGGCCCATTCGTTTTATCAGTTAAAAACATGGGGATAATTTTCAAATGAGGCAGAAACTCACCACCTTGCTAACTTTGCTATCACAGCAACACTCCTGAGATGAAAGACGATATCTTTTATAAAACCTTCTATAGCATTTTACATTTGATTTGATAATCAGATATATTGAAGTCCTGATATCAATGAAGATAGAAAAGACTGGTGAGAATTTTGTGCTTATATAAATGTTTTTGACAGTAGACTGACCAGTTTAAGATGCTTCCAACTATTAGAATAGTGTGTAATTAGTTACTTAAGAGTGATTTTTTTTAAATTTCATGTCAGTGCTAGATTATATGAGAATACCTAGTTTAATGATTCTCTTTTGTGATATAGGTTCAATTATTTACTCCTACTTTTTTGACCAAGGAAAATATTCCTTTCATGTTGGCTTATTGAGATGTTTGACAATAGTGTCTGAGTTAGAGGTTATAAAGAATAAATTATATATGAGACAGCAAATTTTTTGGAGCCGTCACCAACATCCTGAGTATCTTTTTGAAATTACTACTTCAGTTCTTTGGAATAATTAATTTGCACTATGTAGAATAGATAAGTCTTGAAGAGGTGAATTTACACATAGTAGATGGAATTGAAATTAAAAGTAATACAATTTCCCCAACTCCTTAACCATGGCTTCTAATGTTAGTTTTTTTTTTAATATGTAAAATCAAAGAGCTGACGTAGATAATTTCAAAGATCAAATTCAACTTTACATGATTGCATCTTTTTCATCTTTAATATAAACATTGAAGCAAATGAGTTAAAGTAGTTTTATTTGATATTGTAAGTTCAGTCAAATCAAAGATAAAAATCTACATTACTATTTGGTTATCTCTATCCCATGTTTTAATTTTGCTTGAGGTTGTATGTCAACAAATGATCTCAAAGTATTGTATTTTGGAGTTGGTATTTTGACTGTGTACACACAGAGTTGTGTATGTCTGTGAAATAAAATGACCAAGCAGTGAAGATGTCTCTTAAAGATCACATGGCTAGAAAGTATAAAGCCAAGATTCAGAGCAGCTCTTTCTATTAGCCAGACCAGCCATTTGCAGTATAACACTGTTCATTATATAAAAGAAATAGTATCCTTATTTATCTCCTAGAATGAATATACACTGGAGACTGGAATTCACAGTTCCTGATTTCCTTTCTGTTCCGAGGCTCTTTCTGCTTACATCATCTAGATTCATAGTTTACTATCATTCTTCCTCTATAAGTTCCATTGTGAAAGATAAACTTTAGGGGGAGGAGAAATTAAAGCATTTGGATTTAAGAACATTTTAAATTAAAAATTTAGACTATTTTCTTGAATTATTTAACCTTTAGTCTTTGTGGTTATTTTTTTTTTTTTCCTCTTAAGAAGTTACCCAGGTATCTACAGACTTGTCAGTCCTTGATTACAAAAAGGCAGAACCTTAGACTTAGCTGCCCTTGGCTACTTTATGATCCCCTGAGAGGGTTGGATCTTATATGTGCAAAGCCATTTTGTCTTTTAAACCACCGTAGATAATTTATTGAGCATTTATTATGTATGAAGCATTATGCTATAATGTTGTCTTGAATCCTTCCAACAACCTTGGGTATTCTTAGCTCCTTCATTTGAAAATTGAGGAATCTTAATCCAAGGGGGCCTGACATTTCCTCGCCAATAAGTGGCGTAGTCAAGTTTTGAACCAACACATGCTGACCCCAGAGATAATGCTCTTGCTAATGAAAGAGCAATCCTATTCTATAGTTTCGTGTGTGCAGCATATTTCCATTTGTAGCAAAAGGAGCCTTACCACTCCCTTTTAGGGGATGCTAGTCAAGTTTCCAATTCTCAACCAAAATAGGGTTACATTCTGTGGCTGAGAGGCTTCCTCTTCAACTCATGCGGCATTTTGTGACAGTATACAAACATATGTATCTTTTCATAGAACGAACTATTCCATTATCTTCTATTCCCTTTTCTTTATTCCTAGGAGCTCAAAACAAGTCCAAGAGAGTGTAGGTATTCTAATAACTTTTTACCTTGTCCTTTTGAAACAAAGCTCTTATATATATCAGTGGTGTGTGTGTATGTGTGTTCAAACATCCAGTTTCTTGAACTGAATCAGTATCTATAATACTTAATCACATTAATAGTGAGCAAATAATGAAATCTTCCTATTTAACAATTTATTTGTTATTACCAAAAACATATATTCCTTGAAGCAGCGAATATGCACGAAGACAGAAAAAACGCTAGTAATCCATTGCCAGTTTTAAAATCTGTAAACTATTATTAACTCATATACAAATTATTAACTCATATACAAACCCAGAATCACAGTGTCAACAGTCATCTACAATAATTAATTTTATTTCCATTTGCTTTTTTTTTTTTTTTTTTTTTTTTTTAATTTTTTTTTTTAAATAAATTTTATTGTTATATTCCCCATACAATTGCAGCGCCCCCATTCTGACCCCAATCCCTCCCCTCCCGCCCCCCTAAAAGTGTCTCTGGTTCATAGTTTTTTGTTGATTTTGATTTTCACTATCTTATAGTTATTCATTTTCCTGGTCCCTTATTTAAGTTTTCTAGATTCCTGCTATGAGTGAGACCATCCGGTATTTTTCTTTTTCTTTTTGGCTTATTTCGCTGAGCATGATCCCTTCCAGCGCCATCCATGTTGCTGCAAATTGCATGTGTTTATCTTTTTTGAATGCTGAGTAATATTCCATGGTATATATGTACCACATCTTCTTGATCCAGTCATCTATTTTTGGGCATTTGGGTTGTTTCCAAAGCTTAGCTATTGTAAACAGTGCTGCTATAAACATAGGGGTGCAGGTGTTCTTTGGAATTGATGTTTCTGTGTCCTTTGGGTAAATACCTAGGAGTGGAATTGCTGGATCATATGGAAGCTCTATGTTTAGTAGGTCCAGAAATCTCCACACAGCTTTCCACAGTGGTTGGACCAGTTTGCACTCCCACCAACAGTGCAGAAGAGTTCCTTTTTCTCCACACCCTCGCCAACATTTGTTGTTGCTAGTTTTTTTAATATGTGCCATTCTCACTGGTGTAAGATGGTATCTCATGGTAGTTTTGATTTGCATTTCCCTGATGACAAGTGATGTTGAACATTTTTTCATATGCCTGTTGGCCATTTGCATTTCCTCTTCAGAGAAGTTTCTTTTAAGCTCTTCTGCCCATTTTTTGACTGGATTATTTTCTTTGTTGTTGTTGAGTCTCATCAGCTCTTTGCAGATTTTTGTGATCAGTCCTTTATCATTAGTGTTGGGTGCAAAAATGTTCTCCCAGTTGGTGGGGTTTCTCTTTGTTTTTGTTATTGTCTCTTTTGCTGTGCAAAAGCTCTTTAATTTGATGTAGTCCCAGCTGTTTATCTTTGCCTTCACTATCACTGCTTTGGGTGATGTGTCTGTAAAGATGTCTTTGATGTGCAAATCACGTAGTGTTTCGCCTATATTTCCTTCTATATATTTTATGGTTTCAGGTCTTATGTCTAGTTCTTTAATCCATTTTGAGTTGATTTTTGTGTATGGTGTGAGGTGGTGGTCAAGCTTCATTCTTTTGCATGTAGCGACCCAGTTTTCCCAGCACCATTTATTGAACAAACTTTCTTTGCTCCAATGCATATTCTTTGCTCCTTTGTCAAAGATTAGTTGACCATAAATCTGTGGGTTTATTTCTGGATTTTCTATTCGATTCCATTGGTCTGTATGTCTGTTCTTGTTCCAATACCATGCAGTTTTGATGATTATGGCTTTGTAGTATAGTTTGAAGTCTGGGAGTCTGATGCCTCCATTCCCTTCTTTTTTTTTCAGGAGAGCTTTGGCTATTCGGGGTTTTTTGTGATTCCATATGAATTTCATCAATAATTGTTCTATTTCTTTGAAGAATGACATTGAAATTTTGATTGGAATAGCATTGAATCTGTATATTGCTTTTGGAAGGATGGCCATTTTAATAATGTTTATTCTTCCAATCCATGAGCAGGGGATGTCTCTCCATTTCTTTGTGTCTTCTTCTATTTCTTTTAACAGTGTTTTATAGTTTTCTTTGTATAGGTCCTTTACCTCTTTTGTTAGATTTATTCCCAAATATTTGATTTTTTTTGTTTCAATAACAATAGGGATGGTCTTTTTGATTTCTTCTTCTTCAGATTTATTGTTTGTGTATAGGAAGGCTACTGACTTTTGCGTGTTGATTTTGTATCCTGCCACTTTACTGAACTGATTGATGAGTTGAATTAGCTTTTCTGTGGAGTTTTTGGGGTTCTCTATGTATAATATCATATCGTCTGCAAATAGTGATAGTTTGACTTCTTCTTTTCCTATTTGGATTCCTTGGATGTCTTTCTCTTGTCTTATTGCCCTGGCTAGGACTTCCAGTATTATATTGAAAAGCAATGGTGAGAGTGGACATCCTTGTCTTGTTCCAGATCTTAATGGAATTGCTTTCAGCTTTTCACCATTGAGAATGATACTGGCTGTTGGCTTGTCATAGATGGCCTTTATGATGTTGAGGTATGTTCCTTGTATCCCAAGAATTTCAAGGGCTTTTATCATGAATGGGTGTTGCACTTTGTCGAAAGCTTTCTCAGCATCTATTGATATTATCATATGGTTTTTATATTTCTTTTTGTTGATGTGTTGGATAACGTTGATTGATTTTCGGATGTTAAACCATCCTTGTGCCCCTGGAATGAATCCAACTTGGTCGTGGTGAATTATCTTATGGATACATTGTTGGATTCTGATAGCTAAAATTTTATTGAGGATTTTTGCATCAGTGTTCATTAGGGAGATTGGCCTGTAGTTTTCCTTTTTTGTGTTGTCCTTGTTCGGTTTTGGTATTAGTGTAATGTTGGCTTCATAAAACGTGTTTGGTATTGTCCCTTCCTTCTCAATTTTTTGGAAGAGTTTGTGAAGGTTAGGCACTAATTCGTCTCTGAATGTTTGGTAGAATTCATTTGTAAATCCATCAGGTCCTGGGCTTTTGTTTTTGGGGAGGTTTTTTATTACCATTTCAATTTCGCTAATTGTAATTGGTCTGTTTAGGTGTTCTATTTCTTCTTTATCTAGCTTTGGGTGATTGTAGAGTTGTAGGAATTTGTCCATCTCCTCTAGATTGTTGAACTTGTTTCCATATAACTGTTCATAGTAGTTACTGATTATTCTTTTGATTTCTGCAGTGTCCGTTGTGATTTCTCCTCTTTCATTGATGATCCTGTTTATTTGTGCTTTCTCCCTTTTTTCCTTTGTGAGCCTGGCTAGGGGTTTGTCTATTTTATTGATTTTTTCAAAGAACCAGCTCTTGGTTTCATTGATCTTTTGGATTGTTTTTTTAGTTTCAATTTCATTTATTTCTGCTTTGGTTTTTATTATTTCTTTTCTTCTACTGGTTTTGGGGTTTTTTTGTTGTTCTTTTTCTAGATCTTTGAGCTTCGAGATTAGGTTGTTTCTTTGCGTTCTTTCTTGTTTCTTGATGTGAGCTTCTATTGCTATATATTTTCCTCTTATTACTGCTTTTGCTGCATCCCATACATTTAGGATATTGGTGTCCTCCTTGTCGTTCAATTCAAAAAATTTTTTAATTTCTTCTTTGATCTCCTCATTAGTCCAATGGTCTTCCAGTAGTGTGGTTTTTAATCTCCATGAGGTAGGAAAGTTCCTTGCCTTCTTTTTATGGTTTATTTCTAGTTTGATGCCTTCATGGTCAGAAAAGATGGTTGATATGATTTCAATCTTGGTGTATCTGTTGATGTTTGTCTTGTGCCCCAGTATGTGATCGATCCTGGAGAATGATCCGTGTGCGCTTGAGAAAAATGTGTACTCCGTTTTTTTGGGGTTTAGTGTTCTATAGATGTCTGTTAAGCCCAATTGCTCTAGGTCCTTATTTAGAGCTTTAGTTTCTTTACTTATTTTTTGTCTTGTTGATCTATCCATTGTTGATAGTGGTGTGTTGAAGTCTCCCACTACGTATGTGTTTTCTCTGATGTCTGTTTTCAGAGAGGACAACAGTTGTCTGATATATTTTGGTGCTCCTTCGTTTGGTGAGTATATGTTAATGAGTGTTATTTCTTCTTGAAGTATTGTCCCCTTGATCATAATGTAGTGACCCTTGGGGTCTCTTTTTATCTTTTTGAGTTTGAAATCTGTTTTATCTGATATAAGTATAGCTGTTCCTGCTTTCTTTTTTGGTCCATTTGCTTGTAGGATTGTTTTCCATCCTTTAACTTTGAGCCTATTTTTATCTTTTGTAGCTAAATGTGTTTCCTGGAGACAGCAAAAGGTTGGGTTTTGTTTCTTAATCCAGGCTGCAACTCTGTGTCTTTTTATTGAAGAGTTTAGTCCATTTACATTCAGAGTTATTATTGATATGTTAACATCTGTATTTGCCATTGTGTTTGTCTTTCCTTTGATTTTATTTATTTATTCTTTTAATAACTTTTTTTTTTTTGGCCTTCTTTCATTGTTATTCGTCCCTCTGAGGTTCTGGCTTTAGGACTCCTTGTAGTATTTTTTGGAGTGGGGGTTTAGTTGCAATGAAATTCCGGAGTTTCTGTTTGTCTGGAAAGGTCCATATTCTTTCTTCAAAGAGGAAGGAGAGCTTTGCGGGATAGAGTATTCTTGGTTGGCATCTGTTTTCTTGGAGTCTGTTGACTATGTCCCTCCACTCTCTCCTTGCCCGTAGTGTTTCTTCGGAGAAGTCTGATGTCAGCCTGATTGGTTTTCCTTTGAATGTTATCTGTTTCTTCCCTCTTGCCAGCTTCATTATTTTTTCCTTGTCCTGGATTCTTGGGAGCTTTACTATTATGTGTCTTGCTGTATTTTTCCTTTCGTCGTGGAAGTTTGGTGTTCTTCTTGCTTCTTGTATATCAATTTTCAGCTCCTTCTTCACATTTGGGAAGTTCTCTTCAATTATCTCTTTGAATATTTTCTCTGTTCCTACATCTCTCTCCTCTCCTTCTGGTATTCCTATAACTCTTATATTTCCTTTCCTCATGGAGTCAGATAGTTCCCGAAGTCTTTCTTCGTTCTTTTTCCTTCGTACTTCTCTTTCCTTTTCTGTTTTGGTTCTTTTTATTTCTATGTCTTCAAGATTACTTATTCGTTCTTCCATTTCATCTATTCTGCTTTCATTGCTTTTCCCAGAATTCTTTAGTTCTTCCATTAATTCTTTGATCTCCTGCATTTCTTTTACTTCCCTCTTTAGGGACTCAATTTCTTTCTTCTGACCATTGTTTTCCCTCTCTAGGGACTCAATTGCATTCTTCTGATCGTTGATTATTTTTCCCTTATCATTGTTTTCCTTTATGACTTCTGTTAGTTTTTTAATCACGGCAATTTTAAATTCTCTTTCTGGAAGGCTCAGAAATTCTTCCAAGTTATTGTCTTTGCAATCTGGGGGCTGGCTTTCTTTTTGTGGTGTGCTTTTTCTCTGGAGAGTTGCTAGGTTGCGTGTGGTTCTTCTCTTCCCTACTGTCTGTTTTCTAATTTGCCGTATGCGTTGGGACAGTGTGTTGTTGGGACTGTCCGGCATCTTGGGTGGGCTTCTCTGTTCCCCTCTGGTTCTTCCAGGAGTCATCTGTCAGTTTCAAGCAGTCTTTACTGGAGAAAGGTCCCTGTTCTAAAATGCCGATGTAGGGACACACTCCCCTGTGCGCCTGGTCTGCCCCGGCGGTGGGTTCCTGCTCCCCTCTGGGCTTGGACTGCAGGCCAGAGGGGGTCTGGCGTGGGCGAACTTCCCCCGCTCACCTCTGGCTCCTGAGGAAGCCTTCTGCAGGTAGTCTTTACTGAAGAAATGTCCCTGTTCTAAAATGGTGATGTGGGACACACTCCCTGCGTGTCTGGTCTCAGGCACACTCTTCTGCGCACCTGGTCTGCCCCGGCTGTGGGTGCTCGCTCTCCCTGTGGGCTCAGACTACTTGTTCGGAAGGGGCCCGGTGTGGGCAAACTCCCCAGCTGGCCACTAGCTCCTTCAGGAGCCTCTGCTGGCTTCAAGTCGCTAGGTGGTGCCAGAGATCTCTCCTAGAGCCCTTGGGGAGCTGATTTTCCACCCCGTGGGACAGGGAGCAGAGCGGGGATGGTAGGGTACACCTCAACGGCTTTGGGGTGCTGTGTCTGCCTTGTGCCCCACCGTCGTGGGGAACCCACGCCCCTAATTTCGTGCCCCGGGTCTCTGTTCCAAAGCCCTCAGTTCCAGGACGCGGGCTGTAGCCCAGATCAGTGGGGCGGGAATGGCGCCTTTTGAATCCTGCTCCCCTGCCTGGGCGCCTTGTTCCTGCTCACTCAGGATGGGCCTCCGCCGTCTCCCCCTAATTTCGTGCCCGGGTCTCAGTTCCAAAGCCCTCAGTTCCAGGATGCGGGCTGTAGCCCAGATCAGTGGCGCGGGAATGGCGCCTTTTGAGTCCAGCTCCCTTGCCTGGGCACCTTGATCCTGCTCACTCAGGGAGGGCCTCCGCAGTCTTCCCCTAATTTCGTGCCCCGGGTCTCAGTTCCAAAGCCCTCAGTTCCAGGACGCAGGCTGTAGCCCAGATCAGTGGCGCGGGAATGGCGCCTTTTGAATCCAGCTCCCTTGCCTGGGCGCCTTGTTCCTGCTCACTCAGGGAGGGCCTCCGCAGTCTCCCCCTAATTTCGTGCCCCGGGTCTCAGTTCCAAAGCCCTCAGTTCCAGGACGCGGGCTGTAGCCCAGATCAGTGGCGCGGGAATGGCGCCTTTTGAATCCCGCTCCCCTGCCTGGGCGCCTTGTTCCTGCTCACTCAGGGAGGGCCTCCGCAGTCTCCCCCTAATTTCGTGCCCCGGGTCTCAGTTCCAAAGCCCTCAGTTCCAGGACGCAGGCTGTAGCCCAGATCAGTGGCGCGGGAATGGCGCCTTTTGAATCCCGCTCCCCTGCCTGGGCGCCTTGTTCCTGCTCACTCAGGGAGGGCCTCCGCCGTCTCCCCGCAAGCCTAGGTCGCAGGCGCGGGGACCTGGGCAGCTGCGATCCGGTCCGGATCCGCGCCGCTTTCCGCACGCAACCTTACCGGGCGGCCGGGGCTGTGTGCTGGTGCTGGTCTCCTCCTGGGGGGCGTGGCTCTCTTTAATGGCGCCTGGAGCTCACCTCCGCGGCGGATCCTGCAGGGTTCGCCTCTCCCGTTCACGGGGTGTGGTGGCTGCAATAGTTCCTTTCCACTCACAGTCCCACTTGCTGCGTCCGTTTTTCTTGTTGGCCGTTTTGGTTTGTTGTTTCCCTCCTTTCTGCCGGTCGGAGAGTGCCGACTTTGTGGGCGGGGGAGGGGAGCAGGGTTCTGCGCTTCCCTCCCTTCTCGTCCTCTTTTATGGCAACTTTCTTCTTCGGGCAGTTTGCTGGAGTCGTCCGTTTATCTTCCGTGTCCCAGTTCTCACTGGGACCTGCCGCTTTTCCTCCCTATTAACTTTTTTTAATGGGAGATCTTACTCGCAGTGTCTCCTCGCCGCCATGTTGCTCCGCCCCTCCATTTGCTTTTCAATTTGAGAAGTTTCTGTTGACCTGTTTTTAAGCTCACTGATTGTTTCCTCAGTCATGTTGAATCTACTGAGAAAGCCATAAAGAGTGCTCTTCATTTCTGTTATTGTGTTTTGATTTCCAACATTTTCTTTTGATTTTTTTCTTGTTTTTTACCTCTCTATTATCCGTCTGCTTTTTCTTATCTACTTTTTTCATTATAACCATTAAACTATTTTATGTTCTCTGATTATTCCGATATCAGTCTCATAGCTGATTCTAGTTCTGATCAACTAGACTTGCCTTTTGGCATGCCTTATAATTTCTTTGTCATTGTTGAAAGCTGGATTTTTTTTTCAGGTGTTAGGAACTGGGGTAATAGACATTTATGTTATTTATGTCAATATGTTAATTTATGTTACTCTCAATATGAGTTCAGCTACATTTAGTGTTAGGTGTAGCTTTGGTACCATGGGCTTAAACTTCTTTGATGTCCTTGATTTTTTTCTCTCCTCTTGACTTTGGATTTCTCTAAATACTACTTCTCTGAGAGAGACTGTAACTAGTAATTCCTTCAGCTGCAATACTGTTATTATACTGGAGCCCTATTGGTGTGGTAGAATAATAGCATGGAGGAGAGACAGTGTTTTATAAACTTCTGGTTATATTTCAGTCTTTCAGTGAATCTGTATTTTGGGACTATGACCTTCAGCAATCTAGTGATGTAAATTTTATTTTCTCTCCTCCCTTCTCCATTTCCTGGCTGTAAAGTTCTCAGTCTATTTTCTCAAAGTCCTGATTCCTATTGACTATTGTTTTATTGCCCCTCATAGTGAGATAGGAGAGCTTGTGGGTGGTGGGTGAAGAGGGATTCCTTCCTGATATGATAAAGTTTCAGAATTTTGCTCTGTCAAGGTCCTTTATTCTGGAGAGCTGATATTCATTATGTATAAGACTTTTGATTTGTTTTCACAATAGTTATTCCCATAGCATCCCTGTGACAGAGCCAACAGAAGATCTTTATACTATTCTCACCATGAGAACCTTGTGAAGTTCCCTGAGGGGAATCTACAAATGTGTGGTGAGGCTCCCTAAGAGTATAACACTAGAAGTTTCTCACTCTTTAGCTAATCAATATTCAAATCTCCAATTCACTAATATTACCTTGTAAGTGTTCTTATCAGTTTATGGCTCCAGTAATTTCTGTTTTACATCTCAGTTGCTATATTTCTTGATTCACCCAAGTATCCATCTTTTAACTTGTCAGCAGGTCCTGCGACCTCAGTTTTCTAGTGAGTACAAGAAAAAGTCATTGATTTTAGATTTGTTCAGCTTTTTCTTGTTGTAAGGATAGGAGTAACACCTTCCAAACTACTGACATGTCAAAGCTCTATAATGTGTATTTTTCACTTAAAAAATATATCCTGAAGATTTTCATGTCATCACATAGTCTCCTATACCAATATCTAAAGATTATGTGGCATTGTATTGTTCAAATTTGCATTTGACAAAACATTCAACTCTCATTAGGGTGTTTTCTCTATTATAGAGAGTACCATGATGCACATCTGTGATTGTTTCCCCAAGATAAAATACTCCAAAGAAAAGTTACAGGTCATAGCATAAACTTTTAAGTACATTGTTAAAATTGTCAAATTGTTTCCCAGAAGATATATGACAGTATACATTCCTGGTTATCAAGAGAGCCTAATTTCTTGTACCTTCACCAGTATTGGTTAAAATGCTTTTTGCACTTTCACTTTGGTGTTCTTTTTCAATTTACATTCATTTTATTGATAAATAATGGACATACTAAATATACTTTTAATATATTTATACTATTTTTTATTTTAAATGGCCTGTTAAATTGTCTGTTTGCTATTTTGTCTATTTGCTTTCCATTTACCTTTTTATTGTAGAATTGTGCATAACAAAGAATTTACCTATTTAACCATTTTTAGTGTAAAGATTTGTGGTATTAAGCACCTTTGCATTATTGTATAACCAGCACTATCATCTGTCTACAGAAATTTTACTTCTTCCCCAACTAAAACTCTGTGAAATAGTAACTCTCTATTCTTCCTTCTCCCCCAGGCCCTACTTTCTGCCTTTAGAAATTTGATTACTCTAGAAGCCTCATATAAGTAAACAATTTTGTCCTTTGTTACTGATTTATTTCACTTTGCAAGTTGCCTTCAAAGTTTATCCATATTACAACATGTATCAGAATTTCCTTCTTCCTAAGGCTGAAATATATTCCATTGTATAGTTATTTTGTTTATCCATTGATCTGTTGATGGACACTGGATGCTTCTGTTTTTTGGCTATTTTGAATAAGGTTGCTGTGGACAAGAGCTTATGTTTAGCTGTAATATTTTTGTAGTCCTGAAGTTAATTTTTTTGCTTTATTTAGTGTATATAAATTGCTCAAAACTTTGTCACTACTCAGAATTCAATTTTTTTATTAAATTTCATCAGTTATTTCCCTTTTCCCTTTTTGAAATTTTTGACCTTTCTTATCTGAACATAACTTTTGAATATGAAGTTAGAAAAGAGCACATTTAATCAACAAAGAATAAAGTTTCAGAATATTTTCCATGAGTAATGAAATATGTTTGTTTTAGGCCGGCAAAGATTATAATATAAGCTTGGCTAAGCCTTGTATGATAATAGCTCTCCCCATCCTAAACCTGAATTTATCCCTATTTTCTCATTATCTCTACATAATGTGTAAACTATTGTTCTTGTGCAATAGGCAGAATAACTTTATTGCAGCGTCTCCACTTTTCAATTCTGAAAAGATAGGCTATCTGATAAATATCTCCAATATTCACTGCATTGAATCACTGACAGCTTAAAGCCTTATACTGGTACAATAATAATGCTGAATTAAACACCAAGAAGATAAGGTAAAATATGGTTGCAAACAACTAAGTTTGTTAATGGAGATTAAACATACATGTTATACTATTTTGTGAAAAGCAGTGTAATCTGAAATGAAATTTAGTCTTCCAATTGTGTAAGTATAGGCCAGCTATAATTGTATGTACTGATAACTGATGTTGAGGAAGGGTTATGTGTTTTGTGTTAGTTTGCATTGTATCTAGTAACTGATAAAGAGAGAAATTTTACTTTATTTATTATTCACATTCTGTATATAAGATTTTATTTATTAAAGGTGAATAAAAGAAAAATGTTCAATGATGAATAGGCATAGGTTAGCGGGTTTGGTGAGAATGAAATGGGCTTTTGTGTGCTTTCGAATAGATCAATTACTTATGTATGAGCCTAGAAATTAAAGCCACTGCCTAGTTTTTACTTAGTTATTATTCTGAATAGTCAAGCTATTCTGATTAACATTCATGTGAAGTTTATATTGACATGGATGCAGCTATGAAATGAAAACATTTGCATGTAATTGTGATTATTTCCTTTAGGTAAGTTCTAAGAAATGCAATTTATCAATCCAAAAAATGCATGTACAACACACAGCCCATTTCCTCAGTGGATGATGAACATCTTGAGGGTAGAACTCTACCTTAATCATGTGTAATTCTTAATGAGTCATTTAGATGAGGAAATAGAAGTCAGAGGGTTTAAGTATTTTCTCCATTAATATTTATTAAATGAATGAATTTGTTAATGAAAAAAACTCTTTGAAAGATTGAATGGAAGAAAATATGAGCTTTAAATCAGGTTACACAATTTAAACTGTAAACAAATTTGTTCAGTTTTCTTTAGTTTTATAATAATAATAATATTGATAATTTGGGGATCTTCTTGACCTAATTGTAGTTCTGATATAAAAGTGATTGGAATAGTAATAACATTAATTATAATATGCTATGAAATGTTTACATATAAATCTTCTTAGAAAGACTAAGATATCCAAATCTCTACTTAATATGCTACTTTCAAGTGTTATCACAAATAACATTTTGAAAATAATGGGAACATTTACAATTTTATCATTTGATATTTTAACATATTCTTTCTTTAGATAACTTTTATTGAGGATACTTTATGTATATCATTTTGTTATACATGTTATGAGAATCACAAAATAATACAAAACCTGACATCTTCCATTAAATAAATTACTGTGCAACTAGATCAGAAATACCAAAAAAAAGAAGAAAGAAATACCTGGACTGCTATTACAGCTCTAAATATTAATAAATGTAAATACAAATGTTTTCAACTGAACTCAAATGTATGAACAAGATGCCAGTTAGAGGAAAAAGTCAATCAGAAAGTGTCAGAAATGGAAGAATCATTGGAAATGATAAATTGGCACCTGAGTTTAAAAGAAATGAGTTATGAAGTGTCAAAGTATGGGGACAGATGTTTAGGTGCAGCATTCTCATATTCAAAGGCAGGAAGGGTTTAAGGGAGAGCAGTTTTGTATGGAGCAACAAAGATATTCAGTTGATAAGTGAGTTGGTGAAAGAATGAGAAAAAATTGACTGAGTGACTACAGGCATAATCCAATGAGGGCAGGCATAGGATGTCCTCCCATCAGCTTTAACAGAGCACACACAAAATGCTGTTGTCATGATGGTAATTTGGGTACCACATTTCTAGTTTATGTGAATTGAAAGAGAATAAAATATAATTGGAAATAAATAACGTCAAAGTCATTTTGTAGGAAAAGAATCAAATAGCCTTCCATAGAGATAAAGAAGATATTTTGAAATTGCTAATTTGGATGATTCAATGTGCATGTATATGTGTGTGCACACGTGTTTATTTACTTCTTGGGAGAAATAAAATAATAGCATACAATCAATGGCAAGCATTGAATGGACTTTTGAACTAAAAAGTTGAACCATGTAAAATATCAGCCTGATTCCTTCATTTATTCAAATGAGGTTACTTTGTCGCTATATATATATATATATATATATATATATATATATATATACACACACACACAGTATATATATTACTTGTATAACTATTAGATATGTAAAACTATATATATCTATATATATCTATATATATATAACTATTAGATATGTAAAACTATCTATATATCCTGTATAATTGTGTTTGATGCAATAGAAACTATTACTTAATTTAGAAACAGCTGACTTATACCAAGGGCTTATCATTTACTTTTTTTCCTCCTTATACGCAGAGTTAATCTGAATTCTGAAGTCATTTGGAACTTGAGCAATAACTGAGAAAATGTATGAGAAAATGCTCTATATAGAGAGTGAAGCAAAATTCAAAAATGCAGGTTTCCAAACAATGGGTGAGCCTGATTTTAGAGGGACATGCTAAGCAAGTTATGTTCACAGTGCTCTCAATAGCCTTAATAAAGAATTCACATAAAGATGCAGCATCTTCTAGAAATGTCACAGCAAAATTCAGAGATTTAAAATAGCCAGATGAACATATTTTAAATCTTTTTAAAAAATAAACAAGAATCTATATCTTTCTATTTTTCCCCCATATCATTTATTACTAATCATGAAGGTATTAAACCTTAAACATGCTAATTTACCAGAAATAATTATTTCTCAATTATTTTAAACTCACTTTAAGCATATTTTCCATTTTAAAATCTTCAATTCAGGAAAGCAGTACAATGGAATTATTTTCAACAGTGTATTGAAAATGAGAGGAAGGGCTTCAGAATTCCTTAATTGAATATGAGAGAGTCCTTTGCCTTGGTCATGAGGGTAATAGACAAAGGCAATTATAGGAGGGACTGGTAATGATGAAAATGGCAAATGGCAGACGTTTGGGGGAAAGGAACCTGCATCAGACAGATTGACTTGAATACATTCATCAGTTTCAACAACACCTGCCACAGCTAATGAGCACCATCCTTGAGCTCTGAATAATCTTTTGATCTAAAAAGCTGAAATATTCCTGAAGCATAATATTGAACATGTTGGCAACCTTGGCAGTGCCATCCCATATCAAGTCAGTCACTCTTGTACACTTTTCAGGTAACTTCCTCACAAATATATTTTACTTTGCATCATCAGTGCTGACAACAAAATTAGAGATTTTCTTTTAATTTGTAATGGTCTCTGGTGTCTCTGCTTGAATATGGAACCTAAAACACAAGTCCTATAAAGTCATGGACAAAACTAAACAAATCTTGCGACAGTGGTACGGTTCATCTCTTTCAAAGAATGTGACATCTTCATTTCATGTCAGAGAATATGACATTGGGTAAAAGGAAAAGCAAACTGTACTGATCATATTAAGATTATATTTTCAGGAAATAAATCAGTAACTTGAAGAAACATAAACGTTTTTGGAGATAATAAGAAAAAGATGATGGAGTAGAGTTAAAAATAATTGATAAGACTGGATCAAGAAGATGTGGTATATATGCCCGATGGAATATTATTCAGCAATCAAAAAAGATAAACTCATGCCATTCGCAGCAACATGGATGGAGCTAGAAGGAATTCTGCTCAGTGAAATAAGCCAGAAGGAAAAAGAAAAATATTGGATGGTTTCCCTTAAAGCAGGAATATAGGGGAACCAAATAAGACATCAGTGTAAAAAAAATAATAACGGTACAAAACACAACAAAGCAAAAACAGGCAATTATAAATCAGAGACATACTGCAGGGGAGGAGGAGAGAGAGGGATCAGAGGGAGGGAGGGAAGGACACAGAGGACTGAGGTGATGGTGCATGGGTGCATTGGTGAAGGAAACTATGTGGACTACACCTGAGGGGGTGGGGGAAGCAAATATTGCTTAAAAATGAACAATGATGTAAAAAATAATAATTGATAAGATTGAAATAATTGTGAATGAAATTTATTCCTTTATTTAACTAAACTTTATTTCAAATGGCAATGAAAAGGATAAGAACATCATTATTTCTACTGTACATAATAATATACATAGAAAATGAGAGAATCGGTTAGAAAATGCTAATGATTAATAAGAATGTTTTAAAAAGTGGATAAAGGTCAACACAGCCATTACTTATCACGCATGGATTATGTTAGTGAATTCTTCTACTCAGTATGCATTATCTGTAACCCCCAAATCAATTATAGCATGTTTTTGCTGTAATTAGTGGCTATGCACAAAATGGTACAAACTTTGAATCATCCAACATGTATCTACCCAAGTGGGGTTGAATAAGCTCATACTCTCTGCCCTGTTGTTTTAGCTCTTATACTATAAACAAGTCACTTTTGTGGTCTAGTAACTACCTCTTTTTATTTTTATGCTTTTCATTTATGATTTCATTGTTTAAAATATTCCTGAAGCATATTAGTGCAATGTTATCTACTGTTCCTAAGTACAAGGAAGCTTTGAAGGTCATATGGAGACATTGCACATGTTAGATGAGCTTTGTTCAAGTATGAAATTATAGTGTCGTAAGCTGTTAATTCAATATTAACGAATCTATAATACATATGAAATAATTTATCTTTAAACAGAAACACATAAAACAATATTGTCTGTTGGTTGGTTGATTTAAATTTGTGACCAGAGGTTTTCAGGAAGCTTACCTTATATTTTCTCCTGAAGCAATGATTCAATTTTTTCTAATTCAGGGTTTGTGAATGATTAACTACTGTCAATAACAAGAATCACCTGTATGTAAAACTCTTTTGGGATCTTATTAATAGCATGTTTGAAAATAAAATATACAGATGTTCAATTAAAGATTGCAACAAGTTATAATAAATTTAGTAATGACTGTAACCCATTTTGGAACTATTATGTTCTTTGTACCTTTTTCTTTTAGAATTTACTTGCCTGGGTACAGATAATGTCAGAATTTTTCTCCCTACAACTCAGTTCTAGAATAATATCTGGTACATATAGGGAAACCAATGAATTGTTACAATTGCTATATTTTGCCTTCTGGATTTCATTTTCTATACTAATTTCACAATTACTGAAAATCTGAATGATGAGAAATTGCACCAAAAAAAAAGTTGTATCAAAACAGGAGAGTGAATAGTGATTATGGGGTCAACTTTATAAGAACACTGGAAAAAAAGGGGGGGAAGAGAAATGTAGATCTATTTATTACATACACGCACACACATACATTTTATATGATGAAAAAGAAAAAAGTAGACAATGAATATTTTGCAAGCAAATACATATGAATGAAAGGGCTAAGATTATTAATTATAAATTTTATAATAAAAGGCCACATAGCAACCCCATAGCTAACATCATAGTCCATTGTGAAAAGCTGAAAACTTTTCTTTCAAGATAAGAAACAAAACGAAGAGGTCCATTCCTGCCACATGTATTCAACACAGTACTAGAAGTCCTAGTCAGAGTAATTAGGCAAGAAAAAGAAATAAAATAGAAAGTAGGTGGAAAAGAGAAATAAGTCAGAATGGAAGAATTAAAATAGTATCTATTTGTTAATCATATACACAGAAAATAAAAAAGGTGCAAAAAATCCACAAAATAAATATTAGAACTATTAATTGAAGTCAGTAAAGTTGTAAGAGTATAATGTTAAAAACAATACTGAGAGTAGGCTCACATAAGGAAATAAAGAGCTCAAGTAAAGAATCTTATTTTTCATCTTAAGAAACTAGAAAAGGATGAATAAATAAACCCAAAGTCAGTAGAAGGAAGGAAGTAATAAATTAGGGTAAAAATAAACAAAATAGAAATTTAGGGGAAAAATTCCAAAGGATCAGTTTACTCAAAAGCTAGTTCTGTGAAAAAATAGAGAGACAAACCTCTAGCTAGACTCACAAAGTAAAAACTGGAGAAAAGCAATAAATAGAATCTGAAATGAAGTAGGAGAAATTACAACAGCCATCCCAGAAATTGAGGACCATCAGAGATTACTATGAACATATGGATGCAAGGAAGTTGAATAATTTAGAATTGGATAAAATCTTAGAACTATTCAATCTTGTAAGACTGAATCGGGAAGAAGTAGAACACCTAAATTGATTGACTGTTAGAGAAGTATGGCTTTTAGGCATGGTCTCATGGATATATAGGAGCTTGCAAGTGACAGGAGAGAAAGAGTGTTTAGTAAGAAGGAAGACTTTGGCAACAAGATCAAGGTAGGGAATAGCTTGTTATCTTTTGGTGTTGGTGTCCAATCTGTGTGACCAGAGCGTCATGAGCCAAACGGGATAGACAACAGATGCGTTCAGAGGACAGGTAAAGCCTCTAACATAGGACAGTGTCTTATGGGCCTGCGTAGGGATTTGTAAACTGAGAGGGACCTCAGAATTTACCTACCTATATAGTTCAAGTTTTAACCAAAGAGGAGAAGATTCAATTTTGCCACTCATAAATTACAATTTTAGGTCTTGAAAATATAAAATTAAAAAGTCATAGCTTTTATGATCTACTTGAAAAAGAAAAGAAAATGGGCTTCTTAATTGATAAACTCATGTTATTGACAAATTAAAATATAGAGTTCTATTAAATCAATTAGTTGATGGAGCTATAGGAGCAAATGATGAAAGGTATTAATAAAAGTCAGGGTTCTTAGGTGAACCACTAATTAGCTTCTCATCAGGATGTAAAGTTCATTTGCCTGAGATTGTCATTGTCATTGTATAGAGTATCTGAGGGTGAATGCAGATTCTACTTCAGTGAATATAATGCTTTTTCATTATCATTGAATTTTGTTTATTTTTTTCCTCAAATATATTACTTCAATTTCAAAGAACAAATTACTTAAAACAATGATCTAGATAAGTCATTATGAATTAGTGAAAATTAGAAATGATAAAGCATCTTTTATTTTTAGAGTTACAGTATAGTAGGCTTTACAATGATCAACTTAAGGATATATATTAGGGCATTAGTAATTAAATTTCTAGTGCCGCAGTGCCATCTTATTTCACAATGTAAAAATTTCCTCTTGTGTTTAGGCCAAAAAACAGAGATAACAATTGTCCACTAAATTGATCTAAAGAAACAATTAAGAAAAGAACAAGCAGAGCACTCTTAGAGGGTGAAACTATCTGGACTCTTAAAGTGAAACTATCTGGACTCTTAAAGTGAAAGGCAAGTTGTCTAATATAACTCTGAATGAGTCATGTACTAAAGAAAGAACTTTGAAAGATGGGTAGAAAGAAGAATGACATCTGAACAATAATCTACAACTAAATTTTCTTTTAACCCAGAGAAAGAAATTTATTTTACATTACTGCCTATGTAAACAATATGTATAAAATGCATATTATATATATGTATATAGTTTATATGACATATATGCAAAAGCATAGAAAATTGTGTGCACCTTAATTAATGTGATTGCTCTAATATGTCCTTTTATTAATCTGCTCTATCTGGATCTATCCCATTTCATTCCACTTTGAAAAAGCTTGTTTTAATCAATTAAATTGACTCATGCCCTAACTAACATGCTGTGAACTCAGAACTTAAAAATACTGCACAAAAGAACCACCTGGGACTTAACTATGTCACAGTGTCACAGCCAAGATAAAAGGTTGAACAAAGGAATGGAAAAGACAAGATATAATAAAAGACTTTGTGCATCTTCCCCAAGGACATCAGGGATCATTCATGGAAGTTCCTTTTATTAGTATTTAAGAGTCCATAGGTGAGGAGAAAACATCAGGTGTTAGGTTGGTTGCTTTCTTGGGAAATAATTAGCTAAGGCAGAAATGGATAAGAGCCAAAAAAAAAAAAAAACTTATTTAAAAAGCAGAGGCATAATTGAATGTTTGCATAAGGGAGAACTAAAAGAATTCTTGGTGTCTTCTAATATCATGATCTGGTGTTTGTGGTGGAGCCCTCAGAAATAGAGAACACCAGCAGTGGGAAGTGAATTGATTCTAAGGAAAGGGGATAGAGTTTCAGCCAGCAACTGTGGATGACAGAAGGAATTTCCTAACTGTAGGTTCCCTAGGAATTCCTAATGTCTAAATTCGATCTACCTACCTAAAACTTGATGAATTATTTTATAGTAATTTCTGCTAATTAAGCCACCGGATGCGATTTTATTGAATAAAATGCTGGAAAAGTAGATTAACATTAATCTAACAACACCCATGAAAGTATTTAAAATGAATTATTTGTGATAGTCATGAAAGTTTGCGTGCTTGGGATATTTTGGTGATGACTTGCCATTCTCTGAATCCAGACATTGCATCCCTCTCCAGTACTGAAGTGATCTTGGAGATGAGAGTGTAGTGTATCATACTCCAGGGAGAAGGTTAATCAGGTGATATGGTTGTTACAGGCCTGATGTAGTGGAAAGAATGTAAATTCTGTCACAGCATCATATTTGACCTTGAGGATACCCTTCGGCTTTGAAGGAATAAATATTGAGAGGATGCTGCTAGCCACACTGTAATCTTTACATTTTAGGGTAGAATGTGCAGAAGTGCTTTGAGTTAGTTACCTTAAAGATCCCCTAAAATAAGAGTTAGCAAACTTATTCTGAAAAGGACCAGACAATAACTATATTTGCATTGTGATCAGCATTGTAGGAGTCAGGAACAGGACACAGTGCAGGTTTTCTGATCCCATGCAGACCGGGTAAAGGAGGAGTGAGAGTCCTCAGTGGTTTTGCAGGTTTTTATTGGGGTTCAGCGGGTACGTGGCAGGCAGGGGTGCTGGGGGGCTGGGAGGACTGCCAGCCTCCCAGCCCCCAGCAAATCTTCACTCTGTCTGGGCTCTCTGGCGTTCTCTGCTTCTGCTTTGGGCTGCTTCTCTTTCGACTTCTACTGGCGTCCCCGTGGCACCGCCCTTAAAAGCACAGTCTTAGCGCAGGTGTACCCACTTCAGGTGCCTGCCATCAGGCATGCATTCAGGATCACAGGGTTCCCTCATCTATCCTGATGGCGGGAGGACAGAAAAGCCTGATTTTTTACCTTACCCTACAAGCATGGTTTCTGTCTCAACTTCCCAACTCTGCTATTAAAATAAGCAGTTAGTAAACAGATAGAGGTGGTTTTGTTCTAAAATAACTTTATTAACTAAAGCAGATGGGGGGTGGTTTGATTTCTCGGCTGTAGTTGGCCCTATAGAGATATTTGTCTGTAGGCAGAGCTAAAATATTTTTTCAGAAAAGTGTTTTCTTTTCATTGTTGGGGAAAGACTTTTTTGGTACTAACATACCTATATTAACTCCCCCACCAAAGTTCTGAAAGCTGTAGAAGAGAGAAATCAAGAGAATACGGGAGAATTCACCTCATGAGAAGTTCCCTACTTAACTGACCCGGCAATTGCCTAACACCAGGCCAAAGCAATAATGTGTGGAAAGCCTCTTTGATGTTGCTTGAATGAATATTCCCTCTTCTTGGTATTCATTCTTTTGTTTTCTTTGCTGGCACAATTTCATCTCTCCTCTAGGCCAAATAAATACTTCCCATAGCTATTAAGTCCCCTAGTGGATTCTTTGCTTTTCAGTCTTCCATAATCCTCTATATAATTTATTGTGCCTTAACAATTTAACTACTCAGTGGAGAAAATTGCAGCCTACATAACTGAAGAGAAGCTGAGGAAATAAAGCTAAATGGACATAGCCAAAATTGACTCCTGACTTCCTTGCTAGCCCTCTTTCCATAACAGACATTTTCTTCCCTAAATCTTCATTAAATTACACATGAAAGATCAAATATCCACAAATCTGTTACAATCCAAAATACATCAGGACAGAGCTTGATTTTATTCTTAACTTTTGAATGTGCAATATAATTCTTCTACAGTCACAGCAGAGAAAGTATATTCTTCTCCCATCCTTGGATATCCAGTGAGTGTGGTTACCAAGAAAATCCCCCCTTTTTTTTACCTGTTTGAGTCATAGTGCAGACTGTAATAACTTAGTAAGAGCTTTCTCTCCCTCCTGATGTTCAGAGAGCAGAAACAAACTTTGGGGATATTATAGAAAAATATCACAGGGACAATGTAGAGGATTTATGTATAATTACATATAATTTGTATGTAATTCCTATGATTTCTTGAATACTTCAGTTGGATCTCTTCACTAGGGAAAATGTACAGTATAGCAGATTTATGAGCATGTATCATATGAGAGAAGTATAGTACAGTGGCTAAGAGGACAGATTCTGGAGCCACAAAGCTTGACTTGGTAATTGAGTACCTCCCTTTTCTCATCTGTAAAATGGAGTTGATGATAATATTTCATTATATTATTGTGAAGGTTACATGAAAATAACCTTTGGTAACATGAAAATAACCTTAGAAACTGACACATCATATGCATTCAGTAAATAAGAAAGAATAACAGTGCATAATGCATGTAAACAAAGAAGAGGGAGGATAGAGAGTATGTACTGTCCTCATTTAATACGCTGCTAATTTCCAATAATTCAAAAAAATAATATCATATATCTCCTCCCTGCCTTGATTTTTCCTCTTCCATCAGTGCAGGAAGAAGAATCTTTGATTTTAATGAGTTTCATATTATTTGAGGAAAGCAATGACTTGTGCACTCATTTAAAAGCTTCAGCTTCAAATGTGACTGTGAATTGCTTCCTGTATGATGAAGTAGAAAGTGGCTTTGTAGTCAGAGCCAATTTCCCTCTCTGAGTATCAGTTTTCTGAAGAATTATGGATAGATACTGCTAAAAATAGTAGTAACTTTGTTAGCAGACAGAATGAAGGGCAGCCTGGACCCCCATACCTGCCTACTCTAAATGGGTTCTGCCATTTGCCACATAAAGGCAAAACATACTCTAGTGTTGCACCTTCAATAGAAAAGGACTTTAATACAATTAGTGTGCAACAATTAGTATGCAGTGAAGAGAATAGAAGAGAAAGTATATAGTTAAAATAGTTTCCACATGAAGCACCCAAAGTTACCCACCCCTTTGTGGGTAAATGTCCAGCCAAATAGTTGGCCCAAAGCAGGACCACTAAGTGGACACATAGAAAAGGGGCAGAAGAGACCAGGCAAGTCTGGAAGGAAAAGAGCAAAATCAAAATCCAAGTCAAGAAAAAGGCTGCCATTGTCAGCTTCCCCACTGGCCTCTCACTGCTGTCTCTTTCAAGTGTTTCCTTCCATGTCCCTCAAGTCCATGGTACAAGTCCAAGGCTGAGAAGCAAAAATGGCTTCTTCACAAGTCTCTCTGCTCTAGCTCTATGTGTCTTCTCCCAGTCTTCTTTCTCTCTCTCTCTCTCCTTCCTCCTCTTTTTCAGCTTCTCATCCCTGCTCAGTACCACCCTTCTTTGAGTCAGGCAGAGAACTGAACCTCCCCTTTCTATAGCTATCACCCCATTATAAGTTCTAGTAGTTGCTTTATATATTAGGGGCATTATTATTTTATTAGTGTCTTCTGGTAATCTCTGTTTTTCACGTTAAAAAAGGAACTGTGGATTAGGTGATTATGATTAGAAACCTGAATTCTGAACTCATGCCAAGAACTGTGAAATTCTGACCAATTTACTTCCCTTTTCCACACATTCTTTAGTCTCCAAGAGGATGAAGAGGTTGTTTTAATGATACTACCTTGAGTGAGGTATGGTGAGACCAGATGGAGATTAAGAGAGAGAAATGGAGTTTTGCAGTTCTGTTCCAGTTCCCTGAGGATAACATAGCACACCATGCAGGGCCACTCAGGGGAAGCATAGGAGAGGGGTCCAGGTGGACAAGCACTTTTATTGTGATTTCTGTAAAAAGTAAAGGGTGAGGAAGGATAAGTAGGCTCAAGTTTGGATACTGTGCCTAATCAGTGGGATCTGAGGCATAAAGCTGTCTCTCATTGGCTGGTGTCTGATTTTGTGGGTCGCTAGGATGGCTGAATAGTGGTCCAAATGTGAGATACTAATAAGGGAAGTGTTTGGGGATTTGGGCTTGGTTATACAAGAAGAGGAACAGACTGACCTTTAACCATGCCCTAAAAACTGGGTGGAAATAGCACAGAAAACCCTTATATTGCAAATGTTAATTTGGTGACTGTAATATCCTTTCTGGGCTTGACCTCTGATTGGAGGTTTGGAGAGGGTCAGTGGTGAACATGTTGCTTTTTAATTCTTGGACCATAATATACTTGCCACTTTTAAGCAGGGATTCCACCGTCTTCTCTTGGGCACATCAGTCAGACATAACAGTGCTTCCTCTTCCACACTTGCCTATAGGAGCAACTGAGCTTCCTTTCCTTTGAGAAGATATGCAGTCAGAAGGGTCTAGTGTGTAGACAATAGTCATTTTCCTGTTTACAGTGAGGTCAATTTTCTCATTTTGTTCTGTGCCCTAAAGACCTGTTTTCCAGGTGAACTTTCTATTGACTTGATAAGTAAGAATAGAAACTGGGGACAAATACTTACAGGATTTTATACACTGATTACCAATTAATTGATATGTCAACTCATTCCTGGAACTGTAGCTGCCTTTAGGGTGGAAAGTAGCTAGCAGTAAGCAGCACACAACCTCACAAAATAGCATCCTGGCTCACAAAAGAAAGACTACCTGTCCAATTCAGAAGTTGATAGGAATGCAATTAATGGCAAATTGAATTCAGCCTGGGGTGAAAGAGCAAAGTTTTAAGAAAACAAATAGCTTCAGATATTTGGCCCATTTTCATTGGGCCAAATATTTTTTGCTAGTGTATTATCTGCAATTTCCTAGTCAAAGGATTTTGAAACATGTAACCTTGATCTTTTACTTTTTTAAGTTGACATAGCAACGTTTTGAAATAGGAAAGTAATATTAAAGCAAAACAAAGTCAAAACTCTTTTTAGAAATTTCCACTTACTATAAATATGACTCCAAACTACAGATTATACTAAGGACCATGTCACATATTAAACCCCTTGCTTTACTTTTTCAATAGCATCTTTTATTTTGACTGACCAAAAAATACCTTTATTAGAATTCTTTTTTTTTTTTTTTTTGAGAATTATTTATTTATTTATTTTTTAAAGATTTATTTATTCATACAAGCACTGGGTACAGTCAGAAGCGTGGTTGGGTGAGAGAATTCATCAGAGCCAGAGCGGAGAGTAGAACAGGCAGAGTGACAAAGTACACTGCTGAGGGGCAGCAGCGGACGGCAAGAGAGGTCTGCGCACCATGTGGGACCCTCGCCTGGTGGCCGGGGATCGAACCGGTGCTGCTGAGGCTGCGCGTAGCTTCGCAGCCCAGCGCTCAACCACTGCACCACCAGGGGAGGCCCTTAGAATTCTTCTTTAGAAGCTTTTTGAGTATTTTTGACATACTACTTGCTGTTTTGATGGATGTATGCACTGTGAAAAGATCACATAATCTTAACTTTAGATAACATATCTACTACTCTAATATAGTTACCATTGTGTGTATCTCTGTGTGTTGAGATTTAAGAATTAAAGAATTATCCTCTTCTCCAATTTCAAGTATAAAATGATACATTAAGTCGCTGCATCTTCCTCATCTTGCATAACTGAAACTTTGTAACCTTGACCTACAGTACCCCATATCCTCCTATCCAAGTCACTGACAACCACCATTCTACTCTCTCCTTCTATGAGTTTGGCAATTTTGTATTCCATGTTCAAGTGAGATCATGCAGTAAATCTCTTTCTATGTCTGACTTATTCTGCTTAACATACATTCCTCTAGTCCCTGCCATGTTTTTTTTTTTTTTTAATGGCAGGATCCCCTTTATTTAAATGACTGAATAATATTCTATTGTATAAAGATTACATTTTATTTATTCATCAACACAAACTTAGGCTGCTTCTATATTTTAGTTATTTTTGCCTAATGCTTTAGTGAACATAGGAGTGCAGATATCTCCATGAGATAATTTAATCTGTTTTAGATGTATACCCAGAAGTTGGACTGCTATATAATGTGGGAGATCTATTTTTTTTTTTAAATAGAGGCATGTTTTATTTATTTATTTGTTTGTTTTTGTTTATACATGCACTGGGTACAGTCAGAAGCGCGGCAGGGTGAGAGAATTCACCAGAGCCAGAGTGGGGAGCAGAGCAGGCAGAAGGACCGAAGTACACTGCTGAGGGGAGCAGCGGGCGGCAGGAGAGGTCTGCGCGCCATGTGGGACCCTCCTCTGGTGGCCGGGGAGCAGCCGGGGATCGAACCGGCGCTGCAGAGGCTGCGGGCAGCTTCCCAACCCAGCGCTCAACCGCTACGCCACCGGGGAGGCCCCGGGAGATCTATTTTTAACTTTCTGAAGACTCTCCATATTGTCTTCTCTAAAGGTTATACTAATTTACATTCCTACTAGCAGGAGAAAGGGGGTTCCTTTTCTCCACACACTCTCTAACACTTGGTTTTGCTTTTATGACAGCTGACTTGACTGCTGGAGTTGTAACTCATTGCAGTTTTGATTTCCATTTCCTTGATTAGAGATATTGAGCACCTTTTCATATACCTGTTAGCCACTTAAGTTTCTTCTTTTGAGAAGTATTTATTTGGGTCATTTATCCATTTTTTAAACTGGGTTTGTGTTTTTGCTTTTAAGTTGTATGAGTTTCACATGTATTTTGGACATTAATCCCTTATTAAATGTATAGATTGTAGATATTTTCTCCCATCCCGAACCCATAGGTTGCTTTTAATCTTGTTTCTTTTGCTGTGCAGAAGGTTTTTAGTTTAATGTAATTACATTTGTCTATTTTCACTTTTATTGCCTGTGCTTTTGCTGTCATATTCCCCCCAAAAAAATATTTCCAGGACTGATTTCTATTTTATCTCAAGAATGTTATAGTATCAGGTCTTACTTTTAAGTCTCTAATTGCATTCATTTCATTCATGTTAATTTTTGTACATGGTGTGAGATATATCCAGTTTCTTTGATTTGCTTGTCTTATGTGTGATCTGTTTCTATTAAAAAAAAAAATGTTACCGGGATTTTGAAAGGGATTTCTTTGACTCTAGATCACTTTGTAGTATGAATATTTGGGCAGTATTAATTTTTTACTCCATGTTTCCCATTTATTTATATCTTCTTAAATTTTCTTCAATGTTTTAAAATTCCTTTTGTTGCTGATGTGTTATTATTTTCTTATTTCCACTTCAGAATATTTGTGGCTAATATATAATAGCAACTCTGATTTTTGTATGTTGACTTTGTATCCTGCAACTTTACTAAATTTATTAGTGTTAATTTTTTGGGGTGTGTGTATGTGCATGTGTTTAGCTGATAGGGTTTCTACCAACATGATATTGTTATATGCAAACAGATAAATTAACTTCCTCTCTTCCTATTAGGGAAGAAGTGATATTAAAACAAAATAAAGGCTGAGATTTTTACATTTCATTTTCTTCCCTGATTGCCATTATTTTTATTTCTAGTTCAGAGTTGAGTAAGTGGTGTGAGTGGGAATTTTGCCCTGTTCAGCATCTTAGAAGATAGATTTTCAGTTTTTCCCTATTGATCGTAATGTCGAACTGGATATATCTTTTCCTATGAGGCCTTTATTTTGTTGACATATGTTTCTTATAAATCTGTTTTTCAAAAGGATAGGTTTGAACATACATATTCACACAGATAATTCTGCATCCCCAATGTCAAGAGCACATAACATCACAAACTTTCTTTTTCCTGGTTTCCAGGAAAACTATTTTTTTAAAAAAATAAAAACTGTTTAGTATTTGTCCAACTTATCAGGAATCTTCTATTATTCAAGGTTATAGTCATCATCATCACAAATATTCTCATGGGAGCTAATACAATAATGACCGATATCTGTACCCAACTATAGGCCAGAAAGTGGGCTATAGCTTATATATATATATACACACACACACACACACACATATATATATATATATGTGTGTGTGTGTGTGTGTGTATATAAGATTCCTTGACTTCTTTGACTCTTAGATGACTCTAAGGTACCAGATATTTATCTTAATATTTGACTTATTCCCTGTACTCCAGAACATGTAAGTTCCTGTTTCCTTCTCAGTGGTGAGCACTTATCATTTAACAAGAAGAGACTGACTAACGAAAGTGTAATTGGTAAAAAGGAATTCTATATGTCACTAGTAACAGTGCCTGGCTTAGAAGCCAGCAAGATCATTTTTAATTCCTCCTATTTTCCCTCTTTTACATGGACATTTTCCTTCTACGGGACAGTTGGCAATATAAGGAATCAAATTTGGTTGTCACATCTGGGGAAGAAGTAGTGTGCTGCTGGCATCTGGTAGGTAGAGGCAAGGGATACTGTTACACTTTTTACAATGCACAGCACAACTCCACAATAAATACGATTTTTCCCAAATTGTAGATAGTACTGGAGTCTAATGACAGAGTAACCAAATAGCTTTTCTGCTTATTATCAAAGGGATTGGTATAATGATACCAACCTTAAACAAACCTGTAGAATTTGGGTCCAATTATTTTTTCTTGATAAACAGATTCATGTATATGTGTTATTAATATGTATACTAGTCTTTTATTTACCTTAGTTGGTGAACTGATATTCTTTTCATTCTAATGTATATTCAGTACATTCTTCTTCTTTTTATTTATGTATATTTTACATCATGGTTCATTTCTAAACAATGTTTGCTTCCCTCCACCCTCATGTGTAGTCCCCATAGAATTTCCTTCACCAGTTCACCCATAGACATCCTACTGTATCCTAATTATCCATAAGATTAATCATTTTCTCAATGTCAAAATAGTAAATTATGGCAGAGAGGAAATTGAAATCCATCTGACATGATTTCCCATTACCCTGGTGATTTATAATCTCATTTGAGAGAATTATCTGGTTTTCCTCCTACCTCCCAATTATTCCTCACCCATACCCAATCAGCTCACCTCCAGGTCTCACTTCTCCCATAAGACAGTTGCTCTATAGATTACCTAGTGACAAAGAAATATATCCATTTAATGAGAGAATCAGTAACCATTTAATTATTAATGAGATAATATTTTCATTAAAGTGGTAAAGTGAAAAAAGCTTTCCTTTTATGCATTAATATAATAAACTAACAAAACAATTCAATAAAGGATTGGGTAATACCAACAATTAGGCTAGGCAAATGTGTAAAGTGTATATATAATTTGCTCAATCAATGAGGAAAAGTTCTGTTTTTTCCCCTCATTTTTTAGAATTGATATATCATAAATATTTTATGAAAATAAAATAATAGATTTCTATCAAAAAAAAGTGTTCTATAGCCTGCACTCCACACGTATGTTCGTTTGCAAGGGTTCTAAATGAATGGTGTTATACTAAAATTTGTATCTCTTTAAGAGATGACATTGAAATCTGTATTGATATTAATAGTCTCTGATGTACTGTCTTTAAAATAATCACATCTCCAGTAGCATCTGGATAGCCCTATGATTCTATCCAGTATATTGCTATAGCAACCATTTTAAAGAAATAGTTTTCAAAAGATACTTGTGACCTCTAGGGTTATGCATGGCTATATATCAAAATCCAAGTTTGGAGTTTGCAATACACTTCTGTTTGGAGATACTAAGGCTTTCCTTGGACACCCTAAAATCTTAACACTGTACACTTCATTACCTTTATAAACATGCATTTTCAATGGACCAAGGTAATGCAACATGTTTTAATTTACTTAGTGCTGTTATCATAACTATATATTTGGTTAAACAACACATTGAGGATCAGAAGCTGTATCTTTAAGAGATATACAAAGACATTACATAGGGAGAAAATAAAATTTTAACATTGAAAGTGGTGAAATAAGAAAAAAAAATGTATACTGAAGGTAAAATGTTGGTTACTGGTTTTGATGAAAAATAAATCCCTAGGTCATACAAATTTTACATGGGATATCATGATGTTAGATATGGATTTGATTAAAACCTGCAGATGATACTATTTTCAGAAGATTGGCAAACTGAAAAAAAAATCCAAATCTATATCAAGTGTCTAGTACTGTGAGAACAAATTACTACCTCATTTATAAAAAAGTAAGTGTCTAGTATAATTAATCTTCCATTAGCTGGCTCACTAATTCCCCCAGGATTTGTTACTTATCAGAGGATCAGGTCAGACACTGTCACTGAAAAATTGAATATTCAAATTTACTAGTAGCCAGGTGAGTTATCAATAAGGGAAACACATGTTCAGCCCATGCATAACATCTGTCCCAACCAACATACATCCCTTGCTAATAAACTTAATGAACAATCACTTTGTTTACTGCCCAATGAGGCAGATTAATATCCACCTGATTATGAGAGCTTCATTTTCAATGGTTGCACTTTTAGCAAACTCTCACATAGAATGGAAATATGCTTACATCAAAGTCCCATTCTATCCACATAACCTATCCTCAAGCATTCTTGCTCAGTCCTCTACATATGTTCATTCTAAGTTCTTGATCATCAGCCAAACTAATAGCTATTACCTAGAAGTTAATGAATCACAATAAAAACTGTTGGAATTTCTGCTTACTGTGAATACTTCCTATTCCCAGATGCCCTCATGGTCACATGATAGAACTAGTTCTCCATAGAAACCTATATTCACCAAGTGTCAATAGGTACTGTTAAACAATTTATAAAATAAAATCAGATATTTTCTTCTGAATCATCTGGCCAGAGTGAACTCTATGAGATTGTGATAGGCTAGGCACTGGAAGGGTAGACAAGGTATTCACAAAATAAGCCTCTTTGTGCATTCAGTACATATATATATGCTCTATTTCATATTCATGGTATCTACTTAGTATGCTATTTTGACTAAATTTTATGACTTGATCAACTAATATCCACTTCATAAAAGCAGTTCAGGGTCATAATTGCTTTATTACTTCAGTTATTTTTTAAAAATGTAATATATATGTATATATATTTATTGATGAATCATTTGTTATCTTTTCATTATGTTGTATTTATTGTGCCTTTAATCATTATATTATGTCCATCCCTGTCTCATTCATGTTACCTTTTTTTACCTGCAATTCTATTTTATCTGCTATATTTATGGCTATTGTTGCAATTTTCAGGGTGCTATTTGCTTGTAGGATATTTTACCAAACTTTTACCGTAAGTCTGTGTTTATTTTTGAAGTGAATCTCCTGGAGACAACAGAAAGTTGGATTTTGGTTTCTGATTCAACCAGTCACCCTATGCCTTTTGACTGGTGAATTCAGGCCATTGATGTTTAGGGAAATTACTGACATATAAGTATTTATTGACCTTTTACTATTTGTTTTCTGGGTGTTTTGTTGTTTTTGTTTTTTCTGTTGTGCTCTTCTCTTGTGTTTTGAAATCTACATTGTGTCTAATGTGCTTAGTGTTTGAAACACATTCCATTTTTTTATCTTTGTTTCTCATGGGTATTTTTATTCTCAGGTTACCACATGGTTTATACATAGGACTTTATACTTACAACCTATCTCAAATTGAAAGCAAGTTAATCTTGAGCTCCTTATACTGGTCCCTGTTTTCACTCTTCTGTACTTGCTATCCCTCCCTTCACAAGCACATTTTATGTTTTTGGAGTCTTGTTTCTAGGTGAAGTTTCCTTTAATTTTAAAGAACTACATTTAATATTTCTTGCATGAGATGAATTCTTTCACCTGATATATATATATATATATATATATATATATAAGTTTTTATTACTCCTTAAGTTCTGAGTTTTAGCCTAGTTGGTTAGAAGCTTCTTGGTTTGAGATCTTTTTTAACAAATTGAGTATGTTATGCCATTCCTTTCTAAAGTGTACAGTTTCTGCTGAGAAACTGATGACAGTGTTGTGGGGGTTCCCTTACATGTAACTTTTTACTTTTTTCTAATTGCTTTTATAATTGTCTCTTTATATTTAAATTTTGCCTTTTTAACTATAATATGTGTTTGCATGCTTCTGTTTGGGTTTATTTTGTTTGGAACTCTTTGAGCTTCCTGGATCTTTATAATACATTTCCTTTCTTAGTTTGGGTATGTTCTCTGTTATTATTTCTTCAATTAGAATTTCTACCCCTTTCTCCCTTTTCCTTCTGGAAACCTTATGATGGGAATTTTGTTCCTCTTTATGCTTTATCATAAGACTCTTATGTTGTCTTCATTTATTTAAATTCTTTTTTATCTTTGTTGGTCTTTTTGAATGTTTTCTACTATCATATTTTTCCTCACTGATTTTAGTAACAGCTTCATTAAGCTGTTGAGCCTTTCTACTGCAATTGTTAGTTCAGCTATTGCCTTTTTTATTTCTGTTTTTTTTATTTTTAAAAATACTTTCTCCGTGTTGTTTTTCTTATTTTTTTATCCATTGCTTTATATTTCAATAAGTATCATTAAAACTGTTGCTCTCAAGTCTTTTGGTAGTTCAGCTAATTCTGTTGGGTTGGGATTTATCCCCATGGTTTTATCTTTTTTTTTTTTTTTTTATAGAGGCATGTTTTTATTTATTTATTTATTTATTTGCTTTTGTTTATACATGCACTGGGTACAGTCAGAAGCGTGGGAGGGTGAGAGAATTCACCAGAGCCAGAGCGGGGAGCAGAGCAGGCAGAAGGACCGAAGTACACTGCTGAGGGGAGCAGCGGGCGGCAGGAGAGGTCTGTGCGCCATGTGGGACCCTCCTCCAGTGGCCGGGGAGCAGCCGGGGATCGAACCGGCGCCGCAGAGGCCGCGGGCAGCTTCGCAACCCAGCGCTCAACCGCTGCGCCACTGGGGAGGCCCCCCATGGTTTTATCTTGATCCATCAATTAGGGTGATTTTTTCTGCCTCCTCATTCTGTTTGGTGTTGTGATTATTACTATGAATTAATCTAGACTGCTTTGTTGTCTAATCCTGCTTTGATGGCATTGCATTAGATTTGCAGGTTGCAAATATTGACTCAGAGTATTGGTATTAAATGCTGTGGTTTCCATTGTTGTATTGCTTGGGAACTCATCTCCAATGAGGATGACTAGAGCTCAAGAACCAGTCTATAGGGTGAGGTTTGTAGTTGTTGGGGGTATAGGCATTGCTGCAGTAGGTCATAAGGGTAAGTTTTCTCCAGCGTGGTTGCCACTTAAGCAGAAGGAGGGATCTGTAACTTCTATCTGGTCAAGGCAGGTTCCAGCAGTCTCCACATCCCAAACTGCAAGTGACCATCTAGTGTCAGCCTACTTCTGATCTCAACAGGTTTTATCTATAGGGCCTTTCCACTGAGGGTTAGACAAAAGCAGAATATCCCAGGGTCCTTGGGCTTAAGCCTCAGATAAACATGGTAGATTGCAGTTTGAATAATACTTAGACCATCTGGATGCCTGACAAGCCCAGATGGGAGAGACCTGGTATTTCTTGTTACTGTCAGGCTATCTTCCAACATCCCAGGTATATCATCTCTATACCTGCCCAGCACTGAATGTCCTTTCTGTATGTACTCACCCCTCACCTGGCTGCAGTGGACTAGAACTGGAGAGTGTTCAGATGGGGGATAGGCAAATGCCTCTTCCAGTATCCCAATATTATTCCTAGCGGGACTGTTTCTCAAACCTTTCTATCCTTTGTAGTGGTTTCTGTCTCACTTCATTGTAGAAACACTAATTATCAAGTCATCAGTTCTCTTCCAATTTCAGTTGTTCTCTCACTGGTGCTGGCCTTCTGTAGGCATTTGTTGGAGTTCAAAAGTAAGGCAAAAACTATCACTCAAAAGGAGATTCTTTACTTTCAAACTTTACAGACATCTGCTATAAATTTTTTACTGAGGTTGGCAAGAGTCATTATTCAGCATCACAATCTGCCATAGATATTTCAAGAACATTGCATCTGTGGTCTAGTCATACCAATCATACCAGAGAGCCTTCTTTTGTTCAGAACCCAGTCAAAACTGGAAGCTGTTTGGTCATTCAGATGTGGGTTACAGTAGCATATTCAAACATGTGGTTTGTTATCTTGAAAACCCAAAGAGTTTCACCAAATATTATGCTTCCTATGTATAGTCAGAATGTACAAGTCAAATGCTTTCTGGAGGGTTTTATCTAAAACTCCAGTTATATAACTTCACATTCCCTAACCCTACCTTTTGCTTCTGACACTGCTCTGGCAACCAACTGCAGCAAACACTCCTTTTTCTCAGTTGCAAGGCACAGATCTTCCTTTCCCAGGCTATTCTGGTACATGAGCATGGGGGATCTTCAGTAACTGACAGGGCATTTATGCATATGGAACCTGCTAGTACAGATGATTTACTGCCCCAAAGACAGCTGGTAACAAATTGGGGCTGGCCGATGTTAAATATATGCTCAAATATCCAACTTTGAAGTATGTTTTACAGTTTCAGAGAAAGTTCATCTGTACTATATTTTACTTCCTTGCTGGGGCAGCCCTAATGATGGGATGTAGGCCCCTCTGAAATTCATTCAGGTTTTATGTATTCCTAATTTTGAATTACAAGCTTTGAGCAGTGAAGATAAAGTTGATGAATAAATGATCCTCCTGCCATCCTGTAGGTGGACAGTTGCGTGGTACATTCTATACAATTCGGAGTGTTCACTGGGGTTAACAGACTGGACTCTCCCACTTCCTGTTTTACTCTCCCCCGTTTCTCATTTCTGTTTCCTGGGATCACTTCCCCAATATGTGACTTGAATCTGCTTTTGAGTGAACCTGGCTAAGAGAAGGAGTAATTCCTTTTTCTTACTTGGGTCATTAGCCTTTCTTAAGTGGTAAGTGCCATTTATCTCATTTCTTTGACATAGATCTTACAAAAACATCTAGAACTCCATTTCCCATTTTACCATTCAGATTACCTGAGCATGATGTTATCATTTAAGTAGATTCAGGATGATGCTTTTGAGATGGTGAGATAATTATGTTTCCTGTGGACTAAATACTGAATCAGTTATGAAGAGCTGGCGGAGCCTCACTGTAGGGTGCTAGGTGTGTGCAGCTGTCCCTATCATGTGAAAATGAATAATTTCTGTGTTTTTCTGATAATTGGTGTAAAAGTGAGAAAAAAAGCCAGATCAATAACTACATAGTAGGCATCTGAACTGTAGGGATTTGCTCCAGGAAACAGTCCCCATCTGGAACATCAACTGCAATTAGATTCACCACCTGATTAAACTTATGCTAATCAAATATAATTTTCATGAGTCTTCTGTCTGTACAAGTCAGTCAAGTTAAATGGTAATATGTTAGGAGTCATCATTCCTGAATTTTTTCAGTCTTAGGTGGAGATTTCCCCAAATATGTGATATTGATTTTGATTTATTATTTTGGTAGGGAGGGAAGCTCAAGACACTTTACCATAATTTACTAATGAGTAAATAACAACTAATTTACTCATTAGTAAATAGCAGTTCCTAGGTTCTCTGATTTTATTACATTATCAGAAATGAGGATTATAATGCAAGATAGGCCTGGTATCCCTGAATGGGAAGAAATTTGATAAATACCACTTTTCACAAGAGGCAGGATGGTTTGCACCCTACATACCCTGATTCAGCTGTGTTGACTTCTGCTTAAGGTTGGACACACAATACTCAAACTTCTAGTTATTCTGCAGCTGTTAACTATGTGACACAGTTCTGGATAATGTGACTCAGAAGTAACTGGAGAGGGCTTTACTTTCTGAATATAACTGGTAAACCTTTGTAAAGAAAATGTTTCAGTTTTTCTTTTGCCTTCCCTTCGTTTTCTTGCCTAAATGTAGGTGCAGTGTCCAGACGTATTAGCACTATGATTTTCCTCCTTCTAAACTTCCCATTATACAACATACATGAGGAAAAGTAGCCTGTTACATGATATTTCACCAATTCAGTGGGTTGTTCTCAGACTCAAGATTCATATAACTGAACAGAAAACCACACGACTATCAGTTCATACTCTAAGCAATAAACATGGAGTCCAAGCATCCTGCAGTAGTATAGGTGTTTCCCTTTTCCCATTTCAGTTTACCAATGGAGCAACTGCTCGCTACCTCAACTAGCATATTGAATCCAAAGTTTCTGCTAGACAAAGCTATATTAATAATTACAGTCAGATATAGTAACTTTTCTCTGTTTTATATACATTCTCAAACATTATCTTAAAGTCTTTACTTAAAGCAACATAGTGAATTTTGTTTGGTACCTAAACCTTTTCATGGCAGATTTTATGAACAAGGATAACTTGGGAGGAATTATGAAGAACAGTAGATTACTTTTGTGTGGAAGAAGTTGTTAATGGAATACCACAATTTATATTTAATCTCCCCTTCCAATTAATCCCAGAATCCAATTTTTGGATGAACAACTACATGTCCTAATTAACCCTTTTGTTTTTAGGCTTATCGCATGACTAAGTCTTGAGAGGCATTCGAAAATTGCAAGTTCCCTCAGAAAAGTTCCTTAAAGAGAGGGAGATTCCCTATTCTTTGTCCTTTTGTCTCTCCTGCTGAGTAGAATTAGAACCAGAACCAGGAATGAAGCTTAAGGCACCACCTTACACATGTAAAGATAGGAATGCAGAGGCAGCTAGATGCTGGAATGTTAGTGACTATGAAGGACACATCCCAAGTCTGAGATAACCTATTTTTGGACTACTTTAAATGAGAGGTGAAAACAATTCTATTTTGTTCTCTTGATATTTTTCCTGATAATGAAGCTAAACTTAACTTTTCCTGATAATGAAACTAAACTTAACTCTGTTTCACTCTTCAAAGTAAATATTTTGTAGGGCTCTTAAAGGGTCTTCAAGCTATATTGCAGCAACCACATCTGCCAAGAGACCAAGGAATGGTTCTGCTGGCAAAGGATGGTCACTCAGACTGGGAACTTTTATAACTCAAAGCTAATTCTTTTCAATAGGAATATTAAGGACATTCAAGGTGGGACAATTCTTTGTGTATAGTTTCCCAACCTTTTAAAACATTGAAAGTCACTGGTACTCAAGAGAAACGTGCCAGTAGTATCCCCAAGTAAAACTTCTGTTACATATTTCTAGAAACCCTACAGGGCTAGAAACACCTCCAGTTGAAAACCACTGCTTTAAATCATGCATATCTTTCTATGAGTTCTGATTCCAATTCTTGGTGTCCTATTCATTTTTAACATTTACATAAGAGATTTGGCAAAGTTGCAATTTGACTGATGTTGTGAATTGTCACCATAGGACTTATATTAACTATTATCTTTTGCACTTCAGCCCTGTGGCTGCAAGTGATAAGAAATTCATTTAGCACAGTCATAGAAAATCCCTGATTTTCTGACTCTGCCTTGAATAAAACATTTAGAAATTTGAGTTTGTCATTCTGTTTCTATAGCATTCCAGTGCAATTAGAAGTCATTGATCCATTTCTTATTCCTTGTGGTCATCATACTGCTTTATAGAAATGGACATCAGGTTCTTGAAAATTTTGCCATGAATGTATGCAATGCCAGGTGGTTATAGGTGTTAATAAATGAGTTGTCTGTTGAGTCAGAACATTTTATGACTATCAGAGTCTCAATTTATAGTATAAATTATAATCAAACTACCATCAAACAAACCAAACCAGAAAAATAATCCCAGATTTATCCCTGTATAAGTTGTCCTCAATTAAATCTAATACAAAATTCTGAACCAGAATTCTCACAGTTAACAAAGAGAATTCATCGAAGATGATTCCTGATAAAAAGCATTGAGTGAGGATGAATCTCAGAAAATATGAAGGATGAAACAATTTCCCAACAATACCCAACAATAGCAAAGATACCACCACAACAGAGACAACTCGGCACAGCACAGATACATGAGCTTCCCAATGCCACTGCACACAGGCCACTACATCTCTACTGTCACTATTTCAACAAATAAATTCCACTAGTTACCACTTCCAAAAATTAAAAATATATATTTTTAATTATGACCAAAGAATTTTGCAGAATGGTCATATCTTTCAAGTTTGTGTTTGAAGTGGTTATGGTAGGTCATTTACCATTCATAGATCATTTTCATTTATCATATTTCTATAGATAAAGCTTAGAGAGGGACATTGTTTGCTTTTATGTTTGTAATTGTTTTTGATCATTTCTAAAATATCCAATACTTTGATAACCATGTAAATTGAGAAATATTCATACATAATATCATTCATATCTTTTCACTGCACATTTTTTGCCTCATTTTTTAATAGTTTATATATTTAGTTATTACTTACATATACCTTTGGTGGCTTCTGTATCTACTCAGGTTTGTTTTGTAGTTGATGAGTCAGCAGAGTGGGTAAGGACTTGGAGGGATCCAGATGTTGGTGTTGATGAGTCGAATGGGGCAGGCTCATGTTTGTGGCACCCCAATATCCCTCCTCTCTGGGGTTTCGGATGAGATTTTCTATGCTTTTGGTACACCCCACAAAGTAGATACCACTCCTGGTTGGGGGGAGGGCAGAGCATGAAATCCTCAGAGTCAACTCTGTTGAAAGCTGCACTTGTATGGACTGACCGAAAGTTTGTAAATCCTTCTCCTGACTGAGTGACCATTTGTTCAACCATTGTCACTCTAGCTCGCTGCTCTAAGAGCCACAGCTTATGGGGACCAGGCCCTGAAGTTGCCTCTGCTGGGGCCTGTTTGCTCCACTGCTTGCCAGAACCAGTTGGATTTTGGCTGCTCCCAGGACCTTCCATGGGGCACATATTTTTTCTTTATTTTGCATTTTCTCCCTTTTGACATATATATGTCACATTGGGGATATCACTGTCCCAAATGTTCCCGTATGAATATAGGTGGGAGTTCTAGTAGATACAAATGTGTTTTTTATTCATTGTTAAGTCTAGGACTTGGTTTTGCTGTCCCAACTGCATGTATATGGCTCCTTTGTGTTATTTGTTGTTTAAGTTTTGTTCTTCCTTTCTGGATAAGAAATATATCAATTTAGCTCAGAGGCTCTTGCCTTATTCAGATGAGGAAGGTTAACCCTGGGCATCTGCCCTAATTGCTGCCTCAGCATGTGTCTGCTGAACTAAGAGTCAACTTTTGCACAAGAGCCCTTTTTTTTGCAACCTCTCAAGGACCCAGACTGAATTGAAGTTACAGTAGCTATTAATGTTTATCTGATGGTGTGAATAGAATGATGATTCTAGGTTTCCTTGCAGAGTTTGCACCTCATCCTTAAAGTCTGGAAACACTTCTGTTAGGATTAGTAACTGCTGATATTGATCCTTTCTCCTAGGTTGGGGGCAACACGCATCACCAGCACTCGCAGAGCCTCTAAAGTGACCAGTTTCTCTGTCCTACTTCCATCTTTGCATCTCCAACAACATAACTTGTAGCTGAAAGTGTTTTGCCTCTTTGTATAACAAAGTATAGTTTTCAAAACCATGGAGAATAAAGAGTTTTGATGTTCCTAGAAAATCCAAGATCTATATGAAAATCTTCCCATGTCTGTTAATGTTGTTTGAGATCATCAAAAGTAATGGGACCTGTATCATGAAAAGTCTTCTAATTCTTAATTGAGGGCATTTGGTGAGAGTAGCCAGGTGGCAGGGCAGTGTGGATCTGGGCCAAGAGGTAGGATGCTGATCTGCTGCTAGAAACCTGAGTCCAGGGCCACTCGGAATGGAGGATGGCAATGGAGCATTTATTATAGCTTATGATCCCCTTCTCCGGTTCTCTGTGTTGTATTTAGGAAAAAAGTATACAAGTTAATTGCTTCTTCATTCATTGTGTTGTATAAAAATCATTCGAGTGAATTATTTTATTTCTGAAGCTGACATATTAATGAAGTTTAATTTGGATTGATTTTAATATATACTATATAAATAGATTAGGTGAAAAATTTTCCTCATCCCTTAATAGAATTGAAACACTTCTGAAAGGAAGTAAAAGCAGCTCTGACCTTAAAGAAATCCTACTAGAAGTGCAAGGGTACTTTTATTTGAAACTTGACCTTTTCCAGAGTTGATCCACTCTAGTTTATCACCATGTGACTTAAATGAGGCAGTTTCACTAATTAGCACAAAGTTTAATATATGTCACTTAAATTCAGAAAAATATGCCATTTTTAAAAGAATTGAAACACTGATTGACACAGATCTGAGTTCTATTATTAACTACTTGTATAATAGCTTTAGCTCATTAAGGGAAAGAAAGAATTTTAAAAAGTAGCATCTGCTTTGCTGCAATATAATGAATGATGGGTAATATCTTGAGGAAAATTAGGTCACAACTGAATTATTTGGGTAACTGTTAATTCCAAAATCATGCAACTTGAGACTGCTTTAACTCCAACATCTTAGAGTATTATGGAAAATTCAGGTAAGAATGTATTTTGCTTATTTTTTTTTTGGAACTGTGAGAAACAAAGATAGAAGTTACAGAAAGGTGGGGCCTCCCTGATGGTATAGGGGTTATGTCTCAGCACTATCAAGCTATCACCAGCAACTGCGGCATGAGTTGGATCTCAGGCAAGGGAGCTAACCCATATGGCACAGCAGACCTCTTCTGTGCCACTGCTGCCTTCAGCAATGTATTTCAATAGATCCGCCTGTTCTGCTCCCTACTCTGTCTCTGGTGAATCCCCTTATCCCCCATACATACACCCCAGGTCTTATATAAATTAGTAAAATAAATCTTAAAAAAAAGTTACAGAAAGGTTATTTTATAAGACACTATTTATATGATTGCATCTTAAAATTATTAGATGTATTTATGTTTCTTTTTCACTTTTTTTCTCTTTTCTAGTATCTTTCATTTTTTAAATGCAAAAAGTCATATAGATAAATTTTTAGATTTATTATCTTTGACATTCAAAACATTGGAAAAGTATCAGTGAATTCCTATGTTTAACTAAAAACGCTCTCAAGTAGAATAGGAATGTCCACTGATTCATTCTCTCTTGCCTCTACCTCTCATTTAAAACAATCCACATAATAACCATAATTTAAAATCTATAATGATATCTGGTAAAATGACAGCAGGATGAAGACACCATGTTCTCCTCTGCCACATATTCACAACTAAATTACTGCAGAATAAAGTAAACAATTCCTGAAAGACAAACGGATGGCTACTGAATACATTAGGAGCAAGGGCAGGGCAGAATGGAAAATCCCTTTATTTTAAAAAATGGTATTTGGAAAACTGGACAGTCACAGAAGAAAGAAGTTGGTTCACTTTTTAAATCCAGGCATAAAAATAATTTTAAAATGAATTAAAAATTTAAATATAAGACCTAAAACAATAAAATACATAGAAGCAAATATCCTAGTTGGGGAGAGCATTATTAAAAAAAAAATAAAGTGTAGAATAAAAATTTAAAGTCAATTATTTTATATTTATAATATAAAATAATAATATTCATCAGTAATGGATTGGGAACTGTGATGTAATTACTTCAAAATAATGACCTGAGATTTTACACCAAAATATTGTTCAAATAGGATAAAATTTAAATGGAAAGATGAAACTAGAAGAAAGTAGAGGTAACTACAGTTACTTTTTAAAAAAATGATTTACATATTTATTTGTAGAAGAACTAGGGTGTAGGCCAGAGGTGTGGGCGATGCGGGGATTCACCAGAGACAGAATGGGGAGCAGAACAGGTAGATCTACTGTAATACACTGCTAAGGGGAGCAACCAGCAAGACAGGAGAGGTCTGCTGTGCCATGTGGGTTATCTCCTTGGCAGGGATCTAACTCTGGCCATAGGAGTGATAGCGGGGACACTTAACCTCTAGGCCACAAGGGAGGCCCAACTACAATTAGTTTTTAATCGAATTTTCTCAGCCCAAGAGTCAAGAAAATAAATCAATAATTAAATTATTAGGTGAAACTGATATTAACTGACATTTTCAATTTAAGATGTGATGGAATATTACAAATATAAAATTTTGTATTATATATGATATGTAGTATTATATAAAAATGTGTTTTGATAAATTAATGAGAAAATATCAAAAATCAGAAATTGTGAAAAGGCAATTTATAATAGATAAATGGAATGGCTAAATTTTATGTTAAAATGGTTAGTTTCCAAACATGAGTTAAAATACAGTTTGTACTTTTCCAAAATTAAATTATGAGGCAAGTTAAAAAATGCATTTTTTTTGGCTTGGGTGTACTGAATATGGAACTATAATATCCTGCTACTGAATTATAAACTCCTAGAGCCTTTCTGGTAAGAAATATGGTGCCTGGGCCCTAATGAATTATGGTAGAGAACTATGGATGACTTGATGATGGTGGGGGTGGTGTGAATTTGCAAAATGGCAAATCTATTTGGAAAGACAATTAGCTTGTTTCTTACTAAACTAACATGCTCTTACCATATAATGCTGCAATCACATTCCTTGGTATTTACTCAACTGAGCTGAAAAAACTTGTCTATAGAAAAATCTGCATATAAATAGTTATAGTAACTCTATTTATAATTTTATGCAAAGAAGCTGCAATTTAGTGAGTGGATAAATCCAGATAATGGACTATTTTCTATTCAGTAATTAAAAGAAATGAAATATCAAGTCATGAAGGCCTGAGGCAATCTTAAATATATATTGCTAATTGAAAGAATAACTTCTGGACAAGTTTTGTACTATGATTGATTTTGACTTTATGAATCTGAAAAAAGGAAAACTATGGAAATAGACAGTAAATATAATTATGATTGCTAGCAGTTCAGTGAGAAGGAGGTGATTATAGATAGTTGTGCTGAATTATTCGGTGTAATACTAGAAGTACAGGTATTAGTCATTACGAATTTGTCAAAAGCCATGTAATATATACCATAAAGAGGCCACTCTAATGTAAAATATAGATTTTAGTTAAAAATGTCTTCATATCAATTCTGATAATTTGTTACAGCATATTTTGGTGAATAATTTTCATAAATTCAAGAATATATTTCTACATTTTCTATTTTCTCCTAATCTTTCTTACTTTCATATACTCTTCATTAGTATGGTTTTTAATGCATATTTTCAAATATGGAGCAAATCCCCTTCTTTATTCTTCCATATGACCGTAGCATTTGATATTTTAAGTTGTTTTTAAAAAGAAGCCCTGATATTTTAATTATTATGGCTTTATAGTATAGTTTGAAGTCTAAAAGTGTGATACCTCATTTCTCCCCTTTTTTATAAAGAGCTTTGCATCAAAACATTTAAGTTGCAGGTGTGTGTCATTGAGAATCAACATGTATACTATTATATTAAGTTTATTGTTAAAAGTCAAATTCCATCCCTAAGTATTCTTGAAAGCACTTCTCTTGTATTATTCTGTGGCTTCAATTTTTTTAAAAAAAATATATGATTATGCAATTTTAGAAAAAATTTTTTTTTTATTATTCTGACTCACTTTAATTTCAGTTCATGTTAATTTATTGAGATGATTAGATGGTTCCTTCTAAAGTAATACAAGTATATTTCACTTTAGTTGTACATTAGTAAAGTCAAGATAATATTTAGATTTTAATTTTGATCTCTAAATTCACAGTTAACCAGCTGTTACAACTCTGCATTTTATTTATTCTCAAGTTGTTTCATTTCAACAAGTTCTGGTTTGGGAGCTGAGTCTCAATTTTCTTATATTTGTATAGCAGTAATATTCAAATAAAAAAAAACTATCATAGGGTTTTATCTTAATATTCCCCTAATATTCTTGTGCATTTCAGAAACTAAGTTGAAATAATAAAAGGAAGCTTTTACTGTGAGCAATGAGTTGAAATATAGTTATGGGTAATAGAAACCTTAATGTTAGACAAATGAAAAGAGTTAATATATCTCATTCATATTCTCTCTATTATATTACAATGTCAGATAATTACTGCAGAGGTGGGTGGGTGTTCTGCCAAATTTCCCAGTGTACTTTGGCATTGCCCTCTCCTTGTTCATTTGTTATGTCTATTTGGAAAAGGACTGCAGATTTTAGAATCTTCATTGAAACTTGACTTTTTGTTTTGATCCCTTTTTTCACAGAGAGCATATAAGAGCCCTGAGGGACTGTTAATTAACAATGAGGCACAATTAAGTGGATTCTGATCAACAGGATAGTAACATTTATTCTGAACAGGAAGAAAGGATGGATAAATATGAAAAAATTAAAGTACTCTTTGTTATTTCAAAATGGAAATAACTTGCTTTTATACATATTTAGTTTTCTTCAAGGTGATGAAATAGTAAGGGTGCGCTATAGTGATAATACCTGATGGGGTACCTCAATAAAATTTTTAAAATGGGGATAATAAAAAGAAGAGAATAGTAAATGGAATTAGAACAATGGGGTGCAATATGATGGACTTCAGATAGGAATGGTTACCTCTATTATATAAATTGGTAGATGGTTGAATGTAGAGGAATTTTGAAGACTTTATTGGGAATAAATTGAAACAGTGAAACTATAGTTTGAATTAGGCATTTCTGAAGTGGTCATTTTAATTTTTGCTTATGCATTTTAGTGTCAGTATGTATTTTATACAAATGAATGCAAGGAATTAACATGTCTTATCCTTACCAGAGAACCATACTTATACATTTTTAGTATTTCCAGAGAAGGAGGATTTACATTCTTTTACTTAGCCTATTCACATGCTTAGCACACTTCACAAACTATTATATAACAAAAATCCAGTCACATAATAAGCACTTGGTGCATCAGACAGATTCTCATCAAACACCAGTTAATCTAAACACATATTCCTTTATAAAGATGATCATGACCAAATTATGCCAAACCTGTCAGAAAATGTTATGCATAATATTTTCATATAACAAATACATTGCTAAAGAAAAAAAATGAGTAGAGTTGGTTCTTAAGTGATGGTGATGTTGCTTTTATTCATTCATGTGTTCTCATGTATTCCCTGCCAGACTATTTGTGTGCTATTGTATAGTCCTAGGTATGCCATCTGTTCCTATTGTCAGGACCAGTAAGCACAGTTGACTAGAGGGTGCTACTTTCTTGGTTTCTGAAGAGATCAGTTAGCTACACACAGAGAAGCATTCTGTTTTTGGCTACTTCTGATACTCTCAAATCATATAAACTCTCCTGAAAATATATGCAATGTGTTACATGGAAGATTGCATAAGAGAATGAGACCAGGGGAAATCTAATAAAATCACATTACTTCAACAATTAAGGGCATAGTCTTTAATCAAACACACTGGATTGAAACTTTGGCTCAGCCATTTACTAGCTCTATGACCTTGGCAAGTTAATAACATATTTTAAGCCTTACTATCACACTTTTGAATCTTTGCAATAATAAAAGTACCGATCTATTATGTATGTTTATGAAGTAATGCGGCCAAAACACCTATCACTGTGCCTAGCTTATTGCAAGCATCAAATCTTCATTAACTATTATTATTATGTGTCTTGCTAAACTGGTACAATAACAACTTTAATCTTGTATTAATGACCTTAATTAAATTGTAAAATAAAATTGAAAGATGTAAATATAAATTAGCTTGGATTGAAATTAAGATAGTATGTTGTCAAGATCATGCAATATTTTCCATAGCAAATTTTGGAACTATCTAGTGTCAGACATGATCCAAAATTCCTTCTCCCAGTCTAGGATACTTAGACTTCCTTTTAAAAGACATGTCAATTTATGCAGTATATACACTTTGTTTTGTATGTTTTAGTTGTAGTAAGATATCCATCATTGTTGTATTTGAAAATAAGCATATTTAGGGCCTCCCCGGTGGTGCAGCGGTTGAGCGCTGGGTTGCGAAGCTGCCCTCAGCCTCTGCAGCGCCAGTTTGATCCCTGGCTGCTCCCCGGCCACCTGAGGAGGGTCCCACATGGCCCGCAGACCTCTCCTGCCGCCTGCTGCTCCCCTCAGCAGTGTACTTCGGTCCGTCTGCCTGCTCTGCTCCCCGCTCTGGCTCTGGTGAATTCTCTCACCCTCCCGCGCTTCTGACTGTACCCAGTGCTTGTATAAATAAATAAATAAATAAATAATAAATCTTTAAAAAAAAGTTTCATGCTTAAAAAAAAAAGAAAACAAGCATATTTAAAAATATTGGCTACAAAATCTCATCTTGCACTATGTGAGAAAATAGTAATACATGGAGAAAAGTGACAATTCTGAAAGTTTCTTGAAAAGGATACAGTTGTAATGAATGAATTTTAGCTGAAGAATACACCTGTTATTTATTCAAATAAGTACTAAAATTCATATACATATATAAAATGAATTAATAGTTTGAGAAATTTAGCTGAAATCAAGAGAATCCAGGCAATAAAAATGAACCAGGGGCCAATTCAATTACTTCTTGGTAAAGCTGAGTTATTTTCTCTCTTCCAGTTATTTTTTAAAACAAATTCCTTTTTCATACATGTTTTTACACATTTAATTCTTTTTTAAGTTGTGTCATTTAAAGAATTTCGGCATTCTAAGAATTTCTCCTGCAAGAAGTCCCATATCTATGTTCAGTACTAGGGTGTACCGTATAATTTTAGCAATGTCTTATAAAATGTTTACTGTTTAGATGAACAAATTCCTACCCAAATGTGGTATATTCAGTTATTCTGGTCACCCTCTCAGAATTACTGAAATCTAGATATACTTAACTAAGGGAGACAGATTTTGTAATATAAGAACTATGCAGAACCTTTATTTAGTCTATAATCTTTGCATTGGCTGTTATATTTTCTGATACTACCCACTCTTCTTCCACTACACCCTTCTCTTATTTTTTGCCATCCATATTTTAGAAAATAAAATAATGGATTATATCATTGTTTAGTACTTAATGTTTTCCAAATACTGTGACAGTAGGACCCTAAAGCATGACATGAAAAAGACAGACTCTTCCTTTAATTATCAAGAAGTTCACAATACAGTGGTGGAGAGAGAAATAAACAACTGACCAGAATTACCATCGTGAGGCATATACTAAGATGATGATAGAGGTTATTATGAAGAAACAGAGAGGACTGTATTTAGTTGTGTTTAATGATCCTATCTCCAAATTCAAGGGGTAGTATGGCCTTGTAGAAGTCATAGCTTCTTAAGTGCCCATCAAAAACAACAGAACTCTAGAAAAGAATAAATGCATGTTCGTGAGGTTTTGCCTTATTTCTGTTCCTCAAATCTATCAAGGTTACTCCTTCCTTAAATCTCCAGTTGATACTATTGGCGCTGTTAGGAATTATCTTTCATAAGACTTTTACTATGGCCAACTCCTTCTTCCCATTCAGGTCTTAACTGTCACCTTTTCATATATAATTGCCCCAATCTTACCATGTCACCCCCTTTATTTTCTGTACAGTGTTTCTCAAATGTGATCATTTCTTTCCTTGCTCACTTGCTCTGGAAACTATAGTTAAATGTCATTAGGATAAGGATCTTACCTTATTTCCTATTCTTTTCCAATTACTGAGGGACAGTATTAGCTAACTAATTGTTGCTCAATAATTATGTGTCCAGTGAGTAAGTGCAAAAATGACAATGAGTGTGTTAAATTTCGGGGAACCAAATTATAAGGATGTCATTTAGGGCAATCCTTCACTCACTGAAAATAGTGACAAGGAATTTGCAATGAGACTGACTTATAATGATTTGTCATTGGACAATTTCTTCACATTCTCTTTATAGAACTTACATATTTTGGTGAGGGCATGTGCCTATAGATAAGGGTTGAATGAACCTTAAAGGGATGCAGGAGCAGAGGGATAAAAATATCAGTGCATTATTTTATTAACTACTTACGGAAAAGCAAAAATCTCTAAACCAAAGCTTCACTGATATCTTAGTTGAAAATAAGCTTCCCTCAAATAATGCATTCATATTTGACCTATTAATATTAAGTATTTTGTTCTTTCAAAATTAGCTGGCTCATGGATTTTGTTTTTGTACCTCAACAGCACAATGGTATTATTCTATTAAAACATGCATGATGTTTTAGTAGAATTAAAATCTGGAGAATCAGAGACATTAAAATAATCTTTTGGGGGCCCTTCACATGGATTAGGTTAAGTCTGAGTCCTTGCAGTGATACCAGCTTTCAAACAAGTTTATTCTGAGGATAATGCACACTAGTGTGCTGCTAAAGAGATATTAATAGATAGCATCATGACATGGTAGGGTTTATTTCAAGATTTCAAGAAGACGACTCAATATAAGTCTTTAGCTAAAATTCAAATTTACACATAATTGAACGAAATTAAACTTCAATCAGCTAGGAATACAAGCAAAATTTCTCACACTGCTAAAAAGAAAAATCAAAATCTTCATATATATTGGTCATAATAGAAATAATCTCATTAGAGACAGTAAGAACAAGGAATGGAAATCCTTTGCAATTTCTGTAAGGTAGTATTTCATTGGAGATTATGCAAAGAGAAATTAAAATAAAAACCTTATAACTTTTTGAAGGAGTGATTATTTTCTACTTACAAAAACAAAACAAATCAATTAAAAATTAAAGTCATAAGAGAATCTAAGTTTCTGAGCTATGTTATTTTCTTTCTCTCTAAAAACCTCTTTTAACATTTCCTACAAAGCAAGTCTAGTGACAACAAATTTCCTAATTTTTTTTGTCTGAGAAAGTTTTTTTCTTTCATCTTTATTTTTAACTATAATGTTATGGGGAGCAGAATTCTAGTCTGTCTTTTTTTTTTTTTTTTTTTTTTGGTTGGTTGGTTGTTTTTCATCTCAACAATGGAAATATTTCTTGCTTGCATGTTTTCCAAGGAGAAGTCAAATGTCATTGTTATCTTTTTTCCTTTTCATGTAAGGTATTTTATCCTGTCTTGTAAATCAACAGTACTTCAATTAACATTTTAAAAGTTCCTGGTCTGATAAATAACAACATCCCTGCTGTATCTTCTTCTGATGTTTTCTCTATCTCTTCAAATTGGAGTTTTTACCTTTTTGATATACTTTGCAATTTTTTCTTAATAGTCACATGATGTACTATGTAAAATGAACAGCTATAAACAGTTCCATAGATCCATGGTGGTGAGATATGGGAAGTTGGGAGTGTCTATAGTACCATGCTTGGGTCCCAGTCTTTTAGGAAGTCTAATAGTTTGACATGTAATCTTTGAAGTGCTTCTCAGATTTCCCATCCCCTTACATGGAAAATTGTACTCAAATTAGGTATTTTCCTTCCCACAGGACAGTTTGGCTTATCATATACCTGCAACTTCTGGTTAGCTAGTTTTCCCTGAGTTTAGCTCTTCTTAAGAACAACTGAGTCCTTTGATGTTATTTTGAAATATTCCTTCCTCCCCCCCCCCCCCCACCTGCCAGAATCCAGAGGGGATTTTTCCTGTGGTAATCTGGTGAAGCTCCCAAGGTAAGTTTTACAATACTGAGTGGGGTGGCTCATATCTGGGTTCCTTTTAGGTCTTTAGCTCTTAGTTGTCTCCGTGCTGTTTCTCTCTGAACTCATCCATCTGAGTTCAGATTTCCCTGCCCTAGTTCTGATTCCTGAGGCAGATTCTGCTCCTGAGTCTCTGCTCTAGTTAGCTCTGCTCTCTGTGATCACCTATCTAACTCCAATCATGGGGGCAGCAGTTTGCCCTGTGGATTTCCCTTTTACGGATCTAAGAAGAGGTACTTTTTTTTTTCTGTTCCACTTTTTACTTGTTAAGATGGAGAAGTGATTTCCATCCACCTTACATGCAGAATTGCTAGAAGACCTGGCCAGTTACATTTTAAGGGTAATATCTGTACTCATCATAGCTATGTCTTTGTGTTTGTTCACTAATTTGTTGTGGCAGAGATACAAAAGGCTCTTTAGGGAACTCAGGCACGTCATCAAATTAAAAACAAAGACTTTCCAACTATGACTTTCCAATGTGCAAAGAAAATATTTGTAGGGTAAAGAAAATGTCAGGCTTTTCTGCCCTCCCGCCATCAGGATAGATGATGGATCCTTGTCCTGAATGCATGCCTGATGGCGGGGCACCTGGAGTAGGGTGTGGGCATAGGTAGATGGGATTCAGCTGAGCTAAGACTGTGCTTTTAAGGGCGGTGTCTCGGGGATGCCGCCAGCAGCAGCAGCAGCAGTAGAAGCTGAAGCCGAAGCCGAAAGAGAAGCCAAGAAGCAGCAGAACAAACTCCAGAGAGCTCAGATAGAGTGAAGACTTGCTGGGGGCTGGGAGGCCCGCCAGCCTCCCAGCCCCCCAGCCAACACCCCTGCCTGCCATATGCCTGGTGAACCCCAATAAAAAACCTGCAAAACTACTGAGGACTCTCCTCCTTTACCCGGTCTGCATGGGATCCTAGAAAACCTGCACTGGTCCAGTTCTGCCTCTACAATATTGATTATTAAGACTGAAATCCACATTTAAGTTATAGGATATTAAAGTGAAAGGAATGGCCACAGGGCAGGATCTCTATGATTCGAGCAGACGGAGTAAAGGAGGAGTCCTGGAGTCCTCAGTGGCTTTTCAGGCTTTTATTGGGATTTGCCACGTACACAGCAGGAAGGGGTTCTGGGGGGCCGGGAGGCTGGCAGGCCTCCCAGCCCCCAGCAAATCTTCACTCTGTCTGGGCTCTCCAGTGTTCTCTGGTGGCCTTGTTCTCATGGTTCTTCTGCTTCTCTGCTTCTTCTGCTTTTTTTTCTCTCAGCTTCTGCTGGTGTTCCCGTGATGCCACCCTTAAAAGCCCAGTCTTAGCCCAGGTGAATCACATCTACCTATGCCCACACCCTACTCCAGGTGCCCACCATCAGGCATGCATTCAGGACCTCAGGGTTCCGTCATCTATCCTAATGGTGGGAGGGCAGAAAAGCCTGATACTTTTTACTTTACCCTACAGATGTCATTTGTACAAATTAGAAACTGTCATGAAAAGCACAAAACTTGGAATATATTTTAGAAATAGTTTGTAAATGTCCTTGTTGAATTGATGCTTTCTCGTGCCAGAAAGCTATTAATCTGTTATGCAAAAGCTTATGTTCCATCATTCAAGAAACATTTATCAAGTACCTCTGTGTGTTTGGCATTGGGCTGAGGAATGTAGATAAAGCAATTAGGAGGACAAACCCATTTCTTGCTGTTATAGGGTATATTGTCTCATGTTTAGTAACCACTAACCATGAAAAGCATGTAACGTAAATGTTAAAATGCTTTTTAGAAAACATAACGGAATGTGGGGTTTGCCTAAAAAACTAAGTGTATTATTCAAGTTAATTTTAGATTTTCCTGACAATAATAAAGAACAGCTGCCCGTAGTTAAATATAACATTCAATAAAGCATTGTATGTTTTGCTAAGAAATGAATTTTCTGTCCTTATACCAAGTGTAAACATTAGAAACACCTGGGGATATTTTGGGACTACCTATGCATAGTTTTACTCCTAGAGATTCTCCTTTTGTAAACACCTTTAATTTAAGTTAGCTTCTCAAGTAATTCTAATGCTCACACATCGTTAAGGACAGTTTTGATTCGTAAAAACCTTATTGGAGAGAAACATGATCCATATGCTTCACCAATAGCAAAAATATGATAGAAAATAAGAAATATAGTGATTAACTACGTTCCCATGTGAGAATAATATCCAGCGTTCCAGGATAAAGGGGCTTTTTGACTGACTAGTGGACATGAGAAGTATTTCATGCCTGAGATAAGTGGGCTAGTAGAACAAAGAGAAGGATACTTCTAATGTTACTTTGATGAGTGGTGGCTTCAGGGAGCAGGTTCTTTGGGTACCTTTGAGAAAAGTTTTACCAGAGTTCCCCTTATAGAAGGGCGAGTTTCCCTACAAGGTGGAGACTTTTGGTTATATCCAAAAGGGTAGGTTTATTATACACAAAAAAAAAAAAAAAGGAAAGGAGAAGAATACACTTGCACAGACACAGTAGGCTGTGTTTGGAAGGGTAAGATTTGTTAAAAGAGATGCCTGCATAGACACAGACTGGCAGTTCTTAGACAAGAGCTGCATCTTGCCAGTGCAGAAAATGTATTGATATAGTGTTCTTCTTTTGGAGAGGGGTTTATTCCTTTGTAGAATTGTTACTATTGTTAAATTAATTACTTCTAGGGTGTGGTGAGGTTGATTTGTAAGGACTGGTGATTCTTTACAATGGCCCTCAATCTCCATATCCCCACCTCTGGTCTGATTCTTTCTATAATATTTTGATACTTGCTATAGCACCTGGTACCTAAGACTTTTTTATTCCTATAGTTGGTTTAATGACTATGTTAATAATTTCTAACCCGACCTCTGGTTTCTGATCTGGTGATGCCTCCATCCTAAATTTTCTACTCTTAGCTTCCATTACCACTTCCACTTGTTCATAGATTAATTTGAGAAAATGACTAAATGATTCTGTTAGCATCAGATTTCTAAGCAGCCAAGGGAAAGGTGATAGATTATATATAGATGGTGTATTTGAAATGTTTCATCTTGTTTATGAAGATCCCAGGAAAGAAAAGAAAAAAAATATAGTGGAGTGACCCGTTAGGACAAGTGACCAATTGAAAATGCTGGGGGGCGGGGCAGAGGGGAACTATCCCATAGTAAGTTTTGCTAAGCACCTAACCATAGTGAGCTATTATCAAATGAGTCTATACAACTGAAAACCTTATTTAATTCTTAGTTAACAAGAAGGAACAAAATACATTGACGAACCAATGCAATTGCATCAACTATACTATTACTTAGGCCTTTATAAATTATGTTAGAATGAAATACTTGTGCAAAGTTACATGTACTTCTAAATGTTATATTTCATAACATTGCTGTCTGTTAAAGCAAAACGTATTTCTAAAGGATTTGTCCCCATGAATGTTCCAGTTTGATTTCTGTTGTCATTAGGAATGCAGATGGTGTAAAGTCTGAGAACCCAAATCTTTCTTCTTTCTGTTTTGACTAGAAATAATAAATGAATCCTTAATTAGTATGCAAGAAAATATGTTTCACTCTGTAATACAAATGCATAATGTTTACTAGGTTAATTATATTATTACTAAGGAAACCATGAAGCTTTGTATAGAAAATCTATTCAAAGTGAATCAGTGAGTGAAACAAAGTAGAAAAAAGAGGATTTAAGATTTAAACTGGAAGAGTGGTTATGATGCAGCCACAAAGTATATGTCTCCCTCTGTCCCACCAGATAAGCACTCCCATTTCCTTTCCTTATCCTCTAGACTTAATAAACTTTGTTTTCTTATATTCGGAGGGAAAAGAGCATTGCTAGGAAGGTAACATCAGAATTGCTGACCACCAGGTGATAGTGACAGCAAGCTGGCATCAACAAAAACCTCTAGATGCTGGTGTTGCAAGAATGGGCAAGCTGATTCTTGTTTGCTCCTCCCTCTTCTCCCTTGTAACCCTAGATAAATAACCTGCACTCTGCCAAAGAACGGGGCGGTGGTCTTTCAGACACTGGTTTTTTGCCCTCCTCTATTTGAGGAGAAAGTAAACTACTTTCCTTCTTCTCAAACTCTGTTTCCTTTATTGGCCAAGGGAACCAAGACTGGCATTCCAGTAACAGGTTCCATATATGTATTTCTGAAAAATAATAGCTCTTCTATTAATTATGGAAGTAAAATATATATGTAAGTATATATAAATGATTCTAAGTACTTGACTTCAGGGTGTTTATTTTATATCTCACACATCCACTTAACCCTTATCAGTTTTTTTTTTAATGTCTATTTATTGTCTGATATCTTCAGAGGGAATATTAAAGTTGGGTTGTCAATTCTTTAACACCTAGACCTAGAACTTCCCTAAAAAAAGAAATTTTACTGCTGTTACTTTTCTGTATTAAACTTCAATAAACAAATGTCTTTAATAAATTTTCTTTCATGTCAATTTTTGAAGAAGGAGGCAAATAAATGATCGTATTTGGAAAAAGAGAAAATATAATTTATAAATTAATATTTAGATTTAGATCTTAAGAGTTGATTAAAAAAAGTTGATAAAGAGAAGAAAATTTAAAGTAATCAGTGGACTTTAGAAAAATTCAGAGGTATTCTTTATAAAAGAAAAAAGAAAAAGGATGAAGGAAAATTCTACATCTACAAACACTCACTTTCTCTACATATTTCCACGGGGATTTAGGTTAGTTTTTGGTCTAGCTCTTTTGTTTCTGAGATAAAACTCAAGTCATTGATCCATAAGTTGTGAGTGTTTCAGAGTGTTTCTTAGTAGAGGATGTGCTATGTGGGGAATGTACAACCCATATCTATGAAAAGGAAATGAAAACCCCTACCTAATAATAATAAAATTTGCAGGGTAGTTTTATAGATATATATATAAAAAAAAACCCAGCAAAACAAACAACAAACTCCCAAGAAGTTCAACTGTTACAACCAAGTTGTTTAAAAAAAGTCTATATAATTCTAAACATTTTTCTTATCTATTGAGATGGAAAGGGTTGATTAGACAATGAACCTCTGATTATACTATTATTTTCTGTGAGGTAAAACTACTTTTATTATTTTTCAGCACCTTGAAACAGTATACATTTATTATTGAAAGTCTATTTCAGGGCCTCCCTGGTGGCGCAGCGGTTGAGCGCTGGGCTGCGAAGCTGCCTGCAGCCTCTGCAGCACCGGTTCAATCCCTGGCCTCTGGGTAAGAGTCCCACATGGCGCGCAGACCTCTCCTGCAACCCGCTGCTCCTCTCAGCAGTGTATTTCGTCGGTCTGCCTGCTCTGCTCCCTGCTCTGGCTCTGGTGAATTCTCTCACCCTCCCATGCTTCTGACTGTACCCAGTGCTTGTATAAATAAATAAATAAATCTTTAAAAAAAAAAAAGTCCATTTCAGCAGCCCAGAAATGGCTTAGTTAGATTACTTTTTCTTTTTCTTTAAAAGTCTATTTTAATTGTTTGTTTTAGATAGAAATGAATAATGTATTTAAAAATGAATAGCTTACATTGCTTTTTTATATGCCGCTTTTTAATTATTTTTATAATAATAATAAGATTTTATTTGCTTTTTTTCACTGTGCTGACATTTTCACTGATGGTATAAAAGCAATGATGAGCAAAACTGCAGATATCTTTGACCCAGAATCAAAGAACGTCATGAAACTATATTAGTAGTTCTTGATTTCTTTATTGTCATGTGCCTATGGTTAAAAAATTAAAAATATATGGATAATTTCACTTAATGTCTTAATGGAGCGGGAAAAATTAATCTCATTAACTTTTTTGGAAAGATTTGTTTATTTATACATGCACTGGGTACAGTCAGAAGCGCGGGAGGATGAGAGAATTCACCAGAGCCAGAGCGGGGAGTAGAGCAGGCAGAAGGACCGAAGTACACTGCTGAGGGGAGCAGCGGGCGGCAGGAGAGGTCTGCGCGCCATGTGGGATCCTCCTCTGGTGGCCGGGGAGCAGCCGGGGATCGAACTGGCGCTGCAGAGGCTGCGGGCAGCTTCGCAACCCAGCGCTCAACCATTGCGCCACCGGGGAGGCCCAATCTCATTAACTCTTTTGAGCATACCATTATTTAATATTTTGTGTAACAAAATAGGAAATCTGAATATAATATTTCCATTGGTTACCCAAGTAAGATGGTTGTCTCAAAAAAGAAAATTGTGCTAATTTTTTGAGCTTGAGCTGTAAGTAGTAGTGATTTGTTGTTATGGAATATCTCTTTTACTTGAAAGAAAGACTGATAAGTACAGATACTTAATATTCAGATTTGGGTATTAGGCAAACCTTTTCTGGTAAATAAACAAGCGAATGGTTTCAACAAACAACAAACTGATATTTGCTGTGAGTGTTGAATTAGAGCTTTTAAGCAAAAATTATAATTTTGGAAAACTTTATCCACCATTATGAGCTTGTAGTTTCCCAATACTTTGATACCTTCGGCCTAGATTCTTCATTGTCTGAGATTAAGATTACTCACTGTGATTTTCTTGACTTTGCATTTGCCTTACATACCTAGGCAATCTTTTATATTTAACCATTTATTTTAGTATATTACTTTTCTACAGTGAAGTGTTGCAATTCATGCTGAAAAATTTTCACTTTTAATAGTTAGGTACATTTATTTTTATTGAAAAATACTTAAGACATTCTTTCAGGTTTTATTTTATAGTTAATAACATCAATACAACATACAGTACATAATATATAAACATTAATTTGTATACATGTGTGTATGTCTGTATGTCTGTATAATTTTGTTAAATATGGTAATATCAATAGGTTTTACCCACATAAATACAAGTAATTTTAAAGAGTGTAGAGAGATTTTGGACTAAACATTTGAAAACCACTGGTCTAGATTCCTTTGATCCCCCATATCAAATATCTACATATATATTTCTTTTTAGAGATAACATTTCAAACCTCGTAGAGAGAATAGTATATTCCATTTTTATATACCTGTACTCAGAATAAAAAAATATGTATATTTTGCTAATCTTATTTCAATTAATTCTTTTCCCCATTATTTTATTTTGCTTAAGTACTTTAGCAGCCAATTTTAAATACCATGGTATCACCAGACACAACTTCAGTATATGTATGTGTTCATGTGTGTCTGATAAAATAACTATATAGATATAAGTGAATGCATTGCACACACATATCCATGTATAACAACTATGCTATTACCACACCTAAAACAATAATATTCCCTCAGTATAACCCAGTATTTAGTCTATACTAAAATATCACCAGGTGTTTTTAGAAATAAATGATTATAGTTGTTTGTCAAATTAGGATCTACTTTAGGTCTTCTCATTTTATGGGTTGTCTCCTTTCTGTTCTAGATGTACAAATTTTCCACCCCAAACCTCTTTCCTACTGTTGCTATGTTAGAGAACTAGTTCTCTTGTCCAATAGAATGTTTCAATTTCTGTGCTTGATTGCTTCTTCTGTTATTAACTTTTGTTCTGTTCTTTATAAGTTGGTAGGTGGATATGAAGGTATGATTCAGACACATTATTTGGCAAGAATGCTTCCTAGATGGATGCTTTCAACTTTCTTTTGAAGTACCTCTTGAAATACAAAGTGTCTTGTTGTTCCATTTTTAATGAAGGCTAAAGTTAATCAGTGGGTACAGGTTGGGTCAGACTGATTTATTTATCCACTATAAAGTTTTTCATTAACATTTCACTAATGGCTTCAGAGTCCATTTAATAATTGGTCCTTAGATTCATTTATTTTTTACTTTGGAGGGGTTTCTAATTCTTTCTTTCCATATTGTTTAAAGCTGAACATTTCCTATAAGGGGCAATTTTTTCTCATGTACTATTGGTTACCATGATTATAGGTCACTCAGGAATTCTAGACTAATTACTTGTCATTTTTCTATTCATTTTCAAAATAATAAGTTAGTGCTGTAGCATCCAGCAATATTAGCTAATGAGAGTATTTTATTCTTATAAATAGAAAAGTTGTACACATGGTGTGTGTTAATCAACTGCAGTGAGTATTCTTTCTGATGATCAATCAAGTTGCTCCAAGCTTGCCTATCCAGGCCCCTCATACAGGCTCCCCTGCTGCATGTCATGGTTCCACCAGTCATTTGAAAACTTACTTATTCCTGATAAAATAAGATATGCTTCAACTCATCTCATACATATCTTGCCCCAAATATGAAAATAGTATTTCTGCACAGAAACATTATTTCTTTCTGAGTATATAGTATTAGAAACTAAATTTAGGGGTAATCTCACTTGACTTTTAATTTCTTAATCTAAGCAAATTAAAATTAATAATTAAATGTCTGCAGAAAATCTAGTTCCAAATCTAAATAAATATTGCTCACATATTTTGGTTGCTGGTGGGATATGGAGTAAGAGATTTGATAACTTAATGCTCATTTTCCTTCAAGAATTATTGTAACTAAAAGTAGATTATAAGTTTGATTTATATAATACCTTCTGGTTGTCTAATACAAACTCACTTTATTATTTTTATTATTTTTAAAAGACAAACTCACTTTATTTTTTATTATTTTTAAAAGATTTAATTTTATTTATTTATGTCTGGGGTCTAGGCCAGAGGTGTAGGGATTCTCCAGAGATAGGGTGGGGAGCAGAACAGGTGGATCTACTGGAATACATTGCTGAGGGCAGCAGTGGGTGAGACAGAAGAGGTCTGCTGTGCTCTGTGGGTCAGCTCCCTGGCAGGGGATCTAACTCATGCTGTGATGGCTGGACATAGCTTAAAAGAGCTGAGACGTTAACCTATGGGCCACCAGGGAGGCCCTCACATTATTTGTTTGTTTGTTTTTATATGTTTTTTATATCATTTTTCATTTTTGTACAATGTATGCCATTTTCATCTTGGTTATCGTCCTCATAAAATTCCCACTGCCCTTGTTTTGATCCTGTTCCCTTCTCCCCGCCCTGTAGTTTGTCTCTGGTTTATAGTTGCCTGTTGATTTTGATTTTTGCTTTATTATAATTAGTCTTTTTCCTGATCCCTTATTTAGGTTTTCTAAATTCTAGCTATCCGGTATTTATTTTAAATAGCCTGAATAACTTAGGATAAAATATACTTTAAAAGTTGGCACCAAGTTTTATATCATAATACTAATGACATGACCAGACAAAAACCTTTTTCTCCTTATAGTTTCTTTCAGATTTAAATTCATGACTGTTTCAACAGTCTTACACAATTAATTTAGTTTTGTGTTTTCTAACAATCTAAACCAAAGATGAATAATATAGACCCTCGACATTTCCAGATTTAAAACTTAAAATATTAAGTCTACATTTTCTGACTTAAAGGATTCAGATAATTTACATTGATAAATTCCACTTGCACTAAGATACAGAGGATATAAAGTACAATTTTGTACCACTTTGATAAAATAATTTTTTTAAATTGACAGCTTTTATCCTTCTTTCAAACGAAATAATAGTATAACCCCAATACTGGCAAAGATATAGAAATAAAACATGCCCAACTACTCTGTTTTGAAGCAGAGATGGGTTAGATTATAAGTGAGAATAACATCCTGAATATTCTTTGAAATATTTGAAATAATTAATTTATCTGTTATTCTCAAAGTGTGTTACCCAGATGCAGCATCAGTGTCACCAGGGAACATAAAAAAGCAAAAATCTCTGGAGCTACCCTGCGCTCACTGAGTCAAAGTTCCTAAGAATGGAGCCTTCCATTCATTGTTTTAACAAATCCTGATGGATGCTAAAGTTTGAGAACTACTACATACAATACTGTTATGTTTTTCTAAGTAAACGTCTCTATATCCATTCCTTGTATCTTTATAACCCTCCAAGGAAGGCTGTTGCTAAATCTGCTTCATAGTTAATAAAAATGAGAGACCTGGGGCCTCCCTGGTGGCGCAAGGGGTTAAGGCACAACTTATGAAACTATCCACAGCCTCTGCAGCACGAGTTCGATCCCTGGCCAGGGAGAAACCCACATGGCGCAACAGACCTCTCCTGACTCACTGTCTGCTCCCCTCAGCAGTGTATTTCAGTCAATCTGCCTGTTCTGTTCCCCACTCTGTCTCTGGTGAATCCTTTTTACCCTACACCTCTGGCCTGTACCCCAGATCTTGTATGCATAAATAAATCTTTAAAAAAAAAAAAGAAAAAAAAAATGAGACACCTACCCAGGCAAAATAATAACCAACATTTTGGTCATTTTGGTTATTTTCTTCTCACCTTTCACAATAGCATATGGCCATGTGATGTTTCCTCAGTCTTGGAAAATTTACATTTCATTTATATTTATATTTGAACTGATAGGACATATTTTAATGTGATGCTTAGCAATTATGTAATGAGAGCAATAAATCTTTCACCTTGTGGAACTTCTTATGAGACAATAATATGAGCAAAGACATATACTTTACCTTGCGGGGCTATGGGGACATTACATGAAATCATTTCTATTGACTCCTGCTGAGAACAACAGTGTGCTGGTCATGTGCATAAATTGGTCACAATGTGAAATGCCTCCACTTCAAGTGACTTGCATTCTTGAGGCATTTTGGACTATTAGAAATACTTCAGTTGCTCCTTGTGAAACATAAAGAAACTGAGTTTAAAGATAGAAGTATGTTTTGTCTGCCCAAGAGACAAACTGCTCGATAATTTGTTCAGGTCTCCTGGGCAGTTGGAGCAGCAGCAGCTACAGCAGCCAGCTGCCGCGTGACGGGCATCCTGCATGGTGAGAGGGAGATTTGGTACCAAGGAAATGAAAAAAAATATGAGAACTGTTATTATCTGTCCTTACAATAGAAGTACTGCAAGGCAGATAACAGCATTGGAAGTTCTCTTTTTTTATTTATCTTGCATTACATCTTCTGAACAAAACCAATGTGTAGACAACTGAGGCTTGGTCTAATAACAAAATTGTTGCCTGAAATGAAATTCCTGACATACCAATCATTCTCTGTAACCAAATCATTTTTTTTATATAAAATGTGCTTGGAGAACACTATAATGAATGTTTTGCACTTAGTCATCCACTTCATTTTCTTTGCTAAGAGGTCCTTCACTAGCCACAAAAGAACAAAGCTCTCCTGAGAGGTCTAAGATATTTCCTGACATATTATTAGCAAGAGGTTCTTCCTAGAGAGTTAAAGAAAAAGAAACTGACAATGATTGGGAACAAAAATGACTTTTTCTCCACAATTAAAAAGAGCACATGAAATTCTGTGATTACTGTATTTGGCGCTGTAACTGAAGATTTGAGTTAGTGTTCTAAAAACATGACTAATGGAGCTGAAAAAGGTCAAATAACAACTTTACTATTAACTAACGTAGATAGACGGTGCTAGTTTCCATACCACAGTCTCCGAGCTGGAGGTGAATGCTGGAGGACACACTTTAGGTAAGGAAAGAGTGACTTTGGGATTAGTCCAGATAAATCAGTATTGCAGGTGTGATAATTTCCCCTGAGGAAGACAGGCTCCCGCCTTATCCTGAACCTCTCATCCTATTGTTAGAAGTAAATGTATCAGCATCTTATTTTGAGACCAGCTTATGGAACTTAAATGGAGGATAAGACTCTAAGGTGCAGGTGCATTTAGTATCTTCATTAAGTACAGGCTCTGTGAGGGCAACGGCACACCTGCCTTTCTCACTGTTGAGGTCCTCGCATTGTTCAAGTGAAGGCTCTTTTGGAGGATGAAGACTGTGAAATGTCACAGAGTGGAAAAGGGTGTCACTGTGACCCAAACAAACTTTCAGGTCACAAGTGTTTGAATTTGGAACAGCTATTTTCTGTAGTAGTTGCTAGGTATCTTTTCTCAATTGATTCTTATATATAAAATAATTTATTCTTCTAATGTGATAACATTAGCGATAACATTAGCATTCTTCAATCAGGTTTCACCATCATAGGGCACCTGCCACCAAATCAACCATAGTCCACCACCATCCTAGTCTTTAGATTCTTTTTTTTTTTATAGAGGCATGTTTATTTATTTATTTATTTGTTTGTTTGTTTGTTGTGTTTATACATGCACTGGGCACAGTCAGAAGCGCGGGAGGGTTGGAGAATTCACCAGAGCCAGAGCAGGGAGCAGAGCAGGCAGAAGGACCGAAGTACACTGCTGAGGGGGGCAGCGGGCGGCAGGAGAGGTCTGCGCGCCATGTGGGACCCTCCTCCTGTGGCCCGGGAGCAGCCGGGGATCAAACCGGCGCTGCAGAGGCCGCGGGCAGCTTCGCAACCCAGCGCTCAACCACTGCGCCACCGGGGAGGCCCCCCTAGTCTTTAGATTCTTGAAAGTTAGAAATACCGCTGGGAAAGTCATTGATTGTATTAAAGCAATACTTATTAAATTCTGTTGTGAAGGGCCAGTTTTGTTTTGTTTTTGTTTGCATTCTGTTGTGGACCAAGACTACAGTAAAATATCATTAAAATGACTTAATAAAACACGTTAAATGGAAACAGAGGATACACAAAATACAAGGCCATTTTAAAAAGGATCAGTTTCTGCAACCTAAAATTGCTCTGTAGGTTGCTGTGGGAGTGTCCATAAGCTTCCTCCTCATTTTCATACCTCTGTGCTAACAGCTGCTTAACAAGCTTCCTGGAGGCCCCCACTGCAGGCCAGGCCTTGAGTTATACTGCACTAACACAAACCCTGCATATCCTCTTTCTGAAGGGGAGGAAGTGGGATGATTTGGGAACTTTCTGGAGATTGACTATGTCAGCAGTGAACAAGAGCGATGTGATATATCACACTCTGAATGCCAGCTCTACCTCAGAAAATAAGAGCAAGAATTGAAGAAGCAATCCTCTTCTAACACAATTACTTGTCATAAAATAATTTCCAGAGTGCGTCATATAAAATGGGTCAGAAACAATGGCAGTGAACTTGCTCTTTCACCTCCTCCTGGGCTCCAGGAGGATAATAGCAGTGGTCTGAATGAGAAGGCGTGAAGGTGAACCAAGGACTCATCTACTGGATCCTTTTATGGTATAGATCCTACACTTAAATGCATCGCCTCTTCTCACTCACACTTGCCAAGATTTTTTATAGTGATAGATTTTTCAACCCATTTAAAAAATGTTTTTGATGAACTATGTTATTTTTACTTACCTTTTAATCACTATTAAGAATCATAATTATTTCCTTATGTGATTATGTAGATATAGTATTGTTGAATTTAAACCCAGTTCCTAGAATTGAAAACTTTATCAAAGACTTTGTATTTAAATTTGTTCCCTATATAATTTCATTGTAATCAAGAGTTTTGATATATTGTACTTTTGTTTTATTTTAAGTCTGTATATTTTGTAATTCCTATCTGATGTTGCAATTTTTGAATTGAGTTTTTAACCTCCAAGTATTATATTTTAGCCAATATTTTGTTTTGATTTATAATTTCACTGAATTGTGATCAGTGAACATCAACTCTGATACTTTTTTAATTATTAATATTTCCTTTGTGAACTAAAAAATGCATAGTGTATATTTTATATCTCATACTTACTTCTTTTTTATTACTATTATAGCTCTTCCTATATTCTTGTTAATAACACTTTCTTCAGATTATATTTTGTCCAATACAATTTCCTTTTGGTTAGTATTTGTGTGATATAATTAATTTTACTTTTTATTTTCATGAAATTTTTATTTTAGCTTCATTATTTATAATCTATAAGTTATTTTTAAAAAATCTAATCTGAGAATTTTCTGGTAATGTCCATACTTACTGTATAAGCAGTGTCACACCTGGGAACCAGGTCAGACACAATCTTAATTCTTCTGAAACAGGATAATAAATAGGAAGAGAAAAAATTAAGGAAAAGAAATAATTTAATTGGGAGATTATAAAAAATATATAGTGGTCTCTGTCCATAGTTCCTAGTACAGCACTTCCCAAATCAGTGCTATTTCCTAAATGATTAGGGCACTGGAAGCAGCTATTATTCTAATATTTGTTTTTCACCTTATCTTTGACACAGTGTTCATAAAGCCCTTGTAAATTCTTGAGTGATAAAAGCACTAGGAGTACCTGTTGTTCAACTGAGGCAACTCTGGGAGAACTTCTGGACAACTCCTACAGTAAAGACCAAAAGACCAATCCATGCTTACAAGCTCGGGATTTTCAACTACACCTTCCATCCCACAGAGAGGAAAGAGAGGCTGGGAAGGGATTAATCATCCACTATGCCTACTTGAGAAAGCCTTCACAAACTGCACAACTCCAAGGTGTAGAGAGCTTCTAGATGGCTGAACACATCTGCATTGAACTATAGTTCCCTGGGGACAGAGGCTTCTACACTCAGGACACTTCCAGATCTCACTTTATATAGCTCCTCATCTGGCTATTCATCCATATTCTTTGTCGTAACTTTTAATACATTTTAGTATGTAAGTATTATTTTCCTGAGTTTTGTGAGCTCTTCTAACAAATTAATCAAACTCAGGAAGGAGGTCATTGGAATCTCTGATCAGAGGCACACAGGTGGTAAGGGCTTGCATCTGGTGTCTGTAGACTGTGTGTGTGTGTGTGTGTGTGCGTGTTTGTGTGCCTTCTCTGTTTGGAGAGTGTTTGAACTGAGTTAAATTGTAGGACACCAGCTGGTGTTACAGAGAATGTGTGAGTGAAATCCCACACATATTTGGTGCCTAGAAGTGAAGTGTTTTGTGAGTGATAAGGGGGACACACAGGGAAGAAACATATAGTAGAGAAGAACTTGATTTCTTTCTACATAAGATGGAAAAACTGGGCTTTTTCTTTACAGAATTATAGAAAGTATAAACAGTCTGAAATGGAGGTGGGGTTGGGAGGACAAAATAGATTATGTGACAGCTGACTAAAATACTGTGCACATTGATAGGATATGTATTTACATGTGATAGCCATTCTTTTGGGGAATTCTATGCTCAATTTTCCTGGAAGATATTGTTTGTAACAGACCTCAGTTCATTGAAGGAAACATTCTTAATACCATACTCAAAAGTATTCTGAAGATAATTTGAAAGGGGTAAGTGTAAGAAACAAACAGAAATGTTTGATGTCCCTGAAGTAGTCTTTGGCAACAAAGAAACTCCCTGTCCCTAAACTAATGGCAGAGGAGGGAAAATGATGAGCAAGGATGATAGGGATAGTGTTTAAATAAGGGTGACTCTGGATCCTCTTACTGATAGAGACATGTTCATTGGATTCAGGTGAGTCAGAATCATTTGGGAACGTGAACAGATTAAAGACAGAGCCTGAAAACACTTCATATCCTCTATTTCATTTTCCAAATGCTGCCTAGAAAGCAGGAGCAATACCTGAGTAACTTTTTGTATCACAGCAACAATATAAATAAATTGGCTACTTCTCCAGAAAAATGAGGAGTCCCTCCCATTTTTCTTCATTTCTTAGGTACTGAAAGAATAGAAAGATACATATCTGGAGCAACAGCCAAGTACATTTTGACCTTTTGTCAAAAACCTTTTTTGGTGGTTGTTCTATTTTTACTTAAGAATGGAATATATATGAAGCAAGATGAAGGATGAAGAAAGCTTTTATCCATTACAGGGACATTTTCAGTGATAGTTTTGAATGTAATTTCCTATGTTGAATTTCTTCTTGCTCTGACTTTTGCCATTGTTTCTTCTCCATTCTGGGTTTTCCCACAGACTTTGGTATAGGGGCAGTCTAAAATTTCAGATTCTTTTTTCTAAAATCTCCTAGGGTCCTGCTTATGTTTTCATTTACATTTTAGGAATGTTGGTAAATTTGGAAACCAAATTCTCATGGAGTAAAGTGTTTCCAATGATTCATATTCTTTCATAACTTGAGACTGCTGAAGTAGCTCTCCCAAAGAAATTGAGGAAAATGAACCTTTTTATTTGGTTATATGAAACTATATTAAAGAGCTGTAAATATTGTTTCTTATTTGCAAAACAATAGTCAACTTTGTATAAATTCACACTGAAATAAAAAAAAATGACATTTGTTAGTATATGTCTCCTATATGAAATTCCTTTAAAATAACTGGTTTTTAAATAAATGGAGTGCTAAGGTAATCCTGTTTATAATAATTTGACTGAATTAAAAAAAAAAGTCTAGGGGGCAAAATTTGACAAAGATCAGAATAGCTGCATTATCTCGAAGGGTCTGCCTACACATTACTTAGTTGTTGCTAAACAAATAATAACTATTCAGTGAAAAATCTAAAGAATACTCTGGCTGATTAAAATTATATCACTAATAAAGGACAGACAGATACCATGTGGCTCTCTATGGGACATTCTCTACAGATTGCATGATAATTTATGTGGTGATCTAGCATCTGGGAATACATAACTTGAATCTTAATCATGAGATATCAGACAGAACCAAACCGAGAACATTGTATAAAATAATTGGCCAGTATCTTTCAAACTATCAATGACATGAAATACAAAGAAAAACTAAGGAACTCTTCCTGATCACAGGAAATAAAAGAATCATAACTAAATGAAACATATGGTCCTAAGCTAGAGCTTACATTGTAGAGATAAATTCTATACATAGATATAATTATGATAATTAACTAGAAAGATGGGCATGAGTTAGATAAAAGCATTTTATCAAAGTTAATACTTCTCAGTGCTAGCAGCAGCCCTTCTGCCCACCTGTGGTTTGCAGGCCTCCCTTTAAGCAAACCTATTCCTCTCAGGGCAGCTCGTTCTGCCCGCTGTGTCTGTGCAAGCATCCTTTACCCACCTCTCCCTTTTATAATAAACCTGCCCTTCTGGGTATAAATTTTTTTTTCAATGTGTAACAGTAGTGAGCTATAAAAAGCACACACTTTAGCTTCCTTTTCTTTCCTTCTTACATTATAGTTTCAATCTATACACATAGAAGAGCACATTGAAAAAGGTATAATTTTTGTGTACATCCATCATATATATTTTATGTTATGTAAGCCTGTTATATAAACCTATAACATAAATTATATCCTTCATATTTATCCATGACCTTATTTGATACCCTTCCTTCATTTTTGATGTTCAAAATTTATCACTGGTATTTTTCTTCAGCTTAAACAATTTCCTTTAATATTTTTTAAAAGCAGATTAACTACAAATTCTTATTTTTACTTCAGTAATGTCTTTATCTTCATTGCTGAAAAATATGTTGGTGTATGAGGAACTGTGGGTTGCTGGTTTCCATTCTTTTAACATTTTAAAAAGATGTTATGCCACAGTCTTCTAGCTGCCAGAGTTTGTGGTAAGAAAATTGCAATTATCACAGTTAGATCCATTTTCCCTTACATGAAGTGGATTAAGATTTTTTTAATTTGCTTTGATTTTTAGTGGTTTAATTATGATGTGTCTGGGCATGCTATTCTTTGAGCGTATCCTTTTTTGGTTTAATGTGCTTCTCAAATTTCTAAATTAAAATCTTTCACCAAATTTTTGAATTTTTCAGATTTTTTTTCTGTACCAATCTCTTTCTCCTTTCCTAGGATTCTGATATTACTGCTAAGATATTTGTTTTTGAATATGTGACACAACTCCCAAAATTTTGTAGTGTTTTATCTATTCCTTCAGTTGGATAATTTCTATTGATCTCTTTTCAAAATCAATGATTTTTCCTCTGTCATCACTCTTCTGCCATTCAGCTCATTCATTGAATTTCATTTCAGCTAATGTATTTTCATTTTGAAAATCTCCAATTAGTTCTTTTTAGAGTTTTATTAGCTGAGAACTGCTGTTTCTTCATTCATTGTAGACACATGTGGTGTTTATACTTTGCCTTGTGGAGTTTGGTTATGAGATGCATAAAGTCTTTCAATGGTTTAAATATTATCCACCACTTTCTATTTGAATGGTTTCTGAAGAGAAGCTGAATAACTCATCTTTAACCCTCTAAAAACTTGGTAATTTTTCTTTGGCTATTTTCAGGGTTTTTTTTTAAATTTTATTTAAATTTTATTTTTATATTCCCCATACAATTACAACCCCCTTATTTTGACCCCAACCTCTCCTTTCCCTGCCCCACCCCCCGTAGAGTGTCTCTGTTTCCTAGTTGTTTGTTGATTTTGATATTTTCTTTCTTATAGTTATTCTTTTTCCTGGTCCCTTATTTAAGTTCTCTAGATTCCTGCTATGAGTGAGACCATCCGGTATTTTTCTTTTTCTTTCTGGCTTATTTTGCTGAGCATGATCCCTTCCAGCGCTATCCATGTTGCTGCAAATTGCATGTGTTTATCTTTTTGAATGCTGAGTAATATTCCATGGTGTATATGTACAACATCTTCTTGATCCAGTCATCTATTTTTGGGCATTTGGGTTGTTTCCAAAGCTTAGCTATTGTAAATAGCGCTGCTATAAACATAGGGGTGCAGGTGCTCTTTGGAATTGATGTTTCTGTGTCCTTTGGGTAAATCCCTAGGAGTGGAATTGCTGGATCATATGGAAGCTCTATGTTTAGTAGGTCCAGAAATCTCCACACAGCTCTCCATAGTGGTTGGACCAGTTGCACTTCCACCAACAGTGCAGGAGAGTTCCCTTTTCTCCACAACCTCACCAACATTTGTTGTTGCTAGTTTTTTTAATATGTGCCATTCTCACTGGTGTAAGATGGTATCTCACTGTAATTTTGATTTGCATTTCCCTGATTACAAGTGATGTTGAACATTTTTCATATGCCTGCTGGCCATTTGCATTTCCTCTTCAGAGAAGTTTCTTTTTAGCTCTTCTGCCAATTTTTCAACTGGATTATTTTCTTTGTTTTTGTTGAGTCCCATTAAGATCTGGAACAAGACAAGGATGTCCACTTTCACCACTGCTTTTCAATATAATACTGGAAGTCCTAGCCAGAGCACTAAGACAAGAGAAAGACATACATGGAATCCAAATAGGGAAAGAAGAAGTCAAACTATCACTATCTGCAGATGATATGATAACATACATAGAGAACCCCAAAAACGCCATAGAAAAACTAATTCAACTCATCAATCAGTTCAGTAAAGTGGCAGGATACAAATCAACTCCCAAAAATCAGTAGCCTTTCTATACACAAACAATAAATCTGAAGAAGAAAAAAATCAAAAAAACCATCCCTTTTATTATTGAAACAAAAAAATTAATTATTTGGGAATAAATCTAACAAAAGAGGTAAAGGACCTATACAAAGAAAACTATAAAACACTGTTACAAGAAATAGAAGAAGAAAAAGAAATGGAAAGACATCCCCTGCTCATGGATTGGAAGAATAAACATTATTAAAATGGCCATCCTACCAAAAGCAATATACAGATTCAATGCTATTCCAATAAAAATTTCAATGTCATTCTTCAAAGATATAGAACAATTATTGATGAAATTTATATGGAATCACCAAAAACCCCGAATAGCTAAAGCTCTCCTGAAAAAAAAAAGAAGGGAATGGAGGCATCACACTCCCAGCCTTCAGAATACAAAGCCATAATCATCAAAACTGCATGGTATTGTAACAAGAACAGACATACAGACCAATGGAATCGAATAGAAAATCCAGAAATAAACCCACAGATTTATGGTCAACTAATCTTTGACAAAAGAGCAAAAAATATGCATTGGAGCAAAGAAAGTTTGTTCAATAAATGGTGCTAGGAAAACTGGGTTGCTACATGCAAAAGAATGAAGCTTGACTACTACCTCACACCATGCACAAAAACCAACTCAAAATGGATTAAAGAATTAGACGTAAGACCTGAAACCATAAAATACATAGAAGGAAATATAGGCAAAACACTGCATGATACGCACATCAAAGACATCTTTACAGACACATCACCCAAAGCAGTGACTAGTGAAGGCAAAGATAAACAGCTGGGACTACATCAAACTAAAGAGCTTCTGCACAGCAAAAGAGACAATAACAAAAACAAAGAGAAACCCCACTGACTGGAAGAACATTTTTGCACACAACACTAATGACAAAGGACTGATCACAAAAATCTACAAAGAGCTGATGAGACTCAACAAAAACAAAGAAAATAATCCAGTCAAAAACGGGAATTTTTTTTTTTATCTTTGATTTTCTTTAATGATGATACGCTCTGGTGGGTTTTTTTTGTTTTTGTTTTTTGCCATTATGTTGTTGTTTGAGCCGCCTCAAACTGTGGTTTGGTGACTGATATTAATTTGAAAAAATTCTCAGTCTTGATGGTTTAAAATATTTTTTTCTGTCCTTTTATTTCTTCTATTTATGACATTCCCATGTAATTAACATCTTTTGTAATTGTCCCATGTCCTGGGATATTGAGATTTTTTTACAGTCTTTGTTTTCTTCTCCTTTTTTTACTTTTTTTTTTTGTGTGGATTCTATTGATATATCATTTAGCTCAAACTTTCTTTTCATTATTGTGTACATTCTCCAAAAATAAACGTTCTTCATTTCTATACACTGATTTTTAATCTCTAGCATTTCTTTCTTAGGATTTCCATCTCCCTGCTTGCATTCATATGTTCTTGCATGCTGTTTATTTATCCACAAGGCCTGTTAAATATCTTATATCCATTAGATATTGTCATTGTTGTTATAAAAGTTCACGTTTGATAATTCCAACATTCCTACCATTCTGATTTTGGTATTTGCTCTGTCCTTTCAAATTGAAGTTACATGTTTTTGTTTTTGCTTTTTTTTAATTTTTGTCTTTTTTGTATACCTTGTTATTATTTCTTGATAATAATACATGCATGATAAACTATGCAAAAGAAACTCTTAAATAGGCCATTGGGAATGTGGTGGTGAGGTGTGGAGGGAGGGGAAGTTGTCTGCAGTCCTGTGACTAAATCTCAGCCTTTTAGTGAGACTGTCTCTGGAATGTAATCTTCACAAAGTTTTTCCTCAGGTATTTTTTTCTCCCCTTCAGTGGGACAGAATGGCTAGAGTGGGCTGCACTTGGGTATTTCTTTCTCCTAGTTCACTTTGATTAGAGGCCAGCATGTGAGGCAGTGTTTAACTAGGTTCCCCTGACAGCTGACCTTCTGAAGAAGAACAAAGGAAGAGCAAAAATGGTGTATTTCAAAGATTCCTTTCCACTTCCTCTTTAGGGAGCTCTGTGGGGTTTTTCTCTTCTATTTACTGCAGGAATCTGGTTGGCTCCTAGAGGTAAATCTTAAAATATTTCTTTCTCTCTCTCTGCTAGCCCGTCCCCTTATGAACAGGTTCCCCTGGACTTTTTAACTCTCAGAATTGTCCCACCCTGAGCCTCCATCAATTACAGTTGAGGATTTTCAATCCCTGCACTGGTTCCCAGGGATATTGGCAATTGTGAGTCTCTATTTTTTAAGCCCCTTCCTCCCCTATTTTCCCTTGTCTGACTTTCTCTTCTTGGAGGCAGCAGTTTTCCCTGTGTTCTTTTCCTTTTTAAGGCTCTAAGAAGAGCTGTTGATTTTTCAATTCATTCAGTTTTTTACTTGTTCTGATGGAATGGCAACTTCCAAGCTCCTTACATGAGGAATTGGGTGCTTTATTCTCCTGGGTTTTTTCATATCAAATGGGCTATATGATATTGTATTTCCTATACATACATTATTTTGTTATAAAATTATGGGCTCTGTAAAATTCTGAGAGTCAGGGCTGCTATTGTCATTGCTTTACCAGGTAATCAATCTGCAAGTTCTTTGTTTTCTTCCAGCAATGGTTTCTTATCAATTATGTCTCCAAAGCATTTGCCATGCTTTTTCTTGCCATTATTTAGGTCTGAGCAATCTATTAACATAGATGAGTCATAGTTCTCTGGGAACTTACATTGGTTTTCAGTCTTTCCTACACTCTTGTGGGCTTGTTCTACACATTCGCAGATTGGAGATGAGTCCAGTACTTATGTTGGTTCATAGGCGTACATTGGATTCATACTCAGATCTTTCCTCTCTTAAGATTTCAGTTACATTTTCTGGTGACCAAGAACCCTCTTTCCAATTTTACTCTTCCAAAATTTAAGCTTCTTAACCTCCTGAGATGTTACATTTATTATGTATGACCAGGGTTCACACAATCAGGAAAAAGTAGTGTAAGGGAAGAGGAAAAATAAATAATAGAAATTCTTCTAGAGCAATTTGCTCGTGCGGCAACATTGAACTCTTTTCCTTGTTCTCTGGCCAAAGATAGAGGTTAGCTTTGTGATTTTACATACCCAAGATTCTACCTCTAATACTTCAGTACTGTAGTAGCCATACGTGTTTCCTTGTCGTTGGCCCAGAAACAATGTGAGAATAGAAAAATGAAAAAAAAAAGAAGAAAATGAAAAATAATTAACCTTGAAAACTAGTTATTTTGACTGCTTAGTCAGAAAGCGGGGATTTCTCTTAAGGTTTTTCTAATTGCATCCAAAGTATAGTTCTATAACTCTAACCGCCAATCTTTCTTAGGTCACGACTGGGAAATAGGGGAGAGAAAAAACTGAAATTGTACTGGAGTTGATAATTTCTCAAGTTCTGACTTTCTCTTGTACTTGCCAGTATTGTTTACTTATTCAGAGTCTTCAAATAGTGAATTTTCTTACTCTGTTCTGAATCTATAGTTGTTACCAGTGGGAGAGAGATGCTCTTCAGGGCTTACTCTATGACTCTGAAAGATTCCATTCTTGTCAGAGGAAAACTTCTTGAAATAATAAATAGTAAAGTGATATATTGTTTGCTACCTATTTTTAAATGGTACAGAGAAAGTAATTACTTAAGCATAGCTCTTAATATAAATATAGGATACCAATATGTATCAAAATATTTTTTAAAATTAGTGATTTGGTTAAAGTGTATAAAATTCCTTCTTCTATTCTTATAACTTTCCATTAAATTTTTAATTATTTAATTTTTAAATGATGATAACTCTGAAATTATGCAATTTAAGGATATTTTCTACTAAAATTGTTCAAAGCATGGCATTTACCAATACAAGTTTCAAAGTTCATGACATCTTCTTTATAACTTGTGCTTTTCTGGCAACATGGAACTTTAACACGATAAATTTTCATTTTTCATAAGAGGATATGTTCCTGGAGCCATAGCTCTTACAATTGCTTTTGCACTAACAATTCAGAAGCCAATGTTTTGTTATGTATTAATATGATGAAGTGCTAAGAATTGACAGAACCACTTTAGGACACCTTTGCTATATACGTGTCAAGTGTTTTTGAAATGATTTTATTTTTATTCTATTCATTTTCACAAAACCTCTGTATCAAAAGAAGCAAAATAGAGAAGAACACAATGTCTGTGCTCCAGGCTTGTTGAGCTGTTCTATCCTACTGGATTATAAAAATGTCACAAAATTTTATTCTTTAAATTCATCAGTTATTCCAAGTACTGAATTTTGGATCAGACAGTGGTGAGAGATGCATATATTTTTTTTTTTAGCATTTTCTTTTAAGATCACTTCTTTCAATAACAGTAATACAGAACTTGAAAGATATTTTTTTCTTCCTGAAATATATTTTCTGTTTCTTTCCCCCAAACAAACAAAAAGCAAGCAACAAACTGTAAGATCAAAGCTATAGAGCTTTTTTTTTTTGGGCCTCCCTGGCGGCGCAGCGGTTGAGCGCTGGGTTGCGAAGCTGCCCACCGCCTCTGCAGCGCCGGTTCGATTCCCGGCTGCTCCCGGCCACCAGAGGAGGGCCCCACATGGCGCGCAGACCTCTCCTGCCGCCCGCTGCCCCCCTCAGCAGTGTACTTCGGTCCTTCTGCCTGCTCTGCCCCCGAATCTGACTCTGGTGAATTCTCTCACCCTCCCGCGCTTCTGACTGTACCCAGTGCATGTATAAACAAAACAAACGAACAAACAAACAAACAAATAAATAAATAAATAAAACATGCCTCTATTTAAAAAAAAAATATTAAAGCTATAGAGCTTTTTTTAAAAACAAAATTTTACTCTGAAAATATTGATTTTCATGTACTTTATTTTAATGTAAACTTTTAAGATCTTTATTTTACTCTATTATTTTCAAATGTCTTTGAGTGGGAGTATTTAGTAACACATACTTTAGTCTTTCTCCTTGATAGTTTTTATACATTTAATTGATGGTAATATATGTGAATTAGTCCAATATAACTCCTGCCTTCATGGAAGAAAATTTCAGTGGGGGAAACACAACACTTGACAAACAGATAAATAGGGTGATTTCAAGGAGTGACAAATAGGGTGTTCTGATAAGACATAAGTGAATTAAACTAAAGAATAAGAATACTTCAAGGAAAGGAGACATCCAAAGCTATAAGGAAACTTTAATATGCTTGAGAAATCAAAGGAAGATCAGCGATGCTGGAGATTAGTAAATGAAAGAGTGGGAAGATTTCAATATAGTAGGCTGGGAAATATAATAAAGTAGACAGTGGTTTGAAAGCACTGACAAAGGATGAGAATTTTATTCTAAATGCTAAAGGAAGGAACTACTTTTTGCATGAGAATACAATAAGAAATACATATTTTTTCTGACTGTCAAATGGATAATGGATTGGGTAGAACAAAAATAAAATAGGAAAGAATAAAAGCTGGAAAACCAGTTGGAAAGCTTTTGCACAATCAAGAAGAGATGATGCTGATTTGGACAAATTTGATGGTTATGAAAATGGAGAGATGTGGATTAAATGGGAACATTCTTTTTTAGACAGAATCAGTAGGAATATTATGTGTTGGATATTGAGAGAACAAGAGACATTATTGTTAGTTTTCTGGCTTTAGATGTTGGATGGATAATAATGCAACTCTGATGAAGACTAGGGGAAAAACACCCAGGAAGAATTTAATCAAAGATTTGGCTTTGGTCATCTTAAGTATTTCAGGGAAAATGGGAAAAGGTGATATATAGACCACAGATATTCATGGTAGCTTTGAGAAAGGGAGAGAATTTGTGTGTTTTTCTCTCTGAGAAGTGGGTGAGGGAATCACTCATGGTTTGGAGAGAGAGAAGCATATTTTGAATAACAACAGTAAAAATTTGACTACATAATCAATGAGGATGAAATGAATGAAAACAGAAATTTTGAGGTCTTAATTGAAACCAGATAGCATAATATTGCAATGAATATCCTAGTAATACTAAAAATGTATCCTCTAGAGGTATTTTTGAAGTTTCATATTAGTCATGGATTCCCTTTTGCTTTACTGTAGGAAACATTTTTCTTGAGTAATTAAGACATTGCTGTTTTACATGCACATACCAGAGAAGAGTAGGACATCACAAGTGAGTGCACTGACAGCCAGCATCTATCTCTGGTGCTTATGGGTCTGCTGTCCATCCCTGTCAGGCACTGACACCAATCTGAAGCGAGTTCTTCCATCTATGCACCTGCACACCCAAGCCTAATGCCTATGACTGATCTCCACTGTCAATTACTTTACATAAAATTGGCCTCCAGAATTGAAGACTACACAAAGTTTCCTTAATAAACAAAAGCTGAGGGAATTTATCCCCACTAATTGTGCCTTATAAGAAATGATAGAAGGATGGGCCTCCCCGGTGGCGCAGTGGTTGAGCGCTGGGTTGCGAAGCTGCCCACGGCCTCTGTGGCGCCGGTTTGATCCCCGGCTGCTCCCCGACCACCGGAGGAGGGTCCCACCTGGTGTGCAGACCTCTCCTGCAGCCCGCTGCTCCCCTCAGCAGTGTACTTCGGTCCTTCTGCCTGCTCTGCTCCCCGCTCTGGCTCTGGTGAATTCCCTCACCCTCCCGCGCTTCTGACTGTACCCAGTGCATGTATAAACAAAACAAACAAACAAACAAACAAACAAACAAACAAACAAACAAACAAACAAATAAAACATGCCTCTATTAAAAAAAAAGAAATTATAGAAGGATTTCTTTAATCTGAGTCAAAAGGATGCTTATTAGCAATGTGAAAACATATAAAAATATAGAACACACTGGTATCTAATAGGTTAGAATATCCAAGTACTCTAACATGGTTGTGTGTTAATGACTTAAAGCTAGTACAGGGAGGGATAAAAGGACAATAGCACTAGAAACTAATATAGTTTCAATAAGTCATTATTTTATACACAGTATAAAAAGATGTAAATGATAACATCAAAACATAAGGATGTTAAAAGGAGTAAAAAGGAGTTTAAAAGAATGTATGCAAGCAAAGGTAGATTGTTATAAATTGTTATCAGCATAATACACACACACACACACATATACACACATACAACGTGTATTTTTGCCCTGTGGTCCCCATGAGGTTTACATAGTATGATTTGTATGTGTGTCTATATCATTATGTAAATCTCATGGAAACAGAGCAAAAATCTATAATAGATACACAAAGACAAGGGAATACAACTCTGGAAAGTCATCAGTTTACACAGGAAGATAGCAAGAAAGGATGAAATGACAGAACTACTAAAATGTCAATAAGAACTACTAAAATGTCAATAAGCAATTAATAAGATGGCATTAGTGTTTAAGTCAGAAAAGGTAGCAGAAGACAAAGGTAGTCATTTTATAATGATTAGGGGGTCAGTTCATCAACAGGAATATAACAATCACAAATATATATCCACACAACCTTGGAGCAAATAAATATAATAAGTGAATAATAACATATCTGAAGAGAGAAACTTAAGGCAATGCAATAATAGTGGGAACTTTGACATAGCACTATCATCAATGGACAGAAATCAACAGAAAATCTAGACAGAAAATCAACAAGGAGAATATTGGACTTCAACCAATATTAGGCAAGGGTAACTAACAGTTAAAAATAGAACATTCCATTCAACAGCAATAGAATACAGATTCTTTTGTTTTGGAATATTTTTCAGCCATGATAGAGAAGAAAACTGCCATTTGCATTTATGACAACTTTCGTGAAACTCGAGGGCATAATGGTAAGTGAAATAAGACAAAGAAAGACAAATATTGTATGCTATCACTTTTATATAGAATCTAAAAATTAAAACTCAAAAATAGGGTGGAGTGGTGGTTACCAGAGCTTGGGTGTGGGAATAATGGGGAGATGTTGGTCAAAGTGTACAAACTTCTACTTGATTAACAAGTTCTGGTAATCTAATGTACAGCATGGTTATTATAGCTAATAACACACTATAATAAACTTGAATTTTGTTACAGAAATTAATTTTAAATTCTCTTACCACAAAAAAAGAAACAGTAATTATGTAACAGATGATAGGTAGAGGTATTAACTAACGTCCTGGTGGTCATCATTTGCAATATATAAATGTATAAAATTACTATGTTGCTCACCATAATTTACACAATTGTATGTCTCAATTATATCTCAATGTAGCTGGAAAATAAGGTTAAAATGAAAAAAATTGAAGTTTATTAATATTTTTGCTTTAAACATTTTTGGAGATGGGCCATCACATTTCTACTCAGTTAAGAGAAACATTTTTATAGCCCAGAGGTCTTTTATTTCTTTTTCCATGCCCATCATGCCATGAATTCTTGGAGGATGGGTTCTGGCGGCTCAGGCTCCTTTTCATTGGTTCTCATAGCATGCTTCCCTGGGTGGAGCAGGCTGGGGCTTCAGTTGAACCCAAGTACCTTTCTCTTTGGCATCCTTTTTTTTTCCTGATTGCACTCTTTCTCACATTTCAAGAAGCCTATGTTGGCTCTTAGAGTGTTTAATATGCTCAATACAAACATTAATTCTCTTGGCAAGAATCTTGCACTCCTCTTGTTTGTTTAGAACAATGCCAATGGCTTGCTGGGTAGCGCTGCAGACTCTTCCAGTTTTGCCATGGTAACAGTAATGGCTGAGGGGTGGGGTGTTCCTTTTGAAGAGTGCCCATCCCCTTGCTGTCTGCAATATCATCTTTCTTGTATTCACATGTACTTGACTAGAGGAACAACTCTATGTTTTTTAAAAGGCCTAGAGAACATAGAGCAAGTGCTTCTCTTTCCCTTTGTATGGGTCATTTTGGTGACTTACTGTAAGATGGTTCTGGCCAAAAGGGGAAATGTTACTAAAAAACTTAAGAAGACATTGGTGCTTGATAAGGGGCTTGATTAGTACACGTGGCTCTCAGACTGAATTCTGCAAGGTTAAGTTTCAATAGAAGAAATCAGAATTATAAACATCATGGTATTCTAGAACAGAATAGGAATTTTATACATTTTTAATATTTGAGAAAACATCCACTACTGAGAAATCTAATAGGCTGTAATTATTTTCTCCATAAAGCAATATAATGCACATCTTTACTTTGTTGTGAAAAAAAAAAAAAACTGGAATAAATCTAGGGAAGCTCAAAACACTTGTACTATTCTATATTTTATATTAGGCATTAGGGTGTGGTTTTAATAGTGTCAGATAATATTATAATGAGGGCTATGAGGAAAACATTTTCTTATGGTGTTTCTGAGAGGATTGAAAGGTCAGTAAGCAAACCAGATTGAAATTAAGATCTCTTACTAGTTGGCTTAGTGTTTACACCCTAGAGCAATGCTCTGGTAAAAAAAAACTATATTAAAGTTCTTTGTCCCTTTCCACCCCTACATTATATAGAGGAAACTCCATGCCTTTTATGTCTTTTTTTCTCTTTGATTCAGACTCAAGTATTTATTTTTTTATGAAAACCTGTCATTTTGTAGTAAGGATAGCTTAACAGAGAGATGAATCTAAGTAGCTTCAGGTCTATAAAAGCTTCCTGACCATCTTCAATAGGATTGTATCATAGAAAAATTCTTCCAGCTCCTTATGTAATACAAAATCTAGATTTTATATATTATAATATTTCTACTCACTTTTGTCTTATTTTCCTGATCTCATCATAAAACTCATCTAAAAATAACTAAAATATTCTTTCTTGAAATATTGATTTTCACTTCTCAGTGCCATCGACATTTAGCAAAATCTCCTAGGTGATCAGACAGGAAGACATCAAGTGGGATTTCCAATTTTTTCTTATTATTTTCTGTCTGTGGGTCTCTCTGTGTCACCAGACACATCTCAGTTTCTTGGAGCCAAGTTTTTGGGGGATCAGTACGTATGGCTCGCTAGGACCTTTTCTGTGACAACTGTTGAATATTTTTGCCTTAAACAAACATACCCATATTCCTAGAACCATAACTAGTCTTTGTTTTAGAATGGGCTCACTTGTGCATTGATACAAATCACTTTGAATTCCTATATGTAGCTGAAAGATATCACATATGGTTAATGCTAAATGTCTAGAATTTTTAGAGTGAAAACACTTTTTTATTTTTAAGTACATTTAACATTAATTGAAACAATAGTGGCACTTTTTAATAACTCTGATTCTTAGAGAAAGCATTCCTGGAAATCTATTAGCATAGTCTTAGCTTGGGGAACAATACATCAGTTTTTTCCAGAGTCATTTGTGCTACCCTCTTGTGAGTATAAGTGAAAATCTATACAAATTTAAAAAGTACCCTTTAAAATCACAATATTCAGTAATACCTATAGGTAGCTAAATTTTACAGTATTCAGGGTACCTCAAACACATTGTTAAAGAACCTTATATGAAAATATTTGGAAATTATCTTTACTGATTATTGAGAAACCATAATGAAATCAGATTTCAACTTATATTCATGTCTCTGATTGAAGCTGCGAATTCTCATATCCAATATATTCTCCAGGTAATGCTTTTCTGGGTGTTCTGCTTATGACACAAATCCTGGGCTTTGCTATGATGTGGACTGTCAAGATTATCTGAGTAGAAAGCATTGCACACTTGAAATTTCAATGAGAATGCTGTAATCTTCTGGTATCAGACTGAGGAATCACTTATATGAAGAAATATGATGCCACTTCCACAGCCAAAATTACCTAACTTTTTTTTCTGATAATTTTGACAAAGCTATGCTCTATTTATTATGAGTAGTGTTTACATTCAAAGTGGTCTTTAATTTCTTATAATTTACAATGATTTGATTTCACAGGAAAAGCTGTTTAAATTCCTTTTATTCAGGTCTCTGCAAGTAAGGGACAGGGCTTCAAGAGAGGAATATATTGAAAACAAATGAAGATTATTTGGGATGATTATATAACTCTAAGCATATATAGGGGTCACGTTGATTATGGCTAGCTGGCTTAAAATATAGAATCATAACAGATATTTTCTGCCTTGATCCTCTTGATCTGACACTATAATCTATTGCATACCCTTCCCAAGGAATCACTTTGGTTGCCATTCAAATGTTGTGCTGATTGATTAGAGCAGTCACTTGTTTAAGGTTATAGGGGTGGATATTAAAATGTGATGTGGAGAAAAGACAAATTCCTCATAAAAGCTGAAAGTAATGAAAGAGGGAGTAAAATTACATCATTTACTAAAAGTTGTGAAATTTAATAGATTATAATAACTAAAGATCTTGAAGGACCTAGGATCCTCCTTTTTTTTTTTTTTCAGATAACTTGTAGATAATCTCTCTAAGAAGGATTCTCATATACCTTGTAGTGCTATTTAATATGTCAAAGGGTAACCTGAGATCCTTCCAATACAAATCAATGACTGGATTGTAGATGTATTTCAAGGTATAGGTAAAGAGAGACCATAAAAACACAATATTAAGCTGTGTTTTAGTAAAGGATAACAGAATGTACCACATCAATTCTACTGTGATAAATACATGAGTCATTTTCCTCTTATCATATGTACCAGACACCAAAAGATACCAAAGAAATTACTCTGAACAAATACAACTGATATATTATATCTAGTCATTGAAAGAATATGCATACTGATTGTTAATAATAACTGGAGCCAAACCACCTAGTTTTGACAATGATCCTTTGTGACAATGATCCTGAAACATTATTTTATCACTTTGGGCATCTGTTTACTCATTTTAAAATAGAAATAATAGTAATACCAACCTTATAGAGTTGTTGATGGTATTAATATGTGTAAGTATAATAATCAATATAGAGTGCTGTCTGAGGGCGAGCAGGCACAATAGAATGTGCTACTATCATCATGCTGCTGAGAAGAGGACAAGATTGGGCTAGTAGGCTTTAACCAGTGCCTCTCAGAGTGTGACAGCATAATGCCAGTGACTGTTGCAGTAGTTCCCACACGCTTGCCTTCTTGCCCTTTGATTCAGAACTATTTGTCTCCTAGTTTGCATTTCAGCTGGTTTTGTTTTATGATCTCAGTCCATTGCCAACATCACTGGTATCAGAATTTGCCTCTGGTTTCTGTGACTCCTCTTTTGAGTCTTCATCAAAGATTTGGGTTCATCGTTCTTTCCCCTCTCAGTTTTCCTTACTGTGTAATGTACTTACATGCCTGGGATACCTGGATCTCAGCTGAGCCAACAGGCAAAACATGGATGAGAAAAAAGTAAGACTCAAAGATTATTTACACTTTGTGGCCACAGTGACCTTGTGAGAGTTGGAATTCCTTATCTCCATTTAAAATAAGATACAGGCCCTCCCTGGTGGCGCAAGGGGTTAAGACGCGACCTATGAAGCTATCCTCAGCCCCTGCAGCATGAGTTTGATCCCCGGCTAGGAAGCTACCCACACGGCACAGCAGACCTCTCCTGTCTCCCGTGCTGCTCCTCTCAGCAGTGTACCTCAGTCAATCTGCCTGTTCTGCTCCCCACTCTGTCTCTGGTGAATCCTCTTCCCCCCTCACACACACCTCTGGCTTGTATCCCAGCTCTTGTATGCATAAATAAATAAATATTTACAAAAAAAAAAATAAGATACCGGGCTTTAGATAAGGGGGTTGTTGATCTAATGAACTTGCCCTGAAGGAGGACCTTTGACTCTAACAGCACACACTCCATTAGCAGTGATCTAGTCTCATGCCAGTCACTGGATTAATTAAACAGGCATAGTCCTGTGGAACTTAGTTGTAATACAAGCAGGTTCTCTGTCTAGACTACTTGGATTACAATATTGGCTCCTTCTAGCCCTACTGACTGATCTCAGGCAGGTTATCTACGCAGTTATTTCCTCAGTTTCCTCACACATAAAATGGAGATAATCATTTTCTTGTTAAAGTTATTCTAATAATAAAATACATTAGTGCATGAAAAATAGAACAGGACCTGGAACATGCATTACTCACTGTTTCCATTAAAGAGATAGTAGATATTATTAGTGTAAATTGTTAACCACCTGCTGCCTTTCAGGATGTATGTGGAAAGGATTGTGGCAACCCACAGGTTTTATAGACAGTAAACAAACTATCACTCTAGGTAGTAACCAACAGTGCGGGATGATGACCCCAGTGCTATCGATGGGCCTCACAATGAGGCTGCAGTAGAAGGCACCGAGCTGCCAACTCCCCTTCTGTGTGGGCTACTTCCACATACTTCAGATTTACCACAGATGAGCCACTGGCCCAAAGGTAGGCTGAAGTAGCAAGATAGTACCCTTAATGCATGATAATGAGGCAAGTCTCTGCTGGCTTCCAATGGAAATCAAAGGGTATATTTGTTAGCAGAGCTCAAATATAGACCCAATCTTCTTGTCAGCTGCAGTGACAGTCCTCGCTGATAGGGTTGACATTGTGGGGTACCCACATGTAGAGTGACCTGTCAGTTACCACCTGGCCTGGCACTATGCCTATTCCCTACCCCTTCTGCCAGTGCATTATGAGTACTTTCACTTCATGACAGATTTTGTAGCCATTAAAATGTTTGCAAGGAGTGTATAATAATATAGGAACTTATAAAGCAACGTGAAAGAAAACAAGGCTTTTTTTTTTTTTTTTTTTACAATTAGGCTTATTTTGTCCCAACTCCTTTAAAAACTTGCTGAACCTCTAAGTGACTATTTTCCTCATGATACAGAGTTGCATTTTAAAATAAGTATCCTCTGCTATAGCTTTACTTATAGCTGCATTTTGAATTAAAAATTAACTCTTTAATGGTAGATATAAAGACTTACTACTTCTCTAGCCTCATCCCTAATACAAATGCCTCATTCAGCAAGTATTCAATAAAAGTTAATTGAACAAATCAATGAACAAAAATCTTTGCCAATACAGTTTATTTTAAAAAATTAAGGTACACTTTCACTTTTTTGAGTAATATTAATATTACTTTGAGGAGGAAGAAGATAACTTTAGTTTCTTTTAGCCCTGACTCCCAGTGGTCAGTTGATTTGTTTTTATAAGTCCACATAAATTAGACTAAGTAACATCTGTCTTTCTTTGGAGAAGTGCTATTACTATTCAGAATCATGGGCCTATTTGTCATTATACCACCAATTTACACACATTAAGTTCCTTCTGCATAACTTGGAAATCAGTGTTTCCCCCTCCCCCAGTCATTTCTGTCGGCTTGTCTATGGTGCTCTTGATAGGGTTGTATTACCTCAGACACTGTAATCAGATGATTCTCCCTAGAGCCTTGTAGAAAAAAGCTATTACTTCACCATCTTAGGATCAAATGTCTCTTAATATGCAGCCTTGGAAATTACTGCCTGTTTGGGTTCTGTATAACATTGTGTGTGCAGTTCTAATTTGTCCTCACTTTCAGCCATTTGTCTCCTTTGGTGATATTGATTTCTAGAAAAATTCTGCTCATTGATTTCAGACTATTTTCTTGAGATCTATTCTTTGTTCTGTTTGGCATTTATAGAGTACTTCAGAATTTAGCACTGACTTTCTTATATACAAACTTTAGGATAAGTCTCACATTTTGGAAGTAGTTCTTTGCATTTTAAAATACATCTGAACAAGTCACAGGAGGATCAAACAAACCTCTGTGGTAGTAGTATACTTTTGGTGTAAACAGTATTAGGTAAATACATCTGGAGAGCTGGGGTGGGATTAGTGATTGCAAAAATCTGTTTCATCCGTGTCCTTGGACAAGTCAATCAAAGTTCTTAAATCTCAATCTATACATTATAAAGGAGGAGGTTAAAAAATAGTTTTAGATTTTCCTTACCATTATCAACCACTATACTACAGAGTTGTAAGGATCATTTGAAACAATGGATATAAATACTTTACAAAATGTCACAAAGGTAAGTTTAACTCAGGATAAAGAAGCAGTGATAATGTTAAATGAGATGTAACTCAAATCTCAAGTAATCATTAATGCTAACCAGTGGTTGAATTTTTTTTTTTACGTTTTTTTTTTCTGTTATGATTGCATGAGAATTATTTGCATCTCTATAAAAATAATATGAGATTAACGGATAAAGCTCTTCTTAGATGTGTTCCATGTCCTAGAAATTAAAATTAAAAGGATTTAAAAGTATCAAAATAGACATACCTTGTTGGAATCTCCGTGCCATTACTCACTATTATCCACAGCTATCACAAGGAAGCAACATGCCATAATCTGAGAATTAAATGAGAGTGCAAGCCAACCAGTGAAAGTCTGATACATATTTAGTCTAAATAAGTGTTACTAATTTACTTTTTATAGATATTTATCTATGAGTTCAATGAGCAATTTTATTTAGCCAGCTGTCACTGAAAGAATGGGCATTGGTTCCTTTATTTCATTTTTAGGCTTGTATGTTGGGTGCTAGGGTTACAAAAATGGATCAAATTGATTCTGTGCACTACTAGCTAGCATATGGACTCATCATTGGTACACCCCACTGAATTCCACTGTACCTGATACATATTCAATACTCAATAATTTTTTAATTAAATGAGTTATGTCTCATAGAGCTTTTTACTGAGTGGCAGAGAGGATTATGTAAACAATTTTGCAAAGTGCATTGTAGTAAGTTCTATAATTTAGGAATCTACTGTTTCAATTTAATTTAATTTTATCATATGTTTCCCTGTTGTTATTTAGTTGAATTTCTTTTTCTTTATTTTCCCCTTTATGTCTTCATTGCTCCTGGTTGTTAGTCTTTCCAACAATCACTATGCCTCTCAATTTTTATCAGGTAAGAATTTCATTAACTTGGTATTCTCTCTACCTGATGTTTAATAAAAACATTTTTATATAATAGTTACTAACATCCATCCTCACTCTGTGGCTCCCTCCTCTTAGTCTGTTAAATACTATATTTATTATTTACTTTGATCTCTGGGCTTTGAGCAAGTTTGAATTTTCACTGGTATTATTTTATCAAAGGTAATTTTTATTTATTTATTTATTTATTTTTAATTTTATTGTTATATTCCCCATACAATTGCAGCCCCCCCATTCTGACCCCAATCCCTCCCCTCCCACCCCCGCCCCCCTAAAAGTGTCTCTGGTTCATAGTTTTTTGTTGATTTTGATTTTCACTTTCTTATAGTTATTCATTTTCCTGGTCCCTTATTTAAGTTTTCTAGATTCCTGCTATGAGTGAGACCATCCGGTATTTTTCTTTTTCTTTTTGGCTTATTTCGCTGAGCATGATCCCTTCCAGCGCCATCCATGTTGCTGCAAATTGCATGTGTTTATCTTTTTTGAATGCTGAGTAATATTCCATGGTATATATGTACCACATCTTCTTGATCCAGTCATCTATTTTTGGGCATTTGGGTTGTTTCCAAAGCTTAGCTATTGTAAACAGTGCTGCTATAAACATAGGGGTGCAGGTGTTCTTTGGAATTGATGTTTCTGTGTCCTTTGGGTAAATACCTAGGAGTGGAATTGCTGGATCATATGGAAGCTCTATGTTTAGTAGGTCCAGAAATCTCCACACAGCTTTCCACAGTGGTTGGACCAGTTTGCACTCCCACCAACAGTGCAGAAGAGTTCCTTTTTCTCCACACCCTCGCCAACATTTGTTGTTGCTAGTTTTTTTAATATGTGCCATTCTCACTGGTGTAAGATGGTATCTCATGGTAGTTTTGATTTGCATTTCCCTGATGACAAGTGATGTTGAACATTTTTTCATATGCCTGTTGGCCATCAAAGGTAATTTTTAAAGCATATTTTCCAATAACCTGCTTAGTAAACAACTTATGAGACCTATGTAAATGTCCCTGTGTGCATATGTGTACACGTGTGCATGCGTGTGTTATAAAATTATCTTAGGGGAAGACCATTAGGGTAAATTATTTTCTTTAGCAAAATATACATTGGATCATGAATAAGGAAATTCAGTCCCAGATAAGATAATACTAGCTAATGTTTTTTGAGAGCATTGGTTATTTTTTTGGGTGAATTAAATCAGCATTTTTTGAGATATTTTAGGACTTGTTTCTGATTAAGTATGAGGAATATGATGTATGGATCCATTAAGTATCTTGTACAAGCCATGAGCTAGTGAACATAGGCAGAGCTGAGATTCCACTCCCAGCACTCTAGCTTCAGAGCCCATTTTCTTGTGTCCACAAATTTTTAGCTGTTATCATTTTTGCCTGCCTGGAGTCTATTCCTCCTGTTTCTGATTCCAGCACTTTGCTTTAGGTCTGGGGGCCACCCTAGACCAACTGAAGAAAGACTCAGGAGCTGTCTATTGATTTTCTTGACCTCTCTTTACAGATAAATGTGTGTGTTACACTAGAGCATTAAATTCTTTCTCTAGGGCCTCCCCGGTGGCGCAGCAGTTGAGCGCTGGGTTGCGAAGCTGCCCGCGGCCTCTGCAGTGCCGGTTCGATCCCGGGCTGCTCCCCGGCCACCAGAGGAGGGTCCCACACATGGTGCGCAGACCTCTCCTGCCGCCCACTGCTCCCCTCAGCAGTGTACTTCTATCCTTCTGCCTGCTCTGCTCCCCGCTCTGGCTCTGGTGAATTCTCTCACCCTCCTGCGCTTCTGGCTGTACCCAGTGCATGTATAAACAAAAAACAAACAATCAAACAAATAAATAAATAAATAAAACATGCCTCTATAGAAAAAAAAATTCTTTCTCTAAAAATTTTGTGATCATTAATTGGAGAACCACAAAGACTGAAAACTATTGTATTCTTTGTACTTTGGGGTCGGTGGGGAGGGCTCTCAACAGACTTTTATTAGTTTCAGCTTTCAAAGTCTTTGGTGTTTCTCTGATATTTGATTTTCCAAGTCTGGCCTGTCATCATTTCCTTATATTCTCTGAGGATCTGGAGTAAGGCCATAGATTATGATCATATTGGTAATGCACCACCCAGCTCTAGGGGTGCCAGGCTCAAAAGCAATCTTGTCCTATCAACACATATATTTGTTCTAATTAATCATGGTCAGTATTTATTGCTTGTGATTAAAGAATCCTAATCAGTTTCACAGGATACAATGACTCTTATGGACTGAATTGTGTTCCCCCAAAATCAATATACTGAAACCCTGGTAGTGTATTTGGAGATAGCACTTTAGGAAGGTGAAACCTCTTTTAGGGTTAAGCAAGATCATAAAAATGATGGGGCCAAATTTGTCAGGAATGACATTCTTTTTTAAAAATTTCCCCTCATTTTATTTTCATATCATTTTCAAGTTCTCTGTAATTATCTTTATAATTTGAAAAAGTTAAATAAGATTATTTTAGCATATTCATATACTTGTATGATGATTTTCAATATATATTGAGTATGATAAAGACTAGTAGTTCAAATGCAATAATCTAATGTTTCTTTTTAAAATATTTTTATTGCATTATTTTGTTATTGATGTAACATTTGTTTTCAACACTATGATTCAGAATTATAGGTTTGTACCTTTTCAAATATATGTTACCACACCACCCCTACCATCACAACACTCATTTTCTTCCAACAGAGCACACTGGATCTCCACCTACTTTGCTCCTCACCCTCCACCCTTCCCCTCTTGCTTCCAAAATAAAATTGCACAATCAAATATCTAGGGTATGCTTAGGTTTAGGACTTCTGTGTTTACAAGAAAAGAAAGAGACACCAAGGGCCTCTCTCTGTTGCTGGAACACAGAGGAAAAGCTATGTGAGGACACAATGAGAAGGTAGCTGTCTGCAAGCCGGAAACAGAGACCTCACCAGAAGCCAACCCTGACAACAGCTTGATTGTAGGCTTCTACCTCCAGATCTGTGAGAAAAGAGGTTTATATAGTTTATGCCACCAAACTTATAGCGTTTTCTTAGGGCAAATTAATACAATGACCTTGAGCTCTTCCAGTTTGGGGGATGATATGCTGTGTCTCCTGCTTTGTCCATGGAAAACTATTTTTGGTTATTCCTCTCAGGGTGTACCATTGTGTGCTAGGCAATGATGAACAGTGCCTGCCCTTGTGGAGATGATTTAATATATAGAAAGTTAACTTCATGCATAGCTCCTTTATTTCTTTAACATGTTTGTTAAAATGTTAACTTATCATGGGTCTTCTTTGACCATCTACCCAGGAAAGTAATATAATTACAATGAGCTCTCTCTATCTTGTTTCGGTATTTTTTTGTCTATAACTTACTACCATTGACAGTTTAAGTATTAATTTATCTACTCATGTTCTGATTCTTCACAAGAAAGTAATCTCTGTGAGTCCATGGGCCTGCTTTCTTCACTGCTGCATCTGTTTCTGTTAGATAGACCATGTTGGACATACACAGACATTCAATATCTTTTTACTCACTTAAATTATTTAGGAACTGAATAAATGAGGTGCACATAAAAGTGAAACGCTATCAGTTGAACATTTCTTTATCTTCTCTCAGTATGCTTTCTTGGAACCATTTGGCTCCATTTTTTTTTTTTGCTGTCTTCTCACCTCTCTTTTTTTCCTTTAATCTTCAAGCCTGCTTCCTCTGCTTACTGTCCCATTCCTACACTCCCTTTTTGAGTTATAACATATAAATTGTATTTCAAATCACTTGTTTAAGTGGTATATCCATTTCTGTTCATTGGAAAAAACTGATGAAGTCTTTTAGGTTTTTTTTTTCCCCAAAAGAAAAGGGTAAGCCAGATTATATATAATATCCATTTTAATTGACTAGTGAACAGTTTCTTTAGTCCTATAACAATTCTTCTGTTTCACTTTGGAACCAATGATATGCCTACTAATGTGAATTTTAATTAAAAATCATCAATATTTTAAAATTATTTAATGTCATTCTTTTAAAAACCTAGATTTCTGCCTCTTCTTGAGAAATTATATTCTGAAAAGGTCTCTGATGCTCATTGAATAACTGCTGTCTAGTATGATCTTTACCTCTCCCCTTTGACTCACCTAGTACTTCTTACTACATTCACTGCATGTGACTCAATTGTCTGTTTGTATTTCATGGTTTGCCACAGGAGGTCCATGACAGTACAATTATGATCTACGTAAAGAAATATTTTGATAAAATACATAGCAATTAGTTAAATAAAACTACTGCACAGAATTAAGATTTTCTAGAGTAATTTAATGGAGTAAACGTAATTTTAAATTACAATCAATTTGGAAAAGTATTATAATTAAGTCTAAGTCAAGTCTGTGGTATAATATATAACACAGCTCCTTGCCTATCCTCAAAATGACTACAGAAAAAAAATACTTAAGATTTACCTAGTGTTATCAGATAGTCTATATTAGATAGTCTATACTTCTAGATTAGGTTATGTCCTTGCTCAAAAGGAGCTGTCATCCACCATCTCAATTTTACTGCTAATTCTGCTCTTTCTTCCTGTCAGTCCTAAGAGCTAGGATCTTGTCTTGTTTCCTGAGCTAGGACAACAGCTTGCAGCTCCATTTAAGTAAGAAGTCTTTTCTTCCTGGCCTTCTGCCTTTGCAGTGTTCCAGGACTGATTTCCCACCTGCTCTCACCAATTTCTGTAAGGACTAGATCTTGCTTTGAACTCATATACATAATTTTACATATACAAAGAAATTTTAGGAATCACTTATTTTCTATGTTCTTTACCAAGTTGAAAAATAGATGTATAATGTCAGATGAAAGCAACATACAGCATCAGTCCTATTTCTTGAGGGTAGATTGGAGACTGTAACTATTATTTCACTGAAAAGAAGACTTCCCTTTCTTCCAAGAGCTAGATATTGAGATAATTGTCTAGGTTGGCTTACAGAGGTGACTTTATACAAGAAGAAACTACCTAACTTCCTAAAAAAGTATTTCCTAATGAATGGATAATTCCAGAGAGAAATAAAGGAGGATAAACAGGTAGGTTGGCCTCCAAGTAGATCTTTATGTCAGTTTGTTACCAGTGTTAGTCAGATACAATCTTCCCTTAGTAAGTGGAATAACAGATGAAAGATAAGCTCAGGTCCTTTTATGTTTATTTTAATTTTTTTTTAAAAAAAAGTTGAGATGTTTAAATTTTAAGGAAAGTTGCAAAAATAGTACAGAGAGTTCTGATATACCCTGCACCCAACTTTTCCTAATAGTAATACCTTACTTAACTACGGTACAATTGTCAAAATTAAGAATTTACTTTGCAACAATTATATTAGCTAATTTATAGAATTTATTCATATTTTGCCAATTTTCCCTCTAATGCCCCCTTTTCTGTACTAATATTCAACCTAGGATCACACATTACATTTGTCTCCTCTAATCTGTGATTATTTCTCAATCTATGCCTTTCATGACCCTGGCACCTTTGAAGAGAACTAAGTAATTATTTTGTAGAATGTTCCTCAAACCATTTTTCAATACAGCTCCACCATTCATGGTTAATGTGACAATGTATGTCAGATTTTTCCCATGTTCACATGACATATTATTCCTCTTTGCATATGGATGAACAAGAAAAAAGTATTAGATGAGGAGGAATGTTCAATTCTTCCCTTTCTTGGGGATACATGGATCAACAAAATCAGTAATGTAAGTATAGGATAATGTTTCCTTTGACATCCGTAACAAATAAATATACTTACTGTGTTCATTTTACAGAGGAGGAAGCTAAGACTTAGATATTAAGTAAATTTCACTGGGGCATATGCCTAATAAGTGAAGATACAAAGCTTGAACTTGAATTCTACTACTTGTTGGTGGCCTATCCTGAATAGGAACACCTGCCAGGCTGGCATTCCATCCTTACACTCAAGTTGAGACCAAGGTTCTTACCTCATTTACTAGGAAGAACTGTTCATAAGGTTCTCCCTTACCTCCCTCACAGAATGAAAACTTAATAACTTCAATAAACTAACAAACTTTGGGCACTGAGTCCTTGCATTAATAACTTCAATGAACCAATAAAATATTGGGAGTTAAAGAGAAAAATGAAAGGAATACTACTTTAGTTTAACTTCCACAATGCAGAATGAGAATAATATCCTTTGTCTAATGTCATAAAATGTTTATTTGGGGGAGAGGTGTCCTGCAGAAAGACTGTGAGGTGCTTTCTTAAGAGAAGCAGATATCCTATTACAGAGAAATAAATTCATTTGTTCATTCAGAGCAAAGACACATTTATAAATAATAAAATAATTGATTTATATCACTACTTGAGAAACTATCCCATTAGAAAGGGGTGACTTTGAATCTATAACTAAAACTTCTCTATAACTTTGGATAGAATTATGATAAATTTACATTCTAAGAAAGAGGGTAGTGAGATTAAGCTTAAAAGACTTATTTTAAAACTAAATACAAGTTTCCTTAGTGATTTTTGCACATCCTGTTCACAGCTATTATCCCAGCACTCAGAATATTGGGTGATCAATAAATAAACACTTAAGTATTTATTGGGTAAATGAGTAAACTTTGGGAGGACTATTAAGTCATGAGATGCTGGCACATCAGTAGTAGTTCTCTAGAGAATATAAATGAGTGATCAGACCTGCATAGGGTATTGTTATTTATAATTTATTTCTTTTGTGTTGGACTACAATTAACCCTGAGCTTATCTCTGCATTAGCTGAAACCTGCTTTTGAGGTGCAGGGGAGTTGAGCAACTTGAAAACATCAAGGGGAAACACTCCACTCACTCTTGTTCTCCATTCCCTTTATGGTCCACACTTTCATTTCCCCTTTACAGTTTCCAAATCTAAAATGTGCTTTGAATGTGATTAATATCAAATGTCACCTATACATCCTGATGTTTCGCATTTTTCATAGTGGTGAACATATAAACTCAGTACAAAAGAAAAAGACAAGAAATCCTCCTGATCGAAGTTCACATAAATGATGGCCTAGTATAGAATCCCCAGATACTTGCTTTCTCCTCTGTCACTGCAGTGTGAGCAGTTGCTTATTCAGTCTGTGTATTTCACTATTCTTAATACTGAGTGTGAGATCATCCAAGCACATTTATTAAAATTATCTAAAAATATTTAGAGAATTTTATGGTATCTCTCTGGACAGGAAAAGATGCTCAACTCTCTTAAGATTTTGTTCTGAAAGGGATATTTATTAAAATCAATTGCTTTAATTATAGATTTATTAAGACTCAAGGGGGAATCTTGAGAAGAAAATGAAAAAATCTTCATGATGTCAAGTTTCTTCTCTTTATAATAAATCTATCTAAAAAGATGAAAAGATTCATTACCCGGGTAGCAGAGGTGGTCATATAAAGACTCAAGAGCAGAGGAAATAAATTGATCAGGTATCTAAACAGAGGGTATCAGGTATCTAAACAGAGGGAAAGGTATCATTGTTTTCAGTATATTAAGCCTGGTACTCAGTCTTTATCCCCTGAAGGTGGGAAACTGAAAGTTTGTGAAGAAATAGTAGAAATGACACTGTGTTCTTTAACTTACTTTACTTACTCTGACTCAGACTCTCTGCAATTTCCAAATTACCCAAATGGACTTTGGAAATATGTAACTATTCCCCCCCGATAAATGTTATTTTTTTCAGTTGTTTTAACTCTTCATATTATTTTAAGACTTCAATTATTTTAAGTCTTAGTCAATGTATCTCCTTGTTTCTTATCTTCTGTGATACATATTATATTAGCATGCATTTAAAAGATGACCAATAAATATCAACTTGTGGAAAGAATGAATAACTTTTTCCTACCCCTGTATTTATCTTTATATAATTTTATGTTTGATCATTAACTACACAAATACTGGTAAAAGAATTTAAAGTGCTCTTATTAGTCCCATCCGTATTTTTCACTATGTCATATTTTTAGTTCTGATGCACTATCACTGTGATTATATTTGAAGACTTCTACATTAAATAGTACCCAGTCTTTGTAATTTTTTTTTTCAGAATTAATGCTGCTCTCTTAAGCAGATAGTCAATTTTTTTTTGAGTCTACTGAAGGAAAAATTCTATAATAGCCTTCTCTATGGTCCCTATCTCCAAGTTAGATATAGCTCTGGTGCAGCCTCAGAAATATCTTCCAGATATATTTTAAAGTTTTCAGTCTATAGCAGATGGAAACCCTAAGAGGGAGTCCTTATACATGTTGAGTAAGACCTAAGGAAGGAGATACCCATCTTCATTCTCTGACTCTTCCAGAAGACTCCCTAATTCATTCTGGGAATTACTTTCTTGACCTTTTTTTGATGACCAACTCCTAGATTCTATTCATTTATCTCAAGCCAAGTGTACATTAAAATTACTATAACAGAATGCAGAAAGCACAAATTACAGGAAATACAAATAAATACAAATTAAAAGAATTAGGAACGTTCCTGCTCATTTCAGAAATTACTAACAGGGGGCCTCCCCGGTGGCACAGCAGATTAAGCACCGTGCTATGAAGCTGTCTGCAGCCTCGGCAGTGCGGGTTCGATCCCAGTCGGCCGGCGAGAATCACACATGCTGCTGCAGACCTCTCCTGTCTTGCCCGCTGCTCCCCTCAGCAGTGTATTTCTGTCCTTTGCCTGTTCTGTTCCCCACTCTGTCTCTGGTGAATCCTCTCACACTCCTGCACCTCTGGCCTGTACCCCAGCTCCTGTATAAAAATAAATAAATCTTAAAAAAAAATTACTAACAGGCAGGAAGGCAGTAGAAATTTAGTGAGAAAGAGTATTAGGTCTGGAGTAAGACCATTTTGGGTTTGAATTCTGCTTCTGACACTGATTAGTCCTGGTATTACTGTGCAAGTTAGTTAAACTTCTTGAAGCCTCACTTTTTCAATCATAACCCTTACTTCAAAGAGTGTGAACTTTAAGTGAGAGAACATGAAAAACCAAATGCATAGTAAATGTATTAGTTTACCAGTATTATTATTACTGTATCAATACTATGATTGTTGTGCTGCTTTTTTTATGAAGACCTCTGCCTGTTCAGTGAATACTCACCTAGCCAGGCATAATTCTGTTCCTAATAAGTATGTCTTTTAATTGCCAATATGTTTGAAGTTTTCTGATCTCCAAAATATGATTTTCATTATGTTCACAGGAAACATACCATACAAAAGAAGCATCCAAAATTTTGCTTCTGGTTGTTACACAGAAGCAGAACTAAGGAGAAGTGTGAATAATGTTATAATTCCTGTTATATTCCTTCCCATCAGAGACTTTTAGAGTCTTCATAACATTATTCATAAGTCAGAGAACAGCCTGCAGTTTTCTCATTTTCCTGGGAGACTGACTAAATTCTATGTGCTTAATTGTTCTCTAAGAAAATAAGCATAGCATGTGTACCACACTAACCCCTCACTCACAAGCACAGGGCTGGGGTAAGGAAATGACCTTGAATACTTCACAGGCTCAGCAGCTCTGAAGCTCCTGAAAGATGGTGTACTTCTAGAAAACTTCTAAAGTGGCCTATTTGTTAACAAGATCTAAGAATGGTACTATTCTTTAGCCGTATTTAAAGTTACAATGAATGGAAAGGGTATTAGCTTTTCAAAATGCGACAGAGAACATTCTGCCTCTTACTTGCCCTAAAGTTTGATTTGGTTGTATTGCAAAAAAGAAAGAAAAAGGAAAAGGAAGTAAAACTATTTTGAGGATGGAATGTTTTTTTTTTTTTTTTCCCCATGCTTTTAAGATCACGGAGAGTACTATAGTTACCCTTGTACAATTCTAGTGTTTGGTTGCAAGTCTCCAACTTCCCCATTTCTTAAAGACTATTTGAAAAAAGCTACTTACTTCACCCCCTCATTTTTTTTCTCATGATAGTCATTCCATTTCAAATTACCTCTCCATATCTTGCCATTATTTATGTTCTTCAAAGATCTGAGTTCTCCCCCAAATCTACTCTAAACATCTGAAGCCTGAGTTCTTCATCTGTAAACTGATATTTCTGTACCTTTCATTTTTCTCTTATGTGCTATGTCAAGGAACAGGTCTCAGAGGGTCTTGCAATGTTCTTACTTTATTGCACAGTGCAACCTTGTCTTTGAATTCAAGTTTGAATTCACTTTACTTCTATAAAGAAGTTTTACAGCAGTTATTGTTTCTGAAATGGATAATTATTATTTTATCCCTTCTGAGATTTGTTTTTATAAACCGTATTTTTATTGTCTACTGGAAAAGGATACAGAAGATTGAAATGCTCTCTGATTCATTGCTTAACAGCTTCTACTGTGTCCATATAAAGGTTGATGTCCCCCAAAATCCTGGAAAATTTGGGAAAGTTACCAAATCATTTATTGCATCATCTTTGATATTGCATAGACTCTTAGGTCAAAGCACAGGACTATAATCTTCTAATAATGATTTTATATTTATCATCAGTTTTATAAAGGGAAGTTAGGTAATCAGAAGGAATAATGAATGTGAATGAATTAAGTAATAGGACTTTGGGATAATAAAAATCAAATTGGGGCTGTAAACTTTCAATTAATATAACTAATTTTTGGTCTGAAAGAGTGAGATTTATGTTACTATATCTCAAAATAGTCCTTCCTATTTTTAGATATATTGCTAGCAATCTTTTCTTTGGATATGGAGATAGATCTTATAACAATTTGCAGAAAGATATGTTTAGAATATTGAGATCTATACTATTAAGTGTCTGGAGATTACCAGCTTACCCAGTTCTGTATACCAGCACAGAAGGAGTGAGATGATAACCCTCGAACTGGCAATGCATCAAGTGAGACTGGCTCTCACCTCAACAACAGAAATGCTGGTCCAAGCAATCCCCTTTCCACCTTACCTTCCCCTGCCAAAAAAGTCTTACATCCTAACCATCACTAACATGGAATCAGTAGGTTTAATATCATGCCCTTATATTCTGTTTACATTAGTGTTCAAGATGGACTTGACATGAGTGAGTGGTACCATGTCAGGAGAATGGCAGTCAGTACAAATTTTTTTCCTTCTTTTATTTTTTTCTTTTATAAAAAGAATTGTATTTTTGTTTCAGTGATTATCTTCATGGTAGTAGCACCCTTGCAATGCTTAGTTTTTTCTCTTTTTCTCTTTTTTGGGGGGGTTATTATCTCTTGGTTCGCTGTGATAACAGAGTATTAGAGTTAATAAGTAGCTTTTTTCCCCCTTGCATCTAGTATCATGGTAAATATGTTCTTAAGCTTTTTTGCATATTTTTAAATTGTTCTCTCTATTTTTATTGAGGGATTCAGGTAGATGAGAAAGCCATGTAGCTTTCACCTCTGCCTTCTTGTTTAGTACACTAAAATGCAACTTATTTTGCTCTCTTTATTGAGCAACATTATTAGCAATTTATGTTAAAGGAAAATAAATGAGATTCATGATTTGGCTTTTACTTTGTAGCATTTCCAATATAAGGGAAATAATTTATAAATATGCTATAATCATAATAGAAAGTAAAATATCTTGTAGGTTCTTGATGATCAAGAAGTAAATATTTATCAGATTTTGTCCTTAATGTTACTAATTTCTAGGTAATTACCTCCTCCTAAATGTTAATGTGCTTTTACACTTTTAAAAGTTTTACACTTTTGATATTTATCAAATGTAGTATGGGGTTATTTTGCCTTTGTTCTTTATTTTAAAAAGTTAATCTCATAATTAACAAAAAGCAATTATAAAGTACTTTATAACTCATGAGAGCTATAGGCATACTGAATAATAACTAAACTCTGTATGCCTTTTATAATTTGTAGAGTTTTAAGTTGGATGAAAAACAATTACCCTAGACACTAATGGATGGCTTCATTTTGATGGCTTCAATAACTGTGTTCAGTTGAGGGTTCTCTGAGGAGAAATATGTGAAAGGAATTATCAATTGATTTCAATGGGAATAGAATTTGTGTTTTTATCAACCAAATTCCTTCAGTAAAGAAGTAGATCTTTTGCTTTGGGCACTCTCCTCTCTATCTACTTAAATAGTAAGCACCTAGCATTTGTAATGTCGGAAGACACGTGTGAAAACTCTCACTCTGCACCTTCTTTTGAAATCTGACTTTGAGTTCATGCTCTGGTGTGAGTCACAATCATTTGGTTGCCTCAGTGCAATCCCCTTAAAGTTAAAAAGGGGAAATGAGAGTTATAGCAAATACAAAATGGGCACTTTGATATTCTTTTCAAATGATAGATAATTCTCTTCAAACTGTTTAGCTATAACATAAACAGCAGTTAACAGAGAGCAAATGATACCTGTGAAAGTAATCAATGTATATATCTCTCCTTGTGGAGTTTTACTCTAGTGTCTATGTTGTTTGAAGAGTATTTTGTGCTTTCTAGATGAGGTACTCATTAGGGGAAACATTTATGAAATAAGTCTGCCTCAACCCCTGTCTCTGTCTTATCAGGTTGGATGGGGGCAGGAAATTCCCTCTTGGAAGATATTTTCTATAATACTACATTGTTAGCACTGTGATCTGGTTCCCATCTCCTTCTTCAAATGCTACTAAAAAATATTTTAGCTGATGCAGCTCAAATGGCAGATTATTTGCCCCTTGAATGTGAGTCTTATAATGCTTCAGTTCTGAGCAGAAATAAGTACTGTCAATGCCCTGGTCTGCTACCAAAAAGGAGTCAGGTGCTTCAGGACTCCAGCATTCCTGGTGCCACTACAGAAAAGAAGGGATTAGAGCCCTGAAGTTGGGGCCTCATGTGAGCCTTAGCAGTAAGCTAAAAGCTCAGGTTCCTTGCCTCCCTCCTGCTGGGCTGGGTTAGTACAGGAGATTCCCAAACACTGCACTCTGTGCCTTTTGTGATAATGTCTCTTTCATAAGGGCTGACATAATGACACTGCCACCTACTCACAGTACAGTGATAATGAATGTGATGTTTTCAGAGAAAGAAACAGTCTGCAGCTAGGAAGTTTAGCAGAGGCAGAAAAATGCAGCATCAGAGCAAGCAGATGCTCACTGATAAAAAGCACCTGGATCCCAGTGACTTATTTCTGGACATGCACTTGGGAGACAAGTAGTTCTATTTTTCACCTTATCATTGACCTTCTCCTTCCTCCACACCCCATACTCCACCAACTTGATGTCAGTTGATCACCAAAGCTCATTGCTTCAGTCCCAATGGCCTTTCATTGACTTCATCACACAACTCTCCTTATCTCTATTAAGGTCTGTCTTCATAGACATTCTTCTCTGTTTGAATGCCCCAGTGCCAGACCTGACATTTGATCTTCTGCTGGAAACCCTCTTTTCAAGTAATTCTTAGAGGTTTTCTCTCCGTATCTAAATTATCCCTGGTCTCTCCATTGTACACCATCCCAATGAGCAATTCTTCAAATCATATTAAATTGATTTTTATTGATTTAATATTTTTTAAGCTAAGAATCCTTCCCAACTCTCTCTCTCTCCCTCCCTCTCTCTCTCTCTCTCTCTCTCTCTCTCTCTCTCTCACACACACACACACACACACACAATTCTTCTTTGAAGGAAAGTCTTTATCAAACTTGTGTACTGTTGTGGTTACAAAGCCAAGATAAATAGGCTCTCAGGAAATATCTGTTGTAGAAGTGATCACTCTATATTTTCTGTCATCAGTGCAGGTGGAGGTACTTTAAAGTTAATAGCATTTGATTTTACTTGACTCTTACAGTATTAAAAATGGCAATGCAAAATGTAACTTCATTTTTGTGTGTTAGCACATAGCTGAGCGATATCCAGGGACGCCAAACTGTTAAGGGTATATTATCTGAAAGGGATTCGGCCATCTTGACATAAAGGCAAAGGAAACAAACTCTTTGAATGATTTTTTAATAACATTAGTATATATATATATATATATATATATATATATATATATATAAAGAGAGTGAAAAACACAGGATTTCAAGTAACAGTTTCCTAGTAAAAGCCCCTAAAATTACATATCCTTTCAAGAGCAAATGTCCAGACAAACAGGCGTCTTTAGGACCTGTAGGGCCACTGAGATCCAAAACTTGTCAAAACTCTGAAGTTCTTCTGACAGGGATCCACAAGAAAGGTGTTAAGCAGGTCCCCGAAAGCTGGGACAAAAGGAGAGACTCAAAATTCAAAATGTACCAATAACCTAATATGAAGTCAAAATAACTGCTGCCAGGAACTAGGAGCAGCCTCCCTAGATGTGTTCATCCACCTGTTTCACAAGTGTTTTTTCCAAGTGTCTCTATGTATCTCTCCTCTATACCCCTCCCAATTACCTGGGTGCAAGTTGGAAAAGCAAGAGAGGATGATATGTTTGCCTTCCATGTTATATAGGTACGACTGGCCATTGAACTCTGCTCCTGGCTCCCCAAAATTAGTAAATTTTTGTTCATATATTCAGTGCTTTTAAGTGTTGATTTTATTTTTGTAATATAACATACATGTACATGTATATCCTTTGGCATATTTCAAAATAAAAGAGTAACACTGTGATTGATATGGTTTGAAAATTATAGGTTAAAATAATTCATTGCTGTCCTTAAGTGGCTTTTAGTTTAGGACTTTCTTTTCTCTGTGCTGATATCTTAAAAATAGAAAAACCTTCACACATATAATATGTACTTAAAGAAAATTGCTAATTTTCACCAGGAGTTGACTAATTGTAAGGTATTCTTTGTTATCATGACCTTGGTTATCATACCTTTAATTTTCTTTCTTTTCTTTTTTAAAAATTTGGATGTCATCTTCTAAAGCCTAGATGCTTTTGTAAAACTTTTTTTCCTAGCAACTATTTAACTTTTCTAACAAATTTTATTCTCTCATACTTCCTTAACAGGGAAAAGTAAAGGCAAAAAATATCATAATTCAGGGGACTCCCATCCCCACTGGCTGCAGAGCAACCCACAAGGCGCAGCAGACCTCTCCTGTCTCGTCCGCTTCTCCCTTCAGTAGTGTATTTCAGTCATCCTGCCTGTTCTGTTCCCCATTCTGTCTTTGGTGAATCCTCTCACCCTGGCCTATACCCCGGTTCTAGTATAAATAAATAAATCTTTAAAAAAAAGAAACATTTAAAAACTCATAATTCAAATGTATCAAAATTTCTCTGAGAATTTTAATTACAACCTTTAGGAGAGCATAAATATTAGAGTGTCTTATAGCATACAGTTAGTTGGATGCCTATGTTAGTGCAGGACTTCAGTGAGGGTTGGTTGTAGTACTCCTGTGTATGGGTAGTAAATTAATAGTCAATAGAATAAAAGAAAAACAGCAGGTCTAGATATAATATAAAATTTTCTCAAGAGTCTGCCCCTGGTCTGACAGGCAAACAAACCTCATCTTAACAGACTCTATCTTATATAAAAAAATCTACTGCCTTTTCAAATAAAAAATTGATTTAACAATGGGGACCCAGTCTTTGCATTTTCACAGGGTATTATTCTTCCAGAGAAGAGGAGATTGGATTCGGTATTGCATTCCTTTAGCATCACCATATCTTTGGATCTGGAAAATTTAGAACTTAAATTCCTTTCTGTCAAGAATAGTTAATTTCTTGGGCCTCCCCTAGTGGTGCAGGGGTTGAGCGCCATGCTGTGAAGCTGCCCACAGCCTCTGCAGCGCCGGTTCGATCCAGGCCGGCCGGTGAGGGTCCCACATGGCATGGCAGACCTCTCCTGTCTCGCCCGCTGCTCCCCTCAGCAGTGTATTTTGTCAGTCTGCCTGTTCTGGTCCCCGCTCTTTCTCTGGTGAATCCTCTTACCCTCCCGCACATCTGGACTGTACCCCAGTTCTTGTATAAATAAATAAATAAATCTTTAAAAAAAAGGAATAGTTAAGTTCTTGGAGTTAATAATCTGTGCCATTAACATAGGATTAAACATCACAGGAACAGGAAAATAGAAATGTGTGTTAGAATAGTGATCTCAGAAGGAGAATTATATAAATAAGAAAGTAATTGATCTGATCATCAAAATAGCACTACAAAAAATGAATAGAGATTGGGAAAGATAACTCAAATGTGAAGAAAATCAAATTGAATTTTTGCCTTGTACTATATATAAGAACTTTAAATTAGAAAAATAGAAATGTAAAACTAAAGGAAGATAATTTATAAACATATCTTTGTAAGTTAAAAATAGAGAGAGATTATTTTTAACATCAAAAAACTGGGGGGCCTCCCTGGTGAAGCAGGGATTAAAAACAGTGCTATCAAGCTATCGCCAATCACTGTAGCACAATCCCCAGTCAGCCAGGGGGTGACCAGTCCACATGGTGTAGCAGACCTCTCCTGCCTCCCCTGCTGCTCCCCTCAGCAGCAGTGTGTTTCAGTAGATCTGCCTGTTCTGCTCCCCACTTTCTCTGGTGAGTCCTCTCACCCTCTGTACCTCTGGCTTACACCCCAGTTGTTATATGCATAAATAAATAAATTTAAAAAAAGATATACTGGGGCCTCTGGGTGGCATAGGGGTTAAGTCTCAGCACTATCATTCTGTCACCCCTATGGCCTGAGTTTAATCCCTGGCCAGCAAGCTAACCTACATATGGCACAGCAGACCTCTCTTATCTGGCCCACTGCTCTCCTTAGCAGTGTATTTCAATAGACCCTCCTGTTTGCTCCATACTCTGTTTCTAACGAATCCTCTCACCCCCACACCTCTGCCCTACACCCCAGTTCTTCTATGCATAAATAAATAATTAACCCTAAAATCATAAATCCTTAGGTGAAAAATTAGTTTATTGACTTAAAGTTAAAAATTTTCAGGGCCTCCCCTGATGGCGCAGCAGTTGAGCGCTGGGCTGCAAAGCTGCCCGCTGCCTCTGCAGCGCTGGTTTGATCCCCTGCCACGGGCGAGGGTCCCACAACAGACCTCTCCTGCCGTGCCCGCCGCTCCCCTCAGCAGTGTACTTCGTCAGTCTGCCTGTTCTGTTCCCCGCTCAGGCTCTGGTGAATTCTCTCACCCTCCTGTGCTTCTGACTGTACCTGGTGCTTGTATAAATAAATAAATAAATAAATAAATAAATAAATAAATCTTTAAAAAAAAAAAAGAAGAAAACTTTCAAGTCAATGAAGCACTGCAAACAAAATTAATAGTTTTGTCAAATTAAATATATTTTCATTTTTTAAAGAAAAAATTATTTATATATTTGTTTAACAATGGAATTGTTTAAAAATGGAAAATAAGGAAGGATATCCAAAGGAAAAAAAATATCAAAATGCAAACAGATCTGTATCCATCTGTCATTTACAGATGGAGAAACTTTAAGAAAACAAATATATAGAGTAGCTAAATTTTAGCTGTAAATTTGAGAATTTCAAATTGAAATGAGATATCACACACGCCCATTGGAGCCATAAATATTAGAAAATGGGCAATAATAATTGTTGACAAGAATTTAAGAGAAATAATTCTCATGGAGTCTGATAATTCTTGTAGAGATTCATCATGTTTCTGAATTCTTAATTTTCTCTCTCTTTCTAATTAAGTCATGCTGGAATTTTATCTGCAATTTTGTTGACTCTTTCCTCAGCCAGATTGAGCCTGTTTGTTATGCTTTCCATAAAAGTTTTCATTTCAATCATTGAGTTGTTTCTTTGCAATATTTCTGTTTAAATTTTTTTTAGCTTGAATTTCTTTTGTGAATAATTACTTCTGTTCTTGAATTTTTTGCTTCAGTTCATTAAAAAAATTCCTACTAGTCTTAGTCCATACTGTCAGTTAGTAGACCAAAAGGGACACTGATCTGGCACTATCCCAAGCTTTTATACTCCCATAGTTGGGTGTTTAAATTATAATGTAATAAACCAGAAACTTAAGCAGACATTGGGGATGACAGCTCTCTTCAAATGCTGTCATGATGATGGTCCCAATAAACACTGTTTAAATCAGTGGTACTCAAAGGTGTGGCTCCTAGACCAAGATCATCAGCATCACTTTAGAATCTGCTAGAAATGCAAATTTGCATGCCCCACTCAGTCAATTCTATTAATCACAAACTGCATTTTAACAAAACTTCAGGTGATTCTAATGCAAATGCAAGTGTGAAAAACAATTACTTAAATCATACAAGGTTGATAATAAGTGACTTGTCACTATATGAAAGGCTAATGTGTTGATGTATCTCAAAAACTTGAGTCTGATTTTTTGTTGTTGTTTTGTAGTGAGAAATATTGCATCACTGCAAAAAAATTATTCTTCTGTCTTTATTTCCAGGTGTGTACTGTGTACTTTTTGATTAAATTTGAGAATCTATAGACTACTGCTTAGAACAGCAGGGGTTTGTCATATTTGGATCAAAACAATCCAAAGCAAAACAAGAAAATATCTAGATAGCCTTTTTAAAAAATATCTGTATTTGTATTTTACCTAAAGGAAAGAAGGCAGAGTAGAGGAGACATACTAAACTCTGACATTTTTTACCAGTTCAGCTTTTTAGCAACATCTCCCCTCCCTAGTAAAAAGACGTATAGGCTCGGGGCCTCCCTAGTGGCACAAGGGGTTAAGCACCGCACTATGAAGCAATCTGCAGCCTCTGAAGCATGAGTTCAATACCTGTGGCCGGCCAGGGGGCAACCTACATGGTGCAGCAGACCTCTCCTAACTCGACCGCTGCACCCCTCAGCAGTATACTTCTTCAGTCCATCTGCCTGTTCTGTTCCCTGCTCTGTCTCTGGTGAATCCTCTTACCCCCACACCTCTGGCCTGTACCCCAGCTCTTGTATGCATAAATAAAATAAATCTTAAAAAAAAAAAAGACCTATAGGCTCAACACCACAGAATTTGTGGTCTTTTATTTCAATTTATCTCCTTTGCACTCTCCTTGTCTCCTTCCGTCTGGTGTTTGTGTATTTCTACGGTGACTCAGTTTTCAGTGATTTAGTATTTTATTATAATTTCAGCAGTAATATGGATGAACATAACGCAGAAATCATCAGTGTGCACAAGATATCAACTAACTAATCAAAACTTAGCTACTTGTACTTATAATTAAAAAAGGAAGTGCTATATTTGGATAATCATGGAAGGGTGTTATATTTCTAATATGCTCTGAAAGTTTGTGATTGAGAATTTTCTTAATTTTGTTTATTATATTTTAATTAAAGAAAATTGTTTGGTTTGGAAGGGATTTTACCAGCTAATAGTTCAATCATTTCAATCAGTTTTACTGATTGGGACCAGTAGGATAGAATTGACTTTAGTTCCTTATTTTTAGAAATAAATTGTTTTCTAGTAACACCAGGAACTGAAAGTGCTACTTTGAAAAGGATCTGCTAAGTGAGGTCTGCTTACTGGTTATTTAGTTCTTTTGTGGGTTGTTTTAGGTGTATCCAAGTCAACATTCCCTTTATGAGTGGATAAATATAGGGAATATCTAAATAGCTTCCATCATAGAAAATAAAAATGATATTAGCAATGATTTCAATGGTATACTTCACCTCTCCAACTTACTTAGCTTCATCCATCTTTCAGCTGCTTAAATTCCCTCAAGTACTCAAATTATGCTTTCATTTTTAAATGACTCATGTGTTCAAGTTTTTTTTTTTTAAAATGACAGCACCACCACCATCATTTTTCCCAAACTGTGATTATTAAATATAGCAACTCTTGTACTCAGATAGCTAGTGCAGAGAGAAAAAGAGGGAGACAGTGAAAGGAAATTGGATGTGTTAAGAATCTTATCCATTAGTCATACTTTTTTCTGCCTTGTTCTTATCACTCTATGCAGTCTTTGTGTGCTAGTTCTCTGAGGACAAAGAATAAATGAAGATTGAGGACAGCATCTTACTGTCAAGAAAAAGTTATTTCGAAGAAGCTGAATTATGCCAAAATTTTGATGTATTTTTTTGTCTGTTTATCTTGTAAATGTGTCAAGGTCATGGCTACACATTAAACATAAGAAATGGTATAATAGTCTAAATTATCAACTTTAAAATTTTTTACAATTAAATTTTTCATGAGGAAGTTGAATTTGACATTCTTTTTTCAATCCAAAACTACCCCCATCATGCTGTGAATTGATCAGGCTGGGGGGCCTATACTAAAAATCCCATAATAATTCTCTTTAGCTGAGGTCTGGCATAAATGCGACAGTTCTCTTCATAGTTTTTCATAACTCATAAACCGTTAAGGTGATTATGTTTGTATGTTAAACATAGCAATATAGATTTGCTCCTAAGAAATAAGCAAAAAAAAAAAAAATTAAAAGGCAGACAATGAATATAAATGGTAACATAAGAATGATATACACAATGGAATACCATTCAGGTATTAAAAATACTACTCAGGTATTAAATTTGCCATTTGCGAAAACATGCTAGGGAGAAAAAGTAACAGAGTAGTAAAACAGCCAAATCTAATATTGCAATACTATCCAACCTTACTTGCATGTGAGCATGTGAGGTACTGTAGAGTGTGTCTACACAGGATGATACCATGGTATGGTAACAAGGGGATGAGCTCATAACGGGTAGAAGTTCATCAAGGTAAGGAAAAAGAGGACCTAACCAGATGCCAGTTTTAGGCCTGCGAGATGGACAGAGAGAAGGGTAAAGTCAAAACTAAGCAACCAAGGAATGAAGTTAGGAATGACAACAGATGAAAAAGATTAGAGTTCAAATAAATCACCAGTATTATAAGACTGAATGAAAGATATATAACTGTAATCCAAAGTAGATGGGAAGGATCCATGAGACTCATGCTCTGAATTTTCTCATCATTGTTCAATTGAAACGGTAACTTTTTAATTTGCACAACTGTTGTCTAATCACCAGTCACTTGTGGCATTGGGGGTGTGCTGGTTAATTTTATGAATCAACTTGGCTGGATGACAGAATGCCTAGACATTTGGCCAGCCAAAATTCTAGATATGTCTATGGGGATGTTTATGGATGACATTAGCATTTGAATTGGTAGACTGAGTAAAGCAGATTTTTCGCCCTAATATGGGTGGATCTCATTTCAGTCAATAGAAACAATGAATAAAAAAAGTATGAGCACATGGAAATTCCTTCAACTTGATTGCTTAAGTGGAAGCATTGGTCTTTCCCAGTTTTTGGACTTATACTGGAATGTAAGGCTCTCCTGGATCTCCAACTTGCCTGCAAATCTTGAGAATTCTCAGTCTTTTAACCATATGGACCAGTCTCTTATAATAAACCTCTCTCTGTATGTGTCTCTTTATCTCTCACTTTCTTATTTGAAGCTGATGCATGTATATTTGAGTCTATGTGTATGAGTATGAGTATATGATCAACACTATACATATATATTAATTTTGTTTGTCTGGAGAGCAATGACTAATACAGATTTGGCACCAATAAGTGGAGTGTTACTATAACAAATACCTAAATAAGTAGTATTGGCTTTGGACCTGGGTAATGGGTAGAGACTAAAATAATTTTGAGGTACATACTAGAATAACAGTCACTCTGATGAAGTCTTAGACAAAAATGAAGAACATGTTTTTGGAAAATGGAAGAAAGGTCATCTTTAATGTAAAGTACCAAAAACAGGGCTCCACTGATTTCTAGTGTCTTCTGGAAGGTAGAATTTCTAAGTGTTATGATTGAATATTTAACAGAGGAGTTTTCTAAGCAAAGTGTTGAAGGAACAGCTTATTTCCTCCTGAATGCTTATGGTAAAATGCAAGAAGAGAAAGGTGTATTGATGAAGGAATTGGTAAGCAGAAAAGAATCTCAATTTGAAGATTTAGAAGATTCTCAGGCTGTCTCTTTTGTAAAAAATGAGAAAGTATGTTCTGATAGGAACATCAAGGATATGATTGGGCTGTCACTTGATAGTTCATGGAATTATATGGACAGAAACACTGCCTGTTAAACTAAAGGAGATAGAGACTGGACAAAATGAAAAATATCTGACAAACTTGGATTTAAAGGAATAAATTATATAACTATTCACCTGCAGACATGTGCTATTGTTCAAAAAGATGGAAAAATAATCTCAAAGATAAATCAGAGATCACCAGGGTAACTGTTGAGTTTCAATGGGTTGTATGGCCTCCAGTTGCAACCTTAGAAGTCAGACCACCTTCCACAGCTGTGGAGTAAGGACCACCAGGAAGAGATGTGGCGGTGAAACCTCTACCTCAGTGGGCTTAGAAGTTGAGACATTAAACTGAAGAGAATTATTCCCATGTTTCCTAAGATCTGGTAGAATTTGCCTTGCTAAGGTTTTAGACATTCTTGGAACCCATCATCACTCTCTTACTTCTAGTTTCTCCCTTTCGGAATAGAAATATGTATCCTTTGTCCCACCATGGCATTTTTAAAACACATAACATACATAGCTTCATTAATTCACACCTGGAAAGAATTGTGCCGCAGGGTGAATCACACTTTGAATCTAAATTACATTGTATTTAGAAGGTGATATTTAGGATTTTTTTTAAGATTTATTTATTTATACAAGAATCAGGGTACAGACCAGATGCCTGGAGGGTGGGAGGAGTCACCAGAGACAGAGCAGGGAACAGAACAGACTGACAAAATACACTGCTGAGGGGAGCAGCGGCCGAGACAGGAGAGGTCTGCTGCGCCATGTGGGATTCTCGCCGGCTGGCCAGGATCAAACCCGCTCTGCAGAGGCTGCGGACAGTTTCACAGTGCGGCACTCAACTGCCTATACCACCAGGGGGCCTGATATTTAGGATTTTAAGCTTTAGAATTTGTGCTAGAATGAGTTAAGACATTTGTGGTTGTTGAATAGGAATGATTATATTTTGCATGTGAAGAAAGACATGAATTTTAGGGAACCAGGTGTGTAATGCTATAGACTGACATTTTCACACAAAGTTCAGATATTGGAACCCTTATCTCCATTGCAATACTATTTGAAGATGGGGCCTTTGGGACATAATTAAATTTCGAAGAGGTCATTAGAGCAGAGCTCTTGTTAGTTCCCTTATAAGACTCCAGAGAACTTGGGCTCTCTGTCTCTATCACTGTCTCCTTCTCTCTGTGTTGCTGTGTGAGAAAACAGTGGGAAGGCAAGGTTCAGAAGCCAGAAATAGTTCTCACCAGATTCAGTCATTCTGATATCTGGATTTTGACTTCCAATCTCCAGAACTGTAACAAAATAAATTTCTGTTATTTAAATCATCCAGTCTATGCTATTTTGTCATGGCAGCCTAAGCTGCCTAAGCATAAAGCAACTTTGTGGAACAGAAAATTGGACAGGCAATACTAGAACTCAGAAAAGAGGACTGAGTGAAAAAAAGAGGACTGAATGAATAATCATGGAAGAATGAAAATTAAAATGATATGTCAGCATTCATCTAGTCAGAAAAAAAGAGATGAGAGATTTTCAGGTTGGGCAACTGGTTCAGGGGAAAGCTTGAAGCCAGAAAAAAAGTTTATCATCTATTTGAAAATTACAGGTTGCTAGAAGGAATGGTTTTTGAAGAAAGATATAAGGATTCATATATATAATCTGACAGGTGAAGGTATCAAAGCTGTCACCTTAACTTTAAGTACGTTATTATTTAGTGCAGTGATCACCAAAATGTTCCCACGAACTCAGGGGTATACAATATAATCCATAAAGTCAGTGTCAAAACGAACATTGTAACTTTCATTTGTATTCATTGTTATCTTGTATATTGGTGACTATTTTGTAACTTTCATAAAATATTAGCAATTACATGCACATTACTATAAATAAAATGGACTTAGGGGGATTTATTTAAAACACTAGTAGGATTGTGCAACATTAAAGTTCATTCCTTTAATCTACTGTATTATCTCATAGGTGAGAGTCTTGAATGGTAGGTAGGAAATTTTGGATGGTATTCCTTAGAGGTTGAAGATCAGTGGTGGGGTGTATGTAGGAAATGATAAAGACAGACTGTTTCAAAGAGCTCATATTCCAAAGGCTCACTGGAACACAGGTCTCAGGGGGATATTGAAAAACAGAGAGAGCAGTTAGTAAACTATTCCTCTCTCTACATACTGGATAATGAGTGTATGCTCTAGAGGGAGTTGTAATAAAGATTAAGAAGGGACTGAATCAAGAAGCAATTAGCAACTTAAGTAAGCAGGTTGTATTGACTGAGATGTCAGAGAAAATGAATGAAAGACAACTCCAAGTTTTTTGGCATAGATTATTACCAATTAAATTTTCTATGTAATAGAAAACACAATTAGGGAAGTTTTAGGGATAATATATTATCTGTGTAATTCTAACCATGATGAGCCTGAGATGCTCAGGCCTTTGATAGCAGAGACATAAAAGAGAACTGGGATCTGAGGCTCAGAGGAAAGTCTCACTACATGTATGAATTTAAAAACCAGAACAGATATAAAGAGAGGGGCTATTCAGTACAACAGGAAAATGTCAAATTAAAAAGCATGTTGGGAAATGTTTTGAACATTTGTATGCCGGCGAAGCAAATGCAAGGGATTTTTATTTATCTGGTCTACATTTTGTGATTTGAATTTGATAAAAGTGAATGGTTGAGGTGGAAAAATGGTGATTCACAGGTGGTGATATTTTTTTCAAACTTTGAAAACATCTGCTATTCAAGATGGCATCATGAGGTGTGAAAGAAAACTTTTATTGTGAAAGATTAGTGGAGTGGTAATTTGGTTTCTGTATCACAAAGAATGACTTTAGAATTGACTGTTGGAATCAAATAAACTAAGTACATGTGAATTTATGAATTTTCCCTTGTAAAATATTCAGAGAAAATTTTATTCAGAGAAGTTAAAAATAACTCTATCTAAACTAAAATTTCACTTAATCATATTTTGAGAAAAATATTTATTAAACACATAACAAATGTGTTATTTCTTCTAATAAGAAATATTTCATCTTTTCACATTTCTGAGGCATTGACTATTATCTTCTTCTTGAAGGATTTTTCTCTATGTTTCATTTTTGTGAACCCTGTTCAACTCTTAACAATTCATTAACAATTTCAATCATTCAGAGTTGTCTACATGCTTTTGTAGAAAATTATCTAGTATCTGGTTTTTCATATTTTATTGTAATTCTTTTTTTTCTTCCATTGTAGATTGTGTTTATTTTTAGAGAGGTATATTTATTTTTCTGTCTTATTGATTATCAAGTATATTGCTAATAATGCTCTTTGGTTCATGGCACACCAACATTATTCGCCCAGACCCATGCTCCCCTCCTTACTCATAGGCAAAGTTTTCAAGAATCTGTGATCTATATTTTTCTTTGTAGAGTTTTTGCAAAAAAAAAAAAATATTATAGTGCACATAAACTCGAAGTTTCCTCCTTTTTTCTTTAATCCTTATAAAGATATATAAAATACCTCACATGTAAGTATTATATATGTAAATGTACAGAAGTATTTGTATATGTACACTTCTGCATATGTATACATTTACATATATACATTCCTCTATAGTACATACATGTTACACATATATTGTAGTGCATATATTTAATTTGCTGGTTTTATGAGCTGCATGGTATCATGTCATGCTTTCTCTACTTTTAACTTATGGACTCCTATATCACATCCAATTTAGAGTTAACACAAAGACTGCAAAAATGTGTTTTCTTATATATAACCTCTTATAGATAAGATTGAAACATTTTTTAATGGTTGGATTATTAGAATATATGTAACTGTAAAGTAAATAACTATGAGAATATCCTCAGGAGGAATGGCAGAGAAAAGATTTATGTATCACCCTCATTAGATCTTATATCAATACTTAATAGCAGATAGCATTTTAGTATTTGTGAAACACAAGAGTATAAATGTAAACTCATTCTTAGTTTCACATTTTTAATTATTAGTGGATTTGAGGATTCTTCATGTACTGGGTGGACATTTGCGTTACCGGCTATGTAAAGGCATTTTCTTGTTATTTATTATGAACTTTATTCCCCTTTTGGCTGACTTATAGGAAGTCATATTTTTAATATTGTTTCCTAGTCACTTTTTGACACTACTGGTGTCTATAATCAGTCTGTCAGGTTTCTGTTAACTTTGGTCATTTTATCATACATTGAAGAAGAATTTTTTAATTTTGTGTAAATAATTAACTGTCATTATAAAACCATATAAATTAAGAAGTATATTCACTGCATTCATTAAAAAGAAGTCAAGCTAGATTTATGATTAGGACTTTGTGTAAATAATTTTGTGGCACTTGGAGTTATCCTAATATAAACATGTGAAATGTTCTGATAGAAGAGCACAGACTTCCATTCATTTGGAAGATATATTATTAATAGAGGTTTAGATCACTTTCCGTATATTTGTGTAATTTTTTATTTCTTAGGCATATTATTTACTTGTTATTCCTACATTTACAAATTATGTCTTGCTACTGGATGCATACAGTATGCTACTGCCGACATACAGAAACAATATTTAATTTTGTATGTTGATTTTGTTTCAGCAAACATACTGAACTTAATTCCAATATTTAATTAATGTTGTTGGCTTTCCAAGGTAAATTATTTAATCATCTTTAAAAACAGAAATTTATGTCTCTATTTTCAAAACTTGCACATCTTATTTGTCTTTTCCTATAGTATATTTCCAAGACCGTAGTAATCTGTTAAACAATAAAAGTAATAAAGACATACTGGCCTTGTTCTATATATTTAACAGGGGACTTTTAAAGTAAAATATTTGCCATAGGTTTTTGACTAGAAATTTACCAAATTAAAAAAAAAACACTTCTTTATGTTTATAATTTGTTTCCCCCTATACTATGATGTTGATTTATATGAGATGACTTTATCTGCTAAAGTAATTATGAGCTTACCACTTTTATTTGTGGTCAATTACACTGATTTTTTTGATATTCAATTATCCTTGAGAGAAACAACTTTTATTATGATGATATAATAGTCACCATCTAATGAATAGAGAACCAGCAGTTTTTAAAAAATATGTTCCAATATGACCATATGTGAAAAGTACTATGATTTTCATTTTTTTTCTGTCTTTATCCAGGATTACAATAAAGATTAAAAAACATCATAATGATAGTTCTCTCTTTCCCTCTCTCTCTCTCTTTCTTTCTCTCTCCCTCCCCCCAACCCCATACATGGATAGTTGGAAAGTATAGTTCTTCATAATGATATTTACTATTCTCTGCATCTGTATACATGATTTTCTTAATAACATATCTCTAACATGATATCATTGAATTTTAAAAGTGTTTTAATTGTAACATAACATTCTATAAAGTGATGTATTTAAGCAGTGGATTTTTTTTAACATATTGCCTTCTAAATCTGTCTATAATAATGACTACATGCTTTTGACCAGTCAACCCCTATATAAGATAGTTTCCTCAGCCTCAGGCATTATGATAGCATGGACTTTGTATCCATAGCATATAGAACGCTGTAGGACACATGAAGTAATCGAAACATATATGTTAGATGAATGATTGAGTGAGGAGATGCATATTTCCTCCCCATAAGGTTAATTGGCTAATGAGATTTATGTTTACTGGCACCAAAAAACAGAATTGACTTAAAAGGCACAGAAATTGGAAACTGTAGAAGAAATTTTCTAGCAGTGCCCTTCTCTTAAGCTCTATTTCTCAAACAGTTGATGTATCAACATCAGTCTGTGACTGAAGACACTAGTGTCTGAAGAATTGTGTATGCTATATAAATAATATCTTGTTTACCATAGAATGTCTATTTTAAAGGGATAATAGCCATAATTCTTCCAGTATTTACTATATGCTAGGCTCTTCAGAAATTGCCTTGTCAAACCAGATCACATTGAAGTAGATGTTGTTATTCCCATACATGAGATAGAAAATCGAAAATAAATAACTTGCCCCATGCCATGGACCTAGTATATTGTGGAGACTCAAAATTATGTTAGGTCCATCTGACAGCAGAGTTTGGTTTCTTGACCACTACACTGCTGATATTAAATTGGTTTCACTATGCAAATCATCCTGAATATCTGGCACTGAACTGCATGAATTGGTGGGTTAAGCAGAATTTCAAATAAACACTTAAAGCTTGATAGGCAGAGAGTTTAGAGATTAAGTTGTAGGAGCAGGCTCCAATGGATTGGCCAGGGATTATTAGTAGAATTTGGTTACTATTTATCACTTCCCCCTTTGCTTTCTCTGGTCATAAGGTGCATTCATCAAATTGGTGAATCCTCTACTAACTAAAATATTCTCTCTCCTTATATTTTCTTCACCAGGTACTTCTGTTTCTTGCCCGCTATCATTCTTCCCCCATTACCTCTGACATCAGCATGACAATTGGCTTTCTTTTCTTGTTCCCAATATCCCATAGAGGAAGAGACATTCAGCTTCATATGCTCTCGGTGGTAATAGAGAATTCCATCTCTACCTTCTTCACCTCAAACATCTCAACAAAGTCTTGGGGAAAAAGGGAGAAATAGATTCCTTCTGCAAAGAATTCCTACACTGCCATTCTTTGGATAGAAAATGGTTATATCTTGAGAACTACTTGCTCTCCTAGTAAAATATGAATTCATCAAATTTATATGTTGTATTATGTGAGAATACAGAAAATGGTTCTAGATATCATTTGAATCTTTCATTGACATGCTAAGTCATATCATCTCTGCTGATTTTTCATGATTTTCATCAACTTTGCTCAGTTGGTTAGATGGTATTGAAAGTTGCTATTAAGGAAATTTGCATACTTCTCCTGTGCAGACTACTCAAAAAGGGCCCCCCTTCTTTTTGGCTCAGAATAATTTGCATTTTGTAATATGGCTCTCAGGAGAGGAGTTTTGCTCTTTTTAGTTGCCAATGGAAGCACTCCATTAGGCAATGTTAGAAGTAAGTTAATACATTTTGCTAGCTGCAGGGAAGTAGTCACATTCTATGACTTTAAATTTGGTTTGTTAGTGAATCAAGAGCAGATTTCTTATGGATCAGTCTTTACTGACCTTATGCTGGACATTTAAAGAAAGCTCAATGTGTTAGTAGCTACTAGCAAGTATAGATAGAAATGGACAGAGATCTATGTGAATGCTTACATCTGCCATTTTTCTGAGAATAATTGAGTCCTTTTGTGAAATTTGTACTGAAGAAAATGAATGGTATTCTATTGAAGTATTCAAAATTGTACAAGCCAGGTCTCCACCTTCCAGACACTTTCTATCCTAGATATACACAAATGAATAATTATCTAAATGTGTAAAAGTTATTCACAGTACATGGATATGTGTTGCTTTTGTCATACTTTCTTTAGTGTAAAAACTGTGATTTTTCTCTATGGATTTTTTTTTTAATTCAGCAGCATATGCAAAAGAAAAAAACAAAAACATTTATCTGTTTTCTCATTACCATTCAAAACCCCTGATACTGTGGGGGTAGAAAAATCATTTTTTTCTCTCTCCTTCTAGGTATATACATCCTCTGTAAAAAAAGTTTGACAAGCAAAAATGTAATTTAATTTAGTGTATATAATATAAATCATAAAAATTAAAGTTATTTATCAAAACAAAAATGATGACATCAGTATACCTCCTCACATTATTGATGAAAAAATGGAGTAAAGCAAAATTTTTGTTTTATAGTAACCCTTTTATTATGGGTTGAATGATGCCCCCCCCCATTAAAAGTTGTGTTAAAGTCTTAACCACCAGTACCTCAAAATGTTACCTAATTTGTAAGTATATATACATATATACATATGTGTGCACCTATATGTATAAACATGCATATGTTTATATGTTTATCCAAACATATGGATGCACACAAACAATGAAATATTACTCATCTGTAAAAAAATAAAAACCTTTCCTGGAAATTTTGAACAACATGGATGGACATGGAGGGGATTATGCTAAATGAAATAAGTCAGAGAAAGACAAAGGACAAACATTGACTGATTTTTATTCATATGTAGAGTATTAAAAACAAAGCAAAAGAACTAACAAACCAAAAATTGATCTTTTAGATATAGAGAAAAGATTGATGGTGAACAGAGGGGAAGGAGCTAAGGGGATGAGAGAAATGTCTAAATATGTCTAGTGATTGCTTGTGGAATCGAAACTAGACTTTTGGTAATGATCATGAAATAATGTATATTGGTGTTGATTCATAATGCTATGTATCTTAAACTTGAATATAACATATACCAATATATATCAATTTTAGAAAGAATAATACTGAGCTGAAATGTAACAAATATTGTACTTTGAAACTTCTTAACTAAAGTTCATCATTTATAATTATAATATATTTGAAGCAACTATTTATCCTAAAAGAATCGGTAATATTAATTCCATATTTAAGAAGGAATGTCATGCACTTGTCAAAAGTAATGATGTAAAGATTAATTGATAACATGGAAAACATTCCCATATATTGTTAAATAAGCAAAATCAAGTTATAAATCAGTTTATACAGTCTGTACTTTAAAATCTAAGACCAGTAATCTCTTATCTCAATGATTCTATCTAGTTCTGAATTTAACCTCTTTTACAATAGACAAAAAAAAATCTCTCTAACAAGCGCAAACTAGTCAGAAAAGTACATGTTGTTTGCATAATGACAATGACCTTGATGTCAGTGAATTTTAGTTCCCTGACAAAATATATTACTTATGCTATGATTTGTTGTCCATTTTAATTAAAATGATTGTTTACTAATAGCCTGATTTCTAGGATAATTTATTTTGAGCATTGAATCTCTGGCCTTTTGCTAATTTGAATTGATACCATTTTTATAAGAATTAGTGAGAAAGGCTAATGTCAGTCTTTCTGAGTTATTTAAAACACTTGAATGATTATCATTTAAATCTGTTCATGACCTGTCTTTCAAGACATTTCATGGACTTGCATTCTCTGTTCCTGACTTTTCTTATTTCTGGCTTTTTTTAAATTTTATAGCTATCTCCTGTATTGTCACAAAATAGTCCCCAAATTTCCATCCTTGAACCTTTCATTTCTTCTTCCTTCTTTCCAGTGGAAATAACCATCATCTCCAAACTCAGGCATACATTTATTCTTTCACTATATATTTTTTGTGACTTAAATGTTCCAGGCACTATTGTGGTTGCTGGAATATTATCTTGAATAAAACAGACTTATTGCTGTGGACTGAATTTTGTCCACCCTCTCCTAAATTTCATATGGAGGAGCCCTAACTTCCAGTATGATGGTATTTGGAGATGAGGTCTTTGGGAAGTAATGAACTTTAGATGAGGTCACGAGGATGGGGCTGTCATGAGTTTGTTCCTCTTTCTAACCACATGTACCAAGGAAGACCGTATTAAAAAAAAATCTAATTTGCCACCTCTAGCTCATTGGACTTCAGCAACTCTCTTTACTATACTAAAGCCTTGAACTTGGCATTGAATCCCAGTATCAAACATCCTCCCTCAAAACTGGCGTTAATTCTCTACCAAATTGCGTGTATAATAAACTGGACTAATAGAATATCCAAAAATATATTACATAATCCATCCATTTGTTGAACCACTTCTATGCCTTTACTTCTATTATTGAGAATTCTGAATGCCCTAGTCTCCGCTTCCATTTGTTAAATTGCTGTCCATTTATCAAGCTTTTTCTCAAGTAGCTTTCTAGCTACATTTTCAGGCCAACTTAAGTTATCCTACATGAAAAGGGCATGTTTAGTCTTTAAATACCTATAGCATTTTATCTTCTCTGGCTCTATTATATCTTGATTTTTCATGTAGTTATTTATTGTATTGATTTAATAATTTAATGAGCACTAAATTTCAAAGCAAATGTAAAACTACATTTTTCCATTATTATTATAAACATTAATCTTCTTCTCCTACCTCTTTGGAAGTCTGAAAATTCATTGAAACATAGGTTATAACTCTTTCATTGTTCTAGACCCTAAAGTAATTTTTAAAGTGATATGGGTATAAACAGAAAACAAATAAATGTGTTTTTAAATAAATTCATGCTAATTTCATGGCTTAGATACATTATTTAGAAGTCTCATTTAACTATCAGAGTATCTTCTCAAGGTTTTATTTATAACATATTTATGACAGTAGGTGAAGCTCTTTCCAACTGGTTACCACTCCTCATCTGCCTATAAAAGTCACATAAGATAGCAACAACAAATATTGGCGAAGATGTGGAGAGAAAGAAACTCTTGCACTGCTAGTGGGAGTGCAAACTGGTCCAACCACTACTAAAGATAGAGCTTCCATATGATCCAGCAATTCCACTCCTGGTATTTACCCAGAGGACACAGAAACATTAATTCCAAAGAGCACCTGCACCCCTATGTTTATAGCAGCACTGTTTACAATAGATAAACTTTGGAAACAACCCAAATGCCCAAAAATAGATGACTGGATCAAGACGGTGTGGTACATATACACAATGGAATATTACTCAGCATTCAAAAAAGATAAACACATGCAATTTGCAGCAACATGGATGGAGCTGGAAGGGATCACACTCAGCGACATAAGCCTGAAAGAAAAAGAAAAGTACTGGATGGTCTCACTCATCACAGGAATCTAGAAAACCTAAATAAGGGACCAGGAAAAAGAATAACTGTAAGAAAGAAAAAAATGAAAATCAACAAACAACTATGACCCAGAGACACACTTGGCAGGGGGGCGGGGAAAGGAGGGATTGGGGTCAAAATCAGGGGGTTGCAATTGTATGGGGAATATAAAAATAAAAAAATAAATTAATAAAAATGATAGAGAAAAGCAAACCATCGATGTAAAAGTACAACTGAAGCCAAAAGGCAAATTTCAAAATTCAAGAAGATGTGATTGTAAGTAATAAAGTTAGAAGAAAAGTTGAGTAAGTATCCCAGGAAGAAAAACAAAAGGACAAAGAGATGGAAAATATAAATAGAAGAAGCATTGTGCTCAGTCTGGTTCAACGACTTTTTAAGAGGGATCTCTACCAGAACGAAAGAAAGTTTCGAAAAGATGTTAGGAAATAAGAGCTGAAATACTTAAATCTCCAAATCAAATGATCCTAAGGAGTGCTGGTCCAACGAACAGAAAAGACATGCAGTTGTGTATAACACTACAATCTCAGACCCCAAAGACAAAAAAACATCAGAGCACCTTCCAGAGAGAAAACACCAACTCGCTTGCAAAACAAGCACGTGACTGGCATCAGACCAGAGTATGTGACTCATTGCTAACTACTAAACAGACGTTGCATTCTGAGGAGAAAATATTTACAATCTAGACTTCCATGCACAATCCAAAATTCCATACAAAATTAATGACAGTGTTTGAGGGCAGAATAGACACTTTCAGACACAGAAGCACTCAGAAGATTAACTTGCTCACAGCTTCTTTCTTGAGAACTTAATTAGTGCAAGAAAGGAAAAAGACAAAAAATCCAGAGAAGAGTATATTTTTATCCAGGAAGGCAAGGAAAGAAGTTGCCACATTCTCTTGAGAACAGTTAGTGGACCTTGGGGTAGCAATAAGCATCAATCCAATAAAATGTATACACCATCCTGTTCTCAGCATGTATGATATGCTTGCCTTCCCCACTCCCAGAAGTTTCCCCAAGGATATATCCTTGAGCTAAAATGCATTATTAAGACTAAGTGTATAGTACATATGATAAGACCATTAAATCTTATGTATAAACTGTTTAAGACTGGGGGGACAAATGCTTTATATGAAATACCTCTTAAGTTCCCTTGGTTACTAAAATTGCCACTTACTAATAAAAAAAAACACATAAGAAATCAAAGGATTTCAATAAAGAAAAGCTAAGAAATGGTTGAAAACTGGCAGTTACTACCTTGAAATAACATTAATAATCCTGGGGAACTTTTGAAAAATCTCAATGCTGAGGGCACATCTCAAACCAATTAAGTCAGTATTTCTAGGGATGGCACCCAGGCATCAAAGTTACTTAAATTACATCCACCAATATATAAAAAAGAATAATGTGCCATAACCAAGTGGGATTTATTTCAGTTGTGCACAGCTGATGCAATATTTGAAAATCAATAAATATAATCTTCCATATTAATGGTTTAAACAAGAAAAATCACATGAGCCCATCAATTCATGCAAAATAAATCATTTGACAAAATATAATACCCATTCACACAAAAACTCTCAACTAGGAATAGAAGATACAATTCTCAAACTGAAACAAAAAATACATCTACAAAAACCTCAAGTGAAAAAATAATTAATGATGAAGCTAGAATGCTTCCTCTTAAAATAAAGATCAGGCAAGGATATTTTCATTCATTTCTTTAATATAGTGTTAGGAGCCTTAGTTTGTTTAATAAAGCAAAAATGAAAATAAAGGGCGTACAGATTGAAAAGGAATAAATAAAATTCTTTCTATTTTCAGATGACATAAATGTCTGTGTAGCAAATCCCAAAAGTCTATAACAAACTTAGAACTGGTGAGTTTGACAAGGTAGCATGGTATAAGTCAACACGCAAAAAATCAATCAAAATTCAATATGTTAGCAGTGAACAAATATGAATAAAAATTTTCAATGCAAATACCAGTTAAAATCATTCCAAAAAATGAAATATATGTAGACTTTTAAAAAATGTATAGTGTCCATATACTGAAAATTATAAACACTGAGGAAAGGGTTTAAAGTAGACCTAAATAAATGGAAAGACATAGTAATGTTACAGATTAGAAGGCTCAACAAAGTAATGTTTATTATCCCTAAATTGATCTATAGGTTTAATGTAATTCTTTCAAAATTTCAGCAGCTTTTTTTTTTTTTTTTCGTTATAGACAAGGTTATTCTAAAATTCACCTGGAAAGGCAAAAGAAGTGGAATAGCTTAAATAATTTTGGAAGGAAGATTAAAATTGAAGGAATCAAACTACCCACTTCTAAGAAAATGTGTAGTGATTAAGAGTCTATGCTTTTGGAGATGGGACAGACATATTGATAAATAAAACAACCTAGAAAACCAGAAATAGACTCATTCACTGAACTGTTTTTTGACAAAGGTACAAAAGTAATTCAATGAACAAAGGGAAGTATTTTCAATAAACTATTTTGAAACAATAGAGCTTAATAAGCAAAAATGTGAATCTAACCTAAATTTTGCTACATGTAAAAATTGGCTCAAAATGAGTTAATCATAAAAATTTAAAGCATAGAACTATGTATCACTTAGATGAATGTATAGGAAAATAATTGTGGCTTAGACCTAAGTGAAGAAATCTTACATATGACAAGAACATGATCCAGCAAAGAAAAATTGAAAAATTATACTCCATGCAAAAAGAGCCTCAGTATAACCATATTAATATCACTGCATATGTGGCATCTGTACCCATTGGTTTTAATCTTTTTTCATATACATCACCCCTTTCACCTTTATAAATACATTATCAAAATACAGGGCCTCCCCGGTGGCGCAGCAGTTGAGCGCTGGGTTGCGAAGCTGCCCGCAGCCTCTGCGGAGCCGGTTTGATCCCCGGCTGCTCCCCGGCCACCAGAGGAGGGTCCCACATGGCGCGCAGACCTCTCCTGCCGCCCGCTGCTCCCCTCAGCAGTGTACTTCCGTCCTTCTGCCTGCTCTGCTCCCCGCTCTGGCTCTAGCGAATTCTCTCACCCTCCCGCGCTTCTGACTGTACCCAGTGCTTGTATAAATAAATAAATAAAATAAAATAAAATAAAATAAATCTTTAAAAAAAAATACATAGCCATTGCATACTCTCCTCCTATTAGCCCTGATTTGATCTGGGTATTTATAGGGACAAATATATATTCAGTGCTCACTACCAATCTTAATGTCTTTGTCTCTTTAGTCATTTATTTGCCTGTAGATTATTCTCTCATAGATTTCTCAGATAATGCTCATGGGAACAATATCTTTGAGTTCGTATTTATTGACAACAGTTTGTAACCCTTGTAATTGAAAGTCAGTTTTGTTGGATATGAAGTTTTGTGGATATTAGCTAATGAATCCATTCTTGGCTATATGAAACATTTTCTCCAGTTTTCTTTTTCCATTTATATAGCTCTTGACATTCTAATCTTAATATGCTTTATCATGTATGACATGCTATATTTTCTAGATGCAAGAATAATTTTCATTACATTTCTTCAAAAACTAGTAATTATATTTGAGTATATACTGTGGTGTTGGTAATTCTGGAGCAACATCCTTAGGTTCATGGTACACTATAGGTAGTTTCAAATATTTTGTTTGATTATTATTGCAGAAAAGTTGTTTTATTACCTTGTGCTGGTTTTATGCTTCAGAAAGCCTATTATTTAAATTTGGACCTTTTCTTCTTAACTTTGATATTTGTTATTTTCTGGTTATTTTTATCACTTCAAGTGTTTATTCTATTTTTAGAATACATATTTTTCTTAAAGTATTGGCAGTGTTTATTCTTTCTAATTTATTTAGTTTATTTTTTCTTTATTATTATTTTTAAAATATTATTTTTGCATAATTTCATGATTACTGAATATTTGAATTTTTATAATTCTTATTTCTCTTTTTTGTGTTTTATGTCATTTTCTTAATGTCATTTCGCTTTTTTTAAGGGCCTGTCTTTATGGCACACTTTCATTTAATGCTGTTAATCTCATTATACTTTTTCTTATAGAAATTGTATTTTTGTATAAATTAGGCTCCATAAAATTTTAGGATGAAGCACATTTCAAGAAACCTTTGATAACTTTACATTGTCCCCCGCCTGTTGATTTTCCATAGGTATGGCAGTTGATTTTCTGAGCTATTATGGGTCTACATTCCCCTCCCCACTTTATTATAGATATTTGTATACTGTTTCTATTCTTCCTGTTATCCTCAATTTTTATTCTACTCCCAGTTTTCCTTCACTATGAGGACCTGCCCAAAATGGAGATTTGGTTGGTCAGTTTACAATTACTGGGAAATAGCCAGTTTAGCAAGTTTTGTATTCCTTTTCATAAAGTTTTAATGCACTTGGCTATTTACTTTGGAGAGATTGGTGGTATGGCAATAGAAGGTTAAATTTTAGGAATATTTAATTTTTTAACATTTTGATTCATATTACCAAACTTACACTCCTATAAACATGGAATAACAAGTCTCATCTCAGTACCCTCCTGTAGGGACTACATCTTGTTCTTTTTCTTTGCTGCTAATTTAATGAAAATTAGTTTCTCGTTGTGTTGTTAATTTGTATCTCAACCTCTCTCTAAAAATATGTATAAGAAATATGCTTATGTGCCTTATGTGACTGAGTTGTTTCTTTTTAATATTTGGGCAAAAGTAGTATTTTGATTTGATAATTCAAAAATAATCATAAAAACTCAGACATTAGATGAGACATCAAAATCCAGATAAAAGTTGACTTTTTTTTAATTGTTATTTACGTTAGAATAAAAGGATTCCTCCAGACTCTCATAGCATTATACTGGTCTTACAACGCTATTTGTCCTTTCTCTTCTTGATAACATTCTTCAATTCTTTGACATAGTTTTAATAGAATCTGCCTGCTTCATACCATATAATCCTTTTTTGCATTAACTTCTGTTCTTCCACCATTTTTCTTAAACCCACACAAAAGTATCCTACTTCTCATAGAAATGTTTTTTAATTTCTAGACACTCCACAATTCTAGGATTGAATTTTACAGGTTAAGAGAAGTAAGAAAATACAATGATTTGTCTGATATGATAAGAAAAGGAATTTTGGGTGTAGTGTTTATGGTATCAGTAAACTAGAATTTACTGAAAAAAGCATTTTCTAGAACACTTGGCATTTCTCATACTATGCTGCTATAAGTCTCTAATAATTCAGTGAACTCAAATCATTCTCATTTTACAGAAACAGAAGTGGAGGCCTAGAAATATTATGTGAACTGCCCAAATACACAGAGATTTTAATCACTGCCATACATTATTTTGTGTAAAAACATATAAAATTAGACTGACTGCATTTTTTATATAGTTTATGCCTGCTTTCTCATTCTGTCAAATCACAGTGACTTTTTTTCCTGTGAGGTCTTTATTAAAATCATTGTTTGGGCCTTGATGAAATACTATCTCTTTCTTTTAGTGTGCTATGCTTTGTAAAAGTTTATTTTTTCAAAGAAATTCTTTTTAGATGTCTATTTCCTCCTAAAGGTACATTTCTCCAACTATCTTATATGAATAAAGAATTTTTGAATAGTCCTTCTTAGAGGTAATTGATATTATTCCTAAGTGAGCAGATTTAGAAACCTAAAAATAAGTATTTAGGGTGTGTGGACTTCAAATATTACTAAAATTTCTCACCTTTATTAGAATGCATTTAAACTATATATAAAAATTAGTATGGTTCATAAGTATAAAAACAACTTGATATTTCTAAAATATGATTATAGCAGGTTATAGTGTGATCTAATTAAATCTGCTCTGTTTTCAAGTGCATGAGAATTGCCTGTGAGTGGCAAATAAGAGTAAATGAGTAGGTGTTTGTTGGGGTGGGCTCTAAGCTTCTGCATACTTTGTCTCTTTCTAAAGTTTGCTTAACTTTTATGCCCTCGCTTGCTTCTAAACTGAGCCTAGACAGATTAATATGACATTTTATGAAAATCCACAAAAACTATGCTACATTTACCATTAGTTGAAAGCTTTCTCTGTTATTAACACACTCCTCCATTCTGCAACACAAAGGCCTTATTCAATTTAATAACTTAATTACTTTTGGTATACAGTATTAAAAGAATGAAGGAAGAATTTTTTTCCATGAAAGGTTTTTTTTTTTCCATTTTACTAAGGTGAATACCTATAAAGATAAGTTATTTTTAAATTTTAAAGATTTTATTGTTCTTACTTTTATTGATTCCATTCAATAAAGAATAATAAAAATAAAAGACATTTCCCATGTTTTGAGATAACTATTTTAAAACCATGGCAATAAACAAAGAGGGAAGTTAAAAAGCTCTATAAAGCCAGCTTTAATATAATTCTTTCTCTGCATTTTACTTACATGAATTAAAGATAAAAGTCTTTACCTGTTTCTGAAATTAATTTTAAAGGATATTAAAGTGATCATTTTGTTGATTTATTCTTGTATTTCTTAATGAGTTAACTTTTTTTTAAAGATTTATTTATTTATACAAGCACTGGGTATAGTCAGAAGTGTGGGAGGATAAGAGAATTCACCAGAGCCAGAGCAGGGACCAGAACAGGCAGACTGACGAAATACACTGCTGAGGGGAGCAGCGGACACAGCAGGAGAGGTCTGCGCGCCATGTGGGACCCTTGCTGGCGGCTGGCGGCTGGGTATCGAATGGGCACTGCAGAGGCTGTGGGCAGCTTTGCTGCCCAGCACTCAACCGCTGCGCGACCAGGGGAGGCGCAATGAGTTAACTTTTTTCTCCAATGTTCTGACTGTATATCATAACCTTATTCAGCATTCTGATGAAAAATCATCTAAACAAAAATAAAGCAAAATAAAAACTTGATTAGATATACTGGAATAAACTGGCTAGGCCCCTCTAAGTGATTTTACATGCTTTTTAAAATCTATATGAATGGGGAAACCACATTCTTTCTAATATCAAAATGTCACTTGAAGTCAGCCAAGCATTCCTCACCTGAATCTTGAGAGGTTTACTCAGAAGTTTTGGATATGAATTAGGTAGTATAAAAAGTAAATGTGTCACTTATATGTGGAACATAAAAAAACAAAACAAAAGGTCAGATAAAGCCAAGTTAAAAAACTATCCCTAGAAACCTGACTGTGGAATAAGGGGTAGGGGAGAGAGAAAGAGGGATGGGAAACACAGAAGAGGGAGCTCAACTCATTCAGGGTTCAAATTACAAGTCTCTGTTCCTTGCTGTTGCCTGTGATCTGGGCTATTCTTGCCCTTCTATCCGCTTTGATTTTTTTCTCTTTCTAATTCCCTATACCCACACACTCAGGATGTATCACTTTGACTTCCTTGCTGTTTCTCAAACATACCAAACACTATTCTGCCTTACAGTCCTTGTGCTCACCTTTATTTCAGTATTTCTCCAGACTCTACTGAAATCATAGGAGCCCTTTATTCACTCAGGCATCTCAGATAATTTTTCTCTATGAAGTTTCATGGCCTGCAATGCTTTGAGATTTCTTCCACCACCCTTCAGATATTTTCTTTTTTGAGGACTTTTGGCAAGCATTTAAAGACAGGGCAGTTAAAAAATGTGTTTCTAACATCTCTGGATCCCATTTTTGAGTTTCCCATTTCCATTATAAACTATAAAACCACCTAAAAGCCAGTTTACAAGAAACTAGAAAGAATAGGTTATTTAAGGAGTCATACTTGAAACAACCATCATGAAAATAGTGATGTTAAAGATACTTTATTGTCAGAGTCAAAATAGTGATGTTAAAGATACTTTATTGTCAGAGTCAAAAAAAAGATACAGACACAACTACCAGTTAACATCAGTGGACCCCATAATCACAATCACTCACTCATTAATTTGCTCATTCAATAAATGTTTATTTGCATTCATTATATGCTAGGCACTTTTGTGTGTGTGTTGTTGGCCATACAAAGATAACTAAGACAAAATTCCTCCTCTTAAAAGACTCACAGTTCCAATAATTTGATAACAGTTGTGACAATAGTGCAAGAAGAGTAATCAACATTTCCTGTGTCCCAAGAATATTCAGTGTTGTTTCTTAAGTACTTTGCATGTGTTTTCTCATTCGTGTATTATCTCATTTAGTATTCAACATTATTTCTATTACCTTCATTTTACAATTTAGGAAACAAATTCATTAGAATCCTAATAAGATCACATAACTAGTCTAGGTAAGAGCTAGAATTCAAACCCAACTGTGGAATTAGCTTATTATTTGTGATCTTTAGCATATATAGATTTTGAAGCCATTAAGTGAAAAAATGTGATATAAGAAACTTTAAAAATCCCATAGAAACACAGGGAAGACAGAGAAGGTCTCTGCTGTGGGATAGACACTTGTGAGAATCTGCAGATTGACTCAATGGTAATCCCTTTGGTTTAGCAGAGATTTGTCTTAGCAAGGGCAAACTTTAAAAAAATAGTTTGACAAATGAAAATTATTAGTTAGAGAAGAACACAATAAAACGGGGAAAATGTAATACAGAAAGGCTTACAGTTTTAGACACATAATCTTCAAACGTATGGGCAATTAATTTTTTAAGTTCCTTCAGATTGAGGATTTACATACCAGTTCTTTTGAAATAAATCTTGGAAATGAAGAAAATATGAAGTAGTTCTATTGATAATAAGAGGAAAAGAATCTTCAGATTGAATAATAATAATAATCATTAAGAATCTTTGACAGTGTAAGCATATATGCTTATTTCCATTTTAGTCTAAAAAAAGAAAAGAAGTTTTATTTGAATCATTTAGGCAGTTACACAAATATGGGTATGATGATCCAGTAAAATCAAGTGTAATAGTTTAGAATAATCTTATTGCCCACAAAATAGATTTTTTTGTTAACTTTCCTAACACAAACTGTGTTTGTCGCATATCTATTCAACATAGTATATGGCAAAATAAATTACTGTCATGCTAAATGGAGCCACAAACTGTCTTGTAAATCATGTTTGTAGAAAATCGTGAAAATAATTTTCATCATTGCTTTTCTTACAGTGAAAATCCATTGATTGGCAGAAATTGTTATAAGATAATTGAACTTATTTGGAGAGAGCGTCTGTCTCCCATGCCTTACATTTTTATTTTTTCATAAGTTATGAGTTATGATTTTAGGATTTATAAGGGTATGTCTATTTCAGTTACAGCTTAGGCACAAATTTTCTGGAATCTCCACTCAGTGGCCAAGGCATACGTTAAGGTCCTTCCACCTGTACCTTCGTTGTGGCTGAATATCAACATTTCTCCAGCACTTAGTGACCTTTGAAATATTTGATCAGCTCTTAGCTTCCCTTCACTTGCATAAGCACGCACCTTCTCTCTGTCTCTCCCCCTTTCTCCAAAAGCTTTAATATTTTTAGAGTTTAGGAGTTCACTAAAAACCTGATGGGAACATTTCACAAGTTTTTAGGGCTTCTATTCTTCAAATATCTTCTTTTAGTACACTGTTCCTTCCCTGTCTCGCTTGCTATAACAGTATTGAAGTCATTCTTATTTCTTGCACTTAAAGATTGTCTCTATCTGCACTTCAGTTCAGAAAATGCCCTCAGACAGATCAGTGGTTTCAATATGGAGCTCACCTAGTAAGCTTTCCTTTAAGAAAGAATCATAGTCCAGTGAATGAAAGAATCATAGTCCAGTGATGACTGCAGTACTGTAACCGCAGATAGTTTTTTTTTTATATATATAACTTTTTACATCTCTTTATTTAGTTCAGTTTATTTTTAACTATTTAGGAGTGGACGATATCTGTCATAGCCAGAACCAGAAGACATATAGTCATTTAATTATTACAACATTTATTGCCACACTGAGTTAATTTCTGGGAATCCAGTGATATGCAAAAATAACAGTTTTTGCTTTCAAAAACCTTATGTTTTCATGGCAGATGCAGACAGATAAAGAAATATAGCATTCTGGGCCTGGCAAAGAATTTACAAGCTCATAATGCACTCCAGAAATTGACTAAAAATATCTTTAAAATTCTTCATGTATCTTAGATTTCCTTTCCCACAATTCTTCACAGAATTGTCTTGGAAATAGGGCAAAATTAAGATATGTTGTTCAAAATTTCTGGCATAAATTATCAATCTTTGAACTTGGTCATTAAAGTATTGTTGAAAACTTCCAATATATTATGCATTCTTTCTTAAAAATAGAGCACATATTTCAATATGCTTTGTTACTAGTTATATATACATTTTGACATTATGACTATGAAATGATGTAGCTCTTTTCAAAGAGAAATGTAGCTGGAGGGAACTAAGTCTGCATAAATATTTAATTTCAAACAAACACATGTATTACACATTTACATGTAGATGTAATGCTAAATAGTATATATTACATTTTTTTTCCTGTTAGTAGCTACATTCATAATTTCATTTAACATATTAAGGAGTTAACAGAATTTCCTAAAGCCTTCTATTATATATCAGCTAATATAGGTTAAGTTAGACAGTTTATGCTACCCAAGTTATAGGCATGTAGTTTTCAGTGTTCTCTGCAGTATTATATTATATATCCTACAATTTTGCTGAGTAAAGTAAGAACTTACTATTGTAACTTTTCCAAGAACAGGATATTTTGCATTAATTTTGAAATTCATTCGTATTATTTTTATTGAGGTAATATTGGTTACTGTTTATGTTTTCTGTATTTGTTTTTATGTGGTAATATTGGTTTATATCATAGTTTATGTTTTAGAAGCATAAGGTCTCCCCCTCAGGTATTGTTACCACACCTCACCCACCAACAAAACACCTATAATCCTCCCATTTAAATGTTAAGTAGTTGCAATTAACATAATTATAGTTGTGCCTACATTCATCATATTGTGATTTTAGTATTCCAGATTTGGGGGAAAATTGTACTAATTCATATGATATATTTTGTGAGAAAAGGCTTACTACAGATCAATAATTTCTGGTTTGCAAAAGATATGAAAACAAAAAAACAAGAATACTACAGTCAATTTAACATTCATTGGATATTACTGTATATGTGTTGATTTGGGTTATTACTTTTTGAAGATTTTAGCAAGTATCTCAGAATACTTAAAAGGCCTTAGTTCTGATCTAGCAGAAACACATGACCTGCTATATAAGATTCAAGATTCCTTGAAGCATATAAATGAGAGTTTTCGGTTTTCTTTATCCATCTTAAAATCAGCCAGGGGAGCAAGATACCCATCAAGATTTCTTGGCCTTGGCATTATTGACAGTTGGGTTGTGATATTTATTTGTCACGATGGGTGGACCTATGTATTGTTGGATTTTTATCAACATTCTGGCTTCTACCCCTTATTTTATACCAGTAGTGTCTCTCCACTCCAGCATGACAACTGAATATGTCCCCAGATATTGCTAAATGTCCCCTGTATGGTGGGTGGCTGCATGATTGTCCTCAGTTAAAAACCACTGTGCTAGTGGAAATAATTTAACTCTCATTACAGAAAACATTTCCAGGGGACATATGTCCAAATAAAGTAGACAGAGAAGAATATAGATAAATATACGTCTTTGGGAATAAACATATTTAGCAATCAGAGAATAATTAACTCAATATATTATATCCTGTTCATTGAACCAAGTTTAAGAATATTTTTTGAAAATTGTGTTTTGGTTCTTTTTAGTATTTGAATTGTAACTATTGACATTTTCAATGACAAAATCACTGTCTCTTTTCATTTTGACTTCCTGTAGTAATATAACAGAAATGAAAGATCAAAATGACTGTACAAAAAGTTCCATATATAAAAATTTTACAGCAGAGAGATCACACTAGGGACTTAAATGACATCAGGATTTTCTCTTTTTCCCTTCATCCTTTTCTGTTTTATTTTATTTTTTAAATTTCTTGTTGCATATCTTCTATTCTCCATGGAATCTGCTCGCTTTCTCTATTTCTTAGTCCTTCAGGTAAAGTATAAAGTATTACCATTATTTGCCCTCAAGTTTATGTTTTAGAAATCCAATGAACAAAGGAGAGATGAAAATTCTCTCTTTATACCAATTCAGATTCTCAGGGAAAGGATTGTGATTGAACCACTGGTATTGGATAAAAACAGTGTCACTAATCAACTCTGTTTGCGTGGTCAAATGGATACTGGTTACAGTGAATAAAAGCATAGTTGCTTTGAATCCCAGAGTGCACTTGGTCCCACCACTGTGGTTCAGAAGTGCAGCAGGCATCAGAGAAGGCAGATTTGTGACAAATTACCCAGTGCTCCTGCTGTTATAGGGCAGCCCCAATATTGAACGGGTTGCCTGGTTGTGGGTCCTCACCCGCGCGCTTACAAGGGACTTATTAATACTCCACTACAGGCACATACAAAAGGTTAATAAAAGGTTTATTTACAAGGGAAAAGGATATAAGGAAAATGTACCACTGAGGGAGAAAATAGGGAAATAAAGTCTTTAATGCGTCCTACCCGATTTGCCAACCTGAAAGCCCAAAAAGCACTCTCCGAGCTGGCAGGACGCTGCGAGCTGGCGGAGAGTCAAAATGGGGGACCCTCCAAATCCCACGTGTCTGGCTTTATACCAACCTGGCTTCTTAACCCCACCCTCAGGTCTCAGCCACCTTCCCTTTGGTGGTGATGGGATTTGGATTTCCCAGTGTCTTTGGCTTTGGCCTGGGGTGGGGGTGGAGTCCACAAAGCCTGTATGGAATTAGCTTTAGGACATCCTTTTCCCCCTAATAATTCCCCCCTTTCACTTTTTGAGGACATCCTTTTCCCCCTAACACTACCAGCTGAAGAAACATGTTTGTCATGCACATAGTTATTTCATAAGGAAGTGTTTCCCCTTCCTGATTCCTCTCTCTTCATACATTTCTGAGATGATTGCTTTATCTTACTGAATATTTTTCTTTAGATGATATTTGGGATGTTGACTTACGGACTACAATTCATATAATCAGGAATGGTGTTTATTAATTATTCTAATCCAGTTCTTTTATTCAGAAATTTCTTTTCCCAAGAGGGGTGAAAAGAGTAATAATAATAATAATAAATACTCACAAAGCAATTTCATAAGATTACAGTGAAGGAATAATGTTTCTTTGTCCTGACAGTGACATTTGTACAGAAAATGAATGCAAACCAAGAATGTATTAATTGATATAAACCAAGCATAGTTTTCAGAAGATAAAAGGTGAAGTAATTGTAATGCTTGCTAGGTCAACAGACCTTGATCATGGTGCTCAGTTCTGAGAACAACTTTATAAAAGAGAGGGGAACAAAGGCAGCTTGATTGTAATGATGTGACTAGAACCTCTCAAAACATGTCATTTTGAAAGGAATTTAGGATGTTAGCCTAAAGAAACAGAGAGTTTTAATCTTCATATACTTAAAGATCTATCAGTTAGAAGAGAAATAGACATGATTTTGAATAACTGCAGAGGGCAGGACCAAGAACAAGATGTGTAAATGGAAGCAATCCCACTTTAAATTGTCTTTGAAAATGTATGACAGGACTGTAAAACAGAGGAGACAGCCACTTTACTAATCTTCCCATATGTGGATGAGAGATGAAATGACTATCCTTATTGATGTAGAAGATTGATACATATTCCTTCTGGTATACCTCTTGATTGCAGTTAGGATCACTCTAGCCTTTAAAAGATAAAGTGCTGGGAACTCAGAGAGGGGTAATGGTAGCAGGAACTGCAAAGCAGCCAGGACGGAGAAAGTCATCAGTGGTCTCATTTTGAAGACTAGAAGGAAGACTGACTCTTGCCCTCCATCTACACACTGGATGAATAGTTGGAACAATCTTAAAAATCCCTTAATTTCTTTGTTCTCCAGGTTCCTTATTTTAGAGAGAGAGAAATGGACGGGATGCTATTTAAAAATCCATTTTGGCCCTATAATTCAAGTGCATTCTATTAATATTATAAACCTACCCCAAGACAACAATAAAAACTTTTCAGGATCCTTGTGTTAACTGGCCACATTCATCAACATATCTACAGAGCCTTTATTATGGCTAGAATCTCAATAGGTCAGATTCCCTTTTATAAAGGGGTTCTGCTTTGGAATCTGAGCTGTTAAAAAATAATTGTAGAGCGTATAATTACAGTTAGAAAACTTTTTCACACCTTAATATGATGTATTTGAAAAAACATTTGTGAACATTTATTTTAAATTTCTCTTTTAATAAATAAGAAAGTTAAGATACACAGCATATTCTGAAGTCAAAAGATCAGGGAATTTCATTGCAGCTGTATATGAAATGACATAAAAGCAAAGCTTTTCTAAGAATAAGCAGAATATATCCTGCTTTCACCTAGGATACTGTCTCTTGTCAGGAATCTCTCTCTCTCTGTTAAACTGATAATGTTTGCACATAGTAGAATCATGCTCATGGAGGCCTGACCATCTACTACTTCTGAGGCCCAGGAAAGTCTCCTAGTCCCAACAGCTCTGCAGCCAGGCAGTGAGTGACTGCTACACTTCTCCTCTGGCCTGAGATAGTGAGAGCCATGGGACCTTGCAATGCTCCCTTTTCCTAAGGGAAGGCATCAAACATGGAATTGTTTTACTTTTAATATTTAATAAACAATTAACAAAAGGCAATTTCTGTTATGTTGCAATCACTTTGAAATGTATTATTTCAATTTTAGCTTATTGACACTTTTTTCCAGAAAATTATCAGTGTATGCATGGTGCCACATTTTTATTTTAAGTAGTAATGTACTCCCTCAGTTACTTAATGTATTCTTCATTGTAAGAAATTACCTGATGGGGCCTCCCCTGGTGGCGCAGAGCTGTCCGTAGCCTCTGCAGCACTGGTTCGATCCCGGCTGGCAGGGCGAGGGTCCCACATGGCGCGGCAGATCTCTCCTGTTGCACCCGCTGCTCCCCTCAGCAGTGTATTTCATCAGTCTGCCTGTTCTGTTCCCAGCTCTGGCTCTGGTGAATTCTCTCACCCTCCTGCACTTCTGACTGTACCCCGTGGTTGTATAAATAAATAAAAAAATCTTTAAAAATAAAATAAAATAAGCAGAAAGTGTTATAGGACAGGGAGAGGGGCAGCCTAAACCCCGCAAACCTGCCTAATCTAAATGGGTTCTGCCATCCGCCGCATCAACACAAAACATATGAGACTTTAATGGGAAGGAAAGGGGGAGCTTCCCTGTTACAAAATGATGAGATGAAGTGACCAAAAGAGGAATCTTTTCTGATCCTTGAGGTGAGTGAATGGGTAAAAGGTATATGAACATCTATCTGCACATGGAAGGATAAGAGACAATAGCCAACCACATATTTTTCCAGGGAGGAAAGTGTTCCAAGTGTGTGGTACAGGTCTGGCACCATTGTGAAGGATAAGGAGTCATGGGAGAATGATGGCATCCAACAAATAAAATAAATAAGAATTCACAATGAACTCATGACCTCTTTATTATTACATGCTTACCTGGAACACTTACTTTAATTTAATATTAAAAGGAGATTCTCAAGTCACTAAGAAACAGTTATATTTCTTGACCCTGATATATCTCTATTTTTTTAAGATTGATTTATTTATTTATACAAGCACTGGGTACAGTCAGAAGTGTGGGAGGGTGAGAGAATTCACCAGAGCCAGCAGAGCAGGCAGATTGACGAAGTGACGAAGTACACTGCTGAGGGGAGCAGCGGGCGGCAGGGGAGGTCTGCACGCCCTGTGGGACCCTCACCTGGTGGCTGGGGGTCGAACCGGCACTGCAAAGGCTGCAGGCAGCTTCGCAACCCAGCGCTCAACCACTGCACCACCGGGGAGACCCCTGATATATCTCTTTGTAAATTAATATGACATCTTTTGGGAAATTCCTCAGGCATTTTTATATTCCATGATATGCTAACTTCAAGGCAATTATAGTTCAGCGGTAAACATATGGGAGGAATTATAATTTGTGCTTCCTAAAAAATAGTCATTATTTTTTAGTATTTGAACAAAATGACACAAAAAATGGCAAACTGCCAGCCACCTCAAAGAAACTGCAACCCATTTTGATATCCCTTGTGTTTACTAGAGGGACAAGGAGAAAATGTTCTAGTAGTAAAGAGGCACTTTACCTAAGAAAGAGTAAACATAGGACATAAAAGCTATTGATTCTTACTTTGATGCCTATCCCAGAAGTAAGTGTTTGAACAGTAAACATGTTAGAGTCCTGGAACTCCTCTCAGTATCCCATTAGACCTGTATTCAAGGTTTATTTCAAACTCTGATGTACAGATAAAACCTTTGGGTGCTCTGATCACAGAGAGATTAGGAGTAAGGGTTGTGGCAAGAACTTCCCTGCTGTTAAGTTAGGACAGTTGGCAATTTCTTCATTCTCCTTGCATTCAGCCTGCCCTCAGATAGTCCAGCCTGCTGTGCATCTGATGCAAAACCTGGAGCTGTACTCCTCTGAGACCGTTATTTTCTTCTGAACTCAAGGCTCCGAAAACAGTTTTCATCAGAGAAACTGCTTTGTTTAGCAAAATTAGAAATGTCTAAGAAGCAGAAAGTAGAGTGGAAAGTTAGGAAAGCATGCTTTGTTTCTGCTGTATAGGACCATGGGCAGCTGTTGCCACTCTCTGTGGACTTAGGCAAGGCAGCAATGTCTTGAGGTCTGAAAGTAGCCTGCAATGCAGCCTGCCTGGAGCTGCCTGAAGCTGCCTCGCTGCTCCTCATTCTCAGGTTTTAAAGTTACTTACATAGGGAGAAAAAAAAATCCACTCTACCCTTGTGAGTTATTGGCAGAGACAAGCCTGTAATAAAAGACAGATCAACAGGAGAAAACCAGGGTTTCAATAACAAGTATACATCCTGATTGAGAGAGATTCAAGAAAACTGAGTAACTCACCACAATGTCTCAAGTCACTCCTTAAATAACAAGAAATGTTAGGGGGAAAGGGAAAGGCCAGTTAGAGGAAGTTGCTTGGAAAGACACAGTAAACAAGGTCATGGTTTTTATACCGATTTAAATCATTTCATTTTCCGTTAATATGAGTTTCCATGGATTCTGTCATCTACTTTCCTATACAAAGAGGAAAACACACAAATAGAAATCTCCTTAATAAATGTAAATGCTTTACAAATATAACTTTGGTTTTCAAGGCTTTTCCTGTATTTGCTGTTCTTTTAGTCTAAATAATAGCCTAAAATAATCATTATGCCAAAGAAAGTTATTTTGCAGTGACAAATTTTGCTTCCCAGGCCTCCCCTGGTGGGGCAGTGGTTGAGCGCTGGGCTGCGAAGCTGCCCGCAGCGTCTGCAGTGCCAGTTTAATTCCTGGCGGCCAGTGAGGGTCCCACATGGCGCGCAGACCTCTCCTGCTGCCCGCTTCTCCCCTCAGCAGTGTATTTCGTCAGTCGGCCTGTTCTGTTCCCCACCTCCCCGCCCCCGCTCTGGCTCTGGTGAATTCTCTAGCCCTCCCACACTTCTGACTGTACCCAGTGCTTGTATAAAATAAATAAATAAATCTTTAAAACAAACAAACAAAAACAAATTTTGCTTCCCTACATTTATAGCAACGCTTAGTTTGCTTTGTTTAGATAAAAATGTGAACAAGTAATTAACAAAGTGAAATAGTTGATTTTAAATAATTTGAAGGCATTAATTCCTAGAGAATTAACTTCTAGAAAATTTTAGAGTCAGTAGTAAGATACTGAGAATTGCTCTGAAGCAGATTATAGCTTCAGAGCTGGGAGAGTCATTTGAGAGTCTTTTTGTTCAAACCTCTCATTTTGCAGATGAGTAAATCGATCTCCAATAGCTGAGGCTTGAAAGAGAAGATATTCATTATTGGTTACATTAAATTTGAGTGTCGAGCAAGATGCCTAGTGGGAAATATTAACTGGGAATTAGACAGTATGATCACAGGCCAAGCTTTCTTCTCTTTTTATTGAGTATTTTTCTGAAACAAAATTTTCCTCATCCAAGACATCCAAGTATTATGGCTCTGTAAGTATCACACAATTGTTTCCCCCAAGGAAGTTCAGATTTCTTCGTTATATGGGAACATGGAGGTCAAACAACATCACCCCTAGGTTTTCCGCTGGACACTACCCTCAGAATTATATATATGAATTTGTAGTGTGTGGGTGCAAAAGAAATCATTCCGTACCCCTCAGGATTTTCCTTGGGCTGTATGAATAATCAAACAGCATCAGACCATCAAATGGGTCAGCAAAGGAAAAAAAACAATCAATTTAGTAACTTATATATGGAGAATTCACATGGTTGTACAATCTAAAGAATAATGGAGCAGACCAGAAGTATTATCCTGCATTTTAGAACCTTGGGCATCAAGGAGAGGAAGGGAAACTTCAAAGGTAAAGCAAGGATGGGGTGACCACATACTTACTCTGAAAGTAAAGATTCTTAGAGCATCCAAAAGAATGAGATTCTTGGATAGGAGAGGCCATGTTTACTGATAAAACCTTGAACTGGATGAGACCCCCAAACTGTAGTCTTTTTGGTTATAAAAAGGAGAGCAGTGATTGCTTCTTTGATGAGAACATATTGATCTCTTCTACAGTTAGGGATGGGGAAAGGACTTGGGCAATAACAGAAGTTCTTCCTAGCTGTCAGGGCCCTCACTGCTCTCAGGCAAGAGTCTGCTCTCTTTAAGGAATGGTGACACATGTCCTGAGGCTGACTGTCATTCCCATCCAAGATGACAAGAGGCCTGCTTGGATTTAATGAAATCGGTCGATCTGACCCTTCTGGGAAGATTGCACCCCACAGTAGCAATCCTACCCCTTTTGAGAACCACACCTCATCCCTCCCTTTCTAGAACTTTTGGATGTAGAAGTCTACCCTCTCCGTGTAGGTGCCAGTGGGCTATAGTTCTCTGTCTCCAGAACACAAATCCTTGTGGGCACATTTGTGTTTAGGGTTGAGGTGACTAAAGGGAATTATGATTGTTGGGTCACAGGGGAAATTTTTTCTAGCCTATCTGGTATCTTCTAAGGCTAACAAAAAAGCAAATTAACTTGTCTCCTCCAAATACTAGATATCATATATTTATGGAGAATTTATCTGACTGAAAATTTAAGAAGTAGTGGAGGGCACCAGGGATATTTTTTCTAGGAACCTGAGACCTCAAGGAGAAAGTGGGGGAGAGTTCACAAGAGAGATAAGAAGGGGAACTCTCTTCTTTGCTCTGAGAGTAAAGATGAAATTCTCAGAAAGGGGGGACATGTTGGAAGGGTCAGGTGCTGCTAAGCCCTGCACCCCCAGGGCCCTCTGCCTGTGTGCTGCAGGCCCAGCTCCAGGTGTTGGAAGCCTTGCTGAACCGGTTGGCTCCTGTCGCTGCGGCTCCACATCACACCATCAGTTAGTAACTTCACTCTCACTTTAGTAACTTTACTCTCACTTTAGTAACTTTACTCTACCCAGTTAGTTAAAATAAATCTTTTTTTTCCCTTTTGATGCACCAAAGACCTTTTTGTTTGCTCTTGTGGTAGGAAGTGGCTTTATCAGACATGTTCACTGACAAATCTACATGTGGATGATACCCCACCCCACCCAATTACAGTCTTCTTGGTAATAAAAGGGGGAGCAGCGATTGCTTCTTTGATTAGGAAAAGGGATAAAAGACAAAAAAAAAAAAACCTACTAAGGCCTTCACTGTTCTTAACTTAACAATATTACAATATTACGACTGTAATAGACTACCTAGGGCTCATAGGATCTTGATTGACCTTTAGTTCTCCAAGTCAATGTGACACTTATTGGAAGAGGCATTCTCTGGGCATATGGAGAAAAGCCTGTCTAACACTACTGGGGAGAATGAGCCTTTTAGAGGAACAAAGTCTAATCCCTTGAATGATATCCTGAGTGAGCTCCATCCTCTGTTGTTTTTACAGACTCCACCCCCATTGCCGTACAGAAGAGGTGTCAAGGGCTACACCTCTCAGTATGTCTTGCACCTGACTTCTTGAATGGGGAGAACACTGGAAACTAGGTGTAGAGTTAAACAGCCACACTGGCTTATAACTGAACGCAGCTGATGTCTCTGGGAAAGTTTTCACCAGAGCTCCCCTCCTTTCCATCCTTATCCTCCATCACAACCACATTCTCATTCCCTTGGTTTTTGGCTTGGATTTATACCCTGGTATTTGGAGGAGTCGTGTAGGAGAGACGCGTAGAGACACTTGGAAGAGATACTTGGGAGATAGAGGTGGGTAAGGCATACGAAGGTTGTTCCTGGTCCTTGGTAGAGAAAATGCAAGCCATTATCTTGATGAGGTATGTTTTGCATTTTGAGTCTCTGTACCAGCTCTCTGGGACTTGCTTAACCCTTTTCCCATACTTCCCTTCCAGAAGATACCTTAGACCTGTGATAAGCTTTTGGGCCTCATTGGCCTGCTTCAGTACAAGCCTGTTTGGCTGGGCATTCACCCATGAGGGGATGGTTAATTTGGAGAGTTTTATTGGCAAAATATTATTTGAAATCCTTTCTTCCCTCTGTCTATGCACACAAATTCCATTAAAAGTCTTTCATGCTAAGAGTCTTTCTTTGCCTTTCTGCTTGTGGATGTGATGGGGTTTTGTGGAGTTGCGGGTCCTTGGGTTCACTCTGGGAAAGGTTTCACCAGAGCTCCCGTTTCAGCAGCACGCGGCGAGTTCCCCAGGTGCATTTCTCCATGAAACAGAGACATTAGTTATATTTAAAGAGCAGGTTTATTAGGGAAAGGGAAAAGGGACAGGTTTTGCTAAGAGAGACCTGCATGGTTGCAGGCGGGTGGCCTTGAGGAGAGCGGCCTCTGCTGAGGGAGGTCAAGCGGCCTCCGCTGAGTGAAGAGAAGTCCTGGTGTTAGGGGGAAATGATGTCCTGAGCTAATCCCATACAGGCTTTGTGGACTCTACCCCCACTCCAGACTAAAGCCATCAGGACATTGGGAAAGACAAATCCCATCACCACCAAAGGGAGGGGGGCTGGGACCTGAGGGTGGAGTTGGGCAGCCAGGTTGCCCAAACACGTGGGCCTTGGGGTGATTCACTGTCGCTCGCCTCCTGGCTACACAGCTCCTGGCTGGCGGCCAGCTCTCAGAGCGCCATTTTGGGATTCCTGATCTGGGGATCGGGTAGGACTCATTTAAATCTTTGTCTCCCACTTTTCTCCCTGAGCTGTACATTTCCTCATTTCCCTTTCCCTTGTAAATAAACCTTTTATTAACCTTTCGTGTGTGCCTGCAGTAGAGCATTGATAAGTCCTTTTAAGCGCGCGGGTGAGGACCCACAGTCGGGCACCCCGTTTTGTATCGGGGTTGCTCTACAACACTGGCAGGTACAGGGCATGGACAGCCAGGAAGCTGCTGCCCTGCAGAGGAGAGAGAGTTGATGAAAAGAAGAACCTGCATAGTCACAGGTGGGCAGTGGGAGTGCTGCCCCGCGCCTGGCAGAGACTGTATTGATATAGTCCTTTTCTCTTTGGGAGGGGTCACTCCTCCTTGGAGTGGCCTGCTTATTGCCAATGTTGGGTAACAAGCAAAACTAGAAAGGGATCAGAGATTCCAGGGTGGGCCCAATCTCCATAACTTTATCCTCGGGTCTGTGCTCCACTCCCTGTAGCATCTGATCCTGCTTGGGTCTCATGCCTTGTGCTAAGGCACTGGTGCCTAAGGGTCCTTCCTCTACAGCTGTGTTAATGGTCATGTTACTCCCCTGGACCCCACCTCCTTGTGTAAGTTGGGTTCTTGACCTTGTGAGGCCTCCTTTCCAGTTTTTCTATTCTTTTTTTTTTATTTGTTTTTTTGTTTGTTTTGTTTATACATGCACTGCGTACAGTCAGAAGTGCTAGAGGGTGAGAGAATTCACCAGAGCCAGAGCGGGGAGCAGAGCAGGCAGAAGGACCGAAGTACACTGCTGAGGGGAGCAGTGGGCGGCAGGAGAGGCCTGCGCGCCATGTGGGACCCTCCTCAGGTGGCCGGGGAGCAGCCGGGGATTGAACCGGCACCACAGAGGCCGCGGGCAGCTTCGCAACCCAGCGTTCTACCGCTGCGCCACCTGGGAGGCCCCAGTTTTTCTATTCTTGTCCTCCATCAGATGGCTGGAACCCTTCTAGAGTGTGCACCCCCTAACATCTGGGGTCCCTGGGTACCCTTCAGTTGAATACTAATAACCCCACATATTACAGGGAAAAAATAAAAACTATTTATTTGTGACTTTCCTCATTGTTCAGGAGACAGGTTTCCTAAAATAAAATGCCCCTGAAACATAATTTTATGACTATTTACTGGCCTCAAGTGCTGCTTGGTTATAAGATTACTATCATTTTCATACCCAATGATTCCCAAACCCTTGTTATCCATTAAAATCACTTGAGCTTCTTTTTTTCTCTTTTCTTGTTTTTGCTTGAACTGCACCCAGATTAATGAAATCAGTATCTTTGAAGAGGCAAACGAAGCAATTATAGTTTATTTTTAAAACTTCCTAGGTGATTCAATCTTACAGGCAGTTTGAGAAATAAGCCTAATACCTGAGAAGAATTCTCTATGACTCTTTTTGAAAACCCACCCCATTCACTGTGACTGCTTCTGCTTCAGGCTTCAAATTTCCTAAGTGGCAAATGACTTGGGTTTGGTCAGACTTTATGGTAGTTCTATTAGGAAAATAAGTGATAGAAAACATTGTTAATTTAACTCCTGAGAACAGGGAGGGATTTTGCTGCTCTGTTTTCCACAATAGAGTTCATATACATGGGAACACCAAATAATTACTGATGGAGGATAAGGAAAGGAGGCTCCACAAGATCAGAAAGGTGGCTCACACAATGCCAAAAGCTGGAGGTGGGGGTAGAAGGGATTAACATAGCAACTAACCCAGCTATGGGAACTAAGATCCTCAGACACTACCAAGCAGTTATAAGACTGGTAGGGAGTGTCAGGAGGAGCTCAGACCTGAAGGTAAAGATATGGAGATTGAAGGCCATTGTAGAAATCTGGCCCCTTTCAAATTCTATATAGTTATTCCAAATCAACAACAAACAAACCACTCCAGTAGAAATGAGCCCCTCCCAGAGAGAAGAAGACTATATTAGTGCAATCTCTGCAGTGGCAAGGATGGAGTAACCCACCTGTGCCTATGCAGGTGTCCCTTTTCGTCAACTCTCTGTCCCTCTGCAATTACCTTCTGAGATTTCTTAACCAACACATGTAACAATTAGCATGGATTGCTCTTAAAATGCATAAATATTGCATAAATCAAATGGGTGAATAGGACACACGTTCTTATCTTCCTAAAACAACATTAAATCTCAGAGACCATATTCTTTAACCAGAATGTCTTGAGGACTTGGCAAGTAATTTATGCTCAGAATTCAGTCTGTGTGAATCCTTCAAGAGCAGTGAAGCCCATAGTGACCAAAGAGAATGTGTCATAGTCATTAAAAAAACAAAAAACACTGAATTGGTCAAATAATGCAGAGCCCTTGGCATTATTCATGACCTCTAACTCTAGATCTGGTTTTCTAATTGAGTCTTACTTACAAAACCCCCTCTCTTCCCATTATGGAGTTTGTCTATCACATTACTAGGCAGGGAAGTGTTAGTTCCTTACTTATTTAAATCCTCATCTCTTTGCATTTGTAAATTGTGCTTCTTTAGTCCTATGGGGAATAATATACAGGCCTATTGCTGAGGCAGATATCTCTTAATGGCTACTACATTAAGATTCATCCAAAATTTGCAATTGCTTCTCTTAAGAACTCCATTAATTTCTTGGCCAGATGCCATTTTAGTCTTGATTCTCTATCTCAGTGGAGGTATGGACAGGGTGGGAAGGAAATTTGTTTGTGTTCTTCTATATCTATTAAAGGCAAATCACTCACAAATCCAGGATCAATCAGCTACAATAGAGACATAATGACCTAAGTGTGGAAACAAATTATAATTTATTAGCTGAATTTTTGCAATTTGTAGTTTTAAATATAGTAATAAAGTGTCATGATTTCCATTAGAAATTTCTCCATGCATTTTCCCAAGAGAAAACAAAGCAATTGCAAGAAAACAATTTGTGTATACTTTTCTAAGCTTTCCAAATAGAATGCAAGTACTCTGAAGACAGGAGGTGTGCCTTAGCCTATTTTTGTGTTGTACATAGTTTTTAGATTAGTGTTGAGTGCATCTTGGGTACTCAGAAAGCATTTGTTAGAACACATTTGTTTCCGGAGTTTGTGTTATACAAAAGATTTAAAGGCATAATCTTTCATTGAGCTAATGTAAATATATGGCTGGTTTACTCTGTACCCTGAGAGTCACTAGAGAAATGATCCCTTCAGAACTAGCAGACACTGCACTAGTAGTCCTACATGATCTACTGGGGCCTGAAGACTTAACCTCAGCTCTAGATATACTAAATTTGCCTAATTTTTGTTTTTGCTAGAAATATTCAAAACCATTTTTAAATGTTACTTTGGAAACTTCTAGGCTCCAAGTTCCCCTTTTGCTTATCACTACTAATCATTTCTGAAAAATCACAGTGAATATGATGAGGTTTGAGTCAGTGCGTGGTCCTTGGGTTCACTCTGGGAAAGGTTTCACCAGAGCTTCCCTTTCAGTGGCACACAGTGAATTTCTCCATGAGACAGAGACGGTCGTTATGTTTAAAAAGCAGTTTTATTAGGAAAAGGGTTAGAAAAGTAAAGTACACTTGTGGGCAGGAAGAAACACAAGTGGGCAGGAAGAGCTGCCCCAGAAGGAACAGGTTAGCTAAGAGAGCCCTGCATAGTTGCAGGGGGCGGCCTTGACAGTTCATGGGGAGGCAGGAAGGCTGCTGCCATGCAGAGGAGAATTGGTGAAAAGAGGCACCTGCAGAGTCACAGGTGGGCAGTGGGATTGCTGCCCCAAGCCTGTGCAAAGACTGCACTGATGAGTCTTCTTCTGTTTGGGAAGGGGCTCACTTCTTGTGAGCTGTCAGTTGGTTGCTAAATTTGGATAACTATCTGGAGATTCTACAATGGGCTCAATTTCCATATCTTTACCTTTGGGGTCTGTTGGGCTCAATCTCCAAATCTTTAGACTGCTACTTGGGATACTAGTTTTGTACACACCTGGGGATACCCTGTGCCTCAGGATACTAGTTTCCGCAACTGTGTCCATGGTTATGCTAATCTCTTCTGCCACCACCTCCTTGTGTGAGCCAGGTTTCCATTCTTGTGGCACCTCCTTTAGTTTTTTTTCTATTCCTGTCCTCCATCAAATAGACAGAGACATGTTCACAGGAAAGACTACTACTACATAATCATTTATTCATTCATTCAGAGTTTTTATTGACATCCTACTCTGTACAATACATTGTTCAGAAACTTTGATATATGTCAGAACACAAAACAAAATTGAAATCTCTGCCATCACTGAGTTTTTTATTCTATTAGCTAGAATTCTTTCCAAGTGTAATTAAATTTTGAGGACTGCTAACCAATTATTGTACTTGACAAAATGTTAAGTAATCTTTTTGCAGATGTTTAAATATTTATCGATTAGTTTTGCAATTTTATTTTAGAAGTTTAAACATATACAAATATATGTATATATGCATACATATATTATGCTTATATGGAATGTGGGAATATATTATATCCTATATATAGTGTATATATGATCTATATACACTATATAAACTATACACTGTATAAATATATATTTACTTAAATATATTTGTGTATATAAAGTGGGTATAGGTTTGTTTATACCTTCTTGAACCCATGAAAAGCTCAAAGATTCTAGGCATTCTTCGTAATGGATAAAAATGACAAAATGGTTCTAATTTTAGTTCAGTTTCCTGAATTAGAAAAATGCTGGTTGGCTCAGTGCTAAAAATAACTTATAAAACCTATTGAAGAAAAATTCTAAACTTTTTTCAATATATTTTATGAATTATTTTCAGGTGTGTTTCTTCTCTTCTATTCCCCCCAAAATACTTCATTTATGGTCATCAAATGTTTGGGTTTTTTTCTCCACACTAAACTATTCTCTGTGACAAAGTAGGGAGTCCTAGAATTCAATTTAGTTCAATTTAATTGTCATACTACTTAGAGATTGTACAGGTTAAAGCCTCAATCTTACCAAAGTTTACTCCACTTCAGATACTAATTGTAATTAAGAAGTCCCTAATAACTTTTGTCCCATGTTGATACAAATTAGAAGTTCCCATAAATCCCTTCCTTGGAATTGGCTGCTTGCTAAAACAATTCATAGAACTCTGAATAGCATTGACTTATATTAACTAGTTTCTTATAAAGAATACGATAAAGGATATAGTGAATAGTCAGGTGAAGAATTTCGTAGGATGGGGTTTGTAAGAGTCCTTAACACAGGAACTTCTCTGGGGATGCACCACCCTCCCCAATATTCAAATTTGTTCACCAAACTGAAAGTTCTTCAAACCATATACTAGTGGGGTTTTTAGGAGGGTTCATGTTGACATGATTGATCATTAACTCAATCTCCTAATCTCACACCATTTTTGGGAGGATATGGATTTGGGCTGAAAAGTTCTACCAATTTGGGTTGGGCTGTGTTTTCTGTTGGCCAGCCCCAATCTAAGAGCACACCAACAGTCACCTCATTAAAAGAAAAGGTGTTCATTTGTACAGGAAACTCTGAGAGATTTATAAGCTTGTATTCAGATGTTCCTATCACTTAAGAAATCACAAAGGTTTTAAGAGTTCTGTGTCAGTAACTGGAACCAAAGATGAAATGCTAGAACAAAAGATTATCCAAGCACCCCTATTTACATGGCATTTAGAACTCTGTTTCAGGAACCGGGGGCAGAGACCAATGTATTGAATATATATGAATGAATATATTTCTTATTATTTCATATTGTGATGCTATAACTATTACTACCAAAATGGTATAGAATATAGCAAGATAATCCATATCACTATTTCTATTAAATACCAAAACTTTTAAACTTTAGTAAAATTTTGATGTCAATGAAATTGTGATATCAGGATATGAATGTATTTCACCATTTTTAAAACTAAGGAAAACCCATGCTAGACCTTAGTTTCTTTTGCCACCTACTAAATTGAACTAAGGTATACAGCAGCAGTTATAGTTGCTATTATAACAAAGCACATCTTCCTTGAATTTAATAAATTAGTGAATAATTGTCCTGTTGGAATTCATTTTATTCTTCATTTTTGCTCTTTCCTAGGATATACAAAAGGATAACAATAATTTTTTGTTATATCTCTGGTTTCTTGCAACCATTCTCGATAGTTTCAGCTTCAGTTCTTATTTCTTGAAGTAACAAAAAAACTATCAACATTTCCATGGTCACAAAGCTCTATAGAATGACTGATGGTGTTTCTGTACTTGACATTCTGTTATTAGATGTACGTACTCCCCCTCACCCAGAGCTTCAGTGAAGTCATTGTAACACTGTTTTTCTGTAGAGAATTAAGACTTCTCAAAAACCAAAATGCTCTTAAAATTTCACACATTTATGAAAGTGAGATGTTTTTGAGTAACTATGTTTTTCTTTAATTTAACTTTCAGAATTATCTGTTGATTCATTGGTCCCAAGCGCTCAATTTTTAAGGAATTATGTGCATATTCAGAAAGCCAGTGACCCTGGAAAAATAGTCCTCAAAACTACACCCTTATTTTCAAAACTAATATTCATCATAAATGCATTAAAAATTCTGATATTTTACAAGTAGTGTATTTTCATGATCACATCAAAAGAAAAGTACAACTAGGAAACAGTCTGGTTTATTTTTGCCTTACTCTCATCAGAGTAACACTAATAGCCAACATAGTGTATAGAATGCTTTGTTTATAAATAAATGTCATACTCTATTTTCTTGTTACAAAAATTATACACGAACATAATAAAATATATGAAAAATAATAGCAACAACAAAATTACACATAACCCCATATTACAGAAATACCTACTATAAATACATTTATATTCTTTTGATATTTTCCAGTGACTAATTACTTAGGTTATTCTAACAGCTATAATCATACTATCAGTGATACTTTACATTCTGCATTTAGTAAATTTTTATTTTATCATTAAAATTTTCTTCATGACTGGCTGTTGGATATTAACTTTTAGATTTTTATACATGAGGACAAGATTAAGACAAAGGCACGGATCCATAAAACACCAAGAAAAGTCTTGAAAGGTCTTGTTAAAAAAGAATAAAAGAGAGAGAGAGAGAGAGAGAGAGAGAGAGAGAGAAACAGAAAGTCAGTAAAACCGGTTTCCAATTCTAAGAGATGCTTCTCTGCATTCTTGTCAGCAACTAACTATATCCACAGCACATCTAGTTACTCCTCCACAATCCATCAAAATATATAAAAAAAAGAAAACAAAATATCTGTGGTTTACCTCTGGTAAACAGACTCTAAAAGCACCTTCAATTATCCTACCTCTTTGTATTCATTGTGTTACCCACTTTGAGTGTGGGCAGCACCTGCATCTTACTTGTAACCAAGAGAATATGACAAAAGTTATGAAATGCCCCTTTTCGAGTTACATTATATAAGTCCATAACAACTGTTTTGCTAAGAGACTTTTTCCTTTATGACTTGTACAAACTAAGTGTCATATTAAGAAGGCCAAATATCAAGGAACTGAGAACAGCCTCTGGGTGGTAGTCAGAAAGGAACCCTAGTCCTCAATCCTACAACTTTCAAAAATTTGAATACTATCAGTTTGCAGGTAGATCCTTCCCCAGTTAAACCTTCAGGTAAGAACCCAGCCACTGATGTCATCAAGGTTGCAGTCTTGTAAAAGACCCAATTAAGCTGTGTCTGGCCTCCTGACCCAAGGAAATTTTGAGATTATAAATGTGTGTTGTTTTAAGTTGCTAAGCTTGTAGTAATATGGTTGTGAGGTAATTTATAACTATTGGTGTTATGAACTATTTTCAGCTATTGTGCTAAAGGAATTGAAGGAAATAAACAGTCTGTAAGTTAAGGAACTTCACACTTGCTTGGTGTGCATAGTATAAAAAAAATGTCTTAAAAATGTACAAAATCCTGATGAGAGGAAAAAAGCAGAAAACGTGCATAATTTTGTACAGAAATTGAGGCTGTCTTCGAAGGAAAATTGGGTCTTGAAGAATAAATTATGGTCAAATGGACAGAGAAGATTGAGAATAACATTTGGGGTGTATGTCAAATAAAAATGGACTAATGGGATAGATTTCTCCTATATAGACTGAAAAGAAACACCAGTCCCTACATAACATGGTCTTTATGGAATGACATTTGTGGTGGCAGGGAACAAAGAATTGCATCACGTGATGAAAAGTTAAATATCATAAAATCAGTTCCCATTCACATATGTGAATGCACGGTGTGCACATGTGCGCGCGCGCACACACACCTGTTTTTGTTGTTTACTCTCTGAATGTACCAAAAAAGTATGAAAAAATCACTTTTCCAGGGGACTATTCCAATGCCTGGTATGGGTAGAGTATATGATTGATGATTTGGAATTGTGGTAGGAGTTTCTATATGTTTGAACTCAATCTATAGAAATTGGGGACCCAAACCTTGATAACTAACTAGAGAATATCTTCCTAATCTTACCAGTATATTTCTAGATTTATGTATTTATGACACTGACGGCTTTATTAAGGAAAACAAAGTGGTAGTCTATATTACATTGATAATGAGGGTCTAATTCTCTTAGCTGCTGCTTAAAATCCATCAATTGAACTCTATTATTAATGAAATAGTAGAATTTATTTACTTTTCTGTTTGGACTTTTGTTTCAGTACAGAAATCTTGTCTAGTAAAAATTTTCATTTACAGAGGGATTACTCTCCTGTAAGTATCCTTTTCTAATATTTAAACATATCCAACTTTGACTATTGAGCCAAGAACTTACTTCAAGGCAAAAATTGATCACTTTGCCTTATATATATTTTTTATGAAAAGTGGAGTGATGAAATATTCAATTTGTGGGAGCCTCTCAGTCTTGAAGGACAAAAATATTTGAACGTAAAAAATAGAATTAAACATTGCTTACGTTTTTCTTGTTTAACATTTTGGTGATCTTTTAATCATCATACAAGGTTAATGTAAAATTTAACTATAAGGAATTGTATATATATTTTTAAAAGATTTATTTATTATGCATACAAGAGCTGGGATACAGGCCAGAGATGCGACAGGGTGAGAGGATTCACCAGAGACAGAGTGGGGAACAGAACAGGGACACTGACTGAAATACACTGCCGAGGGGAGCAGTGGGAGAGTCAGGAGAGGTCTGCTGCGCCATGTGGGTTGTTCTCTGGCTGGCCAGGGATCAAACTCATGCTGCAAAGGCCACGGATTGCTTCATCGTGCGGTGCTTAACCCCTTGTGCCACCAGGGAGGCCCAAGGAATTATATTTTTAAGCAATTCATTCAGCAAATTCATAGGGAGACTTGAATTATATTGTTTATATTTCATCCTGGTGCATGAATAAAACACCACCTGAAAACACGATACTTTAGGCATTTAAAGGAATTATTAAAAATAAATTGTTTTTATCTTGGGTTGTTAGATCTATTCTTATTTGTCAGACTTTCCTAAAATAAGACAAGTGTGATTTTCAACAGGTAAATCATGCAACAAATCTTTGCTTCTGCTCATTCTTGGTATAACATTTCATTGCATTCTCATTTTGCTCATATTGACCATGTAATCAACTGACTTTCTCATTTTGAGAACAATGGCATATTTATTCAATTGTTGGTAAGTCTGTTCTGTAGAAACTGAACACTCCAGCAGCTGTGACACCATTCTATCACCTTGCCCACTGCCTTGGCTCCTGCTGACCAGTGGGGAGAACTGCTCCCAACTGGTACAATTCTCATTATTTTTTTAATCTATAATTTGATTTAGTGACTAATATTTTTAGTTAATCTGGTTAGATAAAAAAAGGAATTCTTTAACTTTAGAAAATCAGTATTTCTGATACATTCATGAATTTTCAGAGAGAATTAACAGGTAAGAAAAAAACAAATCAGATAATTGAGAGATGAGAGAAGGAGGTTTCTGACAACTTCCCAGTTACTCCTTCCTTTCATAGCTTTAGTTACAAGGATCAGTTACCCTTTTTCCATAAATAGCCAAGGTTTCCTCAAATGCATTTAATTAGTTTCCTTAAACTAACTTTAGGTTGAGCCTCCCCTGATATCGCAGGCAGTTCAGTGCAGTGCTCTGAAGCTATCTGCAGCACTGGTTTGATCCCGACCGGCTGGCGAGGGTCCCACATGGCGAGGCAGACCTCTCCTGTCTTGCCTACTGCTCCCTTCAGCAGTGTATTTCATCAGTCTGTTCTGTTCCCCTCTGCCTCTGGTGAACCCTCTCACCGTCCCGTGCATCTGGCCTGTACCTGGTTCTTATATGAATAAATAGATAAATCTTTAAAAATATATATATAACTTTAGTGGCTTCTGTTACAATTCAGACAGCCATGACTAAGATATTTAGATCTTCACATGAGAAATAAATGTTTCCATAATGGAATAATAGAATCATTATTTAGAAACTAAATGAAACTAATATTTGTGTATATCACTAATATTCCGAATAAATAATAAGTGTGAGAGAGAGATATTTAAATCATCCTCTAGCCAACTGAGTTAATTTTGAAGTTTTAAGCAAATATATATTCTCTTTCTTTTGTTCGTAGCTCCACAAACTTTTTTAAGCCTTCTTTGTAATTCAGTATCTAATTGTGGATAGAATTATTTAATAGGATATGTTCTCAAAGATCTTCATCACATTATTGGAAATATCCCATTACTCCTGAGTTATCAACAGTCCATTTTTCAATAATTTTCTGGTATGTTTTACTTAAATAACTATAGCTTCCTCTTCTATTAAGACCACATCCTTCAGATTCATAGTATCTATATATATGTATGTGTGTATATATATATAATCTATATCTACAATTGTAACTATGCCTATGTTTATATCTGTATCTGTATATTATCTGTACCTATACTTCTATTATTGAAAGTTTCATAAACTTTGATGTATCTCTTGCTAGGACACAGATGCTGTAGACCAGTAATAGCCCCCTGATAATAGGATTTTAAGAAAGAGGAGCAATGTTAGTTTGCCATAACTTAGGTGAAATATGTCTTTACATGTAATGTTTATGGGTTTCTCTTCTTTTTGATTGCTTTACTCTCTTGCTCCTTCATTTCACCCAAAATGTCTTCATGACCTTACTGGCTTTTCCGCTAATGTCCGGAAAACCCCTACATGATGAAAATTATATTGTGATCTGTTCTCTCTCCAGCAAGGTCAGTCCTTTTAGGAGAAGTGAGTGGTTAGTCAAATTTCTATTTTAAGAGATGGAAATCAGAGTTCCATATGCAGGGACATTACACAGAGGTAACATTACTTGCCCTCTACAGCCTTGATTTACAACTTGATGCATATTGAGAAGATAAGCACTTGTATATTTTAATGTCTCAAAAATGAGGCATTAAATGAATTAAGAGAATAAATGAGTTAATGTATAGGAAGACTGTACTTTAGATAAAATTTTCAGTATGTATGTAAATAATGTAGAAACTTAGAATTCCATTTTGGGGGTTGATTTTCACCATCCTAATCATGATTAGTATAAAACTACAGGTGTGATTTTGTATCCTATTACTGGGCTCTGATAACTAGCAAAGAGACACAGTTGATGTCACAAGTGGTAAAGATTTGCACTTGTGATTGACATATATCTTTTCTAACCTGCAATTTGAACAGGAAAAACAGTTACCTTATTCATAAACATGTAGGGTACAATTTTATAACAGGCTAAAATGCTTTAAAATGAAAGTGGAAAGATTCTCTTTATATTTTAAAAGTTATAATTCAAAAGAGTTCACAATGCCTATTAACAATAGAAGTTGCTATGTAACACCCACTCTGTCCTTGGTGTCATATTGAATGTGATATATAAAAAGAACAATCCTCAGGGGATTTGTACCTCAATAAAGTAAAACCATTATACAAACCCTTTCCTCTTCTGCAAAAGACTTTAGATGAAACTGACAAATACATTTGCACTCTCCATACATTGACTCATTTGTTTGTTGCTGTAAGATAATTTCCAGAGTTATACCCATCTCAAATGAGTTTGACACCTCAGTGTATGAGAGAGAGTGGGGTTGGCATTATGAATAGCAGGGAAACAGCTATGAATAGAACTGAAGAATGGGCTAACTAGAAAGCTCAGGAAGGTGGGTAGGAAAGAGGAAAATGTATTTATAGGCAAAACTTTGACTAGTGAAGCATAAATGGTAGCATAGGATAAGGTGGAATATCTGAAAATTATGACATGACGCTGATAGATGAAGGCAATAAGACCTAAGAATAATTAATTTAAATTATCCACGAAGTTTGAAAGTTTTGTGAAGAAGTTTCCTGTTCAAAGGAAGAAGTGAGAAAAATGTATTTTCAAAGCATCTTGAAAGCTTTCTTAGTGCTGTAGGGGATAGGGGTAAGGTTGTAACATGTAATAAGAAAGTGGAAAGTCTAAAAGTATACCGAAGAAGCTTGGAGATGTCTTGAGAAAAGAAAGAAAAAGCAGATGATACAAGGTAGAAAATAAAGTGATATAGAACAACTAAATAAAGAAAAAGAGGGGGTGACAATTTCTATAATTACAAAGCGGAAACAAGGAAGATGAGTAAGAATTGGGGAGTAGAGTGTGGGTGATGGGAAGGATAATCTTCATTTCATCTCAGTAGTATACATTCAACCTAGGGCTCCTGAGGAACAGTGGTGGTGGGAGGATTATCATTTGTCAAATCTGATGAGGTGAGCAGAGGAGAAGCTGAAGTTTAAGGAATTGTGACTAAGGGGTCAAGAGCTGGCCACAGAAATTCTAACCCCTGAGCTGAAAGAGTCTGTATCACTTTACATCTGGATATTAACTGGGTTTGTTCTGGTTTGCTTTGGATTTTGGTTTCTTTCTTTCTTTCTTTTTTTTAAGAGTTAGTGTTTTCTTTATTTTTTTATTTTTATTTTTTAAAAAAGATTTATTTATTTATTTATACAAGCACTGGGTACAGTCAGAAGCGCAGGAGGGTGAGAGAATTCACCAGAGCCAGAGCAGGGAGCAGAGCAGGCAGAAGGACCAAGGTACACTGCTGCGGGGAGCAGAGGGCAGCTGGAGAGGTCTGTGCTCCATGTGGGACCCTCCTCTGGTGGCCGCGAGCAGCCAGGGATTGGACCGGTGCCGCAGAGGCTGGGGGCAGCTTCGCAATCCAGCGCTCAAAACGCTGCGCAACCAGGGAGGCCCTGGTTTCTTTCTTTTTTTTTTTTTTTTTTATAAATTTTATTGTTATATTCCCCATACAATTGCAGCCCCCCCATTCTGACCCCAATCCCTCCCCTCCCGCCCCCGCCCCCCTGAAAGTGTCTCTGGTTCATAGTTTTTTGTTGATTTTGATTTTCACTTTCTTATAGTTATTCATTTTCCTGGTCCCTTATTTAAGTTTTCTAGATTCCTGCTATGAGTGAGACCATCCGGTATTTTTCTTTTTCTTTTTGGCTTATTTCGCTGAGCATGATCCCTTCCAGCGCCATCCATGTTGCTGCAAATTGCATGTGTTTATCTTTTTTGAATGCTGAGTAATATTCCATGGTATATATGTACCACATCTTCTTGATCCAGTCATCTATTTTTGGGCATTTGGGTTGTTTCCAAAGCTTAGCTATTGTAAACAGTGCTGCTATAAACATAGGGGTGCAGGTGTTCTTTGGAATTGATGTTTCTGTGTCCTTTGGGTAAATACCTAGGAGTGGAATTGCTGGATCATATGGAAGCTCTATGTTTAGTAGGTCCAGAAATCTCCACACAGCTTTCCACAGTGGTTGGACCAGTTTGCACTCCCACCAACAGTGCAGAAGAGTTCCTTTTTCTCCACACCCTCGCCAACATTTGTTGTTGCTAGTTTTTTTAATATGTGCCATTCTCACTGGTGTAAGATGGTATCTCATGGTAGTTTTGATTTGCATTTCCCTGATGACAAGTGATGTTGAACATTTTTTCATATGCCTGTTGGCCATTTGCATTTCCTCTTCAGAGAAGTTTCTTTTAAGCTCTTCTGCCCTTTTTTTGACTGGATTATTTTCTTTGTTGTTGAGTCTCATCAGCTCTTCGCAGATTTTTGTGATCAGTCCTTTATCATTAGTGTTGTGTGCAAAAATGTTCTCCCAGTTGGTGGGGTTTCTCTTTGTTTTTGTTATTGTCTCTTTTGCTGTGCAGAAGCTCTTTAATTTGATGTAGTCCCAGCTGTTTATCTTTGCCTTCACTATCACTGCTTTGGGTGATGTGTCTGTAAAGATGTCTTTGAGGTGCAAATCACGTAGTGTTTCGCCTATATTTCCTTCTATATATTTTATGGTTTCAGGTCTTATGTCTAGTTCTTTAATCCATTTTGAGTTGATTTTTGTGTATGGTGTGAGGTGGTGGTCAAGCTTCATTCTTTTGCATGTAGCGACCCAGTTTTCCCAGCACCATTTATTGAACAAACTTTCTTTGCTCCAATGCATATTCTTTGCTCCTTTGTCAAAGATTAGTTGACCATAAATCTGTGGGTTTATTTCTGGATTTTCTATTCGATTCCATTGGTCTGTATGTCTGTTCTTGTTCCAATACCATGCAGTTTTGATGATTATGGCTTTGTAGTATAGTTTGAAGTCTGGGAGTGTGATGCCTCCATTCCCTTCTTTTTTTTTCAGGAGAGCTTTGGCTATTCGGGGTTTTTTGTGATTCCATATGAATTTCATCAATAATTGTTCTATTTCTTTGAAGAATGACATTGAAAATTTGATTGGAATAGCATTGAATCTGTATATTGCTTTTGGAAGGATGGCCATTTTAATAATGTTTATTCTTCCAATCCATGAGCAGGGGATGTCTCTCCATTTCTTTGTGTCTTCTTCTATTTCTTTTAACAGTGTTTTATAGTTTTCTTTGTATAGGTCCTTTACCTCTTTTGTTAGATTTATTCCCAAATATTTGATTTTTTTTGTTTCAATAACAAAAGGGATGGTCTTTTTGATTTCTTCTTCTTCAGATTTATTGTTTGTGTATAGGAAGGCTACTGACTTTTGCGTGTTGATTTTGTATCCTGCCACTTTACTGTACTGATTGATGAGTTGAATTAGCTTTTCTGTGGAGTTTTTGGGGTTCTCTATGTATAATATCATATCATCTGCAAATAGTGATAGTTTGACTTCTTCTTTTCCTATTTGGATTCCTTGGATGTCTTTCTCTTGTCTTATTGCCCTGGCTAGGACTTCCAGTATTATATTGAAAAGCAATGGTGAGAGTGGACATCCTTGTCTTGTTCCAGATCTTAATGGAATTGCTTTCAGCTTTTCACCATTGAGAATGATACTGGCTGTTGGCTTGTCATAGATGGCCTTTATGATGTTGAGGTATGTTCCTTGTATCCCAAGAATTTCAAGGGCTTTTATCATGAATGGGTGTTGCACTTTGTCGAAAGCTTTCTCAGCATCTATTGATATTATCATATGGTTTTTATATTTCTTTTTGTTGATGTGTTGGATAACGTTGATTGATTTTCGGATGTTAAACCATCCTTGTGCCCCTGGAATGAATCCTACTTGGTCGTGGTGAATTATCTTATGGATACATTGTTGGATTCTGATAGCTAAAATTTTATTGAGGATTTTTGCATCAGTGTTCATTAGGGAGATTGGCCTGTAGTTTTCCTTTTTTGTGTTGTCCTTGTTCGGTTTTGGTATTAGTGTAATGTTGGCTTCATAAAACGTGTTTGGTATTGTCCCTTCCTTCTCAATTTTTTGGAAGAGTTTGTGAAGGATAGGCACTAATTCGTCTCTGAATGTTTGGTAGAATTCATTTGTAAATCCATCAGGTCCTGGGCTTTTGTTTTTGGGGAGGTTTTTTATTACCATTTCAATTTCGCTAATTGTAATTGGTCTGTTTAGGTGTTCTATTTCTTCTTTATCTAGCTTTGGGTGATTGTAGAGTTGTAGGAATTTGTCCATCTCCTCTAGATTGTTAAACTTGTTTCCATATAACTGTTCATAGTAGTTACTGATTATTCTTTTGATTTCTGCTGTGTCCGTTGTGATTTCTCCTCTTTCATTGATGATCCTGTTTATTTGTGCTTTCTCCCTTTTTTCCTTTGTGAGCCTGGCTAGGGGTTTGTCTATTTTATTGATTTTTTCAAAGAACCAGCTCTTGGTTTCATTGATCTTTTGGATTGTTTTTTTAGTTTCAATTTCATTTATTTCTGCTTTGGTTTTTATTATTTCTTTTCTTCTACTGCTTTTGGGGTTTTTTTGTTGTTCTTTTTCTAGATCTTTGAGCTTCGATATTAGGTTGTTTCTTTGCGCTCTTTCTTGTTTCTTGATGTGAGCTTCTATTGCTATATATTTTCCTCTTATTACTGCTTTTGCTGCATCCCATACATTTAGGATATTGGTGTCCTCCTTGTCGTTCAATTCAAAAAATTTTTTAATTTCTTCTTTGATCTCCTCATTAGTCCAATGGTCTTCCAGTAGTGTGGTTTTTAATTTCCATGAGGTAGGAAAGTTCCTTGCCTTCTTTTTATGGTTTATTTCTAGTTTGATGCCTTCATGGTCAGAAAAGATGGTTGATATGATTTCAATCTTGGTGTATCTGTTGATGTTTGTCTTGTGCCCCAGTATGTGATCGATCCTGGAGAATGATCCGTGTGCGCTTGAGAAAAATGTGTACTCCGTTTTTTTGGGGTTTAGTGTTCTATAGATGTCTGTTAAGCCCAATTGCTCTAGGTCCTTATTTAGAGCTTTGGTTTCTTTACTTATTTTTTGTCTTGTTGATCTATCCATTGTTGATAGTGGTGTGTTGAAGTCTCCCACTACGTATGTGTTTTCTCTGATGTCTGTTTTCAGAGAGGACTGCAATTGACACATTATAATTTTCTATGTTGCAACCCATAGATTATTGTCCCAAATTAAAGAAAGAAACCCCAAAGCCGTTGAGGTTTCTTTCTTTTAATTTGGGACAATATTCTATGGGCTGCAACATAGAAAATTATAATGTGTCAATTGCAGATTATAATACAAACATTAATACTAACTGTCATGGTGGGTGACAAAGTTAGCGTTAGAGTATTTTTTTCCCTCTAGGTTAAAAAAAAAAAAATAAGATGAAGTAAAAGAAGTAGGAAGGAAAGAGATAAAAGATAAAGTTTTATGGCCAATAGGAAAAGGTGATAGGAGAAAGGAATAAACCTTTCTTGTCTATAATTTACATTCTAGGGCCTGTATTCTGAATATTCAAAAACGATTTCTGTAGTTTCTTCTACACTTGTAGATGAAGAAATAAGCAAAGTTTATCATCATCATCCTATCACCTACATACCAAGAACTTAATTCCTCTGACTTTGTATCCACTGTTTCCTCTGCCATAAAATACCTTTGCTCTATTTTCTGGTAAAATCTCATGCATAAAGCCCTGTTCTGGCCTAATTTTTTTTCTGAAGGCTTTCATAAACATTTACCCCAAAATAACATTGCTATCAATTAATATAATCCAACTTCCCCAACATGCAACTTTGGAATCATTGATTCAGAAAGTTTAACATTCTTCTAATACTCTATGCCCCTATCTCTCTCTTTTTACAGCAGTTACTATAGAAAACTTGTAATTGCAAATTCTTTCTCTGCCCCTTTGAAATGCATATAAATTTTGTTCAGCCTCTGATCAGGTTTTCAAACAAGGGGATTCTATCTCAAGTTCCTGGGAGACCTTCATTTGAAACATAATGATTAAGGGAAATGAAAATGCCTCTGTAGATGTAAAGATAGTGCTGTGCAACCAAGGCTGGCGTGAGTTTCTGCTCCCCTCAAACTGGTGGCTAAGCAGCGAGTGGGATGCACTTCCCTGCAACAGTCTCTGTGGGAGGCTATGACTCTAACTTCTTCAATGGGCACCAGTAAGCAAATACACATGACCTAATCATAGAAAAAAGCATTTGTAACCTCAGGAATGACTCAGAGTTATCCACACATCCCATTGATTAACTTTCCCACCAAATGTTCTCCAAAAATTTTTCACTAACTCACTTCAGAGCTTTCAAAAGCTTCCCTTTTGTTTCAGCATGTTTCATTCTCTCTCCCCCACTGCAGTAGTCTTTGATAAGCACTGATTTCTGTTTCATTTTATTCACTTCATTTTTTCTTTGAAACCCCAAGAGAATAGCAGAGAGAAGGATGAAAACATCTGCCTGGTCTATCAGGAAGGGGTACACAATGCTAGAGCATCTACTATGTGCAAAGAGCTACACTGAATACCTCATTCATAGTCTCGATTAGCTACTATAATATTTACCAATGTGAGAAAGATTTTTTTTCCCTTGAGGAACGAGCTAGAGAAAAAAGACTTATCTAATATTAAAAAAAGGCTAATATATAGGAGGACTAGGATTCTAAACCTGGTCCCCGCCCCACATATGTACTTTTTTCTATTTATGCCATTTTTTGCATATTTTCCAAATTGTTTTTACATATATTAAAATTACCTTTTTTCTAAATATTGGGAGATAGATTTTATTATTCTCATTTTACAGATAAATATTCTGAAGCCAAACCAAGATGTAATTTCCCCATGTTTACATGGAGATGGTTAAAACAGAAAGTTGTAGGCTACATTTTCTTTAATTTATGTCTTGGTGATAAAAGAAAATGAAATAAAAGTTACAGGTTTCAATCGTTAATGAAAACTGGGAAAAAGAATGAAAGTATGTAGACTTTAGAACATTGTGAAGACAAGTACTTAAGTAACCACTACATCTTGTAAGAGGTTGGCAAATATTTATATCTAATACAATAATATTTAAATTATATACATACATCCTTATTGTCTGCATTATAACCATAAAGTTACTAGGCCTGTTTGAAAAACAGAGCAAAGAGCTACTCTTCGTTATAAGCTCATTTGTTTTACAAGTTTTGAATACTAGCCAAAGGCAATTTCTTCTTTTAAAAACATATTTTATAAGTGAAAATTAAATGATTAACTGCTCCAATAGTAAACATGTTACATTTCAGTGGGGATAGTTGAGAAAAGATGAGTGAAGGGTGACGATTTATAAAAGTTGTTGGCAAAGCTGGAGGAAACCTACCAAGGATGGTCAAGCACTGGGGCCCAAAGGGAACTGTTCTAACTCTAAGAAAGGGGAGCAGTTATAAATTCTTAGAGAAAGAAACTATAGCTGTGGGTAGAGCTGTTGCACAAGAATGATGACCGTTGAGTGATAAGTGCAATTATGATCAACTGCAGGTTTATTGTGAAAAAAGAGGACAAAATAAGCATCTTAAACTCTGCCCCCTCTCTGATCTTCTATAGGTAACTCTCGTAAACCAACCCAACAAGAAATCCTAGAGCAAAATAAACTATTGATCCACTGGGAAAGATCCTCATTCTAGGGCACAGAACATGGTACATAGGATAGAAAGTAGAATGGAGGAGCAGAATAGTCTGTTGCTTTTGTCCCTGTCTCTACCGTACTGTTACATGTTATCTACCCTTGGGCTACAGTACAAGAGACTCCTTTATATACAACAGAAGTTTTTGTTTTCCTACCTGTGTTTGAATTGGGCATTAAGGTTGGCAATTTGTCATTTACCTTTTGTATGTTTTCTAGGGATATCAGAAACAGCCATTCAATCCAATGCCACAATCTATTCTAGTCACTGTTTCTACCATAGGAATTATGTACCAGTGAACTGCTCTATCAGTGCCTTGGCCTCCACTTGAAAATCAGACAATACCACCACCAGTAATAATATGAATGATAATTATGATACTATGCCATGAATTAACACTTTTTATTCCCCTCCTGATAAGGAAGTTACTCATATAACTCAAATATTTGTGTAATCAAAGCTGAGTTTCCAGACATTGACAGAGGAATGTGGCCACTTCCAATCTAAAACTTGGAAGGAAATGTCTTGGTCTTTTCTTGAGCATGCTGTTTTCTTGCCTTCCAAATTCATGCTTCTGATTTTCATTGGCCAGAATCGAATAGAAACTATGTGGAAAGGAGCCTAATGATGCAGACCATACATCTGGAACATATAACAGGGCAGAGTAGGGTTAAGAAAATATGAATAGTTGGTATTCAGAACATTCATTGTCTGTGTAGGTTATTTTTTTTTAAAGATTTATTTTTTATTTGTACAATAGCTGGGGTATAGGCCAGAGGCACGGGAGGGTGAGAGGATTCACCAGAAGACAGAGTGGGGAGCCGAACAGGCAGATTGACCAAAGTACACTGCTGAGGGGAGCAGCGGGTAAGACAGGAGAGATCTGCTTTGCCATGTGGGTTGCTCCCTGGTGGGCTGGGAATCGAACCCGTGATACAGAGGCTGTGGACTGCTTCACAGCGCTGCACTCAACCTGCTGCACTCAACCTGCTGTGCCACCGGGGAGGCCCTGTGTAGGTTATTTTTAAATACAATGCAAAATATTGATTGGAAATGATGTTTCTGGGAGTTAAATCTAGGTTGATTGACTATGTCAGTGTTCTTCCATTGTTTATGCTATAAAAACTCACTCTGATAACTTTCTGTATTCCCTAGTTCACTGCAGATCTTTAAGGTAAAATAATTAAATAACCAGTAAACAAGGCAGGATAAGCTAATTCTCATCAGTATCATTTGGTGATATTTCTTTGGTTCTTAGCACACACCATCAAATCGATCTTGTATATTTTGCATACCATATTTAACTTAGGAATATAAATGGAGATAAAAATAAAAGTCATTGTGAGTAGCTGCTAAAAAGGGAGATGGAATAGGAAAATAGATCCTTTGAGATTTGGGAGTTTTTATCCATGCAGCTACTAAAGTTATCAAATAACTATCTCTTAAGCAAGTAACATGATGTTTCTCTCTCTAATCCCACTGGCTGGCAGATGCAGCCATCTCCCCTGAGAAGTGGGTAGGCATCCAGGTGGGACTCTGAGGCCTCAGTGGTACAGACTATGGACAAAACTGAATATTTGTTTGTGAACTAAATATATTCTTCTTGCTTATTCCCTGCTTCATGGAGATATGAGGGATGGCAAACTACCATTTCTTCACGAGTTCCATGTCTCTGTTTTCTGGACTCTTCCTTTGATCTCATCAGATAATAAAAAATAGGCAACATAAAATGATGAGTAATAATAGATATATACACAAAAATACAAGTGTAGGAGAGAAGTGAATACCTCTAGTTGAGAGTAGGAAAAATCTCACAGGAGAAATTATGAGCTGACTTTCAGAAATAGACAGCCTTTAAACAGGGCTGGGGATTGGGATAGGAAATAGCTAGAGAGAGGAAACAGCCTTTGAGGAGACATGGTAACATGAAAGAGCATGCATGGTATATTAACAATTACCATTAATTTTTTTTTTACACTTGATCTTAGCCAAAAGGTCGAGAAGCAATCCTATTAATTTTTTAAAAAGATTTATTTATTTATTTGTACAAGCACTGGATACAGTAAGAAGCACGGAAGGGTGAGAGAATTCACCAGAGTCAGAGCGGGGAACAGAATAGGCAGACTGACAAAACACACTGCTAAGGGGAGCAGCGGGCACGGCTGCTGTGCGCCATGTGGGACCCTCGCCAGTGGCCGGGATTGAATTGGCGCTGCAGAGGCCGCGGGCAGCTTCGCAGCCTAGCGCTCAACTGCTGTGCCACCGGGGAGGCCCTACTATTAAATTTTGACATAGTTTTTTGGGAAACTTTAGGAAAATATACTAAATATATTACCAATGTGATATATGAATATATTATGAAAAATATCTACATTCACAATTGATTTTTTAATAGAGGCAACAAAACTATAAATTCCTTGTAAATACATTGCTTAGCAAAATGACTGGGGAGCTCTATATGAGCTTCAATTTTTAAATTATTAATATCCTTCAGGATTTTGTACTTAAGTTTACTAATCAATAAATAAAGGTTAAAGTAATAGAGATATAGCACTATTTTGCACTGTAGACTTCTTTTCCATTCAGTATGGCTACTTAGCCTATCACTTATTTATCTTGGTCACTATTTCTCATAACAAGCTACCTTGTGCTCTGAACTTTCTCTTGGATTCATGTCAGCATTCTAGATTCTACACACTAACATGAGACTTACTTCCAGCCTTGCATCTGGGCTCTCACTGTTACCATTTGTTCTTTTGCCTGCACAATCAGAACCTACCTGTCCTCTCATTTGTATAAAATTCTTCCACTTCCTTCAAGTTGCCTCAAACCCACTGCCATGAAAGTTTTTTTGCAAGGTGTCTCACCCTTCTTGACTTTCAAAAAGGGAAAAGGAGTGGGGACTCTTCACCACTGGAACAAACACCCACTCTGCAAATTCTGCAGCCTCCTGGGCCCAGAAAATACCTCTGGGATCTGAGGAGAGCACTAAGGATTTATGCTTATACCCTTCCTACACTTGCTGACCCATGGTTTTTGTAAAATTTCTGATTGAGATCTCCTTCTAAACCTTGCTATTTAGTTTGTGACATCTGTCTTGAATTCTTATATATGACAGAGAAGCCCAAAAGAACTTGCCTTTTATAGCAGAGACTAAATAACAATGCTAAGTATAGAGTGTATTTTGATGTCTTTAAATATGGTTAAAGCATTGCCTTGAAGGGAGACTCCTACAAAAAATACCAAACCTTTGCATGATAGGTTGTTTTATAAAGAAATGGATCCTCCAATCATACTTATAAGAAAGTAGAAAACATAATCTCCTTTTCCCAGCACTGGGAAGCTCAATTTATTCAAAGCATTCTCTGGTCATCACACAGGTATAAGTCCTGCAAAATCTCCTACTGCATGAGGAAAATAAGTTCAAGTTTTGTTGTATAACATATGAGATGTTTCATGATCTAGCCCCTACCTGTCTCTCTAGACTCATTTTACTTCACATTCCCTTCACTTTTTAGAAGCCAAAGAACTCTCATGGTTCTCCAAACTTGTCATGTTCTTTCATGTTACCAGGCCTCCTTCAAAGACTGTTCCTCTCCCTAGCTATTTCGCATCCCAATTCCCAGTCCTGTTTAAAGACTGTTTATTTCTGAAAGTCAGCTCATAATTTCTCCTGTAAGACTTCCCTACTCTCAACTTTAGAGGTGACTTCTCTCCTACACTTGAATTTTTGTGTATATATCTATTATTACTCATCATTTTATATTGCCTATTTTTCATTATGTTTATTTTCCCTTACTAGTTTGCTGCACACTTTAGGATTTTATTCCTTTGTATCTCTGCTATTTAGCATGGGGACTAGTCTATATATTGTGAATGTTCAATTATGACTATTATTAGCATTGAATTATATTATTATTTTCCTTTGAACAATGAAACAAACTCCACTTGACCAATATCACAACAGATAAAAGTCATAGTTGATACTTGAACTAGTCTTTTGACCCTATTCTCAAAGTACTTTACCACCACAACCACCACCACCATCATCTGTGCAACAACAGAAATTTTTTTTTTTTTAAAGATTTAGTTATTTATTCATACAAGCACTGGGTACAGTCAGAAGCACAGGAGGGTGAGAGAATTCACCAGAGCCAGAGCGGGGAGCAGAGCAGGCAGTAGGACTGAAGTACACTGCTGAGGGGAACAGCGGGCGGCAGGAGAGGTCTGCGCGCCATGTGGGACCCTCCTCTGGTGGCCCGGAGCAGCCAGGGATTGAACCGGTGCCACAGAGGCTGGGGGCAGCTTCGCAACCCAGTGCTCAACCGCTGTGCCACCGGGGAGGCCCCAACAACAGAAATTTTTAAAGAAGTTACGTTTATTTAAAATATATGAGAACAGGGCCTCCCCGGTGGCGCTGCGGTTGAGCGCTGGGTTGCAAAGCTGCCCGCAGCCTCTGAGGTGCCGGTTCGATCCCCAGCTGCTCCCCGGCCACTGGAGGAGGGTCCCACATGGCGCGCAGACCTCTCCTGCCGCCCGCTGCTCCCCTCAGCAGTGTACTTCGCTCCTTCTGCCTGCTCTGCTCCCCGCTCTAGCTCTGGTGAATTCTCTCACCCTTCCGTGCTTCTGACTGTACCCAGTGCATGTATAAACAAAACACACAAACAAACAAATAAATAAATAAATAAACATGCCTCTGTTAAAAAAAAAAAGATTTAAAAAAAATAAAAAAATAAAATATATGAGAACAACCAAATGATTAGGAAAGCATTTCTCTTTTAATTTCATTCAGTCAATTTAATAATATTAACATTGGAAATGTCAAAATGGAGCTGGTGTCTGGTGGTTATTTTAAATTGTTATTATTTGATGACAAATTATAGTGTTATTGATATGTGGATGCAATTATCATACCCTTGCTGGCACTGTAAACTAATTTTTCACAGAACTCTAATTTTTTAATTCAGTCATTTAATGAGAAATTTTCAGGAAAACTAAATATACTTTTTATTAAGATGGGGGCATATTTACATTACTGGGTCCTCTAGTGTTTTCGAAATTATTTTTTCGTATTAGTTCATATTCTCTGTTTCAAATAACTTTAAGACCTAGCTATATACTGTACCACTTTGTATAGATTTATTAGTAAAACAAACAAACAATAATCTTCAAAATCTGAGGTGAAATCATTAACTTGGTTTAACCCAGAATTTTCAAATATGTTTGTCCATGGAACCTGCTTTAGAATCACATCTACAAAAATGCTATTGATACTGCTAGAAAACTACTTTGTTAAATACTGCTCAAGAAGCTTGCAACTTAAAAAATATAACAACAATATATTATAAATCACTAACTAGATTTTTTCCAAATCACTAACATATTTTTTCCAAATCATTAATAAAGAGAATAAATCTCAAATTTTAAAGCCAGATAGCAACATTCTATATCACAAATCAGGTGAGATGTTACTGACAAAATGTCCCTTACCCTTTGCAGTAAAATACAACTTTGGGGAATCCTAACAAGAGTGGCTGAAGTAACGCAGGTACCCTTACTTCCCCTTCCAGTAAAGCTAAGGACCTAGGGCTCTGATTTAACCTGAGTCCAAAATAAATCCCTAGGAATAAGTGGGAGTATTTCTCAGTTGCATCTGATATATGGAATATTGTAAGAGAAAGGAATGCCCCTGAGAGGAGCCCTAATGGAGCAGTCTGGATTTATTCCTAGAGGCAATCAGATGTCTAGAGAGGGACCCTACTCCAGAGCCCCTCCTCCAGAGTCTTGGGAGGTAGAGACCCGACTGAGGAAAAAGACTATGATGAGTGATGGGAGACTGAGACAAATCAACACCAACCTCTATTGACTTGATTGAAATCTATTAGTTACTCTGTTGCATGTACAGTTTGACTATTCTGATATCTCCATGATAAAAGTGACCCGTTATGGCCCATTTCACAGCCATGAAAAAGTACTTGTGTGGTTGTGTATCATCTTCTGTGCTACAATTTAATGTAAAAGCTTAGTTGGAGCTGCAGTGACAGAATAAACACATTTAGTGCAAATGTTTTTTCCTGATTAACTTCAAATCTAGGGCAACCTAAATTTAAGTCAGTGAGGGAGGAAACCAAATACTTAAAGTGCTTTTCACGTAATGACAAACCTAAAATCAGTGAAACTACCTTACAGTGCTGAGGTCTTTTAGAAAGCATCGATAGATAAAAGTTCATCCATTGTCACAAAGAATGAAAATACAGTCCAGTCATACATACAAAAGTTACCTGATTTTTTTGCTTGTTTGTCTTCATTTTTTGTTAATACTTCATCTTTTCCCCTAGGAATTGCCTTGAAAATCTTCTAAAACCTCAGGAAATAACCAGAATAAGTTTATTTTATTTACATTATCAGATAAAATATTTTGACCACTTTATAAAAAATGGTACCCTCTCTGTCAAGATTTAAACAATTAATAGAGCAATGATATATTTTCAGCACCTATAGAAATTCTGAGTTAAAATATTTTTCCTGATTCTGCAAGTGTATATGTATTTCTGTAAGACTATTTTGAAAGCTATTTTCTCATGTCGTTATATTGATGAATCAATATACTCAGTTATGGGAATCTCATTTTATATTTCCACACAAGAATGTTCTGGAACAGAAATGAATCTGCTGAATGGTAAGATTCTATGAAATATGGGATCATTGACTTCCAGTGGCAGAATAAGAAACAATTCCAGATTGGCAGCCAATTTGAAAATGGATGCTTATTGCTATAGCCAAAAAGGGTAGCAGAATGTGGGGTATAACTAGTTCAAGTTTCTCTTTAAAATCTCTCACATATAAATATCATTATTTTAGATCACCTTGAAAAAACATCTTAGAATTACCCAAGATAAAAATCCAAAAAGAAAATTCACATAGAACATGGTAGAGGATTCTAAGTAAGGGATGTTTCAATTCTTTTTTTTTTAAAGGATTTATTTATTTATACAAGCACTGGGGTACAGGCCAGAGGCACAGAAGGGTGAGAGAATTCACCAGAGATGGACCAGAGAGCAGAACAGGCAGAAGGACCGAAATACACTGCTGAGGGGAGCAGCGGGTAAGACAGGAGAGGTCTGCCATGCCATGTGGGAATCTCCCTGGCCGGCCAGATGGAACCCGCACTGCAGAGGCTGCGGACAGCTTCACAGCGCTGCACTCACCTGCTGCGCCTCCAGGGAGGCCTGGGATGTTTCATTTCTAAGTAGAGTAATGAGAGTAGAACTTATCAAAAAAGTGACACTTGAACAAAGTTAAGAAGGTGAGAGAACTAACCATGTGTTATCTGGGGAGAGAGAAGAAACAACCCTTACCAAGTCCCTAAAGTAAGATATAGTCAGGCATTAGGAATAGCAAGGAGATCAATGTTTTTGAAACAAGGAGCAAAGAAGATAGTAATTGGAAGTGAGACTAGAGAATAAAGGACATAAGGGTATATGTCAGGCCTGTAGACCATTATATGGATTTTGACTTTACCCTGAGTAAAATGGAGTCACAATTGTTTTGAACTGAGGGGCAACTCAAATTTAAAAAGATCAATTGAATATTCTGTGAAGACTAGAAAGTAGAGAACAGAATGGAAATAGGGCCAGTTCAGAAGTTATTGTAGTCATTCAGGTGAGAGATGATGGTGACTTAAAACAGGGAGGAAAGCTGTGAGGTTGTGAGAAATGATCAGACCTGGATATACAGTATATAGGGAGTCAAAAGTATTTCCTGGGAGATTGAATCAAAGTGTGTGATTACAAAACTAAATAAATAAGTAAATAAATAAATAAATAAAAGCGTTGTGGATGATTCCAATGTTTGTGATCTGAACATCTGATGACATTATTTAATGGTGAACTTCCATTTACCTGGATTCTCAATTCATGTGAGGTCCAATTAAGGAGACTGCACTTAGGTGACAATTAGCATCAACTGTTTTTATTCATCTTTATATCAACTCAAAATCTGACTACAGAATTTTTTCCTTGTAGCCATATAATTTTTTGGATTCAACACACAGAGTCATTCTATAGCAACTAGAAAAATGACCCTTCTCGCGTTCCAATGTGGCATACCTGATTACAGCGTAGATTTGGGATATTTACCACAATCCACCTGCCCTAGGACTGCGTGAAGACATTATCCAGCAATGACTGAGCAACATCACTGCTCTCATTGGTTTGGAAAGACAGATAATTTCAAAAGCCAAATATGGACTTTCGTTTGAAACAGCTATGTTTCAATTCTAGCCCTGGCCCTTAGTTTTAGGTTTTTATCTATAAAATGGGGAATATTATAATTATATTGCTTTCTGATTTTTGTTGTTGATGTTGCTAGCACTTAATGAGTTACATATAGTGTTGGTAACTTTGTTGGTTCTTCTCAGCACATCCTTTCCCCAATGTATCCTCATGCACTAGTATTAATAGTTTTGGCGTCACTCTTCAGTGTCTTCCACAAAACTCATTAAAGCCTGTACCTAATCACCACCTATCCATTCTTGGGTATTGTTTATTATTTCCAGAAAGGTTTTCTGCCGACTTAATCAAAAGTCCATCCTTTAAAAGAGGCTTTCTTTTCTGCTACCCAGACTTGTTATTTTGAATTTTACTGCCCTTATGATTTATACAGTTATTCCTATCTGACAGATGGACATAGCAAGGACTCAATAAATGGTCTAACATATAATAGTAATATTATTGTTAGACAAATAAATGTATACTTGTCCATAAATGTGTGAGATGTTTTTTCCTAGGAAGAAGTGATTTAGAGATTTCTGTGATATTATGTGGGAAATGTAATTGTAATTATGCCTGAAACAAAGACCTCTTTGTATTTAGGCATTCTTTCCCTTGATATTCTTTGCAGTCTTCAGTGGAAATGCCCTTAATACCTATATAAACCCAGTGTTGGGTTTGCTGCTCACCTACTTTACATCTTATGTGCTCTATGTAGATGTGGCTCAGAGAGTTGTTCAGGTGAATGAAATAAAAATGAACTAAAACTGGTTAAAGACAATGGGAAAAGAAAGTGAGTACTATAATGAGATCAAGGATCTGTGTAAAATCAAGAATTAAAAGATGTACTGAAAAAAGTCAATCAGACTTTGCAGATTTTTTTTTATTTTTTATTTTTTTTAAGATTTATTTATTTATTTATACAAGCACTGGGTACAGTCAGAAGCACGGGCGGGTGAGAGAATTCACCAGAGTCAGAGTGGGGAGCAGAGCAGGCAGAAGGACCGAAGCACACTGCTGAGGGGAGCAGCGGGCAGCAGGAGAGGTCTGCGCACCATGTGGGACCCTCACCCGGTGGCCGGGGATCGAACTGGCGCTGCAGAGGCTGCGGGCAGCTTCACAACCCAGCGCTCAACCGCTGCACCACCCGGGAGGCCCAGACTTTGCAGTTTTTATGTTTGTCTGAAGTGTCAGTTTTCTGAGAAAAATATGGTATTTCTATAGACAAAGTTAGTTAGGCTTACAATAAAATTCAAAAAAGTAAATTTTAAGTGATACTTTTAAAAATACTAATTGGGGCCTCCCTGGTGGCACAGGAGGTTGAGTGCAGTGCTGTGAAGCTATCTGCAGCCTCTGCAGTGCTGGTTCGATCCCCGCCGGCCTCGGAGGAACCCACATGGCGAACAGACCTCTCCTGTCTTGCCCACTGCTCCCCTCAGCAGTGTATTTCATCAGTCTGCCTGTTCTGCTCCCCGCTCTGTCTCTGGTGACTCCTCTCACCCTCCTGCGCATCTGGCCTGTACCCCAGTTCTTGTATAAATAAAATAAATCTTTTAAAAATTAATTAAAAAAATACTAATTGGCAAAATTTTTAACAGCTATTTTTCTGTAACTGGGAGGTTTTTTTTTAATGTAAAAATGCTGATTCCCTGCTTTTCACATAACTGGAATCATCTGTAGCACTCTACTCTCCATGTTGACTTAGGGCTTTCCTGGATTTCAATCAGTCACTCTTGAATGGCTTTCCTTATATTTCTACCAGCTCAGATTCTGACATCTGGTTAAATTTGGATATGCAGAAAATATACCGTTTCCTATAGGAAGCAAACTCCATTCTGTGATTGAGAAAATTAATTCATCAGCTTCAAAAGGAGAATAAGAATTCTTGATTCAGCATTATTACCAAATGTATTCATAATTACATATATATTTTCAGTAAATGAAGATGATGCAGTTCTGCGTGGAGGCCTTGAAAATTCCTACTTTCATTGTTTTAAAACGTTTTTAAAAATATATTTATTTATTTTTATGCATGGAAGACCTGGGGTATAGGCCAGAGGTGCAGAGGATTCATCAAAAACAGAGTGAGAAGCAGAACAGGTGGATTTACTGAAATACACTGCTAAGGGGAGCAGTGGGTGAAACAGAAGAGGTCTGCTATGCTATATGTGGGTCAGCAATCTGGCTGGGGATTAAACTCAGGGGTAGTGGTGATGGCGCTGAGACTTAACCCTATGCCACCAGGGAGGCCCCTTAGGAAGTCTTTGATCTACCTTTGTATTTCACTCCTGTTTCCTTATTTTTAAGACAAAGATATTATTACATACCTTGCAAAGATGCTGGAAGAATCTTTAATTATTATTTAAGCATTTAGAAAGTATGTTACTTAGTTTAACAAGAATCAAGTAAGATAATGCATGTTTTGCATTATGTAAACTATCTCCTAAAATAGAGATTCCTGAACACATATCTGAGATGTTCTGTTTGGACAGTGGTGAATCACACAATAATAAGGGATCTTCATCCAGTGATTTAAATTTTTGGAATAATTTAAAACAGAATGTGATCAATGGATATAATTAGTTAGGTAAGTATATTTCTCAAAACTATAAAAGTACCTTTTCTTTTCATTATTGGAAGAAATAAAATTAGTAAGGTTTTCTGTGTTACTCTCCCCCAGACAATGTAGGAGGCAGTACGTAGACATTAATACCTTTGTGAATCAAAGTAAACTGATTAGGAATTTATTTTAGAGTACCTGAAGGTACAATTAAATTTTGGAGGCTAGCTAGTTTGTTGTTTTTATAATTCTGTTCTTTGTTTTGATTTTTAAATACTTATTTCCCACACCATAACTTCTGAACTGGGAGAGTCTATTTAGAGATTAAAAGTAATAGAAAGATCCCCAATAATAAAATTCATTTTACCTTCCCTAAAATAAACAATAGTTTCCATAAAAAATGCTTAAGAACTGGTAAGATACTTTTCCCACTGAGAACTTTTAAACAAAGAACTATATATTTATCATTATCGGTATCATCGTATTTCCTTAGTTTGTAGTCATTGTTTTTTCACTGCTTTTTGCCTTGTTCCACTATCATTACCTTTCCCAAATGAGTTTTAGCTAAATTTAAAAACTGTGGGTCATTTAAAACTGGGTAGATATAATCCAGGAATTCACTAGTATTTCACCCTCACATGGTACATGAAGATTATGTGTGTGATGAACATTATGATATGAGTACGCAGATAACAGTTTGCTTGCGAAAGTTAAAAAACAGATTGTAGTAAAAGCTGCCTTACCATCACTGCTGAAGAAATTAACACATCTGGAGGACATGAAATTCAGCCTTCAACATAGATAATATAACTATTGATCATGACCAAGCAGATGTATCATCCTTCCCTCTTTTAATATCTCCTTTACTGTCAAGTCAAAAGGTCATTTACTGATGTTTCAAAGAAAAATAAGTCACATCTGGCTGAAAATATTGGGTTTCATGTTACCAATGTCGAGAGATTTTGATATTCTATTTTTCAGGCTCTCCCAGTTCAGAATGGCCATTTAATCAGTAGCTTTCAGAAAGTCTAAGCTTCTGCAGAGCATAACTGGGATAAGCACAAAGAATGAAAGACGACCCAAGGGTACCAATTTGCTGACTGCTGCCACCCTCAGTTATAGTCCTTAACTATGGCTCCATTTATATTAGTTTTATAGACTGAAATTCTTGTGAGGTGTGAGGTTTAATTTGAAGAAGTAATTCTGCTGTTTCACAAATTATGAAAATTATGGTATTGAGCTATTGAGAATACTTACTCAGCAGTTTGATATTCTGCCAGAATCCAAAAGCCAGAACCCACAGACCTTGTTATAAGATGTATATGTTAGGTCAGAACAGAAGGGAATCAGCAACTCATATAAAAAAGCCCTGTGCTAAAGGGCAAGTAGTATAAGATGTCAGAGAAACAGAAAATTCCAAACTCTAGGCATGAAATGGACTTCATTTTGTTTTATATGATCAAATTAGAATAATTCCTAGATGTAGTTTCTGAAGCTTATGAGCACAACTGGCTTAGGTCTATAGTTGATTGAATAACTGGTAAGAATGTGCTCTTACTTTGACAAATATGTTGTTTTATGTACTCTGCCATCTTGTTAAGTATATAAACATGTTATGAGTTGTAGATTATACTTCATATACTTCGGTAGTTCTCAAACTATTGTATGCATCAGACAACTGGAGGACTTTAGAAAATGTGCATTTTTTGGTCCCGCCTTCAGACTACCTGATTCCGCTGGTCTGCAGTGGAGTCCAAGACACCACTTCTAATGAGTCCCAGTGATGCCTTTGCTGTTCTAGGAATCATACTTTAAGAATTCATCTTGTTTTAGAAATTTATTTTTTACCTAAATGATTCCATAATACAGGGTGATATTTTCTTTTTCCAGAGTTACTGTTCTCATCCTAATTCCCACTCATGTGTACTAGAATTCTTATCACAGTGAGATTTGTTTACATGAGGACACTGCACCACACAAACAGATCAGTCACAAACCCATTGTGACACAGGGCTATCATTCCTCTATTATATTGAGCTAAGTAACTGAATCTATTCTCCTTGTGAGAACACCAAAAACAGACCATCTTTGATTGCAACCCTGATTTTGCCATTTACTAGGTGTGTAAATACTCTTTCTAATCTTTCATCAGCTTAACTGTAAAATATGGAAAATATGTTTACCATGCAGATTTGTTGCAAAGATAAAATAATGTAATGTATGCCATGTGCCTTATTCATGTATGCAGTTTTCACATTAGTGATAGTATCAGTTATAATAATTAGAATTTTAAGGTTTAATGTTGGTTGCCTTTACCACAATTCAACTGCATAGGCAAAATATCTTATTTTAATATAAATATCCATAATATAATTTTCATGATTATACATCTTAGAAATAAAATGTTTCCTAAAAATAAATATTTGTGATTCATTTAAGAAAAATAACAAACTAAGATTGATTTTTACCATATAATTGACTCCAAAATATTTATTTGTTGTACCGATTTAATATTGGATTAAAAGTGCAACTGTGAATGTTGAGAGATAGGTGGCTTATTTCCTATCCTGATGGCTTTTCCTCCTTCATACTAAGAATATCGGGCTGGTCTCAGTCTGTTAGTGCAGCTGTTCAGCTGGCAGAGTCCCTGAATGTACAGATGGGCATCTGGAACACAATCGAGGCATCTCCTAAATTGTCACCAGCACATGCCTTCCTTATGCAGTGAAACCCTTGAATAGCTCAACTCACATCACTCTTTCATTCACATCTGCTTTGGTCATTGAATTTGTGACAATGCACCTGTTACATCATTTCATTTTACTTTTACCATCATGCTTTCTCCTCTTACAATCTCAGCTCTCACTCTACAATAGTTCTGTGTCCCTGTCCTGTGGCCATAGCCTCCAACCACACTGGGAGTGTTCTTTCAGACTTGGTAAAGTTTCTGGAACTCTTCTACCTCCTCCTTTATGAGATGTTCTCACTTGCTTACTCTGTTTGCCCATATAGAACTGAACTTGATAAAATTAAATTAGAAATATTTGCAGTGAGGTTAATCATACATAATTTTATAACTCTAGATCTGACTTGGGTTATCTATAGTTGTAAATCAAGAATGTGAAAAATTTGTATATCCCAAATACTCACCTTAAAGGTTGAACCAAAATGTACCCTTAAAGTGATAGTCATCACAGTGTATAAGTTAATTCTACTATTTCCCCTCATACCCTGCCCTTTAAGATGAAGAAATAATATTGGATAGCCAACTAAACTCAATAGTCCATCCATTCTCCAGTATCTAATTTCTACCCTGCTCTAGGAAGTAGTTGTATGTGGAATGTGTTTTATGTATTCTGGTACTTGTATGTCAAAATAATTTAATAATTTAATACTTGCAAGTAGTTAAGATTATTTTAATCTCACAGTAAATCATATGAAAAAAAACACACATATCTGAGCCAAGTTTGGGCAGTAGACCATCAGCTTGAGACATATATTCTATTATTTAACCAAAGGGTTACATCTGTCTTCTAGCATCCCAACAGATGTTGATGTTTCCTTGACTGAGGTTTGAGCATTATATTCAGTGCAGAAATATCAGAATGTAGCAGTTATAGTTCCTATTTCCTCTAAAAGCTTAGAGAATAGAAAGGATTATCTTTGTTTAGGGTGGTGTATGATCTTAGTTGCATTCAGATTTATCAACACTTTTTGCTGAAAATCCTTGGAATGCTGTCTGAAACATGAATGCTCTATATGAGTGTGAAAAAAATGATCCATTTCTGGTTGCCAGGTTTTGACTGATAATATTATAGTTTTCTGGTATAACACAGCGTGTGACTGAATCCTAACTCCTCTTGCTAAGTACCGGAAGATATGACAGCAGTATGAATGAGATTATTATAATGCATTAAGGCATTCCAAACCTCTATAGTAAGAAAAAATATCTGAAACAAAGAAGAAACAATAAATATTCACTGATTTAACAGATTCATTGATGTTTTCTCACTACAAAAAGGAGAGTCATGACTTCTGAGTTCAAATATATTCACAATCAAGTTGCTATATCTAAGGTGTAATAATAACTACTGGTATAACTTAGGAAAAAGACATTGGGGAAATTAATTGATTGGCAATGTAAACTATCAGAGAGTCTCTTACTCCATGTAGTTCAAAAAAAGAAGAATTTGCAAATTGCTTTTAAAAGCCTGATATTAGAAAAACATTGGATGGTTGAAAAATGCAGTAAATTAATATAAGCATAATCATATAGGTCACTTTTGCCATTATTTTTAGTAATTCAAAAAAGGCTTTGTTCTTTGTGTTATGATAAATTTAACAAAATCCTTAAAGCTCTTAAAATTAAAGCTCTTAATTTTATTGTCAATATTTCTGGGGAATTTTTGTTGCTACATTCTTATAATTGTCATTCATGAAGACTTATAACTCAAAAGATCCTTGCCATCTTCTACTGCTAAACTTTTGACTAAGTAGTAAAAGTTGTCTTTACAATTCTTCTCCCAAAGCTTTTCATTCAAATTATTACTTCTGAAATTTCAGAGGAGTCTTACCTTAATCCAGTCAATTCCCAATCTTGAATAATTATGTTGAAGACCTGAAATGTTTATAAAGTGCTCTGTATATTAATAATCTGAACTGCATATAAACACTTAATTTCTGCAAAATAAATCCAGTTCACATAATGTTTTCTATACTGGTATAATAGCAATAAACTAAAATATTTTTCTATCCTTACTTCCAAAATACACAATTTGGATAACTGACTAAATTAAGATAAATACAAGGGAGTTGTAGCATTATAGCAGTATGTCTGGGGGGAAAATTGTCAATTTCATGTTCAGCTAATATGTTTAAGGATTTCAATATTCTTGTCTATCTAGGGATAGCACTAGATCTTAGACAACAGACTGACTAAGTAAAATTTGTTTCCCAAGGTTAGAAGAGATTCAGAAATCTTGTGGCTTAGTAGAGTGTTCTAGCTCTAAGTCAGTAGAAGCAGAGAAGTTTATAGAGAACTTTATATCTGTCTTCAAGTGTTGATGATCTGTTGTGTAAAACTCTTGCTGACCTGGAGTTGCTCTAGCAAGAAAAACTAGTATCACAGAGTATCAGGAGACATATTCTAACCTCTATAAGGAAATTCTTTCTAAGAATTACAAATGATCAAAAATAAAGTGCACCATTTCATGAAGTAGATAATTCCATATTTCACAATGTCCTGGGAAACCAGACTATCTTGATTGCAAGTCCAATTCCTTTCAAAAGATCTGATGCTTAGAGCCTTTCTCCAACTATGAAATTATTCCCCTAAAGTCATGTTTATTTATTTCTAGTCTCTCTGTCTTCTTCTCTAGGAGAGATATTGTTTAGGGTGGTGTATGATCTTAGTTGCATTCAGATTTATCAACACTTTTTGCTGTCATGCTATTTCAAGCTGTCACCATCACTACTGGGTTTTCATGTAAGTATAAACATAACTAATTTCCTGGGGTGTATAATGCCAAGATAATTACACCCCACAGTTATCAACATCCAAGTTACCTTACAAAACACTTATTATTTGAGTTAGGATGATACAACTCATTAATGTATATTTTACTACTTTTTAATACTTAGCTATTGAAAATTTTCTATTCCCCAGGTGAGCAGCTTGGTAAAAAGAATGAATAATATCTTCACAGAGTGGCAAGTCATCTTCAGTAACTCTGATCTTTCCTAAGGTACTCAAATTCCAAAGTGATCTACTTAGTTATCTAAGCAGATATTCAAATGGCCTTTATTTAATTATCATTTTCCCAAATTTTTACTGAAGGAATACCTATATTCTTGAGTACTTTGTAATTGCCACAAGTATAACTGATTGAAACAAAGTTAATAAAAGTTACATACTATATTAGCTCTTTTAATATGTATTAATGACATACATATATAATTGCATATATGTATATGTGCATATATAATTGCATACATGTATATTAATGACATATAATTACATATATAATTGCTACAGGATCTAAACTCTATGACTGCCTCATCAATTTGATAATCCTGTTCAGTTCTTTTAGGAAATTAAACCTATTCCTTTTATTATGGAGTAGTGGGTCTCTTTAGATCTTCATGGTTATTCTTGGATGTTCTGAGATGATTTAGCAATCCTAAATACACATAATCCTGCCAGCTGGTGCAGCAAGGTGCTGACATATACCTACTGGATTGGACTTTCACTGCATTTTGCCACTCAAACCTCTTTTTAACTCATGACTTTTATGGCTAGTATAAGGCATTTGCAGTGAAGACTGAATCAGAAGTCAAAAGCAGGCATTTCTGAATTCGGACAATCCTTTTTGGGACTAGATCTTAGATATGTCTAATTAATATATTGTATGCATTTTGTAATCCTATTTGATAATTCCAATCTCTATGTATTTCCTTTTGAAAACCACTACTAAGCACATGATTGGCATGTAAAAAGAAGTGTTGATGAAGTTTCAAAGTAAATCAGCATTGTGTCAGGTTTAGTAGCTCAGAGTTAGGCAATTAGTGGTTTCTGTTTCCTAGTTTTCAAATTAAGTCCCTTTCTAAAACACTGACACACTCATAAACACAATTCCACTTGTACACACATTCCTTATGAAGTAAGTTTCATGTTACAGTGACTCCTGAGTTATTCTGGATTCCTCTTCTCTCAAAATATGAAGATACTTCTCAATGTGCTCATATTGTTTTCATTCCAGGATGTAGCTATTTGGAGTAGCTATTTCACATAAGTTATTCACTAATATTTACAAATGTTAATATTTGTATGTACAAATATCTATGGTTCCCATTTACCATTTAATTTATATGCAACTATTACCACATACTAAGAATTTTCATTAGTCTCTCAGTCAAATTGCTTTGACTGAGACATATAGAGCAGAAATATCAACATCATCTGAGAGCTTACCAAACATGCAGAATATCAAGGCTTATCCCAGATCTACTGTATCACTCAAGGTTCAGTGGGTGGAAAAAAGATGCCTGTAATTTTAGTAGATATAATTTAATGTTAAGAACTAGCTAGAATGAATCCAAATGTCCTTAAATAATGGATAAATTATGGTATGTTCTTAAATTGGAATACTATATGCCAGTGGGAATGAATAAGTTACTGCTATACACTACAACATGGAAACTCTCTCAAATATAGCAATTGAAGAAGTCATACACAAGAGAATATATACTGTACAAATTCTGCTTATGTAAGGTGAAGAGGCAGAACTAATCTGCTGTGATAGAAATTGAGATGGTGCTTTCTTTTGGGTAAAAGGGAGTAAGGAGAGGTACAGGACATGAAAAGGTTCTGTCCATTAATCTTGTTTCTCAGTCTGGGTGGTGGTTTACAGATGTGTTCACTTTTTGAAATTTCATTGAGGTATACGTCTAGACTCTGTATTTTCATGCACTTAAATCCCCATACTCCCACAATTCAGAAACACTTTTCAAATGTAGTCTCTTGTTCAGTGCCTGTTCTAACTGGTACAAAACATCAATTGGAATGTACAATTTAAAATCATCTCCAAAGATTAGCAATTGTTGTAACCTACTAATCATGGTTCTTAGCTTTATATCCTAAGCAAAAGTAACATTAATTTTCAATAAAGAGCTTTCTTTTTTTTTTTTAGATTCATTTTATTTATATAAGAACTGGATTACAGTCAGAGGTGCCAGAGGGTGAGTGAATTCACCAGAGACAGAGCAGGGAGCAGAACAGGAAGATGGACCGAAGACACTGCTGAGGGGAGCAGCGGGCGAGACAGGATAGGTCTGTTGCGCCATGTGGGTTTCTCCCATGCCAGCCAGAAATCAGACCTTCCTTGCAGAGGCTGTGCACAGCTTCACAGCGCTGCTCTCAACCCGCTGTGCCACCGGGGAGGCCCTAAATAGCTTTCTTTTTTAACACTAAAGTTAATAGATTACCTATCTATAACATTATATAACAGGTTTATAAGTATCTATCTGCTTGATTTATGCAGATAATGTGGTATCTTTTTTTTTTAAAGATTTATTTATATATTTATTTATACAAGCACTGGGTACAGTCAGAAGCGCGGGAGGGTGAGAGAATTCACCAGAACCAGAGTGGGGAACAGAACAGGCAGACTGAGGAAATACACTGCTGAGGGGAGCAGCGGGCATGGCAGGAGAGGTCTGTGCGCCATGTGGGATCATTGCCAGCAGCCAGGAATCGAACCGGTGCTGCAGAGGCTTCGGGCAGCTTTGCAGCCCAACGCTCAACCACTATGCCACCAGAGGAGGCCCATGTGGTATCTTTATATTAGGAATAACTGTTAAATTGCTATCTCAACCCTCAAAGAATTTAAATAGAATTTCATACACATTTACCTGGAACTCTGATAACCATATATATTTTGGAGGTAGATATTTAAAGTGTGTTTTTGTTTGTTTTGTTTCATCATTGATTTGTTTATGCTTCAGGGTAAAGTCCCTTAACTTTGTGCTGCCACATAAGTGAAGAAAATATCACTTAATCACTCTGTATCTCAGAGGCTTTTTAAAGATCACTTAGGCTTTAAAGTTATGTAGGTTTCTTAGGAAAAATAATGTATGTATAAAAGTGAATAAAGAATGTATGTATGCATAATGTTTGTATAAAAGTGAATAAAGAAACAGTGCTTGGGTTGAGGAAAAAAAATCCAGATTTATTTTCTATTTACTGACATCAAAATAATTACCCTGAGAAGATATACTGTTTATTTTTTCCTAATGAGGACTGTTCCCTGGGAATAAATTTATGGATCAGTTCATTTTCATAGCCAAGTTTATGGGAATATTCTTATTTATAGCACAGCATCCTTTGAGTGGGACTGACTTTTTGAATAGACCCTTTAATACTCTTTTTTTTTTTTTTTGTGGGACCCTCGCTGGTGGCCGGGGATCGAACTGGTGCTGCAGAGGCTGTGGGCAACCTCGCAACCCAGCGCTCAGCCGCTGTGCCACAAGGGGAGGTCCCCTTTAATACTCTTCTTAATCCAATCTTATATGAAAATGAGAACATCTACATAAAAACATTTTTGTTTCTATAATCTTAGTGCTAATTTCTTTTTTAATATTTAGTATCTGAAATTATTATTATACTCTCTATGATTTTTTTAAAAAAGATTTATTTATTTATACAAGCACTGGGTACAGTCAGAAGCGCGAGAGGGTGAGAGAATTCACGAGAGTCAGAGTGGGGAACAGAACAGGCACACCGACGAAATACACTGCTGAGGGGAGCAGCGGGCACGGCAGGAGAGTTCTGTGTGCCATGTGGGACCCTCGCCAGTGGCAGGGGATCGAACTGGTGCTGCAGAGGCCGGGGGCAGCTTAGCAGCCCAGTGCTCAACCGCTGCACCACCAGGGGAGGCCCATCAGTGCTAAATTTTGACCTGGCATTAGAAGACTGCTTCAAGATTTATTAAGTAAAAGATGAAATGAATGACTAAATGAAAGAAAATAAATGAGTATTCAAAATTAATGTTTGACCAAGGTAAAAGTGTAAAACTGTTATAAATATGGCTAGAAAATAAATATAAAAATATATCCCAAAAATATACTTAAAAAACTATATTAACAATTAAATAAGTGTAGAATTGTAAAGGAAAGAGAAAATGTTGACTTTGAAAGACAATTTCTATTGGGATTGTTTAAAATTTTCATTTTAGGGACTCTCTGATGGTGCAAGGGATTAAGCACTGCACTATGAAGAAATCCCCAGCCTCTTTAGCACAAGTTCAATCCTGGCCGGCCGGGGAGAAACCCACATGGCAAGGCAGACCTCTCCTGTCTCGCCCACTTCTCCCCTCAGCAGTGTATTTTGTCAGTCTGCCTGTTCTGTTCCCCACTCTGCCTCTGGTGAATCCTCTCACCCCCCATATCTCTGGCCTGTACCCCAGCTCTTATATGCACAAATAAATAAATCTTAAAATAAAAGTTTCATTTTAATAATATATATAATGTACATATACATTATACATAACTTAGATACATATTATGTATTGCTATAATTACAAGAAAAATGATGACTAAAGGTTATTTTATTATAATAGTATGCATTATTGCTCTCTGAATTTTTTTTTACAAAATTGCTCAAGTACTTGGGAATCAATTCAGATGCACTAAATCCTTAGTAGCACCATTAACCTTTTTAGTATAAATTGCTAATTTTTGTGTTAAGCCAGTATTGGTCAAGTCAATAAATAAATTTGTGGTCTCAGCAGCTGAGAATTCTATTTAGTGGTAGTGAACCACAAAATATTATGCCATACCAGGATGCAATAGCTTTAGAAATCTTTGCAGCTGCAGGAGATCTTCAAAGGTCTTTGAAAGAGATATTTGACTTGCTAAAGCTATATATCTGGAAAATCTGATAGATTGGAAGAAAGGTCTACTGTTAGATTTAAATATTGAAATATTCTCCATGAAAGACCCAGGAATTTGTCTAGAACCTAACAGCAAAGGCAGTGATTGGAAACTGCAGAGATGGAGCTTCCCCTTGTGTGTTCTCTGGTCCACACAAAGACTAGAATATCAATGTGTTAACTTTGACGTGAAATGGTCAGCCACTAGTAGAAATATGCTGAGACACAAAGATAAATCTGGAAGTACAGGAATTGTAATAACGATTCTTATCTGACTTAAAAGGATTGATTATATATGTGTGATGAAATCGGATGTGGAATTGAAGCTACCAAAAAAGTTCAGTGGGGAACTAAGTAGGGAGGAGTTCAAAGGACTATAGAAGAGGATTATGGGTGCTTTGATGGTGGGCCTGGTATGGTAACCTACAGCTGAAGAGGTGTGAACATATAACCCTAAATCATATGTCATGTTGTAAACCAATGTTGCCTCAATAAATAAGTGATGTAACTTACAAAAAACAATATAATAAATGAAAAGGAAAAAATATTAAACAGGAAAAAACACTGCTGAATTTGCATTTGACATAAAAAGCGTAGTGATAAAATCAGGTGTAAAAATGCATGGCATTGAATGTATATATGGTATATAAAAAAGGAGCCCATATTTACTCTCACTCTAGAATGCTCTTTGAAACATCATCATAAATGTGTTATGATTATGTCCATATGTATCCTTTCCATAATTTATCTTGGAAGAGTTTCTTAGTTGAAGTAGCATTTAAAATCTGCCAATCACCAATGAATTCATTGATAAACACAATTGTGCCAGCCAACAAAAATTAATGACTATCTCCATTGGTTTCTCAAATTTATAGGCTACATTTGTCTCCTATCCACCTGCTCAGTAAAACCAGTAACATTGGTTAAGTCTGATGCCAGATGTTGTTAGTGGATATAAAATTTGCAGTCAAACAAAATCTGTGAAAAGTAGCTCTATGAATAGACACAAAAGCCAATTGGCCTTGGCAGGGATAGCAGTAAGTATGATGTTAGCTGCAACCTGGACAAACATTCAAATCATTTACTAGATGACATTCCTAGAAGTTGGTTGACAACAGGGTTGGATGATACTTTTGCTTAGCGATAGTTTGAGTTCTCATGTTCTTCCATTCTCTCTACTATGACAACAATAGTGTTGAGATCATTCTTAGACTGAAGAAATTCCACATACCATATGCTGAGGGAACTATTTCCAGATATTGAAAAAAATCCTTCTCTTACTAAAACAAACAATCTAATAAAGTCTTTTATCATTAATTTATCATTACTTATGATTAAGTCAAATTCTTATTAGAAAAATGGATTACTCTTCTAGGATGGGATGTCTATTGTCATGGGAACAAGTTCTATGAACAATGTCAATTACAATAATAGAGACTGAATGGCCCTTAGAGTTCTCTTTAGGAAATTCCTAGATAGATGGAATTCTATGCCATTCCTCCACTCTGTTACATGATACACATGTCAACTTATTCTTGTTTGCTCTAGTGTAATTATTACATGTACACCATTAGAATATTACCAAGGAAATTTCCAATACATTCAAATAAATTACTTAATTTAGCCCTCACAAAAGTCATATGATCAGAGAGCATATTCATTTTCTATTACTGCTGTAATTAGCACAAATTAACTGTAAATAAAATAAATTTATTGATTTGTATTTCTGGAAGTTAGAAATATGATACAATTTTCAATGAAGTAAAATCAAGATGTCAGAAAATATGGTCCCTTTTTGGAAGCCCTAGGGAAGCCTAGGTATTTTAAAAGAAAACTTGTCAAGTTTCTTTGACAAGTTTTCTTTTAAAATTCTATTAGAATTTTGTTTATAAGTATATTAAATTTCAAATAGTTTTTAAAAATATGTATTCACAACATTCTATAGTTTTATGCCTTTTCATTAATGAAGTCTTCAATGTCACTCATGTGTCTTCATATGTGTCATGACTTAAGAGATGATCTTTCTAACATTGTTCTTAGTTTATTTTCTGGTAGCAGGAGCTGATAAGAATGAGGGGTTGATTAGAAATATTTTGTCAAATTAAATATATTTTATAAGACTAGTTTTGAATGTTAACAGTCTGTTGGAGCTATGACTTGGTGCTGTGCCACCCTTAATATCGATTGTGATGTGTTTGTAAAAACTGTCATTTTATTCAAAACAGTAAATACATTTTCAATGTATTAACTAGGAATGGACTTTGTCAAAGAAGGTATTCAATTGCGGAATTGAATGACTGAATGTTTTAAATCCCACAATAAGCCTCCATTTTTTAAAGTTTTGTAGTCTTAGATCATTTATTTAATGAATAACAGGGTTGGTATATCACAATTTAAAGGTAGCCATACAGAGGTCCTGTCATAATGCAAATAGTCATCCTTCTCACTGAACTAATTTACGCTTTGCAAACCACATATTGTTTGCACTTATTTTTGATTTAGCAACAGCTTCAGAAATTTTGAATGCTGCAAATATTTTCAACACATGACTTCACTAATCATACTAAGCTGGGAAAAAAGCCAAAACACTTGATACTCATGCTGCTTTTTGTTGAAAATCTGCATGTGCAGTATGTGCCTTTTATTTTACCTGGTATGTATTATTTAATGATTTTAATTGCATTGTGGGAGAGTTCTGTATAGATTGAGTCAGGAAAATAAGATTAAGGAGATCCCTGAGGATGAACTCTCCAGGAAGCTCATTAATCTTTACCTAGGCAGCTCCTGTTACAGTGGTGATTCTAGTCATAGACTGGTGCAAAACCTAATTGAAAGTTTGAAGCAGTAACAAAGTTAATCAGGAGGACCATTCATATGCCTGCATCCTGACAACAGTACACATTTTCAAATCAGGAGAACAATTTTCCTTTTCATTATCAATGACAGGAGTCCCAGAAGATTCAGCTTAAAAATCCTTTGAGTAGCCATTGGCTATTGTAGAGAGGTTATTGCTTTACAATATACAAGAAAGAATTTAAGTGCAGAAGATTAAAAACACAGGGCTACAGGTAGTTGTGCCTCTTTCACTACCAGCAGATTTGTAAGTGCCTGCGGTGGATTGAAACACCTACTAAATCTCAAATCACACTCTATTCCAAGTCTGGGTTCCTGGAACCTCATTTTGTCTTATCTTTGAATAGAGATGCAGAAGTTACCTTAACGTCTATAATAGTACCTCAGATATCTTGCCCACATCCATCTACCGATTTTTGTCTCCATACAGCTGCCACATATAAATAATGTTCCATTTAGACCAGTTCATCATTTTTGTTTTGAATTTTTTCTTGCCAATGACAATGTATTTCATTGTTCTTTCTGGCATTAAATATTTGGTCTACCAGAAGGACTATAGGAATCCAGAATGAGACACTGAAATATTTTTTTATCTGCTTGAAAACAGCCAACTGGTCATAAGTTACTCAATCAAATTATGTCAACCTAAATTCCAGGGTTGACAGTGCCACCAAAAATAAAATATCTGTAGTTTTTAAATTATAATGATGGCTTCTTTAAAACTGTATAGTTTATATGATTACTTTTCATACAAATACTTAGTAACATTTTCAAAACATTTTATAATCATTGGTTTGTCATACTGTTCTTGGAGCAGGTCAATGATATTTTTCCATAACATGAGAAAATTTGTCATAGAGATGTTTAATAAAACAACCATATACTTTAGATTTTCTGAATTCTATCTCCACAATTATTTCTCAGAATCCATTTCAACAATTAACATCTAATTTAGGCACTGTTCTCTGAGGTAATCACATCGGAAAATTCAACTTAGGGGAATATGATTTGATCAAAAATCTCTCAGCCATATTTCTTTGTAGGGTATTGAACCATTTAGGTTTGTCATTTCAACAGTCCTTGACTCTGTCTTAGACATGTGACAGGGCCTGTCACTAGTTCTGTATCTTATTTCCCAAGAAGGAGAAACTTCTCTGAAGAACAGCATATGCTCTAGGTAAAAGAGATTAAAACAGAGAGAGAAAATAAGACAGAACCATACAGTCTCATTTATGGGACCCAGAATGTGAAAAGCATTGGAGGAAAATTGAATTTGATTAAGCAGAAGATAATAAATTCGGTCAGTTTCTAGTTGAGAAGAGATTTGTTCTGCCCTTTAATTTGTAACTGCAATATGAAAGCATTATCACAAACAAAAGAAAATTATCTTTAGTAAATCAGACCTTTGGAGTAAGTATAGGAGCTAGCTGGCCAGAGTTCAGGAAGCACGGTGACATTTGCATTAGTATGTACTCAGAAATGGTGACAGACTCATGCTCATTCCTGAAAAGGCCTGAAAGTGAATTAGCTATTCAAGTGCTTCAAAAACAAAAGTCAAACTATTTCAGGTACCAGAAAGTCTTCAAAATAAAATGAGCAAAACAGTTAAACAGATATTAACATCTAAGGACCAAATAATTCCAAACAATATTCAGTAGCATATGTTGAAACTTTTGAAATAAAGATGGTAGGGAAGCTCTACAGATAAGTAATGGAATGAGACATGGCAGCTGGTATAGTGACAAAACCAAACCTCTGATATTTTTTTATATACAGATACGAAATGCCTTCATGACCCAGTCTGTGTAATCCCCCAGCAGAACATATGCTGAGAAGCTCCTCCTGATGATTACTAAAATGCTGCTACATTTAAGACAAAGTCTACACCAGTCTTTCCTAAACTGATCTTGAGGTTACTCACCAGTCTGTCTTCATATTGGAATAGTAAATGAATCTAAAGGAAACCTGCATGGAAAGAAATTCTAATTTAAGGCAATAAGGAACTGACAGATAGGACTGCCTTTTCTTTCTTCATATTACCTTGATGCTCACATATGCCTCTGCAGATCTTAGATTTGATATTTTTTCTACATTAGAGAATTACCCAGAGAAGTAATTCTCCCAACAGAATGTGAAAAACAAAGCTATATAGTGGAGGTCACAGTACATGTTGAAAGAGGACAAAAGCAATGTTAATGTAAAATGCTAATTATTGGAAAACACTGTCTTTCCTATTATTTATCAAATTTTGACTATTTCATGATAGTTACATTTTCTTTTCTAATTAATAAACATAAAAATGACTATTCCATTGATCTTTCCTTATCTATATTTTAATTTATGACTAAACATCAATGAATGTTGGCACAGCCCTAATTCATGTAACGTGACAATGAAGTTGGCCAAGGAAGCTGAGAACTCCAAGGCAATGGACCAATGAAGCCCAAACAGCCCCACAAGAATCAAGGATAGTATACACAACACATGTAATTAAAAAAAAAAAATTCTAGATTAACAAAAACTCAAAATGGTTCCAAAATATAAGCTTAATCTACATGTATTTAGGGACCTCAGAAAGCTGTTAGTTATACCCTCTCGATTATCAGAGAAGAGGCTTACACCAAGGTGATGATGGGATTTTCCCAAGCTACACAGTCAGCTCTGGATAAGGTCAGAACTAGAATCTTTTTTTTTTTTTTTTTAAGATTTATTTATTTATTTATATAAGCACTGGTTACAGTCAGAAGCGCGGGGAGGGTGAGAGAATTCACCAGAGCCAGAGCGGGGAGCAGAGCAGGCAGAAGGACCAAGGTACACGGCTGAGGGGAGCAGCGGGCGACAGGAGAGGTCTGCGTGCCATGTGGGACCCTCCTCCGGTGGCTGGGAGCAGCCGGGGATCGAACTGGCAAAGCAGAGGCTGCGGGCAGCTTCGCAACTCAGCGCTCAACCACTGCATCACCCGGGAGGCCCCAGAACTAGAATCTTAATCTCCCTCTGGCAGTGTTCATTCTCTTCCAGCACACTACTTCAATCAGTTTGTTCGGTTAAATTTACTCATTAACATTATTATAATTCATTTTTCTCCTGATCCCTTATTTGGATCCTTTACATTCCTGCTATGAGTGAAATCATCCAATATTTTTCTTTTTCTTTCTGGCTTATTTCACCTGGCTCCATCCAGGTTGCTGCAAATAGCATGAGTTTATCTTTTTTTAACTGCTGAGTAATATTCCATTGTGTGTATGTACCACATCTTCTTGATCCAGTCAAAATCAACAGGCAACTATAAATCAGAGACATACTACAGGGGTGAGAAGGGAGTAGGATCAAGACAAGAGTGGGAAGAGCATAAGGGACCATGGTGATAGTTCACGGGTGAATGAGTGGTGGGAATTTTTCAGGGATCATAACCAAGATGAAAATGAATACCGTGTACAAAAATGAAAAATGATGAAAATATATATATATATAATAATTTTTTAAAATGTACTCATTTAGTGAGATAGCCAAGTCATAGAAAATTTATGAAACTAAGTTGAAAGGAAAGAAAATTTGAATTCTTCTCTTGGGGTATTGGGAGGGAGGTATAGAATAGACACTATGAGAAATAATGGAAAGTGCTATTTACATAAAAAAGAATCAGGGGTAGTGGTGAAAAAGGGGACCCACCAAAAGAAAACCATTAAAGCAAAGGCCAGTTTGGCAAAATATCTGCTGAGAAGAACTAGATTTTGGGTAGACTTATGAGTTTTCTCTTGACCTTTTCTCAGCTCAGATCTCATTCTGTCAGCCAATATCTGAAACCTCTTGAAACTGGGTGACTTAGATAAAAATGGAGAAAACTATCACAAATATCCTCAAAGATCTGGGAGTACTCCAATGAAAACGTGATCATTAAAGAATATTTTTAGTTAACTGACAAAACAGGAAATAATTCAGGCAGAAGACTGAGGTTGTAGAAAAAGTGAATGGGATATTCAATAACCTATGAGCAAAATAGACTGATAGTAACCAATGGAGCATGACTGCAGAGTGGCAGAGAGTTACTCTGATGTCTTGCTAGGAAGCCTCTTCCCCTCCAGGGCTTCTTAAAGGAAATGACCGCAGATCCACAAACCACTGCTCTGTGTGTGCTATTATAGAAATGATCTGGTAACAGGTAAGGAACCTCTAGGGCTCATGGAAATACCAGGGAAAGGATCCTGGCATAGCATGGGCTTCCTGTTAGGCAGAGGGTTAGGATTCTAAACAAAGCTTTTTGGGATATTTGGTACTTTTGTGTTTATAGATAGCCAAGTTTTATTTATTTGGTATGTATACACATGATAATTGACACCTGAAGGATAATTGACACAAGAAAAAATAAGAATGTATAAAATAAGAATGAAAGAGCACTAATCTTAGACCATTTAACATAGCAAGTTACTCTGCAGAATTGATTAACCCTGCCTTCCTGACACAAGAAATAGATTCCTGTTCCAGCAATTATTTATGGCTTTATATGATTTGAATGACTCTTCATTTTTGCAGAGCTCTAGTTTTTCCAGTGTTATTTCTTTATATTTGTGATTAATCAAGCAGAAAGTTGCTTATGGCCTTTAACATTTCTTGATCTCACTTTTTATAGGGAAAGTTCAAAACATTTGGAAGGTGTGTCAATATCTAGAGAGCATCATCAGAGCATTAGCAACACTAGTGAAATAAGAAAAATAGTGAAAACTAGGAAGTTCAACTTAGATATATTTCTCCTATTAGAGTTCACAAGTAACCCCCACACCAGATTGTTTCCAAATATAAGTAATCAGCAGGGATTTAAATGCTCATCAGATTGGGAATATGGGGCATATAGATAAATCATATATAGTGCAACATAGGTTACTACTGGAGTCTGCCTCTGGACATGAGGTGCTGGCTTGGCCTAGCCTAAAACAAAATGTTTTACACTTTCCTCTTGGCAAACTTTTACTTCTTTGTTTTTATAATTTGAGTGGTGCACCCCATGGAAGGAAATGGTTATTCTTAACACAAGATTTGTGGTCCCTTGGTTCTGAATGACTATTTTTTTATGGGTTGAATTGTGTTCACTGGGGGAGGGGGGGGAACAAAGTAGGGTGGACCCTTAAGTCAATGTAAATGGCATCTTTATAAGAAGAGGATGTTTGAACAGAGGCATAGATAGTCAAGGGATGACAGAGATTAGAGTGATGTATCTACAAACCAAGCAATTCCAAGGATTGCTGGGAAACACTGGAAGTTAGGAAGTAGCAAAGGATTCCTCCCGCTAGAGCCACCAGAAAGAACAAGACCCTTTCAATAGTATGAGTTCAAGAAAATGCATTTCTGTTGTTTTAAACCAGAGTTTGGTGCTTTGTTACCACAGTCCTAGGAAACTAATATGCCATTGAATACCAAAAGCATCTTTGTTTCCCATCACTGCTGTTACATTCTTTACAGAATATCCTCTAAATTAGGGGACAATCATCCTTCTCACCAGCAAAATATGTAGTCTGCAGGTCAAATTGGGTCCTCTGCTGGGTATGAATTGGAGCTCAATTGTAATAAAATTGGTCATTTATTTACAGCTTGTCTTTGGCTTTTATATTGCCAAAACTTTTATATTCTGCATTGAAGCAGAATTTTATCACTTGCAAAGCTGAAATGTTAATTATCTGTCTTTTATAGGAAAAGTTTGCCAACCTCTGCCCTAAACCAAACTGCACTTTGATTCTTGAAATCACTGTATGAGTGACAAATATTAAAACACAAGAAGATAAAAAGTATTGACAAAATTTTACCAAAAAAAAATTATCACAATACCCACACTTTCTCCCAAATATAAATATGACTCTTTCCTAAAGGTATTAGATATAAGAAGTCTGAGCAGTCTTGTGTCTCCACATTGGCTTGTTCATATTAAAGATAGACAGTGTCAGGGCCCACAGTTTAAGACTAAACCCTGCAGGAAACTACTATAATAATCTGACAACCAGAGTGAATGGCTTGAACCTCTTGTACATGGTTGAGGCCAGGGGGTTGGATGTGGCGGTTTAATAACCAGAGGAACTCATAGCTTCCCTGGTGTTTGAGTCCATTAAATCTTGCTGGGAAAATACTTGCCCAGGCCACATTATATACCTTAAACATTAATAGCAGCAGCAGCAGCAACAACATCAAAAGTACCTTACTAAATAGAGAAAAGTAAATAAGGAGAGGCAGGCCTCCCAAGTAAAGGCATACATGGTATTTGAAAATGTAATTGGTATTTCCTTGCCACAAACAAGCAAACATCTTTCTCTCTTTCATGCTTTTGAGGGTATCTTATATTATCTTTTTACAATATGTGTCAGGCAGCTAGTGCTAGCCGGCAACAATGGATCTGCCCACTTTGGAGAAAGTAAAGCTACTCATTGTATGAAAGGTGTTGTCTACCTAATATTTATTCTACTTTTCTTATCTAGTAACAAACTCCCAATTTTATTCAAGGCAGTAACATAATTAGCTAAAAAGATTACATTTCTCAGACACATTACTTCTAGTTTGATTACCTGACCAAAATCCAAGGAGATTTAAAGGCAAATTGAAGCATAAATATATTAATAGAAAGACAAGATATCAAAGAAACACTTCTGTTAGCCCTTCTGCTCTTACCCATAATTCTTTCTTTAAATGTTATATTTCAAACACCATCTTGGGCCATGAGGTATCCATTAGGGAGTGGAATGGCATCATATTTTGAACTTGACAAAAACAAAATATAGAATTCTGGATCTTCAAGGTTATTCTGAAACTGCCACAATGTACTTTATGTTACTGAAAAGAAAATAAATCCTAAATCTTGTTTAAGCCACTATTATTTGTGGTTTTATCCTATGTAGTGCCACCATGACTAACATATTAGTGATAATGGAAATAAAAATCCCAACATTGTCACTACCAACCTCTTTCAAAAGAGGACAGCAAATGTACCCCATCAAAGGCGAAAAAGTATTCAGGGATAAAGAAAAAAAGATGAGAAAAAAACAAAGTACATTACTAGGTATAAATAAACATTTATTTTATAATAAGTGGAGAAAGTGAGTGCAGCACAGGAAAATAATAGAAAATAGTGGAAATGAATATTATTACTCTAGATGTTAATATAAAAATACATTTAAGGTAATCACTAAAAGAATCATAATAAAACTCATGAATTTTAAACATTTTTATACTTCTTTTGTATTTGTCTACATATGTTATTTTGAACATATGAAAACCATTTGGATTAAAAGTAAAACATATGGTCCATGTACTCTAATATCTAAATTATATGTTGATTCAATTTTCCTTATCAATCATACATTTGGTCTATATATAAGTATATTAAGAATACTGAAATGGCAAAAAATAATGCAGTTTTTATATATGAAAAACACAAAGTTGGTTCTTTATCTCCCTCAGTAGGTAATTTGGTTGTTTTACTTTTATTAAAAACTCAATAATTTCAACATATTAGTGACTTGCAATCCCTTGCAATTCCATATTCTCACAAAACCTTGGCTTGTCCTATCTGATGCTAATTGTTTTTAATAGCTTCTTTGTCATAGGATATATATCTTCCATGTTAGTCTCTTACACTCCCAAGACACCAGGTTAGGTCAATTATCCAAAATGCCCTATTTTTCATATTGATTGGGAAATGGTGTTTTAAGAATTCAGATTGTATACACAGATTTTTTTATATTATTATTTTTTAATTTTTACATCATTGTTCATTATTAAACAATATTCGTTTCCCCCCACTCCCTCAGGTGTAGTCCCCATAGAGTTTCCTTTACCAATGTACCTGTGCACCATCACCACAGTCCCCTGTGATTATCCTCCCTCCCTCTGATCCCTCTCCCTCCTCCTCCCCTGCAGTATGTCTCTGATTTATAGTTGTCCGTTTTTGCTTTGTTGTATACACAGATTTTTTAATGCAGCTTATTGTACTATTTCAATTTGTTGATTCAAGTCACAAACAGTATCATTGTTTCTGGTAATTGCTATTGTGCTTCATTTCCCCCAAAATATTGTACAAGAATTTTTAAGTCTACAAAAAATTTAAAAAATACTCAGTAAACACCTGTAAGCCTGTCACCAAGATTCCATCATCTGCCCTTTACTATTCTTGTCTTATTACATATATCTAGCTACAGGTAATTTAATCTACCCAAGAGTCCTTCCCATTTATTTATTTTGAATAGTTTTCTGACATGACTTAAAAACCATAGATTTCCTGTATTGTAAGGGTACAGTTTGATAAATTTTAGCAAATTGTGAAATTTATGCAATTGTGCAACCATTACTACAATTTAGTTTTAGAATGCTTCTATTGTCCCAGAAAATATCCTTGTGAATGCATAAATTCTAAATAAAAAAATCTGTTGCATTATCTGCATCTTCAAAAACAGTCCTTTAATAAGCATCATCTGGTTGTTCACTCTGCAGTGGCATGAGGGTCTATGTATTAATCATGTTCTAGTTAGGTTTAATGATATAGATGCTAAGATTCCTGGTGACTATGTACATGGAAATTAAATGCAGATATTGACATACAAATAGTAGTCTTAAAAATGAAAACATTTCTTGGTTCACTTTCTAGTGTAATCTGTTTTCTGAGTGAAATTGCCAGAAAAGAATTTTTTTGTAAAGTAAAATGTTTGTTTCATGAATTTGAATCAGGCTATTCTCCAAGTCACCAAATACTGTTAATGCACAATAAATTCTCAATAAATAGTTGACAATGGATTGAAAATATCCACTCTTGTAGTTATAATGTTAATCAATTTAAATTGGAAAGAATGCAAGGAATTTTTTTTTCAATACCATGCAGACTCTTCATTAAGCCAAAAGCAAAGCACAATAACTGGCAATAAATAATCAGTTATGTGATACTATAAATATTTACTTTAGGTTTTACATACATATTTTATGTATTACAGAGTATCATATGTGTACTTAACTTTCTGTTAACTTAAACACGACATAAATCTGATATATTGTATCCGTTAATTTAATATATAGTTTACTATCATAAATTGTTTTTTGAGAAATAATTACTTCTGCTGTATGCCAAAAGATATTTTTTAAGATTGACTTGTGATATAGAAAATGTCTACAGTACCCTTCAAGCTCCAGGTAGTTCATATAGAAAATGCACCTTAGACATTTGGTTCTGCTCATTAATTTCAAAGTATTTACTATTGTTTGGAAGGTGCCAATGAGTGGACAGATGAGATTGATTAAAAAATGCTAAGGGCACTGATGGCAAAAGACTCTTACTATTTTGTAGAAAGTTAACCCAACCACCAGGGAGGGGAAGAATGTATTTGATTTGTCCCAATTATAGTATTCAAATTCTGCAATGTGTTTACTTAAAATTATACAATTTAATATGTAAACAAAAAGTAAAACCACATTCATTTTCCTAAATATAAAATCCTCTTTGGCTGTAGAATATGCAGAATATTTAAGATGACTTTAAGACCAGTTTTACTCTATTTGTTTCAAGTGTTACACTAGTAAGAGGAAAATCAAGCTCTTTCTATGGTAACATGATCGAAGAACATATTTTATCCCATCTTGTAAATTTATGACAATTGATGCATCTTGAACTACCTGAGTCATAATAAAATACATTTTTCCATTATTTTTCTCTTAGACTTTTCTCATGGCATTATTTCTTTCTCTATTGGCAACAAACTTTCTTCTGAAGCATCTCATGCCATTCTTTGTGTAGTTGTATATATTATTACAGGACAATGACTGAAACTAAACTAATTAGCACTAAAAGGAAATAGGTAGCAATTCCCCATGAATTACCTTGTATTTTAGCAAGAATAACAACATTTTGCAGAAACTATAGATTAATAGCTACTGATAACATATTTCTTTGTAGTTACACCCCTCAAATTCCACTCCTGTTGATGTTCATCAGAACTTACTATGAAGTTTATACTACCTGGCTTTAAAATATTGGGATAAGATAAATATCAGGTGATCATCATTGCTGTACACATTTTATTTTTTTAATAGTTCTCTCCCAAATAGAAAAATAAAGTTACCTAATGATAACCACAGAAGAAAATTTTGAATTTTATTAAAACATTATTAGTAGTTCTTACCAGAGTGAGCATCTCAATAATAAATATTCCATGTTTAAATTCTTATCAAATAAATTTTTTAAGATTTTTTTTATTTATTTATGCATACAAGAGCTGGGGTACAGGCCAGAGGTGTGGGGGGTGAGAGGATTCACCAGTGACAGAGTGGGGAACAGAACAGATAGATTGACCAAAGTACACTGCTGAGGGGAGCAGCAGGCAAGTCAAGAGAGGTCCGCCGCACCATGTGGGTTGCTCTGTGGCTGGCGGGGATCGAACCACACTGCAGAGGCTGCAGATACCTTCATATTTTGCATCTTAACCATTTGTGCCACCAGGGAGCCCCTCAAATAAATTTTTAACCATACATTTTTCCTGCACTTTACACTTTGACTATGTGACCACAGACCTAATGAATTATGTAAACAAAATACTACATTGCTTCTTAGGAAAATGAATTTTCATAGCTAGAAATTTAAGGAATTAAGAATATGAGCATCAACTTTAGACAAGTATATTAGACCTTATTTTTTTTTTTAATTTTTTTTTTTAATTTTTTTTTTTTTAATTTTTTTTTTTTAATTTGTTTGCTGGTTTGTTTGTTTGTTTTGTTTATACAAGCACTGGGTACAGTCAGAAGCACGGGAGGGTGAGAGAACCCACCAGAGCCAGAGCGGGGAGCAGAGCAGGCAGAAGAACCGAAGCACACTGCTGAGGGGAGCAGCGGGCGGCAGGAGAGGTCTGCGCGCCATGTGGGAACCTCCTCCGGTGGCCGGGGAGCAGCCGGGGATCGAACCGGCGCCGCAGAGGCCGCGGGCAGCTTCGCAACCCAGCGCTCAACCGCTGCGCCACGGGGGAGGCCCCATATTAGACCTTATTAAAAGATTACCATTAAAAGATGAAATAGAGACATTTGAAACTTCCTATGCTATCATAATTTTTTTTTTTTTTAACCAAAGCATGTAAAATGTATTTCAAGTTGTGACATGCAGTTTAACTTTCTGTGGCACCTCCAACCCATTGATCCCCCAAATCCCAGAGGTTATAAAAGCTAATAAGTAGGCCAAGTCTGACCTGAGGGACAATGAAGTTTTCCTGCCTCCCCATTTTCTTTTTTTTTTTATAAATTTTATTGTTATATTCCCCATACAATTGCAGCCCCCCATTCTGACCCCAATCCCTCCCCTCCCGCCCCCGCCCCCCTAAAAGTGTCTCTGGTTCATAGTTTTTTGTTGATTTTGATTTTCACTTTCTTATAGTTATTCATTTTCCTGGTCCCTTATTTAAGTTTTCTAGATTCCTGCTATGAGTGAGACCATCCGGTATTTTTCTTTTTCTTTTTGGCTTATTTCGCTGAGCATGATCCCTTCCAGCGCCATCCATGTTGCAGCAAATTGCATGTGTTTATCTTTTTTGAATGCTGAGTAATATTCCATGGTATATATGGACCACATCTTCTTGATCCAGTCATCTATTTTTGGGCATTTGGGTTGTTTCCAAAGCTTAGCTATTGTAAACAGTGCTGCTATAAACATAGGGGTGCAGGTGTTCTTTGGAATTGATGTTTCTGTGTCCTTTGGGTAAATACCTAGGAGTGGAATTGCTGGGTCATATGGAAGCTCTATGTTTAGTAGGTCCAGAAATCTCCACACAGCTTTCCACAGTGGTTGGACCAGTTTGCACTCCCACCAACAGTGCAGAAGAGTTCCTTTTTCTCCACACCCTCGCCAACATTTGTTGTTGCTAGTTTTTTTAATATGTGCCATTCTCACTGGTGTAAGATGGTATCTCATGGTAGTTTTGATTTGCATTTCCCTGATGACAAGTGATGTTGAACATTTTTTCATATGCCTGTTGGCCATTTGCATTTCCTCTTCAGAGAAGTTTCTTTTAAGCTCTTCTGCCCATTTTTTGACTGGATTATTTTCTTTGTTGTTGTTGAGTCTCATCAGCTCTTTGCAGATTTTTGTGATCAGTCCTTTATCATTAGTGTTGGGTGCAAAAATGTTCTCCCAATTGGTGGGGTTTCTCTTCGTTTTTGTTATTGTCTCTTTTGCTGTGCAAAAGCTCTTTAATTTGATATAGTCCCAGCTGTTTATCTTTGCCTTCACTATCACTGCTTTGGGTGATGTGTCTGTAAAGATGTCTTTGATGTGCAAATCACGTAGTGTTTCGCCTATATTTCCTTCTATATATTTTATGGTTTCAGGTCTTATGTCTAGTTCTTTAATCCATTTTGAGTTGATTTTTGTGTATGGTGTGAGGTGGTGGTCAAGCTTCATTCTTTTGCATGTAGCGACCCAGTTTTCCCAGCACCATTTATTGAACAAACTTTCTTTGCTCCAATGCATAGTCTTTGCTCCTTTGTCAAAGATTAGTTGACCATAAATCTGTGGGTTTATTTCTGGATTTTCTATTTGATTCCATTGGTCTGTATGTCTGTTCTTGTTCCAATACCATGCAGTTTTGATGAATATGGCTTTGTAGTACAGTTTGAAGTCTGGGAGTCTGATGCCTCCATTCCCTTCTTTTTTTTTCAGGAGAGCTTTGGCTATTCGGGGTTTTTTGTGATTCCATATGAATTTCATCAATAATTGTTCTATTTCTTTGAAGAATGACATTGAAATTTTGATTGGAATAGCATTGAATCTGTATATTGCTTTTGGAAGGATGGCCATTTTAATAATGTTTATTCTTCCAATCCATGAGCAGGGGATGTCTCTCCATTTCTTTGTGTCTTCTTCTATTTCTTTTAACAGTGTTTTATAGTTTTCTTTGTATAGGTCCTTTACCTCTTTTGTTAGAGTTATTCCCAAATATTTGATTTTTTTTGTTTCAATAACAAAAGGGATGGTCTTTTTGATTTCTTCTTCTTCAGATTTATTGTTTGTGTATAGGAAGGCTACTGACTTTTGCGTGTTGATTTTGTATCCTGCCACTTTACTGAACTGATTGATGAGTTGAATTAGCTTTTCTGTGGAGTTTTTGGGGTTCTCTATGTATAATATCATATCGTCTGCAAATAGTGATAGTTTGACTTCTTCTTTTCCTATTTGGATTCCTTGGATGTCTTTCTCTTGTCTTATTGCCCTGGCTAGGACTTCCAGTATTATATTGAAAAGCAGTGGTGAGAGTGGACATCCTTGTCTTGTTCCAGATCTTAATGGAATGGCTTTCAGCTTTTCACCATTGAGAATGATACTGGCTGTTGGCTTGTCATAGATGGCCTTTATGATGTTGAGGTATGTTCCTTGTATCCCAAGAATTTCAAGGGCTTTTATCATGAATGGGTGTTGCACTTTGTCGAAAGCTTTCTCAGCATCTATTGATATTATCATATGGTTTTTATATTTCTTTTTGTTGATGTGTTGGATAACGTTGATTGATTTTCGGATGTTAAACCATCCTTGTGCCCCTGGAATGAATCCAACTTGGTCGTGGTGAATTATCTTATGGATACATTATTGGATTCTGATAGCTAAAATTTTATTGAGGATTTTTGCATCAGTGTTCATTAGGGAGATTGGCCTGTAGTTTTCCTTTTTTGTGTTGTCCTTGTTCGGTTTTGGTATTAGTGTAATGTTAGCTTCATAGAACGTGTTTGGTATTGTCCCTTCCTTCTCAATTTTTTGGAAGAGTTTGTGAAGGATAGGCACTAATTCGTCTCTGAATGTTTGGTAGAATTCATTTGTAAATCCATCAGGTCCTGGGCTTTTGTTTTTGGGGAGGTTTTTGATTACCATTTCAATTTCGCTAATTGTAATTGGTCTGTTTAGGTGTTCTATTTCTTCTTTATCTAGCTTTGGGTGATTGTAGAGTTGTAGGAATTTGTCCATCTCCTCTAGATTGTTAAACTTGTTTCCATATAACTGTTCATAGTAGTTACTGATTATTCTTTTGATTTCTGCTGTGTCCGTTGTGATTTCTCCTCTTTCATTGATGATCCTGTTTATTTGTGCTTTCTCCCTTTTTTCCTTTGTGAGCCTGGCTAGGGGTTTGTCTATTTTATTGATTTTTTTCAAAGAACCAGCTCTTGGTTTCATTGATCTTTTGGATTGTTTTTTTAGTTTCAATTTCATTTATTTCTGCTTTGGTTTTTATTATTTCTTTTCTTCTACTGTTTTTGGGGTTTTCTTGTTGTTCTTTTTCTAGATCTTTGAGCTTCGAGATTAGGTTGTTTCTTTGCATTCTTTCTTGTTTCTTGATGTGAGCTTCTATTGCTATATATTTTCCTCTTATTACTGCTTTTGCTGCATCCCATACATTTAGGATATTGGTGTCCTCCTTGTCGTTCAATTAAAAAAATTTTTTAATTTCTTCTTTGATCTCCTCATTAGTCCAATGGTCTTCCAGTAGTGTGGTTTTTAATCTCCATGAGGTAGGAAAGTTCCTTGCCTTCTTTTTATGGTTTATTTCTAGTTTGATGCCTTCATGGTCAGAAAAGATGGTTGATATGATTTCAATCTTGGTGTATCTGTTGATGTTTGTCTTGTGCCCCAGTATGTGATCGATCCTGGAGAATGATCCGTGTGCGCTTGAGAAAAATGTGTACTCCGTTTTTTTGGGGTTTAGTGTTCTATAGATGTCTGTTAAGCCCAATTGCTCTAGGTCTTTATTTAGAGCTTTGGTTTCTTTACTTATTTTTTGTCTTGTTGATCTATCCATTGTTGATAGTGGTGTGTTGAAGTCTCCCACTACGTATGTGTTTTCTCTGATGTCTGTTTTCAGAGAGGACAACAGTTGTCTGATATATTTTGGTGCTCCTTCGTTTGGTGAGTATATGTTAATGAGTGTTATTTCTTCTTGAAGTATTGTCCCCTTGATCATAATGTAGTGACCATTGGGGTCTCTTTTTATCTTTTTGAGTTTGAAATCTGTTTTATCTGATATAAGTATAGCTGTTCCTGCTTTCTTTTTTGGTCCATTTGCTTGTAGGATTGTTTTCCATCCTTTAACTTTGAGCCTATTTTTATCTTTTGTAGCTAAATGTGTTTCCTGGAGACAGCAAAAGGTTGGGTTTTGTTTCTTAATCCAGGCTGCAACTCTGTGTCTTTTTATTGAAGAGTTTAGTCCATTTACATTTAGAGTTAATATTGATATGTTAACATCTGTATTTGCCATTGTGTTTGTCTTTCCTTTGATTTTATTTATTTATTCTTTTAATAACTTTTTTTTTTTTTTTTGGCCTTCTTTCATTGTTATTCGTCGCTCTGAGGTTCTGGCTTTAGGACTCCTTGTAGTATTTTTTGGAGTGGGGGTTTAGTTGCAATGAAATTCCGGAGTTTCTGTTTGTCTGGGAAGGTCCATATTCTTTCTTCAAAGAGGAAGGAGAGCTTTGCGGGATAGAGTATTCTTGGTTGGCATCTGTTTTCTTGGAGTCTGTTGACTATGTCCCTCCACTCTCTCCTTGCCCGTAGTGTTTCTTCGGAGAAGTCTGATGTCAGCCTGATTGGTTTTCCTTTGAATGTTATCTGTTTCTTCCCTCTTGCCAGCTTCATTATTTTTTCCTTGTCCTGGATTCTTGGGAGCTTTACTATTATGTGTCTTGCTGTATTTTTCCTTTCGTCGTGGAAGTTTGGTGTTCTTCTTGCTTCTTGTATATCAATTTTCAGCTCCTTCTTCACATTTGGGAAGTTCTCTTCAATTATCTCTTTGAATATTTTCTCTGTTCCTACATCTCTCTCCTCTCCTTCTGGTATTCCTATAACTCTTATATTTCCTTTCCTCATGGAGTCAGATAGTTCCCGAAGTCTTTCTTCGTTCTTTTTCCTTCGTACTTCTCTTTCCTTCTCTGTTTTGGTTCTTTTTATTTCTGTGTCTTCAAGATTACTTATTCGTTCTTCCATTTCATCTATTCTGCTTTCATTGCTTTTCCCAGAATTCTTTAGTTCTTCCATTAATTCTTTGATCTCCTGCATTTCTTTTACTTCCCTCTTTAGGGACTCAATTTCTTTCTTCTGACCATTGTTTTCCCTCTCTAGGGACTCAATTGCATTCTTCTGATTGTTGATTATTTTTCCCTTATCATTGTTTTCCTTTATGACTTCTGTCAGTTTTTTAATCACGGCAATTTTAAATTCTCTTTCTGGAAGGCTCAGAAATTCTTCCAAGTTATTGTCGTTGCAATCTGGGGGCTGGCTTTCTTTTTGTGGTGTGCTTTTTCTCTGGAGAGTTGCTAGGTTGCGTGTGGTTCTTCTACTCCCTACTGTCTGTTTTCTAATTTGCCGTATGCGTTGGGACACTGTGTTGTTGGGACTTGCCGGCATCTTGGGTGGGCTTCTCTGTTCCCCTCTGGTTCTTCCAGGAGTCATATGTCAGTTTCAAGCAGCCTTTACTGGAGAAAGGTCCCTGTTCTAAAATGCCGATGTGGGGACACACTCCCCTGTGCGCCTGGTCTGCCCCGGCGGTGGGTTCCTGCTCCCCTCTGGGCTTGGACTGCAGGCCAGAGGGGGTCTGGCGTGGGCGAACTTCCCCCGCTCACCTCTGGCTCCTGAGGAAGCCTTCTGCAGGTAGTCTTTACTGAAGAAATGTCCCTGTTCTAAAATGGTGATGTGGGACACACTCCCTGCGCTTCTGGTCTCAGGCACACTATTCTGCGCGCCTGGTCTGCCCCGGCTGTGGGTGCTCGCTCTCCCTGTGGGCTCAGACTACTTGTTCAGAAGGGGCCCGGTGTGGGCTAACTCCCCAGCTGGCCACTAGATCCTTCAGTAGCCTGTGCTGGGGTCAAGTCGCTAGGTGGCGCCAGAGATCTCTCCTAGAGCCCTTGGGGAGCTGATTTTCCACCCCGTGGGACAGGGAGCAGAGCGGGGATGGTAGGGTACACCTCAACGGCTTTGGGGTGCTGTGTCTGCCTTGTGCCCCACCGTCGTGGGGAACCCACGCCCCTAATTTCTTGCCCCGGGTCTCAGTTCCAAAGCCCTCAGTTCCAGGACGCGGGCTGTAGCCCAGATCAGTGGCGCGGGAATGGCGCCTTTTGAATCCCGCTCCCCTGCCTGGGCACCTTGTTCCTGCTCACTCAGGGAGGGCCTCCGCCGTCTCCCCACAAGCCTAGGTCGCAGGCGCTGGGACCTGGGCAGCTGCAATCCGAGCGCTGCTTTCGCGCAAGCTTACCGGGCGGCCGGGGCTGTGTGCTGGTGCTGGTCTCCTCCTGGGGGGCGGGGCTCTCTTTAATGGCGCGTGGAGCTCACCTCCGTGGCGGATCCTACAGGGTTCGCCTCAGCTCCCGTTCACGGGGTGTGGTGGCTGAAATAGTTCCTTTCCACTCACAGTCCCACTTGCTGCGTCCGTTTTTCTTGTTGGGCGTTTTGGTTTGTTGTTTCCCTCGTCTCTGCCGGTCGGAGAGTGCCGCCTCTGTGGGCGGGGGAGGGGAGCAGGGTTCTGCGCTTCCCTCCCTTCTCGTCCTCTTTTATGGCAACTTTCTTCTTCGGGCAGTTTGCTGGAGTCGACCGTTTATCTTCCGTGTCCCAGTTCTCACTGGGACCTGCCGCTTTTCCTCCCTATTAACTTTTTTTAATGGGAGATCTTACTCGCAGCGTCTCCTCGCCGCCATGTTGCTCCGCCCCCTTCCTCTGCTATCATAAATTTTTAATGCATTTCATAGCTGTCATCTCTCCATTCCCATGTAGAAACATATTCTGTCTGTTGTGTATTAGAAATTATTCTCAGTCCTGAGGAACAAGACCTGACCCTTCATGTCAAAATTTCATTTGCTTTTTCATTTAAACAGTTTTCTTTTCCTACTAGAAACCTCAGGTTTTATTTATTTATGGTAATTTATTTTATTTCATAAATTTGCTTCTCATTTTTGTTTGCTTCTCAAATTGATTTACTTTTTTCATTTATAATTATACTCATCAGATATATAATGTCTACTATCAACATTTTAGATTTTATTTATGTTCTCTCACTTTTTCACCTTTAATCTGATTGTCTTACATTTCAAGATAATCCATGGGCAATCTTGCATTTTTGCATGGAATACAAATTTTGTTTTTCTCTCTTATATTCATACTTCATAAATCTCTGAAAAATTAAATATATATTTTTATAGAGGAGCAATTTTAAATTTCACATCTCTATACTTTATTTTTTACATTTTTTACTAGTCTATCTGTGCAAGTTTATATTTTCCTATAAAATGGCATAAATCATTGATTAATGTGTTGTCCTTGAGAAAAAGTAAAATTAGTAAGATAGTTCTACTACTTTTTTAAGTAAAAGAATATATTAATATTTCACTTTATTTTTCTAACAGGAAAAACCCAAGAAGGAGTAAGCAAAATGTTAACTAAATCAAATTTAGAAATTGCTGACAGATTTCTCTTTTAATCAATGAGTAGAAGATTACCAGAGGTTGTTAATTGGCCTTTTGAATTGAATTACTAGTATGCATGATTATCAAATTCCTAGTCTTATCTTTAGATTGAAACAAAAATATTTTATTTATATAACTTTTACTTTGAGGTGTGAAGCATAGATCAGGACAATTAACTATTTTGTTGTGTTTCCTTTTATACAAAGAACATTGATAATTCTCATCCCTTTTCTTGAAGCTACACTGATGTGTTTCTGGGGTTAGATATGCATTTCTGTTGTATAATTTCTTTGAGGGTGGGATAGTGAAAAAGCTAAATGGCCATCAGTGGTCAATTGAACCTATAATACTGACTCTATGATAGTTTCCTTATATGTTCCTATATTCCATATATCTAAATGGCATCCATTAACAATTTCTGAACAAATTCCCATCTGAAAACTAGTTAGGAAAAGTTGAATTCCACATCTCTGCCACAACAATGGCCAGGGTACTGATTCTCTGGGAATCTGCCTCATCTCTGCCCCTTCACCCCCACTCACTAAAGTTTTTAATAAAAGCTAAACTCTCTGGGGGAAACTAGTTGCACACATTACAGCAATCAGACAATCTTGGCCAACTAGGATATAAAATGGTCCTGGAGCCAGATTCCTTATTGCTAGAATTCGTGTGGTTAGTGACTCTTATCTCTCATTCAAATGTTGACCCAAGATTCAGGCCATAAAATTAGAGATTCCAACCTCGTACCATTTCCATATTCCATACTTCTGACTTTTTTCTTGTTCTTGCATTTATTTTTTTTCCTCACCTGAACACAGGGTTAATCCTAATGCTTGAAGCCTAACAAAGACTTCTCAGCCCATTGGCCTTCTTGCTGTTGTTCCTCAGACAAGATATTTTAAAACATTGATAGAATTACAGAGCTTTTTTTCAAAATGTAGTTTGTGGTAAAATATACAAAACAGGGCCTCTCTGGTGGTGCAGGTGGTTCATTGCAGTGCTGTGGAGCTGTCCACAGTGCCGGTTTGATCCCCGCTGGCTGCGGAGCAATCCACATAGTGCGGCAGACCTCCCCTGTCTTACCTGCTGCTCCCCTCAGCAGTGTATTTCAGTCAGTCTGCCTGTTCTGTTCCCAGCTCTGTCTCTGGTGAATCCTGTCACCCTCCCGCACATCTGGCCTGTACCCCAGTTCTTGTATAAAAAAAATAAATCTTTAAAAAATATATACGAAACAAATTTAAAGTAATGAGAATCATAGCATAGCTGTGGTTTCCATCGAGACTGATTTTCCCATTATCCTACTAAAGAAACTCAATTTCCTAAAATTTCAGTATCAGCAGTCTGGGGAAAATACCCCAGAAAGTTCCTTGCCTAATTTTTATCATGTTGTTGTGAGCATTTCTCTAATAATGACTTCACTCAGAGCAGACATTAAGCATTGCTATTATAAAAGCCAAATTCACCATGAATTCATGAGCTTTTCCGTTCGTTTGTTTATTTGCTTTTATAAGGGTATTTAAATATTTGTATATAGTAGCTAGCATGGAATAAATACTACATAAAGACTTTCTGGATAAATTCAACCATGCTTTTCTTTTGTGGCTAAAGGGCTGTCTTTATAAAATCATTTGCTCTATAAGTTTTAGAAAAAAAATGGGTAACAATGTTTTTATCATTTTTATTGAACTTTAATTGACAGATAACATTATATTAGCTCCAGGTAACAACATAATAATTAAATATTTGTATATATTGCAAAATGATCATCATTATAAGTAAACGTCAATATTATACATAGTTACAAAAATTGTCTCTTCTTGTGATGAGAAATTATAAGATCTACTCATTTCAGTCTAACTTTTTGGTCATTGTTCTTATTCTTTCCTCTAATTTAATTTTTTTCTGACCCAAGATATTCAAGGGTGGCTGCTTCACATTCCATCTCTTAGCTCAATGCCACTCCCTCCACCAAACCTTCCTTATCCTACATCCTTTTCAGTCTCTGTTCCACTGTTTTATTTATTTTTTTAGAAATTAGCATTTAACATAACCTGAATATCTTATTTGTTTTCATGTTCATTATCAGTTTAACCCCAGTAGACTTGAAGCTTTAATTGGGCAGAGAATGTGTTAGATTCTTGTTATATTCTCTGCTAAATTTCTAGATGTTCAATAAATAGTTCTTGAATAAATTAAAACAAAATAGCATGAAACTAAGAATTTACCAGTGCATAACTTGTTGAAAATAAACATCACAATTAAAAATATTTTCCATCCATTTTCTGTGCTTCTAGAGCACAGCACTTTTCCATCATTGAAGTACTGTTCATATTAAATATAATTGCCCATGAATTTGTCATTTTCCTTAGATGAGAGCAGTGCAAGTGTCATGAGTTTGTCCCAACTTTGGCACCCAATCATAGTTCTTAGAAACAAAGGAAAGTTCAGTCCAATTGTTGAATTATTGAGTAGGTAGATGAATTAATTTGGTATTAACGAATATGTGTTGCAAGATAGTTATTGATTTTTCTAAATAACTGTCACATTTGCATAAGTAATCATTAATAGATCTTAGATTGAATACAGATGCCTCCAAGATAACATTTACAATATCTCAGAACCCTGTTAATTAATGTTTAGCACAGGTTTCTCCCACTTTTTGAAAATTCTCTTTACAATGCTTCACTTTCACAGAAGACATGTTTTTGCTATGTACCTGTTCTTGCTAACTGAAAGAAATCTGAAAATTTTCATTTTATGACAATAGGTGAAATTCAAAAATAGCACCCAGTGTTTATTTTGCAGCAGATTGTTGTAGAGGCAACCAGGCTCCAAGCAGTGAGAGTGATACCACCAAAATCCTCCCCCCGGAGATACTTTATACAGACTTTGCAAGCATCATTATCATTCCTGCTTTTACCGGATACAAGTGTTATTTTAGATTTTATGTGTTATTTGCTGTGATTTGGTAGGTTATATTTTGTCTAGGAACGCCCCAAAATTGTTCTATGTAAATTAATGGTAACCGCTTACTCACCTTCTGCCATTTTGGCTTAGGAAACGTATCATGGAACTATTCTCCTCTCAGATAGTGAGGAAGCCTGTACCAGATTCCTCTCTGCATTACATTGGATTACATTGAGATTACACATAAAATTGATGCAAATATTAAGGCCCAGTTAAGAATCCCAGAGCTAAATTATCACTGACCACCTCTCTCCAGATGAGAAAGTGATTCAAGATCTCCAGGATCCTTGTCAGATTTCAGGATTCCTATCACTGATTCAAAGATCTTTTTGCAGTAAATATACTATCTTTTCATGTAGTCAATTTTTTTTCTTCTGTTTTCCTTTTAGTTTTACATTATTTTAGGTGATTTTGTAGATCACATTTTGTTTCTCCTTAATTCTGGAGACAGCACATGTCCTTCAAAAATTATTTTTATTAATTAAAAAATCATATTATTATTATTAATATTATTTTTCCTATTGTTTATACTCTGATAATTTTGTAGCTAGAATCTTTTTTTTATTAATTCTGAAGTTTGACAGTACATACCCTTGGTTTTTTTGATTATTATCATTTTCTTTTTTTTCCTGAGAATAGGATTATAAACAAGGTATAGTTCTATACAAAAGGCTTCACTAATATCCTTTTTTTCAGTCATCAAAGTGAAGATTTGCTTTCTCTTACATTATAAATATAGTGTTAAGAACACTGAAAGTAGGAACACTTGTCACTTCACAGCGAAAATATCTCTTAGACTCTGAGAAAAACAAGGTGCTTACCACAGGAGAAGGGGAAAAGAGTGGAAGGAAGGGGCACCTCAGTCCGTTTAATAATGGTGGTGGATAGTACAGCTTTGGTGGTGAGTGCAGTGAGGTATATACACAATCAAGGTAGGAAGCTGTCCTTCTGGAAAATATAGTATTGTAAATCAATGATACATGTAAAATTTTATTATAAAGAAAAAAAGTAAATCTTTTTGAACATATAGCTCCAAGACTAGGATGTTTCCTCTTCAAATTCACTTTCAGACATCTAAGAAAGGGGAACTAGAAGGAAAACAGCATAATGATTTCTGCTGGTGAATTATGCCTCCACCAGCAGCAACCTGAGCTCTTGCAGAATGTTCTGTATTAATAGGGGTGAATTGAAGAAATTGGAGTTGCAAAAGAACAGACTGGGTAAAAATTGGTAGCTTCAAATGGATAATACATGGTGTTAAAATAAATCAATTTTCATGAATGAGTTAATAAAAGGGCTGACTGTGGTAACAAATAATAATTAGAATGGCAACTCTAATCAGCTACTTCCAGCAGGTGATTAAAATAATTATATTACCATATTATGACTGCCAGAGGGGGAAAAACACACATGCTGTAAATGAAAAATGAAGGTTACAAACTTTTTTAAAAGAAGTCCGAATGTTGTATTTGTTCTTTTCTTCCTTCCTTCCTTCCATGATTTAGATCTTCCTCCCTCCCTTCTCCTTTCCTTATTTCCTTTCCTTATTTCTCCTTTTTGAAAGAAGTTCAAATGCCTTGATTTTCGAAAGAATTCCTTCCCTTCCTTCAATTTCCTTCCTTCCTACCTCCCTTCCTTCCTTCTCTTTCTTCTTCTTTCTCCTTACTTTCATTTTTTTTTTTTTTTCAAATAGGAGCAAAAAGAGACTGGGGAAGTAACAAATCCAACCCAGGGAAATGAGTAAAAGCTATTTTACTGTCATGTGATAACACCTCAGATTAGAATGTAGCTCAACGATGAAATTCTGAATGTCACATTATAACTAATGAATAGTTGTTATAATTATTTTTGAATTTTTCTGTGATATGATAATAAGAGTCAAGAAATACACCTTTTATGTTCCCAAAACTGCAATCTTTCATTTCACTGTGCTCAGAAGTGTATCCTCTCTAATTGTAGTGTTTCGTGGGACTCTGACAGGAAATTTTTTCTTGACAGAAAATGTGTGGCTGACATTTCATATTTGTCTTGCCTAATAATTATTTTTGGTAAATGAAATATGAACATTTTCTGCCAACAAATCAGTTTTGAATAATAAGATTTTCTGCTTTCTTTTTTCCCGTTCCTACAGGCTCAAGGAATTATTTAGTAATGTTTCTAGAGATCATTCTTTCAGTCATTCATTTATCTATTTGCTCATCCATCCATTCAGCATTTACTGAGTTTAACAAAGACTCTCTTTGAGCAAACCTTAGTAATATACTTCAGAGACTTAATCTCTGAAAGGCCTTGGTCTGGACCCCATAGTATCTTTAAGCCTCATCCCTAGATATCTGATCAAGTTCTTTATCCCCTACCTTTCATTTCTAATCCTTGGCAAGTCTTTAGCAAGAACCTTTTAGGAGATTTCTCCTTTGCACCACTTCTTTTTCCCTTTACCCTTTAAACATTGTCAGTTTTCCCTTCAGTTCCCTTGTCTTCAAATTCCCCTTCCTTATCTCTCTATCCTTCCCTGTCAGAATTTCTCCTTTGCCATGCCAGCTCCTTAACTCTGTACAGTTACTTGAATTTTAGGTCCCTGCCCACTTCAATTATCTCAAGGACTCAGGGACACTCCACAAAAAAGCAACTATTTACCAAAACAAATGAAACTTTTTTTGCAAAATCTCTTACACAAGTAAAGTTTTATTGAATTTTGTCATAAAAGTTAGCAAGACATATGTATTTTTACAATTTATTGGACTTATGCTTACAGTGTATACTTTTGTCCTTTTAGAAAACTAACAGCAAATTTGCTGTTCTAACTAATATTCTGCTGACATTTTGGTTGGTATATTAGCATTTCTTAGAATGTGATTTAATTCAATAGGAATTTATTCTTATTTTCTTGCTCAATCTTGCCATTTAATACAAAGAAGCAATTTTTGGTTTTGTTAATTTTTTCTTTTGTGTTTTATTTACATCTTATCTTATAATTATGGTCTTTTTTTCTGCCATTGCTTTTATTTCAATTTATTCCTCTTTTCCCACCTATGAGGGAAGCTGAGATAACTGATTTAACCTTTCAAAAATTAATTTATTTATTAATTTATCAATTTATTTTTTGGTCTGGAAAAAACTGATTGCTTGTTTATTTAGTATTGCTGCTTATATTTGTTAGCAATATATAATCTTTCCTAGTGTGATATTCCTTGAAAAATATGTCTACAGTTTAGTTATTTTCAGACTTGTTAATCTTGGAATATTGTGACCTGCCTGTCAGTGTTTCCCTTATTAGCAATCTTCCTTCAATATCTTGGCAAAATAGAACTCCTAGGTACTTGTTTCAATTTCCCAGAAGTATCAAGCAAAGTAACTACATAAGCTGTCACTATTGCCCTTGCTGCAATCAGAAGAAAAATAGTAATAATAATTATTAAGAACTCATTTTCTTTGTTTAATGATTTTTGTGTACCACACACTAAGCATTTTACATAAGGTAACTCATTTAAAATTCAGAAAAACTCTAGAAAAAAAGCATCATAAATCCTACTAGAAAAGATAAATAATTTTCCCAAGGTAATTTGTAGCCATGGAAGAACAAAATCCAGAACTGGCTCCAACGGACTTCCTCTTAACCTTATGCTACATTGCAAAAGAAAAGTCACTGCAGCCTTACATTTGATATCCACTGTCCCATCCCTATATCAAAGAAAAGTCTTCCTAATGATTGTTTCACACATAAATCAATGTTGCTACATATACCTTGTGTCTGGCTTGATTAGCTGTGTTAGGAAAGAACCATCAAATCACTTTCGCTGAGCAGGAGTTTACTGTGTGTTTTACTACTTCAGTGACACCAGTCCTGATCCTAACTTTCAGAAGTATTTGACTCTCATTTATTTTTTTCAATGATCATGAACCAGTCTTTTAATATTTATAGGTGTTTTCAGTATTTAAAGTAGCCCATAAATATCTGTAATACCTTGTACTTTAAAGGTAGGTTTGGTCCTTCACCCCCATTTAAATCCCTTATTATCTTATCTTTAATCTGTTTCTATAAGGTTTGTTTTGGTAAAGTACTTGAGGGGAATATAAACTTCCAAAGCATGGGCTTATTTCCATAATCAACCCTATTTGATGATGATTTCATTTCACATGATTATATTAATTCTTGTAAGTACTGAACTGAATTTAGAGGTCAATCTTCAGGGAATATGTTATGAAACAAACCTAGCAGTTAACAATCATCAGTTTCTGTAGTTCATTTAACCAGTTGTTTTAATGTAATGCAATAAAATCTAACTTCCTTGAGCACTTCAAAAACATGGTCAGGGCCCCATAAAAATTATAGCTTCATTTAATCAGCAACACAAATCTAAGGAATCAACAAATATGCTAATCAATGATATATGAGACAAGAAAAATCAAATAAACTCATAATTTGTCCATGATTAAAATAATAGGCCTTTTAATCACACCCAAATGTAAAATGTTGATTTCCACACAGACACCTATCAAATCTCTACTGCCTGGGTCTTTACTATCACAATAAGTGGCCCCATTGTGTACCTAGTTGCTCAAATCAAAACATAAATCTATCTATGCTTGAATATTCACTTTTTCTTACCCTCAGAATAAATCCCATTAATCTACCCACTCCTATTCAGCATGCTACTCTCATCCTAATCCAGGCAACACCATGTCTTACAAAGGCTACTTCACTAGCCTTAAAACTGTTCTCTCTAGTTTCTTAGACCCCATTCCAAAACAGTAGAAATCAACTTATGCTACTTTCTAATAATATCCTCTAATAATTTCAAATGACACTTAAAGTAAAATCTAAAACCTAATCATCATCATTAAGCAACTACTTTATCTGTATCCCTATGTTTTCCCCTCACCTTATCTTGTGCAAATCTTCTCCACATGCACCATGCTCCACACACTGACTTTCTTTCTCATTCTGGGATACACAAATCTCAATGTTTGTTTTAGGACTTTGTCCTTGGCTTAGCTGGCTCCTTCTCCACATTCAGGTTTCAGGTCAAATCAATTACTTAGAAAGGTTTTCTTGACTATTAAATTAAAATGAATGTTTGCAAGTCCTACTACATCAACCCATGGATGTTTGATATATTATTTCTTCCTCCATATTGTTGGTACCAAGTCTATTTTGCTCAGCACTGTACCAATAAACATTTTGGGAATATTTTAGTAAGTAATGGATTGAATATTCATTCATATATAAGTATGAGGACAAACATAAGAATTGTAGAAATGAAAACTAGGGAATATTGATCATAGGAAGTATTCATTATGTTTTTATCTCTAGTGGTGTGGAAGGATTACACAAAGATGCAGCAAACAGGAAAATCTTAAACTTAGGGCATGGCACAAAATAAAAAAACATATGGAGCCAAACAGATTTACATTTATATCTTGGCTCAAGTTTTGAGATTTGGGACTGAGAGGAATTGAGTTTCAAAATGAAAGTAAAAATAATGAGTATAACCAATACCATGATAATTTAAAGGCAATGGCAGGGGGAGGGGTTTGTCCCACCTCCTGCTGTCTGAATTTTAAGGCCTAGACTCTTAATAGCTAACTTCTCTTTCACTGTCTATTTTTGTAGAGTTGAGAACTTAATGATAGAGTCTATCATTTAATTTGAGATTTAATTTCAGCTTTGCATAATTTTCATTTGGCTTTCACCAATACCTCAGTAGCTTCCCCTCAGCTCCACATGGTGAAACTTGTATTATACTTTTATGAGAATTGGCACTGGTATTCATGAATCCTTACTTTCCATGGCTCTGACCCTAGTTAATTAAAAAAGACATGTTGGAGAGTTGGTCAGGAACATGTAACACAAAAGAAGGAGAGAAATTCTAATGTGACCTGGTAAAGAGATTTAGATTTGAATGTCAAAATTTCATTCTGATGTCATGTCATCTCTTTAAGGGGTAATGCATTCAGTATAGGTATAGTATAGATTAGGTTTGCCCATGTAAGTTTTATTAATGACTTGACTAAATAGTTTTTACATGAAAAAATTATGCAAGCAACAGCAATTCATTGTCTGATGATAATAGAAGTATTAATATCCACTGTCATAGTTATAATACTATTTTTGCATGCTTATTAAATAGAAAATATGCACATATTTTCTCATTTACTCTTTTGAACAATCATAAGTACTAGATATTTTGGTTCCTGTATTCAAAATAAAGGACAGACCTCCCCGGTAGTGCAGTGGGTTGAACGCAGCACTGTGAAGCTGTCCGCAGCCTCTGCGGCATGGGTTCAATTCCCAGCTGGCCAGGGAGATACCCACATGGCACCGCAAACCTCTCCTGTCTCGCCCGCTGTTCCCCTCAGCAGTGTATTTCAGTCCGTCTGCCTGTTCTGCTCCCCACTCTGTCTCTAGTAAATCATCTCATTCTCTTGCATCTCTGGCCTGTATCCCAAGCCCTTGTATAAAAATAAATCTTTAAAAAAAAAAACCCAGAAACAAAGGACTCGCACTCCCAAATATCCAAACTGGGAAACTGAGCCAAGATATAAATGTAAGTTTGATTGACTCCATATGCCTGTATTAATATTAAACACTGAAGATTTGCTTTGTGCCATTAGACTACAACAAAATATAAATTAAAATTAAAATTGGGGGAAATGATTGATATGCTATGGAACAGAGTATCTATATCTGTTTTTTTTTAATAATTCTCCAAATAACAGCCTAATCCAAGAATAATTTCAATAGAACTCTTTATTAAAAAGTTCAAAGTTTTTGCACATCCTGCTAGGACAAAGAGTGAAGTTAACTAGCTCTTATAAGTTGAGAGCTTTTAGGGAAACTAGCTTCCATTCTAGGACATTTTGTTTAATTTCTGATTTGCCAAGCCTGAAAAATAAAAACTGTAACATCAGGTTTTCTAGACTGTCAAACGGGGAAGGAAAGAGCCAACAGGCTTTTTAGATTGAAATAATCTACAGAAGATATTTCTCAGAGGCAATCAATCAAGAGCAACCATTCTCTTCATACAACAATGATTCTGCTCTTTCACTATAATTGGCCACCTTATAATGGTTCATTTACTGTAGTATATTTGATATGCTTTGAATTACACTCTGATATCTGGTGATGCTAATGTGGTCCATCTCTAATTACATCCTGGCACAGGTAAAAGGAGTTCATGGAGTCACTAAACCATGTCCATCTGGAGCTCACACCCCAGCTTGTACTCCAGAATTTCTTGTCATTATAAGCAACTTAGCCTTTATACAATTTCTGCTTAATCCTCTCCCCTGTGTCAGAGTCCTGAGACTGGTCGAAACTGCCAATTGTTTATGAGAAGGGTGAGTAGGAGTATAGACATGTGGCTGGGTACCCACATGCATATGCAAAAGACTACTTACAACTTGTGGTGGTGTCAGGCCTAGGAAGAGAAGGATGCTGTCCCATTGGTGCACTAAATAATAGGAGTGGGTGTGGATATTTGTATGAATGGGTGGAGTAGATGCATGTACATTTATCTGGATAATTAGTAATAAAATGTCACTGTTTCATGAACTTTCAAATTAATGTGAAACTGTTGTTACTAGTCCTATAACATTCTTTTATTATCTCTTACTGAGGTATCAAATTATATCAATTTTACTTTATTATTAAAATAACTCCCAGTGAAAAATTTTTATAGTTTAGACTGCAGAGGTAACAGAGAACTGTTTCTCACCCATAACCCTCAAATTTGATGTTTACAGATAACTTTAGGGAACCCTCAAGTTTGACATTTCTTTAGATTATTGAACAGTTGTATGATGAATTTAATCATAATAGTATCTTAAATATCAATTTTAATGTGAAAGTTATTGCATGCCAAGTAATGTGTAGATAATATTATAATAAGGCAATGGAGATATACCTTGAATATACTAAAGAAACCAATGATCCCCTCAAGCACATTGTCAAAATGAAAGAATCAATTTAGTCAGTTCACACCAAAAGGGAGAAAGAAAGGTTGAACTTGTTTTTGAATCTTCATAGTTTTGAGGGCAAACTTAATTGACCAGTCAATTCTGTCAAAAATGCTTTTGTAGTAATTTACATGGAGTTTTTGTCTTCCCTTTAAATATTTCCTCCTTTCATAAACAATCATTTAAAAATCTCGACCGAAGATTTCTTGAATTTAGTTTTAAGAAAACAGAAGTAAATCTAAATAATACTTCTGTTTTTTGAACATTAAGCCCTAAATCTCATAATCCAAACAATTTTTAATTTCTTTAATTTCCCAAAGGACAATACTCAATTGAATATTTATTTTTATAGCTATTCAAACTTGCATATACTTAAGTTTTACCATCATTCTAGCCAAAATAAAACTAATTCACTTCAAAGTGAGAAAAAAAAAAGCTGTTAAATTTGTTTTTCTGCTGGATGATAAAAAATCTAGCACAGAACTAATACTTCTAAGTTTAAGTGATAATGAAATGAATATTACAACTAAAAAATAAAATCAAAGGAAGATATTTTTCAACCCTCTATGTCAAGTGAGCTGTTGCTTAAAGAAATGACTAATCACCAAATAAGTTCTGCTTAGGATAGAAACTGAGAGCAGATAAAATGTTAAAATGTTGGGGCCTTAAAATGTAGTAAAAAATATGCAAATTGAACTTAAGAAAAGAGAATACACTTGTTTGGGATAAATATGAGTACTAGAAAGGGTTTAGAGGAGTGTTTTTAAAAGACACCTGTTATAACAGATCCTCAAAAATGGCTTAAAGGGTGTAAAGGAAATAAAGAGCACTCTCATATTTCTAGAGGAGCAAATGACAAAATCATCAATAGAGGAAATTTTACTAGAAAGAATGGCAAAACCAAGTTAATAATATACTACAATTGTTCAAATTGCTTTTGAATATCTCTTCATTTTTGTAAATTTGACTGGTTTGTTCCTGAACATAGTACAACACAGGTTAAAATTATTGAAAATTGTCCTTTGGAGGAAATGGATTCTGGCAAACAATATTGTTTAGATGTGTTTCATTTCATCCACCAGAACAGGAAATTTCTTAATTCTGGGCAGGATAAGGCAACAAGGGGCCAAGACAAGAATAGAATTTTGGGATCAAAAGGTGACGGAGAAATACCTAGTGTTTCCAGCCCTGCCATTAGGATGTCACAAAAGAAGGATTGAAAGCATTGACATCAGTTGTCTCAAATGAGAGAGATTTTTGAGCACCAAAGAGCCAAAATGCTATAGTGAGGCTTGGTTATGAAATCCAAGCTTTTTTGCCATAGTTGAACAGAAACTCTGGGTATCTAGGAGACTTTCCATAAGTGGGGTTCACTCTGGGGGAAATTCCAATTCACCCTAAATTTCTGTCTAATCATTCAATTATGTTGCAAATTCAGCTATTCAAGGTTAATTTGCAACCGATTCAAAGCAGTCTTATCAGTTCAAATGTTTTCTCAATAGTCATACCACTTACTGCACAATCCTATATATGCTGGCCTATATAGTGTTTATACTTATGTATGCATTTATTTCATTGGTACTGAACTCATTAGTATATATTTGCACTGTGTGATTATAAAAGTTTGAACACCAGCTGAAGACAGAGTGAATATAAAAGAAGCACATTCAGCCTCAGGGGAATGTAGAAAGAATCATGAGAAAACCAAGCAGAGTGGATTGTTTGATTGTTTTCCAGGAAAGAGAAGAGGAGAGGATGGGGAAGAGATGGGAAGAGAGAGAGAGAGAGAGAGAGAGAGAGAGAGAGAGATAGAGAGAGAGAGAGAGAGAGAGAGAAGGAGGCAGGCAGGGAGGGATGTTTTATTTATTTATTTAGCTTTTTAAATTTTTTAATTTTTTTTACATCATTGTTCATTTTTAAACAATATTTTGTTTAAAATATTGTTTTTACCCCCAGGTGTAGTCCCCATAGAGTTTCCTTCACCAGTGCACCCGTGCACCATCACCTCAGTCCCCTGTGCTCCTCCTTCCCTCCCTCTGTTCCCTCTCCCACCTCCCCCCCTGCAGGATGTCTCTGATTAATAAGTGTCTGTTTTTGTTTTGTTGTGTTTTGTATTGCTATTATTTTTTTACACTGTGTCTTATTTGGTTCCCATATATTTGGAGGGGTGTTTTAAACTAAAAGAATGAAAAATGAAAATTCTTCTAAGTAAAAGATAATTTTCTCTGACCACCCCAGTGAGTCCAAAGTAGTGCCCATCTTGGTGAATGGTCCACTCATTGTCAGTAAGACATTGTTATCCAATAAAGATTATTGTTATTTCAAATTATCCTACATATTTAGTTCAGAGATCTCAGCTTTGCTTCTAAGAAGTGTTTTGAAGACATATTTGTATAAAATTGATCATGGTAGGGCCTCCCCAGTGGCTCAGCAGGTTGAGTGCAGTGAAGCTGTCCACAGCCTCTGCAGTATGGGTTCAATTCCCAGCCAGCCAGGGAGATAGCCACTGGTGCGGCAGACCTCTCCTGTCTCGCCCGCTGCTCCCCTCAGGAGTGCTTTCAGTCGTCTGCCTGTTCTGCTCCCTGCTCTTTCTCCGGTGAATCTTCTCACTCTCTCACACCTCTGACCTGTACCCCAGCTCTTGTATAAATAAATAAATCTCTAAAAACAAATAAATAAACAAACAAACAAACAAATAAATAAATAAATAAATAAATAAATAAATAAGATTGATCATGGTATATTACCTTCATCTATCAAATTCTTAGCAGTAGATAGTACCAAATTCATGTAGATATCAAAATACGCTAGAGCAAAAAAATGAAAAGCGTTGTGAATAAAAAATTAATTTATCTACTTGATGTCAACTAGATTAGCATTCAGAAAACCTGTGTACCTGACTTCATTTTGTATTAATTTTGTTTTAATTCTATTTATAAGGTTATATCATAAGTGATCCATACTTGGTACTAAAGGTAAATAGTATATAAGCTTTAGAATTGTCCATTTGATTAAGCTGACCCTGTTTATCCAGATCAAGTGAAATAAAATTCCACTCAAAAGTCAGTTTTACTCTCTGTAAAAAGGAAAATACAGTCACACTCTAATTCTTGAGAAGCAGAATTTTCTATTTGATTATCAGATTTGCAGACCACAGCTATTGCCTATTGCTGTTATATTCCACATGACAGGAAGTATTAAGGAACTCTTGTTCACAAACAATCACTAAACACTTTTCTAATATATTAGTAAGAAGTTGGGGCACTACCTGAAGGTGTGCTATGGCATTAGCTAAACATTAAGTGAATTATTAATTTACTAGTCAGCAGTTACTATAGATTATATATGAATAGAATTATGTGTCTCTGTTATTACTGATGAGCTCTATGCAGTTAACCTCATTAGATTTTTTTAGTGTCCTAGATTCCAACAGCAGGTAGAACACTTTAAAGTTCATTTCTTTACTTGAATTAGTATTATGATTTGATTATATAATGCTAATTGATAGATATGAAATTTCATTGGGATTATAAAATACTATATTTATCTCATTTTGTTTGTGCAAAACTGAATTAGCGGTAAAAGTGAGAATTGTTAAATTTTAATGCCAAAATAAAGCCAAATTATATGGCTATTTAGATAAATTAGGCAATTTTATTGGAGACAATAGCTTGTTTTTCATTTGTAGAAATCTTAATCCGCATCCCAAATTTTGTAAATGTTCAAATTAACTTATGTACAGTAATGAAAATCTTATTCATTTATTTATTGTTTGTGATGAAGCACAAACTTTTACATTCTGACATTTGCAACTTACATGTGCATATTCTTTCCTAACATGAGAAATTCTTTTATGTGGACAGATAAGTTTAGATCATGTCATTTATGACAAAAGGAAAAATAAAGACAGTAACTAATCCATCTCCTTTTATCTAAAAGATAAATATTCTCTATCTTAGACTGTTTTCTATAACCTTATAAAATTATCCCCCTTTAAAAAGATGTACAGAATTGAAATTACTTTTGCTAATTTAATTATTGCTATAGTCATGAGCCCTACTAGTCACATACATATCACATGTGTTAAGAAGAAGCATCAAGAAAATGAACTTTGCATTTCACGTTTCCTCAAGAAAGTGAAAAGACAAACCACAAATGGGCGAAAACACTTGCACCTCATGTATCTTCATTGGGAATTTATATCCATATATGGAAAACTTGCACTCAATAATAAAAAAACAAATTGCTCTCTAGAATTATTAGCAAACAATGAGTGTTTCATTAAGCAGGTGAATTTGTAGTTGTTATGCCACAATAGATAATTGATGCTGGCAAGTCAGTGGTATGTTGGAGACTGCTCTTTTTTTTAAAGATTTATTTATTTATGTATACAAGAACTGGGGTACAAGCCAGAGGTATGGGGCAGGGAGTTGGCGTGAAAGGATTCACCAGAGACAGAGTGGAGAACAGAACAGGCAGACTGACTGAAATATGCCTCTGAGGGGAGCAGGGGGCAAGTCAGGAGGTGTCGGCTGCACCATGTGCATATCTCCCTGGCTGGCCAGGGATTGAACTCATGCTGCAGAGGCTGAGGATAGCTTTACAGTGCTGTGTTAACCCCTTGTGCCACCAGGGAGGCCCTGGAGACTGCTCTTAACAAATCACAAAAGCCTGTATCAAAAGCCTGTGTGCATCTCTTCTCAGCTCCATATTCTCTACATTTAACGATACATTGATAAGATGAAATTGACCATGCTGGGATTATTTACATATTTACAGGTGGAAATAAAAAAAAAGAGTTTTTTGGGGTTTTGCTTTCTTTTTTAAGGAGAGAGTTGCTTAAACACTTTGTACACACAACTAGATTCTATCACTTAGATGCTGAGAGGATAACAGCTCTCTGGTGACAAAGGAACACACTTGAAAAGCCCTGTGATAGAAACAACTGATGGGAACTATTGGAACTGCTTGCCCTGGCTGTAAAGTGCTTAGAGCTGCTACTGCTGTTTGGAGTTATACTGCCAATAGATACTGGCTGGGGTTGCTGATACTGCAGCTCATGGTGTGCTAGTGGGAGGCACTGCTACTAGAGAAAGGATCTGATAATATCCATCAGATCTGAAATTTACTGAAGATACCTGCCATAGAACTGACTTCCTTCACACAAGTCAACTATATTGCATGGGTTATAGGATACTGTATAAAGATATTGGCTAAACTTGGGTAACAAAGATATTACAGAAATTATGTCTCAAATAGTATAGAAACTTATTTCTCCTCTTCATCACCATCTGAGAGGAGATGGGTAGTACATTGTGGATAGGTGGCTTTTCTTCATGTGTCTCCTAAGTACCCAAGTTATTCCTAATCCATTGTTTCTCCATTCTTCAGTCTTCATGGCAAAGTGTGGTCCTTGTCTACATGCCAAAGCTGTCACATCAGCACCACATGTTTTATCTAGTCTGTGGGTAAAGTAGTAAGATGTTGTTTCTTTCAATGGAAATGACATAGAAGTTGTACATGTACTGGTGCTCACACACCGTTGGTAAGAAATGATTCACATAATTCACCCAGGGACTTGGCAAATCTGTTTTCAGCTGAGCAACCATATGCCCAACTGAAATTCAGGGATTGATGTCTATTATTAAAGCTGGAGGGGAAGGATAATGTTTGGGAATGATTACCAGATTTTTATTACACTAATAATGACAAAGAATCATCCAATCATCTAACAAATATGAATTAAGTCTTATCATGTCCAATACTATTTAAGGTACTGAAATCATAGAGAAGAAAGACTCCATATCTTCCAAGTTCTTACAGTACACGAGTCATCTGAATAGATGGAATGCAATAACATATGAACTTATAAAAATACTATGAACAAAGTATCGTGGGAATCACAGAAGGAAAAATCAAATAGCTGCCTGAGGGGGTTATGAAAGTTTTTATTGAGTTGGAATGTAAACAGATTCTTGAAGAATAACTAGGCATTCACCAGGCAGAAAAAGAAAGTCATTATAAGCAGAGCAAGTCCCTTAATATCCCTGGTATGTTTGAGATTGGTTGAATTTGTGATAAAACTTGAGGAGAATGGGGGTTCAGAAACCCAGTCTTCAGAATTGTGGAGAAAGTGTAGCTTGAAGAAAAATTAAAGAATCATAAATTTAAAAAAGAAATTGCATAGTGTAAAATGTATAATGATGAATTTATTTATGAAGTTAATTAAAAGTGGAATTTAAAATTTAAGTCATAGAATGTGACTACATAAATTTTAAATGTCGGTAGGTATTAGAATCAACAAGATATTATCTGTGGAAATCTTGCCAGATGTTGCTGACTGGACTTCCTTTATCGTTGTTTTCTTAATATTACTCTGCTTATAGCCTCTCACAAAACATTGTAGTTTGAAATTAAAAGAAAGTCATTGAATAGCAAACCTTTGCCTAAGTCTTAATCTATTCTATAAATGTAAGGACATTATGCTCTTTTAATTTATTGATAATTTATGTATTGCATTTTTTAGAATGGTGTCACGAGGGTTTTATCTCTACACTAATTTCCAAAATTCAGTTATATCATTTTCTTTTCAATCAGATGATTTAAAGAAAACAGCATTTCATAGAACTATTAAAAGAATACATTTTAAGAGCAAATGAATATAGATTTGGAAAAGACATTTTTGTGTATTTTATTGAAGTACTTAAAACTCTACAATAATGTGAGGGAGAAACATATCCAAATTAATTCACTTTGATACACTGATTTTTTCTCTTTCTAATCAGCTTTCTGATTGAATTAATTACTTTCTCCACCCACTTTTGCTGAAATAGTTTTTGTAGATATAATTAATGTGGCAGCACATTTTTGAGTTCTTGGCAAACTTTTGAAAATGGGAATCAAATGTCAATTGTATTGTGAACCACGTTTGATAAAGTTGTCTTTCTTGTCATTTCAGCAAAGACAATGAAATAATAAAACTATTAGGAAATTCATCTTTCAAAAGCCCTGATTAACTTTGTGTTATAATACCCGGGGAACTAGGACTTTTGGGAGATGCAATTTGTCCTCATGGTTCTGGCACAATTATCTTTGTACTCAGGTAGAAAAGGTGGAGGGAGTTCAATGATAGGCTTCTTCTGAATGGTGCATATTTAAAAATGGGGAATAAGGTTGGGTTGATTCTCCAATTACACAATAGAATAAAGATTCAGTATGACTAATGAGGTGAAAGAGAGCCAGTAAAACATGGCCTTAATGTTCTAAAATTATTTTCAATAATGATTGTTAATGCATTGTTGAATTACATCTTATGAGATTTGAGAGAAAGTCGGATTTTATAATGCTGCAAGTTTCTGCACTCTTTAAAAACATTAGCAAAAATATTATTAACTTAGTAGTCATGAGAAATAATCCTTAAGAGAAATTGTACTGGAATAATTAAAGTGTGACAGAAAAAATATTTTTATTTCTATCCTGATTTAATAGTTATTACATTACAAATAGTAGTTTGCTTTTTTTTTTTTTTTGAAATACATATCTGCCATGGTTTTATGTGTGGTGATTTATACTCTTCTAATTGAAAGTGTAGACCAAAGACCAGCAGCATCAACATCATCCCAGAGGTTGTTTGAAATGCAGACACTCATGACAAAGTTATTATAAATTTGGAGAGGAAACTTAGCACAGCTTATAAAGCTTGACTCTATCAAATAGGTCAAAGGTTTAACCATCACATTGTTCAATTCCCCAAATATAATAAGTTGATGCTCATTAATGGCTCCAGGAAAAGATATTAAAGACTTACCCATGCCATGGAAACGAAAAAGGCTAAAGAAACCCATAACTAAATCTAGAGAGAAAGAAATGTTTCTAAAAGAATTATTAACTTAGTTATAGCACATAACATTCACTAATATTAAATAGATAAGAAAACAGCTATGATTTTAAGATTAATTTATCAACAATTTGCATCACATAAAAAGTGATGACAATTAAAAACTTAAAATGGACCTTAGGGCCTCAATCTTCTAGGGGCAAGAAGCCAACAGAGAAAGTTGTTCAGTCCCAAGGAGGTAACCAAAAAATCATGGAAAAAGAATATTCAGTTACCAGAAGAAATTATTCATTCAAGTAGTGAATTAGGATCCATATAAAGAATCCACCCTCTGCCCAGGGAAAGGCTACTCACAGTTCCTGTTCAGTGAGATTTCAGGGTAGCTTACTGTTTATAGCCCAAGAATGAGGGTTTTATCACCATTTTGTTTTCCTTTGTTCTCTACTTACATTGTGTTTAGTGGAAGTAGGCTAAGTTTCTTATCTCTGATTTTCAAACCAAGATAAGCCATGTTGGACTTGTAGCACATTATTTCAAAGACTGGACTATGAAGCTAATTATAAGTAAAATGGGACTTGGGATTTTCTTCCTCATAGGGGGATTAAGTGTATATTGCATGTCAAAAGAATAGTGACCTGAAAGGGTAGGCTTTCTTAGTTGTCAGGGCTATTTATGTATATTAAACACTCTCTCGTTCCAGACATAAGATGGATTGTACTTTTCTGTCCCTTGAAGTCAGATGTTGCCTTGTAGCTTGCTTTGGCCAATAATATATGAATGGAATCTCTATTTGTCGCTTCTAGGCAGAGGCATTAAGTACCAGATTGCCATGTTCTCTTTCACCTAATTCTGCCTCATGTCAGCTTGTGTCAAGATGATTCCTCCATCAACCTTGCTAACCCAACTGAGGGTAAAATAAATCTTGCTATTTCAAACTACAGCGAGTTTTTCTGGTAGCTGCTTTTCACAGAATAACCCAATCTGTCCTGATTGACACCTCCACAAATATTTTTAAGATCTGTGAAGAAGTCATTGAATGGCTCCATAAATTTATATATTTTAAAAAAGCAAACTTCTATTTGTAATGTAATAACCATTAATCAGGCCAGAAATAAAATACAGTTTTCTTTCACATTTTAGTTACTTCCAGCATAATTTCTCTTAAGGATTATTTCTAATGACTACTGAATTAATAATATTTTTGCTAATGTTTTTGGTTATCTTGAAAGATTTTAAATTTTTTATTATGCTAAAATTATCTTTTTGATATTTCCACTCTTTGATTCCAGAGTAAGTGTGAACAATTTTACTGCCTTTGTTATAGGTATTCCAACATTTAAAAATTTAAAAATAGCTATCATGCCAGCACAGTTATCCCCAACAGGCTTTATTTTGCTTCTATTTTCCATGTTTATGTACCTCCAGGTTAGTCTACCTTTCCTTTATGAAAATAAAATAAACTTTATATCAAAGAATCCCAGTAAAACCAGTTATCCCAGATTCCAGTGATAAAATACATACTCTCACTCTGTAAACAGAGAATTAAAGTGGACTTCAATAAATTATCTTGAGTTCATGTATAATACTTTAACTCTTCATGATTAATATTTATCCTTCTCTAGTCTGACAACCACAGTAATCCTTATCAACCATGAAAGCAGCATGAAACTTTCAAAGCTTTACTAATTTCAAATATGTGAAATAAGTCAGAAGGAAAATGATAAAACTTACCTAGACACACCATGTAGTTCTTGACACCAATTTGTGCCTTTTCTGTTTTTCCTATCAGAATGAAACCTTTTTGAAGACAAGGATTTTGTCTGTTTTGCTGCTTACTAAATCTTCAGTGCCTAGTGCATGTCTGACATGAAGCTGAATGAGCTTACACAGAAACATTTCTGACACATACAATGTCATGTTGTGACTGACATCCACCAACTGTAAACACCTTTACATGAGCAATCCTCAAGAAGCCAGTTTTTCATAAACTGTCACAACTTTGGGGTAGCAAATGGATGACTACACTAAGTCCTCTTACATTTCATCTGGCCGTACTTTATACTGATGTTGACCTCAGCCATCCCTATAAGTTCATATCTCCCAATCATCCATCAACACTCAGACTCACTTTTTATTTTTAATATTGCTTCATATGCCTTGTAATTCCATACTCCTGTCATGCTCTATGAAGCTCAAATTATATACTCAGTGAAATGGAAATGTCCTTGCCTTCAATTATTTGCCCTTAAGGACTTGAGTCTTTCTTGCAATCTTTTCATATATAGGCTGTTTTATTCTATCACCCCATGTCTCTCAAGGGCAGGGGGTTAGGTTAGTGATATTCTAACTACTTCTTGACATTTCATGCCATTACTCCTGCCTTCTGCCAAACTTATCTTGGGAGCATACTGCTCTCATAAAGTGCCTTGGTCAGACTTCTTGGTTCTTGTTATTTACTTGAGATATTTGTGAGTCTTTTGCCACAGAGACTAGATCTCCTAGGTTGGGATCAATCTTCAGATTTATATTCTATTGGGACAGACTTTAAATGTTAATCACAAGCCTTGTTTCAACTTGACATCAGTCTTCATTCAATTCTGTGATTTTGCTTGCACTCCTGTGCTTTTGCTTTCACTTTCTGATCTTTCCCTCAGCAACAGAACCTCAGTTCTAACAATTAATTACCATGGTTGGTAACCTTGGTTGATTGTTTCAATTGCTTTTTCCATAGTAACAGCCCCAATCATTACGATGGTCAGCACATATAATGATTGTTTCATTTAGAAGCAATTTCCTAGTTTGAATAAAGAGCTGACAATTGCGTTTACTGAAATACATTTCTCATGTGCTATTCAAGTCAATTAAGTCACCCAATGTCTTGTTTAATTTATCTCCTTATTTGAAGTGTTTCAAGGGACACTTTTACGTAAGTAATGATGATTCAAACTAGTTTTCCAAGTAATTCTAATACAAGACTATATTTACTAATCAACTTTTTCATAACTTATTTTATTATTTATTTGTTGATCATATTGTCGTGGATTTCACAGTCATTGCAATAAACATTTTTTTGTTGTCTCTTATTCTATACACTTACAAATTGGGATAAATCAATGTTGATATTCTGAGCTCTATAAGAATTTTCCTTAATATAATGACAAAACATTGTAGTCTCAGAGGAGGACTCAGTGACTTTGAAAAAAGTGAACACTCTGTAATTATATTTTGAATGTTATAACATATAGTAACTAAAAATAGTAACTGACGGAGGTATTATTTCTCCATTTCTTTTCTGCAACCAAATTTCTACTGTATTTTCAAAGTTGTTTCCTCTGTTACCTCCTTATTTTAACACTCATCTTCAATTAATTTAATTTTGAGTTAGTTGTATATTCTCAAACTGTTGTAAGAAATAGTACAAAAGATACATGTTGAGGGTCTCCCTGGTGGCACAAGGGGTTAAGTCTCAGCACTATGAAGCTATTAGCAGCCACTGCAGCACACATTGCATCCCCAGCCAGGGAGGTGACCCACATGGCACAGCAGATTTCTCCTGTCTTTCTCACTGCTCCTCTCAGCAGTGTATTTCAGTAGATCTGCCTGTTCTGCTCCCTACTCTGTCTCTGGTGAATCCTCTCACCTCCTGGCACCTCTCACTTACACCCCAGCTCTTGTATGCATAAATAAATAAGTCTTTTTAAAAATTTCATGTTCATCCATGCATACTTGTTGGCAGGATGGCCACAGAGCAGGTTTTCTAAGATCCTATGCAGATGGGGTAAAGGAGAGTACTGGAGCTCCCGGTAGCTTTTTCAGGCTTTTATAGAGCTATTACGTGTAGTACAGCAACCAGGTACACGGCAGGCAGGGGTGCCCAGGGGCCAGGAGGCCAGCAGGCCCCTAAGTCCCCACAAGTCTTCACTCTGGGCTTCCCTGGCTTTCTTTCTCCCCTTCTCTCTCCTGCCTCTCTCTTCTGCCTCTGTTTCTCCAGGCAAATATCTCAGTACTGCTGCCATGGCCCACAGAAGTAAACAGCAGAACTTATAACAAGTAACAAATGCAGGTGCCCACTAGCAGGCATGCAATCCTAATGGTGGGAGGGCAGAAAAGCCTGAAAATCATTTACCCTACAATACTTAATCCAGTTATCAAAATAGTAACAATTTCCAAAAGAATAGCTACCACCAGCATATAGTGTTGTTACTACTTTTTACTATAGTCATTCTGATAGGTAACTAATGATATCCCATTACAAATTTAATTTGTTTTTCTCTAATGGTTAATGTTGAGTATATTTACATGTTTTCCATCTGTATATCCTCTTCAGTGATAGTTCTTTTCATGTTTTTACCTAACTTACTTGTAATTATATTTTAAATATTTTTTAATTTGGTGGTTTGGTTTATTACAGCTCATGTATTCCTAAATACTAGATCATTACAAGATTATTGTTTTGTAAATATTTTCTCCTAATCTATAGCATGCTTTTTCATCCAAACAGAGTATTTGTCAGAGCAAAAGTATGTTGATGAAGTTTATATATCAATTTTCTTTATATGGATTTTGCTTTTGGTATCAAGAACTCTGCCTAACAATAGATTCTAAAAATTTTCTTCTGTGTTTCTTTCTGAAGCATTATAGTTTTAGGTTCTACACTGAAGTCTATTATGCACTTTGTGTGAATTTTTCCTTGAAGTTTGAGGCATAAGTAGAGGGTCTTCCCCCCACCCCAACACTAAGCACTTGCTTCAGCACCAACATTGAAAAGGTGATCCATCCTTCAATATTGCATTTGCGACTTTATCAAAAGTCAGTAGCCATAACAGGCATAGAGCTATTTTGGGGCTCTCTGTTCTGTTTGATTTATGTGTGTAGCCCTGTGCCAATACTATCAGTCTTATTTACTGTAAATATACAATAAACCTTGAAATTTGTTAGACTATTCCCCCTCATTTTATTTATTTTTGAAATTGTTTTAGCTATTTTAATTCCTTTGTTTTTTTATACAAAATTTAGAATAATAGTATCTATAACCATAAGAAATCTTGATGAGATTTTTTTATAGTAATTAAGTTAAACCTTTCACTTTGAGGAGAATGAGATCTTTACTATGTTAAGTCTTCTAATTCATAAATGTGATATGTATTTTCATTTATTTTATCTTTGATTTCTTTTATTTGTATAATGTAATTTTTGTGTGTAAGGACTGTACATAATTTGTTAGGATTATCCCTACATATTTGACTTAGTTTTGAGTGACTTTAAATTGTACTGCATCTTTAATATATGTCCATGTATTTATAACTAGCATGTAGAAATGCAATCAACTTCGATGACTATCTTAATGCTTTGTATATCTGTTGTGTCAGTTCTCAGCCTACTGATAGCAACAAGGAGCTAGAAATAGCCTGAGGCATATGCCTGGGCCCATACTACTTGTGGTGAACTCCTAGAGACTTTTCCTTGATAAGAGCCAATTTTGAACTTTACCAGTCCTTGTGGTTCTTATGAATTGCAACATAAATCAATGTCATTATTGCTTTTATGGAGCAGTAGATTTTCAGATTTTCTTATACTGAGATTTCAGATATGTTCTAATTCAGATTACTCTTAATAATAGCCACAACAATATTGTCAAAATTGTTAAAGAAATCCTAAAGCCCTGCTTTTATCAAATCACTGACTGTTGCTGTTGACCTAGGATAAGATAAAGATCATAGAATTATATAACAATTTATTGTGCTTCTAGAGAAAAGGTAAGCAGAAATTCTTATATTGGCAAGTGCCAAAATTTGCACCAAATCTGAAAAAGATAACATAAAACACGTAAGTAAAAAAATACACGTTTCTCTCATGAATATCTATAATGGGATGTTTAATTATACATTCAACAAGAAAAAATCAAAATCATATTAAAACAATGAGCTCAATGTTGTTTTTCCCAAAATGGAAGGGTAATCAAATATTAGGATATATAAAAATAATTCATATTATTAGGTCACAGGAGAAAAATATTAATAGTTTTCACAAATAATAGCTATGTTATTTTTCAAAAATTGAACCTCCATGAATAACAGAACTACTTAATATGTAGGTACTTTGTACATGCTTTAGTAGATATCATAATTTCCCCCAAAGTTATCTACATCCTAATCCCTGAAACCAGGGATTTTGTACTTGACAAAAAAGACTTTGCAGATAAGATTAGTTTAAGGATCTTGAAATGGGGAGGTTAGCCAGGTTTATCCAGTGGTCCCAATGTAATCACTAATGTCCTTATAAAAGGGAGGTAGATTAGAACCAGGAAAAGATGTGATAAACAGAGGCTAAAGTGAATCATGGAATAAGTAATTAGGCAGCCTCCTGATGCTTAAAAAAAAGGCAAGGAAACAAATTCTCTCTCTACAGCAAACCTGTCAATACTTTGATTTTATGGCTCCTAAGTTGCAGAACTGTAAGTTAATCAATTTGTGTGGCTTTAAGCCACTGTTGTAGCTATATGTCACAGCAGCAACAGAATGAACACATATTGATATGTGGATTCATGCATGTACAAACATAGAATATGTTTGTACATGTTGTTATATACAAACATAGAATATGTTTGTACATGTTATATACATTTATGTACAAGTATTTTTGCATAAATATGCATGTGCTGTGTGCTTATTTGTTTATACATATACACGAAAATTCATCATGTAGTTAATGATGAGTTGTGTACTGGAAGAATTATTAATTGTTAAAATAATATCATGTTCATTCATTTATTTAGTTAACATTGTTCTAGAAATAATATCTAAAACAATTATATAAGAGAAGAATTTCTATAATGATTAAAAAGTAGTAAGGGCAGACATAATCATCATACATAGATTCTGTGTTTTTATAGTCAAAAATAGTCATCAGAAACAATAATTTAATATGATCTCTGTTTATAATGCTAATATATAGCAATCAACTATCTAATATAAAAATTAAATGGTACAAACAGATAAATGAAAATATGATTATAGATAAAATCACAGAACTTTGGCAATATGCCCAGGAATAAAGCTATTAAGAAATGTGCAGAATCAATGTTAAAACTCCATTAAAATACTTAGAATAAATCTTAAATCAATGGAAATTTAAAAAATAAAAAACTTGTTTCTGAATTGAACCCAACTGATCAGTCCCTGGTCGTGTCTCTTGTCCCACAAAGAATAAAAAGTCAGCATAATTTAAAGGCAAATAATCTCTCTCTGCTGTATGGCTCAGGATGTTTTTAGTCCATGAAGCTATGCCTTATTTTTCTGTGAAGTACCATGTATTTAGGCTAATTATTGCCTGTTATATCTAGCATTTCCAATTGTTTGTACTGAGAAGATTTTTAGTAAATTAAAATGCCGTAGGGTAGAAATAGAACTATTTATCTTACATTTTATTAATTTGTCCAAAGACATCTAAATGAATTACTAGTATGTGTTGAGTCAGGAACATGCCAGCACGTCCCAGGGACATGCTGAGGGATGAGTCGTGGGGCAGGTTTGCAAGGCAAGACTCTGCTGCTCAGTGAGCAGCTTTCTTACTATGTTTGAGCAGTAATAATCAAGCACGAATAATTATGTGACAATGGCAGGAGGAGCAAAGTCCAGGGGAGACAAGGGTAGTCAACTTTATGGGGAATTGGAAGGGACCTGTTGGCCACATATATAGGGAGGACTTTCTGTGCAGGTACTTGATATAATTTCTGAGATATTCCCAGACCACCTCAGACCATGACCACACAATCAGGAAACAGCTGCCTAGGCATCCCTGGCTACCTTGTGATGTGGGCCATTGTCTTAAGTCAGTCATTCAGGAGTGTGTTATCCAAATCCTTCACACATAGGGGTGCATAGAGAGGCCATACACACACAGGTGCAGTGACACCGAGTAGTAGAAAAGTCATAATTATGTGTTAGGACTACTCTTGTTACTAGGATATAACAGGGATAGAAAGTCATAAATCCCTCTTCTGAAAGTTAACTCCCAATGGGAGGAGAAGAGAATAATCAAATTAGGAAAACATACTTTCTAAGGAGGTGATAAATATGTAGCAAAACACACACAGTAGGGCCTCCCCGGTGGCGCAGTGGTTGAGCGCTGGGTTGCGAAGCTGCCCGCGGCCTCTGCGGCGCTAGTTCGATCCCCAGCTGCTCCCCGGCCACCGGAGGAGGGTCCCACATGGCGCGCAGACCTCTCCTGCCGCCCGCTGCTCCCCTCAGCAGTGTACTTCGGTCCTTCTGCCTGCTCTGCTCCCCGCTCTGGCTCTGGTGAATTCTCTCACCCTCCCGCGCTTCTGACTGTACTCAGTGCATGTATAAACAAAACAAACAAACAAACAAATAAATAAATAAAACATGCCTCTATTGAAAAAAAAAACAACACACACAGTAGGAGAACTGGGAGTATTGGATGGAGGGATGACAGTGCAAAGATGACAGTGCAAAGATGACATTGGATGCTAATACTGGAAAGTAGTGGACAGAGTAAGTCATCTGGATACAATGGGAAAGCACATTGTAGGTAGAAGAATTCAAATGTGTTTAAAGCCCTGAGGTGAGAGTGTGCCTGTTATATCTGAGGCCCAACTGGCAATTCAGAACAAGGAAGAGATGTGGCGAGAGAGGACATAGGGTAAGGAAGTTTATGATCACATTTAAAAATTGTTATGAGGGAATGAAACACTTACTTTGAGATGCAAAGCCATTCAATGGGTTTACATAAGCGAATGACATGAAAGATGCAATGAATTTTAAGTTGATCATATTTATGAATAGCTATGATGTGACATTACATATAGATAGAACATGACATTGCTTTATTAGTTCACTGCAGACTGGTTGGCATATTAATTCAAATAGTATGGATTTGGCAGTCATATTAATTGACTACTGTTGACAGCTAAATTGGAAAATTGAGTCCCAATATAGAAATTTTGCTTCATTTTTTGTGGATTAGAATCGTACTTTCATCAAGTTAACTTCGCTTTTTTAGCTTCTAAGTTACTTTTCCATTTCTGGCTAAGTCCATTTTTTCTTATAGTCCCCCAAATAAATCTTAGATCAAGTTAAGAATTACTGCAATGAAGGTTTCTGTGTATAAGTAATTTTTTATATTTTAGAGATATTCTATAAACATAACCAAACAGAATTGTTTCTAACAAATCACAAATTTTTCAGCGGCGGTCTCATAAAAAATTTTATTGCTAAATTCTGTCAAAATACAGTAAGAAACAACAGTACAATTTTGGGATAATAAAGTTAAATGAAGATAAATGTATAAAGGAATTAGAAAATGCTGGATCATTTTAATATGTACTTACAGTCTTCAATAATGATTTCCTCCTAAATATGGCAGTATATTCTAATAAATAACCAGGTCCTACTAAAATCAGTGTGACTTACCTCTAATTTTTGAAGCAGTAAGACAAATGACATGTTTTGTTTTTATATTCAGTTATCTATACCTTAAAATATAATGAAATGCTAAGTTTAAATTTGGGCAATCTGACCTCAAGAATGCATTCTACTCAACTCCATCTAAGACATTGTGTCATATTTCTTGCTTGAACCAAAGGTTTGTGAGGAAGAAGCTTACGTAATAAATAGCAATGGGAAGAGAGAATTTTAAGAATAATTGCAAATCAGGGTAATATTTAAAACTATAAAACTCAAAGTTTTCAAGGAAATAGGAGCTCAAAAAATCACTAAAGCATGATTTTAACTAACTTCTCCAAGATTCAGACAGCAGGATAATATATATGGAAATATATTGAAATGTTAATTTTGTGTGCTACATATTTCCTCCATTTTCATTTTCCAGAATCTACTATAATTCTTTCTTTTAGAGTTTTTTTTGCTGTTAGCAAAACAGAATATGCTTCAAACTTTCATTTTTACAAACATTCATTTTTAAGTTTGCACCAGCTTTCATTTCTGGGTTCTATTTTCCTACAACTTTGAGCCATTACACTCACTATACTTTCTGTGCCACAAAGGAGACAATGGGCAGAAAGCCTGAGAGAAACAGATAAGTGGAGTGGTGAGATTCAGCATCTGAGTGGTAAGCCTCATTTTTGTCTATCTGCTCCCTAGATTGAGGTCTGTACCCATAATAGTGATTTGACTGCAGGGACAACACTGTAGTATACCGAGGAAGCTAGACAATAGTTTAGTATTCCTGAAGTCATCTAAGATTAGGGTATACTTACTCATGTCCAGAGGAAGAAAATACATGTATTGACCATGCTGGGCAATTTCTAAGAGGACTTTCCTTAATAAGTGAAATGGCTTTGGCCTAAAATCTACTGAAAAACTTAGGAAAGAGAGTGCAGTGTGCAATTCAGTAAGTAAATACTATTGTCAACTAGGTAACACAGAAAAGCTTTTGGGAAACTGAAGACTTTCTTGAATTACTTTATGTGGGAGTCATGGGAAGTGACCATTGCAACCTGAGACAAAAGGAAAAAATTCATAAAAACTTGAAAAAGGAGATAAAACTATCATCATTTGCGTATAATAATAATGTATAACTGGACATCAAAGAAGTAGACCTGAAAATCCTTTAACAAATAAAAAAGAGAACTCCTAAATATAAAAATGCATAATTAGAGGTCCACAAATTTGGTATACACCAAAAAACTAATTAGACGATATAATAGGAGGAATTTCATCATTAAAATGGTAATCTACAAAGACTAAATGCCTAGGAATGAACTTAATGAGTATGTGACGATTTTGAGGGCAAAAGCTTTCTTTTAAATAAATATTCGTACCACTTTCTTAAGATGACTACTTACGATGACTACTTAAAAAAAACAGAAAATAACATGTTATTAAAATAACATATGAAGATGAGAATAAATTGGAATGCTTATGTACTACTAGTGAGAATGTCAAGTGGTGCATCCACTAAGGCAAACAGTATGGCAGTACCTTTAAAAATTAAAATTGCTGTAGAATCTAGCAATTTCAGTTACATATATCTTCATAGCATACCATGTTCATAGTAGCATTATTCATCATAACTAAGAGGGAGAAATGATCCAAGTGGCATTCTTATTCTACCTTCACTTTTCCTTGTATTTAAGCATAAATATTCTACCCTCTGTATCTGTCTTTTATATCTCTATCTATCTATCTATCTATCTATCTATCTATCTATCTATCTATCTATTTTTTTCATCAAAGTATATGTTTGGCTAAACACTGTTTTCTATTTTTCCCAGAAGGGCCTATATGAGCAATATTCCCCATGTTCTTCATTCACACCTCCTCACACACACATTTTTACCTGAAGTGTGGCGGCTCCTGAGAGCAATATAACAATTGCCACAATTTCGCATTAATATCAGGTGGCTGTGCTATCTTGGCATAATCAGCCCCTGCCCCTGTGCGCTGGACTGGACAGTCAATGACGGGTAAGATCAGAAAGTGAGTTCTGACAACCTAAGACAGGCGCAGTCCCCGAGGGGAATTTGGTTCCCACCTTTTCATCCATGAAGAATAACCGGAACAATTAGGCCTGGGCGTTGTTAAGGCACCACCAAAATATGTTGTTACTCATTGCCAGTAACTAGGCTCATAGTAAAGGAATGCAACTATGGAAACAGATTCTATTACTTAGTAAATAATATAGCCAAACACAAGTATGAGAATAAATAATAGTATAGGGAAAACATAATAATAAAGTAATAATAAAAATATAATCATAATTCAGATGTTCTAGAATGAACCTCCAGTATGGAGATTAGAGTATGAAATGTTCTTGATTTGTACTTGATTTCTTGATAAATAATAAGCAAGATGTAATGATATATGACACAATGTGCACGTACGCCTTGATAAATGATTAACCATATTTTGTGCAAAACACAATGAAGCAATTACTGTAAAAATGTATAAAAAGAGAAGATTGCTTGCAATAAAGTGCACTCAGATTTTCACTCTCCCTTGAGTGTGTCTGTGTGTCATTCTTTCTTGTCCCTCGCCCTAATTCCTTCGATCACCTTTTGCTCATTCTCATTCAACCCTGAGATTGTCTCGATCTCCCGCCACTGCTGGGCTGGTCCGCGGCACTGAAGGACATTAAAAATTGCACACATTCGATGGTCGCCCAGTGGGTGGGGAGCAGGAAGTGAAACGGAACAAGAATGTAAATAAGGGAACTCTACAATCATAAGGTTACCTAAACTGTAGTTAAAACAATGTTAAATGCTATACTCGATGAATACCTAAATTTGGAGCCTGAAACTTATAAACACTGAATAGTATCATTCCAGGCAATAAATCTTCTAGTGTATAGTGATGTAAAATAGTGTATATTCATTCATTTAAAATGGTATCACTGTATGACTTCTAATTACAGGCCAGGTATTCATTCAGTAATTATTGTGCAGCCACTGTGCCTAGCCTGGTTCTGCCTGCTAAGTTTCAACAGAGAACAAGGTAAAACACAGACAATTCTTGTCCTCCTGGAGTTTACATTTCCATTCATTAGAAGTATTTGTGCTTCAGAGGCTTTCCTTGCATTACCTTTGGTATGCTATTTTTTTAGGCTGAAATAGGCACAGAATTTTAAAAATATTTGTTTACATTTCCAAAGCATCTTTTAGTTATAGAAAACTATATACAAATTTATTTAATGGACTCATTAAATGTATTTAAGAAGGAGAATAGTATCAGTTGTATATATAATAAAATACATCAATCAACAAAACATTTTAAGATAATAATTATCATCTGCTAGAGCTATATGTTGACGTTAGTTTACCTAAGTTAGCCAAGTATGTAAATATGATTAGTTACACTTCTTAGGTATTTTATTGATAATGTGCTTTTTTGCCTTCAAAAAGTAAAGAGGGAAAGCAATTTCAAATGAAATTGGAGAATGAGGAGTCTTGCTTTCTGGAAAAAGTTCAAATCCTACTTATGTATCTTTCAATAGCACTTTATGTTCACCTTCCCTTAATGTTTGCCATATGATACTGATCTAGTCTAGGTCCTCCTCACCAATAGTAACCTAAGCTCTTCCACAGAAGCAGATACACTGTCCCTTCCTCTCTCTCTCCACTGTTGCATGGCATATAGCCCATTCTATAACAGACCAGTCGTCTGCCTTGAATTACACTTTTCCCAGCATGATAGAGGCTGAAATACTAAATTTGTCATAAAATTGCTCATATAAATAATAGAAAACTTCCTGTCTGGGTCTGCCTTTGTATTTCTCTCCAAGCAGAGCAGGGAGTACTTTGCTTATATTGTGCAGGTGACCATACCTCTATGGTAGAGAGGGAACTAGGTCACAGAGATGACTTAGGTTATCTACATGGAGACCTACATCTTAGTCCCATGAAATTTGGCCCGCTGGTGAGCCATCTCCAGCTCCCCACACAGCATACCTGCACAGGAAGTGGGTGCAACAGTTGTTTGGTCCAGATCAGTGGACACTGTCTCCTGATTTTTAGTCTTCTCATTTTTCTGCAGTGTCAGCCTGATACAGAATGATTTCCTTAAATTCTTTACCCTGAGCTTTGTATAATTTAGTCATGTCCTAAATAACCAAAAGGCTGGAAAATGAATGCACTGGGACCAGCATTTTCTGCAGGCAACTGAAAATAGTGTGCCTCCAAAATGTGAGACTAAACTGAGGGGTGGTGTCATAATTTGAAGGAGCAGGAGCTGAGGTCAAGGAGAGAACCTGACGTCCTGTGTTGGCTGCTGAAGGCCGGAAATTCACACACCCATAGAAATCTAGGGCCCAAAAGTGAGGACTTTGAAAGTTATCCTGAACCTTCTAGTTCACATACAGATACCCTTCTATTTAGTCAGACCACAGATGTTTTATTAAAGGAAGAAAATGCAGGCATTATAGTGTGTCTTCTCCCAAGATTATGACTCCATAGAACAATATGAGGATAATTGAGATGAAGAGAATAAAAGCAAACCAATTTGTTACATTTTGAGGGGCAGAAAAACCCATTCATACCATACAGAGGTAAAATGTAATCATTAAAGCAATGACCTAACTAAGTGATTTTAAAAATACAGCTTTGTCTGAAAAACAGAGACTTTTATACCTTGTATTATATGAATTAATTACACATTGTTTCCTTTCTAAAGCTGCATTAAAATATAAAAAATGTCTCCTGACTTCTAAAATCTCATCTGGTTTTTCAGATTTTGTTAACCTGATCAACAATAGGAAATACATTTTCCATTAAATTTCTGTATAACCACGTACACGCATACTACTTAAAACAAAACCCTCACAGAGCAATATTCACCCTTAGTATTAACAATTCAAGTCCACTTTTTTTGTTTTATGCAATCATCAAATTTTAATTTTTGCTCTCACCAAATGTGCATTCTAAATTGACTGTGGCTCTGCTAACACTGTCTTCACCTAGGAGCTAAGCTGACAGAACAGCTTCTATTTAGAACTTTGTCCTTCTTGGGGCACATCAACAATATGTTGGTTCTTTAGGCTTCTGCCCTGAAGTGAAACAAATACTACTCACACACGTTGGCCAAGAAGGCACATGACTTAAATCCAGCATATCAGGTTGGAGAAGCATAATTCTCCTTAAGTGATAATTAGCAAACCTTTGTGAAAAATAATGCAGCCTACTTCAATGTTTTATATGCATGTAACTACTTTTCATATAATTTTTAAAGATATGTGTATATTAAATAATACTCACCCTATTTAAATGATGTCAAACAATTAGTCTTATCATAGAGCTATTACATGATAAAGTCTGATTTCACACTAGATATGTGATCTCCTTTCCTAGTCTCACAATCTGTATTATTGTGATTATATCCAAATAGACTGACTTTTTTTTTTTCACAAAGCTTTTAAAACCAAACAAGCATGGTAATGAAAACACAAACATTAAAATGATATTTCTACACTATCATTTAAAAATAATTATGTTCCTACCACAGTAAATGATTCAAATCTATAATTTGGAAAACACAGTTCTATAGGAATTCAAAGATTTTCTGAATGTGGAAAAATGTTTTCCATAATGACTGACTCTAAGAACACAAAGAGGGCATTACTTCAACCCAAGTAATGTATAAGCTTTGAAGAACACACACACACATTGATAAGACATAAAAGCCATGATCAATTGAGAAAATTAAATGTAAACTGTATGTTAGTTAATAAAGTATTGCTTTTATATCCATATCTTTAGTTTGGATAATGCTCTGGGAAGGAATTAGAATTGGCACCTGAAGATGAAGAAGAAAAATAAAGAAAAGTTCAAGTAGAAAAAACAGGCATGATTATCCCAACACTTTGCATTTCAAAATTCAGCTGAAAACATACAAATAGATTGTGTGTGTGTGTGTGTGTGTGTGTCTATACACAAATTCCAAATTCAGGATTTTGAAGATTTAGCATATATTGATCCTGCCAGTTTCTCTCCCATTCCCTCCCCTGTAATATATTCCACATGGAGGTGATACCAAAATATATTGATCCTTGTAAGCTACTATGCACATTCATAGGTCTGCTGATTTTCCTGCTGAAAAAAAATCCTCTTCTTTTATTTTATAGCATAATCCTACTCAGCTTTCCAAAAAGACTCAATGACTTATCACAACTTCCCTAACCTCTAATCTCTTCTCTCTCTCTCTCTCTCTCTCTCTCTCTCTCTCTCTCTCTCTCTCACATACACACACACACACACATCTATGACTTCCCCTTATTTATGTCCTCCTACCCAGACTTACCTGTACTGATAAGTATATGTGTCTGTATCCCTATACTAGATTGAGATTCTCTGAAGGTGGAGGTCATGTTTTCTTCATGTTGCAGTCCCAAAACTGAACATAATGTCTGGTAGGCAGAGTTCAATAAATAATTTGTTGGGAAAAAATGAATTGAGGGAGGAATAGCATCATAATCTCTTTACATTCTCAGAATGCTGACCAGAAAGGTGAATGTTTGGCAATGTCACCAAACTAACAGGTGAGTCATCACTAGATGAAATCTAGAAAAGAACTCCATGTTATAGTGCATTATGCAATCATGCTATCTTCATTCATTTGCAAACTGCCCACAATGTGCTTGAAATTTTTCATGGCTTTGAAGTACTAAAGAGATAAGTAAAATGCATTTTCTATGGTCAACTGCTTAAAATCTAGTGGAGTCAACAAAACATATCACATATTTATAATGTTGTAGATAATATCCTGAATGATAAAAATATGTTTGAGAGTTATAGAAGTTATTCCAGATTTAGTATAGGAAGAAAAAAGGTTTGAGGAAAAAATATTTGTATAGCTCTTAAAAGAAGCATGAAATTTAGACAGATGGGAAGACTGGTAAAGAAAATAAAGAATAGTGAAGGAGATACCACAGAGGAGGAACAAATTGTGGTATAAAATAGGTGAAGAAGAGAAGGGAATGAATACCCATATATTTTCCCTCCTATCCCATTTCTACAGCCATCATTGCCTTAATTCAGAATCTTATTATGTATCGTCTGGTAATTGTATCCCCAAACATCTCCTTTCTCCATCCAATTACCCTTCAATTTATTTTCCTCTTTATCCTATGAATTATCTTTTATAGGCAAGATCCTTCAAAGAGACCATTTTCCCTTTAAGTCAAAAGTCACACATCTTTGCATACCATAGAAACTACTTCACAATTTCCCTGCTGTCTGTTACCAAGCCTCAACACTTTTATATTCCAACTTAGACCCTGTGCATTAACCCCAACAAGCTTTTGAATTTAACTGAACAACATAAACTCACCCTTCCCTATCTCAGCACACATTGCTTCCATATATTGACATGTTCTCTATTCCTTCTTTTTTTTCTTTGCCTTCCTCTTTTTTAAAATAAATATTTACTGAACACTTACCTGGTTCTTGATATAGTGCTTCATATAGAGTTACAACTCAACGTAAGATACCTTCAGATCCTTGCCTTGTATATGTATTTTTTCACAAATATGTTTTTGTCTTCCCAACTGATGATTAATGTCCTCTCCTTTGCACCCTCAGTAGTACCCCATGTTTAAAAGCATGCTTGTATTTCCTTAATTATATATATGGCATAATGATTATCTGTTTGTTACTGAAAGTGCACTGTAATGTCTTTGATGACAATGATTTTGCCTTTATCTTTTCCAAGTATGCTGAACATAAAGTGAAACATTTTTGAAGTGAATGAATGAACAAATAATTCCAAGATTTATTTATAGCTTTATTTATTCAATATTTATTGAGATGCAATTGTATACCTATTTTTATTCAGTGTAATGTATACATTAAAAAAAGGATATACTCATCTTCATGGAACTTACATTCTACTGAGAACATCTTGAGTTATCTGTGCTAAAGGCCAGTCACCTTCTCAATATTTATGTTCCTTTCTTCCTCACTGACAGAAACATGTGTTTTGAGAGTGGTAATTTACCTACATAAAAACTCCTTTTCCATTTCTCTTGAAATACAGGAATGGGGTCTCCCTGGTGATGCAAGAGGTTAAGTCTCAGCAGTATGAAGCTATTGCAACCACTGTCGCAAAGGTTCGATCCCCAGCCAGGGAGCTGACCCACATGATGCAGCAGACCTCTCCTCATCCACTGCTCCCCTCAGCAGTGTATTTCAGTAGATCCATCTGTGCTGCTCCCCACTCTGTCATCCCCCCACACCTCCAGCCTACACCCCAGCTCTTGTATGCATAAATAAATAAATCTTTAAAAAAAAAAGAAATACAGGAATGAATGATGTTAGGTAAAATCATTGAGTGAGATCTCTAAGACATCACCTTAATGGAACTGACTTTTCTCACCATATTATCATTTACTTCCTCTTCTGCCATCTTTCATCCTAGCACCAGATATGATGGTTGGGTCTGCAGCTGCCATCTTTCGAGGTTGGAAACCATGTTGGAAGGGTGGTTTGAAGGAAGATGGAAGGCGGCTGAGGCATTAATACCATCATGGAGTCACTGCACTCCCTGTGGAATGCTTGCCTCCAGACATCATTGAAAGGGAATTACCCAGCTATTTTATTTAAGATACTGTTCTTCAGGCTATAATACTAGTGACTGAATTAAATTTCTAATACAGTAGACCATGGAAGGCTATTAGCATATTTGATAAGGATTGACAGTAGGAATAGATGAGTAATTTAAAATGATACTTAGCATGAAAAAACTCTGTTTTCTTAGAGTACTATGGTAGAAGGTAGAAGGAAAAACAAAAAACAAAAACCATGTACAAAGGATATTCTAGATTTTATCCAAGGGACCATCCAAGGAAGAAATATTGTTTAAAAATTAACAATGATGTAAAAAATTAAAAAAAAAAAATGAAGAAGTGAGCTAAGGCAGATAGTAGCTTGTCAGATGGATATCAAGGGGAATTTTATTTAATAAGGCAGAAGCAAAATCATTCAGTTACTAGGGTAAGCCAATGAGATATCCATGCAGTGATGTCTATAAGAATCAAAGTCATTCAGTTATGAAGTTCACAGAGAAGTCTGGATGTGAACTTAACATTTAACAGTCATGTACACAGCCTCTTCATTAGAATGCTCAATGAGGGGCCTCCTTAGTGGTACAAGGGGTTAAGATGCAGCCTATGATGCTAACCACAGCCACTGCAGCACAAGTTTGATCCCCAGCCAAGGAGCTGACCCATATGGCACAGCAGAGACCTCTCCTGTCTACCCCGTTGCTCCTCTCAGCAGTGTATTTCAGTCAGTCTGCCTGTTTTATTTTCTGCTCTGTCTCTGGTGAATTCTGCCACCCCCATGCCTCTGGCCTGTACCCCAGTTCTTGTATGCATAAATAAATATTTTTTTTAAAAGAATGCTTAATGAAATAACAAGATAGAACACTGGTCCTTGAAAAAACTGTTATCATGAAGAGGTAGAAGTAAGAGGAAAGCCAGATGTATCTTTTCAACAAAATAAGAATTCAGTGAAATTCAGGTGAAAACCTGCAAAAATTGCACTTAACAGAGGCTCACATGTAACTGTAAGAAATGCCTGTGTACATTTCAGTAACCTTGATCATACTTAGACTATATGATTTCTGAAAGTAAAAGGTAAAGACTCTAGTTTAAAGTATAATTTTAAATCATTAAATAGTTACCAAAAATCTTAGCCAAAAGTGTGTAGTTGGCTCTGAAAAATTTGCTATTTTAAATTTAGTCGATTCAGCCAGGACAGGGGCAGAATCCATGTTTTGTAGACATCACAGCACTTTGGTGTATTTTCAGACTGCTGATGCTGGACTTTCCATGTATCTTGCTCTTCTCTTTGGGTAGTGAAGTATAAATATTTAAATAGCAAACTGCTACTACTGTGCTTTCTTTGATTGATATAAGTGAAGAAAAAAGGAAAACCTGAAAATTTAAAGATATTCTAAAGTTCTGCCTTTAAAACAACTGAAGTGACTTCAACTCTAGTTACCTCTAGGTTGCCCTGGTAATGTCTTTCCTAAGATGGTATTTGAAATAACTTGGATTCTACATTATTTTAACACATGACAAGATTCTGGGAAAATATCTACTCTTTACATACCTGTGAGAAATCAGTAACTTAAAATAAGCAGACAACTATAGAAATGGACCTGACTTTCACTTTGTAGATAGTAGAAAACTTTTCTAAAATGATATGTATTGGAAGTGAGAATTTTCCAGCCTTGTATCATAAAAATAACAACTGCAGAGTCCAAAGTATATATATTTCTCTTAGCCTCGGGATGGTGAAAACCTGCAAAAATTGCACTTAACAGAGGCTCACATGATTTCTACATCATAATCCATTCCCATTTATGACTCTAGTCTGTTTTTGCACAGGTTGTTCTCAAGTCCCTGGGTAGTTCCTAGTGATTTATCAACTATAAAGTTATTTCTGTCTTTTTACATGTCGACCTCCGCCAGTATTCCTCAACATGAGCTCCATTATAATCTCTATTATAGAGAAGGTAACACATGAAAGTATAAAGATTTCATCAATACCTTAGAGAGCCTACTTTTTTTTTTTAAATTTATCTTTATATCCTTTTTTTGCTTAACTTTTTGGGTAGAAGTAACGTAGCTACCAGAAAGTTTATTTTAGTCTTAAATTCAAATGTCCTGAAAGTATTTAGTAGAGTTATTTGCCAATAAATTAAGAATCCAGAGCTAGGTTCAAATCTTTGTTCTTTCAAGTATGGCTGTATTACCTATACTAGTTGCTGTATCAGCTTTCAGCCTCTGGATCACAGAAGGTCTCACAAAATTTTTGGCATTTTTCTTTAAATATTTATTTACAGTTTCTACTCATGAAAGTAAATGTCTATTTTGCTGAGGGGACAGAAAGAAGAGACCAGAGAGCTTGTTGGTCAGTCTCCATGCCTGATGTCTCTGCTGTGATAGTGGTGCCTATTCTGAAACATTCCACATTTAAAATTTTTAACCACATACTATAGATAATTCACAATCCAAATGCCCACACAGAAATAAGCAGTGAGACTCGCATGTTTATCTCCAAGAGGAAGAAATCTTAAACCTGAAATATTTTCAGTTACATTTATATTAATTGTATTTGTTTGGTTTGCCTTATTTTTGATAATTCCAAAAGATAATCTTATCAATAAATGAGGCTATACATGGATAGTGCAGAGAGTGTCACTTCATAGCAGTTGACAAAGGCAAATTCTATGTTTGTGTACAATTTTTTAATGTGTCAATCATCAATTCCTTACAGCTCTTTCTCATCCTTTTTGGTGTTGTAATCTTTCAGGAGGGACTCTCAGCAGATCTCCAGATGGCTGCAATGCAATGATTTGAAGGCAAAAATGTTTTGCACTGGAATTTTATTAAGTCAAACTGGGACAAGCTGAACATAAGTAGGAAATGCTTGAAAATGGTATAGAGAATAGTCTCAACATGCTCAGTCAGTATATTTTTTAAATTATATCCACTTTAAGTCCACAATTTCCTGTACTCTTTAGGAAGATTGCATAAAGGATATTTAAATGCATGGTCTTTTCAATCCAAAAATTAGCATGCCATGCAGTAGATGAAAAATCATTTTCTTTCTTCACATGTGGCATATTCATACTGCTTTTGTTTACAATAAAGATTAGGATGTAAATTTACCTTCCATGTTTCAAAAATAATTTTCAGTGCATGTTGGTAAGTTCACTATCCATAAACTGTAGTTGCCTGAGAATGGTGTATAGATTTGCCTTTATATTCCAAATGTATAGACATATATAATGTTTCAAAGTAAGGTAATCTTTAAACTTTTGTGTTTTTTGTTCACAGTAGTTATCTATTTCTCTGAGAAATGTCTATAATGGAATACTAGGATTGCAAACGCAAAAGTTAATGACCTACATGCTCTTCAATACGTATATTTATAAATAAACCAAACAAATTAATTGGGGGGGGATGCTTTATAGCATTAATAGAATTTTATGTGTTTACTCATCCTTTGTTCAGCGAATGTCAGTAGGTTTTAGGTACTGAAAATAAAACAGTGAATAAGAGAGAACAGTCTTCCTCTTGGGAATTAGCTTTATAATGACAGTGTTATCTAAAATCTTTAGGTACATACACTTAGCTGAGTTAAAATGCCTAAGGGTATCTCCATGCTGGAGGGCATATTTACCTTAGAATCCTCCCCATTTTACTATTCTGGTGTTTTGAATAAACTTTGAGTCTATATAAAGATATTTTATCAACTAAATGTTAACCTTTCTTATATTTAAAACATCTTCATACAGAAAGTATATACAACTCAATGTTAAACATTATAAAATTTTTCAGATATATTTTATCCTGCATGTGTAGCCATGATTTAAGCTGATAGAAAGGTATAATGACATATACTATATATATGTCATAATGACAATAAATTAGTAGTGATTTATAACTAAAAGTTAACAAATAAATTACTATTAGAAATATTGAGGGCAATTATATAAGGTCTAGTGATTTAAATGTAGTTGTGATGCCTGGAACTGTAGCAGCCATTTGTGACCATGAAGCAATGGTCATAATGAAGGAAAACAAACCTGGTGAGAATGATGGAAACAGATATTTGTTTAAAACACTGTCAGAATGGTGTTTTGTGATTGCAGCTGAAGTCATTCTTCAATGTTTATTTTAAAATTTATTTATTTATGCATATAAGAACTGGGGTGTAAGCCAGAGGAGTGGGGGTGGGGGGAGGAGATTCACCAGAGAAAGTGGGGAGCAGAACAGGCAGATCTACTGAAATGCACTGCTGAAGGCAGTGCAGGAGAGGTCTGCTGCCCCATGTGGGTGCTCCCTGGCCACTGGGGATCGAACTCGTCCTGCAGTGGCTGGTGATACCTTGATAGCACTGTCTTTAACACCTGTGCCACCAGGGAGGCTTCATTCTTCATTGTTAATGTTGGCTTGAGAGAGAGCAAGATTTGGATTATTTCATACCCTAACATGGAAGTTGTCTAGCAAAATAGTAACATGTCCAATGGGGTCATAGTTTGACTGAAAGTAACGTGGCTTACAAGTACAATGGGAAAAACCAGACTGGGGTGTGGGGATATGAAGTAAGCACAGAAACCAAAGAATAAGCATTGCAATACATAGTGAAAGTGGCGATTTGCTGAGATAAAGAAGTGCAGAGAAGGCTTTGCCTGTAGTGAAGATTTAGATATAAGGAGAAAGGGCAAATACTCTGGTGGTGGTAATTCCTAAGTCCCCGTTTTATCTCTCTGCTCTATGTACTCATGGCTATGAGCTAATCAAGGTTTCCTTTCCCTGAGTGTATTAATTTCTTCCTGGTGTTAATTCATATGCGCATTGATTGCATCAATTCACTATCCGATCCTTCAAGCAGTAAACATTATTTTCTAACTTGGAAAGAATAAAAGTAATTAACACCATTGGCATTTGAAAACTATGAAACTTGCCTAAGGTCACCAAAAATGAGCACTCAGGGGTCTCTATTAACAACATTTTGCTTAGTCCACTGGGTACCTGTAGGTCTATTTTTGTCAGAATTTTTAAAGAAATCAATTATTTATATCCTAATTATGAAAAGTTATTATTTCAGCTGGTTATTAAAAATGACCATAGGAAATATGTCAGCGTGTGAAGTAAAGCCATGTTCATTGAACAGAGATAAAAGCATTTTTAAAGGGAAAATAAAGGACAAAGCCGTTTAGAAAAGTAAACATAAAGATGAAAGATATCTTTTAAACCAAAGAGAAAACTAAGAGGAGTCTCCAAATGCTGCATTTTAAAGAAAATTTTAGGAAAAAATTTGCTGAATAAGAAAGAAACCTTTACAAATATGAATTCAGTTCATTTTTACAGAGCAAACATTGAATGCTGAATTTGTAAATTGCTTTCAGCCACTATATTGACTAAATTTGACTGAGTTCTTTTATATTAATTAATTATTGCAAATAAAATACAATCCCTAATAGGGTATTTATTTTAATGCAAAATTCCTTCTTTCTGGAATACTGCCAAAGATTTTGCCATGTAACAAGGTAAATGGCAAGGTAAAATCAACTCCAAGTCCCCAGTTTATTATTGATTTTTCTTTGTTCAACATGTAAGCTTTCCTCTTAAGTGCTCTCAAAATGACCAGGAATTTAGTGAAGTTTATTTTCAGAGAGCAATGTAATATATCTATTCAGAAATACTTTCAATTAGAATTCTAGACGCAATGCTATTTGAGAACAATTCCACATTGCTGGATACCACACTTTCTTCTCCTTTCCATACATTTAACTAAAATGAGTAAAGGTGGTGCTGAATTCAAGAGTCGTATTCTCAAAGGCTGTAACTCATTGCCTGTGAATTGGAAAGTGAAGAAACAGTACTCACCTTCAGAGCATCAGCAAGCCTAAGTGATCTGTAGGGAAGGACTATTGATAGTTGCCTTCCTCTCTATGCCTTAGTCATTTAAAAGAATGAATTTCATTTATATAACAAGTGCTAAATTTTGAAATTATATTTTTTTGACTTGAGGGAAATGAGTTGAACCCTTTGTAATTTATAAAGTGTGCATAATGATTGTCCTTTAAAAAATGTTGATCCTATTGGCTTTAAATGGTGGAAAATGCAGATAAAAACCAAAGTTCAAAAATAAAAGTTATTAGGTAAATAAATGTAATTATTTCAGTCTGTGAAATACTATGCAATATTGAATGTGTTTAAAATACACATAACTATTTGTTAAGAAAAATACAAATTTTATTTGAACATAATCAGATATTTTATTAGTAAAATCTCATTTTTTTTTATAAAGAGAGGGTTTGATTGCATATGTAGAGTTTCTGTATTCTTGAAATATGCTAGGAAAAACACTGCAGGATGATGTACATTGGTAAAAATGTTGTCTTTGAGTTGTGTGATTTTTAGAGTTTCCTATTCTTTCTTTGTTTTTGCCTTTAATAAAGAAAAATAAAAATTTCATTAAAAATGATATTTTAGAATTTAAATTCAGGGAAAACTTAAAATGTTCATCTGGTCCCATCCTCTACCTGGCATGGGACCCCTGTAATGCACCTAATCAAGTAATGACCTGACTACTCGTGCAGTGACGCCAGGCCAGTGGCGCTCACTTGATTTTTAGGCAGATTGAATGGAAACCTTCAAACTGGAAAAATGCCCCCCCCTTTTTTTTGTCACTTTATAATTACATTTTATTTATTTTTTATACTAAATTTTATTTTTATATTCCCCATACAATTGCAACCCCCCCCATTCTGACCCCAGTCCCTCCCCTCCGGCCCCCCACCCTCCAAAAAGTGTCTCTGGTTCATAGTTTTTTGTTGATTTTGATTTTCACTTTCTTATAGTTATTCATTTTCCTGGTCCCTAAAGAACTAGACATAAGACCTGAAACCATAAAATATATAGAAGGAAATATAGGCAAAACACTACGTGATTTGCACATCAAAGACATCTTTACAGATACATCACCCAAAGCAGTGATAGTGAAGGCAAAGATAAACAGCTGGGACTACATCAAATTAAAGAGCTTCTGCACAGCAAAAGAGACAATAACAAACACAAAGAGAAACCCCACTGACTGGGAGAACATTTTTGCACCCAACACTAATGATAAAGGACTGATCACAAAAATCTGCAAAGAGCTGATGAGACTCAACAACAACAAAGAAAATAACCCAGTCAAAAAAAAAATTTTTTTTTTAAACTCAACTCTCCCAACTTGTAACTCTTTGCTCGCTGTGTCATCCATAAGTGGTAAGTGGGTTGAACAACTTTATTTTTTTCTTTTAAAAGGCAGACTTCTTATGCTTAAGTGGTGTATTCCAAGTATTTTTCCCACATCTTTAATCTCTTCTCATAGACAGATGGTAGAAAGGTATGGAGATCAGGGAAATCAAGCTGCCAAATTTTATTTGTGCAGACCTCCTAACCCAAACAAAGTGCCAGCACCTCTTGCAAAAACCCCATCTTTCAAGCAGTTCTCCCAGGCGTTCTTTCATGAAGTTGGCAGTGAGGGGGGTGGCATTGCACCTAATGTGAGGGAAAGTAAGAGCATGTACATCCATCCTAGGATGTAAACATAAAGTTCTGACTCTTGTTCTGTTTCTGTGACCTACTGACTATCTTGAAGCAGCCAAATGTGTTTTGATGGACTAACCGCAAAAATAAGGATAGAGAAGGGGATTAACTATAGCAGAGTTGAAAATAGTAACTGGAGAAAATTCAGAAAACATTTTTTGTGTAACTCACAACTGATTGCATTATTTTACATATTTTCACTTTTAGTTTCTTGAACATTTTAAGACTGAGGTGTTACTTTGAGTCATTCATACTCCTTGATTCAGATTTTGCATCTAGTAACACTCAGTATAATTTCCTATGCTTAACACATAGTATGAGGTTCAAACATTCATATCCACAGTGTCACTTACAAAGACCCTCACAATCAGAATCATGCACACCAGCTCTCTGAAATCAGATATGGCAGAAAATTAACTTATTAAATATATATCCACACTGAAAAACAAACAACTCATAAAACCTTTGGTGAGTTGCAATATACAAAAAAAAAGTGAATAAATTCACAAATAGCATTACTCTCTGTGGACTTTTATAGAGTACTTATAATACCTGGCTTAGAAATTATTTTGAGAAAATTAACCCATACATTGGACAAGAGATCAAATGAGCATCTGCTGGTTAGAATCAATTTTTAAATACTTAGTGGCCTTAGTTTGGACTCCTAAGTTTGGATATAAGCATTAGTTTCAAATTGTCCCTAGCATGTTTTAGAACAAGTAAAAAATAGCAAAGCAAGAACAGATTTCAATTTTGCAGAAAATATGGAGTGTGAAAAATTAGATCTTTGGGGGAATATTAACTCATGTACATTATGAAAGAAGGTAATAATTCAAAATGCTATTTTGTAGGATCCCCAAACCTCTCACAGAGGTCCTATTTATTTGGGCTTTCAAAATAGCTCAGCATAGGATGGAGCATGAAATGCATTCGGGCCACTGTGACACAGAAGCATCACAGTGAGTCAGCAGTCAGTCACAGTTTTTTGTCCCGTGGGTCAAACATAGATTAGTCTGTTCCAAACCCTAAGAGGGAAAATTCCTGTTAGGTTACACAGGGTGAAAATTCTTCTCTCTCTCAATCGGGAAAAGGGAGGCAGCTCTTCAAGAGACTGTTTTAATTCTGCTACTCATTGGTCATTCAGGGACATCATAGGCTCAGATTCTTGGTGGCAGCCAGAGAAAGCAATGTCATTTACCCATGCACCTCAGAGCACAACAGCACAATTGTGGCCGAACAAACCCTGATTTTACAACCCAGCCTCATGCCTGAGTAGAAAGGCAGTTTCCTGAGTCACATAAAAAAAAAAATGACTCCAAAAAGGAAAAGAGCCATTGAGGGATAGATGAAGGGTGAGAGAGAAAGACATGAAAAGACAGATACCTATATTCCTGCATGTAACTAACTCTTGAAGAGTAACACTCATGGCTGCCTCTCCTCCCACCTCAACTGCGTCTCTTTAGTGGTTTAATCTGCCTGGGGGAGTTTTAATTTCATCTACTCTACACATCATTTCTACATGTGATGTGCAGACTTTTATATTTGTAGTCTCTCTCACATTCTCATTCTTTTTTTATTTCTCTAGGCATGTTTTGATATAATGGCCTGATATTCTGCATCTGATAATTTTAATATCTCAAGTCTTTGTTGGTTGGTTTCAACTCTGTGATATTTCTGCTGCTTCTCACTCTTAGGGTTTTGTTTGTGATCCTTGTCTCTAAACAAAGCATTGTTTTAACTTTCTTTACAGTAAATTACTAAACTGTGAGTTGAACTTGACTTCCTATGCTTTCTTCAGCAATCTATAGAGGTGCTTCTGACCCTCAGCCATTTGTAATTAAATTATTAGGTTGAGGTTGTTCAATCCACTTTGATTGTTAAATTCAGACCATTATCCATGAAAGACATCCGATGTTATGAATTCTCAATATAGGTCTTCAGCAGAGTTCTAAGTCACATCATGCATTACCTTTTCACTTGGTAGGACTTAGTTCATCTTACATAGAGATATAACTGCCTGATTTCGCATTACACCAGCATCTTAGTCTTTATCGTCCATCTTTTCTACCCCATGGAGTAATCAAATAAGAGGGCTAATTTTTCTCCCAAGATTCTGGTTCTCACATCTTTTTAAAACTTTTAATTTCCTTTTTTTTGTGGTAGCCCAGCTCACCAATTTAATTGTTTCAAACAAGAGCTTAATTCAGGACACATATTTCACCAAACTGAAGTTATTACTGCCTTAAAAAGACTTGTATTTTTATATATTATGTTTATAATCAGTCTCTTTCCAGGACCATGCGCAGAACTCACCCAAAGTAGAGCTAAATAAAACTTGGGACTAATACAACAAAAGCACTTCTTGCATTTCTTCCCATGTACTCTGACCCCCAGCTACATTGGCTTATTTGGATTTTACTTCTGTTAACGCTCACTCCCACATGAAGACATTTACAAGACTTCGTCCATTTTCACTTCCCAAGTGAAGCAATTCCAGCTCAGAGATCCTTTCCTTAAGAATCCCTTCTAAATTTATGTAACATGCTGTGCTTTTCTTTCATGGGTTCATCACAGTCACATTGAAATGAATAATATGAAGACTAATCATTTGATGTCAGTCTCCCTAATAGCTAGAAAATGAGCTTATAAGGAAAGGAATAATATGTGACTTATTCAGGGGAAGCACCGAGTGCCTAGCACAGTGCCTGGCATAGAGTAAAACTTCATGAGTTCTCCGTTAAATGGACTCTTAAATGCATATTTGAAAGGCATTCTACAGGCACATAAAAAACAGAAAAATTGCACAGAAACCATCCCTTACTTTTTATGTGTATAACAAATGTGGGAGCTTAATAGTCTTATAGATGATCAACAGTGTGTAAACAATTTTCCCTTTTAATAACATAGGCACAGTGGATACTATCAGGGAGGCGGTATCCAGGAAGCTGCTTGGCTTGCAACTTCAAGGGTGTAATATGGAGAGCAACACTTATTTTAAACCATTTATATGATTTAAATGTTTTTGTTACCTCAAATATACTTGAATTAAAACTACATATTTGTGTATCTAATTATAATTCAACTTTGTAATATTCTCAATGGGACATTATAAAGTAAGGAGTAATAAAAACATAACAGCTGTATTTATAAATAAGGGAACACATCAAAACACTAGTATCAGTAATCATGTACATATTTTCCCCTTCACTGAGTAGTATCATTTTGGTATTAAATAAACTTTTATGAGAGTATCACTTGATAGAGTCACATTTTATTCAAGCATGAAGCAAAACCTAAAGGAACGAAAATCCAATAAGATAAAATGTTTTCAAAAATATATTTATTCTAGTTTCCTTTAAAGGCATTCACTTTATGATATAAGACTAAGAAATTCACTTTAAATACATTGAAAATAAATTTATGCTAAAACCCTAAAGCAACAGCTAAATATGCCATAATAAAGTTAGCATAATCACTTCAATTAGAACATTCCGTGATTATATTTAACTTCCTATATCTTCATGATAAAAGGATTTTTTGTTTCTCGGTTTTTTTTTTAGTCAGTGAATAAAAGCAAAAGCAATGACAAAGGAAATCTCCTAAACCAAACACATATAGGTTAATATTAAAAAGATAATCTTTATTTTTTAAAGATTTATTTATTTATTTATACAAGATCCAGGGTACAGACCAGATGCATGGGAGGGTGAGAGGATTCACTAGAGACAGAGTGGGGAATGGAACAGGCAGACTGATGAAACACACTGCTGAGGGGAGCACTGGGTGCGACAGAAGAGTCTGCCTCGCCATGTGGAACTCTCGCCTGTGGGCTGGAATCGAACCAGCGCTGCAGAGGCTGCGGACAGCTTCACAGCTCGGTGCTCAACAGCCTGTGCTACCAGGGGAGGCCCTAAAAAGAGAATTTTTTAAAGAATTTCAATCCATTCAGATTTTGTAATCTTTTGTGACATTTTCATACTAAGAAATTGTTAACATTTTCTTTGTAAACAAAACTGAAAAGAAAAAATAAGCCCACTTATTGTTTTAAAAGAAATAGACAATTTTCTATAGTCAGAGGATCCAGAACTTCCAAATTATGTGAGTTGATAAGTACTGGGATTTTAAATAGCCACTGTCAAAAATTCAATTCACAACATCAGCAAATTATTTGTTCTTTTTACTTTGCTTAAAGAATGATTGAGGAGTCTTGTGAGGAATAAAGGGAGGAAGGGAGGAAAAAAAGGGAGAAAGATGGGGAGGGAGGAGGAAATGGCAAGTGATATTTGTGACCAATTTAATGATTTATATTCTACACAACATATGATCAAATTCATTAAAACATCACTTTTGAGGCCTCCCCGGTGGCGCAGTGGTTGAGCTCTAGGTTGCGAAGCTGCCCGCAGCCTCTGCAGCGCCGGTTCGATCCCCGGCTGCTCCCCGGCCACTGGAGGAAGGTCCCACACGGTGCGAAGACCTCTCCTGCCTCCCGCTGCTCCCCTCAGCAGTGTACCTCGGTCCTTCTGCCTGCTCTGCTCCCCGCTCTGGCTCTGGTGAATTCTCTCACCCTCCCGCGCTTCTGACTGTACCCAGTGTTTGTATAAATAAATAAATAAATAAATAAATCATTAAAAAAATAAAACATCACATTTGATGAGGCATTTCAGAGAGAAACCTCTTTTTCTCAATATTGAAGCTAATATACGGTAGAATCAAACCTGGAGGTAGGTATATACAAACATGTATTAATACATGCTTTTCCCATTATACTGAGTGAATTTTGACTGATAAAATGAACTATTGCAGCACGAAATGCAAAGGTATTATTGCGCAACATAAATATAAAAGGCACGGCACACTAACAAAGTATAATGTTAATTATTACATAATGGGTTAGATTATTAGACACATAGTGTGAAGGAGGTGATTTGCTAGCTCTAGTGTGTATTATTAGACTCCAATAGGAATATTCCGACATATTCTAAGTCCTCTGCTTTAAAAAACAAAAATTGTAGATCCATGGTTACTCTCACATAGCAGGCCTAGTCAAATCTGTCCCAGAGATGTTATTTTCCCAGTCAGAATAGTAATGAAAAACTTGAAATATTGTATGCCTTTAAGTAACTCAGGCTTGTCCTGTTTTCCATGGCCTCATCACTATCAAGTGTCTTGCTGCCAGCAATTGTACACACTTATTCTCTTTCCCTGCCCTTTGTAGGGATTTTATTTTCCATACTATCAATATAAACAAATGAAAGAATTTTCAAAAGGAGTAGCCAGATGGAGGAGAAATAAACTGTCATCTAAGAAGTAGTTGATGAACTGGGTAAATCTAATCTGGGAAAGGCAAGGTATAGCTCTGCTTTTAACCATCAACAGGCTTCTCATGCCTACAGGACAAAAAACATATGTTAGGCAAGTCAAAATAAATTCCTTCTATGAACTGATTTCCTCTCAGTGAGGATAACGGCAATTAACCACTTTGAATCCAATGTTCTCAAAGCCCTTGTTTTTGCACAGACTTGTCCTCTGGCTTTATTTAATACAATACATTTGCTCATCTGTTTTGCCTTAACAAAGCATTTTCTTTCAGTAATTCAGCTCACACATCCCTTCTCAGAAGCCCTCTTGATGTTCCCTGCAGAGCGAAGTGCCACTTGTTCAGGCCCATATTTTCATATATTTTGTGGGGCTCTATTTTCTATATTTCAATAGAGCTCTTTTCCTTCTTTACATTATTCCATGAAATCCTTCAGGAGAGGGATTGTGTCTTCTTTATTTTTGAGCTGTTGGCCCTAATGCAGGACCTGGCACATACAAGGGACTTGATTAATAATTATCAAATAATACTGATACCTCCTTTTCAATATTTGAACAAGTGGTGGGTGGAATTAAAAATCAGGATTGCTGTATGTGAGTGGAAGCTAGAATTAGGGCCAGTGAATGAAACTCACAAGGAGATATATCCCTATGTAATGGGAGAAAATCATTCCAACAATTCAGAACTGTTCAAAAATAGAAAGGTCCTAGTTAAAGAGGTGAGGAAGATGAGTAAGTGTGAGCCAAGGACAGAGTCCAGTCAGAAAAGTGGGCCTTTAAGTTCCATTTTTATCCTGGGTCTAGTAATTTGTTCTATAAGGAGCTGTTGTGCATAGAAATACCAAACTGAAAGTTTTCGTGAAGGAGTCTTCTCTCTAGAACTGGGAGTAGGGGGGAATTCAACTTCAATAAATTGGATCTTAAGGGAAAAGAAAATAAGAAGGGTCAATCTCGTAATTATCATGGTTTGCGTGACTCTTGCTGAGGTTGTCAGTGTTCCTAAATCACTACAGTATTTCACACAGAGATGATCAGGCAACACCACTTCCTAAACATGTTGGAGTATTAGAGTGCTACTAAGGTCAAATATTCCCATGGTGTTGAAGATACTGTAATCCGGGTAGTTGAACTTAAAACTCTGGTGTACCTTTAAATATAGACACCTGGTTCTAAGACCTGTATGGCATTATAAACAAATCACTACAAAATTATTTCTAGTGCTATGAACAAAGAACTCAAATAATAGCGTTAGATTGCTCATTCATAACACACATATTTATTGGTACTAGGTACTAAGGATTTATATGAAAGCCAACTCTTTTTCAGAAGAACTTTGGGGATGATAAGATCATACTTTATTTGGAAACTGTGACAAAGGAAGACTATTCAACTTAAATCTTTTCTTAATATATATTTCCAGTTATAATTCCCCCAATGAGTTCAACATTTTTCTTCCTTGCGTGGAAATGAATTTACTCCATTTCATTTAAATGAAGTGGTTTCTGAATAATCGGATCCTAAGTAATATTGATAGTGGGCAGAAGCAGGGATACCCTGGAATCCCCAAATCTGCCTACTCTAAATAAGTTCTGTCATCTGCCATGCCAAGACAAAACATTCTCTAGTGCATAAGACATTCAATAGAAAATAACTTTAATACAATTAGTGAGCAACAAAGAGAAGAGTATCATACAGTTAAAATAGTTTTCAGTTAAGCACCCAAAATTACCCATCCCCACAAGGGTAAATGCCCAGCATTTCAGGGTTGACCCAAAGCAAGGCAACTGAGGCCAGAATGCTTGCCACAAGTCTAAGGCATCTTCTGGTGGGGACCAGAAGTAGAAAAGGGACTGAAGGGGCCAAGCAAACCAAAAGGAAAAGTGCAAAAGCAAAATACAAGTCAAGGTAAAGGCTGCCATTGTCAGCCTCCCTGTGGATCTTCACCCACATCTCTGTCTCTTTCAAGTGTTTCCTTCCATGTCCCCAAGTCCCTGGTACAAGTCCACCTGCCTCCTCCAAGTGTTCTTGATCTTCTTCCTTTCCTATCCTTGTCTTCTCTAGCTTCTCCCAGCACAGCTACACCCTTACTTAGGGTGGAGCAGGGAACTTGGAACCTCCCCTTTCCCCGGGGATTACCCTGTTAAAATATAAGCAGAATACACAGATGAGGTTTAAAGGAGCATTTAATTGTCCACACATAACTAACTTATTGTAGCCTAATGTGATTGCAGTGCCTATCAGATAATGAATTTCTGAGTGGTTTGGGCATAGGAGATAGGCAACAGTGATCTGTACGATTTCAGAGCTCAAGACCACACAAATATGTAGCAGTTAAATGTCACAAATAAGACTCAATCTGAATCTCTCTCTCTCCCCCTTCACCCCCCTTTCTCTCCCCTCCATACGTGTATAGTTAAAAAGTATATCTGAAAAGTATAGTTCTTCATAATGATATTTACTATCCTCTATATCTGTCTCTCTCTCTCTCTCTCTCTCTGTCTCTCTGTCTGTCTGTCTGTCTCTCTCTCTCACACACACACTCGAGTTTGCTAGGAGAGAAGAACAATTGCTTTTAGCTTTTACTTTCTTGAAAAATGACCTGGATTAATACCAGAAATATTCTAATGAAAAAAAATCCATTCTTCTCAATGAAGAATTTCCATTTGAAGGAAGTTTTCTTAGATTGTTAGTTATATTAAGAAATTTCCATTTTATGACTCTGAATGATTCCATTATTCCCAGTAATACCAGTGATTCTGTATTACTTTCACTTTCTGTTAAGGAAGGCTTTCAAATCTAAATGTAACTCAAGAAATTAAAATCTGTTTTCTACCCTCCGAATAAATTTTCATCAGAGTTACCTTTTGCTACTAACTCTGATCCATTTCTTTTAAATTTTCACTTCTCTTTGGCTGTGATGGTTGATAACTTATACTAATGCTGCTATCTATGTTGAAGCTAATAACCTGTCTAAAAGAATTACAGATTTACCTAACAAAGAGAAATGTGACTACCAAAACAGAGAACAAGAGAAACTGAGTAAAATGACAGTTTGGGGGCTGGAGTGAGACTGATTTTTTTCAACTTGCTAAAATTATAGCATCTGACCAATGGTTATGGGTGATATCAAGGTGAGCTTCAGCATGTTGAATGAAACTCTTGGTAGACATAGTACAAAAAGGACACGGCTTTAATCAATGCCAAATGAGAGAGAGTGTTTCATGTAATTTTTCACAAAAGATCAAATTAGATTTGCTTTAATAGAGATGTTATAAGTTTAAAAGAAATAGTTCTTCCTGGATTAGGGTACTGAATAATGATTTGCTTTTTTAAAAACAGTATTATTTTATCTGATTGATGCATGAAGAATTGTTTCCTATTAGAATAGTTCTTTATGATGATTTATATAACATGTTTCAAAGCTTGACCACTTAATTCTGTATCCTGCTGAATCCAACATTAGTATCTTTCAAGTGAAGGCTCAAAACTCTACTTAAAATATCAACATAAAATAAAGGCCTTTACTTTTGGTTTTAGATAAGCACATTAATTTTGGTATTCACTAAAATTATGAAATTATATAAAGATTTTGGCAATGGGGAATTTGTTTATGATTATGTGAGAAAAATGGCAACCTATACAGAAAAAAACCCTTGAAAATATGCAAAAAAAATCTTAAAATTTACTGTCTAATGAATTCAATAGACAAAATCTATGCTACAGACTTGCAGTTGCCATTTAAACAACTATACAGTGAAAGAGACCAGTTGTCATATTTTAATTTATAATATAAACTTGGTGAATATAAAATAACTTTCTGGTTGGCAAATAAATGCAGATAATATTTTTTTAATGAATCTTAAACACTTCTTTTCCAGGCTGTAAATCTCACAGTTTGTTTCTGGTATGAAAGGAATATATTTTTGACACTTTAATTCGGCAAGTAACCAAGTATGCTAGTCATATTGTTTCTCAGATCCAAAATTGCCCTTTACTATATGTCCTGTGACAACAAGGATGCTTTAGTTTTTTTCATTTTTCATTGAGTTGATATTGGTTTACATTGTTGTTGCCATAACAGAAGCATATGATCTGCCTTCAGACATTGTTGCCATAGTCTGCTCATCACCACAGACCCTTGAGCTTCCTCCCTGCATTGCTCTCACCCTTCCATTTCTTCCTCTCCTCATCCCCTTGTTGCCCTCACTCCACACGTAGGTTCCAAGGGTTTGTTTTTCAGTTTGGCATTCTTTGCCCCTTTGTTTTCTGTTCATATATTACACATATAAGTGACACCATCTGGTATTTATCTTTCCCCTTCTAGTTGATTTTGCTTAGTGTTTTCCCTTCCAACTCTGTTCATATTGCCATAAATGCAAGAGTTTATCCTTTCTGATGGCTGAGGAGATCCCATTATATGTATGCACCATGTCTTCTTAATCCATTCATCTATTGGGCATTTAGGCTGTTTCCATATTCTGGAGATTGTAAACAATGCTGCAATGAAAACATGGGAGTGCAAGTTTCATTTCAAATTAATGTTTTTGTGTTCTTTCTATAGAACATAGGTGGAATTGCTGGTCATATGGCAGATCCATTTGTAGTCTTTAAAGAAACCTCCATCCATACTGTTTTCCACAGGGGTTTACATTCCCACTAACTCTGTATTAGGGTTCCTTTTGCTCCACGTCTTTGCCAGCATTTATTGTTTCTGGCTTTTTTATATGGGCTAGTCTCACAGATGTGAGGTGGTATCTCATTGTGATGTTGATTTGCATTTACCTGAGGATAAGTGATGGTAATCATTTTTTTATGTACCTGTTGACCATTTGTTTGTCTTTGGAGGAGTGTTTATTCAGTTCTTCTGCCTAATTTCTAAGTGTGACTTATTTGTTTTCTTTCTGTAGAGGTATATGAGGGTTTTTTTTTTTAATCTTTTATATCAGCCCCTTGCCAGATGTATGGTGTGTAAATATTTTTTTTCCATTCAGTGGAGTGTCTTTATGTTTGGGTTATAGTTTCTTTTGCTGTGCAAAAGCTTGTTAGTTTTCTGTAGCCCCATTTGTTTATTTTCTCCATTGTTTTCCTTTATGCTGAACATACGTGAACAAAGATATTCCTGAAACATATTTCATGGAGTGTTTTGTCTTTGTTTTCTTCTATGTATTTTGTACTTTCAGGTCCTAGTTAACTATCAGAGCCCCATGAGCTTCTCTGTCATGTGCCCCTGATATTGCTGTTACTATCTAGAGCAGAAAAGAGAAAGAATCAGAATATCTTGTCATTTTTCAATATGACCTTCAATTTATATTATAGACACGTAATAGACCTAGAAGCATCATTGCATAACTTTAAATGCAGCACTTCCAGCTGACAATTTGAGAAGATAATTTGCACCTTCTTCATAGTGGACAATGGTAGAAAAGAGAATTAGGATTTTTACAGAGTATGTTCTGTTGTCAAGTTAATAAAAAAGACTCTGAAAGAAAACTCAAGGTCATGAAGGGTATTAGTACTCCTGAACCATATAAGATAAATGTCTATTCCTGTATGAAGCTTTGAGTCTTAGGTGAATCTTTTATATGGGGACTACCATTAACAAAAACCTCATCAGTCCTTTGTAAGATGTATTTGATCTATATAGATATTCAGGTGAAAGGGATTGGAAAAAAGTGGGAAAAGTAGGGTATAAAATGCAGGCCTAATTCAGGATTACAACCACTGACCTTTCTGTTTGCTTCCTTTCCTGATATTCAAAGCATTTCCTCTCAGGAGTATGGTGGTGGAGAGACTAACTCTTGCTGACAACACAAGCTGGGGCTGCAAGTTGCACAACATGTGATTACAACTGGAGGCATGGATAATATTAACTTCCAGCTAGAAAGTAATTGAGCCTGAGCAGAGGGAGATTTAGTGAGGGGAGAGGAAGTTCAAACAGTCAGAAGCAAGGGTAGGGACTGGGTGGGAAAACAGAAGTAATCACAAAACAAAATTGTTCAAGAGGAATTCACACCACTGGTCTAGAAAACATGTGTGTGTAGTCATCTCCATAGTGTGCTCAGTGAAGCTATATAATCATTTACAGATTAAGGATTAGAGTGATTACTCAATACTAAGCTTTTATACCTGAGTTCCCTCACAGAGTACAATTTTGATTTTACCACCAGAATTCCTGTTTTAACAGATGCTTAAAACTTCTTTGAAATATATGTTTATTTACTAGAGGGATCAAGGCAGTAACTGGTGAATTGAAGGTTGTAGCCCCTTTGTCAGTCATGTCAAGGATGGAGACTCCTTTAGAGGAGGAAGTGAGTGATGAAAAGATCATAGGGTTTCCTCCTGAATCTGCTAAGCTCACATGTACTCAGAAATCATCTCAAGAGAGATAGAGATCAAGCTTAAACCAAATCCATAGTCCCAAGACCATTTCTTACATTTCCTAATGGCAGGTGAGAAATTCTAAAACTTTACAGACTTTGCTTGAGGAAATTATTTATATTGAGGAAATAGGGATAAAGTCTAACATTTGAATTTTTGTTATTCTAGAACAGAAATAAGATGACATTAAACTAAATACATGTATTTGTTGGTATATCAGATATTATACAATAATAGAAAATGATGCTATAGGTAGCCACTTGGAGTTTACATTACAAATAAAAAGGGACGGAATATACAGAAGATTTTCTCATCACAATTACCTGCATTTTTCTTTGCAAAGGTGGGTGGCACCAAAGGGTACTGACTTCATTATAGACATTGTGCAGCTCTGTGGCAGAAAGGGTTCTGGCAATGGCTTTTCATTTTACTAAACTCTGGCTGGACTGTGGAAAGAAAAAATGATTGCTAAGGATCAACTTTGAGGAGGAATAGATACAAACAGCCTATACTATTGGTAACTTCTTAAACTTGTAAGTATATTACAACAATTCTCAAATTTCAATGAAACAGGATGTTCTATTAAAGTATGGATTTAGTAAATAAAACACACTAAGATAAAGTACTGGTTTTCTTTCCACAAAGCATAGAATTTTGCTGTATTATAGTGGGTCAAATTACACTTGCATCCATTTCCAAATGATTTCTTCTGGTTATAAAGGGTATCTATTTTATTGATAGAAAAATAAAAGTTAGAATTATTTTACATTCATTGTGCCCTCCTAGCCTTATGTAACAGCTAAATCATGTTTCCTTTAATGATATCTCAGACAGATTTGATGATTTTTCCATCTCCTTCCATATTTAAACATACTCATTTCAGTTGCTGATTTGGTTCTCCTCATTTTGATCATTCTCCTGTCTGATTGAAATTCTATTCCCTCCACGAAGTTTAGATCATACCACGAAGTTCAGAAAGACAAGTGTTTCCTTTCCCTCCTCCTATAATTTATCCTCTAAAGTCGGGATAGTGTTTCAGTATCAATTCCATAGACATTAATTTGCCGAAATGAGTTCACCAAAACACAATTGGGTGAATAACCTTTTGTTTCTTTTAAATATATATCAATTTTACAATAATTACAACTGTGAACTGTAAATTTTTACAAGTTTGACTTTTTATGAGGATTATTTAATGGCTTTCATTTCATGTTATTTTTATAGAATTTTAAGCTTACCTGCTATGATTGTGGTTTTGCAGGTTTCGATCTGTATCTGTATCTATCTCCTGAACAGACAGAGAGCAGTGCTGAAATTCATCCCAGTGTCTTATTGCTAACGTATAAATTGATGGGTCTGCTTTTAATATTTTTAAAATAATTCACAAAAAGGTATGTTATGGGGGTGAGTATTAGGTGCTGCATCATTAAGAGGAAGAGCCAAGAGAGAGAACCCTTTTCCAGGAGCAAGATAGAAAAGAGTATCAAAATACAGCACAGCTTGGGCTTCTGCAATGGGGCATGTACCAAAGGAACAGAGACAACAGCAATTGGAGTGAAGCTGATCAGATTGAAGGCCTAAAATGGACAATTGAAATATTAGGAAGTAGATGTGTCCAGTAAAGTGGCATCCCTTTTCTTGTATTTTATGGATCAGTGATGACCAATTTATCTGGCTGAGAAAGAGCTTCAGTTATGTGTAGTTTCTTTAAGCACTGTGTGTTCCCTTGATTGGAGACTGGTAGCATCACACCACCTTTCCCTGATGGACAAGCCTCTTTGACAAGCAAAAGGTGGCAGTCCTGGCAGGAGAGCATCTTGCAGTCTCATCCACATTGAACAATCAAATATCAGGTTTTTGGGAAAGTGAAGGATTCAACTCCTGTTCCTCCACAACTTAAGGGGGAGCAGTCTATAGGCAATCGGCCATCCAATTGATCTTGCTCCATTAGCCCCAGAGAAGATCACAGTGTTTCCTGATCAATGGGCAAATTAGTGCCAGTGTTCCATTCATACCATCTTTTATTTTTTTTAACATTTATTTATTTATGCATACAAGAGCTGGCTGGGGTACAGGCCAGAGATGGTGTGTGTGTGTGTGTGTGTGTGTGAGGATTCACCAGAGACAGAGTGGGGAGCAGAACAGCAGATGTGCTGAAATACACTGCTGAGGGGAGCAGCGGGTGAGACAGGAGAGGTCTGCTGCGCCATGTGTGTTGCTCCTTGGCCGGCTGGGGATAGAACTTGTGCTGCAAAGGCTGCGGATTGCTTCAGAGTGTGGTGCTTAACTCCTTGCACCACCAGGGAGGCCTTCATCCCATCTTTCTAAGTGATTTCTTTGTGATGCTTCTCTTAGCTTTGATGGGTAAGAATTCCATTGGCAGTCTGCTCTACTAATCTCCTGACATTATTAAAGCATAAAAATTGATAGTATTAGCTTTTGATGCTGCACTGCTTGTTTTATAGCTGGCATCCATTTGAATTAGTCAGTGTTGTACCAAATTGATTAGTAAATATTTGAATATTATCTCCAATGAAGTTTATTTGTTGACACTGCTGTTCTCAATAAGTCCTGTGAGGAAGTGATTGGCCCTAATCACAGATCATTCACAGAACATACAAATTGGGATATTTAGCTTTGGGTCTTGGTCCCAGTGGTAATTCTATACCATTCTATTAAAACAGTTTAATGATACGCCATAAAAATATATATTTTATTCTTTTAAATACGCATGGGGTTACATTATCCAATTTTTTTATTTATATTATTTTATGATGCTTACCTATTTATACGTATATTTATTCAACACACATACTTAACTCCTGTTTTGCTAAGAATATATTTGAGTGCCTACTACATATTTTTTTTTACAATGAAAAAGAGTTGTTTATTTTTATTTTTTTTATTTTTATATTCCCCATACAATTGCAACCCCGTTTTGACCCCAGTCCCTCCTTTTCCCTCCCCCCAAAGAGTGTCTCTGGTTCATAGTTGTTTGTTGATTTTGATTTTTTTCTTTCTTATAGTTATTCTTTTTCCTGGTCCATATTTAGGTTTTCTAGATTCCTGTTATGAGTGAGACCCTCCGGTATTTTTCTTTTTCTTTCTGGCTTATTTTGCTGAGCATGATCCCTTCCAGTGCCATCCATGTTGCTGCAAACTGCATGTTTATCTTTTTGATTGCTGAGTAATATTCCATGGTGTATATGTACCACATCTTCTTGATCCAGTAATCTATTTTTGGGCATTTGGGTTGTTTCCAAAGCTTAGCTATTGTAAATAGTGCTGCTATAAACATAGGGGTGCAGGTGTTCTTTGGAATTGATGTTTCTGTGTCCTTTGTGTAAATACCTAGGAGTGGAATTGCTGGATCGTATGGAAGCTCTATCTTTCCTACTACATACTTTTGATCTGTGTATCAGAAATAAAGGATACTCAAGAAATTCAATCTAAAAATACAACAAAGCAAAAACAGACAATTATAAAACAAAGACATACTGCAGGGGAGGAGGTGGGAGAAGATCAGAGGGAGAGAGGGAGGAGCACAGGGGACTGTGGTGATGGTTCAGGGGACTGTGGTGCTGAAGAAGGAAATTCTATGGGAATTCGATCTGAGGGGTTGGGGGGAAGCAAATATTGTCTAAAAAAATTTTAAAAAAAGATAAATGTTTAAATAAATAAATAAATAAAAAGAAATTCACAGTCTAGCAATACATACATATGATGATTGGTTCATGTTCCATTCAACTTTTCAAATTTGATGGGGGAAGTATGTGGCTTTATAATCAAGATTATTCTGTATGTGGTAGAAATACTTTGTATTTTGCCATCCATAGATTGACTTTTTCTTTACTTTGGCTATAAATACTTTCTTCTCTAAAATGAGGAAAAGGTTTCTATTCATCTTATCCTAGAATTTCTGGACTGGTATATAAATGTCTTTTCTTCTTAATACTGCCAGGAATTGAGCAGTCTGTATTTATTCAGTTCTCAGAAATGAATATGCAGTTATCTTGCACCAGCTTGATACCAGCAGTGATTTAGAATCTATACACAGTAGAAATAAGATGATCCAATTGTACTTCTTATTTTGAATTAAAAAGGGAATATTTATGAACAACAAAAATATAGATTTTTTAAAATTCCATGTGCACAAATTTGAAAACATAAACATAAAAAAATGAAAAATATTTAATATTTTCTTTAAATATGAAGAAATGCAATTAGTCTAAATAGTAAATGAGCTTTCATAAGCTTGTTTATTTAAGCAATGAAAAACATATATGGAAATGGGCAAATAAGGATATCTTTATATACTTCATCAAGAAGAAATATAAGTGGTAATTAATCATACAAAAATTCTATCAATAGCATGTAGAAAGAAAATATTCCAAACTATTAAGATAAATTCCTTCTTGTGGAATTTATTCCTCATTGCAGGTATTTTTATTTATAACTTACCATACTTTATAATATTTCTTAATCATATGCATATTAATTTGTGATCATAAAATATTTACATTTTTGTGATAGAATGTCAAACAAACTTCAAATAGCAAAAAGTCCACTAAACTTCTAACATATTCAGTTCCTTTAATAAAAAATTTTCAGGGTTTTACAAAAATTGCTTTTTCTACCTTATATTTTTCATCTTAATTTTTCTTGTTAAAATTATTCTAAAACAAAACCTAGTCATCACATCATTTCACCACTACATGTTTTACTTAGTATATCCCTCAAGAAAAGTATGGCCAATTTCCTGTATAAAGTCATTGTCATCTAAATACATAGCAAATTTAGCAGTAATTCCTATATGTTAACTAATATCAAGCACATAAACAAATTCCCAGATTAAAAAAAAAAATCATTCTCATATTTGCTTTTTCTGAACCAGGATCTATGAAAGTTAAGACATGGGTCACTTTTGGTTATTGTCTCTGGAACTCTCAAAATGGAGCAGTCCTTATTAACTTTTTCTTTTTTTTTTTTTTTTAAGATTTATTTATTTTCACAAGAACAGGGGTACAGGCCAGAGGTGCGGGAGTGTGAAAGAATTCACCAGAGACAGAGTCGGGAGCAGAACAGGCAAATTGACTGAAAGCACTGCTGAGGGGAACAGCAGCCTCGACAGGAGAGGTCTACCATGTCATGTGGGTCTCTCCCTGGCTGGCTGGGAATTGAACCTGCACTGCAGAGGCTGCAGACAGCTTCACAGCGCTGCATTCAACCCACTGCGCCGCCAGGGAGGTCCCCTTATTAACTTTTTCTAAGCCATTGATTTATTTATGAAACAAATTTTTTAACCTTTGGAGTGTCCCTATATTTAACTTCCTCCCCATCTCTTATACTAGCCATAATTATCATCATTTAACCTCCATTTGGTCCACTTATCTGGATATGATTTTCTTCAGTTCCTTTCCGTCGTTTAGGAGAAATTCCTTCATTCAAAGGTTTATTTCTATTTTGTTATTTTCTCTGACAAATTTAGAAAAGTGGGATTTCCAATATCATTTAAAAAAATACAAGTGTTTTCATTTTTTATGGAAGGGTATTTTATTAAGTTAGGAGATCCAGCCAGAGAATTGTTATTTGAAGTATTTGTCCTAATAGTTCTGTTTTAAGAAGGTTACTCTTATCAAAGAAAATGCCAATACCACAAATTGCTAAACATTTTTTTTGAAGACTTCCTTTTTGTCATTTTTGGTTTACTAAAATATTTTCTACTTTCCAAGACTGATTTTCTTGGTAATAATTTTTAAAATTGTATCTTAGGGCCTCAATGACATTTGTTCCTTTCTTCTTTTGTGTCTTTTTCTCCATATTTTTTAGTTCATGTTTATGACAGGCATCTGTAGGAGCCTAATTAATATATATGAATGCAAATAAGTATAAGTTGATTTTATTTTTGAAAGAATAACCCTTTTGTTATTTTTTTCAAAAGTTTTATATACCCATTATTTCAATTTCATATTCCAGAAATAGCAATACTCAATAAGGTCATGGAGCACATTTTTTAAAGGTCTTATATTTTGTACTTTTAAAGATTTTTTTGTTGTTATTCTGGAGAAAAAAATGTCATGTAAAAATTTTGGTTTTTTTCCTCCAAAACTGAGTAAATAAAAATCACCCATGATTTTTCAGCAGTATTTCCCACATAACTTCACCTTCTTTCTAGAATCAAACTCAGTCCGGTTCTATGTAGAAATGACACCGTAGAACAGATTCCATAGCTTCCCAGGATCATTATAATGAGTCACCTTAGACACTACTGTGCCAAAGTGCCCCCTCACTCATATTTAGCTTTGTATGAACATGTGTTCATTCTGTTCTACCATGAGTGATCGTATAGTTTTGGAAACAGATGTAGTGCAATGAAAACATATAAAATGCATAAATATTTGTTGTTGCTGTTTTTTTGAGGAATATTTTCCACAGATAACAAAAAAAGAAATATAATATTCCCTCTTTTCCTCCAGAATCACCATAATTTTTCATGTTCCCAGGCATAGAGGCCTATGGCTATTGATCAAACTGGAGAATAATTCATCATTTTTAACATTCCATTAAAGGAAGTTTTTGTTATTTTATTTGTATTTTAATTAATTTTTCAAACATATGCTCCTCACAGATAAACTAGGAGAAGATCACTATTGAATTTACATTTTCCTCCTATTTGGATTTTTTGATTCAAAGAGAAATTTAAATTCTTCATTCAGTTTTATTCACTAAGATATATCTAGGTATTTTTTCCCTTGGAATTTCCAATCTCTCTACCCACATTTCTCTTTCTGTCGTTCATTCATCTAAGCATATAACTTCATTTATAAGTTTCTATTAAGTTATCATGCTTTATATATGAACCTGAAGACAGATATTAGGAGACTGATAAGCTATTTAAAATATAAGAATATTGGAAGTGTCAGAATATAGATAATTATTTATCTAACATTAATTGTTTATAGAAATTTTTTAAATTCGCCTATAGAACTTAACAATTTAATGCTAATTTCTTTACCTGAAGTATTTTAGCAGTATCTGTTAGCATTGTCAGCCTTAGATTGCAAATTTCCATGATGAAGTCTGTCTAACTTGCAGTGCACAGCAACTAATGAAGCATGTTATGAAGATAGATTCTCAATGTGTTTTGATGGAGATAAATTCTGCTATGTCTTGTCTAATATCTTATTCTGGTTAAATTTTAAAAGGGAAACATCACTATCAGTATGTGACACAATTAACCCTAATGTATTAGAAAAGAAAACTAATATATTAAATGTATTTGAAGTTTATATCTGAGTTATCTGAACTATATTAATTTTGCAGGAAAAGTTTTATACAAGATAAAATCCAAATGCCATTAAGTGGACAGTAATTTTAAAATACCTTGAAGATTAGACTTGTGTCAGTATCCAATTAATGATCCAATAGTTTCATCAAAGGAATATGTTTAATTTAGTCTTTATTCATTTACATTTTTAAAGTTACATTTGACTTAAGGCTATTGTACTTTCTGTGGGCTCATACCAATAATTATGTGACACTGATGTGATTATCATACTGCAGGTATTCTCAGTTTATATTCTGGTTAGAATTGAAAGTAGAGGGGTATCAAAAGAACTCATTTATTGGGTCTCCCCTGGTGGCGCAGTGGTTGAGCACCTGGCTGTGAAACTGCCCGCAGCCTCTGCAGCAGCGGTTTGATCCCCGGCCACCGGCGAGGGTCCCACATGGCGCGCAGACCTCTCCTGCTGCCCACTGCTCCCCTCAGCAGTGTATTTCGTCGTTCTGCCTGTTCTGTCACCCGCTCTGGCTCTGGTGAATTCTCTCACCCTCCCATGCTTCTGACTGTACCCAGTGCATGTATAAATAAATGAATAAAAAAAATAAAGAACTCATTTATCAAAAAAATGTAGTCAATAATGCTAACATATTCCAATGAATTTCAGTACCAATTTTTCTGCCAAAATTGTCAAGTGAACTTTTATATTAGGAAAATTACTTTTTTACCTATTGTCCAATGTATTTTCATCCAATGTAATCAGAAGAATCGTTGTTGGGATTTATTAAATAGTCATCTGGAAATACTACATTTAAAGTGATGTAATGATTTTTCTCATGTCTCTAACATGTTTGTAACCTGGAATGGAGGTCATGCTGAAAGGAATGACAAGATATTCTGATTCTCTTTCCTGCTCCAGAGAGCAGTAACTACAGTAGTGGCACATGAGACATAGATACTCAGATAAAACCAAAGCAATAACAAAACCTAGAAATATAGGTAGAACTGAAGCTACCACAGGGGAGTGCAGAGGGGTACAAACAAACTGGGGAGGGGCTCAATGGATGGTGGAGAACTGTGGGTACTTTGGTGGTGGGTATGGTGTGGGAACAGCACCTGATAGTATGCCTCTAAATTATATACAGTGTTGTAAACCAAAGTTACCTCAGTTAAAAAAAAATAAAGGTTAATTAAACAAATGTGTGAAGGAGTCAAGATACCAACTCCCAGTTATAAAATAAATAAGTCATGGGGATATATACTAACTATGGTGACTAGAGTTAGTGTAATTTTATTTCATATTGGAAAAAATAAAAGAAGCTCCTGGAGCTATGCTCCTCGACTTAGCTATTTGTAAAGCAAAACCCCTGTGGTGAAGCCCTTGCATTGCCTTTTTGACCCCTCTGATGGTGCTCCCCTGTGAGTATCCTTCATTCCACCTCCCTAAACTAGTAATGTTAAGGTCTGAGTTTTCCTGGGAAACTTATATTTCCCTTATAATGTACAATTCCTCAGATTTTTCTTAGAATGTTTTCCTTTCTCTTGTCAGGATGGACGTTTGGCTCCTCAGGAAAGTTTCTACTTTTTGTCCTATCTTCAACTTGAGGGCTTCCTTGACAATACTTTTTCATAATTCTGTTAAGGCTATGCCTTAAAATAGTTGCAAAAAAAATTGTCATATAATGATCTCCTTTTTGTCATTTAACTTTTATATTAGTGTTAAACTTTGCTTGCTCACAAACTGCTCTGTAGAGTGTAGAGTAAGTATAGATTAAAACTGATGTATTTTATTCATTGCCAAGTGGAGTACAAATGGAGTGTCCAATAAATTTACATGCAAAATTGTTTGCTAAAATGAGTGAACAAGGAAGTCAATAAAGAGGATGACTTCAGAGCATCTCAAACGGAGTTAATACTGCGTAGCTTCGCACATTTTTCATTTGGGCAATACCAGGCATGAACTTTGAGACCAGAGGAAAGGGCCTTGTTTATTGGTGCTAGCTACACAGAACTTTTATGTTTACAAGGATAGTTGATTAAATAGTGTAAATAATATGGTTTGGTAGCACATGTTGTGTTTTGATGGATTAAATTAATCATATGTCCAGATATCCTGACAACCAACACACTTTTGCAAATTGGAAAATAATTTTGACAGGCATTTCTTTTCTAGGAAGAGGTTAGGTGAGAAAAAGAATAGAGCAGTCACCAAGTGGCTATTTTAAATAAGTTGAATTCAACACACTTTAACTGATAAACACTATCTTCATACTTTTTCCCTGTTAAAAATAATCACGAATGTTTTTATAACAATTTGAAGGGCAAGAAAGTTAATGAGAAATAATTTCATATTGACAGACATGTGTTTACCTGTTTATGTCAAGGTGTCCCCAAATTTCATTCATTTTTTTGGCTTGCTTTTTTTGTGTTAATTGAAGTATGATACGATTACATACACACACACACGTACACACACACACACAAAGAAAAGAGAGACAAAATTGAGATGACTACAGGAAAAAAGACAAACCATCAAGAGAAACCATTTGTGATTTAAAAATAATGTTGTTTTGTAGTTTTTGTAATAATAGGGCATAGAGGAAACATAGTAAAGAAAGAAAACACAGTGTTAAGAGAGAGCAGGTTGTAACTTGAACTTATTTCTGATGCCCTTACCTTACAGCTGTACTTCCACTTAGATCTCAAGTCCAAAGCTTGTCTGTCCCTCAGAATTGTGTCTCATTTAGGAAGGTTTTTCTTCTTACCTCTTCTATTTTCACAAACCCCTTATAGTGATATATGAAATATGAGGCTTCTTGTCACAAAGCAGAAAAAAAGGTGGTGGGGGGGGAGAAAAGAAATATAGTAAAATACATTAACAATTTATGGTGAAACTAATTTTTTTTTCAAAATTTTCTATTTCACAAAGAAATCCTAAGTATATTTTGGTTCAAGGATGCTAACCTGTGAAAGTTGTTGTTTTTCTGAAACTCGGAATAGCAAATATGTTTTCAGGATTTCCAGGTTACCAGCCACATATAATTTTAAATATTAAACTTTAATTTTGTCAATAAACTAAAAAAGTAAGTATAAATAAAACCTGAAAATAAGCTTTGGTATATTCCATTGAATGTTGCCTTTGCCTTAACACAGCTAGTAAGAAAAAGAACCTAAAATTTCATTTTATTTATATTTCTGAAAAATATCAAAACCAGTTCAATTTTACGATCTAAAATAATGCTTCATGGAAATTCTGTCTCCTAGTCCTTTAGCTTATGTTTTGCGTATAATTTTCAGCCTCACTAGAAACAAAACTCCTCCTATACATATTGACCAGTGTCCCAGCCCATGTAATGGCTCCGTTCTTCCTTTCCTGGTGTCTTTCTTTCCCACTTGTATTTTTTTTTTTTTATCAGGTAACTGAATATCCCCTTCCCTCTATTAGCACATCTTTCCCAAATCTCCAACCTAACCAAAATTAATGTAATTTACTAAGTCTTCTAACCTATACAATAAGAACAAAGACCAGAAGGAGAAATGCTCAGTGGGTGAGTCACAAGTGGTAAGAAAGAGAAGAGGCTGTGAGTAACTATATACTACAATAGTAATGTTTGTCATTATTAAATAAACATTTTCTGGCCTTTCAGATGGCCAGTTAATTTAGATGGCCAGTTAATTTACATTCTGTATTTGACATACAGTATAATTGTGTTATATGACTAAATAGTTTTTGTGTTCAACAGCACATTTTCTTAAAAAAAAAAATAAGCTAATACTGAAGTTCTAGAGACCCATGATAATGTTTTCAATAGCCTTCGTGTTTTTACATTTAAAATGATCATTCTGGGGCCTCCCCTGGTGGTGCAGCAATTGAGCGCTGGGCTGTGAAGCTGCCCACAGCCTCTGCAGCACCGGTTCCATCCCCAGCCACTGGCGAGGGTCCCACATGGTGCAACAGACCTCTCTTGCCACACCCGCTGCTCCACTCAGCAGTGTATTTCATCAGTCTGCCTGTTCTGTTCCCCGCTTTGGCTCTGGTGAATTCTCTCATCCTCCCGCGCTTCTGACTGTACCCAGCACTTGTATAAATAAATAAATCTTAAAAAAAAAAAATGATCATTCTGAGTTAAAAGTATGATGATGACCATGCTAAGGTGGGATAGATGATTGGTCAGACTCACACAGTATGTTTAGGATGGAAAACACATAAGGATAATAGTGAATGGAAAGGCAAAGAGTTGCAGGTATCATTGAACATACATCGCCAGGTATAAAAAAAAGGAATTCAAAAAGAAGAATCAGTGTGTCCTGTGGGAAGGAGTCATAGATAGTCATCCAAGCTCTCTGGATTGGACAAATTGAAAAGGGAAATGGATTGTATTAAGGGAGACAATTTAACAAACATTCTTTCAATAGTATATATCCATTTATTATTTAACAAATATTTATATTAAAACCATATATACATTTTATTGGTATAAAATGCATACAGAAAAGCACACACCTTAACTGGCATCTTAATTGGAAGCTTGCTAAATGTCACAAAATGAACATATTCCTGTAACTGTAAACAGATCAAGAAACCATACACACTATGAGATACCATATCATATACATTAGGATGGCTATAGTAAAAGGAAAAAAAAAGCAAAAACAAGTAACTGCAAAATAACAAATGTTTCAAGAATGAAGAGAAATTGTTACCTTCACACATTGCTGGTAGAATATAAAGTGATAGAGTCATTGTAGAACATTTCTTGGTTTTTCTTCAAAAATAAAGATCAAATCATACTATGACCAACAAATTTCAACCCTATATATATATCCCTCAAATTTAAAATACTCAAACAAGTACTTGACATAAAATTTTATAGCAATACCTCTTACAATAGCCCAAAGGTAAGAAAAGTCCAATAATCTAAAATGAACCAATGGATAAAAATTTTGTAGTATATACTTCGAATGGAATATTCATCAGTCATAAAAAAATAATTGTTGATACAATATGTGCTACAACATGGATGAACCTCAAAAATATGCTAAATGTAAGACTTAAAAGTTTTTTGTGATTCCATTTATAGTGAATACCCAGTATAACTACATAGAGACAGAAAGCAGATTGTTGTTTGCCAGGGTCTGAGGAAAGATAAGAATGAGTGACTACTTAATATATTCTGGATTTTCTTTTGGTATGAGAAGAACATTTGAGACTTGATAGAGGTGGCAGTTTCACAACACTGTGAATGCACTAAATTTAACTGGATCATATTCTTTGAAATACTAAATTTTATGTTATATAAATTTCATTTATTTAAAATCTCTATATATGTATACATACATATAAATAGCCCATTTGATCAATGTAGACTGTATATTTGGTAATTATTTGGGAACCATGTTAGATTATTTATAGTTTTATTATCCACACAATTTTTCATTTCCCATATCTTTTTATAATGTATGCATCCTGCCACAATGACACTGGGAGTTACCTAAAGTGTTTTGATCTGATTTTAAATATCCTCACATTTTATTTTTTGTGTCACTTCTATCTACCTACTGGTTTTTCTACAAGTATGTTTATCTTTGGTAGTCAGACCACGCTGCATGCAGTTAACCATAAAAAATTCATGTTTCTCAAGTTCATTTCAAAAGCACTACCTGATCTGTCAAAACACATTTTAAAATGTCAAAAAGCCTTTCCATTATGGCCATTTTTTGGTGCCGTAGTACTTTATATCCCCCTTCTGCTGGGGGAAAAAAAAATAGGTGAAAAGACGCACATAGATAATTCTGTACTGCAAAAGGAGAAATAGCAATGAATTGATGTTTATCAGGACATTCATAAATGAACAATGATTTCATAGTTTTTGTTTGTAAATTATATAAATGCACATTTAGGCCTTAGAGAAAAACACATTTTCTAAAATGTATGACTATGGTTTTTAAGTTAAGATAAAATTAGCAAGATTAGCCCCTTACTGTTAACACTTAATTTTAAAGTGCCTGTTAAATAGTAAAAGTTCTCTCTGCAATTATGTGTAAGGATAATGACACCTACTTTCATTATTAATGTGTGCTTTCATATACAATCAAAGTTTGGGGTATGAAATAGCAGAATAAGTGTCAGAGGAATTCATAAACAACTGCTGAACCATTATTTTGCCAGTTGTTATTGCATTTCAGTATTTGCCACTCATCTCGATTTTCAGTTCAAAATACCTCAACATATGGATGGTAAGTTCAAGTTTTATTCAAGTCCCTGAAGGAAAGGGGCTCTAGCATCTGAACTTGACTGTATTACTTTTTTTATTTTAAGATTTATTTATTTATTTATACAAGCACTGGGTACAGTCAGAAGCGCGGGTTTGGAGGGTGAGAGAATTCACCAGAGCCAGAGGGGAGAGCAGAGCAGACAGATTGATGAAGTACACTGCTGAGGGGAGCAGCGGGCGGCAGTTGAGGTCTGTTGCCCCATGTGGGACTCTCGCCCAGCGGCCGGGGATCCAACCGGCGCTGCAGAACTTCGCAACCCAGCACTCAAGCGCTGCGCCATCGGGGAGGCCCTTGACTGTATTACTTTTAATGAAACCAATAGATATATTAGTAAGTCTGTGTAATAAAGATTGCATATTATATTTATTAGTACAAATTCATCATTATTGTAGAAAAATGATCTCAAGATGACACTATCCCCATAGTGAATCCATAAATACAATTATATGTGTGAGGGCCCATAACTATTATTACATGAATTCCTAACTTAATTTTATACAGACATTAAACAAAACCATTGTGTTATGTGAGACACTGTGCTAAGAACTAAGGTTACTGTAGTTGGAAAGCACCAACTACATGGCCCACATACCTGTGCCACATATTCACCGGGGAAACACAATGGAGATGGACGTTTAGGGACATTAGCTACATCCTCCATCTAGTATAAGGTGACATCAATACCAAGTCCTCTATGTTTGGCTTCCAATAGTCTGTTTCAAATAATGACTTAATTTATAAGATCTCTTCTATTGTGAAGGAAATGCGGACTGAAAGAAAAGAAATTTAGTAATGGTTTTGGAGTAAATACATGGCATGACTTGTCCCCCAAGCCTCCATCTCTGGTTACCCCTCATTACAATTACAGTGGCCAAGGAGGAGCAATATTCTTGACGGGACATAGGTGTTGCCTCCTCATGTGTTTCTAATAGGCCTTCTCTCACTTCCCAGCTGTGTGCATCAGGAGTGTATCAGGTCTTTGCAGAATCCATAGGTTGCAAAACCATACACAGTATTATGTCCAGTCCTTGGTAGTGCTCTTGGATAGATTTTGGAATCTGATAATTACAAAGTCATAGAAAAGCAAAAATATGCAGTTTTCTCTTGAACTATTATTGTTTTATTCATGAGCACAATCATCTTCCCACTGTGTGTGAATCAGTTTGAGAGAGGGAAGACCAAGTTGGGTGTTAGGCTTTAAAATCCATTCTCCCTTGAGGATCTTGGATCTTAATGACAATTCATCTGTAATTGTCTTACTGACAGTTGGTTCCTTTCTCTGTAATATTGTAACCCTGATACAGGCTAGGATTGCTTATTCTTCAGGATATTTGAATTACATTATTTCGGGTCTCTATCCACATTGTAGGGGGAGACCAGCGATCTTCTCAAGCCTTACTCATACATGGTCCCTTCTGAAGGAATTGCCATTTTGAGTTTCATACACTTTATACCTACTGCTGTTTATCACCTTCGCATCCAGGCCTAATCAAAATTTCTATGTCTGCTTCTTTTCTTTTATTCCCAAGATGACTTTACTTGTATTCATTTGTGTGCATAGCAGATTACATGAAAAGTTTTGAAGTACAGGATGAGCTTTAATTTTTTTTAAATTTTAGTCTTTGAGATTTTGATGTCTCTCTGTAACAGTTACAGTTTCCATTTCTGCCAGGTTGTGCAACAGTCCACTGTAAAATTTCAAAGTCGTTTGTTTACATTATTATGCAGAACGTTTATCTCCCCCAACTCTGCTCATTCTTGCCTGCTCAGTGTAGGATCATTCACTCCAGAACTCAGAGGGTACTAGCCCAAAAGACCTGCCCAAGTTTTGCTTTTTCATTATTATTTATTAATCTCTGTTATAGGTTGATGACAATAGTACTCTAAAGTGATTTAATTTTCTTCTAATATGAACAATGCTGCTTTTAAAAGGAAGCTAGTGGTGACCAAGACTACATTTTTTTTGTGTGTGGGGTGGGAGGGCGGTCTTTACATAATGTAAATTTATTTGCAGTTTATCAAGCTAACAAATAAATGGGTGATGACCCTTGATGGGTAAAAATGGGTCAGCCTAATCATCAGAGTGAGTTGGTTTTAGAACAAGTTATATTCAAAATCTGGCTTTGAACAAGTTAGGTACCTCCTCCTCACTCCCACAGAATTCAGCAAGGCACAGATTACACTGTACTGCCATGTCTATTTAATTGTCTGTATCTCCCTGAAGCTGAAATTTCCATAAGCAAAGAAGAAACCATATGTGTTTTTTCACTGTTTTTGTTAACACCTACCATGACCTGGAAGTAGCTACTCAGCAAATATTTATTATGTGAATGAATGAATAGTATTCATCTCTGATAATGCCAAGACCTGCATTTTCAACAAATTCTATATTTACAGTATAGAAAATAATACAGTAAAGTAACTTAAAAAAAACTACAAAGAAAAACAAAAAAAGTTACCCCTCATCTAGATTATTCATACTAAACCTGAGGATATTGTGGCCAGAGAAGTGCCTGAGCTTAGCCTTTAAACACTGTAGGGACTGCACAGGGACTGGAAATCAATCCCTCCTCCCAGCCATGCTTGCCTGCTCAATGGAGGTTCCTTGATATTTCTTACACGACAGATGAGTCTAAGGAGTCAGACAGCCTGCCTCTCTGAACTATGGAAGAAAGTAATGGGTAGATTTGCAAAGGCAAGCATTGATTGTTTTTGCATCTCTTTATAAATAGTGTGGGATGTGAAGCAGCTCTCCACTCCTAGTAGCCTGAGATGTCTTTTCAAGTTTATAAAAATAACCCCAGGGGAAGCACCATTCTTGACAAAAGTACACTGACTTTCCAAGGGCATTTTAGATTTTCAAAAGCTTTTTCCAATACACTGAGTAGCTCTAGTTCCATGAAGGTGATTTAAACTGCTTCCTCTGGGCATAGAAGGATTAATATTTAAGAACCAAAACCGAAAATCATACAAGAATAATGAGTTAACAATCAAATATTGCTTACTTGTTTATTTGTTAATAAGACAAATCTTCCAGGAAATATTTTATTTTGATTTATTTTAATTTTAATTTTTTTCATTTTTATCACTACGATAGCTTTACATTATAACATTATAGAAGTCACAGGCGTGCATCATTGAGAATTAACATGTATATATACTACTACTAAAATCTACCACTAAACATCCAGTCTTATCTTCACCATACCATTGTTCCCTTTTTGCTCTTTACTCACCCCTCAACCTTTCCCCCCATGAGTCTCAAAATGCCAAAAGTTTGTTTTTATTGTATTTAGTTAATCTCTTTGTCTTCCCAGACTTTCCTTTCAGTTTCCCTCTGGAGATTTAATTTCAAGACTTGTCTTGTTTAAATCCTTTTTTTTTTTTTTAAAGTGATATCTGGCTCTGTTTTCCAGGAAATATTTTCATTACACATATCAGATTAGAATAGTTAGAAAAGGGCTGATAATGTACATTAGAAAGATCTCGTTGAGGAAAACCACTAGATATTTCATTTCCATATGTCCCTCATTCTCCTTTAAAGTTCCTCTGCTTTCTTCTCTCTTTGACCTCACTCCCAAACTCTCCTTCATTCCATACTCTGCATGTAAGCTATAAATAAGTGGCTGAAGAGTGTGATAACAGAAGTAATATATCAAAATTTGCCTCCATTCAAATCCCTGCTCCATCATTTTCTATCTATTTGACTTTCTAGCTATGTGACCTTTCTGTGTTGACTTTACTGTTCCATTATTACCTCATTTTAAAAAGAATAGGGATAGTAAGTAGAACTAAACAAATTACTGCATTTAAAACATCTTCCTAGCACATAGTAATTGATCACTAAGTTGACCTAAGGTTAACAACACCTTATCTGCCATTCCAAAGCTACAAATTTAAGCTATAATTTTTTTTGTATATCTTTGTTTTTTTTGGTACTTCTTCTTATTACAGAGCATGCCCTAATCCATTCAGTTCAAGTCAGACTTGAACTGATATGAAATTGTATCTAATCTATATTTATTCTATTTAGTACCAGTGTTTGCTTTATTGAAGTAATTAATTAGAATATTTTTTAACTATCCAGTAGCAACTAAAATATCTTGATACCAAAAGCATCAAGTAATTTGAGTTCTGGATACATGTGTACCTTGAAGAAATTCTGAGCAAGTATATCATGAGACATTGGAAATATTATTTATAACTAAAACAAAACTTTAACAATCACACGATGGAAAAGGTTTAAGGTGTTAAAGTGAATGAAATATATCCATAGAGCAACAGGGTAGGGCTGAATGATAAAATATTGGCTACTATAAATAATATTCTACTGAACATTCTGTGCGCAAGTTGTTTAATGTTCACATATATTTCTCTCTGTAGAATATTTATCCCAAAGTAAAATAGTTGATTTAGAGGGTATTATAGGTTTTGCTTTTGTAGATTATATTAGATTTAGTAGATTAGTTGCAAAAATTTTCAAAATGGTTTTGCCAACTTATGTTCCCACTAGTAATGGAAAAACTAGAAACAACTCAGATTACATCAGGCATGGATGTAATAATATATCAATAAATGGTAGTAAATTCATTAAATGCTATTGAGCAGTGACAAGACTACTGCTACTCAGGAAAGGAATAAATCTCACAGATATGGCAGAGTAAAAGAAACTTTATGTAAGACTTTATATTTTAGGATTGCACATGTTAGAGTTGAAACAATAAAAATACAGTGCATAGTGAATAGTCAGAATAGTAATTATGTGGGGCGGGGGGAGATTATGACTGTAGGTGGACTCCAGAACAACTTTCCCTGTGCTGATGATGTCTATACTGTGATTTCCATGTGTTCCCAGCAATCATTCATTTAACAAAATTTCATCCAACTTCACACATTATTTGTGCACATTTTACATGTTTTAAATCAATAAAAGATGTATTAGTTTACAAAGTTAGATACAGAATAATTGAGAGACTATATCAACCTATTTACACAAACTTTGTAAGTGAAGAAACCAACACTATGTTTTATGGATTGCTCTCTCTCTGATAAAGAAAGAATTCTACATTTTGCTCTACATCTACCTCCATCCAGGCAAGGCTGCATCTCTACTGAAACAAACAAGAAAATGATTTTGTCTTGTTGTGAATCACCCTGTCATGAAGAGCAAAGTTTATTGCAGCACTATTTAAATAGGTAAGATATGGAAACAACCCAAATGCCCCCAAATAGATGAGTTGGTCAAGAAGATGTGGCATATATACACAATGGAATACTATTCAGCAATCAAAAAAGATAAACTCATTCCATTTGCAGCAACCAGAAGAGATTATACGCAGTGAACTAAGCCAGAAGGAAAAAGAAATATCAGATGGTTTCACTAATAGGCGGTATATAGGGGCATCAAATTAGGGATCAAGGAAAAAAAGTAACAATAATAATAAAAAAATTAAAAACAAAATTAGCCGGTAACCATAAATCAGAGACATTCTGCAAGGGAGGGAAAGGCAGAGGGATCAAAGAGGGAGGAAAAGCACAAGGGATTATGGTGATGGTTCACAGGTGAATTGGTAGTAGGAATTTTATGGGGACTACACCTGAAAGGAGAAAGCATACATTGTACAAATATGAGCAATGATGTAAAATATAGATATTAATAGAGAAATTTACTAGATATTTTCTTTCTTTTGTTAAGAAAAAGCAATTATGTATTCTTTATATGCATGTAAAACTATTACAATAAATTTATTTATCCAACTTTAGTTGCTAACTTAAGCTTCAGAATTCATTTGTTTCATTTCATAAATCACAAATGAGATAATCAACATACAAGACAAGTTTGGGTTAGTTGCAACACATATAAATGTTACTGAACTGCTATGTTACCTGTGAGTTTCATTGATATGTTTACTCAAAGCACGGGGTAGTATACATTTTTAGCCAAAATAATTTTGATTCTCATCCTTACTCCAATGATGATTTATAAATATCACCACCAAAAAAAGGCCAGAGTTCTCAGACACACACTGCTTTTAAGAAAATTAAAAGCAAGAAAACTAAAGTCTTCATGATTGAATACTGATGTTTATTCATGAAAAAAGTCCCCAGAGAAGTAGAAACATCCACAACATGTTGTCATTTACCTGAAATCCAGCTAACAATTCTCTTTCAGCCAAATATATCTTTTCTGATTGTGGAGAGTAATGCATTTATTAATTCAAACATTTGCTTTAAAAAATTATGATTTATTGAAGCATATTATGTACCTAACACTTGACTGGGCCTGGAGACTAGTAATAATCAGGTCAAACTAGATCACTGTCCTCTTCAGACTTAATGACTTTGAGGAAAAATAACAAATAAATATGCAAATAGTTAACCACAATAGTGTTATGTGCCCTGAAGAATAGGTACTACCTGATATGAAAGCATTGAGCAGGAGTGGGCATGACAAACCCTGTCCGGGTAGTCAGGGAGAATGTATCCACTTTTACAAAATACACTCTCAGTGTCAACAAAACCCACTGTATTTCTGCTAAGTTATCTTATCAGATTCTAATCTTGCTTAATGGCATTGACATATAATGTTAATGAAATTCAAAAATGTATTTTTGTTCTTTATTGTGTTTCTCTAAGTACGATTTTTATTTTTTATTTTTTTTTAAAGATTTATTTATTGATTGATTGATTCAAGCACTGGGTACAGTCAGAAGCGCGGGAGGGTGAGAAAATTCACCAGAGCCAGAGCGGGGAGCAGAGCAGGCAGAAGGACCGAAGTACACTGCTGAGGGGAGCAGCGGGCGGCAGGAGAGGTCTGCGCGCCATGTGGGACCCTCCTCCGGTGGCCGGGGAGCAGCTGGGGATCGAACTGGCGAAGCTGCGGGCAGCTTCGCAACCCAGCGCTCAACAGCTGCGCCACGGGGGAGGCCCTAAGTATGATTTTTTAAAAACTATCGTCAACCTTCAAGAAAACAAGAGAAACTTAAGCCAAAAAAATTAAATATATGTAGGTAACTCAACATTACACCACAGTTTTGATCCTTTTAGACTGGAAATATATTAGTAGGAATGCAGTTGATAGAATTCACGGGTGGGGTTTTTATATTTTAAGTGTGGCAAAGAGTCATTAAAGCCTTTTCACACTACAGTGTTAAATATGAGATCATGATCACAATAAAATTTTTCACACTTTGATACTTAAGTGAAAATTATTTTATGCACAGAAGTTTAAAAATTAAACTATGGTAGCCTGATAATAACCATACAGTATCCTCTACAGATGATTTAAAAAATGTACACTTTGATTTTTATTTTATTATTTATTTTTTTATTTATACAATAGCTGGGGTACAGATCAGAGATGAGGGAGGGTGAGAGGATTCACCAGAGACAGAGTGGGGAGCAGAACAGGCAGATGGACCCAAAGCACTGCTGAGGGGAGCAGCAGGTGTGCCAGGAGAGGTCTGCCTCTCCATGTGGGAATCTTCCTGGCCGGCCAGGAATTGAACCTGCACTGCAGAGGCCGCAGACAGCTTCACAGTGCTGTGCTCAATCTGCTGTGCCACCAGGGAGGTGCTTACTGATTTTTAAATAACTACTCATGAGACATGTCAACTTATACCTCTGAATAATATGAATCTTGTAAACCAATGTTAACTCAATAAAAAATAAATACAAACTGAAACCAGGCAGTCAACATTCAAAAGTTATGATCTTAACTGCAAAGCTATGCAGCTTCTCCCATAGAGAATTTCAACATGGAGACAGTCAGTAAGGAATTCAAACCAAAATATCTGTTAAAGAAAATTTGTAAAACTGGAGTATATATGGAATCTGCCAGAAATTAACAAAGAACAAACACTTTATGAAGACAGAACAGAGGAAGAATCCTCATATTTTGATTTGTTGATTTGGAAAAAGCAACTGAAAGGATACTGGGCAGCATTTCTGATAATCTCTTAAATCTAAGCCACAAAGTTGTACATGGGGCTCATAAAAAAGTGGGCTTCTACCAACCAAACTCTATTTGGAGTTAGAATGGCCAGGAAATAAGAATGAGCTAAATAATAAGGGACTGCGATGATGGATCACAGTGGCTATGGTGGTGGGAGAACTATAGGAACTAGACCTCAGGGGAGAAATCAAATACCATCCAATAGTTAACAATGATGATATAAGAAAAAATATATAAAAAGAAAACATTTAAAAAGAAAAAAAAGAATGAACTGAATATATAACAGTTCTTGCAAAGGCAATAGTTAAAATTCAAATAATCCAATATTCAATCCCTAGAGGAAGATAATACTATCATTGCCCTCAACATATTTCTGTTTATTTCAAACTATTCTGTACAAAACTAAAATGTACAAAAGAAATGACTATAAAAAGTCACATGAACTAAAATCAGCAAAAGAACTAACAATAGAAATAGCACTTCTAGAAACTGAAGTTATCTGATACAAGACTGCCAAAAAAAGGTAATTACTACAAAAAAAGAAAGTGATCAAAGCAGAATATTGGAGCAGAGAACTGGAAACACAGCACACTTACACAGAGCAAAAAAGAAATAAAAATGAAAAATATTGTATCTCAAATGAAGGACTCAGGGAATGGGTGTCACAACAGCTTAGAGGGGATTAGTGAGACACAGGATTAGTATACAATGATTGGAGCAAATAAGTAAGAAAATACATACAGAAGTGAAAAAAATGAAACAAGTGAAAAGATGCACATAGTAAAAAAGATATAACACACATGTAACTCTCAGAGAGAAAAATAGAAAATAGGGCAAGACTGAAGAGAAGTGGCTAAGAATCTTCCAGAAGTAATAAAAGACATCAATCTATCGATTTGGCAAATCTATTTTGTGCATTCAAAACAACCTATAGGTTAGAGAAATCCATCCTTGTGCATATTACAGTAAAAGTACAGAAAACCAAAGGGAAAAACAAAATTTTTGAAAAAAATTACCTATGGCAAGGAGTAACTTATAAGTGACTTCTATATAAACAATGAAAACCAATGAGAGTAAAAAGATAAATTCTTAGTGCTGAAGAAAATAATTATCAAAATATAAGCCATATTGAAACAGGACTGGCAGGCTGCTGCTATCTCAGGTGCGAAGGGGAGTAAGGGCTGGCACTCTGTGGGCCTGTAGACTGTGGGCCGTCCCCCAGGTCTGGGTGAGTGTGCCTGTTCAAGGCTGCTTGGAGGAGTGTCTGGCCCCACACAGCTTCCCTGAGCATGTACTCAGGGAACACCAATGAGCCTGCATGTCCTCACCGTAGGTCACGTCTTCATGAACAAGCCAGGGTTTCCTTTTAGGTATGACACTGTAATTGAAAATGGACTGATCCGATCAGAGCTTGACAAGCACCAGTCAGACAGCTGGAATTGTAAATAGGCCAATCAGGCTTGAAAGGCAGGGGATATAAGCCAAGGCTTCAAAGGGCTAGGATTCATTTTAGATCTTGGGATTAAGACTCCTCAAGACCTCCTCCTGTAAATACCTTCACAAAGAGAGTTCTCTTGGGCCTCCCTGGTGGTGCAAGGGGTTAAGACACAACCTATGAAGCTATCTGCAGCCACCCCAGCTGGCCAGGGAACTACCACAGGTCTGGTGCAGCAGACCTGTCCTGACTTGCCTGCTGCTCCCCTCAGCAGTGTATTTCAGTAAATCTGCCTGTTCTGTACCCCACTCTGTCTCTGGTGAATCCTCTCACCCTCCATACCTCTGGCCTGTACCCCAGTTCTTGTATGCATAAATAATAAATGAATCTTTAAAAAACAAAACAGAACAAATAGAGTCTTCGGGAAGACTTGTCTGAATCTCCTGGAAAGTACTTCGAGAACTCAGTAGACCTCTGAGACTTTTGCATCTGATCTCCACTTCAAACTGCAGCCTAACTACTACTCCTGCATCGGGCCCAGCCTCTAACATCACTTGCTGATGGGGACCCATTGGTCTTAACCTGGTATCTCTAAAGGGCTGTTAGCTCACAAAGTGCTGGAACATACAGCCTGTACTCTGGCACCATCAGTGCTGCTGAACTGTGGTTGGGCACTGTGACCTGTGTTCTGTCACCTCTGAGACCCCTCTACTGCTTTTGGTCCTCTGGCACTGCCTCCTGGTGCTGTTGCCTCTGGCACTGACCACCCTGGTCTTCAAGTAGGCATTGCTGGTGGCTGTGTTGCCACCACAGCAACGCAGTCTGTAAGCACCTCCAGCTGCTTCCCTGAGTGGAATCTTGGTCCATCACTTGTGGAGTGCCCTGATCCAGGCCCTTGTCAAAGGGATGGCACCAACTCAAACAAGCAAACTTAGTTTGGGACTATTGGATACTGCAGACACCATCCGGGGTGAGACAGCTGGCCGTTTGTGAACTTAGAAACTCTTTTTTTCCCAGTCTCCCTTAGTAAACCCTGATTGTTGTTGCACCCTGAGTCTGAGTGGTGACTTGCAATTTTGAGCACAGGGGTGAGTACCCACAGAGAATGACCTCTCTCCCAACCTTGTCAATGTTTAAATTGACTCTGTTTTAATATTAGTGAAATTACACTTCATTAAATAAACTGAAATATAAAGAGCTTCTGTGCAAAAATCCAGAAAGAATATATTACATAGCAGACACTACCCTAAAAGAAATATAATAAAGGACATCTTCATCCAGAAGAAATTATAAAGACCATGAAAGGTTGAAGAAGCAAAAGGAATGAAGAGAAATAAAACTGGTGAATCAATGATCAGATGTAAATAAATACTAACTAGGTAAAATATTTCATAATAAACTTGCAATAACATATTAATCATAAATAGTATATTTATAAATTTTTATGTGTAAGCAAAAAACATAAAAATCATTAGTAGGAAATAGGAAAAATCCAAAGATTTACTGTTGGCAGAAAAGAGAGAATTGATGGTTAACATTATATTTCAATTTACCAACGCCAAGTAATCTGGGTTAACACTAAGATAATATGATAAGAGCATAGACTTACAATAACAACAACAACAAAGAAAAGCACATTATTAATAGAAAATACAGAATCATTCTAAAAGAAAACAAAAAATGCATTAAAATTTATCATAAATCTGTCAGGAATATAGAAATTATTCATTAACATGGCAAGTATTGGTGATTACACTAAAAGAACCGGGTCAACGATACAAACAAAAGTAGCTTTGCATTCTGGAAATAAAACTAAAATTTAACCTTGGACAAAACAAGTCTATATTCAATGGAGCCACTTATATGAGAACCTTTTTCTATGCTCAATTTCCATTTGACAGATTTAAGCAAGGAGGGTATCAGTTGGTTGAATACATAATGCAAAACCCCAGGATGCAGAAGGCCTGGATACAGATCAGTTATAAAAGAATTTTCTACTGCTTTAGGTCAGTGCCCCTCTCCCTTGCATTGCTCAAGAAGCAACTGTATTTTCTGTTTATATGAGACACAAGTAAAATACACTAACAATGAAGAATGAAAACCAGATGATACAAGTATGCACCAAAAGAAAGCTGCCATAGCTATATTAATATTTGAGAAAAGAACACTTCAGGGGAAAATATGATTAAACAAACATGAAATGGTGACAGTTGATTCAACTTGAATATGTAAGACTTTCTGTCATCCTACTTGCTATATCCATTTATTTTGTCCTTTAGTCTGTCTTTTCTTATTCTGAAAAAACTAGTTATTCCATTTAGGACAAATTTACCTTCTTTTCACTTTTTTAAATTATGTTTATTGAGCAAACAATGCTTTTGTATCCTTGACCAAGTTGTTTATTGAGCACAAAAATGCATTTCCATACCTCTTATCTTTTATTATCAAAACACATCCTAGTTTCCCAGCATACAGATTTCATTTTTTATCTCCAGTAGTATTGGTTATGTGTATTCATTAAAATTCTTAATCCTTAGAATATTATTTTCTAATGAAACTGCAAAATGGGCAATTGCTGACTGCTACTCTAGCATTCTGTAGGTTGGCAAATTCTATACATTTCATAATTTGTAGAGTGTCTTCCCCCTCGTGTTAAAATTTTCAATATGAAATAAGACATGTTTACTAACAAACCCAAATATTGTTAGTTTCCCTGTAATGAGAAGCCAAATGTATACAAACAATAATAATCATTTTATTGTAGTTTTACCTGATTTGTTGGGAAAGGTATGTCCTTTGTGCAGACTTTTTGATTCCCACTGAGCTTGGCCCTGGGACATCTCTTTGCCAAGAGCCAAAGCTCACACAGTTTGAACAGGATTTATCACCATATGCAAGAATATCTTTCCTTCCTTAATTTCTGAATGCTTTTTTTTACCTTTTTTATTATTTATTGAGGTAATATTGATCTACAACATTTTGTTTCAAGTATAGTACATTATAATTTGAAATTTGTATACTCTGAAATGTGATCACTACTAAAAGCCTAGCTTTCATCCAGCACATTACAATGGACTCCCTTCTCTTCTGGTCACTACCAATCTGTTCTCTGTATCTATGATTTTATTTTTTGTTTTGTAGGGTTTTTTGTTCTTTTTGTTTTTTTTATTACACATATGAGTAAAATCATAAAGAATTTATCTTTCTTTGTTGTATTTCCTTTTCTCCACGTCTTCTCCATCACTTACTTTTCTTTCTTCTTCTTTTTTTTTTTTTTTTACAATAGTCATTCTAACAGGTAGCTGTGAGGTGATATCTCAATCTATTGCCTCTCCCCAAAGTGTGTGATTCCTATGGCACTTGGTCAACTCTTTGTTATATCTGACTTCCATGAGAAGGAAGTGGGGTTCCATCCATTGTGGCAGGAAATGGGTGTACCTAAACTAATTATTCCATGGTAGCTGTCAGAAGAAACCCAATTGCCATGAGAGACTGATGCCCACTATTGAAATTGACCATGTGTTGTCTCTTCTCTTAGTTTTGACTCAGAAAGAATTGAGTTGCAGCCTAAATAATATCAAGTTGCAGCCTAAATAATATCAAGGGGCAGACCCACTCATCCAAGTACATTATTTTCAATTTGTTTCTTTATCCCACAGAAATGATTTCCAACTAAGATGGAAATAAAAATTCCTATATTCTAGATTTAGATCTGTGTGTTTTTAGAATGTTTTAATAAAGCATTAAAGACTTCAGAATGTTTTCTTTTTTTGTGGGTACATAATTCCATACTAGCTTAGAAAAGAAAGCCTTAAGAAATTCCTATCATGTTTTGAATATTAATGTCTAATTCAGCCAACTTTTGAGCAAAGAACTCCTTTAAACATATATTTTCAAATATCTTATTTTCAGGCTTCAATCAGGATAAAAATAAATATTCCTGGCAATATTAAACCCCTTTAAAGAGGGGATATTTGGGGCTTCCCTGGTGGTGCAAGAGGTTAAGAACTGGACTATGAAGCTAGCCTTAGCCTCTGCAGTGCCGGTTCGATCCCCGCCGACTGGCAAGGGTCCCACATGATGTGGCAGACCTCTCCTGTCTCTCCCGCTGCTCCCCTCAGCAGTGTATTTTGTCAGTCTGCCTGTCTGTTCCCTGTTCTCTCTCTGGTGAAACCTCTCACCCTCCTGTACATCTGGCCTGTACCCCAGTTCTTGTATAAATAAATAAATAAATCTTAAAGAGGTGATATTTGAAACTAAAGTTAACTTTCTGTATAAAAAATACCAGACACTTAAAAGAACACATGAATCATTGACTCTCTCCTCCACTAATGTGCATGCAATAAAAATGCACATAAAATAATAATGATCTCATCTACCATGCAAATTTAGGTATTACTCTCTCAATAATAGGAAGTATATTCTCTCCTCCACCCCAAAAAAATAATAATAATTTGACCAAGGTCATAGAGGAAGGAAATAGCAGAAGAGAGATAAAAACCAAAATATTTTGTCTCTAAATCATTGCTGATTGTGTTTCCAGACTAAGGTAACCATTTCATCTAAGACCACTCACTGGAAATCTCTAAGAATGTTGTTTATTTTTTAACTTTTTTTTTTTTTGCTTAGACTAAAGATTCCCCTTTTCAAATGGCATAGTAACTAATTCTAAATTTTTTATCAGTGGAGAATTCAATATGGTATGTTTCTTCAGTGAATTAAATAATACTTCAAAAATAGACTATGCTAACATGAACTAAATACTTAAGTCTAAGTATACTTAGTAGATAGGGACATGTTTTCTCTTTTCTAAAAAATATAAATTAGTCTATTTTTAAAATTCAAAATAATTTTTCATTCATAGTTTTCATTCAAATGCGTACTTTCTTTTAAGCAGCTATGAGATGTGCCTGTCATGGAAGAATAATGCTATGGAAGAATAATGAAATCAAAGAAACATTTTATTCTGATTACAGTTATTAAACATATACTTACTTGGTAAATGTTCTCTACTAGTAAGCATACTTCCTAATTATATCTGCACAAGAGAGTGCAGGAAGTCATTTCTCTGGAATTAAATCTCACTCTGCAAGAACCTCTTTATAGAATGAAACTTGCTGATTACTGTTCCACTAATCTCTTAAACCTGTAATTCTCTATTCAATAAATGGTAGTTTTATCCTCTTTTGCTTCAGTTACTTAAATAAATGCTTAAGTAAAATGTTCACTACACATTGATTTCCAAGAATCACCATAGTTACATGAAATTATATTTATCAATATATTTCCAGTAGTGTACCTAGATGAGAGCATGCCTATAGCTGTGAGTAATTTCCTTTTTTGTCAGAAAAGGAAATTGCTTACGTTGCTCTTTCATGGTTAATTCAGGAACAGCATGTATATTATAGGAAAGGTACATCATGGTATAATTTTTAAGGCTGTGGCTTAATGTGCTTTTTAATCCCATACTCCATTGTTTAGCTCTTATTATTTATCTGTTCTTATAACTGACTATGGCAGTTTACTCTGGTCTCTGACCTCAAATATTTTATAGTCATTTTTCCCAACAAATAACTTATTTTTTTTCTTGATATGGCATTGTGGGGCATTTCTGATAATGTAAAAAAGGGGAGAGTAGAGTGTAATAAAAAGATGTTAAATAGGAAGGACCAAATGTCATGCTAAATAATTCTAATTTCACTAATATTATTTCTAAAAATATTTCATTAAAATTTCTTAATTAAACATTTACCACTACTCCCCAACATTTAAAACAAAAAGTAGACAACATCATTTAGAGGGACAAAGTATTACAGAGTGGAAATTTGCCTTGACCTTTTTTGTATACGGTGTCTTCTGGATTTCTTTCCCTCTGATTTACAAAGTCTATGTTTAGAAATCTGACTGTGGAAAGACATTGCAAAATAGCACTCTGAAAAACACATAGTCAGTGCTTAGGCAACTCACACTGACTCTTATCTAGGACAAGTACTTAAGTATATTTTTTTCTTAATTCGAAGTTGTTAGTCTCCATAGTAAGCCTGTGACCATACAATAACATGATGCAGAGTCAATAATACGTATCTTTGTATATTTTTTTCTGAAATAAAAGATCCTGCTGTCTTTCTTATTACTCGAACACTTGGAAAGAAAAGATGAAATGCCCACAGAATAATTCCATGACTTTGTAAGTAAAGAGTAGAAATTCTTCAGCAAAAGTTCCTGTTTCACACATGGCAGATCAATGAAAAAAGAAAAAAATCTAGTAATAAGTTATCATGGGCATTATAGAGAAACAGTTTAATATCCATTGGAAGTCTTGGGGAACACAAATACTTAATATATAAGTAGATTTTATGTGTACACTTTATATATATATTCATATTTATGTTCGCTCATATATGCATACATCTGATATATACATAATATAAATATATAAACTTTCTATTCATAATATGTAACCACAGAAAATGAACACTTAGTAACACAGTATATATAATATTTTGGTGCAATTATATTGAGGACAGGCAGAATGAACTAAATTGGAGAAGTTTTCTGAGGTAAATAGGGAAGCAGAGCATTATTTTGTGCACTCTTTCTAGGTTGGATATATTGCTACCTGCCACGTGTAATAAAAATATCATATGTATGTGTTTGTGTTAGAATTCCAAGTTTCCTGAAGTAAGAGAAGTGCATACTAGTTATCTTGAATTATGAAGAAACTTGATTCTCCTCAGTGAATGGTAGAGATAGAGTCGGGTGATAACAGTGAAGGTGTAGCAAGATGGTAAATTAAAATGGTGTTAGTCTCAAATTCTTTTTTTTTTTTTAAAGATTTATTTTTATTTATTTATACAAGCACTGGGTACAGTCAGAAGCACAGGAGGGTGAGAGAATTCACCAGAGCCAGAGCGGGGAGCAGAGCAGGCAGAAGTACCGAGGTACACTGCTGAGGGGCGCAGCGGGCGGCAGGAGAGGTCTGCGCGCCATGTGGGACCCTCACACGGTGGCCGGGAGCAGCCGGGGATCGAACCGGCGCTGCAGAGGCTGGTGGGCAGCTTCGCAACCCAGCGCTCAACCGCTGCGCCACCGGGGAGGCCCTAGTCTCAAATTCTTGAAAAAGGAAGACAAACAATACAAGAGCAGGGGGCTTGCAAAGAGGCTATTGACCCAAGCTATTACTTGAGAATTCTTCATCTTGTAGATGCAGAGTCTTTATGGTACATCCAAGTTCAGTGAAGACTAGAAAAGTACAAGGGATTTTTAGAAAGGAAGCTGAGGAAATACTGCTAATAATTCTGGGAACACAATGGAAATCTGAGGTAACACAGGAAGAGGGCACATTATCAAATCTGCATAAAGATAGGTTATTTTCTACATAAAGATAAGATAATTATCAAAGCTACATAAAGATAAGTGTTCCATAGATAATGGGTGACTGTGTTACCTCAGAAGAAATCTCCTTATGTCTAAATAAAGTGTGCATGGACCATGGTGGAGTTTGTTCTGATAGTATCTTAGAAGAAAGCAGACATTTATTTTGATGTTGAAGTAAGGGGACATTTAAGATGACTTCCTAGCAGTCTTTCCCACTCACTATGTCTGATATTTAACGATGTCGTCAAAAGGAAATAGTACAAGAGTTGAAAGTCAACAAACTGGTGGTTGCAGATGGACAAGTTCAGAAGGGGCATGATTAGTTAAGAGAGCACTGCTCACAAATAAACATTGCAGCATCCAGAGATTGCAGATAGCTAAGAATGATTGAAGTGAAAACTAGCAGGTGATGTGCTTTTGTAAGGAAGAAAAGGGGCAGGGAGGCGGGTGGAGAGAGAGAAAGAGAGAGCGAGAGAGCAAGAAGAGTGAGAGAGAGAGAGAGCAGACACACACATACAGGAGCCCTACTCATAGTCAACAACCATAACAGGCTTGTTGGTCATATACAGGCAAATTTTCTGAATGATCTTAAGACAATTTGTATCTAAAACACATTGAGGACTTGTTAAGCTTGGAAATTTTCAAATCCCTCAATAGTCCTAATAAATAAGAATCTCTAAGATACAGGGTCTGAGAATCAGGCCTTTAAGAAAGATACCAGATTACAAAGATCAAAATTTGAAAAACTTTTATTATTGATATTTTTGTAGTTAAAAGAGATAAAACAAAAAGTGTTCAGGAGAGGAATATCATTGTTATTTTCTTATACATAGAAGTATGCATAATATAATATCCATATCCATATAATATCCATTACTTTTCTATATAGAAAAGTCTTCAGTACACATAAAAATTATCATTGATTTTATATAATTTGTACATTTTAAGTTAAAAATAAAATTTAGACATACATTTGTTATTTTTATGACTTTTTGCCTTTACCAACAAATTCTAATTAACTCACCTATCCTAAATATGTCAGATAAGAGTTTCTTTTACAAATAAAATATTAATAGCTGGCTATGGGGTTGAGATTATTAGTGATTTTTATTACATATTTGTTTTTAATTATTAGTTAAGTAATATATTATTAAAGTGATCAAAATAGATAAATTATGAACAATAAAAATTAAAGAGCCAAAATACCAATCAACTGCTAACAAATACTAAGAAGCAATATTCAAGTCAGAGTGAGATATTAAAGATTAAAAATTATTAAATGGAGAAGGAAAGTCATGTAACGTTGATAAAACTAAACTATAAACTTTCTATGGGCCTTCAAATAGCATTATATAAAGAAAGATAATAGGAGGTTACAGAAATATATTTGATGCAATTCATGCTTCAATATTTATAGATTTTATAGATTATAAATACATTTTCCTTTTTTGTTCAAAAACAAAAAAATTAAATGAGGTAAGATTTAATTATGTGAAGGAATTAATATAACAAATCTTATACTATATAAATAGTGTACTCATTTTTTTAGGCCACCACCAAGAAATTTATAATTTATTTGCTAATTCCTTCATTTTTGGGTTTTAGCAAGAAACAAATTGTACACAAAAAGTGACTAATTTGAGATAAGTATTTTAAAAAGATCATTTACACAGAAGAGATCAAGATGTAGAGAAATGACAAAGAGTGATGCAACATCTGAGGGTCAGTCCTAGATTCCTAAAAGGGCGAGGAGGTATATGCAATCCCCAGAGCAAAAGAGAGAGTTGTATGGCGAGAACCACCCCAATAAGTTGCACCCCTCAAGAAAGGAAAGGAGTTGAGGGAATAAATACCTCAGTCATCTTCCTTTTGTTTGATCTGAGTTAATCTGTTCCCAGCTCTGTAACAAAGAAAAATTCCAGTATAAGAATAAAATGCGCAAAACTTATTCTCTGTTCATAATTATTTTAGTTTACCTCTAATTTAGCTAGGAATATTGAGGAGTAAATCAAAATCATTGTGCTAATTTTCCCTAATTTATTCACATGGGTTAAACCAAATAAAATACCTCTTATACAAGAACCATATTCTTTTTTAAAGAGTGAAAGCTAATAATTTTGATGTAGTAGAAGAAAAAAACTGAAAAAAGACATACCTAACACTAAAAACCACTGCTTGACTAATCCCTCTATCCTCAGCTACTTGGTCACCAAGTCATTATACATTCGTAGGACCACTTTTCAGGCCATTTTTAGTTTTAACTTCTTTTCATATAAAGTAGGACCTGATGCATTGTTCTTTCCCAAAGGATGTCAATCTATAGCCCACAGGCTAAATCTGTTCTACCATTTGTTTTGTAACAAAAAGTATTTCATTGCTATTGATTGCTATTGCTGCTCTTACAATACAATGGTACAGTTGAGTAATTGCAATAGAAACAATATGACTAAAAACCAAAAATATTATTTCTCACCTTACCCTTTACAGAAAAAGTCAGTGACTCCTCTCTGTCCCTTCTGTTTTTGCTACATTTGTAATAGAGGTATATTTTCTATTGACAAGTTACTACTGTAGCTTGCCAATTAGAAATAGGGGCTGGATTTCTATTGGTTTAGTTAATCTTGCTCTCTTTGACAAAAGATAGAGGCTTTAAAATATTGGGTAACTATTTTGTGATTAGTACATAATATTTTGTCTTTTATCCTAATGCTTATAAACAAATTTGAAGATTGTTTTTAATTACTCATAAAAAGTTAGAATTTTGTTCTCCTTTTCCCTAAATATGAGATAATTATCATAAATAAACTAAGTTACTAAAAGCAAAACTATGTTCCTGTGAAATACTGGCTCACAAAGTAATTTCAAATACTTTATACAATAATGAAAATGGTAATGTTATTTACAGAAGTGTTTGTTATATAGTCGAGAGTCCAGGAAAATATAAAAGTACTGTACATATTACTATACAAAACATTAGTAGAAATAAATATTGTGGGATAGTAAAACAGCAGCTAAATGAATATAGAACAAAGCAAATAAAGGGAAAGAAATGAAACAGAAATTAACAGGGTGGTTTTAGAGTTTTAAAAATAAGAAATGTCATTGTAAAGGGTAAGAAAATTATTTTATTTATAGATGATATTTGTCTTCATAAACCACAAGAGAAATATATGCAAAATCTCTTAGAAAAAATTAACTGGCTAGTTACAAAATAAATATTTACATATTAAAGTAATTTACATATTAGAAAATCTGAGGAAATTTAATGAGAAGAAAATATCTTTTAAAGTTTTAACAAATTGATTAAAATAATTTGTAATGATTTTGACAGTAACATATATACACATATATATTTGCTATAAAGTTTTAAAAGAAGATTTTGTAATGTAAGTGGTGAGACTTATTTTCTTAAATATCAAACCATGGTGTTATAAAAATTCTTCCCAATAAATATTTATAAATATTTAATGTACTAGCAAATAGAATCCCCATAGAATTTTTTAATTACTTTGAAGTTCATCATGGTGAAATAAAAAGGAAAAAACAGGCTTTTTTTCTTGAAACAGTGAATAATGAGGCACTATTTTATTTCTGCAGAATATTAAAATTTAATTTAACGACAAAATAATTAGGCTTTTGGTTATAGGTAATAGACTAAACATATATTCCTTTGCTCCTTTCTGAACCCCCTAACATAATAGTAAAATAATATTTTGTATTGGTTTTCTTTACTCACAAACTTTTAGGAACAAAGACATTGGAAAGGGAAATGATGGAAAACAAAATTTGAGATGCTTAAAAGCAGAAGATGAGGGGTAAATCCAGAATCCAAAAATGAAATCCGCAACAGTTTGGTTTATCCAGTTGAATCACAGAACTTCTTAAAGCCTGAAGAATGGGATGGCATCCCATACCTCAGGAAATGGGGGTGAAAGTAGAACAAACAGAAAAATTGGTTAAAAGTAAAAACTGAAAAGAAATTAGGAAATAACTCAATAGTATGGTGAGGGGTAAAATTGGACTTCTGTTGGTAAATTTAATATGGTATAAATTCAGGCTGAATTTTAATGATGCGTATACTTGAACCTTACATAATGTTATAACATAATGTTCATTTCAATTAAAAAAAAAAGACATTAGGCCCCATAACTGTCTCCCCTCTGGTTCCCTTGGTAATAGACAGAATTTTCTCCAATGAATATAACAGAATTCTGGCAGGAATCACTAGCACAGTTGAGGGTGAGAGTCAGCATTTACTATAAACAAGACTGCGGTGTACCTTGAGTCACTGAAATATTGATATACCTGCTGTTTTCCACACTCAGAAATGTTGACATTTTATACCTTGCAGATAGCTGATTGAAAGATTCTCTCTTGGAGAATCTGACTATCCCAAGAAAAATATTTTAAAGCTATGCTGAGCCCAAAGCAACCCTCCTCAAACTAAATCCCATGGGAGAAGTAAGTCTTCATGCTCTAGGGTTCTACCACATACAAAGAATGAACCTATCTTTTATGAATCTTGGGTGATACTAGCTAACCACCTCCTTTAGGTCACTAAAATAATATACTGTTGCACTTATTTCTTTCCCAGAAGTCTGTTGAGAAAACCCAGCTGAACTGTGACTTTTCTAGTCTATAATGCCCATCAATGCACATAAAATGTTGATCAGCTTCTTGGTGTTCTTTTATGTATAAAAAGTACACAAGATAGGCAGCTCTCTTGCTTGCCTGTAACTATATGCAGGTGACTCTTTTTCTTTCTCCTTTCCCTAATGAACCTATCCTTTATTATGTATTTTTGCATTTTAAATCATACATTAGCAAATATAATTTAGTCACACCTTGAAGAATTTACTCACCATCATTTAATAACATTTATCCTGCAAAGTATCTATTAAGGGAATATATCTAATTAAGATGAAATATGGAAAAAATATGTGATAGATTTGCTATGAGAGAATATGTAATAATATACTGTGTCAGAAAACAGATGGATCCTATTTTTTTCAAAGATTTATTTTTACTTACTTATGCATATAACAACTGGGGTGTAGGCCAGAGATGGGGGGATAAGAGGATTCACCAGAGACAGAGTGGGGAGCAGAAAAGGCAGAGCTACTGAAATGCACTGCTGAGGGGAGAGGCGGGAGAGACAGGAGAGGTCTGCTGTGCCATGTGTGTCAGCTCCCTGTTTGGGGATCAAACTCATGCCGCAGCAGTGGCTGGTGATAGCTTGATAGTGCTGAGACTTAACCTCTGAGCCACTGGGGAGACCCATAGAAATGGATCCTATTACTAGAATTATGTGTTTAAACACAACAGAAGTGAGAGATGAAACATGATACCAAGAGTTATCACTCTAAAACACTAGTTATTTCTTCAACCATGATTTAACATTTTTGCTCAACCATTATTTAACATTTATTGTCATGTTTGTGTTGTAGAGACTGCATCAAAAAAACAAAGGAAAAAACTAAAACTACAAGATAAAATTTTTAGTAAGATCACAGTTATACTTGTTAACAAGAAGCAGTTGGGAAAATATGGAAAAGTGGAAAAAGATTCTATTTACAATAGTGAAAACAAATATAAAGTAGGTAGGAATAAATTCATATAAATGAGTAATCAATAGTACTTAAGGAAAACCAGTAGTGAAACATCATTAGATCAAAAAGAAAATGTCTTAAGAAAGGGAGAATTTAGAACCATGCTAAAAGATAGGTAGAGTTCAAACAAACATTGAATACCAAGACAAAGAGATAATTGGACCTTTAGTAAAGTTCCTATATGAACAAAATCACAGTATTTTACTGAAGGACATAAAATACTTGGTTGATAAGAAAATATACTCCAGAGGCCGCCCTGGTGGCACAAAGGGTTAAGCACAACACTATGAAGCTTCCCCAGCCGGGGAAGCTACCCACATGGCACAGCAGAACTCTCCTGTCTTGCCTGCTGCTCCCCTCAGCAGTGTATTTCAGTCAGTCTGCCTGTTCTGTTCCCCACTCTGTCTCTGGTGAATCCTCTCATCCCCCACACTCTGGCCTGTATCCCATTTTTGTATGCATACATAAATAAATCTTAAAAAAAAAAGTACTCCATTTCATGATGAGATTTTTTTCATTTCATTAGACTATTTTAATTGTTCAGTTTCAGTTTCATTTACTATCACAATTATTTTAAAAACTTTGGTTAATATAGGTCTAGGTTTATTTTTCAACATTTAATGGATGTTAGCACCAATTACAGAATTATCCTTAATGGAGAAAAACTAGAGTTTCTAATTAGATGAATATAAAATAATATAAAACAAAAAGTATATTGCTATTATCTGATGTTTCGCTAGAAGTTAAATGAAATGCATAAAAATTCAACAAGAGTTAAAGCTATTTCTATTTGCATTTTGTGCAGATTCTAAGAGAATCTTTAAGGTAGCAAGGCATAAACTGCAAACATAGAGATCAATGTCATCATTTCATCAGAATCTAATGTAGGAAAAAAAAACTTAATTTTTAATAACCACAAAAAAATATTACCAAGAAAGAAACATAACTACAATTTGATGGCAGCTAAATTAAATAACATATTTATTCATGTTTACATATATAGTATAACTATTAAACAATATATTACATAACTTTTAAGTGAAAATATATAAATTAAAGGAGACATGATAAAAAGTCTTATGACAAAAAAAATTAAGATTTATTTATGAATGCATACAAGAACTGGGGTATAGGCCAGTGGTGTGCAGGGTAAGAGGATTCACCAGAGACAGAGTCGGGAACAGAACAGGCAGATTGACGGAAATACACTGCTGAGGGCAGCAGCGGCCGAGACAGAAGAGGTCTGCTGTACCTGTGGGTCACCTCCCTGGCTGGGTATTGAAGTTGTGCTGCACTAGCTGCAGATTGCTTCATAGTGCTGACACTTAACCCCTTGCGCTACCATAGAGGCCCCCTACCCAAATTTTTTTTAATACTAATAACGGACACAGGAGAAAACTTGAACAAGTGCAAATACATGTGCTCTTGTTTGAAAATTCCAACATGAGCATTGTGCCATTATCCCTTAAATGAATTATTTTAGCAGCCTTAATTTGTTTGTAATTTTAAAAGAGGATTTCACTGAAAATTAAAAATTTATCATAATCTAAATTTAGAAAAATAAACAAAAAAGAAGGTTCAGAAAAGTTTTGAAAATAAAAACCAATGGGTGAGGGACTAAATACTGACCAACAGTTAAAACAGTGGCAAATGTAACATAAATGAATAGACAGCTCAAAGAAATTGGAAAAGAAAATCCAAATAAAGACTCTGAATAAATTGGAATGTTGTATATAATCAAAATGGCATCTCAGGCCCCCCTGGTGGCACAGCAGTTGAGCACTGGGTTGCGAAGCTGCCCGCAGCCTCTGCAGTGCCTATTCGATCTCCGGCCTCTGGGCAAGGGTCCCACATGGCACGCAGACTTCTCCTGCTGCCCGCTGCTCCCCTCAGCAGCATATTTCATCAGTCTGCCTGTTCTGTTCCTCACTCTGGCTCTGGTGAATCCTCTCACCCTCCCGTGCTTCTGACTATACCCAGTGCTTGTATAAATAAAAATCTTAAAAAAAATTTTAAAAAAATTTTAAAAAAGTCATCTCAAATCAATGGAGAAATGGAGTTGGACAACATCATAACCAAGTAGATAAAAAAAAAAATTAATTCCCTACCTCAAGTAACATGGCAGTAACATGGCTAGATAATTCCAAAAGAATTTCAAATAATTCATTTTTGAAAGTGAAATAATGAAAATATATGAGAAAATCATACAATTATTTTTAATTTTCAAGAAAAGAGGATCTTTCTAGGACTCATACTTAAAAATTGATATATATTAAACACATTTTTTGATCTAAAAATAGGCACATTCAACAAGTTGAAAAAAAATATTTTAACATTTATTACAAGTGGCTTTGCTTTTGCCTTATTTATGGAGTTGCCAGAAAGAAAGAAAAAACTGTAAAAATAACAAAGAATCAGAAAAACTGGCATAGGCTATGGAGAATTGGTAAAAAAAGGAATACAGTGGTCTTTAAACATGTGAAAATGTTTAGTATCACTCATAATTTAAAAAAAAAAGTAAATGTGGTACACTTTTCCACTATCAGATTAGAAAAAACCCAGAAGTTAGACAACACATAATGTTGTTAACACAGGAAGGAAACAGGTACCATCATACCTTCCTAAAAGGAGAGTATGAATTTGTACAACTCCATATAAGATCAAAGTGACAAGTGTTCTTTTTCATCCAACAATTCCATTTCTGGAAAGTTATTCTACTGATGCATTTATTCCTCTGCAAATTCACTATGTACAAATTTACTCACTGTGGTATTGTTTGTAAAGGCAAAAGAAAGGCAAGATGTAAATATCCATCAATAGAGGAAATACAGGGCCTCCCCGGTGGCGCAGCTGTTGAGCGCTGGGTTGCGAAACTGCGCGCGGCCTCTGCGGCGCCGGTTCGATCCCTGGCTGCTCCCCGGCCACCAGAGGAGGGTCCCACATGGCGTGCAGACCTCTCCTGCTGCCCGCTGCTCCCCTCAGCAGTGTACTTCGGTCCTTCTGCCTGCTCTGCTCCCCGCTCTGGTTCTGGTGAATTCTCTCACCCTCCCTCCCGCACTTCTGACTGTACCCAGTGCATGTATAAACAAAACAAACAAACCAGCAAAACAAATAAATAAAGCATGCCTCTATTAAAAAAAAATAGAGGAAATACATAAATTATGGTATATTCATAAAATGCATCAAATTGTTCAAATAGGAAAAAAAAAAATGAGGATGCTGCCCATTACTTAATGAAAACATTCCCAAGCTATGTTTTTAAGTAACAAAAGTAGGCTGTAAAAGAGTACCTTTTGCTTTAAAAAAGAATATATAAATGTCTAAAGAACCAGAAGGATACATATGAAACAAATACTAGTGCTGACCTTTTTGGGGATGGAATAGGGGCAGCTTGGAACCAAGAAGATGCCAAACAGGGATGAGAGAAAGAATTTTCACTGTACATCTTTCCTTATATTTTGACTTTTGAACATAATGAATGTTAAAAATAATTATTTTCATATTGACAAATAATTTTGGAACTTACCAAGAAGAATACATTTTTAGGAAGAGACAGAATTGTGAAAAAGATCTTGCCTTTGTGGGTATTAAGATGTGTTTTAAAAAATGCAGTCATGCATTAAAAATAAAACTTTTACATTGGTTCAATAAATGCATAGAACTCCCTCAGTAAAGAACCCTTTCAAAACCACCTCAATGACCCATAAAAAAATTATTTCACATCAGTTCTTCACAAGCAGTTAAACAGAAACTTCTGTTGCTTATGCTACAACCTGTTCACCCACTATAAATTCACAGCTGTTATCTGTTATCAGTTTAAACTATCCAGCAATTGGAGTTTTGATTATACTTTTTAAGTTTCATCCTATAGCAAGCACTTAAGTGGTTCTTGTAATCAGCCCATCTTCTAGGTTGTGCTGCTACTCTCTGGGCACTTTCTTAAAAGGACTCCTGATTTGTACTGGAGCTCTAAACCTAATGCTCAGTGTGAAATTGTTTTTCCTTGACTTTTTTTTTTCTCAGCATCCATTTTCTTCATGAATGTATACATTACTGCTAACAGCACTGCCTTTAAGTTTAACAGTTTATCCAATAAGATACTCAGGGGATTACCAAAAAAACCCCAAAAAACCTACTTTAATCACATGACATTTTTTCCCCCTCTCTATGCTCTCCTTCCTATCTACCAAGGGTTGTTTTTTTGTTTGTTTGTTTGTTTTCATTAACTCTCTAATCTGTCAAGAGAGGAATATTTACAAATAAGGTATCCGGATATACTAGGAGTATTTCAGTGATTAAAATACTTGATTGAATACAGCTCTGATCACATTAATTTCTTAGGTATTATCTCTAACTTCAACTAGGCAACCTAAATCTACATGGGGTATCCACCTAGCAAGTTCTTTAGCCTAGCCCATCTAACTTCTCACTGAAGCAAGGCATGTACATTGGTGAGACCAAAGGGTTCCAAGGTGTGATGGACAACAGAAATTACTAGAAGACTCTAATAAAGAAAATGGGCCAGGTAAGGGTGATGTTTCTTTTAGGAGTAATAGTTAATAAGCAAGACCTTTAGAGCTGAATCAGAACTGTCTTAGAAAAGGTGCATATTTAGAATGGAGACATTGATATTCTTCCTCAGATTTCAGCTTCAGAGTTAGAAAAGGATATACACAGATCTGAGACACTATAGAAGATGAGAGGGTATTTCTTGAAGGAAAATAATACAGACAGTTCATCTTCTTCTAAATCCACTGTTTCTTCTATTGATATATCTTCTCCTGAAAGGGTCCACAGTCAGAGGTAGCAAAGGGAAACCTAAACAGGTTGGAGGGTAGGGAAAGAAAACACCTTTCATGCTGACTCATCACCCAGTGCCAGTGTGCATATGGCCATGTCTTGCATTAACCATTTGAAACATCTCTTAAAACAAAACGAAGAGTAATGCCCACATCATCAAAGCCAGGATAGATAGGCAATACAGAATCTCCATTATTGAGTCTATAGTTTACAGATGTTCTGCTAATAAATTATCTATTATAATAATAGGAACTATTTTCGTTACTTCAGTCATCAAGAGTTTTAACCCATGAAATTAGGTGCTATTAGAGTTGTTAAAAGAGTTTAAAGAAGAAGCTCTACACTGACTTCCAGTTATGAACTTCCAGTTGTGACTCCCAGAAGAAAATTACAGACTTTTTGGCTTCCCAGGGAAATACATTCTGACTTGCACAATAAGAAAGATGGATAATCAGGCCTCCCCTGGTGGCGCAGCGGTTGAGCGCTGGGCTGAGAAACTGCCCACAGCCTCTCCAAATATACCTAGTCATTTTCTTCACTCTCCATTCTGAAAATTACATTTTGGATGAATTGCCACATGTACATTAATAACAAATTTGATCTTGGCTCAATTAGTATCTTTTAAAATGTTTTTGGATATGTATTTTGTCAGGTCAATATAATAGCTATAGATTATGATTTTATTTCTCTGATTATCATACTGTGCCTTCATTCAATCGTTAACTAAAAAGGTTTTCTTTGATTCAGTGTTCAGAGTCAAGCTTTGTATATCCCCCAACTGTACTTTATATCAACTCATTCATCATGAAACTTTGTGTTGACATTTGAGATTTGTTAGTTTTCCTCTAATGATACTATAATTCAAGGTAGACACCTCCATCTTATAAATAAACAATACTATTAAATATGTCGTGAAACTACATAAATTCCATTATGAGATGATTCTATGATGTTTGTGGTATTTACCTGGCATATGAATCGACCAATTTTTTTTTAGATATCAGATTTATCTTTTGTGCTCCTCCTTTAAAAATGTTTAATTCAAGAGTATACATTTACCTCACCAAAACACACCTATTTTCCTGTGTCATTCACTCATTAACAGCTTTATTGAGATATAGCTCATGTTATAATATAGCCCATTTAAAGTTTACAACTCAGTGTTTTTTAGTATAATCAGAGTTGTATAAATATCATCACAATCTAATTTTCACTCCCTAAAGAAATTCCACTCCTATTAGCAGCCATTCTTTAATACCCTCCAGTCTACCCAGATCAAGACAACTACTAATCTACTTTTTTCCTTATGTATTTGTCAATTATTGTAGGAAATAGAACCATGTATTATTTAGGTTTTTGTGAACTAGCTTTCAAGGTTTATTCATGTTGTAGCATATATCAGAACTTCGTTCCTTCCCCATAGGCAAATTCTCTGTCCCACTGCTTTGGGGCCAAGGCAAGGAATGATTACCCACTTCTTACTGACATGCTTGTTCTATGAGTGGTCTACCTGGAAATGATAGCTCTTGGTCATCTCTCCTGGCAAACCTGGTTTGCCTCTCCTGGCATGAAATTTCTGTCCCTCGAGATAACTAAAGTACAGTGTTCAAATCCAAGCATTCTTGGCTTATTCTAACTACAGCAGAGCTTTGGTGAATGGATGAGGATTATGGAAGAAAAGGAACCCAATCTTCTCAGCCATGCTCTGTTAGAATAGAATTTCTGTATTATGGAACTGGGGAACTGAGCTATGCCAAAAGTAGCCTTTCATTCTTGGCTATACATACTTGGTGTATGACTTCCATTACAATGAGCTCAGAGGAGGGATAAGTGGGTCATGGTTCAAATGCCCCACTATCCTTATCAAGATTTAGTAGGTTTTCTTGAATAATTATTTCTCCCTTTGCTAGATACTTGTGACACAATTTCCAGAAACTTTAACTGACTGGATTTGCTCTCATATTTTTTTTTAAATCTTCTAAGTTTCTCACACAAGCACTCCAGATTTTTATTTTAATGCATTCATTTATTAATATTACTATTTTATTGAGATATAATACACTTTTATCTAACTTTTTTGATTGTACATCTTAGTATGTTTGAAGTGGTATCTTATTTTGTTTCGGATTTGTGATTCCCTAATGACTAGTTACGTTGAGAATCTTTGAATTTTTATTGAGTGTTTGTGTATCTTCTATGAAAATATAGCTCTCCAACTTTTTTTTGCCTATTTTAAATACTTATTTGTCTTCTAGTTTATTTTTATTAGTTCTGTACATATCTTGAAAACTTCACCTTTATTAGCTATCATTTGCAAATATTTCTCCTGTTTAGTGTGTCATCTTATCACTTTCTTGATAGTATCTTTTGAAGCACAGATCTTTTAATTTTGACAAAAAACTTTCACTATTTTATTTGTATTCCTATCTTGTTGTGTCACATCTAAAATAGCATTAAATTGACAAAAGTGACAATTATTTATGCTTATTTTCTTCTAAGAGTTTTGTAATTTTAACTCCACTAGTAAAGTTAAATCCATTATTAGTTAATTTTTTAATATAATGATGTGTGACCACAGAACTTTCTGCTCAGTTAGCATATTGGTCAGTTTATAATTGGCGGAGGTTTTCTTAAATGCTTAGAACTAATGTCTCTTAGGTTTGTCAAGGTGCTCTGCATGTGTATTAGTGAACATCTTCAAAATTCAGGACTTCATTTATAACTTAGGCTTCATTTATTGCCTTAGACTTTATTTCTTAGTTGTACAAAACCTCAAGGTTCACCAGAGGTGAAAACAGGAATTCTCAGATCTCTCTGAGCACACACACATCCCGAGCCATGCATAGATCTGTACACATATGCATGATTCTCTAGTTTGCCAGAAATATGTTAGTGCTTTTCCAAGTCCCTTTGGACATTTCATTCTCAAACTCTGCTTCTGAGCTTTTTAGTTTTTCTATTGGTTGCCTCAAATGTTATCATCATAAAGCTCATGTTTTTACCTATTTTCAGTCATTTTCCTTGAATAAACACTCCCTGGGTTGCTACAATTCTTTGGTTAATTTCTAGAATTTGAAAAAGTCCTGACTATTTTGATTCTCACCACATTGTTGCTGATGTTCTCATTTCTTTTATGGAGGAGAGAATTTTTAGAGGTACTTACTCTGACATCACCCATATTCATTTTCAGTATTTCACTAACTTAAAAAAACTTTCTTTGCTCTCATTTCCAATATGTCATTTCTTATTCCACCTCCTCAGGATAATCTTGCTTAAATAGAATATATTCTTTCATCCTCTGAAATATCTTATAATAGTTATCATATTTACATTTTAATAAAATTGAATCTTTTCTAGCGATTACTTAAAACTCTTGTTTGAAATTAATGCTGTTGCTTAATTTTCAGTGTATATTTATATCTTTCTCCAGATAAATTAGTTATTACAATAAGAACAATATCTGACACTCTTGATATTCTATAGTCTATATATATTTCTAGGTATATGAACTGAATCCAGTGGACCTTAATTTAAATTAAAGTTGCATTATTGGCTATGAAAATTGTTAAAATGTGTATACCAAATAATAGAATTATTATTCTAAATAGAATGTGAATGACATGTTTGGTTATATTTCCTGGTAGTTACATAATTGATTATGGAAATTGTTATTAAATTTAATATATATGTATATAAATCAAGTAACAACAGCAACTATGTGCACATGTACACACACATATACATATATATATTCTATATTTTCTAGAGCTGGAAGCGTTTTTCACCAGAATATTTGATTATTTTTGGCAGAATATTATTTCTGGTTATTTTTGAGGCATTTCCCAGTGACAAACTTTATATCTTTTCATCACTTTTCCTGGGGGTTGGCCTAGATCTTCACAGAAATTTAAATATTGAGCATGGCCTAAATTTTACTTGCCACAAAATCATTTATGTTCTCTTTAAATACAGTTTCTTCATTTTCCAATAAGTAGAATACAATGACATATTTAGCTATATTTCTTTGTAGTATAATTGCTATTCTTTCCTAAATTCATGTTAGACTTTGGGGAACTTAATACATTGAAAAGCTACTTGATGTGAATGGTTGTTTTTCGCTTATAAAATTCAATTGCAGTGAAGATGACTGAAGAAAAATATCCCGTGGGTATTGTCAGCCTTTAACTGGAGGAATCATGTATAAATGGGCTGTGCCATACTGTTGAAGTAACTTGAAATAATACACACACACACACACACACACACAGAGGATGATGCAATTTTTGTCCTTCAAAGGAATACTGCCCCTTGCATACCATTTAAGTCTGCCTTTCCTTGAGCCTCCCTGAATCACTAAAATATTCATGACAAAAGCATCCATGCCTTTTCTGATCTAAGTATTGTGAATGAGAGAGGTTATATATAAGTTGACAATCACTTTTCCTTTTTTCCTTCGAGTGTGCATTTGGGTTTTGCTAAAAATGAAAGAATAAGCTTAATTTTCTTTCCTTTCTTCATCTGCTCTTCCCACAAGGAGAGGGAGCAGGCACGTTAACATAATCAAGTCATTCTGTGCTTAAGCAGAAACTAGAAGTTCCTCTATGTGGGATATTCCCCATCTGTGCTACTGCACAAGAATTAAAAATGAATGTTCACTCTGTGCTCATTTCTCTCTCCTGCTACAACCTCCCCATACATAGAATTGTTTTCTCTCTACTTAGCTTGAAGAGATGTAAATGATAAGCCATAATGTAAACCTGACCTAATCAGAAGGCTTTTGTTTTTTTCCTCAGGAAAACTCTCCACAGTGTGTTGGAAAAACCACTTAGAAACAATGGGCTGAAACAAAGAACAAAAATGATTTCCACATCAAAATGCTAACGCACCTGTTAATTCCCTGACATAGTCATTTTTTAAGTCAACAAATCTGTCATGTTAGATATTAGCTAGAAACAATAATTATTTACTGCTTTGCAGAGGTGTTAGACATAAACAGGATATTATTGGGGGGGGCAAAATCTTATGTGTAGTAATATTTAAAAACTGATAAATAACAAACTGTAACAAAGTTTGTAAATTTTACCTGCACCAGAAAATGTTTTCAACACTCTGTGTTCCACTGCTGCACTAACAGTAATTAAAGATTGAAAATAATTTTAAAATTCTATAACTTAGAAACCAATTATTTTATAATAATTTTAGTTTATGCTCTTACTCCTTTCAAATATGAGAATATCTGCATATCATGTTAAACTCAAGGGCAATTTCAAGATATAGAAATCTTCCCCCTAAAATATCCTGAAAAAGTTCCCCATCACTCTCAGATCCTTACAATCTGACTTTCCTGTTTTGTTGCTTCATCTGAATTCTTGTCACATTCTTTACAAATAACACAGAGACACTTCAAAATAAAACCCTTTGAAGTTGCTAATATTGCATTGACTTCTCTTATACTCAAAAATTATGTCATAAAAAATATGCAGGTTCAGATCTTGATGCTATTTCAAAAGTAGGAGTTTTTTCTATTAACTTTATTTGTGTATTCCCTTTCTCTACACTATCTGCCCTCTTGCTCAACATTTCCTCACGAAAATTGAAAGTAACTGAGGTTCTGCTAGGGATTCTTTTACAATATTTCCCATGATAATAAAATTTGCTGTGATGGAAAGTTGCAAGTAGGTTGGCCCAGTGTATCTTTGTTATCCAAACTACCTCAAGTACATATTCCCAGTGTTTAAGTGTGTGGTAAATATTCTGTTACTAGAAGCAATATAGTTTTTGTTTGTTTGTTTGTTTGTTGTTGTTGTTGTTTTTTAGTTTGCATCTTTTATGGTCATTGTAATGGAATTTGGAATCCAGGATTCCAGGGCCCTAAAGGGCTCACTTTACTCTTTCCTAAAGTACAAGTAATTCTCTATAAACTAGCTTTGTTTTTACTTTTATATACTAGGTGATATATAAAGTATGTTTTTCGAAAGCTTAAAGGACATTTGGCACATATTTAATACTGTTATTTAAATTTTCAAAATTCTTTCATCAATATCACTTTTGTCTGAGTAATAAAGAAATTAGCATTTGGTATTGAACTCTATACAGAAATATCTTTTGTATCCCCCATAGTCAACTTCTATTCATACTGGCTACATTAGATAAATTTAAAAAAAAAAAATCTGACACTTTATTGAGTAGAAGGATAGCTTTCTGAAATACAGATGTATCACACTCAACTGTTAATGAATCCTTATATAAGGGTAGTGATTCTCTAACATGCTCTAACCACTAAGTCCATATTGGTTTATGGTTTTTAAAATAAAACATCTAAGTTTCTGGTAATTGCTAAGATGGAGTAAATCAACTGCAGCCCCAACTGCTGATTACAACTGAAAACTATAAAAATCAACACCCTAAAACTCTGAAAAGTAAATACTTACAGGAGAATTAAGGGTTTCAGTGAGACATAGAAAGTGATCCAATATTATGTAGTGAGGTTCAAGTTTCTTTTTCTCCTTTTCTTCCTTGTTTGGATCTACCTGAACTCTTTCCCTTGCAAGGACCTAGACTCCAATTCTAGTCTCCCAGCTTCACAGCAGTGTTGACATCTCTGTTTAGCCTTCACTTCTTGGCAGTTACTCTACATTTCTAATATCAATACAGTATATAGCATTTAGCAAATTTCCATTGAACATTAAGTTTACTTCTTTGTGGTTCCAAACCATTTCTTTGTGGTTTTCCATATCCTTAAACTATCTGCCTTTTTAATTCCTTGATTATAATTTTTGTCTGGAGACTTTCAAAAACTCTTGGTCTCTGCTTTCTACTTGGGCTTTCTGGGAACTTGAAAACACTCTGAGAAGACAGCGCACTGCAAAACGTAGGCCTCTCTTCTCTCTGTGCTCTTGGCTTATCAGATCCTAGTTTTCTATTTTTTTGTTTTGTTTTTTAAACTAGCTTTTCTCATCTCAGTGCAATAGTTAGTCTGATACAAGTTATTCTGATGAGGCCAAAAATAAATCTCAGTTTGTGGTTTTAGAAGTATCTTATTGTTAGTTTTGTTGTCCAAACATTTTCAAAAACTGTTTTAGAAATCAATAAACCTTTAAGTATCTTATATTTGTGCTATACTCTGTGATTTTTCCTCACCTTAAGCAGCACTCAGAATGTACTAATAGATGTATTTAGCTGGTGTCCACCTATTTGCTTTATAACAGTACAGCTCCTTCTCTCTTTTGTTAAAAATGTTCTCCAGACAGAGTTCTCTTCAATATGAAAATATATGTATGCTCAAGGAAATATTTTCTGAGCTTCTGGAATGTTCACAAATTATTTTTAAGAAAACTTTCAGTACAATGAAATAATTACAAGCAATTGAGTGTATATTTAGTATTTTATTGCTTGGGGATTCAGGTCAGTATTAGGTTATAGACTTCTCAAATTCTTTGTAATCCAATGTAAAAATCCATACATTGTATAAAATAGATTTAAATGTAAAACTGCATCCTCCAAACAAGTGAAACTTGATTAAACATGCCTTCACATACACCTAAGGAAATTTCAAAGTCAACTAGTCCAATAATCTCTGTAAAAGATATGGAACAATAATTTGATAAGCTGCATTATGCCAGAAAAATACAGCCTGCTACTGCAGCAATGATAAATCTGATCTGACTTGAAAATTGGTCAGGTAACATCTTTAAAAACACAAGAACTGAGCGACAGCTTATAAATGAGGTTTATTTGTGAGGCCATTATTGCCACCTAAGAAAACTTCTTCATCAAATTATCTTATGTATTTTTGTAACTAATGTCTGAATAGTGACTAACATGGAGAGTTGAATTAACTTTAAGTTACAAGGGTTAGCTTTATTGGCTTTAAGCTCAGCAATGTGGAAAATTCACCTTCTGGGAAGTATGTCACATTTTGGTTTATAAATTCTTAAGTGAAATAAACAAGAAAAGTGGAGGTGAGGAGATTTAATTGACAAGATACAATGAAAAAGTTGCCTGGTGGCTTTCACATGCTAGAGTTTCATCAGGCAAGACAGCTTCAGTTGCATAAGTTTCTGTTCTGAGGGGTAAGCCATCAACCTCAGCTACCAGCTTTATGTGTTATTTTATGGTCTGTCTTCTCCAGTTATTCAAACCTGGAAAGAGTCTAGGACATTCTGTCTTTTGTCTGAATGAAATCTAAGCTTTTTTATTATTAAAGTAACATTGCATTATACATAAAATTTTTAGGAGTCCATTATTGAGTATTGGCATGTGTATATACTACATTAAGTTCACTACTAAAAATCCAAATCTATCTTTAACCATCCCAATGTCCCCTTTTTTCCCAGATTTACACTCTCCCTATCTTTTTCTTGTAAGTAATGGCTACAATGCCATGAACCATGACTTTCTAAATCAAGGCATTGTCTTGGACAATAGTACTAAAAAAACCTTTACCTTCCACAGACCTGTGGGTCATTCCCCAGATGAGAACACTTACAACCTATGGTCAAAGAGGACACAGGTGCACCTATGTATAGTGAATAAGTCTATTGATCTTATATGTATAGATCTTATATGTTTTCATATAAGAAAAACAATAGTTAGTAATGCTGTGTGCTGTGTACTGGAAATTTGCTAAGAGAGTATATTCCAAGTGTTCTCCTCACACAAATAAAAAAGGATAACATTATAAGGAGATGGACTAGCTAATTACCTATCATCAAAATATCATGTACACTTTAAAAATATAAATTTGTACTTAACTTTTTAAAAAAAAAATTCACGTTTTATATGTCATTACACTAAAAAACACCTGTTGGGGGCCTCTCTGGTGGCATAGGGGTTAAAGTCTCAGGGCTATCAAGCTATCTATCTCCTGCCTGGGAGCTAACCCACATGGCGTAGCAGACCTCTCCTGTCTGGCCAGCTGCTCCCCTCAGCAGTGTATTTCAGTCAACCCGCCTGTTCTGCTCCCCACTCTGTCTCTGGTGAATCCTCTCACCCCCCTCACCTCTAACCTATACCCCAGTTCTTATATACATAAATAAAAATAAATCTTCCTTTAAAAAATGATTAAAAAAACACCTGTTGTATATTCACCAAAACTTCCAGGACACTCAACCTCACTGATCTCATAGCAAATTACTCACCCTAAAGTAAGTGGCACAATTGTCAACATTGCACCCAACCATTCCTCAGTTTATTGCCATCAACCCATATTAAATTCCCAGGTAACTTACCACCAGCCTTTCTAAGTGAAGCCGTGACTCATAGAAAGCATGTTCAAAGAATTCTAAGATTTCAAAGTACAGAGCTAAGAACCAAATTGAGAAAGGACAGTGATTGCCTAGCTAGCAAAAACATCAATGCCTTTCACAAGTTTGGTCTCATTAATATATAATAAAGACAAAGCATCAATAATTTTTAACAATTTTTAGATTTAAATATTGAATTCTCAAATACTACACAAGTATTATCTAATGTTTGGCTTCCACGTTCTATAAAATCCATCTTCTTCCAGTCATGTTAAGCTTTTCTGTATTGTTTTCTTGTTTCCCATTTTCTCACCAGTATATTGTGATGTTTTTATATACAAGTAACTGAAAAGGACGATGACTTTAGAAAGTAAAAATTTTGTGCACACAAGTTTCATTTGGCAATCTGGAACATAGATAAGGGCACATTTTGAATACACATTTTTCTGAAAAATGAACCTGGGAACCTGAAATAACTGTTCCCTTCCTTTACTGAAGGTTAGAAATTATTCAGGTGAGAGCTCATAATTATTCTTTGGTTTGCTTTAAACATCATATTGTGCATATCTCTTTTTTTCATTCACATCAACTTTTCTCTTTTTCTAAAAAAAAACTACCTCTTGTTATTAAATTTTTCTGACGTAAAAATATACACGCATCTGAATAATAAGATATAAGAATTCCAAAATTTTTGATAACAGATGTTTCATGGGGCTATGGATTTATTTTCTCTCAAATTCAAATCTTTAATATCTTCTAGTTTTATTTTCCAGTAATATAGAATGTGCTTCCAAATATTCACACATTTTTATATTAATCTATGTAAATATTTTTATTATCTACTGTGACCTCTAAAATCTAATGGAGTTTTTCCCTGCCATGCCTACAGCTCACTTCAGCAGGAAAATGTGTTTTCCCTTATTGCAAATTCACATTTCTAACAGAATGTCCCTGAGTCCCTGTTGACTGGTATAGAAATGAACTCCAGTCCCATGCTGAGTTGTCACTGTATGCATATGTGATCAGATATGATTGATTCAGGGATATGCTTTTGAACCAAGCTGGGTCTATAAGGACCCTGTTATGGTCTAAATGTTTGTGTCTACCGCTGCCCTCAAAATTCATATGTTGGACTCCTATTACTCAATTTTATGGTATTAGGAGGTGGGATCTTTGCAGTTTCATAGGTCTTGATGTGGAGTCCTCCTCAATGGGTTATGCTGGGAAGAGCTTCCTAGCTCCTTCCTCCAAGTACGGACACAACAAAGTTTCTGAAACTTGGAACAGCGCCCTCATCCACTGATACTGGCACTGATCTCAAAATTCACACCTCCAGAACTATGAAAAACAAATTTCTGTTGTTTACAGTTCAACTTGTCTATGGTATTTTATTATTGCAGTCCAAATGGGCTAAGACAGACTTCCTTAGAATTTTTTTTTAATTTGAGAATAGCAAAGGATAACCTTTTTTTAAATCATATTATTTTTATTTTTTAAATTTTTTAAATGATTTTTAAAAAAATATTTATTTATTCATTTATACAAGCACTGGGTATAGTCAGAAGCGCAGGAGTGTAAGAGAATTCACCAGAGCCAGAGTGAGGAACAGAACAGGTAGACCAATGAAATACACTGCTGAGGGGAGCAGTGGGCACGGCAAGAGAGGTCTGCGCGCCATGTGGGACCCTCGCTGGCGGCTGGGGATCAAACAGGCACTGCAGAGGCTGTGGGCAGCTTCGCAGCCCAGCCCTCAAACACTGCACCACCAGGGGAGGCCCTCATATTATTTTATTGTGGTAACGTTGTTTTACAATTCTATTTATGATTTGGGAGTATAGGTACATACCTTTTCAGATATAGGTTACCACTATATCATGCGCACTAACAAAGCGCCCATAGACCTCCTCAACAGTCTGTTGAGCCCCCTCCCTCCTTTGCTCCTCAATCCCAACCTGCCCCTGTGAACGCCTCAATTCTGTAGTCCAATTTCTAGGGTGGTGGTGGTGGTGGTGATGCTGTTGTTTAATTTTGTCTATTCCTTTGTTTGGTTCTTTATACTACACATGAGTAAAATTATCTGGTATTTGTCTTTCTCTTTCTGACTTATTTCACTTAATATAATCTACTCTAGTTATGTCTGCTCTTGCAAATGATAAGACTTCATATTTTTTTTTTGTAGTTCAGTAGTATTCCATTGTGTCTATATAGCATATTTTCTTTATCCACTCTTCTGTCATTTGAGCACTTAGGTGGTTGCTCAAAATATTAAAAATAGATCTAGCATATGATCCAGCAATCTCTCTTTGAATTATCTACCTGAAGTATACCAAAATACTATTGTGAAAGAATATATGCATTCATAAGAAGTTCATTAAGGAATATATCCATGAATAGTTTGTTGCAGCACTGTTTATGATAGCCAGGTTATGGAAGCAACCCAATAAAAGGTTAACCTCAACCTTTTTCTGGGAAAGATTTTGAGAACTACCAGCAACTATTTCTTCCATCCATGAAAGGAACTCATCTGAGACAACATAGGTGATATAAAGAGAGAGACTGACAGGTAAGATGGAAAAAGAGTTTTATCAGGGCTGGTGTCATTGGTCTGGGTTTTCTGAGTGTAGTTACATCCCTGCCCTTTTCAAAGGTTAATCAGGTGAGCAAATAAATTAATCTTCTCAATTAAACTGATAAAGTTAGATGTGTCACCTAAAAACAACAAATTCCTCACCAATCTGGTGTCTAATATGCATTATATTATTTCCATTCCTAATAATCTTTCATAAAGGTGGACTAATTACACTTTCTAGATATTACTTTCATTTTCTTCCTCATAAAATTTTTGTGCTGAAAATCGATCTTGATTTTCTTTTCTGTTCATCTTCAGATATTTTTCTTTCTCCATAATTGAGGAAACTAAGTTGTTCAATTGCTAAGGTTCATTCACTGATGTGATGACTTTTATTAACATTCATCATTATATTTTTAGCTAGAATATGCCCACTGTTTATAATATTTTAATTACTTTTGTCAGGTTAACTATTGAAAAAAAGTCATACAAAGAAAATTGTCTCTTTATAATGATTCAGGTATAAGTCTTCAGAATTTAATATCATTGTCTTAATATTTAACTTATTGTCACTTTTTTAAAAAAAATTGTGATAATATTAAAATACTAGGGAACTAATTTTATATTTTAATGTTCAGATAATATAACTTTAAAGGATTTGAAAATTTAATGAATCTTGCAGCACTTTTACAATAACTAAGTCATGGAAACAACCTAAGTGCCGAAAGACAGGTGAGTAGTTTAAGAAGATGTGCTGTAAATACACAATGGAATACTACTCAACTATAAAAGAGGGATAAAAAATTTACCATTTGCAATAACATAAATGGAACTGGAAGATGTCTCCTGAGACAAACTATGCAAAGTAATCAAAATTTACCATAAATTTCATCTTACTTAGTAAATGCAAATCCATAAAATAGTTAAACAGCTACTAATTCCTCTATTTTTTTCATATAATAAAACAACCATGTGGTTTGTCCCCCAATACATAGCTAACATCACTAAAGAAAGTATCAAACCTTAGTTTCTGTAAGAGAAACTTTCAGGCATTGAAAGCCCTCTAAAACTAAAAACTCCACAGTGTACTTCACTCACCATTTTTAATGGTGAAATCCCTTACAGTCAGGTAATTCATCCTTTCAGATAACACAAATCCCTGAAGATTTCATATAACTCAAGGAAGAGTGACAAAACTAGAGATTTTTAAAAATAGCATTGTAATCCTGTTGAATGCTGGTACAATATTTCTGAATTACTAGCACTTGGTCATATATCTGGCTTAAATATAAATGTGGTATTGTTTTTAATAAATAGGCTATCAATATTTTTTATCTACTTATGTTCCCATTATTTTTGTTAAATCACTAGTTGTATGAGGTACTCCAAAGTTATAAATATTTGGGATGCCAGAAAAACAAATGGAAAATTGTAGTGTATCAACTGAAGGAAACCCACAACAAACTAGGAAGAATGTATTTTAATAATTCAATAAAAATAATTTTCTACAAAAAAATTATGAATCTAGCCAGAAATTGATTAATAATAAATGTTTTAAAAGCTTCCTGGTGTTTATATTATTTTCTTATCAAGTATTATGTATCAAACTAATGCAAGAAATAATAAAAATCTGTTTAACCTACATTGGTAATGTTCTTTCTAATAATTAATTTATCAGAACATATTTCTTCCTAAAGTGCAAATTGGAAAATTTATTAGAAAATATTTCTTAGAACATAATACTACAGAATTTTGAAAATACATTTCTTTATTTTTTAATTTTTTTTTAAGATTTATTATTATCTATTTATACAAGCACTGGGTACAGTCAGAAGCACGGGAGGGTGAGAGAATTCACCAGAGCCAGAGTGGGGAGCAGAGCAGGCAGACTGATGAAGTACACTGCTAAGGGGAGCAGCGGGCGGCAGGAGAGGTCTGCGCACCATGTGGGACCCTCCTCCAGTGGCCAGGGAGCAGCCGGGGATCGAACCGGCTTTGCAGAGGCTGCGGGCAGCTTCGCAACCCAGCGTTCAACCGCTGCGCCACCAGGGAGGCCCGAAAATACGATTCTATTTGAAATTCCTGTGGTCATGAAATGGAAAAAATGTTCAAGCTTGTCAGCAAAAATCATTCATTTGTAAAGCATCAGCATCCAAAATATATAACATTACAAGCAATAACAACGTTATCTAAGGATTGTCTTTTTATATGAGCAGATGATATAGAAGATGTAGCAACTAAAATGGAAGGATGGAAGTTTATGTGTATGCATCCAGCAGGTGCAATGCTAAGGCACTGCTCACTCCTTCTGTAGAACTAGACAGAATCCCTTGCATTTACTGGATATAAAACAAATTACCAACAAAAAGAATTTATCCAGCTGGTTAAGGCCATCTACAAATTTCTCTGTCCATTAAGGTTATTTTCTAAAGGAAAATTATTGCAATTCTACAACACATTACAGTATTTATCATTGACATTTTGCATTAATATACACTGTGAATTTCCTAAAAGAGAATAACACATGTTACATTTCCCAAACTTATTTAGCCACTTTATTAGTTTTCTATTGCTGCTGTAACAAATTAACACAAACACAGTGGCTTAAAATAATACAAATATATTCTCTAATAGTTCTGGAGTTCAAAATGTGTCAGAAGGGCTGTATTTCTTCTGGAGGCTTTAGGGAAAATTCATTTACTTGTTTTTTATAATTTCTAAAGGCTACCTGCATTCCTTGGCTCATGGCCTTATTTTCCATTTTCAAAGTCAGAAAAGTAGCATCTTCTAATCTTTCTGTCTCTCTATTTCCATTGTCACATCTCTAATGCTGGTTTGACTGCCTTATGATTATATTGTGAACCCTGTTGACTGTAGTGGGCCTATATAAATAATCCAGAATAATATTCCCATCTTTTCATCACATCTCTTAACCCACAATATTCTAGACTGTGAAAGCAGAAATAAAATAATGAGGAATATGCTGTACTGAGTACAATTTACTTTGGAGAAGCCATTTCGGCAACCTTGTGGTTTTTGACTTGAACATGTTGGGTCAACATGAATGAGCAAATGAATTAAGGAAAAGCACTAGAAACTTGGGCCTCCCTGGTGGCTCAGGGGGTTAAGTCTCAGCACTACGAAACTATCCTCAGGTACTGCGGCACAAGTTCAATCCCCAGTCAGGGAGATAACCCACATGGCATAGCGGACCTCTCCTGTCTGGCTGGCTGCTCCCCTCAGCAGTATATATTTAATCATTCTGTCTGTTCTGCTCCCCAGTCTGTCTCTGGTGAATCCTCTCCCCCTGCCACCCCTCTGCCACACCTCTGGCCTGTACCTCAGTTCTTGGATGCATAAATAGAATAAATAAATAAAAAAAAAGAAAGAAACTTGTCCTGACAAGTCTTAAGTGTCTTCACATGCTATAATGAATGCTCCTTAAGATGATGGGAATTATGCAAAAGTGTAGTAAAGGAACAAATGATGAATATGAGTACAATGCCCTGATGAATTAGGGGAGTGTGCATGTTTAATGAGGATGTGTCATCATACGGGATAATTAGAAGATGGGAACTGGAAAATTCATAAGGTTAATTGATGTAAGTTGGGAATCTTATGTTGTGCTAAACAGCATACTCTCATTTGGCTAAACTAAAGCAGAAAATAAAATAAAAAATAAAATCTCATTTCAATGAAAAGGTAGCACATTTTCGTACTAACCAGTTCTTGGTCAAATGTCAGTTTTCCATGTATGAATTATTGTTCTACCATTGTCGTTGCCCTTTGTCTCTTTGTACCATAGTTTCCTCATCTGTGAAATAAGTAATATATCTATATTATGAAATGTATACATATTAATGGTTTATCCACGTTTATTACATAATACCGACTTAATATTTTTAGGTATTATTATTATTACAAGTGTTCTGGTATACCAGGAGAACAGTTAAGGGCAACAATGGCAGAACAGGATAAAATTTGAGAATGTCTTCTGATCATATCTTCTCTGACAGGAAGTATCAATAGATGACTCTTTGGCTATACACCTTCTAGAACAGTGTGATGAAAGAATAACTCTCCTTTGACAATCCAATTGATAATATGAAAACACTGCTTAACCTATAACATCAAAAATACCTTGAAAAAGGAAATCCACTTGTCACATGATTCCCACACATTGGCACATTTTGCAGGCTTCTTGGGACATTGAAGAACACTGGTGTCTTAGTCCCACTCCCATGCATTTTCATTTACTTATTCCCATTCACTTATTATGGGGTGCATCCATGGCACTGATATTTATACAAACTCTCTTGGTGATTCTAGCATGGAGCAAAGCTTGGGAACCACTGTCCTTGCAAGTTAATAGACTGTTGACTAAAGAGGAATAAACATCATGTTTACTACAGAGCAAAGTGCTTCAGCTCTGCACTTTTATTACTTTTAAGTTCAGATTTGCGTTTTATCTTTTAAGTTACTACAGATATTATATATTAAATCTTATTAAATTACTGGATATGCAACTGACCTATAAAAGTGATCATTTCGTATGCACTGTTTCTGAGTAGTATTTAGGAGGTATAACTCTTATAAACAACCTAAAAGTCCACTAATGTATAGATAAAGAAAATGTATACACACACTGTGATTTTATTCAGCCATTGAGATGAAGTAAATCCTGTCATATGCTACAATATGTATGTGTATGAACATTGAGGCTGTTTGCTAATAAGCCAATTATAGGAGGATAAAAATGGCATGACTTCACTTGTATAAATTATCAAAAGGAGTTGTTGTAATAGAAAGCAGAATGGAGGTTTCCAAGGGCTAGGGAGAAGGGAGGAGTTGCTGTTCAATGCGTATAGAGTTTGGTTTTGCAAGATGAAAGTTTTCTACAGATCTGCTGTAAAACATTGTTCTGATAGTTACCAACATGATACTACGCAATAAAAAATTTGCTAGAAGGAAGCTCTGATATGTACTTTACCACATATATTTTTAAAAGTACTAACTAGATTTGAAAACTAGATTTGCTAGCAAATACTCCTGCCACTACTTCCACCTAGACATCTCCACATTGAACTTCACCTACAGAAACCTTACCAAATCTTGAAGTCCTATTTCCAATGTTACATTTTTCAACAGTGCCTTATGTCGCAGGCTGTCATGAGCCTTTCCTATGGAGATAATATCCTAGGGATATAGCAGTGACAAGAGAAGGGGTGGGGAGCTATAGGCTTCCTTCAGAGAGTCATCGAATAGTTTATTAAAAATTTGGTTGGGAAAACTAATGAGTAAGAAATTTGGGAATGGGGAATAGAAGTAGAAACAAGTACAGTGAATTCCACAACTGTATGATAATGAAGTGCACATTTAGGCACAGCAGTGAGGTGAAAAGCAGAGCCCCAAGCAATGCTACAAAGCCTGATCATCTAATTGATAACTTTGAAATCAGCTGAAAATTGAATGATATATATATGCCTGTTGGGATAGTTTGGTAAAAGTACAATATTACCACAAACAATTACAATTAAATTATTCTTACTGCCATTATGCTTATATTTAGTTCAAATTGTATGTAATTATGTAAACTAACATAAGAGATTGGTATAAGCTATTTTCTTGGCTTCCTTTTTGACTCACTTTATTGAAGGAACAATAAGATGGTGAATTAAGGCAGGAGGGGACCACTCTCTATTTGTGCCTGATCCCTGGGGGTCCCTATATAACAAAGAATAGTAAAATTGTGAGGGGCCATTGCACACACAGAGAAAGGAATATCTTACTTGGGAGCAGACTGCAATGGACTCCCATTACCCCCAGATTTTAGCCCTCTTGACCAAGCCTTCCATTTTACTAAATCCTCAGTTCTGTGCTTCAGAGATTGAGAAAGCCAAATTTTCCTTAATAACCTCAATTGTAGGTGACCCTACTTACTCACTTACCTTTATATTTCTTTTATGATACTCATTGCCAAGATATAGTTGAACTTTGATAGAAAGTCCTAGGACCTCAGCACTACAAAGAAAGAACCAAGACAGGTAAAGGAAACCTTCCCTGGCAGCACTACTAGTGCTGAGAGATGGTTGCTACATTATATAATATGGGAGGATTAAGTGGGTGAGGAACATTTATACCCTCCAGAGATCAATCATCCAGGAGATTACAACTGCCACTGAAATAATACAGAGGAGCAATGGTGGATATATTTGATGTTACATTAGTAGATTAATTTTTCCAGGTGATTAATATATATGGAATAGTACTTGGTCAGCAGAAGAACAACACACTCTGGGGATAGAGATATACTAGAGATAGAGTGGGTATAAAGAAGGTGGTCATCCAGACTCAGTGGAAAACAGCATACTGAACAGATAAATGAGGCGTAATCTCTACTGAGCATTTGTGTTTCAAGTGCATTTATGACCAGTCATCAAAAGCACACTGAATTCTGGGTCTGAGCATGTTTTTGCCAAGAGAGTGTTGGCAAGTAAAACGTCCTGCAGTGTTGGAAATAGGAAAAAGTAAATGGAGGTAAAAACATGAGATCATAGTCAGTCATGTGTAACAATTAACCTTATATACTAAGCACCTTCCTTATACTAGGTAAGAAACACTTTAAGAGTATATATAATGTATATTGAGCCCTAGGAGAAACTCAGGCTTATTATAAATTTGGATGATAAAAGCACAGAGAATTGTAGAAGTTCTGTAATAATAGCTGGAATTCTTGATGAGATTCTATCTAGTTCTATTCTGTAGATACATTTATTCTTGAATTATAATTGGTATATCACTGCCATCTGGTATTTCATGACTAAGCAAAGCACCTTCTTCAGAAAGTGAAAAGTCAGCAGTAATAAATAGCATTTTGTGTCCACCGTGATGAAATAACATAGTTTCTGGGCTTTAATCCACTGCCCTGGAATGGAAAAAGAATAAAATATGAGCTTTGAAAAATAGCACCTGTTATGATGCATAATGCCAAACAAAGGAACCGATGTGAGGAATGTACAGGGTTTATTCAGAGAATGAAGAGTACTCCAATTTGGCTGATGCTGAGGTGCTCTGATTGTCAAATGCATCCAACAATTTTCCACCCATGTAGTTTAGCTTAAACAGTTCCTACCTGCCTCAACACTCTCCTATTAATATTACTATGAAAATTCTGCCCATACTTCAGGGCCTAAATCATATGGTATCTTTTATGTAAACCTTTCCCTGATCCCCAAGCCCATAAATAGCATCTCATTACCTTTACTGACAATCGTTTTTATTCATAGTCTAAATGTTAATGGCTTCTGGTCTCAATGTTGGGTATGTTTCCTTCTCTAGTACATAATGTCACCCACCTTAAAAAGTTTCATTGCTATCCATCATTATTGAGTTCCCCTATTTTCCCAACACTGGCCTCTCCCCTAATGTAGTCAACTACCCGTTTTATACGGATATTTGTACATTAACAGTAATCTCAGATTTAACATGTACAAAACAGAACTTTCAATATTGTCCTCCCAGATTATCCTCTCTCATTCATCTATAAAAATGAGGAGTTATTTTCAATTTTATCTTTCTCACATACCACACATCCTACACACGCTGAGCTTTATCTTAGAAATGCAATGAATTGGAAGGGGCAATTCTCACCTTTCCATCACCGCCAAGACTTCTGCCAGAGGCTCCCCACAGGTCATCCTATTCCCACTGTAGCTTTTCTTCACCGAGCTGTTGGGCTGTTTCTTTCCAATTTAAATTAGATAACCTGAAATCTCTGCTCAGAACCATCCAGCTGAATCCATTACACTTAGGGTCAAGCCCAAGTCCCACAGGGCAGCCTATAAAGACTCATATTCTGTTTTTCCCAGAACTCTTTCCCAAACTTGACTTCCAACTTGTACTCTTAACCCTCTTATCTCCCCAAGAACTTGCCTCTGTTTCTTCTTTGGACATCTGGGGTCAGTGCATCTTTGGGTCCTTTTCATTTATTGCTCCTCTTCCTGGAAATTTCTTCCCTGCAGTCTGTAATGACAGGGTCCCTCACTTTTTCAGGTCACATTTTCTTTCTTCTGTGAGGGCTTTCCTAACTTCCCTTTCTAAAAAAAATCTGACCTGACCCTGTTGCTATTGTTTATTATTAACATTGTTTATTTGTGTCCATACATTTATCTCTATCTGACAACATTTAACGCATCCATCTATTGATTTGGTTACTATCAAGCTTCTTTTAAAAGTTAGCTTCATTAGAGTAATGAAACTAATTACTGTTGTTCAGCTTACTGTTTTATCCCCAATATCCAGATGAAGGGTAGGAAATGTGTGAATGCAGTAAGTATTTGTTAAATAAATAAGTGGAGTGTTAGGACAATTTCTTTGAAACCTATTATAGGGTCTTTATTTTTTATAGTTATTTAAGTATATAATTAATCTTTCCTGGAATACTATGCTTCTTGAGAGCAAGCCATGTGCATGTCCCTCTATTCTGTACAGAATCTAGCGTATAGCTTTCATTTAGTGATATAAAATAAACATATGCCCAAAATCAAGCATGTGCAAGTATCCAATAAAAGTTTATTTACAGAAAAATTTGAGGATGTACAAAAAAATTTCTTAGAGTAATGAATCATTTAAATCAACATTATTTTGTAAATTTCAAATGGACGTAGTATATCTTAGGTTGCCAAATACAACTAAGATCCCAACTGTCTCTTTGGACTTTCAATGGCATTTGTAATGTAGTCACACATTTTTTTTTTCTGACACTGATTCCATTCTATGGTTGACCCCTCTACAATATCTTTCTCCAGGTAAAGTTAATGTAACATTAAGCATTCATCTTTATCTTTGTTAAATCTCATATATTTTTATTTTTGAAGCTAAATCTTATTTCTTATTTTGTATTTTTACTGAGATAACATTGGTTTACAACACTGTATGTGATTCAGAGCTATAGGTTCACACTGCTTCAGATGTGTGTTAACCTCAAGCAGCTTTTTGTGTGATTTTATTATGCATTTCAACTACTTCTAGATATTCATTAATATATTCTGATATTCTGACATATGCCAGTCTCATCTCACTTATTACTCCCATTTCTATCTGGAAAATTTGCTCAAGACATCACTTCCAGTCAAATTTTGAACAAAACTGTGGCAAAGATAAAATTTGCTTTTCTAATTTTTTGCACATTTTAATCTCCATCTAACTCCAGTAGTACTATGTCTTCATGTTGCATATCACTTTCCTAAGTCCTCACTCTTTAAAGACTTTTAAATTTGCTTGGTCTGCACCCTCCAACTGCAGGTGAATCTATATTACCTGCTTTGAAGGGTATCTGCATTTTTATCCAGAGACTTCTTTGGTTTTCACTTTCTTCAACTTCTGTCATTAATATTCTTCCACTTTCCCAGACTTTCCTTCAATGCTAGGAGCAACTCCCTTCATAATTATATTCTTGCTGTAGCAAATCACCTTGTCTGAGAAAGAGTTTACAATGTACTTAGTCAATTTAGTCAATATTCAGAGTAAAACTCATTCTATAATAATAATTTGCATTTGTACCTAGTGATATATGCCATAGTAGCTAATACAATATTTACTGTGAGGTTACAATAATCACAACCTAATCCTTTATAAAATTTATAAATTATTCTGACTGCTGTGTTATTGTATGTTAGATTGCCATGGTTTTCATGGTAACCTTCTCAATCAAATTATGTCAAGTCACTGTGTCATTGTACTTCAAAGATTTCTTTGGAAAGAAGATAGCATGCATTACTAAAATCAATACAAAGAAAGAATAGAAGAGACTGACAAAACTTTTATCTTCATCACTCTGTTCCCACACTTCATAAAGCAAACAATGGAAGGTTAGGCAGGTCATTAATTTTTGCGGGTTGTTATTTGATATCAGTAGTATAGTATTAGCTGGCGCTCTCTTCCCCTTGCTTCTTAGTAATTATCTGAAGTACCAAAGAAATTTACAAAAATCACGCAGAATTTTGGGTGCTCTATAAGCAAAAAGAGTAATCACAAAATCACATATATTTTCTTTAGATTTCTCTCTTAGAAACTATACCTAGACTCCAACTAAATATTAAAATTTCCCAGAGAAAGACTTAGTCTCTCAATATGGTCTGAGACACTGAAAGAGAAGTTGTAATGAAAGTCATCTTTCAACGGTGCCACGTCTTACTAACTCCTGTGAACACAATAAGTGACGTCAGTTTACACAGTCGGGTGTAAATGTCTCTACTATACAAGCAAGATGAAACCATTCCTATGACCTAAAAATGGCCCGATTGCATTATACAACCAGGGAACATGCTGATATCAGCAGCAACACAGCTTTTCTTACACCTGGCAAATCAACATAGACCAAGTTGCTTCTAATTATTCCAGCTATCCACAAAGCCATATTATAACTAAATTATTTGTGTCTGAATCACAGAAACCCTTAAAATTCAATACCCAGAAATTCTGTTCATCTTTGACAACTTGATGAATACACCATCTCAAAAATATTTTCAACTAGTTCTCACTGTTGGTAGGTTCAGCCGGGCTCATTAGGATAGAAATGTCTGAGGAGTTGAATCCTCAGAGTATAACACTCAAAGAAGAGGTTTTAAAGGGGGTTCTTTCACAGACACAAAATAAATAAATACAATATGATTCCCCAGATAAAAGAACAAATGCTTTTAAAGTTTAATAATAGCTCTGGCTTCTGAAATTAAGCACAGCAGGAAATGAGAGTTATGGATTTCAAAAAGATATTGCACACTCTTTTTTAAGCTTCAGTTGGCATATTTCTGTGTAACCTCCAACACTTTTGTGTAACGGCAAACACAGCATGAAGGCAATATGGAAACTCACTGGAATGCCAGGTAGACTGAAATGTTTAAAACAATCTGTGCAACCCTGGAATTTCCTTATGCTTCATTTCATTAAGAATTCCAATATAAAAATCAATGTAGTCTCTGACTAAGTGCTAGAAACTCCAGTGCTAGGGATGTAATGATGGTGCTCTGTAAGTGATATATCCCATTAACAAAAAATTGTTAATCATTTTCAAGTGGAAATAATGTCTAAGATGCTGAGGATCATAACATGAATAAAGCAAAATAAAATGCATATTTTTATGGAGCTTACATTCTAACTGAGAAACACAGGAAATAAGTTACATAAGATATCTATGTGTAGGATGATGGTAATTATTTTGGAGTGAAACAAAGCATAGATGGGGAGGAGTACTGAGGATAGAAGGAGGCTTAAATAAGGTTTCCAGGCAAATGTTCACAAGAAATGTTGAGCTGAACACGGATTGCAACCATGTATGTGGCTGGGAAATAACCAGGCAGAGGGAATAACAAGTGCAAAGTCTTGCAAAGGATCAATCTGATATGATAGAATAGGCAGCCAGAGGAACCTATGAGAATGAGTTTGTTGTGGGGAAAAATAAGAGCTGATGGGCTTTCAAGTCACTTAATTGATGTTGACTTGCACTGTGAGGCAAGGTGAGAGCAAGAGATACAATTTGATTGATGTTTTCAAGAAATACTTTGGTTACTAGACTAAGAATAGACAGAATGCAAAGGCAGAAATTAGGAACACATAGAAAGCTATTGAGAAAAGAAATTTGGTAGCCCACACCAGGGTTGTAGCAATGAATGTGGTAAGAAGTAGTCATATTCTGGATGTATTTTGAATATAGAGACAAAAATGCTTTATAGACAGATTGGATGTGGGATGTGAAAAAGGGGAGTCAAGAACTCCAAGGTTTCTGTCTTGGATAACGGGAGAATAGATTTGTAATATAAAGAGAAGAGGTACACTGAAGAAGAGTCAGTCAGGAGTTGAGAGAACAAGAGTTTGCAGTGGGACATATGCTTGCTATAACTATTACACAATTAAGGTTGATGTTGAATGATGAGACATCCAGTGAAAGAAAAAATTCTGGCTGTCATAAGAATAAGTTGTTTTTCAAAGCCAGGATTCTACATGAAATTACCAATGTGTGAAACAAAGAACAAAGAGCAGAATCCTGGTGCACAAGACACACAGAGGTCAGAGAAAATAGGAGTAATGAGCGAAGAAACAAGCAAAGAAAACTGAAATGTGTATTTAGTGAGGTATAAGTAAAAGTCTAACTTGGGTTGAGTCTTTGTATCCAGGTTAAGGAAATATTTCAAAGAGGAGATAAAGAACAACTCTTTATAAAATGTTGATAATCAGGGCCTCCCCTGGTGGCACAATGGTTGAGCTCTGGGCTGTAAAGCTGCCCGCAACCTCTGCAGCGCCGGTTCGATCCCCAGCTGTGGGCGAGGGTCCCACATGGTGCGACAGACCTCTCCTGCCGCGCCTGCTGCTCCCCTCAGCAGTGTATTTCGTCAGTCAGCCTGTTCTCCTGTTCTGTTCCCCGCTCAGGCTCTGGTGAATTCTCTCACCCTCCCGCGCTTCTGACTGTACCCAGTACTTGTATGTATAAATAAATAAATAAATAAATAAATCTTTTTAAAAAATAAAATGTTGATAATCAGTAAGAGCTTCACTTTATTTAAACTATAGAAGCATTAGCAACCTTTACAAGAACAATTTCCATGCAGTTGTGATAGGGTTAGTGATTCAGAAGAAAACATGCACAGAGAAACAGGAATCAGAAAATATAATTTCTTAAGAAGTTTTGCTGTAAAGAGGGTCAGAGAAATGAGAGAGGCACTAGAAGATGATGTACATTCAAGAAAATATTGTGTTTTCAGGTGGAGAAAGAAGAACATGTTTTTATGCTTATGGAAATGATCCAGTTGATAGCTATATCAACAAGTGAGCTAGTAAGAAGTATCTGATATATTCTAAAAATGATATACTTGTTTTCTAAAAGTAGCTTGGACCACTAAACCATAAATTGTTAGTAAAAGAGAAAAACTGTCAACACACTTTCACAATACCAGATTGAAAACATAAGTGGCCATTGCTGTGCCTAGTCTAGTGTGCCTGTTCACCGGTCTGACAACCATTTTTATGAAAAACTTTCCTGCCATTGCAGTTATCACCATGAGCAACTAGTTCATGAGCATACTTCATCCAAATCCATCCCAAATATTTTTTATACTTATAAAGGCTTGTAAAATTGGAGTTCTGGTCAGGGACCTTCTCTGAGATTACAGACTTAGGGAAAAAGAGCAATGACTCTAAGAGTTAGATGCTACTGAAGAAAGGCAGGAATAGGAGCAAGGACTATATTCAGTGATTGAGAATGAATCCTGAGTGTTCAGTAGAACCACTTAGGAAGTTTTTTAAATAGTGATACCCTGGATTGAAATTTTGAGGTTTACTTCATCTTGGATGAGACCCAAGTATCTGAATTTTTAACATGTCTCGAGACCATTCTTATGAACAGTAGTTAATTAATATTCTTGGCACATATTTTCAATAGTCATCTTACAAGTAATCTTCCAAGTACTGAGGGTTTAGTTATAGGGGAAAGGGGATCGATGAGATCACCTTCTAGTCTTCTCAGGAGGCAGTATGGTATGAGACTTTGACTGAAAAATGGCATTTACCTCAGTAAAAAGACTTATGAATTCACCATAAACAAGATTGTCTTCCTAGTTCTTCAAAATCTAACCTAAAGGTATGACTAAAGACCTAAGTCATGGACTGAGACTACCTTAGAATATCTATCCAATGAATAGAAAGTAATTTTTTTATACTGTCTCTTTGAGCAGAAGCCAGAACACAGAAGTAAGACATCCTTGGAATGCTATGACCCTATCCATAAATGGCATGCAGTAATTTTTTTTTTGTCTTTCTTTTGCTATGTTACTCTAACTTGCTCTTTGCCTCCTTTAGCTGTTTATTTTCTACCCTTCTTTCTACATTTCTTTTTATTCCTGTCTGCCTTTCATGTCATTTTGTAGTGACTTACTTTACATTTTTGGTATCGTGCGCAATTGCTGGAACAGAGATGGAAGACAGACTTTCAGAATGCAACAACTTGAAAGTTATTTATGAAAATAATTTAGAATTTTCATAAGAAAGAATAGTGCTAAAATTATTTATCATAGCAATAAAGGTAGAAAGTAAGTTCCATTAGTTTTATTTACTCATAATGAAGAAACAAGTGAAAAATCACATATACCATATATTCACATTTAAAATATGATATACAGTCTATTTATTCAAGAGAGAATATTATTGCCTGATTCTGCCAAAATTTTTGAAATAGTAGTACTGCTGCATTTTAACACACCAACATCCTCCTGAAAAAGTGATTTATAAAATTCTAGACCAAATGCATGTATAAAAAAGACCAATTGAAAGAAACTATTTGAGACCAACAAAAAAAAAGTTACCATGTATATTACCTGTATTTCATTCCTACTTACATATTTAGTATTCACTAAATATTAGTAAATGAATGAACAATTCAGGTAACAATTCTTAAGAATTTGTAAAGAATTCATATTAAAACATTTTTAAATCACTTTTTTTTAAATCACTTTTTTTCTCATACAATTATCACATCTTATAATTAAGTCAGATGTTTCAAAACCAGTGAGAATTGGGCAAATATGTTAGAAATATGCAGCATGGTTTAATTCATTAAAATAACTTTACTAAATATGTTAACTGCATGACAGAAATTATAGATACCAACTGATTTAGAATGAATCCAAATGATACAAAAATGATTCTAGGAGACAGGAAAAAATGTAGTTATTTGAGTTCAAAGGAAATTGTCTTGATGATTCCATTTGAGGAAGTCATTTTACCCTTTGCCAGCATTATTTGGAAGTTAAACTGAAACTGTTAAAAGAAACATAGCTAATTAACTGTGAATTACAAAATGTTAGTCCATTTTTTTAATTTATAATAAATTGGTCAATATTACAATATTATAATAGTCAATAGCACTTAGGTGGCCCTACATAAAAATACTAAGAATTACCTAAGCATTTAAGTCCTAAATAAGATGGCTTATTACCCTATTTTATTCATATAAAATCTCTTTGATGTCTAGTAAAAGGGTCCTATAACCAAAATACACCTTGGATACATTCATTTTTTTGTTTGTTTGTTCTCAAATGTTATTTATTTGTTTAAATGTCTGTCTTTCTGGCATACTGTGAGTTTCTTAAGAATAGAGTCTATTCAAATCTTTATCTCCAGTAACTAAGACAATGATATTTGATGAATGTTTGTATATCAGCTTTCTTAGTAGTTGGCACCAAAAGACTATTATTTTTCAAATTATATTTTACAGGTAAGGAATTTAAAAAAGAAATCTGTGCAGTAATCATTCTTCTCGGTGGTTAATCCTTAATCTCCGGTCCACAAAATGTATATAATTATAGGATATTTCTGAACATTTCCTTTGGCCCGGAGAATGTTTTTTTTTTTTTTAATTTAAATTTCATTTTTATATTCCCCATACAATTACAACCCCCTTATTTTGACCCCAACCCCTCCTTTCCCTGCCCCACCCCCCGTAGAGTGTCTCTGTTTCCTAGTTGTTTGTTGATTTTGATATTTTCTTTCTTATAGTTATTCTTTTTCCTGGTCCCTTATTTAAGTTTTCTGGATTCCTGCTATGAGTGAGACCACCCGGTATTTTTCTTTTTCTTTCTGGCTTATTTCGCTAAGCATGATCCCTTCCAGCGCCATCCATGTTGCTGCAAATGGCATGTGTTTATCTTTTTTGAATGCTGAGTAATATTCCATGGTGTATATGGACCACATCTTCTTGATCCCGTCATCTATTTTTGCACATTTGGGTTGTTTCCAAAGCTTAGCTATTGTAAATAGCGCTGCTATAAACATAGGGGTGCAGGTGCTCTTTGGAATTGATGTTTCTGTGTTCTTTGGGTAAATCCCTAGGAGTGGAATTGCTGGATCATATGGAAGCTCTATGTTTAGTAGGTCCAGAAATCTCCACATAGCTCTCCATAGTGCTTGGACCAGTTTCCACTCCCACCAACAGTGCAGGAGAGTTCCTTTTTCTCCACATCCCCGCCAACATTTGCTGTTGCTAGTTTTTTAAAAACTGTAACTGGGCAGGTAGTGGGCTCCCTATGGCAGCAATGGGAGAGGTGGAGCCCCTACTGTTTAATTCTAAGATAACTTCATGCCATGTATCTCAACAGAATCCTGCATGCATTTGAGTTTATGAGCCTTATGATTGAATATCATAGTAATTTTTCTACTTCAGTCTTGATTCTGTGTGATTCTATAAGAATATGTGACATATGTACTTTTGACTAAATCATGACATTTGTTTTCCTGTGTAACCAATTACCATAAAAGGCATACAACAACACATTTTATGTGTTTCTTTGGCCCAGACATCCAGGCACAGTTTAGCTGGGTGCTGTGAAAATAGCCTCACAGATGCCAGCAGAACTGTGTTCTTTTCTGGGGTTTGAAGCCTCCCAACAAGTTCACAACTGTTGTCAGAATTCAGTTCCTTTGCAATTGTAGGACTAAAGTTCCACTTTCAGGCTAGCTATCAGCCAACTGTTGCCCTTAGCACCCAAAAACCCTATAATTCTATGCCATGTGAGCCTTTCCTAAGCATTCTTTTACTTCTCAACACCAGCAAGATGATCACTTTCTTCAGGAGATAACACTCCTTTTTTAAGGACTTTTACCACCTAGGATAATCTCCTTTTTATTAACTTCAAATCAGCTGATTTTGGACCATAATTACACCTGCAAAATCCCATGACCTTTGCCCCATGGCATAACCTAATTACAGCTATGACATTCCATCAAGCCCAGAGGATGGTAGGGAATCAGAAATCATGCGGACCATGTTAGAATTCTGTCTACCACAATCATAGTTGCCTTTCAGATAACCTTGCAAAAGTGTGTTAACATATACAAGGATACATGCATATTTATATAGTACTTACTATATATACTATGCATCACATTAGTCTAATTTAAAAATTAACATAAGTGGGGGAGCCTCCCTGGTGGTTAAGTCTCCCTAGGTGTTAACCCTAGGTGGTTAACCTCCCTAGGGGTTAAGTCACAGAGCTACCACCGCAAAGGCCCATCACTGCAGCACAAGTTCAATCCCCAGCCAGAGAGGTGACCCACATGGCGCAGCAGACCTCTCCTGTCTAGCCCACTGTTCCCCTCAATAGTGTATTTCAGTAGATCCGCCTGTTCTGCTCCCCACTTTGTCTCTGGTGAATCCTCTCATCCCATCTCCCACCTCTGGTCTACACCCCAGTTCTTCACAAAACTAAGTAAATAAAATCTTTTTAAAAATTACATAAGTTTGTGTGTGTGTATGTGTGTGTATTTTTAGCTCTACATCTCTAACTCTTCAACTAACTGTACATCTCTAACTCTCTCTAGCATCTTTAACTCTTTATCCTCTACTTGCCCTTCCATCTTCATTGCTCCCTACCTTCTTCCTGCTTTATCTATTTTACATCAATGTAATAGCAAGCATAGTTAATTTGTAAAAATTTTCAAAAGCAAGAGACTTTATCTTGATTATCAGAAATTAAGCTAAGGTTTCAACTTCATTCAAAAGAGATGTTTTAGTGATTCACTACGGTAGGCCATGTGTTTGCATGCTATAAATGAGAGAGAGTTTACTTTTCACATTGGAGCGCTCTCTAGTAAAGAAATCAATGTCTCCTTTTAATCGTTGATGATTATATAAAGGAATATACACCATCTGTAAACCAATTTTCTTAGGGAATTTAGGAACATTTTTAGAGCATTCACAATAGAGTGAAATAAAAGTTTGATAGAGCCAATTCTTTCCTTTGTTTAATAAAAATTCCTGTTTTAGGAAACTGGATTAAAGCGATTTCACTCAATGTATTTGCCTAATGGATTTTTTTCAAGTTAGTACAACTTGCAAAGATAAAATGAGTAAGAGAGTGAACTTTAGAGATTTTCCCATCTAATCAGAGGTTTAACTTCATTCTATTCATAAGTATTCAAGAGCAGGATTTAAAGGGATGATTTTTGCAGAGTGTTTACTTTGAGATGATAAGTAAAGCAAAAGTTTACATCATAAACTTGGGCCTCTTTGGCATCCAAAAGAAGGGACAATCAATTAGCTAGTCTAAAGTCCTGGTTAAAGGCCAGTTCTATTCTTAACTAGTTCTATCAATTAAGACAGGCTCTTACTTTCCTCATATATAGATTTTGAATAAAATGTATAGATTTTGAACTTGTGCTGCAGAGGCTGCAGATAGCTCCACATTGCCTTGTTCAACCCCTTGTGCCACCAGGGGGGCCCCAACTTTTGTCTTTTTCTTTCTGACCCTTTGTTCAGTTTCCCTATATTCCTCTTATAAGTGAAGCCATCTAATATTTTTCTTTTTCTTTCTGAATTATTTCACTGAACATAATCCTTTCCAGCTCCATCCATGTCATTGCAAATGGCATGAGTTTATCTTTTGTGATCACTGAGTAGTATTCCATTGTGCATATATACCACATATTTTTGATCCAGTCATCTGTTTTTGGGCAGTTACTAAAATCTGCTACATAAACCACCATTTATAAATTGAATTCTTATTAATATGCAGTTACAAAATTACTTATACCACTTGTTTTGTCAACTTGATGAACTTTAGCAACCACTTTTTTACATGAAAGTTTTTCTTGCGCAATAATATTTTAGAAGCATCAGACAATTAACCTTATATCTGACACAGTCAAACTAAAAATTGTAATCCAAGTTACTGATGTCAGTGCCATGCATTGAATGGCATTCTGAAAGGTGAAGAGCAAAAAGCCTCCTTGCCTCTGTTATCCTACAAAAGCGGTGGTGCTGGGGTGAGGGGGCTAAAATATTTTACCAATCTGTATATGTTTAGTATGACTAAGCCACTAAATCCAAAAGTGAAAATCTGCTTCTAACATTTGCAAAGCCTCTGGTGCATATCAGAGATGACAGCTAAAACACTTGTAGTTCCTTCTGATTAAATGCTATCACCCCTCTTGTGTATAATGTGTTCCCTAGTAGGAAAACTGCCTTTTATGTTACATAGAACACACACACACAAATATTTATACATACATACACACAAATATATATACACATGTATGTATGTATGTATGCACACACACATATATATATATATACACACACATATACATTTTATCTCATATGCGGAAATGTTTTAAAGCACATTTCCAATGTCATAACACAAAATGTTTATCTGCAGTCAAGGCCCTTCCTATAAATTCTTAACTTGTACCATCACCTGCCTATTAAAGATATTTAGTAGCCTTGTAATTTGTTCTTATTATTACCCTTAGCCCCCTGTAGTCTATTATTAATACCATGCAAGAGTGATTCTGGTTCATTTTGTTATAAACTGATAGCTGCTCAGAGTAAGAGCCCAGACCTTATCATTCCTGTACTCAAAATCTTTCAGTGACTTCTTCTAATGAATGAAAATGACCCTCATCACCAAATCCTCAGGTGCTTTGACCTGCTACTATTCTTTCTGTTCACTGTGCTACAGCCTCTGCGGCCACCTTATGTCTCTTCAGCCATGTCAGGCATACTTCTGCCTCATGTTAGACATGATATTTCTTTCTTCCAGGTATTTTCAGTCCCCAGATGCATGAATGTCTCCTTCCTCCTTTAGGAATTTGTGGTAATTTCCTTTTATTAGTTTCTTGTGAGTGATGAAGCAAATGACCAAAACTTTGTGGCTTCAAACAAGAGAAATTCATTGTCTCACAATTCTGGAGGACAGGGGGCAGGGCTGAAATCAAGGGGCCATAATCAGGTGTCTGCAGCCTCATAGTTCCTCTAAATAGCCTATAGAAAATCCTTCCCTTACTTGTCACACGTGGTCTTGTGACAACATCACTCCAATCACACCTCCATGGTCATACACATTATCCCCTCTTCTGTCCATATCTTTCTGTCTCTCTCTGCCTCAAACACTTGTAAAATTTAGGGTCTGCCTGGATATCAAAAAATAATTTCCCCACCCCTGGATCTTTAACTTAACCACATTAGGAAAGTCTTTACCATATAAGGTACTATTTACAGGCCCTTAGGATTAGAATTTGGTACCTTTTAGGAAGACATTTGTCTGCCTTCCACACTATTCTCAGAGAGACCTCCTCATACTACCACGACACCAAATCTCTACATCCTTTCCCACAGTGCCTCCTCTCCCCCTTTGCTTCTTTTGTTTCTTTCTAAAGCATTTATCACCTGATGGCTCTACAGAGATTAACTCAATCATTTCTTACATTATTTTGTTTCTTCACATAAAATGCAAGTACTATGAAGCAGTTATCTGTTCCATTCTTCATAGAACTCTCATGAATATTTTTGTGTGAATGGATGGATGAACACAGGAAGATGTTCAAGATATTCAGATGAATGGAAAATTTGTTTAGTAGATTGAAAAATGATCCCCCCCCAAATGATCTGCGCATGTCCTAATCCCCAGAACCTGTGACTATTACCTTATATGGAAAAAGAAGGTACAGTACAGCATACTCTAAAGGGGGATCAAATTAAAGATCTTAAAGGAGGAAGTTACCATGGATAACATAAGTCCCGTGTCATCACAAATAACAGAGAGGCAGAAGAAAATCAGAGTGAGACACAGAGGAGAAAACACGCAGGCAAGGAAGCAATATTCCATGGAGGCTACAGAGATTGGAGTGAAGCTGCCATAATCCAAGACATGCGAAGCTGCAAGTGACAAGGAATGGATCGCCCCTAGAGCCTTTTGAGAGAGTGTGGCCCTGCTGACACCTTGATTTCAAACATCTGTCCTCCAAAACAATGAGAGAATAAATTTGTGTTGCTTTAGGCCATCAGTTAGTGGTAATTTGTTACAGAAGCCCCAGGAAATTAATACAGTGTGGCTGTTCAAATGGCTTCTAGTAATACATTTGGCTGCTAAAAAAAAAAAGAGAAAGAATGTAAGAATTATTTGTACCTTATTTTTACCATTGAGAGAGTAATTCTTATCTTGAATTTATACCTGGAATCACTATCGTATTGTCATGGTGTGAAGAACACAGACTTTCAGATTTCCTGTGTTTTAATTGTCTTCATTTCTAACAACCTTGTGGGGGTCAGTTATCTATTTGCCTCAGTTTTCTCATCTATAAATTAAGAGCAAATCAATGACTACTTCAGAAGTTTGCCTGTGAATTATGAGTTAAGAATTACAAAATTATGGGCCTCCCTGGTGGCGCAGACAGTTGAGCCTCACACTGTGAACCTGTCCGCAGCCTCTGCAGCGCGGGTTCGATCCAGGCCGGCCGATGAGAATCCCACATGGCGAAGCAGACCTCTCCTGTCTTGCCTGCTGCTCCCTTCAGCAGTGTATTTCGTGAGTCTGCCTGTTCTGTTCCCCACTCTGCCTCTGGTGAATCACCCTACTGCGCATCTGGCCTGTACCCCAGCTCTTGTACAAATAAAATAAATCTTAAAAAATAAAAACCTTGAAAAAAAAAAGAATTATAAAATTATTAGAAATATGTCTGTGTCTAACACACAGTAAAAATGTTGTTTTGTGCTGTTTTATTATTAGCATGTTATAAACAAAAGAATTTACTGGAAAAATTCTTACGCTGTGGTAACATTCTTACCATAAAATTGACAAAGATCAAAAGATGAGAATGTTAGTGGGCAGACTGAATGGGCAGGCACTAGGACCCCCGAATCTACATGCTATAAATGAGTTCTGCCATCCACAAAAAAAGGTCAAGCAAACTCTCAGTGTGAAAAAACTTTAATAGGATTAGTGTCCATAGAGAGAGAAGAACAGAAAGGATAATAGTTTTCCAATAAAACACCCAAAGTTACCCATCCTCTTGTGTGTAAATTCCCAGCCAAACAAGATTGTCTCAGGTCTCTGAGGCCTAAATACTTGTCACAAGCTCAAAGGACCTTCTGACAGGAAAGCATAGGATAGAGGCAGAAGAGACCAAGCAAGTCTGGGGCAAAAAGAGTAAAATTAAAGTACAAATCAAGATAAAGGTTGCCATTGTTCACCTCCCATATGTCTCTCACCATGAGTCTTGCCCAGGTATCTCACATGTCTCAACTCCACATGTCTACTTCCATGTCTCTCTCCTCTTGTTCTCCTCCAAGTATCCTCTCCAAATGTTCTTCTCTGAGTCTGCCCTAATTCTCACTGCTCGGCGTCACCCTTCATTAGGTGGGGTAGGAAATATGGACCCTTCCCTAGGGAGATGGCTCTCTGTCACAGCAAAAACAGAGGTGAGAATGGTGGCAGCCAGTAGCTTAGGCAGAAGGAAATCAGGAATTACTGTGAATGGGTATCTAACATTAGTCACACAGGATGGAAACATTGTAGGGATTTGCAATATAACCTTGTCTTATAGTTAAGAATACTGTACTGTACACTTAAGAGGGATGATCTCATTATTTTTCTGGCTACAATTTCAAAAAAAGCAAATATCGGGCCTCCCCGGTGGTGCAGAGGTTGAGCGGTGGGTTGCAAAGCTCCCCGCAGCCTCCACAGCGCCGGTTTGATCCCCGGCCACTGGGCGAGGGTCCCACATGGTGCACAGATCTCTCCTGCCACCCGCTGCTCCCCTCAGCAGTGTACTTTGGTCGTTCTGCCTGTTCTGTTCCCCTCTCTGGCTCTGGTGAATTCCCTCGCCCTCCCACACTTCTGACTGTACCCAGTGCTTGTATAAATAATAAATAAATCTTTAAAAAAAAAAGAAAATATTTCTAGTTCTGTTAATTAGAGATTAGTTTTGCTGATCACATTCCCACTGAGAATAACAGAAAAGTTTGGATATTAAAGAAGGAAATGTCTTCCCCCATTTCGACAAGAAGAATTAAGCCTCTCTCTCAATTTATATTGTGCTTATAACACAATATGCCTTAGTTAATTAATCTCAGTGTGAAATTTTGGTATATAGTACACTTCTTGAAAATAACCATTTGTTTTATTTACATATCATTTTATTATTTATAACAATGTTATTTATTACTCTTGTATTTCCTCAGGTATTCAAATCTTTCTGTAAATCCAAATGTTAATGTTGACTTCCATTTTTTATGCAAGAATCAAAACCAAAGTTACATTTACTGTTAGGATATTCTTTCAATTATTTCTACAGCCAGAAGCTCTAATCTCTAGGACTTCAATGTGACGTTAAATCAACTGATACTTTTAGTTTGATACAAATTGTATTCTTTGTGTTGATTCTTTTAAGAATCAGTCTCCTCCTCAATCTAACTAGTTTAAGACTGCAGCACAATAAATTACTATATTTGTTTTAATAATAGACATGTAAGCAAAGTGCTATGGGAATGGAGAGATGGGAATGGCTAAGCAGGCCTGGGAAATTCTGGGATGAAACCGCAGAGGAGTTTAAAAGCACAGTCTAGACAGAGGGAAATCTAAACATAGGATTATAGAAAGGCCTGGGTTGATTGAACAATAGATTACAAATTCCAGTGCATGTGCATCAGAATTACCCAGAGAATTTGCTAAAGATGGATCCTAAGCATCTATTCCATTCGGAATATCTTTTGGGTGAACCCAGGAATCTTTATGTTAATGTTCACCTGTTTTCACTCCAACAGCCACTCAAGTTTGGGGCTCACTGCTTTAAGAATTGTGCTTGGAGTCCAGTGCAGACCGGAAATGAGAGAGACAATTAGAGACTAGATAATGAAAAACTCTGTGACATGTCCATAAAGAGGTTGACTTTTATCCTGTAGTTTCTGACCAACATGTCACTAATTTCCAGCTAAGTTGATCATTAAAAGTCCCAGGAGGTGGGAAGACAGAGAGAAAACAAGAGGAATCAGGATAGAAAGTACAAGTTAACACCCTACACTCTTCTTCCCCTAGAGGAACAAGTTGTTTTTGTTACTTTATTGTTGTTGTTTTTTTTTTTATTTTATTGTTGTTGTTACTTTATTGTTGTTTTTTCCCCTGGCGTGGACATTAGAGTATTTATTAGGAAAGACTGCTGCAAGTAAAGCAGTTTGCTTCCAGCTGTGACACTGACTGCTGATCTTTGAGTCACATAAAAGCTTCTGATGGTAGACATGGTCTCTGTATCAAGGAAGAATATAAGTCTGTGTTTTAGAAATTATAGGGGAAGTACACCTTTCTTCTCTCAAGCTGTGGAATAAATCATGTACACAAAAGTTTTGTAAAAATTAAGTGTTAAAGGAAGACAAGCCCTCCTCCTCTCTTACAAATCAATTTTGATACTGAGTAAGGAATCCATTGTATATAATGGCACAATGTATATTTAAAAATGTACAAGAATAATTAGAGGAAGATAGAGACATCTTGACTGAGGAGGCTTAAGATTTTCTAAATATGTCATGGGTTATAATGACATTAAAACCTTCAAGAATACTAGTTGTTATATGGGACAGCTTAACTCATGGTTTCTTAACCTCAGAACTATTGACATTTGAGAATTTGACATTTGAAAATTTTTGTTGTTGTTGTTTAGGGGACTGTCCTGTATATTTTAAGATATTCATCAGCATACCTGACCTCTACTTGTTAGATGCTAGTAGCTACCTCTTCCTCAGATGTTACAACTAAAAATATCTCCACACATTGCCAAGTGTTCCTTGAGGACAAGGACAAGTGTGTCTTGTTGAAACTACTGGCTTATTGTTAGCAAGAAGATGAGATACTCCTGCAATTATAGTAATTAAATGCCTTCCTATAGAATGTCCAAGTTTAACCCAATCCAACTTGGGAAACTGATTTTCACTAAATTCTACCGAATCCAGTGATGTTAGTATATGGATGAATAATCCTATCCATGAACAGCTTAGAGTAAAGATCAGGGTGGTGAGGCTTGAAGACAGAATTTTATAAAAAGCTTAATGACACACATGCCACTTGTTTCTTTCCAAGCATTAAATTGTGTCGCAGTATTCTCAAGAATTAATTCTTCTCAGAGTCATCAAACTTACTCCTTTCTGGGTCCAATGACTTGGCCCACAGCAAAAACCCTGTGGCCCCCAGAGATAGGATGTGGGAATATAAAGCAATAACATCCTCCACATATAATTACTTTGCATTCCACAGACTCACAAAACTTATGCAGTCAGGAACTCTGAACTTCAAATGCTGCTGATTCATAGTGTCTCCTCTAACTTATGACCGTGACCTATCTTTGCAGAAGTTGGGATTCATCTTCTCTGGAATAATTACCCTAGGAGCAAAAGGTAAATTTGACTCCAAAAAAAAGAGTCAAGGAACTGACTAACCTCTAACTGTTTTTAGTTTGACTTCTATAGATCTCATTTTATTTTTGCCTCCGAAGAGTCTTAAATCTAACATACTTATTTAAATTTGACAGTAAATACTGGCACCTTCCCCGGATTCTTACCTCCATTTCTAAATGTATTTTCAATGACATATTGCTTGGGTAAATTTATGTATTATATATTTCTGGAAATAATTTAACTCTTCAACAATAAGAAGATGGTTAAATAAATTATCCTATAGCCATTTAAAATTCATAACTGAGAAAAATAATTAATGGCATATTTATGAAGTAAAGTGGAAGTTGTAACAACAAAATGGAAAACTATAAAGAGTAAAATCTTGATTTTATAAATACATAAGCCTGAAGAAAAGTTGTTATACCTCTAAGTGACAAATGTCAATTCACATATTTAGTTTAGATTTTTCCTCTCTATTCACAAGGTCTCCAGGGCATAAGTGAAGAGAGAACCTGTGTTCAGAGCAAGATATACCTGCTGCCCCCTAGATATTGACTTCTGGCCCACATTCACGATGAACCTCCACACCTTTCATTCTTGTTATTTTCAGTACTAAGAAACACAGGGGATTTTATGCACCAGGCTGATCTCTGTTTGGGTCTGTGTATCCTCTTTTATCACTAATACCCTGACACTCTTTCATAATTCATTGGAGATCTCATGCTCAGTCATCAGTAAAAGTACCATATTCTCAGTCTCTTCTGTAGACATCCCTTTCATCTTTTCTCTTCTAAAAGGAATCTTTCTCTTTCTTGGGGACAGTTCCTTGAAATGCACTCAAGTGGAAATTGAATTGTTCCTTCTGTTTCTTGTTCATCTTCAGCTTGGATCTGGGCTGTGTCCTTTTTATTCCACATCATCATACACAGATCACTGTGCCCTTATTTTTCCCAAAGAGTTGCTAGTCTCTTAAAACACATGTATTCTCTATGTTACTTACTCACTATTTACTGGAATATTGTTATTCACAGTACTTCTAGACATAACATTCATCAACTCTTTGATTTTACACTGTGTCAATAATTTTTATCATTCTATGCATAAATCTTTCCCACTCTGCCCTCATCAGTCTCAACTATAACTATAGTCAAATATAACTCTTGCACATAGAATACTGAATCAAGGTGTGAATCTACTGAATTGAAATAAGAATGTGTTTTTGAGTTGAGATGGAAAGTTTGATATTAAGGAATTTAGGGTCAGCCGTATATATAATAGCTAAAAATAGAAACACCACAATTTTCAACAATCTGGAAATTATAAGCAAACCAAAAAGTGTAAGTAAACTGGGCCTCCTTGGTGGCGCAGGCGGCTGTGAAGCTGACCACCGCCTCTGCAGTGCAACCCACATGGCCAGCAGACCTCTCCTGTCTCGCCCGCTGCTCCCCTTAACAGTGTATTTCCTGAGTCTGCCTGTTCTGTTCCCCCCCCCCCCGTCTCTGGGGAATCACCCTCCTGCACATCTGGCCTGTACCCTGGCTCTTGTATTAAAAAAAAGTGTAAAGAAACTATTTCGGGATTTACATTCATTTGATAGCAAACTGAGGTGATACCAAACCACAAGGCAAAGGATGTCCATGACACTGAAAGACAAGGGCACTCTCCTCACAATCCTGATGTGGAGTCCCTCCTATGTCAGTATTTCATTGTGGTAAAAGCCACATATAAAACATGTGTAGAATAATTAAAGGTAGATTCAGTCATAATATAACTAGGAAAGAAAATCTTGGGAGAAAATCTGAATCGAACTTTGGAAAGGTATTAAGTAAGTAACAAAGGATGATTTTGCAGTGGGATGATCTCAGTTGGAAAATAAAAATTGTTTTTGTTGATAATTTGTTTTTTTTTTTTTTTAATTTTTTTTTTTAATTTTTTTTTTTTTATAGAGGCATGCTTTATTTATTTGTTTGCTGGTTTGTTTGTTTTTGTTTATACATGCACTGGGTACAGTCAGAAGCGCGGGAGGGTGAGAGAATTCACCAGAGCCAGAGTGGGGAGCAGAGCAGGCAGAAGGACCGAAGTACACTGCTTAGGGGAGCAGCGGGCGGCAGGAGAGGTCTGCACGCCATGTGGGACCCTCCTCTGGTGGCCGGGGAGCAGCCGGGGATCGAACCGGCACCGCAGAGGCCGCGGGCAGCTTCGCAACCCAGCGCTCAACCGCTGCGCCACCGGGGAGGCCCTTTGTTGATAATTTGAATACACATGTTTATTAGGCCCTGCAGACCTGTTGAGCCATCTAATGATATGGAAATGGTCAGTGAAAATATGCTGAATGGAAGAGAAAATGAACAAAAATCCAAAACCCACTCTTTTCTAATATTTTTGTTTTTTCATGATCACATATATTACATATATATGCATATGTAGAAAATTAAAAGTTCAACTATTTTATAATTTTATTTCCATTGATCACAGATTTTCCCCTTCTGACTTGACAATGGAATTTGAATATCAGAACTGTGAGTGAGTTATAGTGCGATGTTTAGACAAATGCACTGATTAAGGTTGAGTTTCACTGAGAAAACTCAGCCCCACATAGAGGTAAGATAGAACACAAGAGCTAAGGGGGCTGAAGCTCTCTGGAAGAGTCATTCACCCCACTTCACTCTGAAGGTTCCATGTGGAAAACCACAGAGGATCTCTTCATTTTTAATAACTGCGCACCTGGTACTACAACCCTATCCTAAGCTCAACTTTATCATCCTTGGTCTGTTAATTTGATCCAATATGAGTCCCCTCTTGTCCATTATGTACTTGATAAGAAAGGAAAAGAAAGGAAATCATATGGGTTTTGTTCTGTTTTAAAAGTACTTCCAATTATCAAGATTTGATCTCCTTTCTCAAAAACATAGCCTAATCCATGATCTCCAATCATAATCATTTATATCCAAACCATCATTTGTTTGAAGTTTCTACCAATCTAAAAAATCTCCTAGTCTCTAGGAGACCAGAGTAGATAGACTCTAAAATACTCTAAAGTTATTATTGTCTTCCACTATTTTTACAATTCATCCACACACAGCATAGCATTAAATAAGGATTGACTTAAATGAGTATGTATTTTAGGTATATGTTTGTTCATACATTTTATTTCTTAAGTTGTAACAGAGTAACTTATGTCTCTCTGTTTTATCCATTAGTACTTCAGAGAAAGGAAGAAATTCCTCCAACTTTTATAGCATAAAGTGCCAAGCAGAAGCAGACTCACTGTTAACTTTTAACCAAGGGACATAACACTAGATGCTGGTTCCAGTCCAAATAACAACAAGCTGCATAACTTTGGAACTTATCCTTGGTTTCTCACACTCACAATCTCTTCACCTGAGTGGCCTGAACAAAATAAGAAATGATTACAAAGTACGTGTATTTCATACTCAACAAACAACTCTTGAATATCAGTTTGTACCAGGAATTGTGCTAAGAACAGTGTGAACATTCTGTGGTGACTTGTAGATTTAGTCCCTGAAAAAATGTCCCTTTATTTTGTAAGGTTTATTCCCATTGTATTTTATTTTATTTATTTATTTTTTTAAGATTTATTTATTTATTTATACAAGCACTGGGCACAGTCAGAAGCGCGGGAGGGTGAGAGAACTCACCAGAGCCAGAGCGGGGAGCAGAGCAGGCAGAAGGACTGAAGCACACTGCTGAGGGGAGCAGCGGGCCCCAGGAGAGGTCTGCGTGCCATGTGGGACCCTCCTCCGGTGGCCAGGAAGATGCCAGGGATTGAACCAGCGCTGCAGAGGCTGTGGGCAGCTTTGCAACCCAGCGCTCACAACAGCTGCGCCACCGGGGAGGCCCCCCCCCATTGTATTTTAAAAGAAAGAAGTTATTATTTAGCTTTTAGCTATATCTACCTTGTAATATATAAATTTTACTACAATTTCAAGCATGTTTTCTTCAAGATTTTCAAAATATTGTGTTATTTCATATATTTCAGAAATAAGAATGCTCCTAACTTTCATGTATTCATGAGATATTTCAAGAAGGGTAAACATGGTTGGCAGAATTATTAGGCTTATTTGGGCAGGAGATTAATAGAAATTAATGAGTATCTCCATTTGCTAGCTTCTGTATATATGTCCACTTATTTAGGTATTATTGTTGTTATTTCATAACTGAGAAATCAGAATTCAGCGAGAGTAAATAATATTCACAAAGTTGCAATGGCAGTTGTAGAGTCAAGTTTCGTATCTTGATTTCATCTGATTGCAAAGCTTTCAGTATATTAGAGCTCTACACTTCCGTGAAAATGCAATGATTAGTTCTGATCTTTTCCTTGCAGATAGAGTATTGATCGAACTTGAGAGTAACCTACTATTTCCACCCCCCACCGCCTTTGAGCCTTTTTTTTTTAATAAATTTTATTTTTGTATTCCCCATACAATTGCAACCCCCTTATTTTGACCGCAATCCCTCCCCTCCGCACCCCCCACCCCCCATAGAGTGTCTCTGGTTCATAGTTTTTTGTTGATTTTGATTTTCACTTTCTTATAGTTATTCATTTTCCTGGTCCCTTATTTAAGTTTTCTAGATTCCTGCTATGAGTGAGACCATCTGGCATTTTTCTTTTTCTTTCTGGCTTATTTCGCTGAGCCTGATCCCTTCCAGCACCATCCATGTTGCTGCAAATTGAAACTTCTCTGAAGAGGAAATGCAAATGGCCAACAGGCATGTGAAAAAATGTTAAACATCACTTGTCATCAGGGAAATGCAAATCAAAACTACCATGAGATACCGTCTTACACCAGTGAGAATGGCACATATTAAAAAAACTAGCAACAACAAATGTTGGCGAGGATGTGGAGAAAAAGGAACTCTCCTGCACTGCTGGTGGGAGTGGAAACTGGTCCAAGCACTATGGAGAGCTGTGTGGAGATTTCTGGACCTACTAAACATAGAGCTTCCATATGATCCAGCAATTCCACTCCTAGGGATTTACCCAAAGGACACAGAAACATCAATTCCAAAGAGCACCTGCACCCCTATGTTTATAGCAGCACTATTAACAATAGCTAAGCTTTGGAAACAACCCAAATGCCCAAAAATAGATGACTGGATCAAGAAGATGTGGTACATATATACCATGGAATATTACTCAGCATTCAAAAAAGATAAACGCATGCAATTTGCAGCAACATGGATGGCACTAAAAGGGATCATGCTCAGCGAAATAAGCCAGAAAAAAAAGAAAAATACCAGATGGTCTCACTCATAGCAGGAATCTAGAAAACTTAAATAAGGTTCCAGGAAAATGAATAACTATAAGAAAGTAAAAATCAAAATCAACAAAAAACTATGAACCAGAGACACTCTATGGGGGGCGGGGAGGGAAGGGACTGGGGTCAAAATAAGGGGGTTGCAATTGTATGGGGAACATAAAAATAAAATTTATTAAAAAAAGAAGAATATATAACAACAATAAAAAGAAAATATGGAAGTCAATGTCAAATATGCAAATAATTCATTTATATAATTATACATGATTTATCTTTATCATAGCTTTTAATCAACTAGAGATTTAGTTTTCAATGGAGTTTTCTGCTCCTTAATTTAGTCTCCTTTGTATTCTATGTGCCTATTAATTTAGATATGCTAAATTCAGCTTTATTAGAAAATAACCATCAAATCTCATTGCCTAAATATCACTTTATATGTCACAAAACACACAGCATCTGCAAGCACTTTTCCAAGATAGCTATTCTCCATGTTTTGGTTCACTGTTCCAAGTTGCTTGGATCTAATGCCACCTCTGTATTAGCATGTGATTCCATGATAATGAGACAGGAAAAATAGTGTGAAAAGCTAAATATTATCAATAATGCTTCCTTACAGTTATGATCACATATCCAAATTTCATTTTCCAGAAAATATTACATCATCACAACTAACTTCAAGAAAACAGAGAGTATAATCCATTCATGTACCCAGTAGTAGAGAGTCAGATATTGGTACAGAAAAGAAATGCCTAATATAATGTGACATGGTGATTGAATATGCTTAGAAATTCAAATCTACAGGCATAATAACTGGGTGTGAACATAATGTCTGTCTATATGAGAAGACGGTAAATACAAAACACAGTAATAGGACTATAAAAGCCTGCTGGAAATGCTGCCGTAAAGATGCACATGGGCTTTTGGATTCACTTACTTATTCATTAAGCTTTCATTTAACATTTATTTTTTGAGTGCTCACAGTGTGCCAGGTGCCAGGAATAAAGTTATCCCTCACTTAATAGATTTAATTCATTCCTGAAAACCCTGCTGCTAAGTGAAAAGTCATTAAATGAAAAAAATATATCCATTAATTTTAGTGGAACAATTATGGTGCATTCCATCCCAACTCAAGATGCCCGAATAATTTTCACAAATAGAAAAATATATCACTTGAACAATGAAAGCAAGCCTAAGTGGGTAATAATAATTTGAAAGTAAAAAATACAGTTTACACATGGATGAAAAGGAAGCATTATCATGATTGTGGAACCAAAAGAAAAGGTAACTATATGGAGACAGGAACTATTATATACTGTATGTATGTGGGATGATCATTTAATTTAACATCAAAACTAGGAAAACTTTGAGAATTGAAGTCAAATGCTATGCATAAATACACTGGGACAATGGCATACCCTGGAACCATCCTGGAAAAACTGGCAACTGTTGTGAGCTTACTCAAATATAGCACTATTTATGAGCAGTCATGAGATAAATATCCAAATCCAGTTTTTCAGACAAACCCCCAATAGCACTTATCCCCACTGACAGAATAGTTTCTTTTATGACATGAACTTCATCAATCACTTATATCCGTATCACAGTTTCAGTTACACAGCCTGGCACACATTTATTCTGAAATGAATTGAAAGAAAATGATTAGTAGCTAGCATCAGTTTGACCAAACTCTCCTCCTCTACCTCTATTCCTTAGAAACACACTAGTCATCAGACTCAGGATGTCCATGTGAGGAAGATTTCATTCCAACTCTGAAGGGCATCCATCCCTAGCTATATGACCTTATTTTCAGACATGCGGCCCTTGGCTATAAGAAGTCAAGGTACTGATCTCAAACTCATCTATATAAATGAAGGGCATGTGTTAAAAAAAAAAAAAAGCTCAACTCAACAAGATAAGCCTGTAGACACAATGTAAATGTAACTTGTTTCTACCCTACACAGACTACTGTAATGGAACTTTTCATTCTTGAGATCACATCAATAGTCATGTTTCATATAAAGTCACTGAAGAATCTGATGATAAGGGAAGAAATGATCCTCCCTGGGATGAATCCTATTTGGTTTCTAACAATTTGTTTGGCTATGAATAAATTATTTAATCTACCTAAGGCTCAGTTTCCTCCTCTATAGAGTGAAAATAGCAACGTCTATATTCTAAAGTCATTGAAAAAATTAAGTGAGTCAAGTGTCTAACATAATGGCAACCATTTTCCTCATTAAAAAAAAAAAAAAAACTAAAAAACACCAATATAGGAACCAAGATGGCAGCACAGTAGGTTCTTGACTCTTCCTGTCCCCAGAGAGGCACAAAATGCATGGCAATCCACAATTTCCCCTGAGAGAAATCCAGAAACTAAGGGATTGACTCCTACACATTAAGCAACTTAAAAAGGATCCTCTCTGATAGTTTTTTTAATATGTGCCATTCTCACTGGTGTGAGAGGGTATCTCATTGTAGTTTTGATTTGCATTTCCCTGATTGCAAGTGATGCTGAACATTTTTTCATATGCCTGTTGGCCTTTTGCATTTCCTGTTTGGAGAAGATCCTTTTTAGCTCTTCTGCCCATTTTTTGACTAGATTATTTACTTTGTTTTTGTTGAGACTCTTTAGCTCTTTGTAGATTTTTGCGATCAGTTCTTTATCATTAGTGTTGCGTGCGAAAATTTTCTCTCAGTCGGTGGGGTGTCTGTTTGTTTGGGTTACTGTCTCTTTTGCTGTACAGGAGCTCTTTAATTTGATGTAGTCCCAGCTGTTTATCTTTGCCTTCACTATCACTGCTTTGGGTGATGAGTCTTTAAAGATATTACTGAGGTGTATGTCATGTAGTGTTTTGCCTATATATCCTTCTATATATTTTATGGTTTTGGGCCTTATGTCTAGTCCTTTAATCCATTTTGACTTGGTTTTTGTACATGGTGTGAGGTAGTAGTTAGGCTTCATTCTTTTGCATGTAGCGACCCAGTTTTCCCAGCACCATTCATTGAACAAACTTTCTTTGTTCCATTGCATATTCTTTGCTCCTTTGTCAAAGATTAGTTGATTGTAAATCTGTGGGTTTATTTCTGGGTTTTCTATTTGTTTCCATTGATCCATGTGTCTGTTCTTGTTACGGTACCATGCAGTTTTGATTATTATGGCTTTGTAGTATGCCTCCATTCCCTTCTCTTTTTTTGAGGAGAGTTTTGGCTATTCAGGGTTTTTGGTGGCTCCATATAAATTTCATCAATATGTTGGCAAGGATGTAGAGAAAAAGGAACTCTCCTGCACTGCTGGTGGGAGTGCAAACTGGTCCAACCACTATGGAGCGCTGTGTGGAGATTCCTCAACCTGCTAAAGATGGAGCTTCCATATGACCCAGCAATTTCACTCCTAGGTATTTACCCAAAGGACACAGAAACATCAATTCCAAAGAGCACCTGCACCCCTATGTTTATAGCAGCAGTATTTACAATAGCTAAGCTATGGAAACAACCCAAATCCCCAAAAATAGATGACTGGATCAAGAAGATGTGGTACATATACACCATGGAATATTACTCAGCAATCAAAAAAGATAAACACATGCAATTTGCAGCAACATGGATGGAGCTGGAAGGAATCATGCTCAGCAAAATAAGCCAGAAAGAAAAAGAAAAATACCAGATGGTCTCACTCATAGCAGGAATTTAGAAAACCTAAATAAGGTACCAGGAGAAAGACTAGTTATAATAAAGTAAAAATCAAAATCAAGAAGCAACTATAAACCAGAGACACACTATGGGGGGCGGGGGTGCAGGAGGTTTATGGTCAAAATAAGGGGGGTGGGAATTGAATGGGTACTATAACCAAAATGAAAAAGCATACATTGTGCAAAAATGAAAACCCATAGCACAATGCCATATAATTGGGAGGAGGGATAATCCCTGCTCCCAGATTCTCCCTAAAGACTGAAGGGTTTGAATTGCACACTAATACCCTTACTTGTCAGGTTCTCACACAAGAAATAGATCCCCATAACTTCTTACTCTGAAAGTTAGTAGAGCTTATGATGTGTCCCACAGAACTATAAGAAAGAGAGAAGCAGTTCTTCAGGAGTACATGAACATTCACCTTATCTGTTCTCTTAGTTTAGCACAAAGGGAATGAGCAGATACACCCCTCTCTCAATCTTTCCCTGGAAGGAGTTTGCTTATGAGATGCTGACTCAGGGTCTAGCTTATAATTAGCAATCATCAAAGTGCTGGCTGTGATCATCCCTGGCTCCCAAAAGAACTAGTGGATTCTGTCCTCCTCCTCTCTCTCACTCCAAAAATCAAGCAATTTCACCAGTATTTCTCTGGAAGGAGTTTGTTCACATTTCCAGTACCCTAGATTTTGTGCCTGCTGCCAAAGGATAGCTCATTAGATCACCTGGTACTGGTACCCAATGGGACTTGAATTCCTGAGTCCCTCAGAAACACAACAATCATATGAGCAGTTTCTAAAGCAGTATAAGAGCCCCTTCATGTCTACACCCAGCATCAGCACATTGGAAGAAGGCACAGTGCCCATCTCTCAGTCTCTCAGTTTCTAATTCACCTGTATCTAGGTGCTGTTGACCTAGAAAACCCCTCTCTTTGGTACTATGATGGACATACCCTCAAATACTAGGAACCACTAAGAACAAAGACATTGACTTAGACAAACATGAAAGTGTGAGAGAAACCAGAAGCTTAGGATGAACTTGTTGATCAAGTTCATGTCATAAAAGAAACTACCGTCAGGACTGGGAGAGGTGATTGTTTTTCTAATGTGCAGAAACTAACATAGTTTAAGTAATAATTGAATGTGTTGCTGTTTATAACATTATATTTGGGAAGAACAAAGAAGTTCTAGGCTGCTAAAATGCTGCTGGTTAAATGTAAATATAGGAAGAATGGTTAAATATAAATATAGGAAGAATGCAAACATAAACGTTTTGTGTATGTTTATGGTTTTGAAATATTCAAATTTTTGCCCTCCTGAAAAATTACTTAAAGTTTTCTTTATTTAAAAAATGAACAGATGTCAAAATTGTCATCCTCCTTGCTTCATCAGTGTCAGAACACTCATGTGAAACCAAGGGAGGGAAAAAATAGTACCTGCTTGCTAATATTTCTCAAAATATGATTTTTTTTTAGATTGAGACAATATATAAAAGAGAAATTTCTCTGCTGCTGCCATCTTGTGGTTTAATAAGCCTGGTTGACTGAAAAAGATAGTCAAAATATTTTGAATATTTTCTTCTTTCTTTTAATGAAGAAGAGCTGTCTAGGAACTATGTGACTCATTATTAAAAAGTAAATAACTCACCACAAGCTTATACATTGCAATTACATTGACATACCTCAGTGTCAGCTTCTGATATTTTGAATATATGAGTTACATAGCAAAGATTCACAGAACTTTATCTTGAAGGAATCTTTGGAATCATATGATCAGTTATTTTAACTTTATAGGTGGGAAATCAGGAAATACTGACAAAGTTTTGGGTTTTTTTGTTTTTGTTTTTTGCTTTCTAGAATGTCATGATTGGGTAGACATAGTTTTTTAAACTATAGGACAAATGATTTTAGGGAATAAACTTTCTGAAATTATAAAAACAATTAGAAATGAAGTTAATTCACATTTTTAGTGCCTATATGAATGAAGTTATTTTGGAAATCATTTCCCTCTCCTCTCCAACCCTCTTTATAGTTGTTCTAACTCACCAGCTTTCCTTTAGAGGCAGGCAAGGCTTTTTGACTAAGTCCTGACCAGTGGTAATTGAGAGCAAGTGAGGTGCTCAGTTTTCTGGTCACTTCCTTAAAAGACAGGCTGTGCTCTTTCTTCCTCAGAAAGACAGACAGGATGGTGTGCTAATCTGGATAATGTGGATAAAGAAAAAAATGTGAGGATAACAGAGCAAAATGTTAGAAAGAATTGGGGTCCCTGATACCATGGATTGACCACACAGGCTCTGAATGTATGCACAGACTGTTAATGCAATATAAATAAATTTCTGCTTCATCTCTGTCCTTTATTCTGTCCTTCATCTCTGTCTTTTACTCCAGCTAAATTTGAATCTAATTAATAAAATGTGACCTTTTTTATAAATGTGCAGTTGGCAATTTAAGATGCTACAGAAAAATGAAATAAAAAGTGTGTATTATTTTCCTAAGGCTACCAAAATAAAATATCAGAGAATGAATGATTTAAATAATGGGTATTTCATTTCTCACAGTTCTGGAAATGTCAGCAGAGAACATTTTTTCAGAGACCTCACTTCTTGGCTTCCAGATGCACTCCCTCTCACTGTGTCTTCACATGTTCTTGCCTTGGTGTGCATGTATATCTGTGTGAATCTCCTTTTCCTATAAGGGCACCAGGCATCTTGAATTAATCTTGAATTTGGGCCTACCTTAATCACCCAATTTTATTTATTTATTTTTATGCTTTATCACTTTTTTTTTTAAATGACGCAATGTTGGTTTACATTGTTGTTTATAATTTAGAAGTATAAGACCCCACACTTCCAGTGCTGTGACTCTAGTGCTCCCACCACCAAAAGTATCCATAATCTACCACTATAGTCCATTGTGCTCCTCACCACTTCATTCTTGCTTCTCCCCATCCTTTATCCCTCTGAATGTCTCAGTTCTGTAGCCTGATTTTCAAGGGCTAGTTTTTGAGTTTAATTTTATCTGCCCCTTTGTCTGGTTTGTCTATATTCCACATATAAGTGTCACCATCCAGTATTTGTCCTTCTCCTGACTTATTTCACTTAGCATAATCCCTTTCAACTCCATCCAAGTTGCCAAAATAGCACACGGTTATCTTTTTGATCACTGAGTAATATTCCATTATGTATATATACCATTTCTTCTTGATCCACTTTTTAATTTGGGTGTAATTAAGTTTTTTTTATATTTTGGCTATTATAAATAATATGGCAATGAATGTGGAAGTGCAAGTTTCCATTCAAATTAGTGTATTTATGATCTCCAGGTATCTACCTAGTAGTAGAATTCCTGGATCATATGAGAGATCCATTTTTAATATTTTGAGAAACTTCCATATTGCTTTCCATAGGGGCTGGACCAGTTTATACACCCACCAATGGGTTAAGAGGGTTTCTTTTACTCCCTGCCAGCACTTGCTGTTTTTGATCTTTTTCAGGGTCACAGACTTGAGATGGTATTTCATTATGGTTTTAATAACCATTTCCCCAACAAATGATGATGAACATCTTTTCATGTGCCTATTGGCCATCTGTGGGCCTTCTTTAGAGAAATGCCAATTTAGCTCATCTGCCCATTTGTAGATTGGGTTATTTGTTTTCTTTTGTTGAATTTTATGAGTCATTTGTGTGATTTTGATATAAGATATTTATCAGATGTATGGTATGCAAATATTTTTTCCCATTCATTTAGGTGTTTTTTGTCTAATTTATGGTTTATTTTGCTGTCTGGAAGTTTTCTCATTTACTGAAGTCCTTATTGTGTATGTTTTCTTTTCTGTTGGATATGTATCTGCGAAGCTATCACTTTTGTGAGATAATGAATTAGCTTCATTCTTTTCCATGTGACTGTCCATTTTTCCCAACACCATTCATCAAAAATTTCCTTGCTCCAATGTATGTTCTTAGTTCCTTTATCACATATTCATGGCCCATATAGATATGGGTTTATTGCTGGGGTAGTCCCCAATTTTAATTTAAGTACCATTCTAAAGACTTATCTCCAAATATATTCACATTTTGAAGTAAAAGGGATTAGCACCTCAACATACATATTTGGATGCTTCACAATTCCTCCCAAAACAGGGTGAAATGTTTATTGATTACTTTAAATGGGCTATAGAGCAAAATATTCACATAAAATTCACCAGTTGAACAAAACAAAATATACTTAATAAGTCCCCCATTGAGAAAAGTATCAAGATCTCAGTCTTTATGTCCCCCAATAATAAACTGTTTTCTCTGACTTGACGGACCATGTCTTTTTTTTTTCCTTTTTCAACCTGAAAAGATTACTTAATTCTCATCTTCCTCCCAAAATTCATCTTAGATATTTCTCACTCCTGTACCTACTTTCTCACACTAAGACACCTCATCTAGTCATATAGTTTCTAATAGGTCCAGTCCCTGTTTTTCCTACCTCTAGGCTCATAAATTCATAAATATTCAACTTACTCTCTATATATAACAGATATTACATATTAATACACCTCAAAAGAAAATCTTTGACTTCTCCCCCAAGTCAGTTCCTTCCCTGACTTTCTCATGTTCATAAATGGTACGACCCTCTATACCTTTTCCAATACCAAAACCCAGGGATAATCCTTGACTGCTCTTAGTCATCACATTGATTCTCCTCAATCAATCCACAATGAAGTTGTATCAGTTTTTCTGCTGGAACACACAAACATGCATACCCACCTCTTCATGTCAGTTTAAGTATCACTGTCTGTCATGGGGTCCCCTGTAGTATCTCCTAATAATTCTTTGCTCTACCTCTACTTCTTATAGTTAATTTTCAACTCAGCATCCAGTCATCTTTTTAATAACATAAATCAGTTCATATGGATTGCTAGCTAGTGATGTTTTATTGCACATGAAATAGCATCTAAATACCTTCCCTCTGTCTATATTGAGGTCCTACATGATAAGGAAGGCCTGGCTATTCTTCTCACTATGCTACTTCATCTCATGCAATTTTTCCTTCACCCTCACCCCACCCTTGCTCACTGTGTTCTTCCACATTGACTTCCTTCCTCTCTTTTGAATACTTTATGTTTCTTCACAATTGGAGAACATTTCACTTGTTATTTTTTCTGTTTGGGATGCTCTTCTTCCAGGAGGTCATTTGGGTTTCAGCTTCAATGTAACTCTCTCAATAGGTTTTCCAAGTGCCTATCTCCCTCCCAAAACACATCACATCACCCTATTTTAATTTTTTTAAATATTTATTTATTTATTTATACAAGAGCTGGGGCACAGGTCAGATTTGCAGGAGGGTGAGAGGATTCACCAGAGCCAGAGGGGGAAGAGTACTTAACACCGGCTGATTTTGTTTGGTTAATTCATTTGTTAATTTAATAATTGTTTACCTTCTCCACTCTAGCACCAAGTACTTGAAGCAGGGAACTTTTCTACATTGTTTCACTTTATTATTCATAACATCTAAAATAGGTTTCCACAGTGAACATTTTTGAATGAATGAATGCATGAATGTTATGAGCTGTTTTATGGAATGTTTATTACTATGATGATGATGGTGCAGAAACCTAGCAGATAAGAACTTGGAGACAATAAGGTAATATTGATGGTTAAGACCCAACATTTGTGAAAAAAAAAATTCCTCTTTTGAGTCAGATATGAAATATCTACTTTCTTTTTAGGAAATATTCTTCACACTCATCTATATTCTGATAGCTTTGAAATTCTTATCCCTTGAACTTATCAACTTCCCTGAATTCCAGACATTCTAGCAAAGCATTTCTTAAAAATCATTTGTAAATCCCACAGGTACCACAACCTCAGCATATCTAAAAACAGTGCTTTGTTTCTTTTTCTTTCTCATCCTGGAAATCAAAATTTCCGGACATTTCAGTCCAATTCCAGTAACAGATACATGACCTTAAGAGGGCATTTACCCTCTGTTGTTAAGTCTGTTTCAATTATAAAATGAAAGAATGTGTCTTGATGATTCCTATTACATCTTTTAGCTTTATCTTTCTATGATATAATGATTGAGTCTTGTTAAGTCATTTTTCCTATAAATCATTATATTTATATAATGATTATAAGCCATTTTCCTATAAATCATTTCCTATAAATCATTCCTATAAATCATTTTCCATTTTTATAAGCCATTTTTTCCTATAAATCATTGAGAAGTCAAAATGACTTCTGAATGAGCAGCCAGCCAATTTTCTTTTTGGACTCAGAGTAAACATAGTCAAATGAACTCTAACGTAAGATCATTTGCTAAGAGAGCCTACCATGTCAAGTACACTCCCTGTAATACAAGTACATTATTAAATGGAGAAACCCATTGAATATCATAGCCTATACATTGCTATTTGTGCATCAGAAAATTTAGAATTTGGTGTTAAAATCAGGATAATGTTTCCTTCTTTAGGATTTCTCTTTCCTAAGCCCTACTTATATCTAAATTGATGGTTGATATCTTCTATGAAGAGACCATAGAATACTTCTACCTTTCTCTCACTATATTTAACACTCCTGGGTGCTTATATACATATATAGTTTTTCCTCTCATACAGGAGGTTTTTTTTTTTTTTTTTTTTTTTTTTGCCCTCGTATCCAGAACTGTTCCCTGCAAATAATGAGTGATTTATAAATATCTGAGTTTAGGGATTGCTACTTTACCAGAAACCTACCCCTATACCTACAGAAAAATATCATGAAGATTAATTTGAGTATCATAGATTTAAAAATCTAGTGATCATTTAGTCTTCACTCAACAAAGCAACAAATAAGAAATGTCTCAACTTTAAACTAAAGGAGAACAGTGTCACAATAATTTTACAAATTACCCATCTGCAATTTACACTCAATTCTCCAATCCCCTCCAATCCCTCTTTACTACTATAGCAATTCACAAGCAATATGGAGTAGTTAGAATTATAATAAATGGGAAAAAACTATCCTTTCTGATATTTCTTCATAAGACTTAGTCCAAAGTTTTTATCTTCTCTGTGCAGAATGTTGCATTATTGATCTAGCACTTTAGTAGCTACTCCTGTTAACACTTGCAGTGTATCCAAGTGCAACAGCTCACTTATGATGGGGGTGTATTTACCATACGTAGTCCGGAAAGCCAACTCTTCAAAACTCTGATCTCACACATTCCCTTTCCAAGGCTTGGATGATGTTCATGATTTTGTCTTCTTTTCTTAAGTTGAGTCATTCAAATTGTATACATTTTGGATCCTACAGCGCATGGTTCTGCCCTTAGGTAACTGATATATCACTTAACTCCTTTTGTATTTTCCCACAATGCCCATCATCCATCCTTCAAAATACACCAAAATAGCTGACATTCTATAGAAATAAAATGTAGAAGTCAGGGATAGAGTTTATAGTCTGCTACTTTGATCAACAAAATAAGTATGTTAAATAAAAAAGCTTATTTACAATATAGGATATGTTCAGTAATAAACCTACTACTGGATGAGGTCCCCCTCCCCAATACTACATTCTTCTAGGTCATAAAAGGGAGAGCAGAAATTGCTTCTCCAATTAAGAAAAGGGCATAAGCTTAGGATATGATTTCTTTTATTAGGGAAGGGCAAAGGACTTAGGCAAGGACAGAAGCTTCTCTTCAACCTCAAGGGATTTCATTACTCTTCCTCTTTGCTTGTCAAAATATTCTGCATAAGCAGCCAGAGCAGGGCTGAGAAGACCAGTTCTGAGAATCTTGGTGCAGTCTAATTTGAGCACCTCCACAGACATAAAATAAGTAGTCAGTTGAAATTTAAATTAAACTTTTGGCTTAGACTACAAACAGCAAAAAAAAAAAAAAAAAAAAAAAAAAAAAAAAAAAAGCTAAGTCTATAAGGGTGGAGGATATTTCAATTCGTAGAGGAAAAAGCCTTTACAAATATCCTTATCTGGTAGAAAAAATATTAAAAATGGGAGGTCACGTGAATTTGTGAGAAAGGAGAAAAAGAATTGCACCAATATTCTATGTTCAGCAAATAATGAAGAAAAAAAGCAGCAATGAGGAAGAAACCTCCTTATGTTATTCTCTTTATAGGATTCAAGCAAGATCATATCTGAGTTTTTCCCCTCTGGGCACCTCACAATTTGAAAGGAGCAAACAATCAAATTGAAGGTCAGGAGACTATAAGGCAATGATCATTGTATAAAGATCTGAAGGGGAAAGAAAGATCCTGGAGGAGAAAAACGGAGTTGTCTGCTAGCACAGAGAAAAATAGGATTAAGAGTCAAAGTAATCTGAAATTTAATCTTGATGACTTTACCAAATTCAGTCAACTGAATGAATAGGATAGTATTAAATGAAATCTGCTAAAAGACTCAAATATTACAAGTGAAAAATTATGTGGCCTTTAAAAGCATTTACTTTGTTAGTTTCATTTTCCTTGAGGAGGAGCTTTTTCAAATGCTATGGCAGAAAATGTCCTTAGGACAAATCAGTCTACAAATATGATACATCTAAAAGTTTAAATCTGATTTGGCTTTGTTAACAGCCCACTTCAGATCTGCTTGCTTATTTAGGAGTGGAGGGGGAGGTGACACCTTGGGACCTCACAGGGCAGCACAAGGACCAGCAGATGGCAAAGGTCCTTTGTTTGCACCACACTGAGAAAGCAGTCCCACAACTTGCAAGAAATGATCCCAGCATAACAATTTATTTCTAGTTAACCTTTGCACTACTGCATCAATTTGATTTTGAAGTTCACTAAAAAAGCCTGACAAAACCTGTATTATAGTGCTTAATTGGTATGTATTAAGTTATAATGTGGATAGTTAGAAATGGATCAAAGTTCTATTTTCCATAAAGAATAGCAGAGTTTAGCTGGGTATTTCCATAACAATCTAGTCTTCAGGTTTGTTTTAAAAATGAAAATAAATCAGCAACCCACTTTCCAGTAAGAGCTGAGTAATTTTCCAGGAGGACAGACCCCATTTCTATGATGGCTTTTAGTTACATAGACAGAGGTTTTAAATTTTTAGGATACAGTAAAAATTACCTTAAAAAAATACTTGGTCCCACTTAACTATCATTTCTTATATAAAATCCATTCAAAATTTGTTGGCAAGTATAAGTCTGTGAGCTTGTCTGACACTCTGACTATAATGGACCTGATCTTAAATTCTCCAGGAGATCAAAGTCAATAGATACTCCCTTTCTGTGATTTCCAGCACTGTGTTTTCTACAAGTGTAAGAAAATATTCTGAGATCGAGATAAAACTGGGTTGGGCTAAGACATTTTTCCAAATAACTAAGGCTATTAGGACTAGATGAGGTCTATAACAATAAAGATTAGATCAGGATACTGAGACTCTCTTAGGTAACTTCTTAAACTCAGCAAATGGGAAGTACAAAACTAAGAATAACTGGACACTGACTCTATCATAAGGACCATCTGTCAATCATCCTAAGTCCAAAAAGCTTATATAGAGCATTTTGTGAGATTTGCTGTTTTTATGAAGACTGGGTATTGTCCTCTTTGTTGTGAACTGGAAGACCTATTTGAAAAGTTATTTGGTATATTAAAGGTCTGATGATATGAGACTGGAGCAAAGTTTCATCCAGAGTCATAGTCTAACTCTATGCCAAGATTGGTGAAGATTAATGCTTATTATTTCACTCATCTACAAAATGCATACCTGGTCATTACCAAGTGAATAAAATAGATATTGATAATGTTTAAAATTTTGTACATTAAGATTTTTCTTTGAAGATTTTCTTTTCTGATTTTTTTTAAGAGTTTCAACTATTTATATGAGAAAAAACACTGCTTCCTATATTTACTTAAAGTCCAACACACAGGTCACTGCTTTTCTCTTTTTTTATATCCATTCCAAATCAACTGAAAAAGAAAATAAACTCAGAAGCTAGTACCCAAGCGTATTTGACAATCTATGGATTGCTGAGGTAGATATTAGTGCCATGCCTCAAGCGAAGTCCAAAGAAGAATCAGAGAATGAATGCAGAGGAAAGAAAAGGTGGTCTTATTCAGCTACCACAGAAGGGTAGTCTAAAATATTTACCCTTAACCTGTTACCGGAAATTAATATGAATATTTGCCAGTTTTTCAGACGCAGACTGTGGATTAGACATAGCAACTAGAAATTTGGAAAACAGATAGGCAATGGATTTTCAGTACAGGTGGGAAGTAGATACAGTTCTAGGAGAGATGATTATGTGAACAGTACCAGCCACCAACCCCAGAAAGGGGCAAGCAGGACACTGACGCCCACATCAGATGGTTTTGGTCAGAGCAAGTTCCATTCATGGGTAAAAAGGTGACATGGGGAACAGCATTACAAACTTTAAGCTCTTGGCACAATGATCAGGAAACCAAGATGTTGGAGGGAATAGTTAGGATTTTTCTCATGTTAATGTCATGTCAGTACCTTCATAGATTGTGTCTTAACCCATTGTGCCACCAGGAAGACCCAATTATTATTACTTTTCTCATGAATAGTTTACAAATGGCAAGTGTAGAGTATGCCACAAAAGATGTAACTTTTGCTATGTTGATTAATTTGCTAAATATTATTTCAGAAACCTTCAAATACATGCACATCATAATAAACAGCCCAAGAAAATGTATGCATTGCAAAAACTTTTTAAAATTAGACTTTTTTTTTAAAGATTTATTTATTTTTATACAAGAATCGGGGTACAGGCCCGATGTGCAGGAGGGTGAGAGGATTCACCAGAGACAGAGCAGGGAACAGAACAGGGAGACTGAAGAAATACAGATGAGGCAAGCAGCGGGCAAGGCAGTAGAGGTCTGCCTCAGCATGTGGGATTCTCGCCGGCCAGCTGGGATTGAACCTGTGCTGCAGAGGCGGTGGACAGCTTCACAGTGCGATGCTCAACCGCCTGCACCACCAGGGAGGCACTAAAATTAGACCATTTTTAAAGCAGTTTTTGTTCACAGAAAATTTAAGAGAATTGTACAAAGGTTTTCCTTATATCTCCTACCCTCCTGCTAAGCCTCCCCATTTTTTAACATCACCTATCAGAATTAATCATTTGTTACAATTGATGAACCTACATTGATATATTATCATCATCTAAAGTCCATAGTTTATATTAGGGTTTATTCTTGGATTTGGGAAAATGTATAATTGCAAGAATCCCTAATTAGAACATCATACAAAATTGTTGACTTCCCTAAATATCATCTGTGTCCCACCTATTCATCCTTCATTACCCTTTCAACTACTGCTCTTTTTACTATATCAATAATTTATTGCTTTTTCCAGCCATAGAGTTAGAATCATACAGTATGTTGCCTTTACAGATTGACTTCTATCACTTTGCAGTGTACATTTAAATCCCCCCCCCCCCATGTTTTCTCTTGGCCTAATATTTCATTTCTTTTTAACACGAAGTAGTTTTCCATTGTCTGGATATGTCACAATTCATTCATTCACCTCTAAAGGAATACATTGTTTGCTTTCAACTTTGTGTAGGTATGAGTAAAGTGGGTATGAACATGTGTGTGCAGGCTTTTTTGTAGTCATAAATTTTCAATTCCTTTGGGTAAATATCAAAGAACATGGCTGCTGGACAGTAAAATAAGAGTATGTTTTGTTTTTCAAGGAATAAAATGCCAAACTGTCTTTCAAAATGAATTAGCTATTTTGCATTCACACCAGCAATGAATGAGAATTTATGTTGCTTCACATTCTTGCCACATTTGGTGTAGTCAATATTCTGGATGTTGGTTATTATAATAGGTATAAGTATACCTCATATGTATCTCATTGCTGTTTATATTTGTAATTCCCTGGTGACATGATGCAGAGCGTCTCTTCATATGTTTATTTGTCTTTTGTATATTCTTTGGTGATGAGGTTGTTAAGGTTGTTAAGGTTGGTCCACCTTATAATTGTGTTGTTTGTTTTCTTATTGTTGAGAAGTGGGGACAGGGAGCCTTTAATATTCACTAATACAGTGGACTCAAAAACATCATAAAATTATTTGTGTCTAGAAGACCTCTTTATTCGCCTATCCAACAGTGAACCTCCCTATAATCTTTTTTTTTCATCCCTCGTACTCTTTTTTTTATTTTATATAATTCTTACATCATTTTTCATTTTTGCACAATGTATGCATTTTCATTTTGGTTATATTCCCCATACAATTCCCACCCCCCTTATTTTGGCTCTAATCCCTCTTCTCTTGCCCCCACCTCCGTCAGTGTGTCTCTGGTTTATAGTTGCTTGTTGATTTTGATTTTTTCTTTATTATAATTAGTCTTTTTCTTGGTCCCTTATTTAGGTTTTCTAAATTCCTGCTATGAGTGAGATCATCCAATATTTTTCTTTTTCTTTCTGGCTTATTTCTCTGAGCATGATCCCTCCCAGCTCCATTCATGTTGCTGCAAATTGCATGAGTTTATCTTTTTTTGATTGCTGAGTAATATTCCATTGTGTATATGTACCACATCTTCTTGATCCAGTCATCTATTTTTGGGTATTTGGGTTCTTTCCATAGCTTAGCTATTGTAAATAGTGCTGCTATAAACATGGGGTGCAGGTGCCCTTTTGAATTAATGATTCTGTGTCCTTTGGGTAAATACCTAGAAGTGGAATTGCTGGATCATATGGAAGCTCTATCTTTAATAGGTTAAGGAATCTCCACATAGCTTTCCATAGTGGTTGGAATAATAAACCCTATGTCTGGTTCTAAACATTTCCTCTTTGATTTCACTTGACTTTCAAACACTTAAATGGATTTACTTTGTGCCGGAACTTATTCTGGTCATCCTACAAATATTAACTCATTTGATCTTAACTCTGTGAGATAGGGCCCATTATTATCACTTCCCCATCATACAGATAAGAAAACAGAGGCACAAACAGGCTAAGTAATTTGTTAGTAAGCAGACTTGAATACTTAACCAGGACTCAGATAGAAGCAGTCTTACCAGGACTCAAATAGAGGCAGTCTGATTCTGTGCTCTTAATCACTGTGTTCATCTATTACATTGTAAATTAGCAACTGGATTCCTTAACAGTTCCAGGGGTACCCCTTCACCTTGTTGACTTAGTTGAAGCCTGGGTCTTTATAAAGATTTATTTATTTATACAAGAACTGTGGTACAGGCCAGAGGCGTGCCTCCCCTTTGCCCAGAACATAGAGCCTTTACTCAGAGAAGGCAGGTTCAACTCCAGTCCCAATAATATCATAATTCATCTTAGCCAATTGTGAGAATCCCAACTCCTTTTTCAGTAATTTCACTGAGTATCATATGAGAAAATGAGATACATTGAAAAGTATATTGGAAACTTATAAAATAAGGTTTTTCCCTGATGAAAAAAGAAACGAGAAAAAATTCTTACTTCCAAATTGCTCTTATCTTTGAGAATAAGGAAAGATATTGCTAACACATGTAGCAGAGTGGAAAATGCATGTTTCCCTGAGGGTTTCACTGAGTTACTAAGCCAGTCTTAGAACCTCTTTCACTAGAGTTTTCTTACTGAGGTAATTGTTTAAGCCACTATTAATTGTTGTACTTACAGCCTCAAGTATGTTAACTGCCATAATATGAGTACAACATCCAAATTGAGATTTTAGGAAATTGGAAGAGAAATGAGAGGACTTAAGTTCATAGATAGAGTTGTGGGGAAGAATAGAAATAAATAAAAATGAGAGGGTTCACTATAAAGTAACTATGATTTGAATACAGTATGTGTGTACAAAATGAAATTTTGGAAATTTAAATAAAAGCTCAGTTTTCATTCTTTTGCCAACATAGAATGAGATGTTTTATTGACTTAGTAATTGTCAATCAAAATTCGCTGTGTATTATGTACTAAATTTTCAAGTTGCTTGTGATACAGCCCTAGAAATGGCTGTAATGGGAGTTTAACACTTATCAGAGTTTTGGCAGGTGTCCAGTAAGTTGGCCATGGCACATCTGGCAGAAAAGCAATGGGTGTATCAGAGATCAACATATGAAACTGTCTGACATTAAAAGCTATTCTGTAATAGTAGCTGTTTTCTCCTGTGCCATAACTCCACTTACTTTCATAAAATATAAGCTTTTATTAAACTGAATAGAATTCATAGCAGAACTAAAATGATGATAAATAGAATATCATGTGGTTATTTCATTGTAAAGTATATTTTCAGGAGGCATCAGGGGAAGAAAATATAATGTAGCTGATGATAGATATTTCATGATAAGACCTATTTACAATTAAGGTCCTACTCAGACCTGGATGGGGTGTGATTACTTGCACAAATCACAGCGTTAGCTGTTCTCTTCCCATGCTCAAAATTTTTACCCTGTGAAAATGTGTTCAGAATAAATCTTAAGAACACCTTGAAGAAGAAAAGAAGTGAGAAAAGGTATAATGCTTGGTCTTTGGAGAAGAGAAGAAATAGTCATCATTCTTTGATGATAGTGGAAGGGACTTTTAGGATGGTCAACTTAGAATCTCATTGGTGTTTACGAGAGCTGTGTAGTCTTATAAGGGACTCCAACATAGAAAATCTACCTTGAAACTTGAACGAATCATGAGCATTAGGCTAATTCTAATCCTAATCCTGTGTCTTATATGAACCTCTCACACGATGGTCGTTCTCCTCTCCTCTTCAGTTCTCTGTGCCCCATAGGGTGAAATTTGCAGAAACCTGAGTTTCTCTCCACACTAGTTTTTAATTGGGTTCAGCCAATGGGAGAGATGACCATGAACTAAGTAGGGAGCAGTTCATCTTCCCCAGCTTCCTACTGCAGTTAGTAGCAGCTTTATTCCTCCATGACCTCGGTTCCTGATGGAGTCCCATCTTCCATGGCTCATATTTCTTTCAGGCTCCCATAAAACATTTTCTCCTTGCTTCTCCAAGACTAGTGTGAAAATGTTTTTCTACAATATTTAGGTCCTGAGTATATTAACATCTGTGTTAGTTACCTTAACTCTACACACACACAAATAATCTGTGTGTTACTTCTGCTCCCAAGAGTCACTTACTTGCCTCCTGTTCTTAGTTCACAACTCTTTCCCTTACATCATATTATCTTTATATATGCAAGCATCCCAAATAACTGTTTTCCTCTTTCTGCTCCTACTGATCACCAGAAAAACTCAAGATTTAAAAATTCAAGGCTTCAAAGGCTACCCAATTTGGTATAATAGACATTAATCGGTATTTGTGTTAGAATAGTATTTGAAATATAAACTCATTGAAGTTTATTTTCCCATTACTCTCATAAAATTATTTTCTGTGAAATTGAAAAATTTTGGAAAGGAATTACCTATTAAGAAGTAAGCAGATCAGCACAGTATGTATAACTATTTCTCCTAAATCATTTTTTTAGAAAAGTATGATTTTTTTTAAAAAAATATAATAAAGTGTCCCAAAATAACCATCTGTTTTCCACTCAGTTTAGTAGAGCTCTGTTGTTACACAGCATTTAAGAGAGGTTTAATTGACTTAGGAAGTGAAAATAGCTAAAGAGATCATATCAAGAAGCAGAGATGGTGCTTTAGTTTTGGCCTTACCTGTTTTCTGTGGTCAGTTTAAAGTGCATAAATTTGTTCATAGAAATCATTATGAAAAAATTACTACATGCTTTCCATTCTATTTTGCTCTTTCTGAAGCCTGATGATCTTGGCTCTATGTAGAATGATCTGTTGAAAATTGATGCAAGGATGCAAACTTAACATCAGATCATATGCCTTAATTATATGATGGCTTTTCCTTAGATGACCTTGTTGCTTTTATTTTGAGGACCCACTAAATTTTTTAAGTTAAATGTGAACCAAATTATTGTAATTTTAATTACTTGATTATGCGAGTGGCTTTCTTCTTAGACTATAACTTTCTTAAGAGCAGGTACCAGATATTAATAGTTTCTGTGTTCTCAGGATTCTCCTGACACATAGTGGGAACTCCCTAAATGCACATTGAATTTATTGTAATATTTTTAGCAAAAAAGGTATACTGAATATCTTTGCCATAAGTGAAAATGTTTTGTACTAAGTTAAAATGTTTTCCCATGGCTATAATGCTGCTTTTTTGCAAGATGGGATATATATATTTTTTCTTTTTATATTTCTCAAAAACAGTGTATCAGTCAAGCATCCTGGAACAGTCACATTTCTCTCTTGGAGGCCCTCAACTTTTCTATCTCTCTAGAGTCTTCTGAAACAAGTAAATGGTAGCTCCAGTTTCTGTTCAGAGTGTGTGTCTCTACAAGTAAGGGAACATGAAATGCTTTGTGCACTTAAAATTGTATCCATCCACAGATAGTAAAAAGGCTTTGTTTGAACTTGAAAAGTAGATATCCTGGACACTTGAAATTTTTTTTTTTTTTTAATTTCCTAGAGGCATGTCTTATTTATTTATTTATTTGTTATTTGTTTGTTTGTTTGGTTGGCTTATACATGCACTGGGTACAGTCAGAGGCGCGGGAGGGTGAGAGAATTCACCAGAGCCAGAGCGGGGAGCAGAGCAGGCAGAAGAACCTAAGTACACTGCTGAGGGGAGCAGCGGGCGGCAGGAGAGGTCTGCACGCCATGTGGGACCCTCCTCCAGTGGCCGGGGAGCAGCCGGGGATCGAACCGGCTGCAGAGGCTGCAGGCAGTTTCGCAACCCAGCGCTCAACCGCTGCGCCACCGGGGAGGCCCCGACACTTGAAATTTGCTGTCAATTGCTCAATTGTTGCTTGTGTTTCATGTTCAAATCCCTCTCCTAAAAGACATCTCTCTCTCTCTCATTAATCTCAGAGATTATTTCTTACCACTCATCTTACTAAATTTTGTGACAGAAGTTACACAGGAACATGAAAAAATTAATTATAAAAAGTTCAAATAATGAGTGTATTGAATAAAAATCACATCATCTTCACCTTCCTCCTCATACCGTATGTCCCTTCTAGTTGTAACTACTATTAACAAATTGGCATGTGTCCTTCTGTATTTTTGCTCTCTTTTTACAAGTTGAAATATATATATATTTATATATATAAATCTCTCTCTCTCTCTCTCTATATATATATATATATATAGAGAGAGAGAGAGGTGCAGACAGGTACATGTTATTTGAAATAGTTGTTATTTTTGAAGGTTTTATTAATACAAGTGGGATCACATTTTCTTTTTCCCTTAGCCCTTCAAGAGATTTTCCTGTTTACACATTCATTTATAGAAAAACAAATTTACCTAAATGATTAAGTAACTTAACCAAGGTCACACAGATATAAGCCCCAACCTTCAAGTCTTAAACTTGTTGACAAATCATGTCTACAGTTCAGTTAGGATAGACGGGTTATGCTTCCAGTAATAAACTAAAAAAAAAAAAAAAAAAAAAAAAACAAAACCGTAGTCTCACCACAACAAAGATTTTTTTCACTTTAAGTCCATCACAAGTGACACTGATTCCCATTTTCCCTTCCCTCCAGAATTAAGAAAACCATCTCTACAAATCTCACATCAAAGGATGGGTAAATACAATCCTCAACAAGAAGGGGAGGCAGGATATTTGACAAACCCTGGTTCAGTATGTACACATGCTTCATCCTTCCATTATTCAATTGCTTGACTTTTGCTCTTTTTTTCTCTCTACTAATTTGAAAATTATTTTTAACATTTGCTGTACAATATTATATACATATTTAACTCTTTGAAGATGAAAGTACTATTTTAAAGCTCCCAAACAATGCCATTAAATTCCAATATTTCAACACTGACTTACAGATGATTGTTTTTCAATATTTTACATTGTTTTCTTCTATTCCATCAATCATACTTTATTGTTTTTTGGTTTTACACATAGCATTTTATGAAATTTATCCATTTTTACCAAATAGCCTGCAAATATTTCCTTTTTAATCATAGATATTCCTCATAGAATTATATTGTAGCCTTCTAGAGTGAATAGTTTAGAATGTAATTTAGTGTGGGGTTGTTAGTAGTAAACTCTGTTTGGAGTTGTCTGAAAATATCTTTCTCTCTCTCCTTTTTTATTTATATTATTAGCTATATCATTTGAGGTTAAGATTTATTTTTCCACCGCACTTTGAAAATGTTACTCCACTGTCTTCAGGCTATGAGAAATGAAGGTAAGAAATTCTCTGTTATTCTAAATGTGGTTTCCTTTAGCATATCTTTTATCTCTAGACTCATCTAAGATTTTTGGTTTCTTTGATCATTTTCAGTTTCAATATGATGGATCTTGAATTTGGCCACAAATATCTACTAAGATTGTCTCATAGGAGATTTAATTTTTCCCCCTCCAGACCTCTATACAGAAAGTATTTTTTACTCAGTCTCTCACAAAAGATGCAACATTTCTAGTCTTGTTAGGAGTTGGCGCCTCAACTCCGTCCAGGGTTCCCAAAGGCTACACAGAGCCAGAGATGCAAAAGCAAAAAGGCTTTATTGCTAGCTTAAGCTAGGGCCCAACTCTGCCTGGAGTACTGACACAGCAGTCTCATCAGGTTAAGAAAGGGACCCCCTCCCAGAGCAACCAGCTGTTTTTGTACTTTGTTGACAGGATGCGGGGACTTTTCACACCGGGGGCAGGGTCCACCCTGATTGGATAGTTCTCATGGTGCCAGCTATGTTTCGTTTACCCTTGGCTTGTGGTTTTTGCCCCGAAACGAAACTAGCTGTGCCCTTTTGAGATGACAGTTATTTCTCAAAATGGCTGCCGTCTTGCTCATATTACAGTCTCACTTTATTTGAAGGGGCCTGTGGCATGGAACAGCACTAGACCTTAATTTTGACTCCTGGCAGCCCCAGAAATAAAGGTCATAGGACTAGTCATAGATTTGGAAATTTCTCTGGAGCAGGCAGAGATTTAATGATTGCTCACTTACCTCTCTGGATTATTACTTTTCACTCTACTTTTGCCTTCTGAGAATTTCTCTGAATTTTTTTTTCTGGATTGGCAATAATTATGGATGCATTTTATAGATGTTTTTTAGAAGGGATGGCAGGGAAGATATTCTTCCAAAACCCTAGAAATATAAGTTCCCATAGATTTCTTTAATAAAAAAATTACAAATATGACAAAAAAGTTTAAATTTAGTCATCTAATGGAATAAGTTAAATGTCATTTACTAATACATATATACAATAGAAACTCTATAGAGCATGTTCTGGCTATTAAATATCAGCTATATCTCATTAGGGTCCATGGGTATGCTCTAAACTTAGCCCCTGCCATGACATGACATAACAAACATACTGTAAATGTTGAGAAACGACTGACAGACTAAAATTTCTTCATAGTTGTTTATCTGTTTGTGGTCTAGTGATGCATGAAACTCAGTTTTTTGTAATAGATTACATATTGTCTTTCTTTCCAGCAATCACTGCTTTCCACATTTTGGGGGATATTTCCACAAGGGGATCTAGCTCTGATTTTACGAATCCCAATGTGTATTACTGACCCATCCAACTTAATTCAGATATTCAATTGAAAAAAATTTCAATTTCCTCACCCCACCTCAAAATCCAATCCTTGACTCTGAAAGGTTCATAATCTGACCACATTCTCATATTACCCTAATCATATTTCTACATCCAACTCCAACACTGAATCATAGGTTTTTATGAAGGTTTTTTTTTTCTCTAAAGTTCTTCATCGGATTATTGAGAAATAAAAGATAAACTACTTCTAAAAGTAGAAGTTAAATTAAATGTTGCCCAATTTTAGGGAAAAAAATGGGTTAGATTCAAATACAGAATTTTTTTTAATCTTCTGACAGTTAATTATATTAACCCAGGGCAGGAATACTTCTTTAATAGCATTTATTGTCTGCAGAAGATGCTTTTAAAACAAATGAAACCAAGGGAAGTAGCTGAAAATGAAAATGAATGTACTTTTCCCAAGGCTAGTAAGCCACACAAATAGGTGATAGACACGCGTGCTAAGAGTACATTATTTGAAGTGGGCCAACTGGAAAACCCTCTGCTAGTGGTTATTGTCCTAAATTCTGAAATTGAGGTTCCATTTGGGAACTACTTGCAAACATTTGATTCCCTAGTAGAATGCAATCTACCGCCCTTCTACCTCCATCCTATGGATACCACCCTCACTTATTCTACTAATACCTTCTGGATTATTAGTTTAAAAGTTCATTTTTAATATATGACATCTCAGTAGCAAAAAAAAAAAAAAAATTAAGAGGACATCATAGTGTTGTTAGGATTAGATCTGTAATGTGGCTATTTTTTTTTTTAACTTCAGAAACAATAATGTCCCTATTTTGAGATCATGAAAAAGAACCCATATTTGGACTACCAAAATAAAAAAAATATTTTCATGCACCTATTCAATTAGTCAAGAAGTCAAGGTGTTAGAGCTATTATCTTATGAGAAAATTTCATAAGCCTATTTCTTCAGGGGCCTCCCTGATGGCCTAAGACTTAAGTCTCAGTGCTATCACAGCTATGGCCTGAGTTCCATCCCCGGCCAGGGACCTAACCCACATACAGTGTAGTGCAGCAGACCTCTCCTCCCTCCCCCGCTGCTGCCCTCAGCAGTGTGTTTTAGTAGATCCTCATGTTCTGCTCCCCACTCTGTCTCTGGTGAATCCTCTCATCCCTCTACCTCTGCACTTCTGGCCTAGACCCCTAGACCCCAGTTCATATGCACAAAAATAATTAAAAAAAAAAAATAACCATTTCGGGCCTCCCCTGGTGGTGCAGGTTGTTGAGCACAGCGCTGTGAAGCTGTCCGCAGCCTCTGCAGCACCGGTTCGATCCCGGCTGGCCAGCGAGGGTCCCACATGGCACCGCAGACCTCTCCTGTCTCGGCCGCTGCTCCCCTCAGCAGTGTCTTCCGTTCGTCGGCCTGTTCTGTTCCCTGCTCTGTCTCTGGTGAATCCTCTCACCCTCCCGTGCTTCTGACTGTACCCCGGTTCGGTCGGTTCTTGTATAAATAAATCAATAAATCTTTTAAAAAAACACCTATTTCTCTAATATGCCTTAAAAATTGAAATAAAAGGGCCTTCCCAGTGGCACAGCAGTTGAGCGCTGGGTTGCAAAGCTGCCCGCAGCCTCTGCGGCGCCGGTTCGATCCCCGGCTGCTCCCCGGCCACCAGAGGAGGGTCCCGCATGGCGCGCAGACCTCTCCTGCCGCCCGCTGCTCCCCTCAGCAGTGTACTTCACTCCTTCTGCCTGTTCTGCTCCCCGCTCTGGCTCTGGTGAATTCTGTCACCCTCCCGCGCTTCTGACTGTACCCAGTGCTTGTGTAAATAAATCTTAAAAAAAAAAAAATCCAAATAAAAGGTACAAAAATAACAGAATAATTAATTTGGTTTTGGTATTATTTCTTTCTGCAGTAGTCACTGAGGTCCTTTAAAGTTTTGTTTGCAGCCTATGAAGAAAGAGGGAGCCACAATAAAATTATACTAAACTAAAATTCTGTTCAAAACTAAATGTTTAATTACCAGAAAGTCAAAATCAGGTTAGGTTTTGCCAAATCTGTTATCCTGTATCATGAATAGATGAATAGAATGTGAAAAACAAGACAATACACAACACATTTGTGATTTTATTTTCTCCCTCAGCTAAAAAAAATCCGGAATGCTCCATTGCAAAGTAGTGAGACAGATTGCTAATTTTATAATGATGGCCCCTAAGATTAAGCAGCAGTCATTGTCTTTGGTTGTATAACTGCTAATTCAAAACCACCAAAAAAGAAAAACCACTTAACATAGAGATAATAGGGTTGGGATGGTTGTATGGAACATCTTGCCTAGATTTGTGAATTCCATTGTATTCCACATTGGAAAATGACATTTTGGCTTGAGATTTAATTCTAGGAAGAAATTTAGTTCAAGTTCACAGAACTTGTTCTAGTTGTCTCACCAAAACTTGTTCTAGTTGTCTCACCAAAATCCATATGCCACTTAAGACAGTTTGGGCAGTTTTTATCCCAAGGCTGCCTGTCTGTGTCCCTTTCAGAAGCAGCTCTTTCTGCCCACTTGTGTCTGTGTAAGAATCTTCTTTTCCTTTCCTTTTCCTAATAAACCTGCCCTTTTAAAAATATATATTTAAAAAAAAACCAATAGTTTGATGGTTTCATACAAAGCTAAACATACTCTTTTTTTTTTTTTGCTAATCATACTCTTATAGAAAATAGCAATCCTGCTTCTTAGTATTTACCCAAGTGAATTGAAAACATGTTTACATAAAAACCTGCAGACAGATGTATATTGCAACTTTATTGATAATTGCCTAAACTTGGAAGCAACAAAGATGTCCTTCAGCAATTTAATAGATAAATAATCCAGACAATGGAATATTACTCAGCTCTAAAAAGAAATGAACTATCAAGCCATGAAAAGAAATGGAGGAATTTTAAATTCATATCACTAAGTGAAAGAAGTCAGAGAGTCTAAGTAGTGTATGTTTACAATAATATGGCATGCTAGAAAAGACAAAGCTCTGGATATCATAAAAGGATTAATAACCGGGCCTCCCCTGGTGGCGCAGCGGGAGAGTGCTGCAAAGCTGCCCGCAGCCTCTGCAGTGCCGGTTTGGTCCCTGTCCGCCGGCGAGGGCCCCCCCCAAAAAAAAAAGAGATTAATAACCACTCTGGTATCCCCATGTCAGGTAATAGAGGGAAAGAAGGGAGGAATGGGCAGAGCTTGGAGGACTTTCAGAGCAGTGACATAGTTGATACTCTAATTAGAGATGCATAGCACAGGGTATTTGTCAAAACTCATTGAATGTACATCAAGAATGACCCTAAACCATGGAACTTTAATGATAATGTATTGATATAGTTTCATCGGTTTTACACAGTGTACCTCTCTGTTGGATGATGCTGATAGTGGATGAGGCAGTGCATGGGAGGGGGTGGAGAGGGCGTTATATGGGAGCTCTCTGTACTTTCCACTTTACTTTGCTGAGCCTGAAGCTTCTTTTAAATATAAAATGTTTTTCTAAAAAGGTACATTCTCTCTAATTCTGTCCACTGAAAACATCGAGCAAAAAATCACCCTGGCAGTAATGATCACCTTTACTGCCTAGATTGTAGTATCTAATCTCATTCCCCAATAAAAACAAACCAAATTTTCGTAATATAAAGGCAATTACAGGGCTGGGAAGAAAATATATAAAATGTGTCTGGAATATCTTATCATTGGAGAAAGCAATAAAGCTATAAAAACCTCTTTGATCTCTGAAGTCCACTCGAAGTGCCTCCCACTGGGCAATGGTGGGATGATTTAGGTCTCAGAGACCAAAATAATTTCAGTAGCTTGAAACAGACCAAATGAATTCAGAAGTATATCTTTAAATTACATTTAGGGATCTCCTTATGCGGGTGCTAGGAAAATAAGTAATTTTGTTGAAAACTAGCATGGTAAAAGAAATAATCAAGCATTTATCCTTTTCTATGTGAACAAAAAATTGGCTTAACCAAGTCAAATAATTGATTCTTTGTAGCAGCATTCCAGATGTTAAAAAGGAAAAGAAATAACAAGAAGGAGAAATAACAAAATCAGAATATTCCCTCTTGGAGCCTGTATTGAAATAATCTAAACAATGTTTATCAATGCATGCTAGTATCATAAAATAAAGGACCAACAGAGATTACGTATCTCCTGGTGGAAATACACAATAATGTTCATAAATATTTCTGACTACATAAAATTAAAAAATAATCAAACCTAAATCTAAACAAACCTCTAGATTTAAATATCAACTTACAGTGCATGCAGGGAACAGTGGAACTTGCCCAACAAAGTTTCAAGTATGCAAGCAAATTGGGAAAAAATAAGCCAATTGGGAAATTTTGAATACTGACTGGATTTTTAATTATTCAGAGGAATAACTATGTTATTTCTAAATGGTTAATGGTATTATGATGTGCTTTTAAAAGGGTCATTATTTTTTAAAAACTTTTAGTTGAATATTTAAACATGAAAGATGTTTTGTTTGGGATTTGCTTCAAAATAATCCAGTGGAGCTGAACATGTAGGGGCAAAACTGAAATAAGTTTGTCCATGAGAGATAATTGTTGAAGATGTGCGGTGGGTACACAGAGAATTTATTATACTGTTTTTTTATATGTTTGTACTTGTTTGAAATTTTTTATAAAATAATTTAAATGGTAGTATTAAAACAATAGAAAGAACATTTTTATCTCCTACCACACATTTCCTCAATATTTAATATGAAAGGGAGAAACACACCAACAAATATACAAATTACAATCTGAATGATTCAACCCTAATTAAGAAAATATTAAGACATTCAGATTAATTCTCACCTTAATATCTAAATATTCTGTCATTTTCAGTAGTAAAGAAGTTCTGTTAAGAATGACAGCAATCAATATTTATTAGAAAAGTGCAGGCAGATAAAAATGATATTAGGCAAATTAGCTTCCTCACTGGAATTTTGGGAAAAGAAAGTGATTATCTTTAAACAAAGAGACCTGGAGACCTAAGAAATATTTCTGATTTATGTAAAGAGGCTGTGTCAGAATAGCAATTATCAGTTTTTAAAATATAGTGTTATTAAATATAAGCCTTATATGGCAAAATGAGATAAAAATTATTTAAGTGCCTAGTAAGGCAGAAAACAACGCAATGAAAGCAAAATAATTCATGAGAAGTTATGGGTGACCCTAATCTCAGTAGAGGCTTGACAGACAGTACAAAGTTATGAAAGTTTTGGTCACTCTCGATGTGTTGAAAGAGAGTAATAACCATTGAGATCATGTAGGCTCAGAAAGAAGATAAAGTATAAAAGTGTAATAAAATTGGGAGAAGTTCTATAATATTCTACTACAGAATAAGTTCTTTTGACAGTAATGTTTATATAAGACATACTATAATGCTGATAAAGATAAACAAATTATGTAGCTGAGACATTAAGCTTTAGCCATGTCCATTTGGAATTGTTAGGACTAACAGTGGTCCTTGGAAGATGCTCAGGAAACAAGTGGTAAAAATGGAGGTATTATGAAAAAACCTTGCATCAATTAAATAGATTTTCCCCCAAAGGAATTCATGTTTCAAGATAAGTTTTAGTGAAATACCACAATGTTGACTAGTGCCCTATCAACGAAAAATCAGCCCCAGTGGTTTCTATATTAAGTTGCTGACTATAAAAAAACATATACATATAAACTGAGAAGCAAAGAGTATCCCAAGACTCTTAAAATAATTGTGCATATTTCTTTGGGAAGCCATGCACACAACCAGAGCATCCCAGATAAACAGCCACGCATAAAACTTCAGATTATAAAATACTCAACTATAGAACAACTCTGCTAGTCATAAGGAGAGTTTTCCATGATGTCTGATAAATTTGAGGCTGGCATTTGTGGATATTAGAGTTTAATTTTAGAATAAATCACAGATAGCAATAATCAAAATATTAACCATCTGTTCAGTCCAGATTACTTTTATTATACTCCTTGAATAGAAACTATCTGAGGTAGGGCCTCCCCTGGTGGTGCAACGGTTGAGTGCTGGGCTGCGAAGCTGCCCGTAGCCTCTGCAGCGCTGGTTTGATCCCCTGCCACCTGCGAGGGTCCCACATGGCGTGCAGACCTCTCTTGTCTCGCCAGCTGCTCCCCTCAGCAGTGTGTTTCATCAGTCTGCCTGTTCTGTTCCCTGCTCTGACTCTGGTGAATTCTCTCACCTTCCTGCACTTCTGACTGTACCCAGTGCTTGTATAAATAAATAAATAAATCTTTAAAAAAAAGAATCTATCTGAGGTAGATTATGTTCTTATAACCAATTTACTCTGTTATTACATTAGGAAGTATTTTTAAATGAGTATATACACACATTTCTTCAAGGTGAAAAGACATCTGGGGATGACTAGTGGTGAACGTTGCGCAACAATATGAAGGCTCTTAATGCCACTGAACTACAGAATTGTAAACTTAAAAAAGATTAAGATATTAAATTTTTACATTATGTTTATTTTACACGATAAAAATATTAGAAGAAGGAATACAGACAGACTAGTGGGGAAAAATAAGTATAGTACAGAATCAAACCATCTCAAGTTAAAATTATTATGTATATTCTAGAAGCAGTCATGAAAACCTAGGTATTGAATTTAGAGCTAAAACATAGAATAAAAATTAAACAATTCAAAGTTTTATTATTTAGTATGAAAAACCTCATGTATGACATCAGTGACATAAACTTAAATGTTTAGAAATAACATAAAGCATAAGTGCACAGTCTGATAATACCAAAAAACAAATTCAACATAATTACCATTTCTCTGTATATGAACTATTTGCATGTTATAAAGGTTTGCTATGAGTTCCACTAATTTTTGTACCTTGTATATGAAGAAATAATTTTATATATCTGATACACTGTAATGAAAGACTATTCTCCATGGTTTCTAAGTTCTCCACAGTTTTGTGCAGAAATTCTAGACTTTCCCCCTAGATTTCTAGATTTTTTAAGGATGTTTATATTGAGAACAGCCTTGGAAAATATAGCTATGTCTCCCTTGGGTCAGGGACACGTTTGACTATAGCTATGGAAGATTTCCTTCCTGAGAAAAGGACAGGTATATGTACTGCCTATAATAGATCCAAAGTCCCTAGATTTGGGATTCCTCCCCTTTCATGAAGACCACTGCACACACAATTGTCAGTTTATGCCCTTCATTCTCTGGGATTTGTGACTTAGGAAACTAGCACAAGAATGTTGATACTCTGGCTCCTGCTATTACCGTGAGTAATAAATACTCCTCTGTCTCTAATCTAGGAAACTTTCATCTTCAGCCAGCATCCCTGAACCTGACAGGCTAATTTGTTGGCTTGCAATTGGGTAAAATCCCAGACCCATGTTGCTCTGTTATATATATTTTAATGTTCAGACTACTGCTTAATATGCTTAATATAAAGAAGAATTGAAATGTGTATTCCATCTCTAATTCATTAAAAAGTCTGTTGTGTAGTTGTCTTGCATATACCATGAATATAGTAGAATATTATATTCTACATGTACTTCTTCAGTATTGCTTTTACTTACTTCTTGATATGGATTACTTGCCCAAAAAGTATTACTTAGGAAGAGATCATTCCATTTTGACCAAGCTACCAAAGTTTAACTATGTACTTACCAGTGATCCAATATGATATGGCTGAGTATAAGAGGGGACAAGACTGTTTAATGCAAATATGAATAGGGAATCTAGAAAGGGGAGATTCTATTTATTATAAGGGCCACTTGTTATTTCAGGCACCAAAATGACATGTCTATTAATTCACCCTGTTTAAATAATCTTAGTATCAGTATATTACATGTCAATTTCTCTATGCCTCAGTTTCTTTGGAACAAAAAAAGGAATTACAATTGAATAAAACAGGAGCCTCCCTGGCAGTACAAGGGGTTAAGCACAACACTATGAAGCTATCTGCAGCCTCTGCAGCGCAAGTTCGATTCCCCAGCGGCCAGGGAGATAACCACATGGTGCAGCAGACCTCTCCTATCTTGCCCGCTGCTCCCCTCAGCATTGTTTTTCAGTCAGTCTGTTCTGCTCCCCATTCTGTCTCTGGTGAATCTTCTCACCCACCACCCCGCACCACTGGCCTGTACCCCAGTTCTTGTATGCATAAATAAATAAATCTTTTTTAAAAATTGAAAAAAAACACATTACATGCATGATCTGAAAAATAATGAGTAAAGGTGTCTGAGCTCTTTAGATAACAGGTAAAATAATTGAAATTATTATTTGATTTAAACACTCCTCCTGAGGGATTGCCTTTGTGTTTCTCTCTAAAGAAAATGCAATTTGTTCCCAGTAGGGAAGCTTCTCTTCTGTTCAGTACTTGATGATATAGAATGAGTGTCACCTCTCCCTAAATAACTTTTTCTTTCACTTCTAACAATTTATGAATTTTGTAGTGTCTTAACTAGTCTCTCAGCAGGTATTGATTTTGCAATTCACCAAACTTCTATTTTTATTTTCTCTGCTCCACTATTTAATTTTCATTGAAATAAATTCTTATAGCCATTTTACTAATTTGAGTTTAATAAGGGCATAAAAATTACTCAATCTACTAAAATAGTTACTTATTAATTTTCTTAAAGACTTTTTAAAATCTCTAACACAAAAATAAGTGTTGTTATTTATTTTTCTTTTTTTTCAGATTGCAATATGTACCATATGGAGGGGAAATGGTAAAATTAAGAAAAGCTAAGGATAAAGGGATAAACTACAGGTGGTTCTCAAATGTGCCTTGAGCTAGACTTAAAAATAAAACCAGTAACAATCACTTCTAATACAAAAAGTATTTGATAAAGTCACATTCAAGAGTTATCTCCTTGGCCTAGCTTACAGCATTTATTTTTCTACTGAAAACTGTTTCTATGCCCAAACTTCTATTTGAGAAATTTCCTTTATTTTGGGTCTAGAAACATTATACCTTAGCATAAAGCTTTATAGGATGTACTCTTCATAAAATTAGCCTAAAGAAATATATTTCAGATGAATTTGTTTTATTTTATCAAACAATTAAATTTTTATTAGTCATGGGTTATTTTTTCTACTACTGTCAGAAAACATAATACTAAATTTAATGTACCATTAAAATAAATAACCACCTCAAGGGCTTGCTCTATATCTTTTAGTCTTCTAAAGAGTTTTTGTATTCTATTTCTGTATCACCCTATTTTGTTCAGTTTGAAAACACACATTTAAAGCACTCGGTCCCATTTCCCTATCTCTGAAACAAGAATGGGTCTCGGTGGCAGCCTGCATCTTCCATAGTTGCCCCTCAACATACACTTCCCACCTAATGGAATTGTTCTCTGTCTTAAGTTCTGACCAGGATATGTATATTTGGATTGTAGGAGGGTCTAGAGTATCCTTTGAATGGGATGCTCAGACAGTAGACAAGAGGAAAAAGAAGTCAGCGAATATATTCCCTCAGCTCTCTACAGATAGACTTTGGAATAGCAATAATTGTATTCCTTTAAGATCATAGCTCTTATCTGGCTGTTATTCTCCTATGGCTTTAGGTTTGTACAATAACTTGTTCCCCTAGCCCTTAGAACTAAGGGTTGGCAATGACTTCTAGTCATTGCTAGATTCTGGTTGTTGATTTTTAAAAAGATTTATTTTCTTATGCATACAAGAACTGGGGTACAGGCCAGAGGTGCCAGGGCAGGGGAGGGGTGAGAAGATTCACCAGAGACAGAGTAGGGAACAGAGCAGGCAGATCTACTGAGATACACTGCTGAGGGGAGAAGAGGGTGAGACAGGAGAGGCCTTCTGTGCTATGTGGGCTAGCTCCCTGGTCAGGGATCCAACTAGTGCTGCAGTGGCTGGCTTCAGATAGCTTCATAGTGCTGTGACTTATCCCCTTGCGCCACAAGGGAGGCCCCCTGATTGCTTTTTAGTCCCTTGTTTGTTTCCTTAATCTTTCCATATATTTATAAATTTTCTCTTTATTTAATTCTCCTTATCTCTCTGAATATGCCATTCCTTCCTAACTAGTGCGATAATTATTGCCAGAAGTGGAGTGGGGAAACAGCAATCAAAATGGAATTCTGGGATTTAGTTGCATGTTTATCAATGATTATATTTGCTGGGGAAAATGAGACACTAGTAATCCATAGAATGCCCTCCTATTATTATAGTTATTAGTTACTTTAGAGATGGAGAGCAAACAGAGAGCAAAACATTGGAAGATTAAGGGGCTATGGAATATGATCCTTATGGTGACAATGGTGATTGTAAGACTGTAGTATGAATTGACTATTCTGATTACCCTATAAAGTAGACAAGAATAGTTTTTCTTTAAATTTATGAATTCAAAATTGAAGAAGTAGAAAAATCAGAAAAAATGACATCAACTATAAAGAAACATAGTATTATCTGTAACAAGTCCAGGAATTAATAAAAATGGTTGCATCATCAATTTTCAATGCATCTATGCTAAAGAAACATCCTTGGTAATGGAAGTAATCTCTCCTCCATTATCCTAAAGGAAATCATACATTGATTTTTACCTGGGGAAGATGCCTCACAAAGTCATATAAAATCTCCCCAGAAATCACCCTTCCTACCTGCTTGCCTTCAGGTCCATAAATACAATTAGAACCTAAAATGGTCCAAAAGATTGAGAAGATGTGTTCTTTGAAGACAGAGATTAACAGCTTAGACCAAATTGGTGATCCTATATCTCCAAATCATATACAGTGTTACAAACCAATGTTACCCCAATGGAAAAAAGGCTATAGAATACATGTACAGTAGGATATTCTTAGTACATTAAAACAACAAGAACAAAATATACTGGGCCATATTTATTTCAGTGAATACATGAATATACATGGGAGTAGTACCGCCTATCTGCTCAGTTGGTTAATTGAAACCAGGACTCAATAGAGCCTGGGTTAGTTGAGATGTCCAAAATCTCTTGGTATACTGAGAAGGAAGGAGTTCTAGGGCTCAGAAAGAGAAAAGGATCCATTACGTACAACCTGAGTATTTCCTAACCATATCTTATAGGAAAGCCCATAGACTATTTAGTTCACTAAGACATTAAGAAATGTGTTATCAAGGAGTCACCAGTATTCTTGAAAACTATGTAGACTAGAATGGGGGTTAAGAGTGCACAGTAAAACTGATTTTACTGTTATAAATGAACACAATACAATGCCAGAGTGGTAAATACCAGAGAGCAGCTGTTGCCTTTAATCAAAGGCCACAGGGAAAAAGTAGTAATCAAAGGAGTTTGAACAGCGATTCTATGGCAATGACATCTTGTTGATGGTTTCCAGGATAAAATAAATGGCAGAACTACCAAGCTTATGAGAACCTTCCTAATATACATGATTGGAAAAGTTCTCTATATAGTAGACAAAATGTAAATTCACATACATTAGTGGAGACTTGAGGGTTAAGAGATTCAAGTCCCTCCAATGAATGGGGTATATGTCTTTTTAATGAGTGGTCCTCAGCATATGCCCTCTGAATCTTCTTTGAACCTTCCTCCAGAGGAACATGCAGCTATTTGTCAAATTATCTGTGCATTAGAGGAAGGGAAATATCCAGAATGTCTAAGGAATATTAGACAGTGGCTCTAAAGTACTGCCTATCTCCAGAGAAAACAAAAAGCCATCATGGACAACTGGTCCTAGGCATGGTTTGTGGAAGTTAGTTAGTTTTGATCTCAGTTTATCTCATAACAGGTTCAGTGAGACTACAGAAACTCTAGTTATTTCTCCAACCCCAGACTTCACAATACGATAGATAAAATTAGTAACTGGCAATATATCTCACTGTTTCCTGAATCAATTAATAATCACTCTTTTGATGAGAAGGGCCAGAAGGATATCCTTAGAACTATCCCTCATCCACCCACATAACCAAGAAAAGTAGAATTAGAACAACACTGCATTCCTGCATGGTATCACAGAGATTAGTGCCATTACCAAAGACTCAGGATGTATTGGGAGTGATGGATCTCCTACCCATATTTCACATATAAATTGGGCAGTAAAAAATTGAAATGGGTCTAGTTTATGAACAAAAGTTGTGGATTATTATTAACATATTAGAATTTTTCAGAGCAAAAACAAAATAGCAAATCAATCTAGACCCTGACAGGTATCCTGCAGCTATTAACCTGAAATTCTTATGTTTTTATCCCACTTGATAACGGTAATCTAAAGCACTGTTTTTTTTATGTCACTGATAGCAGTATACCTTCAATATCATATCTCAAGCAATATCAACTATGCTACAGTTGTCATTATGGAGACTTTCAGAAACACAGCCTTTTTTCCCACATAACATCATGCTGATTCATTGTAGAGACATAAAATCAGATAAACTCCCACCAAGATCAAGAGTCTCCTCTGAAATAAAATTATTATGGGGTCTGCCAATTGCAAAAAATAAAATAAAATAGGGATGTGATAATCAGAGATTTTCTGATCCTTTTACTGGTAACCCACAAGACTTTTAGCTTTGTGGAGAAAAAGTAAAAGAAGGAGCTGTAACAAGTTCACAGTGACAGGGCAAGCCGCGCTAACTTCTGGGCCTTATAACCAAACAGACACAATGGTATTGGTAGTTTATAGGACAGATTGAGCAATTCTATGGAATTGGGTTGCAAAGCCTGAAGTAGGTTGCACGGTGCAAATCTCTGGGATTTTAGAATGAGGTCATGGATATTCTGCCCATAATTATCCTCTACTTGGAAAGCAGTCTTACGTGGCAACTGAGTATTTGAATATGGCACATCGAATAACTATTCCACCTAAATTCCCCATCTGGACTGAGTGTTACTGATCCATCAAATCATAATATTTAATGTGCAAAACAGCATCCTATTGTATGGCACCTGGCCCAAGCTGCTCCAGAATACAAATTAAATTTCATGAGTAGTACAGCCACATGTGGAGTCTCCTGGAGCAGAGGAAAAAATATGTAGGCCAGGGATACAGATGGGCCTGCATGCTAACATGGAAACTGCTGGAATTGAATAGCCAGTGCATCCTCTCTCCAGTTAGTGTGGCCATGAACAACAGCAATGAAAGAGTAAGCTCTTAGTTGAAGAACTCCACAGAAGATACATGGTTGTTTATTTTATAGTGTGGAAGAGATGACCTGAAGTATGAATTTCTTTTCTATTCCACCTGGTAAAAGCATTCAGAGGCAGTTCCTAATCTGTTGGCCAAGAACTTATATATTTAAGAATACTTAAAAAATGAGTGTGATCATATGGAATTGAGTTTCAAATCAGATTTTATAAATCATTGATATTACTCAGTAGCAGTATTTACATATATTTCACAGGATAATCACTAGTTACAGGCTGGGACAAAAGTTCTTCATAAACTTGTAGCACTTCATAAACTCAACAAGACTGGTTTAAACATCACAAGTGCCAAAACTTCCAAAGGCAAGCACGTGTTGTTTGTGTTATGGCATAGTTCCAGATCAAAACCAACTAAACATTTTGAAGCATTGTTGATTAAATTAAATACCATCAACAGTGGAGAAAGCCTCAATTTGTTTCCATATTTTATATTTATACTCACTTCTTTACTTAAACAACTTCCCATAGCCCCACTATTACCACATTCACACCATTAGCTGATATACAATATAACATTGTCTCCAACATAGGAGTTTATTTTCAAGTAAAGAAGGTGTAAAGTGGGTTTATGACTGTGTACTAACACAATGGAAGCAGCTGGGTTGATGGAAGAATCCAGGGATCTGTTAAAGTCTCTGTTATTTGTCCTCTGATAAACAACACTGAGAAATAGAGGTAATGTTCAGAAGGATTTGGACAATGCCTTAAGCCAGCAATCAGTACATGACACTATCCCCTCCCCCTAAAAGTCAGGATATATGGATCTGAGAAGCAGTAGAGGTCATAATGGTCAACCCCACTGAAGCGAGTTTTTATTTCTTCCTTTGCACCTGGGGCCTTGGTGACCTATTTCTTAAGAGACAGATACTTCCATCAGGAAGTATGAGTCTATTCAGTTGGAATTGAGAATGTGTATATTATTTCTCTATTACTATTATTACAAACTGCCACAAATTTAGTTATCTTAAAATAACACTAATTACCACATAGTTCTATAGGTTAGAAGTCTGACATAGGTCTCATCGTGCTGAAATCAAGATGCCAGTAGGACTGCATTCTTTTATAGAGTCTCTAAGGGAAAATTCATTTCCTTGAATTACAATTTCTCAAAGCTACATGTATTCCTTTTCTCATGGTTCCTTTCCTCCATTCTAAAATCTAGCAATACTATAACTTTAAGAATGCTACTATTGTCATGTCTCCCTATCCCTTCTGCCCCCCTCCTCTACATTTTTCTTTGAAGTTAATTTTTTTCATTATTTTATGTCATTTTTTTATTACGTTGTTTTTATTCAGTTAACAGTGATCTACAACACTTTGGAGAGTAGGTTCATACCTCTTCAAACCTCTGTGATTACATTAGGTTGAAAGAGATAATCCAGATTAATCTTCCTAGTAGGATCAATTTTTCACAATATTAATTCCTCTTACCATGTAAATGAATACATTTCACAAATTCTGGGTATTGGGACATAAATATCTTTGGAGGGATAGTATTCTAGCAATCTCAGTGTATCATGGCTAATGCTAAAATATGTTGCTAAACCAATTGACAGAAAATAATGTCATCTATGCTTATTGTCAAGAGGATATTACACTTTGGACTCAAAGATAACTATTTCTGAAATCTGGAGGATTCACTAGATCACCTTGTAGCACTTCCATGCTCAATGAATAATGGAGAACTACAGATTGATTTCTGGGAAAGTTCTTAACTAATTACATCTTAAATAGGATTTTTGCCTTGTTCTTTTAGAACCATTATGAAAATGTTATTCTTCTTGATGCTGTCCCATAACTCTTTTATGTTTTCTTCATTTTTTTTAAAATTCTCTTTTCACTTCCTTGATCCTTTCAGAAGCTTTCCACTACCCTAACTTCTATCTTGCTAATTTATTCCTCAGTTTCACATAATCTGCTATTGAGGGCCTTTATTGTATTTTTTAGTCCTAAGTGTATCAGTTAAGTGCCCACCCAGAAGCCAGGGCTCCAGTGATCACCTGGTTACAACTGACTAAGAGCTCAGGTACTTCCCAAGAGTCTAGACAGGAAGGAGTGAATATCTTTTGGGACCTCCACACTATCCAGATGCAGCACCAATTGTGTCAGCTGAAGGCCTGGGCAGCAGTCACTGTACTTTTGAGGAGGCAGTGTTCACTTGTCGGCAGTGGGCTCGGAGCCACGGGTAAACCCTGACAACCCAGGTAGAAGAAGAGTTAGTACCGCTCTGATGCCCTGATGTTTCCAGCAGCACCATTTCTCATGCTTTCCTACCATTTCTGGTGGCCTTTTCTCACCTGCTTATAGAAATGAAGGTAGCTAAGTCATCAGATCTTTTTTTAAGTGCGGCTATTCCCTCACTTATGGTTCACTGTGTCCGTGTGGAAAGAGATGACTCCAGGATTATTCTAGTGTGCCATCTTAGATCCACACCCAGAAACTTTACTTTTTATAAATATATATATACTATCTTAGATGTAAGTTGTTACAAACATAAAAAATGAAAAGTCTACATATAATATTATGAAAAGAATGACAAGATGTCAATTTTATAGCAAGTTACAGAATGATAAATATATTATTGAACAGTTTATTCAAGGTAGTTGTGTATGTGTGTATGTGTGTATACATGCACATATATCTATGCACACACATATATATGTGAAAGTGTATATAATTCCCAGATATCATCACTTGAGCATGCTAATCAGTTATCCCTGGGTAGAATAATAGATGACAGATTGGGAGTAGGATAAAGAGAAATGAATAGAAATCATCTGGTGTTTTCACACTTCTCTTTATATAGTACGATGATTACCATATAAAGAAAAAAGGAGAAAAGAAATGAAAAATCAGTATGTGTATAACAGCAGAATTAGAAATGGAAAGGGGAGAGGATACAGTCTTGACCAAGATCAGTAGATGTTTCAGAAAATCACTTTTATATGGGAGAACATAGGGTTTATAATTTTAACTAAAATAGAAGTCTGAAGCCATTTTTGCATAATGTAAAAAAGATTGAAAAATAGCCTAGTTTTCATATAAAAAATGTCATCAGATTCATTGTTTTTATGAGAGAGCTAGAATGAGGCAATTCCTGGAGAATATCAAACAAAAACAGAGTAAACAAAGGACAATACAGAGTAACAGAGTAACTGAAAAGGACTTGTGAAGAGCTGATACCTGAAGGCCATGAATGGCTTATAATTGGAGTGTTTCTATGGAGACACTAACTCAAAACCTCTTTGGGACTTTAGTTTTCCACTTGTAAAAAAATGGAAAACAAAAGCTACTTCATAATGTGATTCTGAATGTCAAAGGATATAAGGTATGTGAAAGTGCTTTAAAAGTTACAAAGCTTCATACAAAGTATATGTATTTAAAAGAAAAATATGTAAAGTTCTATGGATGCCAATATAAAATCTGGTAAAAATCTGCAACTATAAGACGTGGTGCAACTTGATACCCTATATAAAATGTTTTTACCCTTTGGCTTACAAACTATATTTTTTACAATTTGTGGAACAAAAACAAATAAAATAAAATAGTTAAAAACGATGATTGTGTTAGTGATTCTGCTGAACTTAAATTACCCCTCTAATTTTTCATTGCATTTTTTAAAAGATTTATTTATTTATTTATTTATTTATTTATTTATTTATTTATTTATGCAAGCACTGGGTACAGTCAGAAGCGCAGGAGGGTGAGAGAATTCACCAGAGCCAGAGCGGGGAGCAGAGCAGGCAGAAGGACCGAAGTACACTGCTAAGGGGAGCAGCGGGCAGCAGGAGAGGTCTGCGCGCCATGTGGGACCCTCCTCTGGTGGCCAGGGAGCAGCCGGGGATCGAACTGGTGCTGCAGAGGCTGCAGGCAGCTTCACAGCCCAGCGCTCAACTGCTGCACCACCGGGGAGCCCCTTTCATTGCATTTTTCAATTGAAAAACAATATACATAATTTTACCAATCAATTGTATATTTATCCAACTTGATTAAATACCCCTTTATTTCCTTATTCTAAAGCTTATTAGATTATGGAGGATTTACGAGGGCTTTTATGATATTTAATATCACAGAACTCAACTAAAAATGAGCTCAAATAAGGTTACTTCATTGAAGAAAACACTCATTTTTTATTTTTTTAAATATTTGCTTATTTATGCGTGCAAGAGTTGGGGTGTAGGCCAGAAGTGTGGGGGAGTGAGAGGCTTCACCAGAAACAGAATGGGGAGCAGAACAGGCAGATTGAATGAAATATACTGCTGAGTGAAGCAGCAGTCAAGACAGGACAGGTCTGCTCCGCCATGTGGGTAGCTCCCTGGGCTGGGATAGAACTCATGCTGCAGTGGCTGCTGATATTTAGTGCTGAGATTTAACCCCTTGTGCTACCAGGGTGGCTCCAAAACACTAATTTTTTTTTTACAAGTTTTGTGTTGTTTTTTTTTAAATATTTTATTTATTTATACACACACTGGGATACAGGCCACAGGCATGGGAGGGTGAGAGAATTCACCAGAGACAGAGCAGGGAGCAGAAAAGGAAGAAGGACCGAAGCACACTGCTAAGGGGAGCAGCAGACGAGGCTGGAGAGGTCTGCCCCGCCATGTGGGATTCTCTCTGGCTGGCCGGGAATCAAACCGGCGCTGCAGAGGCTGTGGACAGCTTCACAGCACTGTGCTCAACCCACTGTGCCACCGGGGAGGCCCCACTAATTTTTTTAAAGGGAAAAGATCCATTTGGAAAATAGTACCATGTATTATTTTTGTGACAAGTATGACATAAGAAAAAAAGTACACATACTAAATCCCCTTCAAAACATTTTCAGGTATAGCATCATTATATAAAGTGAAAATCAAAGCAACAAAGTCTTAACATCAGTAATTCAGTTACTTTTTTAAAAATTATATTGAAAAGCAGCTTATCATGGATCATTTTGTCTTGTAACATTTACTGAGTGTTTATTTTCAGGCACTGTGTTTTCTGTTCTACTGTGGATTTCATCATGTAATCTCATAGCTCTTTTGTAAAATAAATTCTGTTTTTATTCCCACTTTATAAATGAAAACAAAAACCTGTCATCAAAGGCAATTTGACAGTTTCTATAAAAATATTTAAATGGTATTTATCCCTTAACCCAGTAATCCTACTTATAGTATTTTATTCTAGAATTATACATCTCCGTATGTGATATGATGCATCAACTGATTTACTCAATCCAGGAAATAACTAAAAACAATCCAGTATCCATCAAAAGAAAAATGGTAAAATAAATCAACTCTTTTCTAACGACCTAATATTATTAAACAATGCACCCCCAAAACTTAGTGAGTCAAAACAATAGAAATAGTTTCTATATTGCATAAATCTGCAATTTGGGCAGGTCTTAGCAAGGATAGTCATTACTCTCCAATGGAACACCAAGTGAAGTCAATTAACTAAGGACTTGAGTAGCCACTTTCAGTTTCACTTTTTCACAACCAGCTGCCAGCTAAAAGCTTGCATAGAATTGTGAGGTGTCTCTCCAGTTAGAGTGCTTGGGCCTCCTTGCAACGTGGCAGCTGGGCCCAAGAGCAAACATCTCCCAAGAACTTGAGGAAAAGCTAAGTCTTCCTTTGTGACTCCATGCTTTGCCTTCTGCCTAGAACATAAATCCTCCCATATTCAAGAAAAGGTATAAGCTATCTCATTTTCTAAGATGTAGAAAGTAACAAATGACTCATCTAGATCAGCAAGTCTGGCATACTAACTTTAGTGTGAAACAAAGAGGAAAATAAAATTATATATTTGTATTTAAATTTGCATTAAGAAAATGCTATACAAAATGATTATGATTTTGGGCCTCCCTGGTGGTGCAAGGGGTTAAGTCGCAGCACTATGAAGCTATCTGAAGCCATTGCAGCAGAGTTGGATCCCCTGCTGGTCAGAGAGCTACCCATATGGCACAGCAGACCTCTCCTGTCTTGCCTGCCCTCTGAAATTCAGCAGTGTATTTCAATTAATCTATCTGTTCTATTCCCCACTCTGTCTCTGGTGAATCCTCTCACCCCCGTGCACCTCTGGCGTAAACCCCAGTTCTTGTATGTATAAACAAATAAAATCTTTTTAAAAAATCAGTATTTCTTAAAAAAATTAAAAAATGATTATGATTTTAGTGAAATGAGTAGTAACCAAGTATAATAGTCTAAGCAAGAGTTTTAATTTCATACCTGTTCATATTATTTTGATTCTGGTTAAATAAATGCCTGGTGTATTGAAATGAATGCATGGATTATTCAAAATTATAAAATGCTTGTTTGTGTATTCTGTCCAAAGACATTTAGAGAAGCTGAATAATTATACAAGCCCACCCAGTTAGTAAATCACAGTCAGGAATTAAAGTCTGACCTGTCTAACTTTGAAACCGAAGTGTTTAAACACGTTGTGATCCTGTCTCTCTATCTGGGATCAAGTCCACTCTCTACATCAAGGCACTGTCCTGCAAGATAACTCCCTAGCAGAGTGGGCCAGGGCTCTCCTTTTCCATTGGGAATGAGTTAGCACTCAGCGTTAGCAATTCCTGATTGCCATGTATCTGTATCAGTATCTGCTGTCCTTCACATTGAATATAAATGATTGCTTTGATAATATGGCATTTTTATTAATTTAAAGAAAAATGATGTCAATAAAGAAACGTGTACGTTTGCAGGATATCAATAGCTAAATAAGATCTTTTAAGATCACATATAGGACAAATGAGCAACATCTACTTTACCTATCTCATCTGGACTGTTTGAAAATGACATCTTGCTCAAAATTTTGTTGTAGGAGTTACTAATTTTTCAGAGAGAATAAAAGATAAATCATTAAAAATAAAGAGCAGTCTCAGAAGGTAAATAAATTGCTTACCACAAATGCTTAGAATGTTAGTGTTTTCCCTGCAGTTCTATCTCCACCAAATCCCACATAGAGAAAACATGGAAGAGAGTGACGTGACTTACATTCTCCACTGGACAGGCTACAGTACCACAGTGGACTTTGACTCTTACAAGGAAAACATAAATTAGTGTTGGAACAATAACGAAATGAAGGGAGAAATTAAGTAGCACCATCCTCCAGCTTTCTGCTCCCCTGGGGGAATCTGTGAACCATGACCAGTTCTGGAAACCAGGCTCCCACAGTGGGGAGACCTCATACATTTATTGGTGTTTTGACACAATGTGTCAGATCATGTGTCATACTGGATGGGAGAGGAAGAGAATCTCTGAATTTAGAGTCAGAGGACCAGGGCTCCAGTCCCAATTATACCTTTGGTGTATATATATATATATATATATATATATATTTGGTATATATGGTAACACACACCTGCCCTATTTATTGCACCAGGCTGATGTGAGACTCAAAAGTATTTTGTAAACTGAATGACAATAAGGCTTTGCTATTATTAAATTAAATAAAGCAAGTCAAGCAATGGCTGACTTCAAGGAGCTATCTGGCTTGAATCATAACTGCCACAGCATGAATGAAGTGAATCAATGTTCCTTTATTACAAAGGGAAAAAGAGAAAATTCAATTTTCATGGTGATTGCATCTTAGGTTAACCAATTTTTGCTTTAAAAATTACTCTAAAACAGAGTCAAATACAGGTGATATTGGTGATGACTGTAAGGCAAGTGTACACCTGCCTCATTATTGCCTTATCATCCCTGTTATTCTTTTCCCAAAATGGTCAATTTTGGGAATACAGAAAGCAAAACTATAAAATCAATAGATAAGCACACTTTTTTTGTTGTTTTTAATTATCTCATTCCTTTATGTACATGAAGTCAGCCCTTTTATTCAAGTCTGTCTTAGATAGTATAGTTAGAGGAGGAGCCTTCAATGTGACTATGTGAAATTTTAAATGAGTAAATAAGTGAAAGAAATGAAGAAGTCTTACTAATAAGGGAAACTGTTCATGCACCCTAAATTCCCCAGTTTCCTGAAATGTTACGAGACAAACAAAAATTATAACAAATCCCTAACATCCAAACCACCCTAAAAGAGAGCAAAAAAGGATGACTTGGAACACTCATCTTTTAAGGAGGGATTGAGCCACCATTTTACTTATCTCCATGTGGGGAATAGAGGCTGTTGAATAACATTGAAATCTACTAAATTGACTTAATTTAATCTTCTAGAAATAAAATAATAAAAACCTAGAAACAGTGTATGACAGACTCTTATTGAATTAAAAAGATGATAGATATCTTGGGTGCCACACAGTCATAAATCATTGATAAAGTTTTAAATGGCAGATATATTAATACATGCACTTCAACAAGGAAAAAAAGTGTTACTCGGTTTTAAAGAAATGAAGTAAGGATTAAGGTAATGTGATTCACTACTTAGACACTCAAATTATCAGAAAATTGCTTCAGGTTTTCCATTAAGAAAAGATAAGATATTTATTCTGTTTGGCATAAAATGTCCTTATCTTTGCTGATATAAATCACAATTTTCAATGGTTTCTATTTGACCAAATCCACAAATGACTTGCAATTTGTTTACAAACTAATCACAGAAGTTTTGAAATTTTTGACTAGTTTACCTCAAGAAGACCCCGCTGTGTGACTGCATGAGCTGCTTCAGGTAAAAGCAAACAGAATTTATGATTTTGCTGCCTTAGTATACTTCAGCTGAAAATGATCACAGGGAGGGAAATGCACACAGGCAAACAGAGATTTGGAAGGAAAAAAAAAACACATGAAAAGGAATGTAAGCCTTGAAAGACACATATTGCTGGAAATGTCTTTGGAATATTTTGTATTTCTATTTTTTTTTGCAATAATACTTTACACGATATATGGAGTATTTCTTAAGAATAATGAATCCCGGTGAAACACCAACAACTCCTCTAAAGAGATTGCCCTATATTACTGGTTGAATTTAACAAATAGAATCAAACCCATAGAGACAGTGCAGTCTCTACAAAATAAATCTCTTAAAACGTATTTATAGAAATAAACTGGGGGAAAAAAGAGAAATGTGAAACTCAAATCGTTTCTTTTGCATTCCATCTTTACTAGAAATCCCTACATGTCCAACTACACTTGGAGAAACATTAAAGCATATCCATTCAATTTAATTTGTATTATACATTTAATGACATAATTTCACATTTAAATAAAGCAACATTTTTTAGTATTTAAACCTGTCTTTTTTCATAAGATTTAAAAAGCATTTTACAAACATATCCACTTAAAGAATAGCACAAATATAATAGGGATATGAATGGTAATTTTATTTGGCTAGTATACAGTAGTCATCAACCCCCTGATGTAGGGGTATTTTGCCACCTACACAACTTATTTCCTCTAAAACACTTTGTGCTGTGCTATGCTGAGCTCCAAAGATCTTCAAGCTGTGATCTTTAGAAGACAAAGGGGGAAAATGGGTTTTGTTTGTAAAGTCTTTACTGCTGATATATTATGTTGAATACCACCATAAAATCCACAAGAACTGAAAAGAAGCTTTTAGAAAGTATATTGTTGAAGTTTTCTTGTTCTCAACTAAAGACTTTAAAGAAACCTTCCTAAGCAGATGGATGACTACAGGCAGGAAAATAATATATATTTGAGCCAGTGGGGCATGTTGTGCCTGTCAGAAAGGTTCTGTAGGCAAAACTAACAGGTGATGGTTTTCTCTTTCCCCACCTTATTTGACCCTTGCTGTGATGAGTTTGAAATCTGAATGTTTCTAGCTTTCAGTGTTAGAATATGGTAAGTTTAAACACTAACTACTGGCTTCTGCCCTGCTTCACAGGGCATGGTGTGCATTTTGGTGACACTGCCCATAGACTCTGTCAGTGGGACACAGAGGACCCCGACCAGCCATAGCAAGTAGAGAATTGAAACAACTGTCCTGATTAAAAAAATTATTATGTTTATAAAAGGCAAAATTTTTTGCTGAGGTTTACCATGTGGCAGGTTTTGAAATAGTAAATTACAAGTATTCCCTCCAGATATTATAAATTTAAAGTGTCTTTGAAAATAACTCTTTTCTATTTCCTTATACCTAAAATATGATGAAATCACAAGGAGAAGCTATTCCCCATACTAATTTGCTTTCAAACAAAATATTCTTTAAAATTAGAGTACAGATATTGATCTGTGTCATTAAAAATAAAACAAAAACTGGAATCAGAGTCCATAAACAAAATTTGAAGTCATGGAAAAAGCCATTGGTTGATATTAATATCAATAGCTGCTTTCTTCCAGCTGTATCATGAAGTCATTGAGTTTGTATCTACAGGATTTCTCCTCCCCACCCCTTTTCAGTGCCCTGCTCTTGTCAAGGTCACCAATTACTTCTTTCTTGCCAATTGTAGTGATCACTACTCTATTTTCTTTCTTTTTTTATATTTTATTTATACATATAAGAACTGGGTTACAGGCCAGAGGTGTGGGGGGTGAGAGGATTCACCAGAGACAGAATGGGGTGCCGAACAGGCAGATCAGCTGAAATACACTGCTGAGGGGAGCAGCAGTCAAGACAGGACAGGTCTGCTGCGCCATGTGGGTTATATTCCTGCATAGACACAAGCCAGCAGGAAGAGCTGCCCCTTTCTGGGGCCAGCATTAGGTTTTATCATCTTCTTCTGGTAGGGGAGGTGCTCATCTTTGTGAGCCAGTTGGTTGCTGATTTTGGATAACTATATAGAATTTGAAAGGGACCAGAGACTCTACAATGGGCTCAATTTCCATATCTTTATCTTTGGGTCTGAGCTCTAGACACCCGCTACAGCAGTCTGATACTTGCTTGGATCTTTTGCTTTGTAATCTAGGCATTGGTGCCTAAGAATCTTGGTTTCTATATCTGGGTCAATGACTATGTTAATCCCTTTTACCCTCACCTCCAGCTCCTGGCATTGTGTGAACCAGGTTTCTGATCTTGTGGTGCCTCCTTTCTAGTTTTTCTATCCTTATCCTCCATCATTTATTATGTTCCAGCCACTCTGTCTTCTTCTGTTACTCCAACAAGCCAAGCCCTTTCCAATAACAAACCTATATAATAACTTACTCTCTCAATCTGGAAGTCTTTTCCCAGATCTCTACAAACTATCTTTTTCTTTCCACCCATGCCTTGCATGAAATTACTCTTCCTCAAAAAATTCTTACCTGAACAACATATTTTATTCTTCTTTTTAAATGAAGTAACAATGCTTTATAACATTATATAGATTAGACATTATGAATCAATGTCTGCATATTGTATATTATATTTAGCACTGAAAGTCTAATTCCATCCTTCATCAAACATTTGACACTTTTACCTGATTTACCCATTTCTCTTTCCCTTTTCCTTCTGGCAACTACTACTTGGTTTTATAGTCCAAAAGAACATTTTTGTTTTATTTAATTTATTTGTTTGTTTTGTTTCTGTCCCACATATGAGTAGAATCATACAGTATTTGTCTTTCTCTGTCTGACTTACTTCACTAAGCATAATACCCTCTAGTTCCATCCATGTTATTACAAATGGCAGGATTTCACCTTTTTGTAGCTACATAGTATTTCATTTTACATGTGTGTGTGTACACATACATATACAACAAATTTATCCAGTTATCTGTTGATGAACATTAAGGAATAAGATAGAAGGCTGAGGCTTCAAGGTGAGAGGAAGGGGACTCACATGAGGAGATTACTCCTGTGACAAAGACCAAATACTCTATAATTAAATGTTGGTCCTACCATATAGGTAGATTAATTGATTAGTAATTTTGTAAGATGGTGGTGCCCAAAAAAAAGGGTAAGTTTAAGGTTTCCTGTCCCACTCTCAGGAGGGTGGAACTGAATAGAAAAAAAAAAAGAGCTGGACAGGAGACTAAAAGAGAAAGGGCGTAGGATGGAGAGCCAGGAGACCTGGAGGGGGAGGGGATATGTGGAGCAGAGAGACATGTGAAGAAACTGCACTTGTGTTTTGGTCCGGGACTGGTTGAAACAAATGTGGGTGAGAGACCCGTGGGGAGGTGAACAATGGCAACTTTATCTTGATTTTGATTTTGCTCTTTTCCTCCCAGTCTTGTCTGGTTGTTTTTGATCCTTTTCTGTGGGTCCTCGCTAAAAGGTACTTTAGACTTGTGGCAGGCTTTGGGGTCTTGTTCTGGGCCAATCCCGTTTGGGTGGACTTTTACCCACGAGGGGATACCCATCAAGTACTTTGGGTACTTGATTTTAAAACTGTATTCTTTGTCTTTTCTATATTGTTTACTCATTGTATTAAAGTTACTTTCCATTAAAGTCTTACATATTTTGTGTTGATGTGACTGATGACAAAACCTATTTAGAACAGACAGGTTTGGGGGTTCTAAGGTAACCCTCTTCTTGCCCTATAACAATTTCAGTGTAATAATCCTAATTCTGGGTAAGACCTCCAATTTTAATCTTTCTTGGTAGTTAAGGGAATGGTTAAAGTTTCTCTAAGCCTGAAGACATTGCCTGGGTTGGGCCTCCCCGGTGGCGCAGCGGTTGAGCGCTGGGTTGCGAAGCTGCCCGCAGCCTCTACAGCACCAGTTCGATTGCTGGCCACCAGGTGAGGGTCCCACATGGCGCGCAGACCTCTCCTGCCGCCCACTGCTCCCCTCAGCAGTGTACTTCATCAGTCTGCCTGCTCTGCTCTTTGCTCTGGCTCTGGTGAATTCTCTCATACCCTCCCACACTTCTGACTGTACCCAGTGCTTGTATAAATAAATAAATAAATCTTTAAAAAAAAAAAAAGACATTGCCTGGGTTGACCTCACTTCTAAAAATTCAAATGCCAAAGTGACATACCTTAGGCAGGCCTGTTCTGTTGTCATCTTGGGGAGGCCTATCCTTCTCTTGCCTATAAAGTTAAGACCATAATATATAGTCACAATTAGATAAAGTAGAAAATATTTCAAAAGCAGTGAAAGTCAAACTGTTAGGGGAAAAGGATATCCTGAGCTAATCCCATACAGGCTTTGTGGACTCCACCCCCACTCCAGACCAAAGCCATCAAGACATTGGTAAAGACAAATCCCATCACCACCAAAGGGAAGGTTGCTGTGACCTGAGGGTGGAGTTAAGTAGCCAAGTTTAGTATAAAAGCCCAACACGTGGGCCTTGGGGGTCCCCCCTCTCAGCTTCATGGCTCTTGGCTCGAGGCCAGCTCTCAGTGCCATTTGGGATTACATGTCGGCAGAACAGGTAGGACACATTTAAGACTTTATCTCCCTCTTTTCTCCCTGAGGTATACATTTGCTCATTTCCCCTTCCTTTGTAAATAAGCCTTTTATTAACCTTTTGCCTGTGCCTGCAGTTAAGTATTAATAAGTCCCCTTTTTAAGCGTGCAGTTGAGGACCCACAGTCAGGCAACCCGTTTATATCGGGGCTGCCCTGTAACAAAACTACTATATTTTCCCTACCTGGAAAGCTGATAGAATTTAATTATTTTTTTTTCCAGCTTAACAGTTTTCCTAATAGTATTTAAAATTTATAAACAGTGTCTCTTCTCTTTATCCTCTTCTACCTGTCATATTTAGTTCAATTCAAAGGATTGCCTTACCTTTTAGACCACCTTTCTAATTGTTTAAAATGGAAATTTAAAACCAAATTCCTGGCAAACATAGTTGTTTTCTCATTTGGACTTAAGCATTATATATTTTTTAAGAAGCTGCAAGTTTTAAGGGAAAAAATATGTTAAGCCAAGATCATAATTTGGTGAGTGGTTTGTAAATGCCTATTGAAATTTTCTTGTCATTATGTGAAAGCAAAATGCAAATAACAATAGAGAAAATTCTCACCCACTTTGCATTTGCTTAGTCCCCAATTCTCATGTCAGAGTCACAAAGTTCTAGACTTCTATTCTTAGGTTATTATAACACTACCAAGGGCAGCAGTCTCTGCCTCCATTCTTTCATTTAGTTTTCTCATTTCTTTCATTGCTTTCTTTCTGCAGGATCAATTTGAATAGAAACTAAACACACTGGCACTCACAGTCAATTAGCAAGTGATAAGAAGCTATCAGCCTAAAAAAAGAGAGAGACTAAGTGGTATTTGAAAGCAGTGATGAGGAGATGTATGGAAATGTAATACTTAGATCCAACTTTTCCCTGTGGCTTTAATCATTTCAATGTCCTTACTTAACCTCTCCTGTTCTCCCAAGTAAATTGGCCTCTATTACCTGGTTTCAAGAGCCTGGAGGAAGAGTGGATGAGGTGAGAGTGAGTGTGGCTGTGCAGCAGAGTGAAAGAGCTGTGGATTTCATTGTCTTCATAAAGCTGCTGGCTGGCAGGAGTGGAGCTGTCATCACTGGATCACTAAGCCTAAAAGAATGAAATCATTCAGTTGCATGTTTATTTCCTATATCACTGATATTCCACCTTATTTATATAAAGTGATTTCAGATTGGTCACAGACTTTAGTTAGCCAATGTTTTCTGCAATATTTTTGCTGGACTGCAGGTATAGCTGTATTATCTTTAAAGGTCAGGTTTCGGTTTAAGACAGGGGTGGCCAAGTGACCATTTGCAGGTTGCATATAGCCATTGCACAAGTTTTTGTGCAGATATGGTGTTTTTATAAAAACTGAATTTCAATTCCTTCAGGCAGTGCACATAACCACGCTCTCTCTAGCTACTTCCCTCCATATTATTTTGCACTCAATCTGATTCACACATTAGTTTATCTTTCTGGCTCTTATAGATATTTCATATAGAACCTCGTAGCCTTTCAGCCCATGCTGATTTAGAAGAGCTGAGAAAGAGAAATTGAAGCAAAAATATGTTTCTAACTATTGAGTATCAGTGTGCTTGCAAAGGCATTCAGAACTTTCAGTTTTTATGTCCTGTATTCTCCATCTCAGATTAGCAGGTTATCAAAAAGTTAATGCTTTATGTTTCTAACTCTGCTTCATTGTAATTTATCTTCTTGTTTTCTATACAGTAAGGAGGTAAACTGTTACTTTTTCCTCTGTGTACAAAATAAAGGATACTGACTAATGATATTATTTGAGATTGAAATACGTATTTAAGAGTCGAATACACAATAGATACTTTCCTTTGACTTATTAATCAAATAATTTAATTTTTTTTCTAAAGATTTATTTATTTAGTGCCTCCCCGGTGGCGCAGCGGTTGAGCGCTGGGTTGCGAAGCTGCCCACAGCCTCTGCAGCGCTGGGTCGATCCCCAGCTGCTCCCTGGCCACCGGAGGAGGGTCCCACATGGCGCGCAGACCTCTCCTGCCGCCTGCTGCTCCCCTCAGCAGTGTGCCAGTGTGCTTCGGTCCTTCTGTCTGCTCTGATCCCCGCTCTGGCTCTGGTGAATTCTCTCGCCCTCCCCAGCTTCTGACTGTACCAAGTGCTTGTATAAACAAACAAACAAATAAATAAATAAATCTTTAAAAAAAAAAGATTTATTTATTTATACAAGCACTGGAGTACAGGCCAGAGACACAGGAGGGTGAGAGATTCCACCCGAGACAGAGCAGGGAGCAGAACCGGCAGAAGGACCAAAATACACTGCTGAGGGGAGCAGCATGTGAGACAGGAGAGGTCTGTCCCACCATGTGGGAATCTCCCCTGCCGGGCAGGAATCGAACCTGTGCTGTGAAGGCTGCAGACAACTTCACAGCGCTGCACTCAACCCACTGAGCCACCAGGGAGGACCTAATTTGTATTTTATATGGCTAAGTTTGTGGTATATTTTAAGAGTAAAAGAATATCTAACTAATATGTTCTCCATATGGGTATGATGGAGGTTAAGGGAAGAGAAGGTGGAAAGGTGGCACCACAAGACCAGAAACCTGGCTCACACAATGCTGGGAGCTTAGGGGGAGAAGGGGGGAGGTGATTAACATAGTCTTTAAACCAGCTGTAGAAATGAAAAAGTCCTTAGGCAAGCTAACTACTGTAGCAAATCAGACTTGCTATAGAAAGTATCAGAGGCCAGACTAGAGTGGGGGTATGGAGATTGAGGGTCATCATAGAGAATCAGGAACCCTTACAACTCAACCTAGTCACACCCTAAAGTAATTAGGTTAACAAAAGTTAACAACTCCACAAAGGAAGGGGCCCCTCCCAAGAAGACTTTATCAGTGCAATTTCTGCACTTGCCAGGGGCAACAGCCCTCCTGTCCATCTGTGACTAGTGGATGCTCCTCTTTGCCATCCTTCTCCCTGCCCTCCTGGGATCCTGTGGGTGCTTCTCTTTACTGACCTCTCTTTGAAAAGAAGCAGAGGCAGCTCTCCTCCCAAGGCTGCCCGCCTGTGACTATGCAGGTCTCTCTCAAAGCAAACCTGTCCCTTTCAGGGGGCAGTTATGTTAAGGGGAAAGGATGTCCTGAACAAACTCCACAAATAGGTTTTATGGACCCCATCCCCACTCCAGACGAAAGAGATCCTAGACACCAAGAACTACAAACCCCATAATGTCATCACCACCAAGGTGATGGGAACTGAGGGTGGAGTTAAGCAGCCAGGTTTGGTTGTAACCAGACATGTTGTAACAGGGTGGTCCCCAGGAAAGGGAAAGGTTCCAGGTTTCCTGCCCCACCCAAAAGGAGGGTGGAGCTGAGCAGAGAGAGAAGAAGCTACAGAGGAGACTGAGAAAGGAAGCAGGATGGAGCCAGAAGGGGACCTGGAGGAGGCACATGGAGCCAAGAGACACGTGAAGAAGCTGCGCTCGCCTTTTGGTCGTGGACTGGGTGACACAGATGTGGGTGAGACCCGTGGGGAGGCGACAGTGGAGATTTTTCTTTCGATTTTGATTTTGCTCTTTTCCTTCCGGGCTTGTCTGGTAGTTTCTGATCCTGCTCTGTGGGTCCCCACTGGAAGATGCTTTAGACTCGTGGCAGGCTTTGGGGCCTTGCCCTGGGCCCATCCTGCTTGGGTGGACTTTTACCCACGAGGGGATGGGTGACTTTGGGTGCTTGATTTAGAAACTAGATTCTTTGCCTTTCCTGTCTTGCTTCCTAATTGTATAAAAGTTCCTTCCCATTAAAGTCTCATATGTTTTGTGTTGATACGGCAGATGGCAGAACATATTTAGAGCAGGCAGGTTTGCAGAGTCTGGGGTGACCCCTCTCCCTTTCCCCTAACAAAGTGATTTTGGGGGTCTCTGGCTTTTTCGGCAGCTCTCAGCATGCTGGGGTTCCGGCTCAGCGGAACTGATAGGACGCATTCACAAGTTTATCTCCCTCTCCTTCTCCCTGAGTTACTCATTTCTTCATTTCCCCTTCTTTTGTAAATAAACCCTTTATAAACCTTTTGTGTGTGCCTGTAGTGGAGTATAAATAAGTCCCTTTTAAGCGCGCGAGGACCCACAGTCAGGCAACCCGTTTCATTCGGGGTTGCCCTGTAACAGTTCTTTCTGCCCTCTTTTGTCTGTACAAGTGTCCTCTATTCTTCCCTACCTTGTATAATAAGCCTGCCCTTGTGGATTTAACTAACATCTCTGTTTCATGGAGAAACTTGCCTGGGAAACTTGCTACTGCTGCTGAAAGGGGAGCTCTGGTGAAACTTTTCCCAGAGTTAAGCCAAGGGTCCCACTCTCTGAACCCAACATAGTGTCATGCTGACCTCACCTACCTATGCTGCTCTTCCCCCTAATCAACCTTCTTGGTACCCACATTGCAACAGAGCAGCTTGTTTTCATCTTCACAACCCTTTTTATCTTCACATCCAAATTCTTCATTTGAGCTAAAATAAATTTTATTCTCTACCACATAAATTTACTTCTTCCCATCCTCCAGTCTCAAGTGCAAAACCGTATTTCCCCATAAAAATGTCCCTGAATAATGTTATTCTTTTGGTTATCCCTCCTTTTTTGGCATTAGATATCTAAAATTCTAGTACTTTGCATGTTTTTGAAACTATCCCCCAAATGTTTTATGAATTTGTCATATATTCTGATTTAGATGTTAAGTTTCTTCAGTACACTAGCTATGTATCTTTTATTCTTTTACAACCACCTCTGAATTCTTAATTCCCAGATTACCCTTAAATAATATACATTTCTTATATTCTTCCCAGATGTACCCTGAACCTTCAACTTTTCAGTCTCTATCTCCCTAAACTCCCACTTGAAACTAGAAAGACCAAACATATTCTTTGTCACATAATATATCCCAATTTGTAGTTTAGAAAATACAACTGCCATTCATTCCTGCCTAATCTACCTACAGGCACTGGAGTTAGACAGCAGGTTGCTTGCTTGCTTGGATTCCAGCACATGGATGGGGCCACTGAGAGAGACAGTCAAGCCACTGTGAATAATGCTGTAGTTAAAATCATAATCATTCTTTCTGAATAGTACTTCTATTTGGCTAGAATAATCAGAGGCATGAAGCAGAGTCAATTTGCTCTCCCACCTCCACTTCCCATCATGAAGCAGATGTGCTAAACTAGCCCAGTGTTTTTTTTCCTGGAATAGGTTGTGACAAATCTTGCAGATGGAATCTCTTTCATACAGCTGGTTGGAAGTGGTGACATCTAAGACTCAAAGACTCAACTATTACTTGTGGGACAGGGAGGAAGAAAGTGGGGGGAGATGGAGTATCCTTTGGAGGGGTGCTTTTGTGGTTTTTATGGTTGCATTTGTCAGGTGAGAGCTGATAAGGCATCCCCCAGGTCCTGAAAGGAACACTTGCTATTGGAGTTTAACTCCTAATTAATCTTCCCTCTAACGCTGGCTCCTTCAGTAACCTGTCAGGATGGATAACTGTGGTGTGTGGTAGGATTTGTTGATTCTGGGGTCCTTTGACTATAGCAATAACAAAAACATCCTCATTGTTATTGGCAGCATATCTAGACCAAATAAAATACTAATTGTACAACAAATATTTAATGTATGTTTCTTGAAACTTAAGAACTTGCTAAAGGTATATATATTTAAAGTATTTCAGAGTAAACTATAGACAGGGGAAATGCAAAGACTAGAGATATAGGTGATATACAAGGGAATTTTTTCTAAAGGAATTTTTTCCTTTTTCTATAAAGAGAAAAAGGATACATTAATGAAAAATAGAATTTCTGGATACTAATGAAGGAACAAAACTGTATTACTTAATCTTTCTCTGCAAAGTTTTTTTTTAAGATTTACTTATTTATGCATACAATAACTAAGGTATAGGCCAGAGGTGCAGGGTGGGAGGGGGGAGGGGATTCACCAGAGACAGAATGGGGAGAGGAACAGACTGATCTACTGAAATACTCTGCTGAGGGAAGCAGTGGGCAAGACAGAAGAGGTCTGCTGCGCCATGTGGGTTAACTCCCTGGCCTCCATCGAACTGTTACAGGGCAACCCCGATATAAAACGGGTTGCCTGACTGTGGGTCCTCACCCGCATGCTCAACAGGAACTTATTAATACTCAACTGCAGGCACACACAAAGGCACAAAGGTTAATAAAAGATTTATTTACAAAGGAAGGGGAAATGAGGAAATGTACAACTCAGGGAGAAAAGAGGGAGATAAAGTCTTAAATGCGTCCTACCTGTTCCTCCGACATGGAATCCCAAATGGCACTCTGAGAGCTGGCAGTGAGCCAAGAGCCATGGAGCCAAGAGGAGACACCCAAGACCCACATGTGTGGTTTTATACCAAACCTGGCTGCTTAACTCCACCCTCAGGTCCCAGCAACCTTCCCTTTGGTGGTGATGGGATTTGTCTTTCCCAATGTCCTGATGGCTTTGGTCTGGAGTGGGGGTGGAGTCCACAAAGCCTGCATGGAATTAGCTCAGGACTTCCTTTCCACCTAACAGAACTCCTGCTGTAGTGGGTGCAGATAGCTTCATTGTGCTGAGATTTAACCCCTTGTGCCACCAGGGAGGCCCTGCCAACTAACTTTTTTAAGCAAGAAAAGCATTTACCATCATCAAGCAAGCATAAGAAGAGCAACAATAAAATGTGATATGCATCTAAAATTTTTATAAATCTCTTAACCCAACATTATTCCTGAGAAGACAGTCAACCAATTCTAAGAAATTTTACTAAATTCCAAAATCTGAAGAGAAGCTGAATGTTTATCCTCACTAATATCCACAAATTCAAAGAAAAGAAAATGAGCTGTGCAATTTTTAACTTAATCCTACTCTCACAGATGAGTCAAACAATACTGAAGTATTCTCACGAATATCCTAAAATCAGAAGATAAACAGATTGGGAGAAAAGAGCAATTATTACTAAAGAAAGGCAGGTATAAGAGAGAAACTGAACTACTGGAGTCAAGTACTTAAATCCTCAGTACGTCCCCATGGTTAACAATTCCAGTAATGTGGATTAAGCCCTACTGCAGTAAATCGTGCTGTCAGTTTTTTTCAATGGATTGACAGTTTCCACTGAATTCCTTCCCTTCTCCTTCCAACTCCTCATAGGACAGAGGGCTCATAAAACAACTAAGAAAAAAGAGTTGATTTTAATTTAAGTACATAATTAAGACCAATGACAGGGCAACTCTGCAATAAAATGAAAGGTAAAAGGAGAAACAATACATGCTAAAAACAAAGAGCCTAGGCTAAAAGAAAGCAAAATCAAAGAAAATGAAATTAAAGAATGTTGTGATGGGCCTCCCTGGTGGCACAGGGGTTTAATCTCAGTGCTATCAAGCTATCTGCAGTCACTGAAGCATGGTAAGATCCCTGGCCAGGAGCAACAGATCTCTTCTGTCTCGCCTGCTGCTCCCCTCAGTAGTGTATTTCAGTAGATCAGCCTGTTCTGCTCCCCATTCTGTCTCTGGTGAATCCTCTCACCCCTACACCTCTGGCTTAGACCCCAGTTCTTGTATACATAAATAAATAAAAATATATGTAAAAAAAGTGATTGTAAAAATGTAAGGTCACAAGTACAATAACAGAACAATATCACCAGCAGACTAAATTAGATTGAGCAAGGCATATCTAAAATCAAATTAATGATAAAAAATAGAGGTGACAACCACAGTATATGTAGAAGAAAACCATAAAATTAAAGCAATTGAAGAAAACCATAATGAGACCAAAGACAATCCAAAATAAGGATACTATAAGATAGTTCAATAAAGAAAACATTAATTGTATATAAAACAATATGTTTCTGATATCTGGGATTAACTAAATCTTGTATTAAAATAGCATATAATGTTTTGGGGAAAATTAAAAGAAAATTACTGAAATTTTTAACACTCTGGATAAGTTGTTATATTTTAAAATTTTTTGAGCATCAGACAGAGGGGATTTAATAACTGGCTTCAGATTTCTCCAAATTAATATTACTTACAGAACAATATCTTTAAAAATGTCCCAAAGTCAGGACAGAGGATTATGAATTAATAATTTTATAGGCAGTTAGATATGCCATAAGATTCTTCACTTTTAAGTAGAACATTGTACATTGTATTAGTTTCTTATTGCTGAGCTAATATATTATCACAAACTTTGTGACTTTAAACAATATATATTTATTCTTTTATAGTTTTGAAGTCCAGAGGCCAACAATTTTGTTAAAGACCTAGAATTGAAGTCTCACCAGGCCTCCTTCTAGGAAGTTACAAGGAGAATATACCTCTTCCAAATTCTAGAGGCTTCCTTATTCCTTGTCTTTGACCATGTAACCCCACTCTCTGCTCCTTCATCACATCGTCTTCTCCTCACTGCACTTCAACGGCCTTCCCCTTGTATGGATAAGTGTCATTACTTTGGGCCCACCTAAGCCAGTCTTATAGAATTTCAGAGTCTTTACATTAATTAATTATTTAATCTCCTTTACAATATTACGTTGCAAATTTCTCCAAGATGAGTGTTTGTCTCCCTCCAAAATTCATATGCTGAACCTTAATGCCCAATATGATTATATTTGGAGGGGCCTTAGGAGGTGATTAGGTCATGAGGTCTGAACTTTAATGAATGGAATTAATGCCTTTATAAGAGAGGACCCAAACAGCTACTTTTCCCTTCCACCATGTGAGATTGTCAGCAGATGGCAGACTAGGAAGAGACTCTCTCACCATAAACTGAATTTGCCAGTGTCCTGATACATATTCTTTGGTTCAAGTGACTAATATATAGATATATTTGCAGGTCATCCATTCAGTCTAACATAGATATTCTCCACATGTAAAAACTAAATTCCAGTGAATTGAAAGATGAGACACAGTAATGTCCACAGTATTTGAAGCTGGTTTAAAGTGATGAATAGTGAAAAAACATGGTATAAAATAATAAGTTAAATGCTATGTTTAAATGTAGTTTCCTTTCTTAACCTTAGGGAGTACTTTTAAGAAAAAGCTATACTTAGAGAAAAAAGTTTTTATCTCTTGTCAGTTTAAATTTTTTGTCTGGTAAATGTGCTTTCAATATACTGCATGATTTTTTGATGCTGAAAAAGTAGTTGTAGCCTTCTAGAGGGACTGTAATAACAGGAAAATCAATGGTGTCAGGAGCTTTTGCCTACATATTTTTCTAAGAGGTTTAAACATTTACAGAACTAGCAATATAAAATGGCCTACATTTTTTTTTCTTTTTATTTCCTGTTGGAAATCTGTTATTTTTCTTGCACATTGTTTTACACTTGGTTCTTGGATAATTTTTGGCTAGAGTCATGCTGACTAAGAGGTCTGTGTTCTTTCTCCAATTTTGTCCTCTACTGTGAAAATCCCCTCCAAGATATTCCCATATGGAAAATATGCATTATGGACATTTAATATCAGTGATTCTCAATTCAGCACAGTTTATGTGGTTAGTTACACATATAACAATCCAGCAATATCAGATTTTAATTTATTTAAATTTACTCTTAATGACATCTATTATTGTCTTTATTCAGTTCTTTGTCAAATTCAAAATAATGTGTAGTAGCTTTTATGTGCTATGTTTGTATAGTCTGCATAAATATTTGCATAATATTCAAATTTTGCTACAATTCCCACCAAATGGAAAAGTTCTCATAATCATGCTCATAAAGTCACTTTAACACTGGAATTTAACATTGATGTAGACATTATATTACAAAAACTGAATTATGCACTGGACTGCCCAATGCCATTGTTCTTTTCTCATTTATATATAGTATCTGTTCTGCAGCATTGGTAATTTCAGATTTTTTAAATCATATTATAATTCTGAATATTTAATATTATTGTTTAATGTACACTTCACTTTCTTCATGTTACAATACATGAAAAACCTCCACTTTAGGATACATCCTTTTCTACATCTGAAGAATTTGAAATATAGGCAAACTAACTACAGAATCCTTTCTTTGAAATAAAATGAATTAGTCAGATTCTGTCACATTTTAACTATTTGAAATATTCATATAATATTTATTCTCAAAACTTCCTGCTTTTTTGGGAAATTAGTATTTCTTACTTGAGATCCACGATTTTCAATAAGTGAACAATTTAGAACTTAAATTGGAGAGTCATATACTTGGATTTGTACACATTACATACTTAATAGATTCTTGAAGAACCTTTTGTCTTTTAGCTTTTGGTACCAGCTATGCTTGATATTCCTGAGTATGTTTTACTGAAATGAAAATATTTCTCTTTTTCACTGGCACATATGTTATTTTCCCCAAATTTTTATATTATGTAAAAAATTTCTTTTCTAATGTCTTTGTGGGTCTGCTAATCCTAAACCACCTGTTCGGCCACCATTTTTGTTACCTACGGTTCTGCATTCCTATAAAAGGTCAGTACTGCCTAGTTAATCAGTTATATGAGCCCAACCCTGCAAGGTGCATTTCAAATCAATCAAGAGCAGAAAGTTTGATCACTCTGGGAAGGATATGTATCATGAGGTATTACAGGGAACACCCAGGGGTCCATTGACTGATGGATAACAAAGGACCCCAGAAGCTGATCAGTGGAATGCCTTGCTGATAATATTAAAATCATGGCTGAGGATCTAGGGTTTGATTTTAGTTATAAAACTGAGTATTCAAGCAGATGTGAAGTCCCTAGGGGGCAGACTCACAACCCCTGAAACTTTAGATGACAAATTGCATTTTCTGGTTTCACCCTTCCCTTTTCTCTTTATCCTCCTTCCCCTTGCAACTGATGTTGGATAATTTTTCTATCAGTAAAAACGGCAGGCTTTTTCTATTCTAGCAGCATTCTGCATCCTACAGCTTGCTCCACAACTCCTGTTTGTCAATGCAGTGTTGTCAATGCAACATGTCTTTCCATCTTTTATTTTTTATGTTGATTATGACACTTTTATTTATTATTTTCTTTTTGGAATTCTCAAAATCTATAGTACATAAAATAGCATGTAGTGCCATGCCCCTAAATTCTAGCAATAGCAGTATTTTTACTAATAAAGGTATCACAAAATGAAAAGTTGCAATTATATGTGTGGATAAATACATATTGATTACCAAAATATGCCAATGAAATATCTACCTTGTGGACTATTAATGGTAAAATGATATAATCATAATTCTGTATATCATGAGGATCATTCATGTTATCAATAATAAATTGGAAACTGATTTCAAAAATTTTAGTAGTTATTTGGTATTTGATATCTGAAGACATCTATATTAAATATTTTTGCTTTTCAGGGTTTCAATATTTTATAAATCATGTTTTCATATGCTACTTCTGTTTTCATAGTATTCTAGATTTATTAATAATTTAATAATTATTGACTAATATCCAACAAATATTTATAGGCAACATACATATTAAGTGTAGTATTCTAGGTGATACTATAATATATACACAAGGATCACTGATTAGAACATTATATTAAGCTTTGACTTGAGAAGATCATGAAGAACATCAAAATTAAATCACTTTAATTTCATCACTTTATGCTTATGTATTTCTTAAAGCTTACAAACCCTAAAAAGCAAGAGTATCACCTGTTAAATATTTTACATTCTGTCTGACAAAATGTGATGTGATAATAGCAAGATAATATGAAGTTTCAAATTTTGGACGATATGTGACCCAATGGTACTAGATATCTGGAGTGCTATGTTGAAAAGTACTCCAAAGGGTCTGTGCTTGGACTCAATGGAAAAAAAAGTTCTTGACCATTTGCAACATCTGTCAGGTCTGAGCTCTGGCAGATGATGCTACTGTAACAGTCTTGGAGGCTTAGTGTAATGGAGGTTTGTTTTTGCTTGTGTTACATTTTTAGTGTAGCTTTGCTCTTGCTGGGATTCTGCCCAACACATCTTCCTTGTGAGATTTAGGCAGAAAGAAAAACCACATTCTAAGATATGCTGAGATGTGCAAAGGGAAAGCTAGTGAAAACACACAGTGGCTCTTAAATTTTCCATCTAGAGATTGCACAAAGGAGTGCATGGGCACTCTGATGGGGGCCACTGAAGGTCACGTGTTAGTGAACAAGGATTACAGTCCTCTTAGTGATGGGACAAGCAACTAAGGACAGCAGTACCACCGACCACACTACACCTTTGACATACCCAAACTAATAAATTATTTCTTTATCAAATAGCAGTAATTATATTACTATTACTGTTGTTGATATTATTATCAAGACCCTGTGAACAAGATATAATCTGTTGTTTCAAAGTACAGTACCTGACCCTAAACCTCTTGAACATAAAGCCACTGTTGGTCCTTTAAATACTACTTGTTTTACATGTAGCAGGTTGGTGAAGCTGAACCAAAGTACAGAGATAGGCTTATCAGCAAATTCATTGACCAACTGACAATCCCTGTCTCAGGGTCAGGGCAGAACTTGGATGCCTTTTATTATGAGAAAGCACAGAAGGAAGGGGAAGAACATGTGCCTGGGGTGATGGAAACAAGGCCAAGCCCACCACTTTCTAGCATTGTAAACTTACTTAATCACTTTAAGAATCCACATATCCAAAATGTCAGTAAGAACATCTTGTAGGATTTATCGTGAAGATTAAACATTTGTGATGCAAAAAGTAAATGAATAACGTGCAAGATATTGCTATAAAAGTGAAAAATAGACCACTCAGGTTTTGTTACTTTTATTTTGATTACTATTCACATGTTGGGAAGACAATCCTTTCTTAAAGAGACTTCTGGAAGGGATAAAAGCAGATGGCACATGACATCCAACTCTTGACTGACATTCTTTGAAAGTCTGATGAGAATAGTGCAACCTGCAACTCTATCATTTCAAAGCTGTGTGTAATGTTCTGCCTTCCCGCATACCCAGGCACGACTGCGCTCTTGATGTCTTTCATTTCTTTGTTCTGAGAAATCACACACAAAAGTCATTTAATTATGCAAATAAAAAGTGAGGAATATATTCAGATCTGGTGAAGATCAAGAATATGAGGAATCAAAGGAATAAACTGGAGGATGTAATAACATTATTTTTTATAAGTTATCTTTGAAAATTATGCTCCTTTAGAAAAACTTTTCCTTCTAAATATGAATTTAGAGACTCCACTGTATCTACAAAATATTGGTAGGCTTTGTAGATCAGTAGTTCCCTTTGGACTGTTTTCAGAAGAGGTCAAAGCTGGAGATTAGCTGATGGAAGGAGGCAGAAGGAACCCTAAGTGCCTCACTCTGAAAAATTGACTTGGGAAAGATTAGCCACACCAAACATGTTCAAGAAATGAAGAGTTGAAATTGGTGCTTTCAGATTATACATACACATAAATACAATATAAAATATACCCACTATTCTATTATTTTTGTAAAGATTTATTTCTTTATGCATACCAAAACTGGGGTATAGGCCAGAGGTGCGGGGGTTGGGGGGGTTTGAGAGGATTCACCAGAGATGAGTGGGGAACAGAATAGGTGCATTGATTGAAATACACTGCTGAGGGGAGCAGCGGGTGAGACAGGAGAGGTCTGCTGAGCCATGTGGGTCACCTCCCTGGCCCAGGATCGATCTCATCCTGCAGTGGCTGTAGATTGCTTCATAGTGCTGATGTTTAACCCCTTGTGCCACCCCCCCACCACTATTCTATTAATTATATTTCTCTAAAAACCCTAAATAATACTAGACCTTATCTCTTATGTAGGGAACATTATTTCTCCTGAACAGAATAATGGTTCCCATATATATAGACCAACATCAGTATAATATTATAATAGTTATGTATACTAGAATTACATATAACATTAATTTTAAATACATATATAAAGCTAAACTGAAATATGTTAAGGTATTAGCTCATGTGATTATAGAGGCTAATAATCTGTCTGCAGGATCTGTCTGCAGTTAGAAAACCCAAGAAGTTCAAAGACCTGAGAGCCAGCCAGACAGCCAGTGCTATTGGTTTTAGTCTCAGGGTTTGAGAACCAGGCCACAAACAGCAAAAGGAGACAGTTGTTTCAACCCCTCAATAAGACGAGAGGGACTAAGGCTCTCTTCAACTTTTTTTTCTATCTAGACCCTCAAAGATTGGATGAAGCTCACTCACATTAGAGAAGACAATGAGATTCATTGAATTTACCAATTTAAATATCAATCTCTTCCAGAAATACCCTCACAGACACATGAATAAAAATAATGTTAATCCAAATACCTGTTCATCCCTTTAACCAGACAAGTTGGCACATACATTGACTATCACAGGGTTCCTGTAAAGGTCATGAAAATTTCTATATTAGACCATCTTTTTTAAAAAAAAGATTTATTTATTTATGCGTACAGGATCGGGGGATCAGGTGTGGGATGTGAGAGGATTCACCAGAGACAGGGTGGGGAACAGAACAAGCAGATTGACTTAAGTACACTGCTGAGGGGAGCAGCGGGCAAGTCAGGAGAGGTCTGCTGTGCCATGTGGATTGCACCCTGGCCAGCGGGGGGATCCAACTCTTGCTGCAGTGGCTGCGGACAACTTCACAGGTTGCACTTTAACCCCTTGCGCCACCAGGGAGGCCCCTCTATAATAGATTATCTTATGATGATTCTCGGCCAGGGTTTTAAAGTTAATCATATATTGCTATCAAGAGTAACTTTTTGTTCTGAGTCTTTAGCCAGAATCAGATATTTGAACATGTCTACTTAAATAAGGAGCAGAAAACTAGTCCATTCAACAAGGAGGTAGACACTTGAATGGTCTCCATTTACCATCCAAATCCAGTTGCTATTTTTTTCCACCCTACTCGTTGCCCCAGGAGGTTAATATTATGAACTGGATCAAAGAACTATTAGTGGGGCTTCCCCGGTGGTGCAGTGGTTGAGTGCTGGGTTGCGAAGCTGCCGACAGCCTTTGCAGCACCAGTTCGATCCCCGGCCGCCGGCAAGAGTCCCACATGGCGCGCAGACCTCTCCTGCCGCCCACTGCTCCCCTCAGCAGTGTACCTCATCAGTCTGCCTGCTCTGCTCTGCGCTCTGGTTCTGGTGAATTCTCTCACCCTCCTGTGCTTCTGACTGTACCCAGTGCTTGTATAAATAAATACAGATAAATCTTAAAAAATAATAATAATTAAAAAAAAAGAACTATTAGTTGGATTTAGCCAGTAGAAACAGTGGGAAGAGTTTGGAAAGTAGGCAACTGATTAAACACAGGTAAGTTGTGGGTATATTTAATAGCTTCTAGTGAACATTTATCTCCTAGAGTCATAGGTACAGTTCTGTGGTTCCAGCAAATTCTCTTCCTTTTTATCCTTTAAAACCTAGAGTTAGTTTTACCAGATCTTTATATTGCTAAGCACAAGGCACTTCACAATTCCTTGGTTATCCCTCTCTATGAAACCGGTGGATTTGGATGACATAATTTTTAAAAGAAAAAATCTTTAAATAGGAAAAGCAGTCATGATTGCATTAAAGAGAAAACTAAGACTGTCCCCTGGTTATTTAGGCTCTCTCATGGCACTTGAACAACAGGCAGATAAAGGAAAACCAGTGACTAATTGTGATTGCTAAAATTAAATTGGTGTGTTGACTTAACATCAACTGCCTTTTTCTTCCACCCTAAATGAGCAAATTTGTCTATATGGAGATGCATATGTACATATACATATAGATTTTCTTTTACTCTTGTGCTCTTTGTTACCAAGTGACTCTAGAAATTTAAGCACAGCAAGATGAAGATTAATTCCAATTCTGCTTTTTTAAATGATATTCAGGTCAACAATGGACCACACATATGATAGTGGTCTCAATAGCTTTCCATGTAGCCTACATGTCTAGTAAGCTATACCTATGAGGTTTGTATAATTATACTCTATGATAGTCACATAATTGAGTAATTGTCTAATGATGTCTTTCTCAGCTTATAGCACTGTTATTAAGAGATACATGATATGCAGGTAATAGATGATTCTGTGGAATCATCTCAGAATTTTGAACAACAACCAAAAAAAAAGTGTTCAAGCTCCTGAGGTCAAACAAACTTATCAGTTTCTCAAAAGGACCTCTCATTAGGCTCATTGAAATAAGCATCCTCAAGAGCAAGGCGATACTTTGAATTCTAAATGAAAGTGGTTTAAAGAGGCTGAAGAGTTTTAGTTATAAAATACAAGTGTTTGATGTTTCTACTTTTACAATAATGACTTTAAATGTGATATTGTCTCTCTCCTTCTGACTTATTTCATTTAGCATAATCTCCAGTTCTAGTCATATTGTCAAAAATGGCAAGATATTGTGTTCATCGGCCTTTCTACAGTGCTGGTGTGGAGGGTGCTCTTTAATTTCATTTCCCCAACTTGGAAAATTCTAAGATTATTGAACCACAAGAAATAGTTGGTGGGTAGCAGAGAGAGTTCACAGCAAAACTAGATGTATTTTTAATTTATAGTGAATTTCACAACCAATTATATCTATTTCTCTTTATTTCAAACATAATATTTATGACTATACATGAATAATAAGAGTCAATCCTGCACAGATAATAAATATCTCATTTAATTCTCATAATCCCTCAGAGCAGTGTATCATTAACTCTTGCTATTCAAAATTTCACTCCATTTGCTGTATTGTCTTGCAAAAAAAATTACCAGAAATTCTGTATCAAAATCAAATATCCCTAAACAAACTGTATGTGCATCTAAATTGGATGTCCTCCTCCTAGAGAATTTTGATATTATTGCTGTTCCAGCTCTGCTGTTTTCCTGATGGGCTTATGATTTTGTATTAAAGTTGTTTAACCTATTATGTATTATTACAATTGTTTTCTCTAAACTTAGCAGTTTATGCTGACATGAATTTCTATCTGCCTCTATCAGATGCCTGAGGGCACTTCCAGCAAGCTTCAATTAGCTTGTATCTTTTCTATATTTGACACATTATTTCACTGTTAAGTTGTATTGGAGTACCTGCTCCTTGCAGTATAAAGGAAAACTCAAAGTAAACTTTAGAGTGCTCAGAAATACACTTAAATGTTGTTAAATAATTACTTGTTAAATAATTAAGCATTTGTGTTTTGAAAACCTTTATGTAATTCAGAAATGCAAGTGGATTTTTTAGGTATTTAATAATTTTTTAATGATATTTGGTTAGAATTTTGTGATGGACTTGGAAATCATTATTATCCCATTAAAAATAATGGAATATAGGCTCCTGCTCTCTTTGCAATCAAATACTCTTTGTTGGAATGAAAAGTATTTAACAAATAAGTGCTATTTATACTATCATTATTAAAAAATTACAGGCAAGGAAATAGACTTCCATGTTAGTTGATTGACCAACTATTTGTTGTGTACCTTTGTATGTCAGGCATTGATGATAAAGCAATGACTAAAAAAATTAGGCTGTATGTTAACAAATGAGGAATGCTATGGAGGAACAAAGTTCAAAGAAGGGGAATTAGATGTGAATTGGTAAGACTATAATTAGTTAACAATTTTTAAAAGGTAGGCACAAGAATTGCATTGTTAAATAATTATGAACAAGGTGTGACATCAATATTAGACCATTATTTTCTCATTCTTGCTGGTTCCAGAAATATTCAGTGCCTGGACAAATTGAAAAAAAGTTTGCTCCAGGAGGAAGAATAAATAGAAATTTGTTTTTTTCTGAGAAAGTTGGGTAAATTGAACTTATTGATGTGATTTTGAGAGAAAGAATAAAGTTTGACTCAGTATGTTAATGTTAGACACAAATAGAAATTGGAGCAGAATGGCCACAAATGAGCATTATATAAACATTCAGTATAAATATTTAGTAAGTGATATGATCTTGGACATACAAGACTTGAATTACCTCATCTTGGACTGTATATATGCTAAAATAGACCACTCCAGGGCCTCCCCGGTGGCGCAGCGGTTGAGCGCTGAGTTGCGAAGCTGCCCGCGGCCTCTGAGGCGCCGGTTCGATCCCTGGCTGCTCCCCGGCCACCAGAGGAGGGTCCCACATGGCGCACAGACCTCTCCTGGCGCCCGCTGCTCCCCTCAGCAGTGCACTTCGGTCCTTCTGCCTGCTCTGCTTCCCGCTCTGGCTCTGGTGAATTCTCTCACCCTCCCGTGCTTCTGACTATACCCAGTGCATGTATAAACAAAAATACAAACAAACAAAACAAATAAATAAAACATGCCTTTCTAAAAAAAAAAAATAAAATAAAATAAAATAGACCACTCCATTTAGAAGTCATACTGTCACAAGAAGTGATCACCAAAATTAAGAGAACACTGTTGATTTTAACAATTATTATTTCTCTTCGACAGTATTTCTCCTTGTGGCACAGGGTTTCAATAATATTCAAAATGGAAAAACAATGCACAGTTACAAGCAGGTTTCACAAGAGCTTCCTGAAGCAACAGTTTCTCTGGTTCTTTCAATGACAAGCAAAACTCTTTTGTCTTGGTGAACTGGCCTGGTGGTTTTCTCTGACTGATGTTGCCAAGGATTGGATGCTCTGGTCAATAGGCATGGAATGTACCTTGCCCACTAGGATCAAAGTTGTAGGTAGAGGGTGATTGTGAGGATAACCATTATATGAGAGTTAGATTAAAAATATATTCCCTGTAAGTTATGAATCTTACCCTCCAAATTCGCACTGTAACACTTCTCATTTTACTAAGAACTAACAGATGAAGCGGACCAGGCTAATCCACTTCTTTCGTTTTTCTTTCATATAATTTTTGCTTTCTTGCAAGTGTGTACATGTTCTATCTTATGAAAACACCAACCCCAATGAGAAATCATGATTATAGATGTGTGTGAATAGAAAACATTAAGAGAAAAGTTCCATAGTTGGAACTTTGCTATTTCAATACCATTTTGCCTTTTTGTCTATGTTGCACACAGTTTCAGAGGTAACAGATGAATTTACCACATCAACCACAAAATGTTAAATGTAGTTAGGATCTATTATAGATAAAGATTAACTTGAGTTTGTGAGTGGAGAATAAGTAACATGTCATTTTGTAGAGGGCAAAGTATGAATTCGTAGACTGTGTGTTAGCCATCGTAAATCCAGGCTTTAGCTTTATTACTTTCCAACTGCAAGACAGAGTATAAGTCACTTGAATTTTAGTCTTCCTCTCCAATCAGCACAATACATAAGCACCCGCTTCCACCAGCTTTGCCTCACTAGGTTATTGTAATGCTTGAATTTAAAACATGCCTACAATGGACTATTATAAAATGCTCTTTCTATAGTTTAAAACATGGCCAAATCTTGGCAGTTTCATGTGGTTAAAACTAATAAACACTCAGTATTTCTCTACATTTTCTACTTCATTGTTCTTTCTTGAAAAATAAAATGACAATAAATGAGTGAAATTCTATAGCTGTAGCGCAATTAACAATATATACAAATATTTTTTAAAAATCTAGCTCTGGTCACAGGCAGGAAATGCAGACCTGGGCAAACATCACATCTCTCTGAAGGCAAATATATAATCTTGTCAATAATGTTTAATAAGCCAAAACAAATGAATGATTATAATTGAAATTATAAGTAAAAATATAGCTTTGTGAGTAAATATAATGGTATAGTTCTTGCTTCTGGGCAATATTATAACTCATAGATCAGCACTAAATAATACTAATTTATATTAGCTTTTTAAATGGCATTAGTCATGATAAAATTGCAACCTTCTCACAAAAAAGAAAACGTTCAAGTAAAGTATGTCTTCCACTTCAGATCCTGGGAAGACTCTAAGATATAATTTTGCAAGCAGGTGAAATTTATTGGATTGTAAAGTTTATTCTTCCATTGATCTTTAGGTTAAAAACAACACAAATGTTGAGATGAAGGTAATGAAATTTACAGGATGATAACAAATATAATCCTGTAAAAATAAGCAGGGAATGCTATGATTTTTAAAGTGAATTTAAATTTGAACTTGAGAAAATATATTTCTCCTGTTATCTTTGGCTCTGTAACAAATTACTCCAAAAATGAATGGTTCAAAATAACAATTTGTTAAAAAAATAAATAACAATTTGTTGTTATCTCCCAGGATTCTTTAGGTTGACTGTATTAAACTGTATGTTATGTTTGATGTATTTCATGTATTTGATGTTGATGTATTTCATGTAGTTTTAGAACCTTAGATTCATGTGTTGGCGTCATTACAAATGTCAATGGGATAGTCTTCCAAGATGATTTCTTCGTTCATATCTTGATGCCTCCCATACTCTATGTTCTTTAATCTGAATTTTTTATATGGCAGGACAGAGCTCAAGAAGTAAGAGGCAGAAACTGCTAACTCAGCCTCTTAAAGTTTGGGTCTGCAACTGAAGCTGCATAACTTCTGTTCAACCAACAAAGACATAAATCAGCGATGGTTCTAGGTGTGTTCAAATACTTCTGCCTCTCCATAGGGAAGGAAGTTATTGATAGTAACCACCTATGAAGACAAGTTATCACAAAAATATCTGCAGATAAAAGCTGAGTAGTCTTTGCAGTAAGACATGTCAGAGTCCAGAAAATTAAAATAACCACATTGTGTCATTTGTCTTAACTCTGTCACTTATTACTTGGGAAATAGGAAAATCTTGGGCTACTTAATCTCTCTAGTCTTAGTTTTCTCTTCTATAGGATGGAGTTAAAGCATCACAAACCAATAGGCTTGTTAAGTTCAATATGTAATGTCCTTAAGTGATAAATACACTTCCTGGTTCAATAAATATTAGCTGTTACCAAAGTTGTATTTGGATCTAGAGTATATCATATTAAATTATTATGTATTATATATAATCTATAATCTATAATAATATATTGAATTATGTTATATTAAATATATTATAATTTTTTATGTGTGAAACTCCCTGGGATTCCATTATTACATATTTCTGTTCAGAGAAGCAGAAAAAGTGTTCCCATGAGCAGCTTTTCATTTATTCATTCATTCACTTCAAGATACATATTAAGTTTAGGGGCTTCCCCGGTGGCGCAGCGGTTGAGCGCTGGGTTGCGAAGCTGCCCGCGGCCTCTGCCGTGCCGGTTCAATCCCCGGCTGCTCCCCGGCCACCAGAGGAGGGTCCCGCATGGCGCGCAGACCTCTCCTGCCGCCCGCTGCTCCCCTCAGCAGTGTACTTTGGTCCTTCTGCCTGCTCTGCCTCCCGCTCTGGCTCTGGTGAATTCTCTCACCCTCCCGCGCTTCTGACTGTACCCAGTGCATGTATAAACAAACAAACAAATAAATAAATAAAACATGCCTCTATCAAAAAAAAAAAAAAAAAGATACATATTAAGTTTAGAACACTTTCCAGCACACATGTGGGACACAGATAGCTATGATCCCTTCTCATGTAATGTTCACAGACTAGTGCAAGAGAAAGAACTACTAATTGACTAGTTAGAATAAGGTGCTGCAAATCTGTAATTAAAAGGAGGAAATGGCATATGTTGGGAAGTTAAGGGTAAATTTATAAGAGACCCCGTTTGAAAGAACTATTAAAAAAGGAGTAGGAAGATTCTAGGAATTTTACTAGATGAGGCTTCCAGAGTAAAGAAGAGAAACAAAAAGCAGAATTATGCCAATTCAGCAGATAAAATAAGAAATATGCAAAACAGACTAAAAGAAAAACTTTCTGATTATAGCAGTTATCCCCCTTTAATCAGTATTCCCTATGCTTGAATCCCCAGCCAAACCTGCGTCATTGGTGCCCACTCTCCCCACCCTCCCAGAGCCTATTTAAGGGATAAGAATGATTTCTGCATCTTCAGTTCTGTGCATTAGAATTAATTCATCTCATGAGAAACAGATGTCACCCTTAGAAGGAAGGATTAGGAACCACTCTGGGATTTCATTGTTAAGTAGTTTCCTTTTTAAATTTAGGTCAGTTTTGACCTCTTTGTCTTTATGTATCTCTGGTTTCTTTTTTGCTCCTCCTTATCAGCATTATTGAGACTGAAAGATTTGGTTCATTCTATTCTTCCTTATACGTTCAACACATACGTTCAAGTGACAGAGTTAAGACATGTGTACTGCTATGCCTTAGGAAACTTCTTAGTTCCTTTGTCCAGAGAGGCGATGGGAAATAAGACAGGTATTTATAATGACAGGACATAGATCACAGTTCCTTATATCCAACTTTGCTGTAGTTGGTGACTTTTTATCCGCATTATGGAAACATGAGATTTTTTCCATATTTTAATTGGAAACAAAACACCATCTTCAACTCTACATTACCCTTTTGATTATTCTTTCTCTTTACCTATTCTCTGTCAAATTTATTAGAATCAATCCCCATCTTGCCTTCCTCCATTCTACCAGGAATACCAATACTTAAGAGTGAGCAGTAGCAGAGAAGGGAAACCAGATCTGTGCTGTTATCACATTGCCTTGCCTAGAATGTGGTGGATTGTCCTATTTCTACCTTCAAATCCATTTAAAGCAACACAGAGGCAGCATTCAAAAAAAAAAAAATCATGTTTCCAACTTAAAATACTTCAAATGCTTACTATTGTCTAAGGAAAACTAATTTTCTAGTACAGCAAATAAGACCCTTTTTGGACTATTACCTCTCCTTGTCCATATCCAGCTTCCTTTCTCTTCCCTGATTGCACCCAAGTCTTACAGATGTTCTCTCCTCCTACAGCCTGCCACTGGTTGCACTGAGCTCATTGATTCACCACTGAAGAATCAACTTGGGAATCATGCTCCAAAAATACAGTAGACAATGATAGAAACTATCCTCTGTACCTCCAAGGCATATTGGGCTTTTTAGTTTTTGCACAACTCATTTGCCTCAAAATATAATCATCTTTCTCTTCTATCTCTCAAGACCATAGATTAGTATTCTCAGTGTCTTGCATATTATCTGGCACATACTACTTATGAAATGTCTTTTAACTACAAATATTGCCTATCACCTTTGAGTTTTATTTTAACTATAGTATTAATATTAGTTAATAGAAATGCATGTTGAAGGAAGAATTAGAGCCTAGGCTTGGGAATCACATAGTAGGCTCAAGTTCTGGCTTTGCCATGTTGTATCTATGTGACTTTGGGCAAGACTCTTATCATCTACAAGCCTCAGTTTGTGTATCTGTTAAATGGAGTAGTAAATCCTTTTTTTTTCCTCTATTGAGGTAAGATTGGCTTACAAAATTGTATGTTATTTAGAGGCATAGGATTCATACATTTTACAGTAAATCCTGTTTATTGTATCTCTCTCTCTTTTAAAGATTTATTTTATATATGCACACAAGAACTGGGGTACAGGCCAGAGGTGCAGGGGTTGAGAGGATTCACCAGAGACAGAGTGGGGAACAGAACAGGCAGAGTGACTGAAATACACTGCTGAGGGAAACAGCGGGCAAGTCAGGAGCGGTCTGCTGTGCCATGTGGGTCACCTCCCTGGCAGGGGATGGAACTCGTGTTGCAGTGGCTGTGTATATCTTCGTAGGTTGCTTCTTAACCCCTTGCATCATCAGGGAGGCCCTGTTTATTGTTTTTTGGTTTTTTTTTTTTAAGATTTATTTATTTATTTATACAAGCGCTGGGTACAGTCAGAAGTGCGGGAGGGTGAGAGAATTCACCAGAGCCAGAGCAGGGAACAGAACAGGCAGACTGACGAAATACACTGCTGAGGGGAGCAGTGGGCATGTCAGGAGAGATCTGTCATGCCATGTGGGACCCTCGCTGGTGGCTGGGGATCAAACTGGCGCTGCAGAGGCTGCGGGCAACTTTGCAGCCCAGCGCTCAACCACTGAGCCACCAGGGGAGGCCCAGGCCCTGTTTATTGTATCTCTTTAAAAAATGTGTATCATTCCATCTTAGCTACAATTTTTCTTCTAATATCTTCCCTTCCATGTCTACTATTATTTTAATCAATTTTATACATCTTTATCTTTCTTTTATTTTATTTATATTGCACATAAAGTGGTTCTAATAAAAGTTTCAAGCCCTTTAATAAAGGTCATGGAGTTCTATAGTCCATTATATTCTTGGATTTTTCATTTAACTTTTACCTCCCATGCACAGAAGGGCACTGAAACTATGTCACCCTAGAGTAGTTTGAGCCCTTATGTGTACATCATCTATGCTAATGGCCAACCAATGATAATTACCATAAAAAAAGGAGCTAATAAATTTAGAAAAACCAGTGGTATATCTGGCCTGACAGTCTGTATCTCTCAGTGAGTAATGTTTAAGCTTAAGGGAAGTTACAGAACCTATTATGCTCCTAACTGTGCAAAACTATTCCAAGCAGAAATTAATTTTCTCCTGTTAGCTAATCATCAGCTTGAGGCCAAAACATAAGGACTGTATGAACCCAGTACTTGGGAAATATTCCCAATAGTAAAATTGCAAAGACTGTTTTTATGCTTAGGTGTTCTCAGATCCTCATTTTCCAGAAGTAATTTGGTGCCATATCACACCCTGCTGACAATTTTTTTTTTTAAGAATAAATAAACCTTTTTCTTCTTTCTCTTTAAGTCCTATTTAGTTGAGTTAGTTGAAGGTAATCAATGAGATAAATTGAGGGGAGGGTGAATGCTTTTTATAAGATATACATTTTATTGCCATTATCTTCCCTTATTTTTTCCCTAATATTTTCCCCCTCAGCACACACTTGTTTTGAAGAAAGGGTTGAATTTTGTCAACAGATCCATAATATAGCAAAGCAAAAGTTCCACAAAATTGAAAGTGAATTGTTCCACAAAATTTACCACAGGATTCCAGATATGATATAAACCTTTGATCTTGTTTCATTGTTTATAAATTGAGGGAGTCCTACTAGATTCCCTTTCAAGTCATACAAATTTTACTGTTATTCTTTTTTTAATATTTATTTATTTATTTATATAAGCACTGGGTACAGTCAGAAGCGCTGGAGGGTGAGAGAATTCACCAGAGCCAGAGCGGGGAACAGGACAGGCAGACTGATGAAATACACTGCTGAGGGGAGCAGTGGGCGCAGCAGGAGAGGTCTGTGGTGCCATGTGGGACCCTCGCCAGTGGCGGGGGATCAAACCTGCGCTGCAGAGGCTGCCAGCAGCTTTGCAGTCCCGCGCTCAACCACTGCACCACCAGGGGAGGCCCTACTCTGTTATTCTTTTTTTTTTTTTTACTTTTTTTGTTTATTAGACAAAATTAAAAACAAAAAGTAATACTGATTTTGGACAGCTGTACATAACTGGGCATTTAATATATTCTGCCAATGAGAATACATATAGGCTTAAGATCGCAGGGAATAATTTACTAATATCTATTAAAAGCTTTAAAAGAATATGTATCTGTTGATTCAGCAACACTACATCCAGGAATTTACCCTGGAGAATCATTTGAGGAGTACAGAGAACCACATACAAGATTATTTGTCAAATAACATTAAGAATTAGAAATGACCTCACTGGCTAATGGTGGGGGTATTAGTTAAGTAAATTAGGATGTTCATTTTATTGTTCTTAGGGTAAAAAAATCTTATCTTATTTTCTTTTTTTTTTAAATAATAAATTTTCTTTTTATATTCCCCATACAATTGCAGCCCCCCATTCTGACCCCAATCCCTCCCCTCCCGCCCCCGCCCCCCTAAAAGTGTCACTGGTTCATATTTTTTTGTTGATTTTGATTTTCACTTTCTTATAGTTATTCATTTTCCTGGTCCCTTATTTAAGTTTTCTAGATTCCTGCTATGAGTGAGACCATCCGGTATTTTTCTTTTTCTTTTTGGCTTATTTCGCTGAGCATGATCCCTTCCAGCGCCATCCATGTTGCTGCAAATTGCATGTGTTTATCTTTTTTGAATGCTGAGTAATTCTTAACATGATCTTTATGTGGGCTCTTCCAAAAATGATGGATGGCAGTAATAGAAGTTCCTAAACATCATCTTTATACAAGATGGTCAGCCTCTTTTTTGTGTGTGCTATAATCATTTGAGTTCCTTCACTCCTAAATTGTAATAATACATTACTTGTCTTACAGACAGGTATTAATGCAACCTAATGTCTAAGGTATGTAACTTTTATTTCTTAAATAAAATAAAGCTGGTAGCACACAAACCAGGATGGAATCAATTTCACTTCAAAGCAGTTGTCATTAAACAAAATAATCACAACAAACAAACATGAAACAGGTTCCTTAGCATTTGGGGTTGGAGAGTGTTGTATTTTCTAGAAAGTTTTAATAATTGAGAGGTGGTCATTCTTCAAAAAATAGCAATAGTTATTGATATACAATAAGAACTATTCATTTAATCCATACTACAATGCTAATGATAGGTACTATTATCCCCATTGTTATGGCATTTTTCAGTAAACTAAATCTCAGAAAGCTTTCATAATTTAACTAATTCATAATTTGCGAATTTGCTCCAAAACTAGTTCTTTCCAGTTAGTCACAATCACTTCTTACCCAAAGGATTTTTGTTTAGCTCTATTAATGAACACTTAATAGAAGAATTTTTCATGTCCATAATGCAAAGCTTTCAATCGTTCAAAGAATTTTGCTAGGGTAAAAATGCCATCAAAATGTTTCTTGAAATAAAAAATAATTTGGATTGAATTAATAAAAAAAAGCTATCATTAAATCAGCATTATTAGGTTCCAGGCAGTATGCTGGTCCCTTATACAGCAAATACAAAATGTAACACATTATCGATCATTCATTCTTTCAACATATGTCAAATGCTTTTTATGTTCTATTTATATTTAAAATGTCAGATGCTTTTTATGTTCTATTTATATTTAAAATATCATGAGATTGTTATTAGTATCCTTGTTTTAAAGATGGAGAAACTGAAGTTTAGAAACTTTAAATATCTTGCTTCTGTTCACACATGATGAATCAGTTTAGAATTGACTTCAGAGCTAGTGCTCCCAGTCACTAAGACTCACAAATCTGTTAAGTATCCAGAGACTATACATAAAACTTACAAAGTTATCTGAATAGAAAATGGAGGATTGTTCCAAACTATTTGATTTCTAAAGGAAAGCTTGGAGGTCTGAACTCTTCTTTCCCAATACACAAAAAATTAAATGATTCTGTCATAAAAATTTTGTTTTCTATGAAACACCAGCAATTACTTATTCTTCTGTTTAGCTCCTTACCTCTAGATTTGTACATGTCATCTAATTTTTATTCTGTTAATTTCCTGCATAATATATTGTACTTTTGTTTATGAAATCAAATTTGTATAATCCCTTTTTAGAGTTTGTGTTTATTAAGAACCTATTTTTTTAATTGGAAAGATGATTGAATATCCACAAAATCAAAAATTTCACATAAACCATAAACATCAAACAGAACCATTTGCCTACCTCTAGGATTCCTGTGATGCAATCAAATGTGGTGTTTAACACCCACATTTTGACATTTAATGTTATTATCAACTAAAAGGAACCCAAACTCCTTGAAAAATAGCTGAAGTGACTTCCTGTGTCAGGAAAAAAATAGCTGAAGCTGGTATATTTCCCATGAAAGAATGCATACAGTGTACATTGTGTACTACCGCTAATAACAGCAAATGATGAAGAGGACAGCCTAGTGGGCATGCAGGAAAAATCTGAGCAGCCACAGGGGGAAAACAAAAACCTGGAATATTTTAAGATCATTAAAATAGGCTAGATGATGCTGATAGGAACTGGTAACAAAAATGGTACACAAACATGAGTTTATCACATCTATAAAAGTACTATATATTCAATCACCCAAATTATGTGTTAACACTCAAGATTTTGTCAATGGAAAGATTATAAAATCCAAACATGGATTTGTTTTTACAGGAAGATTGAATTTAGAAAGACATGTAAAAAGTGAGTGTTCACTAAAAATTATCCAACTGAGAAATTTCAAAGTCAAAAATGAGAAAAGAAAAAGTCTTATATTGTATGCAATAGTAGTAACCCATCCACAGAATGACTCTTACTGATTTGAGTTTCTTGGGTACCACCAACATGGTTTTCTCTGTTCAGTCTAGTCATGAAAAAACAAATAATGAGCCATAGAGGTGAATGTTCTCCTAATCTGTCAGCATTGCTATATTAAGAGGCGTGTACAAACTTGGTTCTCATTTGCCTCCACTAAAATGTCTCATGATGCTAACTCTTCAGTATATAAAATGTAGACACTGTGGACTGCATTGAGTTGCATATTCTCCCAAAGCCCTGAATTGAGGAAAGAACACATAATTACAATCATATAAAATTTCATATAAGAATGTATTATTAGATTTTCTTTCTTGCAATAAGTTAATGATAATGAGTTATTTTTGCACTAAAGTAATTACCAATATTGTCATACTCAAAATATAAGTTTAGTGCAGGCAAATAACAGGCAAATGACAAAGTTGTCAACTTTGATGTTTTATTTTGTTTGTTTTATACATATTAAAGAACTGCATTTGGAGTTAAGTCTACAAAATTCATTTTAGAACCTGCTCTAACACCACATAAATTTTCTGGCTCATTGACTTCACTATAGAATCCACCAAGCCAAAGTTAATAACTGCTTTAAATCTTCCAGATCAGATTTTATCTGCTTTCTATTTTATAGAAATAAAGACTAACTTTATAACAAAGAGCTATAAATTCTAAGTGAATTACAATTTAACTAAAATTAATGGGATATATTTATGATAATTGCTTATTACATTTAATTCCTAATAACTCCACAATTTACTTTTCAGAGGAAATGTTCTATGCAAAATTTGCAGCGTCACTAAGAATTCAAAACACGCACTCATATATACTGTATTTTTTAATTTTATTATACTTTTCCATTTCTGTTATGCAAGATTTTAAAGAGCTGAGCCCCTGGGTAGCTTTGTTTCTAAAATCCCACACACCTGGAATGCTATATGAGTACAGTCAATTAGCTATAACTACACTTTCAACATTTTTCTATCACAGAATCGATGTTTTTTTTTTCCTTTAATAATCTTACAGTGAGAGGCTAGATGTTCTGTATTTCTTACTCATTACACATTTCCCTCTAAAAATTACACTGATTAATTCTAATCCTTGCACAAATAACTGGAAAGTACTGTGAGCCAACTGTGTAAATTTCTGCATGAATATGTATGAGTATGTTTATTAAAGCATATATTTGAAATATGGTCTTTCTGATGTCACCAATTATGAAAACATTTCTAATGACCAATGAGTGGTTATCATCTCTATAACCTCTTAGGTCTTTATTCATGTCATATCCATTGCTAAAATTAATGAACCATGTGAATTTCAACAAATGGGACAACTGCAACTCCACATGAAACACAGCTCTCCAGACTTCTTTCCCTTTCATAGCTCTTTGCTAAACCACACTCGACTTTTTATTCCTGTCTCAATTAGCAAGTATAGGAACTTTAATTCCATATATAATGTGTTGTATTAAATATACAGCACCAAAAATATATTATAGTATATCATATACTGGACCCTTATTTAAATTATTTTGGTTATTTAAAATTGAATACTCCTAGTTATTTTAAGAAATAACACTATTCTTTTTTTTGCTTTCTTTATTTTTTATTTTATATATATATTTTTACATCATTTTTTCATTTTTGCACAATGTATGCTTTTTCATCTTGGTTATAGTCCCCATACAATTTCCATCCCTCCTTGTTTTGATCCTACTCTCTCCTCCCTCCCCTGTAGTGTATCTCTGGTTTATAGTTGTTTGTTGATTTTGATTTTTTCTTTATTATAGTCTTTTTCCTGGTCCCTTATTTAGGTGTTCTAAATACCTCCTATGAGTGAGACCATCTGGTATTTTTCTTTTTCTTTCTGGCTTATTTCACTGAGCATGATCCCTTCCAGCTCCATCCATGATGCTGCAAATTGCATGTGTTTATCTTTTTTGATTGCTGAGTAATCCATTGTGTATATGTACCACATCTTCTCAATCTAGTCATCTATTTTTGGGCATTTGTGTTGTTTCCATAGCTTACCTATTGTAAATAGTGCTGCTATAAACATAAGGATGTACGTGCCCTTTTGAATTAATGTTTTTGTGTCCTTTGGGTAAATACCTAGGAGTGGAATTGCTGGGTCATATGGAAGCTCCATCTTTAGCAGGTTGAGGAATCTCCACACAGCTTTCATAGTGGTTGGACCAGTTTGCACTCCCACCACCAGTGCAGGAGAGTTCCTTTTTCTCCACATCCTCGCCAACATTTGTTGTTGCTAGTTTTTTTAATATGTGCCATTCTCACTGTTGTAAGATGGTATCTCATGGTGGTTTTGATTTGCATTTCCCTGATTACAAGTGATGTTGAACATTTTTTCATATGCCTGTTGGCCATTTGCATTTCCTCTTTGGAGAAGTTTCTTTTTAGCTCTTCTGCCCATTTTTTTACTGGATTACTTCTCTTAATACCAAACTTTATCATATTGATGGTATTGGCTAATTAAGCTGTGAGAAAACACGATCAACAATTATTAACTTGATCTATTTTACCTATTGTATATTCATCTATAATCACTCTTAGTAAATACAAATACCAGAATTAGTTCATATGATATTAGTTTTTCTATAAAAATATGAAAGTACTAACAATCATTAATTTTAAAATTTGAATGGGTTTTCTGTACCACCTGTTTAACTTTGAAAAAAATTATAGCTTAGTTAGCTAAGTAGTATTTTAACATACCTCTTTGAAAATATTTATTTTCCTCCTAATTGTCATTGCCTTATGCCTTTTGTTTTATAGATTCATTTAGCAAGAACATTTCCTGTATCTCTATTTGCCATTATCTCTATACTTGCTTTGAAAGTCTCATTTCTGTAATTAAATCAAATAACTGCCTTATCCTAAATTCTGAAAATTTATAAATCAGTTTTCCTTAGTATAGTTATTAAAACTATTTTAGTTTTCAAGAACATATTCACTAATTTAATATTCAAGCAAACATAAAAATTAAATATTACAGTGTACTATTATAGTTTACTTTTACAGGTTTTTTTTAATCTTTTTGCCCCCTGCAATTTTGCTGCACCTAAAATTTCACTAGCTAGTACTGGGTTCAATCACACAAGTAAATAAATTGACAGCCCTCCACTTTTTACTGTTTCCTGAAGTCCCCAATTTTAAGCCAGCAACTAATAGAATTACATGTAACTTGCACCTTATAAGCTCTCCCCTTCATGTTCATCATTTACTTTGCTTTGTATATATTTCCCCTAGAGCATGACATTTCAATTCTGTCTGACTTCTAAAGGCTTACTTCAACAGATGTTCCATATGGAGCTGGAAGGAGTGGTAGTTAGGTTTCTATAATTTTAATCAAATGTTCAATCATGTGAAGCCAGAGGGAGTTTCTGTTTGAATTACTATAAATTTCATACTGAGATGCTGTGTGGTGCAAAGACTCTAAAATGATATTTTCTAAAAGGTTACAAAATAAGTTGAAATAAAGGCCTCCTGGTGCTGCAGGGGTTAAAGTCTCAGCACTGTCAAGCTGTCACCAGCCACTGCAGCATGAGTTCAATTCCCAGCCAGAGAGCTAACCCACATGGCACAGCAGACCTCTCCTGTCTCATCCGCAGTTCCCCTCAGCAGGGCATTTCACTAGATCTGCCTGTTCTGCTCCCCACTATCTCTGGTTAATCCTGTCACCCCCCACACCTCTGGCCTGGACCCCAGTTTTTATGCATAAATAAAAAATAAATCTTTAAAAAAAAGAAAAGGGCCTCCCCTGGTGGCACAGCAATTGAGCGCTGGGCTGCGAAACTGCCCACAGCCTCTGCAGCACTGGTTCAATCCCCGGCCACCACGAGGGTCCCACATGGTGCACAGACCTCTCCTGCTGCGCCCACTGCTCCCCTCAGCAGTGTATTTCGTCAGTCTGCTGTTCTGTTCCCTGCTCTGGCTCTGGTGAATTCTCTTACCCTCCAGTGCTTCTGACTGTACCCAGTGCTTGTATAAATAAATAAATCTTAAAAAAAGAAAAGAAGTTGAAATATAGTTGAATATAAATAAAATGGTTTATGCAAGTTGAAGAGGACTGATACCTCTTTGCTTTGTCTAAACCACAAAGCCAGGCTGCCCTCATCTGTTGGCTGAAAGGGTTCCACCACAATGAATTATTTGTTAGCTGCTAGAAATTTTTGCTCCCAAAAACTCTTCTCTCATCTGTTGTCTATAACTTTTTTCCATAGGATATATATGGGTCTTCTGACCATCATAAACACATTTGAAATACATGTACTCCTAACAAAAGAAAAACTACCAACTTCACTTTGAGGTAAGTTAAAATGACTGGCAGCAGACAAAGGAATTGAATACGTGACTGTGTTCACATAACGTATGAAAAGCATGGAGAGAAGGAGGACTGTTGATAAGGAATAGAGTAAAAGGACAAAGAATTTTATCAGAGAAAGGCAAAGCTACACTTTCTCGAATTTAAAGCTTCACTTAAGCCTAGCTCATCATTAAATCTTGCATGGAGAGATTGCAAAAACAAAGGAAAAAATTTGAAATGAAAAAATTAAAATGAAAAGATAAAGAAAAGGGCCTCCCCGGTGGCGAAGCGGTTGAGCACTGGGCTGTGAAGCTGCCTGCAGCCTCTGCAGCACCAGTTCGATCCCCGGCCTCCGGGTGAAGCTCCCACATGGTGCACAGACCTCTCCTGCCGCCCGCTGCTCCCCTCAGCAGTGTACTTCGTCAGTCTGCCTGCTCTGCTCCCCGCTCTGAATCTGGTGAATTCTCTCACCCTCCCACTCTTCTGACTGTACCCAGTGCTTGTATAAATAAATAAATAAATAAATCTTTAAAAAAAGATGCAATAATTCTAAAAAAAAAAAAAGAAAAGCATTAAAATGATTAAAATCAAGCTCATTTGCAGTTCTTATAGTTCTTATGCTCACAGTTATGCCTGTATATTGTCCTGCTTTATAACGAGGCTCAAACATCAATTTAAAGAGAAAAACTTAGGGGCCTCCCCGGTAGCGCAGCGGTTGAGCGCTGGGTTGCGAAGCTGCCCGCAGCCTCTGCAGCGCCGGTTCGATTCCGGGCTGCTCCCCGGCCACCAAAGGAGGGTCCCACATGGCGCGCAGACCTCTCCTGCCGCCCGCTGCTCCCCTCAACAGTGTACTTCGGTCCTTCTGCCTGCTCTGCTCCCCGCTCTGGCTCTGGTGAATTCTCTCACCCTCCCGCGCTTCTGACTGTACCCAGTGCATGTATAAACAAAACAAACGAACAAACAAACAAATAAATAAATAAATAAAACATGCCTCTATTTAAAAAAAATAAATAAACAAAGAGAAAAACTTAGACCCTTAATATGTTGGCAAACATATTCCAGATTTTTGCAGCTTTTCCCTATGTTTATTTTAGGTAATATGCTATGTAGTTTAGGCCAAAACTATAGTTTTAGGTGAAAAGCTGGAAAAATCAAAGACTATATTTATATGCCATTACACATTTCTTCTGACACTTGGTATTTTAAATAACTCTAATTACTATTTTCACTGTGTTACAAAAATAAAATTACTATGAAGATATTTGTATTATTTAATTCAATGGACCTTGGAAAACACATGGTGAGGGGCAGAGGAAGGATGGAGTATAAAGTAGGCAGGGGACCCAGTGAACTAGAAGACTATGGGTGCCTTGGCGTAGTAATATATATCTGAAGAGATGTGATCCTGTACCTCTGAATCATTAATGTGTTGTAAACCAACATTACCTCAATGAAAAATGATAAATAAAAAAGGATATTTTCTATCATTTAATGGCTGTGTACTATATTCAAAATTTAAAAATGGTCATTTAAAAATAACTTCTTTAATTATTCACCAATTTTCACCAGTAAAATTGTCAAATTAAATATAAAATTGTTAAGATTGGGGGTAAAGTCAATCAGGATAGCCCAAGTTGTGCTGCAGCAATAACTACAAATTTTCAGAAATCTAATGTTCATGTCCTATTCAGATGGCTCTACCATTTGTATTTATTCAAACATCTAGGTTGACATTGCCTTCATAGTAGCATCACAAGACTATTTGATGATATTTCTGGAATAATTTCTTTGGATTATCAATTAAAGTGACCCTTGGATTCATCAGTCACTGATGATGAACAGAATTATTTTCTTAAGCATTAGGCAATGCATTATCATGGGCTGAGGAATGTAGCATAGCGGCTTCTAAAGCAGGGATCATATCACTATTCTTAGACACTTATCTACATAAAATAATGTGTCACTATTTTCATATAGGTCTGATATAGACATAGTTTGTTTTACCACAGACAAGACGCTATGCTAATCTATTATTGGGGTATTTTGAACAAAAATGAAGTGAATAGCAGCAGTTTGTTGTCTTTAAATTTGCTAAAGTCTGCAGCTATAACATTACTGAGAACAGAAGGTTGTTTATAGATGTGGCCCTCATGGCCACAGTATCTCTAAATTTTTCTCATTCTCTTTATTAGTTCAAACAATGCTAAGATTCACAACCATGTCTCTAATAACTTTTGAAATGAGGTGCGTTCAGGACTAATGGGATGTATGGATAAGGATAGGATGTGGCCTCAAGAATAAATCTCTCCCAGAGCTCCTAGTCATTAGAAAATATAGCTTCAGTTCCCTCCATTTTATCATTGATATATAACTACAGTCTTGAACTGGACTATGATAAGACTTTTGTATGTTAGCTAAGTTTGGAGGCAACTATGAGTGGCTCTGAACTCTGTGCTGGGGAACCATATTCAGCATGATACTCTGGTGTGGCATTATTATAATTATGAATCTATTCATCCTGTGGCTATCCCACTTAAGTTTCAACAAATTGGTCATTAAAGTCTGAATTAGCTATTATTCTCAGTAAAGTTCACTTTTTTGCATCTCTAATCAAATTTCTTATAAAATGCATGATTACTGATGATACAGTAAAGAGCAAAATGGCAGAATCTAACATAGAACATCACTTTTACTCATAGTAATTTTTAATTTACTGATTTTACTCTCTCCCTAAATTCTCAATAGTTTTCCTGTGAAGTGCAAATTTTGGAGAGTTAAAAAATTGATAGGTATCACAAATATTCTTGGGATTATAGAAAAAAACCTTACCCCTGCTCTAAGTGTAAATTAAGAGAAAACATTTTTGATTCTCAATGCCTAATAAAGCTATTTATTTTTATAACTCCTGATAATAAGTAGCTTAGGGGAGTATTTTTATAAAATAAATAACTTTGTTCATAAGTATGTAACTAAGTTGAGAGGATAAATAATGTTAATGAAGTCCTAAGCTCAATGTTAAAGTAACAGCAGATCCCAAATGAGAAAACTATTTACAAAATTGTGTCTTACCTAAAGCAAGTATAATTTTAAATACTTTATTTTGAATATAAATTGGAATTTGTCATTTCCCAGTAGCATAGTAGAATAGTAATCAGTATGGAATGCTCCTTTATTTCTTTAATAGGAGGGAAAAAGACTATGTTTCTATCAAGATAAAGGAGTATGCAGAAGGACTTTTATCCATTCATGATTGCCTGACTGTCTCTTAGCATTTCAACCCAGTGGTCTACATTGCTGATATCAACAAGGGACTATAAAGCCCATTTTATTGTATTGTTGTAAAGTTTAACTGAGGTCAAATGTAAAGGGGCAAGATTAGTGCCCGTGAAGTAAGAGGCATTCCCAAACAAGTAACAATGATTGTAACACAAGCAATGGCATACAATCAGAAATCTCAAGTGATCCTTTATTTTTTTACCCTCACTCACATCCTACCTAAATTCAACTAATCATTGAGTTCAGCCATTAATTAATTTTTTTTGAGTTCTATTTGAGAAGTATTTGAATCTATTCACTTCTCTCCACTGGTACTATAAATAATTTATTCCAAACCTCATTTTTCCCCTAGATTTGCTGACCATAAATATTTATTGAGTGACTACTTGCTGACCATAAATATTTATTGATTGACTACTACTCAATTTCATTTAAATTGTATTATTCTCCTTTCCCCAAATCCACACCAACTCTGTCTTAATCATATTTTGTTTACTTTATTCACATTATTACTTTCTGGAATGGCTTTCTTCCCATTAATCTGATTAAATCCTACCAGTTTATCAAGGCTCTGTTCAGAAAGCCTCCTCTGAAACTCCTTGCTCTTTCAGAACAGAAAGTAATCTGCTCTTGAAATTAGCTAATGAAGCAAGCTGCCTCCACTTTCTTATGACACTTTTATACAAATTCTCTTCTAATAGGCTAAGATGTGTTAGAACAGTATGTGTGAAATGATTATCATTTTATGTTTCCAAGCATCTCTAGGACTACTCTATAATAATTCTACATCATTGAAGCTCAATACTCATTTGCCATAATATTATTGATACTTAAAATGTTGCAGTATCTCCCAAACTTACAAGTTATTTGAAGAAATTTGTTTAGAATGTAGATTTCTAGATTATTGTCCAGTGTAATAAATCCACCCCCCTAGTGAAATCTTACAGATTTACCTCTTTAGATGATGCTGTATGTAGACTGCATGTGAATAGAAAGCAAAGTACTTGCATATCCTTTTCCTAATGTCAATATTTAACTTTCACTCAGAAAGTTTTTTAAGCTTTCCTCTATTTTACTTAACCACAAAAGTTACACTTTTATAAAAATTTTCTTTATACAATTCCATCTTTGTTAAAATATGAAATCCAATATAGTCTTTGCTTTAATCAATAAAGGCTACAGATTTAAACAATAACCCAAAAAACCCCCACACTATCATTTTCTCTTTAAATTTCCTTTTGCCGTTTTAAATGAACATCATATCTTACAATTTGTCCATTTAATATTCATTGACCATTTTCACTATTTTATCTTCTTTTACAGCTTCTTTATTTTCATCCTTGTTCATAAACATCATGAATATTTACACAATTCATTATTATCACTGGGTTGTATAAGGTCCATATTCAGTTAAAAACATTTTTATGTAATTTGTCAATATTATAAATTACTTTCTAACACTTGATAATCATATTTTTTACACTTCATAGTTTATTTCTCAGCCAAATGATTCATTCTCAATCCTCCAAAATGGTGGCATTATTTCTATCACAAATAAAGAAGCACATAAAATCCTTATTCTATTTTTAGACTTGAAAAGATGTATAAAAATTGCTTGGTAAGCAAATATCTACAGTTTTCCTTCTTTCCGCTTTTCAAAAGCCCCTTCTGACTTGTTCACTAAGCATACTCTCCTGACACAATTAGCACACCACTGACACAATTCGATTCAAAACACTCCACCAAAAAACATAATCAATAATGAATGTAATATTAGATCAGAACAAATTCTTATCAAAATTCATCAGAAAAGCAACAGAAAGAAAAGAATGTATTGATCTATTATGATAAAACACAAGTGCAGTAAACCTACAGTAAATAAATGTAAAAGCTTTATTTAAAAAAATTCTATAATACTCTATAATAATTAACATTGGTTCAAATCAGACATATTAGATTATTTATGTCTTTAGACTCCATGAATTTTGCACAGTAATATTATATGTGGAAAAATTATGTTATTTAACACTCCAAACCTGAACTCAATTTAGCATATAAGCTCTGGTTATTACTTAAGGGTGGTAAACAGTATGCCTATAAATTAATAGAAATTATTTTAAAAATGAAAGAGTATCCTCAGTGCAATTATGTGACCTTTACATGGGTTTAATTATTAAAAAAAAAACCAGTGAAATGAATTCTATTGCAGAAAAAAGTTTAACTTCAGAATTTCACTTAATTTTTTAAGTTTATTTTTAGATGAAGTACTTTTCGTTTTACATCCTTGTTAATTTTGGACTGTACTTGATTTCCCCACTCAGGTGTATTCCCATAGTTCTCTCACCACTACAGAGCCCATGATCCATCACCATAGTCCCTTGTGCTTTCCCCTCCCTGTTTTGACCACTTCCTCTACCCTCTACCCTCCTGGATGCCTTAGTCTATGGTCAGTTTAAGAGTTGTGTCGTCTTTTACTGACCCTTTGTTTGGTTTTTCTATAGTCCACATGTAAAAGAAACCATCGGATATTTAACTTTTCCCTTCTGACTTATTTCACTAAGCATACTCTCCTCCAGTTTCATCCATCTTACTGCAAATAATCACTAAATAGTTTTCCATTGTGTACATATATCACATCTTGATTTAGTCATCTGTTTTGGGCCATTTAGGTTTTTTCCATATCTTGGCTCTTATATATAGTGTTGCAATAAACATAGGGGTGCAGGCTTCCTTTCCAATTAATGTTTTTCTGTTCTTTAGGCAGAATTTCTTTTAATTTTTTTAAAAGAAAAATAAGTAATAGCTTTGAGCTAGCAAATTGATTCAGAGTAGTAGTTGTCAACATTTTAGAGGTTATTTTAGAAACTACAAATAACAAGGAGTTTCTCCTTAGAAAACTACATAACTGCACATACATAATTTTACATATAATTTCAGAGATGGAGAGATTTCGGGACTCCTAAAATTCAGCCTATGGTTCCAACTTTAAAAGACCTGATCAAGAAAATTAGGTAAGACTTCTTATTGTGATCAAACAAAGGGATTTACATTAACTTATCCCACCCAATAATAAATATCGCTGTGTGCAGACTAAAATAATTATAACAGAAGTGACAGGGCTAATGTCAATATTCTATAGTATTTCTCACACAGAGGGAATACATAAATTTAGGCAAGGAAAGGAACTGATGTATCAGTGTAGTGTTTTCTGCAGGAATATAAGTGAAAAGCTTCTCTTAAGAAGGTACACGATGTATTGGAAAATATAAAAATAATACTATCTAATATAAAAACGAATAGAAAAAGGGAAAAATTTCAAGTCATTATAAGCCATTACTGGGAACTTTCAAAGTTCAAATTATATAAACATAAGAGGGAAAATGAAAACACATTCAAAAATAGTAATTTAAGTAATTGCAAGTCCATTATCTAAATGTTTATGTTTTGCCATCTGATGGAAACTAGGAGAGTAGCCAGAATATTTGGGGGATGATAGAAAAGCATTACAGGTGACTTACCTTCAGTTCAAGAGAATTATAGAGGTTTTCACTGAAGTAGGAAATCAAAGATTAAGATAGAGTGAATATTAATGTTAGGAAGCAAATTGAATCGGAATACGAATCGTATCGTCAACACCACTGACAAATGACCATTGTACCTCTATTTGCACATTTCCTTGGGTTTGAAAATTCAATATGGCAGCTTATTCTGTTTTCCAGGAAGTTCTTATAGTTAAAAGGTTACTTTTACATTGAGCCAAAAGCTATGTCCACAAAGCTTCTATCCATTGGTCCTGCTTCTTCCTCTGAACCCACAAATAAATCCATTTTATCTCCAATGCATTTTAGAACTATTTATTTCTCCAAAGTCATCTTCTCCCCAAGGCAACATTTCTCAGATTTTTCATAAACTAGTTGTCAGTGTTTTCCCCACATATAAACTCTAATTTGACTACCCACTTTAGAGTGCATACTTGGACCTGAATGAAATATATCATGAATACGCTAACCATAAAATAAAAAGAAAAACTAAGCTAAAAGTAAATCCCTGAAAAGGGAAAAAATAAGCACATACAAGGTGCTTAACAAATACTTTTAAATAAAGCAAAGTCCGATTCATATTTACTTTTAAACAATGTTTTCCCATATGAAATATTGTCCTTATCTTATCCTCCATAGCTACAATGGAGTTTTTAAAAAGTTATAATTCAGTAAACTTTAATAAACTTCACTCTATTCCAAATAAATTCCACCTTGCTAGATACAGAAAGAAATTTGCAGCATATAGAGATCATTTTAGATTCTGATTCTGTCACAATATATTTGTTATACTCTCAGCTTCATGCTGTCTGAAAATTTAGCAAAAATTACTTCTATGTCAAAGCAGTGATAACAATATTAAATTCAACAGCACACTGAGATGACACAAGAGACCTATTTCCTGCAAGATAACGATATAATCAGTAGGAACCTTCAGGTATAGCTGTTCCACTGATTAAGAATTCACATAATTTATTATCAAATGCCACACATGTATTTTCCACAGGATATAATAAAAAAATTGTCAAAGTATTACTCACATCAAAATTTGCTATTTTACTTTTTCTACCACTTTAGTCATTAGAACATAAAAGAAATGCATTCTATCAAAGAGTAACTTGTTGGTAAACTAAGCCCAACCCTAGAGAGTTATTTCCTCTCCAAATATATATATATATATATATATATAATATACATATATAATAGATATATTGCTTTTACAAAACAATATATATAGACATATTGTTTTTTACAAAAGGTGTACTTAGCTGGTTAGATAAAATCCACCAGGTATAGTATTCATATTAAATAACACTTGGAAAAGATTCACTAACTGGAGTCCTTAAAGATAGGAAATGAATTGTTAGGGATGACTTATTCTGCCATCTATAGTAAGTAAATTTTATTTATCAAGCTTATATACAATAAATAAGGCAGGGATTTTTTTTTTAAGATTTATTTATTTTTTTATAGAAGCACTGGGGTATAGGCCAGAGGCGTGGAAGGGTGAGAGAATCCACCAAAGACAGAGTAGGGAGCAGAACAGGCAGAAAGATCGAAATATACTGCTGAAGGGAGCAGTGGCTGAGATAGGCAAGGTCTGCTGCTCCATGTGGGAATCTCCCTGGCCGGCCAGGATTCACACTGGCTACGCAGAGGCTGTGGACAGCCTCACTGCCCTGCACTCAACCCACTGTGCCATCAGGGAGGCCCAAATAATACCAAGTTTCAGCAACACTCCATGATGGTATTACTGATACCTTTAGCAATTTAACAATACAAAAACTTGTTCCACTCTAAATTCTCAAATTCCAAAGATTTCTGTCCCAGGACTATCTGGGCATTGATACATTACTTTTTCATTAAGTCTTTTATTATTAGTTTCTGTTTGTACTCATGAAGTGCATTCCTCAAGAGGAATCAATTCATTCATCATTGCATATTTGTCAAACATCTACTCTTGCTGGGCACTGTACTAGACTCTAACTTCAGTGTCAAAAGAATAGTCACATTTGCCATGCTTAGATCTAAGTGCAATGTATACCTTTTGTGCTAATCACAGAAAATGGTAAGTCCCATGAAGAAATATGAGTAAAGGATGAACATTAAGAGTGAGAATTGAGTTTCTTTGTCTAGGCTGGAAGACCACTCTACAGAGTGGCATCTGAGTTAACAATTGAATGAAGAAGCGGAGCTAACTTGGGGGGGAAGAAATTTCTAAACAAAAGAAAATGCAAGTAAAAAAGTTTGGAGGTTTAGTATATCTGAAAGGAAGTAAGAAAGATGATTCATCTGTATCATACTGGACATGAAAGTGAATGATAGAAAGTATTCAAATCAGGCAAAGACCTAAAGACCATAATAAGCGTGTTACTTTATTCTAATCATACTATATAACAGGTGTTAAGAACAAAACTGGTGTTACCTGGTCAGTGACATGATATGACTTCCTGATATGGTTATTAAAAAACCATTATGAAGGTTCAATGAAGAATTCTCACAAGAAAAATGCAAAAGAAGAAGACAATGTATATAAAAAATACAGATAATGGGTCAGATTTAGGATATTCCTGGATATGGCACTGGTGTAATGACAAATAGGATACTGGATATGAGGAAAACGTAGGATTTAATAATGCCTCCTAAGTTTTTGGCTAAGCACCTTTATTATGGTAAATGTTGCCATTATTGAGGTAGTGGAGACTGAGCATTGGAGGTATGGGTGAGAAACGAAAAGCCTGTGTGTGTGTGTGTGTGTGTGTGTGTGTGTGATTAATATCTTCATTTATACCTGGTAGATTATATATCTTAATTATATATCTGGTAAATACTCCAAATAGAATTTGAATTCAAAAGAGGGTATTTAGCTTAACCATATTTGAGAAATGCCAGCACACAAATGATACTTTCACCCACAGGATTCCATGAAAACAGGTAGAAAGAGTATTTAGAGGAGAGGAATTAGGAAACCCAAAACTTAAAGGACAGAGGAGAAGGAGCTAGTGAAGAAGATCAAGAAGATGAGTGTCAGTGGGGTAGACAGAAACCCACAGAGTTGGGATCTCTAAGGACTGGAGATGACAAAGCTTTAAGAAAGGCCGAGTCAAGTGATAAAGCTACTGAGCATGGATAATTGAGCAGTGGGTAACCTAAATGTCAGAGGTGATCTCAATATGGGCTGTCTCATTGAATTGAGGAAACTAGAATCAGAAAGGATTTGTTTAAGAAGAGTATAGTCTGGTGAGGAGCAGAGGCAGCGAGTGCTGCCTTATCTAATATGCTTCACAAAGTACTGTCAGTGTGGGACCTTTTAGGATTTTGTTTGCGATTTCAGGGCTCTGTGCTTATTATTCACCCAGATGATGAAAGAAGAGGAATTTTAAGGCATGATTATATAATAAGAGTCAATTGCTCAGATTCTGAAATGAAAATTAATGTAGGTTGCCGAGAAATATATTTGTTTTTCATAATTATTTGTTTGTTTTATTTGAAATGAAACCAAATATTCTCTAGATTTTACTACATATATTTCAACCAAGGTAGGCATTGCACAAACCAGAATTCTTAATACGAGCTCAGTTCATAAGCCACAAGTTATTTTATTAAGAAGAATATTGAATATTATGTGTCATGCTACCACCTCTAACCAAATTTATGCATATTACTTTTATATAACAAAATGTTTTTTTGCCTAAAATAAGACTATGATGTAATTCCAAGTCTCAGTCTGCCACAACACTTTATTAATTATGAAATCTCATATTCATATAGGAAAGTTACAGAACATAATCATCTACTGAGGAAGTTATCTGGAATCTAAGTCCATCAAAATGCATTCTCTCTTTAAGCAACTCCTAATAGTTACTAGAAAATATACACTTTGTTACAAAATAACTTGGTAAAGAACAGAGTACTACAAAAACAGTTATGAATATTTGCTAATAATGGCTAACATTAGTACTTATTATGTAATAGTCCTTATTCATAAATATACTACCACATTTAATCCTCACAACAACTGTATAGAGTATTATTACCTCTATTTTAAGGATGAAGAAACTTCAGCCCATGGAGTTTAAGTAACTTGCCTAAAGTCACAAATTCAGTTATTGTGGCCACAGAGTCTGAGGTCTTAAATCATCTAGTGATAGTGTTTAAGAGTGCTTTCCTGGGCCTCCCTAGTGGCACAGCGGTTCGGTTCCCTGCCAGCCAGGGAGAACCCCACATGGTGCAGCAGATCTCTCCTGCCTTGCCCACTGCTCCCCTCAGCAGTGTCTTTGCTCTGTCTGCCTGTTCTGCTCCCCGCTCTGGCTCTGGTGAATTCTCTCACCCTCCCGCACTTCTGACCTGTGCCCCAGTTCTTGTATAAAATAAATGAATAAAATCTTTAAAAAATTTTAAAAAGAGTGCTTTCCTAAGAGGAAAGGTAGGAGAGAATCATTAGCAAGATGGCAGAGACGGAAGCCCTGGGCCCTCCTTCCCCACATGAACACCTGAATGCAGAAGCCTTCATAGTGCAATGAGAGTTATTCTCTGGATCTGGCTAGGCAACAGAAAGAGAGCGGGTTAGTTAGCAAACTAAAAACACAGGGATCCAGGCCTCCCTGGTGGCGCAAAGGGTTAAGCAACGCACTATGAAGCAATCCACAGCCTCTGCAGCACATGTTCGATCCCCAGCAGGCCAGGAAGCAACCCACATGGCGCAGCAGACCTCACCTGCCACGCCCGCTGCTCCCCTTAGCAGTGTATTTCAGTCAGTCTGCCTGTTCTGTTCCCCACTCTGTCTCTGGTGAATCCTCTCACCCCCTGCATCTCTGGCCTGTACTCCAGCTCTTGTATATATAAATAAATAAATCTTAAAAAAAAAAACCACAGGGATTCATTGAAAGTCCTGTGAAAAATGAAATGTCTGATCCTTCACTTTTTCCCTCCCAGTTACAAAATGTCAACACCAAATTTACACTGTGTTCACTTTTCCATCTATACTAGAACTCTACCTCAGGCAGCCGATTAGCACATTCTTTTCTAGAAAAATCAAACTATTCAGAGAAAGTGACATCCAGGGCTGCCTGACAGAAAATTGGAATCCGTCACCAAAAACAAGTCATGCCCTGTGGTACTCATCACTCATCAGCTAAATTACCATTAGTGGCTAAGATTTAGCAGACATTTGGGAAAAGCTCTAATGAGTAAATCAAGCAGGAAGGTATGAAGGGAGAGGGGAGACATTCACACACAAACAAACACACACACACACACAAAATAGAATAGAGAAAAATGAAAGAAAATACAGTGGAACCCAATAGAAATATAGATTGTTATTAAAAAGAAATGGACTATGGTGCAGGATTATTTGTGCTTTGGTAATGGGTGTGGTGTGGTGATACATATCTAAAGAGATTTGAACCTGTACCCCTAAATCATATACAGGTCATAAACCAATACAAGCTCAATAAAAGATAATACAATTTGAAAAATAAAAGAATCATTCAGAGAAAGTAAATTATTAAAAGCTATTGCTATAACTAAAAATGATGATGAAATTCAATAGAGTGAAATACATAATAAAGAAAATCATACAATGGCAGGGAGGAGATTGATATGAAAATAGAAAAAAAAGAGAACACTGATCTAGAATAAAATATAAGGTATTAAAACAATAAGAATTTCAGGAACAGAAATAGAAAAAGGAGCCACAGAGTGAACAGTAATAGTTTCCAAAACCAAAACCCTCTAAGCCCTGAGAAAAGGCCTATTTAAATGCCAAAAAAAGTAAAAATTTTAACTAAGAACAAAATCCTATATTTATTTTTTTAAGGTTTCTAAAAAAAAAATTTTAAACAATATTTTCTACCCCCACCTCCTCAGGTTGAGTCTCCATAGAATTTCCTTCCCCAAGGCACCCATGCACCATCACCACAGTCTCCTGTTCTCTTCCCTCACTCCAAACACCCTCCATCCTCCTCCCCTGCAGGATGTCTCTGATTTATAATTGTCTGTTTTTGCTTTGTTGTGTTTTGTACTGTTATTATTTTTTTTTAACACTGAAGTCTTATTTGGTTCCCCTATATTCCTGCTATAAGTGAAACCATCCGATATTTTTCTTTTTCCTTCTGGCTTATTTCACTGAGCATAATTCCTTCTAGCTCCGTCATGTTGCTGCAAATGACGTAAGTTTATATTTTTTGATTGCTGAATAATATTCCATCGTGTATCTGTACCACATCTTCTTCATCCAGTCATCTATTTTTGGGCATTTGGTTTGTTTCCAGGTTTTACCTGTTGTAAATAGTGCTGCAATAAACTTAGGGATTCAGCTGTCTTTTGAATCAATGTTTTTGTGTCCTTTGGGTAGATCCCTAGTAGTGGAATTGCGAGGAACCTCCAGACAGCTTTCCATAGTGGTTGGGCCAGTTTGCACTCCCACCAGCAATGTAGGAGAGTTCCTTTTTCACCACATCCTCCTTTGTTGGTTGGTTGGTTGATTGTTTTTTGATATGTGCCATTCTTACTGGTGTAAGGTGGTATCTCAGTGTGGTTTTGGTTTTCATTTCCGTGATTATAATGTTGAACATTTTTTCATATGCCTGTTGGCTATTTACATTTCCTCTTTGGAGAAATGTCTTTTAAGGTCTTCCACCCATTTCTTGTCTGGATAGTTTATTTTGTTTTTGTTGAGCCCTGTGAGTTCTTTGTATATCTTTGTGATCAGTCCCTTATCCCTTGAATGGAGTGCAAAGACTTTTTTCCCAATCAGTGGGGTGTCTCTCTGTTTTGGTTAATGTCTCTTTGGCTGTACAGAAGCTTTTCAGTTTGATGTAATCCCTGGTGTTTATCTTTGCCTTCACTATCACTGCTTTGGGTGATGAGTCTTTAAAGATGTTATTGTGATGTATGTCTTGTAGTGTTTTCCCTATATTTTCTTCTATATATGTAATGGTTTCAGGTCTAATGTCCAGTTGTTTTATTCATTTTGAGTTGATTTTTGTGCATGGTGAGAGGTAGTGGTCTAGTTTCATTTTCTTGCATGTGGAGGTCCAGTTTTCCCAGCACCATTTATTGAACAAACTGTCCGTGTTCCATTGCATATTCTTTGCTCCTTTGTCAAAGAGCAGTTGTCCATATAAGTGTGGCTTTATTTCTGGGCTCTCTATTTGGTTCCATTGATCTCTGTGTCTGTGTTTGTTCCAATACCAAACTGTTTTAATTATTATGGCTTTGTAGTATAGCTTGATATTTGGAAGTGTGATGTCTCCTTTCTCCTTTGTTTTCATCAGTAGGGCTTTGGCTTTTCATGGTTTTTTGTGGTTCCATAAAAATCCTATATTTAGACATTACCATAAAAAATCAAAATAAAATATAGAAAATACCAAGAGAAAAGCAAGGCTATAATAGAAAAATTAAAAGATGACAATTTTCAGACTTTTTTGAGTAGATCTACAAGCCAAGATAATGAAGCCATGCATTCAAAATTCTGAGGGAAAATGAGATCCAATGTACATCCCTTCTCTTATTTAAACTACCAGTAAATCGAGTAGAACAAATAAAGACATTTTTCAGTACACAGATCTGTATACATTTACCTCCTATGGGTTTATTCTCAGTAAACTATTTAAAAATATATATCACCAAGAAAAGAATAAACGAAGAATGAGAAACACAAAAGCAAAAAGGCAGGGATTCCCAAGACAAATGTTTTGCAATTGCCAAAAAAAGGAACTCCTTCAGGCTGAAAGAAGAGGTCAGAGTGTTCCAGGAAGATCTCTTCAGAAAAAAAAAAAAAATTGAGATCATAAATTATTTAACTTGTCCAAATGGAAGACTGTACTAGAAATTGTTTTACAGAGAAGATATAAAAATAATCATTGTCATAAAACAAATAATAAAGCAATTTTTAATAAAATCATTTAAGAAAGAAAATAAATCACAGACAAAAATTTAGAACTGCACTGAAAGATATTTAAATTATGTTAGTGAAGACACTAAATATAATTTTGTGTGTAATTATGCTGGTATGATATGGTTAGGTGAAGAGAAGCCAAAAGACTCATAAACATAAAACAAAAATAAATAAGTTGCAGAAGTGATAAATCAATTGGGAAAAATAAAAAATGAGATAGTCTATAGGAATATCATTTATAGGTGCAATGGCAAATGCCACGGAAAGATCTAAATTGATAAATTTTCAATCTGGAAAGAGGTGGGGAGGAGTAATACTGTGTAGTGACTAGGACCATTATTTTTGAAATCACTTCAGTGATTATTGAAAATTTTAAATGCAAAGTTTTGATAAAAAATTGAAAATAATTTTTGTATTTTAAGTGAGGGTGTGAAAAATAAGCTTGTGGAATCAAAGATATTAATGAAAATAATATGCAAAAACTACAAGTGCCCATGGATTTGTCAACATAAAGGAAGCACATTTGTTGACCTTGACAGGAAGGCACAGTTTCAGTGGACACAAAAAGCCAAGTTATAGTAACTAAGTTTTATTCAAGAGAATGCAAAAGGGGAAATGTAGCAGTAAGCTCATTCATGCACTTATTGAAGGATGAAAAAGAGAACTTCCCTATTCTAAGAATTCTAAAGTTTTTATGATAATTTCTCTTATTTTACTTTCAAAAATCACTCTGGGATAGGACAGAAAGAATAAATCCCACATGCCATCATTATCAGCCCATAGCTTCTCTATACTTGCATGTTTTCCACTCCACACAAATCTCAGCTTTATTATACATTTTCATCGCTGTTTCATGGTTCATCTTTTCATCTGATTGGGGTTTTTTGGTTGATTTTTTTTTTCAAAGATTGATTTACTTATGCACACAAGAGCTGGGATACAAGCCAGAGGTGCAGTGGGTGAGAGGACTCACCAGAGACAGAGTGGGGTTCAGAAAAGGCAGACTGACTGAAGCACACTGCTGAGGGGAGCAATGGGCGAGACAGGAGAGGTCTTTTTCGCCATATGGGTTGCTCCGTGGCTGGCTAGGGATCCAACTCGTGCTGCAGAGGCTTCATTATGCTGTGCTTAACCCCTTTGCCACCAGGGAGGCCCCAATTTTTTTTTTTTTTGGCTTGTTTTTGTTTGTTTGTTAATTGAGGCAACTTTGGTTTACAATGCTATATATGATTTAGTTGTAGGATCACACCTTTCAGGTATATGTTACCACACCACACCCAGAACCAAAGCACCCATAGTCCTCAACACAGTACACTGTGCCCCCTCGCTCTCTGCTGTTCCTGAACCTTCCCCCTATCCCTTTGGTAGCCTCAATCCTGCAGTCCAATTTCTAAGGTTTGTTATTTGTTTGGTTTTATCTGATCTTTTGTTTTGGTTCTTTATATTCCACATAAAAGTGACACCATCTAATATTTGTATTTCTCCTTTAAACTTATTTAGCTTAGTACAATCCCTTCCATTTCCATCCATGTTGTTGCAAAAGTCGAGTTGTTTTTTTTAAAGATTTATTTATTTATGCATACAAGAGCTAGGGTATAGGCCAGAGATGTGGAGGGTGAGAGGATTCACCAGAGACAGAGTGGGGAACAGAACAGGCAGATCGACTGAAGTACATTGTTGAGGGGAGCAGCGGGCGAGACAGGAGAGGTCTGCTGCACCATGTGGGTTTCTCCCTGGCCGGCCGGGAATCGAACTTCTGCTGCAGAGGCTGTGGATTGCTTCATAGTGCGGTGCTTAAGCCCTTGCACCACCAGAAAGCCCAAGAGTTTATCTATTTTTAATAGCTGAGTAGTATTCCATTGTGTATGTATCACATTTTCCTAATTGACTCATTTTTCTTTGAAAACTTAGGTCATTTCCATAATTTGGCTATTGTAAATAGTGCTTCAATGAGCCTAGGGATGCAGACATCTGTTTAAGTTAGTGTTTTTGCACCCTTCAGGTAGATACCTAGGAATAGAATACACAGATGTATTTTTATATTTTGAGAAACATCCATATTGTTTTCATAGGGGCTGGACAAGTGTACATTGCCACGGACAGTGTACAAGGATTCCTGTTTCTCCACATCTAGATTAAAGAGTTAATATTATCCATTATAGGTATTGAAATATTAGACTCTTTTGTCAAATTTTATATTTACTAAGTTTGAACACAAAAACTGTTATCTCAACAAATTAGTTCAGAAAATACTGAAAAGTCGGCATCTGTTTATATATTGAACTGAATCAAATTTAATCATACCTAAGCATAACTTCTCTAAACATGGACTCTAGCTAATTTATTTTCTAATTTTTTTAAATAGTTTAGTAATTAGTAATTTAGCTCCACATTGTGGAACTGCTATGGAACTCACTCCTAACCATTCTTCCACCCCACTAGATACAAAGGGGTTTTTTGTCAGACAACAAAAGTTAGAGGGTCTTTATAGAGTCCAACAAACAAGTGACCTTATATATAATTAAGTTACCTAGAACAATGAAATCATATTGCAACTTTCTTTTAATTAGAAAAATCTAATTATTTTCTATTCAAACATATAAAAAATATAAAATACCTTGGTAATATTTTTAGCTAGAAGTTACCTTATTAGGGTACTGAAAATCAGGACAAAAACAAACAATAAAAGAATATACTATAGAATTATCACAATAGATAAACATAAAAAATTGAGTCTTTTGGTTAAATATAAACCAATGATCACCAGTACAACTGTGTTCAACTTCTCTTTGACAAAGAATCAAACATTCATCAATGAGAATTTTGAGAAAGTTCTCTGAGTTCTCTAGTGATCTCTAGAAATTTCCTTCTTTCTCTTTTGGCCTTTTAAATTTCTTTTTCATCTCTTTTCTCATCTCATCTCTTTCTCATCTTTAAGATATTGAACTGAAAGAATTAACAGGAACAAGAGCTATGTCACACACACCACCCTTCTAAAAGCTTCCTCTAGGTCTCTGGTATACCCCAAGCTTACTTAAGGTAAAAAGTGATGTTTATTTGATCTGTCCTGTTCTGAGCTCCAAGAACAGGATGGCAATTTTGTGTCTTTTCATTTGGACAAATGTCCCTAAAGCAATTGGTGTTTTTTGTATTTTTTTTCCAGCTTTTATAAAGAAAAGATGGTACAGGAGTATGTTTCTGTGGACAACACAGAACCTAACCTAGGAAAGGAAAAAATATATTCTGCTAAGAATTTCATCTTTCTTAGCTAGAAAAAGCTATAACTCAATCACTATCTAAGTACTATTTTATATGGTTTATAGTTGGCTATGTACTTAAACTAACTCGAAAATAAATTCTCTATGTTCTTATTTGCAGAGTGGGTTTAGTTCTCAATTTGCCCTTCAGTGACCATACAGTCCATCTATGTGTTATGAAACTAAGCTGTAGTAGCAGTTAATCATTTAGAAAACCCTGATCTCCTTTATCTGATGCATACTCTCACCTTCCTAATTCTAAAATTCCTGGTTTCTTTCCCCTTACTGTGTTCCTCTGGAACTAATGACCTTGACTCTTTTGCAAGAGATGAAATTTGAATTTTTAGCCTCATTATTTCTCCAGCATGGAAAGGATTTCATTTTTAGAGGATGACCCAGCATCTTCTCCTCTTCCTAATAGCATTTCTATTCCCCTCAGTGGAAATTACCTATCCTTTATTCTCTAGGATCCTTTCAAGGTATTTTGCACTCCTCAGTTAAAACCCAGGTGAGGTCAATGGGATATCTTTCATGGGGCTTTGAATCTTAAACAGAGAATTTAAAATATTTGAAAATGGCTGGCATGTACTTAGTCCAGCTTCTTCTCACAGGAAACAATTGAGTTTGTACTTTCTTAGCATAGTTCATAAGAGCAGCCCTGATTCTGATCTTGGAGACTGTACAGCACTAGCAATGTAACCTTGAGCAATTTACTTAGTTCTTTGTGCTGCTACTTCTTTAATTGGGGTGGGGGTGGGGGGGAACAATAATAACATATCTCATGGGTAATGGAAACAATCCATGTAAAATGTGGAGAATAGTTCTTGGTATCTATTAATGTTATCCATAAAGTCTATCTTCTCCCTCCAGTCTTACAATAAATATTCTTTTAGGTAAATTTAGCCTGACTTGGTTTGTTTCTTGGAATTAATGAGCCATGTGTGACATCCATCATTTTTCCATGGCCTCTAACCCATCAGGACATCTCCTGGAGAGAAGAATCAACTATCCAAGACAAGGAATAAATGAAGACAGTCACTAATTGCCCTTTAAGGGTAACTTTTATACCATGTGTGTAATAAACTTCATTTTCATTAATTCATTTTATCTCAATAAACCCTGTCTTAAAGTAGAAAACTGCTGAATTTCCATTGCAGTACCAGAAAGAACATTTGCTTAGAGGATTAAAATTCAGGCTTTTTTTTTTCTTGCTTTAAAGCAGCCCCTGTTCAATCTAAGGCTCATAAGGATGAAATTACATCAAAAGTCTTGTAAAGTCAGCTGGAACACTCAAAAGAGCAAATCATTCAATGCCTATCACACGACTACCCTGTGATCCACGCTCTTGGTCAATCCTCACAGCAATGTCATCCTTACATAATTACCATGTGTAAATGAAGAAGAATCTCTAAGAGCTTAACTACATTGACATAAGAAATTATTGACACTTAGTCATTTAAAATCTTATATATTAGAATTAAAATAGAAATTGTCCCTTCTCATTAGATGTACTTTCAATTTACGTGTTTATTTTGTTCTATGACCTTTGAGTAACATAAAAAAATGTTTATACTTTCTACCCAATTACAAATTTAAAGAAAGACCATGTTTTTCATAATTTAAACAAGATTAACATAGCACTTTGCATGTCATATATACAAAACAGAGACTGTAAATTAATGGCTGTAAATAGTAACTCTAATATCTATCTTTGTAGTATGTTAAGAGAACAGAATTTCAGAATATTCTGATTCTATTTTAGATAATAAAGAATTGAAGCTTGGAATAAGTTTAGAAATAATTTAGTAATTTAATGTCTTATGCAACTAAGTGGATAAAAAAATTAATTGGTTTTTAAGGAAAATTATTCATTCAATTTTGCTTCATTTGGCAACAATGTTTGAAATGATAACCAAAATACAGAATATGTGAGTTTGGCAGAGAAATTTACTTAGTTGAATATATTCATTCAGGGTGAGGTACTAACAGTGACAGGTTTTTCAGTTAGCCCAATTTTTCCCCCATGTAATCCATGAGAGAACATTTTAGTGCTGCTAAAAGACAAATTCTAATAGCTGTGGTTCAACCACCAGCAAAATGAAAAGCTTCCCTCTCCCTTTCTGACTCACTCACAGCAATAGCCTATGGTGAATGAAACTGATTGAGTCAATAATGACCAAATTGCAGACAATTGAAATGTCTTTTGATATAGAATATATTTCAGCTTAACCATTTGCTGTTTTTAAGGATTTGTATCAAGATGAGGAAAAAATGTATTGTGCTTTACGTATTTCACTGATCATCTAGCTAAAAGTTAAGCAAAATTTTCTTCCCCAGTTTTTCCTAAGTCTAATTGCTATTTGGTCCCCAAAGTCATATATAAAGTCAAGCATTATTTCCAGCAATGGTATCCTTTATAATTTAGATTGCAGGGCCTCCCCGGTGGCATAGTGGTTGAGCGCTGGGTTGCGAAGCTGCCCGCGGCCTCTGCGGCGCCGGTTCGATCCCCGGCTGCTCCCCGGCCACCAGAGGTGGGTCCCACATGGCGCGCAGACCTCTCCTGCCGCCCGCTGCTCCCCTCAGCAGTGTACTTCGGTCCTTCTGCCTGCTCTGCTCCCTGCTCTGGCTCTGGTGAATTCTCTCACCCTCCCACGCTTCTGACTGTACCCAGTGCATGTATAAACAAAGAAACAAACAAAATAAATAAATAAATAGATAGATAGATAGATAGATAGATAAATAAAAACATACCTCTATTAAAAAAAATTTAGAAAGAAAAAAAATAATTTAGATTACAGAAAAGTAGTTGCGTTTTTCCTCTTCTCTATTTCTTCAATGAAGTGTTGAATTGCTATTTTACATAAAAAATAACACCAGTAGCTTTCCTTCTATCAACAATTCATGTTAAAATTTATTTTTTATTAATTCTGAATTCTTGTGTCAATACATTTGCTTGACTTCTAATATACAAAATTAGATTATCAATAATAAATACTTAACGACAATTAAATATAAATATGAATCAGATGACAGCTTTTGATTAGCGTTATAATGCCTACCTTCCTGAGCTAAATAATAATAAATAAGTAGGGTTAACAGTGCATTCATACCTTCATTTTTTTGTACCTATAATCAATCTTTACCGGATAGAAGCTGAGAATGGTATTCTGGGAAATAATGCAGAAAATATAGCTTGCGTGTGTTTCATAACCAACTTGAATGATTCTAATCACTCATTGTGTACAAGGAAATTCTATAGATAATAACATTTGCTTTTGCAAAGTTACAACTTCTTTAGCTATGGCAGAGAAAAATTAAAAATTATCACCTTATTATTCATCACTGTAGTATTTTCTAAGAACAATTTTAAAACTGCAGTAATGCCTTTAAAAATTGTTATTCACAAGAAATTTTAAAATAATACATCTTTTAAAATAATATTAATACAGTATCAAATTTATCAGTACCCAGTACACCCTTTGTATCCAAATTTATTAACCTACAAAATTGCACATCGATTAAAAGCTAGAAAATAGTGTGTAGCTAGAATAGCATCAATTCGAGACCATAAACCTGTATTCCAAATAGTAACTAAGTTTATGTACTTTTGTAAATTAGCTTGTATTTATGTTTTCAATAAGATCTACTATTTTTATCAACACTGGAGAAATAGTACAAATAAAAATCTAAATAAATTTCTTATCAAATTTTAAAACAAACTTTTGAAAGAACTTAGGCTTTTATTTCCACTATTTCCAGGTATTTTTCCCCCATATTTTAATTGGATTGTTTTTTTTGAACATTTTTTTTATTTTATACATTTTTACATCATTTTTCATTTTTGCACAATGTATGCATTTTCGTCTTGGTTATAGCCCCCATACAATTCCCACCCCCCCTTGTTTTGATCCTACTCCCTTCTCCCTCCCTGCCTCCCACCCCGCAGTGTGTCTCTGGTTTATAGGTATTTAAAAATCTTCTGAAAAAATTTTTGATTTTAAGATATTTGATGCATCTCATCATTGTCTCCATAATTTTTTAAAAGATTTATTTATTTATACATACAAGAACTGGGGTACAGTCTGGAGGTGTGGGGCATGAGAGGATTCACCAGAGACAGAGTGGGGAACAGAATAGGCAGATGGACCGAAGTACACTGCTGAGGGGAGCAGCGGGCAAGTCAGGAGAGGTCTGCTACGCCATGTGGGTAGCTCCCTGGCCGGCCGGGGCTCAAACTCTTGCTGCAGTGGCTGCGGATAGCTTCATAAGTTGCGTCTTAACCTCTTGCGCCACCAGGGAGGCCCTGTATCCATAATTTTATCTTAATGATCTCCATCTTCTATACATTTGTGTGGTAGATGACAACAGTAACCATACCATTTATAACTTTCTGTATATATCCTTTGAATTCTTTAAATCTCTACCCTTTAAATCTGAGCTAACTTTGTGGCTTACTTTGACTAATAAAATGAAGCAAAGATAATAATGTGGCAGTTTCAAGACTAGACCTCCAGAGGTGGTGCATTCTTTTCTATTATGTCTCATTGGTGCATGTATTTGCCTTTATACTAGTACCACATTTTGTTACAATAGCTGTATGATATATTTAAAATCAAGAATGTGATGCTTCTGGCTTTGTTCTTTTTGTTCAACATTTCTTTGTCTAAACATGGAAATTCTATAGATGCCCAAAAACAGATGAGAGGATTGGAAGATGTAGTATGTAAACACAATGCAATACTGCTCAACTGCTAAAAAATGATGAACTCTTGGGCCTCCCTGGTGGCGCAGGTGGTTGAGCGCAGCGCTGCAAAGCTGTCCACAGCCTCTGCAGTGTGGGTTCGATCCCTGTCGGCCGGTGAGAATCCCACATGCCGAAGCAAACCTCTCCTGTCTTGCCCGCTGCTCCCCTCAGGAGTGTATTTCATCAGTCTGCCTGTTCTGTTTCCCACTCTGTCTCCGGTGAATCCTCTCACCCTCCCACACATCTGGCCTGTACCCCAGTTCTTGTATAAAAATAAATAAATCTTAAAAAAAAAAAGGATGAACTCTTGCCATTTGCAACAACATGGATGGAGTTTGGAGGGGATTGTGTTTATATGTCTATAGAGAAACAAAACAAAGGGTCAGATAAAGCTAAACTAATAACAAATCTGAGAGATTGACTGTAGAACTGAGACTATAAGAGGAGGGGGTTGCTCAGAACCAGTGGGGAGGGAGCACAGTGGTGTAGATGGAAATGGTGCACTATGACCGGTTGGTTGGTGGGTGTGGTATAGTAACAACACCTAGGGGAAGATTCTCTACTTCTAAAACACAATGTTGCAAAACTGTTATTTCAATTAAAAAACTGAGACGCCATCTGATGAATAAGTAAAGCATTTGCTTTGTTATCTATTTCTCTTTTGATTGCAGGAATCAAAGGAAAGGAAAAAATCCTCAGGGAAAGACATAACTGACAATTTGGTTTAATTAACTTACAGACAAGCTTATGTTTGGTGCTTCCAGTGAATAAACAAATGACACTGGCTAGAAAGAGAATCTTTATCTGTGGGATACTTTTAGTGGGATATCCCTGTCTGTGCTTTAGAATTGGTTATGGTACATGGTTTATGATTTCACATGTCATGGCTTCCTGCAAAGAACACATAAGCCTTAGTTCTATATGGTGTGGGAAAAGGAGACATTACAAACCCTACATACATCCTGCTGTGTTAAATAACCTGACAGCCTCATTGGAAACATCATCTGTTGCCCTAGGCCAGAGAGAGTATGCGTCATGCTAGAAGGAATGATCCTAGGAGCCACACAGGATCTAGCAGGCCCCTCCTACTTTACCGGTGCCTTTTGATTGCTTGCAACCTTGAAATTATTAGTAAAGCATGTTACTCACATAGATTTGAAAATCTGTTGTGAAGTTCATATTCATGGAATCTTGAAATTTCATTTAATGACCATGGGAGATAGTGCTGTACATTGGTCACTAATTCAGAGATTATAAGCAGCTCACAGATCTATATAAACAAATCTGTTTTCTGAGTGGAATGCTATTTATAGTACTTTCTAAATGAAACAGATTAAATTTGTAATATATTAAACCAGAACATAGTATATTTTGGATAAACTACTAAAACTTAACCCTTATCCTACTTCCCTTGAAATTAATGTAAAAAATAAAGGAGAAGCACAATCTATCTTCTGGTCAGGGAGAATAGCTGACAGCAAATGCTATGCCTAGGAGTTTACTATTCAAATTCTCTGGAATTATTTTATACCAAGCTTGTCTAAAATTGAAGGCCCTGAGATTATTGAGGTAAAACCAAGTAGCACATATATAGATTTTGATAAATGGTCACCTGTCATCCATCGATTATTTCCATGAGCAATACACAAGTTAGGTCAAGGGTGTTTTGATGTGTCCAAATTTCCCTTAGGGTAAAATCTGCTTTTTATTAATGAATGGATAGCTCACTAGAGTCATGAATAAATTGACTTATTTGGCAATTGCATCACAGCATACGAACATGAAGAACAATAGTTTCCTCTGACGCATTGATTTAAATAAATAATTATAAACAGATTGACACTGAAAAATACTCACCAAAAATGTTTTTATTAATATATTTGGTTAACTAGGTGTATATATCAACACTAACCTCTGTTTATATCAACAATAACTTTTACCTGCAATACACATCTGACTCAGAAAGCTAGGAGAAAATTGAACTACAGAAAGTGGTGTACGAGGGCTCATCTTGAGAGAGAGCTTTGTCAAGTTGAAATCAATGTTTTTTGTAGAGTTTGAATGATTAGCTATCTGTGTCCTAATATTCATGGCTTCATGTGGGAAAACAAATCAAAAATATTTATATTTTGTCTGATTCCATTGTCAGATCCATGGCTAGGAAGTACAATTCCCTATAATATAAAGAAGAAAATATCCAATGGACTTGAGTCTGTTTTAGTCAAAAATTAGGACAAGAAGCAGATCCTAGTGTTTTAAATCAGGAAGAGATTTAGTCAGAAAATCTGCTGCTTAAACACTGTCCAACGGGCCTAAAAGAGCAGATTCTATGCTCTGTCTCTCGACTGACTCTCAAAACAACACAGAACCAACACCCCAAAGCCCCCACTACACAGGAATGAAAATCAAGAGCCCAGATCATCAGACATAAACATCATACCCAGAAGAAAAAATAAAAGTTGAAACCAGGTTCCAGAGTTTAGGAAGTTAGGAGTAAGAACCTCACTACTGCCACAACTTCCTCTTGATACCCTAAAAGCTGTGTTGTTTTGCTAGCAACTCACATATTCCCTGGAACTCCTAGGCAGCAGTAGAGCAAAGGACATCAGGAATGTGGCCTCCACCTCACATCCACCTGCAAAATGCCACATGAATGCATACAAATAGTGTAAACTGGTATACAAAAAAAAAAAAACAATTAGCAAAATAATTTTAGAAAGGTAGTTTTCAACTCTCCAATTTTTCCATATAAATTGAACATAGAATGGGGGATTGAGTGAACATTGAAAGTGGCCAAAAAATGTCCTAAAATATTAGGCATAAGTGAATGAAAAGTAAACATTTCTTGTTATCTAAAGAGCAAAATGATACTTATCATACATCTGATAGCCCAAGTTATAGGTTCACAAGAGAATAAATTACACAGTGGCCTCAATAATCAGATAAATCAAAAATAGGGGATGAGGGCCTCCCCGGTGGCGCAGCAGTTGAGCGCTGGGTTGCGAAGCTGCCCGCAGCCTCTGCAGCACCAGTTCGATCACCGGCTGCTCCCCGGCCACCAGAGGAGGGTCCCACATGGCGCGCAGACCTCTCCTGCCGCCCGCTGCTCCCCTCAGCAGTGTACTTTGGTCCTTCTGCCTGCTCTGCTCCCCGCTCTGGCTCTGGTGAATTCTCTCACCCTCCCGCGCTTCTGACTGTACCCAGTGCATGTATAAACAAACAAACAAACAAACAAAATAAATAAATAAAGCATGCCTCTATAAAAAAAAATAGGGGATGATAGTGGAGAAAAAGAAAATATAGATGCATGATAGATAATTATAATCATTGTAAGTGGTGTCAACTCTTCTAATAAAAAATGCTGATTGTCAAAACTCAAACTATTTGCTGTAGAAGATGCAGCTGAAATATAAGGGCAGGAAAAGCCAGGCAGAACATGAAGGGATTAAAGAAAATCGTATGTCATCTATACATTAATTTAAGAATGCTCTTGTAATCATATCAATACTTTACTAAATAGATTTTAAGGCAGAAACCACAAAATCAGAAGATATAGAAAAAATTAAATAATTAGAAATCATAACAAAAATAGTCTCATAAATATAAATCTTTAAATATTTTAAAGACACGCATCAAATAATCATGGGTCAAATTAAATTTAAAAAGGAAGTCTGAAAATTTTTAATATTGAAAAATAATGAAAATCTTCTTATCAAGAGATATGTAAAGGGACAACTTAAAGAATTAAAACATTAATAATAATATTGTTTCACTTTGCTGTTAGGAAGAATTAATACTGAAAACAGAGGCAAAGAAATTAGGTTAAGAACTTAGGAAAGGAAGAATAGAATGAACTCAAGGGAAAAATAAAACAAGAAGGATCTTTTGCATGCAAAAAACAAAAGAATGAGTATGGGGAAAAAGTACCCTAGGAAGGTTAACAAGCCAAAGCTAATTTTTTTTTAAAGATTTATTTTTATTTATTTATACAAGCACTGGGTACAGTCAGAAGCATGGGAGAGTGAGAGAATTCACCAGAGCCAGAGCAGGGAGCAGAGCAGGCAGAAGGACTGAAGTACACTGCTGAGGGGAGCAGCGGGCAGCAGGAGAGGTCTGCGCGCCATGTGGGACCCTCCTCGGGTGGCCGGGGAGCAGCCGGGGATCGAACCAGCGCCTCAGAGGCTGCGGGCAGCTTCGCAACCCAGCGCTCAACCGCTGCGCCAACGGGGAGGCCCGCCAAAGCTAATTCTTTTTAAAATCTAATAAAATACTTTTCGGTTAGACTCGTCAATAAAACAAAAAACAAGGGTAAAGGAGACAGTATTACTAATACTTTATTCCATTTTCATTAGTAATTGTCCAAAATATTTTTGCAGACATATTTAATTCTGACTAAAGGCCAATAATAATCAGTATTTTTGCCATGTTCTTAAAAAATATATAAACAGTTTAGAATGTTTTACCGAGTATCAACTTACATGCTGTTTTCTAGGATTTCAATTCTACCTTAATCTTAACACCACAAATTAGCTGTGGTATTATTTTTGCGAGGTAATACTTGTTGACATTTCTTCTTTGGATGCCAGACTTGTTTTCTGTGGCCACTTTTCTTTTCCTTCAAATTTATCCTGTAAGATGTAAAAGTGTTACCCCACACCCCTTAAAGTGATGGTCCATTTTTGCGTGGTGAAAAAAAGGCAAAAATTCAGAAACCACTTTCATTTTACACACCAAGAATTGTATTGCCTGAAAGGCAATGAAGACAGAAGTACTCACATTGAAAAGCAACTTTTCCCTGAATGTTGGCAAAGGGGTTATTTTTATTTGGGGAGAATGGTGTGTCACGAATTTAGGGCAGTCTGAGAGGTCACGCGCAGTAGTTTCCTTTTGCACCTGGTAGTTTTTCACTGGTCCCTTTTTGTGCAGGGCGCTCAGTCTTCAGTGAAAGGTAGTATTTCTGAATTTGCATTTATGACTAATTCCTTTGTCTTGGTACATGAAATATATTATTACCATTGTCTTTGACTTTCCATAGTTGTTGAGACATTACAGTTGACTTACAGGTAAGTCTTTTTTCTCTAGCCAGTTTAATACCTTCCCTTTGTCTCTAAGATTCTTCAGTTTTACTCATTTGTCTAGGAGCGTTTTTTTTATCCATTGTCATACTTGAGATATGTAGGCCTTTAGAATCTAAGGACTTAATGTCTTTAGAATTCAGGGAGAACTCAGCCATTGTCTCACATAATACCAGCTCTCTACTTGTTATCTCCTGGAACATTTCTAGCCTGGACTTTGTCTAATGTTTACGTGACCTTATGTCACTCTCAATTTTTTCCTTTCTTTGTCTTCTATGGCATTTTTATGAACAATTTCTTCTGCTCAATTTTTCATTTAATTAATTACATCTGTTGTTCTGTAATGACTTCCTTTTGCTTTTGTTTCCATTACTATACTTCTTTGACTTCTAAAAATACCATTAGAGTATTTATTTAAAAAAATCTACCTTTGAATTTTGACAGGCTGCCATTTCCTAATCATAATTTCAATTTTGTGTATTATTCTTTCAACAAAGTGCTCTTATTATATTCTTTAGCTCATATTGCAATACCTGTAATCTCTCTAGCGGTCTGATTCTGCCACTTATTCTTTCTGTTGAATCTTTTTCATGATGGATGTTTCATACGAAAAATGTACCACATTCCTTCAATTCCTTCTTCTTTGTGTATCCTTAGGCAAATGTGCTAATCTTTTTTACAGATACCCATAAATGAGAGCACTGGTCGCAGATTATACATTTTAAGTTTACAGTCATTAAAATAGCTTTATTCATTTCATCCCCACTTTTAGTGTGTGAGAACAGTTCCTTTCCATAAAACCCAATCAATACCTGATTTGTCAAAATTTTACTTTTTACCAACCCATGAGCTATAAAATATCTACATTGCCATTTTTAATTTTGTGTTACTTTAATCATATAGTATTACACATTTTTTCCTAAAGTTTATAGCCATAAGTCATTTTGTTATAGCTTTTATTCATTCTCTAATAAACAAGTCATGCTTGTTATTAGTGGAATAGCATATTGCTTTGTACTGAAGTGTCTAGTGAAAATTCATATTTGGCATTGTTGACTGGAATGAGATCTATATGCCTTATGTTCCAGACATGGAGCTATGTTACAATGTGTTTTTGTTGTGCACAAGCAATATTAAGAATTTGCTTGCAAAGAAACACCATTCACATCTATCCCCCTCCCAAAATCTCTGCTCTTCATAACCAATCCTTTTCTGAAGTAGCAACTGGGAATAACATCACAATAGGTGGCAGGAAAAATAATTTGCACACATATGCTTCTTGAGTGCTGTGTAAAAAACAAAACTCTATATATAATGAATAATATTTCACTTTTTAAAATTAAAAATGCTGAATAAAAAGCAAGAAATGTTATACGAGTTTATTTTTTTACCTATTTTCTCTTTTTGGATACTAAAATTAATATCCTGAATCTTAGGCAACAAGGAGTACACAAGCAATGAGACATTCAAATGCTATAAGACATTAAAGTACAAATGCTAAAGTTCAAGGTATCATTGTCTCCAGTATTACATCAAGTTCTTCAAATGGTTATTATGATTACTCAAAAATTTTGGAAAAGAATATGAAACAATCCCAAAGCAACAATCTGCTAGCCCTGCATCAATTAACACAGCTACAGATTAACCAACTGGAAAGTGAACTGTCAGGACTATTTTCAGGCTTATTTCTGAGAGATAGCTGATTACTCTAAATGCCTGCATACTTTCAGTGATTTACATAGTCACTGAGATAAAATGAGCTTAAATTGAGCCTAAGGACTGTGAGTATTGAAAACTCCTAGGATATTATGTAAGGTATCACTTTGCTTAAGAAATTGAAATTATATGTGAGCAGGACTATTCATATTTAGTAAAAGTAAAGGCTTGTGTTAGGGTAAAAACCGGCTTGAACAAATAAGCATCAACAAATTTATTAACCAAGGGCCAGTTTATAGACCTATTGCAAAAGGTAATTATTTGCTAGCGTAAGTAAAATTTTGTGCTTTGAGTACTACTATTATTACATCAATATACATAGTAGGATAGATATCTGCCAGACATATGCAAAACATACAATTTTGTAGATGCTGATAAAATTCAAGAACTTTGACTCTTTGTTAAAAAGTAATATTTTTAATAAAAAAGTGACATCTGCTCAAAAAAATAAATTGCTGTGCTTCACAAATAAGTAAATCAGATTTCTAACAAAAATTTTTTTTAAGTATTTCACCCATGTGTGTCCCTCAGTCATGGTCATCAAATTCTCGTTCATGTGATTAACTGTGGAAATTCCACAGATGTGCCTGGTGAATATGAATAACCCACTGAACTGTGACATGTGGCGCATACCTGTGTTTAGAAACTATATTGCTAAAAAGAGCATTCTGGAAACACTGTTGCTAAGTAACAGACTGCCCTGGTAACTGCAGCCAGCTATTTTGAAAGAGTCAATGTGAGATTATGAAAAATATGTAAAAAATATAACCAATATTTAATCATTCGACAAAGATGAAACCATAACTTGGTAAGCAGCTGAATAAAGAAGATAGACTACATTTGCAGATTAATTTTGAGTCTAAGAATTCCAAATATTGGGCCTCCCGGGTGGCGCAGTGGTTGAGCGCTGGGTTGCGAAGCTGCCCGCAGCCTCTGCAGCGCCGGTTCGATCCCCGGCTGCTCCCCGGCCACCCGAGGAGGGTCCCACATGGCGCGCAGACCTCTCCTGCCGCCCGCTGCTCCCCTCAGCAGTGTACTTCGGTCCTTCTGCCTGCTCTGCTCCCTGCTCTGGCTCTGGTGAATTCTTTCACCCTCCCGCGCTTCTGACTGTACCCAGTGCATGTATAAACAAAACAAACAAACAAGTAATAAATAAATAAAACATGCCTCTATTAAAAAAAAAAGAAAAAAAAAGAATTCCAAATATTACACATTTTCCAACTTTGCCATATTTTTCACATTCCTCCTTGGTTTCAACTTCTGTCTCTTCTACCTTTCCTGCATCAATCATGCTTCTTAGTAGGACCACTTTAGTAGAACACTTAAGTATTTCAGTTAATGAATCTGAATGCAGTTTACTTGGATGCATCTAAAAACCCTGTTCTTGAGGGAAACCCAGCTTTTTCCATATAGTTTTCTTTAATAAATCATAATATAATTTCATGTTGAGAGATTATTTAATAAGCCCAAGAGATCATAGAGCCATCATTTATTAGATATCAGACATTGCACTAAGAAGTTCACATGTACATCATTCCAGTTAAATTTAAAACCATCTCTATGCCAGTTACTATTATTTGTCCCATTTAGTATGCTAATAAATGATAAATAAATACTCCAAGTTCACATTGTGAGTAAATAGAAGAGTCAGAACTTAAATTCATTCTGACTCCTGAATCAGTGCTTTCAGTCTCCATGAATCATTCTTCCTGTGGCGCATTTAGGAAGATTATACAGCGAAAGGGATAGTTATAAGCATTTCTATAATCCTTGTCAAGCTATATTATAATAATATTTTCTATAGAAGGTATTATCTTTCCCAAAATATCACTGGCATTACAGGTTATGTAATTAGATAAATGAATAAATTCAGTACCTATTTATTTGGCAAAAAATGTATTCCCCCTGCCACAGGACTCCGTTTCATTCTCACATATTTTGTATTTTTCATAACAGTGCCCCCAACTACAACAAGTTTAAACACACTGCAGGAAACTGCCTAAAAAAGATGAAGAAATCCATTCAATATAGATTTAATTATAAAAGCACTTAACTGCACTGGTAGCAATCATTACATGGTAGTTCACACAACATTAAATGGAAAGCCTGTTAGGAAAGATAGATTACCACAGGACTTAAAGCCACTTACATGTTACTAAATTGTTAGTCAACTTATATGTCTCTATGATTTTTTTCTTAAAAGTCAAAGACCAGGGCCTCCCCTGGTGGCGCAGCGGTTGAGCGCTAGACTGCAAAGCTGCCCACAGCCTCTGCAGCACCAGTTCAATCCCCAGCCGACAGGCGAGGGTCTCACATGGTGGGCAGACCTCTCCTGCTGCTCTCGCTGCTCCCCTCAGCAGTGTACTTCGTCATTCTGCCTGTTCTGTTCTCTGCTCTGGCTCTGGTGAATCCTCTCACCCTCCTGCGCTTCTGACTGTACCTAGTGCTTGTATAAACAAATAAATAAATCTTTAAAAAAAAAAAGTCAAAGACTAAGCCTGTTCAAACTCCTCAGCCTAACCTCAAATTCTCTTTGTAAACTGCATTAGGTCATACACTCTCAAATTAAATACTTTTGTTGTACCTAGTTAAATATGTGCTAATAGAGTATAATATTTAATATAGAAAACACATTACTGAAAATGTCTACTTGGTCTTATAATAGATGGTTTTATATTCTGCAGCATTCACTAATTTAATTGAGAAAAGTACTTCAATTTAAGTTACATAATTATTTTAAAAGAAATGCCATGTAAACTTCACAATATATTTTCCACATAACATTGTTTTAATCACATCAGTAGTAGGATACAAGTCCTCAGGGGCATACTTACGGAAGAAATAAAACAATCCAATCAATATATCAAAAGTTTTGTCATTGAAAATGACTTTTTGTACCTGTAAAGATGTTTTAGAAATGTGGTCGCATGGATTTAAGGCAATCCACTTTCTTAAGAGAGAACCAAGTGTTAAACCCTAGTAACCAAATACCAATATAAAGATCAGAAATTAAGGGAAAAGGAGATAAACTAAAAATCAAGATAATCATGAAAAATTAAATGGAGAAAAACGGAGAAATACAGGGCACTTGTCAGTCACCTGTTTTGGTCAATAAACTCAAGGTAAACATGTGCTGAGAGAGTATAATATTCAATCTAGAACTAATACGCTGTGAGAAGATTTTGAAAGCTACATCACTTGAACAAAGAAATTATTTTGGAAGTGTCTGTCATGTGCTGTATAAGTATTTTTAAAATAATGTTGCCTTGTATTCTTCATACTAAGGGGTGTGTGTGGGTGTGTGTGTGTGTGCACGCGCACGCATTTTACTTGTTTACAATAATTTTTCCTTTTTATATTTAATGTTTTTATATATCTTACTCTAGTAATACCACATATATATCTGGTATCATGATGTGATGAAATCTTCAAATACATTAGTTTTTCAAAGGAGACAGTTACCACTTTAGTCTACAAATATGTATAATAACTTTCATATATTCTTCCCATTTAAACAGCTGATACTGTGAATAATTTAACCTTTTCTCAATGATTTATGCTCACCGTTAGCAACATCAATAAATGCAAGATTTCAAGTCTCAGGAGCATGCCCTCTGAGTTCTCAAGTTGGATATGACCGATGTTTTTTTTATATTGAACTACCACAGAAAAACTTTTAAATTATTTTGCCTTAATTTTATGGGGAAATTTTTCTGTTCTCTCCTTCATTGTCAGACTGCTAAATATTCCAACATTGGATTTGTCTTTGTCTACACCTGTCCGCCTCTAAAGAGAATGCAAAAACATAGTTTTCTCAAAGTTTCTCAGGTTGTTTTTTGTTGTGACCTCCCAGCACAGGCAGCTTAGTAGATAAAAGGTAGCCTTGAAATGTAGTTTGCATGTGCAGAAAGAAGTAAATAATATGTAATCTTGATGCATATTTCGAATCTGCGAAAAATACTGTGTAAACAAGGCTTAAACTTGGCCCTGCACTAGTTTTGTCAAGAAATCTTATAGAAGTTGATAGAGTTAGGGGTGGGGGGCGCACACACTTATGGGCTAGGGGCCATTGCTGAGCCAGAGGCCAGCGAGGCTGCCACTGCAAAATCCTGCCACTGTGGCTACTGCTTCTGCTATTGCCACCACTGCTGCCTTTGCTTCCACTGCTGCTAGGGACAAAGGACCCAGAGGAGTCCAGAGGACTAATATATTTGCCTAAAGTTTTGATCAGAGTTGAATTGTATAATTAACAAGTTTGCATATGTGATATCCTTAATTAACTACTCTCAGTATACCATATGGTATTTTAGTTAAAACTCAATTTAACTACTATAAAACTCAGTGAAAGTTCCGCTCAAGAATATTTTCAACTCTAAATTTTGTTTTAAAAGGTGTAACCATTGCAGATCAAGAATTTTTATAGTCTTCCTCCATTCAAAATACCTCTTCATTATAATTAGTCTTTTTCCTGGTCCCTTTTTTAGATTTTCTAAATTCCTGCTATGAGTGAGACCATCCGGTATTTTTCTTTTTATTTCTGGCTTATTTTGCTGAGCATAATCCCTTCCAGTTCCATCCATATTGCTGCAAATTGCATCAACAAGCAACTATAAACCAGAGACACAATACTGGGGTAGGAGGAGGGAGTAGGATGAAAACAGGGGGATGGGAATTGTATAGGGACTATAACCTGCACATACATTGTGCAAAAATGAAAAATGTAAAAAAAATACCTCTTCAGTAAGTATTTTTGTCATACAAAACTTGCTAACAAGATATTTCTATTGATGGTTCTTTTTAAAGTACCACAAAATTTAAATGATGCAAAGCTGTAAACTTTCTTGATTTCATTTCAATAAGGCATATAATCTCCTTTTTTTCCTAGTTAAAATAGATGATCCACTAAGTCTTCCCACAATCAGGGTTTCAAAGTACAATTTTAGAATTTCAAAAGGGAACTTTTATAATCTGTTTTGCCATTGTTTGTTGAGCTCAGCCCTTGAAGGTATGAGATTTCAGTGCCTCCCTATGTGTAAATGTAGAGTTCAATATTCACAATTTACTAAAAAATATTCAAAAGTTAAAGTTTTTAATACCCTTGTTATTAAAGATTTCCAACTGATTTTGAGCAAAATGCAATAAGTAATTGATTCATTTTTATAAAAATGATTAATACTGTTGCCAGGCATCTGATTAAGAAAATGTTTTGTAAAGTTACAAATATTTAAAAAAATCTCATATTACATTGATAGTAAAGACAGAAAGCAGGTTGTAAGCTGCTGTCTGTTTTAGGGTTGAATTACTCTGTTTAACTTAATTTTTAAGTTTTGTCAATTACAGATGCTAATTAGGCAACTTGTTTGGATGTAATTATGGATTATGTATTCAGAAAAACTAATTCCAAGTTTATTTTTGGTCCAGTTATTTTTACAAAATCACTGGATTTTGTAATTTAGGAAGGACATTACTTTTACCATTATTCTTTAGCCCACCAAAATTTGCATTCCGGTTACCAACAACAAAAACAAATAAATTGTCTTTATTTAATTTTAAAATTTTTCACCAATTTCACTATAGCATGACAATATTGTCAAATGCGTTTGTCATGCAGTGAGCTTGCAGTTATATTTGACTCCATGTCTTAAAGGAAAAATTCCAGTCATTTATAGAATTATCTGTTGTTCTATTTAATTTCTATTTCCATCTCTACTGACATCTATTTTAATGAAATTAATGTAAAACCAGCATCTTTTACACATTTGTGAAGCTCTTCATCTGGGGATAAAACCAAACACAATAACATGTATATACTTTTACGCATGGAATAAAAAAAATTCAAAATACAACAACTGTCATTCACCATAAATGAAAATTTCAACAGAAGTTGCAAAATAAAATCCTTCTAGCTATGCTGTAAGGAAAGTCAGAGAAAAAAGGAAAAAAAATGAAAGAATATGAAACAAGACTAGAAAATGGAATTAAAATGATTAAGATGAGACATATAAAAGAAAAAAGTGACAATTAGTGTTTATCCATTAATAGCTTGTTCATAGAACCAAAATAAATACAAAATTCCCCTTGTTTTTCAAAACTTTTATCAAAAAGTAGCTATATGAATGAGATAACACCAGTTATGATGGATGACTTTAATTCTTTTAAAAAAGTAATTGTTTTCTCAGGGTTCAGGCAATTGTTGCAAAAATAGCAAGAGATGTAAACAGTGATAGCTGGACATAAACTGAGCCCCCCAAACAAAGGAAATTGGATAAAATATTTTCTATGTTATCAGTATAAAATGTATCTACTTCTCAGTACAACAAAAGCTTATCTTTGATGTTTTGGCTAGTATTTAACTAGTATTTGACCTTTAATTGGTCCTATGCTGCAAAGCTATGTTCATAAAGTGTGCAACTAAGGAAATGTTAACTGCACACCCAATTTGGAACATCTCCCTGGGAAAAGGAATACAAAATATTTCAATAAAATTTTTAAAATGAGGCATTTGTGGGTTTATTATTACTCATTCAGAAATATCCCTTTAATAACTAATAGGAGTGAGGAAAGTTTGTGGATGCCTTTAGAAATTATACTTGCTCTAATGACTCCTGAAATGCTATATTTCTACAAAATAGATTAAACATAAAGTCTATAAAGATACAAAACTTTTTTGTACACCAAAGTATGCATACACTGAAAACTCAGATCATGTAGAGAACATTTCCTAAGTTTGTCTGGAAATGACAGTGGAAAAGACAACTATAAATTCAAACAAAAATACTTTTTTTAAACATGCATTGTGATCCCTTATGAATGAGTGAAGAAAATTGAAAATAATTTTTCTTTTTAAAAAAGGCCTTTATTTTGCAGGCTTTGTTGTTGGTAAACTGTTTGAAAACATCTCCACCCAACTTTAATTTTAAAAGTATCTATGTTGTGCTTCTCTTAAAGTTCCATTCTCTGAGAAACAACTGATATTTATAATAGAAATGTTTTATTGTGATGTATTACATTCTGTATCAGAATAATTAAATCATAGATTTCATTGCAAAAGAATTGAAAGAAAGCTTTTATTTCAAGAACAGTTATTGAAGAACTTACACTTGAATATTTTCTCAAAGGTTTATTTTCAAATAAATGTGAATGACAGAAGAGTCAGCATTCATTACTACTCAGTTAGGAGCAGTGGCTTGGATCAATAAAGTCACAATGCACAACTGTCTTCATCCAATGCCAGATTGTTTAATGATAAGAAAAGATTGGGACAGGCAACATGGCAATGAAATCTGTGCCATGGCAAATGCCCCTCGGCTATACTGCAATCATGGTGGTCAGCATCTCAGGCGTCATCAGTAGTGATGCCCTCTGCATTTATGCCCACCTAGTAACATTGTCTCCCCAAGACTCTCTTTCTCTCGTAGAGCTACTCATCAGTTGCAGTGGCTTGGCTATCACTATCGCTAGAATGAGGTGTTCATGTACCTGTCCTCATACTCCGTAGGTGAGTTCCATTTGTTGTGGATCTGGTATGCTTCTGTCATTCCTAGAGTTTTGAGTCTCGGGAGGATTCTCCAGCATCAAATTCTCAGGAGTTTCAGAGGTTTGAGGAAATATCAGAACGATATCTTTTTTAACAACCATTTCTTTCTGTTAAGCATTAAGCATTTATTTCTATAGATAAAGACATAAGCAATCTAAGCATCTAGGACCCTGAAGTATATAGTCATCTACTTCTGACTTTTTTCCACTTGCTCCTTTCTTCAGGCAAGTATCCATACGCACCACTTATTTAAAATGACTCAAACAGGGGCCTCTCCTTGTGGTGCAGGCAGTTAAGCGCAGTGCTGTGACGCTGTCCGCTGCCACTGCAGTGTGGGTTCCCAGCCGGCCAGGAAGATAGCCATATGGCGAAGCAGACCTATCCTGTCGTACCCGCTGCTCCCCTCAGCAGTGTATTTCATCAGTCTGTCTGTTCTGTTCCTAGTTCTGTCTCTGGTGAATCCTCTCGCCCTCCCGCGCATCTGGCCTGTACCTGGGTGCTTGTATAAATAAATAAATAAATCTTTAAATAAAATAAAATGACTCAAAGAAGATTTTCTTGAATTACAAGGCCTGATTGAAAAGAAGGTTTTCCAATGAAAGCATATCGGTAATACCAAACACTGCCTCTCTTTCAAAATTCCAATTGTTTATGTACTTTTCAAAATCTCGTAAAAAAGCCAGATTCATCCCTTTGGCAAGTTTTAAATCTGTTACATTTTATTTTCTCTATTTTTTAAACATTTATTTATTTATGCATACAAAAACTGGGGTATAGACCAGAGATGTTGGGGGGGGGGGGTGTGAGAGGATTCAGAGACAGCGTGGGGAGTAGAACATGCAGAGCTACTGAAATACACTGCTGCGGGGAGCAGTGGGCGAGACAAGGAGAGGCCTGCTGTCCCATGTGGATCAGCTACCTGGCCAGGGATTGAAATTGTGACGCAGTGGCTGGCAGTACTCTGATAGTGCTGTGTCTTTAACCCCTGCACCACCAGGAAGGCCCCTGTTATCTTTTATTTTTAATAGAAATTGCCTTTTTTAATTATAAAATGATTAAAATTTAATTGTAACAACTTGGGTATAAAAAGGTCATGGAAATAAAAGTAAAAGATTAGATAGAATCCCACACGCCAGAGAGAGCTGCTGCAGCATTTTCAGTTATGGATATAGTGGTATGTTAGAAAGAAGCATCTTTGAAACTGTACTTGTGGAGAGAAGACAAAAATGATGCAATCAGTTGGACATTAAGTGTTATTGCTGGCCCTGCTCTTGCCCTTACAAAGGGAATCCTTCCCAGTTTCATTCTCTAGAGTTTGAATTTTCATGTTCCTTCCCAAGCAGGTACCTTTCCTAGGGCAGACATCCCACGGTGTGTTGGCAATTCAGAGCAATGGAGAATTGGAGTGTTGAGAATGAGATAGAAAGCAAAAAGATGCTACAAAACTGATCAAAGCTGAGGATAGCCCAAAACATGCACAAGTTGCACTGATGAGAGCAGAAAAAGGCGACTGAGACTAGGACAACTGCTTCCAATTCCAATGCAAGTCCTTCTGCAGCTATATAGCAGCCGCTCTTCCCTTGACTTACCAAGAGGGAGTTATTTTCATTGCTATCAAATAGGACTTAAAATGTTTTAGAAGTAAAACATGTAATATATGCAAAATAAAGCACAAAAAACGAAATGTGCAGGTCAAGTAGTTCAACAAAGTGAAAAATCCCTATATAATTCCCCAAATCAAAATATGAGCTATAATCATCACCTTCAAAGACTCCTTCCTGCCACTCCCAGTCATTATACCTCCCAAAGCTACCTCCTATTCTGACTACCAAATTTTGCTTGTGTTTGTTCTTTAAAGATATGAAATCATACAGTGCAGGCTCTTATGCCTGTCATTCTCTCAGTATGTTTCATCCAGATTCTTTCAGACTTTGAATGCAGAACCTTGTTCTTTCTCCTTACTGTGTAGTATTCTATAGCCTGAATGCACCAGGTTTGCACATTGTCACCTAATTTATTAACTATACGTGGGCCTCTTCAGAAGGTCTAAGCCTGAACTACTAACCGTTGCTTAGCAGTTCAGCAGACTACCCTAGAGAGCTACATCCCTATCCCAGATGCCCTTACTGCCATGGGTCTGTAGCTGCTAAAAAGGTCAGCCCCTGCTTCCACCACAACACAGACCTCACCCCTCTAAAAGGCAGAGTCCCCCCTCTTTATTGGAACCCACCCGGAGAACATTTAAGAATACAGATCCATGTAGATTCAGAAAAGAAGGCTGCAGACTATCTCTTCCCTGTCCTCCTCTAGAGCTAAGCTGCAGTGAAAGATACTTGGGAAGGGCTATTTTATGTCTCATATATGTTGCCCTTGTCAAACTCTTATTCTTCCAAATGAGTTATCTAAAATTTCTTTCAGAGTTTTGCATGGTGTTACTCAGCTCTCCCAAGAAAGGGAACTGTATGACAAGGCTTATTGTCCACATCACTTTTCTTTCATCTATACTATATAGTGGGGGTGGGAAGAGGTGGGGCAGGATGCCTCAAACTTATAGGAGAGAGTTGACACCTTCCTTACTTTTAGAGCTGATGAAGCTCTTATCCCTGTATTTTATTATTTTGGTCAAAATAATAAAATAATCATAATCCTAGTAGAGGATTAGAAGCTTGTTCTCTTATTTTTATTTTTCCTGGAAGCTTGAATTCATTTATGAGTAAAATATGCAAAGCACTATTACAATGGAGGTGGAAAATAGACAGCAATAATAATCAAGTAATTAATAATCATCATAATTCTCCAAGAAAAAAGTACAGCAGCCCTTCTGAGGAGAAGACAATTAAACCGCCTCTTATTTTTTATATTCACAAGTAAAGAACAAATAAACAGACTCCTTCACCTCTGCTCACTTAACCTCGAATCCCTGCACGCCCCACTCTATTTCTCCATTAGAAATCAATTTGAAAATTCACATATTATTATACACTGAAGACAAAACAAACTTTCATAATTACTCATTATGTTTCCTCACTAATTCATTACTAAAGCCGAGGTATTGATAAATCAAGTGTTTTGATTTGGGGAGTAAAGTTGATGGAAGAGAGGAAAGAAAGGATTTGCACAGGACGCAGGGAAATGGAGACCTCTAGCACCATTGTTTGTAAAACTGGAGTAGGGGGTCAAACTGAAAATTGAAGCAAATTTTTTCTCCTGAAACTGTTGTTTCTTAAAAGCAAGAGTTGCACAATGTGGCCTCCCTGTCTTTCCTAATCTCAATAAAAATCAAGGTAAAACCTGACCTAGATTTTCAAAATGCAGGATTGCTTTTGATCACATTGAAAGAAATGTTACATTTCCTCCCCCAAAAGAATCTAAGTTTAAAAACCTTCAAGTAATACTGCAGATAAAAATCTCATATATATATATATATATATATATATATATATGAAAGGCTCCATGAAGGTGGCAGATATTTATTTCATACATAGAATTTATTTGTTAATATAGTTAATGGACTGCATTAACTTCTCTTTCACACTTTGCCTCTTTAGGAGTAAACATTAATCTAATTTGCCCAACTAAAATGCATTTAGACCATATACCTGTCTTTATAATAATATAAAACTTTAACATTGTTGCTTTTTTCCTCCAACTCAAAATCTTATGGAAAGCTAAAAATACTCATGGTATTCGCATTTTATTGCATTCTGTACACTCTAGAAGTTTTCATTATGTAACTAAAATACTGCAAAGTGTATTTATCTGGGGAGCTAGAGATAATTATACATTTTGAATACAATATATGTGAACATAATGATAATTATAGGCCTGTACTAGTTTTCCAATGAGCAATCTACAGTGATGGTAAGAATATTCAATAATGGTATCTTGCAGTTTTTATTTGTTAATGCAAACTGCGCATAACCTGGGAGTGGGGGGGTGTTGTTATTTTGCAGCCGTACCATTTAAACTTGAACTACTTAATGACTTTGCAGGACCTTTACACCGCACTACATGTTAATAGTTTCAGGATATACACCACAGTGAGATTTTCAATAGCACCACCTTATTCTAGAATTTGAGCTGCAAAGGAAAGTTTATTGCTTCCTCCTCTAATTATGCAATTAGTGAGAATCCCTGACTCTTATTGTGGGGAGATTTTGCCTGTAGTTAATGTTGGTGCTGCTGAATATATCTCTTTTCTCTAACCTACGTACATTTTAATATAGATATGCATAGGAAAGTCATTGGAAAACAATTTTTAAACATTTTTGAATATTACAGCTGGGTTTGTTGTAAATATCATTTTTGTTTGTTTTATATATATATATATGTTGATTTTCAGTTATGCACACCTGAAACATATGTTTTAATGCAATATTACCTCATTAAAAAATTAACATAAAAATAATTACTGTGATCTGTTCATAAAATACATTTGGAACACCTGTTACTTCTTTCACTTATTGAGCTAAATTATTCGCTGATCTGTAACTATACACACCTAATTCAAACCATGAATCTTTTCTGAGGAATGTGGGAAAGATATGTTACAACCTTTTATTTTGAAATTATATGTCATTTCAATGCATCTGCAATACCACATTTAAATCTGAGTGTTTTGACCTGATGTGATTTTTTTTTAAAGATTTATTTATTTATGCATACAAGAACTGGGATACAGTTCAGGCCAGAGGTGGGGAGGATTCACCAGAGACAGTGGTGAATATAACAGACAGATCTACTGAAACACACTGCTGAGGGGAGCAGGAGTCAAGACAGGAGAAATCTGCTCTGCCTTGTGGGTTAACTCCCTGGCCGGGAATTGAACTTATGTTGCAGTGGCTGTGGGTCCCTTCATAGGTAGCGTCTTAACCCCTTGTGCCACCAGGGATGCTCCTGACATGCGATTTAAAAGCCATTTTACCTCCTGCTTTTGGGATCTCTTTGTGTGATTAAATGGATGTCCTAAACAAAGGGAAAGCAGTCTTTAGGATGAATAAATCCCTGAAGCTTTGTTTCATTTTTTTTATTAAACGTGTACTCTGCCAAAATAATGCTTATTTTCCACCACAGTGGTTTTTGTAGGATGAATTAAAAGTAAGCCACAAACAAGTTGAGCAGTAAGGACCAAAGACCCAGCTCACCTGGGTCTTTAATTTTCATTTTTCCTTTCCACTCTGCTTTTCAGGAAGCAAAATGGAATCTACTCAGTGCGCATTGATCTGAAAGGTTGAATGTAACTTGCACATAAAAGAGCATGAATTTCAGTTTAAAGGTAACTATGTTTCATGTGTTCATGGGATGTGAAATATAAAGGTGACAAAACTTGGAAAGTTAGAACTGATTATTGCTTTAATTCTCTTTATGTGGATGTTTGTAGGATAGAACCACAAAATCAATACAAGCAAGCAGGCTACAGAGAAAGTGTATATTTTATAGTTGACATTTTGCCTATAGAATTCATTTGTATACAAGAAATCAGGACATTACAAACAGGAAAGAGTTCAAATGTAACAACTATTAATGTGTGTTTGTTTTTTTCTCAATCACAGAAGCAGAGAAGCAGTGAGTATAGCAATCTGTTATAAAACTTTACTTTTACTTTCCAGACTTTTCCTGAAGCCAGAAGGGATGGCAGTGTTTTAAAATGGGAAGAGGCAATTTTTGAAAATCCCAGAAACAGAATTCCTCTACTTTACCGAAACTGTTTCCTGGATGGAGTCAGGCTAGAGGCGGACTGCCAGGGAGATAGAGTCCTTCCCACACCAAGAATATTATCCCGAGTGAAGAAACCTGACAAGAGCAGGTCTGAGGTAAGTAAGATCAGTGTGCAGTTACTCCAGCTCATTTTATCTCACTTGGCAAAGTTCGCAGGAAAGAGAACGTCTTTCTCTACTACAGAAACTATAAATCCCACAGGAAATTTTTCGTTAGCCAATTGGGTCATGTGAACCACGTTCAATCAGGTTCTCCAATGCCCTGTTCACACTCTCTTTCCCAGATCCCATGAAGCAGGAAAAGAGCATTTCCCAAAGGAGAGAGGGCTATTGTCACCAAAGATGGGGAAGGGCTGCAGGCTAAACAGTGTTCTCCACAAGAAAAATGAGAGCACCGCTGGAAGGAAGTAAAAATAACATCTACTTAGTTTTTCTATGCATATTTCATATACTATTAAATTATAAAGATAAACAGAATATGGTGCACATTTTGCCTACTTGAGTAATTTTTCAGGGAAAAAAAAAAGATGTCTTTCAGGATACTCTTCAAGACAAAGCACCTGATCTTTCTCAGCACAGGTGGAAGGAAGTTTCAGAATTACTCACTAGGCAATTACCGCAGAGGGTGAGCAGTGGTTCCAGTGTGAAATGTCCTTGAAGACTCTTGATTCGGTGATCTATAGTTTAATAACTAAAGCATTGATCAGTGCAGCAGTCTCAGGAATGGATAGGCTACTCAGACCATTTAAGAGGAACCCAGAACCGAAAGGAAATTCTCCCCGGAGGCATCTTTGCACAGCATTTATTCTCGAAGTCTTACCCCTATTCCTCGCGAGCTATTTTCAAAATATTTGGCAGAAACACACTCCATTTTTTCAAGTGAAATTTTACTCAAAAGCTCAATATATATTAATACAAGTGAAGCTATTTGGGTTGAGTATGATAGGTAGAGCTCCCCACCTTCCCTGCCCTATTCCTTTTAAAGCAAAGTCATATTATCCAATGAAACAGTCATCTGATCCATTGATAATGCTGTGAGAGAATCAAGGAATCCATGACAAAGGACTTAGATGCTTCTGTTCTTTCATTTAACAAACAGGGATGCTGGCATGTTCCTAGACATTAGAGAGGCGCAGTGACTAAAATACAATCCCCATGAAGTCTATGGGCAAAACAGATAAAGATATAATACATGTATCTTAGAAGCAGTTACATTTGGAAACATGAGATTGGCTTTTAATGACTCCAGGAGGAAATATTCAGGGACAGGTTACCATCTCCACGGAGACCTGACATACCAGTTTGCCAGGTGAGAGGGCAATTGAAAGATGTTCCACTGAGAGGGACTAAATGTACAAAACCCTAAAGACAAATAAGGCAGTGGCACATTAGATACCAGGCATAGTTCCATGTGACTGGGATTTGGGAGAAGTCTTATGATGCGAGGTTAGCGAGATAAGCAGAATCTAAATAATGAACGGTTTTAGATACCACATTGGGTATTATCATACGAGCAATGAAAAAGCAATGGATTTTGAAGTAGAAATGTATTTAATCAAATCTAAGTACAACAAGTATTTCTCTGAGTGGAATAGAAAGTTACTTGAAGATGAGTAAGACTGGAAGTAAGGACAGCTCTTGAGGGCTCTTGTAGGAATTACTCAGTGAGAGGATTCAGAACTCAGTTCAGCTCAAACCAAGATAGCAAGCAGTCTTGAGGACAGAGAAAACTGTTTTAATCCAATTGCTCTTCATGAGTCACAGCAGATAAGACTTCACAACACACAGGATATGATGATTAAGAGGACAGAACTGGGATGCTGCCTGGTTTTTTGACCTTGGAATTGGGTGACCTTAGCTGGGAACATAGAAGGACCTAGGCTGATTAAAGATGATGAATTCAGATTATAATATATTGATCTTTTAGGGTATCTGTGATTCATAAAACAGAGTATTTTTCTTTTACATTTTTATCTTCTCTTGCTGAATGCAACCATACCGCATGAAATGGGGCAGGGGAAAGAGGAGATTATATAATGATGGTAAATAGTGATGCAATAAGAAGGCAATTGGAAAGCAAAACACTGAACCAGAAATGAAAACGAGACCCTTCTCAGTGAAATATAACTACATAGTCATATTAATATAAGTATTGTTAGTTTTCTAAATTTACAAGCTTAAAAAAATAAGCAGCATTTGAATTGAGTACTTACAAATCTTCATTGCAGGCATGAAGACATGTACATATATGGAGTCTCTAAGGGCCTTTGGGAAATGATTGAGAATTAAAATAAAGGTACAGTGTCATTTAATCGTACAAATATATAAGAATTCAGAAGCAAAATAATGATTTTACAAGGAAGGAAGGAGAGGAGAGGAGAGGGGAGGGGAGGGAAGGGAAGGGCCGGGGAGGGGAGGGGAGGGGAGGGGAGGGGAGGGGAGGGGAGGGGAGGGGAGGGGAGGGGAGAGGAGACAGCTTGGGAGGGAAGAAGATTGGCCCTCACAGTTTCAATAAGAAGTTAATGGAAAATATCAAAAAACCATCAAATTACTCCACTACAAAATGCAAATCAAAACCACAGTAAGATATCACCGCATACCTATGAGAATTGTCAGAAATGAGTGTTTGGCAGGGAAATGATGAAAAAAAAAAATATCTTCACACATTGCTGATAGGAATATGACCCAGGACCTATGGAAAATAGTATGGAGATTTCTCAAGATATTAAAAGAATGCAAACATGCTAATTTGAAGGAGTATAGGCATTCCTATGTTCAATGCAGCACTATTTACAATGGCCAAGTAATGGAATAACCTAAGTGCCCAAGGACAGATGAGTGGATAAAGATGTTGTATAGATACACAATGCAACACTACTCTGTTATATTTAAAAAGAGAAAAAAATCTTGCCATTTGTAACAACAGGGATGGAACTGGAGGAGATTGTGCTGAGAAAAATAAATCAGGAGGACAAAAAATGGGTGATTTTAATCATAATTGGAATATAAAGAAACAAAACAAAGGAACAGACAATTGTCTATCAGGAAGTATGTCTTCACTGGACTCTGGGTCTGCCAATACCATGATGTTAGATTGTCCAATCTTCAGAACTGTGAGAAATAAATGTTTGTTGTTTATAAGTCACTCAATTTATGGTATTCTACTATAGCACCTTGAGGCAAATAAGACATACTCCATTCTCATTCCATGTTCACAAAGCAATCCTTTATTTATAGTCAGCCTTGTCACTCAACTTAGTTTATAGGAAGAGAAACTTTGTCACACTAATGTAAGTTTTTTTCTAGTTTGTGTATAGTTTTAGTTTACTATGAATTAATAACTTGGCATTCAAAATTATGTTTCAGCCCCTGGAGAATCTAAGTCCTTGGAAGTTCCTTACAATGTATTCTTATTATCACTGATTTTTCTAAAATTTTCAAAAGAGAGATACCAAATAGGTTAGACAGTTGTCTCTTGCCACTCTGACTTCCTCTCCATCACAAACCTCCTAGCACTGGGTAGCCATGTAATGGCCATGGGCATTTTAGACCTAAGAGAAAGGTAAGTTGGGGATATATTTCCTGGGATCTAATATATTTATGTTACACAGCTTTTCCCATGCAGAGTTAAGGTGTTGACTCACCAGCCATCATTAAAATGAATGTGTCTATTCATAGATCACAATGTGATGTGAACATGCCTTGTGGTTCCCAGTACAGGAATGTGCAATTACTAGAGGAAAAACTAAGATTTGAAATGGAGCATGAAACTAGTATGTGGAAAAATCCTCTACTTATCAGGCATGCAAAACTGTCGGCAGAGAATTTAATCCTCATTCACACCAATCAAAATGGAAGTTCTGTTCCTTTAGGTATAATATCAATAATGCAGCATTTGTATTTACCAATACAACATAACATTTAGCAGAAATCTCTCAGAATAGATTATGTTAGAATTTCTGTGTTTGTAGTACACAAGAATACTACTACAAATATTAAGTGTAATTTGATGTAAAATTACATATATGTAATCCTATAAATAAAAAAATTTAATCATCCATAGCATATAAGATCTAAATTATCTTTTTCTTGTGTCTATAAAAAAGTTACAAAATTATTTGTCATATAATGAGATAATCAAAGACCATTGAATTAAATATACAGGGAACAATACTATAGAATTTTGTAAAGCAGTTAATATATAATCAGTTATTTTCTGGACTATTAAATATTTGAAGCATAGGTAATAGTAAATTAATAAATTTTGGGGGTCTTATTCTATATATGCATCAAACCTTGTATTTTAAATTCTATATTTCTTCTATTAAAGTTCCCCAACAATTGTATAATTTCAGGCATAACAGAACTGGGATCTTAACCTACATGTCCTATAAAACTTAAAGTAGTCTTAAAAAGCACAAAATAAATCACAGAGGATACTCTGTGTACATTGATATTATCAGTCTTTTATATATATATATATATATATGTAATGCTAATGTGCAGAGACATGTAGAGAAGAATCTTTAGTTCCTAGGAATAGAAAATCTAAATATATTCAGTTTAAATGTATTGACAAATTATACCAACACAAAGTTAAGTTACCAAATATTCCCTAACTTCCTCTTCCAGGTAAAGTTTGTCCAAAGGAGTTCATTTATTAAAAGAAAAATTAAAAACAAAGTATGTAGATGTTCTCTAGAAATCCAGTCACTTTTGCAAGGTAAAAAGTACACCAAGGCATACTATTCATTTGAAGGTTATACCGAGTGGTATAACATAAATAAAATCCCATTTGGGGACAAATGAGGTAGCTGTCCTAAGTGATTTCAAAAATCATAAAAAATGAATGGATCCATCAAAGTAGAAATGAATAATTAAAATTATACTCCAATTCTGTAACTATGAAGTTCAAGAAAATACAAACTGAGAGTGGTTAATGTTTATTTTCTCTAGGTAAAAGCTGAAATTGTAAAATTAAATTTAACAGTAAATATAACAAAACCATAATATTATGGTATAGAAATTTTGGTATGTGTCTGTGAAGGAGAGAAAGAAATCATAAATTTTAGGTATTCTACACCCAACTATATTATTTAATTTAGTATCAGGAAAAGACAAAGATACTGGATAAAGAATAAGACATACTATCTATGGATTTTAATGTATTGAAGATTTACAGCTATGTTGGAGAGTTTATGGGTAAATTGCAAATAGGTAGATTAAATTTACACATTTTTAAATAATGCAAAAATTTACTAGATAACTGTATGAGAAAGTAAAAGAAATTTAAGGGTACTATATAAGCAGCCAAATAATACTTATATAGCCATAATAATATTAGCACTGCATATTTAACCCCAAATTTAGATAGAACTATATAGCAAGAGAGTAGGGGAAAGAAGTATGTGTGAGAGGAAGTTTATACAAAAATTGAGTGATACATAATTTTAAATAGCAGTAGAGGCATGTTATTCCAAATCTGAAGGTAAATAGTTAAAGAAATTTTTGCCTCTTGGAAATAGGACTCTTAGAACAAAAGGGAGTGGGAAAGTAGATGACTATTTCTACTATAAAATAAAACTTCTGGTTCTTTTTGACTTCTTAAAATATATACAAGGTTTACCTTGATGAAAATTAAAAAGCTAAAAAATCCGAGCCTCCCTGGTCGTGCAGGGGTTAAAGTCTCAGCCATATCAAGCTATCTACAGCCACTGCAGCATGAGTTCAATCCCCAGCCAGGGAGCTACCCACATGGTGCAGCAGACCTCTCCTATCTTGCCTACTGCTCCCCTCAGTAGTTTATTTCAGTAGATCTGCCTGTTCTGCTCCCCACTCTGTCTCTGATGAATCCTCTCACCCCCTACACCTCTGCCTATACCCCATTTATTGTATGCATAAATGAAAAAATTTAAAAAGCTAAAAAAATTTAAGTGTACATGGAAATAAGACTATTCCATAGTGGAACCAGTACCATTGTTCTTCATCCTGTTTTAACTAAAATGCAGTCTACCTCCAAGGACCTCATTTTTTCCTGGAAGAAAGGCCCCTTGAAAGAGAAGGCTATCTCTTTCTTGTCTAATCTCCCATAAGCCTAATGCCTGGAAGTGGCTTAGTTATTTCCCCTGCTTCTAAATCACTTCTCCACTCTTCTCATTCAAAACTTCAGCTCCTTTAATATTAATATCTTCTAGCAATCTTTTAGCCACCAACTCCTTCTCTGCTATTTTAATCTATGCAGTTCCTTGTCACCTTCTTGATTATTGAAGATTTTTGCTCCCATCTGACTCCTTCTCTCATAAAATATGTGCATTTTATTGTATGTAAATGATGCCTCAGTATAATTAAAAAATAAAAATTAGAGAAAAGTTTTTGTCACAGGCTTCCAGGGCCTATTAAATCATTGATCAAGGTGACAATAAATAATAACTAAGAGCAACAACAGACAGCAGTTTAGTATGAGTTCAGTTCAATGTGAAGAACAGCAGTAAGATAAAAGCAAAGAGAAATACCCAGATTCAATTCAGAAATACCCAGATTTCAATGAACTGGCTAACAAATCACCAACTTATTCATATGTACACACACACATACACACACACACACACACGGGAATAGGGAAAAGGATATGGGCTTCCAGGAACCAGAAAATAGTAGATTTGGTAAGAGGATGCTTGAGATAATAAATTCTAAGTTAAAGCTTTGGATTGTAACAGTTCAGTCACTACATTTGTTTTCTATTATTCTCTCTCTCTCTCTGTGTGTGTGTGTGTGTGTGTGTGTGTGTGTGTGTATGATCCACTTAAACATGAATAATATTCAAAAATCAACCAAGAGAAATCTGGGACAGCGGGGAAAAGAAGGATATAAAGAAACTAAATCACCACAAAATTTCTACATGTGTTTTCTCAGACTAGACTAAAGTAAAACAAATTGATACTTCCATAAAAAGACAAATCAGGGCCTCCCCTGGTGGCACAGGCAGTTGAGCACTGTGCTGTGAAGCTGTCCATAGCCTCTGCAGCGCTGGTTTGATCCCGGCCGGCGAGCATCCCGCATGGCGCGGCAGACCTCTCCTGTCTCGTCCACTGCTCCCCTCAGCAGTGTATTTCATCAGTCTGTCTGTTCTGTTCCCTGCTCTGTCTCTGGTGAATCTTCTCACCCTCCTGAGAATCTGGCCTGTACCCTGTAGAGAGAAATAAATGAAACAGACACACAGAGATGGGAAATCAACTTAGTTACAACTAAGAGAGTGGCTATTTAAATTTATAGTTTATTTTTTCCTTCCTAATACAATTCCTTTCTTAGACTTCTGTGACATATTAGTATACACTTACTAGTTGCATTGAATGCAGCCAAATTAAAAGCAACAGAAATTAGTATGAGAAATGAAGATATAATTAACAAACCCACATTAAAAAAAGTGTGAAACTGGATAAATTTAAGTGGAATATGCATGGAGGAGCAATAATGATGATTTTTCTAGCAAGGAACAGAAGACCAGCAGTTTCTGTCTAAATATAACAAATAGTTAGCTATTACCTGTTATCCCTGACAATTCAGATTATATTTCCACAAAATGTAAGGCTTTAAAGGATGTCAGAGGCAATATAAAGAGTCACACAGTATGCAGATTACAATTTGCATAATTTACAGCAACCAAAACAGAATTGAGACCAAAATGGACCAGCACCTTAAGATAGCTGTGTTCCAGATCAAGAAACTGCACCTTAAGATAGCTGTGTTCCAGATCAAGAAACTATGTGCCTTGCCAAAAAGGCGAATCCAAATTTACTGAATGATCATAAAACTGGAACCTATGCTGATGTCCCAAAAAAAGCAGTATCTAAATAATTAGAATGATAACATGTACAATCAACTGGAGGATTAGAGGGAATCTTTTGCCACCGTGTGCCTACTCTAGCTCCAGCCAAACAAATAAGCAAATACCTGCAGAGCTAACTGAGTTCTCACAACATGGGGGGGGAAACGCACACAAGAGTAGATTAAAGAAATGCATGCTGTTGGACATTATTTTTCTTTTAGGCCTGAAGACTAAGGTCATTATGCAGATAAAGATGGAGTCCCAGAATTCCAGGAAAGAGGTTGATTAGAATGATAAGCCACCCTCTGACAGGTCAGAAAATACCAAGCCACAAGTTCTGTGGCTTGACTTACTACTAACAGAGCTCCTCCAAACCAAACAATATCAATAAAGACTTAACCTAAGCCCACAAGAGTGTTAACTCCAGAAAATAAAAGGGCAAAAAACAAACTTGATCACTCCACCTAATCAACGGGGCATGAATGACCCAAACCAGGAAGGGAAACTCAACACCAAGGTGGTTTCTTGGATATGACAGAGGATATCAGCACAGACAGACTGGATTCCTACAGACTGGGGACAGCCCCCCTGTGAGGAATCTACCCACAACTCCCTTCAGAGTGGCTCTGAAGGACAACTGGACCAGTGGGCAGACCCTGAGGCAGCTAGAATTGTGAGAGCTAGAATTCACTCTGCTGTAAAGGAAATGAATTACCAGACTCTACACTCCACAAGATAAACTGGTTGGTCCTTCTCCTCCAGATAACAGCATGCCTCTTGGCCCAAAGGTATTCTAGAGGATAGAAATCTTTATATCAAATATGATGAGACATAACACTAAAATGCATTTAATAATCCATACTATCCCTGACAATTCTATCACTGACAATGATAAAATTTTTATACTTTTGCTAAGATAAATGCTATAAGCAGGGAAATGCTATGAGTACCATCTCATGAGAGACTGATCAATGCCCTCTCAGGCTGACACTCCACAAATCATTTTATTCACACTATTTCTCTGACCTTCTTACAGCCACAGGAGGCTCCAAACACAAAAGGCCAGAGGCAGCAAAAGCATCTAGGAATGAAAATAGGGAAACAGCAGTGTGGTGCCTCACAGAGAGTGAAGCTGTTCCCGGGGTATGAGTAATCAAGAACGAGAATTTTGCAGAACACTTTGGAAAGAAAAAGTCTCTGTGATAAAACTCAAATTCATATGAATGCTCAGCAAAGACGCAGGCAAGACTAGAATCTTATGCAAATTGCAGATGTAGCATAGCATCCTGAAGCAAAATTACACAGGACTGCAGAACAAGAACAGGAAGGGTTGCAGAACCTGGGAAAAGAAATAGGAAAATCAAAATGTAAACAAGTCACTCCTTGTTTATATGATATCTTTCACCAAGTTCATTACAAGAAAAAAAAAAAATGAACGTGTATGACACTGCTGAGAAGCCCCAAGTATAGAATATGAATTAAACAAATATACAGTCCAGTACCATTATAGGTACCTCTTGCTGCATGGAATAGTGGATATTCTTTTTATTGTTTGATGAAAATACTGACTTTAACAATCTGTCCATATATTCATCAACATTCTAATTGTTAGAGGAGATAAAGCAGGTAAGACAATAAATTTTGTTTTTAACAAGTTTGTCTCAATGGACAATAAGTCATTTGAAAACATGAACCTCCAATTAAAAGTGGAAACTTGCTTAAATAAATATGCCCAGAGCAACATGGCGGCGAGGAGACGCTGCGAGTAAGATCTCCCATTAAAAAAAGTTAATAGGGAGGAAAAGCGGCAGGTCCCAGTGAGAACTGGGACACGGAAGATAAACGGACGACTCCAGCAAACTGCCCGAAGAAGAAAGTTGCCATAAAAGAGGACCAGAAGGGAGGGAAGCGCAGAACCCTGCTCCCCTCCCCCGCCCACAGAGGCGGCACTCTCCGACCGGCAGAGACGAGGGAAACAACAAACCAAAACGCCCAACAAGAAAAACGGATGCAGCAAGTGGGACTGTGAGTGGAAAGGAACTATTTCAGCCACCACACCCCGTGAACGGGAGCTGAGGCGAACCCTGCAGGATCCGCCACGGAGGTGAGCTCCACGCGCCATTAAAGAGAGCCCCGCCCCCCAGGAGGAGACCAGCACCAGCACACAGCCCCGCCGCCCGGTAAGCTTGCGCGAAAGCGGCGCTCGGATTGCAGCTGTCCAGGCCCCTGCGCCTGCGACCTAGGCTTGCGGGGAGACGGCGGAGGCCCTCCCTGAGTGAGCAGGAACAAGGCGCCCAGGCAGGGGAGCGGGATTCAAAAGGCACCATTCCCGCGCCACTGATCTGGGCTACAGCCCGCGTCCTGGAACTGAGGGCTTTGGAACTGAGACCCGGGAGGAGGCCCTCCCTGAGTGAGCAGGAACAAGGCGCCCAGGCAGGGGAGCGGGATTCAAAAGGCAGCGCCATTCCCGCGCCACTGATCTGGGCTACAGCCCGCGTCCTGGAACTGAGGGCTTTGGAACTGAGACCCGGGGCACGAAATTAGGGGCGTGGGTTCCCCACGACGGTGGGGCACAAGGCAGACACAGCACCCCAAAGCCGTTGAGGTGTACCCTACCATCCCCGCTCTGCTCCCTGTCCCACGGGGTGGAAAATCAGCTCCCCAAGGGCTCTAGGAGAGATCTCTGGTGCCACCTAGCGACTTGACCCCAGCACAGGCTACTGAAGGAGCTAGTGGCCAGCTAGGGAGTTAGCCCACACCGGGCCCCTTCCGAACAAGTAGTCTGAGCCCACAGGGAGAGCGAGCACCCACAGCCGGGGCAGACCAGGCGCGCAGAAGAGTGTGCCTGAGACCAGAAGCGCAGGGAGTGTGTCCCACATCACCATTTTAGAACAGGGACATTTCTTCAGTAAAGACTACCTGCAGAAGGCTTCCTCAGGAGCCAGAGGTGAGCGGGGGAAGTTCGCCCACGCCAGACCCCCTCTGGCCTGCAGTCCAAGCCCAGAGGGGAGCAGGAACCCACCGCCGGGGCAGACCAGGCGCACAGGGGAGTGTGTCCCCACATCGGCATTTTAGAACAGGGACCTTTCTCCAGTAAAGGCTGCTTGAAACTGACAGATGACTCCTGGAAGAACCAGAGGGGAACAGAGAAGCCCACCCAAGATGCCGGCCAGTCCCAACAACACAGTGTCCCAACGCATACGGCAAATTAGAAAACAGACAGTAGGGAGGAGAAGAACCACACGCAACCTAGCAACTCTCCAGAGAAAAAGCACACCACAAAAAGAAAGCCAGCCCCCAGATTGCAACGACAATAACTTGGAAGAATTTCTGAGCCTTCCAGAAAGAGAATTTAAAATTGCTGTGATTAAAAAACTGACAGAAGTCATAAAGGAAAACAATGATAAGGGAAAAATAATCAACGATCAGAAGAATGCAATTGAGTCCCTAGAGAGGGAAAACAATGGTCAGAAGAAAGAAATTGAGTCCCTAAAGAGGGAAGTAAAAGAAATGCAGGAGATCAAAGAATTAATGGAAGAACTAAAGAATTCTGGGAAAAGCAATGAAAGCAGAATAGATGAAATGGAAGAACGAATAAGTAATCTTGAAGACACAGAAATAAAAAGAACCAAAACAGAAAAGGAAAGAGAAGTACGAAGGAAAAAGAACGAAGAAAGACTTCGGGAACTATCTGACTCCATGAGGAAAGGAAATATAAGAGTTATAGGAATACCAGAAGGAGAGGAGAGAGATGTAGGAACAGAGAAAATATTCAAAGAGATAATTGAAGAGAACTTCCCAAATGTGAAGAAGGAGCTGAAAATTGATATACAAGAAGCAAGAAGAACACCAAACTTCCACGACAAAAGGAAAAATACAGCAAGACACATAATAGTAAAGCTCCCAAGAATCCAGGACAAGGAAAAAATAATGAAGCTGGCAAGAGGGAAGAAACAGATAACATTCAAAGGAAAACCAATCAGGCTGACATCAGACTTCTCCGAAGAAACACTACGGGCAAGGAGAGAGTGGAGGGACATAGTCAACAGACTCCAAGAAAACAGATGCCAACCAAGAATACTCTATCCCGCAAAGCTCTCCTTCCTCTTTGAAGAAAGAATATGGACCTTCCCAGACAAACAGAAACTCCGGAATTTCATTGCAACTAAACCCCCACTCCAAAAAATACTACAAGGAGTCCTAAAGCCAGAACCTCAGAGCGACGAATAACAATGAAAGAAGGCCAAAAAAAAAAAAAGTTATTAAAAGAATAAATAAATAAAATCAAAGGAAAGACAAACACAATGGCAAATACAGATGTTAACATATCAATATTAACTCTAAATGTAAATGGACTAAACTCTTCAATAAAAAGACACAGAGTTGCAGCCTGGATTAAGAAACAAAACCCAACCTTTTGCTGTCTCCAGGAAACACATTTAGCTACAAAAGATAAAAATAGGCTCAAAGTTAAAGGATGGAAAACAATCCTACAAGCAAATGGACCAAAAAAGAAAGCAGGAACAGCTATACTTATATCAGATAAAACAGATTTCAAACTCAAAAAGATAAAAAGAGACCCCAACGGTCACTACATTATGATCAAGGGGACAATACTTCAAGAAGAAATAACACTCATTAACATATACTCACCAAACGAAGGAGCACCAAAATATATCAGACAACTGTTGTCCTCTCTGAAAACAGACATCAGAGAAAACACATACGTAGTGGGAGACTTCAACACACCACTATCAACAATGGATAGATCAACAAGACAAAAAATAAGTAAAGAAACCAAAGCTCTAAATAAAGACCTAGAGCAATTGGGCTTAACAGACATCTATAGAACACTAAACCCCAAAAAAATGGAGTACACATTTTTCTCAAGCGCACACGGATCATTCTCCAGGATCGATCACATACTGGGGCACAAGACAAACATCAACAGATACACCAAGATTGAAATCATATCAACCATCTTTTCTGACCATGAAGGCATCAAACTAGAAATAAACCATAAAAAGAAGGCAAGGAACTTTCCTACCTCATGGAGATTAAAAACCACACTACTGGAAGACCATTGGACTAATGAGGAGATCAAAGAAGAAATTAAAAAATTTTTTGAATTGAACGACAAGGAGGACACCAATATCCTAAATGTATGGGATGCAGCAAAAGCAGTAATAAGAGGAAAATATATAGCAATAGAAGCTCACATCAAGAAACAAGAAAGAACGCAAAGAAACAACCTAATCTCGAAGCTCAAAGATCTAGAAAAAGAACAACAAAAAAACCCCAAAACCAGTAGAAGAAAAGAAATAATAAATAAATATGCCCAATAACATTGCTCCAGATTTTCTAGCCAATTTAGTATGACAAAGAAGGGTAATCTGATATATTGAGGGAAAAATACTGAAGAGAAGAGACAATGTTATTGTTTGTAAATATGCTGCTGAAGGAATGAACTCAACATTTCTGGGATACAATCTGGAAATTTGACAAAAATTATAATTATGAAATATCTGTATCTTTTTTTAAGTTGAGTTTCTAAAACTGTGTGATTCAGAGGTATAGGGTTACATATCTTCAGACATGTGTTAACACACCTCCCCCAACACCAAGTCACCCGTAGTCCTCCACCACTGTCCTTTGGGCCCCCTACCTCCACCCCCGTAACTCATCTTCCCCCTCTCCCTCTGGTAACCTCGTTTCTACAATCAGATTTAAGAAGTAACTTTGTTGGGCCTCCCCTGGTGGTGCAGGCAGTTGAACACAGAGCTGTGAAGCTGTCTGCAGCCTCTGCAGCGCGGGTTCCATACCAGCCAGCCGGGAGGGAAGGGTCCCACATGGTGGGGCAGACCTCTCCTCTTGCCTGCTGCTCCCCTCAGCAGTGTATTTCGTCAGTCTGCCTGTTCTGTTCCCCGCTGTCTCTGGTGAATCCTCTCACCCTCCCATGGATCTGGCCTGTACCCCGGTTCTTGTATAAATAAATAAATAAAAAATAAATAAATAAATAAATCTTTTTTTTAAAAAAAAGTAACTTTGTTGCAATCATTCTAGATCAAGAAATTTACTCTAAGTAGAAAGGGCCTCTCCAGTGGCGCAGCGGTTGAGCACTGGGTTGCGAAGCTGCCTGCAGCCTCTGCAGCACCAGTTCGATCCCCGGGCACCAGCGAGGGTCCCACATGGCGCGCAGACCTCTCCTGCTGCCCACTGCTCCCCTCAGCAGTGTACTTCGTCAGTCTGCCTGTTCTGCTCCCCGCTCTGGCTCTGGTAAATTCTCTCACCCTCCCGCGCTTCTGACTGTACCCAGTGCTTGTATAAATAAATAAATAAATCTTTAAAAAAAATTTACTCTAAGTAGATAACCAGAGATGTGTGCAAATATTTGCAAGAAAGATGTTTATCAGAGCTTTATTTCCCTGGTTGAAAAAAAATAGAAATTAAATAATTTAAGTAAACTTATAAAATGAAATGGAAGAAATTATATAATCAGATTGTGTAGATTTATCTGATTACAAATTGCCAAAAAAAACCAAAAACCAAATGACTATGCACCCAAGCTTCCCTGAACATCCTTACTCACTGAGCCTAATTATAAGGTCTAACATACTGTGACCTGAACTATTTTGGTAATTAGGCACATAGGCTTAAGTAGGTCAAGGTAATCACAGCATGACTACCACTAGACCTTTTCAAGGTGGCCTGTTTATTGCTTGCTATAAAGAGGTGCTGAGCCCTTTAGCCCTGGGCTCCTGAGGGGAGGGGCAGAATACTGTGCTTATGCTGTCACCCAAGCTATCACACCACCCCGTGAGACTCAGGGTCAAGGGACCTGACATTTGCCTGCTGATGCGCCTGCTGTTTGCTGTTCTCAGAGTAATGAACTGTCTTCTTGCTCACACACACCAAGTATCATGATCTACTTTCAGTACCTGTGTTAAAAGGGTTGGATTTTCTATAACTAGATTCTTGCTTCTTTATCCATTTTGTATTGCTTCTTTTCTTTTACTTAGATTTATGTTCTTTGAACATAGAGTAGTAATAATGCATATTCTAGAGTTATTTTGAGGATTAGGTGAGATGATATATGTAAGGTATTTAAAACAGTGCCTGACACATAAAACTGTCCAAGATGTATTTAGCAACTATTGTCCTTATTATCAAAATCATCCCCATTATCATTATAATGATGTAATACATCCATGCTCAGTAAACATTAGAAAATGCGTTCTATTTAAATAAAACAGCAGGTTATAAAACCCTGAACATAAATGGGGAAAATATAAACAATTATTTATTCTGAATAAAGGGTAGACTGGAGTTCTTTTTACTAATCTTGCAAATTGTATATGAGTTTAAAATTATATTAGCATAAAAAGTTACCCAGAAAAACAGTAAGCACAATAAATACCTATCTGAATTTACATATATGATACATATGTATGTGTACAAACACAGATATATATCACATGCACACTCATAAACACACATGTAGAAAAATAAACAGGCTATTACATTGATCAAGAGCAACTGGCACTTAATAATATAAATTGAAAAGCTTTCTACTTTTTACATTATCTCAGTGTTTTCCCAACTTCAGAATGAACATATATGATGTCTAAGATAGAAAAAAATAGAGTAATAAAAAAAAACTACAAACTTTTTATAGAAAATTCTTTATAAATATTTTCAAACTACTATTCAGTTCCTATGTCTTAATATTTAAACAAAGTAATTCATATAATGTTTGTTGTTTGAAGAAGTTGGAAAATTAGGCATTCAGAAGTTAAAGACTGTTAAATACATTACTGTGTATGAAATTCTGGGATCAAATTCATTTTGGGCTACAGAAAATTTACCACACCCTCAATCTTAAATAATCATAGAAGTGAAGAGATTGTGCCTTGCAAAACTACTGCCAGGCTCCATTTGATCAGATAAGGCATGATCAAGTTACACGGGGCATCTCTAATTAGAAATTAACAGACTAATCAGAGGAAAAGATCTGGCACTAAGTAGGAAGATCAGAATAAACGAAATTCCAGCCAAACAAAGGGATAATAAAAGAATTATCAGGATTGAAGAAAAAGAGTAAAGTTTGGGCCTCCCTGGTGGCACAAGGGGTTAAGACAACCTATGAAGCTGTCTGCAGACACTATAGCACGAGTTCACTCCCCAGCCAGGGAGCTACCCACATGACACAGCAGACCTCACCTCACTCACCTGCTGCTCCCCTCAGCGGTGTATTTCAGTCAATATGCCTGTTCTGTTCCCCACTCTGTCTCTGGTGAATTCTCTTATCCCCCACACCTCTGGCCTGTACCCCGGTTCTTGTATGAATAAATAAATAAATCTTTAAAAAAAAAAAAAAGAAAAAGAAAAGAAAAAGAGTAAAGTCTGGTTTGGCAGATTGTCAACAAGCAGATTCAGGTTCCAAAGGCGACTTCATTGCCTGGCTCAGTCTTCTGATCTACAGCACAGATCTCAACGGGCTCCCTGGAGTAAGAAGAATAATCTCTTTCATGAAAACTTTGCTCAAAGTTTGTTTGTTTTCTTCAAATGAGAAGACTAGTGGAGATGACTGTCATTCTTCCAAATAATGAAGAAAGTACCAACATTTGCATTGCTTTTGCAGAAAAAAATCATATTCTCCAAAAAATAATAAAAACATTCTCTGCAATGTTAGTATATTAAACATTTTTAACTATTTGCCCCTTTTCCTCTTTCATCTGCTCTGGTTTTTGATATAAAAATTAAATAAGTATTTAACCAAAATTCAGATAGTAAACTTGTTCCTAAATGGAAAAAAAAGTATTGACTACAATGTAATGCTATTTAGCAAGAAAAACTTAACTATATGGAGTGACCAATGAAAAAGTATTTACTTTAACCCTGAATGTCCCAAAGAGAATGCAATATTGTAGGACAGCATGCAGTTATATCACTACACATGTTTTCTCAACAAGTAATAATATATCAGGAGAAAAACACCACAAGCAAAAAGTAAGATCCCTCCTCTCTCATAACATTAAGTGTCCACTCAAGTGGTTCCAAGTTTGGCTACTTTAGTGAATCTATGAGGGAGCACTCTGCAGACCTTCCCTGGCCTGCTTTTAGAGTCACATTAATTGCCACTTTTCCAACCAATATATTACCAGGTCATTGTCAAAAGTCTGGAAACATCAATTGGATATCTTGTGTCCCTTTCTAGTAGGTCCCTAATATGTATCCTATTACATCTCATAGGTTGAGGTTTTATCACAATGTCACACCTAAATCAATCACGGCCGAAGGGGAAGGAAATATGGTGGAAATAGACATTCAGCCCCTGGGTTACACTATATGAAGCACTATATTACTACTCTATATTAAGTTTCTACTGACAAAGAAGAAGGAAGATGGTTGCCGGACAGGAAAACAGCAATGTGTGACCCAGGAGACTTCCAAATAGTCTAAGTCAAAAACCAAATTCATTACCATGATGATGAGCCACCATCCATCTTTTTAGCCTATCAACTATGTAAATCCTACACAAATCCTATACTTTTTCTCTGAGTGTAGGTGCTGTTTCCTGAATAGATCAAGCACTTGCTTTCATCTTATATTTCATAATTCAATTCCACTATCCTGCTTTGAATTTCTCCACTACTTTCTTCCAATCATAATTATATTTTCTTCCAAAACTAGTTTAAAAGCAACTTTAGAAAAATCCAGTTGGCGGCAAGAGGGCAGCAAAGACACCGGGCTCTCCTCCTCCACATACTCACAGCTAGACTGCAGCAGAACAAAGCCAATAACTACTGAAGAAAAAACACAGGATTATAGCCCATGTTAGGAGTAAGTTCTGAGGAGAGGGACTAAGCATACAGCCTGCCAAGGTGGGTGAAATTAGTCCCAGCAGCTCAGTGGGCCCTGCAATTAGGCAAGGTCCTTGCACAGTAACCCTTGACTGACTTCAGTGAGCCCCGGGACAGGCCAGCAGACCCCAAGATAGACCCCCTATGGACTTCAGAGAGCTCATATATCATGACCAAATAAGATTTATAACAGGGATGCAAAGGTGGCTCAAATATGCAAATCAATCAGTGTCATTCTCATATCAACAAAGGAAAGACAAAATCATATGCAGAGAAGGTATTTGACAAGTTTCAGTATCCAATTATGACAAAATGCCTAGTAAATTGGGGATAGAGGAACATACCTCAACACAATAAAGGCCATACTCAAGGTGATAACCTGAAAACTTTTCCTCCAAGATCAGTTACACAAGGACGTCCACCTTCACCACTACTTTTCAACATAGTATTGGAATTTCCAGCTAGAATAGTTAGGCAAGAAAAAGATATTAAAGGATTCCAAAAAAGAATAAATAAAAGCATCGCTATTTGCAGATGGCATAATAATATGCGTACAAAGCCCTGAAGACTCCACCAAAAAACAATTAGTGACAGTCAATTAGTATAGTAAAGTGGCAGGTTAAGCAATCAACATATAAAAGTCTGTTGCCTCCCCACATGTAAATAATGAACTAGAAGAAAAAGAAATCAAGAAAAAAAAATTCCATTTGCAGTAGCATCAAAAAACATTATATTCATGGTAATAAACCTAAGAAAGGGAGTGAAAGACTACTCATTGAAAACTATAAGATGTTGTTGAAAGAAAACACAATGGGAGGGAAAGATAGTCCTTAATCATGGATCAGAAAAATTAACATTGTCAAAAGGGCCATGTTACCCAAGGTGATACACAGATTCAGTGCATAGGATGTAGCCTGCAGTATGTTTTGGCAGCTGGTGTCTCAGGGAGGATTCTATTCCTGTATGGCAAATAGCAGCAGAGAGGCCACTCCTGTGACCAGTGTCTATGGGAGGTAACCTGCCATGTTCATAAGTGTCAACAGCAAGGCCATCTCAAGAGTAACTCAGCAGCCTGTCCTCTCTTCATTCCTGCTTATCCCCAACGTGTCTCCCCAAGTTTCTCAGAAGTTCTGGGAACTTCCCAGTATCATTCATACTTCTGTAATGGCTCAGTCTCTGTTACTTGTGAATAAGAACCATAACCAGTATTCTATGTAATGCTGTAGATATAAATGATCAAATTTTTATGGTACTCATTTTCAAATGGCTCTTAAATCATTATTTCATTTGTAATTAAAAATCAAAAGTCTGGGTGTTTTAACTATTTTTTAATATGTTATTTACAACATTGAGGGGAAAGTTTGATAATGAACTGAGTGTAAAACTTTTCAATATCCCTTTAAAGTCTGAAATTCAGAAATAGCTATAGAACTTATGTGAATTTCTGTGATCGCTAAAGATATGCTGTAATTATCACTGACCTTTAAAGATTCTATACAAACCAAACAGGTAAAGTTGTTTTCCATGCTTGAAAGACCAACTAATTTTCTCCTGGCCAGCTTTTTAAAAAGCATAGCATTGCATTCACTGAATAATAATAAATTTCAATAATGGGCAAGTCTCATTATTTTGTTCTAGCTAGCTTTCATGTATCTTGGTGTGGGGAAGTTCAGGTTTTTTACCAGATGTGCAGTGTGAAATATTTATTTTTTGATCTTTTGCCTTAAATACCTCAAAGAGCAACAAACTCCTGAGAAAATTAGTTTGTTTAGCATTCCATGGGACTCTGGAACTTCAAGAGTATATCTGCTGCTTTCAGAATAAGAACTTTACTAAATTTGCTAGAACTAAGAATTTTTATCACAATTGCATAATAAACAAGACATTTCATTTACCCTATCAAAGTTTCATGAGAAAACAAGCCAGTACAACAAATTGATTGTAAAAAGACAAAGGGGTTTATGTTCTTTTCTGCTGTCTCTTGACTCCCTCTCAAACGTTGTGCTGTTCTGTCTCCTCTTGCTCCGCTCACATGCCTCTCCCTACCCTTCCTTCTCTCCTCGTTACTGCCTGCTTTGTGGCCTGTGACTTTTGGGAGGCATGTCTTGGACCCTCCAGCTGGTCAGCTTCATTGAGGCTAATGGAGTTCATAGCAGGAGATCAAAGGGTTGGAGAAGAGAGAGGTTGCAATGTTTCTGGCCTGTCCTTCTCTGTCTAGTCTCTTTACCCACATCCCTCCAAGACAGCTCCAACTTTCAATGGGCATGAAAACTCTATTTCCTCCCTTTGACCCTTTGGTCATACGGACAAGGAAGATTTTTCATTTTGCTCTTCCTGGGTCTTATGCTCTTAACCTTATCCCACACCTGGGCAGTTAATCCATTAATGAGGCCTCTCCACTGGAACCACTTGAGGTATAGTCTGTTTTCTGTCAAAACCCTAACAGCTTACAGGATGGGACTACCTGAAGCATTTAGCATAAACCAAGAACTTATTTTCATCCTTTGAACTCATGGATCCCTTCTTTTAGCATCCTAGACCCACACTTTAGAGAATAACTCAGGGACACAAAGTTCAGGAAGACATGATAAAATCAGAATGCTAATTTATTAAAATACAATGATAATTTTTGTTATCAGAAGGATTTGAAACCTGAGTCTTCCTACCAATTTGCTTTTTACTGTAGCTCTGGCATGAGAGACCAAATTATCATCAAAATATTCAAAAGTGTGCTTGGTCAGTTTAGATTCAGACTGAGGGGAGTTAATTACATTATTCAAATGTTTTCTGACCCCAGACTAACATAACTTGTGGCCTTTTATGCTGACTTTCTGACTTCTCCCCAGACACAACAGGGCAGGCTACCCAGCCTCTGCAAAGTGCCTCAGTCTGCACTGCCAAAATTTATCCCCTTGACTGTTTTACTAGCTTTGATGGCAAAAAAAAAAAAAAAAAAAAAATTTGTTTCTCTCACCCCACCCAAACTCCTTTCACATAAACAGTTCTGATTGGCACATTTCTTCTTTAGAATTTGTTTTCATTTATATAGTCAAATCGTATTGGATGAAAGGCCATTATGTCTCTATAAATGATTCCCATTCATTCATGCCTTCCACAAATATATGCTGAGATTCTTTGATACATCTGGCAGGTGCTGGGCTTGGGAATATACCCTAAAGAATAAATTTACTTGTTTACTCATCATGTATTGATTTCTTATTTTACATGTTGGGAAGTACACATATCCTTCACTCCAAGCTCTTTGGAGACCCCACACAGTGTTCCCCAACCACTGACAATATCATTATTTCCCAAATGAACGTCAAAGAAGAATCAAATACAAAAGGAAGCAGTTCAAAAGGAAGAAGAGAAAATTTTAACAGAACAATTTGACCAAATTAAGATTATTCATTTTTTAAATTATGGTCTCCTATTTAACTGTCAAATGTGTATGTATTGGTTGTCATAAGAAATCACAAATGGTACACACCAAATTATGAAATGTCTGTCTTTTTCATCTCCATGGAATCAAGTATGAAAGAATTCTTCAATATGCTATGCCTTGAGTTGTACACGCAAGCACGCACGCACACACACACACACACACACACACCCCTAGTGCTATTTTAATAGTCTCTTTACCACCTTAGCCGCTTCTACTTTTGTTCCTATGCAATGCACTACTCAGTCAGAAGTAAAATGATAAATTAAAATGTAAATCTGATCATGTCACTTCCTGGGTTTGAATTCCAGATCTATCATTTCCTAGCTCTGTGACCATCAGCAAGGTAACTTTACTTTTCTGTACTTTCATTTCCTCTTCTATAAAGTAAGAATGTACCTCAAGGGTTTTTTTGAACATTGAGTGAATACATGTGAAATGCTTAGATAGAGTCCTGACATTAGTTAGCTAACAATTATTTCATATTCATCAAAGTGTTTTTTTCCCACATTTCCTGTAATATCCCCAATGCAGGCAGTTGATAGGATATTTTATGTTTATTGCCTTAGGGAAAAAAATGACATCAAGAAAATGAGGCTTTTGAAACCCTTAACAGAGGCATTTTGAAAAAACAAAAAGGCATTTTGAGTTTTAAAGGATCCAAGATAGAAGTTCATACTGTAAACAGATGATTTGGAAAGAACACTTGAAAAACCACCCTATCCAGTCCTAGATTAGATATATCAGTAGATTTTCTGGTCAGAAGAGTAAGAGAGAATACAGGGAGGTGGCCCCATACTTTGCCCCCATGGCTAAATCCATGGAGGGGAAAAAAAAAAAAACAAAACATCTCTAGGTACATTTGGGAAATTTATGAACAGTAGGAATCCTGTGTCCAATACCCTGAATAAGGCCTGAGACAGTTGCAAAGCCTCAGTTTCCTCAACTCTGCATGGTATAGGAATAAGGAAGGGCAAAAAGCTGCATATCATACCTCAACAAAAAATGGGAAAAAAGAAGACTTTCAAAAGTTCCCCTCATTCCTTAGTAACCAGAGAAAAGCTGCCAAATATGCCCTGTGTCCCCAAGAAGAACACAGAGAGGAGAGAAGGCAGGCATCCACAGAGCCCCCAAGGTTGAGGTGAGGGATAAAAAGAAGCAGTCAGCATGAATCCTAACCAAAGACCACATGGTAGGCAACACAACTAAACTGATGCCAGCATGGAAAAGAGGAACTGGCTATGCCACAGTCCCCCCTCTTAAATGCCTTGGCAATATGTAAGAAACACTCCCAAGATAACTGAGATAACTGAGATTATTGCATATTTTTATTAGCAGTTTGAAAGGGGTCTCAAAAGTTAAGTGCACTTGTAAATTTTTTTAACTATTTACATTTCTTAAATGCCTTCCCATGAAAATAAACTACCAGCTTCTTACCTTTTCCTATAAGCACTGCATGATCAGGTTCTTGGTTCCTTCTCTAATCTTGTCTCAAGTCGTTTTTCTCTTCAGTCAGTATGTGCTGGCCACACAAATCTTTCTCTTTTGAAAACAGGTCAAGTCCTTTCCCAAATTAAGATATTTGAAATAGGTTGTTCCCAGTGCTTTTAAACTATCTAGATCGGGGCCTCCCTGGTGGCACAAGTGGTTAATGTCAGCACTATGAAGCTATCCGCAGCCACTACAGCACGAGTTTGATCCCTGGCCAGGGAGGTGACCCACATGGTGCAGCAGACCTCTCCTGTCTCACCCGCTGCTCCCCTCAGCAGTGTATTTCAGTAGATCAGCCTGTTCTGCTCCCCACTCTGTCTCTGGTGAATCCTCTCAACCCCCACACATCAAGCCTGCACCCCAGCTCTTGTATGCATAAATAAAAATATTTTTTAAAATGTTTATTAAAAAATCTCTCTGGAACATTTTTCTCCTGACGTCCTCTCAAATGTCTTTCTCTCAGAGAACCTTTTCTGACAGAAAATGAACGTCCCATGTGTTCTCCAAATCTTTATATTAATTTCACCCATAGTATCAAACCCAGCTATAATTACCTTATCTGTTTATATTTATTCCTAATTTCCATGAAGGCTGAAACTTTTCTGTCTTGTTCTTTGCAATGTCCTCAGCATCTAACAAATATCCTAGCATAGAACAAGTATTCAGTACATATTTGTTAAATGAATTAATGAAAGTTTTGTTTTATCCAAACTCAGTAGAAAAGTTCACATAATGGTAATAACTACTTAATCTTTTATCTTTTCTTTTTCAAAAAGATTATTTTTGAAAAGAAACCTCAAAGCACAGTTGCTACTGCCATCAAAACATTGTAGAGCCAGCAGTCACAGTAGCCATATTGATGCCCCAAGACATAGTGACAGCCAGGCGTCATCCCAGTGCCTCCCAGGCAGTGGGAAGTAGAGTTCTCCTGTTACAGGTCAGGGAGAGGGGCACCCCAGACCCTGCAAACCTGCCTACTCTAAATGGGTTCTGCCATCCATTACATCAACACAAAATATATGAGGCTTTAATGGGAAGGATCTTTAGTACAACTAGGAAACAAGATAGGAAAGGCAAAGAATCTAGTTTCCAAATCAAGCACCCAAAGTTACCCGTCCCCTCGTGGGTAAAAGTCCACCCAAGCAGGAGTGACCCAGAGCAAGGCCCCAAAACCTGCCACGAGTCTAAAGCATCTTCCAGTGGGGACCCACAGAAAAAGATCAGAAACAACCAGACAAGTCTGGAAGGAAAAGAGCAAAATCAAAATCAAGACAAAAACCGCCTTTGTCACCTCCCCACGGGTCTCTCACCCACATCTGTCCACAACCAAAAGGCAAGCGCAGTTTCTTCATGTGTCTCTTGGCTCCATGTGCCTCTTCCAGGTCTCCTTCTGGCTCTCCATCCTGCTTCCTTCCTTCCTCAGTCTCTTCTGCAGCCTCTTCTCTCCCTGCTCAGCTCCATCCTCCTTTCGGACGTGGCAGGAAACTTGGAACCTCCCCCTTTCCTGGGGACCACCCTGTTACACTCTCTCGGTCTTATTTGATACTTTTTCTCTGCAAGACCTGAGCCTTGGTTCTGTGGAGGAAAAGTAGAGACAGCCATTCCCTTCACAGTGAAATTTAGCAAGGACCAACCCATGCCACCATGAGCCTCAAATTCCACAGTTCTCTACTAGATATTGATAATCAGTCATCCATCCCAACGCACAAGAAACTGAGTAATAAATTGAAAGAGAGTAGACATGGCTGAAATTAAGAACATTTCATTTTATTTTCAATTGATAAAATTTCATTTGGTCTCTCTTAACACTGCGTACAACTAAGGTTTTTGGCATTTTCCCCCCATTTTGCCAGAATATAAAAGTCTCTGTAATACTCACTGGATAAATAATTCCTCAGGAATTACAAAAATTTAAAAAACAGAATTTTGGATAAAATGTACCATAAATATTGGCCCACAGAGTCTATATTGAGTAGTTAGATAATTGTGTTTAAGTTAAGCTAGTAGTTGAGTTATGGAGCAGCCCCGATATTGAACGGGTTCCTGGCTGTGGGTCCTCACCCGCGCGCTTAAAAGAGACTTATTAATACTCCACTATGGGCACACACAAAAGGTTAATAAAAGGTTTTTTTACAAGGGAAAGGGAATTGAGGAAATGTACAACTCAGGGAGAAAATAGGGAAATAAAGTCTTTAATGTGTCCTACCCAATCCCCAACTTGGAAACCCAAAGGCACTCTCAGAGCTGGCTGAGTGCTTCGAGCTGGCGGAGAGCCAAAAAGGGAATCCCCCAAAGCCCACGTGTCTGGCTTTATACCAACCTGGCTGCTTAACCCCACCCTCAGGTCCCAGCCACCTTCCCTTTGGTGGTGATGGGATTTGGAGGTCCCAGTGTCTTTTGGCCTTGGTCTGGAGTGGGGGTGGAGTCCACGAAGCCTGTATGGAATTAGCTTTAAGGCATCCTTTCCCCCTAACAGTTGTAACAGGGTGGTCCCCAGGAAAGGGGGAGGTTCCAGGTTCCCTGCCCCACCCAAGGGAGGGTGGAGCTGAGCAGGGAGAGAAGAAGCTAAAGAGGAGACTGAGGAAGGAAGCAGGATGGAGCCAGAAGGAGACCTGGAGGAGGTGCATGGAGCCAAGACACACATGAAGAAACTGTGCTTGCCTTTTGGTCATGGACTGGGTGACACAGATGTGGGTGAGAACCCGTAGGGAGCAGCTTTTATCTTGATTTTGATTTTGCTCTTTTCCTTCCGGGTTTGTCTGGTTGTTTCTGACCCTTTTCTGTGGGTTCCCACTGGAAGATGCTTTAGACTTGTGGCCGGCTTTGGGGCCTTGCTCTGGGCCGATCCCATATGGATGGAGTTTTACCCACGAGGGAATGGGTAACTTTGGGTGCTTGATTTGGAAAGTAGATTCTTTGCCTTTCTTGTCTTGTTTCCTAGTTGTACTAAAGTTCCTTCCCATTAAAGTCTCATATGTTTTGTATTGATGCGACGGATGGCAGAACCCATTTAGAATAGGCAGGTTTGCGGGTCTGGGCTGCCCCCTCCCTGCCCTGTAACAGTTACAAGTAAAAGAATATAATGTATCTCTCAAAGTATTGCAAAATAGAAATTTTCTATATTTATAAATTTTAACTCTTCTCATTATAAAATCATAATATGGAAAACAGAGAAAAACTTTAAAATTATTCATGATCCTACTGATGGAGAACAAGAATAGAAAAAAAAAAACAAAACACTGAAAAGGAGGTGCCACAAGACCAGAAACCTGGCTCACAAGGAGGTGAGGGTAGAAGAGATTAACATAGCCATTGACACAGCTATGGAAACCAAGGTCTTTAGGAGCAGACAACACTGTTGCAGAAACTAGTATGCTTAGGCGCAGACTAGTATCCTTAGGTGCCAGGATACCTAGATTACAAAGCATAACATCCAACAGGTATGGAGGGCAAATGCAAAGGTAAAGATATGGAGATTGAGTCCATTGAGCCCATTGTAGACTCTCCTGTTGCTTTCAGATTCTACTAAGTTATCCAACATTAGCAACCAACAGAAGGCTCACAAGGAGTGAGCCCCTCCCAAACAGAAGACTGTATCAGTGCAGTCTCTGCACAGCCTAGGGCCAGTAATGCCACTGCCCACCTGTGACTATGCAGGTGCCTCTTTTCCCAACTCTCTCCGTTTGCAAAGCAGCAGCCTTCCTGCTGGCCAGTGACCTGTACTTGCTGGGACTTCCCTCACTGATCTCCCTCAGCAAAGGCAGCTCTCCTCAAGGCTGCCCGACTGCAACCGTGCAGGCCTCTTAGCAGCTCTTCCTGCCAGATGGTGTCTATGCAAGTGTACTTTACTTTTCTGTCCCTTTACTTAGTAAACCTGACCTTTAAATATAACTACGATCTCTGTCTCATGGAGAAACTCTCTGGGGAAACTCGCCACCTGTCCCTGAAACAGGAGCTCTGGTGAAATCTTTCCCAGAATGAATCCAGGGACCCCACACTTCAAACCCACAGACTCCAAAAATGACAACATTACTACTTAATGTTGTGCCCAAGATCGGCAGACTCAGTGTTGTCATTTTTGGAGTACAGGTGCAAACACAAAAGAGAGTTTATTATAGACTCGAGTCCAGACTCATGGCACCTACTGACACAGTGGCAGATAGCTAGAGCCTCGAACAAAGGAAGCAGGGGTTTTTTTTATAGGGTTGTAAGCAGGCTCAAAAAACTAAATCATGCAGCCACTCACTGGCCACAAGGATGTGTTCTTCAACTTTGTACGGCTGTAATTCTAACCTGATTGGTCCGGTTTGGTCCGGCCGAGATGCATCTCCAATCATGGCAATTTCACCCTCATTGGTGAACAGAGGGCGAGGGTGGAGTGAGGGTCGAAGCTGTTGAAACTATCTCTGGAATGCAGTCGTCATTCCCGGGACAGCAAAACCTAAAATTCTAAAATGGCAGTTATACACAAAATGACAAAGCAATGGCTAAGAGTACTCATGCCTGGTTCCACACTTAAAAGATTGTAACTCTTAAAGTGTTACTTATTTCTTTTCTGTCTGTAGGTATATCACCAGTACTCATTTTCAGACTTCGCTAATAAATTGTTAAGGTAAAACAGAGTAGGGTAGTTGGGATTTTATTTCCAAGAGTATTTAAAGAGCTTCCTAGGAATACTCTATCCCACAGAAGAGGGATATATGACCAGCTAGATGTTTCCCAAAAGCCTGCGGTCAGCTGACCATGGAGGTGGTCACAGTTGTGTCTGGGTTCAGTTCCAGTAGAACCACAAGGAGCAGGATATTACAAATGAATTACTAAATACCTTCTCCAAGAACTCAGGAAGGTATTGGGACTGCAAAGTTGTTTACTTTGATCCCTTATTAGCTGATTGCTACACAATACAATGTTCTCTTCACTTCAGCAAAAACAGGTCTGGCTTTGGCATTTAATTTTGACAGTTAGGATTCCAGACCACTGAGTAGCATTTATATCTCAAAAACTTTAATATAAGAGCAACACAGGGGACTTCAGAAAATAAAAAAGGGAACCTTGGAGTAGCAGCAGGGCCTGATTTGAGAAAGGAAGAAAGAACCGGAAAAATAGAGATCAGTACTGTCACTGTGAGTACATTTGTACCCACATGCTTGTGCAGAATGTCACAATACATAATGTCTATTGATATATAGTAAGAAAAAAAAATATTTTTATTCTCTAAGAAAGAGAACCTAGGAGCCATTTTGCTAATAGAAAGCCCCAGTACTTGTTCCTGAAGACAAAGAAACAAAACTAAGAGAAACCTAAACTGTTTTGCATTATAAAGAAATTGGAGTCTCCTAAACAAATCTAGAAAAAAGAATGGAGGTCTCCAGAAAAGTGTAAAAGATGAAGTGGTCTAGAGAGATGAACAAAGAGAATGGCGGGAAGCAGCAAGCAGCTCAAGGTAAAGATAAAAGAACACAGTATGTGAAAAATCTGGTATAAGATAAAGCTAAGGAACTTTGAAATGGAGGATATAATTATGTGATTTTAGACTGTACTGGAATATTCCCCATGCTTCAAACATTCAATACAAATGGCCTGCTACAAACACCTGCCTGGTTTAGAGATGCTTAGGAGAAATCAAATAGTACACTACACATTTTGCTGGAATAAAACAATGGACAGAAGAAGCCAAGACATTCGGATGCTGTAAAAATAGGATTTGGAGAGGAAGGAAACATAAAAATAAAACTTTTAGGAAAAAATAAACTTTTAGGAAGCAGGAGAAAATATTAAAAATTACTATATATTACAGAGCGTATTATATATCTATATATAAATTTATAAGTATTATACTTACACATAAGTATAATAAGTATTATACTTACACATAAATATAAGATTGTAAAAGTGCTGCTTTCTTTTTTGCTTAAAGATGGCAACATGATGTTTTAGTACTCTTTGCCCTTCTATTACATAGTTGTAAAGAATTCCATGTGAATTCAATTGTTTGTTGCTCTATTTTTTCTCTTCTTATATTTGTTTTGTTTGCTTTGAGCTATCTCCTATTTGTGAACTATGGTTTATTTCCTGTTATGAAAATAAGAAGAATTTACTTTTGATTTGCTTGAGTCCAATTGGTAAACATAGATAGCTTACTATTCTCACCAATCCAGCTCCTAAAATCTCTCCACTCTTTGTTTCCATAGACTTAAAACTGAGTTTTAGCCTCTCTTCCCTATTGCAATCATCTTGAATAAAGTCTTCCTTGCCTAGCTAACTTCACCCAAGGTCATGTTTTTTGACACTCCTTAAAGCTGTCCAGAAGAATCAAATATGTGATGTGATATATTAACTGCTATTGAAATGAACTGATTTAATCAGAAGTTTTCTTAAAATTCATTTTGTTTTTTTCACCTAACATAAATATGAAAGTATCCAAAATGACAATTTTAATTTTTTTAACTTCTAAATATTAAATTACTATAGAGTCTTACACAAAGAAATGTAATTTCTCTAATTTTTCCCCTCATTTTTGAAATGGGACTTGTGAAACAGCTAATAAGATCCTCAAAGATCTAGTTGTGTATCGTCTGGCTTTTTCTTTACAAATTCAAATTATTAAATTTTCTGTTCTAATAGAGTGTTTCTACAACACCAATCAGCTCATGCACAATTGGGAAATAGAACCTTCAGCAGTGAAGTATCCCATAAAGTCTTCAGCCCAGACCAGTCAAGTAGTGGGAACTCTTTCAGCTCCATTTTCATAAAATTAATAAAAGTCCTGGATAAGGAACTTCCACTTCTGAAAAGAGTAGCCCAGATTCCTTTGGCTTTTCCTCAGCAAAGGTAGCCCTGCACACACCCTCCAAGCATTTTTCCTGGCTTAGATCTCTGCTTCTATCTATCCAACTACCTTGTTAATTATGAAGTTGCAATATCGCCATTGCATTTTATAGCATCTTCTATGACAGCTTCCAGTCACACTGAGCTGCCTGCCTGCATGGTCTTCTCCCCCAAGGCATCAGCTGCTCTCTTGGCTAGTGCTCTGAGCAACAATTGCATTGTGTCTGTGTCTCCCCTCACCCTCACTCTATTTTTCCCATCAAATCCTGTTAATTTTAACACACAAGTGTACGAAACATCAGATTTTGGCCTTTTTTCTTCAAAACACAGACCCTTTGTACTGATAATCATAACTCTTCTCAATCTACCAAAAACTGAAACTAAAATATGATAATATGGTATTATATATATTGTTCAGCTATTTGTCCAAAAATTATTTAAGTTGCCATGTGCAGGCACTGTGGTCATTTCTTCCACTGCCCTGTTAGAAAACACTTGAAGGTTTATCTTCTCAAAAATGATAGAAATATTTTGGGTACATTTACATTAAGTTTGTCACCCAAATAATCAACACACAAAAATCAGTAGCCTTCCTATACACAATCAATCCAAAGAAGAAGAAATCATGAAAACCATCCCTTTTATGATTGAAACAAAAAAAAAAATCAAATACTTGGAATAAACTAACAAAAGAGGTGAAAGATCTATACAGAGAAAATTATAAAACACTGTTAAAAGAAATAGAAGAAGACACAAAGAAATGGAAAGACATCCCCTGCTCATGGATTGGAAGGTATAACATTATTAAAATGTCCATCCTACCAAAAGCAATATACAGATTCAACGCTATTCCAATAAAAATTTCAATGATGTTCTTCAAAGAAATAGAACAAATACTGATGAAATTCATATGGAACCACAAAAAATCACAAGTAGCTAAAGCCCTAATGATGAAAACAAAGGAGAAAGGAGGTATCACATTTCCAAACTTCAAGCTATACTACAAAGCCATAATAATTAAAACAGTTTGGTATTGGAACAAACACAGACACAGAGACCAATGGAACCGAATGGAGAGCCCAGAAATAAAACCACACTTACATGGACAACTGATCTTTGACAAAAGATCAAAGAACATGCAATGGAACACAGATGGTTTGTTCAATAAATGGTGCTGGGAAAGCTGGACCACCACATGCAAAAAAAAGGAAACTAGACCACTACCTCTCACCATGCACAAAAATCAACTCAAAATAGATAAGAGAACTGAACATAAAATAGAAGAAAATATAGGGAAAACACTACAAGACATACATCACAATAACACCTTTAAAGACTCATCACCCAAAGAAAAGATAGTCGAGGAAGAGATAAACACCCCGATTACATCAAACTGAAAAGCTTCTGTACAGCCAAAGAGACATTAACCAAAACAGAGAGACACCCCACTTTGCACTCCATTCAACGAATAAGGGACTGATCACAAAGATATACAAAGAACTCAGGTGACTCAACAAAAACAAAAACAAAAAAGTCCAGTCAAGAAATGTGCAGAAGAACTTAAAAGACATTTCCCCAAAGAGGAAATGCAAATGGCCAACAGGCATATGGAAAAAATATTCAATATCCCTTATAATCAGGAAATGCAAATCAAAACCACATTCACATATCAAAAAAAAAAACAAAACAAGCAACAACAAATGTTGGCAAGGATGTGGTGAAAAAGGAACTTTCCTACATTGCTGGTGGGGCAAACTGGTCCAACCATTATGGAAAGCTATCTGGAGTTTCCTCAGTCTACTAAAAATGGAGCTACCATATGACCTGGCATTTCCACTCCTAGGGATCTACCCAAAGAACACAAAAACACTGATTCAAAAGACCACCTGTACCCCCTATGTTTATTGCAGCACTATTTACAGGTAAATATTTATAGGTAAAACCTGGAAACAACCCAAATGCCCAAAAATAGATGACTGGATCAAGAACATAAGGTGTATATACACAATGAAGTATTATTCAGCAATCAAAAAGATAAACTCGGGTCTCTCTGGTGGCATAAAGGGTTAAGACGCAACCTATGAAGCTGTCCGCAGCATCTGAAGCATGAGTTCGATCCCCAACCAGCCAGGAAGCAACCCATATGGCACAGCAGACCTCTCCAGACTCGCCTGCTGTTCCCCTCGGCAGTGTACTTTGGTCAATCTGCCTGTTCTGTTCCCCACTCTGTCTCTGGTGAATCCTCTCACCCCCCGCACCTCTGGCCTGTACCCCAGCTCTTGTATGCATAAATAAATCTTTTAAAAAAATTCCTTATTAAAAAAAGAAAACGATAAACACATGCCATTCACAGCAACATGGATGGAACTAGAAGGAATTATGCTTAGTGAAATAAGCCAGAAGGAAAAAAAAAATATTGGATAGTTTCACTTATAGCAGGAATATAGGGGAACCAAATAAGACATCAGTGTAAAAAAATAACAATTGTACAAAACACAACAAAGCGAAAACAGACAATTATAAATGAGAGACATACTGCAGGGGAGGAGGAGAAGAGGGATCAGAGGGAGGGAGGGAGGAGCACAGGGGACTGAGGTGATGGTGGACGGGTGCATTGGTGAAGGAAACTCTATGGGGACTACACCTGAGGGGGTGGGGAGGGAACAAATATTGTTTAAAAATGAACAATGATATAAAAAAATTAAAAATAAAAAAAAAAAGTTTGTCACCTTAATAGCCTTTATATGCATGAGAATCCACTCCTAAACATAGAAAGTGTTCTTGTTTTAAAATTTCAATTCATTTTGCAACACTGACAGAGCTGTGTCTCAGATTTCATTCCATGGAGTTTCAGCATGCTCTCAGGAAGAGGGTCAACCCCAACAAGACAATGTCAATTGATTCCCAACTGGCAGCTCACTTCACAGCTACTTGTTCTCTTACCTCCACATCCTCAGGCTTTACTTCACAGCTCTGAGTTTCACTCAATAAACTAGACCACACTTGGATTTTCATCTTCCTAGAACTGATTTATAACAGAGTCCCTAAGAGAAAGCCAACCTGAATAAAACACACACTTCTCACAGTAATTTTATCATAAGCCAAACCTTCATCTATCAGTTAGGAGAAAAATGTCCCACCTCATGCAGAGCTTTTAAAGCTAGTATTTCAAATGCTAGAGAAATTAATGCCTTTTTAGTTCCATCAATTTATTTAACCTCACATGAATAGTATGTAATATGGAGAGAAAGAATTTTAGAATTTCAAACATTATTTACTTTTATAAGGAATGGTTAAAGCGCAAATAATATTGGCAGATAATTAAAACCTTGCACTAATTTGAAGTGCGATGATTAAGACAAACATATCATTAGAGTTTGTACTACAGAAGCACACAAAGGTATATATTAACATATATGACCCTACCAACAGGAATAATAAAATCAACTTTCTTCTCCCCCTCAACCAATACACACAGAATGGAGAAATTTAATCAAAGATTTACAAGTAATTGTTTTAAGGTTTCTTTCAGGATACTGTGTATATAAGACAATGGTTTTTAGGAGGCATATGAGTCAACTGAAACCCAAGGGGTACAATTACCCAGCAGGGGACTCAATTACTGCAGAATAATGTGAGCACTAATTGCACTGTAGAGAGACAGATTTTTCACTTTATATTATAGTTCAGGAAATATGTTCTGCCTGCTTAAAGTCTGAGAATATAGTGTCATGGGAACTTAAAACATTCTTCAGAATTATCCATTTTGTGAGTGTTTGAATCTTCTAGATAAGTGAAATAATTAAAAAGTATGTCCTCATATTTCCTGGGTAGGGACTTACAACAGTGACCATCTCTAAAGCCACTGGAAGGAGTTGGAGTTCTAGTCACCCACAAAACCTGGTTCACTGAACAGGACTTTGCCATCCATGGCTGTCCTTCTAGAGCCTCACAGGAAGCCATTCTAAACCACTGACTCTCTACCCAGGCTGCATAACAAAATCACTTGGACATTATGGAGAAAAATCATTTTAAAAATAACTAGATCTCCGGCCTCCCTGGTGGCACAATGGGTTAAACACCACACTATGAAGCAATCCACAGCCTCTGCAGCATGAGTTCAATCCTCGGCTGGCCAGGGAGAAAACCATATGGCGAGGCAGACCTCTCCTGTCTTGCCCACTGCTCCCCTCAGCAGTATATTTCAGTCATTCTGCCTGTACTGTTCCCCACTCTGTCTCTGGTGGATCCTCTCACCCTTCTACCCCTGCATCTCTGGCCTGCACCCCAGCTCTTGTATGCATAAATAAATAAATCTTAAAAAAATAAAATAAAAAATAAAAATAACTAGCTCTTATCCCAAAACAAATGAATCAGAAAATCTGGGTGGGTGTCAGACAATTTTTGATCGATTTATATTTGAAGAAATGGGCTGCTTGAAGGGAGTGAGAATAAGGAGAATGAGCCTGTGAGGCTGTGGGTAATGGTAGAAAGTTGAATGCCAGAAATAAAAAAAATCATCTCAGTACTTTCAGAATGAGGTCCATGCTGGAGTGCACAGAAGCAAAATTAAGAACTGGGTCATCAAGACTGTCTCATGAAAACTTCTGCAATCATATGGGAATTACCCCAGACTTGGCTGCATTAAACAACACACATTAACTTTCTCAAAGTTCTGAATGTCAGGGGTGTAGGTACATCATGACTCCGATCATGGTAGCCTCCTCAGGTCATCCGGGCTGAAATCCAGACAGGTGCTTTCTTCTGTGCCTTGCTTCTTTCATTCAATATTATGTGTGATATTTACCCATATTATTGTACAGGCATAGCCTGATCATTCTTTTTGCTTTCCATTGTGTGAATCAACCTCAGTGTTCTCACCCATCTTCATGGTTCTTTGGGCAGTTTCCAGTTTGGAGCTCTAAAAGTGGGTGTCATTGGCTAAAAGAAATATTTACACATACATACACGGACAATGCACACATACATTCAGCTGGGTGTATATCAAGGCATTTTACCTCTTGCATTAATAGTATATTTCTTTATAGAAATCATTTGTATTTTCAGCTACCCCTGTTACAGAATTGAGAAAAGAAAGAGATGATTGAGTGGAGCTAACACCATCACTAGTATCTGAGTTACTTAGTACAAGTAAATCACTGTGCTTTATGATTTACATGTAACAGCTCATGTAGTAAGGACCACAGAATCACATCCTATGTCAAGGCACCTGGTGATCTGATTCTTCAGTCAAGAACAAATCTTATCCAAAATATTAAGCTTTTGTTTTTCTTCTTCTATCAATACAACCTTAATTTTGTTTAAAGACTGTATCCTGAGAGTAGCATTTTAATCAGCAAGAAAACACACTGATTACAAAATAATCTGAAGTTGGTTTGTCTATTTAAAAGGCCCATTTTTCTATACTTTTAGGAACAAATTCACTTTAAAGCTTCATGAAATAATTGTGTTCAATGAGTAGGAGAAAAAGCTTCCAGGGAAAGTCACATATTCAAAGTGAGACGTTAATATTCTATGCTGAAGTGTTGTGATAGGTATAGTAGAACAATCAGCTATTAAACAAGGGATAACATTAGCTTTTCCAAAATTCTCATGAATGACACTGAAAGTATATGTGGGTTTTAGCTGCTTTTCCTGTCTTTGTCTACTGCCTTAGTGATTAATACACTGCATTATTCATGTATTTGTAAAGAAACAGTGAACTATCCAATAGGACAAAATCAATTTATGTTTTGTTTAATCATGTACAAGTAAAGAAATTACAAGTATCCACCTCCTACGCTTATCCAATCATTCTTTATCTTCTCAATTTCTAAGTAAACATATTTTATGGAACATGGTGCAATTACTTAGGAAACAGAGATTGGGATCTTTTATTTAAAAGTAAACACTAATAAAATTTTAATGATACTAAGAATGGTGATTAAAAAATACTTTTCTTTCTAGTAGAACAGGAGGTAGCAAGTATGTGTGACGTCAATGGATATTGTAAACATATCACATATGATTTCTCATGACATAGTGCCAGACTGTTACAAGATATCATTTGGTCACTTTTTCAAATTCAAGATTCTCAACCCATTGAAAATGTGATGTTGGTAGCTACTTATCTTAAAATCCTTTTTTTTTTTTTTTTAATAGAGGCATGTTTTATTTATTTATTTGTTTGTTTGTTTGTTTTGTTTATACAAGCACTGGGTACAGTCAGAAGCACGGGAGGGTGAGAGAATTCACCAGAGCCAGAGCGGGAGCAGAGCAGGTAGAAGGACCGAAGTACACTGCTGAGGGGAGCAGCGGGTGGCAGGAGAGGTCTGCGCGCCAGGTGGGACCCTCCTCCGGTGGCCTGGGAGCAGCCGGGGATCAAACCGGCACCACAGAGGCCGCGGGCAGCTTCGCAACCCAGCGCTCAACTGCTGAGCCACCGGGGAGGCCCGGTAGCTACTTATCTTAATTCATAAACAAGGTTGTATGAATCAAATATCACAAACAATTATTAGAGAGAAAAAGTTTGGTTTGCAAAGACAATAGGCAAAGTTATACTTTGTATCAGGGGAATACTGGAATTTCTATTGGCTGTTGAATATTTATCATGTTTCTCACTCTTTTGTAAGTTTGGTGCTTCTGTAGCAAGTCAGGCAGAACAGGAATTCCATGTGTCAATTTGCACTGGTGCATGGACTTGATTTTCATAACTGCCAGCCCTTAATGATCCCTGCACATATCTACAGGATCTGCTCTGTACTTCCTCTACGCATCCATATTCCCTTTTCAAAATTATTTAAGCCACAATGAAATAAATATTATATGCATCCGGTATTATAGTATTTAATGTAAAAGAAATGTAATAGGAAATTGGTTCAATTATCTGCTGAGGATTCTTTTCCCTGGTAGGACAAAGAATTGGGCAATACAGACCAGTGATTAACAGCCCAGTTGTTAAGGGTAGGTATCTGGTTTGAGACCAGGCTCTCCAGCTTGCTTGCTAAGAGAACTTTGGTTTATGAAGTTCACCAAACTTTAGCTTCCTCCTCTCTGAACTTGGATGGTAATATTTACCTCCAAGATGTTTTATAAGGTTGAAACAAGAGAAAATATAGCTATTATATAAACTTTCACCAAATGATAGCCATTATTATTGCCTGTTAATATTTAGAAAGAGAGGCACCTCAGGGATGAAAACCTTTATAGACATTATCTGGGAAAAAAAAAAAATCTCTCCTCAGAAACCAGCTGTCAGGAAACAGAACTGGTGACTGAGTCAATGCTAAATTAGAAAATTTTCTGTCACATTACAACTGGAACCTAGCATCTTTTCCAAATCTGGCATATTTCATCTCTCTTTACATTCCCTTCCCCTTTAGGAAAAGTGCACATTAGCCACAAAATTGTGTCTTTTAATTTTGGCATCCCTACCCAGCCCTCAGAAGTTGGTGATAAAAGGAAAATTGGCCTTGCAAATAACCAAATTCCTTAATTTTTTTTTTGTCTGAATGGACCATCATCATTGAAAAGGCACTGAAGTGAAAATCCAGCAACTGGGGGACTTCATAACCAGCTCCAACTCTGAAAAGTTGTCCTCTCGGCCAGTCAGAAATTCACTGGGCTGCCACATTCTTATGTGGCAAAGAAAAAGAAAGTCAGTTAGATCAGCAATTTCAAATTTCTTAAAGTAGGACAATCTTTTATTCAGTTGATATCTCACCAGGATACCAACTATACAGCCCCCCTGATCAAGGTCATTCCTGGCTCCTCCCTTATCTCTTCCCAACCCTCAAAGGTCCCCAACAAGCATCCCCCAGGCTCCAGGGCAGTATGAAAACTACCAGATTGGGTGACTGTTAAGTTACTCCTGACTGAAGTGTTAATTTCTAATGCTGCACTAATGATGGTCTTTAGTTCTTTTTTTTTTTAAGATTTATTTTTATTTATTTATACAAGCACTGGGTACAGTCAGAAGCACGGGATGGCGAGAGAATTCACCAGAGCCAGAGCGGGGAGCAGAGCAGGCAGAAGAACCGAAGTACACTGCTGAGGGGAGCAGCGGGCGGCAGGAGAGGTCTGCGCGCCATGTGGGACCTTCCTCAGGTGGCCTGGGAGCAGCCGGGGATCGAACTGGCACTGCAGAGGCTGCTGGCAGCTTCGCAACCCAGCGCTCAACCACTGCGCCAGCGGGGAGGCCCGATGGTCTTTAGTTCTTTTACTTTTGCTTTGAGACCTGATATCTGGGAGCAGCATTAGAAACCACATAGCTGGACCAGGACACATGATTGTCAGACAGGGAGGACCTGACCACAGGGCTGAGACTTGTCCCCCAAGGTGGCTGCGTAACCACAGGACCGTTCTTCAGACTATGCAGCTTTCAAACTGAATTCAGTACTTTGATGGCTACTGGAGACTCGAGAGGCACCTGGCCCCTCCAGCAATAGTAGTTTATCTTTGACTTTCTCAAAAGATGCCATTTGAACAAGGAATTCTGTGCTCCTCAAATTTGAAAGTCACTATACTGAACCATCACTCTTTACTCAGTGCTCGCCTGAGTATGTCCTGCAGCATTTATTTTCTGACAAACCTCAGTACAGCTTCAAGGATAGAAGCAAACAGTTCACACATTTTCACAAGGATCATTGTTACCCTATAATGACGTTTCATGGATGGTGAGTAGGGTGAGACTATTTCAGGACCTTCTTCCTGATATTATTACTGTGTTTGTAGAACATTTTGGGAAGCACTGTCATGAGCATTTTTCTCATTTACTCCTCCCCAACAGCTTATAGCAAAAAATAAGCATGATACTATAATTATTTGAAAACAGGATCAAGAGAGATTAAATATTTCAGTAGAAATAAAAGACTAATCAGTGGAAAAAAGCAACATAAATCTAAAATATCTGATTTTTTCCTTGATTTCTCTAGAATTTTTTTCACAGCATCTGCTGCACCGGTTTGATCCCCGGCCACGGGGTGAGGGTCCCACATGGAGCAGACCTTCCTGCCACCCGCTGCTCCCCTCAGCAGTGTGCTTCGTTGGTCTGCCTGTTCTGCTCCCCGCTCTGGCTCTGGTGAATTCTCTCGCCATCCCATGCTTCTGACTGTACCCAGTGCTTGTATAAATAAATCTTTAAAAAAAAAAAAAGACAACAGGAACTTCAGATAAATTATTATATGGTTAAAAATCCACCACACCTTAACCTCTCAGAGCATTATTAATATTAACTCTCTCTAGTGTTACTGCCATAAATACCACAGGATTTTCTCTTTATACATTTAAGCTTTTGAATAAGGACTCCACAGTTAGGCAATACCAGCCCTGGTGCTCTGAGTGGGAATGGCTGTCTCTGATGGTGTTTTCTCTACTCAAAGGCATTTTTCCCTAGCATCCCTCTCTCCATTAGACAACTTTATTTTGTCCCAGACAAAGGTCTGGGACACCACAGAAAGAGATAAAGACTTTCTTGAATTATTATTCCTTATATTTTTCTCACAAATGAAATTTACTCTTACATTTCAGAGTAAATATACACATATAGAGGTATTCTCAGAAAATATTTGCAGAAAAATATTCCCAGAAAACTGAAATTCATTTAGGCATCCAACATTTTAAAATGAATCACTTCACCTCTTCAAAACCCTGGGTGGGATGCTTTAAAACATAATTAATTAGAAACCAGATAATTCAGGCTTAATTATGAAATTTTTCAGTATATGTGACCAGCTTCAAGGTAGGTATGAATTTGTTTCCTTCCTGAGGAAATAACACAGGAAGAAATGCTAAGATCAAGTACACAGAACCACTTTCCTAAGTGGAATGAGTTGGAGGAAAACAAAAATGAACCCCTTTGGCAGTATTGCTTCGGTGCTGCTTAAAGCATATGAGTTGGGCCTTTGCTCCTTAAGAGCTGTGCGGCCATAGGCATCAATCTCTGCAGGATCTAAACTGATCAGCTTTTCAAAAATGCCTTGAAGAAATCAACCACGAACAAATACTTTGGGGGATCACATAATCTCACACCCTTAGACATTGAATGTGCCTTCAGGGGTCAAGTATCTAATTAGCAGATACTTGAGGTTCAGTCATTTTAAGCATAGAACTTTCCCCTGAGGGGACTACATACAGTCTTTGGGCCCTCTAAATTGAAACAATTACTCTGCTTTTAAGATGGCAGATCAACTAAATTTGCAAAAACAGATGGATTCACACATGTACTGTTATGAGTTAAAATCTCTCCTTTTAGGAATGATCCAAAAGCAAATATTTTATGTACTCTTTAACCTATTTTTAAATCTTCTTTACTTTTATCTAAGTTTGGAATTAGAATAACTAATAACTTTAAAAACAAAGATAAATAAAATAGACAAGTTCTACATTCTATAAATTTTTCTCAGTGGTGAGCTGTTACAATGTGTAGCAGAATATGCAGAACTTCAATATTATTTAACAAAAATATATTTTTCCTATGTGCAACTTCCTATCTTAAAACTATACTTCTGGGAAACAGTGAGAGGTATTGAAGTGGAAAACGTCAAGCTGAGCTGTTCATTAGCTGAAGTTGGGATATAGCCTGTAGACTGCAGGTTTTAGGGAACAACTGATAAGCACCCTTAAGGCCACATGCACCCTGATTCATGCATTCCCAGCTGACTGTACCCCTTGCTTTACTCAATAAACACTCTGTAACCCAGTTGCTCGGGGCTCAGACTTTGGAGAGAGATCTCCTCTGGGCCTGCTGGTGTCAAGCCCACCAGGGTAAAGAAATAGCTTCCCTCCTCCTCTCTGAGTGCTGCCTGGTTTCCTAATGGAAGTCTGCCGAAACAGTATCACTCTATTTCATTTATTGACACATTCATTCTTCAAGTAATCGAAAAGAATTGTGTGCCCTAGTAAAGTACAAAAATCTATCAAGACTGAGCACATCATAGTTAGCAAAAAGGCTATCTTTTTCATGAATTGATAGTCAAATACATAAACTTTCCATCTCAGACTATTTTTCTATTTTTTTTCTTTTATTGGTTGCAATATTTTCTCCTATTGTTATTGAGATAACATTGGTTTACAACACTGTATATGATGTAGAGGACTAGGTTGACACCTCCTCACTTATATGTTACCACACCACACTCACAAAGCATCCACAGTCCTCACCCATATTTCATTGTGCCCCTTATCCACCTTGTTCCCCATCTTTTTCTTCCCCTTCTAGTAGTCTCAATTCTGCAGACATCTTTCTAGCATTTGTTTAGGTTTAGTCTTGCTCAGACTATTATTTTAGTTTACCTACAATCCTAACAGCTGAATTTATCTTGGTGCCACACCTATATATCACAATAGAAATAGCCCATTACGAGGGGAAAGGCCTACCAGAAGTATAATGAAAGCAAAAGGACAGGAAGACCTAGCCATGAAGCAAAAAGGAAACTGAATGAGATTCATTCAGTAAGTACTTATTGAGCACCTAATATGTACTAGCATTGCTCCACAGTGCAGGAGAACACTGGAGACAATCACTGAGCAAAAAATATAAAAACTACACTTGGTTTTCATGGGGTTTACATTTCTAGTGGCAAGAAGACCAACACCAGAAAGCACATGAAATTGAGAAAATTTTATTTCAGGCAAAGATGACCTGCCAAAATAATAATGGCAGGTAATCTTTTCTAATACCACATTACCAAACACTGCTCCAAGAATTTTCCCAATAATAATTTATTCAATCCACACAAGCAGCTTTCTGAGATGTGAGCTCATATAATTTATATCCATTTTACAGAAGAGGAAATTGAGGTATTTCTCCCAAAACAAACTTTTATAGGAGCCTACATATAGCATCCAATTATGTGGTTTTTCTGGTTGGAATAGAAGTGAACATCCTGCTCATACTAGCACCCAACCCCCACCTCACACTCTGGTTGCCCTTGGAGATTCTTTAAAAAAAAAAAAAAAAAAGAAGAAGAAGAAGCTCTAAGCTTTGCAGAAAATAATTTGAAAGGCATTGATATAGGAAAGCTCATTTCCTATGAGTCTGAATAGGTATTATAGTGTTTTCTCACTCTAAAGTGCTAATGGGTGTTTTAGACATATCCTTTCATCTTTTCTCTCCATCTTCCTATGAAATGAGTTGAAAGGAAGGTATTCCCATTTTATAAATGGATTAAAAGAGTCACAAAGAAGTAAAGTGACTAGCACTGTTTTTACCAGCTACTATGAGACTCATTGAAAAATAGAACTAGAAATTCCTCTATTCTTCCTTCTAAATACCTATGGAATCTAAGTCACTCATTTAGATAAAAATAATACTCTGGAGAGGTATTTCACAAAAAATTTAGTAATGTTTTCCACTTGGTCTTTTACCAATATTTATCTATTGGATATTTATTACATGAACCTCTCACTAAATTAGCTGCTGAGGCTAAAATGCAGCAAAAAAGAAAGAATGGATTGCTACTTTTGATATGCTTTTGGCTCAGAATAATATGTGTGTGTATTAGTAGGGCTAATTGGATGTATTGAGAGATGAATAAATGAAGAGTGAAAGATTTGCTTATTCTTTATTTCCTGTTTGCCACTAGAATATATGTTCCAAGAGGGCAGGGAATTGAACTTGCCCACTGGTTTATTTCTAGTGTACCTGGCACATAGTAGGCACTGAAAACACTTTTTTTTTTAAGAATGAATCAGTTTAATCAGCAAGGATTCATTTATTGAAATTCTCCAGACCTGTAAATTTAGCTACCATGTATATATTGTTTTTTAAATCATCAAAAGTCATCTTAGGAATTGTGTTGTTAAAAAATGTATATTATTTAATTATTTATCATATCTTTGACATTATAATATTTATAAATTGGCTCAAAAAGCACTTGAATAGAATGATAAAATAGTTAACATGTTTCTGTAGTATCAAGTTGTTGAACAGATAGGAAATTCACTGTAGTTCTTTTATTTGATTTGATTCAATGCTACTTTAGATCCCAGAAGACAAAATATATTGGAACTTATATACATCATTTAAAAACTGTGCTTTCAAGAAATAATTAACAAAATGAGGAATGTATTTATGATGCAGTATTGTTTTATCATACCAAATGGAGAAAGGTTTATGATACAAAATGAAATATTAGACAAGATACCTGTTTATGCAGTATAATCCTTATTTATTTTGAAACAAATATGTGTAAGTGTTAAATAAATAGAAAAAGAGGCTAATAATACATTCTGTGATTTGTCTCTGGGTATTACATATTGGATAATTTTTTCCTTCTTTAGAATTTTATGATTTATAAAATTTTATGGCTTGTATTAATAATGCTTCCAAAATAAACTAACACTATTTAAGTGAGAAAATTCAAAGCAAGTGAAATAATGTAGTCATATATTAATAACACAAAGCAAATATAATTATAGAATATGAAATTTACCAATTAATAATTTAGACATCTTTGCTATAAAAAGTTTTAAGGAACAATCTGGGACAGAAAAGCAGGATTTTAGAATCTGGATTGCAAATCTATCTAAACCTAAAGGAAGAAAGCCAAACAATGACTTCTCTTAGAGCTAACAAGATTTGGACGAATTTTATATTAAACTGAAACCTGGCTCCTAATACCCTCATCTAGATTTCCCACGTGAAGACCAAATTTACTGGCAGGGACAAAGACGGTAAATTAAAAACCCATCCAAATCATTTGTTTAAACTTAGTCTTTTGGCTCCACTACATTGTGAAAACATTCGCACTTGAGAACTTTCAGAGGATAAGAGAGAACCGCCTGTCCTCATCCCACACTCCTTTCTCCCTCTGGAATCCAGGTGGCAGTTCATTTGGCCCAGGATTCCAAACAGACCAAATACCTGCCAGCATCATCCCCAAGAGAACAAAACATTAAGAGAGAAAGCAATACACTGGTGTTTGCCAATTTTACATTTTACATTTGTAATCAAAGACTGTATGGGAAATTTTTATTTCCTCAACATTAATAACTTTAGATATTGTAAACCAAATGACAGGGTATGGGAAAACAGCAATGTAAACTTGTGGAGATACTTTGAACTTTCAGTTGATATTTCTTCAAAACCACTTTTCAAAGATTTTTGGTTAAAACAAGCACACACATAAATAAGCATTCCTTCTGAAAACGAAAAGATATGCCCATAAGAGCAGCATATCAGGGCCTCCCCTGGTGGCGCAGGTGGTTGAGCGCCATGCTGTGAAGCTGTCCCGCAGCCTCTGCAGCACCGGTTCAATTACAGTCAGCTGGTGAGGGTCCCACATGGCGCGGCAGACCTCTCCTGTCTCGCCTGCTTCTCCCCTCAGCAGTGCATTTGTCAGTCTGCCTGTTCTGTTCCCCGCTCTGTCTCTGGTGAATCCTCTCACCCTCCCACGCATCTGGCCTGTACCCTGGTTCTTGTATAAAATAAATAAATCTTTAAAAAAAAAAAAAACATTATTTTTTTAAAAAAAGAGCATCATATCACTTACAGTTGGTATTTGGGAATGATCAATCTTATTCACAACTTTTCTACTCTCTGTGCACTCTCAACTCAGCTTCTCCAATCTTAATATTGCAACCAGGAAAGCCTGCTGATTTGTGACCACATGTATTGGTCAGTTAAAGTACAATCAGTTCAGGAAAAAAAAAAAAGAAAGAAAAACAAAACAGCTTTGGCTGTGACTCCATATTTGAGCCTGGAAACTACCAGGACTTGCAAACTTGTCAAAAATATAAATTTTCTGGTGACTTGGTGACACATCCCTGTAGAGAACCATCACTTGAAACTTTAATCAAATGAAATACTCAGGCAGAACCAGCCCTACAAGAGGAATGACTTGAGGAGTCAGGTTTACTCATCGGCATTACTTCCATGAGAATTTCAGTGTTGATTTGAATTAACAAACATCGAATTTCAGATTATCTAAATTCATATTGAAATTTATGGCCTCTCTGTGTGAACTATTTTTTTTAATTTATGCAAACACCGGGGTACAGGCCAGAGGCATGGAGGGTGAGAGAATTCACCACAGACAGAGCAGGGAGCAGAACAGGCAGAAGGACCAAAATACACTGCTGAGGGTAGCAGCGGGTGAGAGAGGAGAGGTCTGCAGCGCCATGTGGGAAGCTCCCTGGCCGGCTGGGAATGGAACCGGTGCTGCAGAGGGTGCGAACAGCTTCATAGTGCTGTGCTCAACCTGTTGTGCCACTGCAGAGGCCCTGTGTGAGCTATTTTTATCCTATGATGCAAATACACATGTAAAAAGAGAAGGAGAAAGAGGAAGAGATTACAAAGAATACAGTCTATAAAGTTGAGGGAAAAATCATTGTAACAATTCAAAAATTTGAAAAAGCAGTTTGGCTTACCAAGATACTGGCTCTGGTTTCCCATAACAAACCCAATTTAGCTAGGTCTCTGGTGGCTAGTAGTCATGTAATTGAGAATAATTTGTCACAATTGGCCATTCTAACAGAAGCGCAATTTAGGATTGAGCCAGTACAAACATTTGAAAGATTCTTGTCACATTCCAGTTAATAATAGAAAACATGTAACATGACAACCTGCCCTATTAAAAGATAACATTTATCTATGCTTCTTTGTTTACATTGAATCGTCCCATTGCCAAAACATTACCATTTGAGTAAAGTAGCGATCCCTGCCCATAAGCAGCAATACTCACAGTTAACTCCACACTGTCCCATTTTTGAAATTTAGTATATTTAGTCACTTTCACTGGAGCTTTCTTCTTTTGAGGTCTGAGACTAAAACAAAAGAAACAAAAATCATTGTATTTTGACACATTGATTCCCTTCAAATTGATGCTATTTGAATGTATAACTATGACTCTGACATTCCCAAATATACTAACAGAGTGTATGGAAATGAGAGACGGAAGCCCTCCTGCATACCAGGACATTTGTTGTATAAGCCTAATACAGTTAATCAAGGTAGCTGAAGTAAACACAAACCTCTGGACAAAGACAATATCCTCCACAACACTGAGTGCATTATCAGAAGTCATTAAATGTTTAAAAAAAAAGAGAGAGATAAGACTGCAGATGAGTTACCCCACCACCCTGACTTCTGCACTAGCAACCACTTCTTTGAACCCATGATTGGACAAGCTACATGCAGTGGTAACAGTAACAACAATGTAATAAAATAATAGCATGTTATTAGCATTCTTGAGTTATGTCTTTATGGCTATGTTAAGCACTTTGTAAAAATTCAATTTACAAACAAAACAAAACTGTAACCACAGCAGGCAAGCCTGGTGCTATTATTTTTTGGTTTGGTTGATAACACTGAAGTTTAGAAAGAGAATTTATAAGAATTAATATCCAGCTCTTTCCTAGTCCAGACTTTGAACTCCTAAACATTATATATTCTATTTACAAATATTAGGGAATAGTCATTCAGGAAATCTTTGCATGTAGGAAATCTGTGCATGTAAATTAAGAGAATTTTAAAGTAATGATTAAAGCTTATAAAATGTTTTGCATCTTAAAATATTTATCTTATTTTCTCAAAATATATATAAAAAAATTTTCATCTGTGTTGCTGCCTTCATCTTCTATACATTATGTATATTTAACCAAGCAATGCACTCTTTTGCAGTCAGCAAAAATTTTGCTTTGCTGATTTAGAAATTTTTCATAAAAGTAGTTAGGGCCTGAGGTTACTGTCTATATAGCATAATACATATAAAAACATAAATAAATATGGTGTGTATATCCTGACTTAAAGACACAACTTCATACTATTATAGGTAAACAAAGTGTGCAAAGACTAATCTTAAGGAACCATGTCTAATCATTTGCCTTGACAATGTTTCCCAGCTTTAAATTCTCAATGTTTATGGGTATGTGTTTGTGGTCAGTAGTATGAACACTAAATGCAGAGCAAGGACATATTGGATAAATTTAATAACCATTGTCTTTTATAAAGCTCTAATTCTCATCTCTTTAGGAATACCAACTATGTTCTCTCTTGTAACAGAATGAGAAGTTTTGAATATAGCTCTAAATGTATCTCAAAATAGATCTATTCGATCCCTATTATGGGCAACAGGAACATTAAAATTACAAACTCCATTAAGCTCGGATTAGCCAATCACTCTGCCCATTGAGTGCTTAATAATTTAAGGGGAAAACTACAGAATTGTACATTGTTACCTATTTAATACTAAGGAGCTATCGTGTATTAAACCATTAGAAAACTGTATATTTTATAAAACTATGCATATATAAGGCAATATTCCTTCAGTGTATTGTTTGCAATGATGCATTTATTTTTTAACCCAATTTTAAAACATGCTAGAGATGTGTTTTTTATAAAACATATTGGATTAAAGGCAATGCAATTACATGACAATGAAATAGTGAAGGAAAAAGAGAGGCTGCTTAGGACTCACTATGTAAAACAGTTTTCTCCCACATAATCCTTGAGAATATACCACTATCCTGACAAAGCATCAGGGAAATTAAAACTGTTGCTTTCTTTTGAGCTGTTCTGATTTATATTAATTATGGTATAAAAAATTTAAATAGCTCCTTCTATCTGATTTGTGAGGTAAATCATAGAGGTTCCATGGGTATTAAGACCTGATGATAATCTATTCTTTGTAACTCTAAATTTCTCTTTTATAACTTAACTCCTTTATCTTTGTCTGCTATAATCAGATTGAGTTCTTATCAAACTACTTGAAGTAAAAGATAAATTTTATTTTTCCAATACATTCTCAATACTTTTGTAAAATATAGCAAAATGAATTATTAAGAAAAAATGAAAGACAAGCCCTAATATTGTGGTTACTAGAGTCAATAACAATTATTCTGTCAATTTATTATATTTCAAATGATTACATTCAATTTCTGCATTAATCTCTTCTTAGTCTGGTGATCGGTGGTAAAACTACACCAATTTAAAGAACATACTTAGATGAATTCCACTCTAATTCATTTCTTTTTGATTTATCTTCAAATTTCTTAATTCCTACCAGATATACTTCTAATTTACTATATGCCTACCATTTAATTGAACCTCATTTAAATGAGATTTAAATTTAAATTAGAATTTAAATTTAAATTAGAATTTCTATGTAGTACTTTCTAGTTCATCCTTTACTGTGTTTGGCTTGTGAATTAATGCCTTCCTTCATTTCTCTAAACATTTATGACTAATATATATTAGCTATAATATATGCTAGTTATAATGTATATAGTGATATATATAATATGCTAGTTATATATAACTATAATAACTAAAGTTTTTCATACATCATCACATTCACTCAGTCTCCCCTTGTTCAAGGCAGACCCTGGGTCATCCTCAGCAGGACTTGTGTTCTGGAAGATCGTGGGCACCACAGGCTGTGGGAATGTCTGTATGATTGATATTCCTGGAAGCCATTCATCTTCAAGGTCTGCTCACATTTCTGACCAAATTCCCTTTGTGTCTAAATGCCTGGGTATTTTCCTTTCATGGTTTCATGCTCACTTTTTTCTTATCTCCTTTTTTTTATTTCAACACTTTCATTGTTTGTGGTTTGTTCTGTCAATTTCAGCTCATTCTGCCTTATTAATTCTGGAAAATTTTAATTTATAAATGTTAATTCCCCAAATATGACATCCACCAAACATTACCAATAAAATTATTGGATGGAAAGGCTTGTATAAAATGATTGTAGAGAGCTTTTCATGTACTATACAGTTATCTGATAAATAGGGAGAGCTCCCAGGCCACGTTTTATATGATCAATTTTCATTGCAGTATCTATTCTGAAGCAAACCATACCCCAAATGATAAATTCCTGGCAATCTCAAAAACATGAGCATAACATTTAAGCCATTTTTCATTAATGCATACATTAAAACATGAAATTGGGTAGGGGAGGGGAGGACAGAATGATACAGGAAAATAAAGAAGTGCTTTGAGTGTGGCAGCTCCTGCCTCCATGGTTGGCAATGCCACTGTTGCCACCATTGCTCGCCAGTAATTGGATGAAATAAAGAGTGGCTGTACTGTGGATGCTCACAAATAGAGTACATAAGACCCTCTTCCCCTGTGCGCTGGACTGGACAGTCAATGACGCGTAAGATCGGGGGCAGACTAAAGAAGGCACTGGCCAGCCTCATGTCTGTGACTCCTGACGACCTAAGACAGGCGCAGTCCCCGAGGGGCTTCATCATAATAAACTTTGGCGTTCAGATCAAACAAGGCCTACAAGCCTATAAGCCCAATCTAGGCAATAAGCCCGCAGTAAAAAAAAAAAACCCTTCTTTGCTTGAAAACAAGGCTGCTAAGAGCGTTGCCTACAAACAAGCCTGATGGAATTACCTACAAAGCAGTTTAACCATTAACCAATTAATCATTGTTTCTGAATAAGTAGTAACTTAGCAACTTGTCCATAATTATACTATTTTCTTACCTGACTTTTTCTATATATGTAAAAATCAGTTTCAGGAAACGTATTGTAAACACATATGCTTAGCAACTTGTAAACCATTAGCTAGAAAATTGCGTTCTATGCCTAGGTAAAAAGAAACATTGTTATGCTGGAAAAATAGATTTTGTGTGACCAAATGCCTTTTGAAAATGTATAAATATGCGTAATGATTTGAGCAAATTACACTCAGATTTTCACTCTCCCTTGAGTGTGTCTGTGTGTCATTCTTTCTTGTCCCCCACCCTAATTCCTTTGACCACCTTTTGCTCGTTCTCACTCAATCCCTGAGACTGTCTCAATCTCCCGCCGCCGCTGGGCTGGTCCGCGGCATTTGAGTAATAGTTTATATGGCTTAACAGAGAATTTTGTATCTATAAAATAAATAAGAGGGAAGGCGATTATTATGTAGAAAATGTATCACTAAATACCTACTTTTCTTTAAAAACTGATAGTTAATTTATTGTCACACTTCTTTTTTGTCAAAATAGAACCATTTTCTATTCTAATATTTGAAACACATGCTTTCCATGCTGCTATACCTTCATGAATGTGTTCATCCTATCTTGAAAAGTGGTGAAAACATTTTATCTTTCTGATGAGTTGAAATTTTATTTTATTGTCTTTTGAAAATCTCATTCAAATGCTATGTAAGCTATAGAAATTTTCCTGACTTATGGTACCTTTCAATAATTTCAATAGCACCTCTAAAATGGATTCAACTCCTTCTGGACTTATTTACTTCTTCACTTGTTTATACCTGGTAATAGAAAATGTGAAGGCTTACATTTTAGTACCAACTATGCTACTAATGAACTATATAATCTCAGGGAAGTCACTCCACACTTCCTGGAAATAGTTTCACATTGTAGGAAGAGAAGGTTGGAATAAAGACCTTTTTGTTTTGTATGTCTAAGGCTTTGTATTTTCAAAGATATTTAACTACTTACATATTATTCATTGTATTTTATTTTCATGTGGCGTTAGATTTTTTATTATATGGCCAATATACAAACTTGCACTATTTTTGGGTATTTTCCTGTAAATTTTGTCTATCAAGTCCATCCATCCAGAGGATTTGCCTTATTGATACAGAGAGGAGGGTTTGTTCAATGTGACAAAGGATGTTATCATGAATTTTGCTGATTTTAATGAGCTGTAATTCAGATTCCCAAACTTTTTATATCAATTTCAATTTCATATACTAGAAAATCCAAAATACAATGCCTTATATAAGAGTTTTATTTCTATATCTCATAAAAGCAAGTTCACAAATTTGCAGATGTAACTATTCCATGTGACACAAAGAATTCAAACCCCTTCCATCTTTGGACTCTCCATTGCTCTATTGTGAAGTTTAAAAGGACTGCTCATTCTTTCAATTAGTCTTTATACATTCTAAAAGAGAATCATTTTCATTTTTAAAAATAATGGCTTCTTATAAACTTTACTTAGGTCTAGAGAATTGGTTGGATACAGGAAAACATTTTTTGCAAATATATCTCACAGGTGATGATGTTGATTTCATATTCTATCATATCAGGAGACAGAAAATGTCAGGTTGCTCCTTATTAGTGATGCTCAGTGAGATCATTTAGTAAAATTAGTAACTGCCAGATTTCTCTATTTTAATGACACATTATTCCTTTGCAATATTTAAATGGTCTGAATAGTGTTAGCTTGGCATCATGCTGATATAGCCTGTTCCCCTGCAACTTTTCACTTAATGTTACAAGATCCATTGATGGTGTTTGGGTAGTTATTACATTAACGGCCACAACATGGCACTTGTTTAATTCTATTATTCCTTCATTTATTAACTAGCTTTTTTTTTTTCTGTAAAGATGACCTTCTCTGGCACAATAAGATGTTCCAGGCTCTCAAAACAAAAACAAAAACAAAAAAAACTTCACCAGACAAAGCTAAACAGAACAGAAAGTTTTATTCAAGGCTATTTCAATAATAGAGATTGGACTCAACTCTGATAAAACAAAAGATGGGAGGATTTTTAAGCACTAGGTTAAGCCAGTGGAAGGGCGCTAGAAAACATAAGGGAGGTGGTAGATCAATGTGATCAGGCCATCTGTGTTTGCTAATTTACCTTAGTTAGGTAGGTAGGTAGGTAGTCTCAGCCTCCCACAGAGACAAGGAGATATTAATTATTACATTTCAAAGGGATGACTCCCAGATCCTTGAGAATAATATTCCTAGGCTATAAAACTGGGAGAAGAGGCAGCAAGATTTATATTTCAAAGAGATAGTGAAAAAATGTACAATTGAAAGTTTTCTAAGACAAATTCTCTAAGATAGTAAGGGACCAACAGTCAGAAGGAATCTCAAGTTTAATGATCTTAAAGGAAATGACTCACCTTGTACTTTTCCATGACATAATAAACATGACCTCCACTTTCAAGGTTAATTCTTGGCCCCAAATTGTTGTAGAAGCTCCAAACATCATGACCACTTGCCAGGCAGAAAGAAGGGGAAATTTTAAAGAGAAAAACAAAATAGACTATCTATCTGGTTTCCTCTTAAGGAGGACAATTTTTATTAACATATAATTGGCCACTCGAACTATAAGATCAAGAAATACGGTGTTTTGGTTAAGCACGTTCCTATCTGGAAAAGTCAGGAAACTGTTACTCTTTTTAAAAAATAAAAATGACTATTGAATAGGTAACTGGAAGTCTCAAATATACAGGATGCCACAGAAAAATAAAAGCACTGATTTATATTATTCAAAAAGTTGTTGTGGCGCAAGGAGTTAAGTATCAGCACAATGAAGCTACCAGCAACCACTGCAACATGAGTTCCATGCCTGGCCAGGGAGCTGGCCCACATGGTGAAGCAGACCTCTCCTCTCTCACCTGCTGCTCCCTTCAGCAGTGTATTTCAGTAGATCTACCTGTTCTTTTTGCCACTCTGCCTCTGCTGAATTCTCTCACCACCCCCCCCCCCACACACACACACCTCTGGCTTTTACCCCAGCTTTTGTATGCATAAATAAATAAATCTTTAAAAAGTAGTTGTTCTTCCTCAGATCTGTTCTATATAATAATTTCTTATGACTCTATCATAAGCCTAACATTCCATATCTATTTCCAGCAAATCAACCTAAGAAGATATGAGGATATTATTTTTTTAATTCAGTGATATTCAAACCCACATACTACATACAAGGTACCATATATTTGATGTAAATCTTGAAGCCCATCTTTCCCAAATTGTAAACAATTAATGACAAAGTAAAACAAAATATAGGAAATATTTGGGATGTTTTAATTTCTAAATTTTAATCTAACCCACCATTTTTGTATGGCTTAATAAAGTTATTCTTTAGGAAATGAGAACTAAACTTGAAAAAACTTGCTGGACAGAGCTTTTCATGAGTGCCCTTCCCATTTCTTTAATTACAACCAAATCAACACTGAAAGTCCCATACCAATTCCATCGACCTAGTCCTCCTTTTGTGTAAGGTTGCTCCAAAAAACAGCGGAAGCTTCAATAAAAATTACAACTCTTCCCATTCATTATGACATTAACTGGAAAAGAAGTTTAAAACTGAAAAAATGCTCCTAATTAGGCAGGGCCAGCTTCCAATTGAAATTAGAATTCTGTGTTTTCACTAGACACAGTTGCTCCTAGTATAAAAATAGACCATGGATAATCTTCTAGTTTTCCTATATAATATCTAAACATTCCAAGGAAGAAGAAAATCAGGAACTCACTGGGAATCATAATCATGATACATATACATTTGTTTTTAGGATTGTGTTTTCTATTTAATTCTTAATTAATAACATTACCAGAATACTAGAGACATAGTCCACTTTGACCATGCTCTATTACTTTAGTTCTAAAATACTGAGCTGAAAATTTACAAATACATTTAAACTCATCTAAATAAAAATGCCATATATTAACTATTTTTTAAAAAATTTTTGGCCAAATAGTTCATCTTGATTCACTTCTAAGTGCATAGATATAAAGAAATGCTGTTCTTGTCTAATTATGAAAAGATAAACTTTTCTTTTGTGTGTTATCCTTTACCAATTTTATTGCACATGATGATTATTTAAATTAAATGTTCATTAAGTGCCTATTAAAAATCTAATATTTTATTAGGATTGAGAATACACAACTTTAAATAATATGCAGTGGGCATAGTCTTATATGGGACATAGATTTTCATACAATTAAAGCTATTTGATAACTACATTTGATAAAATTGTTTCTAATATAAACAGTCTTACTACTTCATACATAAAACAAAAAATGATACAGAATTTTCATCCTTTGTATAGCTATAGCTTCAATTTTGAAATTGAGCTGAAAAGTATAAAGCTAAATGCAAACAAATTAGTCATCTTATTGTATCTTTCCAAAATATTTCATTTGAAAGCATGTATATGTCAGTGGTCTCAAAAGGAGTAAAGAAAACTTCTATCTCTTTACATTCCATTTCATTAAAATGGAAATTTGCATTCTGTTCTTCAAAAACATGCCCTTTAATTTAAAAGAGAAAGCATTCTAACCTTTACAATAAATATTCTTTTAAAAGTACTTTAATTCTTCTTTGAAAGATTTCACCCACAGTGATATAAAATTCACTATTACTATGGATGCAATTTTCTAATAATAATGAACATTAATAACTATCAACTACATAAGGCTAAGACAACAATCAGATCCCCTCCCATAAAGTAAATAAAACTTAGAACTTTTGGGGCCTCCCTGGTGGCGCAGCGGTTGAGCGCTGGGTTGTGAAGCTGCCTGCAGCCTCTACAGCGCCGGTTCAATTCCCAGCTGCTCCCCGGCCATCAATTCCCACTGCTCCCCTCAGCAGTGTGCTTTGGTCCTTCTGCCTGCTCTGCACCCCGTTCTGGCTCTGGTGAGTTCTCTCACCCTCCCACGCTTCTGACTGTACCCAGTGCGTGTATGTATGTATCAATTAATCAATCAATAAATAAATAAATCTTTAAAAAAAAACTTAGAACTTCTTAAAAAAATGTCTTTTGTTTGGAAATTAAATGATTTATTTTAATTTAAGATCAATAATGAGACTTCAAATTTCAGCACTCCCTAAATCAACCAGACTTGATGAAAGATTGGTCAGAGAGCCCAGTAGAGCAGAGACATTGTAATCATATTGCAGTGAATTTTATAAATTGAACCATTTTATTTAATTGCTTTAATCTGAAGTTTGAGCATACTTGGGAATGAAATCCTATTTCTCACTTTGTTTTTCTTCTTGAAAAAAGGGAAGGTGAACTGCTATCTCATTTACCCAAATAGAATTTCAATAACTATCAATAGGAGCACTCATGGGACCAGAGACAGCTCTCTCACAGTTGGAGGACAGGAGAGGATAATACCTTCTAGAGCAGCAAGTGACCAGGCTGAACAGATGCCCTCTAGCCTCACTCTCCTCCTCCTGCTCATGGATGCTATTCCTTCACACATTTACACAACTTTGTCATCTTCACCTTGCAGCTAACAATAACAATTTCTTCAAACAATCTTAAAAAAGAAAAACCTACTACATGTGGGTCACCTTTATTGGCAGTGCAATACATTGGTGTATCAAAGACAATATTTCATTTAATCTGCATGGTACAACACTGTAATTTGAGGAAACTGGTCCTCGATATGGCAAACCAAGATTGTCAACCCAGATCTATCTTAGGCCAAAGATTATGTCCATTCTGAGGGCACTAGATGAATAAGAACACTTGAGACCATTGTTAACCACTTATCAGAAAAATAGGTAAGACCAAGGTGCTTTCCTTTTACTATAATGCAATGGAATTGGTCATATTACTTGTTCAAATGATAATTTGCCTAATTACAAACTTAATATGACACAAATATATCTATATCTAATCTCTCCCACACTTTACTTAGAACTAGAAATCTTTGATGACCTTTCATTACTACTGAGTTACCAGAATCGTGTGTGTGTTTGGATTTAAGCACTTTTGTAAAAAAAAAAAAAAAAAAAAAAAAAAAAAAGATACAATACTTTGTCTAAGTCAGGACTATCTAAATTCTTTCCAAATGAATAGATGAAAAGGTATGTAAATTATCAACTGACAAGCATAAGGACCTTCCTAGAAATACATTATGCAATAATTCTGCACTTCTTCCTTGTAACAGTGCCTTTGAGAACCAGAAGTGGTAGAGCCTAAATAATTTTGAAATGTGGATAAGAGAAGAAAATATGTAATGTATTTCAAGCAACTATAGAAGCTTCAGTCTGTCAGAAAATTAATCCAACAAGCTGTAATACTATGTGAAAACAGTAAGTTCTCAGGTTTTATTTGTACAAGGTGAGTTGAAGTCCATGCATGAATAACTTTATATTATACTGTCTGCATAACTTAACTTTTGAACTGCATTGGTTCCTATGACTTTCAAACAATGAAAGCCAATGAATATCACTTGCATTCATCTGGAACCCAAGAACAAAGAATTGTTTGTCCACAGATGGCCAACAGGCATATGAAAAAATTGTTCAACATCACTAATTATCATGGAAATGCATATCAAAACCACAGTGAGATACCACCTCACACCAGTGAGGATGGACCCTATTTAAAAAATACTGAAAACAATAAATGCTGGTGAGGATGACCATGGCGAAAAAGGAAACCTCTTATACTGCTGAGGTGAATGCAAACTGGTCCAGCCGCTATGGAAAGCTGTGTGGAGGACCCTCAAATGACTCAAATGGACCTACCATATGATCCAACAATTCCACTGCTACAAAACTACCCAAAATATAAAAAAACACTAATTCTAAAGGAAACCTGCTCTCTTATTGCAGCATTATTTGCAACAGGCAAGATATGGAAACAACCTAAGTGCCCCAAAACAGAGAGGTGGATCAAAAAGTTGTGGTATATACACAATTGGAATACTACTCAATGATCAAAAAAGATAAACTCATGCCATTTGCAGCAACATGGGAGGGAGCTGAGTGAAATAAGTCAGAAGAAAAAAGATATCAGATGGTTTCACTTACATGTGGAATATAGAGAAACGGAACAAAAGGTCAAGAAAAAAGGCAAAACTTACAAGCTGAACATTGATCTGAGGCATCAGATCAGCAGAGGATGGGGAAAAAGAAGGGTCAAAACAGGAGAGGGAAGAACACAAGGGACTGTGGTGATGGGTCATGGGATGGTAGGAGAACTATGGGGACTATGCCTGAGGGGAGTAACCAATTATTGTACAAAAATGAACAATGATATAACAAAATATTTTTAAAAAAAAAGAAGTGGGAGAGAGGAGGCAAGATGCTATTTCAACAAAAGAAGTAAACAGGCTTCAAGACAGATCAAGAATGGGTCATTTTGTGGTTAATAGCAAGTGTCAGCCTCTCATGCTTGGAAAAAGAAATTGTCCTGGCTTCTGGGGAGGTCTTCCAGATCTAAGGGCCACTGTGTCTAAGTGCACAGGGAAGGATCCCATTTTCTCACCAGGTCAGGCCATCTGTGCAAGTGTGGACTTTAACAGAATAGGAAAACTGTGATCTCTATAGGGGGCAGTGAGGATAAAGAATAAAAGGGAAGGCTTTAGAGGAACTAAGAAAGGAAAAAGGGTGAAAGCATGTTAGATAAAGGGAGCATAAGAAAGGAATTTATCCGTGAAGACATGTACTTGATCAAGAAGCACATCACATCAACAGGAAGCCTGCAGAATGATCAAGTTTGTAAATGCGCCACAGAAATCCACACCCACATCCTGAAATCTGAACATTAACATTATCCAGTTTTACTTAAATTACCTATGAACAACAACCGGGGTGGGGAAAAAGCCAGTTCTTTGGAGGATAACTAACAATCCTATTTTGTGTCAGGGTTCTATTATTTCAGACCAAATTTGAAATGCAAAATACTTCATGCTCTTGAGTAGGCACTGTGAGGATATTATTGCAATGACTATGATAAACCATCTGCAAAAGTGTTTTGGAACCTGTAAAAACTGCTATAAACCTTACTACCATCATTATTGTCCTAGGCACTTGGTGATAAAATAATCTGACTTCTGGCAAAAGGAAAATCAACTTCCAAGATCACAGAAAAGCTGTGGCCTTTGAGAAAAAGAAATAAAAAAATGACATTTTTATCATCTGTGCATGGTAAAAGGACTAGTGCCTCTCTTTTTTAAACCAGGCTTTGGATCAAAGTGAACATTTGAGTCCATTTCACAAACAGTTGGAACCCAAAACAGTGGCCTCAAGTGAAAATCACAGTTCATTATCTGCGGTGGAGGTGGCTCTGTTCATCCAGGCACACCCGGAGCTCTGTGCAGCAGCCAGCCCCCACCCTGCATCTCTGTAAGCAAAGCTGTTTGTGAATATGAAGGACAAATAATGAATCAGACGACTTCACTGGAAACATAAAAATGGATTTAAAAAAACTAATATATTTGTCTATCTTTTATTTCAAGGGGTAAGTGCTTCAAACTGCTCTTTTTCAAATGCATCCAGCACCCTTCACATAGACTTTTTGAGTTTCCAAATAGAGACAGATTTGTTCCTGGAACAATTTGTGGGCAAGTTGTTTACTGGAATCTAACCTGAGACTCAGATTTCCAGCTTTATACTCCCCCTAAGTGACAACTGAAAATATTATAAATGCATGTGTGTGTTCATAAATGATGTATTGGGAAAGAACAGTGAGACACTAGAAAAAAGCAGAGTTGTTGAGATAGTTCCAAAATCCATGTCACACGCACCAAAGGTTTATTGAAGGTCTGGGTTCCCTTTCCTCTGGCTAATGTTTTCTGTAGGACATAGGATAAAAATCCTGAGCTGTGTGAAAGAATATACAGAGAGGGATTTTCACAGAAGGGAAAAATTGACATTTTAAATTCGCAGAGCAACATGAACTATTCAAGATGACACAGAACAGAGATGACTTGCAGAAAGGAAGTACTTGTTACTTGTTCCAGAGCTGTTGTTTTGGTTCACTATAATGAGACAAGTATTTACTAATCTTCGAAAATTAGAAAAGCATCTATCTGGAAGTTTTTTCTTACAATAATAAAATAAGAGCTACATGTTTTGTCATGAGAATATGCTATACTGTGCTAAGCACTGAACATATCACAAATTACCAGTTTATTCTCTATATTATTCTTTGAGGTAGGTATTAGTATTCCCATTTTAGTCATCATTGAGACATAAGAATAAGTCATTTGCCAAAGATCTCAAGTGAGAAAAGATTCATAACGAAATCTTTTCTCATTACAAAACAATGACTATTCCTTTATGCTCATTGCCTAAACATAAATACTTTAAGAGTTAACATTAGCTGAACATACAGAAATACACACATACAGAAATCAACCTGGTTTGCTGATACAATATTTGCTAAGTGACGTTGCTTTTAATTAAGTCGCTATTCCTCTCTGCTGTGATGGTTTTCTATCTTCTTTTTTTTTTAAGTTTTTTTTTTTTTAAGATTTATTTCTTTATTTATATAAGCATTGGGTACAGTCAGAAGCACCGGAGGGTGAGAGAATTCACCAGAGCCAGAGCGGGGAGCAGAGCAGGCAGAAGGACCGAAGTACACTTCAGAGGGGAGCAGCGGGCAGCAGGAGAGGTCTGTGCGCCATGTGTGACCCTCCTTCTGTGGCCGGGGAGCAGCCGGGGATCGAACTGGCTGGCGCTGCAGAGGCTGTGGGCAGCTTCGCAACCCAGCGCTCAACTGCTGTGCCACCGGGGAGGCCCGGTTTCCTATCTTCTGACAAGGATAACAATAAAAGCCTTTCTACAATTAATGTATTTTCACTTACATATTTACACTTTGTCTCCTCTCTGGAGTAGAACCACCCGGATAGCAAGTATTACATGTATGTCTCTTCCTTACCCACTTAGGAAATGTTTATTGAAGTAAAAGTAATTAAATGGTATTTCATCTCACTTTGTTTTTCTCACTAAATGTAACCTTTTTTATCCTTCTTCACTGTATATCATTTAAAAGATCACAATTATTTTTAAGATGATTGTTCTCTATGATATTTAAGGTATCAAAAATTGTTTTTCATATATAAAATGAATGTGCAGATATGTATATACATTTTATTTAAAAGATTCTATTCATCCTCTTTGAAATTTTTGTTGTGAGCATGATTAAAAATCAGTCCATTTTGTTACAGAAAAAAAAAATATTTGGAGAAAGTACAATGACAGTGTAGGTTACATCCACTGAAATTCTTATAATGATGATCTTTTACTCTTTTAGTCTAATTCAAAGGAAATGATGAAGTTTAGCCCACACAGACTAGACAAAGGGCTTTCACCCTACTAGTGCAGGGAAGTCCACAGAAAATAAAATCCTGCAGATGCTTCTGTCTGAATTAATACAAAAACTAATATTAAAGCCCACAGTGGGAGAGGAGAAATGTTTGAATTACAGGCTGGTGACATTCCTGACATCTTTGGTATAATAGGGGTCATACAAAAGTATAACCCCTTTCTCAAAAATGTCTGGCCCAGAGTTTACAACCCATCTGCTCAATGCATTCTTACAGTTGATAATAAAGCATATAACTCTGTCCCTCAGAGAAAGGGAGTCTTCCAATAATAATAATACCACGACAATAATAATGATAATAACTGTAACTTGTGCTTTAAAGGGTGCTTCTCTCATGCCAAGCACTTTGTAAACATTTTCCAAAACTAGCCTTGGAAAAATCCCTGAGAAGTAGACATGCATATCACATTACAGATGCTAAGAAGAGTTCAGAAAAGTGAGGTGACACTGAACTGTGGTCTAAACTCTTTGATTCCAACTCATATTATTCATTTAAATTCATTCTTGGTACAAACAAATATCTGTATTTCAATGGGAAATGATTATTATCTTTTAAGGATGATATTCTAAGAAATTACTCTTTCCTTGAATTTTTGACATAGATGAAGAGTTGCCCTATATTCCACTCAGCAGAAAACTAAATCAGAGCATTGTAAGGATATGATGTCTCCCTCCAATTTAAACAAATCTAACGAGTGAAGCATTTCATGGTATACTCTACATAACCAAGTCACCATTCCAGGAAAACCAAATAATGTGTGGGAAGCATTCCTTTTTTAGCAACCAAAATATCTTCCCTGCTTCACTTTAGATAATCCCATCATTTATTTTATTAATTCTTCTTCTGTGTATATAATCCTCCATCAAAATTATCTATCAAATTATTTTTTCAACTTATTTTTATTTCTAGTAATTCTGTTTGAGTTCTTTAAAATCTGCTCACTCGTTTTAATGCTTTCTCTTTTTATTTACTTTATCATTTCATTTACATCTTTTAGTATGATATTTTAATTTTTACATTATATGTCTGATAATGTCAATATATATAGTATTTAAGATTTCATTCTGTTTCTGTTGATTTCCTCTTATGGCGTCAAGTCAGAACTTGTACTTCTTGAAACATCATCTGTGGAAATTTTTTGAGCTCTATGCTAAAGGTGGATTCTTCCAGAGATGATATGCATTTGCTTCTTCCACATATCTGCAAGCACCAGCTCAGAATTGTATTTAATTAAAGTTGTAATCTTCTGTTTCTCCAACCATTTATGTTGTGTGAATTCAAGTTACAAACTTGTTTAGGTCTGTCATTTAGTATGAATTTTCAGGAAATCTTTTTCTCTTCACTTAGATAGGAGGTTCAAATCCAGCGATTTTTCCGTCTGCTCTTAGGATGAATGGAAGGAGCATGTCTGTTTCACCCGGACAGCATGGTTGTATGCTTCTAATGTTCCATCTTTTGTAAAAAACGTCCTATTGACTATCTTTAATTGTCCCTAATTTTTCTTTGTATCACTCTGTACCTTGCAAAATTGAAAACAAGATCTAATTTATCAGATTTTGCAAGTGTCCACAAATGGAAAGCTATTTACACTTATCTTTGTAATTTCAATGTTTCACTCATCTCTCTAGTTTCTTACTCTCATGGAGCTTTGGACACTGATTGTTATATACTAACTTGCCAACTTATCAACTTATTGACTCACTTTAAAAGATTGTTTCCCAAGAGAGAAGAGAGAGTAATGAATCACAGTGGTGGACTGTGGGAGACTTGCTGGTGGGTACTCTATAGTAGCTATACCTGATGGTGGAGGGGAGATTCTATACTTCCAAAGTATCAACAGCAGTGTAAGCCAATGTTACCTATATAAAAAACAAATAAAATAAATAAAAGATTGTTTTCTCTATTTTGCAAAAGTTTTTAACTTTAAAAAAAAATGATAGTGTTATTCTAGATTCCCCAAACCACAATGCTGCTATATGTTTCTTCACACACTCACATAACTAGACTGAATCTGCTAAACCTACTCCATATAAAAACTAAGCAACTAACCATGAAATTTTCTAGGCAAGTAGAGTGGCAGATGAAAGTCAAGGTGATAAAGAGTGAGAAAAGAAATTGAAATTACCCAATGCATAGAAGATTTGCACCTTGTTTAGCAATATGATTCTACATTCAGCCCATAAATCACACATAAAGTAAAATACTCTTGATCTATTGATCCACTTCTTCCTTTGGTAAACTCTCACTTGCTCCTGGGAGTTGCTCATTTTCTAGAATCATGAGCTGACTATATACGCACATGCACACACTTGAATTTTAAAGATAGAACTTGGATATGCTACTCAAATTTTAATGTTTATTTATAAAAATCAGATTCAAAAAACTTACTGAATCTGTTAGTCTTCCCAATATTTTCTTCATTATTTATAGCTCAATATAATATGAAAAAAAGTAGCTTTGCTACTCAGGTATACTAATGACAATCCCTTAGTTTTTAAACACAACCAGAGATAGGATAGTGTTTGAGAGAAATGCAAGAATCCCCTTAAGATATTAAGATTTTATGTGTTTACAAGTGATGAAAATTTTTAGTAAAAGAACAACATTGCTTATTGTTTTCCAGGAATCATTATGGTCAGGTGGCAATAACATGATACTTTAAAACATTACTATATCTAACTAGGAAAAAGGAGAAAAATACAAATCTAATTTTGGTTTAGTTAATTCAAAACTGACTAATTAGAATTCATAGTATAATTAAAAAAAAAAAACTCTTAGAAACCAAACAAATGGAGTTTCAATAAACAAATACTTTCTGATGATTTTCTCAAAGGAGAAAAGAACATAAATAAAATAGGAAGAATTTCATTTAACTTGTAGAAGATCTGCAACCCACTTTTTATGTAATCTATAACTATAGACTTTACAATATAGATTCATTTTCAAAAAGAACATTTTGAGGACCTAAAGTTTCCACCATTAGCAAAGATTGTTTTTTCTTCAGCCACCCCACTGAGGCATAAGGCTTAGTGAAAGTGCTGCAGGCTATGTAGACAGCTGTGGGGGTAATAGATGCTGTTGCTGTCACTATCCTGGTGAGACAGCCTGGGTAAAAGACATGCAGATCCTGTGGGATGAGTTCCCCAAGTCCTGTTTGAACAAGTGAACAAAATAATAGACTGGCTGGTCCTGTCCAAACAACTGGGCTAATACACTGCCTATGATGCACCATGACAGACAAAAAGTATTAGGTCCTGACTAATGATTATCTCACAACTTTCTAGTGGGAGAAAGCAAAGAGTCCCCCCACGTAGTTGAAAAATAACCCATCTGCGCATGCCCAAGTGTAGCCCAACCCAGAACAAGCCCCTCCTCCCCACCTGGCTGACTTACTCTTTAGATATCTTCCTTGGGAAGCCAGGCTATGTTCTCCTTACCCACATTGGGTTCTTCATACATGAGTCTTTCTAATTAAAAACTTGCCTGACTCAACTACTTCTCCTTAAACTTGAATTTTTGCTAATTTACTCAGACCAGTTGTCCAGGACTAAGAAAGTACAATTGTGCTCAGAAAAAGACTCTCATGAGATTGCAAAGAATCTATAATGTTCTTCTACTTTTAGAACCCTAATAGTTAACACATTAGATTTTCATGATTTCACACTTAATACTTAGCTGAAGAATTCCCTCACCCTTTTAACCCCATTAGAGATTTCATTGTTAATGCCTTTCTTATATTTACTAATGTTTTAAATACTGTTGGGTAAGAATAGAGCAATGGTGAGAGAGATAAAATGATGGTTACTTCATCCTGAATTTAGTAAAGTTAACTATTGTCTTGGAAGAATATCTGCACCAAATTTGGAAGAGCTTGAGAAAAGAAATAACACAGATAGCAACTGATTTACTGGAAGTGCCTTAAGATTCTTACTCAGATCCCCTGCTTCATTTTTGATGATGGATGAGACTTGACAATTCCATCTAGGTGGGTTTTTTTCTTTCTTTCTTTCTTTTTTTTTTTTTGCATTGCTATTCAAAATGTGAAAGCAGAGGAGAAGGAACAGGGTTTATTAAAGCAGTAAAATCCTACTTAAAATATTTGTTTCAGAGTTACTTAGCACATTAGCATCTAGGTGCCCACTCTGATGTCAGAATTAAAAAGATGAGCTTTTCTCTCCTTTAAAGACATATGAGGTTTAAGAGATCATTTTAAAAGAGAGGGAATATCTATATTTTAGAAGAGACATCTATGACCTTTTCTAAGTGGATGCAAACATAGTATAAAGTAATTTTGAAAGCTTAGATCTACATACTTCTTTTACTCATTTCATTCAGCTAAGAAAAATCTATTATATTAAGGTAAGGTAGTAATCATAAAAATGTTCACATATATAATTTAATTTACTTCTCACTATAATCTTATGCGACTCACCATAATAAGCATCTCAACATATTTAAAAATATAACACATAAAAAAGTAAGTGGGTTGCTCAAGGGCATAGCTAGCAGGAGTGTAGCAGCTGGATGGCCACAGAGCAGGGATTATGATCTGAACAGACTGGGTAAAGAAGGAGTCCTGGAGCCCTCGGTGGCTTTCTCAGGCTTTTATTGAGCTTTTACACTTAGTGCAGCAAACAGGTACATGGCAGTTAGGGGGTGGGGGTGCACCAGGAGGAGGGCAGGTCTCTAAGCCCCCAGCAAGTCTTCACTTTGGGCTTCCCTGGCATTCTTTCTCCCCTTCTGTCTCCTGCCTCTGCTTCTCCTGGCAAATATCTCAATATTGGGCCATGGCCCACAGAAGTAAACAGTACAACTATAACAATGTAACAAATGCAGGTGCCCACAATCAGGCATGCGATCCTAATGGTGGGAGGGTAGAAAAGGCTGAAAATCATTTACCCTACAAGGAGGAAGAACCCAAGTCATTCCAGTTATAACCCATATTCTCTCCTCTCTTCTCCTTCCTTCTCCTTCCTTTCTAACTTCCCTTTCTCTCTCTCTGTCATAATGCTCAAGGATCTTAATGAATTTCCTTTTGACTTTTGACTTCCCTCTTTGCATCTTTCAACATTGACTTGCCAAGTAAGAGGCAATATGATACAGTGGGGAAAAGTTTAATTATATCAGCCAGACCTATATTTTGCAAGCTGGTTTCAACAATTCTGTGTCAAAACAATTAACCTCTCTTAGCCATCATTTCTTCCTGTTTTCAAAAAGGTAGTAACCCTTATTTTATGAGGCTGTTGTAGAGATTAGACCTATACAGTTATGATTAAATTAGCAGACTTAATAGAAAAAGGAAAATATATTTTCTGTGGCTTGAAATTTCTATTAAGGCTGCAAAAATGTCAATCAAAAGACTTTTATTTGTCTGACCACTACTAAAAATATGCCACCCCATTTTCTTGAAACTATATTGGGGCTTTTGTGAAGTTTCGAGGTACATGAAAACAGAAGTAGGAGAAAGGAGAATCTCATAGTAAAAGCCAATAGTGGTGTTAAAGAAAACCAGAACTGCCAGGACATTAAGACAATGAAAGCACATTTCATTCAGGAGTTATTGAAATATGGAAAAAGATATCTTGGTACATAATGTGGTTCATTTCCAAACACAGCATGGACAAGTGAGGTAGTATAAACAGGGAGTGTGGGGGATGTCAGTGGATGGAAAAACACTGATCAAGGAAATTCTGGCTAAAGCTACTTAACAGGATTCTTACTGAAGGTAGAGGTGATGAGATACCAAGTGGTATCCTCTTATCATTTAATGTCTGTGGAATCTGCAGCAATGTATTCTTTTGTTTTCCTAAGGCGTATTCTTTATTTTTTCTGACCAATCTCACCAAGACCTTATTAATTATAGTCAAAGTGTGCTGTTGTTTATATGTCTTCTATTCCAAAAGTCTGCTCCTAAATCTGTTTTCCTTCGTGATTTAATGTTATTCTTTCCTAGTTTTTTGGTGTGGATATTGTGATCGTTGATATTTTTTTGCTTTTTTTCCTAATATAATCTTTTAAGGCTATAAATTTCTAAGAACCTCAGCCTTACTGGTGTCCCACAATTTTTGATATGTAACATATTATTTCATAATCCTCATTGTGTTTTTGCCACCCTTGGGTTACTTGTACATATATCTAGCTCTAAGTAAATAGTGATAGCCTAGTTATCTTTTTGCATTGATTTCTAAGATCATTGCATTTTGGTAAAAAATCATATTCTGTATGTCTTTCATCTTTTCAAATATGTTAAGAGTTACTTTATGATCCAAAGTAGGGTCATTTTTGGAAATGTTTCACATGTACTTGAAGAAAATGTATATGTATATTCTATAATTTGAGAGAAGCATTGTTGTCAACATGCCTATTAGATAAAGGTTGCTAACAGTGTAGTTCAACTCTCTCCAATCACTGTGCCCCTAGCCTGTGAGACTTTCAAAAGTTCTTCTCCAAGCCACCCTGTCAGAGCTGATAACAATCACACAATCAAGTGGTTGATGGGAGGATCTTTAAATACCAAGCTACAGCCTAAAGCCACTGTTTCCATCCATCCTGAACCTATAATTCTTTATTCTCATTAACACTCTGATACATTCCAGTAGATGTTTTATGTATTAGATTTTCTATTAAACTCAATTGGATATTTCATCTGTGCTACAAGTCTACCCTAACAAAACCAAGAACACCACCTATTTTTTTCCCTCTCTGAGTCTGAAATTTATGAAAACAATGTTTGTGTCACTTTTGTATATCCAGTGTTTAGAAGAATGGATAGAGTAAATACACAATAAATATTTGTTGGAATAATTATTAAATATATACTTCTGCTATATTATAAATGATCCTGCTTGGCTCAGCAATTTTCTGAATACACTTTTCCTGGAAAAGATTTTCAGAGGATTTTGTGCCTGGCTACTGCAGCTATTTCAACTCTATAGCTAGAATAATTGGATGATTACACTTTCTAATCATGTCTATAAACACTCTAGGAGCACTTAATTCATTGACTATTAAGAAATGCTTCATCATCTTCAAATTTAAGGTTAGAAAGTGCCAAGTTATATGCTTAATTAAAATAGCTTTAATCCATGTGGGTTTAAGATTAATGTTACTGCACAAAAAGTAGAAGCACGGGGGACTCTCCAGGTAAGAGTAGCGTTAACTATTGTGTTTGGGTTGACAAGTCTTTCATCTAATAAACTTTAGAACTATGAAGACATTTGAAACATCTGTTTGCTCCTACTCATTTTTCCCAGGGAGCTTAAAATTTTCCAAGAAATTTTTCCTTCATTGAAAACACAGTTCACATATTACTTTACCAATTTACATATGAGAAGAAAAACAAGGATGGCATAAACTTATCCAAGTTCATAGCAGTTAGTCAACAATTTTTTGTTTTTGAATTCATGATCTCATTCCTGACTAGGCTCTGGGTAGCTATACAAACAGAGGAGCTGTTAGGGGCCATAAATTAGTTTATACCTTGAAAAAGTGAAATAAAGTAGTTGTCCAAGTAAGTTTCAATTTCCTGGGAAATCTGGAAATGAATCTTCTCAAGAATTTCTCACACTTGCTTAAATCTTACTCATCTATTGTTTCTTTCTAACCCTTCCTAGGGGTTAAGATGACAGCCTAAAGGCATCCACTTTGCCCTCTACACTATGGGTAGCCCTAATGCTAAGTGACCAACTGCCCTGCAGCCCTTCATCTCTGCTAATGATTAGTGGCTTCAGGAACACCTCAAAGTCTACCCCAACAAACCAAGAACACCACCTATTTGGTCCCTGAGTCTGGAATATAAAATATGTAGGTAGGTGGATATTTATAAACAACAGGTGTTTCACATGTCCAGTGAATTATAAACTTCTCTTAATTTAATTAGATTAGAAAAGGGTAACAGTCCAGCAATTCTAGATAAGGAGATAAAAGAGGAACAGTAGCCGGGCAAAAATGTAGCCCTTAATGAATCTAGATTCCTTCAAGCTAGATGTTATGAAGGCTGTTCTGCTCAGTCAGCTAGCTTTTTCTTTTTTAAAGATTCATTTTTATTTATTCATGCATACAGAAGTGTGGGTGGGGTGGGGTCAGAGGATTCACCAGAGAAAGTGGGGAGCAGAACAGGCGGATTGACTGAAATACACTGCTGAGGAGAGCAGTGGGCAAGACAGGAGAGGTCTGCTGTGCCATGTGTGTTAGCTCCCTCACCAGGGATCAAACTCATGCCACAGTGGCTGGTGATAGCTTGATAGTGCTGAGACTTTAACCCCTGTGCCACCAGGTAGGTCCTCAGCTAGTTTTTTTGTCAAAAAGGGGGCTGATAGACTTTACTCATTGTGAACCTCCTGGATCTAACCTGGCCCTGGCACCTCGTAGGGCTATCACAGCTGCAAGTGATAGAAAATCTGGCTCATTTAACCCAAATAACTAAAACAATACTGGCCTAGTAGTGATCAAAGAAAATGAATAAGCTTTGTCATTAGTGTTATCATGATGAAATCAAAAATTTTATTTACTTGGCAATTTTCCAAAACATAACAATCATTAATGTTTTTTCAATTAAATATACTGTCATATATTCTACATGTATATGACCTACATTTCATTGTTTGAATAAATATTTTTATTGAAAAAAATGTCAAATTACAAAAGAAATCACCCCTAACCCTCTGTGTTCTTCTAGGACCGCAAATTATCAAACAAGTATCAAATAGATGAGAATAACTCAAAAAGAAATTTAAGAATGTTGGGGCCTCCCTCGTGGCACAAGGGGTTAAGATGCAGCACTATGAAGCTATCTGCAGCCACTGCAGCATGAGTTTGATCCCCAGCCAAGGAGGTGACCCACATGGCGCAGCAGACCTCTCCTGTCTTGCCCACTGCTCCCCTCAGCAGTGTATTTCAGACCTGCCTTTTCTGCTCCCCATTCTGCCTCTGGTGAAACCTCTCACCACCCACATCTCTGACCTGTACCCCAGTTCTTGTATGCATAAATGAATAAATCTTAAAAGAAAAAGAAATTTAATAATATCATGTATAACTCACAAATACATGGAATAAACCCAGCAAAACTGAGAAACTCTTCAACATGACTTCAGACTTCACCTTATATAGCTTACTTAAGAAAAGGGAAGATGGTGGAGAAAGGAGAAGTCCAGTTGTGGAGTTTAATGAGGAAGACAGATCAAATAAAATGCATGCAGATTTTTAACTTCTGCCTTCTCCATTAAAAGGAGATGAGGGGATTAGATCTTCCTGAATAGGCCATTAGAGAATATGTACATTTTTTTTCAAAAGCAATATCCCTCCAGCCTTTAGAACCCCTCCATTAAATCAGCCTTTCTCAAAAAGACCTGTTTTGGGGTGGCAGATTTTGTCACTCTTAACATCATGCAGAAAAGTACACCAATGTCTACACTTTAATTACTGTTTTAAATAAATGCAACAGCATAACCACCACCAGACCAAGAAATAGAACATTTCCCCTGCCATCTTATATCCTATCACCATGTTGGTTTTGCCTGGTTTTGCAATTTATGTAAAGGGACTTATGCAACATGTTCACTTTTGGTTCTGGCTTGATAAGTTTGGCATTATGTTTGTGACATCAGTACATGTTGTTAAAAGTAGCAGCAATCTGTTCATTTTTACTGCTATATAATAGTCAATTGTATGAATATACAATTTATCCAATATAATAAGTGAATATTTTTATTTCCAGATTTTAGCTTTTATGAATCTTTTATTAACTTCCATAAGAAATTTCTTAGTTGTCTTTGGAATAAAAATGCAGGCAATTATATTGGGTAGGTAACTTCAAATGGAAATGTGAGTCAAAGAATATGCATATGTTGTTTTAGTAGATACCATCAAACAATTTTCCAAAGTGGAACTTTACATTTTGCGTTCCTACCAGTAAGTTCTCCACATACATGTCAACACCTAACTTTGAAAGTATTTTCCATTTTCTTAATTTTAGTCCTTCTGTTGAGTGTTTAGTAGGAACATAGTGGAACTTTAATTTGCATCCCCTGCTAACTAATGAGGTTATACACATTTTCCTTTCTTTGTTTTCCATTTAAACATTATCTTCTGTTACATTTGCTAGTCAAGGAATTCATTCCATGGAGGGCCAATGGGTTAAGATTCATATGGGATACAATATTCACATACTCTGGGCTGATTCTCAGAGGTACATCCAGTAACTTCCTAAAACCTCTTCATTCCTCCCTTCAAGTGTGTTTCTTTTAAGTGCCTGACCATCAGCCAAATAAAGTGCACATCCTGTAAACTGGGGTAGACCCATGCTTCTAAGTATCTCCCTTTCTAGAAAATGAAAACAAGGTTTGAGTTTCTACCTAGTGGAAATATTTCCCTCCTTCCCTGCCCCAGAGACATACCTGAAGGGACTGCAATATGTCTTCCCGGTGTCCCTTAGGTTGATCACCTCAGTCGAGCTGACCGTGTAGACACAGCTCTGGGTTAACAACAGTAGGCACACTATGAATGTGAGTCAGTATTCTTGTATCTTATTTGTGTCTTCAAGACGTGGACATACCTAAGTATTCACGTGCCCTCCCATCTGATAAGGCATGCTTCAACTTTACAACTTAAAATGTCAATTAATGGGCAGCTTTTGTTACATGATACCCAATGAACTATGATAAAATTTTCAGTCTCTCCTAGAGTCTAGTAGCAAAGCAAGAGTTCTTTCTCAAAAGGAAAGAAATTGTTTGCTGAAGAAGGTCTAATTTTTCTCTGAAGTTCAAAAACTATTGATGCTATTCTCTAACTGTAATTTAATACAGCTCCATAAAATTCTGACTTTCCCAGACACTTTAAACATCATCAGATCTTTAAAATCAATCAACCAGACAAAAATTCTTGGAAATGATCCAGCAAAAGGACTACTGCTTTTGGTCTGGACAGTAAATTCAACATCTTCTAACCCTGACAAAACTAAAAAGGTACTACCCTGAAAATTGCAGCCATTATTATGTTGTTCAGGCCCAGGGGAAAATTCTCCCAACTCATGTGGGTTCTTCTGAGGCTGCACAGACAAAGAAATGCACATCAGACAGATTATTAGGATAAAAAGCTAGAATTTAATAACATACATATAGAAAATTTACCTATGTAATTTTCCAGATGTGATTTTGGTAAATTATTTTTAAAGATTTATTTTTATTTATTTATGCATGCAAGAACCAGGGTGTAGGCCAGAGGTGCTGGGGTGGGGAGTGGACTCACCAGAGACAGAGTGGGGAGCAGAACAGGCAGATCTACTGAAATGCACTGCTGAGGGGAGTAGTGGCCGAGACAGCAGAGGTCTGCTGCGCCATGTGGGTTAGTTAGCTCCCTGGTCAGAGCTCAAACTCATACTGCAGTGGCTGTGGATAGCGTCATAGGGCTGACACTTAACCCCTTGTGCCACCAGGGAGGCCCATGTTCTTAATTTTAAGAAAGCTGCATTCTTAAAGTAATGGTAATACGGGCCTCCCCGGTGGCGCAGCGGTTGAGTGCTGGGTTGCGAAGCTGCTCGCGGCCTCTGCGGCGCCGGTTCGATCCCCGGCTGCTCCCCGGCCACCAGAGGAGGGTCCCGCATGGCACGCAGACCTCTCCTGCCACCCGCTGCTCCCCCCAGCAGTGTACTTCGGTCCTTCTGCCTGCTCTGCTCCCCGCTCTGGCTCTGGTGAATTCTCTCACCCTCCCGCGCTTCTGACTGTATCCAGTGCATGTATAAACAAAACAAACAAACAAATAAATAAATAAATAAAACATGCCTCTATTAAAAAAAAATCTATAAAAAAAAAAAGTAATGGTAATACACCACCCAGGGTCCATGGCTTTGATTGACATTTTGTTCCTCAACCAAGGGAATGCTTATTAGATGGGGCTTATGCTGGGCTTTTTGAGAAAAACCTATTGGACCCTTTTGAGGAGACCAATCCCATAATAACAAAGATAATAGATTTGCTTAATGTTAATACCTCGGTTGCTCACAACTGGAAGACATACTGACAAGCCCTGCTTCTTCATATCACTGGCTTCTGACATAAGGTTCTCTGGCAGGCACATCAGTTAACAGAGCCTAAGTCATATGCCTATGTCCCAGCTGTATGAGAAACTGAAAAAGCAAGCCCTAACTTTTTTCAGATATTTCTGAATACTAAAAGGGAATTTAAATTCTGGACAGTAAAAATGAATATGAAAAGTTCACTTTTTTAGGCATCCAAAAATTTTTCTTGATCTGAATTAAGCTGCCCCTACTCTTCCCCATTCGCATTATGGTAATGTGGGGAGATGTGAGCCAAGGCTAACAGCTGCTCCCCTGGTACAGCTGGGAATATGACCCTGAAATTATTCCTTGTAGCACTGCTTTCCAGAATACAGCGAGTTAAGATAAATATACAATTTAGATGGGTGCCATTCTCTAACACATCGGTTGCACATTGTTAAGAAAATAAATTATATCTTTGACCATAAGATTGAACTTCCTATTACAAAATTTTGGAATTCTGTATCAGTTAGGACTATTTACGTTACAAGAGCATAATAAAGTTTATTAGCAACCAGATCACCCAGTTCAAGGAATGTTGCTCAGATCCAATTATCTCTATTCTTCTGCACTGCCTTCAACAATCTCAATTTTATCCTCAATCACTACTACATAGTGCACAACCCTCACTCACACACACACACACACACACACACACACACAGAGTCATATAAGTCACTTATTCACTCACTCAGTAGACCAGAGTCTAACTGTAGTAGTAGCCAATTGGATGCCAAGAGACTCACATGCCTCTTCCAGTAACAAGTGTAGAGGAAAGTAGAAGCTTCCTTATTCCAGAAACCTCAGCAACTATCTCCTTATATCTTAAAACCTTTAATAGGTTTATGTGTCCATCTCTGAACCAGGTATTATAACTGGAAAAATGGAGTGACCAGCATGATTTATGATCATCAGTACTCAACTCTGATGCTAGGAATGGGTAAATCCCACCCCTTTCCCCCAAAAGCATGACTGAGAATGAAAGAAAGTGGTTCCACTGAAGGAAATAGTTTGAAGTGACAGAGTAAGCTTAATATTGGTAGAAAAGTACAGAAATGTGTATGAGAAGATACATAACTAAAGCCCACAATGAATTGGTTTGGATTTTCTTTGTTATTGCAGTCACCCTTTTATTATTGGTTAAGAACCGTACAATCCTTTAAAGACTCTTACTCCTACTATACCACATTCAAAGTATCAAATGATTTTTCAATGATGGAATCTGTTCACATTTCCTAGTCTATCATCCTTCTCAAATGTTCATGCTTACTGTTGTACATCTTTCCAAAAACTGATGTTTCTATTTGACTCTGTACAATACTAAAAATTGCTCTTAGTAATACCCAGAAGTGACTTAGGTAAACTTTACCCATTTTCCTAGGCACCAGGCTCTTTGATTCTTTTTTTTTTTAAGATTTATATATTTATTTTTATAAGCACTGGGTACAGTCAGAAGCTCGGAAGGGTGAGAGAATTCACCAGAGCCAGAGCAGGGAGCAGAACAGGCAGACTGATGAAGTACACTGCTGAAGGGAGCAGCGGGCAGCAGGAGAGGTCTGTGCGCCATGTGGGACCCTCGCCCAGTGGCCGGGGATCAAACCGGAGCTGTAGAGGCTGCAGACAGCTTCACGACCCAGCGCTCAACCTCTGCGCCACTGGGGAGGCCCTCTTTGATTCTTATTTAGATGGGAATTCCTTGAGATATTTATAGTGATAAGGATGATCTCTGAAATTATGGTAAAAATCCTATCTCCAGTTCAGACATCCTATGGTGAGGATGTTGAACATCATGACATGTGGGTTATTTCTGCCTCTAAAACTGTTTTGAACTTGGATTTTCACATTCCAAAGAGCAACAGCTTGTGCAATGAATCTGTTTCTCTCTCTAGGAGATCCCATGAGTCATCAAAATAAATCTCTGACCTGTCACAGCAATTTAAGAAATCTGGTCTTCTACAATACAATTACAATTCATGAAAAATCAATAGTATGCTAAAATGTTTTTTTTAAAAAAAAACACTACACTTGCAGCACTGGTTGACTGGCTGACACTGACTTATTATAGCAAAGTTCACTGTCTCTGGCACCCAACTGAGTAACTAAAATAATGCATTTTCATCTACCAGTGACAACCTTTGTGTAAGGAACAGCTCGAAAGGAGGGGAAGGAGACAGGTATGTCACTTGGTGCAGAAACAGACAGCTTGATATTTGACTTCCCATGTACCTGGACTCTGAAAAAAAGAAAATTGGGCAAGCTGCCAGCTTTCATTGCAGTACCCCAGGGGGGATATACATGCTGAAATGGCACATCCACTTCCAGGCAGCAGAGAATTGTTTGCCTTTGTGGATGCCCTCTCTGCAAGCGCTCAGCTTGAAGCTGCTGGCTTTCTGCACTGCCCATCTTACTCAGCAAACCAGGGAGGAGAGTGCTAGGGAAGCATTTTCTATTCACTTTTCACATCCTGTCATTTGCCAGGACCTCGGGGATAGAGTAAGTGGCATTTGTTAAAGCAGCAGAGACAACCTGTCTGGGGAACTTTTATTCAGGTTCCTTTCTAATCTTGGGTGGCAGCAATCTGAAGGAACAGCTGAGGCAAGTGTGGAGGAGCAAACCCAAAGGCCGTATTGCCTTTGTAGTCATATTATTTTTGATGATGCCAAAAATGTTAGGAAAATTGAAATTTTGAAGTTCATCCATAACTGTGTAATTGTATTGCCCCCTGAGAAGAAAACTTCTTTTATACAGTAGCAAAATAGAACTAACATTTCATTTAGAAGTCTTCACTTTCATATGATCCAGTGCTTGTCAAATTGCAGATTCTTTTTTTACATTTTTATCATTAAAACATGAGAAATATTTATACCACAACCCAGCCCCACATCATCACAGCAATTTATTATTCTATACATTCTAGTCTTTTGCTGTGTGCATACAAAATTTACATTCTAATCATAATGTAAATCATAGTAATCTTAGAGTAAATAATACATTATGTTCTCCTTTACTTCACAGAACATTATGTAATAAACATTATCCCAACTTGTTTCCTGTATGTGATAAAAATCACTTTATTTTATATTACTCCATTGAATTAGTGAAAAATATTTCATTAAAAAATGTTGGACATTTAAATTGTACCCAGTTGTGTTATAAATAATGCTGTAATTAACATTTTGGGACAGGGAAATTTGTTGGCGGAAAAAAAAATCATTATTTTTCCAACTAGAAGCCAATGCATGCTCACAGTGAAACACTTGAAAAACTTGTAAAACACTTGTAAAAACACTTGTAAATAATAAAACAAAGAAGTAATTATTTGCAGTGCTACCACCCAGAAGTAACTATTTTTGCTGTGGTATGTTATACTGACTTCTTTCTCTATGCCTTTAAAGATTTTTCTTTAATATGATGATATTAGATGTAGTAATTTCTGTCTTCTGCTTAATAATAAATCATGCACATTTCTCTATGTAATTAAATATTCATAAAGTGAGAACGGCCGGAGTCTTACAAACAGTCATACCTGAGTCTGAATCTCATCTTAATTGTTACTAGATGTGTGAGTTTCCAGTGTTATAGAACATCTCCAAGGCATAAGATTGTAATAAAGAATACATTTTGAAAGTATTTAAATGCAATCAGTGACACAGTAAATATTCAGTAAACAGTCATTAATTTTAGTATTATAAATGATTTTAATGAGTTTATATAGTTTCATTGTATGTTGAACATAACTCATTCCAATTATTGAATGCTATTTCTATTTCAATATTAGAAAGAAAGAAAAAGACTGAACCTCCCCTTTAATGACTATCAGTGCAAGTGGTCCTCTGTTTCTTTAGCATTAATACATAGAAATGTAACTTCTGTGTCAAAGAATATAACTGTTTTTGGATTTTTAATGCATATAGCAAAGGGTCTCCCTGGTGGTGCAGGGGGTAAAGACACAACCTATGAAGCTATCTGCAGCCACTGAAGCCCGAGTTCTATCCCTGGCCAGGGAGCTACCCACATGGCACAGCATGCCTCTCCTGACTTGCCCGCTGCTCCCCTCAGCAGTGTTTTTCACTCTGCCTGTTCTGCTCCCCATTCTGTCTCTGGTGAATCCTCTCACCCCCCACGCCTCTGGCCTGTACTCCAGTTCTTGTATGCATAAATGAATAAATCTTTTAAAAGATTAATGCATATAGCAAAAAAGAAAATTAGGAAATTTGCACCAACTTAGACTTTTACACACAACTCACTGCCCTTCCAATTTGTTTTCAAAAACACCTAAGTGTTACAAGGAAAGCTAGTAATTTACCAGTTAAAATTTCACAAAAGCCTACATAATGAGGATACATAATTGATGTCAAGTTGGTAGGTGCAACTTTTGGGACACAAAAGAAATCATGATGTGCCCTCTGTGTTCTTCTATGCTGGCAAATAATGAAACAAGCATCAGACATAGCAAGAGAAAAAGCCAAAAAGATGTTTGATCAGCATGTATAGGTTTTATTAACATGCACACCTTCTGTATACAAAGAGGAGGCCCAGCATAAATAACCTGCTCACAGGCTCTCCAGGCCATCTTGGGTGATCCAGGCCATCTGGCTTCTCCAGGCCATCTTGGGTAGATCCAGAGAGGTTAGAGAAAGAAAGAAAAAGTTCAGATAGGGCATTTATGGGGAAACAAAGGTGTATATTTAAGTTCTGCCCTCTTCAGGAAAAGAGGTAAAAAAAAAATTAGGTCTTCTTGGGAGAGATCTTGACAGAGATGTTAACTGATAAATATCAAAAGCAACTTCCACCAACCTTCAGAACCCCTCTCATGAAACAAGCCTCTTGCCAAAGAGATGTATTTTGAGGTGGCAGATATTTGTTCCTTTATACAAATAATGATATACTTCTCTCATTCAAATCTCTATGTACTATTGCTGCTACTAAATAGAGTTTGTTAGAGGAAGGCCTTCAAATCACAGTATCTAAGTGTTAAGCTAGGACATTTAAAAAGTAATGAAGCATATTGCAATCACATTACTTTAAAAATTCATTAGTTGGGCCTCCCCTGGTGGCACAGTGGTTGAGCGCTGGGCTGCGAAGCTGCCCGCAGCCTCTGCAGTGCCGGTTTGATCCCCAGCCACAGGGTGAGGGTCCCACTTGGCGCGTAGTCCTCTCCTGTGGCCCGCTGCTCCCCTCAGCAGTGTATTTCATCAGTCTACCTGTTCTGCTCCCTGCTCTGACTTTGGTGAACTCTCTCACCCTCCCACGCTTCTGACTGTACTCAGTGCTTAAATAAATAAATAAATAAATAAATGAATCTTTTAAATAAATAAATAAATAAATAAAGATTCATTAGCACTATTTTTGTAAAGAACAAATGCTTGAGCACATGATAAACCAAGACTCAAAAGATCACAAATATTTCTGAAAAAGTTGTTGTGGATATTAGCAAAAATACATCTCATATTTTAAGAGTAATATTTTATAATTTAATAATTAAAGGCATGATATTGCTTCTAAAATATTCACATATCAGAGGATAGTTATTTCACACCTTTCTCTAAAAATTCAAAAATGGCTCATTAACAAAAGTCATACTACACCATCCAACCCAATAAAAGAGTTGCATTAAATTCCTTACATTTCTAATATCAGATATTGGGTCTCTGTCATTTCAAAAGTTCATACTGAAAATGAAATATTTTTTATCAATTCTTTTATAAAATATTTAAAATTATCATAAAATTAAGAGTCTACTGAAATTATACAAGCTGCCCCAAACTAAGGAACTTTGTTGATTTTATAAATATTTCATTGAAACTTTCAGAAAGTCCTTGAATGACCTCCAAATCATCATAGTCCACAAACTGTCAGACAAGAATATCTTCTGGTCTCTTAGGGAGAAAATCCTTCGCCTAACAACTAATGAAACAGAAAAGTACTTAACTTGCAAAGTATGCAATAATTTACAATAAATAGCAAAGGAAAATCCATAAAGATTTTAAACCTAGAAAACTGGAAGTGTTCAGGCTAATAAGGTAATGGCTTTACCCTTTAACCCTTGCTTTTCAGAGAAGGCAGCCACCTTAGAGATGTGCATCCATCTCTTGCAGAGTGAATCAAATGAGAGTGAGGCTGAATCAGCAAAAATCTACACCTCTTGAGAAAAGTAACTATTGATATATTCACGCCTGCCCTGTAATACTGGGTTAAAAGCATCATCTTCCCATAAAACTAATCAAACATAACTAGATATTTGCTAAGGGTAAATGTGCATACTCTCTGCTATAATATGTGTACTACCTTCATTTGTCATTAGTTCATAATGTAGTTCTCATTTTATTACATATGCAAATTCTCAGACTGCTTACATATATATGATTCCACTTAGGATAAAAAAAGGATGCTATACTTTTTTAACTGTGTTATCTTGAGTAAATTTCTTGCTTTTTCTGGACCTTAATTTTCTCATTTGTAAAAGAAGAATAAGAATAGTTTTCTTGTAGTGTTGCTTTTAACTTTTTAAAATATCTAGGTCAAATTCACAGCATAGTATCTGCCACATAAAATGTTTCTCAGGAATTATAGCTATTGTCATTAATCTCAGTAATTTGTAACTGATACTGATTATTAGATTGTTAATAATACATCATTCAGTTTTTTTTCTCACAGAGATTAGATGCACCAAGCAACTGGTGAGTGGATAAAATCTTGGCTTAACAAAAATAGTGCAGTGTTAACTAACACTTTATGCAGTTCAGATTTTAAAAAATCTATTTAAAGCTAACTCAGTTCTAGACATACATACATAGAAGTATTAAAAAAATCTAAGGAGCATGCTGTTTCTGAGTTGCCTAAGTGGCAACTCCACAGTAGTCAATTTCACATCAACAGAAGGTAATAGTCCAAGTCAGAGAAGGTAATAATCCAAGACCATTTGTGCTCAGTGGACCTCTACCCCAAGCTGAAGGTCATGCTGTTTGAAAGTTGACCTTGATGGCAGCAGCAGAGTTTCAGCAGAGCTTGCAGTCTAGTCTGCTCTTTGTATTGCACAATCATTCAACTCAGCAAAATGAAATGCAAAGTTTAAAATATCAAAACCAAATAATGTCAACAAAAGTTGATGCAAATATCAGCTAGATGTCTATTGAATATGGACCAACAAGAAATAGCAGAACACTTCAATTAAAATCCTCTGACAATTGGGCCTCCCTGGTGGTGCAAGGGGTTAAGACCACAACCTATGAAGCTATCCGCAGCCTCTGCAGCACAAGTTTGATCCCCGGCTAGATATGGCACAGCAGACCTCTCCTGTCAAGCCTGCTGCTCCCCTCAGCAGTGTACTTCAATCAATCTGCCTGTTCTGTTCCCCACTCTGTCTCTGGTGACTCCTCTCACCCCCTACACCCCTAGCCTGTACCCCAGTTCTTGTATACATAAATAAATAAATCTTTAAAAAAAATCCTGACAATCGACAGTACTATTTTAGGCATTAAGCTAAAATTTCTAGCCCACTAGCTCCTCACAAAAGCTGCTAAGCATTCAGAACAGAATTGTCTAATTCAACTTTAATTATTTTCCTATCTTTTTTTATCCCTCTTTTGACCTATTCTAGACTCCATGTCCATAATCAGCTTACCAAAAATATTAGTCAATATATTTATTAAAATTCATGGTTTTTCACAGTCACAGGACAGTCTCCAGTTCCCTCTCTGACTGTGGGCTATCTGTGATCTCATGCCTGGCCAACCTTTGCCTGAACTGACCCTGTAATTTAACTTGATTATTTATTGTACCTCAAACATCTGCCATATTTTCCTGCTCCTTTGCCTTGCTAAAATTGTTTTTGTGTTCTTTCCTTGCTGTTTAAATTTTGACCTTTCTCTCATGACTTAATACATGCCTTTTTGCATGCAGGGTTTAAAAACCAAACCTCAGGACTAGTTGTTAACATAAGTGGATAAATTCAGAAATAAATGAGTGTTGCAGGAATGTGGGTCCAGTATAGCCCTTTGATTTTTCAAGACTAGTCAGAAGTGTAGATTTTCATTGAAACCTCCTCTTAATTAATGATTTAATGTATAATAAGTAATACTCTGACAAATTAACTGATATGCTTTACGTTTGGGGTAATTTCAGATGGACGTAGCTTCAGTCTGCTCATCATGGCATCACCACCATGCCCCCATTCCTACTCAGGCTCTAACACCTCAGAGTAGGTGCTCCTCTTACACCCACCTCTCCCTTTCATACTTGATAAGCACCAACTGGTGGAAGGATATTAAATATCCACTAGGCCAAAAAAAAAATGAGCTCAAAATATAAATTACATTCAGTTACAGAAATTTCTCAGCTGAGATTTTGGCCTCTAAACCAACTTGCCCCTCATATCTGTGAGATTAGCAGAGTGCAGGCTTCAGCCGCAGTCTCTCTGCTCTGTGACTTCCCTTTCCTCCAAAATGTTGGGAGTTGTTATGAGTGATTAACAAAGTGCTTTCTATTTTTATCTCTTGAGTGATTCCTTCCTCAGCAAAACTGTTTTTCTAGTTTCTTGAGGGTCCATGTCTATGTTTTACCTTCCCAGACCAGTGCCAGACTCTCCATAGTAGTTTCCGTATGTTTTGCTGAGGATTATAAAATGGAGAAAGAACTAAAGGCATGGTAAGGAAGTAGGGAGCACATATAGACGCACTGTTGCTAAGACTGATCTGAATACTCATTTCAAACAAGAGACAAATTTCACCAGATTCCCAAAGGACTCCAAACAACTTGAAGCTGGTGAAGTTACATTGCAACTCACTATAGTCAAGACCCAAGGCTTCCATGTTGGTCTTGCATTGCCTGTCAGGAAAAACAGGAAAGACTTCCTTAAAAATTAAGTTCCTGCTACATCGCTGTAATATCGTCCTCTTGCATAACATCATAAATTTAACCTAAATCAAGGATATTACAGCTTAGGAGCATAATATTGTTAGAATCCATAAGAATAAAGTTCTATTAGGAAAGGTTTCATATTTGAAACTAATCAAAAAATAAAATACCTAGGATATGAAAGCAGGAAGAAAGGTTTGTCCTTACCTAGATTAACTTCTGTTTTCTGTCAACATTTAATTGTAAAGGAATTCATCCATTCAAAAGATTGACACCAAAAATAATCTCTCCAGAATATGGCACTACATTCTCACCTGCCTCTCTAGAATCAGGAAATCCATTTTTTTTTTTGAAGAGAGAATGCTGAGTGTTCTGTATGCTAATGTAATGTCTTGCCTCACCCCTTCTTTTAGCTTTGTTTTGTGATCTAACATATAAAAAAGAACAGAACCCCTGGCATTGGGTTATGCAGAGAAGTCTCACTTCAAAAGGGGACTTTTATCCTCTAGTATTCACTGGACATCGTTCCATTGACACAAGGCAACCCTGGTGTTCATGGATCCAGGAGACTTTGATAAATGGCTTCACATCAATCTGCTAAGCCTATTTAAAGAAATAAGTGAGTTTTTGTCATCTTTAGGGAAAGGAACCACCTCCTGTGAAGTGCCATTCAAATAGCCAGAGGCATCTAGAGTTTATAACAGTTGGAACCCAAAGACCCTTTTAAGGCAAAATCCCAGGGCTGCCACTCACACATTCTAGATCAAACCAGAAGTTCCCTGTGGTTTGCTGAAAAGTAACCCAGCACTACCCAACAGGGCTTAGAAACAATGCCCTGTGAGGGTCAGTTATTATCACAAACCAGCTGTAGCTGAGTTGCCAATTTTTTTCTGCATTCTTTCATTATCTTTTTAACCTATTTTTAGTCTTTCCTACAAACCTTTCCAAAGTAGATTTTGTAGTAAAGACCTATATTTTTTAATTCCAGGGCAACCTTAATTGCTATTTTAAATCCTAGTGTCACACTCTTGTGAAGATTGATGTGATGGTTTAATAGTGTGTATTTTTTTTCTGTATTTCAATCTTCTTTATCTTAAATATTAATCATCAAAATTTCAAAATGGAAGAAAAAGAACCTCCAGATCATCCTGTATCATTAACTTAGGCTAATTTTTAACTTTCAATAATGAATGTGTGCAGAGATAAGTATATGCAACATATTTATAAGGGGATGACAATAGTTTAGCTCTTGGTACCATGCTAATAGCTTTCTCCAATTTATTGTATTTATCTTTCATAATGAGAATCAAGCCCTATCACTGTTTCAATTTTAAAGAAAAGAACAGGAGCTTGGAGAAATTAATTACTTTGGCCAATGCCACACACTTAGGAAAATGAAAGAGGGATTTAAATCTGGGACCCCAAGAGTCCTCTCTATCACTATCTAGAACTGTCATGCACAAGTACATCAATGTTCCCATGCAATGATTACACAGAAGCTCCTGTTCCTGAACACAGAAGCCCAGAACTGCTAATCAGGGGAGTGAATTAGATTCTCTGATTAAGTTACATTGTCAAGATTGAGTTCCCATTCCCCACAGTGTTATTCCAAAGACCTAAATTTAAAGAAGAGATTAAATTGTATAAAACAATGTCCTGGCTTTCATACAGCTCATCCAATCCACAAAATGACATTGCAGGTGGATTTTATTATCTGCATTTAATATAAGAGAAAAAAAAAAGCTCATATAAGTCATGCAACTTCCAAAACTATCCTCAGATAATAGAAAGTAAAGCTGGAATTCAAACCCAGATATCTCTAGCCCCAAAGATCATCTAATAGATGGATTCAGGCTGGCCTTGGTCCAACTGGAAGTCATGATCATTCTGATTCTTGTTCTAGGATTCACTACTTGTTCTAGGATTCTTGTTCTAGGATTCTAATAGTTCCAAAAATTTATTGTATGTTATAAGCAAAGAAACCCTGAAAATGCAAAAATTATAATGAATATTCCCTTATCACAATGCACTAGCTCCAGAAATGAAGAAAAATTAAATAGGAAAAGTAACTATCAGGAAAAGAAAACACACCACTTAACTCCTGTTTAAGTGAAAAATTACAACTGGAACAAAAATTAGCAGTAATGAAACACCACATATTTAATTAAGCCTACAGAACACGGCAACATTTGTAACACTAAATATCAGAGGAGTAAAAATAAGTGACTTGAAGCATTGTACCTCAAGATATTAGGGAGAAAAGAATTAAAAAATCTGAGGTAGGAAGAAGAGATTGATAAAGAAAAGTCAAAAATGTAGGGATTATATATCAGAAAACATGAGAATTAATAAATAAGTCCAAAATTGGGCTCTTAAAATGAAATATTAAACTAAAATAACCACAAGAAAAATTCACTGAAAAAAGAAGAGACAGTCAGAGAAATCACAATAAAAAAAGAGCATAATGAGAAAAACACAGAAATTAAAAAACTATTTAAAAACAAAATATATCTAGCATAATTTACACTGTTCTAGCAGAACTTAATACTGATTAATAAAATATTAATATGTTCTATTCATTCAAATGTGTAATTATAACTGCAATTTAAAAACTCATTTATCTTAGTTATAATTTCTAGTGAATCTAATAATTGAACTAATGAGACCAACATATAGCTGCTTATGAATAATTACACAATTCAGAAGGAATAAGCAGATTCTCTCATAAATCTGTTCCTGAGAAAGTCAGAAGCTCATATAACTTTCATAAAATACCTTACATTGGACATTAATTTCAAAATAGATAATATCAAGAACTATAAGCAATCTTCTGCAGTTTGAATGATGGCAGCAGAAGACATGAGCGCTCAGGTCAGAGATCACAGTGCAGCGCTCTACCAGCTGTGCCACCAGGGAGGCCACAATTTACTTTTTAAACTGGTTTAAGAATTAAGTAAAATGTTCAGATAATAAATTAAAATAGCATACATGTTATCATAAACTTTGGTGAATTTTTATTCTTTAAATAGTTCAATTCCTTTATATAAATATGGGGGAAAAAACCAGCTTTATATGTCATTTCCACAGAGAGATATTCTGGAAATATATTTTTAAAAAGTTTTTCCAATCTTGATTTCATCAGTTTAGAAATCCTTCAAGTAACACATTAGGAAATAAATCAAGTGAGAAAGTTGAGCAGCAAGCTCTGTATTTGTGAGAACACACCACATAATTCTCATTAGATATTATCACAGCAATACGAGAGAATATGTTTGATAATGAAATCTTTGTTATGAAATAATGCATGTTTGAAAGTATGTCATGATTGTCCTTAACTAATGACCATTTAATTCAAAAACTAATGCAAACATGAACACTTCTAATGGAGAAAAATTATTAAATCAGTATTTAAAGAATAAAACAATTAAAGGTACAATTCATCTTCAAGGGTGATATTCTAGACATATCAGCTATAGCAAGATACAGATGTTGGTCCTAGTTATGGTTGGAGAGATGTAAGGCAGGACCAGGTGTAGGGATGTAGCATGTGGGAGTTGGTAGGGTAAAGGGTTTGGTAAAAGGTTTTCAGGCTTTTCTGCCATCCCACCGTTAGGATTGCCCTGCCTGATGGGGCACTGCAGTTGTTACATTATTGCATACTGTCTTGTTTACTTCTGTGGGCCATGGGAGGAGTGTTGAGATAGTCACCAAGAGAAGCAGAAGCAGAAGCAGAAGCAGCAGAAGAGAAAAGGAATGAAAGAAGGCTCCAGAAGGCCAGAGTGAAGACTTGCCACCCCCACCCCCCTGCCTGCTGTGTACCTGGTTGCTGCACTACATGTAAAATCTCAATAAAAGCCTGAGAAAGCCACTGAGGGCTCCAGGACTCTCCTTTACCCATCTGCTAGATCATAGAAACCTGCTCTGTGCCCATCCTGCCCCTACAGAGTGTTAGCAGTACTATGTGAAGATGAAATCTCAAGCCTCATTACAAAGGGTGGACCCAAGCAGAAGCAACCTAGCACATCTCAGAGTTAAGATTCAAGCTACTCATTATTTGAAATAATTACATATGCCTTGTTTGAACTAAACAGGATGATAATGCAGCCTGTAGTTTTGATTATAAAGATGAGAAATACAGTAAATAAGGGGGGCTATGACATAATGTGTTGAATATTGTGAAATGACTCTCCTAAACTTGGTGCCATATACTATGTCTGACTCTCACAGGGAGGCAAAAAGTGAAAAGCTTAAAATATTGGTAATTTTAATAAGTAGGTGTCAGTCATATTCCTGACTCATGGGTGTTAATCTGTTTGATACCCAAAGAGATAGTTAGGTCTCATTTTAGACATTAGACAGATCCACCAGTTTCATCTCTAACTCCTTGTTCACCAAACCCTCTGAAATGTCAACTATTCGCCATTCGGGTAAGAAAAAGTTAACTGATAACCCTGAAAAGAAATGGGCCCCTCACTGGGCAAGATTGCCCAGCACAGCTGAGGGATGACCATGAAACTTCACCATGAAGACTTCCAGAATAACACCACCGCCAGAGTCTCCACAATCAATTTAGTTAGCTGCTGCTCAATATCACACAGTCCCATTTAGGAAATACTTTCTCTCATTCTTATTTTGGAAAATTCCCTCTTACCATAATATCCCTCCTCCTGTCTTCACATTTGCAGACATAGTAACTTTAGCACTTTCTGTAACAATTTCCACCCTTACTCTGGCAGGCTTTTTAATCCTGGGAGTCTGTTAAAAATAAATCAAAGATGTGGAAAAAAACAGAAAAAATATGTCTTTAATGGAAAGGAATCCTTAAACATCACATGAAACTATGTGACACTTTTCAAAGTGTTGGAAAAAGTTGCTAAAACCCCAAGCACTAGAAACAATGCTTTCTCTAATTTTGTTCTGTCATATTACTCATTACTTATATTGACTCATCCAACTTCTATATATGGTCAGACATGAGGCTGAACATTAAAGATGTGGCAAATATAAAGATGAAGTACCTACAGAACTATTGTGTGGTTGATAGGACATAAGCATCATTTAATAAAATACAAAGATGAAAATAAGTTCCAAATCCAATGGATAGACAGAACACTTTGCTGGGTACCTGGGTTAGGATTTGCAAAAGAAATATAAGTACTCAAGATACAAGTAGTAAGCCCTCTGAGACATTACAATCTAATTAAGGCTGGGAAATATTTCTTGGGAACATAGAAATGAAGTGAAATGGTAAAACAAGTTATGTTTATGTGCTTTTTTTACTTCCCAACTCAACCTTGTCCTCCTCACCCACTGAGGCCATGGTTAAGAAACTACCTCTCTCCTTCCATTTTGCTCTCACATACTTCATGCTACCCCTAAAACTGGAGACAAATTATTCTCCCAGGACTTTCTAAGCCAAAAAGGGAGGGAAACATTGTCTTTGATTTAAATGGCTCTAGAAACTGTGCAAGGCAGATGTCAATGCCTTTCCCCACCCAACATCCATTCCGACTGAAATACGCTGAGATTCTAAAAACTCGGAATTTGGGACTTGAGATTAGAAGATCTTTAAGCCAAGGGGGATGTTGACAGTGGGTGTTAAATGCAGACCCACGGTATGGAAAACCAGGAAAAAGCGAAGATAAAACACAAAAAAGTAAGAGGCCTTTTATGTATCCTTTGAAAGATGGACACAAAGAAACTCAGTGCCTGAATCAGTTTACATTCCACAATGGCCCTACATTTTTCTAGTAATTTGATATTAGCCCTACATACACCCAACTAGCTTAAATTGGCTGTTGTTTATTTGTTTCTTTCCCAAGAGGCATAACCAGAACATCAACTATTCCTTTGCCACTTTTTAAAAGCTCTATTTGGGCTTCACTTGTCACTCCTTGTTCCCAGCACTAATTTCTTCTAAAATTCTGAGCATCCCCACTAATTCAAAGAGACTTTGACATACTCCTTTGACCTTACCCAGACCCAAAATCTGCCAATATCCTAGGAGACATCAATACCCCTATTGATAATGACAATGGCAGATTTTATGTTTCAACATGACCGGGCTAAGGGCTACCCGGATAGCTGATAAACTAAACGTTATTTCTTGGTATGTCTGTGAGGATGCTCATGAAGGAAACTGACATTTGAATCAGCAGACTGAGTAACAAAGGTTCTCCCTCACCATGTTGAGATGGCATACTCCATCCCATCCCCAGAGAGCAGCAAAGGACGGGCACGGATGCACCCTTCCTGTCTGCCCCTCCTTCCCTCAGTCCTCCTCCTGCTCCACTTCTTTATATTCTCTCTCTCTCTCTCTCTCTGTCTCACTCCCCTCCCCCCCTGTCCATCTCCCCCAGTCAGTCTCCCCCCACCACTACCCCTTTAATCTCTCAGAGATTGAAGTTCCTGGTACTCTACACTTCAGGCTCTGAGACTCATACCAGCTCCTCACTCCACCTCCACATTCCTTTCACTTCTCAGGTCTGCATGCACACTGAATCATCCTACCAGCTTTTTCAGCTTATCTGACTTACAGATGGCCTGTCAAAAGACTTAGCCTCCATAATCATGTTGGCATATTCCCATAATAAATCTCATCTTATATATCTATAACTATAGATATAGATATCTATATATCCATATATCTATATCTATATATCTATATCTATATGTAGCCTATTGGTTCTGTTCTTTTTAGAATCCTGACATAGAATAACCCATACAACAACTTATTTATGTTATTTGTTCTGCTTCACTCCCATACCCCACTCATTCATATTATTAACACATCCCATCACTGCTACCACTGGAAACTGCTACAGTTTCATCCTTACCTCTCTGAACTGTGTTTGCCAAGGCCAAATCCTTTAATTATAAACATAGTGAACACTTCTTAGTTCATGTCTCACTTGACCTTTGCTATAGCATTTGCATCATAGATCACCTTGACTTCCTTGAAATAGTCTCATCCCCAAGGTTATCTGACTCTCTGACTTCTTGTCCTTTTTTTCTGGCTAATTTTTCTGTCACTTGTCAATTTTTCTTTTCTTACTCTACCCCTATATTTTGATACCCCCTCATGGTTCTATATTCTGCCTGGGAAGAGTGTGCAGAAAAAGGGACAAAACAGGCTATCTATACATGAAAATGACTTTCAGATTTTTAACTCAATCCAGATGTTTATACACATTTCTACTCAATGTGCTTACATAGTTGAGAGTATATGCATACAAAGTCAAACTCATCTTACCACCAAATCTATTCTTTTTCCCTTTCAGTTACTTGAACCAGAAGCATGGCATCCTTTTTAAATCTTCCCTCTCCCTTCCTTGTCACTTCCAATCCATCACGGACTTCTAGTCTTTCTTTCTCCTAAGTATTCTGGACTGAGCCTCTTCATGCTTCCCTTTCTTTCTGTCACCACCAGAGTTGGTGAAGTTCAGATGAAGTCAACTTCATACCAAGTAAAAGACACACAACAACAATAAAACAAATCTGAAATTGATAAAATGCCCTTTCTTTTTATTTAAGCTAATTTATGCAATGATCTTGATATAGTAAAATGGTATATTTACAGGTCAGAAAGGTTTGCATCTAAGGATCTTTTAAAAATTGATATTTTGATTTAAAGTTGATTGCATACTATTATGCGAATCACCTATTGATAGAAAATAGTCAAGTATATTTTAAATGGAGGCATAAGTTATACTTTACTATCACACACATGCTGTAAAATGAATCTATTGTATACACCTACAATATGGATTGCCTCAGAAAAAATGAAGCTGTAGTGCAGGAGTGTAAATGTCTCTAAAACAACATGTTGTCACTATTTCTTAAAGAAACAATGTTGGCGAGAGAGGAGACTTGGTCCAATTTGCAAGACTCCAAGCAAATATATAACTCTAAAATCAACATGATCAGGAATAACAGAAAATTTCTACCCTGTTTTCCATTTTTAACTTCTAGGAATAAGAAGAATAATAGTAAATATTTTTTAAATGTCAATCATGCTGGAAACCTAAAAGAAAGAATATATGATTAAAAGTGTTGTTAATCATTTTGCCTGTACAATTGCTAGGGAGAGTGATGTTTCCTTGTCCTGTAGCTAGTAACTACTGACTTCATCCGCCATCACTGATTTAGTCCAGTGAGCTGTGCATTGTCACTTGCTGCAGTCCTGTAGTTTTATGCATTATAACTAATTATACCAGTATACATTCCAACAATTTTACATGTTCATTGAGGCAGAATTTCTGCCAGAAGTATTTGAGGAAGAATATATTCCACAGCCCCAAAACATCCCCGCAAATTACCTAAGCACTGATCAGTGACTGCGAAGTACACAGTTGCAGAGAACATATTGGTCTTACATGAAGACACCTGGGATTTAACAGTAAATGCCAGGTGTAATCTGGATAATGGAAATGATTAAGTGTGTGGCTGCTCTAAGATCGGATCTGGAAGCTCAACTCTATCAACCTACACGGGGTATTCTAATGACCCCCAAGAGCTAACTATATTCCCTGGTCCAAAGTTAAGTAATTTGCCCTTCAAGAATTTTCTCAATGAAAGCAGTATATTAGCAAATAATTCAGACGTACTTCTTTCTCATATAAATAAATTCTACTTTGTGTATACCTTAAATAGTTCTCTTGTTCCAAAATTCTAGGACTTTGATTTAGTTAACATCCACACAGAAACACTGAGTCCCACTCAATCTAATTAATTAATGCTTCAAGGATATAACTGAACTTAAATGGTTAAATTGCTTTGGGTCTCTAAAGAAAAAAAAAAGAAAAAAACAATTTATCTTTCTCTTTGAGATTTGTATTCAGTCAGAGTTTATTTGAAGATGACCCAGTCTGAGCAAGTAGAAGCAACTACCATTGCTGAACTCCAAGATCGGTCAGAGCCAAAGGACTGAAAATGCAGAAGGGTGTCCCAGAGCAGGTAGCCACCAACACAACTTCAAAATTCTATTTAACTGAAGAGAAGGCTCTGATACTTTTCCATGCATCAAGTACCCTGTAACAAGCCAACAAACTTCAGCCAAGTCTATTCCTTTGTTCTTAACCTCAACTCCCAAAACCTATTTATCCTCATCACCTTTCTTAACTTGAGAGGCATATTTATTTGAGTTTATTTCTTATTTCCTTCGCAATTGATTTGCAATAAAGAGTCTTTCTTTTCTGAAACCCTGATGTCATGGTAATCTGTTCCCGTGCATTTTGTGTAGCAAACCCATTACTCAGTAAGGACACTAAAAAGCCTGGTATCTGTGTCTAGGTGCCTAGAACACTTACTTTTTCTCCTTTTTAAAAAGTGTAATTGACAAATAACATGATGTAATTACAAAAGTTTTTGTGTGTGTGATGAGTAACTTTTCCTCTTAAATATTTTTTTAAATAAGAATATTGACTCCAGAATCAATAACTAATTGATTTTAGTGAGCCTATGGCTTAGGACTGCCATTATATAACATTATATTATATACCTTTCTCGAAAAAACACCTAGTCAATTGTATTTCAAAAGTGCCTGGCAAATTCTAGGTGTTACATGACACTGTGTCTGAGTAATATGGCATAATTCACAATACGTCTCTTACTCATTTTCAAGTCAGGTTCCGTTAAATGATGGGAATAGAGTATTATACGTTTTAGACACTATTTTTTCCCTAGCTCTATCATAGAAACTTCTCTCAAAGCAAACACTGGTAAGTATAACAGGCACATAGGGGTTGATTAGTCCTAAAGCCGTGCAGTAAGAACAAGCAAGTCACAAAAATGTTTGCTTAACAAAGTACACCCCCAAAACCATTAAGTTAACTTCAAACATCTTGCTTCTCTTTATTTCATTTGGTTGGCTCAAAAGAAAATTGGCATAGTCTTATTCACACTGGAGATCAACTTCTAATAGAGTCATTAGAGTACATATATGCATATGAATCATTTGCCATTGTTTCTGAAAATGGAGAAATGAAGATTAAAAGAGAAATTGGCACAGATCTTCTAAATACTTAGAATGAACCTGAAAATTGCAATCTTGAAAGGCTTTTTCAATATAAGTAAAAATAATGAAGCAAGCATTTGCAAAGAAAATAGAGAGCGCAAAGAACTATTAGCAAAAGCAGCAAGAGCTTTGAAGGATAAATCAGACCAAGTTGATAGCTTTGCACTGAGATTATAACACTGATAAATAAGGCAACAAAGACGGCATCTTATATGTTGTGGATATATGTAAGAAAATAATGATTGTCCAACATTCTAACTGCATAAACAATGGAATAATAATAAGAAATTTCATCTCTTGATTGACAAGTTAGCTAGAATGGTCAATGTAATCTCCTCAAATTAATCTCCTCAATGTAATCTCCTAACAAATCCTGATGCTAGTAAGTTCCTAGTCAGGAAAACATTGTTGTCACTGCTCTGCAGGTTAAGATATGCCACATACCGAGATATTTCTGACCTATTTAGGAAACCTACTTAAGAGTTTTAAAAGCAGAACATAGGAGAATGTCAACTTAGATTTAAGCTACTTATATTAATTTAACAAAAAATATTAGCCCAGAGAATGTAAATTACAGCTGGCAGATAGGTTTAGGAAAAAAATATTTTCTACATTAATGAGAAAACACTAGAAAGCATCACCAGAGTTTCAGGAAATGGCCATCAGCAATTTATTTGCAGGGCCTCTCTGGTGGTGTCAGGGGTTGAGCACAGCACTGTGAAGCTGTCCCAAGCCACCATTGCACGGTTGGAGAACTATCCACAAGGCACAGTAGACCTCTCCTGTCTCTCCCGCTACTCCCCTCAGCAGTGTATTTCAGTCAGTCTGCCTGTTCTGTTCCCTGCTCTGTCTCTAGTGAATCCTCTCATCTCCCCACATATCCAGTTCTTGTATGCATAAATAATTTTTTTGGAAAAAAACCAATTTATTTACAATGATTTACTGTAAATAAAATTACAAAAAATATGTAACTGCTCAAAAATCACTAAAAACATATTTTTACTTTGATGCAAGATTTTTCTGTTATTCTGGCCTTTATTTCTTGTGCTCCCCTAATTCCATTAAATTAGCCTTGTCATTCAGAGCTGTTTAGTCTAACATCCTCTTCCTCCATCATAGTGTAAATGAAGATTACTCAGGCTTTTTCTCCTTTGGCCTAGTGGCCATCACCGGCAGCCTTGAATATAGGAGGCACTTGGGAACATGAGCATGGGGTATGCATGCCTGATGGTGGACACCTGGAGTCTGGTGTGGGCATGCGTATGTGGGTGCACATGAGCTGTATCTCAGTAGCATAAAGGGCAGTGCAGCAGAAAACAGGGTGGTAGAGGACTGTGAGATGGATTGCAGTGAAGTGCAGTGTAGAGTGGTGGATTGCAGTGGAGTGCAGTGGAGAGAATGGCTAAGAGAGAAGAGAGCAGTGTATAGGGATTTGCAGGGGGCCCAAGTTTCTGTCTCCCTGCTGGCTTGTTTCCCCTAATCTATGGGGATGATGCAAAGAACTCCAAGGTTCTCTTTCAAGTTGCCTGAACTGACGATGAACCTACCAGACCTGGGATGGTCACAGAACACATCATGAACAGGCATTCATACTCTACATCTCCTTGCTGCTTCCGTCATGCACGCAGGAATTCTATCAAGTCACCAGATTAGCCTGTGAGTTTATCATGCATTCTGCATCCACGTTCAAATCTACATATCTAAACTGAAAAGTTCTCTAGTATTTCATTTTTGGCCTCAATTAGGAGTTTGTGTAAGAGGTAACCTTTTTTTCCCCCCATAGTCAAAGACATTAGCAAGCAAACCATCCCATTGCAATTCCTTCCTAAATGCCTAATACAAATTAATGACAGTATTTGCTAAGGCAGGGGTCAAAGATAAAACAGATTTTCAATGTGGAGTCATGGGGAAACAATGACTGATAAAGAGGGAAGTAAGAAAGAATGCTAGTACGGAAAGGGACCAATCTCAATCTGCATAATTTAGGTCAAACTTAGCTTTCCCAATGATAAGCAAATCAAGTGAGCTACATGTCTTACATATAAGAAAAACAATTGTAATTAGGTGTAAAACAAGGAATGTATGAGTGTGTCTCAGAAGAAAGATCACAATGATTTACATTTGAAACAATACGATTAGCAAAGCTGTAAGAATATAAAAAAATCACTTGGAACTCTGCTGCTGGTTTATGTCGGAGTGTTTGTATTTATTCTTGTCTAATGATGTTGATAATAAGCTTGTCAAGCAATTTTAGTGCTAGGATTTGAAGTATTACATTCACATCGCTTAGATTTTTATTTTTTGATGTTATGATGTGCCAATTGAATGTAATAAGAGAACTATTTAATACCCATTTAGACCAAGAATATTTTTTTCATTATCAAGCTTACAGATGCAAACCAATAATAGAAAGCTTACTTTTAAAAATAATAATAGGGTCTTCCTGGTGGTGGAGTGGGTTGACCGCAGCACTGTGAAGCGGTCCACAGCCTCTGCAGCACTGGTTTGATTCCCTGGCCAGGGAGATACACACATGATGCGGCAGACCTCTACTCTCTTGCCTGTTGCTCCCCTCAGCAGTGTATTTCAGTTAGTCTGCCTATTCTGCTCCCCACTCTTTCTTTGGTGAATCCATTCACCCTCTGCAGCTCTGGCCTATATCCCAGTTCTTGCATGCATAAAATAAATAAATCTTTAAATAATAATAATTAGCCACATATCATCCTGGTATCATACCAAAACTTCAAAATTGAGGTTTTGTTTTTTTTTTTTCTCTCATTTTTTTTTTTGTGTGTGTAGGTGGCCAAGTGATTCAGGAGAGGCCAAGTCATTCTTCTAGGAATGACGTGACCATGCCTGTGTATGAGCTTCAGTAACTTAGAATTAAGTATTTGGAATAAATAATATTCTTTTGGCTTTTATTAGTGATTTATCAAAACCAGCACCATTTTCTTCAGCCAGTCTGAGGAGGATATTTGTAGAGATAAGTTGAAGTACATTTGGATAGAAAGTTTTGCTCCTCAAAATAAAGGTCAAAAGACAAAAACTAAAAACACTATCATCAAAGTCAGTAGACAGAGAAATAATCTTTTTTTAAAGTTAAAGGAAAAAAAGAGGCCAGGTGAACTAGTAGAGCTTTTGTGATGTATTCAGTAGAATGGAATTTAGCATAAATCTGCGGAAAAAGCCTGTATGTAACTAGGCTGCCATCTGCAAAGCAACCCTCAGTAATTAAGCCGTCCAGTAGTTAATAGAACACAATTTTAATTTAAGTATCACCAGAGCAGAAACTATGACATGTGCGAGTATTCTATTCGAAGGTCATTCCAGGAGCATCTGGTGAAGCAACACAGAGTGTCAGAATCACCTGGAGAATATGCTATGGCATAGACTGCATCTCCCACCACCAGTTTCTTTCCTAGGTCTGGGTTAGCTATGAAAATATGTAATCCTAAGAAGTTCTCAAGTAATGCTGATGTTGACATAGGGACCACAATTCAGAACAACTGATTTAAAACAGTCTAGGTAGAACTCCTACATGAAGCATCCTCTAATGTTCTGTATTTTTTTTTCTGTATTTCACTCCAGTAACACTTTATATTCCTCTCTGTCTTGTCTTATTTGCCACTCTATATAATAACGTTCTTCTTCCTGTTCTATCTCCCTGACTGTACTTGAGATTCTTGAGTACAAAGAAACTGTTTTTCATCTCTATTGTTTGGAGGTTGGCATACACCATAAGGATTAGGTAAGGAAAGGAAAGATAACACCCAAAGGACTATTTTTTTAAAAAGATTTATTTATTTATGCGTATAAAACTGGGGTACAGGCCGGAGGTGCAGGGTGAGAGTATCCACCAGAGACAGAGTAAGGAACAGAACAGGCAGACTGACTGAAATACACTGCTGAGGGGAGCAGCAGGTGAGACAGGAGAGGTCTGCTGTGCCATGTGGGTAGCTCCCTGGCCGGCAGGAAGGAACTCATGCTGCAGAGGCTGCAGATAGCTTCACAGTGTTGTGCTTAACCCCTTTTGCCACCAGGGAGCCCCCCACCAGAGAACTCTAAATTCTTGATTAGCTCAGTATCTTAGGGAAGCAGATTCTGAATCTAGGACTGAGTACATCTGGTTTGGAGGGGTTAAGCACACTCTGAGAGGGGGTTCAGGAGGAAAGGAAAGGAAAGCAGCACAGTATGTGTTATTAAGGCAGCAAATGATGTGGGTGATTGGATGAGGGGGGAAATGCTTAGAACTAGTATAAAGTGCATCCCTACCAGGCAAGGGTCAGGAAGCTGGAGAGAATTTATCCCACACCCTTCAATAACTACTTAGGTGTTACCCCGAAGAATCCATTCATTCTTGGCACTTTTAGTGTGCTGTGCAAAAGTCCTGGATGTGAAAGCCAGGCAGATGTGGGTTGAAATGGTAAAGGGATCACAAGTCTTGTCAGTGAAGAACAGACAGCATCTGCTATACTAAGAGACCAAAAAGAAATCGCCATTAAGTTTTGTGCAAGAAAAGAAAAAAGCTGGGTTGGAATATGGAAACTTGCATATTCTGGTGTACGCAGTGTTTAGACTTTTCTATTAGAAGACTCTTACAATGGTACAAATCAGTCCAAGGCAAATTGAAGGAGACACCATCATAAAAAAAAAAAATCATGCCTAAGCCTCATCAATATAAGTCTCCTGAGAGACAATTACCTGACTCAATCATCCTGATGGAAGCAATAAGTTAAAACATACAAAAGAGAAAACATAGTTATATGTCCCAGGGAGAGGTTTGGAGAGACAGAGATTCTTTCTTATTCCCTGTGATCCTTAACTAGGAACTGATAAATACAATAAAAGTAGCCTCCGGCAGCTTCTTCTTTCAAAGAATGTGCTAATCAAGATGATTGTAAATAAATCTATGAAAGTATCCTCCTGATACTTATTAAATGAAAATATGTCCTTATAAACTCTTTACCTAAGAATATGAGTATGTTGTTGGTAAAGCTATACTTTCTGCTAACTTAAAAATACCATTTTAAATGTCAAGTAAATTAAAAATAATAACATAGGTACACAAGTACACTTTTTTCATTTCTGACTATTTGCAATCATTTCCAAGCCTAGTTAATAAAAATAGCCTTCAGGTGAAGTTTAACTTATGATTCATTAAGCAGTCAATAAATGCTTTCATGAGCACAGCAGGAGGTTAAACACCATGTATAAAATAAGGGAGAAAACGGTTCTTGCTCTCAAGAAACTTATGGCCTAATGAAGGAGATATGATGGACATATAGAAAAATTAAGATTGCTAAGTGCTATCATAAAAAAAATAGGCTATGGAAAATCAGAAAGGGGAGAGTTTTTATTTCATGAGGGAAGATAAGAACTTATGGGTCAGGTGGCATTTGAACAAGGAATTACAGCCCTTGTAGGATGTGTAAGTGTGAAGGAGAGAATAGCATCCCATTGGAACAAAGCAACACAAAGACACAGTTGCATAACTTGGGTGATTTCAGATATGAACATAGAGTTTGGCTTGGCTGGAACATGGAGTGATAGAGTCAGAAACAGGTTTGTAAAAGACAATGAAAATCCTAGAGCTGCAAAGTGTGACAGGGGAGCCCTTAACCACAGCTGGCATTTAGGCCTTGAAAAGTAGCAAAAAACACATTTCAAAGACTTAGTAGAATAAAATATTAATTCTTTATATATTTATAACATGTAAAATGATAATATTTTAATATTTGGGGTTAAATGTATTTTTCACTTTTTTTAATATGGCTATGACAAAAATTTTAATTACATATTGTTGTGAATTATTCTATTTGGAAGTGCTGTTTTAAAGAAATAACTAAATCTTTCATACTTTGTTCTGTAAAAAGTTGGGCACCTTAGGACAATGAGTGAATGGCTGGGTGACAAACTAGATATCTCCTTCAAGATAGTTAATATTGATTTAAAATGAAGGAACTAGAGCAGAAAGTAGAAGAAAATATATAAATTATGAGTGCAGGGAAGATGGGTGATTTGGGGGAAATATAGAATCTGCAGTATTTTGCAGTGGGTTAGAAGTTATATGTTGGAAAGGGTAGAAGTCAAGCACAAAGCCAAGTTCCTGGACAAAGTAATCGGAGTTAAGTGTGATAATGTTAACTGACAATAGGGAATCTGTTTAAAGAGGAAAAGGTAAGTTCATCTGGGATATAAAAAGTTCTGTGTACCTACAGGACACAGCTGAGGAAACAGAAATGTGTGATCTACAATCTCCCTACAACTTGGGAGATTGTCAAAGATCATAAGGAGGAAAACAACTCTAACAAATTTTCCTCAATAGCAATTTTTACTTCAAGAATGGAGCCCTCTTATTCTTGTTAGGTCAGGCACAAAGGCAACAACCATGTTCCATCATTCACCACGACCAAGTAGGATTCATTCCAGGGACAAGGATGTTTTAACATCCGAAAATCAATCAACATTATCCAACACATCAACAAAAAGAAATATAAAAACCATATGATAATATCAATAGATGCTGAGAAAGCTTTCGACAAAGTGCAACACCCATTCATGATAAAAGCCCTTGAAATTCTTGGGATACAAGGAACGTACCTCAACATCATAAAGGCCATCTATGACAAGCCAACAGCCAGTATCATTCTCAATGGTGAAAAGCTGAAAGCAATTCCATTAAGATCTGGAACAAGACAAGGATGTCCACTCTCACCACTGCTTTTCAATATAATACTGGAAGTCCTAGCCAGAGCAATAAGACAAGAGAAAGACATCCAAGGAATCCAAATAGGAAAGGAAGAAGTCAAACTATCACTATTTGCAGATGATATGATAATATACATAGAGAACCCCAAAAACTCCACAGAAAAACTAATTCAACTCATCAATCAGTTTAGTAAAGTGGCAGGATACAAAATCAACATGCAAAAGTCAGTAGCCTTCCTATACACAAACAATAAATCTGAACAAGAAGAAATTTTAAAAAAAATCCCTTTTATTATTGAAACAAAAAAAAAATCACATATTTGGGACTAAATCTAACAAAAGAGGTAAAGGACCTATACAAAGAAGACTATAAAACACTGTTAAAAGAAACAGAAGAAGACACAAAGAAATGGAAAAACATCCCCTGCTCATGGATTGGGAGAATAAACATTATTAAAATGGCCATCCTACCAAAAGCAATATACAGATTCAATGCTATTCCAATCAAAATTTCAATGTCATTCTTCAAAGAAATAGAACAATTATTGATGAAATTCATATAGAATCACAAAAAACCCCGAATAGCCAAAGCTCTCCTGAAAAAAAAAAAAAAAGAGAAGGGAATGGCGGCATCACACTCCCAGACTTCAAACTCTACTACAAAGCCATAATCATCAAAACTGCATGGTATTGGAACAAGAACAGACACACAGACCAATGGAATCGAATAGAAAATCCAGAAATAAACCCACAGATTTATGGTCAACTAATATTTGACAAAGGAGCAAAGAATATGCATTGGAGCAAAGAAAGTCTGTTCAATAAATGGTGCTGGGAAAACTGGGTCGCTACATGCAAAAGAATGAAGCTTGACCACTACCTCACACCATACACAAAAATCAACTCAAAATGGATTAAAGAACTAGACATAAGACCTGAAACCATAAAATATATAGAAGGAAATATAGGCGAAACACTACGTGATTTGCACATCAAAGACATCTTTACAGACACATCACCCAAAGCAGTGATAGTGAAGGCAAAGATAAACAGCTGGGACTACATCAAATTAAAGAGCTTTTGCACAGCAAAAGAGACAATAACAAAAACAAAGAGAAACCCCACCGACTGGGAGAACATTTTTGCACCCAACACTAATGATAAAGGACTGATCACAAAAATCTACAAAGAGCTGATGAGACTCAACAACAACAAAGAAAATAATCCAGTCAAAAAATGGGCAGAAGAGCTAAAAAGAAACTTCTCTGAAGAGGAAATGCAAATGGCCAACAGGCATATGAAAAAATGTTCAACATCACTTGTCATCAGGGAAATGCAAATCAAAACTACCATGAGATACCATCTTACACCAGTGAGAATGGCACATATTAAAAAAACTAGCAACAACAAATGTTGGCGAGGGTGTGGAGAAAAAGGAACTCTTCTGCACTGTTGGTGGGAGTGCAAACTGGTCCAACCACTGTGGAAAGCTGTGTGGAGATTTCTGGACCTACTAAACATAGAGCTTCCATATGATCCAGCAATTCCACTCCTAGGTATTTACCCAAAGGACACAGAAACATCAATTCCAAAGAGCACCTGCACACCTATGTTTATAGCAGCACTATTTACAATAGCTAAGCTTTGGAAACAGCCCAAATGCCCAAAAATAGATGACTGGATCAAGAAGATGTGGTACATATATACCATGGAATATTACTCAGCATTCAAAAAAGATAAACACATGCAATTTGCAGCAACATGGATGGCGCTGGAAGGGATCATGCTCAGCGAAATAAGCCAGAAAGAAAAAGAAAAATACCGGATGGTCTCACTCATAGCAGGAATCTAGAAAACTTAAATAAGGGACCAGGAAAATGAATAACTATAAGAAAGTGAAAATCAAAATCAACAAAACACTATGAACCAGAGACACTTTTTGGGGGATGGGGGGCGGGAGGGGAGGGATTGGGGTCAGAATGGGGGTGTTGCAATTGTATGGGGAATATAAAAATAAAATTTATTATTAAAAAAAAAAAGCACTACATCAGTTGTCAAACGTCACCAAGCAATGGTGTATGTCAAAGAAGTTTGAAGCTATGAAAAGCATAAAATTAGGGAAAACACTTTCATCCAGCTATTCCTTAGTGAGACCCACTAAGGCCATCACTGCTTAAGTGCTGGGGAGGGAAACACAAATAAGGCATCAACCTGGCCTGAGTACGTTCACAGTGAAAAGTTTTTGCAGGTAAAGGATGAAAATTTGAAGGAATGATGAAACTGGTATGCAAATGTTTCAAACCTTTAGAGGCAATGATGACAAATAATAAAAACAAAACCTACCACAGCATGGAGCAGATAAACCACCTGAATTTCAAGAATGGTCCTGCTTTCTTTTCTTTTTGTGAATGTTTTTATTAGTAGTGTGATACAATACTAGCCTTACCATTTTTAGCACTATATATCATTAAGCTTTTATTATTTTTAATGTTGATATTCAAGAGTCACTTCTTTCCTTTGGAGACAGTCTATACTGTGCTCTATATGAAATCATATCTTGAATTTTAAAATGTCATTTCCAAAAATGATGTTTTTGCAATACCTTACAAACAAGAAAAAAAACAATCTACCTACTTATGAGGCAAATTAAAACATCACATCAAATTCTCAATGAATTAACTGGAGTTATATCATGATCCAGATGCATTTGTATGGGCATTGCATGGTGACATAATAAAATGATCATGCACAGAGATTTTGATAAGTGATATATTTGGGGGCAAGGGAAACAAGGACATCAAAGCCTTGATGAATCATGACCTTCTCATGAAAGTCTGACCCTTGCGTTTAAAGGCGAGAAAACACCAACATTTCCTGCATTTAAAGGCTAGAAAACACAAACATTTCTCAAGCAGAGTAACCACAGTTTAAGAAACTTAATGGCTATAAACAGAAACTATAATCATGTCTGGCACAATGTACAGAACTGATTTTATTAGGATTGACTGCTGTCATTTCCATTGACTGTGAGCGAATCCACAATTTTTCCAGATCTGTACTGGTGCTTCTAGCAGAACACAATTTAAAATACTTCCCAAAAAAGACCTAGTCAAAGAATAACAACTTCTTGCCATCACAAATTATATAGTCATTTTAACTCACTTTTCTTCCAAAGAAAGGCTAGAAAAGATAGGTGCAGGTCCAAAATCCTCTTCCAGAATACTAATGATATATTCTAGGTTATTGTCCTGGCATTGGGGCGAGAGCTGATGTCAAGTCTTCACACTTGTAATTAACCCTAAGAGAGGAAAAATATGATTGAATGATCATTCTAATAACAGAAGAATAAATGATGGTACAGTGACAGATCAGACAAAGGAGTTCTTTCTCAAAGGAAAAATATTACTGTACTTTCCATTTTAATTTGAGCTGAACTATTATTTGGTAAAACTCTATAGATCCTTAAGGAATATTAATTCAAATCTTCTAAGCTGTCAGTGAAATACACTCTAACTTTATTTTTTTTCCTCTTCATTACTTCAGAAGTCCTGATGGTAGAATGAAGATAGGGCCCCCATTACAGAAAATGTCATTTTATGTGACCCTTATAATGATTATGAAATCAAGCCGTTGATCTTATCCTCGTTCCCCATTTAAATGATGGCATGGTCACTGCCCCTTTCCCATTGTGACATTTGTTTAAGTTTAATTACCGTACAATTAGAAAGCCAACTTGTTACATTAAATGTAAGACATTAATTTGAAAGGAAATAAAATGTCTCTATCCCGAGCTCCCTAAATACCAGCCAGGGAAACTCACCTAGAAATGAAGAGAATTTTTAAATTTTGATATTAAAAGTCCTATTTTAGGAGGGAGATCACTAACCTTAATAGAACTTTTATTAAATGCCAAGCACTGGGTGAAGCGCTATACATAAATTATGTCATTTAATTCTCACTCTACCTTAAGAGATCAAAAACAGAATGCCAAAAACTGACATTACTAGAAATGTAGAGACACACGCAAAATCTACCTTCCCCACCCCACAGCCACTCACCTCCCACTTTATCAAGGCTGAGCCTCCAGGTATCCGTTCCTCCACCACATGAGGTTTGCTTGACTGGCTACACAGACTACTGTTAGCCTGACATCCTTGCATAAGGGAGAGTACAAATTTAAGTGGCAATAATAAATATGTATCTCAGAGACTCCCATGGAGAGGAGAGTACACTCTAATCATGCAGCTCCTTTATTTATTACACTCAAGTAAAACACATTCTCAGATTTTTTCCTTTGCCATAGCTAATAATTTTCTCTATCCTAAATAAGCAAAAATGGTAAAAACATAGCAGAAGTGTCTTACAAACATAGCAAGGTCACTCAAATGTTGCAGTTAATTGCAAAGTCAGAGAAGGGCAAGAGAAATATAGTTTCCTAAGAAAAATAAATCAGAAAAGTTGGTTACAAGTACAAGTCACATTTAAGCAGAAAGGGAAGTGGGAATATATTGGAGATTTTGAGGAAATAGAAGGTGAATGTACTGAACTTGGAAAGACCAGCATCAGAAAAATTGCTGGAATGCCTTTAAAAGTCTGCTAGTGATGGTCAGTTAGCACAGGGGAAACTCTCAACATCAGTAACCATTAGGGAAATGCAAATCAAAACCATGAAGAGATACCACTTCACACATTTAGGATGCTGGCTATTATTTAAAAAGGAAAGAAAAGTGGAAGGGAGAGAGAACACAGATCAAGTGTTGGTGAGGGGATTGTGTGGAAATGGAAAGCTTTGTGCATTGCTGGTAAGAATGAAAATGATGATAGCAACCCTGTGGAAAACAATATGTTAGTTCCTAAAATAATTAAGTGGAATCACCATGTGATCTACCATTACCCTCTGGGTATATATCCAAAGAACTGAAAGCAGGGACATCTAATATTCACAGCACCATTATTCACATTAGTCAAAAAGTTGAAACAACCCAAATGTTCATCAATGGATGAGTGGATATAGATATATATATGATACACAGAGTCATGCATCACTTAATGACATTTCTGTCAATGACAAAGCCCCATTACCATGGTGGTCCCCACAAGCTCCTCCACGTAGTGTAAATGTGTAGCAGGTGATAAGTTTGTGTAATTACACTCTATCATGTGCCCACAACAAAACCAGTTTTCCCCTGATTTTACTATACAGGTAAAAGGAATGTTGTTGAGTCTCAAAACAGAAGAAAAATCCGACACATACTTTGACATGGATGAACCTTGAAGACATGCTAAGTGAAATAAGTCAGACACGCACTAAAGAACAAATATCTTCTCTTGTATGTGGTATCTAGAGAAGTCAAATTCCTAGCAACAGATAGAATTGTAGCAGTGTGCTATCAAAAGCAAGGGGAGGTTTCAGGTTCCCTGCCTCACCCTAAGGAAGGGTAGAGCTGGGCAGAGAGGCAAAGCTAAAAAAGACTGGGAGAAAAAAAATGATAGAGCAGTGTAACTCAACCAACCCATACCGGGTAGGTTCTTTACCGGTTCTAGCAGCCATGCTGTCTTCATGCTCTCCGCTGTTCATCATCGCATACTCCGTCACGCTCTGCCACTCTCCACTGTACTCCATCCTCTGCACCTCACCACCACACTGCACTCTGCTGCACCACCCTTATAAGCCCTGGCCTTGGCCCAGGTGAATCCCATCTACATATGCCCACACCCTACTCCAGGTGCCCGCCATCAGGCATGCTTTCAGGACCACAAGGATCTATCATTATGCCTAATGGTGGGAGGGCAGAAAGCCTGATCCTTTTTACCTTACCTTACAAGCAGGATCAAGAAGAAGAACAGGAGGAGGCACATAGAGCAGAGAGACACAAGAAGAATCCAAGCTTTCTTCTTGACTCTGAACTCATACCAGGGATTTGGGGGACACGGAAGGAGACACTTGAAAGAGACAGAGATGTGGGTGAGAGACTTTGGGGAGGCTGACAGTGGCAGCCTTTATCTTAACTTTATTTTGATTTTGCTCCTTTCCTTTCAGACTTGCCTGCCCCTCTGTCCCTTTCCTGTAGGTCCCCACCAGAAGGTGCCTTAGACTTGTGGCAAGCTTTTGGGCCTCAATGACCCTGCTTTGGGCCAACCTTGTTTTGTTGGGCATTTACTCACAAGGGGATGGGGGAACTTTGGGTGTTTAATTGCTAACTATTTTAACTATATTCTTTCTATTGTCTTCTCTCTATCACACAAAATAGTATTAAAGTCCCATTCCATTGAAGGTCTTTTGCACCAGAGTATGTTTTGTCTTGATGCAGAGGATGGCAGAATCCATTTAGAGCATGCAGATATGGGGACCTCAGGGTACCCCTCACCTTGCCCTGTAACATAGTGATGTTTGCCAGAGGCAAGGAGCAGCTGGAGTACAGTTATTGTTTAATGGCTATAAGAGTTTCAGTTTGAGAAGGTGAAAAAATTCCAGAGATAGTGGTGAAGGTTGTACAATAATGTGAATATGCTTAATGTCACTGAATGGTTAAAGTGATAAATGTTTTTATGTACCAAAAAAATAAAAAGGTAGGACAGGGAAATATCAGTGTATCTGATCACAGAAGCACAGGCAGTTACTGAAAACTGTTTCAGCTGATGAAGGCAGTAAATGTATAGGTATGCCACGTGGGGCGAGCTGGGAGGAGAGGCATTGGACAAGTGTATTCCTAGAGGGTAGGTGGGAAGCTGGACACATCCCTGGTCTATTGCAAAGAACTATGGATTTCAAATGGAGAATTCTATTTTAAATGACAGTGTGATTTTTGAGGTGCTTCACGTAAACAAAATAAGAAGAAATAAAACCCCATAGTGTTTTTGTTGTTGTTATTAACCTGAAAATAGACTGCAGGTGAAGTCTTACTGAGGGAAACAGTAGAAAAATTTAGGATGGAAGGTCTCACATGAACACCAGAGGTGGGGGAAGGGATGATTAATGAATCGTAGCCTAAAATGGCTATGGAAGTTTCCAGGAAACTGAGGTGGGGTCAGAAAAGATTATTAGCCAGAGGTGGTGGCAGAGAGGATTTTGGATCTTAGAAGACCAATGCAACCAGACTCCAACTGATCATTTCCGCAATAATTCAAAGAACACTATAAAAAAACACCCCTTGCTCTGACAAAACACAGTTCTTATTCTTTTAATACTGCCCACCTGTGACTTCTCTTTCTATTTTTCGCTTTGCTCACTAAACCTACTATGTGCTGGTGAATGGGAATGTCTGCTGAATTCTTTGAGGGACCCAAGAACCCCACACATCAAACCCTATCATCTGAACCCCAACATCGCAATTGATTTTTTCCCCACAAACTCAAACATATAAACAAAAAAAGAGTAACTCCTATCCACATTATATTCCAGAGTATTCTATCCTGACCTTCCACTAGTTTCAGAAGGAAAAAATTTTTGGGTTAGGTAAGTCAATTAGAGGCCTTAACTTTGTCATAGTTTCTGTGGTTTTCCTTTTATTCCAAGAGGTAATTGTCAGGAGGGCTAAGAATAAGTGAAACTACAAGAGAAAAAGATGCGTAAATTATTATCTTCTAAAATTCAAAAATGAAAAATGTAAAGAAGAAACATATTCAGGTATTGGTATGTACATTTTGACAGTCTCTTATGCAAGTAATAGCTAAGAGATGGCATTCAGTCTGGAACTTCAAATTTTCTTTGGAAACTACTAGTGCTTTAACAGCATCTTTCTGGAAAAGTAAAAATAAGAGAAATAACATAACTAATTGTTACCCCATAGATATTTTCCTATAAAATAATACCTTTTTAAAATAAAGTCTTTAATTATAAAAAATCTGGAAAAAACCTCTGATGCATAAGAGTTAAAGTCAAACAAAATTAAAATTAAGTTTTTGAAATTATTAAATTCGAATGTAAAATCTGGCAGGCACAGAGCTTTACCAAGCCCGATGTGAAGAGTGCAATGCTCAGTTTATCAGTGGAGAATCATGCTACCTAGCTGTCAACATTTGCCCTTCCACGGGGAGGTGTAATATAGGAATTAAACTCTTACAGCTTAGAACCATGTTTTCTGGGTTTGGAGCCCAGTTTTGACAATACTTGTCACATAATTTCCAGGTGCCTCAAAGCCCTCATTTGGAAAATAAGGATGATAACAAGGATGATGATAAACCTACCTCACATGTTGTAGAGGGCAGGACTGGACCAGGGCAGGTTTTCTGATCCCATGCAGACCGGGTAAAGGAGGAGTCAGAGTCCTCAGCAGTTTTTTGCAGGTTTTTATTGGGGTTCAGCGGGTACGTGACAGGCAGGGGTACGGGGGGGCTGGGAAGACTGCCAGCCTCCCAGCCCCCAGCAAATCTTCACTCTGGGCTCTCCGGCCTTCTCTGCTTCTCTCTCGGCTCCTGCTACCTCTTTCTGGGCTTCTCTTTCAGCTTCTGCTGCTGCTAGCGTCCCCGTGACGCCGCCCTTAAAAGCACAATCTTAGCCCAGGTGAATCCCATCTACCTATGCCCACACCCTACTCCAGGTGCCCGCCATCAAGCATGCATTCAGGACCTCAAGGATCCATCATCTATCCTGATGGTGGGAGGACAGAAAAGCCTGACATTTTTCCTTACCCCACACATGTCTTATGAAGATTAAACAAGGTAACATATATAGTGTTAGCAGTGGTGCCTAGCACACAGAAAGTGATGCAAAAGTGTTAACCACTATATCTTCTGCTTGTTGCAGGTTCTGAAATGTGCAGGTAATGTTACAGATAGGGAATAAATGGTAACTGTTTTTTTTAAAAAAACTTTATTTATACATGCAAGAACCAGGGAACAGGCCAGACGTGCGGGAGGGTGAGAGGATTCACCAGAGATAGAGCAGGGAACAGAACAGGCAGACTGAAACACACTGCTGAGGGGAGCAGCGGGCGAGACAGAAGAGGTCTGCTGCACCATGTGGGTATCTCCGTGGCTGGCCAGGATCAAACCCACACTGCAAAGGCTGCATACAGCTTCAAAGCGCTGCACTCAACAGCCTGCACTGCAGGGAGGCCCTAAATGGTACCTGTTTTTATGACCTCCTACCGATTCTGGTTTTTCATATGTCATATTGCTTTATTTGGAAACATGCATGCCCTTATTCTTCCACAGAGGAATATCGCACCAGACAACACTCCTCTCTCTGACTGCCAGGCTGCTGAATTTGATGAGTCTGCGGGTTCTCTCTTTCTGTTGCCTTTGATAGTATTCCATAGCTTATCTAAATATTGCACAGCTACGAATTCATAACTACATTAGAATGATATAACAATGTCAGTAAACCCAGAGAATTTAAATAATTGCATATAGCAAATAAAGTCATTGTTGCCAAAATGCACTATTGATGTCAAAAAGAAAAAGAGGTATGAGCCTCCCTGGTGGCAAGGGGTTAAGATGCAACCTATGAAGCAATCCACAGCCACTGCAGCACGAGTTCGATCCCCAGCCAGGGAGCAAAGCACATGGTGCCGCAGACCTCTCCTGACTCGCCTGCTGCTCCCCTCAGCAGTGTACTTCGGACACTCTGTCTCTGATGAATCCTCTCACGCCCCCATGCCTCTGGCCTGTACCCCAGGTCTTGTATGCATAAATAAATAAATCTTTTTAAAAAAGAAAAGAAAAGAGGTAAATTGCAGCAAGAATCCTATGAGTTATAATATTCAGAACTAAAATCTTTTTTTTTTTTTTTTTTTTTGTGGGACCCTCGCCGTAGGCCAGGGAACGAACTGGCTCTGCAGAGGCTGCAGGCAGCCTCGCAGCCCAGTGCTCAAATGCTGCGTCACCAGGGGAGGCCCCTAAAATCTTTTCTTAAGACACAGTCTGTTCAAAATATTGATACCCTGCTAATTCCTTGCCTATTAGTCACTGACCACTCATACTTGTGAATTTTATCGTTATTTTTGCTATAATTTTGATCAATGTTTTCATCCATGGTAAACATCAGTGTCTTTATAATTTTAAACAAAAATCATCAAATCACAAAATGAAGAGAATTTAAGGATGCATTAGAAGTGAACAACCTTGTTCAGAAACAAACATAAAAATAATATATTGAAAGAACCACATAATAAGTCTCAGAGAATAAGTCTATTCATTGCTGTATTCCCATTACCTAGAATAGTGCCTGGTTCACAACAGGCATTCAGTAACCAATTGTCTGAGTTATGAATAAATGCAAAAACTGTTAACCTCTAAATCTATTACCAGACAGAATGTTCTGGATTTTGCATAATGGGTCAGCAGTCTGAGAGGCAGTTTATCAATTAGGGGAGAAACAACCTACTTATGGTTATTTGGAAATACAGCAGGGGTTGGGTTGTCACATGCCTGTGGGTGCTATGCGCAGTTAGCAGGGGGAGCCCAGGAATTCTGAACTTGGTGCAATATGAAGAAAGGTAGAGAACAATTACAGGACACTCAAGCACACTAAGAAAAAGCTAAACCCAAAATGCAGATGTGATAAAAGAAAGAAAGACCATCAAATCAGACAAGAAAATGAGAAAGGTAGGACAGGACACCCCTACCCTCACCTTTTCTAGTGCTTAGAAAGTCTCTACTCTAAGTAAGGAACTATTTAGAACCAGCAAGTTAACCTAGATATGTCTAAAAATGCCTAAATCATGCTTTGGGGGTATATGTACAACCCACAGAAATAACAATGAGCACCTATTCTTTCAGTGACACCAGTGTGGACTAATTACAAAGAATGATAAAGATTTACTTTAAGGTAAGAAATTTTAAGTCATTGCATACTGGTGGCAAGCATCTAGAGAATGCTCCCAGAGCTTCACCTGCCCACACACCCTTCACCTCCCACCCCTACACCATCAGTGGGTGGTACTTTGGTGGAAACACTAGCTCAGGCCTTGAGCGGTGAACAGTTCGTCAGAGATAAATAGCAGTACTAAGTATGGAACACTGTGGGGGCAGGACCAGGATAGGAGCAAGAAGAAAAAAGACTTAAAGGATGATGAAGATGTTTAGGTGAGTCCATCAAAGACAAGTTTCAAAGTACAAAAACTCAAAGGACATAAGACAACAACATTTAAGTCCCATTTATTTTACTCATTAAATTTTTTTGAACACTTTCATGCAATCAGGCACTGTGCTAGGACCAAGGGATAGAGATGAACCAGGAGACATGACCTGGACCTCATGAAGCTTATAATCTATCAAGAGAGAAAGATATCAACTAAAGGAATAATAACTGACACTCAAAGAATGTTTAGAGGAGATGCCAAGAGGTCTATCTTAAATTGAAATGTGAAGAACGACTTTTCTAAAGAAGTAATATCTTCCAGGGTTATGAGTGATAAATATGAATTAAACAATCTGCAGAAATGCATTTAAGAAGAGAACTCAGTCTGCACATAGCCTAAAGCATGACAGAATCTATCATGTTCCTGGGCCTGTAAGGAGAACAGCATGAGCTGGGTGGAAAGACATGAGGTAAGACTGAAGATAAACTGGGTACAGAATCCTACAAAAATTTACTCTAACAAGATTGGGAAACCACTGGAGGGCTTTAGTCGATTTTGATCTTAATAATACTCTGGTAACAATGTGTAGAAAAATTGGAAAAGTGGCAAAAAAGGGACTGATGAGACCACTAGGGAAGCTAGTGCATGATCCAGGCGAGCAATGATGACTCTCTAACTTAGAAGTGATTTCTGTATCCAGGTGTAATTTGGGAGTTCCAGCTACTGATATAGAGTATATAAAGTCATGGTATAGATAAGATCACTTAGGAAAAGCATGCTTTTCTCAAACCATGGTGATCACACTATTAAATTTTCTAAAGTCGAATTGTTACAAGGCAAAGGGTCTAAAAAACTGTCATTGGGTCAGAATCTCTTTTCACCAGTTCTGGGTCTGGCCACCCACTATCACAAATGCAAGCAAAAGGAACTTTGGTGCAGTAGAAGTGAAAAATTAATTTATTCTTACCAAAAGGTTAGAGGAAGGGGAACTAGCAGAGTAGAAGGAGAATGTCCTGTTACAGTGATGGTGGGAAGCGGAACTGCTGTCACAGGAGCCAGCAGGGTGTGGCAGAGAGCCCCCTGCTGCTGAGGTCAGGGATTCCTGTCCCCCAGGAGAAGGGAGTGAAGAAGACCCACCACCTGGAAGAGTGGCTGATCTTCCTTCGCAGCTCCAATGAAAAAACTGCAAGTCCATATGCAACACTCACTTTCAAAGACTCACAAAACGGCCATTCAGCTCCACCCCCTTCCCAGCAGCCCCCTCACTCAGGACATCAGGGACTGGAGTTCAGACCGAGGCACTTCCCAGACATCATCCCCTCCACTTGGGCAGTGTCAGGATGGCAGAGGACAGAGTTTGGCCACTCATCTGCACTCACCAGACTAATGAAATAAATATCCCATGGGAGATTAATTTCATATCTAATGCTTTTTCATTATATCTTTCTTGGTGATTTTCTTCTAGTCTTTATTTTAATAAAGCATGAAGCAAAACAAAAAAAGCCTTAGTGTTGTAGTTCTTAGTATCTTGCATCTAGATGAACAATTACATCTGAGGATACATGATAATACTTTTTGTTCATGTGCTTCCTGTATTATTTCTGAGTTCTGAAAAGTGGTCACTACCAGATCTTTAGCATAAGATACAGTGTGTTAGTGTGGAAAGCATTTGCAGTTTATTTGCTCATCTGTGTTTCCATGACTAAGATCCTGCGGACTCCATTGTCACCTACAAGATGAAATCTAATCTCATGGTTGCTTATTCTTCCAGGCATTTCCCTGCCAAAGCCACATGTCATCATGGGTTAACAGGAAGTGCTTACAGTGCTTCCCACTGCTCTGCCTTTGCCAATGCTTTTCCTATGCCTTGGTTACATCTCCCTCTCATTTCTCTCTAATCCACATTCAGAACACTCCCGCACTCCTTCCAGAAGCCTCCATGTCCCTCCTTTCTCTTTGCTTACTTGTCAGCCTCCCTGTAAACTCCTTAAAATCTGCAACTTCTGTCACAAGACTTGCCACAGGGGAGAAATGTAAATTTCCGTTGCATTGAATTAAATTGACAAAATCTTACTATTGTTTAATATAGTCGAATTAGTTATTTTGTTCATCGTGGAAAAGCTGCCTCCCTCATACTCCTAGAAGCATGGAAAAAGATAAATTACTGTATGTACACCTGAAAATGCAGCTTCTCTGACAATTTTAAAGACAACAGCTATTTTTTTCTTTATTGTACATTTTGACAAAGAAAAAGCAAGCTATCAACTACCCTGCAATGAGTCCCATCTACAATTCAATCAGTGAGACCCAGATAGTGTCTGGCCTTTTGAAAATACTACTCATGATACTATGTAAAGAAAGCAGAGCAGGAAGATATGAAATTTTGGTATAGCACAAAATCACAAGGCTTTTGCAGATTTTAAAACCGTGCTTTACAAAATCATTCTAAAAACTTGCTCACTCAAAACATAACAACTTAAAAGCAGTTCTACTATAAAAAAGTTTGATTGCCCCAGGAATAAGGTTGGTATGAGGATTAAGTAAGAAAATATACATAAATATAAATAAGACAATATATATAAAACAGGTAGTGCCTGGCACATAGTAAACATTAAGTAACTGTGAGATACATAGATGTTGTACACAATGGAAGTTACTCCGTAAAACTAGAGTCATTTTTGAGTTAGAAAGAGTCATGTCTGCCAAATCTTAATTTTATAATATATGTATAAGCAGAGAATGCAAGAAAAATGTCTTCATATGTTGTATCTTTTATTACTTTTATTATTGTTTTATTGAAGCAACATCATGTTATTATCTATGTTTCAGGCATGCATCACTAAAAATGTGTACATACTACAACAAATTCACCACTAAAAATCCAATTCTAACCTTCACCATACAACTGACTCCTTTTACTTGACTAACTCACTCCCCTTCCCCCTATTCTTATGTTGCCACTCCTTGGTTTTATAGCTAAAAGTTTACTGCGTCTTTTATTCTTTACTCTCCTTCCATTTTAATATTCTCCCAGTAAATATCACTCCCTGTACAGGTCATTCCCTGTTTGGAAAACTCAAGGGAAGGGAAAGGTATAAAAGTAGGATCTATAGTTTAGCTTCCTCAGGAACTTGTGGGAGAGAATAAAGTGTCTAAAATCTACCAATCAAATCTCATTCTTAAAAAAAATTTGAACATTGCATTTCAGCAAGAAAATATCTTTGCGGAAACAGAATAATGCAAATATCAAAGCTGGAAAGAGGACTCTATGGAAGGAAAATCTTAACCCTTAGGCATCACCCCCAAGGCTATTTTTGTGCCTAGACCTCCCTCTTTACCTCTGGCAGAAGAAGTACTAGTACTAAATGGGGAATGTTAGAGTTCATTAAGCCTAAGTTGATTTTTTGAAATATATTCTGTCTGGATATAATCCTTGGCCTTATATTCTAAAACAGGAGAAAAAAATGACCAAAAATAGTAGCAGTCATCATCATCATCATCATGTAACAGTGATTTTCTTCCAAGGAACTTAAAGTCATTGTTAAACTTTTTTTTTTTTAAGGAAAAATAAGCAAATGGTCTATTGGCCTACTGGCATTACTGTCATTATTGGATAATTTAATAATGTCTTTAATGAAATTTAAAATACTTTGGAAATTCAAGCATCTAAGATATATAAAAAGGCACAGGCATTCTCTTTTTTTAATCTCTAAATTCATTTTCATTTTAAAAGATACTTGGTTGGTTGATTAAGTTTGATAACTCATAATGTAAATTATAACAGCATCAGCTTAAGACAATGCAACAAATAAGAAAATGAGTGACCAAATAGGAAATATTACTATATAACCTGTCAGTCTGGTGACTCAATATTAGTGACTCACAAATGAAGCAGTTATTTCACTATTAGTATCTGTCTCTAGCCCCATACCAATTCTCTAGGCAAATCAGATTTTTTAGAAATAAACACTTAAGAGAGTATAGCAATTTTTATTAGTCAGATGTTATTTGTCAGTTGTTCTATATCACTATGAACATTGAAATCCTTTACTGTATTATCAGTGTTACTTGTTTGTAGTTCTATTAGCTCATTATCACTAATTCTTGTCAACTAATAAGTATTTGATTCTTCAAATGCACAACTTTAGTACAATTATTTCAAAGTAAGACAGATATAATCTCGCTATCAGTATAGCTAAACCTGTGAAAGACATGACTTACTTGATAGACACAGAATAGTCACCTGGAAGGTAGTTCTTCTGGGCAGGAGCTTTAGAATCAGACAAAGTTATATGCAATTTCTGTCCCCACCACTTGGTAGCTGTGTGAGCATGGACAGACTACTTTAACTTTTCAAACCTTCAGTCTCCCTGATCATAAAATTGTCATAAAAATAGTAGCTCCTTCATAGGGTTGTTGCAAGAAATCAAGAAATAAACCATGAACAGTACTCAACATATATGAGCTGGCACATATTTTAGAAATCATTTAATGGTGTAAGAATATAGTATCTGCTATAATTCATATAGTAACTGCTATATGGGTAGATTTAACATAGCTACAAAAAATCAATATTTTTGGAATTTTCAACCACTACACCTATAGCAGTAGTTTTGAGTGGGCTCTGAAGAATTCACCCAGGAGCTCTGAGGGATTGCTTACATAGGGAAAGAGTAAAATGGTGGGTTGTGGGAAGGATAATGAATTGGGCTATAAGAATTGGGAGGATCAAAGTAGGCTGACACACCTTCTGTCAGTTCCACCAGAGCATCTCAAGATCATCTGAAGTCTTCTTTAATTCTTCTCTGTCATACCCACAACCAATCCATCAACTACTTGCCAGTGCTACCTTCAAAATAGACATAAAAGTTTATCATTCCAGGGCCTCCCCAGTGGCACAGCAGTTGAGTGGGTTACGAAGCTACCTGCAACCTCTGCAGTGCAGATTTGATCCCTAGACAGCAGGTGAAGGTCCTACATGGCGTGCAGACCTCTCCTGCCGCCTGCTGCTCCCCTCAGCAGTGTACTTCGTCTGTCTGCCTGTTCTGCTTCCCGATCTGGCTCTGGTGAATTCTCTCACCCTCCTGCGCTTCTGACTGTACCCAGTGTTTGTATAAATAAATAAATAAATCTTTAAAAAAAAAGTTTATCGTTCCAAGCCACCTCTAACTACACCGTCATAATCTACATCATCATCTTTCTTTTCTTTTCTTTTCTTTTTTTTTGCGGTTCTCCCTTCTACTCCTAGACATCACACAAAGTCTGTACTTAACACGATAGCCATAATGATTTAATTGAAAGCAAAATCTGATCCCATCATTCCTATACTCAAAACCTTATAATGGCCTCCCATCTAATGGACATTAAGATCTGAATTCTCTTCTATGACCCATAAGGTCACCCACTACCCTCAAATATATTTTCTTACCATGTACTTCACTTCTCTGAACCAGCCACCATGGTCTGGATACATCAAGTATACATCAAATATACACTTCTGCCTCAAGGTCTTTGCATTCATGATTCCCACTATGTATACCACTCTTCAGAATGACATCACTAGACAATGCTTTCATATTTCTCTTCAAATGAGGCTTTATGTGAGATACCTTCCTTGACCCTCCTTTTTCTCCTCACAACACTATTTTTCTTTCCCCCCTATTTTCTTCTTTGTAGGACCTATCACCACCAACAGACAAATACCTTATTTACTCTTAGGATCTTAGTTTATGAAAGTGAGCAGGTGATGGTATAATTTGATGAGATTAGGAATCTAAGAAGACTGCCGAGGTTGTATTAGTTCTCTTTTATTGTCTAGCAAATTACCTAAAAGAAATTTAAAACAGCAAGTACAGAGTTTCTGAAAGTCAAAAATGTGGGAGCAGTTTATCTGGGTGATTCTGGCCCAGTGGCTCCATGAGGTTGCAATGAAGCTACCAGCCTGGGTCATTGTCATCTCAAGAGTCTATTGTTACTACAGAATCTACTTCCAAGTTGGCTCATATAGTTGTTGTAGGTTTCATTTCCTACATAGTTATTGATTGGAGGCTTCAATTCCTTATAATAAGCCTTCCCATGGACCTTCTTACAACATAACTTAAGCTGTGACCTTTCTTCCCCATTCCATGCCTCCAGTGAGATGTCCAAAAGATAGAAAGTATAAGCAAGAGAAAATTTCCAAGATGGAAGCTGCAGATACTTTTAACCTAATATCAGAAGTGACATACCATCACTAATACCCTATGGTGTTAGTCACACTGACCAACCTGGGTACAATGTGACAGGAGACTGAACCAGGAAGTAGGGTTCATTAGGGCCATTTAGGAGTGTAGCCAGCACAGGAGGGAAATTATAGATTCTCTAAAGGATAGGTTGGTTTTGAGGTCCCTTTCTGATGTTAAAGGGGAAATAATGAGGAGCTGGTTCTAGTGGCATCTCTAACAAATGAATACAGGTCAAAGGAAGTGATAAGACATCCTAATTTCAGTGTCTGCAATGATAAAAGCCACAATTTAAATTTATTATCTTGAAATCTCAAAAGAATAGATAATAAAGTTGATCTACCTAAGTTTCACATTATACTGCTAATCTTGTTATTTCTGATACATGAATTTTAAAGAATAGGTAATAGTTATCAAAATTTAGACAAATATTCTACCAACTAATAACTATATTAAACTATGTAATTAAATGAACCATCAATTCATTCCAGTAACACTTTAATTAATGAACTTTTTATAAAGGATAAAATCTAGTTTCCACTTATTCCATATTTCTTTATGAAATTCAAGATCATCAGACAAGAACAACATACCTAATTCCCCTACCTAATTCAAGCCTTCTCTATTACTTTTCATTTCAGATGCAGACAAGGGATGATCTCTCCAAATGTGCCCTCGATGTCACTCAGACACACCCATTTTCACAGAGAACACTCTCACCATCTCCCTCCTTCTTATTTCTCCCTGAATCACATGTTCTCACACGCTTCTTCCCTTCAGCTTATAAACACATTCACATGTGTCCTTCTTAAACAACTTTTGCTTACCTTTATCGCCTTTTTCCTCATCACTCACAGTCTTAACCATTGGCTTTCTTTCTCTGTCAAACTTTACAAAGATAAAAAACACTAGCAACTTCCTGTGTTTCCCCTTCCATTTACTGACATCAAAAGTACATTCTCATCTGCTCTACTAAAACTACTCTCCCAAGGCCATCAGTGACCTCCTCGCCATAAAACCCATTGACTTTTTCTCACTTTCATCTTTCTCTGCCTCACTCAACTGTGTCAACAACCTTCTTGCTCTGAAACTCTCGCTTTGGTTCACAACAGGCTCTTTTGCTCCCATCTTGCTCTTTCTTCTGTGTGCCTGCTCTGTCTTCGGGTAGCAACCTTACTATAGATATTTCCCAAGGATTCTTCCACTCATTTCTTCTCTTTCATTGTTTTCTCCCTTGTTAGTTTCATCCTGGCTCATGACTTCAAACACTGCTAGATGTTGATAATTTCTACATATCTGTAGCTCATGTTTTTCTCTCAATGTCAGCCCCACATTTTTAACAGAACTAAATATATTTATTCTTTTGTGGGACCCCTGATTTCCTAGGTTGAAAACATTTTCACACCCTTAACTGTTCACTCTGCCTTGATTGCCAACATGTAGTCAATACTCATCCTGCCTTCCAAACAACCATGACATCCAATTCTCCCTCCTATTCTCATCACCACCATCTAGCTTTAGAACCTCGTGATTTCTCACCTGGAAAATTGGTGTAGTCTCCCTTCCCCTGTGTTTCTCCCTTCACATTCTCTTTTATAAAATGGTGCCAGAATCTCCTAAAACATCCCTAGAATGACTTCCGCAATTCCTTATTACAAAATAAGTCCAAACTCCTTATTGTGACATTCTATTATCTCCATTAACTAATCTGTACTTAGCTCTATTAATCTCACAAAAAACAACCCCTGACTTCTTGACTTAGTTTCTATTTTGAGTAAAATCAATGATTTAAGGAATTCTACCAATATCTGAAACAGGAAAAGTATCTGTGTGGCTTCTGATTAATGATAGAACATTCTCTCTGCTAAAGGAAAAAAACACATTCATGATACTTGTTAAAGGACAGTAAGGCAGACTTTATTCAGTATGACTACCAGGGTAGATATAAGGACCACTGCAACAAGATTTGCAGTGGGGAGACAGCTTGAACTCAACTCTGAGGACAACAAGGAAAAAGGGGAATTTATAGCTAGAGAGAAGGTGGGATCAGTGGATATTTATTTATTTAATAAGGAATTCTTACTGACTAACCTAGCAGGATTCTTGCTAAAGGCAAGTCAGGGTGATCAGACATCATCTTGGAATGGTGGAGGATGAAGGACCTCATGAAATGTGGAAGGTAACCAGATACCAAGAGTGAGGGTTCTGGCCAAGCTTCTTGAGAAGAATTATTATTAAATTGGACAACACAGAGATAAACACTAAAACTCAAAGTTTACACTGAAGCACAGTTGAGAAAACAGTTCTGAGGAGCCTGAGTAGAGTTTGATCAAGGAGAGAATGTATGTCAATCTCAACTGAGTTCAAATAACTATCAACCCTTCTCCCCCCACAAAATTATTCTCAAGTCTCATTTTTTGAAGAATAAGAAATGACTTTCATTAAAAGGTTTTCCATTGTCACATTTAATGGTTCTTTATCTGCCAGAGAACTGGCTTATCACTTTTGGTCAAATACTTAACTTTGCTCCGTGGTTTTGTCTAGTCAAAAGGATAATAATATCAACATGCTGTCAATTTAAATGCATTCTTAGGAGTGGATCATGATTGCTTCTAGACCTTTTGGCTAAGATGAAGTGTAGGAATGGACCATGAGATATAACTTTGTGTTCACTAAAGATGGCTTTCTATTAACAAAAGTGTTTATTTAATCAGTAATAATGCCTTATTACTATTATTATTATTTTAAAGATTTATTTATACAAAACTGGGGTATAGGCCAGATGTGCAGGAGGGTGAGAAGACTCACCGGAGACAGAGAGGGGAACAGAACAGGCAGACTGACGAAATACACTGCTGAGGGGAGCAGCGGGCGAGGCAGGAGAGGTCTGCCACGCCATGTGGGACCCTCGCCGGTCGGGATCGAACCCACGCTGCAGAGGCACCGGACAGCTTCACAGCGCAGTGCTCAACCACTTGTGCCACCAGGGGAGGCCCAATAATACCTTATTATTTAATCTATTAATAGATAGGTAAATCATTGATAAAGTTACCAATAATGTTAATGAGCTAGAAATCTACCAAAATTGTATAAAAATAAGTCTACAGAATGTTGGCTAGTCCCATCCAAGTCAGAATCAAATTACACTAAAACTTCAGCAAATTTGACAAGGAAGAAAATCACTCAAACCAAAATGTTCTCCTTTCAGCCTAATATTGGACTAGCACAGACAAATGTGAGTGAACTGATTAATCATCCTTACTGACCAATTTTTCGTGCTCCACATGCTACTTCTCTCACGCTCTTGTCAAGGTATATTCCGTCCTCCCAGCCAAGTTCTGGTCCTCACATTCGTGCCTCCAAGTGTGAGTCTGCAGTGGGAGCATAGAGTTGCTTTCATAGCACAGGTGCATCCTTATAAAGTACAGTGGGCATGAGAGAAACACATTTGCCTACATAACCCCCCAAAAAAGTTTTCTTAGTTAACACTCAGCAATTATTTTTTGTTAGTTGTCATATCACATGTAGCATGTTGACCTGAAAAGAAGCATGTTGACCTGAAAAGAAACATGTTGCCATAAGACTTCCAGAATCCTTGTTTAGTCATCCTGTAAGAAAGGATCTGTAGAGAAAATGATGGACTTAGATTTGAAGACCCCATGTCATTCCCAGCACTATCTTTGTTCAGCTCCATGACTCAGCATGTCACAAACGTATCCTTTCCAACCTTCACTTTCCTTGGGTATAAAAGAGAAGTGACATTTCTCTCAGATGACAGTTTTGATGTAAGTTAAACATGAGATGATACATGTGACAATCCTTTTGTGAAAACTGTAAAGCAGTACATGAATATAAGGTATATTTTTTAAGAGGCCTCAGAAAATCTTACCAAAACCAGACTCATTGGGTCACATTTACATCTCCAGGAAGCTGGAGATAGGAATTCATCTAGCTCCCTGTGTGTCTGTAGGAATTTGAAAAGCAAGTGCACTTTGATTGACTAATGGCTCTATAACTTTGAAAAAAACTGAACTAAAATAGAACTTAGGTAATATTAAGGTGAACTGAGCAATATCAGAGGCAAGAAGTTTCTGCTAGGTTTCAGCTTAAGGAGCAAAAATATATGTAAAAAATACATAATTATCTCAAAATCCTACAGAAGCCACATTTAACGGTGCCAGAAGACATACTCTAAAACCTGTGGATCCTATGAGGATCCATAGCTACAATCTTCCTAAAATCTTCCTAAAAATCTTCCTAAAATCTTCTATAATCTTCCTTAAAAAGCAAAGAGAAAACCTTAATTTATTTATCTCCAATCATTTTTTTCTCTTATATAGGAACATCTTTCCCTATCTCTTACAGCTACCTGAGAATAGAAAGTCAGTGGTATGTTCCCTGTTTTCTACAATTAACATACCTCTCTCAACATTCTTCTTATGCCAAACCACATCCTTATAGTCACCTTACAGAGATGGTGGCTAAGTTTGCAGGCTAGGTAGATATTATCTATATTTACATGCCCATCACAAAAACAAAGGATGATCAGTTGAAGTTAATTGTCTAATTACTGAATACAGGACTATACTAGACAGTGCTAGTTGTCAATAATTGCCAAAATCTCAACACTGGAAAGAAAGGACTTGCTATCAGACCAAACCTACAGAAGACAGAGAAGCAGGATTAGACTTATGGGCAAGATAAAATTACTTTGATTATTCCTTGCCTTTCTTTCCCCAATAGCACTTTGATGCTACCCACCAGTTGTCCAAGAATACACACACACCAATTATGGCTCTTGCTAGATACCATAAACATCTTTGTTTACCTCCTTTCAAACACAATTCCTTTAGCACTACTTAATAGTCTTCTGGTTATAACAATTTTCACAAAGACATAAAAGATCTACCTCCATTCACATTTTTAATATTTTCATTTTATATATGAGCATTTACATTTAAATATGAATAATTAGCTTTTAAACCTAAAGTGCCAACTCTCTGATAGGGGCTTTCATAGATTGTGATACTTTTTTTAAAGGTTTATTTATGCATATAAGAACTTCATAGATGTGGAGGGTGAGAGGATTCACCAGAGACAGAGTGGGAAGCAGAACAGGCAGATTGACTGAAATACACTGCTGAGGGGAGCAGTGAGTAAGGCAGGAGAGGTCTGCTGTGCCATGTGGGCAGCCCCCCTGTTCTGCAGTGGCTGCGGATAGCTTCATAGTGCCACGTCTTAACCCCTTGCACCACCAGGGAGGCCCCCAATTGTGATAATTTAAGTGCAAAAGAGATAGGTAATGATAAAGTGATAGATACAATGATAGATAAAGTGATAGATAAAGTGATAGATAAAGTGATAGATACAGCTAGACAACAGATAGGTTGCAAGATATTAACTGTATATTTGTGCATGTTTATTTGTTTATGTGTCCCATAGGAGGGTACCCTTTAAATCACACTACTTTAGACAACCTGCTATTCTATGTCAAGTAAACCATGAGGTGAAACACCATTTTCTGCCTAAACCAAGTAAAACAGCAGAGCTTTAACAAGGCCTTTTAAAATGCTTCTTATACTGGGCCTCCCCTGGTGGCACAGGTGGTTGAGTGCAGCGCTATGAAGCTGTCCACCACTGGCCACAGCTGTCCACAGCCTCCACAGCGCAGGTTGGATCCCTGCCGGCCGGCAAGATACCCACATGGCGCCGCAGACCTCTCCTGTCACGCCTGCTGCTGCTCCCCTCAGCAATGTATTTAAGTCAGTCTGCCTGTTCTGTTTCCCACTCTGTCTCTGGTGAATCCTTCCATCCCCCCATACCTCTGGCCTGTGCACCAGCTCTTGTATGCATAAATGGCCTGTACCCCGATTCTTGCATAAAAATAAATAAATCTTTAAAAAAAAGTAATCTGAAGAAATTTTACTTTTGGTCTTCCAATGTTGAAAGTAAATTGGTTTCCACTTTATCAGTTCAACACTCTGGCCTGTGCCCTGGTTCTTGTATAAATAAATAAATCTTTAAAAAAAAATAAAATGCTTCTTGTACTGCAAATAGTGTCTTTTTAAAAATCTCAGGTTAAAACAATTTCTAAAATTGACTTCAGACCCTCAAACTTTTTATGATTGTAGTAACCCTTGTTCTGAAGTTCCTTCTGATGTCTTTGTCTCTATGACAGATGCCCAGAAAATCTATTCATTCTACTTTGTGAAGAAAATAAAAGCTACTTCCTTCAAGAAATTATCTCTTGGGTTTTTCTTTCAAAGATTAATGATATAGGGCCTCCCCTAGTGGCGCAGCGGTTGAGCGCTGGGCTGTGAAGCTGCCCACAGCTTCTGTAGCACCGGTTCTATCCCCGGCTGCCAGGCAAGGGTCCCACATGGCGCGCAGACCTCTCCTGCAGCGCCTGCTGCTCCCCTCAGCAGTGTATTCCTTGGTCAGTCTGCCTGTTCTGTTCCCCGCTCTGGCTCTGGTGAATTCTCTTACCCTCCCGCGCTTCTGACTGTACCCAGTGCTTGTATAAATAAATCTTAAAAAATAAATAAATAAAGTAGTTTAAAAAATAAAAACATAAAAACATAAATAATAAAAAAATAAAAAAACTTAAAAAAACAAAGATTAATGATATAATATTTATATTTTATACAATTCTTGAAGTCAAGGAGTAAACATGACCTCAGTTTTATAATGAAGGAAAACAAGTTAAAATGACAAAGCCAAATGTAAGACTTAACTAACACACCACTTGTAGAAGCATCTGACAAACATATAATTAGGAATTCCAAGCCCTTATTCTACTTTTCTTTAAAATTACTTGACAAAAGACCTCTGAATTTTAGTTTCTTCCCCATGACACTAGTTTTTGCCTTACCTGTCTCAGAGAGCCTCACGGTCAATCAAATGAAATCATATATTTTAAAGCAGTGTATTGTTTTATTATTACTATTTGGGCAATAATTATTATATATTGTTTTTGGTTTTTTCAAGAAAACAGAAGCTTCTATCTTTAATTATTTATTTTCAGAAACAAATGTTTTTGATAGATTACATTTTTTGATTATTTGGTAAGACTGTCAAGCTACAAATATGGGACATAAAGACCTTGAAAATGGCAGGCTTTGTTAAGTGACTGCTTCAGCTCTTGCACATTCTAACAACATTTTAGGATAATGGGAGGCTTGTAGGGAATTGAAGATATAACTGAACCAACTTCATAGAGTAGGAGCACTAGGCAGAGTTCATAGATCTGGGTTATAGTTTTACTCAGTCACCTGACTCTGTGACTCTGAATTTAAGTCATGTTAAAAATACTCTTAAAATGTCTGAATAAGTATTTCTTCCTGCTGAAATTATTGCCTACTTAAAGTCAAGGAGAAATAAGATAGAAGGTAGAAAGTTTCACCAAATTTTGATGCCTTCTTCCAATTACTTCACAATCATAGTGCTGGTCAAATTTTAGAGGGTTGTGAATATACACTGCCAAAGTTATAAGAAAATTAGTTATAAGAAAGTTATATGAAAATCAGACATTTGGAGAACTTAATCATATTTGTCAATTGTATTTCTCAAATATTTTTGAAAAGTATTATCGAATGAAATAGAATTAAAACTCAAGATACAAATACTTAGCTAAGTCATTTTTCCACAATAATATATTTTAGTTCCTCTATGTTGGAACAGATTGATGGTAAACTAGAACTCTGGTAAGAAGTGCCAAAGAAGCTAAACTTTAGAGTATTAGGAAATAATGATAAGAATTTATAGAAACAGTTATAACATAGTGCTGTTAAGGTTAAGCTGACATGTTAGAAAAGAACATTGAGATAAAAGTAGAATTCCCAAGAAAAATAGAAATTCATTAACTAGAGAACATAGCAAAAATATACAGATGAAGCACCAAGGGAATCTATGCAAAAACTAACCTGGGAGGATATTTCTAGGCAAAAGTTACTATTTGTCATAAGTTATTTAGAAATTGCAAGCAGTCTTGAGGTTTTTTGGATTTATAAATACCATCCCTCTAAGAAAGTCCTCTTAGGGCCCCCAACTGAGATTGCACCACCCACAAAGCTCCAACCTTACTTGAGACAAATATGCAAGAATTCATATTTTCCTCACTTGACTCCTTCACCTGACCTAAATTGTCTCTTGGTTTGAGATTCTCAAGTTCAAACTTATTCATATTTAGAGAGTCAGTTAATAGAATTTCTTCTCTATTGAAATTCTCTAAATCAACCTTTGGTGACCTATCTACCCTTTATCTGATCTGTGTTCAGCTTACATTTTAATATGATCATCTCAAAAGAGACATACTCCATGACCTGCCTCACATTATGGGAATACCCCTGCTTTCGCTCATGAAAATCAGTATTATAAAACAATAATAAACAAGTGTACCTTTTAAAATCAAGAAATTTTTGCCTTATATAAGACCATAAGTCTTGAAAGGTTTTGAATTGCCAATGACAAACTATTCCCCCAATGTAATAATACATGGTAGCTTCCTTAGGAACATTCTATTTTTTTAAGATTTATTTATTTATGCATATAAGAATTAGGGTGTAGGCCAGAGGTCTGGTGGTCAGAGGATTCACCAGAGACAGAGTGGGGAGCAGAACATGCAGATTTGCTGAAATATACAGCTGAGGGGAGCAGTGGGCGAGACAAGAGAGGTCTGCCACACTATGTGGGTTAGCTCCCTGGTTGAGGATTGAACTCATGTTGCAGCAGCTGCTGATAGCTTGATAACACTGTGTCTTTAGTCCCTGCACCACCAGGGAGGCCTGGAACAAACGTTCTTGTTTCAATCTGGTCCTATGACTTCTCTCCTGAAATTTCTCTTCCCTCAAAGAACTGCCCTCTACTTATTTGACTTGACTTTATGAGTAGGACCCTTAAACTTTTTTTAGCAATTCAGTTTTATTTTATAATACTTTTTGTAAATGTAAAGTTCTTTCATCTCTCCATTTTCTCACCAGAATCATAGTTAATTTGGTATAACATGAGTTAAGGACATCTTTACCTTTTCTCTGCCCCATCTCTCAACTATTTGCTACATAGCGAATTCCACAATAAAAATTTGAGAGATAACAAAATAAACCATCATCTAATATCATATAAAAGTAATCTGAAGAGGGCCTCCCGGGTGGTTGAGTGCCGCACTGTGAAGCTGGCTGCAGCCTCTGCAGCACGGGTTCGATCCCGGCCGGCCAGCAAGAATCCCCATGGCAAAGCAGACCTCTCCTGTCTCACCCGCTGCTCCCCTCAGCAGTGTATTTCAGCACATCTGCCTGTTCTGTTCCCCAGTCTGTCTCTGGTGAATCCTCTCACCCTCCCGTGCATCTGGCCTGTACCCTGGTTCTTGTATATAAATAAATAAATCTTTTTTTTAAAAAAAGTAATCTGAAGAAATTTTACTTTTGGTCTTCCAATTGTTGAAAGTAAATTGGTTTCCACTCTATCAGTTCAACACTTCAGATAATATATACATAAGTAGATTCACAGTTTCTCATTTCTTATGACTCACTTCCCTCAGGAAATTCCTCCATCTCATGAGTATAGTAAATCCTAAGTATTCTTTAAACTTCAGCAAAAGAGTTATCTCCTCCCGCAAAAAATACAGCCTTCCTAATACCACCAAACATCCCTGGTCTCTCACATTCTTTGATGGTCTTATTACCTCCTGTGCATCATAATGAGACTCACCCTTACCACCCAGACCTCACATCTAAAATACCTGTTCAGTAATTCATTCTCTCAGAAAACTACCAGGTAGCTGAAAATACGTAATGAAATCATATGCTTTATCCAGAACAGAGTCAACTCAATCATTAACAGCCATTATTTTGTGACATTAGCTGAATGAGCTCAAGAGCAGTTTGTACTGCTTTAAGTTACAAATGGATTGATGATGGGAAATAATGAGAATTTTTTGGCATGATATGTACAGGGAACATTTTAGAGTAAAAGGGAACTTTTTAACTTCTTCGGTAAGGTATTCACAAGCGGTACCAATATTACTACCTTTCCAGCAACTTCTAACCAACCAAAGCTAGACTAAAATCTAAACTTTAAATGGAATAAGTATAAATGTAGGATCAGGAAAACTTTTGTAAATCTTGAAAATCATCTTTTGAATTTTTAACTTACTACTACTTATTACTCCTGAGAAGGAATATTGGGCCATTATACCTGACCTCATTGAATTAATCTAGACTTAACCTTATAAGTAATTTAAAATATTAGGTAAGGGCCTCCCCCGGTGGCGCCGCGGTTGAGCACTGGGCTGCAGGGCTGCCCGCAGCCTCTGCATCACAGATTCGTTCCCTGGCTGCCGGTGAGGGTCCCACAATAAATATATACATACATACATACATACATACATACATACATACATACATACATAAATAAATAAACAAAATATTAGGTAAGTCCTATAAGTATCAAGAACTGTTTTTTTTTCCTTTATAACTGTGTAATATTGATTCATATCCTTCCACAAAATATCTTTTGAAATAAGCTTACTCCTTGTCCATTTCAGTTGATTTCATGTAGATAAAAATACATTGATGAAAAAAATTTAAGAAGACACAAATAAAATGGAAAGATATCTCATGTTTATAGATTGGATTAATATTGTTAAAAATGGCCATACTACCCAAAGTCGCCTATAGAGCCACCCTATCAAAATTCCAATAGCATTTTTCACAGAAATAAAAAAGAATCCTAGTATTTGTATGAGACACAAAAGACCCCAAATAGAATGAAGAAATACTGAGAATGAACAAAGCTGAAAGCATCTCACTTCATGATCTCAAGTCAATCTATAAAACTATAGTAATCAAAACAGTATAATGCTCTCTGTTCTATGAACTCCCTCCTCCCTCAAGGGGGTATCATGAATGAGTTGATATAAAACTCAGTAGAAAACTGGTTAGGAGAGTTTTGTTAGTCAGAGTCCTTCACAGAAAAACAGAACTGATAGGATATGTACATTGAGGAATATTTATGTTAAGGAGTTAGGATACATCTTAAAAGCTTTCACCAGACACACACAAAAACAAGGTAATATGAGGGCTGAACAATATATTAATTAACCTTTGTGTGATAATCATTTTGCCATGTAGATGTATATCAACCCATAATATTATATTACTTAAATTTAATGTTCTATGACAACTACATCTCAGTAAACCTGAAGGGTAGTGCAAGTGAGTGAGTGAGTGTGTGAGTGTCTGTGGGTGTGCATGTATGAGAGAGGGAATTCTCCACCCATAGATTTTCCTCCCGCAAAGATCATTTGCAAAGGACAACCAGGTTACAATACAATAAAACAAAACTAGGAAATGGTCACCCCTGTCATCTTTTAATTTTTTTAATTTTTTTTATTTATGCATACAAGAACTGGGGTACAGGCCAAAGGTATGGGGGTGGGGGATGAGCAGATTCACCAGAGACAGAGTGGGGAACAGAACAGTGGGGATCTACTGAAATACACTGCTGAGGGGAGCAGCGGTTGATACAGGAGAGGGCTGTTGTGCCATGTGGGTCAGCTCCCTGGCCAACGAGGAATCAAACTTATGTTGCAGAGGCTGCGGATAGCTTCACAGTGCTGTGCTTAACCCCTTGCACCACCAGGGAGGCCCACCCCTGTCATCTTTTTAGACATGTGACAAAATCAATAATAATATTTACTCTATGGTTAAACTCACATACTGCTTAAAATCCTAAATAACAGGGCAGTATGATTTTCACTGTTTAAATAGGTAGTGGAAATATTTTTCAGTGATGATCCCATTATCAAGGTCTCTTGATAGATGTTACGTAAGTATACATGATGAATATTAGAGAAGCATAAATAAATTGGCATGGTCTACTGCAAATGTGAAATTGTCTAACACTTCCTAAAACTATTCCTAACTACAAACAGAGTTTTGCATGAGTGACATCTAGGGGCTTAAAAGGATTAACACCAAAGCAAAGAAAATTCCTTGAATTTTCCACTCCTTTGCATTGGAATAATTGACATATTCACAGTTTATACCTAACATAGAAGCTATACAACTGAAAATTAGTCTCCTGTTATCTATAATACCATTACCTAAGACCACATTTCTAAAACCTGTTGTATTATTAAGTGAGATCCTCTAATTGAAGACTTAAGAGACAAAGAGAAGAGGATAGAAATAAAAATAAAAATTTCTGTTTTCCTAAAATTATCAAATGTTATGGAAAAAAAAAAAAGGAATATAGACCTCTCAGTTCTTTAGTCTCTTCTCCTTGTCCTCAAAATTTTCATTGTATTATTCCTCCATAACAATGATAGAATCCTCTTTTCTCCTACCTCATTTCTCTGGTAAAGCTTTTGTTGTGACTCTTATCATCTAAGGACAATGCTTAAGATAGTTAGAAGAAGGAAAGTTTCCACCTGAAGTAGTGGCTAGAAAACGAGGTTAAGACGCATATATAATCTCCCCCTATCTACACTGCACTCATTTAAGTTTCTAGAATACTTTTAGATTGCAAATACAATAATGCACTAAATATTATTTAATTCAAGAATATTTATATAATTTCCTATATCCAAATATTGAATTCTTCTTTTAGAAATTTGATAACTTAATAAAAGAATTACTTTAAATTTCTTTTGTTGATATTTTTATACTTGGTTACTAAGTAAATGGTGAATAAAAATATTTAGTAATGTTTCAATAGCTCTGATATTGTGTAAAATAAAATCCTTGCTATGACTTAAATTGGATTTTCCACATATCTCAAAAATAGCCCTACCTTTTTCCTTTCTTAAAAAAGACGTTCAAAAGACAATTTTTAATTCATTGCCAAAATCATTCTTTATATTACAAGAGGAAAACTTTAAAAATGTATTAAAGATCCAAACTTTCTCTCAACTATCAGTACCACATACAATATACTTTAAGTTTGGATGCACATTTACCTCCAAAGTGATTGTAAAGGTTATTCCCCTTAAGAAACTCAATCTATTTAGAAGAGATATTTCTAAATCAGGGAAATGCAAATTAAAACCGCAATAAGGAGCCATCTCATATCCATGAATATGACCCATAGCAAAAAGACAAGGAACAAGTGTTGATGAAGATGTGGAGAAAAAGGACCCTCGTACATGTTAGTGGAAATATAGACTGGTCCAGCTCCTACAGAAAACAGTATGGAAATTTTTCAAAATATCAAAAATACGATATGACCCAGCAATTTTATTCCCATGCACCTACCAAAAGAATGCAAAAGTACTGGGCCTCCCCTGGTGGTGCAGACGTTTGACCGCAGTGCTGTGAAGCTGTCTGCAGCCTCTGCAGTGCTTGTTTCATCCCTGCCAGCCAGCAAGGCTCCCACATGGTGCGCAGACCTCTCCTGTCTCGCCCGCTGCTCCCCTCAGCAGTGTATTTCATCAGTCTGCCTGTTCTGCTCCCTGCTCTGTCTCTGGTGAATCCTCTCACCCTCCCGCGCATCTGGCTTGTACCCTGGTACTTGTATAAATAAATAAATAAATCTTTTAAAAAAAATACAAAAGTACTAATTTGTAGGGTATAGGCACTCCTATGTTCATTACAGCACTATTTACAAAAGCCAAGTAATGGGACCAAACTAAATGCACAAGGACAAACAGGTAGATCAGAAAAATGTGATATATATATAAAATATATTATATTATATATATAAAATGGAATATTACTCATCTATAAAAATAGATCATCCTTTGTCATTGCAACAACATGGATAGAATTGAAAAGGCTAATGCTAAGCAAAGTAAGTCAGAAGGAAAAAAACAAATACCAGGTGCTGTCACTTATATGTGGAATATAGAGAAAGAGAACAAGGAGTCAGACAATATCAAACAAATAACAAGCCCTTGACATCTGACTGCAAAACTGAAGCAACTAGAAGAGTAGGGTGGTGGGATGGGAGAGGGTAGGGGCCCAATGGAGCTTGGTGAGGAATATCGGGTCTATGGTGGTAAGAATTGTGTGAAAACGCACATTCTTAGAGGTTTTAACCTATAACACTTAAGACAAACACAATGATGTAAACCAGCTTTACCTCAATCAACTTAATTGGAGAGAGAAAAAAGAATTTTTAACTATAGTCAAATCTCTGTATATTACATCTCCAGAACATTCATCTGAAACTTTATGGTTTTTGTACCAACATTTCCCATTGCCCCTTTCCACTCTCCTCAAAAAATGAGTAAGTGTATAGGAAGCAATGTTGCTATTGGTAATCTTTAACCATTTATTCTTGCATGATTACTAGCAAACCCTACCAGAAACTAACACCCTTTATACATGTACATAGTTTGGATCTATATCTTTATACACAGTTTCCAGTTATGTTCTTTTTTTTTTAAGTTGGCTGCTACATGGCTGAGGATGGGGTAGAGACTAAAATTTCATTTAAAAACTCAATTATTGTGAGTAGATCAAACTACAAACCGACTTGTATATGGGGAAGTAATATGACCAACTTTACATTATTTAATGTGATTTTTTTTTTAAGATTTATTTATTTATTTATACAAGCACTGGTACAGTCAGAAGCGCAGGAGGGTGAGAGAATTCACCAGAGCCAGAGCGGGGAGCAGAGCAGGCAGAAGGACCGAAGTACACTGCTGAGGGGAGCAGCGGGCGGCAGGAGAGGTCTGTCGCGCCAAGCGGGGCCCGCCTCCGGTGCCCGGGAGCAGCCGGGAATCGAACTGGCGCTTCATAGGCTGTGGGCAGCTTCGCAACCCAGCGCTCAACCGCTGCGCCACCGGGGAGGCCCTTAATGTGATTTTTTAAAAAATCACATTAAAACAAGTTAAATATGATCATATAAGCTTCCCAGTTGAGGGTTAAATAGGATTCACATCAAAATTTCAGCAGGGCCTCCCCGGTGGTGCTGCGGTTGAGCGCTGGATTGCGAAGCTGCCCGCAGCCTCTGCAGTGCTGGTTCGATCCCCCGCCACCGGGTGAGGGACCCACATGGCGCGCAGACCTCTCCTGCCACCCGCTGCTCCCCTCAGCATTGTATTTCGCCCGTCGTCCGTCTGCCTGCTCTGCTCTCCACTCTGGTGAATTCTCTCACGATCCTACACGTCTGACTGTGCCCACTGCTTGTATAAATAAATTAATTAATTAAAAAAAATATTTCAGCAGATTGCAAGGAATAGCCAGTGGAAGGAGCCACTGTGAGCTGACAGGCTCAGAGAACAAAGCTCTGGTTGCAGCAGCATCGCTGTGTGGGCCGATATAGCAGGGGAAGCGGTGGGTGGCACATGCCAAGCAAGAGGAGATCCCAAGCAGAGGTCAGCAAGGATCTGAGGACACATATGGACCAGCGACTCCTCCCTAAATGCTAGGGAGTTAAATAAAAATGTAATGTTTTTGTGCAAGTGCACCCAGGAACCCACATTCATCAGGGGGGTAGAGAGAGGGAAAAGTAAAGGAAGGAAACCCTGGAAGTTTGAATATATTTATGCAAATGAGACTAATGTAATCTGGACAGGACTGAGGAAACCAGAAGATCTGTTTATTTCTGAAGAGCAATATCATTCACCTATAGAACAGGTTGAGTTTATTTACAGAGAATTTAGTGTATGTCTGCATATCTGAATGAGTGCTATGGCTTTTAAACTTAGTACTCTGGAAAATGGAGACTAGAACCCAGAGCAATTCCTTGTGTAGCACTTCCCTGCCAGAAGGTTCTCTGCAGAGATTGGGTAAAGATCAAGTGGCCAACAGCAATTTTTCCTTCCACAAATACAAACAGATGCCACACAGTTCCCTAATTTTAAGGAAGGGAAATTGAGATGCTGAAAAATTAATTAACCTAACTAAATACTATAGTTCTAAACATCCAATTTATTGAAGGAAAAATCTAGACTTTTTTTTTGGTCAAAGATAAGTCTATGGGGAGATGAGAAACAGAAAATGAGGATCTGAGTACTTGGTCCCTTAAAGGTTAAAGGAAGAATACAGCTCACCTTTCAATGAAGACATGACAGATATTACTGTTTTGAATCTGATATTTATGTTCTTTATTAGATAATGAGCTCTCTCCTAGATACATGAGTTTTAATCATTCAAGAGGCATTTACTGAGGACCTAATTCTGATCAATTGAATTTATTCTAATTAAGGGCTGACTGGAAATTAGCTGTGTGGTGGTCACTGTGCTAAATGCTGGGAAGGTAGGAGTGAGCTACACCAACCACCCCTGCCTGTGGGTCCCTGGCCCATAGAGAGGACATGGAGAAGTTACGATAGTTGTGAAAAGTGTTAGGAAACAGAAAGTATAAGGTGCTATAGGGAGCATAAAATAAGAGTCTCTACTCTGGGCTAGGCCTACCCAACCTAGTAAGTGTGTTTCATAGGTTTTTATTCATAGAAGGCAGATACAAATTCATTTTTATTTGAGGTTAAAAGTATAATGCCATTTTTAAAGGCATTTTTAAAATGACATTTAAAAATCAGATAGCATAGAGAACTGAAGTCGTTTATAAAAATTATAGCCTATCAGGGTTTGAACATTCATTGAACACAGCATTTCAAATGGGCAACACTTGAATTCCCTCACTAGTATTGTTTCCTGAAGTTTTATATTTTACGTCTCACCAATCACTGAATGAGTGCAAATCACTCTATTATAAAACAAAAGACCATTTTATAGGTAAGCAACATGAATTTATTTTCTACAGCATCTATTATGTCAGGCATTGTAGTATTATGTTTTCATTTATAATAAATCTAAGGACCTAAAAAATATTAGCAACATTGTGCTAATATTAAGATGAATTAACTGGAAATTCTCTTTCTCTACTTTTTTTTTTAGAAGGAAGTTTATTTATTTATTTATTTTTTTATAGAGGCATGTTTTTATTATTTTATTTGTTTTGTTTATACATGCACTGGGTACAGTCAGAAGCGCGGGAGGGCGAGAGAATTCACCAGAGCCAGAGCGGGGAGCAGAGCAGGCAGAAGGACCGAAGTACACTGCTGAGGGGAGCAGCGGGCGGCAGGAGAGGTCTGCGCGCCATGTGGGACCCTCCTCCGGTGGCCGGGGAGCAGACGGGGATCGAACCGGCGCCGCAGAGGCCGCGGGCAGCTTCGCAACCCAGCGCTCTACCGCTGCGCCACCGGGGAGGTCCTCTTTCTCTATTTTTAAAATTCTAACATCTGTCTAGTCTAGGCATCTTAGCCACAGAATTTAATATGATGGTTATTTCAATTATTGGGAAATATAAACATCAATTTGGAGCTAATAAGAATTAAAATATTAAAGCTTAACCATTTTAGATTTGTAATAAATTAGATCATATGTATTATTACTGATTATTCTCAGTCACTTGAATTCTGTTATGTTTGCATGAGGGGAGAGGAAAATGAAGTAATGACTAGCAAATTGGGAATGGCACAGGTAAGTGAACCCATGGGATTGTCAGACATAAGAATATCAACACATCCTACAAGTTAAAAAATGCTGAGGACCTGTCTCTTAATTATACTGATGCCTGGGCTTCCCTGTCAAAGGCACTACCCATTTGTCCTTGTATAGTCCCAGCAACAGAAAACATCTGTATCTTGGGTCTTTCCTGCAGGTTCTCATTCTGTAAGTAGACTGAAGTTCAACCAACCAGATTATTACCAGGAGAAAGGGAGTCACTGGCAGAATGAAGTCTTAATATCCAGAGTGAGGATGAAAAATGGCAATTCCATCTTTGTTTATGTTCTGGGGCAAGGAAAGTATAGGAAAATTTTAAGCTAAGTTTTTCTTTTCAGTGAAAGTTCAAATAATTATGCACAATATTGACAGCTGTAGAGAAATTCAATTTAGGCAGGTTATCATGCACTCGGGTGTTGCTAGAATCTGGAAAGCTAAATATCCATTTCTGGAATGAGCATGTATATAATTACTAATATTTTTATTTATTAAACCCTCTTGGGTAAATCAAAGAATAAATATTTCTATTTGTGAAATTAATTATAATCAAGTCTGTTGATTGGACCTTTTAATAGAATTTTAATTGGCTACATTCTTTACCCTAGAGATGTTATGCTGAAATTTTATTTTTTTATTTTGGATTTTCATAAGTTGCAGTGAAAGTTAAGCTGCTGTAACAAAGACAAAAATTCAATGGCTCAAAAGGATAGAAATTTATTCCTCATGTAGTAATAGAGAGCAGATAGATGGACTTGCTACATAATTATTCAGGGGCTCTTGCTGGTGGGTTTTTACCCCTTTATTTTTAGGGATGCTAATATTCCTTTAATTCGCATTCTATTATGGATAACTTAAGTGCATGAGCATGCAAAACTGCAAGGAAGGCTAATACCTGTTGTCTCTTATGAGGCAGTAATATGCCCAGCCACAATTAGCAGATTCTTCCACAGTATTGTTTGAGTCAATATTTGACTCAGTATTGTTTGAGTCAATTATTTTAGAACTTCAAACTCCTTTCCCCCATCATTATCTGACCCTCTGGGTATACAGCACTACAGGATGTAAAGTTTATGACAGTAACAAAGTTATTTAATTCATGTGAAGAGTTGGGGGACATGGCATCTAGTCTACAGTGGAGTTTATAAATAAAAAATAAAGGAATGCTACTCTAAATTTACTACATGCATCTGTTCTTTTATTGATAAATATTCTGGAATTTTATCACTTACTTATAAAGGAATTGGTTAATGCCTGGAGTAGCAGCTAGGTACGCTTTGTAGAGCAAGAGAAGAGACATTAATTAAAACTATGCCCATGTAATGGGTATTAGATTTGACTTTAACTGAGTTTTTTTAATTTTATTTGTAGATATCCCAGTAACATTATGAAGGTTGCAAGGACTTAAAGAAATTTTCCAATCTAACAGTCAAAATAAAGGTCTGGCATATTTTCCTTGACTACTTTAATGGCAGATTTGATTTGATTTGATTAATTGGGGAATTTGAGATTTCTGATATTCTTGACTGGTTATTTTTATATGTGGTGGATTTGGATGACTAATAAATGAGATAAAAATTAGGCCACATGGGCCATGAATGAAACTCAAATTGGGTTTTGAATTATTGATAAGCCTTTAAAATGTAATGCTTTTAGGAAGGTATATTTTATCTATCAACTATGATCTGACTAGTATCCCAATCAGTCTAAAGAAGTCACACTACACAAGAGGTTCTCACATGTTTGATTTTAAAAATCACTTAAACTTTTAAACTTTTAAAAATTAAAGACTCCAAATAGCTTTTTTTATATAGATTCTATCTACTGATGTTTTCTATATGAGAAAATAAAACCAAGAAATTTTTAAATATTTGCTTATTTTAATATTTACTATTAAATTTTTATTGTTTAATACAATCATTTATTATTTAGTATTCTGAGTTAAATTATTATGAAATGTTTACTTATATAAGTAACAATATAGAAATAGTTATATTTTCCAAAACCAAAAAAAAAATTGTGAGTAGCGTGGCATTGTATATTTTTTCCAAAATTCTTTAATGTCTGGCTTAACAGAAGACAACGAAATTTTCATATTGGCTTCTGCAGTAAACCTGTTATGATATATTACTTTCATTAGAGTAGATAAAGAAATGTCAGCTTTGTGGAGATATGCAGGTGAAAAAGGAAGAATCTTATGGCCCTCCTGAGAATATCTCAGTGACTCCCAGAAGTCCTCCAAGCACACTGAGAAGCCCTGCTCTATGCAAATCCTTGGCCTTGTGTTTAAGTCTTTACTTTTGTCTCTTTTTAGGAATGCCAGTTTCCCTTGACCAGGAAAGAATAATCCTAAATTCTCAATAAGGTTAGAAGTCCAGCCTCAACCATACTGATTCTCTTGTGGCTATCTTGAAGAGGAGCTTTAAAATAGTGGCTGATAGAGGATATTCTGGTATTAATCAACAGAAAAAAAATACTTAAGGATGAGCAATAGGAACAAATAAAGAGAAATCAAGAAGAAATAGAAGAACTTAAATGCAAATATGAATGGAGTCCATGAATGAATATGATAGTTAAAGGAAGAGAATGAGAGAGATAACAAGGAGTATTATCCTGTCATTCACACATGCCCCAAATATTCTGCACATGTCTCCACATTAGGAATATGTATAAATCCTTTCCCCAAACATAAATATTAAAAGAGAACTTTTTCCATCCTTACTGCTTAAGTGATGTCAAGTGGTTTCAATCCCACCACCAGATGCACATACTTAAGGCCTAATTCAGAACTGAATTACACAAAGAGATGGGAACAGAGATTACATCTCACTTGGATGGATCACAGCTGTGTCAATGTTGCTCTGCATTCCCAGCTATAGAAGAAACTCATGATTCAGCATCTTACTGATCATGGAAGCCAAGACATGCCTCAAGAGTGGCAACTGGGGTTGCACTGTCAAAAATGGAAGCTTCCTGGTCTTTGCAAGGTAGCAGATGGTGCTGTCTGTCTCAGAAACTCAACCTGTATCAATCAGGTCCCAACAGAAAACAGTTGATTTATTCAGAAAAGCTTAGCTGAAGCAAATGGAATAGAATAACCAATGCAGTGGTATGGGAAATTTTAAAGGACTCAAAAAAGGATGGTGTTGTGCAACCATTCCAGGCCAGGTAGGTTCATTGTTCATTTGGGCAGACAAAAAGAGAATTTTGGAGCCTTCAGTATATTTGGCAGTCCTTCAATGCTGAATCAGGGGACCAGACTCATAGGCAGACCAGCAGGCAGGGAGGTAGCAACTAAACCCCCTAGACCCATAAATCTCCCCCTTTTATTCCTCAGTTCTTGGCCCAGATGTCCATATTTACATATGTACTCACTGCGTGCTCTCTGGCTTCTCTGCCCATGTTTCCCATGCTCATACTCCCAAGCGCCTCTGCAAGAACATGTTATGATGAGTGGGCAATGAATCCTGGGAGAAAAGCAAAGCCATGGGTAGTGGTTGTAGAAGCTGGCAGTGGGAGGCAAAAAAAACCCTGAGTACCCAATGTTTCTTACAGATGGTTGAAGTCAAGGACTAACCCCCCTCAGGTCTGAAGAGGAAAGGACGGCAATGGTGTCACTGGAATGTAGCATCAAGTGGCTATGGAAGGCAAGCATTTACAGGTTGAATGACTTTTTTTGAAAAGTCACTAAGTTAGGCAGAGTAGAGGGTCCAATCTGATAGTGGAGAATGGCACTAGAATTTTGGTGGTGGGTGTGGTGTGGTATATACATTTATCGAGGTATGAAACTATACTCCTGAAATTTATATAGCATTGCAAACCAACATTACTTCAATAAAAAGAGAAGTACAAAAACTGGAAACAGACTTGTTTGTTTTGAGTGCACAGGACTCTCAAAAATTAAGTACTAAGTTAAAGATTTTAAATTCTGAAACCCCAGGCATGGTCAAAGATGCAGAGAATTTCTGAAATATGTGGATGACGAATGAACAGGTATCCCTGAAAAATGCAATAGTGCTAGCAAGATAGGAATATGAGACATGGTACCTTTTAGATGGACTTCTTGATCTTAACAGTTATGAGGGAATCCTAAAAAATCAGAGACCACAAGAAAGCCCAATGTCCATAAAGACAAAGTACTTGTGGCTAGTGGGATAGCCAGCATGCAATAAAAATTGCTAGTCCTATAGAAATATTGGGTATTAACCTAAAAATAAAAGATTCTGGCAGAAAAATAAATGGGTATCTAATATCCTACTTGTTCATTACACAAAAAAACAGATCTCGTGAATGAAGCTGTATTTGAGTCATCACAGTGAATAGTCATGATGCCTAACCTATTTCCTAGACTTGAGTCAGTTTCCAGAGTCACCTAATTACAAGGAAAGATAGATAACTTGATGAAGAACACTGTAATGGTATCAAAGAAACATATCATAGTTCTTAGTTTTTTCCAAAGACCTGCAGGCATTTGCCAGGGTAATTGAGAATTGTTGAAATACCATAACCTGTAACAAGTTGTCAAATACTTGTTCTGAGTTAATGCCAATTCTTGCGAACCTAAAATGCCTCCAAGGTCATTGAGTCATAAGTGATAATGGGGATGAAATAATAAAGAGAACATTGGCTGAGTCCACTTTATGCTATGCCCATTGTGTCTGTGAGCCCCAACAGTGTTATTTCCCCAATTCCTGACTGCACGTGGAAGTGGCTCTATTAATCTCTGACCTATAGAATAAGTTATTATACTTGGAAGAGCCACTGGAAACCCATGTTACTCTTCCATGTCATCCTACTAAAGTACTGCACTAATTGCAATACCATATAATGGCTTCACTATGGTAAGAAAAATAATAGAGGTTACTATGACCTGAGAAAAAAACAATTGGTTAAGTTGGACCATTCCCACCTGTAGTTCCTTAAAGATGAGATTCAAACAGTGATTCAACTTTATTCAAATATGGAGGAAATATTATTCTTCTAGAAATCTTAAATAGAAACTCACTTTTTGTTGAGAAAAAGTCCTTAGGTCATAGGTAAGTCTCTCTGCAAAGCTTAATTGTGTGCTCGTGCAAAGATTGTGGACAAAGAGGAATTTGTTCACAAGAAAAAAGGAAAGAACAAATGATAGAAGTAGAAAAGAGAGAATCCAGTAGGCCAAAGAACTGGTGAGGGTCTTCTTTATAGACACTAGTAAATATTAATGCTCAGTCTGAGGTGGAATTAAACAGGAAATACACAGCATAACAAAAAAACTTTTGGAGATGGAGCAATCAGACCGTAAGGGTAAAACCCAGGAAGTCTCTGACGTTTTGGATCCTGAAATTTCTACAAGTCCAAGCCAAGTTTATACATCTCAAATCAGAGAGGTCACAACTGGTTTATAAACAAAAATACAACTAATAACCATTAAACCTGAATTTTGCAAAGGAAAACTAAATCCTACTAAATAGTCCTTTCCACAAGACTTAGTGATGAGGGATGGAAGATTTCCTTTTCCAGTTCCCACATTCTAAAGGCATCCTATTTCTAGAAGATATTTGTCATGATCCACTTTTCCTTCTCCAGGATTTTGCTGTGCTTATCTTTGACTCCTCCAGAATCCACTCTTCATATCTGCTCAAATTTGTGCCTTTGCTTGTCAGTTACTGCTTTACAGGAAGGAACTGGGGATGATTCAAAAGTTATTTCTACCCCATGGCATCACTTTTTTCCCTCCCTTTCAGACATTGATGAAATTTAGCTAAGGTTAATGTCCCACAGCACCTGCTGCTCAGGTGAATGGGGTTTTTGGAGTCTGGGGATTGACAGGCTCCCTAAGGACAACTATAAGACCTGAATTAAAAGGTAACACTAAATATAGAGGGCTTATAATGAGGAAAAAGTCAAAATATAAAAGGATGAGAGGAAAGGGAGTTCTAGTAGACCATCTAGAAAGAGAATCTCAGAAGGATATTCAAAGATAACAGACACAGCACTATTGACATTTTACAGAGAACTAAGCCAGTCACAGCTAGACTTCTATTTTTTAAGAAATCTGAAACTTTATAGCTTCCTCAGTGCTTGGCATTTTAAAATTAACCAGTGTTATTTTTTCCTTTTCCAGGATGCTAATGGTAAAAATTCTGTAGATTTAAAAGCTATTTGAGTGTTCATTTGAAAGAAAGGAAAACCTAGAAAACTTGTATTTAGCCCCATAGTGACTCTTGAGACAAATAAATCATACTCATGGCATAAGAGATAGCTAAATCCATCAATTCTCTGTGGAGCTATGGAAAGAAAGAAAGGGGAGAGAGAGGAGGTGATAGAAAGCCAATTTTAAAATTCTACTGACCCTCAGATTTCAAAGGTCAGAAACCCTGTGACCTTAACTTCAATGACTTGTGCCATTAAGAACCTGTAAAATTAATATGGCAGTGGCCAACCATTAAACAATATGAATGCAAGTACCTAGTTCTGCCACTTGAAGTTAGAGCAAGTTCCACAATCACATCTTGCTTTAATTTCCTCTTTCAAAGATGAAAATGCCAATACCTACCTCCAAGAATTGAATGAAATAATGTGTATAAAAGAGCTTTGTCAATCCCATTAACATACACCTGTACACCTGCTGGAAGGGCAGCTTGCTCCAGTGGGCAACATTGAAATTTACAGCAAAGCCCCAGAAGGGTCTGCCATTATTAGCTGTGCAATCTGTCAAATACTAATTCCTCCTCTGCATAGCCATGATTTCACAACCTTCTTCAGAGAGTCACTATTCAGAAATATTAGCATTTACCACAATATCTACCTTCTAGCAAGTGTTCAGTAAATTTTAGTTCCCTTCCCAGTACTGGATCAATGGCCTTGAAAACATTTCAGAAAATGAGATGGACACTTGCATTGACTCCTACTTCACAGAGAACCCTGGACATCATGAATAATTTTTTCTTGTGAATTTACCATATCCGTGTTTCAATCTGTAACATATTAGTCAAAATAACTCATCTCATTTTAAAACTCATCTACAGTTGAAGTTCAGGACCAGGATATTGCATTATAATCCATATGTAGCTTTGCTCTTGAATTTATATGGCAAAAATAATGAAAATCTATAGACCAAAAAAAAATAATGCTGTAGGAAAAATTTAACTTAATATTTGGAAAAGGTTTACTAATAGATTTCCAGCTTTGTTCTGTTTCATTTCCCTATTACTTAACTATAGGTATATATGCAGAATAATAAATATTCAGTCTTCCCAAAATCAAACTTAAAATACCCTAGATTTTTTTCTTTTTTGTATTTATTCTTGAACCCCTCTTGCCTCTATATTCAGAGGTCTTGCCTTTCTTTCACCCTGGAGAGCCTCTTGCTTCAAATTAACTCATTTGCCATGATTCCTAATAGTCCTTCAAAATCAAAGATTCACTCTCCTTCTTTTGCTATGTTTTGTTTCTCCAGCTCACATGGAGACTTACACCAAGTTATGGAAACTGTTCTTTCCCAGGGAAGTTTAACCTGAATTCCTCTTGAAGTCCTGACTATGTTTTGTCAGTTTGATGCTGCCCATTTTTAAACCTCATTTTCCTTCTTTAAAGCTGAACATATTTGTATTTTCAGGAAAGTTGAAACAAGAAGCATATAACACAGGTAAGAGACACTGAGGTCTTGGCCGTAGGATTTCTGTTCTGATTTCTTCTACATTTCGTAAGTGTAACTGAGACAAATGCCTGGACACAGTTTTTTTCTTTCTAAAGATTTCCCAGAGTTCTACTACTAACCACCAATCCATTCCTTAAAATAACTTGTTATAACTAAAACTAGCAGAGAAGGGAAGTTCTGACATATGGTGAAATTCTCCAACAGCCATGGTGTGATTACATTATAACAGCCACACACCCATATGTGCATTAATTGTATGGAGCTCAAAGCGTCTCGGGGGGAAATAGAGCTCAACTACTGCTGATGACACCCACTCCAGCCCAGTGCATGGCATAATGTGGGTGTTTAAGCAGGTTTGTGAATAATTATTTAAATAATACTTGATTCTGTGCCTGAAAGAAGGGTAGAGACTAAGCTTTATTCTCAAACAACAATTCACACCTCTACCTTTTCTACTAAGCTCACCTATGAAGAAAGTCCAATCAGAAAGTCTTTTATAGAACTTTAAAGGAACTGGGTGGTGTGGGGTTTTATTTCTCGTCTAGAATATTTGACGGGATTTAATCAAACCACAAAATGTTAAAGAAATTAATTCTGTAATCTATCGTTACTGCTAAAAAAGAAAGAGACAAGAGGAAAATTCAATTATAATGAAAGGTTCAATTATTTCAATTACATCTTTTTAAAATGAACATTCTTTTACATCAGACTTGCAATTTAGTGCTAATGTTCTCCCCAAAATAGCATCAATTATAATACTTTAACCAAAGAAGTGATAAAATACATTCACAAATTATTGAATGATATTTATAAATGTAAGAATTAAAAATATATCTAATTAGTAAAGCTCAGTCTTTATAGTTAATCCAATTATTATAAAGACCACATGTGTATGAAATTACATGATGTCCTTCAAAATATGTAAGTATAATTTTAAATACATATAAAATTATATATAGAGAATCCCATTATGTCCATGATAACAATTATCAATATATATTACATAAGGGATATATATAAAATATATATAATGTGCATATGTATAATGTTCATATGTGAAGATACATTGTTCCTTCAGAATCAATTATTATGAAAAGTCTTTTTACAAAGCATCACCTCCTTGCCTTTTGAAAATCCACGAGTGTCCACTAGCATGAAAAGTTCAAAAGAGTAATTTTCTCTTTCTCTTAAGTGGCTCTATCTATTTTGTGCCCAAGCATTTACACTACACTCACTTTTAGATCCCAATAAGGGAAACGTTATTAACTCCTTTCATTGACATAAAATTTGGAGATGAGTCTCACATTTTGTTTCTAAAATGGACACACATCAGGGCACCATAAGCCTGTCTTGCTCCCCCTCCCAAGCAAGGGGGGGCAACGAGTTTTCAGTGACAAACAAGAAAGGGATGGTGAGAAAGGTCTTCAAGAAATCCCTAACTGGTACGAGCAGCGTTAATTTCGCATAGTAATGTGCAGGAGCTGGCTCCTACTCAAGAGCTCATAGTTAAATACTTATGAATTACATTTGAAATCAGTCGTGGTGGGAGTATTTACAACACAAAAATTGGTAAATGCTACAAGCCTGTGTTGTAACAGTTGTGGTTTCCAGAGCGGGTTCAGCAACGCACCACAGCATGTAGCGATGTGGAGTGCCCACCCCAGGCGTCCGAGGCACGACAGCAATTTCTTCAATGAAGTGGCACCATACTGTCAAATGGGTATCTTTCTTGAGTGTTTGAATTATGTCAAAATAATATGACATATTCCCATATTTACTGGAACCCCAGTAGAAATGTCAAAATCCATTATTGCCTCTCCTCTAGGTAAGTTTACAACTCACACGCTAAGATTTATAGTGTGCATATGAAATATAGTGTATTACCACTTATAAGGATTAAATAAGTCTCAGTATGGGAATCCAAAAGTCTATTTAAAAAAAAAAATTCAGTACCTAAGTTATAGTGCTACATTTATTTCCTAGAGCAAAGGTTATTTTTATCAAAATGGAAATGGTTAATACTTTACTTCCACCATACAAAAATTCACTAAACAAATCGAAGTTATAATCATTGTTACCACTGTTTAGTACCTATTCTATGTAAAGCACTTTTTACCACATTGACACTCAACCCAGTGCTTTAGAAATTACATATTATTTCTGTTTCACAGCTGTAAAACTGAGGCATGGAATGTTTTCACTTAGCTAACTCAGGCATGGATTTGAACTCTCTTCCACTTCACAGTTCTTTCTTCTATTATGTTCTATTACCTCTTGGGCACACATGGTTCTCATGCACTCAGACACATACGGTTGTTTCCTTAGAAACAACTTAGAAAACTTAAGAACTGGGTATGCTTAGGTAACCATAATAATTATTGACATGTTCATGAATAATGTAGAGCCATAAAATGTTTAAATTGATGGCCTTTTGAAAGTTTACACTAAATAGTTGTACAATTTAAATAGTAGATAGTCGACAACTAAATAGTAGATATCAAAATTGTCACAGTATTAAATATCTGCAAACTCTTCATTTATACCATGACCCAAAATCTCTCCTGCCTCTCATATCTCCATTCCACAGTGAAATTTCAGTTAGTGTCAATGATTCCATACATTAAGAGAATTCTTTTTAAGGTAAGTATTATCTTCGATCCAAAACAATATAGTGTAAGAATACACTTTCCTAAAAACTGGACCCTATAATTTGGAATAATGAATCTGATCCTACAATCCATATGTCAATTTTGTCCCCATCTTTATCAGTAAGAGGAAAATCTATGCTTTTAGAATGAAAAAGCGTTCTTGGAAATAATGCCAAGACATTGCTGATAGAATCTCATGCCAGCAGTTGACAGGAAGAACGTCATTTACTTTCTGAAACTGGCAGATCTAATAGTGCTTGGAATGTTGAAAATGTCTTATAAATGTTAGAGAAGGAAGAGCTTAAATCCTAGAGAAGTCACAGAAAGTACAACCTTCTAATAATCACGCTGTGAGATGAGAGGCTCCAGGATTTCAGGGACATTAGCACTTCACCTAAATCCTGAGTTCCCTTAAAGTTGAAAGACCCTTACCCTGTTTATTTATTTTCAAATAATTCCAAAAGGAGAATTTTATTAAATGATTTTTGAGGCTGAATGAGGAAGTTTAGAGGGCTACCAGCAACTGCTCTTGAGCTCAGAGTCATTTTTTATACCTTTAAGAATAACATCATTTGGCTCAACTTCACCTTCATTTGCAGTGAAAAATAATTAGTTATCTCACATATGCAAGAAAAAATTGTATTAAAAACTCAATTACTTTGCTCAATTGAGATTACCTCCCTAGATGTAATGGCTCATTACCATAAAAATGTGTACTCCAATCAGAAGCTTCTCAGACATTATGAGAAAATATATTTATTTCATTAATAAGGAGGTGAATTTGAAGCCTTATGATGTCCACTTAGATTAGCTCTGCATTTTTCCTCATAACAACATAAATTTTCAGTGTTCCTTGATTTCCCAGAAGAAATTATACTTGCAGCTTGCTGAGAAATAGTCCAATATCTTTTTTTTTCCTTTGCATTAGAGCAAGTAAGGAGTTTATGCTAAATTATTTCTAGGTCTCTACCAGGGAAAATTTTCAGTGGCCCTTATGTTTATATTGTATGTATTTTTATATTTATTCTAAATAAGTCCATCGCTTCTCAGCCTTTTGGCTAAGATCAAGTGTATTCTAAATAAGTCCACCAAAAAGAAAGCTCTATACAGTCAGGTATCTTAAGTATATTTTCTACTTTCTTCTAACATTTTCTGATTTCATATGATAACACTACTCCATTTTGTCCCTTTTCTAATGAGTTTTACAATAAATCTTATGTTAATGACACCTGTTCTTACATAATTATTTTTATAAACAATGGTCTTATCTTCCTGCTCAGCAAATGCATTCTGCATCTGTGAAATCGCAATCGTTGCCAAGACAACAGAAGTGGCCAACAAGGAGAAGCAGCAAAGCTTTTGTACAACACCATGTAGAAACAGCATGCAATTTCTTAAAGTTGTTATTCAAATTAGATTTCATGATCCATTTCAAAAAAAGAGAAAAAAATGTGTAATTTTCCCAATTTTTGCTTCTCTCTTATAGGTTAGTGGCTCTAGGAAACTATCTCTGAACACGATAAAATAATTCAAGTCAACTTCAATTTTTGTAAGCTTAATTGACCCATGTTGCATGGCCTGATAGTGTGTATAAAAGAGGATTGATGCAATACCCGATGCAAGTATTTAGTAAAATCTAAACAACTCAAATTACCCTATGGTTACCAAGGCCTACTTTCACCCAGTTTGTTAAAATTGATGGAGTGGTGAGAAGAAGGACTTGAGATACTTGTGCTATTCTATCTGTTAGCACATAGTGCCCTCAAAATTAGAGCACAGTATAGCTGCCAGCTGTGTAGGTAGAACTGAAAAGGTTGATGTGAAGCTCTCGCTCGGCACACAAACAAGGGCCCTTCACTGTGCGTCAGAAGTAGTTTTGCCCACCGTTAGTTTCTCCCTACTCTGCTTCTTCAGTCCTCAAGGGGTCCTATCAGAGGCTGATAGGAAAATAGATGAATCAAAGCCAGAGTTGACATAAAAATAACAACAAGCCCTCTGCAGGAATGAAGGCTGACAAAGATGAATAAATGTAAAATAAAAATAAAAGAGGCAGGGACTTGTCACTGAACTCTGGCAGGGAGGTAGAGGAGACAGACGAAGGAAGAAAGGAAGTACAGAAATCAAGGGAAGAAGCAGTTGTGAATTTCAAGGAGAAGCAAAAATGTTTGACATCCTTGAAGTCAGTTCTATAAAGAATAAACAGAGCAAAGCATTTCAAAGGGAGTGCTGTAATTTGGAAAGATACAGTAGGTGAAAGAAACTGCTTAGGTCATACAACTTGGGGCCTTCCCGAGATACAAGTCATTCTACCCACACACTAACAATCTCACAGTCCCCAGAGCTCTGTTTTGAGAGTTATCACAGGAAAACGCTTGTTTTTCTTGTCCTGGAAATAGTAAGAACAAGTCAGTGTCTCGGCGCTGTTGGTTATCCTGACAGAGCAGGCGACCTTTTGTGGTTATCCTGGGCTGTGTCTCTGGACATCCTGTGCTTTGGAGTATGAATATTTACAACCAGCTTTACTCAAGGTTCTACCCTGAGCCCAAATAAGTCGGATAAAAATGCGTAACCATGAAACATAAGGAATGTCCCTGGAGTACATCCATTCTAGGAAGAAGCAGCTGCCCAGGCACAAAATCCCTTGGTCATTATAAAGGAGGAATCGACAGATTCTCAAAGCAGCCTGGATTCTGTCACTCTAATCGGTCTCTGGGCCCCTGGTGACTACTGTCTGTGCTGTGAATGAAGAGCTTGCTCAGCTGTAGGCTGAGATCTGAGGATACAGAGGTGAGCAAGAGGAGGCCGATCAGTGAATAATTGAGACTTAAACTCTGTCACAGAAACTAGGCCACTACACAGCAAGTTCATGAGTGGGATTGTGTGTGAGGAGCCACAGGGTGCTGTCAGGCCATTTAACAGGAATGTCTAACCTAGGGAAGTCAAAGGAAACCTCACTGGACAAGAGACAACTAAGCTGAGATTCAAACAGGCAGGGGCCAGGGACAGGGGATGGAGAGATTAAATTGTACTATGCAGAATTGGACAGGGGAGGAAGGAGAGGACAGGCATGTAGAAAAATAATTATAATATCATAAATATGCTTTAATAAAGTTGAATTACAGTATTTGGATAGCCCAGGGGAGGATGCAACTAGCTCAATTGTGGAGGATAATGAGGATATACACAGTACTCAGCTCTCTGATTCCAAAGGAAGAAATGACACAGGAATATAAACCTTCATTACAGAGATAAAACTCACTCATATGAAATAACTAAATACCAATTCAAAGAAACCCATTACCAAAAAGCAATCTGAATTTTCTGAATTCTAGAATTTTCTGAAAACATCTTTTTTCTATTTGTTAACCTTGTACTCAAATTTTATTCATCCCATTCAGTCAACTGAGATTACTAGAACCTGCCATGTGTATTCTGCTGCTGGACCCACCAGTGTAAAGGACAGACATGGTCCTCAGAGTTACACTGTGGGAGTAGAGAACACACAAGGAACCACTGACCAAATCAAAAGCATGATTACCTCTAATAGTGATAAGTGCCATGAAATAAACAGAGTGGTAATGCCACAGGGAGAGGGAACCTTTAGTTAATGCCACCTGAAAAGGATTGCTTTCTGAGACTACGGTACTTGAATTAAGACCAAATGATTTTTAAAGAGTGAGAGAGCCAGCTATTTATTATTATAGTGGAAGTATTTTAAAATGGATTTTCACTCTTGGAGGCAAGAGTAAATTTGTCTTATTAAAGGAACCAAAAGAAGATGTGAGCAAGGGGAAAGTGATTCCACATGAACTGAAGAAACAGTCAAGATACAGATTAAATAATGCCTCAAAAGCTACATGTTTTTTCAGTAATAGTGGCATTTTATTTGTTTGTTTGTTTGTTTTTACAAATCATTGTTTATTTTTTCACAATATCGGATTTCTTCCCTCAGGTGTGGTCACCATAGATTCCCTACCACCAAAGTGCCCACAGTACTCCACCACACTCCACCACACTCTCCCCCTCTTCCTCTTCCTCTCTCTTCCTTCCTAAGAGTCTCAGATCTATGGTCTGCATTCTGATCCTTTGTTTTGTGTCTCTACATTCCCTATGTAAGTGAAATCATCTAGTATTTATCTTTAGCCTTCTGCTTCACTTATATTAAGAAGTTTGACACATAAAGGGGATGATACTAAACTTCTAAATTATATACCACATTATAAACCAATGTTACCTCAAGTAAATAAGTTTCTGGAGGGGAGAAAGTTTGAATTCCAGGTTTTTTTTCTAATGGAGATGATTAGAAACAATTGATAAAGTAAACTGCTCCACAGATAGAAAACATGTTTGTGTTATTTTATGAAAGAATGTATTCTCACTTAGTAGAGAGTTGTGTATCTGTATGGAATCAGGGCATACTAAATGTCTTCCTTGATCAATTGTTTTCCAAAGCTCATATAAAATATAAAGCAAATGCAATAACTTTGTCTCCAAAACCACACTTGTAGTACCCCCCAGTGCTTATGCATTGGACATACTACCTCACAATTCATAACTAAAGAAATGAAGAGGTGATTTATAAAACAGATGTATTGGAGGTATCAAAAGAAGTAGGAAATAAGACAAAACTAAAACTAATCTATTTAAGATTTCTAGCTAGAGATAACATTGCCAATAAAAACTTCCTAAATGTCTTCTTTGAAAACAGGAACAAGTCTTAGAAAAAAATTGTATTGCTTTATCTCATAAAATGATAGCTCATCTCCAAATAGTGATAATTCCTTTATCTTTAAAAATATCCATATTTTATACTGACTACTGTATATTTGCTAAAGAATCATAATATAACCAAAGATATCCTTAGGAGAGTGAAAAGACAAGCAACAGATTGAGAAAAGATATGATAGTGTGTGTGTGTGTGTGTGATTCTAGATGATTTGCAGATTCACTGCAATCTCTATCAAGACGCCAACGGAATTTTTCACAGAAAGTCAAAATTCCTATGAAACATAAAAGAATCTGAATAGCCAAAACAATTCTTCTATCTCAATTCTGAGATAGAAGGAAGCTGGAGTCATCACACTTCTTCACTTTAAGCTATATCACAAAGTTACAGTAATGAAAACAATATGGTACTGGTGTAGAAACAGATGCATGCACCAATGGAACAGAATGGAACCCAGAAATAAACTCATACATATATATTCAACCAATCTTTGACAAACTGCCAACAACACACAATGGGGAAGAATAGTCTCTACAGTAAATGGTGATGGCAAAACTACATAGCTGATGCAAAATAATAAAACTGGGCCCTTAAACTGTTCATAAAAAATTAATTTAAAATGGATTAAAGGGGCCTCCCCGGTGGCGCAGCGGTTGAGCGCTGGGTTGCGAAGCTGCCCGCGGCCTCTGCGGCGCCGGTTCGATCCCCGGCTGCTCCCCGGCCACCAAAGGAGGGTCCCACATGGCGCGCAGACCTCTCCTGCCGCCCGCTGCTCCCCTCAGCAGTGTACTTCGGTCCCTCTGCCTGCTCTGCTCTCCGCTCTGGCTCTGGTGAATTCTCTCACCCTCCCGCGCGTCTGACTGTACCCAGTGCATGTATAAACAAAAACAAACAAATAAAGAAAGAAAGAAAGAAAGAAAGAAAGAAAACATGCCTCTATATAAAAAAAAAAAAATGGATTAAAGTCCTAAATGCATGACCTAAAAACACAAAATTCCTAGAAGATGACATAAAGTCTTCTTATCATTAATCTTGGCAATAGTTTTTTGGATTTGATACCAAAAGTACTAGGAACAAAGCAAAAATCAACAACTGGGATGATATCCATCTAAAAAGCATCTCAGGCCTTCCCGGTAGTGTAGCAGGTTGAGCGCAGCGCTGTGAATATGTCCACAGCCCCTGCAGCACCAGTTTGATTCCGGGCCACCTGGGGAGATACCCACATGGCGCAGCAGACCTCTCCTGTCTTGCCTGCTGCTCCCCTCAGCAGTACTTTTGGTCTGTCTGCTTGTTCTGTTCCCCATTCTGTCTCTGGTGAAGCCTCTCACCCTCTCACGCCTCTGGCCTGTACCCCAGCTCTTGTATAAATAAATAAAAGCTTTTTAAAAAATTTTAAAAAGCATCTCTACTGCAAAGGAAGCTGTCAACAGCAAAAATACACAAAAATAATCCAATTAAAAATGGCAAACTACCATAAAAGAAATATTTCCAAAGAAGACATACAAATGGTCAATAAGTACATGAAAAAGTAGTGTTCATCATAATTACTCACCAAGGAAATGTAAATCAAATCCAAGAAATACCTCATATCTGTCAAAAAGACAAAAAAAAAAAGTGTTCACAAGAGTGTGGAGAAAATGGATTGCCAGAGGGAATGTAAGCTGGTACAACCACTACGAAAAAACAGTATGGAGATTCCTCAAGACAACAAAAATAAAACTTCTTTATGATCCAGCAGTTCTTCTTTGCTGAATATATTCAAAGCAAAGGAAAACATGAACTCAAAAAGATATATGCATCTGCACATCCATTGCAACATTATTTATCAATATAATAACCAAGATAGCAGAAAAAATTAAGCACTTATTCATTGGTGGGTAAGAGTAAAAAAGAAAATGTGATAGATATATATGTATGGGATATGTATATGTACATATAAATGTGTGTGTGTGTGTATATATATATATATAAAATTTTAACTGCAAAAAGGAAGAAAATTATGCCATTTGTGAAAATATAGATGAAACTTGAAGGTATATGCTAAATAAACTAATAATGAATTACATACTTGAAATTTTCTAAGGGAGTAAATCTTAAGTGATTTTATCACTCACAAAACATTGATAACTATGTGATATGATTGATATGGTAATTAACTTGGTTGTAGTAACCATTTCACTATGTATATGTCCATCAAATAATCATGTTACACACTTTAAATATATATAATTTCATCTGTCAACTATATCAGTAAATCTAGAGAATAATTAAAAGGATATTACATAAAGATTATGATAGGGTTACTGGTGATTTTACTTTCTTTAGGCTTTCTATAATTTTTTTCAAAACTTCTTCAATGAACATGCATTAATGTTGTAAAAATACATTTTACTATCAGGGCATGCTATTAAATTGTATACTATTTTTGGTTATATCTGTCCTTTATATTCTGGAAATACAAAAACTATGAATCCTTTAAAAGAATTATATGTGAGACCCTTTTATCAAACATACATAATTTCACAGGCAAATTATTGCTTAAATGCCAGATATTCATCAAAATCTTTCCCCAGCAGATAATGAGCATCCCAGCTGAGAAAAGTATATAAACACTTCTTCACAGCTTTAGTTGTTACCTTAATTAATTGTCAATGACACAAGGCCATAAAACTAATAGTTTCTTAAAGTAATGCAGTGTCAAGATATACCATTACTATTCACTTTATTCTATGATCCTTAACAACTCAGCTTTTTGTAAATATTAAGGTGTTATAAATTAAAAAATTCATTGAAAACTCATTTATTGTCCTGTGTAGACCAATAAAATGACCATTCTTGGCAGAAAAGCATTATAAAAGGCAGCAAGGCAATGTTACAAACAAAAGTGTTAATATTATCAACAAAATTTAATCCTTATGTTTTTATTAATATGGTTTGATGATAATGTTAACCTTTGTTCATGGTGTCTCTTCAATATAGGATAGAGATAGGTTTGTTTGCTTGCTTTCATCTTGCTTTCTTTTGTCTGGTTTTGCTCATTTTTCTCTTCATATAACATGAAATGAAGGGGAAGTCCCCCTGCCTTCACCTGAAGACAGGAGCTGGGAGGTGTTAATTAAGCAGTGAAGTTGATTCATGGGAAAATCTTACTCTTCCTTAACTATTGCTTTTTAAAATCTGACTGCAATAGCTGGGGAACACAGTTGATATCCAAAGAGAATTCTCCTACTGTAAGGGGCTATCAAGACACCCCAATGACAGTGCAAGCTAGTTGACTTATATGGTGCTGATACTAAATGCTCACCCTGCTACCTGAGATTCAGCAGGACAGGAAGGAAAGGCAGTAAAATGAGCTCAGAAATAAAATATGTCAACAGATTTCAAATTTTGAGAGGACTCACATCTTGGAGGGGATTTAATCACAAATAAAAAGGCATTAAGAAGTATGCATTAAAAAAAAGGCAGAGCAACGGTTATCTATAACTTCTGTGCTCTCTCCCACATGAACAACTGTACAAAAACGGACAGGGCAGAAAGATTACAGTTGCAAACAGCCCAAATGATCACACAATATCTTGTGTTGAAAGAACTACACTGTCACAACTGGATTGAAGATTAGAAACAACCTGCAACCTTTCTGCACATCTAAAATTATCCTCATAACCTAAAGTCTAAGAAATAAAAGTAAAAATGTTTAAGTGACAAAATGACTAAAAACAAACAAATAAAAGTACCCAGAAGCATGAAATGTGAATATTAAAATGACTACAGTTTGAAGATGGCCCACTAAATTTTAAGAGTTACAAAAGTGGGGGCACAAAAATTTATTCCATGCATTCATCTTCCTTAGATGATGTCAGATATACTCTCTCTTATATTTTAAAGTCCCCAATAGAAAACCCAAATCTTCTTTCAGTTGATAGTTACAATTTTTAAATTCCTTTAATGTTCATCCCAAAATTCTTCCTTACAATCTAATTAAATTCATTATACTACAATTTCAGATCATCTTCACTTTGATTTTCCTTAGTGAAGATATAAATGTGAAGTTCCATTCTTTGGGTAAATGCTACAGTAGAAGTTGAAGACAATTGTGAAAATGACCTTTAGTCTTGAGGCCAACTAATGTCTATTCTTTTACCTTTTTTCTCATGGGTCATATTTTCTAAGTCTTTAATCATCTTTATGATTTTCTTTGAACCTTTTTTTATTAGAAAGTCTCAACAGTGAAAAAGAACAAACTACTTAGCAGACTTGCAGCACTTTAATGACACAGCTAAGTTTCATAATACAGATTTGCCCTTTTCTCCAGTCATACTCAGAATTCAAAAAAATGCCAAAACTTTGCCCTAAGGAGCAAGAATTGTATTCTGCCATTGAAGTAGTATCTCTCTCAAAAAGAATACTTTTCAAATTGAAAACACTAACTTTTCAAAAACCAAAGACACAGCATTCAAAATTCATGATTTGACCTACATTGGTACTTGGTCAATAACTAGGTTATTATAGACAATCCAGAGCTCAATAAATAATAAAGAAACTAACCACATAATATAAAGACATGACTTTTTATTTTTTTAATTTTTTAAAGATTTATTTATTTATGCATACAAGAACTGGGGTACAGGCCAGGGGTGCAAGGGGTTAGAGGATTCACCAGAGACAGAGTGGAGAACAGAAAGGTGGATTGAATGAAATACACTGCTGAGGGGAGCAGCAGAAGAGTCAAGAGAGGTCTGCTGCACCATTTGGATCACCTCCCTGGCCAGAGATGGAACTAATGCTGCAGTGGCTGCAGATCGCTTCACAGTGCTACATCTTAACCCTTTGTGCCACCGGGGAGGCCCAGCCATGACTTTCTAAATTTTGTGATCGGGATTCATTGACCTTTTATTACTGCTTATGTTAGACAACAGATATGTAGGACAACAAATTATAATATAATGGGTTAATCTAAGTAAATTGCTCTGATGAGGAGTAGTTTGACTTTCTAAAACCATTTATTATTGGTTTCTCTACACATCGTGAAGTTAATTTGGCTTCTTTATGTGTTAAAATGTCAAAACCCCGCCGATGCTCAAGAAGGAAGTTTTAATATTTTAATTTCTTGGGTGACATCATCTAGACAATTCCTGTATCTTTCACATTAAATTTTCATGACTCTTGTAACTAATGTACTCCTCTTTCAAACTCATAATATCACAAACTAAGACTATAATGAAATTGTTTTCCAATTGGAATGTCTCTTACTTCATTTTCTTGTCTAATTAGGATCCTAATACTACATTGAATAGTAGTGGTGAAAGTGGACATCCTTGTCTTATTCCAGATCTTGAGGAAAACAATTTCAGTTTTTAACCACTGAGTAAGATCTTAACTGTGGGTTTGTCACATATGGTCTTTATTATGTTGAGATATGTTCCTTTAATTCCTAATTTATTGATTTTTTTAATGATTTCTAAGTGGTGAATCCTATCAAATGTATTTCAGCACCTATGAATATTATCATGTGATTTTCATTTTGATTTTTATTGATGTGGTGAATGACAATAATTGATTTATATATATATTAATCCATCTTGTGCCTCTCAAATATTGGTCAATAATTTTCTGGTCTGGTTTTGAGATGATGGCAATGTAAATCTTATAAAATGTGATTGGGATAATTTCCCCCCTTTCGATATTTTGGAAAACTTTGAGAAGGCTATTTATTACATCTTCTTGGAAAGTTTTGTAGAATTCAGTAGTGAAGACATCTGATCCTGGGATATTTTCTAGGGAGATTTGCAATTGCTTTTTCGCTTTCCAAACACTTTTTGTTGAAACAAACTGTGAATTTCTTATCTTTATTTCTTTTTTTGTTTTCATTGAGGTAACATTGGTTTACAACATTGTATATAACTGTCATTTTCATCCTGGTTCAGTCATGGAAGGCTGTATAATTCTAAAACCTTGTCCATTTCTTCTAGGTTGTCCAATATGTTTGCATACAGCAGTTCATACTAATCATTTATAATCCTTTATATTTCTGAAGTTGATGTAGCTTCATCTCTTTTACTTATGTAAAAGATGTAGCTTCATCTCTTTTACTTAGTTAGGATTTTCTCTCTTCTTAGTGAGACTAACTAAGGGTTTACCAGTTTTATCCTTCAAAGAACCAGCTCTGTGTTTCATTGATATTTTTATTGTGTTTTTTACTTCTAGTTTATTTATTTTCACTCTGATTTTTATTATTTCCTTCCTTCTGCTGTTTTTTTTATTTTGTTCATTCTTTTTAGTAGCATTAAAATATCAAGTGTGAAGGTTCTGTGAACCAATGTTACCTCAATAAAAATTTAAAAAATTTAAAACCTACAAATACAATCCGAGTTTCCACTCTCTGTCTAAAAGACCAGTTGTTAACAATTTAATATTTGTGGCTCAAGGGTAATGATTGCCCTCTCCCAGACTGAATGATTACCCACCAGAGGCAGTCTGGGTTGTGAGCCTTCAACCAGATCTCATCCTTTTGGTCACATAGGACCTTGGGCCTGCTCACAGTCTGTTCATGTGGTGATTCATCTGCCCACTTCCTTTTTCCATCTGGCTTCCTCTGCTTCCCCATAAAGCAATTACAATCCCATGCTTGGGAAAAAGCACTGATTGATCTAAATATACCAATTCTAATTCCCAGAACTACAACAACTTCAGCTAAAGCAAACAACCAAATGTCCATACAAAATAATATCAACCCAAAGGAATTTCAAACCTAGCAAAACCTTTTTCTAGCCCTTGTTTATGGATCACATCAATTAAGCAATACCTCTTACAATAAAATTAAAGTAATATATAAAGATAGGAACTGCATCTCTTCCCTGTTTTCTACTATCATGTTACTAAGCTATATTTAAGCTCTCATAACTCCACAACTTTCTATTCTGTTCCTCTTGGTTTCCAGTTTTATAATTGTAATTATTTTTTGTTGTGTCCATTTTATTATTTCACTCTTCAATAGATAACCTCTTTTAAGGGACTTTTTTCTATGCCTCAAGATGCTAAAAAAATATTTTAATCCTCATGGACATTCCACAACAAAATAATCACTCAAATATATGTGACCTTTGTAATATTGTGTCAATATAAGGTTTTATATATATATATGTATATATATATATATAGACTTATCACACCTTCTGAAAGTTTTCAAATTAACTATCAATGTTCTCAAATAATCTCAACTGTCATACCACCTCTATATTCTCCAAATATTCTGAGACACTTCTCAGGTGTCCCATAATTCTGAATCAAAATCCATGGATTAGAGATAATAATAATTTATTCAAGCATTAAACTAGGGGAGGGATTTGTATACATTATCTTTTAATCTATGTAACAACCATGAAAGGTAGCTATTACTATTTTTATTTTGACAATTATAAAATAGAGGAACAAAAAACTGAAGATTCACCCTCCTCAAAGACTTCATGAAAAAATTTGGTTGTTTCTGGGGTTCACTCCAGATCTCTCTGATTCCCAGGCATGCATCCTTTTTGCTCTTTATCACTAGGCTTTTTCCCTCCCGCAAGTTGAGAGTGATCATCAAACTGACATTCTACTTGTCCAAAAATGAATTTGAATTTCCATTATATTCTGGAGCTTTTCTCCAAAAATTTACTTAAAAATTCATATAACTGGTGAGGTCTAACAAAAAATAATGAAACAACCTCTCAAAATAAAATTATCAGAGTTGATGAAAATTCATTTATTTTAAGCTTTTCAACTTTTGATTTCTTCAGGACTTATGCAAGGCAGATTGTTCAGTGTTTAGGGAAACCAAATTACTGTCATCTAGATCTATATCTTCAACCAAACTCAAGTCAATTCCAAGTTATATGCCCCAGTCAAATAGCTTAACCACTCAGATCTAACACTAAGTTATAAAATGATTAATGTTGCCTTAAAGAATTACATAAAACAACAACGTCTGGAACATAGCAAGCACTCAGTAAAAAAGTCCCTGCTTGATGATACTTATCATAATTTCTTCAGTATGGAAATGCATCTTGCTGAACTTCAAGTTTAGTCATTTCATTCTCCTACCTAAGTCTTTCAAGGTTAAGTTCTAATTCCCTAGTGTAGCATGGAAGTCCTGTAATGATTAGCCACTGCTGCTTCTTCAGTGTCATGTTTCAACCTTCCACACTGTTCTTTGTGCCAATCTTGGGCACTGCTACAAGTTCCCTCTTACCTCCTGTGTGTTCTGACTGGACTCCACACATCCTTCAAGCCTTGAGTCAGGCATTCAGTTCTCCAAAGTTTTTCTTAGCCCATTCTCCACCTACATATATCCCTTTCCTTCTACCACGCCCATCATGCTACATCTGAGCTAATATTAGCAGTGATCATACAGTGTCCAGTTTTACAACCATTGCTTACTCAGTTACCACACTCAATAAATTTATTCAATGTTGAATGATTAAAATGTGCTTCATGAGAGAGGAAATTTTTTCCAGAATTGTAGATTGCCATCACCTATTTTGGTTATAGTTAGCTACTAACTAGAAATTTATTTCATTTTCCAATTTAAGTATTAAAAAACCTTAATTTTCTTCATCAGAATTGAAAATAAGTATAGGACACCAGAAGTAACTAATTGAATAAAATTTAAGAAGTCTGTTTTTTTCCCTATAGCAGAGATTCACTATTCATTTTCCTATTAACCACTGTAGGTAAGACATTATTATTCTCTCTAAAAATAGTTGATGGCAATTTCCAAAGATACAGCTTTTTGTGGAGTTTATAAGCTAAGCACAGAGATGGTATGATATTGGGCTCTGTTTCTCAAGAAAGCTATTTTTTAAGTGTCTGCTATCAGGTGAAATGGATATTTTAAAAATATTTGATAGCATGACATAGATAATGAAGCTTGTATTGTAATGAACTTTTCTGTAAGGAATTTTTCTATTCAATCACTTCCCGTATGACAACATCTTTATCATTGAAGTTTGGGCAGTGAAAGATACAAAGATTCATCAGTAAGTTCAGTCATTAAACTTGAGTGGGAAAAAATTATAAACATGATTAACATTTTTCTTAAAAACTCCAGGATATTTTTGTAAGAGTAAAAGGGACCCTGTGTGAGATGTCTTCTTCTTGTGGTACAGATTTTCATTGAACCTGCTAGATTTTTTCCACAAAGTCTTTCCTCTACTAAGGAAATGACATCTAATCCTTCCTATAGTAAAACTGATAATAAGTATCAAATCAGATAATTCTATTTCAAAACTCATTTAATATGAAAAAACAACCTATGGAATGGCAAAAAAAATCTATAAACCATGTATCTTTTGGGCCTCCCCGGTGGCGCAGCGGTTGAGCGCTGGGTTGCGAAGCTGCCCGCGGCCTCTGCGAACGCCGGTTCGATCCCCGGCTGCTCCCCGGCTACTGGAGGAGGGTCCCACATGGCGCGCAGACCTCTCCTGCCGCCCGCTGCTCCCCTCAGCAGTGTACTTCGGTCCTTCTGCCTGCTCTGCTCACCGCTCTGGCTCTGGTGAGTTCTCTCACCCTCCCGTGCTTCTGACTGTACCCAGTGCATGTATAAACAAGCAAAACAAACAAACAAACAAATAAATAAATAAACATGCCTCTAAAAAAAAAAAAAAAAAAAAACCATGTATCTTTTAAAAGGTTAATATTCAAAACATATAGAACTTATACAACTCAATAGCAAAAAAATAAAGAACCTGATTAAATAATGGGCAGGGCCTCCCTGGTGGCACAAGGGGTTAAGCACTGCACTACGAAGCAAAAATGCAGCCTCTTCAGCAGGAGTTCAATCCCCGGCAGGCCAGAGAGAAATCCACATGGCAAAGCAGACCTCTCCTGCCTTGCCCGCTGCTCCCCTCAGCATTGTATTTCAGTCAGTCTGCCATTCAGTTCTCCACTCTGTCTCTGGTGAATTCTCTCACCCCCTGCATCTCTGGCCTATACACCAGCTCTTACATGCATAAATAAATAAATCTTTTTAAAAAATAAAGTAAATAATGGGCAAAGACCTGAATAGACATTTCTCTAGAAAAGATATAAGAAAGGTCAACCAGTATATGAAAAAATGTTCAACATCACCAGACACTAAGGAAATGCAAATTAAAATCAAAATGAAATATCATCTCATGTCTGTGGAAAAAGCTATCATCAAAAGGACAATAGATAAGGGCCTCCCCAGGTGGCACAGCGCTTGAGCCCTGGGCTGCGAGGCTGCGAGGCTACCCGTAGCCTCTGCAGTTGCCCCGCCATGGGCGAGGGTCCCACAAAAAAAAAAAGGACAATAGATAATAAAATGTTGACAAGGATGTGGAGAAAAGGGTACTCGTGTGCATTATTGGTAGGATTGGAAAACAGTATGGAAGACCTTCAAAAATTTAAAAATAGAACTATCATATGATCCAGCAATTACATTTCTCAGAACAAATCCAAAGGAAATAAAACATTTTATATTTGCATATAGCAAATTCTAAGAACCACACACACACACAAAAAAAAAAAAAAACTATTAGAACTAATAACCAAATTGAGTAAAGTTGCAGGATACAAAATTCACATTCAGAAATTAGTTGCATTTCTATACACTAATAACTATCTGAAAAAAATAAAGAGAAAGCACATAAGTTTTCAATACTGGATCTAAAAGCTGGTGTATTGGTAGCACTGTGGTTGTGGCAGTAGCCATTCTCATGGGAATCATTGTGCTGGTTTTTTCCAGAAAAAAGAGAATGGCAAAATATGGGAAGGCTGAGATAGAGTGAGAAGAACAGGGAACTCAATGAATAATTAGCATAATTTCAAGAGTAACAACAACAAGGGAAATTAGCAGATGGACCCAGATTATAAATGGATGAGCATGGCACAAAGCGATCTTAAAGGACTATTATTTTGTTAGTTAACATCATACATTTGTAATGGTAAAATATGTACTCAAAATAAAAGCAGCTTGAAATTGGCTTCACCAATCTTTGACCAAAAGTGATTGGAAGCTGCCTTTACATTTACTTTCAAGTCTTGCATACATAAACTTTTTTTGTGAACTATAAAATAAAGCATTTCTAATCTAAAAGGAAGGGAGGAAGGAAGAAAACAAAAGAGGAAAAGAGGAAGGAAAGGGGCCTCCCCGGTGGCGCAGTGGTTGAGCGCTGGGTTGCGAAGCTGCCCGCAGCCTCTGCAGTGCCGGTTAGATCCCCGGCCACTGGGTGAGGGTCCCACATGGCGCGCAGACCTCTCCTGCCACCCGCTGCTCCCCTCAGCAGTGTACTTCGGTCCTTCTGCCTGCTCTGCTCTCTGCTCTGACTCTGGTGAATTCTCTCACCCTCCCGCACTTCTGACTGTACCCAGTGCTTGTATAAATAAATAAATAAATCTTAAAAAAAAAAAAAAAAAAAAGAGGAAGGAAAGCAAGAAGGGAGGGAGACAGGAAGAAAAAAGAAAGGTAAACTAGGAACACTCACATAAGAGAAAATGCTCATTTTTCACAACTTTCACAAAAGGTATCTGATATAAAGAAGTGGTAACTTTGTTCACAATGGCACATGTCAGAGACTGCATGGAATAAAGCAAAATGTTCAGAATATCTTGGCAGTTCAAGAAAAAAATAATCAGAGCAGGCTTGAATACATTCAAAAAAACTGGATTTATGGGTTAATGGTATTTTGGCAAATTGAGTTTGGAATCCCACAGTGGAGAAGCTGTCCTTAAATTAACTATGTAATAATAAGGATTCAAGCATTCTATACTAGACTTTTCTATTGTCCCCATAAATTTCTCAGTTAAAAACATCACTCCAAATACAGCCCTGGAGAAAGAGCAAAGTGAAGAGGTTGTTCCTGCCGCTTGCAGTCAAAACCCAGGTAACCTATCCATGTAGATAAACCAGGTAGCAAACCCAATCATAGAATTCTCCCTTTCTGTATAAGTATGCTACACACGAGTTACACATGCACTAAAACACAAACAAATTTTGCTAATCCATCCTTCACAGCTCAGAAAATTCAAACCTTCAACCACAGAAAGTCAGGAAAACAAGTAATATGCCTATCTGTTTTATCACCATCATTTCAGATGTCACACTGAATCATCCATACATTCAAAAGTAAAGTTTGGAAGTTTTTATAGAACTTTATATGGTTCTGGAAACATTTCTTATTATCAGTCTGCCTTTATGTTCCTTCTGATCATAATGTAAATGAATGGGTTATCACGTTGCAGATGTGATTTGAATCCTAAGAGATAAGGCCAATAAGACAACTTAGATTTTCATTTACATTAGAAAAACTGTTTCTGCTGCCCTCTCTCTATATTTCCACCTATTTCTTATCTTCCCATTTTTGCAATGGTTTTTGTGTGTCCTCATAAAGCAAAAACAACTGTGAAATTCTACAAAGTTTTCTTCTATAGCCCCTGACCTGCAAGCACACACTTCCCATACATTGTCACCACATTGCCATCCATCTGTAATCAGGAGTGGGCCAGATTCCTACGCAATTAGGAAATTTAACAAGAAAAATTAGGACAACTGGCAATTTAACTTTATACAAAAGAATTTAAGCTTCCTTTTTCAGCACTTTATTTTTGTGATGTCCTGTAGATGGAAATTTTGTCCAGTGTTGATCATGCTCTTTGTATCTCATGATTAAAAGTGTTATTTCTTTTCTATTTTATGCATCTCCTCCCTCAATAAACTCCCATTTATACAAATTCCTAGCTCAAGACTAATTTTTGCTTTTGCTTATTATCATATTTCTTTAACAGAATTGCTTTCTAGGTTATGTTATCTAAGTGTCTAAAACTAATAACAAACTGGAAATTTCTTGAATAAAAGATTCTTTTTATTTTTATATTACCTAAATAGCATCCAACTCCACAGAGGACTTAGAAAAATAGTGGATGAATAAATAAATTAATTAATTCAAACTAGCATTTTAAACTTGAGAAACTATTCCAATGACGCTAAGCAAAGGCATGAATAACCAAAGCACAAGTTCTTATTTTTAATAGGTCCATTTTTCTGAATTGCCTCATTTGGGCTATTTATTAAAATGTGCTTGCATTAACTTGAAAAAGAATATTAAGGTAAATGTCTGAGAAGTATGCTGGATTTTAGGGAGAGGTTAATACAGAATGAAACTTTGCCATCTATCATATTCAAAGTGAGAGAAAAAAAAAATCACAAAACCACATACTGAATGTATAAGTACTAAAAATTGCTTTGCTCATTCACCTTCAAAAACTCACCTATTAATAGAGACAGCAAGTTTGCATTTTTTGCTGCAAATTAGCTGTCAGAAAAGTGTTAGAACATTGTTGGACACATATTTGCACTGGGGCTCTATGTCATAAACAGATAAGGATTCATATCAGATGGCCCAGACTTCAAAGGCTTTGTTGCTTAGCTTTTTGTTTCCCTGTAGCATTGCTGAGACAAATGGTCTATATTAGTTTTCATGGTTTGAAGAATACTGTTGTTCAATGAGATTTGTAGATGAAGCAACGAAGCCAATCCTTTACTAGCCTTTTATGTGTTGCCCAGTTCTCTTCATCAAAAGTTTATTTTATACTGTTATATGCAAATTTATAACCTCTGTTAAGCAACTTTTATTTCAAAATCTTGGGTGAGAAATTTCAAAGCTTGCATATCTGCTTTTGACCACAGAAAAGCAGCAAAGAAAGTTATTATTAATACTATTATCTTGAAATTATGAACATTTCAATGGACATTGAAAAAGAAAGATAATCAAACTTCATTATGAAAACCTCTAGAAATGGGAAAGTATAATAGATGTCTTTATTGAACCAATAAAGTACAAAAACTCTTATGAGCAATTTAGTTAGCTAGAATAAAATGGTAGCAAAATATAGAGTAGGTACTACACCTCCTAATTTCATTATATAGAAAACAAACCACCAATAAATTATTAAAAGATGTAATTTTATCATTAAAATTTTTTATCAAATTCTGGTAGTATATAGGAAACTTTGAGTTCCCAGTTATTCCAAAACAACTGAAAAATTGCATTTGTTTTTAGATCTTTATGTCCTCTCACAAACTGTACATAGACTATGGATGTCATTGACAAATAAGTATCATTTAGAATGAAATAAAGTTAACTGACATTTTTTTAAGGATTCACTTAGCAAGTAGGCTCATTATATTCTCATCATTCTGAGTACCCTGAGTTCTTGGAAGAGATTCTAATTTGGTTTCAATATTTTTTCCTTTTTTTGTAATTAATTAATAAAATAATTCATCAATCTAGATTTTTGAAGTTCTTTGTGTTACCATTTTGTTTTATGATTTTGTTTTATGCAATTTTAGATAAAATTAAATTTCTTTCCCATACTGTAAATTAGCATTGCCCTGAGTAAAGGTCTGTACCTGATACACAGATAGCTGATACACTCAATAAAAAGTAATTACTTTGAAAATGCTGCTGTTCTTTGTAGAATTTCTGCAAATTCGAGGACTAGTGTTATAATTATCTCAGCTTGGAAAAAAAGGAACTATTCTGACTTGGAATAATTTACTGTTGTATTCTAATTTACAAAACTTTGTCCCCCTTTATCCAATAAAGTCGTTGACCCAATATTAGTTAGACTTCACTTTTCTGAACTAGTGCAAAAAAATAGTAAGCTGGTAATAATTACTTATAATAGATAAATCACAAGGGAGATAAAACAATGAGGAGGAAATATGTTTCTGATTAGTAGGCAGGAAGTGAGATTATAAGACAGATCCCAGGTGAAAAAAATTGACCCTATTTGAATGACATATCCTTCCAAGAACTAACCCAACCCTCAAAACCTACAAAGCCCTGTCATGATTCAATAAGAATCACATCCAGGAGTCTCCCTGGTAGCACAAGGGTTAAGTATCAGAGCTATCAAGCTCAACCACTGCAGCACAAGTTCAATCCCCAGCCAGGGAGCTAACAAACCACATGGCACAGCAGACTTCTCTTGTCTCACCGCTGCTCTCCTTAGCAGTGTATTTCAGTAAATCCACCTGTTCTTCCCCCCAACTCTATCTCTGGTGAATCCTCTTAACCCTCACCCTCCCCATTTCTGGCCTACACCCCAGTTCTTGTATGCATAAATGAATAAAATGAATCTTTAAAAAATATATCAGGGGACTCCTGGTGGTGCAGGCAGTTGAGTGCAGCCATGTGAAGCTGTCTGCAGCCTCTGCACTGCGGGTTCCATTCTGGCCCGCCACAGAGATACCCACATGGCACAGTAGAGCTCTCTTGTCTCGCCTGCTGCTCCCCTCAGCAGTGTATTTCAGTCAATCTGCCTGTTCTGTTCCCTGCTCTATCTCTGGTGAATCCTCTCACCCTCCCGCATATCTGGCCTGTACCCTGGTTCTTGGATACATGAATAAATAAATCTAATATATATATATATATATATATATATATATATATATATATCTCACATCCATGCCCAAAAAAGCAGTCATAAACTATGGGAGTGTCTTATCTTGAGGCAGAAGAGGAAGATACTGATTTATGTTACTTATTTCTTTGTCTTCTATGCACAATAAATTGCTTCTTACCCAACCTTTAGCAAGGGCTTGCTTGCTGCCACCGCTGCCATTCATGTAACTAGCCTCCTGTTGCAGCAATAAAGACTTCTTGTTGGACCTGCCCAAGGCTCCCTGACGCTTCTCCAGTTTGCTGGCATCCTGAACCTGGCCAGGCTTGGGGCCCTGGCACATTTAGTTACTATGGTCCACCTAGAGGCCATAGAAAAACTTCAAGGGAAATGATTTTTTAATGAGAATTAATCAAGTCAAATCCAGTACTACTACTAGGAACACAACTCAAAACCAAGTGTCTCACTTACATATGCATGATTAATTGCATTGCTATGAAAATTAGATGACATAATCCACACAGACTACTTAGAGAAATACATAATAAATGCAAGCTGTTAACATTAATAATTCTGGTTAACATTCTGTCACATGTTATAGTATACTGTCAAGATCATCATTTTATTCAATCTTTAAGTAATCTCAGAGATAACTAATACTTTCTATGTGCTATGAATAAAAAAAAAAAGTATCTAACCAGGTTAAGTAACATAAATTCCATGTAATTCTCCATACACTAATTGTTTCATCTTTCTGCTTAAAGATAATGCCCTTTAGCAGAGCATTAAAAGCACTTCATTATCTGACCCTTTACTTTCCCCCAAAGTAACTCCTGCAATGCTCCCTCACATACCCTTCTCCGCATCACACCCCTTTCCTCCAACACACCAGCCCATTCCTTAGCTCTGGTAGTTTCTTCTTCATGAAACACTTTACCTCTCACCCAATGCCTGTCCACCTGGCAGACTCCTACTCATTAAGTCTCTGTTCAAGCTTCACCTCTCCTAAAAGAAACCTTAGTTGATTGCTCTTTTCCTGCCTTCTCTGGAGAGAGGTTGCCTGTTTCTGTGTTTACTCTTTCACAGATTTTACCACGTGACATTAAGCTTCGTTTGCCGCCCTCCATCCCTCTGTGTAGATACTGAGGGAGCATCAATAACTTCTTGGGGCCTCCCTGGGGGCGCAGCGGTTGAGCGTTGGGTTACAAAGCTGACACAGCCTCTGCAGTGCCTGTTCTATCCCCCGCCGCCAGGGGGGAGTCCCACATGGAGCGCAGACCTCTCCTGGTGCCTGCTGCTCCCCTCAGCAGTGTACTTCCTCACTCTGCCTGTTCTGCCCTCCGCTCTGACTCTGGTGAATTCTCTCACCCTCCTGCACTTCTGACTGTACCCAGTGCTTTTATAAATAGATAATCTTTAAAAAACAAAACAAAACTTCTCATTCCTCTCTATATCCGCAGCACTGTGCACACTATATGACACAGGCTAGGTGTTCTCCATAAGGTATTAAAGGAAATTAAAGGAAAAATAAATGAATGTGAACAAATGATAAGTAGTAGACAGAAATTTAAAATCCAAATTTTCTGAATCTAAGTTCTTTATTTAATAGACATTTTGTGTAGGACCCCAACTATTTTCTAAGTTTGCTACTAAGTGCCGGAGATAGAGCGCTGAGGAAGGCATGAGTCATAGCATCAAAGACAAATACACAATGCTACCAAGCCTCAAGAAAGTCAATTATTATAAAGCTATTAGACACCATATTTGAAATTATATCTTCCTGGTTAGCTTATGCAATTGCTCAGAGTTGAAACCTGCCATTGTCTTTCTGTCTTAGGTATTTAGCTGTCCACCTGGTGCTGATATCCTGCAGCTTACTTACCTCAGCAAAACAATTAGACAAGCAAATATACACAAAGGAAAACTGTAGTTTTTACATAATACTTAATTTACAATCATATCCAAGTTCCTTTGATTCTATAGCACTTGATTGGGCAGGCAAAGGTTCTAAAAGGATTCTGCATGGAAATCTTTTAAAATGCTAATTAGATAATTATCATATAATAAAACATTGTATAAAGTCACAGAAACTGATTGTGTTTTCTAGCAATGCTCTTTACGTCCTTAATCCAATCCAGCAATTATTTAGATTTTGTGCATAATGAAAAATATACATTTATTTGAAGTCATTAATGAATTAAATGTAAAATATTAGAACTAAAAACTATTGAAAGAAAGCAAAACAGAATACATTGTTCCTTCTAAATTACAAAATTCGGATTGATTCTAATTGCTCACTAGACTTATTTTGGAGATCATTTCACTATGCATGCAAATATTAAATCATTATGTTGGACACGTGAAACTAATATAATATGGTTTGTCAGTTACTCATCAATTTTTAAAAATTAGGATAATTCTGACAGAAGCTCCACTCTAACATGTGGAGTTGATTGTGTTAGATGGTTTCTTTTATGTCTGGGAGTACAATATTTGCATATTCACCGAGGAGATGGCTCCTGAAAGTGACATGAGAGATGCCAGCAGGTCCAACAGCTGAAAAAATATCTTTCATAGGCCAAGATGACAAAGCTTTCCCCCAGGCCTCAAATATTCACCACAATAGTTTACCTATCAAATGCAGGAACAGGCCCTTGGGAAGATGGTTGTCAAATGCACTTAGGTTAATTGAAGGGAGTTCTCTGGTATTCTACTATTTAAAAGGGCATAAAAAGTTTGGAGAAATGCAAGAAAGAAAGGGGTCAGCAAGAAAGATAATGAAAAGAGAAGAGAAAGCAATTTCAATTTTATTTAATACCTGTCCGACCATAAAAAAATGCTACCTTTCTCAATCTTCTATTTTAAGTGCCTCTAGAAATAGAGAATAAATCTTCCATTTGAGCTTATTTTATATTAATCTTTTTCTGGTTATAATAAAAGTTTTCTTCTACTCAGACTACTACACTACATCATAATAATAATGTGTTTTTTTCCGTATGCTGCCTTGAAACTGCTTTGAACTCATTTTAAGGATTTGTATGAGTCTAGGAAGCATATCTTGTTTCAATTAATATTAATTAAGTGCCTGGTCTATGCAAGCCACTGTGTGCTACAAGCTGTAAAAATGTAAAAATCAACTAATACAAGGGAGAGATTCAAAGGAAGAGGAAGAAAAAGCATTCAGTGGTGGCTGGGGTGTGCATTTAGATAATGCTAATCAGTGACATAACCCAATAGAAATTTTTTTTCTCACTTATGTTAAGTCTAAAGCAAGTGTTATTGGTTTGCCCAAAGCTTCCCTCCATGTGATGATTCTGGGATAAAGCCATGGTCCATCTGTGGCTCCACCATCCCCTAGGGTCCAGACAGAAAGTAAAGGCAGAGAAAACAAACAAGTGTATTAATTACATTAAATGAAAGGAAACTTATTTCACTTTCATTTGTCTTATATAAGAACCAGACATATAGTTGATTCTACCTTGGATGAAAGAGGGACTGAGAAATATAGCCCCAGACTGGGCAGCTACTTCCTGCTTAGACTGTACACAAGCTAACCACCTCTACCCTCAGAGGGCTGTAGCGTCAAGAGTTCAGGTTTCAGGCCTCCCCAGTGGCGCAGCGGTTGAGCGCTGGATTGTGAAGCTGCCTGCAGCCTCTGCAGTGCCCATTCGATCCCCGGCCACAGGGTGAGGGTCCCACATGGTGCGCAGACCTCTCCTGCTGCCCGCTGCTCTCCTCAGCAGTATACTTCGTCGGTCTGCCTGTTCTGCTCCCTGTTCTGGCTCTGGTGAATTCTCTCGCCCTCCCGTGCTTCTGACTGTATGCAGTGCTTGTGTAAATAAATAAATAAATATTTAAAAAAGAGAGAGAGAGAGAATAGCATCTATCTTAAAAAAAAAAAAAGAGTTTGGGTTTCAACACTGATGTAATTTTTTTTTAATTTAGTTGAATAAAGTGGTGAAAAATGTGGGTCTTGTTCAGAGGGCAAGAGAGTAGCTTAGACACAAAGCCATGTTCTAATGGGCACTTGGTTAATTTTTCTTGAGTAACCTAATTATTATAAAAAAAAAAAACATTATCCAAAACATTTCATACAGTATCCAAAACAAGAGTTGCTGGAAAATACACATCTGTCTCACATGTATGAGTAGCTATAACTAAACAGGGTCTAGACCAGAATGGATAACCTCTAATAAGACATTAACATTGTCATATTTAAGTACTAGAGTTAGAATATTTCACTCTTCTTTTTATGCTTACATATTTTATTTTATTTTTTAAAGATTTATTTATTTATACAGACAAGAGCTGGGGTGTAGGCCAGAGATGCGTCCAGGGGTTGGGGAGTGCTGTGGTGAGAGAATTCACTAGAGACAGAGTGGGGAGCTGCTGAGGAAAGCAGCGGGGGAGGCAGGAGAGGTCTGCTGCTCCCTGTGGGTTAGCATCCTGGCTGGGGATCAAACTGGTGCTGCAGGGAGGCCCCTGCTTACATATTGAAATGTATCTAGAATGAATACTTATTACATTCTGAATGATGACTAAATCAGCTGACACAAATCAATATTTTGATATTCCGGTTTTTATATTTTCTTTGCTCAAAGCTATGCAGGTTTGTTCACTTCTGTTTTATATATTAGATCACAGAAGTAAATTGTTTTTTGCACTAATCTATTTTTCTATCGTTTGTTCACACTGGTTTCTAGTTCTTTTTCAGAAACTGTTTGCACAGCTCTCTCCCATAGTATGTTACCCACTGCCACAACCAATTGCCCATAACAATAATACTGGGCACTTGTGATGTCCCATACATTTACTTAATTTACCAGTGATTTTTTCATTTAATACATCCTATCCTGTAAAAATAAATTCTACTATAGCCTTATTTATGCATCGGGCTTCTTAGTCTTGGAGAATTGTATTATTCACTTAAGCTCTCACAGCTGGTCAATAGTTGAAGTAACTATGAATCCAGGCAAACCCCATGCATTCAAACACTGTATTACTTTCCCTTTAGAAAAAAAAAAACTACATGTTTTGTAATAATAACTTATACATGCAAAGTAGTTTATAATATTCAGCACCCTTATAAATATTATTGCATTAGATGTGTACAGTGGTGTGAGAATTATCCCCGTCAGTTGAAAGCTGGATACTACGGTTTCAACTTTTTCTTCTCCTGGTCATCCACATAGCACTCTGATCTGGCTACAATATTCAAAGTCTAGCTATACCTCTGAATTAAATTAATAAATAATTCAGCAAAACGCTCCACCAAAAGGAGAAACAAAAGATGATTTGAAATACCTCTATCTCTTTCTGTAAGAAAAGGTTCTTTCCAACACCACTTACATTAGTTGAATGTTTCTCCCTTCCCTGATATAATGCTTAATTCCCTGAACTAAAACGCTAAAATCACAAGTCCTGTTGACTTGCTTACAGAGAGTTAATTGTCCTGTTGACTGTCTGTTAGAAACAAAGAGTATTAACCACCTTTTTTTATGGTGTCATGATAATTACCAGAGAGGATAAGAGATTCAGCAAAAGTCAGCTCACTCATAAAAATCAGGGGTTATCTTCCCAATGTACAAGAAAAAGAATAAGGGCTTTGGAAAGATAATCATGTGTTCTTTTCTGTGAGTTACTAAACCATTAAGTGTAATTTTCCCCTATGGTTTCAGTAACTGTGATAGAAAATGTCATCATCCAAACTATTTGAAGTGCTGACCCACTGGGATAAAGCTAATAGAAAGAATTTTGACAACAGAGGAATAGTTCTCAATTCCCACATCAGCTTGTACTCATTCAACATATTAAATTAATTGTGAATATATCAGCACAAAATATAAATCTGGGGTGGACTGGGAGCTCAGGGAAATTTGGAAGGCCAGAAAACAAGGACTCAGAATCCCACAGAAGGAGCTAACAAGAAACTCAAGGGGCAGTTCTCTTAGAGAAATCTATATACAACTCTCAGGCAAGCAGGACAGCATTCTGGGTTTTCAGGGTGGCCTTAGTCAAGGAGTTTCAGGGTGGGGGGTTGCGGAGAGGGGGACAGCTACAAACAGATAACCATGACAACAGAGGAGGGAGCAACTGGCAGAGAGAAACCTTGAGGGCAAAGGAAGAAGAAACCCAGGAAGAAAACTGTCAGAAGATCCGGCATGGGAGAGCACCTGCCCAGGAGCAGTCATCAGACCTGCTCTGCAGACTTTGAGTTCTAACTGGATGGGCATTTTTTTTTAATGATTTTTCAAAAGATTTATTTTATTTATGCAAGAGCCGGGTACAGGCCAGATGCACGGGAGGGGAGAGTAGTCACTAGAGACAAAGTGGGGAACAGAACAGGCAGACTGATGAAATACACTGCTAAGGGGAGCAGCAGGCAAGACAGGAGAGGTCTGCTGCGATGTGGGATTTTTGCAGGCTGGCCAGGATTGAATTGCATTGCAGAGGCTGCAGAAAGCTTCACAGCACTGCGCTCAACCGCCTACGCCACCAGGGAGGCCTCCTGGACATTCATCTTGAAGGACAGGGGAAGATGGAGACGTGACCATAGCAAGAAGAGGTGGGAGGCAGATTTACATTTACATGCTTTCAAAATATTTTGAGATAGTTCACAATAAAAGTAAAGACTGAAAACTGAGTGATTAAGATATAAGAAATATCATATTCAATTTTCTAACATTCCCCCTCCCCCAACAAGCCTGGCACTGTTCTTGGGCCATAGAAGAAACTCAGAAGATAACTGCTGAATGAATGAATAATAAACAAATTCAACATTTAAATTTAATATAGTAATTATTATTATAAATTCAATATATTGGTTATAAATTATTCAATATATAAATTAAAAAATAGACATTAAAGTAAAAAATAATAAATAAAAAAAATTGGAGAATGCAAAAAGAGGAAAACAATGATGAAATGCTTAACTTAAGAAATCTGCAAGAATTGAATAAAACCTGAACATTCCAGAAATCAAAGTAAACATTACATAAAAATTAGTTTTGCAGAGGCATAGTTTCATAGAAGAATGAAGAGCTGTTTATCAGTTCCCAAGGAGCCTTTGTCACAAGGAGGTTTATGTAAGAGACTATAAGCAGCAGTACAACATAATGGGCACATTTTCAAAAGCCACAGGGCAAAAGTTTTTGCAAAGCATTCTGCAATGGGTATGTCAAAAGGCAGATCTTTGTAAAATCTGGGGATAAAAGCCAAAATTGTTTTTTTTACAGAAATTCAAATGAAGGACAGAGCATGATGATATAATCTAGGCATATAACTTTCTGCTGATTTGGTTTAATACATAGATAAATTCAAACAAGCTACAGGATAATTGCTTAAACTTATCCCTTACGATCCCTCTGAAAGTTCAATTGTCCAAGCCAGGTTTCTTTCAAGAGTTGCTATTAGATGATAAGCATTATAGATATGAATGATTTTTAAAGAGTAGATATTCTATGGTTTTAATGCAAAGAATTTCTCTTTTGTCTTTGGAAAGCTAGTGTGTATAGAACAAAGACGCTGCTTTACTAGGACCATTGTTGAGACTGAGTTACAGTCTTGACTAGCTGTAGATCTAAATGATCATAGGAATACCCACAAATGGGGTTTAAGTGCCAATGCTAGTCATATGTCTTGAAGTATACATAACTAAATGTCACTTCATAAAATAAGATGAAATGTCAGTAACGTAGAAGATTTTGAAAATTGAAGCTATTGTGTTTACAATGGAACTTGGATCTACCAAACAAAACCAGTTTAAACAGCCTTGAATCTCAGAAATTAAAAAGACATTAATCAAAAATGGACCGATGTTTGCCAAATGAAGTCACCTGTTGCCTATTTGAAACAATAATGTAAAATGCAATCCTTGCCTATGTCAAGGTATCTGTCCAAAAAATGGATTTGGGTTCTGGAAAAAAAAATATTTAGATACTCTTCCTGATACAGTTAAGATAATTCTTGGGACTGCTACCACAGTTTGAGAGGCAACCCATGTCATCAGCCCAGAAAAAACCCAGAATCATATTTGCAGCATGAGACATGCCCATTTCATCAGAAATTATTCAGGAACAAGCTTTAAAAGATGTAGTAAAATACAGGTCTGTGTTGGTATATTTATAGTAAGAAGAGCATCTGTCCTTTGGCAACTATGGCTTTTCATTAAAAGTAAATAAATAAATAATAAAGTAAGAATTTTCCTTATGAGAAGGCTATCCTGAGTGATTTGGTTCTGAAACTATTTTAGCATCAAGATTCTCTGAAACAGTTGAATAATCTGTGATTTTATAGGGATCATATAACTCAATCCATAAACAATGTTTGTATGTGGAATCATAGATCAGAAATAAGTCAATAAAAGTAATAAAAAGTATAATTATTCTTATTCAGGTGAAGCAGAACACTCAAACTATGCTCAATTATGGAGCAGTTAAGCCTGAATCTTTGGCAAGAAGATAAATTATAAAACGATGCCATCCTCAGGAAAAATTATAGTGAAGTTCTGATAAACTGTTCAGAATCCCAATGTACATGTAATGTGGGGGGAGGGTGATCAGCAATTTTTGAAGACAAGTGAGACTGTACTTTGTATTCTGCTGGTGGAGACTGTGTTGGAGAAATGAATTAGAATAACTATTATTGCAAGAATTCAAACTCGTAATAAGAAAAGTTTCAAGAGCTCTTACATAAAATGCTGTTCCCTGGACATGCGAATTTTTAGACTTTTTGTCAGCCTACGGGGGCTAACATCTGTGGAGCTTCTCAAGCGACAATTCCCCATGCTCCATCTCCAGGAAGTGACTGGATTCCAAGTCGCTGCTTAGGAGAGTACAACCTCTCAACCAGGGGCAGTCACTTTGGAGCTGGAAATTAATTTCTAGCATGTCTGAGCTTATGTGCTTGGAAGTTTCTTGTTAAGCAGGCTGCATTATTTACCCACACACACACAGCTAGAGGAATTCTAATACATGATTAGAAAGAAAATCAGTCCAGTTTTAGTACTCTGATCCACAGGATTCCCATTCCTTCTCTGGAATTCTATATCTTGGTTATTTATCCAAATTCTTCCCTTCTAGGATGCATAAGCTGCTGGGGAACATCTTTACACATTTACCCCTCAAGGACAGGGGTCCTATATCAGTGATAGAGACCATCCTACACTTCATCATATTCTACTCACCTTCTGCTTTTTCCTTTGACAGGAGACTTCACGGTCTACTCAGATTTTCAGTCACTTTAATATTTAGCTCATCCTAACCTCAGCAAATATCTGATCCAATGCAGAACAATTTTTCTAATCACCTAATATGTGCTATTCTGCTGCCAGGAACTTCATTAGAAATCCCTATTATTTCTACTACAAACACATTATAAAATTCCAAGAACCAAATGATATACATACACACCCTTTTCTAACATGAGGCTGTGCATAACTTGGCAGCAGATGTTAAAGGAAGAGGGAGTATACAAAACACAGCCACAACAAGCCATAGTCTGACCCTTGTACTGTAAGTTGATAGCTGATGAAACAAAAGGCTTTTATTCTCTCACAGCTTCCTGAACCTCCCCAGTAGATCATATAACTCTGGAGCTGTCAGATCCAACAGGGGACACACTGACAGGTAATATACGGGAATTAAAAAAACCAAAAAGCCATCACTTTCAACCAGTGATCTAGAGTGTTGATAAAACAAATAATTACAGGTTTTCCCTGCTATCTGAAAATGGACCCTTTCTATGAGATCTTTCATAAGCCAAAAGGGCTTAATATGAAGAAGTAATTGCCATTCATTCATATGGAAATATTTTGAGCAGTCTCAGACCCCAAAAATAATCTACATCATGCCACATAACCCATGAAACATAAGACGACACATATATTAAAAGCAGACATGATATGGAAACCTCACAGCCTGTATAAAGTAGTTCCAAGGAAAGGAGCTTGTTTTGGCCATTCTCGGTGCTGGGAGTGCACACAGCCCCTGGAACAGCTGCCTCAAAACAAAAGCTGGATCTTAGTTTTGTTTTTCTCTTTTTGTTTTTAAAGTGAATATCCTCTTCAGATTTCTTCCAGAGAGCAAAATCAGGTACCAATGTAGATCTTTCATAAAAGCAAAGATATTTAATGCATATTTTGAAATTCAGGAGATACCTATAATAATTAGTAATACTGAACCCCTTGAGTCATTGGCTTCATTGTCTGAAGGAAATAATCATGAAAGAGAAACCTAAGGCTTGAGCAGTAAGTAATTTATTCTTTAAAATTTTGGTCACTTGTAGGCAGAGCATGTTAACTCCCTTGGGAAGGGGGTTTGGAGGGGAGATATTTCAGGTGGAAGCCAGTGTATTTATTCCTTGCTCTGCCAAATTTCAAGTTAGAAAATTCTTTTTTTTGTTTCTGGAGACGTTCAGTGCTGACAGGATCAGGGAATATGCAGCTGTTTGCCTTTTGTAACTTAAAACTGAATGTGTCTACAGTTTCTGATTTGCTAACTCTGACAGGGTTTGACAGGCCTAGAGAATACAGCGCACCTGACCAATTTCTTGGGGTGGGAGAATTTATAGACTTTTTCAGTTAACATGCCTAAGGAAAGGGTTGCTGGGAGTAGTCAGCCCACACTGCCGGCTGAGAGCACGCTAGAGTTGACGAGAATGAAATTGGATGTGCATGGGACTAGAGTGGGCTGTGGGAATATAAAACGAAAACTTGCAAAGGCATCACTTTCAGGTCAAAAAGTGGTAGAGTGACAGATGTGAGGGAAGTCAGATGAATTCATTTCTCAATTGTGGGGGCAATCAGGGTCTCTAAATATAAGAACCCAAATGAACAGCACAGATGACTTCAAGCAGAAGAGGAGCTAAGAAGTTAAGATGGTGAAAGGTTATTAGTAGAAATGATTTCCTGCTAGAAGGTGGAATCCAAACATTACATACTTTGCTCTGTGGTATCCAGTGTAGCCAAAAGAGCTGTTTCATTTTTCTTCAGGTTAACCAGGGAGGTTTGCCACACGACTTCTTTTACTTGTGATAAATTGAGTTGTTTTTTGTGGGGGTTTGGCAGTGAAAGACTATTTTTTTCTGGAGTGAGGGAGTCAGTTAAGTTTTCTGATCTCAATGCAAAGTGGATCCCTTACACTGGGGTGTAAGTTTCCCTGTGTTGAAACTCCTGAGGGAGTTATCTCTAGCCCTAACCAGTTACTTTCTCTATATTAATTCATGGTTCCCAGAACGTACAGATCTAGGGATAAACTGGGAGTGGGAAGAACGGTAGGCAGGGAAGGAAGTAGTAGCCAAAAATCACAATTTCTCCTCTCCCCTCAGAAGTGACCTGCAAGTACTTAGTCCCTTTCATGTTCTGCACCAGTATTTCTAAGCCACCCCAGTGACATAGAAGGGCTATTTCATGAAGGGTGGGCATTCTTTCAGCTCTCTATCGTACCCGCCACTTTCTCTTCTTCTAGTTGATGCTGCCTGTCCCAGAATCACATTATTTGAAGCACCTCTGCTACCAAAGGTAGTGCCACTGCTGTTGGCGCTTTTGACACCTGAGCAGATGCTGCCACCCCACTGCTGACAGTGTGAAACTGCTAACTATACTGTGTCACAGAAATGCCATCTGCCATCCCAGCAGAGACTCCCCTGCTATTTGCCATCACTGTAAAAGCCACTGGCATTGTGTAGCTGATATTTGATTTATAATACCTTTATTTCTCACTTGAGTTTAATTGGAGCTCACTCACTCCAGAGCTTAGCCTAAGGAGGGTACGTACATCAGACAACAACCTGAATGATAATATTCACCAGCATCAAAATCCTTCCTCTTTGGGAGATCTCCTGGCCACCTGTGACTATGCAGGTGCCTCTGTTTTTCCTTCTCCTTGTCCTAATAAACCTGAGCTTTTAAAATGTAAAAAAAAAAAAAAATCCTTCCTGTTTTAAGACTAGTCTGCTAGTCTTTTAGCAAAGTTGATGTGTTGGTGTTCCCTTTTCTTGCATTCCCTTCGAAGAGGTTTTTCTTTCCTCCAGAGGTTTTTCCTATCCCTCCAGTCCTGCAAATATGCTCCATCATGTGTGAATCAAAGGCATTTCTGGGTAACTATAATCTTTTCATTTATTCATTCAACAAATATTATTGAACATCTGTTTGCCAAAGACTCTATCCAGTGCTAGGAATGCAGTCGTGAAAATCTAACACAATCCAAGTCTTCATAAAGTTGCATTGTCCTAGGGAAGATAAAACAAAATAATGATAAATTAAACTGGGATGAGTATTATATAATTGCAAGAGAGCTGACTGTATAAAAACATGAGGAAATTTTTGAATGTAGGCTTTGAAGGGAAGAAAATCAATTTTCTCAAGTTTATCCTGAAAGTAGGTCAACATAATAAAAGGTTCAATGACCATGACCTTCTCCAAAAAGTTTCAGAGGAATGTTTAAAACTACCTGGATATTCTCCAGCACCAGCCTTAAGAAACCGAATTAAAGATACCTCCCCAGGTAAAGTTTTGCAATTCCTTCCTTCTCTGTCTGTGATATAGAATACTCAGCACATTGGCTACAGTCAACAACTAAGGATTTCAGAGCATAAATCACCCAGAGAGGTACTGAATTGTCCTGGAAATAAGATAACAGCATTGTTCTAATTCATTCAAAACTGGCAGCTCCCCTGCAGAGTTAATTTGATCAGTAGCTCTCTGAAATTTCCTGATAGAAAATCCCAAAGACAAAGGCATCTACATTTGCCCATGAAGCCACTGTAATTTCTGTTTCACCACCACCAGCATAGCTCCCTATGTGGTCAACCCCACTTTTGTGTTGGGATTCTAGGACAGCTGGACCGTAAGAAACAAAGGACAAAGTGCAAAGGTTCAGGGAGAACTTTCAGGAGTAGAGTTGATAAATGGGAAGGCAAAGAGTATTCTCTTTGTTGTCCAGCCATGAGGTATCAGGAAACTTAAAATTTTTGATAAATATTTTTTAAAGGAAAAAAAAAAAGAACTCTAACAGCTTCCTAAAAGGGTGAAACAGAACATAAACGACAGCCTCAAGCCATGCGAGGACAGAGCAGGTCATCTTCCCCACTGCCCCACTCCAGGGGAGCAAAAATCAGCTGCAGCACCTCAACCCAGATGCCACAGTCTAGGGTCCAGGCTGGTGAAAGGCCAGGAACCCCAGGTATGAGGTGGTGGGGAAGAACACTCCTGGCACTGGCGGGAAGCTTATAAGTAGAAATTGCAGTGAAGTCAGCAGTCATTGTATTAATGCTGTACCGTAGAATGACAAAGTCAGCTAAGTTCCCTGATCTCAAAGCATAGTGGATCCCAAAACTAGGCAGAGTAGCACCCAGGACCAAGCAGCAGAGGAGCAGCTAAGCAAGAAAGAGGCACTTCCCCACCAGGGGTGTGGTTATGTCCTTACATGGACTTCTTGGGAACAGAATGTTCTGATGGAGAACTGGACTCGAGGAATCTGATAAGGGTGAGCTGTTTTGGAGATTCTAGTAAACCTTGATGTTGAAGAAACACTCCTTATACCAGTACAGATGAAAATGGAGTTATTAGATGCCAGTGATAGCAAGGTGTCCTAGGATGGGTTGAAAGAATATACATTTTTTTTGAGGCATGTGAGCCCATCCTATGTATGCCCTAACACTTACACTCTTATTCCTGCATCCATAAACAAACTAATGGTAACATGATGTTGGTTGCCACAGAAGTTCCTACCTTGTGTTAGATCTGATATGGTAACACACATCTGAAAAGGTGTTATATATGGTATTGTAAATCAATGTTACCTCAATAACAAAATACAATTTTTAAAGTACATAAATAAAAAAAGAAAAAGAAATTCCCACTCAATACCTTGGGCTGACAGCTCACCTAAGTCCCTGGTCTCCACTCCTGAATCTTACCTCTCTTGTCAGTGGACACCCCACATGCCTCAGCTTGTGCCTTGGGTGTTCTCCTGCTCCTCCCCTTCCCCTGACCATATGTCTAAGTGCTGTCACTCTCTGCATAGCATCTGGAGTAGGGATCTGGGTAAACCTCCAGTCTCCCCAAATTTATTCCAAAGTTTAGATGGATTCTCTAAACCCTAGATTGATTGCCTCCAGAAACCCCTAGCACAGATGTAGAACACAAAAAGACACTTAAGGTTATTGCCTCTCCACAAGTTTTTGTTTTGTCTGATCTTGTAAAATGTTGAACTTGCTGTTAGAATTTCCAAATATAATTGACCTTGAATTCTGCCCTCTAAGACTTCCATATCTCTCACAACCACCTTTGGAGTTTAAAATTTTCATATCATAAGGTGGTTCAGTAGCTCAAAGTTATAGGTTTAGGAACTTAATAAAATATATTTAATGTATGCATTGATTCTACCATGACAAAGATAAAATCTATTAATAATGAATGAACTAGTCAAACATTCTCAAGCCTGAGAACCAACTTCATGAGTATATGACCTGTGCAGTTCATTGGGTCTTTTGCTTGATTTAATGCTGTTGTCACTGTCCTGAAATTTAATATTTTTTAACAAGATAGCCTGCATTTTCATTTTGCACTGAGCCCCACAAATTAAGTAGATGGTTCAACCTGTGTAGGTCACAATCATGTATTTCACATATTCAGAGGAATTCCAATTCAAGGCAGTTGGCTGGAAACTTACAAACAGAACTCAAATAAAATCATGGCGAAGAGGATACTCATTAGTTAATATCAATTATTGAGTTACCCTAAGAGAAAATCAGCCATCCCTCTATTTCACGAACAAAGCAAAATTCTTCTCTGCCATAAAACATTTAATCAGTTCTTACTTTATGTTTTTAATCTCTCAAGGAAACTCTCAGTGTTTTCACAGAAAACATTCTAGAGTAATCAGGGAAAATGTCAAGGAAGTGTAGCATTTGACAATCTCTTTGATACATGGATGAATATGCTTGAGCAAGAGAAGTAATGAGAATGGTTTTGTCTGGAGTTTTGCTTGACAAATATTTGCCTTTTGGTCTGGGGTGGGAAAATATAAATTTAAAATAGCCAACTGAGAGAAATGTCATCATCATTTCCAACAATGGTGATAAGCATTGAAATCAAAGAAAGAAAAGGAGGGCACCTTAAAAGACAAAATAGCCTCCAAAATTTTGGAGACCAATGGGCAATCCAAATTAAAACAGAAAGAGAAAAGAGGAACTGCTACAAACCCTGGGCAGGGTTTGCATTCAGCACCTGAGAAATCATTGAATCTAGGAATATACAAGAAGAAAGAGAAGAGAGACAGAAGAACCAAGACAGGGAAAATTCTAAAGCATTCTATATTAGCAGATATTTCTAAGAGATTCAATAAGGAGAAAGATAACTAAGTAAAGGTCCCTGGATTTGACGAGTGAGATATAATACCATCCAAGATTTAATGTATTACATTTCACTTCATGGTATCAGTTTGCTCACCATCATGCACCCAGTACCTGGTCCGATGTGTAAGAAACCAATCCTTCTGTAACACAAATTTCATATTACACCTTCTAAAAGTAAAAGATCTCAACTAACAGGAAGAGTTCATGGCTACTCCTCTTGAAAAATAGTATAACCACTTTACAAATTTTAAATATCTTATGGAACAAATGTTTTGAACTTCTTCAATGTGCCATCAACTGCTTTCAAAGAATCTTTTTTAAGAATACTGAAATATCCACCATTGCAGAGAATCTTGATATGTCATCTCCCCCACCTATGTGTCATGAAGGCAATCCACCTGCTACGTGTCATGAAGGCAATTATAATGCTGGTCTTGGAGGTGGTACCGACTATCTTCAAATACTAAAGAAAACCTGTCAAGTTTTCCTGGTAGAGCACTGAGAATGGTGGCCTCCAGTCACTGGCTGGTAAGCCCTCTCCTTCCTACAATGCAGGTGTATAAACAAGCAAGTCTTGATTATGAGTTTTGTGACTTTTCTTTTCGAAAACAAATGCTAAGAATATAAAAGACACTCTTAAAAATGTCATGAGCAAATGATGGTGATTCACTTTTTACATTATGACCTCTGGCAGTCATCCACCCACAAATAGTAACAGCATTGACTTTGCTTTGTTTAAAACATGAAAAGAAATGGGTCTGTCTATAAGTCATTGGGCTGCAAATATTCCTACTCTTAAAATCAGAAAATGAAAGAGAAGCGCAAAAAGACAAAAACAAAGGCTAATATATGTGGGTTTTTTTAAACCTATAAAAATGAAACAAAAACATGCTTTATGTGAGTTAGAAATTATAGGAAAGAAAAAAAGAATCAATGATCAAAATTATTACAAGGAAGTAAGGTATCTTTTAGAAGACTGTTGGTATGGGAAAGGCTTCAGAGGAAACAACCAAAGAAAACCAGAGTAACAGTGGTCGCCAAAAAAATTGCCACATTTTTCTTGTGTTTCATTTCCAAGAAGTCACTATCAAAAGTATTAATAGCTGCAAAGGCTATTGAATAACACATCTTGCACCGTTGTAAGTACTGGCTAGAACCAACACAATAGTACTCAGGTCATTGGAGTGCATGTAACAGACAAGAAGAACATCACAGGCAGAAAAATATACAGGTGCAAAATACAAGGGTCCAAGGATATCTCTCTAAGATACTACAAGGGGAAAAAATTCATAATCTGCTGATATAGGGGTGCTGCTGATATAGGGGTGAAAGCAATGAACTGTGCATAGAGGATACGATTTAAAATATGCTAGTGTCATGCTGGATAAACCAATAAAGCAGTTTAATCACTGCAACAAAAACTCAAGGTTAATAGTGATAAGCAGCAATAGTTAAAGATGACTTTGGACAGACGCTGACCAGTCGCTACTGTCTGCACCTGTGGTTCAATAGAACCATATGAAAGAAATCTGTCCAAAGAGAGAGGAAAACTCTTAGACAGACAGATGGTATTTTTAAAATTATAATGAAAGTAGCTTTAGGGGAAAATCTTTGACAGGGAAGTGAGGGAAAAAATAAGCATCCATTAGCATAATGGGTCCCAGAGTCCAGGTATTATGCAATGAAAGCAGAATGGATAGTAACTTCAAAAGAAGTCACTAATGTTGCCCCAATCCACCAAAAAGCATAGTCTCTCAGAGTTGCCAAAAAGCATAGTCTCTCAAATAAGTGACGTTGTCTTTAATTTCCTGCTTCCCAATGACCCTGTCAAGCACAGACATTTCCCTAGAAAACTCATAACCGGGAAATCAATCTCAATGGGCAAAGAGAACTGGCCGACAGCCTAAGTCTCAACTTTGGGGAATAAAATGCCCAGGAAGACCCAGGTCAAAAAAAGAAAAAGGTAGTATCTTAACTATCCTTGACACAAAAAAACACTGTCATTTTTAGAGGAAAATACTATCTTGTATTCATGTTACAAATGGTCAAGATATGGTAGGGTTTAAAGAATATGCAATGTCCCTGAGAGTCTATAAAAGTTTTTTCATAATATGTGTAAGCTGTAGAACTATGAAGGTGTGCATGTATGTTACAGAGAGAGCAACAGAGACAAAAAGAAAATCAGAGTGACAGAAAGAGTAGCTGAGGAAATGAGAAAATGGCATTAGGAGAGACATTTAGCTCCTGAACATGTACCCTGAGGGTATATCATTTCCTTTACATTCCAAATCAGTCAGTACCAATCACATTGTCCATAGAAGCCTGGTTAATAGAAGTCTGTGTTGGGGGCTAATACCTAAGCAGAGTGTCAACCAAATTGAGTGGGAAGGATAGACCAAAAGCTAGTCTTCATGCAATTACCTATTGTTCAACATCATCCTGATGCTTCCCACGGTAGTACTAGAGAGCACTAAGCTTTTTTTCCTTGTGAGTTCAATACTAATTTTATTTCAATTTAACTTCTATATGTTTAATAGAGATGATAAAACAATCATTTTTAACAAGCCAACATGCTCTGAGTCCTGCTACCTTTCTTCTAGGTCTACCAGCCCCTCTCTTCTTGTGTGTACCTCCCTAGTTTTTTTATCTGTTTATCCCATTTTCTGTCAACTCATCATTTTTTCCCTAATAGTCTTCCCTCCCTTTCTCTACATTTTCATCTTCTCTTTAAGCTCCATTTGCCAAGTTCCTCCCTTCATGTCATAAGGTAGCGGAAATCTGCGACTCCAAAATAGTTTTGGGGGAGAGATTGATTTCAGAGAAAGGTTTCTGAATGCTGGGTAGAACTTCCTTTGAAAAAGACATTTATTTGTGAGGGCATCAACCTCCCTATATTGGGAAAACCTAATCTCTTATCACTTCTCAAAGAAGGCAGAACCTCTGCATACCTTTGTTTACTGTGCCTTATTTAATAAACTCCCTAATTTGCTTCCCCTTTGTCCCCCAACCTCTCTTGTCTTAGTGAACCTACTTTGGATGGTGTGTGAAGCCGTGTGGTGAGCCACACAGTTTTGCTGGGTCTCTCCCATGCATACAAGAGATATACATGTTATTAAACTTCTTTTTGGCTTTTTTCTCTTATTAATCTATCTGATGGTTTTTCGATTATTTGCAAGCCTCGAAGAACCAGAGGGCTATGGCATGATCCCTTTGTGTCCTGGCAACTACCTCCAACTTTATCCTCCATTCTCCCTTCCCTTCAACCACCATATTGCATCTCTGAAACTTGCTGACATTTGGGTTCCCAGTTTTAAGATATAGTAAAATCTCTGTAATTCACCATAATTGGGAAGAAGAAAGGTCATGTAATCTAATATAAATTTTGAGGAAGAGAAGTTTTCTTAAAGAAACTGGATTTCAAAACACTCTGGGACAAAGCACTGAAACCATGTCACAGGATGGCAAGCTGTGAGAGCACTTTAACTGATAACATATTTATAATTAGTACATCCATTGTTTGAATGCAAATGTTTCAGCTGAAGGCCTTCTCTCAACCAGCATAACATTCCCCTTGTTTACTCAATTAATTTACTTAGCAATACTTTTTTCATAGATACAGGTTAAACAAGGATTCTGAGTAACAAAGCTATATATCCCAGCAGATGGCCCATAGAAACTGCCTTGTTGGTCTAGTCAAAATATATTCTGCACAACAAATGCTTGTTCTGCGCCATGGCCTTGTCACAATCATGCTCCATATCAGTCATTCTCCATGGAGGAAAAAACATTTATTTGGGTATTGTTTACTCTTTTCATTGTAACAGGCAGAGTTGCCCTTCAAAATAAATATGTAAGTGATCTAAGTTTGTCAGCTAGGTTCTGCTTGCCCCTTTGCTTTTCCTTTTCCCTTATTCTATCCCAACTGACCCCCGTTGTCTCATGAGTTAGTGGTCCATTTCATTGCCTTCCAAGGAAATGCCTCCATCTTCGAACAATCATTCCCCATTCTTCTGGAAAATTCATACTGCCAATAAAGCTATAAAAGGAAAATTATTGTATATCTAACCTTTACCTACAACCTAGCTTAGCCCATCTTTTCAGAGCATGCACACCCACCACTCCTGATGACAGACTTTCTTTAGCACTGTTGACTACTATTCAAACTATAGACTTCCATGGCCACTGCTGATTGTGCCAGGATAACTTACGCAAAATGAGTCAACTGATTCTCTTTGCAGAGAAATAAGAAATAAAACTAAAATATTTCAGTGATTTGGTATCTAAGTGCCCATATGTTTACGTAGATGTACAGGCAGTGGCAGGATCAGTTGTGGAGAAATGATGATACATCTTCATTGCAAACTGGCATAAAAGGAGTTAGCCAATTACAGCTATCAGGTTCTCTCACTGAAGGCAAAACAAAAGATTCAGCTGAACTTCTTTCCACAAATGGATAACCGAATCTAGAAACACAACCAAACTGAGTCTAAGATAAGAAATATCCCTCCAAAAATATAATCTTATACCTATTCATAGGAAGAAGAGTTGCATGTACACTCTATTTCCAGCCAACCCTGTATTTTGAACATCACACATTTCACTAGCAAAAAGTCACTTCTAATGTCTTCTGTGTTATATTTAAAACTGTCTAGTGCTGAGGCAAAATATGTTTGAAGTTTGCAGTAACTACCTGTGGAGAATGAATCTCTGAGTGTTTTCAACTGCAAACTAAATTGTGTATATTACCACCTACCACCCCAGCAGGAGTATCAAATTGGGTCCTTTAAAATTTCACTAATGTGGGCCTCCCTGGTGGCGCAGTGGTTGAGCACTGGCTTGTGAAGCTGCCCACAGCCTCTGCAGCACCAGTTCAATCCCCAACCACTGGGTGAGGGTCCCACATGGCGCACAGACCTCTCCTGCTACCCACTGCTCCCCTCAGCAGTGTACTTCGTCAGTCTGCCTGTTCTGGTATCCACTCTGGCTCTGGTGAATTCTCTCACCCTCCTGCGCTTCTGACTGTACCCAGTGCTTGTATAAATAAATAAAATAAATCTTTAAAAAAATTTAACTAATGTACCCTTGGGTATAAATCAACTATGTATATATTATGCACTTACAGATATGCATATACACATAAATGCATAGATATATGTGTCAATTTGATCATATATAATATATAACATATATAATCTTTACTGAAGTGTTTTAAAATAAATACAGACATTATAATAGCCATATTCTAGCAGAGTCCAGGTACCCACTTTACATAAAGGAAATGAAACTGATGCAAATAAGGAAGCAGTGAGGGGAAACCTGTGGTCTTACAAGAACTCTCAAGCTTCCTAACTTGATTTTTGGTAATCTCTCTATCTCTACTTTCAATTCTTCATAAAACCCAATTTTACTTCCTGTTTTTTGGTTTAAGAAATATAAGATATTTCTTATCTAAGAAATGCTACAATATCATTATATTAAATTTCCTTTTTCTTAAGCTATGTTGAATATATTCTATTAGTTAATAGCAAACAGTCCCAAAAAGAAATCAATGCTACTTCTTACAACATTAATGTAATTGCAAACAAAGACTAATAAACCTGATATTTTAGTTAGTCTCCCAGCCTCATTACAGATAAAAGAGTATGATTTCCACTAGATTTATGAAAATAATGAAAGTAGCTCAAAGACCCCACTTGTCATAACAGTCTCCTGAGAACTCCCATTTGAGAACTAGTAAACATAGCTATGAATGCTCAAATGCTTTTCCCAAAACAGATGTAAGAGAGAAGAGAGATGGTCAACCAGGCAAAAGAAATTGCTGAGAAGTACAAATCTTACCAGTCAGAGGACTTTTACTAAAAACATCTGGAGTGTGGTTAGGCTGTGGTGTGAAATGCATGAAGACAGGGTTTTATAGAAACACTAGGATGGTTTGGACCTGATTTGTAAATGTCCTTAGTCACTATGGTCTCTGAAACTTTATTCTGTGGTCAATGAGACAAAGTGGAAGAGAGAAGTTTTAAAATGGTAGGATGGCATGAGTTTTGTATTTGAGGGAAAGTGCTTCTGGCCACAGGGTACAGAATGAATGGGAAGACAGAAAGACTGGTGCTGTTTAGCCAGTTAGGAAGCTATTAAAGTTTCCCACTTAAGAGTTAATGAGGTGCTATTCTAGTACAGTGCAGTGAAAATAGAAATGAAGTGAGAATAGAAATGAGAATCACTGTGGAGTTGACAGGATATGATAACAAATGATATAGGAAAGCTGAAGGTCTATAAAAAATGACTTAAAACTTCTTAGCCGTAGAGATTTGGGTTTTTCTTCTTTAAAAAAAGGAGTTACTATTTTCTTCCTCACAATAATTTGTGAGAATGAAGGTTATTATGCATGTAAAAGTGAACAGCTAAAGAAAAAGAGATTTATAAAGAATGGAAAGAAAAAAGTTTTCTAAAAGCAAGTGAGGAAGTCATCTTTGCTAGGAAGTCACTTAAAGTCAGAGTTTCTGGATTAATCCAGAAGACTTTATTAGGAAAGACCAACCCTAAGTCAGAGCCACCCCTGGCATGCATTCCCCACAGTTTTGGAACATGTGATAGAAGTATTCGAAGATGACAAAGTTCACTAATCATTATTAATCTCAAGTGGGCAAAAGTGTTTACTAATATTAAGAAATGAAGCCAAGAGTCAGAAGTAAGAAATTAACTAGATGACATCAAAACAGTTGACTTGACAGATCAGGTGCTGGCAAATAAGTCCATGTCAGTCATGAGATTGCGAGATGATTTAATGTTCAAATGGACCCATTAATACAGTTAACAACCTCATTCCCTAATAATCATGAAGAATCACCCAAGATGGCTATCTAGGCAGCAGCTCAGTAATAACTGCTGGCCAGTGTTGCGCATGTAGAACAGTCCTCAGCAAGTTCCTTAAGGTGATTAAGTCCTAATGCCCTCCTAAGTCATTTACTGTATCTAATAAATTAATGTCACTCCTTCTTAATGAGAATATATTTAATATACCATCCTTGAAAGAATTGAGCATAATCACTCATATAATTTTTTTATTCTATGGCTTATAAATAAAATCTCAAAGATATAAGCAAAGTCAAAATCTGTTTGCACTATGTCACGCCACCACTGAATCTAACCACGGTAATGAAGCAGATTTGCTGACTAAGGAATGCATTGCATAGAAAACGCAAGTAAAATGCAGAGAGTAAATCTTCTGAAGTTCCTCCTTTATGCTAATCTATGCAATAGTTAAGGCTATAGAAATACAGTTCATGAAAACCTATAATTAAAGTCTGAATTTTGAAACATTGACCAGTTGCAGACAGAAGCAGGCAAATGGAAATAATTCTTCAGGCAGAGCTTGCATGGGACCCAGACTTATGAAGGACACTGCAGAGAATCAAAAGACAAACAAAAGAAGTCCCCAATAAGACCAGGACAAAGATAATTCCAGGAACTGTGCCTAAGTAACAACTTATTTGACTGTAGCCAATCCCAGAAAGTACTGAATTCACTCACTCAACAAATCATTATTGAACCCGCCAGAGGGCTAGTTTGGACAGTAAATGTTTACTTTCTACCTTACCACCCACTCAGCCTACCTAGTGTCTAAAGGCACAATTTGCTGTTTATTCTCCCTTTAAACCTGACAACAACATACATATTTTTGCCTCATGCTTGACTTCCCATCATTTGTGCTCAATGAATCATGCTTCAAAAGAAAGTCAATCAATGAAGAAAGAATAAGGACCTTCCCAGACAAACAGAAACTCTGGAATTTAATTACGACTAAACCCCCACTCCAAAAAATACTACAAGGAGTCCTAAAGCCAGAACCTCAGAGGGATGAATAACAACGAAAGAAGGCCAAAAAAAAAGTTATTGAAAGAATAAATAAATAAAATCAAAGGAAAGACAAACACAATGGCAAATACAGATGCTAACATATCAATATTAACTCTAAATGTAAATGGACTAAACTCTTCAATAAAAAGACACAGAGTCGCAGGCTGGATTAAGAAACAAAACCCAACCTTTTGTTGTCTCCAGGAAACACATTTAGCTACAAAAGATAAAAACAGACTCAAAGTTAAAGGATGGAAAACAATCCTACAAGAAAATGGACCAAAAAAGAAAGCAGGAACAGCTATACTTATATCAGATAAAACAGATTTCAAACTCAAAAAGGTAAAAAGAGACCCCAACGGTCACTACATTATGATCAAAGGGACAATACTGCAAGAAGAAATAATACTCATTAACATATATTCACCAAATGAAGGAGCACCAAAATATATCAGACAACTATAATCATCTTTGAATACAGACATCAGAGAAAACACATAGGTAGTGGGAGACTTCAACACACCACTATCAACAATGGATAGATCAATGAGACAAAAAATAAGTAAAGACACTATAGCTCTAAATAAGGATCTAGAGTGCTTGGGCTTAACAGACATCTATAGAACACTAAAACCAAAAAAATATGAGTACACATTTTTCTCAAGCACACACAGATCATTCTCCAGGATCGATCACATACTGGGACCCAAGACAAAAATCAACAGATACACCGAGATTGAAATCATACCAAGCATCTTTTCTGACCATGAAGGCATCAAACTAGAAAAAAAACATAAAGAGAAGGCAAGGAACTCTCCTTTCTCATGGAGATTGAAACCCACACTACTGGAAGACCACTGGACTAATGAGGAGATCAAAGAAGAAATTAAAAAATTCTTTGAATTGAATGACAAGGAGGACACCAATTTCCTAAATGTATGGGATGCAGCAAAAGCAGTAATAAGAGGAAAATACATAGCAATAGAGGCTCACATCAAGAAACAAGAAAGAACTCAAAGAAACAACCTAATCTCAAAGTTCAAAGAACTAGAAAAAGAAAAACAAAAAAACCCCAAAACCAGTAGAAGAAAAGAAATAATAAAAACCAAAGCAGAAGGCCTCCTCTGGTGGTGTACCAGTTGAGTGCTGGGCTGCAAAGCTGCCCGCAGCCTCTGCAGTGCTGGTTTGATCCCCAGCTACCGGTGAGGATCCCACATGGCACGCAGACCTCTCCTGCCGCCCACTGCTCCCCTCAGCAGTGTACTTTAGTCCTTCTGCCTGTTCTGTTCCCCGCTCTGGCTCTGGTGAATTCTCTCACCCTCCCGCACTTTTGACTGTACCCAGTGCTTGTATAAATAAATAAATATTTTAAAAAAATAAAATAAATCTTTAAAAAAAAAAAAAAGCAGAAATAAATGAAATCAAAACGAAAAAAACAATCCAAAGGATCAATGAAACCAAGAGCTGGTTCTTCGAAAAAATAAATAAAATAGACAAACCCCTAGGCAGGCTCACAAAGGAAAAAAGGGAGAAAGCGCAAATAAACAGGATCACAAATGAAAGAGGAGAAATCACAATGGACACAGCAGAAATCAAAAGAATAAGCAGAAACTACTATGAACAGTTATATGGAAACAAGTTTAACAATCTAGAGGAGATGGACAAATTCCTACAACTCTACAATCACCCAAAGCTAGATAAAGAAGAAATAGAACACCTAAACAGACCAATTACAAGCAGTTAAATTGAAATGGTCATCAAAAACCTTCCCAAAAACAAAAGCCCAGGACCTGATGATTTTACAAATGAATTCTACCAAACATTCAGAAATGAATTAGTGCCTATCCTTCACAAACTCTTCCAAAAAATTGAGAAGGGATAATACCAAACAAGTTCTATGAAGTCAACATTATACTAATTCCAAAACCGAACAAGGAAAACACAAAAAAAGAAAACTACAGGCCAATCTCGCTAATGAACACTGATGCAAAAATTCTCAATAAAATTTTAGCTATCAGAATCCAACAATGTATCCACATGATAATTCACCACGACCAAGTAGAATTCATTCCAGGGACACAAGGATGATTCAACATCCAAAAATCAATCAACATTATCCAACACATCAACAAAAAGAAATATAAAAACCATATGATAATATCAATAGATGCCGAGAAAGCTTTCGACAAAGTGCAACACCCATTCATGATAAAAGCCCTTGAAATTCTTGGGATACAAGGAACATACCTCAACATCATAAAGGCCATCTATGACAAGCCAACAGCCAGTATCCTTCTCAATGGTGAAAAACTGAAAGCATTTCCATTAAGACCTAGAACAAGACAAGGATGTCCACTCTCACCACTGCTTTTCACTATAATACTGGAAGTCCTAGCCAGAGCAAGAAGACAAGAGAAAGACATACAAGGAATCCAAATAGGAAAAGAAGAAGTCAAACTATCACTATTTGCAGATGATATGATAATATACATAGAGAATCCCAAAACTCCACAGAAAAACTAATTCAACTAATCAATCAGTTCAGTAAAGTGGCAGGATACAAAATCAACATGCAAAAGTCAGTAGCCTTCCTATACACAAACAATAAATCTGAAGAAGAAGAAATCAAAAAAAGATACCTTTTACTATTGGAAAAAAAAATCAAATACTTGGGAATAAATCTAACAAAAGAGGTAAAGGACCTAAACAAAGAAAACTATAAAACACTGTTAAAAGAAATAGAAGAAGACACAAAGAAACGGAAAGACACCCCCTGCTCATGGATTGGAAGAATAAACATTATTAAAATGGCCATCCTACCAAAAGCAATATACAGATTTAATGCTATTCCAATCAAAATTTCAATGTCATTCTTCAAAGAAATAGAACAATTATTAATGAAATTCATATGGAATCACCAAAAACCCCAAATAGCCAAAGCTCTCCTGAAAAATAAAGAAGGGAATGGAGGCATCACACTCCCAGACTTCAAACTATACTACAAAGCCATAATCATCAAAACTGCATGGTATTAGAACAAGAACAGACACACAGACCTATGGAATTGAATAGAAAATCCAGAAATAAACCCACAGATTTATGGTCAACTAATCTTTGACAAAGGAGCAAAGAATATGCATTGGAACAAAGAAAGTTTGTTCAATAAATGGTGCTGGGAAAACTGGGTCGCTACACGCAAAAGAATGAAGCTTGACTACTACCTAACACCATGCACAAAAACCAACTCAAAATGGATTAAAGAACTAGACATAAGACCTGAAACCATAAAATACATAGAAGGAAATATAGGCAAAACACTACGTGATTTGCACATCAAAGACATCTTTACAGACACATCACCTAAAGCAGTGATAGTGAAGGCAAAAATAAACAGCTGGGACTACATCAAATTAAAAAGCTTCTGCACAGCAAAAGAGACAATAACAAAAACAAAGAGAAACCCCACCAACTGGGAGAACATTTTTGCACACAACACTAATGATAAAGGACTGATCACAAAAATCTACAAAGAGCTGATGAGACTCAACAAAAACAAAGAAAATAATCCAGTCAAAAAATGCACAGAAGAGCTAAAAAGAAACTTCTCTGAAGAGGAAATGCAAATGGCCAATAGGCATATGAAAAAATGTTCAACATCACTTGTAATCAGGGAAATGCAAATCAAAACTACAATGAGATATCATCTGACACCAGTGAGAATGGCACATATTAAAAAAACTAGCAACAACAAATGTTGGCGAGGGTGTGGAGAAAAAGGAACTCTCCTGCACTGCTGGTGGGACTGCAAACTAGTCCAATCACTATGGAGAGCTGTGTGGAGATTTCTGGACCTACTAAACATAGAGCTTCCATGTGATCCAGCAATTCCACTCCTAGGTATTTACCCAAAGGACACAGAAACATCAATTCCAAAGAGCAACTGCATCCCTGTGCTTATAACAGCACTATTTACAATAGCTGAGCTTTGCAAACAACCCAAATGCCCAAAAATAGATGACTGGATCAAGAAGATGTGGTACATATACACCATGGAATATTACTCAGCATTCAAAAAAGATAAACACATGCAATTTGCAGCAACACGGATGGCGCTGGAAGGGATCAGGCTCAGTGAAATAAGCCAGAAAGAAAAAGAAAAATACTGGATGGTCTCACTCATAGCAGGAATCTAGAAAACTTAAATAAAGGACCAGGAAAATGAATAACTATAAGAAAGTGAAAATCAAAATTAACGAAAAACTATGAACCAGAGACACTCTATGGGGGTTTAGGTGGGGGGGGAAGGAGGGATTGGGGTCAAAATAAGGGGGTTGAGATTGTATGGGGAATATGAAAAATAAAATTTAAATAAAAAAAAGAAAGTCAATCAAAGGCAGTGGTACAGAGAATAGACTTTGTAGCTTCATTGCCCAAATTTGAGTCCCAGCTCTGACACTCATTATTTATATGACCCTGGGTAAATTACTTCACCTCTGGGTTTCCTCATTTATAAGAAGGGAAGAATGATAGTTCCTGCTGACTTCCCTGGAGCTGTTGTGAGAATTAAATTTGATTTAGGTAAAACACTTGGAGAAACAACTTCCTGGCATATTAAACAGCACTAAATAGGGCCAGCTATTATTTTGTAAACTCCACTGTTTATATGTTTTACATATTCAATGATCCCTGACTGGTTTGTACAGCCTTGATTTTCAGCCTAAATCTTGGGGCTCAAACCCATCAAATCCCCCTTAAGTAACAAATACATTTAATAACAAATATATCCCATAGTTACCTTTTTAAAATAAAATACATAGATAGTAAAACCTACGTATGTACATAATTTCAAACTAATCAATATAATGCCCCAAATATAATAGTCAGAGGTATTAAAATTATAATTTTACTCCCTAAATGCTTGGGCAAGCTATAATAGCACGTTTGCATTAAAATAGTTTGGAAAGCACTACCCTGGATGTGAAGACATGATACCTGGATGGGGTCATATACCTACAAGTACCATTCCCAAAAGCACAAATTAGCTCAAAGGTGTTATGTTTGCAACGTAAATACCATGAGTGGGAATGCATTTTTCTAAAATGGGAAGAATCAAACAAAATAGAGTTCCATCTTCTCTCAATTTACTCAGTAATTATATTCATAGAAAATTCAAAATATAGTAAGAAACATGTAAAAATTACTCTGTGGTTATAAGTAAATGAAACTGAGTTCTAGTTTCAGATAATTATACACAGTTTTTCATTTACATAAATTGTAGGGTAACATCTGAAAGCAATGCAGTATGTGGATCAATACTTCATAGAAAAGGACTGTGCACCATATCACAGTACATCTAACCTTCCCGATCTCCAAGCTGCTGAGTTCATTATCTCTCCTTAATCCCTCAATCGCTTTGCAATGAAAATCTCCATCAAACCCCCACACCTTTTTCAGTACAATCCCATTAAGAACGAAAGGATTTAATGAATGACAGCTGGAGAGAAAGAGAGACCATACCTGTTGACACATAGCTTCATTCCTCAGAGAACTCAAGAGCATTAGCCCAACAATTGAAAAAGGCCCAGTAGCAAGATAGTGTTAACAGTGGAAAAGGCACTAAAGTACTTCTTTCTAATTCCTTATATTTAAAAACAGTCTTCAATATGAAAAATTAAATACATATACATATGTGCACTGTAATGAAATACAATTAAATATTAAGAAATAAAGAATTCTTAAAGTCAAATGTAAATCAGCAAAACTCAGATTATATGGAAATATCAAGGTATCTCCACTTAATAAATTACAGGAAAAGGCAGAAAAGAGGAAAGTTTATAGTCTGAAAGAGATTTAAAGGCTATCAACCAGTTGCAATTTATGAATCTTATCACATAATTATAAATATGAAAATTGATTAATTATTTGATATTTTACATTTATGTTAATTTTAGTGTAATATTGGAATTAGTTTATGTCTTCCAGAGAGACCAACTAAAATATTTAAGATGAAATAAGATGAGCTTTTCTCCAAAATAACATGCAAAAGAAACTAGATTATTATCTGTACACCCATCATAAAAATTAACTCAAAATTGGGCCTCCCTGGGTGGCGCAGCAGTTGAGTGCTGGGCTGCAAAGCTGCCCGCATACCTCTGCAGCGCCGGTTCGATCCTTGGCCACCGGCGAGGGTCCCACACGGCGCAGTCCTCTCCTGCCACGCCCGCTGCTACCCTCGTCCATCTGCCTGCTCTGCTCTCCACTCTGACTCTGGTGAATTCTCTCACCCTCCCACCTTTCTGACTGTACCCAGTGCTTGTATAAATAAATAAAAAAAAAATTTAAAAATTAACTCAAAATTGATTAGAAATTTTAAGCTAAGACCTGGAACCTAAAACTCCTAAAAGAGAACATAGGCAGTAAGCAACCTGACATTAGACTTGGTATTCTACAGAGCAAACCACAAAACAAAAAGATAACTTACTGAAGGAAATTACTTGCAAATCATATATCAGGATATTCAAAATATATAAAGAACTCATAGAACTCAATGGCAAAACATAAAACCAATCTGATTTTTAAATGGGCAGAAAGAGCTGAATAGATATTTTCCAAAGAAGTCAAACAGATAGCAATAGGTACATGAAAAGATACTCACCATCACTCATCATACGGGAAATGCATATCAAAACCACAATGAACTATCACCTCACCCTGTTAAGATGGCTGTTATTCAAGACAAGACATAGTAAGTGTTGGCAAGAATGTTGAGAAAAGGTGCACTTGTACATTGTTGGTGGAAAGGTAAATTAGTACATTCAATTTAAAAATAAAAATACAACCGCAGTGCTATCTATCCATAAATTCCACTTGTGGGTATTTATCCAAAGAAAACCAAATCACTAACTTGAAAAGCTACATGCCTTTCTATATTCATTACAGCATTATTCCCAAAAGCCAAGATAAACTAAGTGTCCACTGAAGGAGGAAAGAATAAAGGAAATCTGTGTCTGCAATGGAATATGATTGAGTCATAAAAAGGATGGAAATCGTGCCATTTGTAACAAGGATGGAAGGCATTATCCTAAGTGAAGTAAGTCAGACAGAGAAGCACAAATAACTTATGATATCAGTTAAATATGGACTCAGAAGGAAAAAGAAACAAGTTCATAGACAAAAACAGATTGGTGACTGCCAGGTGTAGGGGGCAAGGAAAGGGTAAAAAGAGTGAAGAGATTCAAAGGCACAAATTTCTGTTGTAGAGTAAATAAGCCCTGGAGTTGTAATGGTGACTCTAGTTGATAATATTGTATTATATATGTAAAAGTTGCTAAGAGAGTACATCTTGAAGTTCTTACCACAAGGGAAAAAAACATTAACTATACATGGTTACAGATGTTAACTAGACTTAGTGTGGTGATCATTTCACAGTATATACAAATACAAAACATTATTTTATGTACCTGCCACTGATAAAATATGTAAGAAAAAAAATAGTATCAGAATGGGACAAGTAGTAGGGACATAGCTCAAACATGATTGGTTATAAAGTTCATCTATGTTTGGGTATGTGTTACATATTTCATGAAGGATCACAGTGACACATTGCAGAAAAATATATGAAAAATACAGAATGGGAAAAAGAAACACCCTCAATTCTCTCCTGGAGATAATTTTATTGTAATTTGGGGAAATTAACAATAATCATTTTTTTTTTGTATTTTCATTCACTATTTCTTTTCCACTTTATAAAGTGGTAAAGTAATTTATTTTACAATATTCCAGAAGGTGTCAGGGTTAGGAAAGGAGAGAAAAGAGTGTAAAATTCTGTTCTAGCTCATGGAGAGACAGATAAAAAGCAAAACATTGGAAGGAAGTGCTGTTCTGAGGCAATAGCAAGGAAAGGGTAAGGAAGAGCCTGGAGCCATTAAAGGACCCCATAGATTTCTGCCTACAGATGTCCCTTGTCCTCCAAGATTTCACATCCCCAATTCCTTAAAACAGCTCTCCTTACTCCTTCCAATTCTTGTCTAGCCCCTCCCAGAGAATAACCAAACCAGCCCTGTGCAGGTGTCCCTCTTCTCAGCTTGTGGTGCATTGACTGGGAGGGAAAAGGGAATCAATGATTTGGCTATAGCAGTTGTCCCCTAGAAGTTACACTGTCTGTAATTTATTTTTAAATACTGGAGCACAGAACCCCTGGTGTAGAACTATATTAGTTTCAATCTAACATTTAAATATTAACTTACTCTTGATGGTCCCTGCTCAGGCTCACTCCTTGGGTGGTTGGTTAGTATCTCAATGATGCTAATCAGAAACCCATTTTCCTAAGGCAGCTACACAAGCATTTCTAACTATATTAGTCTCCTGTCAACATTAGGGGATTTGTTATTCAGTAGAAAAGACATAATATTAGAAATGACTTTTCACTGGTGAACTGGGTGTTATTCAAGACATATATATTCACTAGAAATATCATGAAGAACTTGGCAACTAACATGTATATAAAATGGTTACCCTGTAGCTTATACCCTCTGAATGACAGTCAGTAAAATATGGAATCAGAAGGAATCAACTTTAAGAACAGGAAAGCCAAAGGATTTAGCCATCAACTATTAAGACATAATACCAAGTCAAAGTAAGTTTTTTTAAGTTTATTAATTCAAGAACAGACAAATAGGCTGAAGAGATGGATGAAGGGTTCAGAAATCAACTAACATACATGGAAAAATTTTATAAATGATAAGAGCTGCACAAATCACATAGATGATTATGATGCCAGAAAAATTGGCTTTCAGTATGGAAAAAAAATAAACCCAATGCCTTTTAATACCATAAAAAAGAACAGCATACATAATAAGATCCAGTTTATGAAATGTTATGTCTTTCTGTGTCTTCTGGCCTTAAATAAGTGTGGAGGAATGTAACAGACGTTTCTGAACCATAGGATTTGGACACATTTTTGCTTTTGTTTGAAAAATTATACATCATTTCTATGAAAATTAAAGCTATTTCCAAAAAAATCTATAAAAAGGGAGGGACTAATTTGATCTGGTATTGTTCATATCAACATTCCTGCTTGCCAGTAATTTTCTTAGACATGATGTGGTTGAACGAATCTTTGGAAGGATTTCTTATCTTTATACACTGGAAAGTGTTATTTCTTACTTATCATAATTTTTAATAAAATCAAAATGAGATAATAGGAAACAAATTCCTTCCTAGTAGTCTATAGAAGCACAAGGTAAAAATGGCTCAAATAAAGTTGTCATCACCACATTCCTCAATCTGAAATTCATTCCTTTCTCTTTCTCTTCTTTTTTAATTCTCCAGATACATTAAAATATTTCATTTAGCACATGTATATATTTCATATTTTAATATGCCCACAAAATGAAATGTATTAAGAGAATTATAATAATATTGGGTTGACAGCAATGAGTAAATGAAATTTTTTTGATAAAGTAATTAAAGCATGCTTGCTACTACTTCCTGTCTAAGTCATTCCAAAGTGATTTGTCGACAAATAGGCCAAGAACTGCCATGAGCAGTTATTTTGAAACAGAAGAGGTAGATTACATTTTAATATACTAATCTGTAGATTCTCTGGATACCACATCTCTTCTATTTAACCTCAAAACAAGTCTCTTCCACTAGACACAAACAACCTGTCAAAACAGCACCCGAGGAAGAATTTTCCAGCTCATCAGAACTGTGTTCATCACTATCTTAAGCTCTTGGAAAATGGAAAGGTAAGCAGGATAATTGAGGCCCACACAAAATATATTCAGACAGGCAGATTTTTCTGATCTATCATTCCTAATTTTCACTGGCAAAAGGCCATGCTAAGCATTTCGGAATCACTGTAGGAAAAATTTTAAAGTTATTAAAAGTATAAGTATTTACACATGAAAACATCCCTAGATTTTCAAGATTCACTAATCAATGGTTAAAAGAAATTCCCAACCAACCAAAAATATTCAGCACATTAATATTCAGCACAATAATATTAATATATTAATATTATTAATATATGGGGGAGGAGAGAAATTTGTAAGAAAACTCAGAATTAGAAAAAAATACATGCTTAAGAAAATGTGAGATAACTTGGCCAAAGTTTTTCTTTAAACTTTCTGGTGCTTAGAAAATGGTCACATTACATGTTTTAAAAAAGCTAAATGTTAAATGTTACAGAATAATACCACAGATGACAATAGGAACATAGAAGAAACTCTGTGGTGAGTTCAAAATTATTTGTAGAGTCACCATACTTTTCTCCTGGGGGAAATGGGGAAACCATGAAATGCTGAGGGAACTATGCATAACAGTCCACAGAACAACCATCTTCATGTTTAGTTTGATGGAGTCCCAATTTTTTGTATTCTTGTGTGTTCCTTTGCTGTTGGAGACCAATCCACATATACATCTCTGAAGCCTAGGTCGTGGAGTGTTTTGCCTATATTTTCTTCTATACATTTTATGTTTTTCAGGTCTTATATCCACATTTTATCCATTTTGAGTTGATATATGTGTATGATGTGAGATAGTGGTCTAGTTTCATTCTTTTGCACACAGCTGTCAAGTTTACCCAGCACTATTTGTTGAAGAAGTTTTCCTTGCTCCAGTGTATTTTCTTGTCTCCATTGTAATAGATTAATTGTCCATACAGATATGGGTTTATTTCTGACCTCTCCATTCTAACCCATTAGTCTATATCTGTTTTGTTCCAGTACCATACTGTTCTGATTATTATAGCTTTGTAGTAAAGTTTAAAGTTGGGAATATGATACTACCATTCTTCCTCTTTTCTGTAAGTATTGCTTTGGTTTTCAGGGTCTTTCGTGGTTCCATATGGATGTCAGTAATCTTTGTCCTATTTCTTTGAAGGATGCCATTAAAACTTTGATAGTGTCTACATTGAATCTGTATATTGCTTTGGGTAGGATAGCTATTTTGATATTAATTCTTCCAATCCATGAGTAGACAGTAGTTTTCCATTTCTTTTTGTTTTCTTTTGTTTACCTTGATAATGTCTTACAGTTTTCTTTGTATAGGACCTTCGCTTTTCTTTGTTAAGTTTACTCATAGGTGTTTAATTCTTTGTGATGTAAATGGGAATGATTTTCTTAATTTCTTCCTCTTCTACCTCATTGTTTACATATAGGAGAACAATTGATTTTTGTATTGATTTTGTAATGTGCCACTGTGTTGAGCTGACTTATTGTTTAAAAAAGTTTTTTAGTGACATCTTTAGGATCCCTTATGTATATGTATGTGATGATAGTACCTAACTAATGTGGATATGTGAATAAATTGAAGGAAGTTACCTATAGTGCTTAAAATAATTCCTGACACTTTAGCAAGTACTCAAAAAATTTTTTTATTATTGGAATGTTTTTGGCTATCATCTTCTGACTGTTATCATTTTGAAAGGTGTTAAACTAGCAATTCCATTTCATTTTCTCTGTGAGTATTACATCATGTTTAGATTCTGAAAACTTCCAAAGCGAATGTCTGTATGTTTCATACCTCAAACTCCATTGAGTCTTTTGAGTGCTTGTTAGTTCACAGAGCACATGCTATTGGGTATCTTGTGCTAGCAAGTCTTTCTCTCCCTCTTCCTTCTTATCTTTCCCTCTCTTACATCTTCTACTTCTCCCCCAGTTCTGCATCTCTCCCATACTTCCTGCTCTGCTGATAAACAGTCCTTTAAAAAAAAAAAAAAAATCGTGCTTTGGCCCAACTAGCTTGTCAAACTAACTCGCTTTTCTTTTCCAATGCCAAATTATATAAAGAGAAGTCTCACTCACTGTCTCTTTTCTACTATCCAATTACTTTGTAATGCACTGCTAGCTGACTTCCTTCCCACTATGCTACTGAATTGCTCTTCCAAAGGTCATGAATCCCTCACTATCACAGCTCCAACAGTGTTTCCTCTGCATTCATCTTAATTCCCTTTGCAGTCCTTGACCCTGATGACCATTTATTCTTCCCTGCTGTGTGTTTAAATGCTCAGGCAATAAGCACTGCAAAAATTCAGATCTGAAATTCTTTAGATAACATCATTAAACTGGGCTTAGTGTCTACAAAATTCAAATCAATGGTGTAACATTTATCAAGAGTTTATATAAAAGGAAATATATGTAACTTCTGACACCCAACATAGCTATTGATTCTCTTGGTAGATATATCTAATAATTATCTTGAAAAATATGCATTTTAAAATGCCCGCAGAAAAATAATTTAATTAAAAAATGGGCAGAAGATCTGAGTAGACAATTTTCCAAAGAAGACATAGAAATGACCATCAGAGACATGAAAAAGAACTCACTCACTAATGATCGGGGAAATGCAAATCAAAACTTCAATGAGTTATAACCTCACACCTGTTACAATGGCTATCATCATCAAAACACAAAAAATAACGAGTGTTGGCCAGGATGTGAATAAAAGGAAACCCTGGTACACTGCTGGTGGGAATGTGAATTGATGTAGTCTCTATGGAAAACAGTGTGAAAGTTCCTCAAAAAATTAAAAGTGAATTGCTATGTAAGTCCACTTACCCAGCAGGTGTGGACCCTAAAGTGCCATGGGGGCAACTGTGTGCCCTGGCAGCAATCTTCAGACCAGAGCAGAATCTTCAGTGTCTCCTATGGTCACTCCTCAAACTCTGAAGTATGGACAATGTGATCCACACATTGACTTCACAGCAACACGAGGATGTGGCCAAGCTGGCCAGTTTTCTCAGGAGCCAGTGGAGTGCTGCGGAGGTTTGGCTGCCATAACAGCAGATACTCAAGCTGGGTTTTGACTTCCTCTGGGTTTGCCTGAGGCATGTCCAAACAAGGTCGGTCACAGAGGTGGTCGCAGAGTCTCTGCCTGCCTTGTGGGACAGATGGGTAGGCTGTCTGTGCCCAGTGAGCCTCCCTCTGCTTGGCCCTGTCTTTGTTGGCCAGGACAATGCCCAGTCTGGCCTACATTCTGTCCCACCTCAGGTGGACTGTGGACTTTTTGCTAACCTTTTTTAAAACGTTTTGTAGACTGTATACAGATGTGATTAAAATAAAAGCTGCATAGACTGAAAGGTAACATAAGATTTGAAAATGCATGCAGACTAATACCATTAAGAAGTTTTTAAAAAGCACCTGCTTTTCTAGTGTTCAGCCTGTAATTATTTTCCCAATGAGGAAATAGTTCAGTTTATTCTGCATTACTGTATTTATTAACAAAGATTTAGGCAGGGGTATAGAGGAGAGTCAGAGAGAGTGCTTAACAGAGCTCTGAGGGGAAGACTGACCTGCTTTGTCTCCACACGAAGATGGAGTCATTTAAGTCCTCCCATACCAGGACTCATCAAGAAGGTCTCTGAGAAAATAATGAAGGTGGCTGAGATGCAGGACCTCCATCCCTGCTTGCCATCATTCATATCCTCATTAAAACTCTAGCCCCACAGTCTCACAACTGTATGCCTCCATTCCTGTCCTTATGCAGTTAGCCGTTGACAGAATACATCTGTAACTCTCCCCTTCATTAGGCTTGAGGTAGCCCTTTTTGTTTGAACCTGTAGTCTCTAGTTGACTGCCAAAATGAGATAATTGTCCATACAGATATGGGTTTATTTCTGACCTCTCCATTCTAACCCATTAGTCTATATCTGGGGTAAATGCAGATGGAAGCCCACCTTAGCTGACATTCCAAACAATTTACACTTGTGCTATTTTTTTCATGCATTATATTACCCCTTCCTATGATGTGAGTAATATTGCAGGGGAAATTCTCTGAGCTACACTGGGTGAATCTGGACAAGAAAGGCAATTATTCAAGACATTCAGAAGCAGAGAAGAGGACACTGGGTTTTATCAGAGGTAGTAGAAATTATTCTCTCCAGATGAAGGACTGCCTACATGCCCTTTCTAGGACTGGTTCCTTCTAAAAATGACTCAGCCTCCCTTGGTTAGTCGCAAATTTTGATGGTGATTAAAATAAACTCAAGAATCCATTTTGCTGCTCTGAATTGCTGAGACAATCCAACAACCAACAATTGAGCAAAAAGAATCCTGGGACACTAAGCAGAAAGAACTCCTTCTACCAAAGAAAGAACACATGACTCCAGAGAGGGAAATTCTCCAGATTCCAATGTACTCACCTTACTCACAATGTCCAAATTATAAGATGCAATGTGTAGGGAAAGACAGTGTAATCAGAGAGATCTAGTTTGAAGACCCTGCTTTACATTTATTAGTTGTGTAACTTGGAAATATACTTTCCATCACTGAGTTTCAATTTCTTACCTGTGAAACAGAAATAAAAATTATATTTAACCTTATGGGGTGCTGGGAAGATGTCACCTATGCATATAAAGTACCAAATTGAAAATTTGGTATTCGTTAGGAATGCAAAAAAAGTATTTCTTTAGATTGACAAATTGAATCATTTCTTTATGACATTAACTGGTTCATTTTAGCACCCACTTCTCATTTCTACTGATTTTACATGAAGGAATACATCACAAAAACATATTTGCCCTTTCCACCCTTCCTTGTACATTTTAAATGCACCACTGAAATTCTGCCAGAAAATTAAGAGGAGCGCTTACCTCTTTAAGAATATATAATTATTGTTGACAGTCAACCGGTTTGAAGAAACACTTCTGAATTAATTAACAGTGACCCATAATTAAACGCAACAGTACTTAGAGAAAGACCTGATGGTCCCAGGAAGCATTGTTTCAGGAATAATGAGTGTTTATCATTCTTGTTTGCTGCCTGAATGGTAGTTATCAACATTAGTTACCGAGACTTTAATTAAAAATGAAAAAAATGAATTAGGTAGTGTTGTCAAGAGAGTCTCTTAAATATTTGTCATCTTAATATATCTTAATATAAATCCAATATCTTTTACTCAGATATTTGCTGTAGAACATTTTTAACAACTCAAAGGGTCTATATCACATTTTCCTTTAAGTAACATATTTTATTAAGGAGGCAATTAAGCGAAAATTGTTTTCATAACTTGAAATTGTTGCTTACTCTCCTAGAGAAAAAGCGGTGATTAAAAACATAAGTATAAGATGGAGATATACAGCAAAGTATACTAACTTTGCAACCCAAATGAATATATAATAGAAATATTTATATACAAATTTATACATTTTTATGTATCTACTATTGAATCCTCATCAATTTTCTTAGATGTGGTTTTTTAGCAGAAGATTCATCTTTCATATAGTTCATTTCTCATTTTCAGATACAGTATTCTAAGTAAGATTAGACATTAATTTGATGATTCTAATTTTCTTAGATAACACACACACAAAATCTAGTTAAAAAAAGAGCTGAAAATTCATTACACCTGCTACCACTTGAGACCACAAGAAAATATCAAAGGAATTTTTTAAGTATGAAGCAGTAATAATAAACACCTCAAGAAAGGAGAGCGCAGTAATGAAGTTTTAGAATTTCTTGGGTAGATAAAGCAATTAGATCATTTGAACCAAACCTCCTGATAAAATAAAGGAAAACTGGATGAAATATAAAATCATCTGGTAGAAGGAAATGAAGTTAAAGAAAATAATAGTGAAGCATAGTCAGAAGGAAGATTGTCAAGAGGTCAGAATCAGGACAAGTCAACCTAGCTTTGGGTACCATTTTTGCCCAGGGACAATTGCTGATCTGTATGGTAGATAGAGGATGAACAGTGCTTAATAGCAAGGGGACAAAAGCTAGAGTCTAGTCCATGGCAAAACCCTGACAAATACCGAAGAATTTCATCCTAGGAAAAAAGGTGAACGCAGATAACCTATACTTCCATCAAGGTGTACAGCACATTTTGAATCATCTGCATGGTTGAGAAAATCACCAAACTCCAAAATTTGATTAAGTTTATTTTAAATTGCTAGTAATTCCCAAGGCTTAGAAGAAGCAAAGGGAAATCCTCTCTGGAATAAAAAATCCTGGACTTCAAATTTTTCTACAAACATATATTTGTGTTTTAGTAAACTTTTATTTTAAAAAAAATTAAACTTACAGAACAATTATATAGTTGAGTATTCCCACATGTCCTGCACACAATTTCCCTAGGATTAACACCTTCTATCATTATGGTATGTTTGTTGCCTTTAGTGAGCCAATAATGATATATTATTATTAACTAAAGCCCATACTTTATTTGGACTTTCTTAGTGGTATTTTTTTAACCTCGTGTCCTTTTTCTGCTCTGAGATCCCATCCAGGACACCACATTACAGTAAGTCAACAGGTCTCCTTCAGTTCCTCTTCACTATGACATTTTCTCAGACTTTTCTTGTTTGTAATAACTGACAGTTTTGAGGTATAACAGCCAGGTATTTTGTAGAATGCCTTCAACTGAGATTTATCTGGTGTTTCTCATGATAGGACTGGGGCTATGTGAAGGATAGCCTTGTGATCAAGGTCATGTGTGGCCTTGATCTCCATTGAACCTTTTCTCTTTTCTTCCCCTTATAAAGGAAGTCACTATCTATAGGTCTCACTGAAGAGTAGGAATTATGCCCCACCATACTGAGGGGAGAATAACTACCTAAGTTATTTGGAATTCTTCTCCCCCATCCATTTATTTATTCAGTAATTTATTTATCTCAATATGGATTCATTAGTATTTATTTTCCACTTTGTGTTATCCAGAACCCAGAAATAAACTCACACATCTACAGTCAACTAATATTTTTAAAAGGAGCCAAAAATACTCAATAAGGGGAAATGGTCTCTTTAATAAATAGTGCTGGGAAATTTGAATATTTACACGCAAAAGAATTAAACTATCCCTATCTTGCACCACTCTACTTTAACTGGAATTAGATTAAAGACTTAAGGTAAGACCTTGAACCATAATATTCCTAGATGAAAACATGGGGAAAACTCCTTGACATTGGTTTCAGCAATGATTTTTTGCTATGATACCAAAAAAAAAAAAAAAATGAAGAAAGCAATGTGGCATTCAGAAAATACAGGCTCCAAAATAGAGAAATGTAAGAAATCCTCAGGATAATTGTGAAGGGCGTTTCCATGCACTCACAACTTCATGAATTCCTGGGTAAAATTCTAAACTGCCCACCCATAGAGTACAAGGAGGGACCAAAAAAAAAAAAAAAAAGGCAAATCAGCCCAGTTTGGTAGATGCCCATTTTAATAAGCAAGGGAACTTACATAGGAGACTTGCAGGGGTGAGGGCAGCCACAGAGGTGAGTAAATCTCCACACCTGCCTGCCAGATCTTTAAAGTTTATGCAGAAGCTTTAATGGAGTTCAGTCACATATCATCTCCAGATGGTCTCAGTAACTCTCTCAAGACTGCATCCTAGAAAATAGTTCCCACTGAGGGAATGGTGGTAGGACATACATTTCAGGGACAAAGGACAGAATGAGGGGCCTGACTGCCCAAGTCCAGCTCAAAAGCCAACCTGTGGTCACATCCTCTTGATGACCCCCTGCCACAGACCCCCAGATGATTGCTGTGAATGGTAACAAGAAATCAAACAATATATACTAGAGAGTGTTAGAAAGCCCTGGGAAAGATAGCTTATCTGCAGTTTTGAACCACATGGGGAGGAAATTTATTTATCTGGAAGGACATTGGGAATAATGGATTGTTTCTATACAGAAAACAAAGGAGAGGAATGAGACAATTGTGAAGATACCGTAGTGGGTATTAGCTAAGAGTACAGGTTCTTGAACCAAACTCTTTAGATTCATATCTTGGTTCTGGCACATATACCTTCCATTCCTCAAATGTAAAACAGAAAATCATAATAGTGCCTACCTTACAATGTTGAAGAAAACAGAGATGATCTATGAAAATCTCTAAGAATAGTATCTATCATAACAAAGAGCTCAATACATATTCTTAATTACAGTATAACATTCTACATCTCACTTTCATGTAAACAGTCCCAATAATATAAAGTTTAAAATTTAGTAAACTGAAAATACAACATTACTGAGGCAGAAGGAGGAAAGGATGAAAGAAGTACGTTTTTATAGAGAAAAGAAACAGTGTGTGTGTGTGTGTGTGTGTGTGTGTGTGACAGGTAAAATATTGTCAATATCCATTTTTACTTTTTCCTAAAAGTAAAAAAAATCAGGTAGCAATGGATACATTCACACATACATACACACTTATATACAGGTATGAATGAGAAAAGCAGAATTGCCTTAAAGCACTAAAAGTAGTTATCTTTGAAAGGAGGCAGGACAACATCATTTTTTCATACACAGTGTAGAAGCATTTGACTCTTTAAATTCTGTGCATGAATAATAACAAATTGATAAAATTAAAATCAGGGTTAAAACAAACAAATAGTCATATGCATGTAATTCCAAAATGTGATTCACAAATCAGAACATTTCAACAAGAGTGGAGATAGTTTTGCTGTCTCTGGAGACTGAACATATTTTGAATACAGCATACTTCCAGGGGTAGCAATTAAGCTCTTTCAGAGGATGTTCCTTGTGCATGTCATTTTAGAAAACATTTGACCCTAACTGTCAGCCTTCTTCTGCATTTGGCAGAACTTCCCCTGGCTCTCTGTGTCACTGTAACAGGTGAATAACTAAGAAAAAAGGCATCACTGCTGTCTGAGGCCATTTGTTTATAATGGTATTCAGGGTCCTGGAGCTGGGCTGACAGATGCTCCTGCAGAAGGTTAATGAGATAAAGGTTCCTCCAGCTGGCCCTTAAGCAGAGATTACACCTGAGGGGAAGATAAGAAGATTATTCCAGAAACAGACACTGCTACATGTTCTTCATAAATTAGCACCCTAGAAAGGTAAACCAAGAAGGTTATCCTCATCCAGCTGGCATCCATATTTAATTATTTTTCATATTTCTGTTACTTCACTTTTTTAATGAGATTTGGGACTGTTCTGTGATTATTACCAGAATTACTAATGCATAAAAGCCAGAATGAATTTGGAAACTAGAAAGGCTATTTTTGTTTTCTGGATTTTTCTCCAAGTTCAAGGAACCAAAGGTAAGTTATTAAATATTTGCCTTTTTTTTTTTTATTTCTTACATATAAAATCTATTTACCAAGGTGAACATTCAAAATCATTATGGTCACTAGTTCTCAGAGGGCTATTCTCTAATAGGTCCCTGATTAAATATTGATTTGTTAGTTGATTAAATGATTGTCAGAAATGATTTCATTTGATTGAATATTTAATACATAATCTTAAGTGCAATTTATGTTAACAAAATAGGAGAGATGAATGTATCCTATTTGCTCTTATAAGACATTAAATACAAATTTGTATCATTAATATCAATAACATTAGCAGGACTATTTAATTCCATTTGTCCCTTAAATTGACAAAATCTACAACATGAAATTAGTATTTTCTCATTCATAAGACAAAAAATGTACTTCTTACCTTCGAAAATAGCAAATGTGCTTCAGAGTTCATCACAACCAACTCAGAAACTTGGTTGTTTTTTAAGTTGTTGCATAAAAATCTAGGTAATACATCTTCTTGTGGCAAATTTTCAACTGAATCTGTATTTAAAGCAAGCCACAAAACAGGCAAAAGAGTAATGTATTATGGAAATACCTATTGAAGACAGCTTCACTTTTTTTTTATTTTTATGCGCAATCATTTTAGGACTTTTGAAATAATGTTCAGTTATTCCTTAAAGATAGGATACTTTAGATAAGTAAATATTTTAATGGACACATTGGTTTGAAAATGTTTATAGAAAATTAAAGCAAATAGCTATTGCATTAGTAAGTCATTAAAATAAGTGATTCTAGCAGTTATCTTATACGTAACTTTAGTGGTTGCATTTGGAAAAAAGAAATTTCTAGAAAAGATGATATAAAAATCCATGTGTTGCTACCTATAAATGTTAGGGAATGAAGCAAAAATATGCCTTTCCTTTCAATTGTCATTTATATGTAAATGTTTACATTTATAAAAAACACTTTAATAACAAATGATGGACTGTCAAAGTATTCTGAAGCAAACTGGTATTTGTTTTACAAATTTGACTGAGCAAATCAAATGGGGTTTTTTTCAATTAATTATGCTAGCTAGTTTTGCTCGTCTATTCTCATATATATCAGCATAATTATATATACAAATTTAAATGAAATAAGCTCACCAAATAGCTGCAATTTGTTATATGCCCATTTCTATGAGATAATATGCCAAATGCATGACAAAACAAAAAACATGTTTATTGTCTGGAACTTTTTATTCTATAAGAATCTGAGATCTATGAATTTCTGTTAACCTTTGATTTATGAGGTCTACATTAATTAGAGTTTATGTACTTTAGCCATACTGGTTTTCCATTTGTGAATAATTAGCCATCATGAATATATTTATATAGAAAATAGTTTTAGGAAAGAAAAGAAAGAATTCAATCCAATACAACTAAGTTGTTAATGTAACAACCGGGTGTTTAAGGTTTCTTATATATAAGTTAGAGACTATTTAAAAAATCAAAAAGATATGAAAAAATTATCATTGTACTTCCATCACTGAAGTAAAATAATTGGGACAGGGCCTCCCTGATGGCCCAGGGCTTAAAGACAGCACTATCAAGCTATCTCCAACCACTGCAGCAAGAATTCGATCCCTGGCCAGATAGGGAGAAACGCACATGGCGCAGCAGACCTCTCCTGCCTTACCCGCTGTTCCCCTCAGCAGTGTAATTCAGTCGATCTTCCTGTTCTACTCCTCACTCTATCTGGTGAATCCTCTCACCGCCCCACGCCTCTGACTTACACCCCAGTTCATATATGCATAAATATTTTTTTAAATAATAATATTTAGGTTTTCTAAATTCCTGCTATGAGTGAGACCATCTGGTATTTTTCTTTTTCTTTCTGACTTATTTCACTGAGCATCATCCCTTCCAGCTCCATCCATGTTGTTGCAAATTGCATGAGTTTATCTTTTTTGATTGCTGAGTAATATTCCATTGTGTATATGTACCACATCTTCTTGATCCAGTCATCTATTTTTGGGCATTTGAGTAGTTTCCATAGCTTAGCTATTGTATATAGTGTTACTATAAACATAGGGGTGCAGGGACCAGGAAAAAGACTAATCATAATAAAGTAAAAATCAATATCAATAAGCAACTATAAACCAGAGACCACTACAGGGTAGGGAGGAGGGAGTAGGATCAAAATAAGGGGGGGGGAATTATATGGGGACTATAAACAAGATGAAAATGCATACATTGGGCAAAAATTAAAAATGATGTAAAAATATATAAAATTTAAAATAATAAATAATAACTGGAATGAAGTAATACAGTTTTATGGTATTTGATTCATATTGTCAAATTACTTCTCAAAGTTTTCTATGCCTTTAAGTCATTTTTCCCAACTTGATTCCACAGAATGCTTACCATTTACCAAAATTTATGCTAAATAGATCATTTAAAAAATTCATAGACATGCTAATATTTCAAAAGATTTCCTGTAATCTTTGCAGAGTCTGAATGCAGTTTTTGCATAGATACATAAAAGTGAAATAGCTTTGTTTTTTAAATGTTCATTTAAAAAAAAATCTAGTGTGATAAAAGACAGTTCAAGAGATTCAAAGAACAATTACTTCATCAAGATACCAAGGCTCCTCTTTTCAGTATTCATAATGGGGGTGCCAATGGATTTCATTTGCAAAGCACTACTTTATGCTGTAACCATTCCATTTCTCATAAATAATTTCATCTAATTTTTTATGACATCATTATGTGTGGGAGAAAGAGACGAGAGAAAATCCAACCTAAAATGTAACTATTTATCAGAGTATGTTCCTTTTGCATTACAGTTGGTTATACTAAATGAAAAGTTTAACTAAGTTATTATTAGTTCACCAAGGAAAGGTAATTATTTTAGGAGCTGTGAAATGTCAGGAAATTTGCATATGAAGACACTCCACTTTTGTTAATCCTTTACTACTGGGATATATTCTCATTTCATGAAATTACCCAGGAAGATATTTCCCTTCATTGTGGCTCCATTAGCAGAGAATGTGACTTCATTTGTATACCTGAGATAGCAATGCAGTAGCAGTCCTGTTAACTTTACAGCTCTTATGCTTTGTTCATCTGTGCTATAGTCTTAGAACAGGGAATTTCAAAAGGTTCAAGGCAAATATCTGTTGTTGTTCAATTAAAGAAGACGTCCTTAAAATGGAAACTGTGTAAACTGAAGACAATCTCTGTCCAATTGAAATAATTGTGGCAACATACATAAAAGCATTTATTGGATTATATACTTGCTTTAAAAATAAAAAGGAGTTGCTGCCTGCTGCAACTATGCTGATATTGCTGATCCCACTGAAGGACTGTTTTATGTTGAGCTATTAGACAGCACTGATAGGACCGAATTTTTTGTTGGCCACTTCTGTCAATCATGACTGTGAAACCACCTTAAATATGGACTGTATTTGCATACTAATCCTCTCTGGAAATTCAGATCTTGTATAACTTTGGTGTCAATCATGTTCATGGATTTTATGATTTTTTAAAAATACTCCATCTGGGGCAACAAAGTTTGCTTTTCACAATAGTCTCTAGGTTATGTTATAATTGAATTTCATATATATATTATATATTTGCTTTAAATATATGTATGTGACAAAAGTCCTCACTATATAGTGAAGTATGAAGCATCAGTATGACAGGTCTCCATCCAGTTCACCTCTGCTTGCTTCATGTAGAAAAGACACTTCTTCACTTAAGGAAAAGGAACAGCTTATATCAACCCTTCAGATGCCTCAAAGCATCTATTGAAGGGAAGGAATAACCACAATGTGAGTTTTAACCTTCAGAGTGGACTGTTTTCAGCACTATCAGGTCTGAGCTCACTCTCTGAGAGTGACAGAATCATTTGGATTTTCAACCTCTCAAGTCAGTGGCAACCATTTTACTATAAGAGGGTACATGATTTATTCTGGGTCCAAGACAACCTGCAAGCCAAAGTTTACCTTACAATGAGTTGACATGGTTGACTGGCATAGCAATGGTAGTGAGAATTTCTATATGGAAATGCCACTGTCAAGTCTGACCTAGAGCATGCATCTCTCTTCTGGCCACAGTGAATGTGGTTCAACCATAAATGTTCCTACAACATGTGGTTGTATTCAGGAGATAAATATTTTCCTATTTATACCCAGTCATTCTTAAGGAAACAGTGTCTTTCAGTGTGGCTTTGTCAAATCATCTTAATTCATTCCAATATGGTTTTCTGCACTCAACTATTGTTAGTCCCTTCACCCATCACAGTTGGCATCTATTTTGATAATTGCTCCCCCCAGGAGAAAGGTTAAAGGAAACTAAACAAAAAGAACTTTGTGGAAAAAAGTCAAAATCGATGACAGGTTTCCACTTCAAAAATACTTTAAAATAGCATATATAGGGCTAATTTCATACAGAAAAAAGGCATAGGCAGGGCTAATTTGTCCTTAAAGCTCCTGCTGTGTTTATGAACAAACAAAAGTTACATTTAATTAAGTCCAACTATGAAATCCACAGTACTATAAGTGATTGTAGTCAGTTAAGCCCCAATCAAAACACTTTTAAGTAGCAATCTTATTAAGAATCCTTTAACTTAATATCAATTTTTTTATAAAAGCTCAAGCAAATTTTAATTAAGATTTCACTGGTTAGTAGACAATGTGTTCATTTCTAGTTAGGAATCTACGACTGAGAATGCTATGTTCCTAAAATCATTTGAGTTTAAAGGTTAAAATCAAAACTGGTATTTGAGCTGTATCAGCCCTATTTTACAACTACTTAGTCTGTTAATCAGTCCAATATAAGTGAAATGAATATGATTCTTACTGTTCATTCAAAAGCCAGCTTTCTTTTGCTAACAATACCAGATGATTGCTGATTCTGGGTCATTTCTTTTTTTTTTAATTTGTATATATTTTATATCATTGTTCATTTTTAAACAATGTTTGCTTCCCTCCCTTCAGGTATAGTCCCCATAAAGTTTCCTTCACCAATTCCCCTGTTCACCATCACAACAGTCCCCTGTGCTCCCTCCTCCTCCCATGCAGGATGTATCTGGTTTATAATGTCTGTTAGTTTTTCTTTTGTTTTATTGTGTTTTGTATTTTTCCCCCGATGTCTTATTTGGTTCCCCTATATTCCTCCTGTAAGTGAAACCATTTCTAAATCTGTTTGTGTAACTATCTCAGGATAACTGGTCTTAACCTTTGGCCCTACCCTAAAAATGGAAGCACCAATTTTAGGAGTTCTATTACCCATGCAGATAGAAGTATGACATTTTGAGCTCCTCAAACAAGCAGAGTCATTAATCTATGGTGTCATATTAAATGCCCACCATTGAAGTCTACATTTAATGATAAGTAACTTAAGATTGTGTTACATATCTGAAGGTAGGACCTGGCCTAGTGGATGTGATTTGACCCAGTGGGAAAGCCTCTTCTAAACCAGAAGTACCTCCCTGTCAAAACACTGAAATTTCACCTCCAGGTTTGCAATTAAATTTAGACTGGAGATAAACAATTCTAAAATCCTTTCCTAGTCATTTCTCATCTTTCTATTAAATCTGATTTTTACTATTAATTTGATGAGAAACTATTTAATGTATTATCACTGAACCATAATGCCTTAGCCCCTCGGCCTCTCCCAGTTTTTCCAGTTCTTCTGTCCAGCCAGGCCTCAGCGTCCTACACATTAATCCTAAATCCTGAGTTTCATTCTTCAACCCTTTCAACAGTCTTCATGCTAACAATAGTAGCCTTACTTCTTGACCTTCCGCCCCATTTGCTTGGTTAATCCCACTCTGAGTAAACTTAACTTTTACTGCCACGTGTTATTGGAGAACCCCAAATAAATAGGATGCATTTATTCATATGCTATAAAATTCATGCACTGTAACCTCAATTGGACCCTCCACGCTATTCCACAGTCCTATGCATCTGTGAGTCCCTGATTTAGTCTCCCAGTCCAATTTTTCCTGTGCCCTTTCCTTGAGTCTACAGCTGATTCTCCCTCACTCACATAGCTGCACATTCAAGAACAAAGGATGTAAGATTTGCATAGAACTGAATTCAAAACAGAACATAGATGCAGGACTGCTCTTGGAAAATTGCCCTATCTCATGTGTATCTCCATCTATGGCTTCTCTTTTATAAAATCAGAATAATGATAGCAGTGTCTGCCTCATAAGGTTGTAATGAAGATAAGTGAAATAATGCTTTAAGCTGTTAGGGAGGTATCTACTAAAAAATTACTCAATAAATGCTAGCTCCTAAGATGGCTATGATGCCTTTTACCATTTCTATTACCACCTCCCCTTATGGACTGAGAAGATTGAAGTCATTTGATTTCGTTTGACATCTTTTTCCACTTCAAAATTCTCTGAATCTTTCTCCAAACTATTTTCATTCTCTCTTGTTTCAAAAGGAATGAAAAGAGTTCATCTCCTTGCTAATATTGTTTCTATCTACCTATGACTTTAACCCCATTAACAACAAATTCCACAAGACCTTTCTCTGCTAATATCCTCTTTCATTCAGTTTACTATTCCTGCCTAAAGAATTTCATGCAACATTTCTCTCACATTGATAAAAACGCCAGTACTGGGATCCAGTTTAGAAAATTCTAATTTAATTTGCCTGGGATGGGAACCAAGGTGGAAAAATTGCTAAAGCTGTTCAGGTGATTTGTATAATCATTCCCTTCATTATGTTGTTTCATTTCTTAACTATTCTGCATAAAACCACCGAATATATTAGGGCATGGATCAGTTACAAGAATACATATTTTGAAAAAAACTGCACAGAGCATATTTAAAAACAATTTAACATTTAAAATTAAATTAAAATTTAAAAAAATTTGACATTCAAAACTAGTTAAATGTTTCATGAGGGCAGGGACCATACCCATCTTGTTCTTAATAATCCCATCAGCATCATGTTTTGATATGAAGCAGTAGGCCTCCTGCATTCTAAGTCTCATTTCATGCTGTCATCTTCAAGAGTTTTGAAATCATCTACGACATCTTCTTCTTCTTTATATCCAATTTGTGACAAAATCCTATCAAGTAGTCTGCCGATTAACATTTAGCAACCAATTAGGCAAAAACCCTTATTTGTAATATATGCCAATGCCAGAAATGTAAATCTTGCTTCAGTAGCCAACTTCCAACCACCACCATGACATCTTCTCCATGCAGGTGCACAGTAGGCTTTCAGGAACTGGAGTCAGATGCAGGCCTGCTTCAGCACGCCACAGCAATATCAGTTCTAACACACAAACACTTTCTTAAGCCAGCTTGACCTCTGCACTCCCCCTGCCATGGGAGAAGTTACAATGGTATCCTCTCAGTTCTGACCTTTGATGTCTCCATTTCCTAACTGGCCAATCAGTGGAAAATCCTATCAATACTATCTCAGGAATATCACTAATTTCTATCTTTGACTAGCTTTGTTACAGTACATACCCCTGTTTGAAACCAAAAAAGGAGAAAAGAATTTTCTTTTTTTTTAAATAAATTTTATTTTTATATTCCCCATACAATTGCAACCCCCTTATTTTGACCCCAAGCCCTCCCCTCCCCAGACTCCACCCCCCATAGAGTGTCTCTGGTTCATAGTTTTTTGTTGATTTTGATTTTCACTTTCTTATAGTTATTCATTTTCCTGGTCCCTTATTTAAGTTTTCTAGATTCCTGCTATGAGTGAGACCATCCGGTATTTTTCTTTTTCTTTCTGGCTTATTTCGCTGAGCATGATCCCTTCCAGCACCATCCATGTTGCTGCAAATTGCATGTGTTTATCTTTTTTGAATGCTGAGTAATATTCCATGGTGTATATGTAACACATCTTCTTGATCCAGTCATCTATTTTTGGGCATTTGTGTTGTTTCCAAAGCTTAGCTATTGTAAACAGTGTTGCTGTACACATAGGGGTGCAGGTGCTCTTTGGAATTGATGTTTCTGTGTCCTTAGGGTAAATACCTAGGAGTGGAATTGCTGAATCACATGGAAGCTCTATGTTTAGTAGGTCCAGAAATCTCCACACAGCTCTCCATAGTGGCTGGACCAGTTTGCACTCCCACCAACAGTGCAGGAGAGTTCCTAGAAAAGAATTTTCAAAGTAGCCCCATGCCTTCAGAAAACAGTCTAATAATTTCATTGGAGAGTCCTTGGGATCTGGTCTCCACCTTCCTTTTCAGCATTACTTGTAGAGTCACCCTGAGTCCCTACTCATTGCTCTCTGCAGATCTCCTGACTTGGAAAATATACATCAAAAGTGTACACAACATATCTGCCACAGTTAGAAAATAATAACAAAAGGCTCACTTCCTAAATTAACAGAATATCAGTAATATCGTAAAGCTGCCCATATACTCTGCCAAGATTTCTTACAATGAAATTTGTATTAATTACATCATTGCTTGCTGTTAGTATCTCCACTTATATGTGGATTCTCTAAATAATGTATTTATTAGTTCTATTTCTTTGTGATTTTTATATAAATGGCATCAGGCTCTATGTGTTCTTTTATGACTTGCTTTTGGCTCAAGAGTATTTTTTAAGATTCATGTATATTGCCACATATAGCAGACCTGAGGCCAAAGCTTACCTGTTAGTCTTCTTTAGGGAATGCATTTTCAGGAAACCAGAGTAAAGAAAATGAGAAGTGAGGCACTAAAAGAGAGAAAACCTTCCATTTCAGTTCTGTTCCTGCCCACTCACCAATCTGCATACTCTTAAAACAAGAAGTGCCGTTTCTCACCTTAGCAAAACTTCTCAACATCTCAGGTATAGATTCGGTCCTTTCACATTCTGTTTTGTTTTTGTTTTTTAGTTGCAGATAAATGGAAGAGAGCCACAATAAATAGATAATTTATATAGAATTTATGCCTTGTAATGGTTTTCCCAAGTCCTATTCCTTTCCTTTTAACTAAGCCTGCAACTGCTCTAATTCTTTGACAAAAGGCAGCATTGATTTTTTTAAAGATTGATTTATTTATACAAGAACCGGGGTACAGGTCAGATGCACGGGAGGGTGAGAGGATTCACCAGAGACAGAGCAGGGAGCAGAACAGGCAGACAAATGAAACACACTGCTGAGGGGAGCAGGGGTGTAGACAGGAGAGGTCTGCCCTGCCATGTGGGATTCTCGCCAGTGGGCCGGGAGCGAACTCGTGCTGCAGAGGTTGCAGACAGCTTCACAGTGTGGTGCTCAACCACCTGCGCCACCAGGGAGGCCCAGGGAGCATTGATTTTTATCCTCAGGAAGAAGTGGTGTTGCCATTTTGGGAGGTAGGAAGGCTGAAATGGCATCCAAATTTCAATAACCTCAGAAAGGGAAATGGTATTGGCATCTGCCCCATGTATTATTGATAATTAGTGCATGATATTGTGAGATTAAATAATATTGGAAATTTTCTCAATTTCTATGATTCTCTATCATTTATTCCAACATACTTTGACTCTCAGGCCTCAGATTGGGTTGGCATTGTAGGGATTATTTGGGAATTACACGTAGGAAAGCAGTATGTTGAAACTCCTGTATTCTCCAGTCGATCATGAAGAAAACACTGTCTTAAAATCCATACCATTTTCTAGAACACCACTGAACAATGTATTCACTCTATCTGCATATTTTGTTAAACATATTCAGGTCTGTTAAGCATGATGTACATTTAGCTGCCCTTGCTCTTTGGAGAAAAATTTTCAGGTATGTAATGGAGAATTTCTAAGAATGTAGGGGTGATCAGAGATATAATAATAGATCATAAGCAAACTGCCTCTACATACAGGCCATAGCCCCTCCTTCTGTTTTAATAAGGTCAGGAAAGTCTATGCAAGATTTAAAAAAAAAAAAATTACATTTCCAGTCAATGATTTGGTCCTGAAATGTTATCTACTTTCTCTCTATAGAGTTCTGTTCTACAAAAAACGGATTTTTGTTGTGTAGGAATTCCAGTAACTTTTGTTTCTACTCTTGTTGATTCATTCATTAAGACACTGAGGCTTTTCCCTTAGGAAAACATAATGGATTTGCTAAGTGCTTCTGCCAGCAGCTGTAGCTTTCACAGCAATGCTGCTGTGAAGGTCCTGGCTTCCTTTTTCTGTTGGTGTTATTTCCACTGTGTGTGTACAGCAATCCCACATTGTAAGCCTGCAGGGTTAGGTGGTTAGAAAATAGTCCTTTAGAGAAGAGAGTTTGATGAGGAGTGGTCCAAATAGGTTGGTAAGGATCCACTTGATTACATAACCAAGAAAGAGACTGATTCATGGGCAAAGCTGAGTCCTGAAACATAAACTTTATGAGTAGCTTAGGACTGGAGGTCAACTTTGTTATGGGAAGGGGAAAAAATAATTCTTCAGTGATATGACAGGGCAATTATGTGGCCTATAGTGATTTCCAGAATGCTAGGCAACATCAAGGCCACATTGCCACCAGCCTAGAACCTAAAGTAGAAAAGATACATTTAACTGAAGAGCTAGCCTTCATATTATCTAGAAGGTATACCTAGGTAACCCAAACCTAATTTTTCAGAAAAATTAATGAAGGGCCGAAAGCCCAGTATTTCAGAGTTCCCATCCTCAGCCAGAGTTGATTCTTTCTTAAAACAGTTTGTTTCCATAATTTTCTTGTCTATATATTTGGAAATTTCCAGGCTTATCAATAACTAAATTGGGTTGTGGGATCTGGGTCAGTACCACAATAAATGACTAAGGGAGAAAAAATATATTAAAACAAAAAACCTTGAAGATTTTTTTGTCCACCACTTTCTTATTAGCCTTTGAGAAGTTGCCATGCCCCTGGATATGTTATCCTCCTTTCTGCTGGCCTAAATATTTTCCATCTTCCAGGTCTTTCATGAGAACCTCCCTGCCCAGGAGGAATACTTCCCATCATGCTAAATCTCAGCCAATCCTCAAGTGGGGTGTTTTGCTGCAAAATCAACACCCTCACCACCCCATGAACAAATGTCAGTACTCAACATGCACAATTCCAAGCTCAAGAAAATAATCAGAGTTATATTTTCCAGTGTTCAATTGTCAGTATACTATCCATTAGATAGCAAAGCCTTCTGGTAAGTGTCACATTAGTTTGTCAAATATACCAAGCTCTATGAGCATGATGCAAATATTGAAATAAAGAAAAGAATGGGGGAAAGGAGAAGAAAGAGAGAAATATCAGTAGCTTTGCATGTGGGATCAATGGAAACTGAACTCATGTAGGACTTTGCTTTGTTTTAGGAAAACAGGGACAGATCTTTTGAAGAGTTTTGCTATGAGCATAAAAAGGAAAATGGGTCAGTAGCTGGAGAGGAAGCGGCATCAAGAGAGAATGTTTTCAATAGAAAGGGGAAACAATAGCTTGTTTGAAGTCTAAAAAGAATAATTCAGTTTTAAAAAAAAAAGGAAAATAATGATGCTGGTAAGTGAAATGAGAGTTTCTGAAAGAATGTCCTTGAGAGGTGGAGAAGGGTGGGATCCAATGCTTCACTAAAGGAATTGGCCTTATGTCAGAGCACAGACGGCTCATCACAGTCACGGGGGGAAAGCAGAGCTTGTGAGCACAGAAGCAGCCAGCAAGCATATGCAATGCTGGAAATTTATAAAGTTCTCTTCTGGCTCCTCTTGATCTCAATAAAATGTGAAGAAGCAAGGTCATCATCTGACACTGAGGACTGGCAAGCAATTCAGGAAATCTGGGAGAGGTTGTATGTAATTCTCAAGAAGAGTGGGAAACTCCATGGACCAGGGACATGTTATAACTTTTTTCAAGTTTATGTAGCTGTACTAACTTAAATGTTTGTCCTAAAATGGTGCTTAACTATCAGCCCCATCTGCTTCTAATTCTATAGTAATCTTTCCAGAGTTGTCACTCACTCTAAAGTCTTTAATAAGTACACTTAATGAGGTTAGGCCATGTTCTTCACCTTTGTGAAGACTGTACATTTCAATTGAGTCCTAGTGGTTGTTTTTCTCCAGTCCTGTTCAGCTACAGGGTGCAGGGAAGTATAAGCAAAGGGGTGGGTTTAAACCCTGGTTATGCCTTCACCTATCAAGTGTATAATTGAGGAACAAGGTAGTTCAGGAATTGTCATCCTAAACAGACAAGCAATATTGACATTCTTTCCCAATGATGCCCATGTTTTTAAAGGTTTTTATTTATTATTTTTCTATTTCTCTTGGATGAATCAGAAGATTCTGGGGATACTGACTTTATAAAATATACTTTATGTATAAACTATCTCCTTTATGTTCTTTTGACCTTTATTTAAAAAAGGATTTGTTGTGTTTTTTATATCTTTTCACTTAGTATATTATCTTTAATAAGGTAATTATGTCCAAAACCTCTGATATTAGACACTATAGAGAGGAGAAGAAATTGAGACGGGAGATTGTAATAATGTAGGTGGACAGGACATATAAAACAATTTTCATGGTCTAAAGGTTTTATAGTAAATCTATCTCATATATTGTAAAAGACCCATTACTATTTTGATAGGAATTTTTCATTAATTCACTTAATGAATATGTATTGTATAACTGTCATGCACAAAGCATTATACTTAAGCAAGCACCAAGGTGACTTGGGGAAAAGACAAGCATACCATATTGAGGCATTTCTGGGTCTAAAGTCTAGATTTTTAGCAAACACAAAGTTATTTGCAACCTAAAGTGGGACACTCACATATTTTCAAGTATTTTGCAAGACAGAGCAAAGCAAGCACAAACACAAAAGTTCCATTACATTCGTCCATCTAATTTACCACCATAAAACCTTACTGGGCCTGAACTATAGTCGACACTTAGTGAATATAACAAATCAGTAAACACAGTGGAGATAAGAACCATACCAAGGTAACAGGATGTAGCACTGAATGAATTCTGAATGTGGGATTTAAGAAAACTTAGAAGAAAAGACTTAAAGCTGACCCTTGAAGGAAAAGAGAAACTCAACAAAGGAAGAGAAGAGCTATCATTTAATATCATAGAAACCCTATAAGGGAGACATTATTCTTCCCCTTTACAGATGAAGGAAACACAGGCACAAAAAGGTCAGGTATATCCAAGTTAAAGCACTAGCAAGTCACAGAGCCAGTGCTCTGTGTACCACTGTTGCTATTACAGGATGTTGAACAGTTAACATGACTTGTGTTGCTAACAGACACATGACCTGTGTTGCTACTACACTTTTCCTTCAAAAATAATGAACATATTGGGCCTCCCCGGTGGCGCAGTGGTTGAGTGCTGGGTTGCGAAGCTGCCAGCAGCCTATGCAGCGCCAGTTCGATCCCCGACTGCTCCCCAGCCACCGAAGGAGGGTCCCACGTGGCGCGCAGACCTCTCCTGCTGCCCACTGCTCCCCTCAGCAATGTACTTCGGTCCTTCTGCCTACTCTGCTCCCTGCTCTGACTCTGGTGAATTCTCTCACCCTCCCGCGCTTCTGACTGTACCCAGTGCTTCTATAAATAAATAAATAAATCTTTAAAAAAAAAAAAAGTACTAGATCTGCATTCATATGTTAAAAAAATTATTAAAACAATAATGAGCATATAGAAGGAAAATGTAGAATGTGAACACCATACATATTAGATGTTCCTTTCTGTATTTATAAGTTCTGAACATTCAAATGTATTAATTCTTATTTTTATCTTTATTGTTCTTGGTGATATGATGGTTTCCCAAAACTATGTGCTTAAAGGTTGTTTTCCTGGTGTTTAATCGAAATAGAATAGAATTTATTTTTACCTAAATTCATAATATTTCTAAATTTTTCTAATGTACTTGTGCTTTTAAAAAGATAGTTTTTAAAAATCACTTTGCCCTTCTCTTTGTAACTTGGAACTTCATCCAGAGACAGTTTTTGATGGCAGCCAATTCATCATCGTACAGGTTTTACTCATGTTTTGTCATTACCTAAGAGAAATATTTTCTGCCTCAAAAAATTTCTAATCTTCTATTTAATATGCTCCCTTTTATAGCAGATCATTTTTCAACTATTAATTCATACTCATTAAACTTTTACCTATTCTTTCCAAATACTTACATAAACTAAAAATCTCAAACTCATGAAAATGTATCCAAAGAATTTTTCAAAGTTCAGTTGAATATCAATGTGACAATCTACATGGCATTGAAGGACAGTGTCTGCTGTGACCTAATTGCTTTACCCAAGAGTACTTTCATTAGCACCTATAAATATCAGTTCTTTATTATCTTATTGAAATCTGTAACATTCCGTGTTCCAAGTCTTCAAATTTTTTTTTGATCTATTTCATTTGAAATCCTGGAGGAAGATATAGATTTTGTCAGTGTGTCCTGTCCTACAAAAATTTGGACCCAAGCAACCGTAAGTCCTTGTTCTCAGAGATCTTGCTCACCCCTTCTTTTGTGATGACTTGGACAGAGGCACAGATAGAAGATTCATCCCTGCCCAAGGGACAGTATTACAGGGGTGGGGGGCATGATCCTTGTGGTTGACGCTGTGTAATCTAGGGGAACACAAGCTAGGTGTCACATACTCATGTGATAAGGATACCAGGAAAGGTGGAAAATATTTAAGTTAAAGTTGAGATGTTCTTAACATAGGGAAAATGTAAGGAAGAATCTGTAACTTTGTCTTCGCTATATCATTGGACAGAAATAGGACTCATGTATGAAAAGTACTGAAAGGTAATTTTCAGGTCAAAGGAAAGAATGATCTGTGTAGAGATATGGAACACAGTGCTTCATGGAGGATAAAGTCTGACATTTGTAGAGTATTTATCCTGGGTCTTCTCTAGCAGGGAGATATTAAAAACAGGTGATCATATAGTTTATTTTGCAAAAAGGGACACATTTGAGAATGAAAGGGAGAGCAGCAATACACCAGGATATCCCAAGCAAGTCAAGTCTTCCATTAGCCTAATTAACTCTCCTTATTAGTCACCAGTTATGTGAAGTTGCTGACATGATTTTAGTATGGGAAAGGAAATAGGAAGAGCTGGTGTTAATGTGGGGAAATGGACAAATCTATGCTATTGTCCATCAACTCTTCTATTTCCACCCTAACAGGTTATAGTCCATACACCCAGCTCAAGCAGGATTATGTGAGCAACCCAGATATGAGCAAGGTTTTACGATCCCAAAGGATCCAAGCGGGGAAAATTTCAGAGCAGGGGCATTATTCCCAGTGCCAGGGCAGAGAAAAAATTATCCTTATTCAAATTTCTACCAGAGCATAACAAAAAAGTAAGAATAGGACCAACCCCAAAGGACCAAAGACTGTGGGAACAGCAGAGTGGAGAGCAGGACCAGCATAATCGCAGGCCTCCCCAACAATGTAGGCAGCGTTGAGGGGAATTAAGAAGTGTGGGGTATACGGGGAACACAGTTTCCTAAGTGCAGTCTGTGTTTACCATAATTCATAGACCTAGAATTATCCAATCATGTACTTTTTTCTTTCATTCATAGTGGCAATTGAAATATAATGACAAGTTTTTACTGTAATTTAATAGAAACGCTATAATCTATCAGTATGTGAACAGTTATTAAAAATTAATAATCATAAGCTAAAATTTCCATTTTACTGGGGCCTCCCTGGTAGCGCAGGGGGTTGGGCACCACACTATGAAGCAACCCGCAGCCTCTGGAGCACGAGTTCGATCCCCAGCTGGCCAGGGAGTAATCTGCATAGCAAGGCAGACTTCTCCTATATCGCCCACTGCTCCCCTCAGCAGTGTGTTTCGATTAGTCTGCCTGTTCTGTTCCCTACTCTGTCTCTGGTAAATCCTCTCACACACCCTGCATCTCTGGCCTGCACCCCTGCTCTTGTATGCATAAATAAATAAATCTTTAAAAAAATAATAAAATAAAATTTCCATTTTACTAACTGCAGTAGGCACAAATGCTGAGTTCTCAACTCTTATCCCCCTCTTACACTTTGCCCCAATATTGGATGGAAACTTTCCACTACGAAGCAAACCTCACTCAGGAAACTGACTCCATCTGTACAGTTAGAAGGCAACACTCAGGGTAATCCCGATCCCATCCCAAGAACACTCGGCTCAAGTCAATACCACTGGCACCTCCCCAAATAAATGACTGGAATCGTCCAGTTACAGAATATAAGACAGCCATACTTTAGAAAAACGCTGTTTTTCAACATGAATGGGGCAAGAATGTTAACCCAACGGAAGCCAGTCTACAGATAAAGTCACCACATGAGGGGACTGAGCAAAGGAGAGAATGGCAGAGGGCACGGCCAGAGCTCCATTTTCACCCGGCAGTCCTTACCTTCGCTCTCCATTATATGGGAAAACAACTTCTTTATCACTTAAGCCAGTTTAAGATGGGTTATTTTGAAAGTTTTCCTACAGGTCCATAAAACAATGGTTCCCTAACCTGTCTTGGGATATTAGAATCACCTGGAGACCTTCAAAATTTGCTGATGCCTGTGTTCCACTCAGAGATTATGATTTATTAGTCTGGTGTGTGGCTGGGTAAGCAAATTAATCTCTAAGTTCTCTTTCTTTCTGGAGATTCCAAAGAATTTATCACTGCCCAAGACCAACATAGTGCTCTGAGACTCCTCAAGTGACAGCAAATAAGTTCCCACACCCCCCCGTAATGAAGGAGGAAATTTTATGCTCTGCAGCAAGATTTAAGTTGCTGTGCACTTACCCTGCTTGAATTTCTGCTCCATTCCCTTGTCTGTACCACCTTTCAGAAGATATGCATTTGAGAACCTTCTTAATAAAATCAGAATATAAATATTTGTAAGCCACATGTTTAGGGTCTCAAACGGCCAGGATGAGTGGTCCCAATTGCTCATTAATATTTATCTTTGTAGGAGACTCCCTGGTGGCACAAGGGGTTAAGTCTCAGCACTATGAAGCTAACTGCAGCTACTGCAGCTCGAATTCAATCCCTGGCCAGGGAGGTGACCCACATGACGTAGCAAACCTCTCCTGTCTCGCCTGCTGCTCCCCTCAGAAGTGTATTTCAGGCCTCCCCAGTGGCTCAGCATGTTGAGCTTAGCGCTGTGGCGCTGTCTGCAGCCTCTGCAGCCTGGGTTCAATTCCTGGCCAGCCAGGGATATACCAACAATGTGCGGCCGACCTCTCCTGTCTCCCTAACTGCTCCCCTCAGCAGTGTTTTCAGTCTATCTGCCTGTTCTGCTTCCTGCTCTGTCTCTGGTGAATACTCTCACTCTCCTGCACCTCTGGCCTGTACCCCAGTTGTTGTACACATAAATAAATAAATCTTTAAAAAAATTATCTTTGTAAATGGCAGAATGGGTAAAAGGAAAGAGATGCTGAGGGAAAGGAAGAATTTGACAACTGTTAGAAATTTCTGACAACTTGAAGCCTCAGTTACCCCAAAGCACTATAAACTGAGGGGAGAGTTGTCTGTTTTGTCTCTATCCTAGAGCTTTTATAAGAATTATATGAGATAATACATCTGAAAAAAAAATTCAGAATACCAAAATGCTTAATGAATCTACACTATTACTATGGAAGGTCTAGAGAGTTAAAAATGAAATCTACCTTTACAGACACAACAGTACCAAAAGGAAGAAATGGTTTAGGGAGTTAAATCTTCTGCTGAATTCCTCTCTTTGCCCTTCTCTTCATCCTTCCTCTCACAATCTCCCTAAAATATCAAGTAGCTTTGTAGCTGTAACTTTAATACATGTCCTTGCCAACTCGCTTTCAACCGGATGGCCAACGTCTGAGCCCCACCTGCATAGAAATCCTGGGCTGCCACTAATAGGCAGGAGGGCTGCTTTGTTACATGGTGTCCCTAGGTTTCGAGAAGCATTCTACTTCCTCATCGAGAGTACACCTCTGGGTGCCACAATGCTGTATCACTCCCCACTTGAATTATAATGTCTATCAAAAGAGGCATCTCTGGGGAGGCTTGAGTGCTAAGTGGAGAGTGATTTTTAGAGAATGTATGGGAAATGGCTTCAATATTTGGCAATTCCTAAAGGCAAGATTATTTGAGACACTTGTTTCTTTAAAAATACACTCAATCAATGGATTGTGCTATTACCTTATTCCTGAAAATGCCTTGTTACTGTAATATTACATTTGGCAATTATACCAGTCAAATTTTTATGAACCTGAGGATTCTAATTTTTACTTTATTTCATTGATTTATCATGTTTATATATATATATATATCTTATACAGATACTTCCATTAAAATAGACCATTCTGGAACTGAAAACTGAAGACATAGAAAATGCCCAAGAATCAAGGCAACTGAAAATAATGCAAACACATACAAAGTATCAAACATGAGATGAATATTTGAGTTGGCAAAGCGTCAATGAAAAGGTTGGCATTTGCAGCAACTAGAGCTCAAATCTGTTCACAGGAATCCATGAAACAAATTATAACCAGTCTTCAAGCTTAGTATAGATTGAGAAGTAAGGAAAAGGGTAAAGTGTGTCTAGACTTTTTTTTTTTTCATCCCTTCCCTTTCATTTATCTGCAGGTTGTCTTCAGCCCAAACCCAAAACTTTCAGTCTCTCATTTAGTCAAAGGAGATATCAAAATCAGCCAAATAATATGAGAGAAATGAATAATAAATATTTACAACTATGATCCTGTGCCACACAGAACCACTTGGGCATTCAACAAGTCACCAGAGAGCCTTGGCATCTGGGTTTTCCCCTTTATTTTATTTTTGCTTAAGCCCAATTTTGAATTTTAATGTTGTTATTATGAAGTAAGAAGCACAGGATGACTGCAACGTCAGGAATATGATTCAAGTTGATTTATGACTTAAGATTTCATTTTTCAAAAGCAACATTACAATCCAGATCCTCTCTCCTTTCTTGATAAGTTCAAGTTGCTTATTGCTAATGCAGCAAAAAATCATGAAGCTTGGAAACCTGGAGGTATATCCTTGTGCAGAGGGATCACAAATTAGGAGTTGTTGCCATGTTATAAGGCTGGGCTAGTAATGAAATTTACAACACAGCTCTATGATTTCCAGCAGAGTTACAGTGCTGTTTTTAACACCAAGACAGCATCATAGAATTCTTACAGCATTCCCAGAAATCATTATAGAGTTTAATCACACCACAGCTGTCCGTGGTTGCCCTTATCATTTACCAGCCATGAATGAAAAAAATGCCATGGCTGCTTCTTTAAGGGGAGGGAGGCTGAGGGTGCAGGAAGGGAGAGGAGAATGATCTTATATGTGAAAGTTGAGGAAGTTCACTGATTTCTATCCTGGTCACACTGTTTACTTCCATTCCAAAAAGCACATCACCTTGCTGGACATCAGACCCATTGACTGGAGCAAGCCCTTTCAAGGTAACCTGTGAGGGTTGCACATATGAAACATAGAATGTATTTCATGATACCAGCATCCACAAAGTTCTTTAGTACTTACATCTGTAAGATGTGCGAGGGTTGAGTTAATCTGGGCAGGTCTTACAGTTCTGGAGACATAATTAACTGACAGTCTCAAAAATATAAAGGTCTTCTTTTTTGCAGAAATAAAGATATATTTGCTTTCTGAGAGAAACCATGCCCACAAAGAAATGACACGTACTGGATCACAGTCAGGAGGACTCTAATTATAGGAAATCAAGTACACTATATGAATATTCTGAGGTCCTGGCACAGCACCTCTGCATAGCAGATTCCTACTAAATGTTTGTTGATGGAATCAGAAGGCAAAGAAGCCACTGAGAATGTGAAAAGATAGTGATATGTATGTCACTCATTTTGGAAGTTCCTACACAGTGATCAGATAATAACACCAGAAATTCTGTGTCATTTGTTCACAGGTAGAAGTATACATATACAGCATAAGCATCACATTAAATATGAACATGACTAACACTGACTGTTTTCATGTAACTTCTAATTCTTCACCACTTTCGTCACAGGTATTTGTAGAATCAACTATTTATTGCTGCAACCAAATTTTTAGCTCTGAATATTATTCTTACTTCTTTCTTCTTGATTAAGTTTGCCACATTCTTCTTTGCTTCCATGGACAAACAAACTACTGTTTTTCTCCCCACAGCATTGACAGCCCATGATCTTTATGGCTGCTCTTGGGTGATATGAAATTTTACTATTCATCAGCAAGAATTTCTTAAGTCTAACAAATTGGTTCACAAAGAAACAAGAAATAAGACCCAGCCACAAAGTGGTGTTCTTTTGACAGAGTAACCCACTTATTGTTCTTGTAGCTGCTTTTACAAAATTATGTGTTGACATCTTTCAGACTTAGGGGAGAAAGCTCCCACATTCCTCAAATCAAATGGAATATTGAGCTATTTTTTTCCCCAGTGCTTACAGCAACTGGAGCAAAATGTTAACGTGCTCATTCCAAAACACAGAGGCAAAAAAAGCAGGCTTGTTTCTACTAGTTTCCTTTTGTGGCCCTGTGCCCCCACCCAGCAAACTCTCTCCTTTGTGGTTGTTTCCCTTCAAGTCCAGCCCCAGCTCGTGTCCTGTCTGTGCCTCTCTCCCTGTCTCTCCTCTTCTCTCTCACTTTCTCCCACCCCAATATCAAAAGCTTAATCAAAATCTAGATCTTTCTTGTACAGTCATGTGGACTTAGAGAAGATTAATTGTGGAGGGAGTCCCAGTTTTTGCACAAGTGCTGTCCCCATACCAGCTGCCTCACAGCCACCTAGGAACATGATAGGAAGTACACAGACTCAGATCCCACACTAGACCTACTTTTAGAACTTGCATTTTAATAGGAACCCCAGGTAATTTATTTGCACTTAAAAGTTTTAGACACACTGGTTAGAGATCATCGAGCCAACACCCTCATTGTACAGATTAGAGGAGTAGGTGACAGGCCCCGTTGGCAGCAGAGCAGGGTCAGGACCCCACACAGCCTGACTTTCACTCCAGTGGGTTCTCTCTCCAGCTCATGTGTGCCCACTGTGGGGTGGGCAATTTCACACCCCATTGGCCTAGTGTAATCCTTCCAAATGTGCATAACTTTGCTGGGGCTGTGACTGGCTTGCAAGACATGTGTTCCCTGGGGAGTCTTCCTACATTGTCACACAGCCTAGGGATAGCATTCAACAGGAAAGTGAAGTTCTGTGGTCAGATTTCAGGCATTGGCCAGCCAGCACCCATGAAAAACTAGGACGGTGAAAGCCTTACTGATGAAAACAAAGGAGAAAGGAGGCATCACACTTCCAAACTTGAAGCTATACTACAAAGCCATAGTAATTAAAATAGTTTGGTATTGGAAAAAAAAAAAGACACACAGACCAATGGAACCGAATAGAGAGCCCAGAAATAAAACCACACTTATATGGACAACTGCTCTTTGACAAAGGAGCAAAGAATATGCAATGGAACATGAACAGTTTGTTCAATAAATGGTGCTAGGAAAACTGGACCACCACATGCAAAAAAATGAAACTAGACCACTACCTCTCACCGAGCCAAAAATCAACTCAAAATGGATAAAAGAACTGGACGTAAGACCAGAAACCATAAAATATATAGAAGAAAATATAGGTAAAACACTACAAGACATACATTGCAATAACATCTTTAAAGACTCATCACCCAAAGCAGTGATAGTGAAGACAAAGATAAACACCTGGGATTACATCAAACTGAAAAGCTTCTGCACAGCAAAAGAGACATTAACCCAAACAGAGAGACACCCCACTGATTGGGAAAAAATCTTTGCACTCCAGTCAACTGATAAGGGACTGATCACAAAGATATACAAAGAACTCACGTGACTCAACAAAAACAAAAGAAACAATCCAGTCAAGAAATGGACAGAAGAACTTAAAAGACATTTCTCCAAAGGGGAAATGCAAATGGCCAACCAGCATATGAAAAAATGCTCAACATCTCCTATAATCAGGGAAATGCAAATTAAAACCACATTGAGATACCACCTTACACCAGTAAGAATGGCACATATGAAAAAAATAAGCAACAACAAATGTTGGCGAGGATGTGGTGAAAAAGGAACTCTCCTACATTGCTGGTGGGAGTGCAAACTGATCCAGCCACTATGAAAAGCTGTCTGGAGTTTCCTCAGTCTACTAAAAATGGAGCTACCATATGACCCAGCAATTCCACTACTAGGGATCTACCCAAAGGACAGACAAACATTGATGCAAAGGAACACCTGTACCCCTAAGTTTATTGCAGCACTGTTTACAATAGGTAAAACCTGGAAACAACCCAAGTACCCAAAAATAGACGACTGGATCAGGAAGATGCGGCATATATACACAATTGCTGAATATTATTCAGCAACCAAAAAAGATAAACTCATGCCATTCACAGCAACATGGATGGAACTAGAAGGAATTATGCTCAGTGAAATAAGCCAGAAGGAAAAAGAAAAATATCAGATGGTTTCACTTATAGCAGGAATATAGGCGAATGAAATAAGACATCAGTGTAAAAAAAAATAATAACAGTACAAAACACAACAAAGCAAAAACGGACAATTATAAACAAGAGACAAACTGCAGGGGAGGAGGCGGGAGAGGGGTGAGAGGGAAGGAGGGAGGAGACCAGGGGACTGAGGTGATGGTGCACGGGTGCATTGGTGAAGGAAACTCTATGGGGACTACACCTGAGGGAGTGAGGGGAAGCAAATATTGTTTAAAAATGACCAATGATGTAAAAAATAAAAAAAAAAAGTAAAAAAAAAAAAAAGAAAGAAAAACTAGGGAGGCAAGGCTCTGGATTTCTGTAGAATCCTTGTGTAAATTCTTCCTAGTAGATTAGTGCAGGACAGACAAATCAAGGAGTTAGAAAAATCCAGCTTTGAGAAGTTTTTAGATTCCTCCCATCCCTGAGATTCTTTGATGCCTCAACTTTCAAAACCTCTTTTGATGCTCCCTGGGTAAGAAGGGGGGAACCCTCTGGGTTGTGGCTGGTGCACCTGTGCTCCAGTCACAGAAAGATTCTATGCCCCCTGGAATGTGGAAAGCTTCCAGGAAGCCATAAAAATGACATTAGAGGGCTGCCAAAAAAAATCTTTTCCTTAAAAATTCTAAAGAAAATCTGCCAGTCCCTATAAACTACATCTTGATTCCTACAAACTACAATGCCTGAGGGAGATCATTCTTCAAGCTACTTCAGATATTTGTGCTTCAGGGAGAAAGTCTTCTCAGAACCTTTGTGAAAAGTAGATTTTAATGGGTGCAAAGACATTCTGTGTCCCGGACATCAGAGAAAGGGCAGCAGGAAAGGGAGCACCAAAAACAAGCTTTCAATTGGACTAAAATTAAATGAAGGCTTAATTTCAGACAAAAAGCAACACTCCCAAGGATGAGTCCAACCAGCAAACAGAAGGGTACTCACATCATACCCTTCTAGATATTTCTTACAAGGATACTGTGAGTCAAAGTCATAAACACTCAAAGGCAGTCTAGTTGATTTTTTGTCATTTTTCACTCTCTGGCATTCCAGTGGGCTTTGAAATAAACTATTGGGTACATTGAAAAAGATGAAAGGTAAAATACCAGCCCCAAAGAGAATGTAACTTTTGTAAGAAAGAAGGGTAACAAAGGCAGCTGGTTTGCTAGGACTGGACACATAACAAATCTGAAATCACCCGTGTGTTTCCTTCTTGCATAGTATGCAGACTCCACTAGACACAGGCATGGAAAGATTGACTAGTGATTGGAGAAGGGCATTCCAACTCTGACCCTTGCCTGTCTGGAGAGATCATATTCACAAACGAGGGTTCCAGGACAAAGTTATTCCATCACTCTCCAGGTGTGCTGACCCTCACTATCTCCCCCAATGTGAAGACTCTGTGGCACATGGGAGGTAGTGGGGAAGGCACCGACTCCTGGTTTTGTGGATACTGTCAGGTTGCTGCTCTAAATGAATTGAGCTTCTTTTTGTCTTAAAATCCCTTTGCTTCTTACAACAAATAGTACATAAAGGGCCTCCCCAGTGGTGCAGCAGTTTGAACAGCGCTGTGAAGCTGTCCGCAGCCTTACAGTGCAGGTTTGATTTCTGGCCTGCCAGGGAGATACCCACATGGCATGGCAGACCTCTCCTGTCTCACCCGCTGCTCCCCTCAGCAGTGTAGTTCAGTCCTTCTGTCTGTTCAGTTCCCTGCTCTGTCTCTGGTGAATCCTCTCACCCTCCCATGCATCTGGCCTGTGCCCCAGCTCTTGTACAAGAAAAAATAATGGCACAAAAAAAAAAAAAAAAAACAAGCAACAACATATGTTGGCGAGTATGTGGTGAAAAAAGATAAACTCATGTCATTCGCAGCAACATGGATGGAACTGGAAGGAATTATGCTCAGTGAAATAAGCCAGAAGGAAAAAGAAAAATATAGGATGGTTTCACTTATAGCAGGAATATGGGGGAACCAAGTAGACCTCAGTGTAAAAAAATAATAACAGTACAAAACACAACAAAGCAAAAATGGCCAATAGTATTGCACTTGGCTTAGGGAGAGGGCATGGTCTTAGCGTGTGGCCATTTTGCACCCCTAATGGCGCTACATTGCAATGTGTCAGGAAGCAGTATGGGGAGCATACCTATCTTTCTGGATCTCATCTCTGACACAGGGGAACATGAAGACTGGGTCAGCATCTGCCAGCAGGTTTTCTACCTCTTTGATATTGGGAAGAATTTCAGCAATTTCCAAGAGCACCTGGATCTTCTTCAGCAGGTGAGCCTAGCCACTGTATATTTGGAACACTGCCCAAAGGGCTCCTAAGCTACCAGCCTCTGCCCCTTTGAATTGTTTTTCAGAGCATAAGGGTTAGTTGAAGAAATACTTGGAGGTATCTGATAAGGCCAAAAGGAGTTTTATTCTTGCAAACTAACTTTCTACAGACAAGTGAAGTGAAGTTAAAGGGAAAAGGGAATGAAAATAGATTTTACCTCTTCAGTTGGCATTATCTCCTGGTAAAATTACTCTTTATCTTTCTGCAGAGAATAAAACAGAGAAACTTCCTGAAAGGTAAGTACCTAAAATAGAGTGCTGCACGCTCTTGACTTTTGAAAGATCATATAATGGAGTGAGACTGAGCTATTGTACCTTTATGATATTATGTCAGTAACTGAAATCTGTGTAGGTTATTCTGACAGACAATTTATACCTATACTTTGCTAAAGATAAATGACTACATAAAAGGGAAATGGTTAGACTTTATCGATTGAGATAGATATTTGCAGATAAAATAAGTTCATTACTGTGTGATAAATATCTCATGTGCACTTTCACTTATAAGATATAGAGCAATTAGAATAGTTTGATTTTCAGAATTTATGATAAACCATTATTTACCTGAAGAAAATATGTAATAAAATCAGAGAGAAACCTGAACGTTGAACTCTCATTTGGCATTCTATAAGTTGTTAGTGTTTTTCAACTGAAATTATAGAAGCACTGATCTGTATCTTCAACAAGGTCTGCATGTCAATAAGAAATTCAAAATGCAAAAAAGAGAGAGGAAATAAATTTACATTCGATAAATTATTAAAGAAGGGAGATGCTGTCAAACTTTAAATTCACAAATTGCATATATTTTATAATATTTAGCAATCTAAACCCAAAGATGATAATACCACAAATTTGACTATATGAATTACTGAAAATTCTTTATAATGCTTTTTACATTGGTTACTTTATTTCTATTCCCTTTACCAACAATCTGGTCCAAGTCCTTATTAATTTACACTGTGGAAAATGTCAAATCTGATCTCCCTAGTAGAGTCCCCTGCCTCTAAACTTTTCCTTCCCTTGCAGCTGGATTAATAAATATGAAATATTCCTTTTCTAATGTTGAGACTTGTTCAATGACTTTCAAAAGATTCCAGCATCTTCTTTTGTCCTTTTGAATATCCCCTCCTTCCCTTGCCCACCTGTTCTGTGTGCAGATAGCTGAGCTGTATGGATTGGGTCACTGGCATGCCTTCTCCTCTGACTTCTGGTTAGAGTTAGCCAAAGGCAAGAAGATCAGAGGGAGAGAGGAGAATGGAGTCAGCCAACTTATCCCTGCCCCCACCCCAAACACACACACACATACACACACACACACATCCCAGCAATCTACAAAGTCTTCCAAAGCCATTGTCCTCCCCCAATACTAGGTTAGCTCCTGTCAGAGCCTTTTCAATCTCTGGATCCTGGTAACTACCCATTCTTTCACCTCCCTGGCATACAGGTAGTTTTAACACCCTATCATTACTACTTTGATTACTCTTACACTCATCCTTCAACTTAGTAAATGATCTATTAAACTGAGCTGTTTCCTACCAGCACCTCCACTGAGCTGGTAGGTCAAACTAATTAATCAAAGTCCTTCATCCTAACCTTTCCACCTATATCCCATAACCCATCACCCTGCTACAACCCCGTGGTACTTCCTCACTATATGTGGACAGCACGCTGCCAGCGCTCTGACCCTAGGCCTCTCCCTCTTGCATCTCTACTTCACTGTCCAAATCCTGCTCTCATTACATGTTTTAACTGTCTGCGCCTGTGACAAACCTGAGCCTCCCTGCTTTGAACTCTGTGTTCTGTTTGGCACCGACATTTTCTTTTAACATGTTCTATACATTCTTACTTTCTGCTGATTCCCTGTAAAGTATGAACTCCTCCAGGGAAGGAATTATTTTGTATTTCTCCACTCACTACCACAAAACTGAGCAGAGAGAGTCCTCGTGTATCTATAACATATACTAGTGTATACTAGGTCCAGTTACAGTTTTACAAAATAATAAGGTATTTCCAGAAGAAATAATGTGAGTTAGGAAAATCTTTTTTTTTTTAATTCCATATTTTACTTTTTATTTTTTTTTAAATAATAAATTTTATTTTTATATTCCCCATACAATTGCAGCCCCCCCATTCTGACCCCAATCCCTCCCCTCCCACCCCCGCACCCCTAAAAGTGTCTCTGGTTCATAGTTTTTTGTTGATTTTGATTTTCACTTTCTTATAGTTATTCATTTTCCTGGTCCCTTATTTAAGTTTTCTAGATTCCTGCTATGAGTGAGACCATCCAGTATTTTTCTTTTTCTTTCTGGCTTATTTCGCTGAGCATGATCCCTTCCACCGCCATCCATGTTGCTGCAAATTGCATGTGTTTATCTTTTTTGAATGCTGAGTAATATTCCATGGTATATATGTACCACATCTTCTTGATCCAGTCATCTATTTTTGGGCATTTGGGCTGTTTCCAAAGCTTAGCTATTGTAAACAGTGCTGCTATAAACATAGGGGTGCAGGTGCTCTTTGGAATTGATGTTTCTGTGTCCTTTGGGTAAATACCTAGGAGTGGAATTGCAGGATCATATGGAAGCTCTATGTTTAGTAGGTCCAGAAATCTCCACACAGCTCTCCACAGTGGTTGGACCAGTTTGCACTCCCACCAACAGTGCAGAAGAGTTCCTTTTTCTCCACACCCTCGCCAACATTTGTTGTTGCTAGTTTTTTTAATATGTGCCATTCTCACTGGTGTAAGATGGTATCTCATGGTAGTTTTGATTTGCATTTCCCTGATGACAAGTGATGTTGAACATTTTTTCATATGCCTGTTGGCCATTTGCATTTCCTCTTCAGAGAAGTTTCTTTTTAGCTCTTCTGCCCATTTTTTGACTGGATTCTTTTCTTTGTTGTTGTTGAGTCTCATCAGCTCTTTGCAGATTTTTGTGATCAGCCCTTTATCATTAGTGTTGGGTGCAAAAATGTTCTCCCAGTTGGTGGGATTTCTCTTTGTTTTTGTTATTGTCTCTTTTGCTGTGCAGAAGCTCTTTAATTTGATGTAGTCCCAGCTGTTTATCTTTGCCTTCACTATCACTGCTTTGGGTGATGTGTCTGTAAAGATGTCTTTGATGTGCAAATCACATAGTATTTCGCCTATGTTTCCTTCTATATATTTAATGGTTTCAGGTCTTATGTCTAGTTCTTTAATCCATTTTGAGTTGATTTTTGTGTATGGTGTGAGGTAGTGGTCAAGCTTCATTCTTTTGCATGTAGCGACCCAGTTTTCCCAGCACCATTTATTGAACAAACTTTCTTTGCTCCAATGCATATTCTTTGCTCCTTTGTCAAAGATTAGTTGACCATAAATCTGTGGGTTTATTTCTGGATTTTCTATTCAATTCCATTGGTCTGTATGTCTGTTCTTGTTCCAATACCATGCAGTTTTGATGATTATGGCTTTGTAGTAGAGTTTGAAGTCTGGGAGTGTGATGCCTCCATTCCCTTCTTTTTTTTTCAGGAGAGCTTTGGCTATTCGGGGTTTTTTGTGATTCCCTATGAATTTCATCAATCATTGTTCTATTTCTTTGAAGAATGACATTGAAATTTTGATTGGAATAGCATTGAATCTGTATATTGCTTTTGGAAGGATGGCCATTTTAATAATGTTTATTCTTCCAATCCATGAGCAGGGGATGTCTTTCCATTTCTTTGTGTCTTCTTCTATTTCTTTTAACAGTGTTTTATAGTTTTCTTTGTATAGGTCCTTTACCTCTTTTGTTAGATTTATACCCAAATATTTAATTTTTTTGTTTCAATAATAAAAGGGATGGTTTTTTTGATTTCTTCTTCTTCAGATTTATTGTTTGTGTATAGGAAGGCTACTGACTTTTGCGTGTTGATTTTGTATCCTGCCACTTTACTGAACTGATTGATGAGTTGAGTTAGTTTTTCTGTGGAGTTTTTGGGGTTCTCTATGTATATTATCATATCATCTGCAAATAGTGATAGTTTGACTTCTTCTTTTCCTATTTGGATTCCTTGGATGTCTTTCTCTTGTCTTATTGCTCTGGCTAGGACTTCCAGTATTATATTGAAAAGCAGTGGTGAGAGTGGACATCCTTGTCTTGTTCCAGATCTTAATGGAATTGCTTTCAGCTTTTCACCATTGAGGATGATACTGGCTGTTGGCTTGTCATAGATGGCCTTTATGATGTTGAGGTATGTTCCTTGTATCCCAAGAATTTCAAGGGCTTTTATCATGAATGGGTGTTGCACTTTGTTGAAAGCTTTCTCAGCATCTATTGATATTATCATATGGTTTTTATATTTCTTTTTGTTGATGTGATGGATAACGTTGATTGATTTTCGGATGTTAAACCATCCTTGTGTCCCTGGAATGAATCCTACTTGGTCGTGGTGAATTATCTTATGGATACATTGTTGGATTCTGATAGCTAAAATTTTATTGAGGATTTTTGCATCAGTGTTCATTCGGAGATTGGCCTGTAGTTTTCCTTTTTTGTGTTGTCCTTGTTCGGGTTTGGTATTAGTGTAATGTTGGCTTCATAGAACGTGTTTGGTATTGTCCCTTCCTTCTCAATTTTTTGGAAGAGTTTGTGAAGGATAGGCACTAATTCGTCTCTGAATGTTTGGTAGAATTCATTTGTAAATCCATCAGATCCTGGGCTTTTGTTTTTGGGGATGTTTTTGATTACCATTTCAATTTCGCTGCTTGTAATTGGTCTGTTTAGGTGTTCTATTTCTTCTTTATCTAGCTTTGGGTGATTGTAGAGTTGTAGGAATTTGTCCATCTCCTCTAGATTGTTAAACTTGTTTCCATATAAATGTTCATAGTAGTTACTGATTATTCTTTTGATTTCTGCTGTGTCCGTTGTGATTTCTCCTCTTTCATTTATGATCCTGTGTATTTGTGCTTTCTCCCTTTTTTCCTTTGTGAGCCTGGCTAGGGGTTTGTCTATTTTATTGATTTTTTCAAAGAACCAGCTCTTGGTTTCGTTGATCTTTTGGATTGTTTTTTTAGTTTCAATTTCATTTATTTCTGCTTTGGTTTTTATTATTTCTTTTCTTCTACTGGTTTTGGGGTTTTTTTGTTGTTCTTTTTCTAGATCTTTGAGCTTCGAGATTAGGTTGTTTCTTTGAGTTCTTTCTTTTTCTTGATGTGAGCTTCTATTGCTATGTATTTTCCTCTTATTACTGCTTTTGCTGCATCCCATACATTTAGGATATTGGTGTCCTCCTTGTTGTTCAATTCAAAGAATTTTTTAATTTCTTCTTTGATCTCCTCATCATTAGTCCAGTGGTCTTCCAGTAGTGTGGTTTTTAATCTCCATGAGGTAGGAAAGTTCCTTGCCTTCTTTTTATGGTTTATTTCTAGTTTGATGCCTTCATGGTCAGAAAAGATGGTTGATATGATTTCAATCTTGGTGTATCTGTTGATGTTTGTCTTGTGCCCCAGTATGTGATCGATCCTGGAGAATGATCCGTGTGCGCTTGAGAAAAATGTGTACTCCGTTTTTTGGGGGGTTAGTGTTCTATAGATGTCTGTTAAGCCCAATTGCTCTAGGTCCTTATTTAGAGCTTTGGTTTCTTTACTTATTTTTTGTCTTGTTGATCTATCCATTGTTGATAGTGGTGTGTTGAAGTCTCCCACTACATATGTGTTTTCTCTGATGTCTGTTTTCAGAGAGGACAACAGTTGTCTGATATATTTTGGTGCTCCTTCGTTTGGTGAATATATGTTAATGAGTGTTATTTCTTCTTGAAGTATTGTCCCCTTGATCATAATGTAGTGACCATTGGGGTCTCTTTTTATCTTTTTGAGTTTGAAATCTGTTTTATCTGATATAAGTATAGCTGTTCCTGCTTTCTTTTTTTGGTCCATTTGCTTGTAGGATTGTTTTCCATCCTTTAACTTTGAGCCTATTTTTATCTTTTGTAGCTAAATGTGTTTCCTGGAGACAGCAAAAGGTTGGGTATTGTTTCTTAATCCAGGCTGCAACTCTGTGTCTTTTTATTGAAGAGTTTAGTCCATTTACATTTAGAGTTAATATTGATATGTTAGCATCTGTATTTGCCATTGTGATTGTCTTTTCTTTGATTTTATTTATTTATTCTTTTAATAACTTTTTTTTTTTTGGCCTTCTTTCATTTTTATTCGTCCCTCTGAGGTTCTGGCTTTAGGACTCCTTGTAGTATTTTTTGGAGTGGGGGTTTAGTTGTAATGAAATTCTGGAGTTTCTGTTTGTCTGGGAAGGTCCATATTCTTTCTTCAAAGAGGAAGGAGAGCTTTGCAGGATAGAGTATTCTTGGTTGGCATCTGTTTTCTTGGAGTCTGTTGACTATGTCCCCCACTCTCTCCTTGCCCTTAGTGTTTCTTCAGAGAAGTCTGATGTCAGCCTGATTGGCTTTCCTTTGAATGTTATCTGTTTCTTCCCTCTTGCCAGCTTCATTATTTTTTCCTTGTCCTGGATTCTTGGGAGCTTTACTATTATGTGTCTTGCTGTATTTTTCCTTTCGTCGTGGAAGTTTGGTGTTCTTCTTTGCTTCTTGTATATCAATTTTCAGCTCCTTCTTCACATTTGGGAAGTTCTCTTCAATTATCTCTTTGAATATTTTCTCTGTTCCTACATCTCTCTCCTCTCCTTCTGGTATTCCTATAACTCTTGTATTTCCTTTCCTCATGGAGTCAGATAGTTCCCGAAGTCTTTCTTCGTTCTTTTTCCTTCATACTTCTCTTTCCTTTTCTGTTTTGGTTCTTTTTATTTCTGTGTCTTCAAGAGTACTTATTCTTCTTCCATTTCATCTATTCTGCTTTCATTGCTTTTCCCAGAATTCTTTAGTTCTTCCATTAATTCTTTGATCTCCTGCATTTCTTTTATTTCCCTCTTTAGGGACTCAATTTCATTCTTCTGACCATTGTTTTCCCTCTCTAGGGACTCAATTGCATTCTTCTGATCATTGATTATTTTTCCCTTATCATTGTTTTCCTTTATGACTTCTGTCAGATTTTTAATCACGGCAATTTTAAATTCTCTTTCTGGAAGGCTCAGAAGTTCTTCTAAGTTACTGTCGTTGCAATCTGGGGGCTGGTTTTCTTTTTGTGGTGTGCTTTTTCCCTGGGGAGTTGCTAGGTTGCGTGTGGTTCTTCTACTCCCTACTGTCTGTTTTCTAATTTGCCGTATGCGTTGGGACACTGTGTTGTTGGGACTGGCCGGCATCTTGGGTGAGCTTCTCTGCTCCCCTCTGGTTCCTCCAGGAGCCATATGTCAGTTTCAAGCAGTCTTTACTGGAGAAAGGTCCCTGTTCTAAAATGCCGATGTGGGGACACACTCCCCTGTGCTCCTGGTCTGCCCCGGCGGTGGGTTCCTGCTCCCCCTCTGGGCTTGGACTGCAGGCCAGAGGGGGTCTGGCGTGGGCGAACTTCCCCCGCTCACCTCTGGCTCCTGAGGAAGCCTTCTTTACTGAAGAAATATAGTCTTTACTGAATAATGTCCCTGTTCTAAAATGGTGATGTGGGACACACTCCCTGCACGTCTGGTCTCAGGCACACTCTTCTGCGCACCTGGTCTGCCCCGGCTGTGGGTGCTCGCTCCCCCTGTGGGCTCAGACTACTGGTTGGAAGGGGCCCGGCGTGGGCTAACTCCCCAGCTGGCCACTGGCTCCTCCAGGAGCCTCTGCTGGCTTCAAGTCGCTAGGTGGCGCCAGAGATCTCTCCTAGAGCCCTGGGGAACTGATTTTCCACCCCGAGGGACAGGGAACAGAGCGGGAATGGTAGGGTAAACCTCAACGGCTTTGGGGTGCTGTGTCTGCCTTGTGCCCCACCGTCGTGGGGAACCCATGCCCCTAATTTCGTGCCCTGGGTCTCAGTTCCAAAGCCCTCAGTTCCAGGACGCAGGCTGTAGCCCAGTTCAGTGGCGCGGGACTGGCGCCTTTTGAATCCCGCTCCCGTGCCTTGGTGCCTGGTTCCTGCTCACTCAGTGAGGGCCTCCGCGCGTCTCCCCGCAAGCCTAGGTCACAGGCGCGGGGACCTGGGCAGCTGTGATCTGGATCCGCGTTTGCTTTTCAACCGCACTGCTTTTCCGCGCGATCCCGATTCCAGTCCGCGCCGCTTTTCCACGCAATCCCGATCACGATCCGCGTCTGCTTTTCCAGCGCGCCGCTTTTCCACGCAAGCTTACCAGGCGGCCCGGGGCTGTGTGCTGGTGCTGGCCTCCTCCTGGGGGGCGGGGTCTCTCTTTAATGGCGCCTGGAGCTCACCTCCGAGGCGGATCCTGCAGGATTCTCCACAGCTCCCGTTCACGGGGTGTGGTGGCTGAAATAGTTCCTTTCCACTCACAGTCCCGCTTGCTGCATAGTTTGTTCTTGTTGGTCCTTTTAGTTTTTTTTTTTTTTTTTTTTTTCCCTCCTCTCTGCTGGTGGGAGAGTGCCGACTTTGTGGGCGGGGGAGGGGAGCAGGGTTTTGTGCTTTCCTCCCTTCTGGTCCTCTTTTATGGCAACTTTCTTCTTCGGGCAGTTTGCTGGAGTCACCCGTTTATCTTCCGTGTCCCAGTTCTCACTGGGACCTGCCGCTTTTCCTCCCTATTAACTTTTTTTAATGGGAGATCTTACTCTCAGCATCTCCTCGCCACCATGTTGCTCCGCCCATCCTTGACTTAGGAAAATCTTAGCACTAGAGTATTCACTTGGTCACAAGAGATATTGAGTCCTCTTATTTAAACTGAGAGGCCAGGGCCTCCCCAGTGGCACAGCGGTTGAGCTCTGGGTTGCGAGGCTGCCTGCGGCCTCTGCGGCGCTGGTTCGATCCCTGGCTGCTCCCCGGGCTCCGGAGGAGGGTCCCACATGGCGTGCAGACCTCTCCTGCCGCCGGCTGCTCCCCTCAGCAGTGTATTTCAGTCCTTCTGCCTGCTCTGCTCCCCGCTTTGGCTCTGGTGAATTCTCTCACCCTCCCACTTCTGACTGTATCCAGTGCATGTGTAAACAAAACAAACAAATAAATAAATAAAACATGCCTCTATTTAAAAAAAAATTAAAAAAAAAATAAACTGAGAGGCTGATACTGACACTTCCTTTTAAAAAAATAACAATAAAAATAATAACAATACAAAAAAAAGACAATTATAAACCAGGGACATCCTGCAGGGAAGGAGGAGGGAGAGGGATCAGAGGGAGGGAGGGAGGAGCACAGGGTACTGCGGTGATGGTGCACGGGTGCATTGGTGAAGGAAACTCTATGGGGACTACAACTGGGGGTTGGGGGAAGCAAACATTGTTTAAAAATGAGCAATGATGTAAAATACATATAAATTTTTTAAATGGTTTTTAAAAATGAAAGAAAAGCAGAGGCCATCCATAGGGGAAAATGCAGCAAGACTTGATATTTAAAATTTAAAATTATTAAAAATTACATTAAAAATTACAGGATTACCCACACCAGAAAGAGAGAAAAATCAAATTATCGGGCCTCCCCGGTGGCACAGGGGTTGAGCCCTAGGTTGCGAAGCTGCCTGCAGCCTCTACAGTGCCAGTTCGATTCCCGGCCGCCAGGCGAGGGTCCCACATGGCGCGCAGACCTCTCCTGCCACCCCCTGCTCCACTCAGCAATGTACTTCCGTCCTTCTGCCTGTTCTGCTCCCTGCTCTGGCTCTGGTGAATTCTCTCACCCTCCTAGGCTTCTGACTGTACCCAGTGCTTGTATAAATAAATACATCTTAAAAAAAAAAAAATCGAATTAGCCATCCATGCCTTTGCCTACTAGCATTGCTAGAGAGAAAGAAGGAACAAAAGACAAGCTTTTTACATTGGCTATGGTTACCAAGTTGAGAGAGAGGAGACTCCTTAACTTCAAACATTTCCAAAAAGACAGAAAATTTTCTCACCTGATTAATCTATACATCTAGCTCCAAATGAATCCGAGTTAAAAGCCAGTAAAAGAATTCAGTGGCCCAGATTCCCCAACTGAGCTCTTCTGTAATGGTCTATATTGCTGGTTTTGTGGCTGACTCACACCTATTGTCAAAGGGTAAGGAAACAACATCAGACAGAGTCCTACAAGGTGTTAACTTCTAACTAACGCAACAGGCATCATTTTAAGTAACTACTCTTCTTGGTTATTTTCATATTTACTGCAAAATAAAGCAAAGATACAAAAGTCATAAAAATAGGAAGGAGAGCTTATTAAAAAGAAAGACCTGTACAGTAAAAAAAAAAAAAAAAGAAAATTGCCTACATTATAAATGCTATACTGTTTGATACAATGAGGGTACACTAAATATGATCTCCATTAAAATCTTTATTAGTCACACAGCATAACACCAGCAAATACAAATAAGAATAATAAATTCCAAATGCTACTATAGTCTGAATTCATATTTAGCCTCTGTGTACAAAGATGGTTGTTCTTGTTTATGAATACATCCATTCTGATTGATTAGAGCCCATACCAGGCTGTCTTTGCCCTGGCAGTACTAGGTGTGAAAGAAATATTGAGATGGTCCCATTGGCTGTTGCCAGTCTAGATGAATCTACAACATCAGAGCACCCAGCCATTCCCTTTAGTCTTCTCATCTCCATGAACCACAGAAAATTGGAACAAATTTTCTGGACAACTATGACTATTTTATACTAACACAGACAAAATCCTTTGGGACCTCATAGCATATAGAAACAGATCATTCAGTGAGCTTCAAAGAAGTCACAACTGCCACTCTTTCCTAAAGGAAAGTTTCTACAGTGGGCCCACATTACTTGCAGACAGCCCTGTAACTATCACATTGGATTTGCCCTTAGACTGTCTTCTACAATACCAGTCCATGGCACTGTAAAATACTCACAACTCCTTGGTTGTTTACAGTTCAGGCAATAGTAATGTCCAGTATAGGTATTTAATTGATCCACATTATCCATAAATCTCTCTCTCCCAATACCATAACAATAAAAGTTACCTTAATAGATAAACTGGATTTGCAGGCTTGAAAGTTTTGAGTCTGAGATTTTAAAAAGAATATTTCAGTCATAGGTTATGTCATCAATTTTCTTTGCTGTCAAGAACACAGTGTAAGCACAATGGGAATATAAAACATCAAGCTTGAAAACTGGCTTGCCTGCTTACAGAAATGGTCCCCAGACTACACAAAACCATGATACTTATAGAAAACCTTGGAGCCAAACATAACCATTTTGGGGTGTTTGAATTTTTTGTCAATGAAATATATTAGAAGATTACTTCTGAAATGGAAAAAAAATAGTAAGCTCAATTTTAAAGTACTATATGCTTTTTCTCTAATTTTTAGATATTTTGCATATAGGAAAATTTAAATGCATGTCCCTTGTTATAATCAAGCTCCTTTTTACCACCACTTTTCTCTTTCTTATTATGCTAATAGAAAAGACTAGATACTAGAAGGGCCAGAGATGAAACTGCCATGATTTCTATAGGCAAGCTTAGATCTCATTGATTCTGCTTCTTATCCTTTATTCAAATAATCATGAAAGCATGTGACTTTAATTGAAGTTGATGAAATTTATAATGCACTTTCTCAAAATGAATTATATTTTAATCCCATAAAATAATTTAAACATTATATGAAATTTGGAAATGTTATCAAAATGTATAAAGGTAAAGCAAATCACCAACTATTCTCAAATTAGAAGCAATCATTACCAATATTTTCAAACAAAAAAAATGAGCATGATAAATATTTGCCTATGCATCTTTTGTATAGTCACAAATAGAAAAATTTGCCAGATCTTATTAGGCAAAAACATTGAACTTTAACACATGTAAAGATGCACCAAACATGGGTTCTATCAGGGAAGAAAAAAGAATTTAAGAGGGATCATGAGAATGAGTTATATATTTTGCTCAATAACATATTTGTGTGATCTTTAAAAAAATGAGTTCAAAATGCACCTAACATCTGCCAATTGCAGAATGACAGAGAAAGAGCATATGTTATTTTAACCTTGTTCCAATATAAACTCCTTCAGTCTCATTCTTGTGACTGTGATTTTTTTAATTCTCGCAGATGTTACCAATGTCTCACTCGGGCCCTCTCCTCTCACTCCTGACAACACACTCCTCAGTGACATCAAGATGCCTACAATAGTAAGGAGTTCTGAAAGTTATTCTAGTTCTTCGCATGCCTGTTTTGATTTTATTAGTAAAATTTGAAAAGAGAAGGAAATGGATAATATTACTGAATTTTTATTACTACAATTAAATCAGTGACTTTGTTTTATTGGGTATTTTCATTCTTCCTAGGGCCTAAGGGAAAAAAATAGATTAAAAACTAAGATAAAGTGGGAGGAATTGCAAGAATCAACTGAATTATAAATTCTAGGAGGGCAGAGACTCCTTCCTCCCCAATGCCTCATAGAGCCTTACATATTAAAGTTCAAGCTTTTGAATGAATGAATCTCTCAATCAATGAAGTTATTTCTACACTGAGGTGGAATCTAATGCTGACAACAGGTTAGAGGTTTTGCTCTCAGTCATGTCCAGCATGAATAAGTCAGACAGATACTAAATTGATACAAACCCTGTATAGCAAATAGGAAAAACTAAAAGCGGTTCTCAGGCACTATGATTGAATATGGCAGGTGTGTAGCTGGGGATAAAATGTTAGGATAAGAAAGGCTGCAGAGTCTCGTCTGCGGCTCCCCTCAGCAGTGTATTTCTGTAGCTTCACCTGTTCTGCTCCCCACTCTGTCTCTGGTGAATCCTCTCACCATCACCCCCACCCTGCAACTCTGGCCTGCACCCCAGCTCTTGTATGTATAAATAAATAATTTTTTTTAAAAAAAGAGTTTTGTGTATAAATGGCTTCACATTTTTTTGCTTTGGAAAATTCAATGAATTGTGAGACTCATGTGGGATTCAAAGAGATTATATGTGAGTGACAAGATTAGCATATAAAAAGAAGACTCTAGGTGAGTATATCATGAGTATCAATTCAGAAGCTATTCAATGTTACAAGAGTTTAGAGGAAGCAAAGATTTCTACTTGAGTGGTCAAAGAGATGTTATTTTATATTAAACACAGAATATTGATGAGAAATTTAAAAAAAGTAGGTTTGCACATGTGTGTCTGTGTGTAAATGCTAGAGGTGGGTACGGGACAGTGAGGAGGGTTTCCAGTCAAGACACTTGCACAAGTGACGTGGTATCTCAGCAATAGTGAGTAGAATAGTCTGGTGGTCAGAAGAGAAGTGAGACACACTACAAATGTTCTGGTTGGTATCAGAACCATGGTTGAAAGCCTTGAACCAAGAAAAATTGTTTGGATTTTAGGTAACAGGGGAACTACTAAGGGTTCTGGGTAAGAGATATGAAAAATTTATCCAGTGGTTAAGAGTAAATTTGGAGACTTCTCACAATACACCTAAAGAATTTATTTAAATTTCTAATGTGTACGTCAAATTTTCCAAATAAAATGGTAAGCCTATGGAAGATACTACCATGTGCCATACTTTTATTTTCCTACTATCTAGGACACTCAGTGTGTGTTTTTGAGTGAACAAATGAATGAAAATCTTTTAGTTAAGCAAACATCAATACTGTGACTTCACATGCTCCTTGTACAGATTTAGAGACTATCCACCACTCACCGAAGAGGGGAGTTGGTTGTAAGAAATGAGGTGAAGCTACCTGAGCCAGCGTGCAGAAGAGTTCTGCCCTGCAAGGCATTTTCCACTGGTAGTTCTCATTCTCTTTTTTTCAGTTTCCACAATTCTAAGTTCATAAGAGAGCAGGTGCACTTACCAGAGACATTCAGTTTTCCACAAGCATATCTTTCACTCTTTTGAGAAACTGTGTACATTTCAGATCACCTGGGTGTCCAAGGATGAAAACCTACCAAACCCTAAGTTTGAAACCCAGACTGGGCTGGCTCTGTGCCCTAGCAGCCTGTGAGAGTTCAGAACAATGAGAGATTCCTGCTTGTGCCAATTCCCAAGGGCAATAAGGATGACCCCTGGCCCTTTGTGATCAGAGGCCAAATCCACATCCTCAGAGCAGTGCTTCTATTCTTAGTCACTCCCTCCAATGTGGCCCAAACATGCCATTTCTTCTGAGAAAAATTTCAAACACTTGCTTGACCTCATATTGCTTTCTGACTAGGTTTAATATGAATTTTAAGCACATATAGCCTCATTAAACCAGTCTAGACTCAATTCTAAAAAGGATTATATTAGGTAATATCTAAGAAACCAGAAGTTCTTTTGTCTAATCAAATTCTCATCAAAGTCATACAAGGATGGAGTACAATCGTAGTATTTCAGCAATAAATACATGAATTGTGTGTGTGTACATATGTGTGTAAATAAGCATACATGCTCTTTATAAAATGACAGTGTTCTTAAGGCTCCTAAATAGTTAATTCACTGGAACTTTGTACTTTGTCTCTCAGTGAAAGAAGTAATGAAAGAGACTACTTCTAGTTAAGACTTTTATTTAAAAGGCTCCTTTTATTTTGGTTCTCCCCTGGTGGCGCAGCGGTTGAGCGCTGGGCTGCAAGGCTGCCTGCAGCCTCTGCAGCACCGGTTCGTTCCCCGGCCACCAGCGAGAGTCCCACAAAAAAAAAATAAATAAATCATTTCAACTACATATGACCAGACATTCATATTTAGCCCTTAAAAATAAAACAAAAACTACAATGGCAAAATGTTGAGACTACAATGGCAAAATGTATCTCCAGGAAAGTTTCCCATTCCAACTTTTCCATTCTTAAAAGTAATAAGCATTTAAATTTTCTTTAAATATTAGTAGGCTTTAAAATTTCATTCAACTTAAAGCCACTAAGAAAATATTCTTTAATGCTAAAATATCCATGTAGCCACCAACTACGAAACATGTTGTATGGAAATACAAATTTTTAATTCATAGTACTTTGTCTTACACAATATTTCCACTTTTCCAGTTTGATGCAATTTAAAGACAGGACTTTTTCATGGGTAATAATTGGAAAGCAATTATGTTGTCCGTGTCATCCACCAAGAAAGTAAGGAACTGTCCCTCAATATCTCGTCTATCTCTGACCATCATATCTGCCAGCTCCTAACTAAAACAGAAGACAATCCATTCGCTACAAGAGAAATCCAGGCTACTATGCTAAGTGAAAGCTACATACCACCATAAGAACCCTGGCCTTTATCTCCAGCTTCATCTTAACCATAGCTCCTTACCTTTCCCCTTCTTTACACTTGAGTTTCCAAAACTATCATTGTGTGTGTGTGTGTGTGTGTGTAATGTTACATACATATGAGTGTATGTGTGTGTGTGTGTGTGTGTGTATACCACAACTGTCTTAAAGACACTTCCTATGCCATTATGGAATGTTTGTTGGGGTTCAGTACCTTTCATCTGGACTAACACTCATTGCCCACTGCTGCCACAACCATATCACTCTGTCTGAGATTGTTTATTTACATGTCTGTGGCTTTTATTGTCTCCATTCGCCCCTCCTCACCATCACCCTCACCTCCACCACGAGACTAGAAGCTTCTGCTTGTGGCAGGAACTGTTTCTTTCATCTCTGAAGCCTTGCTGCCTTACAGAATTTGGGGTATAGTTAACTAGAAATGTTAACTACATAGAAATGTAACTGAAAATAGAAGCATCAGTGAGATAACATAACCATGGACTACATTTATGGATGCCCAGGCATCTTCCGCAGCAGGGCCAGGGAACAAACGGGCCGCTCCTTCCTCTCACACTCAGAGAATTCAATGCTTTGCTCCTCTCAGCTGGAGAGGAGCTAGATAAATAAAACATTCCTAAACCCCAACCTCCCCCTGCATCAGCATATAGTCAATAAAATATAAAGAATCATTTTTATAAACTTCAAAGAGAAAGTATCAGCATGGAATGTTTATGAACCAGAGAAGTACTTAGACATGGATTATTAGATAAAATGAATTAAAGAATAGCTTGTAAACCTTTCTAATTGTTCTTTGAAACATTCACTTTCAGCAACTCCTTGGTATAGAATATCTTCAAAATTGGAAAATTGGCTACAGACCATTTCCACAGCCTTTTTAATTTTCTAAGTCTTTATAACAACCAAATATAGGATGATGTAAATCAATTATAATTCTTTAAAATCTGAATTCTAACCTTGTTTCTGCCAAGAATTACCCATGTGCCTATCCAAAGTCTAAAACACTGTGTACGGGGGCCTCCCTGGTGGCACAGCGGTTAAAGTCTCAGCGCTATCAAGCTATCTCCAGCCACTGTGGCATGAGTTTGATTCCCGAATAGGGAACTAACCTACATGGCACAATAGACCTCTTCTGTCTCTCCTACTGCTCCCCTCAGCAGTGTTCCCCACTCTTTCTCTGATGAACCCTCTCACCCCCTGCACCTCTGGCCTACACCCCGGTTCTTGTATGTAAAAATAAATAAAAATAAATCTTTTTAAAATTACTAAAATAAAACCCTGTCTATGAAAATTATACCTAACACTATAATATCTAGTCCTGTTCTTGGGGCTTCATATGTATTAACTCATTTGAGTTTTACACAGTCCTACAAGTAATATTATTTGCCGTCTTCACAAGGCAGGATATTGAGACACAAAGGAACTAATTAATAGGCCCAACAAAGTCACACTTATTAACTGGCAGGGTCAAGTTTATTCAAACCCTAGTAGCCTGGCACCAGAACACCTGCTCTTAAACATAGTGCTGTGCTTCCCTATTTTTCCCAAATAAAATTTATGGGAAACGAATTTTATATCATCATCCAATGTACATGTTCCTTCTAGCCTCTAAAAAACTTACTAACCAAAGATTAGGCCTTACCCAGTATTATTTCAGAGACCCATCATATTAGTCCTGATGGTTCCATTTGCAGATGGAGCCCCTCTGCTCAGCATCTGTTCCCCTTCCAGGTTCCTGAGCACCCAAGACCACCTTTCAACCTGCCATCAGATAACCAAACATCCCCATCACAGCCCAACACTTGCATTATCACAGTCATTCGGGCCTAATCAAGAATTAATGGGCACTGCTTTGCAGTAATTTAATTTCCACAATAAACCTAATGACCAATTTAATAGAAATGTCAAAAAGAATGCTTAGCTGTTGTCTGAATGCTTTCTTCTGTGCAAACATTCATGAGAATTCAACATGACTGCCTTTTTATAGCCCCGTTAACATACATTCCAGCAGAATCAGGGAGACCCCTGTGCATTTAGTATTATTAATAAGGTTAACTGGGTAGTTAATTAGCAATTTAGTGTCTAGTGCTCCATGATTGCAAAGTCCCCAGAAGATTATTTAGCAGAATTAACTGAAGGTCTTTGTCATCTCCTCCCCACATGCCTTTTGCACCCTCCTATGCAAAAATGATTCTTAATCAATCATAGGCAGGTTCACAAAAAGGGCACGGACACAAACAGTAAATCCCCTCCACTGGAGCCAGTACTGTGGAGCACTCCTAGAGGGGAGGATAGCTCTCCCCAGCAATGCTCCCTGCTGCCCAAGCTGCAGCCTCAGGCTTCTGTGCTTGATTGATTGTTTTCATATGTGTAACAGCTTCTCTGGTATCCTCGACAAGGCAGAGGGATGAATCAAGGTCTGAATCTTTTGTTTCAGAAACTACAGCTAACATTTAAACATTTAGTCCCCAGTGCTGTTAATGGAATGGCAGGACAAATGTTCTGTGGCCCCCCAATCTATTTGTCACAGGAGACCAGATTTAACCTGAAGCATGGACACAGTTATTTCCTGCCTGCCCCATAATAAAGATCAGTTCTGCAAAACCTAACCTCTTATCTCTCCTCCACTAAGTCCATGGATGGATGGAGACAGAAACACAAAACTTACTATCCTCTGACCCTGATCCCTAGGAGGACCCTTGTCCTATTCCCCTCACCACCCCCTGAGTCTTTTTCAAAAATAACTGACTCAACTCTTGCTCTGCCCTTGCCAGTCTCCATGCTGTGTGGCCATTGAGGGAATAAAAGAAAATCAGGTGATTATGGAGTTAATAACCCAGTAGGAGACCTACAGAATAAGCAGCTAGATATTCCAAGTTCCCTGTATGTCAGGCACTTATTGGTTATCCCTTACCACTAACTTCTGATACAGGTACTGTTATCTCATTTTGGGTGAGGAGACTGAGATTCAGAGAGATTAAGCAATAAATTCATGGTCTTGCAGCTAGAAAGTATCAGAACCAATACTTAACTCAGACCTACACAATTATCTCTCTATACCCCCAAACTGAGCACCTTTAAAATTGCAGTTACTATGCCATCAGGGAATGAAAACTACTAATATTCTCACAAGAAAATATAATTTAGTAGGTAAATCAGTCTGCTGGGGGACAAAATCCTTGATGTACTCCATAGCCAGTGTAAGTGAGTTAGGGATTGTCTATGCATCACTGCTCCAGTCCTTGGCATAGATAATGTAGAGTTAACAGCAGTAATTTTGGATACAGAGACAAAACAGTGGCATTTGATGAGTTTAGAATGAAGTGATGCACTCAACTCACTTAGATGAAATTTGCTGTCCCTACTATGTGGATGATGATCTGCTAGGTATTGGGTGGTAGGAAGATCAAGATGCATAAAGGGGCAATCAATGAGCAGACAATAGGAGTTGGAGTCCTAGAAGTATGAGGGAGCTAGAAGTATGAGTTTGGGTGTGGTTGGGATTACTTTAGTGTTACTAGAAAATACAATATTGGCCATGGAGATAATGATAGTAGGAAGTGCACTTACTAAGGCACTTGAGGAGTAGAGAGAGCAGATAATGGAGGGCACTTTTCTAAAGAATTGAACTTCATTCATTTGACAGTAGATCCCATCAAGGGACTTTTAGTGAATAACAAAAGATACAGACTGATTAATTTGAAACAAAATTGTAATAAGAGACACCTCCTCCTTTAACCCTGTCCCAACACACCCCAAAAAACTATTTCTTCTCCCTCCCCTTAAAACCATTTCATGAATCAGGAGGGGAGCTAGGGAGAGTATATTAGCCACAGGAATAAGAAGAACATGGTGGAAACAAAAGGCATATGGGATTTGAACCAACAGAAATTGGTGACTGGATGCAAGGGAAAGGTAGTTACAGTTTGGGGGTTTCTAGAAGATCATGTGTATTCATGACCTTGACTGAGACAAAGAACCCAGGAAGAAAGGGAGATTTGGGAGGGGAAAAATGACGCTGGTTTGGGCATATTTAGTTAGAAACAAATGTTGGAATTTTCATGTTGAGAACTCAAAGTTGTGTATCAGGTAGTCATTGAAGCCATGGAAGAAAATGATATCCCTTGATGAGAGACAGAGGGGAGTGGACACAGAAATGGGTGGACAGGGTCAAGTCCCTGCTCATTTCTTCAGCCTCATTGTGCCTTTGCTACCCCCCACCCCAAACCAAGCCTCATTACTAAACTACTGCCTCTTCCTTTTGGTCTTTCTTGCCTCCTGGCCTTATATAAGTTGAATGACACAGTGTCCATCTATTTATGTGACAATGAGTCCTGACAGCCTAGCACTGCATCCAGAATGAATTTAGTGAGTAAATGGGAGATTGAGTGAGATGAGGAGGCTGGCGATGCAAGCATGCAGAATCCTTGTATTTAAAGTAAAGAGGGAACATAAGAATAGGATTAGAAGGACAGAGAAAGTAGTCAGAGAAATAGCCAAAGAAAGAGGGAAAAGACAGGACTCCATGGTAGAGATGTGGAAAATGCTGCTTATGTGGAGATAGCAGAGAGACAGTAGCCTAAAGAAAACCCTCATGGGCACTTCCAGGGGCAAAAGTCATACTGTACTGAGTTGGAGAGTATTTCAGATTAGCAATTATAAAATATTCCAATAATTATGCCTTATTAGCATAGTTGGAGTGATTATGAAATTTATTTGAAATGCATATCTAGAAGCAAATCTAATCTGTTAGAGTCTACTTATTTATCTATAGTGGCTATGTTTACTTTAATAATTCCTTTAATATTTTACAAATCATATAATTCAGTTCAGAAAATACTATAGTTACTCCCCCATATGTATAAATACAAATACTGTGGCCAAAAAAAATTTCTTCCAAGTACCACCTTAAAGTTACTTCATACTAATGTAATCATTACAGTAGGTCAGAACCATTCAGCTTTTAAATAAATAGCAAAACAATTTTCTCTGAGTTTCAGAAATAACTGAGAACAAAGAGTTTGGCCTCAATCTCTGCTTCCATTTTCACTTTTTCCCCTAACTCATCAAAAGTGTTTAGGTTATTCCATTAGGTAAGATATAATGCAGTAGAACCAAAGAGAATTTCATAAATGTCTTTCTCTCTGCAGATGTAAAATGTATTTAAGAAACTTCCAGGATTCAAAGAAATCCATGTGTTAGGATTTAGGTAAGTAAGAGAGTCAGACTCTCCTCAAATATTAAATTACTTTCTCCCTATCCTCTTTTAAAAGACACATCATGAGGATTATAAGGTCCCTTTCTCTGCCCCCTCCCCCGTTGTTTAGTTCTGCCAAATCCGGAAAACTGAATACATTTCACATAAAAGAATTTCCAATTAGAACATGAGACTGGGTGATTTCTTAAGGAGAGGCACAAGAGCTGAATTTCTTCCTCCCTCCGGAGTCAGAAACAATCTCTGTGGAAAGCACATCTGCTGTCCTTGGCCATGTCACTAATGAACCTCTGAGGGCAATACCTCAGCAGAGAGAGATCAAAAAAGTGGCAATTAATCATTTTCGTTCGTGATGACCTGATTTCCCATTAAAAGTTAAATGACATCATCATCATTTAAACAAATCAAGATGATACTAGGAACACAGGTAAAATGACTAAATAGTGGACCTTGTGGGTTGGGGATATTGGGGAGCAGCATGGACAGGGACAGGAGTAGTAGTAAGACTCAGCGAAACATTTTGTATCACTTTGCTGTCTGAGCCACAGTAATGTATTACCAGCAAAATCATTAATTTTTTTAAGATTTATTTATTTATGCATACAAGAACTGGGGTACAGGACAGAGGTGAGAGGATTCACCAGAGTGGGAAGCAGAACAGGCAGACTGAAATACACTGCTGAGGGGAGCAGTGGGCAAGACAGGAGAGGTCTGCTGGATAGAACTTGTGCTGCAGAGGCTGCAGATAGCTTCACAGTGCTATGTCCAAGCCTCAGCACCACCAGAGAGGCCAAAATCATTAAAATCTTAAATAAAATAATATAATAGTGCTACTTTAAACCAGGGTTCACTTGTTCTCACAGCATCCCCACAAGCATACCTGTATCTATTAGCTTCTCAACACTGTAATGTGGGTTTGTGATTTGTGGCAAGAATTGTTGTACTTTTTTCTTCTTAGCTCTCATTACTCAAAACATACCTACAGTTGGGGGTCATAATTGGTATTTTTTAAAGTGTATCAGAGGATAAATACGTGTCAAGACCCCAGGCCCTCAAGGAGAATTTGTAAAGTGGGAATGTAGGCCTCATCCCATCTCCTTCCTGGCCCCTTATTCATATTATTTTCCTAAAGCATGGGCTCCACAGTCCCCTGAAGAATAACTTCTGGGGGAATTTCACAGTTAATTTTTCAGAATTTCAGACTGCTTTGATTTGCATATCTCCAGAGAAAGTAAATATTAAAAAGTAAAGGTAATAAAAGATGAAAACCCTTGTTCACCAAAGCAAACTCATTTTTCTTAATTTCAAGATGTTTCTCCACAGTATTTCATGGGAATTCAGATGGGTTAGGGAGAAGTTAAAGTTGATAGGAGAATATTCTGCATAGATGTCAAAGTCTTCTGGACAAACCACTGCAGTTAAAGAACAAATTTTTAATTTAAATATGAAAGAAATAGTAGAAACTGTTTTCTTGATGACTGCTCAAATGCTTACTATCCCCTCCCTTCAAATAAATGAAAAACTAATAATTAAAAAAATCTATTTCAGAAGCAAATTAAAATGTTAGGTGATGAAATTTTTGCAACATTTTAAAGAAAATTCCCTTGAATTTTCTTTTTCATGTATTTATCTCTTCAAGAATATACTTTTAGATCTGCCAAAGATGTTTCTAAATTAAAATTGATCATGTTCCCCCAATGATTTCCATTGTGTAATGAAAACATAGTCTCCCAGAAAACATTTTGATCCTAATACTAAGTGCTGATCAGTGTGGCAAACTTTCAGTCACTAATAACAATGGTCAGAATGTTGTTTTTTGTTGTTTTTGTTTTCTCTCTCTCTCTCTCTCTCTCTCTATATATATATATATATATAATATATAATACATCATTGTTCCATTTTTGTACAATGTATGCTTGTATGTTTTCTCCCTTTAGGTGTATTCCCATAAAATACCTACCACCAATTCACCCATGAACCATCACCATAATCCCTTGTGCTCTTCTCTCCCGTTTTGATAAACTCATGCCATTCGCAGCAACATGGATGGAGCTAGGAGGGATTATGCTCAGCAAAATAAGCCAGAAAGAAAAAGAAAAATATCAGCTGGTTTCACTTATAGGAGGGATATAGGGAAACCAAATAAGGGATCAGGAAAAAAAAATAACAATAATAAAAAAAAAATTAGCAGGCAACCATAAGTAAGAGACATTCTGCAAGGGAGGGTGAAGAAGGGGATTAAAATAAGGGAGATCAATGCTCAGAATGTTGTAAAGTAACTTGTTATAAAGGAAATTCCTTTCTCCTGGAAGCAGGTACCCACAGAAAACCCAAAATGGAATGAGTCTCATGGTATCATCTTTCTTTCAGTTCACATGTATTAAACCTGATCTACAATTTAACAAGGGCTTTTATAGCAGTGACTTCATTCAATTCTCTCAGCACAAGGCAGAAGTAATTAGACATCTTTACTCACACATTATAAGGATGAACAGCAAAAGATTCATTTTAAATATGCTTTATCTCCAAAAGCAAATATGGGAAACTGCTGACAATCATTCCGTCTAGTTGGAGAGCACACTCTTTCAAAGATGTGTACACAAATGTCCACAGCATATTTATTTGTAATGATCAAGAACTGGAAACAGCTCAAATATCTATCCACAGAGCAGTAGATAAACAAATTGTGGCATATTCTTACCACAGACTACTACTCAGGGAAGGAATGGACTATTGGAATACACAGCAACATTGATTTATCTCAGAATAATTATGTTCAATGAAATAGCCAGACAAAAGACAGTACATTATTATTCCATTTATATCTAACTACAGAAAATGCAAACAATCTATATTGACAGAAAACAGATCAGTATAGAACACAGTATCCCTCGCTGAAAACTTGCCCTTTCTCTGTGTGTTCCCTTATCTGTAATGGGGGATTGTGTTGTTGAAAAGAATAAATGTGAATGCATGTAAACTGCCCAGCGCAGCCATCCTCTCAGTAAACAGGCATTTGCCTTTCTTATAACCTGTTCCATGTGAATTGTACCACTCCCTCAATGCTTAATGATTAAGCAATTCAAAAAACAGTCAGTGAAGCACCAGTCCCAGTGTTCATCTCAGAAAAACTGTTCAGGAATAACCTAATTATACAATACTATTCAGGAGTTGAGAAATTCACTTATAAAATACTTTTTAAAAATGTCCTGATATCAGAACCATCCAAAATGTAACATTGATAGGATATATTTGATGTCTTATTACAAGAACTATAAGGAAATCAAAGAGTTTAGAAAGAACAAAAGTATATATAATCTTTGAGCTGATTTTCAAATCCTAATCAGAGCCATTATATAATGATGTTTACTTCCTAAGATTCATATGGTTCTCAAATTTTCCATTCAAGATCTGTTTTCTTCAAAGCCGTGGGCAAACATGGCAGACAAGGGAAGGAAAGCATTTTTTTTTTTTTTTGGTGCATGAAATGACACATTGATTGTCTCAGTAAATATCAGTAAAAATCCTTTTCTCCCTGCATGTTCATCATGTGTATGATGAAATGAAGAGCAAAGAAAGAAAGAGATGGATAATTAACTTTATCTTTGAAATACAGTATATTTTCCCCAATAATTTTACGTGCTGATCTTTTACAACCAATTTTTATATGTAAAGTCTGGGCTAAACCAATCGCATCTTAATGGTGTCTCGTTTGAAAGAGTGTAATTAATCAATTACTCAGTAATGGAACAAACTTTAAAGTCAAGAACACCGCATGAGATAAATAGGCAAATAGTGAGGATCAGCAAAAGTGCATTTTATAAAATTATGAGACAGGCATATTTTAACAATTGCTTAAATGTCATTTGCAGTGGGAGGCTGTCTGATTACACACTCACACATGAAACCAAACTAAATCTGAAATAAAGCAGAGAAACAAATTTACCCCTTGGTTTCAAGGACAATTTGTACTGGGAAAAGGCCACTCTACCTTGGAGAGCTCAGTAATAAGAATCCAGCTTTGTCTCTTATAATTGACCAGTGAAATTATGAACTATAGACTCTTACTGATTGTGTGGTCCAAAGAAATGCCAGGAATACACATTATCAATTTCTGTGGCCTTTAAAACACTTTTGCATCCCTCAGTGTGGATTTATGACATGAACTCAAAAGTAAAACCTGATCCTCAACAGTCAGAGCTATATTGTCCTATTTCACTTTTCCATGTGAAAAGGCATTAAATCAATAAATATGATAATAAACACAGTTAATTATGCACTACTCATTCCTCTTTTCTCACACCTTCCAAGACATTATTTAAAATGCAGTTTGAGGAAAAAGATTACATTTAATTTAGTTTTGAGCTTTAATTTAAAAATATTTCTTGATAAAAAGTAGAAGAAAAATAATCTTCAGGACTAAAGCTTTGAGTTGGTTACAACATGTGTGTGCTGTTCTCCCACTGTTATATCCTACTTTGCCATCTTCTTTGATCTAAAAGGAGGCTATTTGTGGAAGAAAAGATAATTCATCCTTCTTGCTGATGGGCACTTCATAACTTTACTTAAAAGGCAGCCAAAAATATTGATAAATATAAGCAACTCTTGACAACACTTTTTTATAAAGACCTAAAATAAAAATTTTTTGCCACTCTTCAAATTGAACAGCCCCTATCTGGTATTTATATTTTAGAACTTAAATATTTATCAGTTCTTGTTTTAAATTTCAAATTTCTAACACACACTGAAATAGTTTTGAAGTAGAATATTCTTTAAAAGCTCATCTGGGAAGAGGTAAAAGCTGTCCTAAAGTTTTGTTGCAATACGGTGACTCTCTTTACAAGGTTTTGATGGGTTGTTTCCCCTGCTGTCTACAGTTCAGTTCAACAGAGATGTGAGACAAGGCAGAAACAAAAAGTCCTACAAGTGATCTCCTGTGTTTTGATTCCAACACAACTGAAAGTGAAGGAATAACTCATGGATTCATAGAAGGCAAGCAACCAGAAGTCTCTTGCACAGCACTACACTTCAAAAAGTTGATCATCAGAGCACTAGAGGAAGACCAATCCTTGGATGTGGGGACTGTTAAGTTCACTGATGGTCAATTGGTGATTTCATAGTGCTGGTTTTATCCTTAGTCTAACAGAGAGAGTAGAAGATATCAATGTCTCATTGTTGCTGTCATTATAACTTGTGTCTTGTATAGTCATTTCTGTGACACACACATCGCATGTGGTATTATATCTGTCTTCAGGCCCGTCTATGTCTCATTTGGTGAATTTTTGGTGACTACTTCATAGCAAGAATAACTCTGAGAGAAGTCCAGATTTTTAGCTCAGTCCAGCCCAACCAAGGTCATCCAGTGGAGCTCAGGGAAGTCCTCTTCCCTTGAGAAGACCCAAATAGATTCCCTCATCTAGTAAATTGGTCAGGTCCCACAAGGAAACAGATGGCATATTCAAATTAGGATGTTTTAAGAAGACACTGTTTATAAAGGTTTCCCAAATTCCCAAAGAATTAGAACAGTTATATGGAGCTAGAAGCAGCAGGGACCCGTTGCCAGGCATGAAGGATTGCCTCATTATCTGAGCCTTACCAAAAACAGGCAAGGAACTGTTGATATGGACCCATATAAGGGAGAGAAGTGGAAAGTGGATCTAAAAGAGTCAACAAGGTAATCAAGCATACTCAGGGTCCTCAGAGCATGCTGGATCCAGGAGCTTGGACAGCTCAGGAGCACCAGTACTCCTGGCATATTAGACAACATGGAAATGCCATTTTATTTATTTTTTTAATTAATAATAAATTTTATTTTTATATTCCCCATACAATTTCAACCCCCCCATTCTGACCCCAGTCCCTCCCCTCCTGCCCCCCACCTCCCAAAAAGTGTCTCTGGTTCATAGTTTTTTGTTGATTTTGATTTTCACTTTCTTATAGTTATTCATTTTCCTGGTCCATTATTTGAGTTTTCTAGGTTCCTGCTATGAGTGAGACCATCCTGTATTTTTCTTTTTCTTTCTGGCTTATTTCGCTGAGCATGATCCCTTCCAGCGCCATCCATGTTGCTGCAAATTGCATGAGTTTATCTTTTTTAAATGCTGAGTAATATTCCATGGTATATATGTACCACATCTTCTTGATCCAGTCATCTATTTTGGGGCATCTGGGCTGTTTCCAAAGCTTAGCTATTGTAAATAGTGCTGCTAGAAACATAGGGGTGCAGGTGCTCTTTGGAATTGATGTTTCTGTGTCCTTTGGGTAAATACCTAGGAGTGGAATTGCTGGATCATATGGAAGCTCTATGTTTAGTAGGTCCAGAAATCTCCACACAGCTCTCCATAGTGGTTGGACCAGTTTGCACTCCCACCAACAGTGCAGAAGAGTTCCTTTTTCTCCACACCCTCGCCAGCATTTGTTGTTGCTAGTTTTTTTAATATGTGCCATTCTCACTGGTGTAAGATGGTATCTCATGGTAGTTTTGATTTGCATTTCCCTGATTACAAGTGATGTTGAACATTTTTTCATATGCCTGTTGGCCATTTGCGGAAATGCCATTTTAATATGATATAGCATGTGGGGCCTCCCCGGTGGTGCAGCGGTTGAGCACTGGATTGCGAAGCTGCCTGCAGCCTCTGCAGCGCCAGTTTGCTCCCCCGCCACCGGGCGAGGGTCCCACATGGCGTGCAGACCTCTCCTGCCGCCCGCTGCTCCCCTCAGCAGTGTACTTCGTCAGTCTGCCTGCTCTGCTCTCTGCTCTGACTCTGGTGAATTCTCTCACCCTCCTGCGCTTCTGACTGTACCCAGTGCTTGTATAGATAAATAAATAAGTCTTAAAAAAAAAAATGACATAGCATGAAGCTGTTATCTTCTGCCAGTTCTGTTTTTGTAGTTTAGATGGTCAAATACTGGAAAACTTCACAAACGTCTCTTGAGATAAAATGCAAGACAGTGGAATCCCCTGACAAGAAAAGGTGAGCTTCAGATTCAACTCAGAAACCAACTGATACTCTGGTTTTGTCTCTTTGTTAAAACCTCTGGGGTGTTCTGAAAATCAACCTTCAGGGTGGCAATAGGATTCCATACATGGGCCTCTGTTCCAGTATTTAATATAGTCATTTCTTTTCTTGTCAGTTTAGTTATACTTTTATACCCACTGGCCTAACTTATCAGCCTTCCTACTTGGCCCAAATCTGTTCAATCAAGATAAGCACCCTAAAAAATCATCTCAATAAACATTCTTATCACATACACATGCAGATGCATCCCTTTCATCTGTCCTTCAATATATCATTCAGATTGATGATGATTAAATTTATGGAATGCTCTTTTCCTAATGATATGTTTTATTACTCCTTAAGAACTGATTATTGCCACCTTTACCATCCTTTTTATTGGTCCAACCACAAAAGAAAATTTGTAATTTTTCACCCACAGGATGTATTTCATTGCCAGATTCAGATCCAGTGCTGCCTACATTTGTTGATATCACAGAGGTGAGTTTGATGTCCTTTTATTCTTCAACTGGAAGAAAGTCTCAAAATTTCCCATCAAACATCTGCTTAAGTACCAGCAGAGCAAAAAACCCCATTGCAAGAAAATTATAATTCTCTTCTGTTTCTTATAGACAGTACTTATTTATCTACTTCCTATATCAATACTAATAAACATAACTTGCTTTTAAAATATCCTAAATTTCAAAATTCCCTTTTATCTAGTTAAATCTTTGTTTCAAAAAGACTCAGATTTGCTCCATTTTGATAAGACAAGCACATGATCATGAATTGAAAAGAATACTTAAAGCAGAATTACTCTTGGACTTTCAGAAATAAAAATAAACATGTAAATGTTTTTTGAGACTTAAGATTTCATCTATACATATATATATATATATATATATATATATATATATATATATATATATACACACACACACACACACATATTTATCCATGAGAGTTTTTAGGTACAAATTATGTCTTAGAAAGTAAAAATAAATTCAGCAGTAATTTATTTTATTCCAGAAGTTGTCACTGGAGTGTTCATAAATGGAACTGCTGACTATAATCTATTCTCTCTTTAAATGAAAGAAATCATAAACCCAAACATGATCAACATAATTCAAAGTGTTTGTTACTGTTCAATCCTTTTCAGGCACATGAATCTAAGAAGCCAATAGATCCTATTTTAGAACTATAGTGATACATTTTTTCCTTCCAAGAAATATTTCTATATAAGAACCTATATCAGGGCCTCCCTGGTGGCATGGGGGTTAAAGTCTCAGCACTATCAAGCTATCGCCAGCCACTGTGACAAGAGTTTGCTTCCAGCCAGGGACCTAACCCACATGGTGCAGCAGGCCTCTCCTGTCTCACCCACTGCTCCCTCAGCAGTGTATTTCAGTAGATCTACCTGTTCTGCTCCCCACTCTGTCTCTGGCAAATTTCTCATCTCCCACACCTCTGGCCTACACCCTGGTTCTTGTATGCATAAATAAAAATGAATCTTAAAAAAAATAATAAAACCTATATCAGAAACTTTAGTAGAGACAATTCAACTACAAAATGATTTTTCTAAGTTTAAATATAAAAAATTCAGAGCACAGCATGTCTTACATACAGAGAGATGCCCGTCCTCAACATCTGCCTTTCTAAATTCATCCTTTAGGATGCTACTTTGAGTCCAGAACTTCTTCTTGGTCAACCCAGGCCTGGGACAGTGGACAGAACAGGACTCCATCTACCTAGTGAGTTTCTCCCCAAATGGTCTATGTTCACTGACAGCATCCTCTTTGAGGAGTTCATCTATGACACCAAGACCAGCGACAAAGTCATCCTCAAGCCTGGGGAAGGTTTGCTCATACCAGCCAGCACTCCCCACTGAAGAAGAACCTAGTGAGCACCTTCCTCTGAAGAAGAGGAAACCTTCAGCTTCCTTCCCTCAGTGCTAGTCTCTAGACCCATGGAGAGTGCTGGGGTCCTTTCCTGGTGGACCTGGTGCAAGAAGCTGTAAGAAAACCAGCACCAAGTGCTACCCCCACAGGATACCCATTTCTTCTGCATTTGAAAACTGAGCATTTCATCAAGATAGGTCTTAAGTCCTACCTTGAAGTCCATGACAAAGGGCTACAGTAGCAGAGGACTGGATCTTTACACTCAGTGCATATGGTCATGTGTACAACACACAGACTGACCAGAGGTAGTATCTGTTTTAATCTGTGGGTTTTTTTAGTGGCAATTAGTCCAAACATAAGTGATAGATAAGGATGTCAGTAAACATTGAAGTTCTCTTGTTCACTTTTTACTTTAATTTCCAAGAATGTTAGTTTTTGAAGCAATTTTAGGTCAAACTTTCTCACAGTTAAAACTTTATTGCAATATATGAAGACCTGAAGGAAAAAAATTCTGAAAATTCTGCAGAAGAGTTGTTTTTAGTGCAAGAAGTAAATGATTTGTAGCTTCAAGAACCCCTATGTTTTCTACTTTATATAGCTCTCTGGTGAAATATGAGGAAAAAAGTATCTTTAAGGAAACATGAATTCCAGGATACAAGGCTGATAAGGATGCACTGTGATTCTAGGAGCAAATAAATGCCTTTGGAGATTTTTATGGTTAGTATTTTTAAAGGGATTGTTACTGTTTTAGTTAGGGCTCTCTCTTGCTCTTTTCTTTTTCTTCTTCCTTTTTTTTTTGTTTTTTTTTTTTTGCAAATTCTGCAGGTGTTGAGTGGTCCACTTAAGCCTATTTTCTTTTTAAACCCAGTACTCAATTTCTATGCAATTTTATGAAATACAGGTTTTTCACAAATACACATATGACATGGTAACAGAACCACCTAACATAAATTGCATTTGGTTTATATGATTACCAATGAAAAATGTACACTGCATGACAGAGTTACCTGTTTCTGCATTACAAACCACCCCGGCAGTTAGTGACTTAACAAGATAATCATCTATTTTACCTATAAAACCTAAAAATTGGGGGGAAATCAATGGGAACAACTCTTTTCTGCTTCTTACTGTATTGGCTAGAGTATTATCTCAACTGGTCTTAAAGATATATACATTCAATGGCTGACAAGTCAGTGCTCAACCAGAAGTGATGGCTGGAGGCCTCATTTCTTCTCTGTGCAGGCCTCTCCACAGGGTTTCTTGTGATTCGTCAGAGCATGGCTGATGAATTCAAGAAGTCAATATTACAGACACAAAAAGTAGAACCTGTCAATCTCCTAAGAGCCAAGAAACAGTGTCACTTCTTCACATTCTCATGACTAGGGGGCCATAGAACCCCTCTTTATTTAAGGGGGAAAAAACATAGACCTTACGTATTGATGGGAAAAGTAACAAAGACGTTATGGCCATTTATAATCAACCACAATCCACATCAACCATTATTTTGACCTTCAAATCATTTCAAAGTTGGTTGGATAAAACAAAGCAAAACATTTGGTGAAATGATGTTCATAAAACATAATATCAGCATTTCATATAGATGAATAAAATGATGGTATAGCTATGTTGAAAGTATTACTACTTTTTAAAAATTGTTTTGCTATACTTACTATATTTTTTTTTAAAAGTACTTTTTTTTTTTTAAGATTTATTTATTTATTTATACAAGCACTGGGTACAGTCAGAAGCGCAGGAGGGTGAGAGAATTCACCAGAGCCAGCGCGGGGAGCAGAGCAGGTAGAAGGACAGAAGTACACTGCTGAGGGGAGCAGTGGGCGGCAGGAGAGGTCTGCGCGCCATGTGGGACCCTCCTCCAGTGGCCGGGGAGCAGCCGGGAATCGAACCAGAGCTGCGGAGGCTGCGGACAGCTTCGCAACCCAGCGCTCAACCGCTGCGCCACCAGGGAGGCCCTATACTTACTATATTTATACATTTCTTCCACTCATAAATATACCATAGAACAGTAAAACTGGAAGGAATCTTAGACAAAACCTGGCTAAGCTTTTGTGTTTCAAAGGTAAGAAAATCAAGGCTAGTGATGTGAAGTGCCTTGCTCAAAATCATTCCATAACTAATTATAGAACCAGAAGTTTCATTCATTTCCTCCACCTATTACACTGTATTTGACTTAATTAGCCCCACCATTTAAAAAAAAAAAAAAAAAAAAAAAAAACTCCCTCAGGCTTGCTTTGCCTTTAACCAAGGCTGATTCTTTCTCTATTTCACTACTGTCCACTTTTCTTTTAGTAGTCTAGACTTCTGCAACTTCGCTATCTTGTCTCTCTATCACCACAAGGTTTCACCTTTAACCACACATTTAGGGACATGATTGTCATAAAAATAAATCTGACATCCTCAGCCTCCCTGGTGACATAGAGGTTAAGTCTCAGCACTATCATGCTATCACTGCTGTGGTCTGGGTTCAATCCCAGCCAGGATGCTAATCGACATGGCAAAACAAACCTCTCCTGTCTCACCTACTGCTCCCCTCAGCAGTGTATTTCAGTCAATTGGCCTGTTCTGCTCCCCACTCTGTCTCTGGTGACTCCTCTTGCCCTTTGCACCTCTGGCCTATACCCCAGTTCTTTTGTGCAAAAATAAATAAATCTTAAAAAAAATAAAGATAACATTCTAATTAATCAACTTAGCAACATCATTTCATTGGACATTTTCTGGCATATCCCTTCTTGAAATTCCATCATTTGACTTCCACAAAATGTCTCCCTTCTGCCTAATCCTCCTCAACCTCCAGAACCAGGACTTGCTATTAGACTTTCTTATAATTCATTTATTAAAACCCTACCTTGTTCCAAAAAAACAGATTTGTGATGCTTTACAGACAAGCATGAAATGCAATAAGATTTCAAAGAATTGAAAGAAAAATGGAAAAAAATATTTAAGTCAGATGCTTCTTTGGAGTAATGGAAATGTGCTGGAACCAGAGTGGTGGTTGCACAATATTATAAACTATGGAATTGTTCATTTTGAAATGATTAATTTTACATTTCACCTCAATTCTTTCAAAAATAAAATGCCTCTATGGAGAAAATTGTATACAAAATCAATATCATGTAGTTCTAGGTGCTAGGTGATTCATGAATTTGGCTCTGAGCATCTTAGCAGGTTGTGCAATGAAGAAGTCATGTAATTTAGAGTCCGCATGCTTACAGCATAGTAACTGCTTAGGAGAACAAAATCTTCCTATGGATGCTCATAAGGAGGAGCGTCTAAGTTATGGCCAACTATGTCCTCTCTGCATCAACCTCCTTACTGTGAGAAATCAATGTCAGGTGTTTTCTTTAAAGCCTCACTTGTGATGCATAGCGAATGCCAAAGCTCAGTTCTTCTTAGTAGCTCTATGACAGGCTAGGTTCTAAGAGTCTCTCTTAAATTAAGGATTGATTTTCCAGTATCTAGAAAAAAAATGAGAATTCTACATAACTATCAATCCATGCTCCATAAATAAAAATTATACCTCATAACTGAACTTTTGATAAGTATTGACCAAGAGGCACTATATTTGCTGACATGAACCTAGACTACAAATATTCTATGTTGCCAAGTAAAGGCAGGCCCATATGCTTTCATAATCAGTCCAACTGGGGATAGAAATGATGGATATTAATGACAAAATGAAGACCCTATCTAGAAAGATTCCTGATAAAAAGATATTCCATTTACACATGAGAATGAAGGAAAGAGTGCTCTAGACAAGACCAAGGCTTCCTTCCCCCAGAAAATAGCTCTGTGTCTCCCATACACATGTAAAAAGACGACTAGGACTCCCAAGTTGTGCACCACTATTACTGAATAATTTTAACCTGAAAATTTTTTAAGTTTATTGTCACCAAACACCCACAAAGCCATTAAAATCTCAGTGAAGCACTCATGGACTATCTCAGTGTTAGCAATTTAATTTAGTAGGTAATCCCTTGAGTTAAAGTGTTTGCAAATTATGCCTCTAGAACAGTAAGTGGATTGGTATCTCATATATAATTCTGAGGCCTTCTATTCTTAATATATTTTCAGGTAGTTATTATGAAGCCATTCTTTCAGAGAAAATTATCTGTTAAGATTATTCCATTGTCAGATTAAAGAACTAGACATAAGACCTGAAACCATAAAATACATAGAAGGAAATATAGGCGAAACACTACGGGATTTGCATATCAAAGACATCTTTACAGACACATCACCCAAAGCAGTGATAGTCAAGGCAAAGATAAACAGCTGGGACTACATCAAATTAAAGTGCTTCTGCACAGCAAAAGAGACAATAACAAAAACAAAGAGAAACCCCACCGACTGGGAGAACATTTTTGCACACAACACTAATGATAAAGGACTGATCACAAAAATCTACAAAGAGCTGATGAGACTCAACAAAAACAAAGAAAATAATCCAGTCAAAAAATGTGCAGAAGAGCTAAAAGGAAACTTCTCTGAAAAGGAACTGCAAATGGCCAAAAGGCATATGAAAAAATGTTCAACATCACTTGTCATCAGGGAAATGCAAATCAAAACTACCATTAGATACCATCTTATACAAGTGAGAATGGCACATATTAAAAAAACTAGCAACAACAAATGTTGGCGAGGGTGTGGAGAAAAAGGAACTCTCCTGCACTGTTGGCGGGAGTGCAAACTGGTCCAACCACTATGGAGAGCTGTGTGGAGATTTCTGGACCTACTAAACATAGAGCTTCCATATGATCCAGCAATTCCACTCCTAGGTATTTACCCAAAGGACACAGAAACATCAATTCCAAAGAGCACCTGCACTATGTTTATAGCAGCACTATTTACAATAGCTAAACTTTGGAAACAACCCAAATGCCCAAAAATAGATGACTGGATCAAGAGATGTGGTACATAATACCATGGAATATTACTCAGCATTCAAAAAAGATAAACACATGCAATTTGCAGCAACATGGATGGCGCTGGAAGGGATCATGCTCAGCGAAATAAGCCAGAAAGAAAAAGAAAAATACCGGATGGTCTCACTCATAGCAGGAATCTAGAAAACTTAAATAAGGGACCAGGAAAAAGAATAACTATAAGAAAGTAAAAATCATAATCAACAAACAACTTATGAACCAGAGACACTCTATGGGAGGTGGGGGGCGGGGAAAGCAGGGATTGGGGTCAAAATAAGGGGGTTGCAATTGTATGGGGAATATAAAAATAAAATTTAAATTTAAAAAAAAAGATTATTCCATTGTCATAAAAATGAGAGCCATAAATAGATAGCAGAAGTTCAACTTCTGTCTGCCACCTAAGTTGTGTCCAACTTTTTCAAAATTATTACCAAAATCACTAAAGTAGAATTTTTTTGTGTTTGTGTTTGATTTGGTTTGGTTTTAGTGTATGTGTTTCTCTTTTTGTTCATTAGAATGATCATCTGGTCTATCCAAATAGAAGCTCTTTAGTTCTCTTCCCTAAATTACAGATGTTTTCACTTGCTGGAAATTCCATTTAAGATAAAAGCCAGATCTCTTAATAAATTACAGTATTTTATGAGCTGAAGGAGCAAACATTAGGCAGAGTTATCCTGCTATTGGACTTCATTTTGTCTTTTATTCTCCTGGGTTCTCCAGAGAACAGAATTAATACAAGAGTATGAATATAAAGGAGGCATAGCTCATAGGAGATAAATATAGATATAGGTAGAGATAACAGATAAATGGATGGAGATAGATAGATAGATGAAGGACAAAGAGAGGCGGGGAAGAGGGGGCAATTGATTTAATATATGGAATTGACTCGTGCTGTTACAGAAGCTGAGGTCCCATGGTCTGCTAGAAACAAAGGAAAACCAGTGATATAAGCTCCTGTCTCTAGTCAAAGTCCAAAGAGAAAACCAATGTCCCAGCTTAAAAATAGAACAAATTCCCTCTACTCAGCTTTTTTTTTTTTTTTTTTTTTTTTGTCCTATTCAGTCCTCCAGTGGATTGGATGAGGCCCACCCGCATTAGGAAGGGCAATCTACTCTCCTCAGTCTAGTGATTCAAATGGGTTAATCCCATCTAAAGCATCTTGCAGGACACACCCAGATTATATTAACTAAATAACTGGGCACCCCATGGCCCAGACTACTTGAAACTTCAAGTTAGCTATCATAGCTCCCACCTAAGTAATATGTTAAAATCACCACAAAGTTACCAGTTTAATCTTGCTGAGTCTTTGACTCCACTGAAAGGAAAAAGATGAACTAAATTGAATAAACTCAGGAGGTAACCCAGCTGCTAATGTTTCACGAAGTCAAGAGCTCTAAGATTGAATTCTTAAAGTGAAAGATCATATTTTTGTTCCTTTTCTTTAAACTTCTGTGCTGAGCACAGTATCTGGCACATGATTGAGTTTTCATAACTATTTGTTGCTGTTATTGACCTCATTGGACCTACCAGTGATTTCTGTCTCCAGTTATAGACTTCTGGAGATTTCCCTCTCTATGCCAGTTCCAGTGCAGCTCCAGAGACAACCTGAGATGTAAGGTGATATACCTCATTGGTAAATACTTCTGTCAAAATGAGAGTGTTGAAGTTTTAGTCAGCTCAACTGAAGGTAATACATTAACTACCAGTGATTAGTGTGTAGGCATGAAAAGAAAGAAATATGCAATAAGCCATTCTCCTAGAGAAAAAGTCTAGATATTTCATCAACCAGAAAGGTCTGGCAAAGATGTCATTGGTCCACTTTAAGATGACTTAGAAAGATGGTAATAAAAGCTAAACTGAACTTTAAGTCATTGTGTTCACTGTTTTTGCCTTTCTTCATTGTACCTCTAAATTAGGACCTAATTTAGGAAAGCCCTCAGTAGGCTTTCCTATCAGAAATATGTAGCTTATAATAATTGTTCAGAGAAGTCCATAAAGAAAATGATATCTAAAGGAAGGAAAAAAATGGCCATTCAACAAAGACCTGTAAATAAACTCCTTGCCGGGACACAATCCTCACAATTCCCAGAGAGATAACTAAAAAAATTAATTGAAACTCCTTCTTTTTCTTAAATTTGGTAATTTTAGATTTAACTTAGCTCAGGTGAGATAGTACTGTCCTTCAAATTTTAAGTTTGGGAAATTTGATGCCCAGACACTGGCAATTCCCAGTTCTTGTTCTGACTTCCTGTCCCTTATTGATCTAAAATTTCTCCATCCCCCTCCCTAAATCCGTTCTCTCCTCTGCTTCCTTCCCCATTCTGGTCTAGATTACTAGTAATCTAGACCAGAATTGTCTATATTGTCTATATTTCCAGTGATTTTCTATCATCAGAAATTCATCACCATTAAGAGAAGGGTATATCCAACTTCATTGCACGTTGAGTATATAAAGAAAGAAGAGTCCCACTGTAGCACCCACACCCCAGCAAGCAACCCCAAGTTATATATTAGAAGTCTCTGTTTTAAAACCTGTCACAACCTCCACCAAGAATTTCTCACTGACTGATACTACCTTGATACTTTTCTGCTCCACTGTGCTCTTACAGCCTCATTCCCTCGAAACTCTCCTGAATGAGCACCCTTTTCCCAGGTTCTTCCAAATTTTATACCTGTAAGGGCAGGAATGAGCCACAGTGCTGGTTTTCTATGATCCAGCAGACCGGGTAAAGGAGGAGTCAGAGTCCTAGAGCCCTCAGCGGGTTTTCAGTCTTTTATTGGGATTTACCAGGTACACGGCAGGCAGGGGTGCTGGGGGGCCGGGAGGCTGGCAGGCCTCCCGGCCCCCAGCAAGTCTTCACTCTATCTGGGCTCTCCGTCCTTCTCTGCTTCTCTCTCAACTTCTGCTCGGCTTCTTGGCTTCTACTGGCGTCCCCGTGACGCCGCCCTTAAAAGCCCAGTCTCAGCCCAGGTGAATCCCATCTACCTATGCCCACACCCTACTCCAGGTGCCCACCATCAGGCATGCATTCAGGACCGCAAGGATCCATCATCTATCCTGATGGCGGGAGGGCAGAAAAGCCTGACATTTTCCTTACCCTACAATACCCAAGTTTTGATTCAATTTTTATACAGAGTAATCATCTGTTTAATACCTTGCCACAATTTAATAACAGAGAGCACATGTTTCTAAGATAAATTCTGCCACTTCTGCAAGAGCAAAAGTAGGTAGAAGCAGTTGCTGTTAGAAATGGCGTTTTCTCTTCCTTCCATACAGATTGTCCTTCACATGACCATTCACAGACATAGCCAAATGTTTTGTATAAGGCATTTTGGTTCTTAGATCCTTGCCATGGACCCTTTTTGTTTTATCATTTCCATCCATTTTCTGTTGGCTCAGATTTGCATAAAGAGGAAGGCTGACAGGAATCCACTATTAAGAACAATTTTGATTGATCTGTCCAGCATTTTACAGAGAAAATGAAATGCCAATAAATAAGGAAAATATGCCACATAAATAGGTAAATATAATGATTTGTAAGGACTTGGGGTTTCTCTTTATGACCTGCTTTAGGAAATATCTCCAAGGTTATTTTAAATCTATGGAGCTCATAACAACTTTGAGCTCTTGGTCCACCAACCCATCCTGATTTAGAGGCTCCAGTCCAACAACCCCTTGGCTTAGGTTTGCTTTGGTCTTTTTAATTTCAGAGGTTGGCATCTATCATAATTTTCACTTCTGGCTTAGCATCTGCACACTCTGTTCTCATTTCTTGGAGTGGCCCCTAATACTCTGCAGAGTTGTATTTGTATCTTACTCACTGTTGCTGAGATGCCAGCACCTCACCAGCTCCAGAAATCCAGCAGATAGCATCTCTCGGCTCAAGGAGAGGTGTGGCCACTCTCATCCTCCTCACAGATGATCTGTAAGTCAGCTCAATCCTGTTTCCTTTCACACTTGGTGGCAATGAAGCAATTAGAATAAACCTGTTGCACTCCAGCCCCTGCATCCTCCCTCCGTGGAAAGCTCAAGAATAAGGAGAATGTCTCTGCATGAATAAACCTCTAAATTCATTTCAAAATCAAGCCCATTATGACAATTTTAACAGAAATCTCCACTTATAAACAAACCACTCAGTTATTACATGAGCAGAATTGAGAATTTTTAGGAAAATGATAGGACAAGAGGAAGAAATATATTAAAGTGACATTGCACAAGAGAAATATTTGAGTGAATATATCACTGTCAAAAATGCAATCCCTTCATAGGCTAGGAATGCACCATTACGTAGGTCTGCAATGTTATCCCCAGAGTAAGGGGGAAACTAAAATTTCATGCTGGGAAGCTTCAGTATGATTGCCCAACAAACAGAGAATAGCTCCAAAAGAGAAGATGAGGTTCCCAGTAGACGACAGTGCACTTTCCATCTATTTCTTTTCTTCAGGACCTGCATAGGAAATAAGAATAATGGAAGCATTAATGCATAAAATATAAAAGACTACTTTAATTATTTTTGCAAGACTAAACATATGTGTGTGTGTGCATGCTTTCTATTGCTTAGGTCAGAGGAGAGGAGAATCAGTAAGGAGCAGAGACATCAAAGAAGGCATACAAGTGGACCCCAGAGGGTACACGAGGTTTACGAACAGAAGGGAGATGACCCCCTCATCAGAACAAGTTTTCTGAGCAAAGATGCAGAGGTTGGAGTGAGATTGAAATGATAAATACAGAAAGAGGGATATATATTAAGCAGGGCCTTAAAGATCAGATGAAAGGATTTGTTCTGCATTTTCAAAACATAAAGAAAGATGATAAAATGGAACCTAGGAAACATAGTCTGATTTACAGCTTAGTGGATGAAAAGTAAGACAGACTTTTGTCCCAAATCTAATGTGAAACTTAGGGGCATGATGAGAGTAGAAGTAAACTTAGGGGCATGATGAGAGTAGAGTAGGAGTGGAGAAGAGTTAAAAGAGATTTTATTTTTTTAAGAAATAAAATGAGGGCCTCCCTGGTGGTGCAAGGGGTTAAGCGCCGCCCTATGAAGCAATCCACAGCCTCTGCAGCACGAGTTCGATCCCCCACCGGCCAGGGAGCAACCCACATGGCACAGCAGACCTGTCTCGCCCACTGCTCCCCTCAGCAGTGTACTTCAGTTGATCTGCCTGTTCTGTTCCGCACTCTGTCTCTGGTGAATCCTCTCACCCACCGCGCCTCTGGCCTGTACCCTAGTTCTTGAATGCAGAAATAACTAAATCTTTAAAAAAAAAAAGAAAAAATGAAATAAAGTGGAGACTACTTTGCATAATGGTAGATGGTGGGGAAAGAGGGATCAAAGAGTCTGGATCACAGGGAAGCTGAGCATTTCCTGAATCCCACAGTCACCTGTACTAACAGGCAACACCAAGTTTCTCGGAGGTTAAAACTTAATGAAACACAATGAACATTCTGTGTGCATGTGTGTCTCTCTGTCTCTCTCTTTCTCTCTCTCTGTCTCTGAAATGTTGGTACATGTCAGAGAATAGAGGGTTCCAAATATTAGGAAGTTCTCACTTAAATAACTGGAATTTTCCGTAGAAGTGAATTCAGTGCTCATTATTTGCATTAGTCAGGATTTTTCAGATAAACAGAAACAACTCTGTGTGAGAGAGAGAGACAGACAGACAGACAGAGACAGAGAATGGGTGGAGGCTAACAAGTCTAAAAATTGCAAGGTAAGTTGGCGGGCCAGAGATTCTGGGAAGAAGTGTGCTGGAAGATTTTCCATTGCCTCTAGGGACATCAGTCATTTTTCTGTTAAGCCTTTTAGCTAATTGAATGAGGTCAACCCACATTATTGAGGATAATCCGCTTTATACAAAGTCTGATTTAAATGAGAAAGTGACATTTTAGCAATCCGGGGGAAGAAATAGCAAAAGCATGGGTAAGTAGATTGGAACACTTGGATAGAAACTCCCATAAATAGTCTCTTTTAATTTTTATGTTTCAAGAAGGTAAAACTGCATTTCTAAAGATGTCAGTAGATTACAAGCTTCATATTGTGCTTCAGTTTATAGAAGGAAAGTCTGCACAGGCAACTAAGCAAACTTCTATAATTGTCACGCACGTCTGCTCAAAGTGACAGGTCATGCTTCCATCTGACCTTAAAAATGTAAATGTCAGGAAAATCAGAGTTTCATTTTAAGTAGATCCTATTACTCTCAGAGAAATTGTAACATCTTTTGACCACTGAGTAAACCAAAACATAACAGGATTGTCAGTTTCTTCTACCACTATTGCTCTCCCTTAGCTATGAATGAAATAAAAAAATAAAACAATTAATTTTTCGATCTCATTCATACAGCACATTAGCTTTATACTACTTGGAATGTTAAAACAAATGCTAATCCCCAGGATACTTACCAAATAACAACAAAAGTCAACATTTACAAAAATTACCAAACTTCATTTAGAATGATGGAACAAATGAAAGCAAAATTTTCAGAGATAAACAAACATATCAATTTGTACTTGCTTGTTTATTTTAAATGACCATATGTTTATAGAGTTTAAGGAAATTCATCTCTCTAGATTGTCCAATAGACCTTCGTTCTATAGAATGACAAAGTTCCCATCAACTTGGTCTTTCCGTGAGAGTCTGCAGTAACTGCAGTCAGGTCTTTCAGTTGCATATCTGTGACCTTCTCGCATGATATTTCAGGAAATTTCTTCAACTTTGAAGGTCAGAATGACTTAAGAACACTAAGCAAATTATGTTTACCACTTTTTTTGTTTTAAGCATCCTTTGTATGTTAAATTAGAGACAGTTGGACACAATGCCTTACATATTCAAGAAATAGTGCAAGAAATGTTACAGGTGGGAGAACTGGCAGTAGAAAGGAAGAAGGTCAGGAGAAGGAAAATGAGATAGAAAGAATCCAATTGAAATAACTTAAAGGGCCTTTTAATTGTGGGAAATAATTTTTTAAATCATGGGATTTGGGGCTTCCCTGGTGGCATAGACCATTGAGCGCAGCACTGTGAAGCTGTCCGCAGCCTCTGCAGTGCCGGTTCGATCCCCAAAGTCCGCGGAGCAACCCACATGGCGCAGGAGACCTCTCCTGTCTTGCCCGTTGCTCCCCTCCGCACTATATTTCAGTCAGTCTGTCTGTTCTGCTCCCCACTCTGTCTCTGGTGAATCCTCTCACCCTCCCGCACATCTGGCCTGTACCCTGGTTCTTGTATAAACAAATAAATCTCAAAAAAAAAAAAAAATCATGGGATGTGGAAGGCAACAAAAGAGAAGCCGGGAGGATAGGCGTGAATGTGGCACAGCAGGAAGGAATTCTGGGCAAAGGGGTGAGAAGGCCCCCTGGAGGGGAAGGGGTGCAACTGGAACATCTCCCTAGGAGAAGTCATTTCAAAAAGTAACATTGGATCAAGGGCCAGCAGTGGCAAAGTCCAACTGCTAACTCAGGAGAATAGCAGAACTCATTAGAGGAAGAAGATTCTTCTTTTTTTTTAAATTGTTTTTTTAATTTATTTTTTATTTTTTACATCATTGTTCATTTTTGAACAATTTTTGCTTCCCCCACCCCCTCAGGTGGAGTCCCCATAGAGTTTCCTTCACCAATGCACCCGTGCACCATCACCTAGTCCCCTGTGCTCCTCCCTCCCTCCCTCTGATCCCTCTCCCTCCTCCTCCCCTACAGGATGTCTCTGGTTTATAATAGCCTGGTTTTGTTTTGTTGTGTTTTGTACTGTTATTTTTTTTACGCTGATGTCTTATTTGGTTTCTCTATATTCTTGTTATAAGTAAAACCATCGATCAGGAAGATGTGGTATACATACACACTGGAATATTATTCAGCAATCAAAAAACATAAACTCATGCCATTTGCGGCAACATGGATGGAGCTAGAAGGAATTATGCTCAGTAAAATAAGCCAGAGGGAAAAAGATTATTCATCTTTTAGGTGAGGCAAAACCAACTTCTACTGTGCTGGGTACCCATCAAATGCTTTCTAATAAACTTTACTCAGGATTCACACCTTGCTGAATATTTTGAATGGCTGCCCATGGAGACAGTGAGAATACTAAAGAATGCAAGGAAACTTTAATATTAAACTGAAGTCCAGAAAGAAAGCTTCACCATTTCCTTGGGGATAATGGATGAGGGGTGGTATGGGGAGATATCATGGGAAGTCCTGGCTGAAAGCTTGTATTTTATCCTAGAGAAAACTTTTCACTTAATGATCTTCTCAATGATTGTTTTTCTTCTTGAGCAAAGAAAAAGTTAAACATATTCAAAGAAAAACAGGAAACTAGTGCTGCAACAGTTAGGCCCAAATAGCCTTAATATTCGTTATAGGAAATGCAACCTGCAGCTTGGTTTGGCTCCTGAGTGCCCTTTATTCCTAGGGAACAAAGAAAAAGAAACACCTGATTTTAAGAAAGCTTGAGATTAAATTCTACATTAAAAGCTTCATTTCTGCAGCAATTTAATCCATTGCTTCATCTTATATAAGAGATATGAAACCCTCCTGTTTTCATTAGAATCATCTGAGGTTTTACTGGTTGGTAGGCTTGTTTTGTTTGTTGTGTTTTGTTTTAAGGTTTGCAGACTTCACACACAAACTAATGAATTTCTCAATTCATTTCTCCCCAGGGAAGTCTCATTTTCTCTCCTTATTGCTAACATTTTCTGCTTCCTCTTATGAAGCACTGACTGGGCAAGAGATCCAATTTGACAAATTATGCAGTTTATAGCAATATCCCTGTAATGGTGTCTTTCAGCCTTCATTATTGATGTCTACTTTTCTTGATAAGGACAAGTTATATTATAAGTGTCATTCTCTTCTCCTCTCCTCTCAGGCCATTTTTCCCAATTTCAAATTTTCTTGGCAAATCTATGATCGACAGTGTATCATTATGAAGATTCTCATCTCAATCTGTGTCTTTAGTGGCCTCACCACCAAGTTAAAGTCAACTTGCCCAACATAGGATAGACCTGCCTTTTTACCTTGGACTTTACCATAATTAGTTAGACCTCCTGCCCATGCTGGGACATTGTTTTTTGTTTTGTTTTGTTTTTTAAGATTTATTTATTTATGCTGACAGGACCTGGGGTGTAGGCTAGAGGTGCAGGGGGTGAGAGCATTCACCAGAGACAGAGTGGGGGAACAGAACAGGCAGATCTACTGAAATACTGCTGAGGGGTGCAGCAGGCAAGACAGGAGATGTCTGCTGTGCAATGTGGTAACATTCGCTCCCTGGGATAGAACTTGTGCCACAGTGGCTGTGGATAGCTTCATAGTGCTGAGACTTAACTCCTTGCACCACCAGGGAAGCCCCACACTGGGACACTGTTTCTCCACTTCTTAGCCTGCTCCTTTCCTGCATTCCTATACAGATTTTCCAGCCCTTTCTTGTTCTTCTCCTCACCTAATCTCAATGCCTCCTTTGTACACGTGTAATATGTACCACCCAAAGAGGGCCAGGGTTAGGTCTAGTGAGTGAGACAAAATTCAGGCACAAAATTTAAGGGGGAGCCAAACAACTCTGTCATCAAGATCATATCTAAATGCAAAATTTTTTAAATACCAAAATTAGAGCTAAATACTCATGATAAATAAAGCACCAACAATTTAAACAAAGAAACATGTTATTTGTTTTAGAATCTCGCTTTTCTGTATGACGGGAAGTCACTTCAGTCTGCCCATAGTTCCTGGGTGCACAGCCTTATATTCCCCGCAGGCAGGTTGAAGGGGGGATGGACATGGATATGAGGCAATTCAACCACACGGGGCTTCACGTTTAGTTGTGTTTTGTGATTATACTACTTTCATTAACTTTTTCTATTTGGTTGAAGACATGGTAGGATATTTTGACACGTCTATACAGGGGTACCCATTTTTCCTTTTGCCTCAGGATCAAATAGGGTTTTACACAAATAGAACTAAGTCTTTCTAAAACCATGTTCTGTAAGTAAGTAGAACTGTTCTCTAAGGTTTGTCAAGCAGCCTCCCTAGATAATGGAGTAGTAAGATTGAAACACTCAAGATAACAATATAAACAATGTATATAGGGGATATTTATAAAAGATGACAAAAGGATTTTTTGTAAATAACAAAAGCTTTATTTTGAATAAGTACTATATTAATTTTTCCATGCATTCTCTGAAATGTAAATATTTCAGTAAGGTTTTGGAATTTCCATTTTCTCTTTCCTAAATACTCTATTTTAGATTGTAGACTCTAATCTGGTCCTACCAGCACCTAACCGATCACATTCACTAAATTGGCCAGGTTGTGTCACTCTCCACCTCTCAGCCCATCCATTACAATGTCTTTGACCTCCATGCTGTCTGCCCATTGCATCTCCTCTGCCAGGACCAGTATATAAATTCCCTGTTTGGTGGAAAGAATTCCTTCCTTCATTGATTCATATCAGTAAGAATCTAAGCAGAAAAAAAGAAACTATTCAGGCATTAGATTGCCAATATTGTAGGTCAAAATAGTTGAACATCAGCAGTTTGTCATGGTCCAAATTATTACTTAAAGAGAATTTAGCACAAGTCATGCTACTCAGGTGAAACCTAGGAGAGAGAGGTGAAGCATAAATTAGGAAAAGCAGGTGCTTTCCTACCTTAGACTAGAGAGACAGGAAGAGGAAGCAGTATTACCAAAATCCTGTGGCCAGCTCAGCAGAGGGCATCTGGAAGCCTGGCACACTTACCCACTGGGACGTGGAAACACAAAACACAGAATTGTTGCCAGCGCATATGAAAAGGAGAAATGCCTCACCCACTTCTGCCTAACCCTGCCCACCACCAATGACAATATTGGCCAGTTGCAGCCAAAATCCAGATGGTAAAGAGGCCTTTGAAATGTATTTGCTTCACACACACACACACACACACACACCGCAACAAAACAGAGGAAAGGGCAAGAAATGACTGAAAGAAAGGGCAAGAAATGACCTGGATTCAGGATCAGCTCAGAACCCAGATCATGAGTGCCATCATTAAATGGCAATGCGGCACCAATAGTAACATCATTAAACATTGCTCAGCCAGCACCAACCAAGAGCTCTGGCCATCCAGTCACTTCATTTCCAATATTCTAGGAGCCATAGCACACAGGTCATTGTACTTCAAAATTATTCATTTATTATTTGCACTTAATTAAAAAGCAGAAAGCTCTTTCCCTGTGTATTAAGTCATTTTAAAGTTGCTACAGAATTGCTTATTTTCCCAGGGAAATAGCTCTTTGTCTACCCAAATCTATCAGTTTCAATAAGGTAATAAACAAAATAATCACCCAGGATAGTTCCCATTTAGTGCTGACATCTTCTTGATGTAGTTCTCCATTTCAGCTGACCTTGAATTGAAGCTACCTCACTCTATCTTTTTACACTAATTCCTATCCATTATGTTGTTTTTCTCTAACCCAGGGACACTTTCTAGATGAATGGATGTATAAATGGATGGAGGGATGGGCAATAGAAGATGGATGCATGTTACTGATGATGATGTCCCTGATTTTATATATGGAATGTTCCCAGCCTTTCTTTTGGTGGCAGGGGGAATCATAAAACACTATGGTTGTAAAATGTGAACCTCATCAATGTAGCACTTTATCTTCAAGCCATAGTTAAAATGTTAAATTAAAAGTAGAGAGAGATTATTTGTTCAGAAAGTTAGTAATGACTTGGATATTCCTCACTAGAAGTAAGGAGAATTTGAATATATTTTCTTTATGCAGATAATAAATAATAAACTTTGGCCTGATTATTCAGATTTTCTTCTTAATGTTCACATTCCCAATGCATTCAGCCTTGGCAGGATGCCATAAATACTTCCCTTCACCTCGACCTGTGGAGTCCTATGAAGTTTAGTTTTTTTGACTTATTGATACTACATGATTCTTTAAATGCAGTTCATTGTTCTTAATAAATCTTACAAATTCTTTAAAATTGGTTGTAAAATAAAAGCAGTTGAAATATCATATTTTAGGTGAAATTGTCAGTACCAAGAGTATGAAATTAACCAGGCATCTAACTCACTAAAGGCAGTTCAAGTGTTTTTGTAGATCACTTGGGGATGAGTAATGCTTAGAAATTTGAGTTTAAATAGCTCCAATTGGAACTATTAAAGTATCCAAAAAAGGTTCATGATTCTAAACTATCTTTTAAAAACTGAATTTAGAAAAGGTTTCTTGCATTTTTCCCTTCTTTGCACATAATGATTCCCGTTAGCTGATAGAATATGATGTACTCTAGAAATATTGATATCTTCAAAATATGTATTTACAAAACCAGCTCACAGAATGCACTGATGCAGGAAGTGATTGTGTTAAGTGACTTCAATGAAAATATTTTCTGTAACCACAACTTGGCAAAAAAAAAAAAAAAAAAAACACACTATTACCATACCAATTCCCTTTCTTTGGGAACTTTATACTCATCTAGAAGTAAGCAAAGAAAGATGTTAACCAGTTTGAATTGACAACATCCTGGAAATTCAAACATGCTTTTTAACATGTATTTGTTATTTAGCAAGTTCTATAGATACACACCAGAAAATGTCAGTTTTTTCCAAAATGACTTTCATTGATATAAAAAGAGTTTTAAATGTCAAATGGAAGAACGTCTCTAAAGGAAGTTTAGTAGGACCACATTATGGATCTCTTACTGTTCAGGGAATAAAGCTACTGGCCTATGCTGAATTTCCTTTCCTCTAATCAAATTAGTTATAAGGAAAGTTTCCTTTTTTGTGGATCTCACAGATTTTGTAGTCAATACAAACATTCATGTAGCTTTTCTTGATCACAGGCTTCAAGAGAAAATGTAATAAAGAGGCACCTGTGGACTTGGCAGGAACTAAGGAGTAAGGGCAGAAAGACAGTGTGGTCTTATATCCTCCTCAGCAGCAATTCCCACAGGTGCTTCTGTCACCATATATTTTCCCGGAAGGAATTGTAGGACCCTATATGAGGCATCTCAAAGTTTTCCATGAATCCCTTAAGAACTTGTTAACAAAGAGATTGTTGGTCCCTTCTCCCAGAGTTTCTCATTCAGTAGGTCTAGGTTGGGGCAATTTGTGCATTTCTAACAAAAGTACAGGGGACTCTGATGCTTCTGGGACTGTGGGCACAGCTGGAGGACCACTGCTCCCCAGAAATAGCTCTGACTATCATTCACATTTGGACATTAACATTTTCAAAGCCCTTTCATGCCTTTGTAGTTAATTTCTAGACCACCCTGTAAATGCACAGGATAGTCATTCTTCTCTCCTTTTTACAGATTATAAATGAGAAGCACTAAGAGTTCCCCCCACCCCGTATTCCCTGTCTCAATAAATATAACCACCATCAATGACCCTATTCAGGTTGGAATCGAGGATTCTTTCCTCTCACTCCACCCACACCCAATCTATATTCAAGTTGATTTTATTCCCTCACTTTGGGATGTCCTGGTCCCTTCTATTTCTATGCCTCTGCCTACATTGTTTTCTCTTCCTGCTGTACTTTGATACTCATGTTTAAGTTTTCATGGAGAAATGTTTCATGAGGTTGGATCTCCAATATTGTCAGGATGAGTTCACCTTTTATGCATACCTAATATACGTTGTCCTCCTTTTATATTCATGAACTCAATTTCTCCTTCAAATTTCCTTGTTGGAAGGTGTATAGTTTTTTAATTTGCCATTCCAAAAGTAGTATTATCTTGCTTGAAACATGAAGTGTGGCAGACAGTATTGTAAAGGTGGGAGCCTGTAGCTAATCCCCCAATACACTGTGGGACTATATGCCCATTTCTCATATTTAATTCAACCTGTCTCTTTCTTACCACAAGTACTTTGATTCTTCTGTTTCTCAATTTTTCCATTCTGCTCATTAATTTCGGCAATAGCCTCATCAAGGCCTGGAGTTTAATAGGGTGATCAGCTCTTCAGAGAAAAAGTTTATTGCTAATAAATATAATTATTCTGTTATCGTGAAACTTTATGTGGAATATAAACAAGACTTTTGCTAAGCTGCCAGAATCACAATTATGCAAAAGTATCTGATTTTCCTTATGTCAAAATTTTTATAGGCGGTGTTCGAATTATACAAAGTTCTCTGCAGATCCTTGCTAAGCTAGTCCTCAAATCTCAGCTTCCAGATTTTCCCTAACCAAAATGAGGGAGGAGAGAGACAGCATTGTCACGGGACATGCCTCTCCAGGCACTAAAGACAATTGTACCTCCTGAAAATAGGATTTAAGGGAGTTAGAGATTCATTGCTGAAAAGTAAAAAGCTGACCTTTACATATTAGTAAACTTATGTGCCCCTGATTGGTGGGGTCACTGTTTAATGCTGTAAATTGCATGTAATCCACAGGCTCAGCAGCACCAGCTCATTGGTTGTTCTATCTCCCACTCTTTTTTCACCCAACTTCTTACAATATATATGAGATCTGCCACCTTCCAAGCTACTGGTTATTCTTTGAGACCATGGGTATGCCAACCTTACTAAGTTCCTCATCACCAATACTATATTAGGTATTTATTAATCTTTTTATGCCTCAGCTTCTCTATCTTCACAGTGGGGTGATAGCACCTCATAACTTGAATATGACTTTTAAGTATGATAACCTATATGGAAGGTGAACAAATTGGAATTCTAGTTGTATTTTCAGCTGCTATAACACTGAAACAGAGAATGCACAGGTCTTGTTCAGCCCCAGCGCCTTATAAGTACTGGCAGATGGTAGATACTTGGTAATTTTTGTTGAATGAAGGCAAGCATGCATACACGGATGAATAAATGAAGCCCTGGCAAATAGAAAAACATCAACAATTTTTGGCTTTTTGTGTGAAATAAAATCAATATGTTAAGAAAATTGAGCTTTAATGCTCAGCCTGTCATAGTTAATTTTGAGTTGAACTTTTAAATTTTCTCACCCTCAGATTCTTTTTCTATAAATGGGGTAACAACGCCTACCTTGCCTTTCTCAAAGAGATGTTAATAGACATAAAAGAAGTAAAGAACAAGCATAGAGAAAAGAAAGCAATAATAAAGTATGCCAGCATTAAAAGAATGTGTTGGAACTCTTTAGAAAGAAAGATGCAAAAAATGCATAATCTTGGAAGCTAAGATTCCCTAGTGCAGAGAATGAACTACACTGCTTGTGAATGTAAGAATCAGCAAGGAGGGGCCAGACACAGCCGTAAAATATAACGTTTGGAATCATTTCTTCCATTGGAGGTAAATCAAAGACAATGAAAAGCAAGGAGCACTCTAGAATGAGATAACCCCCAAAGGTCTGCTAGGTGATGCTAAGAATTCCCTCTAAAAGACAACCAGTAATCTTAAACCTGACACCAGCTAAACTACATTAATTTTGTCAGGACATCAGAGATACACTCTGAACAGAACTCATTTTATTCTAGATATGCTTAGGACATAGACAGATCCCTGTTTTGTCACATATTTTCTTTGCTTGCTCTAGGAGCTTGACACGTATCAGTGACTAACCCCCACTAGCCAAATGTCAGCTTATCACTCACAAACATGAATCCTTTCTGGTGAGCACAAAGTACTCCACGCCAAATGCTTGCAAACCAAAGACAGACTCTGCCCTCAGGGAGCATAGTCCTGGCACAGGCACATCCAAGACAGCAGAGATATTCTGTTTTAGGTCTGATTCAGTCGTGATTGTGTAGCTTCCTGCCTCCCCCTGGAAGAAATGGCAACATTCTTTTAAAATCCATATCCACCCTGCATTTCTTCCATGAAAACCACACTGCGTGAAGACCAAATTTCTGATGATCCTATAAAATGCATGTTTGACTTCTAAATCAATTTTTTCTTTTAGCTGCTGAATATTTTATTTGCAATTAAGAAACTTCTCTTTTGAAAGACAAATACCACATTGTTTCATTTATACATGAAATAGAAAAGGGTCAGATTGAACTAAATCATTAACAAATCTTGGAAGTCTGACTGTATAATTGAGTCTACCAGAGGGGAAGGAATGGGGAAGGATAGAAAGCAGGGTGTGGAGGGGATCCAAAGGATGATGGGTGCCTAGCTGTTAGGTTTGTTCTGTAACATACCTGAAAGTTGTGATCCTTTACCTTGAATCCTTTACAGTATTGTTAACCAACGTTACCTTAATTAAAAAAGACAGTCCTCCTGAAACACACCTCCAGTGTTTTTAGATACGTTTGTGAAAATTTTTTGTGAAGTAAACAAACTTTCCAAATTTACACTGAAATGCTTCATTATTTTACAAAGTAATGCCTACTTTGACCTTAGCAGTTTACAATCACAGATGCTTAAAAGTCATTTCCCTGAAGCCGGACTGGCATCTCTACTGTACTCCAGTTAGGTTTCCCCAAATGATCATATAGCTTGTGGTTCAGAGAATAACATTTCTTAACTTACTTTCTTGCATCATGTTCAGCTTTAGACTCACCACATCCCTAAAGCTTGCAGGCCAGATCTCACCAGTCTCATTTCACAAAAGCAGATCCACTGGCTAGTGAGAAATAAGTAAGTGTCCCTTTTGTACCTCCAAAAAAACTCTGGGTGTATTGTTCTGCAGCACTTCACATAATTGTCATCATATAGTTAATGCTGGGAAACTGAAAATTCCTAGAAGACAAGATCTAAGTGTAGGACCAGCATTTAATGAGGTGGGTTCTGGAGTCTGACTGTGTGCAGCAAAACCCAGCCCTACTACTTGCAGCCTTTGGAAAGTATGTAACCTCTCTGTGCCACAATTTTCCTAGTACTTATTTCATGGGGATCTTGTGAAGATTACATTAATATGTTCAATACTTAGAACTGTGCTTGGTACATATCGAGTAATCCAAACACTATAACCTAATAAAATGCCTCACACAAGTTAATATGCAATAAGTATTTGTTAAATGATGAATGATTGAAGTAAAGACTGAATTGAATATAATATTCAAATGTGCCAAGCCCTATTCATCTACTTATTCTTCCCCTTCTTACCATAAAAACCAACTCATGGGCCTCCCCGGTGGCGCAGCGGTTGAGCGCTGGGTTGCGAAGCTGCCCACAGCCTCTGCAGCACCGGTTCGATCCCCGGCTTCTCCCCGGCCACTGGAGGAGGGTCCCACATGGCGCACAGACCTCTCCTGCCGCCTGCTGCTTCCCTCAGCAGTGTACTTCGGTCCTTCTGCCTGCTCTGCTCCCTGCTCTGGCTCTGGTGAATTCTCTCACCCTCCCGTGCTTCTGACTGTACCCAGTGCTTGTATAAATAAATAAATAAATCTTTAAAAAAAAAAAAAAACTCATACCCATTTCAAAAAGTTTTCTTGTTAATAGATTGGCATCTAATATCCCCATTACACAGCAGAACACAAATATTACCTTCAGTGTATTTTATATAAATTATGATATATCTAGTTAAAATAAAACATGTATGTTTTAAAATAACTATCCAAAACAAAAATTCAGACTCTCTGTAGTATTCTAATAAAAATCAGAGTTAGAAACTAGTAGAACTAAAATCCCACAATGCCAGATCTTCAAGAGTTTCTATGTGTATTTGTTACCACTGATGCTTATAAAATGATTTTATAATTTAGTGGCTTAAAGAAAAACAAGCATTTATTATCTCTCCCAGCTTCAATAAATTAGAAGTCTAGACTTAACTGAGTGGTTCAGGCTCAGAGATTCTCATGAGGTTGACACTCTCAAGGTGTCAAATGAAGCCACAATCCTCAAAGGACTTGATCTATTTCTATGGTGATTTATATCATTGGCAAAAATGGCTACAAAGTGGTGGGCTCCCTGATGGCGCAGGGTTGAGTGCAGCGCTATGAAGCTGTCTGCAACCTCTGCAGCACTGGTTCGATCCCTGCCAGCCTCAGAGCAACCCACATGGTGAGCAGACCTCTCCTGTCTCACCCGCTGCTCCCTCAGCAGTGTATTTCGTCAGTCTGCCTGTTCTGTTCCCCGCTCTGTCTCTGGTGAATCCTCTCACCCTCCCACACATCTGGCCTGTACCCTGGCTCTTATATAAATAAAATAAATCTTAAAAAAAAAAAAAGGCTACAAAGAGTCCTCAGTTCTTCCTCATAGGGGCCTCTCCACATGACTGCTTGCTCACAACATGGCAACTAATTCCCTCCAAAATAATTGCCATAAGAGAGCCATGTGAAAGAAATTTTATTTTTTCCTGACCTAGCCTCATATTATGTATCATTGTTGCATTATGATTTATAAGAAATATTTATTTGGTTACTTAGATTTCCAGTAGTCTTTATCCATTGTTCCTGGTCAGAGTTCCCAAAACACTTTTAATTTCTGAGTAATTATAGCAATGGGAGCAAGCTTTGTTATAATATTTGGCTTCTTGTTCTCAGTTCATTCCCATAGAAGTGAAATGGCTGTGTTGTTATTCGTAACAAGGGCCTTTTCCCCATAGCTGGGTTAGTTATGAGTGTTGTTACTAAGGGGACTTTGAAAAGTACCTAAAGATGGGGCTGGTTACCAGAGGAACCAAGCATGAATAGAATGTGGAACTTTTAGTCACACCCTGATATCCCGGGAGGATAAAGGGACTAGACACTGAATCAGTCACCAATGGCCAAGATTTAATCGACTGTCTGTATCACAAATCTTCCCATGGACAACCCAAAAGAAAGAGGCAGAGAGCTTCTAGGAGGGGGGATCAGAATACCTCCATGTGTCACATTGCTGGGCTCCAAACTCCATGAGAACAGATGCGCCTTGGTTCAGGGCCTCCCCCTATGGATCTCTTCAACTGGCCCTTGATTAACATTTTTTAATATTCTTTATAGTACAGTAGTCATTTAGTGAATAAATGGGTTTCCTAAGTTCTCTAAGCTGTGATAGAAAATTAAACCCAAAGTGGGAAGGTGTGGCAACCTCTGATTTGTAGTCACTTGATCTGAAGTACAGTTAACAATCTGGACTTGCAACTAGCATCTAAAGTTCACTTTAGGAAATTAATTGTACCCAAGAAGAAAGTTGTCAGAATCTCCAATCTGCAGCCAGGCAGGAAGAAGCACAAGTAACAACCAGGGCTTGTAATTAGCATCGGAAGTGGAGGGCAGTCTTTTCAGCCTGAGCCCTTAATCTATACAATTTGATTTTCCCTCAAAAAAGATAGTGGCAGAATTGAGTTGAATTGTAGAACATCCAAGGGTGTCAGAGAATTGCTTGGTGATATGCAGAAACCCTCCCCGCACTACATTAAAATTGGGTACTAGAACCTTGGAAGTGGAGGGCAGTCTTTTCAGCCTGAGCCCTTAATCTATACAATTTGATTTTCCCTCAAAAAAGATAGTGGCAGAATTGAGTTGAATTGTAGGACATCCAAGGGTGTCAGAGAATTGCATGGTGATATGCAGAAACCTGCCCCACACTACATTAAAATTGGGTACTAGAACGTTTTAATCACTTCCATGACATTCTATGGAAATCAGCCCTAAGCAATGTGGGAGGGGCTACAGAGAGAGAGGAATCACAGGAGGTAAGGATCATCAACAATCATATTAAAGGTAATTACCATGGAATGTTTTGTGTGCCTTCCACAGGCCTAAAGATACATTTTAATCTTAATCTTTATTATCTCTTCTGACACACATAATATTGTAAATAGAGAGAAAAATATATTGATCATTTTATCTTATAACTCAGAACTGGAAAAACATAACCTTTTCAGTAATCTTAGGATAAATCATTTAGAACCTGTATAAAATGGACCTGGAACCATGTGATTAAAGCTGCAGCATCACTGATTATCAGACCCAAGTCACAATTACTTCATTTGCCCTAAAATATTAATTTCTTCAAAAAAGACAATTGTGAAGTTTATTAAGGACACTGATGAGCCAAAGAAAGACATAGATGGACTCTTTTTCCAAAAGCATATTCACTCTTTCCTTAATAGGGCTAATTCTAAATTGAAAGCTGTTAAAGATCATGTTACTCAGAATAAAGAGAGAGAGTCATCAGGTGCAATGCAGTTCTGAGCTTTGTAGTTTTCATATAGTATGAAACAGAGTTTAAGGTCAATAAGGTTTCACATTCAGCATTTTTGTTTAGTGAGGGAAAAGGACATTAAGCTGGGGGAAAAAATGCCCCTTTATTGATGATTTCAGGAAAGGAATGCATCATATTAAAATACATAGACATGCATATTTTATTTTAATGATAACCACTGATGGGAAGACACTCATCTTTTTAGCCTTGATTTACCTCTTAATCACCCACTTTAATCACTTAAGAAGACATAATTAGACAGATAATTCAAAAACTCAAATAATTCACCTCAAGCAGCAAGTGAAGATTATCAGTTGGAAGCTTATAAAATGGCTTAGAGCAGATGGAGAATTTTTTAAAATATCCCTGCACAATACCTAGAACATAACAGATGCCAAATAAATAATAGTTTCCTCCATCCCACTCTCAATCCCGCCTCCTGAGATTCTAAGACAAGGTTTTGAGGCATTACCTCATAGAACTATATATAAATAAAATAGTAAGAGGGCCTCCCTGGTGGCAGAGGCAGTTGAGCACTGCACTGTGAAGCTGTCCGCAGCCTCTGCAGTGTGGGTTCAATCCCTGCCAGCCTGCGAGAATCCCACATGGCAAAGCAGACCTCTCCTGTCTTACCTGCTGCTCCCCTCAGCAGTGTATTTCATCAGTCTGTCTGTTCTGTTCCCCGCTCTGTCTCTGGTGAATCCTCTCACCCTCCCGCGCATCTGGCCTGTACTCCACCTCTTGTATAAAAATAAATAAATCTTAAAAAAAAAAAATAGTGAGAAAGCATAGACATGAAAGACTACTTAACTTTTGGAATTTCTTACTCTACTGTTTACACTGATGCCATTCGCTATTATTTCTTATAACTGCATTTGAATATGCAATTGTCTCAAACTATAGAGGTTGATGTTTTTACCGTGTTCTTACAACTGCAGACTTCCACCATCTCACACCTCCCCATAAAGCAGGGTCACTTGCCAGAAGTAGTCTCTTAATTCAGTTAACGATTTTCTTTTGTAGTTTCTAAATAACATACTGTTTGAGTCGCCAGTTTTAGCTAGCATTTATTGACTTCCTATTATTGCACATAAAGGTTTGCCTTTCTTATACCATTGCTCTGCTGCCACCCATCCTCCCAATATAGTGATCACTGTTAAATCAGTATCCAGTGTTCTCATACATATTCACAGCTGACCTATCTGCTCTGTGTTCCTGGAGCTGTTTTCTTTGCTTTTTTTTTTTTCCATTTGCTTAATTTTCATTGTACTTATTTCCCGTTCTTCTCAAATTTCCCATTGAAATTTCCAGAATAATATTCCATACTAGGTGAGTTATCATTTCCAAGTCTCAGAGACCTTCCCTTTTTCTCTGGACTGCTACTGTCTGAGCCTTAAGAACAGCTGTCACTTGCAATCTCCCTTTGCTGTCATCCTTCCAAATCTAATCCTTGGCCTTTGCCCCTAAGTTGGATTCCTGGACCCCTATATCTGAGGTCTTTTCTCTGTGGATTTTCTTGTCTTGTATAGCACTTCCTCTGGCAGCTGTGTCAAGTAAAAAACAAAAAACTGAGTACAATGGCAGAGGACTTGGTGACACAAACATTCCACTCTGTGACGAATCCAGTCTTAACTGGTTGCTTTTCACGCCTATAGTACCTGAATCCCTGCAAGACCCATTTTCCTGGAAATCTCCCTAACATTTTTTTTCAATATCCCATTTCTTCCTATTTCTTAGCCTACCCCGTCATTGTAGGTAAACACATCCTAAGAAAGGGAACCTAGGAGGGTTTTTTCCAAATTTTGTGTGTTAGAAAATAACAGTAGTCACACTTATACCTGATTGATAAGATAGTGCTCCATCCTAGCCTGCTCCCCTCCCAATCAGCTGCTCCTTGACCATGAAATACACACTTCTTCCACTGTCACTTTTTCTTTTGCTTCATGGCTAACCTCTCTTACCTCCTTCCTTCTTGTTGAAATTCTATATTTTTTAGAATATATATATATATGTATATGGCATAAAACTGCAAGCTAGCATTCCTACCCTCTTTCCTGCTTCATTTTATTTCATAATACTAATAACTACCTGATTAAATATACATTTAGTGTTTTTTTATTTTTTTCTTTTCTGGTTTCCTCTGCTAGATAATAAGCTCCTTGGGTCAGATATTTTCATCTGCCATTCCCTGATATATCCAGCACCTGCACAGTTCCTGGCACTTAGTGGACTATCTATTCATTGAATGAATAAATAAGACTTAGTTCCTATCTCTACATTTTGCCCAAAAGGACAGTAATAACTTTCTTCATATAATAATAGGAATGGGGTGCCTCCCCTGGTGGCGCAGCGGTTGAGCACTGGGGTGTGAGGCTGCCTGCAGCCTGTGCAGCACCGGTTCGTTCCCCGGCCACGGCGAGGGTCCCACAAAAAAAAAAAAGGAATGGGTTTGTTTGCTATAAAATTAAGCATGTGCTGGTCATAGTACTTGAAGATCTAAAAGAGATGATACAATCTCTTACTAGATTTTTAAACAAAGTAAATGAACACTGGATACTTACGATCCTTATGATTTAGTGTGTATGTGAATATTTGTGACCCTTTCTATAGGTATTTAAAATACCCTTTCAGGGCCTCCCTGGTAGCTCAAGGGGTTAAGTCGCAGCCACTATGAAGCTATCCACAGTCACTGCAGCATGACTTCGATCCCCAGCCAGGGAGCTAAGCCACAGGGCACAGCAGATCTTTCCTGTCTCACCCGCTGCTCCTCTCAGCAGAGTATTTCAGTCAATCCACTTGTTCGGTTCCCCACTCTGTCTCTGGTGAATCCTTTCACACACAACCCGTACCTCTGGCCTATACCCATTTCTTGTATGTATAAATAAATAAATCTTTAAAAAATAATAAAAATAAAATAAATACCCTTTCATCTAAACTTGCCCTCACACCTTCCTCATTTTCTGTGTGGCTACCTCCACTGTGTGCATCTTCACCCATTACTGACTCACCTCACTTTGGGCTTCAGCTGGGTCTGATTTCATGTATAACAAGTCCATAAATAATATAATTTTATTTAGCATTTTTCAATATAACATGGATAAGAAAAATCAGAAACAATGTTACAGTGTACATCATTATAGGTTTTGCTTAAGTTGCTTAAGTTGAATTTCCAGGAGCCTATCTACAATGTTAATGGAGGACTCGCTGTACTTAGGGTTAGTACATTTCATGGTCCACCATGCTCACATATTATATAAACATGCCTGGACCTTCACAGAAACCCACACACACTCTAACATAGCAACTGAAAATCTAGTTATTTTGCATTTTTTTATTTTGTAAGACTCACAGTGAAATATATGGCCTTGGCTTTTAGTGCATGACTTCCCAATGCAGTGTAAATAAATTAATGTTGGAATGATCTATGTTACTGATCTGTCTAATTGTTCCATAAGAATCTGATAAAAAAAGTTATCTAAAAACAGTTTAAGTAGTGTTAAGGTTTGGATGATAATTTTATTTCAATGAAAGTTTTTTTGTTGTTTCATTGGAGAGGGTTTGTTTGCTGGTGTTTTTGTTTTTTGTTTTGAGATCACCTGGGTTTACAACAGAGTATATGATTTAGAGATCTAAGATCACATCTTTCAGGCATATGTTATCACACCACACCCACCACCACCAAGGTATCTTCCATCATTGTCCATTTTGCCCCTCCCCATTGGGTTTTGTCCCCTCCATTTTCCCCTCTGGTAGCCTCCATTGTACAGTCAGATTTCTAGGATTTGTTATTGGTTTGGTTTTGTCTGACCCTTCATTTTGTTTCTCTATATACCACATATAAATGAAATCATCCAATATTTGTCTTTCTCCTTCTGACTTATTTTGCTTAGTAAAATCCTCTCCACTTTCACCCATGTTGCCAAAAATGGCAAGAGTTTATCATTTTTATAAATGTGTAGTATTCCATTGTATATTTATACCATATCTTCCTAAATCTACTCATCTGTGTTTGGGTATTTAGGTTGTTTCCATTAACTTGGTTATTGTAAATAGTATTACAATGAACATAGGAGTACATATATTCCCTTTGAATTAGTGCTTATGCATCTTTTGGATAGATACCTAGGAGCGGAGTGGCTGGATCATATCATAAATCTTAATATTTTCAGGAAGTTTCTGGATCATATCATAAATAATATATCATATTATGATATATTATCATATTATGATATGATCATATCATATCATATCATAAAATATTTCTGGATCATATCATAAATCATTAATATTTTCAGGAAGTTTCATGCTTTATTCCACAGAAACTAAAAAACCTACATTCCCATCAACTGTGTAATTAATAGGGTAACTCTTTCTCCACACCCTTGCTAGCACTTGTTGTTTCTGGTTCTTTGGATATAGACCATTCTCATATTGTAGTTTTGATTTGCATTCCCCTGATGATAAGTGATGATGAGCATTTTTTCATGTGTCTGTTGCCCATCTGCATATCTTCTTTGGACAAGTAGCTATTTAACATTTCTGCCCAATTTGTGATGGGTTATTTGTGTCCTTTTGGTAGAATTGTGAATTCTTTGTAGATCTTGGATATCAGCCTTTCGTAGGATGTATGGTGGGCAAATATTTTCTCCCATTCAGTATGGTGTCTTCTGGTTTTAGTGACAGTTTCTTTCACTGTGCAGAAGCTTTTATAGTTTAATTCAGTCCCAGTTGTTTTAAATTCTCCTTTGTTTCTCTTGCTGTTGATGAATCCACAAAGACATCTCTGAAGCCTAGGTCATGGAGTATTTTGCCTGTTTTCTTCTATGTATTTTTTTAGCCTGAGTAGTTTTTATATCAAGCCAAGAGAGATAGAAGAAATCTTTTAGAATGAAATTTAAATAGGGCTGCTAAATTCAACAAAAACATACACATAAATTTCAGGTAAACAATGAATAATTTTTTAGTATAAGTATGTTATAATGAGAATCCTGTATTTTTTCTAGTGATCCCACATTTAAATAGTCAAGTGTTCTATGAGTGAAATAATTTTGTTAGATTCCTTGTGAATATTAATAATTTATATTAAGATGCCACAGAGGGAAAAGTTTAGAAAGTCATTTTTATTTGTTGGTGATATAGTGAAGCAGATTGTTTTAATTTAGCCAAAGTCTATATAATGAGAAATACATGAGTAATGAGATTCTGGCCCAGGAGCACATCAATCATTATGCTTCTTCCCCAACATTTATCATCTGGAGAAGCACAGAGATCACATGATAGAATCACATGCATTTCCCCATGACACAAAAAGAAGTCAAATCACATCTGTGATAGCACTTGAAGTCTCTCAATTTACTCATCCCAGATCCTTCCAAGAGGTCTTAGTCCACTCAGGCTGCTATAATAAAATGTCATAGCCTGAGTGGCTTAAACAATAACAATTTATATCTCATGGTTCTGGAAACTGGCAAGTCCCAGGTCAAGTTGCCAACTGATTAAATTCCTAGTGAAGGCCCTATTCCTGGTTTGCAGACAGATGCAGTCTTATAATCTCACAGGGCAAAGAGGGAGAGAGATCATTTATCTCATGTCCCTTCCTGTAAAGTCACTAATCCTGCTCATGAGGATTCCACCCTCATGATCTCATTGCTTCCCAATGACCCCACCTCCACATGTTGTCACATTAGACATTAGGGCTTCAATATAAGAATTTGAGAAGGATGCAAATATTCATTCTATCACAGTGGAGATTTGAATAAAGATACATTTGTGTATCCAGAGTGAACTTGGATGTCAGCAAATATTATTTCTGACAGTTGAATGAATTATGAGTAAACACACCTAGGCACCCTCTCCAGATGCGAGAATAGAGGGTGCTTCTCTGAAATCTGGGTACAATTCACCAAGAGACCAGTTATATTTTAAGAAACTAATAAAACTAATATGATTCCACCTTTCAAAGCTGTTTATCACTTGGAGTTTCAGTTTGGTGATTGCACTCTAGTAAATTAGCTCACCGAGAGTCCAAAGATTATATCTGTCTCCAGACAGTCCATTCATCATGCTTAGCATTTGTATTTCAACACAGCTTTCCCACATATTTGCCAAAATGCCACTGAAGTAATCACAGAAAGCTCCCTGTTTTGATCTATCTAATGCCTTAAATATTGTCAGTGACTCTGGATTTAGGTTTATTGGAATATTTTAATAACCCACCAATCTCTTTATCTGAAAGTTTCATATAACCACTTTCTTAGTTCATAACTATTTATTGAATTCAATTTTGCACCAAGAAGGGAGTGGACTTCAGTAGTTCAATATGTACTTACCACAAAAAATCAAGCAAAGTGATAGTAGAAATTATCATGGTATAATCATATAAAAGTGACAAAACCTTTAAATTTTATCAAGCATTTAGCAAGTTGTATGATCAATATAAAATTCAAATTATAAGTGTCACCTTTATTCTTCAACATTGTTTTGCAAATTGCCATGATATTCTGTCACATTATTCAATTTTGGAAAGGCATAATTTCAACTATCAGTGGTGAAACTATCAAAATGTGATAACTGGGATCACAAAAAATTCAATTGCATAAAATGCTGGCTTGCGTGATTGGAAGATGAATAAAATTTCTGGGTCAAAATTACCCAACTAATTTGCTGGGAGTTCCAGGTGAGCATATGGGATCCAAACCTATTCTAATGCCATCTGTGGCTTGGCCCACCTATGACCAGGTCAGTTTTACCACTTGATAACAGGTGTATTGAGTTTTATTCTGCGGTAATTTCAGAAATTCAAGGGCACTAGGTTTAATATCATGGGTAAGCAGCTTGATGAAGGTGTAGGCTAACTCATGTTCTTTTAGTCTCATCTCTCCAGAAGTATTGAGCCAGAGAAGATGGATACAGAAACCCACCTTCTGTTTTCCTATGGACACACAGATGCTTACTCTTTCTGTACCAATTTCTTATTTTTTAAAGTACAACATTAAAATAATCAATGCAAAATTATTTTTATTGTATAACTCCTTTTTTTATGCTTTCTATTCTTTGGGGAAATGATAGGACAAAATGAATTGGTCTCAGGAGATGACTCCTCAGACAGTACTTGAACTCCACCTGCTATGGCCCCCACTGTCCTCTCAGAAACTCTGCCTTTCTTTACTTTATTGAGTGTTTTGCCTGTGACTGATCAAAGTGCCACAGATAAAATGTCCACTGACCAGACAATGCTAATCTCAGGACTAAACATCCTGACTGATGATTATTTTGCCATCAGTTAGTCAGCTCCAGAAATATCACATTCATCTACAGCTACAGAAGATAGCAGGTTAAGTACAGGAAGTTAAGATATAGATGGGATGGATCTACCTAATACTCCTGTCTCCTCCGAGATACCAGGACTCCGTGGGTATGATTCCATTCCAGATCCTTTCTTGGCAAACACCACTCCTGTCCCCACTTTACAGTATGTGACCACTAGTTCTATGACCATGGCCTCCAAGGGCCAAGAGCTGGTGGTGCTCTTCAGTCTGCATGTAGCTAACATACCCTTCTCCAACAACTTGTTCTACAAGAGCTCTCTGGTGTACCAAGATCTGGAGCTACGATTCATACAGCTGGAGAGTAGGCACTGTGTATAATTCATTGTGTGTCTCCTGTTTTTCATTGTTACTTTCTAATAAAATCACTGACTCTCTCAAGCAATGCAGATCAGAAGAGCTATTGCTGAAGGCATTCATCTAGAGTGTTGAGATGGATTCAGATCCAATAGGCAAGTGAGTTCAATAGTGGACACAAGAGGCAAATACTGGGAACAAACTTATCCTTTAGATCTTTTCATTATAATTTTCCCTAATTTAGTTTTTTCAGGAATGATGCATAGTCACACAAGTACTGAACTTGGAATTTAAAAGAATATAAGCAAGCGTTTCCTAAATTATATTGCCCCAGGCTGTTTTCCAATCACCTAAAAAAATAATACAACTAGAATGGTCCAGCACAGATGAGGCTTAGAGTTCAAGTTGTAAGGACTCTTTTTATTTAAAAGCTAAATGGCTTATCACTGATCTCTAACAAAATAAGCAGACGGTCATGATGGTATATATGTTTTTATAATAAAACATCCCCTGAACTCACATGTGTTGTGTTTCTATATGTACAAAAGGAAATAAACATATAATACTGAACTATGTGATACATCTCTATAGTCATGTACAATTAAAGTCAAGTACACAATGCATATCACATAGATTGCAGAATTTCTGAAAATAATGAAAATAATTTGTAAGCTTCATATGGGTTTAATCATCATGCAAATTAAAATCACATAAAAGCCAATTTTTAAGTGTACTTTAAAGGAATACTATGTGTAATTTCCCCCACCTTCATAATAAGAGGAGTAGATATTGGGACACAGTATAAATTAGGGCACATGCTAAGCTGCCATAATGAAGAGATCAAGACTACAGTAATTTAAATATGATAGAAGTGTATTTCTCTTTCACTTGGTGGATTCCACAGTTCTGCTGACAATGTCATCCAGGGACCAACATTCCTTTCATCTTATAAGTCTGCCAACTGCAAACGTGTTTCTTCATTCACACAGTCAAAGCTGGGTTACTGGTACATCCATGTTTCCATTTGTGAGACAGGGAAAGAGAGGAAGCCCAGAGCAAGCAGTTTCCATTTGAGAGAACTAATCATGTAGCCTCTTGCAAGGAAGGCTTGAAAATGTGGTCTCTATGTAGCCTTTTTCCCATGAAGAAGAGGAGAATGGATTTGGAAAGACAGCTGTCAGCACATTAAGTAAAGACAAGAAATTCCCACCACAGGTCAAAGCAATGCTAAAACACAAAGAAAGAGGCCAATGTAAGTAGGACAAATCAAGAAAGACCAGATTAAGAAGTTCTACACATTGTAGAAACTTTCATTTTATTTTCCTAATTACATTGGGAGGAGAGTCAGAAGGTGGAGGTTTCAAATCAAAATACTGCTGCAGTGGGGCCAAAGACAGAGAAGGTCAGGGTCAAGCCTGCCTGTGCAGGACATTGTAACATGCATGTGTGTCCTCTCTGGGTTCAGAGGTGCAGGATCATGGATGAGGGGCTCACTTTTAGGGCCAGGAACAAGGCAAATATTGTAGAGTTTCAAATATTTTGAAAATATCTCTCAAGAATGATTGTAGCTCAGAGACAGCCTTGGGGACCTGAAGCCCATTACTCTGGGGCATACTTTTGATATTAAGAAATTAGTTTGGACAGCGTTCTTAAGGAACTCCTGTTTCTTCTTCCCTACCATTTCAGATACAGGCACTGACGTCCAATTCAGTGGTTTAGTAGCTTGATGAAGGTCACGCAGCTAGTTAGGAGGAGTTCCAGAACTGACACCCGTCTCCTGACTGTCAGGCGCCCACTCTTTCCAGTGTACTGCATTTTCTTCAACCATGAAACATGCCGTGCATAGACAGACAAGCTGATGCTTAAGCTGTTGTATATTTCAATGGGTCATTTTCAAATTGATGGGCTTCAAATAGATGTTCCATTTACATGCAGGTAGGTCAGTCTGCTCCTGAGCTGTGCTTGAACTTGTTTTTATTTACTTGAATTTTATTTCAATAACTGAACTTGGCATTCCCACTTTGCTGATAGCTTTGGCCTGGATTTTTTTTTAATCCTCTGTCCTTACAATTCATCATGAAGAAAATCACTGCCCATTCATCTCAATACACAGAGAGAAAGGTGGAAATGTGGGCAATAATTACTGCAAATAGATCATTAAATAGTGGTGTCTGATTTCAGTTTAAATCCAAACACAAAAACAAAAATAATAAAAAAGGAACTGAAATTTATGCTTCAGATAATGAAAAGTGAGTCTAAACAGAATTAGCAGCAGCTGAGCATTTAGAACTCAGTTAAGAGTAAACCATCTTTTATTTTGCAGCTGGTTCTATATCTACAATCCAATCTTACAGGAGTTAAGCAACTTGAAATACTCAGCTTCAGAAATAGGAGTGTGATTGTGAATAACAAAATGAGGTTTGCTAGGTTGGTGCCATATAACCTCACCAAGGTTGTGCATGGTGTCTTGGAAGATTTTTGTTCTGTGCAGCCCAAAACTTGATCTGGAAATTGACAGCTACTCTCTCAACATTGAACCAAGTTAAAAAAAAAAAAATCCAGGGCCTCCCCTGGTGGTGCAGTGGTTGAGCGCTGGGCTGCAAAGCTGCCCGCAGCCTCTGCAGTGCTGGTTCGAACCCCGGCCACCAGCGAGGGTCCCACATGGTGCACAGACCTCTCCTGCCGTGCCCGCTGCTCCCCTCAGCAGTGTATTTCGTCAGTCTGCCTGTTCTGCTGCCCACTCTGGCTCTAGTGAATTCTCTCACCCTCCCGCGCTTCTGACTGTACCCAGTGCTTGTATAAATAAATAAAAATAAAAATCTAAAAAAAAATCCAAAATGGAAAACTGTGGTAGTTTTGGTCTCTGTTTGTTTGAGCATGCAGTTCAATTTTGAGGTCACAAAAATCAAATTAAAATCACACAAAATAGGGGCCTTCCTAGTAGCACAAAGGGTTAAGTCTCAGCACCATAAAGCTATCACCACTGCTGCATGAATTCAATCCCCCACTGGGAAGCTAACCCACATGGCACAGCAGACCTCTCTTGTCTCGCCCATTTCTCCCTTCAGCAGTGTATTTCAGTGGACCTACCTGTTCTGCTCCCCACTCTGTATCTGGTGAATCCTCTCACTCCCCCACATCTCTGGTCTACACCCAGCTCTTGCTGCATAAATAAATAAATCTTTTTTAAAAAACCACACAAAATAAAAGTTATCCATCATCTTATTAGAAGAGATCTTAAAACATGCAGTTTAAAGTCTCCCTACATTAAAAAGCAAATAAACTCATTTCTTCACAATCTGAGAACTTAATTTCCACTCAAAACAAAACTTTTGCCAAGCTTAAGAGATTTTGTTTTGAATGTAGCCCACAGCCAACCTAATTTACCTTCTGCTAGAAGTCAAAAGCATTTTCTCAGTGAACTGCAACAACGCAGGGTATTCCTACCTGTGAGAACTTCCAGTCCCGGTGAACTATCAGAATCACCTCTTCAGGACACAATTCAAGATAAAACTGATACAGCATCCTGAGGAGAGAAAAATAATCATTAGACCAAGATTCAAGCTAAGAAAAAAGCAATTTCACCATCACCAAAATAAAGAGGAAAAAAATACACCTCCCATTTGTATATGTGCAGATTAAAACAAATAAAAGTTGGATGTGAAGAAAATGCTTAAACATATGGAGGTTTAACCCAAAGCTACATAACAGAGAGCAAACATTTGTTCTGATAATAAAGCACAGTGTTTGTGCCATTCAACCAGCGATGCTCAAATTAGAACGTTTTCCACCATTAGTTTCAAAATTCTGTTTTCTAACCAATTGAAGTAAGTCTTTCAATTCCCTGGAGTGCAAGGGTGGGAGGAGGCTCCAAATTCACTCCCAATGCCACCTTCTGGCAGGTTCAAAACAAAGCTTCCTAATTGGTTATGAATTAGTGAGGTGAATCTTTACCATCCTCTCTGGCTTTCTGTGGACTAACAATGAAGGCAGAGGGAAAAAGGCCTTGGGCAAAATGCAAACAAAAAGGCTCAGTTGGGAGACATTTATCTTCGACAGAGCAGAACTTTGAGCAACTTTAAGAAAATTGCCTCCTACCTTAGTAAACAGGATCTTTAAAAAGACAGAGCACCCTCGGGCGCTAAGCCTGAGCGTGCTTACCTCAGAACAGGGCCACTAAGTAAGCCCTCTGGACTCCCCAGGAAATCAAAGACCCGCCTAAGTGCTTGTAAACCCTCTTCCTCCTGAAGACTAGGAACCCTGATTTGAGAAGGAATGAAGAAGTCGCTGCCAGTTAAAAGACCAAGTTCTTCAGTCAGCTGAAAAGGACTTAGGGAGAAACTGGGAAACCATAATGGAGGTGTTTTTCCAAAACCCTCTCTTTCTTCCCCTTCCTCCCTTGGGGACCTGATGTTCTATTTAGAGAACCATCCAACTATATAAACTATATAAACACTCCACGTAAGTGCTGCTAGGTAGTACCTTAAAAACACGGCAGAAGCTAGTAGTGCATTGCCAGGATGCATGAGGAAGCCGGGTGAAGTCAGAAGGAAGCACAGCATACCAAAGGCCTTGGAGGGCCATGGTCCTGAATGTGAACCCTGTGTGCTGACAGTAACATTCGATTTCCACAACTGTAAAATAAAAATAGGAAGAGTTGTAAGGATTAACTAAAAGACTTTCAAAATTAGGTATCTTTAGTGACTTCTAGTCAATGGGCAATGTAGAAATGTGAATTCAGGACACCTCCCATTTCCCTCAAACAGAAAAAATCAGGTGTTTTTCGGTATGTTGTTTCTCTGTAACTCAGTGTCCCAAGCTTGTAGCCTAACTTGGTCCCTTCCTCTGCCTTGGTTCACCATGAGCCAGGGCTCAGTGACTTATTCCATAGAAGCTCACTCTGATACCAAAGGCCCGCCTCGGTTTCCCCCAGCCAATAAAAAGAAACAGTTTCAGGAGAAGGAAAGCAGTTTAATTTGTGGACAAACTGAGGAGGGCAGCAGACTTGTGTCTGAAAGACCACCATCCTGCTCTTTGGCAGAGGGCAGGGTTATTTATACAAAAGAGTAAATAAAAGGATGGATGGGGGAGATGGGCAAGGGTCTGCATGGCCTTTTTTTTTTTTTTTTAAAGATTTATTTATACAAGCACTGGGTACAGTCAGAAGCGCAGGAGGGTGAGAGAATTCACCAGAGCCAGAGCAGGGAGCAGAGCAGGCAGAAGGACCAAAGTACATTGCTGAGGGGAGCAGCGGGAGGCAGGAGAGGTCTGCGCACCATGTGGGACCCTCCCCCGGCGGCCGGGCAGCAGCTGGGTATCGAACCGGCGCTACAAAGGCTGCTGGCAGCTTCGCAACCCAGTGCTCAACTACTGCACCACTGAGGAGGCCTTTTTGTGCAGGCATTTGGAGATTGGCAAGAGTCAGCACAAGCTCAGCTTTGTTAACCCCCTGGTGTTTAATTTCCATATTATCATCTAAGAAATCCTCTTTTTTTCCCCTCCGAATGCAGAAAGACAGACTTGTTAAGTGCGAGAGATAAGAATGTTTATCTGGTGAGGCAGAGAGATAGGTCCTTTTGTCACTGTATCAACTCCATTTTGAAGTAGATTCTCCACACAGGTTTCTAGAACCTGTCTGTATGTTCACACCCACTAAGAACTGTAGATGTTAAGATAGAGGGACTAGTTAGTAACAGCAAATACAAAGGGAAAGAAGCAGCTGCAAAATGAGAAAACAGATTTTGTAAATAAGTTCAAACGCATGCTTGTGAACAGGCCTTACACATGTCCAATGACTGTCAAAATAAAGAGCATTCTAAAATTTTTTTAATTTAAATATATTTACAGCACTTAGTATGCATTTGACATACTATAGTTTCCTAAAAAATAAGGTTAGTAGTAACTATTATAACATCATCTCTATTAACATGACGAATAATGTGTGAGCTGCATATTGCCAATGAGGACAATAAAAGGTGCATGACAAGGTCTTTGCATGGAGGTTGGAATGGAATGATTTTCACTACTTTCCTGTGAACACTTCTGTTATTTAGCTCTCCCTCTAAGCCAACCGCAGTAGCAATGAGCTGGTGTTAACATTCGTTTCAGTCCCTGCTGGAGCCAAATTTATGCTGAGCTATCCAAGAAATGCCTCCAGGTTGCTTAGTGCTCTGTGAGGCAGTGTGACCAACAAAAAGAGAAGGCCAGAGTGTGCTGGACAAGCTGGCAAATTACCTTATTTCTTACAAGATACTTGGAGAGCGAGAACAATCTAAATTTTTAATACATTGAAAACTGACAGAATGAATGAATGAGAGAGGTCTTCCAAGAAATGGCTGTCATGAGCCAGCTAGGACCTGAATAATGCCTGCATGAAAGGCTTTGAGAACAGCAGAATTAGACAGCATGATATGGCTTTTCTAAAAGTTAAAAATAAATGACAATGAACTTTATGAATTCCTCTATATAAATCAAAATGGATAAATTCAATATCCCAAAGGTCTTCTATTTATAGTAAGATGTCACTGTGCCAACCTGTCCACAAAATGTTTCATCCAGTCAGCAGGGAGGAGGATTCCTAGCAGAATTCCTGCTTAAAACTGCCCAATGAAGAGAGAAAAGTTGAGGTCAAGTTGTAAAGGTCAGGGGAACCTGGGGAACCTTTGGGTAAGGAACAAATCTTTTCAGCACCAGAGCTGAAAAGTCAGGACACCATGTGGGTGCCAGTGCTAGCGGTGGGCAGTGGGGACTGCAAAGGAGAGGCAGGTGACCACCCGGGAACCAGCAAGTAGTGGGCAGGGACCCCCTCAGACACAGACTCACAAACACCCCCACCTTCATTCACATGCCTCTTCTCGGTTCACAGCTTGTTGGAATCCAGGAGGAGACAGCCCCAAACCTAAAACATTCACAACCACTGCTTTCAAACAGAGTTCATTCACTTCATACTTCTGCAAATATCTTATAAAACTTGTTGAATCTCAAATGCTAAATACTGTTCTTAAAAAAAAACTGCATAGTTACAGTAACATCTTTCTAACATCAGTTCTCCTGCACAATTGTGGTTTGGGGAAATATTCACAAAATTAATATGTTGATTATAGAAGAAACAGGCATCTATGTTTTAAAACAAAATAAGGGAAAATATGCCAACAATTTTTCAATAGTTTCCTTGCTTTCTTTACCCTTTTTAAATCTAGCAATATGACAGCTATTTTGCTCCTAGATTTTCAGTGTGACTGACTGATCCAGATTTTCTCCTTTTGGAGGTGTATTTGACTGCAAGCTGTCATGGTGATTGACAAGATAACTGATTAAAATGTCCTCCTAGTAAAACCAACCAGTGCAACCAACTGCTCATGCTGCCTCTCAGGTCCCTAGACCCCGAATGAAGATTATTACTTCAGGTTCCTGGAGAACAAGGCTATGAATTCCAATTCCACAGGCCTGGCTCCTTCGCTGGCATGGTCTTTTCGAGTGTCAAAGGCTTAGGCTGATGCACAGCAGTGCCTATCCCTCAGCTTGTAATATAAGATATTTGAGGGGCCTTCCTGGTGGCACAAGGGGTTGGGCACTGCACCATGAAGAAATCCACAGCCTCTGCAGAACGAATTCGATCTCTGGCTGGCCAGGAGCAACCCACATGGCGCAGCAGCTCTCTCCTGACTCTCCTGCTGCTCCCCTCAGCAGTGTATTTCGTCAGTCTGCCCGTTCTGTTCCCTGCTCTGTCTCTGGTGAATCTTCTCACCCCCCGCATCTCTGGTCTGTACACAAGCTCTGGTATGCATAAATAAATCTTAAAAATAAAAAGTATTTGAGGGGGGTTGACAATTAAGATTCTAAATAATACCAGAAGACCATTTTAGCAAATATAAGAAACCTCCCAGATTCCAGCTTGATCTTGCAAACATTTGCTTGAACTCATTGGTGTGGCCCAATCTTTTGAGAAAACGCTCCTTGAAAAAGAATTAAAAGGGGAAATCTTTAGACTGAAAAAGGGCAAATTTTGGAAATACCATGTCAGCAATAAATGCTTTTACTATGGGAGAAAGTCCCAAGTTCTATTCTTGGGAAATGGAGAGGACATGCTGTAGTTTTAACGTTTTGCCAACCAGGATGGTCAAATAGAAAAAAACTGAATTACTTGGTATCTTACCTCTTTGTCCTTCACCTTCCACCTTCTGGAGAGAGGTAGATTAGAATTTGGGCTATGAGTTTCCTGGAGGGTCTTCTGCCCCAGGTTCAGTGCTCCCCCAGCATGGATGTTGCTGGACCTACCCACCCACAATCCTTAGGATAACCCTTAAAAGGGGAAAAACATAGTTATACAGACAGATAGTGAATACATATCAACTTTTTTTTTCAACTCTTTAACAAGGGAATTTTTTTAATTGATAATAAATAAATAAATAAATAAATTTATTTAATGAATTTATTTATTTATTTATTTTATAAATAAAAATTTATTTATAATTTATTTATTTATAAATATATAAATTTATTTATATATTTAAAAAAATTTAAATTTAAAAAATTATATATTTAAAAAATTATTTATTTATAAATATATAAATTATAATTTATATATTTATATGTTTATTTATTTATTTATTTGATGAATTTATTTATTTATTTATTTATTTATGCATACAAGAACTGGGGTATAGGCCAGAGGTGTGGAGGGTGAGAGGATTCACCAGAGACAGAGTGGGGAGCAGAACAGGCAGACTGATTGAAATACACTGCTGAGGGGAACAGCGGACAAGGCAGGAGAGGTCTCCTGAGCCATGTGGGTTGCTCCCTGTCCAGCTGGGGATCGAAATTGTGGATAGCTTTATATCGGTGCACTTAACCCCTTGCACCACCAGGGAGGCCCCAAGGGAATCATTTTTATGACAAATGTGACTTAAAGAGGTTATCAAAACATATTTCATATAGCCACACACCACAGGAGAATGATGGACTAGATTAAGTAAACACAAAACAGAAGCAATCATTATGAAGTCTTTTTTTTTTTTTTTTTGGAGTTGCTGGGTTCAGAGATTGGGGTCCTTGGGGGTCCATTCTGGGAAAAGTTTCACCAGAGCTCCCCTTTCAGCAGCACTAGCAAGTTTCCCAGGTAAGTTTCCCCATGACACAGAAACAAAAGTTATATCCAAAAAGGCAGGTTTATTATAAAAGAGAAGTATAAAGGACACTTGCATAGATACAAGCAGGCAGAAAGAGCTGCCCCAAAAAGAACAGGTTTGCTAAGAGAGAGGCCTGCATGATCACAGGCAGGTGACCTTGAGGAGATCTGCCTCTGCTGAGGGAGGTCAGAGAAAAGAAGCCCCGCATGGTACAGGTCACAGGCAGGCAGGAAGGCTGCTGCCCTGCGGAGGGAGAGGATTAGCTAAAAGAAGTACCTGCAAAGGCACAGGCGGGTGGAAGGACTGCTGCCCCGTGCCAACGCAGAGATTGCACTGATAAAGTCTTCTTCTCCTTAGGAGGGGCTCTTTCCTTTGTGAAGTGGTCTTTTTGCTATTGATTTTGGAGACCTATGTAGAATTTCAAAGGGACTGAAGATTCTACAATTGCCCTCAACCTCCATGTCTTTACCTCAGGTCTGCGCCCTAGGACACTAACAGCATCTCACACTTTGCTTGGGTCTGTTCCTTGGTGCCTAACGATTTTTAGTTCCTATAGGTGGTTTAATGACTATGTTAATCACTTCTACCTCCACCTCCGGCTCCCAGCATTGTGTGAACCAAGTTTCTGGTCTTGTGGTGCTGCCTTTCCAACTTTTCTATCCTTTTACCCCCCATCAATTGCATCTCATCCATTCTCTATACATTAGCATCTAACTTAAAGAGTTGCCTTAATCAACAGTAATGGTAAATCAAACAAAGTTACTATCTTCTAGAGGTCAGAAACATTTTTCTTAAAGGACCAGATAGTAACTATTTTAGGTTTTGCAGACCAAAACATAAAATTGAGGATATGCAGATGCTTATGTAATCACTTAAAAATATAAAATCATTCTTATCTTGCATGCTGTAAACATTCAGGTGGCTGGCCAGATTGGCCCAGAGGTGATTGCTGTTTACTAGGTTAGTGCCTACCATCAAATTGAAGGTAATGCGGTCAGTTTTTATCCTTATTTCCATATGTTGGCTAGTTTTTCTTAAACCATCCAAGATATCACAGTCCCTTACTCCCTCTGACTCACATCTTTGCTGTTACAGAAAAGTTAGACAATTAAATGATAATACAGTCATGGATCACTGCTCATTCATACATTCAGTGAGCACTTAAGGATTAGCTGCCAGAGGTCAGGCAATATTATATAATAGGTACCACATCCAAAGGTAAATCAAGCCCATTTCTGCCTAAGAGAAAGAAGTTAAGTGCCTAACAAGAAAAAGGGAAACATTTATAAAAAAGCTATTATAGTGTCTGTGTAGAGGCAGGATGGCCACAGGGCAGGATCTCTATGACTGGGCAGAGGAGCGACGGGTGAAGGAGAGTCCTGGAGCCCTTGGTGGCTTTTGCAGGCTTTATTGGGATTTTACCGGGTACATGGCAGGCAGGGGTGCTGGGGGGCCGGGAGGCTGACAGGCCTCCCAGCCCCCAGCAAGGCATCACTCTCTCTGTGCTCTCCGTGTTCTCTCGCGGTCTCATTCTCTTTCTTTCGCTCTGCTGGTGGTTCTGTTCTGCTGTTCTGCTCTCTCTTTTTATTTATTTATACAAGCACTGGGTACAGTCAGAAGCGTGGGAGGGTGAGAGAATTCACCAGAGCCAGAGCGGGGAACAGAACAGGCAGACAAAAGAAATACGGACTGCTGAGGGGAGCAGCGGGCGGCAGGAAAGGTCTGCGCGCCATGTGGGACCCTCGCCGGCGGGCGGGGGTCGAACCGGCGCTGCAGAGGCTGCAGGCAGCTTCGTAGCCCAGCGCTCAACTGCTGCTCCACGAGGGGAGGCCCTCTCGGCTCTCTTTTGCACTCGTCTCGCTCTGCTGTTCTGCCAGCATCCCTGTGATGCCGTCCTTATAAGCCCTGTCTCTCAGCCCAGATGTATCCCATCTACGTATGCCCACACCCTGCTCCAGGTGCCCATCATCAGGCATGCATTCAGGATAACAGGGATCCATCAGCCATCCTAATGGCAGTAGGGTAGAAAAGCCTGATACTTTTATTTACCCTACAGTGTGCTAACAAGCATAACCAGGATATGAACTAAAATGGTCTGAAGCACAGGGAGAGGGCAGTTAATGCTCTGGAGTGAGTGGCTGTCATGCCAGGCTCCCAGGATAGATGGCGATGTTGGGCTGAGCCTTGGTGTCTACAACTGGTGGGTCCAAGCACAGAAAGGAATGGAGGGGCTTTTCTAGAAAGGGTTGGAGAAAATGCAGATATTTCTGAGATTGTCAGGTTACTTCAGTTATTCCTTTATACTGGCAGCTTAGAATACAAAAAGTTGGCTTCTCAGAGCAGGCACTTGGCTTGGAAGCCCGGCAGTCAGCTCATTTAAAGCCAGGCTGCCTGAGAGCCCCTGTCAGTCTATTTGCTCCACTTTGGTGTCCTATTTTTCTTTTTTTTTAATTGACTATGGTCTTTTAAAGTTAAGCTTTAATAAATTTTGTAAAACTCAGAAAGTCTCAAGTAAGTACTAAAGAATCCTTAAATTATTCTCGATTAAAAATAAAAACATAACATTTTATTTTTCATAATACTGCAAATGTGGAACATACAAGTAACTACAAAGGGCATGTAGATTATTTTTTAATTTAAATGCAAAGATTAATATCTTAAGGCTATAAAAATACTCCAAACATTTTTTGCAGGTTAACCAGTTTTGAGGAAATGGGTATGAGGTGGGTTGATCTATAGCCTGTGAAGTAGGGCAAGGCTGGGGCTGAAAGTATGCTTTTGGTTGAAGTCACAGAATGTTGAGGGGAAAGGATGTCCTGAACAAACTCCACAAACAGGTTTTATGGGCCCCACCCCCACTCCAGACCAAAGAGATCCTAGACACCAAGAACTACAAATCCCATAATGTCATCACCACTGAAGGGAGGATTGCTGGGAACTAAGGGTGGAGTTAAGCAGCCAGGTTTGGTATAAAACCAGACATGTGGGCCTTGGGGTCTCTTGGTTTTTCGCCAGCTCTCAGCATGCTATTGGGGTTCCAGCTCAGTGGACCTGGTAGGATACATTCACGAATTTCTCTCCCTTTCTTTCTCCCTGACTTATTCATTTCTTCATTTCTCCTTCTTTTGTTAATAAACCCTTTATTAACCTTTTTGTGAGGGCCTGCAGTTGAGTTTTATTATAAGTCCCTTTTAAGCGCATGGGAGAGGACCCACAGTTAGGCAACCCATTTCATATGGGGGTTGCCCTATAACAAGAACAGGTTAAAAATGACACAAGCAATATGTAGGATGGGTGGGGATGGTAACGGGGCTCAGAAGAGCTAACACTTACTGGAAAACAGAAGGACTGCCCATGAAGGGAGCCAAGAGAGACCAGTCAGAGTGAAACCAGGAGAGGACGATGTTATAAAAGCCAGGAAAAGAGACACGCAGAAGACGTGGTCAGCAGCTTCAACAGCTGTGACTGAACAGTAGTTGGAGGTCATTCAAGTTGACAGTTCAGAGACTGTTAGACCCCTTGGCAAAAGCAGTCTCGTGTGGCAAGAGCAGAGGCCAGGTTTCATGAGATTGGACAACATAGAAAATGAAAAAGTCAACATACCCTACCCACCTCCGTCCTGCAATGTGGGGCAAAGCTCTGACCCTCCCACAGAGACTGTGAAATACGGTTCTATCTTCCTTAACAGTTATATTTCAAAGAGATGGCATCCAGATCCTTCAGAAAGGCATTCCTGAGCTGTAATACTGGCAAAGTTTTAAAGAAAACTGATGTCTCAAAGGGGCAGAGAAAGAACTGACTATATATTTTCTAAACTAACTTTTCTAAGAAAAGGAAGTCAGGGGCCTAGAGTCAGGAGGAAGCCTATGTAAAGTTCAGTCAGGCTGAAGGGAATTTTAAGGCAGTGTGGTCAGAGGATTTAGCATTTCTTTTCTAAACTCCAGTTTTACAATATTTACAGGCAATGCCCAGAAAGACCAATTATTTGCAAAATTTGAAACAATATTCTCTCAAGTCTTTTTTCTTTAGGCCTAACGTTAGGGTGGAAACATAGTTAGTGGTAGTAATGCTGCATGAAGGAAATATTATTCCAAGAATTCTTTTGGACTAAAGAGAGAGAGAGAATTTGAAAATTCTCATGAGATTTCTAGGTGAGTATCATTCCACATTCAGATCAGCACCTCGGTCCCTGTACGTGTCCTCCAAAAGAGGACCAGCAATCTGTTAGGCCAACTAACAGCTGCAGAGGTGCAGACATGTAGGGGAAGTGACACACTGTTATTATTGCATGTGGTTTGCGACTCACCTTTTGAAAACTTCCTGAATAAATGAATCTGTGATATAAAAAGTATAAACCAATGTTAGAACGATCTGTGATTTATCAACCGAAAAACCCAATAAATCACACTTGCTCAGTATTCTGCCAGCATCCCTGGCAGCTAGCGTCGTCTTTCATTTAGGCAGCTATGAAAATTCTTCAGAAGCATGTAGGGCTTTATGCCAGTTAGTTATGCAGGTTGAAAATTTCAAAAATGCAAAACCACATATAACTTATTCTAACTTATGCTCTCCTTGAATTTCTAAGAAGCCTCTTTTAAAAATGGGCAGACCTGAAGGCTGGTAAATTATAAACATTGAAATTAATTACAGTCTGGCATCCAGCATGCTTCTAACCAGCATGTGGATTAACAGACTCATTTTGTCTGGAAAGTGCATAATGTATAAGATTCCCATCCAGTCACCAGCTCTGAAAAGATGGTAGGTGTCACTCACCATAATAATGACAATAAAATCAGTAATAGCTATAGTAAATGCATGATTTTTTAATCTTTAGTAAAAAACTACACAAAGTAGCTATTATTCCCCCCCCCCGCCATTATCCAGTTGGAGAAAAGGTATTTTAAAGCATCTTACCTTTGGTAACTTGTCTTTTACTGGTTAGCAAACGCTGTGACCAGAATTCAAAGGCAGCTTTATGTGCTTCCTTCAACTCTACCCTCCTGCCTCTATAAAAAAGAGTCTTATCAACCCAGGCTGTTTCATCTATTTAGAAAAAGTGACAACACACTTCAGTTTAATTAATCCTAAATGAATTGTTAGGTCCTACACTTCACCAAGTGCAATTTCCTATAATATGTTGTAATATTCTTAGGATGCAAAAAAAGAAAGTTATCTTTCAGAAACAAAATCCCAAACCTCCAAGGGTCCACCCTCTATGTATGCACTGTTGGCTCTTGTTTCCCTTGCCAGCTGGGGCACCACAGGATTCTCCTTCTAAGACACTTCCCCAGTTTCTTCCCCTCCTATTTGCCCACATTCCTCCATCTCCTATGTGTATCCCAGGCCCTTTTTCCTGGGATTCCACTATTGTTGCCTTTCACCGCCTGGGCTGCATCCCTGGGATACTCTGTTAACACCTGATGCCATGAGGGAGCCCCTACACTAGCAGGACTGCCAGATACCTTTCACCCCTCTCCAGAGTTCAACGTGTGCCCTCATCCTGCTTCCAAACCATCAAATGGAGCTTTTTTAGGACACTCCAGGAGCTCTTCAGCTCATTACTTAATGCAGAGCCCTCCACACAAGTGTGGGCCTCTGTCCAGCTGCAGGGCCACCTCCAGAACTGCCTCCTGTAGTGTGTCACCCCTGTTCAAGTGTTCCCTCCACTGACTGATCCTGGCCTTACCACCAAAGCACTTCAAACACCTCAGATTGGCCGATACCAAGAGTGGCTCAGAGCAGAGATAATTCAACCTCTAATCTAGGGCAAGATGCTATTGTTATTCATGCATCTATTCATATAGGAAAGAATTACTGAGACCCTTCTATAAACAGTATATGGTGGTTGTTCTTGAAGAGGGTGGAGAATTGAAACAAAATCCAAAGTTTCTCATATTACATAAAAAAACATAAAGAACTCCCATTAATAACTTATTCTATTCCACAAATGTGTATTAAATGTCAACTATGTGCTTAGCTGTATGCTATTTATCATTGAATAATTATTCTCACTCTAATCCTGCCCTTCAGCAATAAGCCATAAGCAAAACATTTTGGTTCAATAACAAAATAACAGTGAAAGATTAATTTCAATGAAGAATTTTTTAAGTTTTAATCAGTGCATTGCATCAACAGTTCCAGAGTCTGTGCCTGTGCGCCCAACTAACACTCCTGCTCTCTATATTCTGATAGCCCACTAGAATGGGAGATTTATATTGGAGTTAGAGGGACATTAGTGATCACTTGGTTTAAATACCCCTATTTTATAGAAGGGGAAAAATATCTAAAGATGCTAATCTACCTTTCCAAGGCCAGAGTTTCTGAGAATCCTTCACCCTTCTACCCTCTAAGGGACTTTCCTGGAGGCTTCAGCATTGACAGCAAGGATGAGCTGTCACTTCCTCTACCTGTGCAGACAATTCCAGAATGTTCTCAGGATTTGGGCAAATTAACCAGATGGCCCTGTGTGGAAGGTGAGGCCCCTGCTTTACATCTCAGAGGAACTCTCAGAAGAGAGCCCTATTTATTCAAATTACTAAAAACTGAGAACCAGGCACTTAAAAAAGTAACACGGACCCCTGGAGAGGGTACAGTCAGACCACCAAGGCTGCATTAGGATTTCCTGGGCTCTAAGCCCTTCTGCCTTCATGAATATTCATTTTAAATATCAATATTAATAAAAATAATTAAAATTCCATTTTATGACTCCGCTGGTAGAGAGATGACTATAATCCATACAGGATTACGTTAATTTTTTCCCTGATTTTGAATAACTTAAAACAAGTTCCTAAACCCCTAAAAGTGATAAGCCTTAAAGCTGTGGAACCAAGTTTAGCCAAGGTTTCGCCATTTTGTATATCCTCCACCTTGATATGTTAGTCCTTGTCCAGCCGCATTCCGGAGATAGTTTCAGCAGTCACAACCCTCATTCCACTTGGTGGCGAAAAAGCAGACCACCCCAGCCGCCAATGAGGGCAGTCCTGTCCATAAATGGGACAGCATCTCTAACCGTCCAGTCAGTTTGAAACTGTAACCGCGCGCGCCAAAATGCCTTTGTAGTAGCCAATGAGTAATTGCCAGCTTCTTTCAGAGTTCGCGCCACTCGCGACCCTATAAGATACCCCTGCTTCCTCTATTCGGGGCTCTCGACCTCTGCCGTTGCATCGGTGCGTGTCGAGGGCCCGGTCTCGAGCCCGTAATAAACTCCCTTTTGCATTTGCATCAGCTGTCTTTGGATTCTTGGAGGCTATGCTCGCCAAGTCTGCTGATCTTGGGCACAACAAAAGCCGCGCGTCCAAGGGCTCTGCAGATTACCATTGATTGGAACCTGTAAATTGGCGGTTCTCTTGAGCCCCAAGTAAAGGATTGGCCCCTTCTTCCTCCCCTCCCCTAATTCTGGACTCAGCCTTGGTTAAAAGTGGGGGAGGGGAGGATGAAGCCTCACCTTGCGAGCCCCCAAACCCCCGCAGCGGGCAGGAGCGCTCACTGGCCTAGTTTTTTCCCGGGACTTGATTCAGCCTCCAGGCTTGGTCATGCTGGGCCCCAGGGGGCGGCGGCTCCGCCTGCCCCCGGACTTAAGAGTCCTAGCTCTGCCTTTTCCAGATGAGAAATAATGACCCGGGAACTTTCACCAGGTTCCCCCCGGCCGGCCAGGCCGGATCTGACGTTGTAATCAGGGAATAATAAAGGCTATTAGCGGTCCCCTGGAGCTGCATCTGCTTGCTCCCGAATTCCATCCAGACTTCTTCCCTCCACCGGTGCGCTCTGCACCGAGGTTTTTGGTTTTTCTTTTTTTTTAATGTAAAAGAATAAACATTTATTGGGATAACTGATGATAATTTATATTATATAATGAAGTTATTTTTTTAATTTTATATATTTTTACATCGTTTTTCATTTTCGCACAATGTATGCATTTTCATCTTGGTTATAGTCCCCATCCAATTCCCACCACCCTTGTTTTGATCCTACTCCCTCCCTCCTCCTGTAGTGTGTCTCTGGTTTATAGTTGCTTGTTGATTTTGATTTTTACTTTATTATAATTAGTCTTTTTCCTGGTCCCTTATTTAGGTTTTCTAAATTCCTGCTGTGAGTGAGACTTTAAGACAGAAATCAGCTCGGATTTGTCCCCTACGTCTATTCCTACTTCTTTTGCTATTGAGCACCATCTAGTGTACACTAGGTTTCATTGCAGTGAAATAAATGGGGGAAGAAAAAAAAAGTCGTGCCAAAAACTAACCCACCCTAGCCAGGTGAAGTCTGGGTTTCAGCCAAATCCTGAAATCCTGCATTAAACGGGACCCAGTCAAAGAAAATGCTTCACTTTCTGTCCAATGCGTGATCCCTGTGACAGCCCAAAAGGATCATGGTAAGTGAATAATAAAGGTATCAATAAACAGCCCCAAGGGTGTGAGGCAAGTGACAGGAGGGGGTGGGGAGAGGGAAGGAGGAAGGGGTGGGGTGAAGACTGTACAATTAAGTGGAGTTGGTGAAATGCTTACCGGTGACCCCAGAGGCCTGGCACACATCTGGAAGCAGAAACAAGAGGTTTGAAACAAGAGATTTGATAAGTGCAGTCTTAGACCCTCCAGTATCTATGATCTCTGGGCCACAGGGGGCGATGTTTCCTCCTGCCTTGATGATCTGGACCACAATCCTTTTAAGTGCAAATGCCTCGGAATGTTTCTGGCAGTCAAGGGACTTTCATTTAAATGCTTCTTAGTTGCATGGAGCTGAGCTGAGAGACAGCTTTCCTTAGTCAGCCCATTGGGAATGCATTCCAAGACATTAAAATACCTACAAAGACATCATAAAAATAATTCTAAGGGGAAAATTGATAAAGAAAATATGCCTACACTGGAAATCTCAGAATCGACAAATATTTCCAAGCCCTAGTGATAGCTCACTTACTTGAAGCCATGTTCACTGCGTGAGTAACAGAAACCAGTGTGGACAGCACATTGCTGGGCTGCTTTCCATGATAAAGCAAAGGCTGGGAGGAGTGGTGGCAAACAAGTGTTCTGAGCTTTGTTCACTTGGGAGAGTTTTGGTTCAAAGGCTCACATTCCTAGAAGCACATGTGTAATGGGTGAGAGTGGAGATGCTGGTGTGGTCAGGACCCTGACTCACGCCCCCTCATTTCCTACTTGCGCTTGAACACCTGAGGTTCAAATATGGCAAGCCCATGTTTGAAAACCACTAGATGTCAAAAGCTGACCATTGTGAGTAGACTTACAAATGTTAATCTTGAGCTGCAATAGGCCTCAATTGCCCATCTTCGATGTCTTCACCTTGAAAATGAAGTTGGCAATACCTACTTTGGAAGGTTGTTGTGAATACTGATGAAAGTGTGTGTTTAAGTACCCAGCACAGGGCCAACCACTAAATGCTGCTCAATTAATGAGAGTTGCTTATTTATATAAATAAATGTCATTGCATTCCAGGAGAAGCAGGAGGTTTGGGATCACAATACCTGGAGCCACATCAGGACAAGGACTGAAATTAAAAGGCATAAAAGTTCAAACTAGGGCCAAAATCCATGGGAAGCTAAGGACTAGCCACGGCCTCTGGGCACCAGATAAGTCTGCACATTTCTCACCAGCTGCGAATTAGCAGCTTCTTATAATATTCAACTCACTGAAGCCAAAGCGCCCTGGGTTGTCTCCACTGAAGAGCTATTCACGTGAGTTAAGGATAAACACTGTCATTTTGCCAGCAAGCAATAATAAACCAAGAGGATGCCTCAAACTATACTAGGTGTTTATTAAGTACAGTGCTGTTTCATAGAGAAAACTCTCTCTAGTGCCCACCATAAAAATAATGTGTTGAAGATAATAAGACCCAGCAATTCCACCCCTGGATATTTATCCAAATCCAAAACACTAATTCAAAGGGATATACTCACAACTATGTTCATCGCATCATTTATGTTACCCTCCCCTTTTCCTGGGGACCACCCTGTTACATTTATAATCGCCAAATTATAGCAACAACCTGAGTGCCCCCCAAAGAGATGAATGGATTAAGAAAATGTGGTACATATACATAATGGAGTACCATTCAGCTATGAGGAAAGATGAAATTTTGTCATTTGTGAAAACATGAATGGAACTAGAAGGGAATATACTAGAGGGAGAAGTGAAATAAGCTAGAGGGAGATATTACCAGATGATTTAACTCACATGTAGAATATAGTGAAACAAAAAAAAGGAACTGACAAAACTAAACCAAACAAAGCCTACCAATATGACTACAGAACTGAGGCTAGTAGAGGGAGAGGGTGGGATGAGAACAAAGGAAAGGGTGGCCCATTAGTATATGGTGAAGGGATATGGGTGTTGTGGTGGGGGGTGTGGTGTGGTGATGTACATATAAGGAGCTGTGAGTCTATTCCCCTGAATCTTGTGCATTGTTGTAAACCATTGTCATTTCAATAATTTTTAAAAAAGGAAAGACTTTTTTCCCTAAAAAAAATCTATTTAAAGGAGATTTAAGTAAATACAGGAAGTTTAGGCAACTTAGTCAACCTGGAAAGCTAGGGCATCTATTCTATACACCAGTCACAATGACTTCACTTCCTCCAATCCACACGTACACGCAATCTGTTATGACTTGAAAATATTCATTTAGAAAATAGTATCTAGTTATCTCCCAATCAGCTCCTGATCTCAAGTCTCCTTTTCCTTCCTCTTTCCAAACAAGCCATAAACAGCACCATGCATTTTAGGTTGTAGCTACATAAATTTTCAATTATTAATACTGAGTGGGAAGTTCAGACCAAAATGTTTTGTGCAAATCCTTGTGTTGTGTTAAGAAAGAGGCAATAGTTTCATGGCCTACACGTAAATGAATCCATCATTTTAAGGAGAAAAGTCTTCAGGATGTGACCAAGAAGGTAAATGGTAACAGCACAGGGAAAACTTTGCTTAAGAAAGTTCCATTAGTTAAACTTTTATTCCCCATAGAAGAATTGTTTCTCTTTCATGCTGTTTCATCTAGGGTCAGTGCACATCCAGTTGTCAGTCTTTGCCTAAAGCCTGATGTTGTAGCTGTCCCTTGAAAATGATACTTACATAAAGAGGATCATCAGCATACCTAGGAAAGATATTTTTTGTAATGGTGGAAGCAGCATGAGGTACTTCAAACATGAATATTGTAAGTATGTCTTTTCTGTTAGCATTCTAATTACTGCCACAAATAGCCTCTATATGCCATGATCAAATAGCTCCCATTGGGGCTCTTTCCTTCTCCGGAATCTCTCAGCTCACAAAGTGATAGAGGTGGGAATTAGAGGACCTGAACATGAACAGGTAGGTTGGCAACATTCAATTCACTGAGTCTCGCTTCCTCATGGACTAAGTGAACTCCAAAATTGGAAATTTTATATGTGGATAAAATAAAACCAAAATTAAAATAATTAGTTGGTATGAAATTCTTTGTGCTTGAAGATTTTGGTTTTTTTATTTTTTTATATTTTTTTTATTTTTTACATCGTTATTCATTTTTAACAATATTTGCTTCACCCCACCCCCCTCAGGTGTAGTCCCCATAGAATTTTCTTCACCAATGCACCCGTGCACCATCATTTCAGTCCCCTGTGCTCCTCCCTCCTTCCCTCTGATCCCTCTCCCTCTTCACCTGCAGTATGTCTCTGATTTATAATTGTCTGTTTTTGCTTTGTTGTGTTTTGTACTTTTATTATTTTTTAAGTTATTATTTTTTTACATGATGTCTTATTTGGTTCCCCTGTATTCTTGCTATAAGTGAAACCATCCGATATTTTTCTTTTTCCTTCTGGCTTATTTCATTGAGCATAATTCCTTCTAGTTCCATCCACATTGCTGTGAATGGCAAAATTACTCAAAATAATCAACCAGTTCAGTAAAGTAGCAGATACAAAATCAAGACACAAAAATCAGTAGCCTTCCTATACACAAACAACGAATCTGAAGAAGAAGAAGAAATCAAGAAAACCATCCCTTTTATAATTGAAACCCAAAAAATCAAATAGTTGGAAATAAACCTAACAAAAAAGGTGAAAGACCCATACAGAGAAAATTATAAAACACTGTTAAAAGAAATAAAAGAGGACATAAAGAAATGGAAAGACATCCCCTGCTCATGGATTGGAAGAATTAACATTATTAAAATGCCCATCCTACCAAAAGCAATATACAGGTTCAATGCTATTCCAATAAAAATCTCAATGACATTCTTCAAAGAAATAGAGCAAATACTGATGAAATTCATATGGAACCACATATATGGAACCACAAAAAACCCACAAATAGCCAAAGCCCTACTGATGAAAACAAAGGAGAAAGGAGGTACCAAGCCACACTACAAAGCCATAATAATTAAAACAGTTTGGTATTGGAACAAAAACAGACACACAGACCAATGGAACTGAATAGAGAGCCCAGAAATAAAACCACACTTATATGGACAACTGACCTTTGACAAAGGAGGAAAGAATATGCACTGGAACATGGGCAATTTATTCAATAAATGGTGCTGGGAAAATTGTGCTTGACGGTTTTGAAAGGTCAAGTTGATTATCATTGAGTGAAGGACTGTTGTCTTAGAGCACAGGAAGACATACACAGCAAGCTAAAAGTAAACTTCTTGACTTGAAGTCTCCTACTTCTTTGTAGATTGGTCCTAAATCATTAAGAGGGGAAAGCAAGTTATCCATCATCTTTTATAATCTAGGTGCATTTGTTCTTCAAATGTGCCTGATTCAGGGCACCTAAATTTGGACAAATTTATATCTCCAATGTTGCCTCATTGCGTTCTGTTTAACCTGACCAGTACAGAGACTATGCCTGAGTACGTTGAAGAAAATTGTGGTAAAACAGAAATATTCACTTCAACAGGAAACTCATGGTTACTACACATTTCTATTAGTCTTCAAATGGACAGAGCCTTGCTTTTAGTTGGCTTTTCAAGTCAAATCTATTTCTCTACTGCAAAGAGAGGAAAAGGCAGCCTCTGATAGTCCCCTCCTGGATTCTGTTTTCAAGACGACAGACAGACCTGAGTGAAAAGTTGCTGACAGCTGTTATTTATAAGACCAGGCTCTGGGTGTGAAGTACCTGGGTTGTCAGGGTAATGTTACTTTCTAAACTGAGGAGGATCCCCTAGCATGGCCAGCTTTAGGAAAGCCAGTTCACATTAGCCAGCCTGGTTGTCCATAAGGGACTTGCAAGCTGCATAGACACACAACTTCACAAAAAGAGTGTTAGCAGGTTGACCTTGCTGGGAGACTGAAATTGTTTCCAAGGACCTCTTGTGAATAGCTTGGCCTTTCTCACACTCTCTCTCACACTCACTTTTTCTACCAGAGGAGGTGCAGAGTCTAAACAGTGAACACAGGTTCATAGAAATTCATGCCCTAAAGGATCTCTCCCAACTACACATACACAGTTTCATTACTCAGTAAATTTAGCAAAGCAGCTAACAATGTAATCAACTTGAAGATTCACAGTACATATAAGTTTCTTAGTTGCCCTAAGAGGTTAAAAAGTAAAAAAAAAAAAAAAAAAAGGTGGGGGGCCTGGGGAGCTGATTGAGAGGGGGAAGAGAAAGAACAAAAGAGACAAAGGAGAGAGAGATCTGCTATATTTATTTCACCCCATATTAAAAAAAAAAAAAACGATTTAGCCACTAAACCTCCTTTTAGGATAAAATTGATTAAATCCTGCTGAATCAGGTGTCCTTGGGAAAGGTTGGAGCAGATGATCAATGAAGGCATCCTAATTCTGAAAATTCCACGTTCTGTTTTCATGTCTCCTAAAGCACAGTCCTGATCTTATCTCTTCCTTGCCCCTAAATCCTCCATGACTCCCATTGCCTGTTAATTCCAAATTCCTTAGCGAGGCTTTCAAGACCCACCAGAGTTTGTCTTTAATGTAACCTTCCGATCTTAGTTCCCTACCTTCCCTCACTACCTGCAAATGGGGCTTCCCCTGCTCCTGCTTCACTACCTCTGTGCCTCTGCTCATGTTGCTGGATGTGGTTGGATGCCCTTCCTAGTCTTTGCATGTACAAACACAACCCACTTGACTCAGTTCAAACAATCACTTCCTTAGAATCTGGTCTCTAAACGTATCCTTGTACTTAGAGTTAATATGCTAGACAAGGCGCTAGACCTCTTATGTAGAAGCATCTGTATATATTTCTGGCCTTACCCTAGGTTTCTAGGAAAAACTGTTTACACACAGTTGTTTGCCTGTGCCCTAGTGTTGAATGAGGAAGCTGGAAAATGGGTACAGATAGTTAGGAACAGGGCACCCCAAGCCCCCCTCCCCAAGCCCCCAACCCCATTTATCAATCTGCCCATTTATCACTCTGAGTAAGGAAAAACAGTTGGAACCAGGAGAAGCCCAGGCCGTAAGCCCATTTGTTAATCTGAAAAATGGAATGCTCATTACACCATTACAGTAACACAATGCTACAGCAAAGGACCAATGCTTGTTTTTGGGAAGTCAGGCCAGGTGAAATAGATAACAGTGGGCCTCAGTAACCTAGGCAACCCCACGGACCTCAACCAATCAGCAAGAGACACAACGCCTAGACACCCAATGTCCAAACCCCCACTGCTCCTTGCCAAATATACCTTAAAAACTTCTGCTTTTTGATCCCTCAGCAGCAACATCCTCGGGACCCCTTGCTGTCCAGAGAGCTTTCCTGTCCTGATGTATCTGTAAACTTTTTGCTTTCTTATCTAACTCTGATCTTCATGTTGAATTCTTCCCTTGCTGAGAAAAGAGCCAGGAGAGCCTCCCTGGGGCTCTCCAGGCCCCCAGGTGCGAGGCAGTGTTTTGCACATAATAGGCACTTATTGCAATAATATTCTGAAGAGTAAACAGCTGATGTGATTCCATAGGAAACCCTTCCAAGACAAGAGCAGTGGTCTGAAGACCAGAGACCTGTTCTGGTTCTGTCTTTGCACACGTGACAGCACCTCTTGCTTCTCTGCACAGTGCAGCCGAGACAGGAGGGGACCGCTGATAGAGCCCTGGCCTTCCTGAGTCAGATACCCTGAGCTTCCCTTAATTTATCATCCATTTTATAAAGAACCTGAGACAATCCTGCAGAATTAATAATAGAGTAAAACAGAATAGTCAATGACAAAAAAGAACAGAGACCAGAGATTTATTTAAATTTTCCAAAGGAAAGACTCTAAGGTCCTAGGGATCAGCAAGAGATTAAGAGAAACATACTTTCTAAATCAGGAAATGTCATGAATTCTCAAGCCTGTTCACATAAATGACTGAGCACTACTTTTCAAGTTACACTTGATCCTAAATACAACTCATCCCTGCAGAAAATTCTTACCTTACAAAAACTAGCCAAACATCTCCATTTGGTAGTGAAATAGGTATCAATATGTACTCCTCGATTCACACATATCCATGTCATCAGGACCCTCCTTAGAAATACAGTCTCCATCCCAAAGTTCCTACCTCTGAAACTCTGAGACTGGGGCCTGGGAATCTGACTTTTAACAAGACCTCTAGATAATTCTTATGCACACCAAAGTTTGAGCATTACTATACTTGATGTGAAATATGACATCATACGTTTCTATAAAAGCATTTTTCATAGATATAAAAATATGTGTCTCCTTACTCTGTTCTATTATCACTACTGTACAACCCATTCTAAAATAAAATGATGGCAAATACTGTTGGTTTTCCTGCCTTTCACTCCCACCAGTTCCATCAAAGCATCATTAAAAGCTGCCCTGTCTGTCACAGCTGATCAAGCAGATCCCTGCAAATTCATGGCCTGTGGTGAATTTGCCCAGTGTGTAAAGAACGAGCAGACCAAAAAGGCAGAGTGTCACTGCAGACCTGGAGACGAAAGCCAGCAGTACCTGGACAATCTCTGTGCTCCTGGAGAAGAATGTGAGGTCACCCATCGAAAGGGAGCTCCGTGCAGGTAGGTTGAACAGACTAATCTTATACATGCAAACTCTGTTACTTTTGCTTCTGAGAAACCCATTATCATAAAGAATTCATATGGTCCTTTAAATTTATGGTTCTCAAACTTCAGTGAGCATCAGCATCACCCAGAGCAGGATGTGCTAAAACATATATGACTGGGCCCTGCTAGACTTTGCTTCAGATTCAGTAGATGTGAGTATAGCAGAGCTACCAAGGACAACGCTTTGAGAAACACTGGTCTCAGCCTTTCTGCAATATTTCCTTCAGACCAAATGGTCAAGAAAGAGAGCTGTCAGCTTTACGGGGAAATACCATGTGGTCTACTACTTTAATTGATGCATGTGTAGATTTTTTTTTTCTATTTGCAAGCATAATAGTTTTCATCCCAAAAGTAGATAACTACATAAAATTATGAGAAAGAAGAGAAAAATCATGTGTTATTCATTACATGAAGTGCTGTATATTTGAGTGCACACATTTATATAGAATGTTTATATAGAATTTTCTAATGCAAAGTGGAATCACACTGGCTTCTTGTTTTGTAGTCAGCTAGTTTTACTTAGAATATCCCCTAATGTCATTAAATGTTTTCTGTAGCATCATTTTTAATGAATACTTAGTAGTGCATTCTATAGATGTGTTAAAGTATGTTTAATCAATCCTTCATTGCCAACAGAAAGATTAAGAACGGTCTCTAGGAGAAGTAAAGAAGGGGCCTCCCTGGTGGCACAGGGGTTAAAAACAGCGCTATCTAGCTATGCCAGCCACTGTAGCATGAGAACTGCAGCAGGAATTCGATACCCAGCTGGCCAGGGAGCTACCCACATGGAGCAGAAGACCTCTCCTGCCTCACCCGCTGCTCCCCTCAGCAGTGTATTTCAGTCAAAATCTGTCTGTTCTGGGCCTCCCCAGTGGTTGAGCGCTGAGTTGTGAGGCTGCCCGCAGCCTCTGCAGCGCCAGTTCGATCCCCGGCCACCAGCCAGGGTCCCACAAAAAAAAAAAAAAAAAAAAAAAAAAAAATCTGTCTGTTCTGCTCCCAGCTCTGTCTCTGGTGAATCCTCTCACCCCCCGCACCTCTGGCTTACACCCCAGTTCTTGTATGCAGAAATAAATAAATCTTTTTTAAAAAGTAAAGAAGACAAGATGTAACTGATCTTGTATTCACAAATCAGATGTTAGAATGTTGGCAGCCTATGAACAAACAAGGAACACAAAATTTCTTCAATCTTCTTCAAGTCCTATGATTCCCAGACAAGGTCTACTTGGAGGCAGGCCTGTGTTCTCAAAGCTGCTGTGTGGGTCTTTCTCACCCTCCCTGGTAATGAGTTTCAGTAAAACATTTCTCACTGTGGATTACCTCATATCTGTCTTTGTCAACTTATCATGGTTTTTTACTATCCTTTTACTCATTCTAGTGACCACAGTCCCTAATTTCCAAGCCGGGAGAATTTGTGACCCATCTGCTTCCACATTCCATCAACAAGAGACTGAAGAGACTTAGCCTTCTTCTTGAGGAAGCATACACTGTTCCTTGAAAGCATTAATACTTTAAGACAATTATCCCATGGTGGCTGAGAAACAAACTCTGAAGCCAGACAAATTGTGATTAAAAGTTTAGTTTAACAATTTATTAATCAAGTGACCATGAACAAATTACTTCTCTCAACCTCAATTTCCTCAATGAATAATGAGAGTAATAAAACCCACCTCTTGGATTATGCAATGGGTGTATAACATTACGCTTGTAAACCATCTTAACAAAAACATAAAGCCCAGAGTATTATCCAAGTAAGAGAGGATTATGCTGATTCTGTCAATTTTCCTTAAATTAATCCCAATTAAATCCCAATAAGATTCTTCATGCAATTTGAGACATGGTTCTAAATTTCCTCTGGAAATGAAAATGTGCTGGAGAAAACCTTGAAGAACAATGAGAGGGAGGTTACTCTGTAAGATAGCCATACATAAAATAATTTTAGAAATGCTTGACAGTAAATCAATAGAACACAGGTAAGCCCCAAAGAAACCCATATAGATAGATAGATAGATAGATAGATAGATAGATAGATAGATAGATAGATAGATATAGATATAAAAGATTTATTTATGCATACAAGAACTGGGGTACAGGCCAGAGGTGTGTGGGGGTGAGGGGGGTAAGAGGATTCACCAGAGACAGAGTGGGGAACAGAACAGGCAGACTGATTGAAACACAATGCTGAGGGGAGCAGCAGGAGAGAGAGGAGAGGTCTGCTGCACCATGTGGGTTGCTCCCTGGCAGGCTGGGGCTTAAGCTTGTGCTGCAGAGGCTGCGAACAGCATCATAGGTTGCGTCTTAACCCCTTGCATCACCAGGGAGGCCTGAGACCATTATATATTGTGGAACTTATTTTATATTTTTTGTTGTTGGTAATTCTCTATTTAATATTTTAAAACAAATGTGTAACAAATTTTTAATAAAATTTCCACACAGGAACATACCTTAAGATACCATTATATGCTTCATTTACTTGGAAAAAAGATACAGACCTAGTCAAAACAAATAGCTGTCACTTATCAATATGAACTCCTATATTTGGGCAAGAGTCACATGAAAGCTTAGGCTTTTGAAAACCAGTGAGACAGAAGGATGCAGTGACAGAGCCACACCTCCTGAGGGAGGAGACATGAGCTGGGCCTCCCTGGCTGGGCTGCCCTGCTGCCCCCCGCTCCAGCCTTCTGCTGCCCCATGCGCTGAAGGAAGGGAAGAGGTGAATTTGAAAGTCCTGTGTGCCATGATCCTTTCGTTTCAGACAACAGCAGATAACTGTAAGAGTGCCAATTCCCTTTGCTTGTCAGCTCCAACAGAAAAATAACACGCTCAAAAATTTTACCACAAAAGAGTACTAGGATTCCTATTATGACTCCCACAATCTCTGGAAATTTTCCACTTCTGAACTTTCTGGTTTGGTTCACTTTCCTGGAGAATCCTGCCCTGGGGGCATCCTCCACCTGCCCCTGTACACATGTACACATGCAGAACCAGCCCGCAGTCCTGACCCTCAGCTGTGGTCTAGGGTGTGCCTTCCTCACAGAGGCTGTGCCCTGTCTCTGCTCAAACCACCTGTAATTGCAGAGTGCCCAGCAGACTGGAGAACTGCTTCTTCCTTGCACTTCCCTGTTTATTATATAAGTTGTATTTAATATGTTCCTAGAGAATTTCTTCAATTCATCCTGCTATCAGTTTAACAGTTTGAGGCTTTTACCTAACATCTTTTCAGCTGTGTTGCTGGTATGTGAGGCTCAACAGGTTGGCACAGGGAGAAACAAGCTGGCGCCCATGAGGGTAGACCAGCTGCTTTTCAGCACCTAATTGTTATAACTCCACCCCTCTCTAATGTTGTACTTAGTCTTAAAAGAGTCAACTTAATTTGCTCACATATTCTCTCAGGTAAAAGAATAGTTTCATTTTCAACTTTAATATGATTTTTCACAGCAAAGAACAAACATCACAAAACCATGAGTTCAGGTAGATGATCTAAAACATGTTCACATGTCCAAATACCAATTTCAAAATAAAGGTCTCCAAGCCTCACCATGCCACAGCTCCCCAAGCTCCAGGATGCATCATTCCCATCTTCATCTCTGAAGTTCAACAAAAACTAGCATATATAGTCTTAAATGCCACGTTAGTATTAATATCATTGAAATTCCTACTGTAGGATTTAACTTTTTCATAATTACTTAAAAATGCATAGCCTGACATCACTAAAAATTGCTAATTATGAGATCTATTAATTTACAATGTTTCCTCTCACAAAATGATTGTACCACTGTCTATTTTCATTTACTCCTAATGAAATTCAATTTTAACTATCTGATTGTGAGTTTAAGGTAGCTTCATAATGGTTCTGTTGCCATGAAAGTGGCATCTTTCAGGGGGCCACCTAGAGAATTAAATTTAAACAAGAAGAAAGAAAACACAGTATCAGTTATACCATTCCTCACATGGCATACAAACTAAAAAACAAATCTTCTGTTTCTTTAATGATAAAAGTACGGTTCTAGACTGTTAGAGTGAGAGTGATAGGGAAGGCCCGTGGCGGCCTGGAAGTGAAGAGCCCTCACCAGGATTTGTGGTGTCTCCCAACACCTATGCCTGCCTCTGGGGGTAATGTGGACTTCTGGTGCTCAAACTTAGGAATGTGACCCTCCTTACACCAAGACAATTCAACAAACATTTTTGAGCATCCATGTGCCAGTCACCATGTTAGATGCTGGGCAGTAAGTAGAAAGGAAAGGGAAGGACATGGAGAGGGATATTCAGTTTCTTTGGGAGGAGAAGAGAAAAATCCCTAGTCCACTTCAATTCTCTATTTCCAACCCCTTGGTTAAAGATTTCTTTTAAAATGTGAAGTTTTAAAGCCCCGTATCCTCAGTGTGAGACAAGCCACTGGCCCCATGAGCTACTCCAGATGGACTCTCAGTACAGAGCCCTGAACAGCATGGGGCTCTGAGAGTCAGTCCATCCTGGGACCGCAGACCTGCTCCTTCTCCCGTTGGTTATTTCTGTTCCTCACAAAATATCGGCATTTATGTGGCTCTGACAATTTACTTTCAGAGGATCAGAAGACAAATTAAGACCTAACCAATCAATCATTTAGAAAATAACTAAGAGATTAGAGACTTTAAGGTGAGATTGAAGTTCCAACTCAAGGTCCAACCCTAGTGAGTTGTGACCTCAAACAACGTTTTCCTGTCTTTAAACCTCAAATTTCTCATCTCTATAATGGGAGTAATAGGAATCAATCCATTAGTCAAGGTAAGGAATAAATTAGATGCTCCTCCACGTAAACTATTCAGCTTCTAGCATTATTGGAGTGGTTTGACAATTATAGACAAAGGATAAGGCCTGTGAGGAAAAACCGAGATGCCCTTCCTCGCATTTAAACCTAAATTAAGAAGCAAATCAGTTGAGGACACTAAAAGTTGTAACTTCGAAAGCAGCATTCTCTAAAGAATTGTAAACTTACCTATGTTTTTATTCTACTTGACAGTGAAGAAAGAAAAAGGAAAATGATATTGAGAGCAATGCCTTACTGAGAAAATGACTCCTTTGCCACACTATGAACATTTTCAATTGGTTCAGTTATTTGTCATTCTACTGCCAAGTCATTGTCATTTATTATTACCTTCACCTCAACTTTCCCTTCTATTCTTTTCTTCCATTCAATATTTATGAATATATACCATACATTTTTCATTTCCCTCAATTATACATGTTCACTTCATAGATTCAGTTGCACTAGGAAATAACTTGACAAAATTCTCCCAAGAATAAGCAAAATTCTCATTTTCAAAGATTCTATTTTTTGTTAAATGGGTTTGGCTTTTATCACTCACAATTATTATTATGTATACAGGTAAGATGCAAATCTAACTTAGAATAAAATATTTATGTCTTGTTCTTCAGATATAAAAGTTTTCACTTTCTGCTTTCATTTAATAGGCTTAATGTGTTCTCAGTGATGTTATTTATTATAAAGAAAACTATTTCCATATATAGGGATGATATTAAGTCTATGATGGTTCAAAATGACATATATGAGGAGGTTTTAATAATAAAGAAGTGCTTGTTTTAACTGCAGTGAGATCAAAGATTTACTCACATATACTGGGGCAGAGACGAGGTCCATTTTTTTCCCTCTAGAAGCTGTTCCTTATTCCATTTTGAGTTCTTGCTCACTGGATTGGGAGAAGGGCTTGGGAGAGGGAGCCAGGAAGAGAGAGGTTGAAATTCAGTATATTCTAATCCAGCTTTACAATCTCATCTGATTCACAATTTAATCACTTTAGGCAATTCAATTCCTTTGGAATAGACAGTTAGGTTCAAAGAACCCCTCCCATTCCCTTCTCTTTTCCAAGGTGACTTATGGATCTTTGGGAAGTGAGGAGGAGCTTCTTGCTTCACTATTCCCCTCACTTGGGGTCTCTTAGTTCTGACACCAGACTCTTACCTGTCCCCTGCAATTCTGAGAGCTTCCAAATCTCCCAACTAGGGCAAGAAATAACCAAAAATGCTGCTGGTGGTATGAGGAGCAAGGAACTTGTTACCCAACCACCTCAAACTATACCTCTCTCCTCTTTCTTCTGTCTTCTTCCCAACAAGCACCGGGACTGGAATAAGATCTCCCCTCCTTCCTGTGACCATAACCTCCAATGCCCCCTTCCTCTGAAACTACAATGGACAGGATGTCAGGAGAAAGAAATATTTTACTGATAAGTGAATATATTTCATAAAGTATCCCCAAGTATTATGCCCATTTTATAATGTAAAGAGAAAAAAAACCAATGTGCAAAATATGTATATACTCTCAACAGACATTACATATTATGGATCTAGATAAGTCTGAAATTATATATAATCAATTTTAAAATAAACTTTAAATTGTGTAAACAAAATGCTATTATAGAGTTGTTTTTCAGCAACCACAACTCAGAACTTCATTTTAAAAATAACTCCACTTCTTCCAAGATGAACTTAGCACTCATCATTCCCAGGAGCTTTGCTCAGTCCTTCTAAGAAGACTGCCTCAGAGACAGTAAACTAAGTGGAAGGCAAAGCTCAGGAGGGAGGCAGAAAGCATACTTTCTCTGACTCTAACGGAACACACCTGCAAAATACACTCTCTGTTTTCACATGGCATAATAATTTAAAATTAAAATAGTTTCAGTGGCTGTTTATGTGAAGTACAAGAAACAGGATGTCATGTTTTTGCTTTATTTTGTAGGTCACCAGTTCACTGTAAAAATCAACGTCTGGAAAATAACAAGGTAAAATCATACTTGTTATTGTTAGTTTTAATTACTAAATTTGAATTTTGAAGAAAATTAAAAACATATCTGGCCCTAGCTCTTGCTTTAAGTAAAGATAAAGCACTTTCCTTCAAGAAGTGATTTTAAGCATTTAAGCATGCCACCAATGATAAAATATTATACATTGACTGTAACAGTGTTTCAAATATAGAAACAAAATGTCTCCTAGTAATAATCTTAGGGGAAATGATATTCCCACCCACCCCCTTATTACAAACCCTTAAAAAAAATTTATTTTGGCTTTACAAAGGCATAGCTTTCATCTCTATTCCCACCGAATCCTCCCTAAAAGTAAGGAGTTATGATATGGAACCAGGACTTCACAATGGGATATTATGAAATTCCACAAAGCAAAGAATGGTGGTGAGAGCTGAACCTACTCACTCACATTCCTGGAACGTCCCAGAAGAAAACATACTTGTTTGGAGCATGATAGGCTGACCAAAACTCCATGAAAAAAATTCCATCAAGAGAAAATCCAAATCTGGGGCCTCCCTGGTGGCGCAAGGAGTTAAGCAGAGCACTGTGAAACTATTTGCAGCCTCCGCAGCAGCACAAATACGATCCCCGGCCTAGCCAGGGAGCTGCTACCCACAATGGCTAGCAGACCTCTCCTGTGTGTCCTGCTGCTCCGCTCAGCAATGTATTTCAGTCAGTCTGCCTATTCTGGTCCCCACTCTGTCTCTGGTGAATCCTCTCACCTCCCGCACCTCTGCCCTGTACCCCAGTTCTTGTGTGTATAAATAAATCTTTTAAAAAAAAAAGAGGAAATCCAAATCTAACACTATCACCTTCCCATAATGTGCTTTCCACCTCATCCCCTAGATTTTATTTGTGTTCTAAGTACCATAAATAGTTTTTTTATGAGGAAAGGAAGTAAAGACTCCACTTTCCTTTCAGAGGGTTCCCCCACCCCCCATCTTTGAAGCAAATGCCTCTCAGCTGTGGCCCACCCATGAGATTGATCTTTTCCAAGCAGCCAGAGAACTCTTGCGATAAGATAGTTCAAGTCTCTCTGCACTTTCATAAGACCCAGAAAATCACAGTGGGTTTCAGAAGAGGGACATGGAGTAGACAACAGAGATCAGCAATATTTGTAGTAGCAGGGAAGATGCTTCTTTGAGTTCCAAGATTTTACATCCCATTTCTTCACACAAACAGATTGGTTACAGGCCTGGAGAATGACAACATTGATTTGGGTTTTCTCTAATGCAGGCATAGTGAGTAATCGTGTCTCACATACTCAGCCCTGCTTGTTTGGAGCTAAAGTTCAATGACATTTCAGCCATCTCAAGTTCCTTGCCTCCTCCCTACCACCTAGCAGAGGGCTTCCAGCTCTGGTGTCTGGATGAAGCTTCAGTTTCTCTGACTTCGGTTTACTCCATCTGAGACACAGAGCAATGAAGGTAACATTTACAACTTTTTTGTGATTTGTAACACCTTATAACTATTAAAAACACAAGAGGCGAGAGGAAGCTCTACACAGAAAGCATTTATTTGTATTTCCAGTACATCAGAAATGTAGGTAAATATCAGAAACATATTTTAAAATAAATGAGGAAAAACAGTAGTAGTTGCAATCAGACTACTTTTCAGAAATGAAAACAGCCAATCGTAGCCTATTTTGAGATTTGAAGGTGAAATTCTGCATAGATACAAACTAGAATTAAAGATTTTCTTTTTGATGTGTTTTTTTTCCTTTGATTATCTCCTGAAAAACTTCTTGAAAAGTGACAAACTTACTTTGTATATATTAGATTAGTGACGGGGAAGGGAAACAAAACTGGTTTAAACCTAATTATATTCAAACATCTGGTGCTGACATGGGTAGGCTTTACCTCTGAATCCATCTCCATTTTTCCCATACTCCATCAGGTTATGCACCGAATGTCTGCTTACTGCTGGTCTTCTCTGGTGTGGCAGTGCCATTTCTATATTGCTAAGAATTTTTACATCAGGTCTATCTTGATCCAAGTCTCAAGAAAGATCTAAGAGCGTTTTGTCACCTAATATACATAAGTGTTTCTTAATCTGGGGGTGTAGACTCTTCCGGGCCACACCCCTTTTTTCCCTCTTCTTTCTGTCCCTCTCCCAACTCATCCTTTTTTCTCATTTTTAGAGGCCGTCTGCCCACCCTCCCTTTGTAATCTTCTGCTAGAAATTAAAATTCTTAATATCTGTTATTGCTGGTAACCTGTCATACCTTCTAAAGATGTCAGTGTCAGAGGAGTAACCCTTTGTAATTCTCAGGGAGCTACTCAAATAAATTTATCTTTTTGCTCCACATGACTAAAGCAAAGGCTTCTCTCTTTCAGTCTAGAACTAAGTTTACATGGCCTCTCTGAATCTATTACCTCTTGTTTAAAAGGAGGTAGGTCTATCACTAACATTGTATTTATTGATTGACTTATTCATTCAGTAAATATTTATTCTACTGATTCAAGTACTCAAAGGTACGTTAGGTAATTGGATGCCCTGAGAACCATAGTAATAACCTGTGAATGAAACCATCTTTTTAAAAAATCCAATTAATTAAGCTATACAAATAAACTCTCATTCTTGCCTCTAAGTTTCTATTTCTCTAAACTTCCATAAATGCCACCCATTTCCCACTAAGATCTTTTCTTGGTGCTTGCAAAATTAAAGGGTTCACTATGTTACTGGAAAGAATGACCTATGAAAATCATTATAGGAAGCAGAGTGCAACAACAGAAAGTCATTTGTTGGGCTTGTGCTCTTGGATATTTCATTTCTTCCTCATTTAATCCTCTAAGAAGTTGCCATCTACTCAACTTTAGAACTAAGAAACTCAGTTTCTCTTGATATGTGTGTATTAGAGAAATGTCCTTTTCTCAGTGTGTATGCATAGCTCATAATACACATCTGAAATGCGTTGGTGGAATTTATTTATAATTGAATTGATGTGAAAACATTTTGTCTTCTAATTCTTACTATGTTACTTAGACCTCAGCAGTACTTATGCCTTTCTAAGACAAAGGAACTGATATTTTGTGAGACAAATATTAAAAGATTAGTTTCAAATATATAGTATGTCAATTTTAAATCTCAATTAAAGTGAATGACTAAAGTATAAATTTATTTTTGGTTCCTACAGTTTTCACCTAGTGTTTAAGAGTTTGCATGTGAGAATGATAAGGCAGCTGTATCACATCTTTTAGAACCCTGCTTCTGCTATTTCCCTTAAAAAGCTGATGAGGCCCTAAACTTCCCTAGCAAAGGGGCTTGAGTGTGCATCTACTGGTTATGGAGGTTACTGTTAGTCTATCTGAATTAGAGCAGTTCTCCTGGTAGCCAAAATTAACTCAGGAGACAACTTTAAATAGATAAATTCTAGGACAGCTGTATGACATAATTAGCAACAAAATTACTTAAGAGCATAATTTTATTAGCTACTAAGATAAAAATTTTTTAAATTCTAACAATATTTTGCTACAATATATTCCTTACAGATTTTTAAGTTCTCTCATTACAATAATTTTAACCTATTTGATTTGTTTTTCATCTAGTGTGCAGCTGTATCTAGGAGATACACAAAACTCTTCCTGAAAACAGTGCTAAAGGGCCAAGTCATTAAAAATCTATTTGGTTCCTACATTTCGTCAAGGACTTTACCTGCTAGTAATTAAGAAACAAAGCTTATCATTAACTATCCTATACAAATAAACACACCAATTAAAGGCACCAGAGGAGAGAGAAAACAGGTCATTTATTTCAGTAACCAGACCTTCTGTCACCAATCGCAGGGACCAAATGACCCAAGGTGGGTGAGTCTATGCAGTATACAGCCTTCAAAAGATAATCACACTGACATTCTCAACAGCACAGACAGGGTCATTTAATTTCTTTCACAGAAGACAATCATTTGCACAGCATCATAATAAATAAATATTTCCGTACTAAGACATATATTTATGAGAAAAGCAATCCTGAAAACAGTGCTTGTGGCTCACAAGCACTAATCTAATCAGCTGGGAACTATTTTCCTAACTGAGTATTCTTTCTAGAATAAAAATTACTGGAAATTCCTTTCAAAGGTTAGCGTCTTTAAAAATCAGGGGGAAAAAAACAGGTACAGAGCATAATTTCATTTTCTAATTTTATTCTAAAATACAAACAAGACTTCTTATGTCAATGTAACTCCTTGATATATTTTTGTCTCCAAATTCCTAATATGAAAGTCAAAAATATTAGGCTTGAAACTGCTGACATTTGATCAAAACGAACAGCACACAAAAAAAAAAACCTTTTTTTAATTAATCAGTTACATGAAACAAGCAATTACTCAGTAGAAGGACTTTTGATTTACAAAGCTTATAAAACAGCTCTACAATTAATAAAATCTCAAAGGCCAAAAAGACACTAGGGATTTTTTTTAAAAAAGAAAGACATCTGAAACAGAACACTTATTTAAATCATATGAAACAACTTGGACATGATTCTGACACAAAAATTATAATTGAGATGAAGTTGAAAGAATATTTGAATATTTCGGTCCAGTTAAGCCATAGTGCCACCTAAAACTTATTTCCTTTTCTAAATGAAAGAACGGTTATGTTTAAGTTTTTAAGCATTTAAATGATCTGAATTTCTCTCATTTATCCACGGAATATAAGAAAAGTATTCTTATAGCAACACACAATGTGACAGAAAAGAAAAACAAATCTGTAGGATTTTGTAAGTACCTTGTTTAGCACAGAGTACATTAAATATATCAAGGCTCTTTCTAGATTCCTAGAATTTCAGGTAAATTGCTTTATTCAAACTAGAAACAGTGCAAAGGGAAAAAAATAAAATTTCACCTTTGGTGGAAATTCCCATCAATTTCTGAAAAAAATGAATAAAGGAAAAAAAAAGTTTTTTTCACATCAAAATATCAGGCCCTGATCACTTTAAGTGCCTTAATTTTTTGTATGATTTTCATTATTCCAGTTATATTCAGGTGTCACTGTTAAAAATGCACTTATTCTGAATTATTTTCAATTTATTTTCCTACAGAACAGTCATGATAGACTGAAGGTACTCTGTTGGCAAAGGATAAGAAATGTCAGAACCTGTCCAAGTGTAACAAATATTAGAATAAGAGGTTTAACAGTTATCACTGAATACAGGAAAATAAATTTTAGGTCCCAAATTCACTACCATAATTAACTTAACAAAAAGCCATGATTAATAAAATCCATCCACTTCGCATGAGTAATTCTAACATGATTATGGAATGGTTCGAGCTCTAGGACACACACCCTACCTAGTACCGTGGCAAAGGCTCCCAGCTACAAGGTTAGTGTGCAGCATCTACTTTAACAGATTCTGTAGCATGGCTGTTGCATATGTGGGCCTAGCCTGTCTGCTCTCAATTGCATTCTGAAGGTACTGGATGCCTCCACAGCGTTCCCAAATTTCTTCGAACTGTCTTGGCAAAATCTCAGCACCACGCTTTCGGGTCAGGCCTGTTTCTTCAAGATTCAGCTCACACATCTCCATGTCATCCTTACCTGCATAAAAGACATAGAGAATTACCTTATCTCTTTTGAGACCTGTTTCTACAAACTTTAGTCCTCACATAGCTATCAATTCTTGCAGATTTGAAGACTTAAAAACTACTTCTTCCTCTAGAATTGAAATATGCTTAATAAATTCACAAGAAACAAACTGGTCCTCCAGCCAGAACCCTTCTTAAAATGTATTAATATTAGAGTTGACCAAACAAGTTATCAGGATTAACAGGATGCTACATTTATTCAAACCATTACAAATCAACTGATATAATTAAACACCAGTGAAAAGGTTCTTAGGACACAGACATGTTCCTATGTGCTACACAAGGATATAATTAATCCAAGTGATTTCACATTATAAATAAATTAATCCTCAATTAACTGAAAATGTGATTTAATTGCAAAACTCCATCCCCTTAATCCTGAAAGTTAATGAATTATTGCACTACATATTAAACTGCTTCATTCAGGGGGTTTATAATCCTTTCTTGTTTTAGAAAAAATTTTAGGTGAATAATACACACCAGCCACAAGAAGGATGGGTGGCTTGTCAGGATGGAGTTCCATTTGCCGGGCAATCCATGGTCCATCAAAATGGGCATACCACCAGCCTTTTTTCTTGTTCTGAGGGTCTTTGTACTGGTCAGCAGGGCGGATGAATGGGATGCGAAAGAAGCGCTGCTGTCGGTTCATTTCAATCTCTTGCTGCCTGGCAGGAAGCTGAGCCGCTGGGTTCTGCTGAGCTGTTAAACAGAACAAGCAAAGTTATACCAGAAGCCCAAGGGATAACAAAACATCCTTTCATCCTAAAATGCACCACAATTTTTTTTTAAAAGAAGAGGTTCCCACTAGTAAATTTAAAGCAAAATATAAATATTAGTTGCCTATAAATGAATACAATTCAGTGTGATTTTCTGAGAATTTTCTTTCCTTAAAGATGTTCCTTACCATTGCAGGCAGAACAGACACAGTCATAACAATAGCAGTGACAACATCAACCACAGCCCTAGAAGATTTCCACAAATGACTATACCAGTAACTTAAAATAAACTTATGGCAGGAAAGCAAACTAATATTATTTATTAGATTTATACTTTCTTCAGTGAGCTCACATAACTCTTATTTGGCTGTTTGTGATAAAAACAAACAAGCAGTAATTTCAGAAATGTGAAGGATTATGATTATTTGTCAATTTAATCCTAACTTCCTCAAAAATGTGGAAGAAAAAAGATTTCTCTTCTGCCAACTGATTTGGGGATTTAAAATGGCCAATATAACAGACATTCTACTAATACTATTTAGACATTTTCATGACAGTAATAAAAACCCTGTGATAGTAAGCATGACCTTTCCCTCCAAGATATTTACTTACCCTGAAATCAGACTTCTCTTTGAATAAAATCCACTGAAATAAGTGGAAAGTATATTATTGTATTTGGTTCTCCTGTTTTTCTGCTATTAATGGTCAGTGCCCTCCTAGCAATCTTTTTTCCTTTGCTCAATTTTCATTACTAAACAGCTAGGTTTTTATTTTATCTACAAATAAAAACATTTCCCTGGGGCAATGACTTTACATTTACTGCAGCAAAATTTTGATAAATTCATTTAATATATTTCCAACTTTAAAAGTAGACTATTTACTGCAGCTCAATTAAGAGTTACAGAAGAGCTATGTCCATGAATCTATATAATAGCCACCCATATATAGCTTTTGTAAGATTTTCCAAATACTGAAAGGATGAAAATACTTATTCTACTTTTCACTCCAGCAAACAACAAAAGATTTATAGCAGCTCAGTTTATTTCTGTGCAAACCAGAGAAAGCCAAAAGCAGTTAGTACAGCTATATAAGCCCAAGAAACAATGAAACAGCAGCCCAGTCTTGTTAGTGACTTTAAGAAGTCCCACTACCTTTAGCATATTATCAGAGATGAGCTTACTTACTCTTTTGTTCCTATTCCCCCAAACTTCTTACAATTCAGAGTTTCTATTTTAATTTTTTTAATTGCCTACTTTGCAGAAAATACACTAACTAAACATTAAAACACTTCAAAATGACAAAAATTAAAAATCTTCCCTCCATCTTAAGCAATGAGTTAGAACTCAATGTCTAGTTGCTAGGAAACTTACTGTGGTACCGGTGGTCACCCAGAAATTAACCTAATTTTCTCCTTTACAGTAACACTCTCAAATAACTTAATATATTGGGTAAAATTAAGAAACCCAATAGGAAGACCACTCTGATAACTTTTTCCACTAATGTGAATTTCTACTAGGGAAGCCAGGAAACAAATATCCATCTGAAAAAGGTATAGACGTTAAAAGCTTGAAACTAATCTTCTAAACTGTTTCTTTCAATTCTAAATGTGTTATCTGCAAAAGTGTGAAATTCGTTTCAAATGTAACTCCATAAAATTACTAGAATCATTTAAAAAAAAACAGGCTCAACAAGTTTGCAAGTAAATATGGTTTTCTATAATCATTATCACTCAACTGAGTCTAGAAGAAATTTACTGTACACTAAGATCACTTGAAGCTTCTAAATTATCAAAATATGTACATCATAGGGAGTTATCGCCTCTTCCCTTTAGGAGGTCTTCTATTAAAACTGTACACATTAGCATGTAAAAGTCAAATCTTTTTGGACAAAAATACACCACCAGTGTTTGAAAATTAGACAGTATTTGATTCATAGTTTTTTGTTGATTTTGATTTTCACTTTCTTATAGTTATTCATTTTCCTGGTCCCTTATTTAAGTTTTCTAGATTCCTGCTATGAGTGAGACCATCCGGTATTTTTCTTTTTCTTTTTGGCTTATTTCGCTGAGCATGATCCCTTCCAGCGCCATCCATGTTGCAGCAAATTGCATGTGTTTATCTTTTTTGAATGCTGAGTAATATTCCATGGTATATATGTACCACATCTTCTTGATCCAGTCATCTATTTTTGGGCATTTGGGTTGTTTCCAAAGCTTAGCTATTGTAAACAGTGCTGCTATAAACATAGGGGTGCAGGTGTTCTTTGGAATTGATGTTTCTGTGTCCTTTGGGTAAATACCTAGGAGTGGAATTGCTGGGTCATATGGAAGCTCTATGTTTAGTAGGTCCAGAAATCTCCACACAGCTTTCCACAGTGGTTGGACCAGTTTGCACTCCCACCAACAGTGCAGAAGAGTTCCTTTTTCTCCACACCCTCGCCAACATTTGTTGTTGCTAGTTTTTTTAATATGTGCCATTCTCACTGGTGTAAGATGGTATCTCATGGTAGTTTTGATTTGCATTTCCCTGATGACAAGTGATGTTGAACATTTTTTCATATGCCTGTTGGCCATTTGCATTTCCTCTTCAGAGAAGTTTCTTTTAAGCTCTTCTGCCCATTTTTTGACTGGATTATTTTCTTTGTTGTTGTTGAGTCTCATCAGCTCTTTGCAGATTTTTGTGATCAGTCCTTTATCATTAGTGTTGGGTGCAAAAATGTTCTCCCAGTTGGTGGGGTTTCTCTTTGTTTTTGTTATTGTCTCTTTTGCTGTGCAAAAGCTCTTTAATTTGATATAGTCCCAGCTGTTTATCTTTGCCTTCACTATCACTGCTTTGGGTGATGTGTCTGTAAAGATGTCTTTGATGTGCAAATCACGTAGTGTTTCGCCTATATTTCCTTCTATATATTTTATGGTTTCAGGTCTTATGTCTAGTTCTTTAATCCATTTTGAGTTGATTTTTGTGTATGGTGTGAGGTGGTGGTCAAGCTTCATTCTTTTGCATGTAGCGACCCAGTTTTCCCAGCACCATTTATTGAACAAACTTTCTTTGCTCCAATGCATAGTCTTTGCTCCTTTGTCAAAGATTAGTTGACCATAAATCTGTGGGTTTATTTCTGGATTTTCTATTCGATTCCATTGGTCTGTATGTCTGTTCTTGTTCCAATACCATGCAGTTTTGATGATTATGGCTTTGTAGTATAGTTTGAAGTCTGGGAGTCTGATGCCTCCATTCCCTTCTTTTTTTTTCAGGAGAGCTTTGGCTATTCGGGGTTTTTTGTGATTCCATATGAATTTCATCAATAATTGTTCTATTTCTTTGAAGAATGACATTGAAATTTTGATTGGAATAGCATTGAATCTGTATATTGCTTTTGGAAGGATGGCCATTTTAATAATGTTTATTCTTCCAATCCATGAGCAGGGGATGTCTCTCCATTTCTTTGTGTCTTCTTCTATTTCTTTTAACAGTGTTTTATAGTTTTCTTTGTATAGGTCCTTTACCTCTTTTGTTAGATTTATTCCCAAATATTTGATTTTTTTTGTTTCAATAACAAAAGGGATGGTCTTTTTGATTTCTTCTTCTTCAGATTTATTGTTTGTGTATAGGAAGGCTACTGACTTTTGCGTGTTGATTTTGTATCCTGCCACTTTACTGAACTGATTGATGAGTTGAATTAGCTTTTCTGTGGAGTTTTTGGGGTTCTCTATGTATAATATCATATCGTCTGCAAATAGTGATAGTTTGACTTCTTCTTTTCCTATTTGGATTCCTTGGATGTCTTTCTCTTGTCTTATTGCCCTGGCTAGGACTTCCAGTATTATATTGAAAAGCAATGGTGAGAGTGGACATCCTTGTCTTGTTCCAGATCTTAATGGAATTGCTTTCAGCTTTTCACCATTGAGAATGATACTGGCTGTTGGCTTGTCATAGATGGCCTTTATGATGTTGAGGTATGTTCCTTGTATCCCAAGAACTTCAAGGGCTTTTATCATGAATGGGTGTTGCACTTTGTCGAAAGCTTTCTCAGCATCTATTGATATTATCATATGGTTTTTATATTTCTTTTTGTTGATGTGTTGGATAACGTTGATTGATTTTCGGATGTTAAACCATCCTTGTGCCCCTGGAATGAATCCAACTTGGTCGTGGTGAATTATCTTATGGATACATTGTTGGATTCTGATAGCTAAAATTTTATTGAGGATTTTTGCATCAGCGTTCATTAGGGAGATTGGCCTATAGTTTTCCTTTTTTGTGTTGTCCTTGTTCGGTTTTGGTATTAGTGTAATGTTGGCTTCATAGAACGTGTTTGGTATTGTCCCTTCCTTCTCAATTTTTTGGAAGAGTTTGTGAAGGATAGGCACTAATTCGTCTCTGAATGTTTGGTAGAATTCATTTGTAAATCCATCAGGTCCTGGGCTTTTGTTTTTGGGGAGGTTTTTGATTACCATTTCAATTTCGCTAATTGTAATTGGTCTGTTTAGGTGTTCTATTTCTTCTTTATCTAGCTTTGGGTGATTGTAGAGTTGTAGGAATTTGTCCATCTCCTCTAGATTGTTAAACTTGTTTCCATATAACTGTTCATAGTAGTTACTGATTATTCTTTTGATTTCTGCTGTGTCCGTTGTGATTTCTCCTCTTTCATTGATGATCCTGTTTATTTGTGCTTTCTCCCTTTTTTCCTTTGTGAGCCTGGCTAGGGGTTTGTCTATTTTATTGATTTTTTCAAAGAACCAGCTCTTGGTTTCATTGATCTTTTGGATTGTTTTTTTAGTTTCAATTTCATTTATTTCTGCTTTGGTTTTTATTATTTCTTTTCTTCTACTGGTTTTGGGGTTTTCTTGTTGTTCTTTTTCTAGATCTTTGAGCTTCGAGATTAGGTTGTTTCTTTGCGTTCTTTCTTGTTTCTTGATGTGAGCTTCTATTGCTATATATTTTCCTCTTATTACTGCTTTTGCTGCATCCCATACATTTAGGATATTGGTGTCCTCCTTGTCGTTCAATTCAAAAAATTTTTTAATTTCTTCTTTGATCTCCTCATTAGTCCAATGGTCTTCCAGTAGTGTGGTTTTTAATCTCCATGAGGTAGGAAAGATCCTTGCCTTCTTTTTATGGTTTATTTCTAGTTTGATGCCTTCGTGGTCAGAAAAGATGGTTGATATGATTTCAATCTTGGTGTATCTGTTGATGTTTGTCTTGTGCCCCAGTATGTGATCGATCCTGGAGAATGATCCGTGTGCGCTTGAGAAAAATGTGTACTCCGTTTTTTTGGGGTTTAGTGTTCTATAGATGTCTGTTAAGCCCAATTGCTCTAGGTCTTTATTTAGAGCTTTGGTTTCTTTACTTATTTTTTGTCTTGTTGATCTATCCATTGTTGATAGTGGTGTGTTGAAGTCTCCCACTACGTATGTGTTTTCTCTGATGTCTGTTTTCAGAGAGGACAACAGTTGTCTGATATATTTTGGTGCTCCTTCGTTTGGTGAGTATATGTTAATGAGTGTTATTTCTTCTTGAAGTATTGTCCCCTTGATCATAATGTAGTGACCATTGGGGTCTCTTTTTATCTTTTTGAGTTTGAAATCTGTTTTATCTGATATAAGTATAGCTGTTCCTGCTTTCTTTTTTGGTCCATTTGCTTGTAGGATTGTTTTCCATCCTTTAACTTTGAGCCTATTTTTATCTTTTGTAGCTAAATGTGTTTCCTGGAGACAGCAAAAGGTTGGGTTTTGTTTCTTAATCCAGGCTGCAACTCTGTGTCTTTTTATTGAAGAGTTTAGTCCATTTACATTTAGAGTTAATATTGATATGTTAACATCTGTATTTGCCATTGTGTTTGTCTTTCCTTTGATTTTATTTATTTATTCTTTTAATAACTTTTTTTTTTTTTTTGGCCTTCTTTCATTGTTATTCGTCGCTCTGAGGTTCTGGCTTTAGGACTCCTTGTAGTATTTTTTGGAGTGGGGGTTTAGTTGCAATGAAATTCCGGAGTTTCTGTTTGTCTGGGAAGGTCCATATTCTTTCTTCAAAGAGGAAGGAGAGCTTTGCGGGATAGAGTATTCTTGGTTGGCATCTGTTTTCTTGGAGTCTGTTGACTATGTCCATCCACTCTCTCCTTGCCCGTAGTGTTTCTTCGGAGAAGTCTGATGTCAGCCTGATTGGTTTTCCTTTGAATGTTATCTGTTTCTTCCCTCTTGCCAGCTTCATTATTTTTTCCTTGTCCTGGATTCTTGGGAGCTTTACTATTATGTGTCTTGCTGTATTTTTCCTTTCGTCGTGGAAGTTTGGTGTTCTTCTTGCTTCTTGTATATCAATTTTCAGCTCCTTCTTCACATTTGGGAAGTTCTCTTCAATTATCTCTTTGAATATTTTCTCTGTTCCTACATCTCTCTCCTCTCCTTCTGGTATTCCTATAACTCTTATATTTCCTTTCCTCATGGAGTCAGATAGTTCCCGAAGTCTTTCTTCGTTCTTTTTCCTTCGTACTTCTCTTTCCTTTTCTGTTTTGGTTCTTTTTATTTCTGTGTCTTCAAGATTACTTATTCGTTCTTCCATTTCATCTATTCTGCTTTCATTGCTTTTCCCAGAATTCTTTAGTTCTTCCATTAATTCTTTGATCTCCTGCATTTCTTTTACTTCCCTCTTTAGGGACTCAATTTCTTTCTTCTGACCATTGTTTTCCCTCTCTAGGGACTCAATTGCATTCTTCTGATCGTTGATTATTTTTCCCTTATCATTGTTTTCCTTTATGACTTCTGTCAGTTTTTTAATCACGGCAATTTTAAATTCTCTTTCTGGAAGGCTCAGAAATTCTTCCAAGTTATTGTCGTTGCAATCTGGGGGCTGGCTTTCTTTTTGTGGTGTGCTTTTTCTCTGGAGAGTTGCTAGGTTGCGTGTGGTTCTTCTCCTCCCTACTGGAAAATTAGACAGTATTTGAAACCAGCACCTAAAGTTAGTCTTTATTCTAAAAGAATAGCTGTTTATTTAGTTTTGCTACAATAAGAATTGTGTATACTCAGTTTAAATGCTAGTTATTGTTTAAAAGGAAGTTACTTGATAAAACAATTAAGTTTTGTTTCTGAATATATATTTTGGAGTCATCCAAATGAAAACATCATCTCAAATTAAATACCTTAGTACAGATAAACCAACATTAATGTACAATTCTACTTAAAATTGTAGCAAAACAATGTTTCATAGAAGTTAGTACTTTATAAAGTATTTTAACCCATCTTCCAGTTAGCTCATGAATTACCACCCATTGACTTACGTGAATTGTTCAAAAATGGTGCAAAATCTGTGAACAAACATTTCATGTTGAAGAAAAGATAAAAATGCCAAAACTATTAAATGATCATTCTTCTAACTTATAAACTTCCCCATCAATGGAGGTGGTGACAAACAAGTAAATACCAAATATTCTCAGAATTACCAACAACTAAATGCTGCTTCAGATTTTTTAAAAAGTTATTTTGATAATGTTTAGGAAATTTTGCTTGAAGAACATATAAAGATGATGTAAATTTTATTTTGGGAATACAGTATTATCCAAACAAAAATCCAACACATGGCTTAATCAGTATTATTGGATCTTTAAATCACTGTAAGAATGTCTGCAATAAAGAAACTGACTTCTAAATTTATTTTAAAAATAATGCATTAAAGACATTGCTATGTTTACATATATTCAGCATATTTTATTTTTTTCAAATTTCTTCAAATTGTCTAAATCTTAAACTCCTGTTATTTTTTTACTTTAGGAACTATGAAATCATAGTACTCTTCAAATTTATTGCTTAACAACTAAGTATTATAAATCTTCACTGGATAATTTTCCTCTGCCCCCAAAATAATTTCTCAATATCTCTTTCTCTAGTTTAGTGTGATGACAGCATGCTGCCCCAGAACAGCACACATGATGGAATTTACCATGAATCTCATAAGAATGTACCATGATTTGTCAATATTACAAGCAATAATATCAGATTATATTTTTGTTAATCATAATCATAAGTTGTCATCATTTTATTTTCCCAAATTAATGAATTATAATTCTTCTAAATATTAGAGTGCACCAGTAGATCCTTTTAAAGACCGATTAGCGGCACTATAAGGAAACCACCTAACACAGAATTGTCTCAACTTATGCATATCACTACCCTTCACCTTTACTATCAACTGTATCCCTGTGTTGGTATGAATTTCATTTGAAGAGACAGAAAGAAACAAGTACTTTTCAGAGAAGAAGTTATATTTTATCCTGAAAATGGCTCATAATCAAATTCTTTGAAGGATACTATACATGGAATATATTTGTATAAAATTCCTAATTTGTTCCTATACCTGCAGGGAACTCTGGTAAATATCCTGTTATTTTCCAGTATTACAAATGGAAATAGCATAATAATCAACAAGGAAAGTCATATACTATTTGCTCTTTTTCTGGCAAAGCTGGGTGAGTGAAGTATCAAATTTTAGTTTAAAAATACAAGAATTTGTATGTTCATTAACAATGAGTGTGCTAAATATTACATTATTAACACCTTTTGTTTTTCAAATTGCAATCATTCAGGATAATGAAAGCCTATCTGCTAAAAGTCATGGTCAGAACACCATGGTTGAAAAACAGTCTCTTGCCATTTTTACAAAACAAAGGAAACTGTAGAAATGTGGTAGATACCATGATTCATAACAGGTAATGGAACCATTCTGTCATCTTCAATTCACAGAGACAAATTTTGAAACCAAAGAAGAAAATCAGTGTTTACAGGGTAGTCCACTTGCCAGTTCTTACTGAGAGATGATCTCTCACTCCCTCTCAGAGTTAAATTCTGACTGATGACACCCTTGAGCAAGCACTAGTGCCAAAGCTCTCTTATCAATAATACTTCCCTCAGTCTATTCTTTGCAAAAACTTAGAAAGCCTAAAATCTCACCATTTAATTGATTTTAACCAAACATTACTTTTATTTACTATTTACTAATTACCAGTACTAAGAAGGTGGTAAGGAAAACAAAATATAACCCAAAGCTCATTTTCTTTCAATTTATATCATACATTGATAAACTATACTAAGAAGTGTTTGGAATATGCCCCTCTTAAAAAGACAGTAAATAGGTTGTCACCCTGACATTAATCAGAATTTAATACATTGTGGCAGTTTAAAAAGTGGCAAGTTGAAAAAAAATGAAATTCCATTACTGTTTTTAAACACTGAAATTACAACTCACTATTGTAGGTATTCTCAGTTAAAGTTAGGACATTCTTTTACTAGGTTCTGTCTTTCCTTCTCTATTTCCCAATTTCTAGTATATAATTTTGCCCTTTGTATAACAAAATAATAAAGTCCATTTTTATTAAAAATATAAAAGCCTGGCATAGTTAAGAATCTGGTCTAACTCAAGGTAATATTTCCTTTATATATTCACTGAATTGCAGACATTGCTTTTTTCATAGCAATTTTTACATTGTCCATGTGATCTTTATCAATGTGTGCACATCTGTGTATGGAAAAAACACGTATTTATAACACTATAATGCAACCTCTTCAGTACCAACAAGAAAGGTCTTACCTCTTGAATTTATTTAAACAAGTAAATTCAATATGTCTTATGAAATATGACTTTAAAGTCGAAGTCAATAAAAATAATGCTACCAAAAACAACTTGTCATGGTTGTGTTAAACAGTCACAGTTCTACAGTAGTTTTATAGTAAAAGAAAATTTGTATTGGACATTTTACCTAAATGTCTCATACATAGTTACATTTACATATATACACTTGGAAACATTCAAAAGTACAAATTTGTTTTTACCATAATCAGTAACAGACTTTGGAGCGCGTTGCTCTGTTTCAGTATTCCTCTTCTTGTTCTTGGATTTCCAAGCATGGTATACTTTTAGTCTCCTATGAAATTCTTCTCTGCAAGCTGCCAGGAGCTCAATATCTATCAATTACACAGAACAAGTCAAAATGGAAAAAAGGAATTAATTAACATACTAATTTAGTTGTCTAGCATAATTATTCTGTATCATAAACATATATATAAAGTTTTCATTTCTGAATGAACACAGTACCAAATCAAAAGCCAGTCAATTATTGATAAAGAATAGTTTATAGTACTATTGTATTTTATATTTACAAAGTATCTTCTTATACATTATTACTATTTTATATCATTTGCTCCACACAAAAAAAACCTGAACTAAATGGACTTTTATTTATGAATAAATTGAATCAGTGAGGTTAAGTCACTTGTCCAAGGTCACAGACCACAATAACAGAAGTGGTACTCAACTGCCAAGTACTCAACTGCCAAGTCATATTTATATGTAATGCATGTTTTATATTAATAATAGATTCCGTAAGGAGGGAAATAACATTGTGAGGAATTCTGTAAAATTATGATACTTTACTTCCTAGTCATAGTGTCCTCAATTCAAACTCTATGATTGAAATAAAAAATTAACTATCTAGGATCCCCTGGATAAAGCATTTTACTCTGTCCTGATGGAAGAAAAATAGCTTTAAAAAGAAAAGATTATATCACCATTGCTTTTTACTTTGCATTCATGATTCTTATATTTTCACATATAGAAAGAATATTATAGAAATTTAACTGTTATGAATAACATTAGAGAGTCAGTCACTAACAGTTAAAACCGCAATTCTGTGTGTTTCTTCTCTGACCCAGGCAAGAAACAGGCAAACTGCATTTAATACCATGTTGTTCCTACAGTTTTGTAATTAAATCAGGTCTTCATTTCAAAGTGAGAATAATATGCCTCTCCCACCAAAATCACATTATAATCCAGATATTTACTTTATTAGTTATCAGCTACAGAGTCCTTTCATTGTTCATCCTCCCATACACTTACCACAAGAAGTGTTGATGGTATCACGTAGTTCTGCATATTTCCATTTGCTAAGATCATGTTTCTTGGTACCAGCAGCTGCCTTGGTGGCTTGAACAGCAGGACCTCTGAAATTATTATATATCTTTGAATATTTAAACTAGAAACACAAATGAAATGTTGACTAAAGTGACAAAAAGTGAGCATTAAGTTTGAGAACAGGAAATAACTACTAGAAAAATACTTAATAACTTCTGTGTCTGACAGATGAGACTGATAATTATGTACTAAAGGATGCCCAGGAAAATGAAAAATGTCCCAGTGTGCTGTCTAACAGCCCTGGGTTTGAAATCAGGACTTTTGATTTCAATATTCTAGTACAATGAACTTGTCCCAGATTTAAGTTTTAATGTTCTAACCTATGAATATACAAACATAAAAAAGTTTTTAAAATACATACATATATGTAATGCATGTATTTATATACACATGTATATATAAAATATATATATTCCTTAAAATTAAAAAGGAAATCCTCGACACACTTGAAAGAGCACTAGAATTAATGGTTGGTTTATGACCCATTAGGCCACTCAAGTGCCACTGCCTACAGACTACTGGATGTTACCAATGGCCATGCCCCAGCCACCCCGACTAGCTCAAAATACCCTGGGTATCAGGGTGTTTAAAGGGTACACAGATAAATGGCCAAGCTGCAAACCACTCATCAGTCATCCAATGTAGCTAACAGAAGCGCTGGAGTCTGGAGACTAATGTGACATTTTGATTTCACCGTTAAAGAACACTTAGAAAAGTTCTGTATGTAGAGAAAACCATGTCTCATATGCAGTAAGCAGTAATGTGACAATAAGTTAGAGGTGTTAGGTTATCAGCCAGATGACAGATTTCAAAGGGTGTAAGTGCTGATTCTTGCCCTGTGTAGTAAGAACATTTGAGTAGAGAAAAAATTTAAGATATTTTTATAAAGAACATTTTATAATTTTTTTATAAAAAGCATAAAAAATGGGATAAATTCAACTTTTTCATATAGTAGAGCTATTTAGGGCTTAAGGCTTGCATCTACATACATAATTAGAAATAACTATGCAACATATAAGGGAACAAATTCTCTTCTGTAGTAATGAGCATATTTTTCAGTGAAAGATAACACTTGCCACACAGCAGACGCTCAGAATAAGCAGCAAGCAGACTTTCAGCACAAAGTAACAGAGAATAATTTAAACACATTGTATTCAAAACATGAAGAGACAATGGCACAAACAATAAAAGAACTAAATATTAAAAATTAGACTATTTAGATTATTGCTTCTCAGGTACCACAGAGGGAATTTCTCCTTTGTCACCTACTACTTGGAAAATATTCCCTCTTGAGGAGGGACGATCACATTTCCAGAGATAATAATAACCCTGGCAAATAGTCAAGACATAGACGCTTACTGAGGTGCTATTGTAAAATGTTTGAAAATATGCATCCTTCTTCCTAAATGAAGGAAATTATTTCATCAATATTAACTTTAACAACAAAATAAATAAGGTACTTGGCCTCTTTAAAAGACCTGTAGGCTTTCATTTTAGAGACTGAAAATAGCATAGTTCATCCTACATACTTACTTTTAGACACATTTATTGTTAGTCACACATAAGTCTGACTAAAGAATAGTGTGTGATTTAGTATTTCCTGCAATTTTGTGGTTAAAATCTGAAATTGCAGAATCTATATTTTTCATAAGTTGTGTGACTGGCAATTTTCCATGTAACTTTTTCTTCTTAATTGCTTTGCTCAAAAAAAAGCAAGCTATGTGTCAGCAAGGTCTATTACCCTTAACAGTAAGTTATGCCTTGACATTTATTCAAATATTTTTTTTCTACATTCCTAAACCAACATTCAATAAACAAGCAAAAAAAAAAATCCTTTTTATTCCCTTTATTCTTTCAAAAGAACAGCTGAAAAATCATTATGGATTTTTTTTCTTTTTGAGAAAGTGAATCTACATAATAAAACAGTTTTCTAGATTATAATATACATGAGCTGTTAATCAATATACATTAGGTTTGTTTTGATAGTTTTAAAAAATAAGCATGAATTCAAGTTATTACTGCTTAAAATATGGCTTTAATATTACTAACTTTTGATTCGTATTACCATAAACAAAAATATTATGCTGAAAAACATATTAAGCATCCTAAAAACTACACAAATGCAATGCATTTAAATATTCTTCTTCCCCCAATCTCTGGAGACATATTTGTATTTTATGTAGATAATAGTAAAAGGTGAAATTTACTGATTATTTAGACTTGTTATAAAGACAATCATGTAAATAATGCAGTTAGGTGGTAGCAAAATGGTCTTAATTTTTAAAAATATTAATTTTAATACTTGCAATTAATTCTGTAATTTCAAAATTGAGAGTTAAAGTGTTATTGATTGATATTCACTTATAAAAGTACTGGACCAGATCCTGCAGCAAGGTTATAAACTTTGATGGCTCCATTTTTACATCATCGGTTGTTAAACTATGGACCACGGTGCAGAGGCCTTCAGAAGGCCACACTCTCACTCTACTTTCCCCTTAACTAAGCACAATGGTTCCCCAGAGGGGGCAGTACTACCCCTAAGGGGAGTTTCAAAATACTCCTCTTGTTCCAATGAGAGGAAGGGTTCCCCCCACCGAGATTGCATTGTGTTTGTGGGGGCCAATGATAAGCATAACAGTATTACCACCAAGTAACAGAAACAACAATAAGGAATAGCACCATCCAAAACGCCAATGGTATTCCCATTTAGAGGAACACTGCTTTTTACGTTTTTTTTATGTAAGGGTGCACTGAGAATGAAGTGACATGTATTGTACAGTAAATTTACCCAGAAAAAGCAGATAATTCAATAACAGGGTCTGGTCCAAATAGTGAAATGTAATTTAAAAATATGATTGAGGTGATAATTCTCCCAATTACACTGCACTAACCTACTCAATAATTCTGATATTTCTTTTGCCATTTGCTCCCTATAAAAAAAATGACAATAAAACATAGTTACAAAACCATAATTATGTAAATTACTTAAAAGATATATAAAAGTTTAATTAAAATTATATTTTCAATAAGGCTGTTGATTTATTAATCATTCATTATTATTTTATTTTGCAAAAGTTTATAACTTTCAAAATAGTCATAATATTAATAAAGGCAAAATTTTTGTTTAAATCCAGTTAGTTACTTGAATACATCTATATTTTTTAGTAGGAACTTTTATTTATTTTTTTAAAGATTTATGTTAGCTATTTATACATACAAGAACTGGGGTGTAGGCCAGAGGTATGGGGGTAAGAGGGTGAGAGGATTCACCAGAGACAGAGTGGGGAGCACAACAGGCAGAATGACTGAAATACACTGCTGAGGAAGCAGTGAGTGAGACAGGAGAGGTCTGCTGTGCCATTTGGGTCAGTTCCCTGGCCGGGGATTAAACTCATGCTGCAGTGGCTGCCCATAGCTATTTAGTGCTGAGACTTAACCCCTTGCACCACCAGGGAGACCTCATAGGAACTTTTAGATAAATTCTCATGAAAGCCATGCTTCTGTGTTATTTTTTATGTATAGAACATTATCAATATGTTATAAGCAAATATAGAAAACTAGGCATGGCATAGATCTATACTCAGATATTTGCAATGGAGTTACTCAGTAAACATTAGACAAGGCATAATGGTGTTAAAGTATCAAAGTTCAAATAACAATCTGATGTAAACACATCAAGCACTATTAAAAATCAGAAGTGTGTGAACTTTCCAAGGACAAATATTTCTAAAGATCAAAACTTACTTTTTCTTTTACCCTGGAAAGTTTAACTTTTCTCAATATTTAATTCTGTGAAATAGAAACATTTCCTTGTGTTTATCAATACCTCATTAACTTTATTACTTTATTTTTCTGTCTTGCTTCCTTCATAATTAGTCACTCATTCTATTCATTGCACTACTGATATCTTCAAAATCTTACAAATCAGTAAAAATCCTAAGAAAATAAGATGGATACATATATTCTTTGGGGCAGTTCCTTAAATGCCTGTCAAGAGCAGAGAGCCTGATTACAAGGAGTGGAGGATTCTTGTACTTGTTTTTCCTTGTACAGAAGACTGCCTAAGATTAGGTATTGACAGAGGTCAGTTCAAGTAAACTCGGTCACAGAAAAAGTAGTCATGCAAAACTGACAATCAAGGACAACAAACACAAAGTACAAATACAAATACAATCTAATAAAAATTCTTTTGAGCAATGCCTTATTTTTTAAAGATTTATTTTATTTATTTATGCATACAAGAACTGGGGTGCTGCCTCTCTCGGACTAGTCAGCCTGTCCTTAGACTAGTGAGAATTTTCTAACTTTCAAACTCAGGATGATTTTGATAAATACTTTAATTCTATTATTATTCCACCTCAAGATTTGTCTTAATATCCAAGAGCATTTCTGTTTTTACCATGTTATTTTTTTCTCCTCAAGCTTCCTCCATTTCTTTTCCCACAGCAGGTTTCAAAGGAATTCATGGCCTTTCAAAGCTCTTTACTACATGGTCTGTTGATCACAGAGAGATTTCTCTGTGTGACCCAGAACTACACTGAATGCAATCCCTACTGATTCAACACCTCACTTGACTTGGTTACTGCTCTAGGAGTGATATCAAATGTGCTAAATGGGTATGGTTTCTGAATCCAAGTGCCTTTTCCTTCTAATTTTACCAAAATATATACAGGTGCTCACAATTTCACCTTTGATGCCTCATATATTACAGGGGTTATATAACACAACATTTCTAATAGCAACAGCACCCACTCAAAATTTTCAAAATTTCCTGTGCATTGTAATAACAATGATGTAAGAATGTACTGCTGATACTTGAGGAGGAGAGGAATGGGGGATGCCAAATGCCCTGCACAAGAAAGAACAGCCCTAAGTCCTATGCAGATTTAACAGAGCCACCAGAGACAATTGGTGAGATGAATATATAAATGCTTTACCTTTTACATTTTTTGCAAGATTTTAATATTCACAGAATATGACTAGCAGATAGCTTCAATATTCTAGGAATACGACTATTATATAGTTGAAAGGAGATCATACTTAATTTTGTTCTGAACTTTACAAAGGATTGTTCACAATTTTTTTGGCATTGAATTGACTGATACAACATTCTTATACCAATTTGTACATCTAGTTGTCACATTCACAGTGATTCTAAGTATGAGTAAAAATATGAGCACTTGATTGTTTTCCTCTCATTGCATGCAAGTACTTTCTTCTTAAAGTACATTGTTTCATTACAAATTACTATGTTTTTATTTCTCTTTTACATGCATTGTTTTAGGATAATTATTTATGTACATTGATCATTCATAAAGTTTGTTACTGATATTGAGGTATGACAGAATTGAGAACCATCACTATAAAGGTTACAGTTGGGGTGCTTAAAGTTGTTAAAATCACGTTTTATATATATTCCAAAATTTTTATACTATATATAATATCTATTCATATATATAACTCAAATGTTACTTAGATCCTCTGGTGGTGGGGGGGGGGGATGTTCACAACAAAAATATGTGTAAGCAACCAAAATTAGCAATCCATCTATAACTTCAAATTATGAGCTATTTTATATATTACAATATACTCATATATATTGAAAACTAAACTATCTGCTATGACTCAAATAATTTTAATATTTCATTTGCGCATTTATATCTCTACATCTGTTTTTATAAATATGTAGCAGTTATTAAAAATATAAAACAGGAGTTAAAGTTAGTCAGAAAACAAATGATTAACTACTGTGAATGGGTATCAAACTTGAATACTAAACATTTTCCAAGCCAAAAAAAAAAGAAGGGAGAAAGGATAATGAGTTAGCTTATTCTCTTAAATAAAGGGAAATAATGTAAAATTTACTTTAGTGAGGAAATTATTTTTCCTAAAAGTATTTACAATCTATTACAAAAGAAGTTACATGACTAAACTTAGTTTTTTAAAAAGGAAAATGACATACGGTGTCATTTTGGGTCTTGCTCCATCAATTCTGTAAAAAGAATATAGTTTAGTTAATATCAGAACCAATTCTGATTTTGAAAATCAGAATTTGTGCTTCAATGACTTCAATCATAGATTTGAAAAAATATTACTTTTATTTAATACATATGTATGAGATCATTTAGAATTTTAATGGTTATAAATCTTCATTAAAATTATTAGAAAAGAATTAAAAGTAGTCAATGAAAATTAAAGAGACAACATTACATCTAGATAGAAAATCCATGCACTGTGAGGCTTGCTTCTTTATTTTTAAGTTGAATCTGGATAGTATTTAATAATTTTAGATAATATGAAATCATCACTTTGCATCAAGGATCATATGTGTAACTGATTGATTTTTTAAAAACATATCACATATATGGAAAGCAATTCTTACGTAGTAACTACCGGATGGGAATCCAAGCTGGAAAAGTAACTTGAAGTTATTTATTGCAGCAGAACCTATCTACATATATTTTTAATGCATCACAGAAGTCAAGAATAATATTTACATGCTATGTAGTAAAAGGTTAATACAGAGCTCTTACTCATAAGCTTCTTAAAAAGAATTCAGAGCTAACAAAGGGAAACCAAACAAGCAAAAAAAAATAAATTTAGTTATAGCCCATGGAATAAGATAAAATTATCAAACATGAAAAATCTGTACAGATCATTACCCATAATGAAGTGCTAATGATTATACTGCAGAGTACAAAAAACCAGGAGGTTCATAGGAGTTGCTTATAAGGACCTTAAGGCTAAGTAAATTTTCCTGGAAGTGGCCTGAAGAAAAGGATTTAACTTAATCACAGGTAACTTATCACTTATGTTAAAGGTCCTAAATGGTCCACTCTTTCTTTGAGACCACTCATTTTGGAAGAAGTGTGGCTTCTAAAAACAGGAAGGAGTTCACATATAAGCTAGCATCATCTATAGCATATGGAATGACACTGAATATAGCTTAAAATTTTAAATACTTGAACATAAAGTATGACCACAAATATCAAGAACGACTCCACTTATGAGTCCCTTCAACATAAACTTCAACCATAATAAATTTAGGCTTGTTAACTGAAATACTTGCTCGGGGACCTTAGGGAGAGCAGCTGGAGGAGCCTGGTTTAAGACTGTGGTCCTGCAACTATTCAGTTATACACAAAGGTCTCCAACCAGTCCAACATAATACAGGGGGAAGAAACAAAATAGTAACTAGACTGAATTTGCAGTTACAAAAATCCACAGCTGGGTGAAAATATTTCAACTATAGAGAAATGTTAACTGAGAGTCCAAATACTAGACTAAAAACTCAAGGACTTAACAATTACTATAAGAGCTTGTGTTTGATAGGTCTACTCAATTATTGAAATATATTTTCATGTATAACTCAGATACCAGAACTCCCCAATATAACCACTAGACAAAAGTGTAAAGGCCACTTAAGATACCCTTTTCTCCCTCTTTGTTTTCAGGTAAATAAAAATCACCACCATGCAATTTGAACCAGGTTTTCTTTCTTTGCAAGGAAATAGTGACATCTAGTGGTTGCGCCTGAATTATATTTGGCTGTAAACAGTGCTATGAGATTGTGAAAAGCATGGCTACACATATCTGTATCTATCTCCCAATATGTATGCACATACATACGTATGTATGAGGGAACCCCACACACATACCAGTTTTGGTATATTTTTACAAATAAGTCCTAGAATAACTAATAGTTCTACTGTCTAAATTTTTTTAAATGAATCTGTTCTAGTAAAACCTTCCTGCAACTGTTAATACAAATGTCTGTATTTCTCTATATCCAACAATATATATTATAGATTAACCTTCCTTCTTGGAAAAAGGAAATCCATTCATTCTGAAATACGTGGGGATGGAAATGGGGGGAGGGGTGGAGGTATCTGGATATATTTTTTATTTAAATAATAAATCTCAATCTCAAAAACATTAAAGTAGATGATAACAAAGTCACTGATGTCTATGTAAGTATTTAAATCACAGATATTTAGAATTAGGTATCTACTTTTTACACAAAACTGAAATTCATAGTAAAAGTTGAGATGTTTTAAAGTTTAACAAAGTATTCATGAACTGAAAGAACAGTTTTATTTTTCAATAGTTTAACAACTGGAGGAAATCAACTGTTTCATTCACTTGGGTATAAAAGTAGATAGAAAAACTTTTAATAATTTTTATATTTTTACTTAAAAAATATCAGGACCTGAGAAATACAATTTCCCCCTATTCCCGTCATGCAGAAATGAGAAGCCAAGAGGTAAAGAAAGTGAAGGAAAGGCACTACAGCCCACCCAGCAGTCCAGTACCTCCGGAGTGTTGAGTCAGTCTGGGTCTCGTCGCTGATGAGCTCGGATTCACTCTGGGCGATGCGCAGGGCCAGCTCCCGGTCACGGCGCTCCTGCTCCAGAACTGCTTGCTGCTGTGATTCTTCCTCCCGCTGACGGGCCAGCTGTGCCTCCACCTCAGCCTACCCAGGATAAAAGTCATTTTACCAGAGCCTGGCACTGCTTTGTATGCCCTAACATGTGTTTATTAAATAATTTCATGCTTACAACTATCATTTATTTTCATTCTACAGTTGGAAAATAAAAGTCTTTATCACTCAATATGGCTTGTGTGATGCCCCATCCTCTGGCAGTGACAGAGCCTGGATTTAAGCTCAAATTCTCTCCCCCAAACCAATTCAGAACTTCAGAAACTGTCTTTCATACCTGGGATAAATCAGTGACAACTTATCTAAAAACTGTGATCTTGTTTTTTCTTCTTTGGTTTTATAACTTTGTAGGTTCTATCAATATTTTAACAGAAATTCTTTCTGATTGTCGATTAAGTACACACCTGAATACGTTTTTCATCATCTTCCCTTTTCTTCCTCTCTTCTTCTTCTTGTTTTCTCTTTGCTTCCATCTCAAGTTTCCTAACAAAAAAATAGAAAATTATTCAGTATGTAGTAGTAAATAAGGACTACCTCATAGGAAGCAAATTCAATATTAATAAACAAGGTTTAATTCAAGAAGATATAACAGTCTTGGACATATTTACTTAGATTACAGTGTAAAAATATATAGGCTTACAATTGGCAGAATTAAGCAAAGAAATGAGGAAATCAATGACTGAAACTATAGATTTAATTAAGACACTTTAGTTAATAATAATAAAGAAACTAAACAATGAAAGGAACTTGAGGGGTTTAGGCTAAGTGAAATAAATCAGAGAGAAAGACAAATACCATATGATTTCACACATTTGGAATATAAAGAAACAAAGCAGATGAACAAACAAGACAAAACAGAACAAAACAAATATTTAGACTTTGACAATAGAATGATGGTTGCCAGAGGGGTAGAAGGTGCAGAGTGGGTGGAGGCATAGGTAGAAGGGGATAATTTTATAATGATGGATGGTGGCTAGACCTTTGGTGAGGTATAATAATAGATTTTTCAAGGTGTGCAGATATACCTCTGAACCTTACAGTTTTGTAAACTAGAATTACCTTAATTAAAAAGAAAGATGGAAGAAAGGAAAGAAGGGAGGAAGACAGGGAGGGAGACATAGGTTAAAGAATGGAGACTCAAATTAACCCCTGGCTGTACACATTATCAACTTATTTTGGAAAAAAAAAAAATTAAACACCACTGACCATAATTCTCCTGAAATAAAACAACTACATTCTATAACCTTTAACATCCCCAGACTAACATGGTTATAAAGTTTACTTCCAAGGTCCATATTACGTGTGCCTCCTTCCACTCCTCCAATTAAACAACTCTCATACTCCTGCCTACCCCATCATGGCAATCTCCCAACGGTTATCAGTTATGAAATTGCAGAAATTAGAAATACCTCTTTTCTAGCTTATACAATAAACACAGGTTTTAACTTTAAAAAGAAGTGAAGAACACTTCAGGTGTAAGAAACTAACAAAAATTCAGATTATAGTCAAAATTATTTCATACGACCATTATTATAAAATGTGCTCATTTTTCACACTTTCAAACTTATTCTAAAATTAGTATTTTAAACTAAGGATGAGTTTTTAAAACAAGAATATTCATTAATCACTATAAAAACCAAGAATTTACTATTATGTTAGCTTCTAATTCAAAACAAAATATAAATGTCTCACATCCGCCTTTCCTCCTCTTCCTTTCTTCGGCGTTTTTCATCTTCCTCACGTCTTTTTCTTTCTTTTTCCATTTCTTCTTGAATACGCCTCAGTCTTTCTGCTTCTTCTTCCTGCTGTTTCTTTTTCTGTAACGCACTGAGGAGCTCCTCGGAGCTCTTAACTAGTGCATCGTATTCTTTCTGTATTTGTTCCCTTGTCATCATAGTGGACTTAAAGAAAACCAAATAATAAACATGCATTTTAAAAAGTTATCTCTTCAATCTCTTCAAATTGCCTAATAATTTGATGTATGGAACACTACTGAATTTATCAAAGGATATAATGGGGACAAGAAAACATATTGTAGTTAAAAATTATTTTTTAAGGAATGATACACTAATTCTGTCAGTTTAACACTCTTTATTAATAACATTCAAATAGTACCCTAAGGAAAATTTAAGAAAATACTTGATACATCCAAAATTGTTGAGTGATTTGCCTAAGTAAGTCTTCAAGCAATGTAGCGGAGTTGGATTTAACTGATAATAATACCATATAAATAGAGATGGCTCTAGACAGATTTGTAAAATCAGCTAAGTTTATCCAAAGTATTTTCTCTCTTTTCCTGAGCTTTCTCAGGAAAAGCTGAAATACACTGCTGAGGGGAGCAGTGGGCGAGATAGGAGAGATCTGCGCCATGTGGATAGCTCCCTGGCTGGGGATCTTCTACTTCCAACCTTCCAAAACCAAGATATACCAGTCTACATAAAATATCTGAGAAAGTATGATAAAAAGCTCACATATCCCACATAGTTACAGTGACCTATGAAACCAGATATAAAAACATAAAGACCTTAGTATATAACTGAGAAAAAGATAAGAAAAGATAAATATAATAATTAATAAATAAACAGGTTAAAAGAAAGCTTTGATTCTACTGGTAGTAAAATAAATGAAAATTAAGACATAAAAGGTTCCCTGTTTTTTCCTACAAAATTTGGGTGGGGAGGGTGGGATTAATTGCTATTTTAATAGCAGTTAAGTCAATTATGATATAGCCAATATGAAAAAAATGTAATAACATGGACAAGGAATATAACATAATGGCAGGGACTCAAAATTAAATGTATAAGAACTATGCAAAAATAGATGCAGGGAAAATAAGACTAGAACAAAAGACAGGAAGAGTAATATACAACAGCATAATAGGTTAGTGTGGGGGAATGAATTTTTTGATAGTTTTCTACAAAATTTTCTTCAGTAATATTACATTACTTTTATAATGTAAAAGTTAGTTTTATCAAGTAGAAAACATGAAACAAAATAACTTACATTTAGCCTCTCTCAGTAATGATTGTGCAAAAGTTTATCATAGTGTGTGGGGGTGGGGGGGATCTTCCCTTATAACAGAAGGAACTGCATTAAAATTTTCTTCTTCTTCACCTTCTTGTTAAGAACATTTTCAGGGCCTCCCTGGTGGCGCAATGGGTTAAGACACAACCTATGAAGCTATCTGCAGCCACTGCAGCATGAGTTCGATCCCCAGCCAGGGAGCTATCCACATGGCGCAGCAGACCTCTCCTGTCTTGCCCACTGCTCCCCTCAGCAGTGTCTTTCAGTCAGTCTGCCTGTTCTGCTTCCCACTCTGTCTCTAGTGAATCCTCTCACCCCTCACACCTCTGACCTGTACCCCAGATCTTGTATGTATAAATAAATAAATAAATCTTTAAAAAAAAGAACATTTTCAAACACAGATTATAATGAACATCCTTACCGTCAATGAGACTCAATATTTGTGACATTTTACCTTTTAAACATTGACATTGTAAGTATAATTTCAATATCAATAACAAAGATATTAAATTATAAAAGAATGTCAAAGGCATTTGGGTTAAAATTACGTACCTTAATTTTGGCCATTAAAGCATCAATTGAAATTTCAAGGTTCTTGACCTGTTTATTCACCTCTGGTTTTCCATCTTTCAGTGCACTTACTACTTCGTTAAATTTATCCAGTCGCTTTTTCAATGTGCCCACCTTAACCAGACCATCAATGCTGTAGAGACAATATTTCATCACTTTAATATCACTATTTAATGCTATAAGTAGAATTTTCATTTTAATAAAATGGAAATTTTATTACATATTACTAAAAGGGATATTTTATTTGTTTTCATTTTATTCAGTGTTCTCTTTCAGGTCTCTTGTTAAGGGTAAAAAAGAAATAATCAAATATGGATGTGAATGACACTGATATCTGTCAATAGGATTTAAGTATTTTATATTTACATTAAGACTTAAAATTATAGTATAACTTAAATGACTTAATTTCTTTGGAAAAGTGTTAAAGAACAATAGCTATTCACACCTCCAAGTTCAAAACACCCAAATTAAAAATGAAAGTCTCAAACAGTAAGAAATAAAGACTATATTTACAGTGTGATGGTGTTTTCAAAAGATAATCTCAAAAATTATGCTCTTTAAACTTTGAAATTTTTAAAAAAACAATGTCAACATTTATCAAGAAACACAAGTGACTAAAATAATTAGAATAAAAGCACTGCTTTCAACCACCTATTTAAAGCTTTCATATTTTTTACATATTTGGAAATGCTCACATCCTTTTGTCAAATGAAGTAATGAATTAATGAATTAATGAACCAATGAATTCGTTAATAATTAAGTTTTACTGAAGTAACATTGTTTTATATTACTGTATGTGATTCAGAGGTACAGGTTCACACCTCTTCAGATGCATTATCACCACACCTCCGTCACTAAAACACAGTGATAGTCCTCCACTGCTGATTTTAAACAGACAAAGCATAGTAGACTAGTATCTTTTTATAAATAACATGAGAAAGGGGAAAACTGTGAATATCCAAACTGTGTTTCATTATGACTTTATAGGATTTATAGGATTCTTTAGGTATTGTTCATCTTACCGAGGTTTGTGTCTCCTTTTGCAAAGCCACATTCGAATGGTTTTTTGCATTTTAATGCAGGCTTCAGCTCTGTATTTTATTTTGTTCTTCACTAAGGACATAAGGACAGAAAATTACTGTTTAATCATAATTTTTTTAAATGACTCATTTCCACACAGCATCCTTCAAAATACATGAAATCTTGATGAATGCATTATACCAGACATCAAAATCAGCCAAGTTTAACATTTCTTTAATTCCTTATACTTCTTAAAATAAAAAATATAGCATGCATATGGGTAGGTTTTTCTATTTAAATACATTATTTCCTTATTATGCTACACTATTGCTTCCCAAACTGTCCTTGGCAATACTGGTCTATAAAATGTTAACAGGTGTGTCTTGAAAAAAGGATTCAGCTATCAAATGAACTTAGGAAATGCTATATGCTATACCTCCCCTGGAGTTTCACAATGAACATTCCTCTGACAGTTGCACAGTAAAGGTATGTATTTGACTTCAGTTACCCAGAATGATCTAAACAGTCCTTGACTGATCTGACCTTGAAATTTTTTTCAGTGTCCCTATTAAACACCCTGCAAAAAATTCCATCTGGTTATTGACTTCAGCACCACTGTATAATACAGTCAAATGGATGGGACAGTACAGATAATTTTAATATAATGTGCTTCCCATTATAATGTACAAAGCTGAAAGCATGTACCAGACTGACAAATAGGTTTATATAAGTAATGGAAAATGATGGGAAAAGAGCTCCTGCTATCTTTTTTCTTTATTATAGTTTTCCTTTTATCTGTATTTACAACTGTCTATCAAGACCTCAGTAATAATTTTTGTTTGCATTGTTGCTTTTCATGACATCAAAGGAATTAAGTTTTTCTATTAATAAGTAACAATTTACAGAATCCTTTTCATGTGTCTAGCACTGTTTCACATACTCTGAGATTATGAGGGGGCATATAAATTTAATCAAGTTACTGAAAATAGTTCCTTATAATTAAAAGTTTGCCACAGACTCCCATGTGAACATATTGTGCCCCTCCTCCCCTTATTGTGAGTCAGAGATAAGCAGTTGCTACACCTGGTAGAAACAGAAGAAAGCAGCTCAGTTTAGTTTATGCCAGCAAACAGGGTCTTAAAGGGCACAGGTAGGAGAAAAGGCTGAAACAGAAGCTGAAGTCCCATTTTACAGGGCTTTGGAAAACAGTTTCAAAGTTTAAACTGACTTACATTAAAGGAGAACCTTAATAAAAGACTTTTAGTTTAGGGAGAGATCTCTGAGAAGATTACTCTGAGAAGTTAGGAAAACAGTATGAGAATTACTGAAGTAATTATGCAAGTGGGATGAGGTGCTCCACTAATGCATTAGCAAGAAAGAGGAAAGAATGCACACTATTTGGAAGAGATATCAACACTATTTGTTGACTGACAAGATCTCTGGAATCAGGAAGATAATCACAACCTTCAAATTTTTCAAATGTGTGCTGGTAATGCGAGGTGGAAAAAGAAAAGTTCCAGCCTAATTCTGAGAGATTGGGAGGATGGCTGTAAGGGGGTGCATAGGGAGAGAGGGAGAGATGGTGAGCTTTGTTTAGGACATGATGTAATTAATTCTCCTATAACACATTCAGAGAAAAAAAGTATCATACACACGTGCGCACACACACACATACACACACACACCAGAAAGTCCACAAATACCATCATATACTACGTGTGAGGTATTACTTGAGGAATCAGAAACACCGCATGAACAAGAGCCACAGTCCCTGCTGTCCAGCACTCACCACTGAGACAAGTTCATAAGATTCCACAAACCAATACATTTCCAAAATAACAACAGTTCTTGGTGTGAAGGAAACACCTACATTTGATGACTGAGAGTGAGCACCACTGAACCTTCTTCCAGCGACTGCAGATAAGCCAGTGATTGACTCTTTTAACCAGTGTTGCTAAATGGTCAGGGTCTGACTTCATAATCTGATCAAATTCTGCAAACTAAAAAATAAAATGGCATTAGAAATCAAAAGATAAAAATGTTTCAACATACAGAGACATGAAATAACTGGAACTCAAATCCAAAATCTAATTTTCTGGAAACAGTCACAAGCCAATTACATAAACATGTTACACAGACATGTCTCAGTGAAGTACACACAAATCCAAACACACTTGGTGGTATTTTGCTGCCTTTCTCTTCTTTCCTCTAGGTCTTTGGATTGGGGGAGGAAGGGATAAATGGAGGTTACCCATTTCTAATTAGTAGATTCAGTAACAAAAATAGAAAAAGAAACCTAAATGACAATTACAGATGGCAAACAGTTTACTGAGAAAAGAATGGGGAAAATTGCTACTATATCTCTTGAGTGGATTATCCACATTTCCAGATATTTGTATGCAGCTGCTGACAAGAGAAGGTGAGCTATGTAAGATCACCAGTACTTTTCTCTCCCTCAACCTTCACTCCTAACTTGGTCAAAGATAGAAATTGCTAAAAGCAGATAGACAAGTAAAACAGCTATTTACTAATAAATACAATGCATTATTTCCATAATTTAATAACAAATTACATTAATTACTTCTATTTTACCATATATTCCTATCCCACAACAACATATTGATGATGTCACATCATATCAATATAGCTTATTATCAAAACTCAAAAAAAAAAAAAAAATTTAAGGATGTCTGGGGCCTCCCCCGGTGGTGCAGAGGTTGAGCGCTGGGTTGCGAGGCTGCCCGCAGCCTCTGAAGTGCCAGTTCGATCCCCGGCCACCGGTGAGGTCCCACAAAATAAAAAAAAAAAAAAAAAAAATTTAAGGATGTCTGAAAATCTGCCTGTGTTTGTACTAGTGGATCTTTCTGGAGGTAAACAAAATCAAGAGCTTTTTCTAATAGGTTATTCATTCTAAAATAATTACTATAGCCCTAAAGTAGAATTTATTATAAACTGTTGAGTTTACAATAAATATGTTATAAACTCAACAGTTTATAATAAATATGTTTGATAATAGCTAAGTCAAATATGACTATTTATATATTAACTCTCAATCTTTTTCTCTTATAGGAAATCATATGGGCCCTCTAAAGCAAAAATATTAACAAAGAAGTACATATATTAGCTATACACACATTTTACCTTATGCCCAAAAACATGAAATCAGATTTATTTATTATGATTAATTTAACTGTCAAGGCATTAAAGACTTATTTCCAACTTTGCTAAATCACACAAATATGTTTGACTATTATATAGAAACAACTGATTAAAATTATGAGGATGCAATTACTCAGTCAATATTTGAAAAGTACAAATGGTAAAAATATTATTAACACTATAAATAGCACTGGGTAGTTCTGTATTATATAATTTTGTTATGAAATATTCTATAACTCAATCTTGTAATCTGGTACAAGAAGCTATAAATATTAAAATTAGTGTTTGACAGTAATCATGTCTTCAGTTCTCCAATCCAATTTTCTATACCATAATCATCTACTATAGTAAAACTTGCTGTCTCAATGAAGATTCAAAAGTACTATGAAATTTGTAATTACTGAAGACAGAATTAATGTTGTAGAAATGCTTTCAACTTGCCTAAAACAGAAGTATTTTTTGCTGAACACTTATATAATGAAAAATGTAATTAAACAATATACTGTCACCAACATTTCCAAAGCTGAATTAAATGCTAACTATATGGAGTAAAGCACATTGTAAACTTCTCACAATAGGGAGACTGTGTGTGTGTGCGTGTGTGTAAATATGCATGCTATCAGTATTCATATAATTTAGGAATAATACAAATCACTAAAGCCTTAAAAATATTCTCTGACCCAAACTATTCATATTCCTGATTATGTTTAAGTTTAAAATAAAATGTATTTACCTTGCCAGGTCTAAAAAATACTTTTGTTAATCCAAACTTGTAGTCAACTTCATTTAAGCCCAGAGCTTTAAAAAGAGCCTGAAAAATAAAAATTAAAAAGTTAAATGCCAACTGGTATTTAATAAGAATACAGTTTATAACAAAGAGCTTTTAATTGAACGGATATTTGTACCTTACAAAATAGTCTTGGATCTAATCTTGCAAGTTTATCTGGCATATACTTTTTGTACATGTTGTAGAGTTCATGGAATGAAGCTCGAGATGGGAAACCACCCTGCATCAAGTCCAAAACAGACACCATACCTAGATTCAAAAACAGCACACATTACTGCCGATCACATACAGAAGTCCATAAATAAATTGTGAATGATCAATTTTTACAAATAAAATTTTAGAAAGAATCAAATTACAGGAATTATAAGCAATGAAATTATTATATAGAGGAGATATATTTCTACTCATATGTCCCAACATAAGCACCACCTAAAGCTATTATAGCCAAATTTCTTCTGAAATTAGTTTGACTATTTTCTACAGACAAAATTATTGATCTTTAGAAAGCACAAATTAAGTTTTTGTAATTTTTTTCTTGCTAGAAACCTGAAGCAATCATACTGTATAAGGCAAAGGCACTGGGGTTAATTTTAGAACAAGATTCCCAATAGAGTCTCCAAAAAGTAGTCAAGCACATCCCCAAGTTCTCATTGGTGCTTAAACAAAACAAATGGAAAAGAAAGGAGAGTTCTCTTCACTACCTTTCACTCATTTCTCAAAGAAACTAGTCTCTTGGGGTAAAGAATCTACAGGATGAATAACTGTTTTAGGTGTAATTCTAATAAGTGGTTAATTTGAGCCTTGAGTCAATCTGCGCTTTTCCTGTCAAAAAAAGTAAAAAATAACTAGTGAAAAGCTCTAATACAGTGATAGTGCCAGAACTTCTGTTTACAAAAAGACCAAAATTTTAGTTTCTGGGACTATTCAAAGAAATGGGGAAAAAAATCAATAAAAAGTGTTAGGACAAATGACTAGGCATTTGGAAAAACATAGATAACACTGACTTCTTGCCTGATTCCATATACCAAAATTAATTACTGCTGGTCAAAAATTTGTATTAGCAAAACTATAAAACATGGGAAAATGAGTGGATTTTTATGTTTAAATAACCTAATAGGAAAGATAGTCATTCAAGGGAGTCAGAATGAATTTTAATCTAGCTGACTGACAAACATATAAAACACTAACAGTGCTCAGGGTTGATGACAGTAACGAGCACACACCTACATTCTCAAAAGGGTAAACCAGTGCAACAATCTTGGATGACAGTTTAGAAATATTTATCCACTTGACTCAGTATTTTCTACTTCTATGATGAACTTCTATGATGAAACTACAGCTTGTCACACTGTCACACATGTCAGCAAAGATATGCATAGGAGAATGCCCATTACGTCAACTGGGTCATTGCAATAGGAAAAAAAAATCACAAAAGTTACCTAAATGTCAATTAATTATGTTAAAACCATTATAGAATATGATGTATTAATCAAAAATAGGGCAGAACTCTATCTAACCAATATAAAAGGTATATCCCAGACATACGGTTAAGTGGCCACCCCTGAGGAAAGTAAGCCTTTTTACTTATATTATTCTGTACTATTTAGTTTTTGTCACTGTGAACATACATAATTGTTATAATTTTTAATATTAATGAATAAAACAGATAAGGCCGTTGTTCCTATGGAAAGAAATTTCTAGATTTACATCTGGAGAAATAAAAGTAATGTTTGGTTGATGCTGTCACAAAGTCTCCTTAGAAACATACACATCTTCCATCTCTGAGTCCCCTGGCTTACTCTATAACTGTAGACAACTTATGAACTGGTTTGCAAAAAAGTTCATTACAAATTTAATGGATTGTAATAAATAACCAATTATAGGGGCCTCCTTGATGATGCAAGGGGTTAAATGTCAGCACTATGAAGCTATCCGCAGCCACTGCAGCACAAGTTCCCATCCCTGGCCAGGGAAGTGACCCACATGGCTCAGCAGACCTCTCCTGTCTTGCCCGCTGCTCCCTTCAGCACTGTTTTTCAGTAGATCTGCCTGTTCTGCTCCCCACTCTGTCTCCGGTGAATCTTCTCACTGGCCCCCACCTCTGGCCTTCACCCTAGCTCTTGTATGCATAAATAAATAAATCTTTAAAAAATAATAATAATAATTCTACTGCTACTTTCTCAGCACTTAAAGTGAATTTAAAGATCTCTTCCTCTAAAAGTTTGGGGTCCTTGGTATAGTCCTGGCTGGTTATACTCAAAAACCTTCTTTGCTGCCTGAGACAGGCAGCACAGTCCAAGATTACAGCAGAAAACCTGCCTCCCCTCACCTTCCACCACTGTGCCTTGGTCTTGGCTGATCAGAAAAAGAAAAGTAATTTTAGTAAAAGATGTCCTATGTTAATTAATCCTCAAACTGAAAAAAGCTAATGGAAGATGAAAAGCAAAATAGAATTTAAATCTTAAATTTCTTTATTTTGGAAAGTATTATCAATATTTTTATTTCTACAAGTTATTGTATTTTTTTGCTTTTCTCATTACCTACCCACATGACTAGAACCAATTCAATAAAATTTTATAAACTGGTATGCAAAAAAATTATTACTTTAAATTATTTTTATTACTTTAAAAAATCAAACTATTATGAGTTGGTATAATTTATTAAACTGCCAATATATCTTATAATGTTAAAAAGAACATAGCTTACTGAAAGAAGAATCCTAGGTAAAACATCAGTAAGCCCATATTCTGCTAATCCAATAGTATATACAGTTAAGTCTAAGCATACTTGACTTGCCAGAGCACTCAGTGTTCACTTAGGAAATAAAAAAATTATTATTTTAGGCTAAACAAATCCTAAAGACAAATCTAAATGGAAATAAAAGTCAAACTCAAAATAAAGATGACCTGAAGAAAATATTTAAAAAATATATCTATACTACATGCTGGTATACAATGCACATTAATTATTAAAACTTTTCCAGTATTTGTTAAAATTAGTCACAAACAAATCTTCATATTGCTAGACTGTGAATTTCATTCAACAATATTTACTGAATCTTAGATATACAAGGCACTGGCAGATAGCAGGGTTAAAAGGGCAAGACAAAACAGAGTGGGTTTAGAGATCTGAGGAAGGAAAAATTAAATGGTTTTATAAATATCTATAAAATTTTTAATTATGACTGTGAAATGAAGGTATTATTTACCTTAATAATGATCAGAGACATTACAGCATTTCAAGTAGTAAAAAGACATGAGATTTGTTATGAAATCATAATTCTGGATGTAAGTGAAGAATAACTAGGAAGCTACAGCAAAAAGCCAGGAGAAAGATGGTTACAGCTTGAATTAAGAAGTACTAAAACTCACTGTTGCCTAAAGAGTGTATCTTAAATGTTTTTGCTGCAAAAAGGAGAAAGGTAATTATGTGATGTGATGAGGTGTCAGCTAATGTTATGGTAGTAATCATTTTCACAATACATAAGTGTATCAAATCAACACATGTACACTTTAAACTTATGCAGTGTTGTATCTTAATTATAACTCAATAAATCTGGGGATAAAAAAAGACAGTGTTTAGGTCACATTAATGTGTCTTGGGAGATGTAGAGAATATATATAACTTTGCCTTCTAATATGGCAGCCACTAGCCACGAGACTAAATTCCACTTTAAAAAAATTAAAATGCAGTAAAATTTAGTTTCTAAGTCCCACAAGCCATGTTTCAAGTTCTCAGTAGCCCCAAATATCTGTGTTGCTCAATATGGTAGCCAAGAGGCATTTTTAGCTATTGAGCACTTGAACTAGTTTGGTGGAACTTCCAGCATCATGGAAAGTCATATTGCATAATGTTCATAAAGAGTGAGGAATCAGGCCTAATCCAAAGTCTGACAAACTCTAACAATAATATCCAGGTAAAAGAAGATCAGTCTATAAAGGAATCAGGTATGGGCACCTAATTCTAGAGAAAAGCATGATCATTTGCAGTTTCAGGATCCAAGGAAAAGGTATGTTAGAGAGATTGGTTAAGAGTCAAATGCTGCTCTGCAGATCAGGACTTCAAAATGAACATTTTATTTAGGATCAAAAAATCACTGGTGACTTTTTCAAGAACTATTTTGGAGGACTAATCAAAGTAGAAGGTGAATTCTGTGTTAAGGAATGAGAAGAAGGCAAGAAAATGAGAAATGGATAAATTGTTCTTGGAGAAGAAAAGGCAAAAACAGGGGCAAAAACAAGGAGGAGCAATATAGGGAGGCAACTGCAAGTGAATGTGGATCAGAGGGAATTAAAATGAGGTTTTAGTAAGTTTAGATGGAAATGGGAGAGACACATCTCAAAGGGTATAGTTCAACATATGCAATCAGTATTGAAGATTCATGAGAAGGTATGAAGGAATGCATCCTAAGGAACTATTGTCTACACTAGGAAGAAAGGTTCTTCGTATTTCCTTCCTCCTTCTTAACAGGAGGTAAAGTTATGCAGGTAGGTGGTATTTAGTAGCAGACAGATAATGCTTTGGGTTTTTCAGTAAAGAGGTGAGGCTATTTGTTGGCAGTAGCTCAAAGATTTAGGGTGAGTGTCACAGGTCTCCATAGAGAAACAGAACATGCTTATCTGGGAAACATAGCAAGGGTGGGCCCGAGGGCCCTAGAGATCATGAACTTATAATGGTACGAATCTGTCTTGTCTACCCTGTCTGTACATATGAGAAGAAAAGGACAGAATTACATTCATCAACAATTAAGGTTTTATTAAAGGGATCAAAAAGCAGATCCAGATTTGGAGGGGTGGAGGCTATAGTTGACATACCCGGGGAAGTCTCTTTTAAATTAAATTACAAAACTGTAAATTACCAAAAAATATAAAATCAGAGGTAGGGCTTTGGAAGGAGCCCATGAAAATGAGGAATTCTGATGTTTAAGTGACCTTAGCAATATTATAAATCTGTCCCAGAGGAGCAAAACAAGTCAGATGCAAAACAGCTTAAGACAGTGTCATGAGACTGAGCTGGCACAAAAGGAAGAGAAAGCACTGATGCCTTGGGGGAAAGGTATAGTATGGGTAGCGATAGAGGATGGGCATAGAATAAAGGAAAAATAGGGAACCTGGTGCCTACAACTTCTATGATTGAGTGAAGTCAGAAAGTGGCAGGGCAAGGCTTAGGAAGTGCTAGTGAAAACAAATGCATAACAGTTCCAAAGAGTAGACAACATTGCATCGTTTTCTTTTTTCCCCATAAACAGTTGCATGGGAAGCAAGGATATTAAAACCTACCTGTGGATCCAGTTATGCAGAGAATGAGAAACAAACTGCAGGACTGAGAAAACCATAGGTAAGCAGTCTACTTAAGGGAGATCTAGGTTTATAGTTAAAAAGCTTTTAGGAATTTTACTTCAATGATAAAATTTTATTTCACAACAAACTATATCCCAATATTGCTCAAATAACTTGCCAGCCATGCCTTTTTTATAATTAAAGGAAATAAAAGACAAAAAAATTATTGCTCTTTAAAATAATCAAGAAAAGTGTTATTTGGAAACACCAGATATATTAAATTGTGTATTAACTAGCACTCCTTACACACATTTATATAGACCATTAAAAAATGGAAATACCTGAACACTGAAGTTGAGACAGAATTTGAGCACCTTCAAAGTGGTGGCTTGTCATCTTTAAATTAGGTTTGATGCAACGAATAAAGCTTGCTCCCTAGTGGAATAAAGGCAATTTTTGATACAATACATATGGCACTATTTTTCTATTTCTGTGAATACCAGCAACTTTCAGAGCTTATAATCATTAACCTATGAACTGCTTTAGAAATATCACTATGGAATTTAAAACTTTATTACCACACATTTGTAATTTAAAGCTTAGAGTAAATTTCTGCGCTGTATATTACATGTAGGATTATACTATGCTCGAAGAAATTTTATAAACAGATATCTTAGCTGTGAGATATTTTAACATATTTTAATAACATTTCATAAGCTGCCATACATGTACTTTTACTCTACAATTAAATGTATTTTAGTCTATGTTTCTGTGATAAGAAAATTGCACTATGAGGAAAGAAGTAAATTATACCTCCTACAAAAGGTCACTCTCAGGTGGCCTGTAAAATAACAGTTGAAACATCAACTTAAAGCATTTATTTGTAATTGGCTATCAGATTTTGAACGAGGCAGAAAGAATACCAATAGGCACACAATGAAACTTTTGAACAATGAAACCAATATACTAGAATCGAATATGTGCTCCCCTTCAAAGTAGTCATTTTGCAACACTGAATAGTTATTTCAACAATAGAACTCATTTTCAAAACTTTTATAACACACATTTTAGAAATGCTTTGTGTTCAGATATCTTAAATAATCTCATCTTTTTTGAGTACCATTATATTTGGGGAATAAATATAAAATACTCTCCTCATCAGACTTGGTCTTTAAAGATGTTTGCTTCTTAAGAGAGAAATATATGCAAACAATGAGGATATTTAAAAGAACTTAACAATTTCAAAACAAGTTAATAAGTTAGGCAATGCAACACCAACAGAATAAATAATTGGCTTTTCAAGATGAGTATTTGAAAAGGAAGATTACTCAGTTAAGTTCTGTGAATTTCTTTAAAAGGGGTCTTAGAATCATGCATGCCTCATTTATCTGACCATATATCTAGTTTCTTTTGATGGTTTAAAAAAATTAGAGAAAACCACTATGTTGTCTAGTTCAAAAACAGGTTCCTAGGAAACTCTGATGAGGTAAAATATTATGCCTATTTGTTTTCATATTTTTCTCCATAATAATTAATAATCCTCACTCTCCTAAAACTACAACATACTTAACAGTATTCATAGAATTCTACATTATCTATAAAATAATTTGACTCTACATATACAGTTCACCTTTTTTCAAAACAAAACTAACAAAAAATCATTTTAAAAACTGAACTTTTTAGGAACGCCCTGGTGACACAAGGGGTTAAGTAAGCACAGCACTGTGAAGCTGTCCGCAGCTTCTGCAGCATGAGTTCAATCCCAGGCTGGCCAAGGAGCTACCCACATGGCACAGCAGACCTCTCCTGTCTTGCCCATTGCTCCCCTCAGCAGTGTATTTCAGTCAGTCTGCCTGTTCTGCTCCCCACTCTGTCTCTGGTGAATCCTCTCACACCACCTCCTGCACCTCTGGCCTGTACCCCAGTTCTTGTAAGCATAAATAAATCTTAAAAAAAAAAAAACCCTGAAATTTTTAGTGAAGGAAATTTGGTTTAAATTGAATTTCTAATTATTCCAAATTTACTGTGCACATGTGGGTAATTACTAATTACAGTTTAAAAAAGGAACATTTAAAATTGTACTCACAGTACTTCGAAGTTTATCCAAAAGCAAATTTAACTGTGTCTGTAGAAGAAAGGAAATCAACTTAGTGTTTCAAAAAGCAGAAGCATTCAATTTTGTAAGTTAATATTAGCTCTTTATTACAATAAAATAACATGCAATAATACTGACATACAACACATCAGTTTAATGGCTTCTAATATGGAAACTCTTTAACAAATAATGTCATGCAAAATGTATGACTAATGTAATGCCACAGACAATAGTTTATTTTACTTATATAGAACTTGTATAATTAAAAGACTGAAATTAGTGATAAAAAAAGTGTACATGCACACTTGTAGGTGGGGCAAATGAGGAAAAAGTATACAGGTTATGAAGAAGGAAATGAAAAGGGTGGGGATGCACTCATTAAGAGGTCAATAGAGCAGTATTTGAATATGTGCAAGCTAGGTGTAGTTTGTGTCACACTCCATCAAGAATGAAGATATGTCTAAAATATACACTAATAGTACCATATTAGGATTGCTTTTCATACCACTTATCATAAATGAATTATCCTGCCTAGTTATAGAAATCCTCTTTACTATTTTCAAACTTTTCACACTTCAATTGCTTTTAAAAGTAAAGGGAATTTTCTTCAAAAAAAAAAAAAAGACAATGAACACTATTTTTAATAACATTGAGTGATCATGAATTCAATCATGTATTTGCTTTCTTCTCTGCAAAGTAAATTATGTAAAATGTTGATATCAATTTTATACTAAGAAGTTTATTATAGTGCTTACAAGACAAATTAAAATGCTAATTTTTAAATTAACATATTGGATCAATCATAGCTATAATTAATGGTAATAAAAATGGGCATACTTTGCAGTTTCTATGAGTGAGGCACTGCTTAAAGCTTTGCCGGGGCATTATCATGTTTAATCTGCACAACAATTCTAATTAAGGATACTTTACTAGCTTCTTAGTACATGTGAATCACTGAAAGAGATAAATAACTTGCCAAAGATCATGAAGTCAGTAATGGCAAAGCCAAAATTCAATATAGGCCTGACAATGAAGTTCATTCTCTAACCCATGATACTAGTATACTTCAGATAACATGGGCTTATGTTATAAAAATGGAATGTATTTGTCACTATATTAAAAAAATAAAATCATAGTCCACTAAAACTGGTTGACAGAATTCTGACAACCTTAATTAAAGTTAATCTCCACCATCACACAACTGAAAAGCAAGTATAAAAACCACCAATACAGAAAGTAAAATCATCACAAAGCCCGTGCTTCTTAATCTATAAACTAATGAGTACACTATTTCCCCTCAAAAGGAAGATAAAGCCAGTAAGAAGAGTAGAAGCAGCAAAAACAAACTAATACCATCTGAGAAAAGAGGGAAGAATGCCAATCACCAAGGAAAAACATAATTTAAAATAAAATAGTATGCTTTAAAACGAAGGAGTCTCATGCAACCCATGCTTTATTTGTATTTTATTTTAAAGCATATAAATATTCCTACATACGACAGAATTAGATTTCCATCAAAAAATTACTTCTATAACACCAACAGTAAAAGGGTTGTGTTTCAATAATCTGGAAAAGCCACTTCTGAGTATAAAACTTTGGTTCTCAGTGATGCTGGAGAACTGAAATATTACTATATAAATGCAGTCTGATATTTCTTGCCTTACATAGATACAATTTCACTTAATCAGCTGCTCTACTACAGTTAAAATACTCACTAATATTTCATTTCAAAGAAACACTTGGAAAAATGTGAAATATTTTATTAATAATATCACTCATTTATAACTTTCATCTGTTTACTGTGCAAAATACATCTTATTAGATATATGTAATTTTAAGACATTTCAAGGCTCAACATTAAATACTTTAATCCAAAGAATTTTAAGAATGTTTTTGTTTTTATTTATATTGTCTAAAATTTCAGATATGCTCTTACCATTATTATTATTACAATAATATAGTCAGAAAACATGTAATGAATATCCATTTCATACAGACTAATGCACCATTTTAAATCAATCTTTATATGTCTATTCAGGAATTTAAGAATATCCAAATAAAAGGAAAATATTGTTCAAGACTATCAGGAACTCATAATTAATTACTGTAACTGATGATAAAGTTAAAGACTTTTTAATCAGTTCCGAAAATATGTTTCCTCCTGTATTTAAGTTTAAGCTTTTTTAAAAATCTAGCTTTTATAAACATCATTTATCATTTTAGTTATTTTGAGTCCATTTCAATCCACAAAGAATTTCAGGACACTTACACTCTCAGTATCAATGTATTCTGATAATTAAGGACTGCTTCTAATTATTTATAAAGTAGATAAAATGAAAGACAAGAGTTTTTTGTAAAACAATAATAATACTTGTGGAAACATGAAAGAGAAATTATTTCTATTTCTCTGCTCTATTTATTATAATTTTTTACTCATTAAGCTTATGACACAGATATTTTAAATTATCTCAATGTATCTAAATCTAAATTCTCAATAACTAGAATCAATTAGCAGTGTTCTGTTTCTGACACATCATGTGACCATTCTTTGTTAAGCCTCAAAGAATAAATCCTGACCCAAAATAAAACAAATGAAATGTTTCTCAATGTTAAGTGAGCAATTTGAAGGATTTGCCACACCAAGTACTTAACTTTTAAGCAATTTTTAGTGTAATAAGTACATTCATAGAGCACTATGCACGACAACAGGTCGAAAATTAATTACAGAGTCATAACTTAAGCCGGGCTCTTTTTAACATGGTAGCCACTCTATAAATAAGAGTCCACAAAAGTGATCATTTACCTGAAGCCCCTGGCTGTGCCTGATTTTCCTCTCAACTCAACTAGTTCTCTCTAGCCATTCCGAGCTGGATTACTCCAGCTAGAACAAAACTGCTGAATAAGGAAGGAAACAGAAAACACAAGTGGGAAAGAGAAGGTTTGAAGGTTCAACCAGAAAGTAAGGAGAAGAAAGAACATTAGGAGAAGTAATCAGATATGTTAAGCACCAAGAAAGAACACATTTATAAAATTACAAGCATTTCAGTATGGAGGATTGCTACACCTACTTTGCTATTTTGTATACAAATACCAACAAGGAAGGTCTGAGTTTGAATTTCATTCACAGGCTTTGTGATAGTGGTTTACATTATTTACCATAGAGTTTAAAACAAAATATTTTAAATGCAGCTAAAATTTTTAAATAATGTATTTAAAACAAATACCTTAAACTTGTTTCCCACACTGATGAAGCTAAGTTTTCCTGCTTTTTGTTTAGTATCTTTGTTGTTATTTGTGGATGATTCAAATAATTCCCTTATAAACTTATCCCTGGATTCACATATTAAGGATTCAAGAGACATATGTAAGGCATCATTATTTTTCTCCACAAACTGGGTCTGAAAAATAAAGCAAACAAAAATAAACAAAATGAAATAAAGCAAACAAATGTTTTGATCTATCTGGTGACAATATCCCTTAAGACAGCATTGTCTAATAGAACTTTCTGGGTGACAGAATGTTCTGAATCTGCACTGTCCAAACAGTCATCACCAGTCATTGTGAACACTGAGTACAACAAATGTAGCTAGTGTACTGAGGAACTCAACTTTTTTTTTTTTGGGGGGGGGACCCTCACCAGTGACAGGGGAATGAACCAGCGCTGCAGAGGCTACGGGCAGCATCGCAGCCCAGCGCTCAACTACTGCGCCACCAGGGGAGGCCCAGGAACTCAACTTTTTACTTTACTTAAGTGCAAACAGCCAGATGTGACTAAAGTTTATCATATTGAGAACTGCAGCTTCAACATCAAATGGTTTTCTACCAGTAAGGTTATACTCACTGTTTCATAGCACACTGCTCCTGCAAAATGCCTGATAATGAAGCCTTCATCATCTCTGATGTTCCTATGAACTGCCAGCTTAGATTTTCTGGGAATCTGAAAAACAATACACTCATCAGTTATCAAATCATAAAAAATACATTGCAAAATTTCATTTAGAAAACACATAGATATTATAAAATACTTAAAATTATAAAGGTAATTTTCACATTTTTTACAAATAAGTCATTTTTTAAATATCTAGTGAGTCTTAAAGGAACCAGTGAGATCTAGAAAATATTTGGTTATAAAATCTCTCAGGAAAGGAAAAACAAGTAAGCAAAAAACTTTAAGTGTACTTGCAAGGTCTCCATGGTGGTGCAAAGGTTACTTAAGCACCGCACTATGAAGCAATTCGCAGCCTCTGCAACATGAGTTCGATCCCCAGCTGGCCAGAGAGCAACCCACATGGCGAAGCAGACCTCTCCTGTCTCACCTGCTGCTCCCCTCAGCAGCGTATTTCAGTCAGTCTGCCTGTTCTGCTCCCCACTCTGTCTCTGGTGAATCCTTTCACCCCCTTCATCTCTGGCCTGTACTCTAGCTCTCATATGCATAAATTAACAAATCTTAAAAAAAGTAAAAGTACTTGCAAAACCTAAGTGGGCATTTTATACAGGTAACTACCTATGAATAGTGTAGTTGTTCTTGACACTAAATGCTGATTTCGAATCACCTGGAAAACTTTTAAATTTCCAAAAGCTCATATCATTTACATCAGGTGATTTGTACATACAGCTACAGTTGAGAGGCATCGCTTGAAAGAAAAATTGGAAATCAGCACAACGTGTCTCACGTTCACCTATGAGCCCTGAATCTATATGAAAGAAACCAAATCATTTTAGGGTTGTACTATCTAATTATAATATCTCATATGTGTGTCATATTTTAAGTTTCCAAATGCTTTCACATAAAAGATAACACTTGACCTTCAAAATAACTTAAAAATTTAAAAAGTTACTCTCTTTTAAAAATGAAAAAGCTAAAGACTTGGAACCTTGCAAGGCTTTTTCCAGGTAAGAGAGCTAATCAAGCACAGAGTTTCTCCTCTATACAAGGCAATACACCAGCATGAGTCAGAATGAGGACCCTGAAGTAAAACTGCCTGGCCTGACCCAAGTCCAGCAGCTCCTCTGTCGTGCTGTACACGGCAGACCTTGTAACTTCTCTGTGCATGTCTCCTCATCTCTAGCTTGGGGATACTTGCAGCCTCTATCCTCAGAGGATCATTCTGAAGATTCAATAAAATAATTCAAATAATTCTTGAGAACAGTGCTCTGGCACATTCTAAGTGTTCAATAAATGATTATTATTACTTTTATTTCTGAGAAATACAACAAAAGAATCAGTCTATAAAAATTAGGATTTACTGTTTTGCTCTTGTTCCCTTTTGAGAAAAATGGCTAAAGCCCATTCCTAATGCTTTTGTTTGCTGTCCTTGGAATTAAATGCCTCTGAGATCCTCATCACAATTTTGTTGACTAGCAATCAACAGTCTTAGTAAAGGTAACCCTTCCAAAGACTGGTCCTAACAAAGACCAGTGAGCAGTGAATAACTAGATCTACACACGTGTATTTTGAATCTTAGCAAACATTTTCTTTCTATCTCCACTGAAGTATGACAAACAGGCTCCACATTACAAGAAATATTTAGGAATACAGAAGAACTCCAAGTGAGTGGAGCAGGTCATTGAAGGATACCAGCTACTGGAGAAGCTGAAGACAATTCATCAGTTTTTCAAGAAAACTCATCCAAATCATTAGTCAAACATATTCTTGAGTTAGCAAGGAAATAAGAATACTTGTTATTTACTGAAGTTCCTTGATCCATCACAGCAATGACTGCTATACTTTGCCATAATCTACAATATACAATATAGTAGGCATCTGCATTTCTAAGCAGTTTTTCTCTTATTTTTCTTCATCATTTTTTCATTCTTCCTTCCTTCATTGTTCACTGGAAGATGAGGCACCACCTATCTTCAAGTATAAAATTAACAAAAGAACCTGCTAGGCAGGTTCTTTCTGAGCACAAGAATGGAAAACTATGCTTGCATGACCTCAGGTGAGGATGGTTGATTATAGAGATTCAGTTAAATTCAGAAAACACTTCAAAAGCTACACAGTTCAGCCTCATGTTAAATGGCTCTACTGTTCACCTAAAAAGACACTTCTCCAAAGAGGAAACGCAAATGGCCAACAGGTATATGAAAAAATGCTTATCATCACTTATAATCAAGGATATGCCAATCCAAAGATACCACCTCATACCAGTAAGAATGGATCATATCAAAAAAATCTAACAACAACAAATGCTGGTGAGGATGTAGAGAAAAGGGAACCCTCTTACATTGCTGGTGGGAATGCAAAATGGTACAACCACTATGGAAAGCTGGATGGAGGTTCCTCAAATTACTAAAAATGGATCTACAATATGACCCAGTGATTCTACTCCTAGGAATCTACCCAAAAGACACAAAAACATTAACTTGAAAAGAAGCCTGCATTCCTGTGTTTATTGCAGTACTATTTATAATAGCTAAGACATGGAAACAATCTAAGCCCCAAAACAGGTAACTGGATCAAGAAGATGTGGTATAAATTTAAATTTACACAATGGAATATTATTCATATCAAAACTATTCAATCAAAAAAGATAAACTTATGCTATTTGCAGCAACATGGATGGAGCTGGAGGGAATTATGCTCTCAGTGAAGTAAATTAGAAGGAAAAAAAATATTGGATGGTTTTTCTTACAGGAGGAATATAGGGGAACCAAATAAGGGGAGAAAAAAGAAAAAAACTGGAGCCTCCCTGGTGGCGCAAAGGTTACGATGCAACCTATGAAGCTATCTGCAGCCACTGCAGCATGAGTTCAATTCCCGACCAGCCAGGGAGCAACCCACATGGCACAGCAGGCCTCTCCTGTCTCACCCACTGCTCCCCTCAGCCTGTTCTGTTCCCCATGCTGTCTCTGGTGAATCCTCTCACCCCCCACACACACCCCTCTGGCTTATACCCTGGCTCTTGTATGCATAAATAAATAAAACTTAAAAAAAAAAAAACTAGCAGGCATCTATAAATCAGAGACATTCAGTGGGGAGGAGGAGGCAGAGGGATTAAAACAAGGGAGGGAAGTGCACAAGAGACTATGGTGATGGTTCACAGTTAACTTGGTGGTGGGAATTTTATGGGAACTACACCTGAAAGGAGGAAGCAAACTGTACAAAAATGAATAATGATATAAAATATATAGAGAGAAATAAATAGAAAAAAATGGCTCTATGTTCATCACAAGCACTTAAGTAAATCTCTATGACTCAAGAGCAGTTCAGGGAATCAGGCCTTATGGCCTAATTTAAGAAATGCACTTCTCATTTATTTCTACTGCTCCCTTTTTCTGGTTGTTCCTTAGCTAATTCTTCTATGCTTCCATTTTTATTTCCCTCTCTGAGTGTATTTTCCATTCAAAAATCTCTTGGAATGAGCACCAAAATGAAATGGCTCATCACTATCTAGTATGGATTGCATCCACCAGTCAGACTAAGTTAAAACTTTGATTGCTGGTCTCAAATGTGCCAGTGACTCTGGGTGCTAACCTCTGAACATGATCATGATCCCATGACACAAAATAAAGCAACTGATGAAGGGCACTTTGCTCGGAAGGAAGGACATTATAACAGCAGATAAATATTTCTTTTTTTAATGTATCAAACAATATGCTAAGTATTTTTTTATTTTATTGATTTTTTTTACATCATTGCTCATTTTTATACAGTATTTGATTTCTCCTCTCATAGTTCCACCATGATCCATCACCATAGTCAACTTGTGTTCTTCCCTTCCCTTTTTTGAACCCATACCCTTCCCTACCCCTGCTAACTGCAAATAAATCTTTCCAAACATTTTAGACTGGGGAAATGTACTTTAGATCCAGCTACATATATTAGGTTGTTGAAAAGTCATGACTCATTTTTTTCTTGAAAAACATAGAAAAATACATCATGACTTCTCCGTCAACCAACAGATGTTTGGTTGTCCCAATAGATGTTTCTGTGTGTGTGTGTGTGTACACATATACATAAAGATATATATATATATATATGCTTATAAATTAAATGTCCATCTATAAAAGATATGTGCTGAGCTGGAAAACTGTGGTTGTTCCAAGTCGTCCATAGTTTCCAATTATTGAATCATCTATTTACTACCTAGTGTATATTTTTTAATTATTTTTTACATCATTGTTCATTTTTAAACAATATTTGCCTCCCCCCACCCCAGGTGTAATCCCCACAGAATTTCCTTCACCAATGCATTCATGCACCATCACCACAGTCCCCTGTGAAGATTTCTTTTTCTACCACTCAGTCTGTTTTAGAATGGCAAACTCACAGTCAGTCGGAAATGGTCCTTGTGCTTCTGATGAACTACAGATGTAAAATGTTGATCACTTGGTTGGGGAAGGCGATTTTCTTCATCCAGAATATCTAGAATTCCCACTAATTTTGCTTCAATTAAGTCTATTTCAAAAAAGACAAAATATGGTAAATTGTGTTTACACCATTTTAAAGATACATGAACAATTTTTATGACAAATTTTAAGGATTGGTCAGAAACAATATAACCTATTCTATAAGTAGTCTCTGAAAAGCTGACAGCAGATGGATTTTATTTCAAATCTAGCAATTTATTAGAAAGTAAGATCAACTATTTAGCACAAGCTTCAGAAAAACAACTCCATAAAGAAAGTGACTAATGTAGTAACCATCCCATTTGTAAGCTAGGATGAGAGGTAAAGAAACTAAAAATCCCTACTCTTCCAGATTTATATCTAAATTAAAAATGAATTATGGGTGGTGAAATGAGGCATGGTGAACTGAGCTATAAATAAAAGTATTCTGATAACTGTAGAAGGACATGAAACAGGACTGACAGATAAATGGAAGGAGAAGAGTTTGATCCAAAATATCAGGCCACACAAAAACACTGAGGAGGCCAGAAAGGAGGGGTGCGAAAGGAATGTTGAATGGGCCAGGAGGGGTATGAAAGTGCTTTGAAAAGTTACACTAATATAAAGTAATATCATTATTGTAATACTATCTTTTCCAGTTCTAACATGAATTACTAACTCAATGGCTAATCCAAGGTAAGACTTGCCCAATAGATTTTAGAGGTGGGATGGGAGAAAAAAAGAAACACTGACTGCTAGCTGGGTAGAGAAAAAGACAGGTGTCTTTCTTATAAAAGTGGACAAGAAAAACAGAGATCTTGTTCTCCCAGTGCAATATATTCTTTGGATGTAGCATATGGAACTTCTGAAGCCATCTTGCATCCAGCAAGAAGGTGCTGCCAATGCACACAGAACAGACCAGAAGAACTACAGAACAGCAGTGTCAAAGCCTGAAGAACCTCACTTGGAACCTAGCGAAAGTATGAACTTTCTCATAGGAGATAATAATGACAGCCAGGGAGCTTACTGCTTAAACAATTGCTTGCCTTCTTTATTCACATTTGCTGGTTAAGTAAGAAAATACAAATCACAATAAAAAGAAGAAATTTTAGGAAATTTTTTTGAATAACTGAATTTGATGTCTTCGTAGAATATAACTTCCTACCAGTACTACAAAAATATAATCTTTCTTAAATACCACAGATTCTAGTCCCACATCAATCACAGCACTGAAAAATTACTAATAAAAGCTTTTATATATTTTCTCATATTTCCCAAAAGTTGAGTAAAAAAAATACATACCTATACAGTCCTGATTGTCCACATAATGCACTTCATTAACACCTAAACCTTCTTTTTGATAGAGTTCTTGTTCCTAAAATTAAATAATTATAATTAGAATCATAGAAATATTGTGTGGCGTGAAACAGATTCATTGTTTTGTGCCATTTCTGATCATAACATTTACTGATTAGTCAGAATATAATGTTCATACCAACTTGTTTGGGGGCCGAGGAGTCTCACAAATAATTAGGGGCTAGAAAATTCTGTGCCATAAAGCAAGGTGAAATAAAAAAAAATCCAACATATGACTTAAATATGTGGAAATGTTCCCTACTGCACATCAGCACACTTTTCTTGAAATATGAAGAGAAAATAAATATAATTTGGAAGAACAATTTATAAATCAAGATTCAGTCTCTAGATATATAAGCCTGGAATCTCCTTAAAATTTTTTAATGGCTTTTATCACAATATAAAATCTTTTATCACAGATAAGTGAGCTATGCAATGAACTTAAATTACTGTATATTTTAACGTTTTTTCCTGAATATTTAAATATTTCTTCCCAAGAGATACACTAGAAGTTTTCTTTCTTTCTAGAAGGTACTGTCCAATTCAATCTAATCTTAATTTGAAATTACATTTTAAAGAACTGTTACAAAAATTAACAAACTATGACACTATCTTCTTTTCATGAAGTTTCTAGTTAGCTGCGTTGGCATGAAGGGAAGAATTAGAGTATGTTAAGTGAGATTCAAACACATAATACTTCATGAAGTAATGGAAGAATATGGGTGGGTAAAACCTCTAGAGAGCAACTATCTCAACTGATAGTTACTTCTTTTACCAGTTTATTCCAGAATTGGTTTAAATGTAGTATATATTAAAAATATACAAAATCTGGAATGTGCTGGGAAACCCATAAAGATGAAAGCAGAATAAAATATAGAAAGAAGATGAATGGGATAGATACAGAAGATAAAATCTTTCACATTTCAAGTCTATTCAATGAGAGCAAGAACTTATAGAACAGCTGTGCTAAAACTAAGAGAATACAGTGTTGTGGTCCAGCAGCCAGAAAGGTAGGTTCAGATCTACAGAAGTCACTGAACTATTCTGGAAATCAGTTCCTTCATTTGTAAAATAAAGGGCTGCATTAGATTATTTCTTTTTCTTTTTTTTTTTTTAAAGATTTATTTATATAAGCAATAGGTACAGTCAGAAGTCGGGAGGGAGAGAGAATTCACCAGAGCCAGAGCAGAGAGCAGAACAGGCAGACAGGTGAAGTACACTGCTGAGGGGAGCAGCGGGCGGCAGGAGAGGTCTGCGCGCCATGTGAGACCCTCGCCGGCAGCCGGGGATCGAACCAGCACTGCAGAAGCTGCCGGCAGCTTTGCAACCCAGCTCTCAACCACTGCGCCACCGGGGAGGCCCTGCACTAGATTATTTCTTAGTTTCCATTAACATTACTATCTTCATTCAGTAAAATTTATGTCAGAAAACTCAAAGGATGGAAGTTAAGGTTTTGGTAGGAAAACACTGAATAACTTGAACAAAAGGGAGGAAATGGTAAATCTAATCACAAATGAACTGATCCAAAACCCCCTTTACTTACTCTGCAGGCTAAAGAACTATAAAGTAACTTTCCTAGACTTGCGGTCAGCCACATTCACAGTTATTCACTATCAGCAGTGGCAGGAAGTTCTTTACTGGACCAGAGATTTGTATCTGGCCAAAGGTATACCATTCATAGGCACACATGAGTATAGCAGGGAAAACTCTGCCCAGAGGCATTTCAGATCAATGGGCCCATCAAATCTCTTGACTTTGTAGGATTCCTGCCACACACAGAGAGGGCAAGCAGGTAGCAAGAATAGTGGGTAGTAACAGATACAGAAGAAGGGTGGTAGATGCCAAGGTCAGTGATGAAAGTAAAAAGACATGCAGCAGTAGCAGGAATAGAAATAATAGAACCAGAAAAAGAAGCAGAAGTTTAAGTCTAGTAAAAGCCACTAGTAAGAGGTAATAGATCTTCATTCCTGAGGTACCTACTAGAGTTTTTATTGGATCCCTAAGCTCCAACTGTACCATTAACACTTCTGCTGTGTCTGAACAACAGTTAAGCCAGAGGGGCCTATGCTGGGCATCTATGATCCCCTGGGGTATCTTACATTTTACCCAATCAATCGGGGTAACTGTCACACATTTCTGTTCCTTCAAATCTAAACAGTTTATTGCAGTTCTTAAATCTAAATTGCAAAGGCAATTACCTCCTTCAGGATCCTTTCATTAAAAAATTGCTGAAGTTTTTCATTGCAATAGTTGATGCAAAATTGTTCAAAGCTGTTATGTTCAAAGTACTCTGAAAATATAAAACCAGAATTAAGAGTCACCATGAGATTAACTTTATGTTATAAATTTATCTTAGAACAAAATTTTATTATGCCAATGACTAATTTAAGACTCAGTAAAAATACATATAATTGCTCTAAACTCCCCATATGCTCTTATTCTAAGACTTAAATTTTGTTAGGCATTAAAGTATTAAAAATACCTTGCTCTGTTCTACAAAAAAAGGTTAGTTGTCACATGAGATAAATGTCAAATAATAAAAGATATAAAATGTAAGCCCACCATCACAAATTTTTAATGCACAGGTGTCAAAGCAATCTAAATTAATTAAAGAGCAAAAATGGCTTAAATACACATGCTCTAGCAGATTTTCTGTGATTTGTAAACAGTCATAAAAAAATGTTATGGACACTAACACATTTTTACAATTAATGGAATATATTACCTTATCTCTAAGTTCCCCAAAGTACTAAAATGTTATGATTGCGTGTAGGTGGGTGTTATGCCAAAATTGGTGCAGACCAGGAAGCAAGTGTCTGAAGATTATGAAATCTTCAGTCAGTGATAAATGTTTCTCTATCCTTGATAAAAGGTTATGTGATATATCACATAAAAAACAAAACTCTGCCCCTTCCCAAACTGTAAACACTCCTATCTTTCCTTGGCAAAGGTCAACAAACTACAAAGGAGGAAAACACCACTCCCATGGAGTCAGAACACCACCAACTTCACACTGATAAAGTCCAGTAAAAAAAATAATCCTATTTACTCAGATATTTACAGCAGAGTCATTCAAAACAAAGAAGCATTCAGATTTTGGTGATGTATTTCATTCCTGGTTGCACAGTTCTGCAACTATTCTCAAATATTTATCCTGAAGTCTTAACTGGATGGGTGATTAAATGGGAATAGCTATCTGCTGATAATTATGATGGAGTTTTACACGTAGTAATGAAGTCAGCCTATCTGCTAGGTCAACCTGTACTCAGTTCTACACTGTTGCCAGAAATTGTATGGACCTTATCCTCCTTATTAGTAGCCCAAAATTTTATCCTTACTCACTTATATTCATTTGAGAGTACAGAGACATCCCCTAAGTATAGTGATTTTAATCAATGTTTCTTTTTTTTAGCATTAGTGTGACCAAAACCCGTAAGACTTCCCTTTTTTTTTTTTCTTTTTTAGCATTCACTATAAAATCACATTATGAAATTAAATGTAGGTTTGGAGATATACCAGAAAACATATCAAGTGAAAGGTATTATGGGAGAAAAAAGTTTAGAAAAACTGAGTGGAATGAGATCAAACAAGTTCACAAATGAAACTATATTTACCAAAACCAGCAATGTCTAGGACACCAATAAAATAGGATGATGCTTCAAATGGAAAACATTGATTTACTCTGTTCACCACATGATCAAAAAGATGGCTATAGACAGTCTTTGCCAAGGCATCACGAGCATTGTTAGCTTGCTCCACTTTCAGGGGTACCCTACAAAAGAAGAGTATACCAATGAAAATTCTTTTTTTTTTAAGGACTTTTTTTTTTAAGATTTTATTTATTTATACAAGCACTGGGTACAGTCAGACACGTGGGAGGGTGAGAGAATTCACCAGAGCCAGAGTGGGGAACAGAACAGGCAGGCTGACAAAATACACTGCTGAGGGGAGCAGCGGGCAGCAGGAGAGGTCTGCGCGCCATGTGGGATCCTCACCCAGTGGCCGGGGATCGAATCGGCGCTGCAGAGGCTGCTGGCAGCTTCACAGCCCAGCGCTCAACCACTGCACCACAGGGGAGGCTCTACCAATGAAAATTCTTAAAGTAATATATTGTGAGTGTCGGCCAGACCCAAGAGCAAAGTATACATAAATGTATTCACTATGAAGAAAAAAATAAATAATTCCAAAAGGTCATTTGTGAACAGACACATATAGGGCTAAGTAGAATACTGTAAGAGAACTAAAGGCAGTATATCTACAATTAGAAACAAAAACTATTATCGAGTAAATTATTTAGCTCAAAAAAATGTACTGTCTACTCAAAAATAGAGTGACTCTCATGTGAATTATATCTCATTATTAAAATTATTCTCAAAAAGTACAATTCTGAAACACTGAAAAAACTTAATTATTGCCTAGAACAAATACTGATTAACATAATCTACTCGTTTTCATAGTTGTATAAAAGCAAGCATCTCTCTTAACTTACAAATTTCAAATTTGTTATATGTAATATGTCTGAAAGGAACAATTCTGAGAGCTATAGAAGTAGGGGTTTAATTAAATGGTAGATAACAAGGGTGAGAGACACAGAACTTTGATCTCTCAAGTACATGTTTCAGAACATTAAAATGAAAAGAATGAATCATGAAGTAAATCATGCCTTTAAATCTTAGTATTGGGCCTCTCTGGTGGCACAAGAGGTTAAACACAGCACTGTGAAGCTATCCGCAGCCTCTGCAGCAGGCGTTCCATCCCTGGCCGTCCATGGAGCTACCCACATGGCACAGCAGACCTCTCCTGTCTCGCCCACTACTCCCCTCAGCAGTGTATTTCAGTCAGTCTGCCCATTCTATTCCCCACTCTGTCTCTGGTGAATCCTCTCACCCCCCGCCTCTCTGGCCTGTACCCCATTTCTTATATGCATAAATAAATATATCTTTAAAAATAAATAAATCTATCTTAGTATTCTCAAAACATATCCTGACAAACTAGAAACAGGATTTTTACAAAGCAATGAGTTAAGGAACTTACTTTATAACTGTTCCTTTGGTGCCCCCTGCTGTTGTTAGCATGACTCTTGTAGTTAAACTTACACGAAGATCATCTTGATCCAAACCTAATAATTCAGCACAATATTCCAATGACTGAGCAGATTTATTCTTCAGATTACAGCCACCTAATGAAAATATATTTTAATTTGAGATTAATAAACATTATTTAAGCCAGATTTTCAAGCCTCAGTTCTTAGAAGTACACGTCACTTAAATAAAAGTATGGAATAGATAAGGCTTATTTTTAACTTTAGATTTTACCATCCTTGTTAGACACTCACACTGCCAAGATGAAAGGCAGACCCTCACTCAAGGCAGTCCATGGTATAATCTTTTCAGCCTATCAATATTAATCTGTCACTGTTTCACTTTTTTATGACCTTGGAAGCAAAATATACTGATACTGAATTATAACCCTTGTTAATACTCTAAATCTTTGGAGAAATATAGTGCTGCATTAAAATTCAAGACTCCAGTAGTAATTTTAGTGGAAAAAGCTGTAACACAGTTTTATAGATCAATATGGCTATTTCTCCCTATTTTGCTCTTGCTCTCGATGTGTGTGTGTGTGTGTGTATTCACACGTCACTTCCACAAAGTAAGGACTGTTACAGAAACTCTGACATGGAAAGATTAAGTTCCCAGTCCAAGGTCATATAGGCAGTACACGGTACATGGTCAAGCAGTTTGACTCAAAAGCATATCCCCTTAAACACTACGGTGCATCTACTGTTACTGAATCATCAGCATCACAGGACACTGAATGTGAAAGTCATTAGGACTATCTATTTCAATCTGCTCGTTCACAGATAGGATTCCTTCTAAAGTTCAGCTACTGGAGGCAAAGAGGAATGATTATGACAAGTACTTGAGTTAGTCAGAGATGGGTATAACCCAGCTCTTACATCTACAGTCTCTTTATAACCATATTATTTACCTTCTACATAGGCTACACTTCTGTAAAATTGAAATAATATCCTCTACCTCATTATCTTTATGAAGTTTAAACTATGATTATGTTTATGATGAAATACAGTATATGAAGGGTCATGCACATGTAGATACATATTTTTAAATGTTATTTTTCCTTCCTCTATGCCCTTTCCCCATATGCATACTATTGCTAGTGATTATACTTCTCATGGAATATTTCCTCATTATTTTATGAATGAAAAGAACAAAGCTCAGAGCTTTTAATACCTAAAGTCCAAATTATTGACTATTACATTAAGGGTGCTTTTTGATATTCTTAATTGTATTATTTTATATTGAAGTAGTCTGAGTACACAACACCAAATATGATTCAGAGGTATGTGTTCACACCTTCTCAGATGTATGTTACCACACCACATCTACCACTAAGATACGCATAGTCCTCACAATAATTCTTTTGATTTTTTTCGACTCATTTCTGGATACAAAATTTTAAAATAATATATTAATGCTACTATCTTTTCTCTGAAAAATCAGATTTTAGGCTTTGCTGGCTATATAGTTTCTATTACCACCTCTCAACTCTACCACTGTAGCATGAAAGCCAGAATACACAAACATAAATGAATGGGTGTGAATATGTTCCAAAACATTTTAGTTACAAAAACAGGCAGTTGTTCAGATTTGACCATAGACCACAGTTTGCCAACCCATGTATCCATGTATCAAATTTAAGATTATACAAAAAAGTTTTACATAGAGACACCTGAAGTTGCAGAGAGAACTTAACAAACTAAAACATTTGAAACTTGAAACTATCATTCAGATATTTAAATACTCTTCAATTTGCATAAAGTCAAACTTAGTTTCATTTCCCATTAATAAAGTATATGGACTTTTTTGTATGCAATTGCCCTACTTAACAATCCAAGTTTAGTCAATGAGTCAGAAGAAAATGTCAAAAATGCCTTAATAGATGGCGGGCAATTATTCTGCTCACTTACTGATAAAGTGTAGTATTAGTTGAAAATTTTAACTAAATATGATGCTGGTGGTTACAGTTATGTATCTACCATAAGATACTTCAAGTTTACTTCTTACCAGTATCACTCATATGTTCAAAACAAAGCTCGTGGTGATTAATGGCACAGCAAGATTCACCATGTAACACAAGATATTCTAGAAACTTCAGGGTATTGCTAACACATAAACAGATTCATTTTACATATAACAAGGAAATGAAATAATTTCCAATTTTACTCCTCTTTAAAGCAAAACAAAAACACAAAGAAACCTGAAGTGTTGCCAGCTTCCTCAAAATCAATATTTCCAAGGTGCAGGACACCAGCTACTACTCGAAACAGATCAAGCTTTTCCTCATCATCCAAACCAATCTTTTTCATGGCTGTGCACATTCTAATGAAATCTCCATGGTCATCTAACAGTGGATCTTTCAAAGAGCCTGCCTTAAGATACTATAAAATAAAAACAAGTCAGTTAAATGACCTTTACATTGAGTATATTAAAACAGCCAGACAAGGTCTATTAATGCACTATATAACATGCAAAAATAAAATGCATCAATGGAAAAATCTTAATATTCTCACACATTTAAAAACTGAATATATGGACAAAAATGTACACTGGATCTCTCTACATTATTCTTTCATGTAAATATTAATCTATAATAAAAATTTTCAAGTGATGATTGACCATTATTCTTTAGGTATAATGTACCTCTCAAGTGCACCAATATTCAACAGTAGTAAATATTGGAAAGGGTAATAAATTTTTTTTGTCTGAGAATTATTTTTTAAATCTTTCTGTATAACTATATATGGTAAAGTATATTACTAAGCACTATGCTTATTAGTCCAAGAATTTATGCAATGACTGAAAATATTTTAGAAAAAAATGAAGAGAAAATTCACTTTCTTCCCTAAAAGAACTTGCCTCTAAAGCATTTATTTGTTAAAACTACAACAAACGCAGAAAAATTGAAGAAACTCAGGCCTAAAGAAACAGGAGGAGAAAAATAAAAGTTTCTGGGCACAGAAAGATTGGGCTAGGAATTTTCCAGAATTTGAGACTGAATTAGCAAAATTAAACATTAGATAATACAGTATCAAAATTAACTGGCCATGAAGGATGCCTCAAAGAGACTTTGTTTCCTCCAGTTGTCAATTGCTTCCCAGCTAAAGTTGTGATTGTCTTTCTACAAAATTCTTTATAATGTTTATTTCTGGAAAATCTCTAAAGAAATTAAATTTTACTCTTAACAGAAGCAAAGTAAATGATTACATGCAGCCAAAATTAGCAGAAAACACCTATCATGCAGAATTTTTAGTCTTGTAATTGGGTATTTCATTTAAAAATGGTGTCTAATCAAATGACAGACTAAAAATACTGCATTCTCCTAAAAATTACATGCAGCTTAAAGACATTCAAAAGGATCTAATTAGTCAAAATGATCACCTTATCCTCCTGGTAAAGAAGACATAAAAAGTAATTTAAACTTGTTAATCAATTCATTGTTCACATATATTCATACATATATTATATATACAAACCATAATATGACTAAGATTCCTGACTAATTATGCTGACTCTAGAATCAGAAACAGCACATTTTTTTCTCAGGAGAGTACAGAGTACATATTACCCCTTGGAGAGTAAAATCCAGTTTTCTTTCCTCTCTACTCAGCTTTTTCCATGCCTAAAAGTCAAGTGTATGTATTTTTTTCTTTTAGGGGAACTGCAACGCCCAACTAGAAAATGTTTCTATTGCCTTAGTGGAAATACAATCTCTGTATTTTAATGATGCCTTATAAAAAAACAACATGACAAAGGAAAATATCATAATAAATATTAATGTCACTTCTTAATGTTCCAACTATAACATAAAGTTTATGGTTTATAATTCAGATATTTGTATGTAAAATGACAGATAAAATGCTAATCTAAAAAAAATTAACTGTAGGCTCATCTGCTTAGAATTCAAAAAGAGATTTTTTACTAACTTTCTGCTCTTTTTTATAAATGTATAGGAAACATAATTCACCCTACCCAACTTGAAAAAGTCATAAACATCCAAGTCAAAAATACAGAAGTGTTAAATTAAAAACTCAGTATACTAAAAATGGTTCAATTATTTAAATATTTTAATAAAGATAATATGAACTAGTACCAAATATTAATTCTAACTTAGTTCATTATTTAAGCTCCTTGAATAAAATTCATACTACTCCTAACATATGGATTTAATGTTTTGAAAATAACACTAAATAGTACAATCATATCTAATTACTCTCAGAAATACAATAATTTAATAAGATCTATATATTCACTTTCATAATATATATTTATAATGTTTTAAGAAGAAATGCAATAACATATAAGCACTGTTTTTCACAACAATGCTTACTCTATTTCTTGTCTATATCAATCAAGTGGGCAATAAATCATAAATTATGAAAGATATATTTTATACTTAATCCCAAATGAATATTATGATAGTAAATTTCAAAAAAGGTTAGCAATTTACTAATTTCAAAAAGATTAGCATTTTTTCCCATCATGCTGGGAAAAACAAGAGGAGAACAGGGCATTGAAACTAGCCAAGAAAAATCAGAACCTGTAGATTCCATAGATACCAACAGAGGCATAAAGCATTTCATTGTGAGAAAGATGTGGATGAGTGGAATTTTTTTTTTAAAGATTTATTTTATTTATACAAAAGCCGGGGTATAGGCCAGATGCACAGGAGGGTGAGAGGATTCACCAGCGACAGAGTGGTGAACAGAACAGGCAGACTGACAAAACACACTGCTGACGGGAGCAGCGGGCGAGACAGGAGAGGTCTGCCACGCCAAGTGGGATTCTCGCCGGCTGGCTGGGATCGAACCCACACTGCAGAAGGCTGTGGACAGCCTCACAGCGTGGCACTCAACCGCCTACACCACCAGGGAGACCCCTGGGTGGGATTTTTTTTTTAAGTACAAGCCTAAATTAGGAAATATTATTTGGATTCCAAAATAAAAAGCATAATATATTCTTGAGCATTTGTTTAATTGAAAGTTTTAATTAAATAAAAAAGTCTACTATACCTCAGGACTTTTTCGGTTCTGTGAAATCTGTTTGTCGGTTTCTTTGTTAGCAAAGTATCTAGTGCAGCCTCGGTTTAAATACTATGATTAAAAAAATTAAAGATGATTAACAAATATGATCCACAAGAAAATATAACCTTGGTATAATTTAATTTCTCAATTAAAATTGCTACTTTTTCTTAAAATATTTTTTATTTCACTTGTTTTTTTGTTGATTTTATTGATATAATTGGCATTTACATTATATTAGTTTTGACTGTAGAACCAAATGATTTGATACATACTGCCTAATAATTCTAATTAACATCCCTTATCACACATAGTTAAAATCTTTTTCTTGTGGGTATTTATTTCATAAGCATTTACTCCCACTAATAAAACCAAAGGTTTTAAAAGTCCTAATTCTTGAAAGCAGGATAAATTAAATAATTAACATAAAAACCAAATACCATAAAGATTTTCTACACTTAAAGCTTTAAATCTTCTCATTGTCAAGTATCTTATTTAAAATAAAGTTCATAAGTACTGCAGATAATAATGAATACACTTCATTATAAAATATATAGTTACATTGTGGCTTAATACTTTCAGTTCTTAATGATTAACAAATATTATCCTTGAGTTTCTTAATGTCTGGCTTTAAGAATCAGTTCTTCAAAACATTTACTGATAATATTGACTATTCATAAATTACAATACTTGTTTTATTAACCTTCATCATTATTCAAATAACAATTTCAACTTTCATATCAAATTATTTATATTGCTACCCAGAAGTCTTATAAAGATTAAATACATTCAAAACATAGAGCAGGGGAAGCACTTGAGAAAAAAACAATGGGCCTCAGAGATTCAGTTCCCCACATTTGGAGAAGGGGGATCAGGAAGGAAGGAAGTAGGGAGCAGGATGGGAAAAATTGAAAAACATCTCAACTGCTCTTAAATCAATTCACTATGATTTCACTTTATCTCAGCATGAATTCGAAGACTGAACATACTACCACATCATTCAAATACCAAAAAATATATATATATAGTAAATTATGAATGATTTGGAGATAAATTAATATTTTAGATGCTCAATGTTTCTATCTTCACCTCTATTATAATGAAATAGCTAAAACCAGAAAATTATATGCAGTGGGTTTTTCTTTCTACCCTAGATTCTTTGGGGAAAAAGTAAAAGAGAAGGGGGAGGCAACAGCACTGGTAAGCATATTCAACTAATTCAAAAAAGAGCTCTTGTATTTAGTAAATACAACAGCTTAAACATACAGAGCCAAAACATTGTCTTTGTTTTATCCTACCTCCTCCCTCCCCAACTGTTTTGTCAAATATTTGGTTTTTAGACACATGGACCTAATATTAAACCCAGCAAAGTTAATTTTTTCTTCCAATTTTTCCATAACTAAAAAGCTACAATTCTTCTTGCCATTCATTCTCTTTCTATCCAAGTTTTATTTATATTTGAGGATCTTTGCCTGATTACAACAAAAGCTTCCATATAACATGCAAAAAAATGTTGGACAATTTTGAAAAATGCAACCATCTTAAACCTTTTATTTTCTAAAATACATATATAGTTAATACAAATGCTGTTAAATGTGTAACTATAATTGTTTACATACAAATTTGGATAAAGCACTGACCAAAAAAAAAAATTTAGGAAATTGTTTATCCTAGGATAAAGTTCTCCTTTGGTTCATCCTTTTCTATAAATTAAAAGTGGAGGTTTAAACTAGAGCAGTATCTAATGAAATTACCAACACACTTTCCCTTTAAGGCAGAATCATTTGCCTAATGCCGGTGGGTGAAGGGTAATGCTGTCTCCCTACTCTCCTCTCACCATAAAAAGGAATAGCTTAGAAGAGAAGAAAGCACACACCTCAGTTCACAATACAAAAGCAGGAAACTCTCTAAGCTGATAGGGCCTCTGTAGCTGTCCTCTTAGGGTGCCTGCCATTATACCTGGGAAGCCTATGCTACTTGAGAGACACAAAAACCATACCCCCAAGCAGAAAGAAATGCTAAATTAAGACAAGAAGAGTTACATCATCTTATATCATCAATTCAGTGTTGACAAAGTCACATCAATACAAAATTTTACATTATTTAAGTAATTTCTATTCTTTTTCTTAATACCATTTAAAGAAATGCCTCTTCTTCTTTCATGAGGATAATGTGGGCAACAAAGGCAAATTGCAGTTAACTTGGTGAGTCCTATATAAGGTTGGACATTTTACTAAGGATCTTAAAATAAAGTTTTAAAATTTCTAAATATACATTAAAAGATGCTTTTCAATAAAAAGCAACTAAGTTGCAAAAACAAATACACACACTGAAGCATAATTCACTTTGTCATGACTCTTAAATGGAAGAGATGTGTCCAAAGACAACTACCAATACAACTCAAAGAACTTTATATAAAGTGTATTCCTTAGCTCTTTCCTCTGATTCCTATATACCTCGCATAGAAACATCATTTCCTGGCTCAGCATTTGTAACTTATGCTATCCCTATCCTATACCTAGCTCTCTCTTATCATTTAATTTATCAGTTAGACTTATTTATCTTTTAACCCTAGCAAATGATAAGCACCCAGTGGGCAAAGAACAAGTATTTGCTGTTGAACAGAATTAAGGAAGAGTCACGGGTCCCTCATTATTTCAGTGGTCAAACTATTTTTTACAACTAAATAACTTTAAAGTTAGTATCATAGAACTATTATAAATTTCCTATTGCATTTAAATTGATAAGGGGTTTAACATCTACTCTTACCTATCCTGTTATGTACCTACTCATAATAATATTATGATAGCTGAGCTATAAACCTCAATAGATTACTATATAAGAGAGAGTCATTCTATCCTATTACACTGGATTTAAGGTAAGCTACATACAATTAAATATCAAAACCCACTGAAACTAGTTTTAAATTTTAAAGCAATTCCACTTGTAAAAATTGTATGAAACTTCTTCCTATCCAACCTACCCGAAAATTATCTGGGGAGCTCAAATGAAGTTTTTCCCTAATATCTTCAGAAGCACCAGCACACAGCCTGTAAAAAATATGGTAATTCCTTTCCTCTTTGCCTTGAACACAGATCCTAGATTTCTCTAGAAGATAATGTGAAACAAATCCTCCAACGACTGAACTCTAAAAAACAAAACGGAAAATATTAAAAGTATAACCTAAAATGCTAACTTACTTCTTTTCTAACAATCATCTGTGTATCATAGAGTTGTAATATTCATCAAATAAAAGGGAACAGATAAATACACGTAAACAATGTAAATTCAGAGTATTTTTTACATAAAGAAGAATGTATAGATTTCCTCAACTATCCAAAGTAACAGAGAAAATTAAAAAGAGTTACCACAGGTCAAATACAACACTAATTCTATCAAGACTTGTGTACTTTTTAAAATAGTCCCCAAACTTAATACCCTAAAACTCCCTCTCACTTACCTTTTCATTGAAATGTATTTCTACAAATTTCCCAAATCGACTGCTATTATTGTTGCGAACAGTCTTTGCATTTCCAAAGGCTTCTAAGAGTGGATTAGCTGTTGAGAAATGAAAATATTGCACAAAAAAAATCAGCATGAAGCATAATTTTAAAATAATATACATATTTCCATGCTTAGGTTTGTCAATTCCTTTGTTTTATTTTTCTATATTCCATGTATCAGTGAAATCATCCAATATTTGTCTTTCTCCTTCTGGCTTATTTCATTTAGGATAACGTCTGCCAATTATATCCATATTGTTGCAAGTGGTAAGAGTTCCTTTTTTCATAACTGAATAGTACTACATCATATATATGTACCACAACTTATATATATTTAGTCATCTGTTTTGGGGCATTTAGGTTGTTTCCATAATTTGGCTATTATAAGTAGTGCTACAGTAAACACAGGAATGTACATGGCACTTCAAATTAGTATTTTTGCATTCTTTGGATAAATGTCAAGGAGTCGGACTGCTGGATTACAGTGTATCTATTCTTAATATTTTGAGAACCTCCATATTATTTTCCATGAGGGCTGGACCAATCTACATTCCCACCACCAGTCTACATTCTATTTCCCTACAGTTCACAGTCAGAAAGCTTTAAAACTAAAAGAAACATTAGCATATACACCTCACCTTTCAGATGGGCAAGAAAACAGAGGATCAACAAGTTCAATTTACTGTGGAAGACTGGCTACTGGCAAAAGGGGAACTCAATAATAGGTCCCCCTTATACCTATACTGACGATCTACTAACTTTGTTAAAAGAATTTAATATATTATGTGGCTATATCCCAAACTGGTATAAAAGTGTTTATATTAAAAAATTATACTATCAATGATCTACTTATTCCCAACAACCAATATTCCACTAAGGAGACCATCAAAAGATTTTCATGTATGGCTGGTTAACATCTATTATTCTCCAGTAAAAAGGCAGTAGAAACATTTGGAATAGTACTTCCCAACTTTTCTAAAGTGTAACACACTACATATTGCATAGCACTCATTCTCAAATGAGTCCTCCACCATATTTCACTGGTGCCCTCCCCACTTTATGTCCCACCCAAAATGAACAATACCTTCAACAATTCTATCATCAATATCTTGTCCAGTTCCATAGGATTCAGTGAGATATCTGTTTAAAATATAGGATAAAATAATTTATATAACATCGCTCATATATTTTAATTTTAATATTTTCATACAAGTAAAAGGGATCATTATTAATTTTTTACTTAAAAATTATAAATTTATCATGAAAGGCAACTATTGGGTTATGTATTTTTAAACATTTAAAATTTTACTTGGATTGCCTTTAGCAATCCAAATGTAAACCAGCATCACTTATACAAAATGTTTTAGGAAATATTCTGAATGTAACTAACAATTTGATTTTAAATATGCCATGCATATCTCACAGGAATATTCGTCAATGACATTAGAGTCCAATCTTTTGTGATGACCTACTAATTCCATCTTTATTAGGTGTGAGAGAAAATAAGGTAATCCACCACTAAAAACTAGGAAGTCACCACTCTTCATGTTGTTACAGCGAAACATAAAACATGATGGAACAACTATTTGCCCAGCACATTTCAAAACAAAAAGTAATCTTTGATTTACAATCTATGTTTACATCACAGGCTCATAATTTGTTAATTATTTGTTCACATACAAATTTGAATGTCAAAGTTGTATGTTTACTACAATATACAGGAGAGAAAGAATAAGGAAATGAAACACTAGAATTCCAAGATGATTGGGAAGCATTTATTTAACCAGAATTGTATATATCCAATAGTGAATAACAAACACTTAAATAGATTTCATACAATTAACTCAGAATAGCATATACAATCAGATAACAAATAGTAATTTAAAAAAAAAAAAAAGGGCATGCCATGCAAAAATCGACTAGCTATGCAAGACAATAAGAACACTTGTGAGAATTCAGAACACACTCGTCCTGGCATAGCTTCATTAATAGATGTAACATCCATGGGTATATAAATTGAAGAAACTGAACTACACTGAAAGGCTCCTCCTATATTTACGATACTATGTTTGTAAACAAAATGTAGAGTTTAATATGACAGAAGCAAAGTGGATACATTGCGAGCATGGTTGTAAAAATATAGAATGGTCAGCTGTCATAAGCTTAAATTAAAAAGGTTTTACCAGGGCCTCCCCTGGTGGCACAGCGGTTGAGCCGCTGGGTTGCGAAGCTGCTCTCAGCCTCTGCAGCGCCGGTTAGATCCCCGGCCGCTGGTCGCTGGTGAGGGTCCCACATGGCGCGCAGACCTCTCCTGCCTCCCGCTGCTTCCCTCAGCGGTGAATTTCAGTAGATCCACCTATTCTGCTCCCCACTCTGTCTACGGTGAGTCCTCTCACCCACTGCACCTCTGGCCTTTACCCCAGCTCTTGTATGCATAAAAAAATAAAACTTTAAAAAAAGGGAATTCTCAGGGTTTTTTGTTGTTTTTAGAAAGTTGTTTTCACTCAAATCCAGATTCATCTCAGAATAATCTCATCACCTGTATGGATGGATTCTCTGATCCTTCATAACAAAATTTCATGGTTGTTTTAAATGTTGTTTGTCTTCCAAGACAAAAAAAAAAAAGGAAGGGAACTTTGACACCATGCTATAAGGATGAAGCCTGAGGACATCATGCTAAGTGAAATAAAAGTCACAGAAAGACAAACTCTGTAAGATGTACTAGTATGGGATACCCAGAGCAGTCAAAATCATAGAAGCAGAACATAGAGTGGCTGTTGCCAAGAGCTGGGAGCAAGGAGAAATGGGAAGCTATTTAATGGAAACAGAGTTTTTGGTTTTGCAAGATGAAAAATTCTGGAGACTGGCTGCTTAACAATGTGAATATACTTAACATTACTGACTAGAAATAGTTAAGATGGTAGATTTAAGTTATAATTTTTATCACAACAATTAAAAGAAACTAAACCTGTTCAAATTATTCCAGGTTAGCTCAGTATTCCTCACCTTAGAACAAATTTTGTATTTTCTGTTTTGCCAGCTCCTGATTCTCCAGATACAATGATAGATTGACTCATCTTGAGCACCTTCATGTCTCGAAAAGCCTTATCAGCTAGAGTCAAAATAACATATTAATAATGAATAATGCATCAAAAATACATTGATTAAATGATAATTTATTTACCAGTGAAGAGCACTTAAATTATAAATGTGTATTTACAGTTAGCAAAATTTTAAGATAAAATCATTCAAAAGTGTGTGTGAATCTCTAAAAGCATCTTAATTGGTCTAGTTTAATATCCTTACAGCTAAGTAATATGAAATTCAAATAAACAACTCTTGTGTTAGTATGTTTTCATATTATGAGCTGTGGCCCAGCTCTTAATACCAGAGCAGGTCTGCAGAGGGATAAAAAAATGTTCATCATTCATATCTAATGAAGTCCCCAGAGAGAAACAAAAAGTAATGAGCTTCCAATTAAGAAATTTGGCAACCAAAAATGCTACTGGAGAAAAAAATACATAATTGCAAAATAAATCTGTGTATTTTTTACCTGTTATATTGCCATTAAATATAAACAGGATTTGTCAGCATTTCAATGATAGGCAAAATTAATGTTCAAAATTTGCAATTGTTTATGCATATAATTTTTAAATATCTTATTATATTCAAACAATTGAGGTTATTAAATGTCTTAAATTTTAAAACTACACAGACAAATTGAGTATAATTTAATTTTGTTAAGGTGATCTTGAAGTAATTTTAATTCAAAATTAGGACCTGATCAACTTAGCCCTATAAAGCAACTATTTCTCAGCTTAACATTTGCTAACCATACCAACGAAAAAGTCTTTACAGAGGACTTTTTACTCTAAGCTCTGAAGGCAAAACATGTACCCATTCTTTTTGACTAATTAATCAGTGATCTGTCCCACTTCCTTTTGAGAAATCACTGCAAACACCTCTTCAGCAGTGAACAATTAAAAATAAATGAGTTTATTTATATTTCAAACATGCAGTTTCATCTAGTGATGACCCTGTTCACATTCAGATTCGAAGGATTCTGCACTATAATATTTTGCTTGCTGACAGAAAACACACCAATGCCCTCAACGCTTCTGAAACCAATCTGCTATTAAACTGTGTTTGCCTGACATATTTATTCTGCTTAGTAGTATACAGTACACAGATCAAGCAAATGTGAACATGAAGCCTGGTTAAGCAGAAACACAGGAATGAAAAGAAATAGACTACACTAAGAATCAGTACCAACACAGGTCATCCTTTCACTGCTGGTTATGTCAGGGTACAAGGGTTGACTAACTTATGAGCTGGTGCTAAGAGGAGTGTGCATGTCAAATAACTCCATTTCTCTTATTCTCAGAACCTGAGAAAGGCAAAGACAGAGACTGCTATCTTCCCACACAAATTGCCCAGAGATATGAAGTATGTAACATCTTCAATTATTGAACATATGTTAAATTAAAAATCCTAATATAAAAATAAGACATCAGGAAAGAAGTCTGCTCTTATAGCTCACATCTAGCTCAAGTAACACTTTCACAAGTGATAACCTGGGTAACAACAGTAGGACTGGGCCTCAAAGTTATGAAGGAAGACACTTGAGGATATACTCAAATCATACAGCCCTCCCAAAATATTCAATTCATGATATATTTTACTAACCCAAAATAAAAACTAGGGAAATTTTTAAAATATAATGAAAAACAAAAAATAAGATACAATCAAATTACTTACCAATTGCAAAGACATGGGGTGGCATTGTCCCAAGAGATTTTCCTTGGTATGATTTTATTGTTTCTGAAGAATATATTTTAGGTATGTCAAAGTACGGGTTCACTGCGATCAGAATGTTGGCGACATATGTCTAAATCGAAAAGCATGAACATGAAGACTTCCAATTACTATTTTCATTTTAAAACCAAGTAAGGCTCATGGGAGAAAGAACATAGAGCAAACAGCTTCAGTTCGTTAAATTAAGTAGGACTCCCAAATCTAAATTTCTAATCCTAAACTTTCCCTGATTACTACAGTATCCATATTTCTCTAAGTCAATAAGTATTTAAATCTCATCCCATAGGCATCTCAAATTCAGCATGTCCAAATCAAAATTATCTCTCTTGACCTCACTGTGCCTCAAAGAAAACATTTTCCTTCCACATTTTCCTAGGTTCACAGTATTACCACTAAGTCATCACAGAAAGCGGAGTCTCTCAACTTCTATCTCAACCACCTTTCTTCTGGGGACTCTACATATGAAATCTTTTCATTCTATTCCTGTAGTCCAAGTTTTGGTCATTTGTATTCTTCACCTAGACTACTTTATTCATGATGCTATTAAAGAGTTTTACATAGTTCATAGGGCTCCCTAGACCTATCCCCATCACTGAATGCCAAGAATTCACCAGCTCTGTGGCACTACTTGACCCCAGATTTTTGCAAAACAACATATGGCAACCATTGTCTAGAATATTGATGGCAAAATGTTTAACGACCATCTTAAGTTTGCTTTTAAGTTTGGAATGTAAATGTCACTTTAAAAGACCAGAAAAATGTACCAGTAAGGTTTATAAAATTCTTTGTGGATAGAGTTGTGGTTAAGCAATTAGTAGTGGTTTGCTGTTCAAACCAGGACATGCAGGACCATATTTTTCTTTTTCTGCTTCTAGTTGTGGAAGGGAAATGATGCAGAAACTCAACTCTCAGACTGCTTAATCCCAAAATTCAGAAAATACTTCCAAAAATGTTTTCTGGAATGCGATAAAAATTAAAAATTGCAAATAGTGATCATTCTAACAGGGAAAAAGTTAAGTAGCAGAGACTTTAAAAAACAATTCAAATGTTAAAAATGAGTTAGCTATTTTTGTTTACTCAAATATGGGGGAGAATAGTGATAACTAAGTTTGGTGAGAAATATAAAAACATTAAACTCTGACTCCAAATTACTTCCTACTCTTATACATTATATAGTAATAATGAGTTTATGTATGTATTGCTGCTTTTGTAATAGTTATATATAAGGCATAACTGCGAAAAATATATACCAATCATGACTTAAGTTAACTTTGAAAGTACTGGTTCTCCAAACAGAAGCTGACAATGCCAGTCACTAACAGAGGTCATTTGCTCAAGTGCATACCTATCTTAGGAAAAGAAGGATCAAAAATAATAGGCGTAAAAAAAAAAAAAATACAATTCACCAGAGTGATGTAGATATTATACATAAGAAATGAAAATTTCACAAATAGATCATTTTTACTATTAATCATGCAATTAAGCAAAGATTTGTAGACTTTTACATTAAACTCAATGTGAAAAAACAGTTTTTTTTACGTAAAAATACTCAGGTAAACCGTCACTCATTAATGGCAAGTCAGTGAGTGTAGTAGCACTGCAGTAGGGGAAGCACTAAAAAGATAATGAAAACTGTGGGTTTTAAGCTTTTGTATAAACATGTCAAATAAAAATAAAACATATCTTAGTTTTTTAAAAGTATGATCATTCTGTAAAAGTAACTTAAAAACTTCCAAATTTCAGGAGATACTAAAACATTTAAAATTTGCTCATATAAATAAGATTGTTCCACCATCATTAAGTGATGTAAGACACACAAAGAAGTGGTGCAAGAACAAAACAGTTGCTACCAGATAGTGGGAAGTGGGGTGAGTAAATTGTTAACAGGGGTCAACAGACATTACACTTTTGATGACAGTCATAATATAGTATATATATATAGATGTTGATGGATAAGTCTATACACCTGAAACCTATATATGTTATAAACCAATGTTACTTCAATAAAAAATTAACTAATTAAAAAAGGAAAAAATAGGGGGCCTCCCTGATGGCCTAGGGGCTAAGTCTCAGTGCTACCACAACTAAGGCCTGAGTTCAATGCCCAGCCAGGGAGATAATCCACATATGGTGCAGGAGACCTCTCCTGTCTTGCCCGCTGCCCCTCTTAGCAGTGTATTTCATACATCTGCCTGCCTGCTCTGCTCCCCCCTCTGTCTCTGGTGAATCCTCTCCCCCATCATGCCCATGACCTACACTCCAGTTCTTCTATGCAAAAATGAAATTAAAAAAGGAAAAAAATAGTAGCTAGTTCTACTTGAAAAATAATGTGTCCTGGTGGTATCCAATTCAACATTTATTGATTAAAGAAACCTGATTTAACAAACTTTAAAAATGTGTATTACTTTCATGCATTATATCAACAGCATTAAGCACACATTAGATGTTCATTAAGTGAGTTTTACTTCTAAAATTTCTAGTGAGAACAGTCATATTTCAACCTAGTATATTCTTTATTTAATAGATTTTAAAAAATAAAAAGAGAAAAGCAAAGACAATCGTGTACATAATAACCAAAAGATAACATATAAACTCTTTTGGAAAATACTAAATTAGTCCTATTTCCCAGCTGTCATTACTTGGACAGATGGCAAAGACTAAAGGTAATTTAGTCAGCATTAAATAAGTACAATTAGGCAAATTGATAGTGATATAAAAGATTAAAACTGTCATTCGATCTAGGAAGTGTCAAAGAAACCATGTGTCTTCTTCGTTTAAAAATAATGAAGAGTCCCATCTTCATAACGGGAGAACTGCAGTAGAGTAATTTATCTCCAACCATCAGAGAAATCTGCAACTAGGTCAGAGCAGATAAAATCTCATGCATGCCCACTGAATTATTATCATTAAAACATACTAGTTGAATAGCCACCTGAATTATTTGTGTAAACACTATTTACAATACAAGTGTTCTCTTTCATTATTTAATATTCTGGATTTTTAAGGTAAAGTGTCTATTTAGGGTTTAATGAAATGTGCAACTATATAGGTTCTGTGATCAGCAGTTCATTGTACTTGATAATTCCTCCAGTACTGTATTGTACCCTATTCTAATTTACAATTTTTCATCTAAGTATTTAATTTCAATTTATGTATTCATTAAAATTGGGTTTAATTTATATATAGTTATATATATAATGTGTATTTATATATATGTGTATACACACATACACACATATATATATAAAATGCTGCCTTCAATTCTTTGCATAACAGTGTGGAAAATTAAACATCTATAAACATTACACCAAAAATAAGAATTCAAAACTGAAAATAGTGTTGCTGTTGTTGTTTTTTTTTCAAAATAATCAAATTGAAAATATTTAAGTCTGAAAGATATGAGGCGGTACTCTGAATTCATTACTTCATTACACAAATATTTAAGTACCTACTATGTACCATGACCTGGAATTTCAGCAATGAATGGGGGTAGAGGGGAGTTCACATCCTTATAGAGTGCACAGTGATCAATTAGGCTCAGATGACTATGATTTCTTAGAATATTTCAGGCTTGACAAGATCAAACAGTAGCAGGTACAATAGTTATGCCCACAAAACCCTAAAGCATAGTAAAATACTTACATAAATTCTGTCTTTACTGTATCGGACTTTGACATTATGGAGGAGAGTGGCCTCATTTAAATACATAAGTGAACCTGAGACATGAAAGTTTATAAATCATTAGTTATTCAAAGAAAAAAGTAAAATACAATACTATCTTAATAGAACACTTCGAACCAAGCTAAAATGCATCTGTTGATTTAGATTTAATTACATGTAAATCCTAGATGCCAATTAAAATATATCCGTTTATGTATGTGTTAAAGTGCTATTTTGAAACAACGAATTTCCAAATGGTTCAGCCCATCTAGGGAGGACCAGACAAGTATACAATGAAGATTGCTTAAACAGCTGAGTATAATTCAAATGGAAGGAATATGCTACATATATAGGGCTGGGTTTGATACATTTTTGACACCACAAAATGATGACACTAGTCCAGTCTGACACTCAGTATTTTATAGAAAAGCACAAAGAATAAAATTTTAGAATAGGACGGGACCATCAGATAATTCAATCAGTGCCTCATAACTCATATGACAAAATAAGAGTGACAGAGAAATTACATATGTTCTAATCACAATATGCAGCTTATTAGTGGCAGAATCCAGGTAGAAATCTTTTTTTTAAAGATTTATTTATACATATGAGAGCTGGGATATAGGCCAGAGATGTGGGGGGTGAGAGGACCCACCAGAGACAGAGCGGGGAACAGAACAGGCAGACTGACTGAAATACACTGCTGAGGGGAGCAGCGGGCGAGTCAGGAGAGGTCTGCCTCACCATGTGGGCTGCTCCCTGGCTGGCCAGGGATCAAACTCGTGCTGCAGAGGCTGTGGATTGCTTCATAGTGCAGTGCTTAACCCTTTGTGCCACCAGGGAGGCCCAGAAATCTTTTTTTTAATATATCAGAACATAATAACATTTAGCATACATTACACTGACATATCTTATTCTCCCAGCCCTCCAATCTACTGAGCCTCATTTCTACTTTTCCAACATCTGTTTCCAAAATTAGCACGATTGTTTTTCCAGTCATCTAGCCTGCAAACCACAGAGAGTGGTAGGATCATCTCTCTCCCCATCCTTACTCTAAGCCAGTACCACATGATAGGCACTCAGAAATTATCTGACTCGCTGAACTGCCTCTCCTTTCTTCCCATTTCTACTACTCTAACCCTCCTTTGGGTCTCATTACCTCTTTTGTAACTACAGTAGCTTTTTATTGTCTATTGATTTAGTCTCTCTCCTCTCTAATCCAAACTGCTCAACAACTAATATAAAACTAAACTAGACTCCTAACTGAATCGCCTCCTCAAGTACCACAGTCTACATTCAAGTCTGATATTCAAGGCTTTGTAAAACCTGCATTCCATTGGCCTTTTCATATAATTTTCAATAATTTCCTTCAATATGGTATAATTTGCAGGCAGACTATTTATCAAACTCAAATGCCATCATACATTGGCCACCTCCTCCAGGTAGCAAAAATATGCCTATTATTTAAGGTTAGTTTACTGTTTAAAGGTTTCACACAAATGATAATTCTCATCTTCACTACCACAAACACCACCAGACCTACTTTCTTCTTTGTACTTTCTTTACAGTGCTTTAGCTCAGACTGCCAGTGTTATGATTATAAAATTGTATGTCTGTTATGTTTATAAAATTGTATGTCTCAGAAACATCTTTGAGGACTCATATCCAGAAGCAAAAAAAAAATAAAATAAAAGGAAGGAAAGGTTAAACAAACATCAAACTAAAAAGCTTCTGTACAGCAAAAGAGACAATAACCAAAATAAAGAGACAACTCATAGACTTGGGGAAAATATTTGCACTTCCTATAACCGATAAGGGATTGATATCAAAGATCTACATAGAGTTTATACTACTCAACAAAAAAACAAAGCAAACCACCCAGTCAAAAAACAGGCAGAAGAGCTAAAAAGACACTTCTCCAAAGAGGAAATGCAAATGGCCAACAGGTATATGAAAAAATGTTCAGAATCTCTTGTAACCAGAGAAATGCTAATCAAAACCACAATGAGATTCCACCTCACACCAGTGAGAATGGCTCATATTTAAAAAACTGGCAACAGGGCCTCCTGGGTGGTACAGGGGGTTGAGCGCTGCAATGTGAGGCTGTCTGCAGCCTCTGCAGTGCGGGTTCGATTCTAGGCAGGCCAAGGAGAAACCCACATGGCGCGGCAGACCTCTCCTGCCTCATCTGCTGCTCCCCTCAGCAGTGTCTTTGGTCCTCTGACTGTACCCCAGTTCTTGTATAAATAAATAAATCTTAAAAAAAATTAAACTAATTTTAAAAAGATTCCCTTGTGAAATAGTTTATATCGCATTGTCCCCTTTAAAAAAAAATACATAAAAAATAAAAAATAAACTGGCAACAACAAATGCTGGCGAGGATGTGAAGAAAAAGGAACCCTCTTGCCTTGTCCCCTTTAAAAAAAAAATACATAAAAAATAAAAAATAAACTGGCAACAACAAATGCTGGCGAAGATGTGAAGAAAAAGGAACCCTCTTGCATTGCTGGTGGGAATGCAAACTGGTCCAACTGCTATGGAAAGCAATGTGGATGTTCCTCAAATTACTAAAAATGGGTCTACCATATGACCCAGAGATTCCACTCCTAGGAATCTACCCAAAGGACACAAAACATTAATTCAAAAGGAAACCTGCACTCCTATGTTTATTGCAGCACTATTTTCAATAGCCAAGATATGGAACAACCCAATGTCCCTAAACACAAGACTGAATAAAGAAGATGTGGTATATATATACAACAGAATACTATTCAGCAATCAAAAAGATAAACTCATGCCATCCATCGCAACACAGATGGAGCTAGAAGAGATTATGCTCAATGAAATAAGTCATAATGAAAAAGAAAAATATCAGATGGTTTCACTCATAGGAGGAATATAGGAGAACCAAAGGATCAAAAAAAAAAGACAAAACTTGCAGGTAAACTATAGACCTAAGGCACACAGAAGAAAGGGGTTAAAACAGGGAGGGAAGAACACAATGGACTATGGTGATGGTTCATAAGTGATGTGGTGGTGGGTGACTTATGGGGACTACACCTGAGGGGAGAAATCAAGTATTGTACAAAAATGAACAATGTAAGAAAATAAAAAATTTTAATCAACAACAAAAAGAAAATTGTATGCCTGGTGTTAAATACAAAACCCAGATTATTGAGGATAGGATCTGCCTGATTCTTTCGCTTATTTGTTGGTTGGTTCACTCATCAAAGTTGTTTACAGGTCTACACTACATGTATGCCTAACACACAATTCAACTCCTAACCAATTCTGTCAAACAAAATTCTCTTGCTATGCCTATCTCAACAAGACTGTCCATGCTTTACACTTAGACAATGCAGCCAGTTCACCTCAGGCAAAAAGTGAAAGGCAAAATTAAATAGTGATCTCCACATATGAAACCTTTTTAATACTTGCATAGAAAACCTAGAGCTGCAAAATAGATAATAAATTTGCAATTTTTAGGGCACTATCAAATTGTAACTCATGTCTCTCCTTTCACAGACATCAAGTTTTTAATGATCACATTATTACCGTGATACAGAGAACAGGAAAGGATTTTAGAATTATGCATGAGAGACGCTCAGAAACAATGCTAAAGATACATTTGACAGAGAATAGTGTTATAATGTCAAGCCTTAAATCAAAACAACTATAAGTGATGAAACCACTTTAGCTGTATAACCTACACTCTAAACTCAACAACTAATGCTATGTTAATCATGTGGTTTCAGGAAAGGGACTTCTGGTAGGGCCATGCTACTATGTGATAAGGATAAATTAACATCCACACAGTTAATGTTGCTGTCTCCCTGGCAAAGAGGCAACAAATCCACACCAAGGCTGGAAAAATTAAAAGGTTGGACAAGAGCATCAGATGAAATAACCAGAAAGAAAATATTTTAAAATATTTAAAAAGTGATTAAAAATACTCAAAATCATTTATTATTTTAGCTATATGAGGCTACATAAACAAAAAAAATTTTGACTATAGAAAAGGATTAATTCCTTAGTTCTGAATGCCCTAGCAAGTTTCCACAGAAAAGAATTTTCTCTCTTATTTTGGATATGGTAGAATTTCATTCCTTTTTATATTGTTGTTGGACAGATTGCTGTTAAAAAAAAAAAAAAAAGCATTTTCCCATCAGACAAATCCTCCAGCAATTTTGAAAAGGAAGGGAGTGCCGCCTAATTTTTTCTCAATCTCTTTCTGGACACAATTCTTAAATACTGCCAAATACAATTACTGCTTAAGCTTGAAAAAGAAATTAATAGACGGCCTATTCACTGGATAATTTTTTTCACCAAATAAACTAAAATAGTTACACTTTAATTTTCTGAATCAAATTTTCAATTAGTACATATTGTACAGTACTATTTTAATGGTTGCTTCCTCCGCACACTGACAATAAATGTCTCCTCTCAATTCAATTTCCAAATTATTAAAACACAAATACTACTATAAAAATCATCTGATTCTAGATGAGGTTTAAAATAACTCAGCACAACAAAATCAACTCTTACACGCCGTGAAAAATATGGCGGTTACCAGAGAGGAAGCAGGAGGCATGGCAGAAATGGATAAGGGGGTAATTTCATAATGTGTATGACACTAGAACTATTTTTGTGAGACAGTTTCCTTTTCTTGGTGAGAACAATCTTTTTTCTGATACTTACAGTTATCTTCCACATCTTTTTTACTGTCCTCTTCTGCAGGAAACACTTGGTTTATGAGAGCCAAAAATGTCTAACAAACAAAAAAAAATCTCATTAGAGACTTATAAATAAGTGAGAAAAAAAAAGTTTAATTGGTTGCATACGTAAGTGCAACAATATGCTCTTCATTAAAATAAAAGATCCTATAATTTAACAAGCCAGTAAGCCAAAAACAAGATAATAATTTTACCCAAATATACCATTCACTATTAGCATGAGCATGAAACCAAAATGGGAGTCAATACAAAAGATCCTATGTTCTAATACTTAGACTAGGACAAAACAAGAAGTATATTAACACATAGGTATGCTACTTAGCCTTTTTAAAAAATAAAAAGTTTAATGTTTGCATGCAGCAACTTTGTTTTAAAAAAGGAAAAATTAACATTCAATCAATATAGCAACAGAAAAGAATACTATACACTTAATGCCATTGTTTGAATATAACACATTAAACAAAAATTCCTGTACAGAAATGCATAGAATTGTAAACAGCATCCAAAACTTTTTGGTTCACAAAAATACAGGTATCCATGAATACACGTGTACTTATTATATCACTTAAAACCTGTGGTAGAAATTCTAGAATTAAGATAGTATCTTGTAAGAGAGAAGAAATGATCTCATATTACATCCAAAGAGAATTAAATTTTACCCATGCCATCCTAACAATTATCTACAAGTTTATGTTCTTCAAACAATTAGTTAGTTACTTTCTAGTTGAAGTTTCCATCCATAAAAAACAAAACTCTAAAATAGAAAATTGTTTAGTTGTGTTAAAATAGTATTTGTAGGTCTATGCAAAAATATAGGAGAAAGTAACTGCTATAGTTTATAGAGTAAAACTCAAGCTGCTGGTACAACTGCACTTCAAAGTTGGGAAAGTTGTTATGCCCTAAAAACTCAGGAAGTTGACTATTTGGAACCTAGCATCTATGTCCTTAATGTTATAAATGTGGAAATGTTTAGAAAACATATCACTAAATGCAAACTAATCTAAAATGTACATTAAGTATATTAATGATAATGTTAAATAATCCACAATCTATAACAATGATTGTAGGAAATAATTCAGCAAATACCTGTTAATGTCATAGATCTATGTGCCACATACCTGTGGTCACATGGGTAAGGACTCCCCAGAACCCAGGAGTTAATTCTATCCCTGTAGCAGGCATGTGAAATAAAAAAGGGTCCCAGAAGGTAGGCTAATAGGGGTGAGTAGAGAAGGGGGTGGGGAGAAACATGGAGGACAGAGAGTTCCTACAATGGCAAGATTAAGAGCAAGGTGAAAAAGTCAGCAGCAAATCTTCTTCATCCCCTAAATTATCACCAGCCTTCACCTTCCCCCCTTTACCACCTACTCAGTGAGAAAGAGAAAACCTCCTTCATTTAAAGCAATTGTTTTCTCCTAGAAGGTAGAGGCTTTTATTCTCTTACCAAAAGATCACATAACAAAGCACACTGATTGCCTTACTTTAAATCTACCATACATCAAACACAGTACATCAAGCTCCAATGACAAAACAAACAGTCCCTGCAACTGAGAAGATTACGGTCTAGTAAATGGAAGAGAAAAATGTAACCAAATATCTTTAATAAAGTAGTACAGGAGGCTAAAATTTTATACCACCCTCAAAGGAAGAAGTAATCAATAGTAAACTCCATTGCATGGGAGGAGAAAGGAAAGATTGAGTATCTGTGGGAAAACTTCATAGAGAAGGTGACCTCAGTCAGTCTTGACAGATAGGTATTTGGTAAGCAAAGTGACATTCCAGGCCATTCCAGGCCATTCCAGCAATGACACAAAGCCCTAACACCACCCGGATCATGGTGAGGGCTTGATAAACATTGTGGAAGGGAAAGATGTAAGAGAACGACAGACACATTAGAATAAGCATATAGCAAGAGAATAAGGGGGACACTCTCTGTTGACAAAAGATGAGACAGCAAAGTAAACAGGGAAAAGAACATGTAGATACTTATGCCATATTTAGGGCTTTAGTCTAAAGGCCAGTCTGCTGAAAATAGAGAAACTGAAACCATTTTAGAGGTTCAACACAGATTTTTTAATTGCATTACTTTTATTGAGGTACGTTTATACACATTTACAAATATTTTTAAGAGCATAAAATATATTACAAAAGGAGGGGGCGGAGCAACATGGCGGCGAGGAGACGCTGCGAGTAAGATCTCCCATTAAAAAAAAGTTAATAGGGAGGAAAAGCGGCAGGTCCCAGTGAGAACTGGGACACGGAAGATAAACGGGTGACTCCAGCAAACTACCCGAAGAAGAAAGTGGCCATAAAAGAGGACTAGAAGGGAGGGAAGCGCAGAACCCTGCTCCCCTCCCCCGCCCACAGAGGCGGCACTCTCCAACCAGCAGAGAGGAGGAAAACAACAAACAAAAACGACCAACAAGAACAAACGACTCAGCAAGCGGGACTGTGAGTGGAAAGGAACTATTGCAGCCACCACACCCCGTGAACGGGAGCTGAGGCGAACCCTGCAGGATTCGCCACGGCGGTGAGCAAACGGCTCCAGGCGCCATTAGAGAAGAACAAAGACCCCAGGAGACGCGCACACAGCCCGGGCTGCCGGTAAGCTTGCGCGGAAAAGCTGCGCGCTGGGCGCACTTGAAAAGCAAGTGCAGATCACTGCTGCCCAGGTCCCCGCGCCTGCGACCTAGGCTTGCGGGGAGACGCGCGGAGGTCCTCACTGAGGTGAAGGTCCCTCCCTGAGTAAGCAGGAACCAGGCGCCCAGGCACGGGAGCGGGGTGCAAAAGGCGCCATTCCCGCGCCACTGAACTGGGCTACAGCCCGCGTCCTGGAACTGAGGGCTTTGAACTGAGACCCGGGGCACGAAAATTCGGGGCGTGGGTTCTCCACGATGGTGGGGCACAAGGCAGACACAGCACCCCAAAGCTGTTGAGGTGTACCCTACCATTCCTGCTCTGTTTCCTGTCCCACGGGGTTGGGGGAGGCGAAAAACAGCCCCCCAAGGACAACAGGCGAGATCTCTGGCGCCACCTAGCGACCAGGAAAAAAAAGTCACTAACACTCCATAGAACAGGAAATTTCTTAAGACTGCTTGAAAAGGGCAGAAGGCTTCTGGAGGACCCAGTGGCCAGCCGGGAAGTTATTCCACGCCAGGCCCCTTCTGACCAGCAGTCTGAGCCCACAGAGGGAGCAGGCACCCACGTCCGGGGCAGACCGGGTGCACAGAAGAGTGTGCCTGAAACCGGAGGCGCAGGGACTGCATCCCGCTTCGCCATTTGAGAACAGGGACATTTCTTCAGTAAAAACTGCCTAAAACCAGCAGAAAGCTCCCCCCGAAGACAGAGATGGCTCCTGGAAGAGCCAGAGGGGAGCGGAGAAGTTCACCCAAGATGCCAGTCAGTCCGAGCAACACAGTGTCCCAACACATACGACAAATTAGAAAACAGACAGTAGGGAGTAGAAGAACCACACGAAACCTAACAACTCCTCAGGAAAGAAGCACACCACAAAAAGAAAACCACTCCCCAGATTGCAACGACAGCAACTTGGAAGAACTTCTGAGCCTTCCAGAAAGAGAATTTAAAATTGCCATGATTAAAAAAGTGATAGATCAGAAGAAGGAAATTGAGTCCCTAAAGAGGGAAAACAATGGTCAGAAGAATGAAATTGAGTCCCTAAAGAGGGAAGTAAAAGAAATGCAGGAGATCAAAGAATTAATGGAGGAACTAAAGAACTCCGGGAAAAGCAAGGAAAGCAGAATAGATGAAATGGAAGAACGAATAAGTTCTCTTGAAGACACAGAAATAAAAAGAACCAAAACAGAAAAGGAAAGAGAAGTACGAAGGAAAAAGAATGAAGAAAGACTTCGCGAACTATCTGACTCCATGAGGAAAGGAAATATAAGAGTTATAGGAATTCCAGAAGGAGAGGAGAGAGATGTAGGAACAGAGAAAATATTCCAGGAGATAATTGAAGAGAACTTCCCAAATGCGAAGAAGGAGCTGAAAATTGATATACAAGAAGCAAGAAGAACACCAAACTTCCACGACGAAAGGAAAAACACAGCAAGACACATAATAGTAAAGCTCCCAAGAATCCAGGACAAGGAAAAAATAATGACGCTGACAAGAGGGAAGAAACAGATAACATTCAAAGGAAAACCAATCAGGCTGACATCAGACTTCTCTGAAGAAACACTACGGGCAAGGAGAGAATGGAGGGACATAGTCAACAGACTCCAAGAAAACAGATGCCAACCAAAAATACTCTATCCCGCAAAGCTCTCTTTCCTCCATGAAGAAAGAATATGGAGCTTCCCAGACAAAGAGAAACTCCGGAATTTCATTACGAATAAACCCCCACTCCAAAAAATACTACAAGGAATCCTAAAGCCAGAACCTCAGAGGGATGAATAACAACGAAAGAAGACCAAAAAAAAAAAAAAAGTTATTAAAAGAATAAAATCAAAGGAAAGACAAACATAATGGCAAATACAGATGCTAACATATCAATATTAACTCTAAATGTAAATGGACTAAACTCTTCAATAAAAAGACACAGAGTTGCAGCCTGGATTAAGAAACAAAACCCAACCTTTTGCTGTCTCCAGGAAACACATTTAGCTACAAAAGATAAAAATAGGCTCAAAGTCAAAGGATGGAAAACAATCCTACAAGCAAATGGGCCAAAAAAGAAAGCAGGAACAGCTATACTTATATCAGATAAAACAGATTTCAAACTCAAAAAGATAAAAAGAGACCCCAATGGTCACTACATTATGATCAAGGGGACAATACTTCAAGAAGAAATAACACTCATTAACATATACTCACCAAACGAAGGAGCACCAAAATATATCAGACAACTGTTGTCCTCTCTGAAAACAGACATCAGAGAAAACACATACGTAGTGGGAGACTTCAACACACCACTATCAACAATGGATAGATCAACAAGACAAAAAATAAGTAAAGAAACTAAAGCTCTAAATAAGGACCTAGGGCATTTGGGCCTAACAGACATCTATAGAACACTAAACCCAAAAAAAATGGAGTACACATTTTTCTCAAGCGCACTCAGATCATTCTCCAGGATCGATCACATACTGGGGCACAAGACAAACATCAACAGATACACCAAGATTGAAATCATACCAACCATCTTTTCTGACCACGAAGGCATCAAACTAGAAATAAATCATAAAAAGAAGGCAAGGAACTATCCTACCTCATGGAGATTAAAAGCCACACTACTGGAAGACCACTGGACTAATGAGGAGATCAAAGAAGAAATTAAAAAATTCTTTGAATTGAATGACAAGGAGGACACCAATATCCTAAATGTATGGGATGCAGCAAAAGCAGTAATAAGAGGAAAATATATAGCAATAGAAGCTCACATCAAAAAACAAGAAAGAACTCAAAGAAACAACCTAATCTCGAAGCTCAAAGATCTAGAAAAAGAACAACAAAAAAACCCCAAAACCAGTAGAAGAAAAGAAATAATAAAAACCAAAGCAGAAATAAATGAAATTGAAACTAAAAAAACAATCCAAAAGATCAATGAAACCAAGAGCTGGTTCTTTGAAAAAATCAATAAAATAGACAAACCCCTAGCCAGGCTCACAAAGGAAAAAAGGGAGAAAGCACAAATACACAGGATCATAAATAAAAGAGGAGAAATCACAACGGACACAGCAGAAATCAAAAGAATAATCAGTAACTACTATGAACAGTTATATGGAAACAAGTTCAACAATCTAGAGGAGATGGACAAATTCCTACAACTCTACAATCACCCAAAGCTAGATAAAGAAGAAATAGAACACCTAAACAGACCAATTACAAGCAGCGAAATTGAAATGGTAATTAAAAACCTCCCCAAAAACAAAAGCCCAGGACCTGATGGATTTACAAATGAATTCTACCAAACATTCAGAGACGAATTAGTGCCTATCCTTCACAAACTCTTCCAAAAAATTGAGAAGGAAGGGACAATACCAAACACGTTCTATGAAGCCAATATAATACCAAAACCGAATAAGGACAACACAAAAAAGGAAAACTATAGGCCAATCTCCCTAATGAACACTGATGCAAAAATCCTCAATAAAATTTTAGCTATCAGAATCCAACAATGTATCCATAAGATAATTCACCACCACCAAGTTGGATTCATTCCAGGGGCACAAGGATGGTTTAACATCCGAAAATCAATCAACGTTATCCAACACATCAACAAAAAGAAATATAAAAACCATATGATAATATCAATAGATGCTGAGAAAGCTTTCGACAAAGTGCAACACCCATTCATGATAAAAGCTCTTGAAATTCTTGGGATACAAGGAACATACCTCAACATCATAAAGGCCATCTATGACAAGCCAACAGCCAGTATCATTCTCAATGGTGAAAAGCTGAAAGCAATTCCATTAAGATCTGGAACAAGACAAGGATGTCCACTCTCACCACTGCTTTTCCATATAATACTGGAAGTCCTAGCCAGGGCAATAAGACAAGAGAAAGACATCCAAGGAATCCAAATAGGAAAAGAAGAAGTCAAACTATCACTATTTGCAGATGATATGATAATATACATAGAGAACCCCAAAATCTCCACAGAAAAACTAATTCAACTCATCAATCAATTCAGTAAAGTGGCAGGATGCAAAATCAACACGCAAAAGTCAGTAGCCTTCCTATACACAAACAATAAATCTGAAGAAGAAGAAATCAAAAAAACCACCCCTTTTATTATCAAAACAAAAAAAATCAAATATTTGGGAATAAATCTAACAAAAGAGGTAAAGGACCTATACAAAGAAAACTATAAAACACTGTTAAAAGAAATAGAAGAAGACACAAAGAAATGGAAAGACATCCCCTGCTCATGGATTGGAAGTATAAACATTATTAAAATGGCCATCCTACCAAAAGCAATATACAGATTCAATGCTATTCCAATCAAAATCTCAATGGCATTCTTCAAAGAAATAGAACAATTATTGATGAAATTCATATGGAATCACAAAAAACCCCGAATAGCCAAAGCTCTACTGAAAAAAAAAAGAAGGAAATGGAGGCATCACACTCCCAGACTTCAAACTATATTACAAAGCCATAATCATCAAAACTGCATGGTATTGGAACAAGAACAGACATACAGACCAATGGAATCGAATAGAAAATCCAGAAATAAACCCACAGATTTATGGTCAACTAATCTTTGACAAAGGAGCAAAGACTATGCATTGGAGCAAAGAAAGTTTGTTCAATAAATGGTGCTGGGAAAACTGGGTCGCTACATGCAAAAGAATGAAGCTGGACCACTACCTCACACCATACACAAAAATCAACTCAAAATGGATTAAAGAACTAGACATAAGACCTGAAACCATAAAATACATAGAAGGAAATATAGGCGAAACACTACGGGATTTGCACGTCAAAGACATCTTTACAGACACATCACCCAAAGCAGTGATAGTGAAGGCAAAGATAAACAGCTGGGACTACATCAAATTAAAGAGCTTCTGCACAGCAAAAGAGACAATAACAAAAACAAAGAGAAACCCCACCAACTGGGAGAACATTTTTGCACCCAACACTAATGATAAAGGACTGATCACAAAAATCTGCAAAGAGCTGATGAGACTCAGCAACAACAATGAAAATAATCCAGTCAAAAAATGGGCAGAAGAGCTAAAAAGAAACTTCTCTGATGAGGAAATGCAAATGGCCAACAGACATATGAAAAAATGTTCAACATCACTTGTAATCAGGGAAATGCAAATCAAAACTACCATGAGATACCATCTCACACCAGTGAGATTGGCACATATTAAAAAAACTAGCAACAACAAATGTTGGCGAGGGTGTGGAGAAAAAGGAACTCTTCTGCACTGTTGGTGGGAGTGCAAACTGGTCCAACCACTATGGAGAGCTGTGTGGAGATTTCTGGACCTACTAAACATAGAGCTTCCATATGATCCAGCAATTCCACTCCTAGGTATTTACCCAAAGGACACAGAAACATCAATTCCAAAGAGCACCTGCACCCCTATGTTTATAGCAGCACTGTTTACAATAGCTAAGCTTTGGAAACAACCCAAATGCCCAAAAATAGATGACTGGATCAAGAAGATGTGGTACATATATACCATGGAATATTACTCAGCATTCAAAAAAGATAAACACATGCAATTTGCAGCAACATGGATGGCGCTGGAAGGGATCATGCTCAGCGAAATAAGCCAAAAAGAAAAAGAAAAATACCAGATGGTCTCACTCATAGCAGGAATCTAGAAAACTTAAATAAGGGACCAGGAAAATGAATATAAGAAAGTGAAAATCAAAATCAACAAAAAACTATGAACCAGAGACACTTTTTGGGGGGTGGGGGGCGGGAGGGGAAGGATTAGGGTCAGAATGGGGCATTTGCAGTTGTATGGGGGAATATAAAAATAAAATTTAATATTAAAAAAATATATATATTACAAAATATCCACACAATTGGTAAGACTGTTTCATTTATGAATATGTACACACACAACACACATACTTGTTGACATGTAAAATTTATTTCTTATATATATACACACACATATTACATACATACCTAATGCAATGGCTCATTTTAACCATGTGGTTATTATGACACTACAATTTATAAAGACCCCACACAGAAAGGGAGAGAGGGAAAATTAAGATTAAAAGCAATTCCTGAGAAACTAATTCTCAAAAACAAGAATTTTGTGGGAAAAAACTCAGACTTTAGCTACAGAATTATCTACAGATCCACAAGAAGATGTGGTATATATACACAATGGAATACTACTCAGCAATCAAAAAGATAAACTCATGCCATTCACAGCAACATGAATGGAGCTAGAAAGGATTATGCTCAGTGAAATAAGGTCAGAAGGAAAAAAAAGAAAAAGGCACTTGAGAAACAGCAGGTTTAAGAACTGCTCTGAACTTCTTTTTTATTCCTAAAAGTAATGGAAAATCTCCCATGTGAAATGTGCCCTTCCCGTATTAGGAAGAAGGAAGACATTCAGTATTGTCACCAGAGAAAGGGAATGAGGTGGAGAGAAATATGTACCAACAGACCTTGTTAAAACTAATCCTATTTTCCCAAACTAATTCTCCATAATTTACTGCCCCTAGCTCAAACCCTTTGGTTTTATCAATTATTCACAAATATATTGCTTCTTTGTCTAAACGGTATAAAAGTAATCTGTTCCCATTGCACTTTGGGTCATCATTCTCCTCTAAGGGCTTTCGATTATACACAAAAATTTAACAGGGTGTATGCTTTTCTACTGTGAATCTGAATTATGTCAGTTTAATTCTTAGACATAGCCAGAGACCCAAAGGTGTACAGGAAAATTTTTCCTCCCCAACTTCAAATACATAAAAATAACTAAGCATGTTATTTTAAATTTTTTTCCATATTTTTTAACATATATCACTGTAAGAACAGATAGGAGTTTGTTAATAAGAGGAAAAACTAGAAACACTTCGACTTTTATTTTCTGAGGGTTCCTTTAACTGGCCTCCTCTAACATGGCACATTATATATTATGCATTTAGGTTCCTGGGTTGTTTACAGTAACAGAATAGTTTTCTCTGTGAAAAGACCTCATGAGAGATTCACCTTGTTTTTCTAAGGTTCCCAGAAGGATGGCAGTCATATGGCATTAGTTAACCATGTATCAGTAGAATATAAATAATTCATGAACATTCACAGTCTAAAGTAAACAGAAATGACCTCAACAAATTTAATTTAGTCACAAAAGCTGTTTAGCAGGAATATTTATTAAATTGAAAATTGTGAAGACCTTACACAAAAACAGACTTTTATAATCCCCATAAAGACTGAAAAAACTCCAGGTCATTTTTACCCCAAAACCCACATTTTATAAAACTGTCTATATGTAGATCTGTTTTACATGTATGTAAAAGGAAACAGATAATCTGTGTACAATATTAAAGTATAACTTAATGCTTTAAAAACTATATCATAAGAAAAAAATTGAAAGATATTAGTATCTTTACTAATAGAAATATATTTACTCCAATCCCATGCTAATAAATTTATGGAAATAAAGCTTTTTTAAAAAGAATTATCCAGAAACTAGCACAAAAATCAAAATTTGGTAACTAATTCCATTCACTTTTCATATTTTCACTTTGTAATATGTTGAGTGTGGGTCTGCAAGACTTAAGCAGCCTGTTTAGCCACTATTTTTGTTACCCGTAGTTCTGCATTCCTATGTAAGGTCAGAACTGCCCAGTCAATCAGTTATAGAAGCTCAACCTTACAAGGTGCCTTTCTAATCAATCAAGAGCAGAAATCTCAATCACCCTGGGAAAGGTATGCATCACAAGGTATGACCAGGAACGCCTGCCCACGGGGAGTGATTGACTGATGAATAACAAGGGACCCCAGAAGCAGATCAGTGGAATGCCTTGTTGATAAGATTGGAACCATGGCCGGGGGCCTGGAGTATGGTTTCAATTACAACACTTGGTCATCAAGCAGGTAAGAATTATCTGGTCAGCAAACTCATGTCCCCCTGAAGCCCTAGATGACATAAACACATTTTAGTTTCACCCATCTTTTTCTCTTTGTCCTCCTACTCCACATAATAGGAGTAGGATGATGTATGATTAAGAATTAAAAGGCCAGGATCTTGCTTTTCTAGCAGCATCCTGCATGGCGTAGCCTGCTCCACAACTCCATGTATCAGTGTGGTACTGCCAATGCAACAGTTGAGTATCATAAACATTAATAACTTCAGTAAAAGTATAAGGAATAAAAATGTTATATGTTTATATTTTATCATATAGTTACTTCCTCTTAAGAATGTGATCATGAAAGGCTCCCTAAATAGTCTCATTTTATCACAGGACATCATTTTTTCCCAAGGACATATACTTATTTAATCAAATCACTCGGCAGAAAATTAAGATTCACTTACCAGAAAACTACTTTTCCATAAAATATGTTAGAGATATCTACTTCATTAAGAAAGGAGATACCAATAAAAAGAAAGCAAATTTTGACATCTTTCTGCAAAACTTACCTTGCCTTTTTGATTCAATGGTTCAATTGTTAAGCTGTCAGGGCCAATATCCACAATATTGCCCATCTGAAATCCATCTGTAGGATGAGAAGCCCAAACGGGCTTTCCATCTTCCATTTTTGAAGGGAGCTATCCAGTATACCTGTTTCAAAGGAATAAAAGTAACATGAATAACTTTGGAAATAAAAAACAGTTAACATATTTTTTAAAGTTAACATGTAAATAGCACAACTCACAGAAACACATCTACTTCAGCTGCAGGTAATCAACACTCTTCTCCCATCTTGTTGACCCCTGCCAGCCATTATTTACTTTTAGATAGGGACCCAGCATACACTCCTCTTCTCCTTCCTACAGTAGTCACTGCAGTAGAGCACAACACCAGAGCAGTACAGAAATAGAAGTGTTTCCCTATTGTCCCATTGTTAATTTATAACAGCATTTCCTTTTAATAAAGTATTGAGTTCTGAGTTGCATAGTAAGTTAAGCAGCTGTCCTAAGAATATTGTTACTGTCAAAATAAGAGTTGAACAGAAAGCCATTTTAGATGGGGAGGTGTAAAGGCAGGAACGGACACAGTGCAGGTTTTCTGATCCCATGCAGACCTGGTAAAGGAGGAGTCAGAGTCCTCAGTGGTTTTATGTTGTTTTTTTTTAAAAGATTTATTTATTTATTTATACAAGCACTGGGTACAGTCAGAAGCACGGGAGGGTGAAAGAATTCACCAGAGCCAGAGTGGGGAGCAGAGCAGGCAGAAGGACCGAAGTACAGCGGGCACAGCAGGAGAGGTCTGCGTGCCATGTGGGACCCTCCTCTGGTGGCTGGGGATTGAACCGGCGCTGCAGAGGCTGCGGGCAGCTTCGCAACCCAGCGCTCAACCGCTGCGCCACTGGGGAGGCCCCCTCAGTGGTTTCTGCAGGTCTTTTACTGGGATGACCAGGTACATGGCAGGCAGGGGTGCTGGGGGGCCGGGAGGCTGGCAGGCCTCCCAGCCCCCAGCAGGTCTTCATTCTATCTGGGCTCTCCAGCCTTCTCTCGGCTTCTGCTGCTTCTTTCTCGGCTTCTCTTTCGGCTTCTCCTAGGCTTCTGCTGGCGACCCCATGATGCCGCCCTTAAAAGCCCAGTCTCAGCCCAGGTGAATCCCATCTGCCTATGCCCACACCCTATTCCAGGTGCCCGCCATCAGGCATGCATTCAGGACCACAAGGATCCATCATCTATCCTGATGGCAGGAGGGCAGAAAAGCCTGACATTTTTCCTTACCCTACAGGAGGGTAAAAAGTAGAAAGATGAGGCATTACTTCTTCTGGAATACTTTCCCTGAAAATCTGAGGCCGCAGAGCTGCCTCACCTATGGACTCCCTATACTAATCCTCACAGCATCATTCAATATAGTTGTTTTTATTGTTTTCTTAATTTTTACTGAGGTAAAACTTACACATAGTGAAATTTATAAATCCTAAATACACAAGTTGATGAATTTATACAAATGGAGATATCAATATAATAAATATCCCAATTAGCATAGAGAACATTTCCATCACCCCAGAAAGTTCCCTCATGCCTCCCTCTTGTCAATTCCTATCCTCAAAACCATCCACTCATCTGTTTTCTATCATTATAGATTAGTTTTTGCCTATTCTTCAACTTTATATAAATGAAGAATAGTATATGTATACTATTGTGTCTGGTTTCTTTCATTTGACAAAATGGTTTTGCTATTCACCCATGTTACTGTGTACACTGCCCACTGAATGACTTCACACCACCAGTTTACCTGCCTTCCTGTTGATGAACATTGGAATTGTTTCCAATTTTGCTTAATGTGAATTCTAATCTACTTTTTCAAGTATTCCTATAAGGTGTCTTTCATACTAGGCATTCTCAAATTTAACACTTACAATTATGCTATTGAGAATATCTGAAGGGGCCATGACATGTAAAATACTTGATTTTAATGAACCTGGATGCTATGAGACTAACCTGTAACAGTGAATCAGTAAGTGAGTGGTTCCAGATGTTCTAGTTTCAGCATCGCAATGGAAATTTATTTTTCACACTTATCTATACTAAAAGAGTTGATACATGTACCATACATCATTTCTTGTATAGCATTCTCAAAACTGGAATTCCTCATCTGGAGTCTCTAAGGTCTAGTCTCTCATAAAAGTCAAAGACATCTGGCATACAATTCAATCAAAAAGCCACTACAGTCATGCTTACAAAGGGCTTGTTGGTTAATGCCTTCCATGCCATGACTAACATGATAGGATTTGCTTTCCCCATCCAACAAATGCTATTAAGCTTAAGTATATCCAAGTTAATAAATTAAATGAGGATTCTTCATTGAAATAGCAGCAAATGTTATTAGGATTAAGTATAATCTGAGCTAAGGCATTAAATGAGGATTTTCCATTGAAATGAATCACTTACGTTACCACACCTACATCTACACACTTTCCCTAGATAATCATAGCCAGTCCCAGTGGCTTTAAAAACCATTATATGTGTGTGATACCCAAATTTATTTCTCCAGCCCAGAACATCTCTCAGTTCCCAGTATGTACTTACCTCCTAGATATCCAACCATGAATATATCTAATAGATGTTACATTGGTAGTATTATGCCCCACCACCTAGCCTGTTCTTTCTCCTACCAGTAAAGGCACCAACAACATTCAGTTCAAATCAAACCTGCAGTCATGCTCAATTCCCCAGCTTTTCCCAAATCCGTATCACTCCCTACTAATCTTGTTTCCTCAAGTGAGTATTTCAAATCCACCCACTTTTTTGCATTTTCTCTCCCATTCTAGTTAAAATCAATATAGCTTTTTACTAGGACTTCAGTATTTAGCCAGCATCCCTGTTTTTACCCTTGACAGTCTGCACAGAAAACCAAAAATCTTATTAAAAGGATTAGTCCTCTCGGTGTCTCCAAAGCACAACACAGAGGTGGCCACTCAATATTTACTGAAATAAATGGTGAAATGTTCACACAGATTGAGAAGAATAAAAGGTTTTGGTGGACTAGAAAATGTGGAAAGTTCTTAAAACCTAGGTTAGAAAGTATAAGCTCCACTACTGTCTGACTCTTAAGCAGTTTACTTTATCACCCTGATCATCATCTTGACCCTTACTCATATAGAACTGTTATGAAAATTAAACGACATAAAACTGAGATCATCTTTCTAACAACACCAAAAAGAGACCATGTAAGGGCCGGACTGACCACAGTGCAGGTTTTCTGATCCCATGCAGACTGGGTAAAGGAGGAGTCAGAGTCCTCGGTAGTTTTGCAGGTTTTTTATTGGGGTTCACCAGGCATATGGCAGGCAGGGGTGCTGGCTGGGAGGTTGGCAGGCTGGGAGGCCTCCCAGCCCCCAGCAAGTCTTCACTCTATCTGGGCTCTCTAGCATTCGTTCTGCTGCTTTTCGGCTTCTGCTTTGGCTTCTACTGATGCTGCTCTTCTTTTTCGGCTTCTACTGCTGCTTTCTCGGCTTCTGGCGTCCCTGTGACGCCGCCCTTAAAAAGCACAGTCTTAGCTCAGCTGAATCCCATCTACCTATGCCCACATCCTATTCCAGGTGCCCGCCATCAGGCATGCATTCAGGACCACAAGGATCCATCATCTATCCTGATGGCGGGAGGGCAGAAAAGCCTGACATTTTCTTTACCCTACAGACCATCACACTTCTTCCCCATGCCCCTTGTTAGAAATCACCAGCAAATTGCAAGAAAATGGTCTTGTGGTAGTTCTAAGCACTATGGAAAATTAAAAATAGCCATGAGGGATCATTTAAGAATAATTAAGTATCTGAAATGGGAGGCAAAGGGGAATTGAAAAAAAAAATCATAGCAAAGCAAAGCCCCCAAGTGCAAAAAAAGGATGACAGATTAGCCGATTAGCCTGAATGATTCAAATTATTTCCCACTTTGAACCATCTGCCATAACTTCCCAGTAATGATAACAGATTCAAAGGCACACAGCTAATGCTGCTCCTTCATCCAGTCCCTAAATGTACAATGAAGGGATTATTTAAAAAGACATCAGTCCAGAAGGACAGGATGAGCTGAGACAATGACAACAACATTTTGGGAGTGGGGTAGCAACTGGTTGATTCAGCAAACCTAGAGATCTCAATCCTGAGTTAGGAATGGGAAAAGATGTAAAGCAACTCAAATTAAACTAATCACACATACATTCCTTGTTGCTGGGCAAACACCTCCCCAACTCACATCACCATCTCATGAGAAGTTTAAAGGGATAATCTCTGGAGAAGAGAATAGGAATAAGAATGATGAATGATGTTTCTCTGGAATGAGAAATGCCAGAACAATTAAGGATGCATATACAAAACCTGCCACACGCTGATAAAAAAATCTCTCCTTGACCTAACTTGAATTAGGCTCTTCTGGGCCTGCTCCTTGACTCAGCCTCAAGGAGGGCTTCCGTGTCTATTCTGTTCAGCACAGGCCAGTTTTAGCAAGAATCATGCTAAGTCAGGTTACAGAAATCCCTCCACCTTGCTACCTGATCATGTTCTTCATCCTCTACCCTTGATTTATAAATGCTTGACTTTCCTTCAACAAAAATCTCATTAAGTCAGTTTAGCAAAAATCTCCTACCCTTGCTGTTTCCTCTGTAATTTTGCATCTAGTGATCCCCTCACTCTACTCACTGGTTATCAATCCCCAACCGTCTTTGCTGTATTCAAAGCTGAGCCTCATCTCTCTCCCCTATTGTAATACCCCTCATTATAGATTGAACGTATGTCTGCTGTGGAATGAACAGTGTGCCCCCAAAAGTTTGTATGCTGAATGTGACTTAACTTGGACACAGAGCTTTTACTTAATAATTAAAGCTCAATGTGGTCATAAGGATGGGGTCTTATGCAATTGGATTTGCAGTCCCCTAAAGAGAGGAAGAGTACACGCACATAGTGAGGAAAGGCTATGTGAACAGAGTTGGTAGCAGTCATCTGAAAGACAAGAAAAGAAATCCTTACCAGAACTCAACTATACTGGCACCCTGATCTTGAACTTTCAGCCTCATGCTTTACTGTTAGAAAGTTAAGTTTTGTTGTTTAAGCCAAACAGTCTATGATATTCTGTTAGGACAACCAAAGTAGACTAGTGCACCCCTAGTAACAGTCCAAAATAAAGTCTTCCTTGTTATTTTTACAAGTGTCAGAATGATTTCCCTTTAATAGCATAGTAGAAGAAATGAAATATTCACTAGAAGGTATAGAAGATAAATTTGAGGCAATTATTCAGAAAGTCATGAATAAAGAGACAGAACATAAAAAGCGGGGAGGGGATTGGGAGATGAAATGAGACCAGTAAAAAAGATCCACAAGTAGGGCCTCCATGGTGGAACAGGGGTTAAAGTCTCACTGCTACCAGGCTATTGTCAGACACTGCAGCAAGAGTTTGATCCCCAGCCAGGGAGCAAACCCACATGGTGCAAAAGACCTCTCTTATCTCACCCGCTGCTCTCCTCAGCAGTGTATTTCAATAGATCCACCTGTTCTTCTCCCCACTCTGTCTCTGGTGAACGCCCTCACCCCCCACATACCTCTGGCCTATACCCCAGTTCTTGTATGCATAAATAAATCTTTAAAAAGCCCCAGAAGCAAAATGCCAAACAAAACAGACCTCTCATCTTCTAAAAAAAAAACCCAGAAGTATAAGAACTTTGAAGCATCCATAGAAAATCCACCAGAATTTAAAAGGCATGAGTTCTAGAATCTAACCAAAATTCCCAGTAAGTTCTCAACACAGTAACTGGGGAAAAGAGAGACACACACTCACACACAAAGAAACTAAGTCAAATTTTGTAACACATGAGAAGAGAAGATGCTACACACTTCCAGAGAAAAAATAAGGAAAAAGAAATAAGGATATCCAAAGGATCATGACTCAGTGATTTCAGCAACACTGAAAGCAAGAAATCAATGATGCCTCTGAAATTCTGAAGGAAAATGATTTCCAACCTAGAACTCCATAAGTACAGCTGGGGCAGTCATTAAGGGGCTGCACTGTCATCAAAATATCTCCTACCCTTGAATCACATGAATCTCCCCAGATTCTTACCTGAACTTATCTTATTTTAACTCTCTGCTGATGATGTACCTGTGTGTGGAGAAAATGTAGAAATTCATTCATCTATTAAATATTATTTTCTATCTAGTGTAGGGGTTTCACTAGAATAAGCCTCTATTTTAATAAGGCTTTATTTAATTGTTGTTGAAAACCTAAATATTTGTAACATAAATTATCCTTCATTACTGATATCTGATTTATTCATCCCACAAACTTCTTTCAGATATATTTGTAATATCTCAAAAAGTCATTCAGAAAACCAAAGTAATCAACACTCATACTTACTAAACATATTTGCATATGAAGAATAGTTAAGAAGGGCCTTCCTGGTGGCACAAAGGGTTAAGACGCACTCTATGAAGCTATCTGCAGCCACCACAGCATGAGGCCTCAGCAGTGTATTTCAGTCAGTCTGCCTGTTCTGCTCCCCACTCTGTCTCTGGTGAATCCTCTCACCCCCCACACCTCTGGCCTGTACGCTAGTTCTTGTATGCATAAATAAATTTAAAAATCCTTAAAAAAAGAAGACATTGCAAAGCAATTTTTTTAAAATACAGTCTCCAAGTACTATTGTACTAGAAACTTAAACATATTAAAGGCTGACTACATATGCGTTGTAAGAATACAAAGGAGAAAACACCTATATCAACAAGTAGAGCCAGTTAGACAAGCTTAAAATTCTTGAAATTCCTTAATTTATTCAGGAAAAGTGAGGAAATGATCTACAATACACTATCATCAACTGAAAATTATTTCAACTTTGGTATTTAATTGACAGCTGATACTTACATAACTAATCAACAGAAGGCAATATGTAGTCATTCAAAGATACCAAGATACTAACTTTTCAATTATTCTCTGTGGAAAGGTGAGAAGCATATCACCAGAAAGTTCCCTGAGGAATAAACAAGTATAGAAGCTACAGTGACAAATAACACACACAAGCATAATTCTTTTTTCTCTCTATGTCTACTGATGATCTCAACAGCAACCATGTGCCAGGAGCAGAACAAGTAGATCCATACCAAATATTAGCCACTTATCTGCTATGTCACCATTACCAAAGATTACCATTTGAAAATTACAGGTGTGAGACTATTCAGCCATAAGAAAAAATGAAATGCTGCCATTTACAGGAAAATGGAAGGAGTTTGAGGGAGTTATGTATAGTAGAGCAAGTCAAAATGACAAATACAAATACTGGGCATTTACATAGCAGACAATTTCGCAATGCAAAAGTTTTTGTAAGTATAAAAACTAGTGGACATTTTCCAAAGGGGGAGGATGGTAGGGAGAAAGGATCAAGGGGACATAATGGATGATAGCGGTGGTAAATAAAGTAAATGAGAACACAAAATCAAACATCAACCAAACCCTGAGAACAAAAGATCATCAGTTAATTTTTTCAAAATATAATACTGCTATTCATCCATTCTAACCTCAATGGGAATAAAGAGAGGCTCCAGGTGGAATGTACTACAATTATCCAGGCAATAAATGGTGGCGGCTTCGTCTGGTGAAAGCAGTAGAGAGATAAGAAATGGTTCAGTTCAAGGGAAAGTTACGAATTTCATCAATTAAGCTTGGTCTTTTAAAATATTGTGTAAAATGGAATATTACTCAGCAATCAAAAAAGATAAACACAAGCAGTCTGCAGCAACATGGATGGAGCTAGACGGGATCATGCTCAGTGAAATAAGTCAGAAAGAAAAAGAAAAATACCGGATGGTCTCACTCATAGCAGGAATTTAGAAAACCTAAATAAGAGACCAGGAAAAAGACTAATCAATGCAAAGCAATAATCAAAATCAACAAGCAACTATAGACAGAAACACACTGGGGGGGGGATAAGGGAGGGGCAGGGAGAGGAAGAATTAGAGTCAAAATAAGGGGGGGAGTGCAATTGTATGGAGAATATAACCAAAATGAAAATGCATACATTGTACAAAGATGAAAAATGATGTAAGAACTATATAAAATATTTTTTAAAAATTAAATAAAAAAGAAATTAAAAAATGAAATAAAAAATAAAATAAAATATTGTGCAAAGAACTAAAGATGAAAAGGGAGTCAAGAAGGTATATGAGATGCTGAATGGATGGTGGTTTCACTTTCTCAGAGTTAGATCAGAGTCAGAACAACATCATGAATTCAATTTTGGATAGTATCTAGAGAGACATCTATATGTAGATGTCTGGTAATGAGCTGTACATAAAAGACTAAAGCCTTTGTTTTTGTTATTGTCTCTTTTGCTGTGCAGAAGCTCTTTAATTTGATGTAGTCCCAGCTGTTTAAAGGACTGATCACAAAAATCTGCAAAGAGATGATGAGACTCAACAACAAAGAAAATAACCCAGTCAAAAAATGGGCAGAAGAGCTAAAAAGAAACTTCTCTGAAGAGGAAATGCAAATGGCCAACAGGCATATGAAAAAATGTTCAACATCACTTGTAATCAGGGAAATGCAAAACTACCATGAGATACCATCTTATACCAGTGAGAACGGCACATATTAAAAAAACTAGCAACAACAAATGTTGGCGAGGTTGTGGAGAAAAAGGAACTCTCCTGCACTGTTGGTGGGAGTGCAAACTGGTCCAACCACTATGGAGAGCTGTGTGGAGATTTCTTGACCAACTAAACATAGAGCTTCCATATGATCCAGCAATTCCACTCCTAGGTATTTACCCAAAGGACACAGAAACATCAATTCCAAAGAGCACCTGCACACCTATGTGTATAGCAGCACTGTTTACAATAGCTAAGCTTTGGAAACAGCCCAAATGCCCAAAAATAGATGACTGGATCAAGAAGATGTGGTACATATATACCATGGAATATTACTCAGCATTCAAAAAAGATAAACACATGCAATTTGCAGCAACATGGATGGCACTGGAAGGGATCATGCTCAGTGAAATAAGCCAAAAAGAAAAAGAAAAATACCAGATGGTCTCACTCATAGCAGGAATCTAGAAAACTTAAATAAGGGACCAGGAAAATGAATAACTATAAGAAAGTGAAAATCAAAATCAACAAAAAACTATGAACCAGAGACACTTTTTGGGGGGCAGGGGGCGGGAGGGGAGGGATTGGGGTCAGAATGGGGGGGTTGCAATTGTATGGCGAATATAAAAATAAAATTTATTATAAAAAAAAAAATAAAAGACTAAAGCCTCAAAGAAGCAGCCTGGGCCCAAGAAAAAATCCAGCAGTAAACACATAGGTGCTGATTGAAGTTGTGGCAATAAATGGGATGGTGTAGAGAAAACTCATAGAGTAAAAACATGAAAGACTGATGGGTAAACACCTATGGAATTTCAACTTTTATATTAAAAATACATTTAAGTAAGGGTCTCCCTGGCAGCACAGTGGGTTGAGCACAGTGCTGTGAAACTGTCTGCAGCCTCTGCAGTGCAGGTTCAATCCCGGCTGCCGGTGGAGATACCCACACGGCACAGCAGAACTCTCCTGTCTCGCCCACTGCCCCCCTCAGCAGTGTATTTCAGTCAGCCTGCCTGTTCTGTTCCTGCTCTGTCTCTGGAGAGTCCTCTCACCCTCCTGCACATCTGGCCTGTACCCCGGTTCTTGTATGCATAAATAAGCAAATCTTAAAAAAAAAACCATTTAAGTAAAAAAAAAAAATCAGGTTCTCAAACTTTCCATACCATGTTGTAGTTTTTGATTTTTTTAATAAAAAATCATGTTTATATACAGCCTTGATTTCCAGCTGGTGTGTGCCCAACAGTGTAACAGTCAACAAACCTCGGCTAGTGATCATAACTACAGTAGTATTTTGAGTATCACTGTTTATACTTTTTTAAAATGATACTGAAATACTGAAACAATCATAGGTGCGATATATTACATTGTCTTATATTTTATTAACTAAGTTATTAGAAAATGAGCCTTAGCAAAGGTAATCCAAAGTTGAGTCTCAAGAACTGGTATCAAAAAAGGAAGAAAGGAGCATTTGCACAAGATAAGCAAAACATTCACTGCCTTCCACTATCATTCATTCTATTAACTATTATTTACTTAGTCACCTATTATGCACCACATATTACTAGGTGCTAAGGATATAATGGAGAGTAAAAGGAGACATTTGGTCTTACAGATCTTTCTAGTAACAACCAACTAGAACAGAACAGTAAACAACACTGGCAAAAATCCTGTCCTCCAGGTTCTTAAATTCTACTTAACAGAAAGGGGGTAGATATATTTGGCACACAAGCTTTAAATTGGCAAGTTCTCGTATCTGTATCAGTTATAGCCTGAAGGCTATTAGCTTCTCTGGTGTCCAGATACTGTGAGAAAACTGGGCACCAAGTAACAGTTGGCCAAGGCTGGTACATTTGTGGTATACCTAACACAAGCTTTTCAGGTCCATAAGAATGTATTTGTGCACCAAAATACTGAAAAACATTTCAGCAAGATTTTCTTTCAATAAATTACCTTTAAAAAGGCCTCTCCAAAAGTATTTCCAAATTAATCTTATCCAGCTAGTTGTAAAATGTATAATTACTTAATTGCTATAATATTGCCTAATACATACATTATACATGATATTTGAATAATCTGGTTTTATTAGCAAAAACATTCATTAAAAATGAAAACATCACTAAATACAAACTCAGGACAAAGAAATAAGAAAACAAATTGAGAAAATATATTCTAAATATTTACTATTTCAATTTCATAAGTAATTTGTATATTCATCACTCTTTCAATGAATATTTATTGAGCACGTACCATGTGCCAGCCACTGTTTTAGGCTTAGATATCATTAAGAAAAGAGAGAGGTCAAACGACATTAAAAAAAGGAAATGTCTAAGTCAGCTATGACACTCCTATTACTAATTGTAGGAAGTCCAGTTGAGCACCTCATGGGACCATTATCTGGTTATTATACGTTAAATATTAAATATATACTAAACATATATTATACACTACATTGTATATTATATATTAAACATTATTATCTATTTAAAATGTTTTCTGGGCCTCCCCTGGTGGCGCAGCGGTTGAGCACTGGGCTGCGAAGCTGCCCACAGCCTCTGCAGCATCGGTTCCATCCCGGGCCGCCAGCGAGGGTCCCCCATGGCGCGCAGACCTCTCCTGTCACGCCCGCTGCTCCCCTCAGCAGTGTACTTCGGTCCTTCTGCCTGCTCTGCTCCCTGCTCTGGCTCTGGCGAATTCTCTCACCCTCCCACGCTTCTGAATGTACCCAGTGCTTGTATAAATAAATAAATAAATCTTAAAAAATAAAAAAAATATAAATAATAAAATGTTTTCTAAGATGATTAGAAAACTGATACTGTCAGGCAAATAAATTACTCTGAATAGATAACAATCTGAACTGTGAGAATTGGTTAAATAACTCTCTTAAAGATTTTTCAAAAAAGAAATCATAAACCGTATTTCAGATATAAGCTCTTACGTTTCTATCACAAAACAATTTGAATTTAGACTCAATTCAAATAATATTAAGTCTATATTAAGCTATCCTGACCAAAATGTAGACCATTATAGAGAAAGCCCTTATTTTTCAGACACAAAATATCCCAGGTTATTTCAGAAGCTCAAATTCCTTTTACTGATGTTGAAATACTAGAATATAATAGCAAGATATTAACTGATGCCAATTTAAAATTGCCATACTATGACTAATGCTTATTGTCCAAAGATTACATACAGAACTGACCTAGTTTTGTAATTAGCACTATATTGAAGGTATTACTACATAAAAGTTTGTTGGTCTTAAAAATAATTTGTAAAAAACTGAAGACTTTATTTTTTTAATACAAACTGCCCTTTATTCACTTCTTAATCAAGTTATTTACAGTCTCCGAACTTTCACTTTGAGAGAGAGGGAGGAAAAATAATGAATTTATTTATTTAGAATTATGGAGATTACACCTGAGAAGAGAAATCAAACAGTGTCCAAAAACTAACAAAGACTGAAGACTTTAATTCATTTTCTTCATAAAGGGCTATGTTTTTCTCCTAATACGTGGTGAATTAAAAAAAATTCCAAAAACTAAATTGGTCTTTAAACCAAGGAAAGGTCTTTTCTCCAGGTGAATCCTGCCTGTGTAAAATGGACCACTCTGCTCAAATTGAAACATTCTCAGCTAAATCACAGGACCTGGGCAAATGTTACTCAGATTTTTTTCAGGGACTAAAAGATCTTATGTAAGCAAAACCACAATCTAGATGGTATACTAAGAAGTTTGAGCAATCCTTAGTCTTTTAAACAAGCCTTGACATCTCTAGTATTTTAAATCATCTAAAATACCCCCAAAGTAGAAGTTGAAGATTTTTGACCTATACCTTGTAGGGTCATTTTAAGAGATGACCCCCAAGTCAAATCCAATTCAGGCCACAGAGTTCTCCTGAGGTGAAAAACAAAATCTTAAATGATACCATGAGGAGGCGTAAACTAGAAATAACAAATTAAAAAGGAAGAGTAGAAGGTGTCATTACATTGTAATTTCTATCATTTTTTCATAAATGAGTCCAAAAAATCTAGGATAAGGCTAGCATGCAATTCATAAAACTAAGCAGTTTTTTGTTTTTTAAATGGGCTGTGTGTGGCATGGTGTGCATGGGTACATAACAGGAAAACAGGAAATGAAAACAAACTGAATTATGACTGGCGTGGAGGAGTTAAACTCAGCTATTCACAGGAAACAAAATAACAACAATGCTTTTCATACCATTCACTATGTACCAGTTCTTAAACCAGAGTTCTCTAATTTCTTATCTCACTTGGTTTTTACAATTCTGGGAAATAATATGCCATTCTTGAAACTCCAGTTCAGAACTTTAAGCAAGTTGCCCAAACAGGGCAGCTAAGCAAAAAACGTACTGGTAAGATGTGACCTCCAGTTCAAACTAATAATCATTGCACTATACAACTCTGCCTAATCAGGCTTCTTATCTATACCAGTGATTATAATTGTCACTAGTTCCTGGAAAAGACCTAGTGGTATAATACTATCTTGCCCTAATCTATTTTTAATGGCATAAAGAATATAGTTTAAAATTTATATAAAAGTCTTATGAAAACCTGCTCATTAAATTATTTCATAAACATTAAAATGTTTATTATTTCTTATTTATAAAATTCTTAATTGAATTTGGATTTAAACTCTTAATTGAGTATATTATAAGGAAGGACAATCTAGAACTTCCCTTGGTGTGTGCTAAAAGGTAAATATGATATGTGAAGTTAATTTTGTCTTTCAGTTAACATGGCATTGAATGACTAGATGAGAGTCAGAGAGATCATCAGAAGGATTGAAGCTTACCAGCAAAAATTTTCATTTTACTGATTCAGCTTTAAAAATATCTTTATATTTTTTTCTTAAATATCACTTACTAGTAAAATATGGAATAACAATGCTCATTCCCAAAATGGGAAACTTGAACCATTTTTTCAAATTTATTTTCAAATCTACTTTACTTCCAAAGTCACTCTATAAATATGCTTTGAAGATAGTATCTATCAACCTACTAAAATTCAATTTTTTTCACTTTGTAAAATAATCAAATACTTCTTAAGCTTTTACTACCACATCTACTTATCAATCTGCATCTGTGCCCAAGGGTTCTGCCTTCTCTTCAATTACTAAGGCCAAAAGATTCTTGCTTATATCTAAGACCAATCCCTCTACTCACCTACCAGATCCTATCCCCTTCAGGGTATGCAAAGACAGTGCTTCAGCAACTTTTATCTGTATTGCTATCTCTCCTCTCATTATCTATCAATTTTCCCCCTCTTCACTACTTGACCATTCTCATTTACTGTCTCTATTTTCTCTCTTCTCAACCTCTCTTGAACCCATTCCTATCAGCCTTATGTTCCCATCCCACAAAATCTCCAATGACCTCATCAATTGTTATTCCTCATCTTATTCAAGTAAGAAACATTAATTGACACTGCTAAGTACTTTCTCCTTGAAGTATGTTGTTCATGTACTTCAGGATCTCTCACTCTTCTCTTTATAATAGCCTATAAGACCCCTCACAAATTGTTCCCCTTGTCCCTAACCTCTCTCTACCAGCTCTCCCACTTATTCCACTTGATCCATGGTCGTCTGTCTCCTTGCTGCTCCTTGAACACACCAAGCATGCTTTCTTCAGAATCCTAGCATTCACTGACTCAATTCCTCTGCCTGAAAGATACTAGTACTCTTTGCTTCCCATCTTCTTTAGGTCTCTGCTCTATTATCATCGTCTCAGGGAGGTTTCCTTAACCAGTTTACTCAAAATATCTACCCACTTACCCACCCCAAATCAGCACACCAATAGTCTTCCCTACTTTGTTTTCCTACAGTACTTAACATCTGATACATATTTTATTTACTTTTAATATAAGCTTGTTCCCTCTAGGGACTTTGCTTTATTCACTATGAATCCAAAAGCCCAGAACAGTGCTTGGCACACACACACACAAAATTATATCAGTTAAAATGACAGATTAATTTTATAGTCCTGCCACCTATAAAATAGTGTTACTAAAAAGAGGAAAGACCAAAGACAAAGAAACCTGACACTTTAGCCTACTGCAGATCCCATCACTATAAATATGAACCTTCAGGCTTTTAAAAAAACTAAAAACAGATTAAGAAGATCCACTTCCAAAGTTCCTTGAGACACACCTCAGTACTACTTTTCAGCAGCTCCCAGGGTCTAGCCCCCACTGATTTTGTTAGGGAACATACCTCATAAAACACATTTCTGGGTATTAGTGCTGATCTATTCACATTTGTTCAGTCTTGTATCAATCCCAAATTCTCACGGGCTAAAGTAAGGGTTTATGTCTCATGTGATTTTTTTTATAAAACAAACAAAAGTCTAAAAAAAAGACCAAAAAAAGGGCAACTATTCATTGTTAGCTAGGCAGTCTCATTTTACAAGAGAAATTGCCAAAAGCTCAGTATTTACTGAAATGAATCTCTGACAGGATGTTCTTAATAACTAGAAAGGTTTTCAGGAAGCAGTTTTTCAACAGGGGATAAATTTTATTTTTAACCTTTAATTATGTCATAGACTGTTATACTTGACTCCTACAGACAGGTTAAAAAAAAAAAGTGAAATAGAATCAACAAATCTTTTTCACAAAATTAGCCCTCAAACAAATGTCCTACAAACAACGTACAGAAGCCTCATAGTCAACAATTATATTGTTTAATAGTGTTTTCCAAACCCTGTGGGGAGGCAGGTGGGAGGAAGTAAATATTTTTTGCTTTATAAACAAGTCTATATTTGCTTCTCCTATTAAGTCCCTAGGGCTAACACTTATTTAAAATAGTCATTGAAAATTTCAAATCTTGATAATATTAAGTGTACAGTTTATTTCCTGATCTATTATCTTTGTTCCTGTCTCATCCACAAATATCTTTGTTCTTCCTTGGTCAAGGTGTTCACATAAATGAGAGACAAACATAAACTACTCTTATGGAGAATCGCCAAACCAATATTATTTTGACTGCCTGAATGAAATAGTCCCAGGGGGGTTTAGGCTTTAGAGAGAGAGCCATCTAAGTTATGTCTTTTATTCTTAATTGAGATAACATCTGTTAATAACACTGTATAGGCTTTTTATGATAATTTTTCCATTGAAAATTGAGGCAACATTGGTTTACAGCATTGTATATGATTTAGGGGGACACCACACCACACCTACCATCAAAGCACCACAGTCAGTTGGGCCCCTCCTCCTTTGTTCTTACCCTCAGCTCACCCCTTCCCACAGCCTCAATTCTGCAGTAAGATTTCTAGGGTTTGTTTTGGTTTAATTTTGTTTGCTCTTTTGTTTCTTTCCATCACACATAACTGATGTGTGTCTTTCTCCTGACTTATTTTATTAATTGAATTTGAAGGATAAAAGATTTTAACAAATAGAAAAATATGGAAGGATAGTCTAGGCAAATTAAATAAGAAATGTAGAAATTCAAAAATGTGAAACAAAAAACCGGGTGTGTTTTTAGAGAAGGAAAAATAAGTTCAGCAAAAGATGAAACTGGCAAGACAGATCCCTGTGGATGATAACGGGCCTTAACTCTAACTCTTTATTCTACAGGCAATGGAGTCATCTGACTATATTTGCACATTAGAAAGATCATTGTGTTCTGGTAGAAGAGACTGTACCTAGGAATCCACTAGAATGAGGGGGGAAAGAACACATCAAAATTAGGCCATGAAGAGAGAGAATGACAGGATAGGATAGACAGCAGAGAGCCAGCAGCAAATCATTAGTGAATGCATGAACAAACAAACAATAAACTGAACAGTTTAGTAACTAGTTGTTTGAAACAAAATCAAAAGAAAAATTAATATATATGAGAACTGTAATGCTTTTTGTAAAGAGTTTATTAATTGGTCATTCATTATATGAGATTTTGTCTCATAAATCCACTAAACAGCAAATGCAAAGTGGCAATCTAGTTATTGTTCAGCTATTAGAGTTTTCTGATTGTTATAATTTCCTGACTGTAAATATCTCTCAAATCAGTTAAATCCATGGTTTGACATCCAACTGACATTTCACTCAAATGTGTTGGATAATTTAAATTGAGTAAGATAACAGATTCTAAAAAAGATGAATGAACACACAAAGCTTTACCAAAGAGTTGGTAAACTTTCAGGTGAGAGGTAGATCCTTTTAAAAGTAGATTTGGAAGTAGTCAAATAAATACAACACTACAATGAAATTTCTCTGAATGGAGACATTCACATGGACTTGATATTTCAGAGTAAGACTTGGGACAAATACAATTTATGTATTTGTTACATAACAAATTGTTAAATACAATTTAATGAAGTATGATACTTCATTAAAAAGTGTTTTATAAAATGAAATGCTTGGGCCTCCCCGGGTGGCGCAGCGATTGAGCGCTGGGCTGCAGAGCTGCCCACAGCCTCTGCAGCACCGGTTCGATTCCCGGCGGCTGGCAAGGGTCCCCCCACATGGTGTTCAGACTTCTCCTGCCGTGCCCACTGCTCCCCTCAGCAGTGTATTTTGTCAGTCTGCCTGTTCTGCTCCCTGCTCTGGCTCTGGTGAATTCTCTCACCCTCCCATGCTTCTGACTGTACCCAGTGCTTGTATAAATAAATGAATAAATCTTTAAAAAAAAATAGCAAAAACTTTAAAAATAAATAAATAAATAAATAAAATGAAATGCTTTTGTAAAGTCACTTCAAGTTAAATAGTTCACTTTTCACAAAAATAATCACTCTAAAATGTAAAATACTGATTATATAATCCAAAGCTTCAAACATATTCCCAGTTCAAAAGGCATGACATCTCAGAGGAATGCTATTTATAGGGTTAAAGGGCTTCAGTTTCCCAAAACAGAATTAAAAGTAAGCAAACTGTTTTATTTTGTGTTTTAAGTAGATCTCACAATGAAAACCCTCTCCTCTACTGCTCTTTGGGCATTTTGCCTTTATCCTAACTACCAACATAGCTGTGAATGGTTTCCTTTAAAGTTGCTGCATTCCACTTATCCCAAAATGTTTCTTGAGCTTTTACAGTTTCAACATTATTTATAATGTCCCTAGTTATTAAAGTCAATTGAGTCCAAAATTTTCTTAGAATGGTTCAAGTACTAGTTATTATTTTTATAACCTTATTCAATTGCTGGACTTAATTACACAGTGATTATTCAATAATTAAAATTCAACTCAGCTACAATTTAGTCTCAATTCACAAGAATTACCATTCTAGAATAGAATTTGTTAGAATTACTGAGTACTCTTCATAAAGGGAGAATTTCTTTACACTTACGGTTTGAGCCTGCTTTTTTCCCTTTAGTTTAGTTGTTCACACTAATTAGAACTTTTTCATAAGTCCTACTCAATACACAGTGCTTCACAAAAAATGGAATTTCTATTATATTTTTATTAAAGTTATAAAAGAAAAGGTTTTTGGTTTTTGAAGCTAAAGATACTATTTTTTAAAACTTACATAACCAAAAACAGGGTCCTGCCCTGCCCTCTACCCTTGTCCCCGCTTAGGAGGTTGCTCTTGGCCAGCTGTCCAGCTGTCATTCTGGGACTTCCTTTCACTACTCTCCCTGGGATAGATAGGAGTACTTTCATAACCAAAAGCATCCTGATTCTATCTTTATACCTAAATGACAGAGTGAACACACAATTTATTAATTCTACATTGAAAATCATTTTTCTTCAGGATTTTAAAAGTACGGGTATTTTTAACATCCCAAACTTCTATGCATTTCAGGTTTGTTACCATTTTATATTCCTCTTTGTTTCATCCCTCTAAACTGTAAGCTTCAAGATCTTGTCTTAATGGGTGCTCAAAACATCCATGATGATACGGCTAAGAGTGCAGTCCCTGAACTCACTGATATACATACTCAGCACATTAAGTTTAGAGGCACAGGTCATATAAGGTTGAGAAGTGTTCTATTATTTCTTTTAAAATATCAGCCCATTCTTTGTTCTCTTTATGAAAAAAAATTCTATAATTTAATGTCCCTCTCCAAGTGATATCTAATTTTTTTCCTCTTCTCTATCACCCATTAATTTATCTCCTTGTTTTACCTTCTTGGAAATGTCCCCTCTTAACTTTCCAACCTTTTTTTTTTTTTAAGATTTATTTATTTATACAAGCACTGGGTACAGTCAGAAGCACAGGAGGGTGAAAGAATTCACCAGAGCCAGAGCAGGGAGCAGAACAGGCAGAAGGACTGAAGCACACTGCTGAGGGGAGCAGCGGGCGGCAGGAGAGGCCTGCGCGACATATGGGACCCTGGCCAGGCAGCCAGGATCGAACAGGCGCTGCAGAGGCTGCGGGCAGCTCTGCAGCCTAGCGCTCAACAGCTGCGCCACTGGGGTGGCCCAGCTTTCTAAACGTTTTACTGACATTTTTATTTCTCCATTCACATTTTTAATTTCTGTCCACTGTCTTTGTTACTTTCTTGTCCTTTCCTCCCTATTGTGTCAGTTCTTCTCTTTCATGGAAAGGCTTTCCTCAACACAGTTAGTTTCCCATACACTTTTAGACAGCACTAAAAAGTTGATCAGAAGCTCTATTTTAGTAGATCAAAAAGAACATTTGGTTTCAAGTTTCATTCAAGTAACTGAGTAGCACTGAAACTGTTTTGTGGATTATTCCCACTGTTACCTACTTATCTTCCTCATATCAAGTTTGGTTTTTCAGAGAACAAGGTGCTATGGCTGCCAGCAAGACAATTATGGAGCTGGGGCCTACCCTCTTCACATTCCCATTTTTTCAGGAATTCCTTAGTTTGATCTGATCCCGCTTGCTGGTTTTCCCTCTGTAAGAACTTAGAATATGGGTTTCTTCATTGAACAATTCAATTAATATTCCTCTATCCAAATTTGCTGAAATCCCTCATCTACTATCATTTCCTCTAATCTCTCTGCTCTTGGAAAGTTACGACTTTTTTCAAATTCCTGTACTATTATTTTAATGAGGTGTCAGGAGAGAAAGAAGAGATAAATATATGCAACCAAAAACTTCATGTTTAATAAGGAAAACCATTTTAATGGAATGATTCATTGTTAATTATCATCATTGCATCAGGAATGTGTAACAAAGTCTATTAATCTGACAATTTCACAACATTTAAAACTTTAATCATTGATTTTTTAAAGTGCACAAATCTATTAGTACAATTATTCCTTATTTAAGAGTTTTAACTTAATTTTTGAAAGTTCACCATAAAATTTCAGGTAAATGATTTGTGTTCACACAGACTTGTAGTCTCATTAACTTTCATCATAAAAAAAGGAAATGTATTCCTCAGGGAAAGAAGTTTAATCCCAGGGTAGAGTGAAATCATTAAAAATATTTTAAATTTTGGGCCTCCCCGGTGGCACAGCGGTTAAGCGCTGGGTTGTGAAGCTGCCTGCAACATCTGCAGCGCCAGTTCGTTCCCCGGCTGCTCTCCGGCCACCGGAGGAGGGTCCCACATGGCACGCAGACCTCTCCTGCCGCCCGCTGCTCCCCTCAGCAGTGTACTTCGGTCCTTCTGCCTGTTCTGCTCCCCGCTCTGGCTCTGGTGAATTCTCTCACCCTCCCGTGCTTCTGACTGTACCCAGTGCTTGTATAAATAAACAAATAAATAAATAAATCTTTAAAAATATATATTTTTTTTAAATTTTAAAATCATTATGAAAAGAAATTTCATGGAAATGTTAAAAGAAATGTTCCTATATATACAATATGGGAAAAAGAACAATAAAGGAAAATATACAGTATCCCAAACTAGCAGATCCATTACTATTGCTCATCATTCTTTTTTTTTTTAATCTTAAATTCCTTTCTTTTTTTGTAAGCTATTATTTATTTATTTATATTTATACAAGCACTGGGTACAGTCAGAAGCGCGGGAGGGTGAGAGAATTCACCAGAGCCAGGGCGGGGAGCAGAGCAGGCAAAAGGACCGAAGTACACTGCTGAGGGGAGCAGCAGGCAGCAGGAGAGGTCTGCGCGCCATGTGGGACCCTCCTCCAGTGGCTGGGGAGCAGCCGGGGATCAAACCGGGGATCGAACCGGGGATCGAACCGGGGATCGAACCGGCCCTGCAGAGGCTGCGGGCAGTTTTGCAACCCAGTGCTCAACCGCTGCGCCACCGGGGAGGCCCTGCTCATCATTCTTCACTTACTATACTCATCACATGGAAGAAATCCCACAAAAGGTATACAACTTTAGTATTTGTCTTTTATTTCAATATTCTCAAATGGTACATTCAAAAGAAGAATCTACAACTAGCTAAAAAGATGAAGAAATATTCAGGAAACTTCAAAGAAGCTCTACCACTCTGAGTAAGTTTGAGAGAAAACACTTTTTTTACATAATAATAAAGATTTGGGATCTTAATTTAAGTTTGGGATCTTAATTTCTGTGGCACAGATTCTCCTTTTTTAACTTGGTAGAAAACAATTATACAGTCCAACCCATTGGCTAGAGAATAATCTAATAATGCATTTTGTTAACAAGACACTGATAATCCATGCCATCATGCAAGGTACCTCATTAATATCAATAAAGCAAAGTCATTAAAAACATGCTGGATTGGAACAAGTCATGAAAAAAATCTATCAATGCAAAACTTAGAACCAAATAACAACAGTGACTAATGTACAAACTCTTCAGCAGAATATTAGACTTTGGTTGTTTTTACAATATAAACAATCAATGACCAATGTTATTGTATTCATCTCCAAATACAAAAACAAAGGCAGAGAAAAGTTAAGTGACTCATCTGTAGGACATAACACAGAGCACTAAGACAAGGCTCCCCTTTGTCCATCCATTTGCTGTCAATTAAACTGTGCCAACCCTTCTGCTTTCTTTTAAAAATCTACTTCTATTAGAGTCCACTGGTAGAAATATTTTGCCATAGGCAAATTCTGCAGTTCAAATATATATTACTTTATATCCAATTTTTTGTTAGAAAAAAAGATTCAAGTATGCATTGCAATATATACAGAAAAAAGCCATCTAGAATAGTTAGCTGGCAGCGTGGTCCAAAATAAAATCTTTTACAATGTCCAAACCAAATGCTTATATATATATATATATATATATATATATATATATATACACATATTCACAAGTATTCAAACAAGGCAGAAATAATTTATTTTTTCATTCTTAAATCAACTGGATGTCACTCAAAAGATAATCTAAATCTGTACAGTTGTATATCTATTTAACTAGCTACTCAGCATGTACTTATTACATAATTTAGCACATATTGATTAGATAATTTAACATAGTCACAAATTTGTATTGCAGATACAATAGATATGAAAAGGAATTATGTAGTTCTACATAGTTATGCCACAAAATGTGAACATAGTTCAACCTTACTAAAATATTTAAATTACCCAGTATTTTCTCAAAACAAAGTTGCTGAAATATTAGTGTCACTACTTGTAGCATTTTATTTTACATAATTTAAAGACAAATAGATGCTTTCCTCAAGTCCAAGTTATAAAATTACCTTTTATTTTTAATAGAATATTCTTTCCCATTATGAAATAATGTTAAATGGATTTTTGTGAGTGTAACTTGAAGACAAAGCAGAAAAGTGGGAGAAATAATCAAACTCATTGTATTTTTTCATAAATAAATGAACTTTGCCAAAGAATCTGCCCATAAATAACCTTAATAGGAAAAACAGCTATTTTCTACAATGCTAACTAAGTGAAATTTTTCTCAATTGCAATTATGACCATGTAATTAATTTCCCAGTTTAAGACCTCTAAATGTTCTCCAGTGTTTACAATAGTTTGCAATTAAATTAAATTAAAAAAAGAATTTTTAAAACAGAAAAGCGTCCATATACTGAAGATACTCTGTGTGACAGAAATAAGGACGTTCTGAACTGCTAGTTTCCCCCACACCTCTTGTAAAGCAGCTCTTGAGCAAAGTAAGAAAATCATTAGATTATAGCCCAAATTCTTGCGCAGGGCACAAATCAATGTGCTCTTCTGTAGCATGAACTGCCAATTCATTTTTATGAAACCTCTCATTTTACCACACACACACACACACACATCACATCACCATCACCAACACCAACGTGCATGCTTTTACATGCATTACTAAGGTACCAGACTCCCTCTCTGGGATCAAATACTTAGAAACAGATCTAATTTTAAAATATGTGCACATCCCCACGGATACTTATTAATTACAACATAGAAAATAGTAACTTTTAAAAAAAGAAAGAAAACAGTAGCTTTATATGTAAGGTGGCAGACACCACCTTAACCAAATGCTTAAAGCTCTGTTCAATGCTTCATACCACTTCTGTGGTATTTGCCAAAAATGTATAATCTAAATATCATCATAAGGAAATATCAAAACGCCCAAACTGAGAGTCTGTACAAAATAACTAGTTTCAATTACTCAAACATGTCATCAAAGACAAAGGAAGATGAGAAAATGCTCCAAAAGTCAACAGGCTAAAGCAACTTAACAAGTAAATATAACACATGATCCACAACTTAGTTTTGCTATAAATGACATATTTAGGACAATCTATGAACTTTGAAATAGGTGTGTATTGTTTATAAGTGTTACCTGTGTACTTACTGTTGGTAGGTATTAAATACCAGAGGATGATTTTTGTTATTATGATATATACACTTGAATGTTTAGGGGCTAAGGAGCAAGTATAAATCTGCAACTCACAGAAAATTCTAAGTATAGTGAATGTGCATAATTATATAGCTATATCTAAAAGAGAGAAAGAAAGATGTATATAGACAGTCTGATAAGGTGTTCACTTAAGAAATCTAGGTGAATGCAGGAATTCCTGCCCTCCCCCTCCCCATATCTTTTTTATTATAGATCAGAAAACTAGATTAACAAGCATTCAGTATATTACCTATCTACAAATGATTGATAGGTTTTCTGCTCTCAGTCTTCTCAATGATATTTTGAAGGAAAACAGATTTAAGAAGAGGCAGAAATAAAGCTATCAATGTTAGTTAGATTTTATCATTCTTTTCTCCAAAGCAATTGAACTGTTACACAGATATGCAATGGAGGAAGGAGGCTCCTCAAACAAAGAAAAGGTCCCTCTCTTTCAACAATTCACTATGGGAATATTTATTTTACTTAGGAACTTTGTATCACATAATTTATCCGTAAGGCATTAGGCACTCCTATTTAACCATTAAATAGCACACTACAAATAGTCCATCTACGTAATTCCAACTGGTAAGGATTTGGCATGCAGGCATTTTTGCAGACTATTATCCTTCTAACTCTTCTGAAAGACTGAAAAAAGAACAAAGTAAAAGTTTAAAAGAAAAAAATATACGAGACTACTTTATAAAAGTATAAGACATCATTATGGGAAATTAACAAAGATCTAAATAATTTACCAAGATACTATAATCCTCGATCCTCAATGAGAAAATTCAATAGTGCAGATGTCAATTCTCTCCAATGTAATCACTAGCTTCAATGTAATTCCAACAGACTGATTTTTTTTTTTTAGAACTTGACAAGGTGGTTCTAAAATTTCTACAGAAATGCAAAGGCCAAGAATAGCCAAAACATTATCAAAGAAGAACTAGATGGAAATAGAAGGTTTACTAAAAATCTACAATAAGTGTGGTAATGGTAACTGAACAGACAAGCAGAACAAGAAGAAGAAAGATTCATACATACGGAATTTGCTTGATTTACAACAAAAGCAGCAAAGCAGAATGACAGTAGCAATGCAGGGGAAAGATTCCCTTTTCAAGGAATACTGAATATATATTTGGGGAGAAAATAAAATTTGAGGTATATCTCATATACACAAAAACTACACACAAGGTGGGTTACAAATCTACACATGAAAGACAGACAATAAAGCTTCTAAAATTTGTATAGGAGATTATCTTTGTAACATAAAAATAGGAAGAACTTAAAATGGTGCGATGGAAAAAATCACAAAGAAAAGAATTGCTAAATCTGATAATTAAGAATTTGTGTTTTTAATTATTACACTATAATACTCTCCTCCAAAAAAAAAAAGGCACTTAAGCAAAATTTTCACCCTTTCTTCTGATTTATATGTTGCTATGACCTCCTTTTTCATTATCAGAAAGTCTGTTATTCTGCTTCAAACATCTAACTTGTTGGGGGTAATCACACATAAACTAATTCAACTTCCACATTATACTGAACTCATTCCTCTGTTTACCCAGAAATAGAATAAACTATACTTACATTTCTCTCTCTTCCTTAGCTGTACAAGCCTGGCATGTAGTTGATGCTCAATAAAATAGCCATTAATAAATGACTAGATGAATAAATGAAAATTTACATTTACTTAATAAACTATGTTGTTCTTATGGCAGAACCACATTTGGAAAACAAAACTGTGCACTGAATAAAAATACATAAAGAATTACAGAGTGGCTCCTTATGTCATTACACCTGTGCCTTCTGTACAATTGCAAATATTAACACATTGAACAACAAATGGCTTTCAGTTTGTCTGTAAGTTTTAATCTACAGAAGTACTCTTCCATCTCAAACAGGCTGGGACTTTATTCCTCTGCTCCACCTTCTTCTTTCTCTTTGCCCTCTTACAGAACAAACTTACCTTCCCTTTGCTCTCTACTGCCACATAGTAGGATCTATCTGTTGATTTTCCCCAGCCTGATTCTATTATGTTACTAAATACGGCTTTCAACTTCAACTCCATTCTCTGGGTCAAATCCTAATTATTTCATATTTCTCTTGCATCCCCCAGTCCACACATAGTCACCCATTCAGGATCTCTCAGTCTACATATCAGAAGGTCCTTGCACCATTGTTCTACTGAAGGCAAACTCTGATGGACAAAAACGAAATTCAAACTTCTTTCCTCCAACCCTTCATTTTTAAGACAACACCTGACTTCTCCCTAAAATACACCACTTAGGAGATTCACAAATATAAGTTCACATAACTGTGTTTGAATCTAGATGATAAATTTCCATCTTTCAAAACTACTAGCATACACAAAATGACAATAAAAATGACCTTAGGTAGGTGGATACTGGATTTTCATGGAGTGATTGTGCCTTGATTATAGATCAACTTTATCTACCTTTTGATGCAACCTAAGCCATTGTCTAATCATGGGGTGAATCAGTGTTGCTGAGACAAGATATTTAAAACAGCAACATGGTTTCCCTGGTGATGTAGGGGTTAAGTCTCAGTTTACCAATGCAAAGGCCCACCACAAGGCATGAGTTCAATCCCCAGCCAGGGAGGTAACCCATATGGTGCAGCAGATCTCTCCTGTCTCACCCGCTGTTTCCCTTAGCAGTGTATTTCAGTAGATTCACATGTCCTGCTCCCTACTCTGTCTCTGTTGAATCCTCTAGCCAACTCCCCCCCAGCCCCCACTACAACTCTGACCTGCACCCCAGCTGTATGCAAAAATAAATATTTAAAAAAAATAAAATGGCAACAACATATGAGATATCAAATGCCATCTTAAGAGGTAAAAACTACCCTCTCTGTAAAATATTCATTATTAAAATGAAGCACACCCCTCTACAACCTGTTGCCAAAATACAGCAAGAGAGAAAGGAAGGAGGATTGAAAGCCCCATTTAACAAGGCTCCTTTGATTGTCCTAATTTCATTAGGTGGGTCACCAGTTCAGTGAACCCAGTCATGTAATCTATGCAATATTCCTCACTCAAAATCAAAAGACTTCATGCCAACATACTATTTCCCAAAGGAAAAACAAAATGAAGATTTTGGGAGAATATCAGAGGTACTTTGAAGAAATAGATACCTAAAAGCTACCCTGGGATATCAAAGACTATTGCTTGTTCTTTTATGAAAAGCTAAATTTGCAACAAGTAGATTACAGAGAGGTTCGTGAAGCTAGCCAGAAATCTTGGTCCAACAAAGAATCTGTTCTCAGCTTAAGAGATAGTAAGCACAAAAAATAATAGATATGGGACAAGGAAACAAGAACAGATGGAAAACAGGCTTAAAAGGAAAAGAGAAAGAAGAGAAAGGAAACATGAATCCAGGGATGGGCTATCAGCAAGATGAAAACTGTAACAAACTGAGCTACAAACTGTTTAAGAAAACAGTAATTCAGTTAGCACTGCACATAGACAGTGGGCAGAAAAGAAATTAGAGAAGATCTGGAATAATTACCATATTAAATTATGAATCTTATTTTATGCTTTATACTTTTCTTTTTAACCAGCTTTGGAGAAAATAAACAAAATTCTATGGAAGCAGGAATAAGATAGCATCATCTTCAAAATAAGGGTAATAGAAAGGACAGGAGCCAAGATAAATCCACAGCATACAGCTATTTTAAATTGATATGAATTTAGGTAATTAATATTAATTGTATTCCAACCAATCATTAACTTTCATCAAAACGTCCAATACAAATTTAGATTCAAAATGCAAAGAAAGAGCGTCCTTGGTGGTGCAAGAGGTTAAGTCTCAGCACAATGAAGCTACTGGCAGCCACTGCGGCACAAGTTCAATCCCCAGCCAGGGAGCTAACCCATATGGTGCATCAACAACGATGGCACAGCTGATTCTACTGTCTTGTCCACTGCGCCCCTCGGCAGTGTATTTCATTAGATCTGCCTGTTCTGCTCCCCACTCTGTCTCTAGTGAATCCTATCACCCCCTGTACCTCTAGCCTATACCCCAGCTCTTATTTAAATCCAAAAAGATTTAATTAAATCTTTTTTAAAAAATGCAAAGAAAGTGTATTTATGAAAATGTAATAAAGCAAACACTGTGGAAAACATTCCAAAATTATCTCCAATATCTGCACTGTAGAAGACTCACCTCACTTAAATATTTGGAGTAGGGTTACTCAGAATAATTAGTTTCGCTCTAAACTCCAGTACAGCTCCTCATCTGTCCATGTGTGGTTTAGGTGACACTCCACTCCCCCATCCCTTTGTCTTATCTTATCTTGAATAGAAACCATTTCTATAAGTGACACTGGAGGAAACACAGGCAACCTTGAACACCTGGAAAGCTGAGTTACCCAGCACAGATCATGTCAACCCCATTTTTGAGATTAAGGCACTCAGACAGTATCCTTCTCACTAGACTGAATGGGTCAATTTCTCCAAAGAAATCTTAGCATGTATTCTGGGCCCCAACCACAGTGAAGAGTCACACACAATTTGCATTCATCTTGCAAAAAAGATGTCTCCCCTATTCTTCCTGTATTGCATTCCTGCTCACTGCTTCAAAAATTAAAACAAATCTGGGGGGAAGGGGTACAATGGACTATGGTGGAGGGTGATAAGTACTTAGGTGGTAGGTGTGGCATGGTACCATACATGTGAAGAGATGTGAACATAATTCCCCTAGATCATATGGAGTGTTGCAAACTACGTTAAACCTCAAAAAAGAGAAATGTTTGAGGGAAAAATATTATGCAGATTGCTCTGCCCAGAAGAATTTCACCATAACTTTTCTCAGAACTAGGTGCTCCTGCTTTTTAACACTACACCTGCTTTTAAGTTTATAAAGCATTAGTTTCTCTCTACTTTGTTTGTTTTGTACTTTGCTGTTAAATTTTAATCTTTCCTTAGAGTAGAAAGTCTTACTTATCCATGTACTGCCACCAAGTAATACAGAATGTCATATATTGGGAATTATTACACATTTGTTGATTGTGCAGATGTTTCCTCAATGCCCTCCTCAACTTAACTGGCTAAATTAGAACATGTATAAACAACACAGTGTCAGATGCTAAGATGAAAGTTTCCAAGGAAATAGATGTTTACAAGCATTAGTTCATTTCAAAGTTAGCATATACTGTCTCTGGGAAGAATAAAAAATTAATGTTTATGTAGAATTTTAACATCACATATTTAAAATGTTCTACTTTAAGTATTTTTGTAATTACCCAAAAATGTTAGTGAACATAATAAAGTTCCTAAAGTAAAACTGAGACTTTACAATAAAATGTCACAAATTAAAGGCAACCTTGTGATTGAACATTTAAATGTACTGTCTCCAAAACGCATGTTTTTAAAGAGCATTTTAATAAGAATTTAATTAGCAAACAGAGGTTAACTGGTAGTATGAATAATCAGGAGACAATTATTACCTTATACTCTGGTTCACTTTTAAAGCATTTTTTTCCTCCCTTACTTTTATTAAACCAATGTAAGACATATAAAACTAAATACCATAAAAACAAACAGAACTGTTGATTTACTACACAACTCTCAAGAAATTATAAAATACATAAGGAAATATACGATATTATACAATGCTTTTAAGGTGTTTAAGACTATGGCCATTATAACAACTTAAAATCAAAATGGACATAGGAAAGCACTAACAATGAAAGTCATGTCAGAAGAAACTACTTACAAACTTAGCTAGGTGTTTTATGATCATTTCCTTTTAATACAATATTCCTATGTTTATCATGTAGATCATATGACTGCTAACTAAAAAACAGTGATGCATGTAAAAAGTATTTAAATAAATTTAACAATGCAAAAGCCATGTGCTTAATTATAATAGTTGCATTCTAACTAATGTATTACTTGCCTATATTCCAAATCACTTTAAAATGTACTATTTCTGGGCCTCCCCTGGTGGCGCAGCGGTTGAGCACTGGGTTGCAAGGCTGCCCGCAGCCTCTGCAACACCAGTTCAATCCCCGGCCACCAGCGAGGGTCCCACAAAAAAAAGTACTATTTCTCCATCCCTCTACATCAGAATAGTCTATGGTGTCTTGATTCCATATTTTACTGAACAGTTTTGTCAAGATTGGGGATATCTGCTTCTATAAACTGAAAAACAATGAAAATTCTCCCTTATGTTAGTTTAAGTCAAATGAAGGCTAACCTAAAATGAACTAGAAGGAGGAAGCTGAGTGCTTCTTTATATGCAATCACAAATTCTACTTTTTTTAACCTTTCAAACACAAAGTCTGTTTCAAAGAGTCATGTGTCTGTATAGTTATGCCAGAAAAATGATATTTTATTTATCTTTATCATTAAATTCTATCTGCCCTTAAGAAAGATTATATAAAATTAAAATACAATGAGATACTTTTTGACCCATTACAATAATAAAAATTACAAACCAGTAACATTGTTGTTCTGTTAGTATGACTATAAACTGGTAAATCCTCTGACCCAGCATCCTAAGTATACACCTAGGATATCTTATTGTAGCACTATGAGTAAAAGAAAAGTTGCAAACAATTGAATTACTTACCAATAAATAACAATAGACCTAATAAACTATGCTAGATCTGAACTACAGAAAGGCCTGCACTAATTTAAAACAGCAAATTAGATGTTTCCCTTTCTATATGGCTATTGAGGGCCTATGGTTATATGAAAAATGAAGTTAAAAAGCATTGTATAGGGAACAAGATCTCCTATGTCAAAAAAACATACACAAAACAACATATTTCTATAAGTAGAAAACTTAATAGTAAAAGATGCAGAAGTATAGACACCAAATGAAAACATGACTTTTTTGTAGATGGAGAAGATCAACCACAGGTTCTAGAAGAATGTCAACTAAATCTATACTACTCTGGTTTGCACTTAGAAAAAGCATGCATTCACTATTAGTTGATTAATTTAAAATGAACACAATGTGAAAGCTATTATTCAAAAATTTTTATGGGGCTTTAATAAAGAATATGAGGTACTAAAAAAAACTTCTCTAATAACAATCCAAAAATCAAATTTTTCTTTCACAGTGGTAAAAGGAAAATGATTAAGTATTACAATTTTAAAATAACTTTCCAGTCATGTTTCAAAATGATTTCCACATAAATTACAACTCAATAGAAAAAAATTAAAAACCTTGAAGAAAACAGAGAATAATATTTATATGATTTGGCAATAAGAATAAATCATTATCTCTAACTGGTAGCATTATAATTTTTCTCTTCTTTATACATTTCATATTTTGTACTTTCCAAAGGATAGCTATTACTTTTATAATCAGAAAAAATAATATCTTTAAAGTAACTTTCATCCAAAAGTTTAACAAATTCAATGAAAACTCAAGTTGGTCCTATGAGTGTATGTGTTTACAAATACAACAGCCTTTCTAAGACAGTTAGACTTGTTCAACCATGAGGCCAGAAAAGCCAAGACACAAAATCTCAAGATGGAGGTCAAAAAGGAATAATTGTGCACAAATTACTAAATTTAGTTTTCTAATTTTTCAGAATGCTTGATCTAGCCCAAATAGCAATGCAAAAAAAGCAGAATTTAAATTTTCTTTTCACATATATGTAGAAATTATATCATCACAGTAATATATCTTCCAAAATTATTAAAGGATTCTTAAGTGAAATACTTTTAGCTATAGTTTCATTTTTCCTAAAAAAAATTCTTACCACAGCTAACAGTGTTTGCTTTTGTTTCTTTGAGCAACATTCTAGGACCTGGGCTCATTAAGTACTTGATCCCAAATTTACCTTCAAGTGATTTTATGGTGATGAGATAAAGAGTTTAAATATGGAGAAAATTAGTTTTCAAAGGAGTAAACAATATATTCATAGCTTAAATTTACAACAAAATTATTCACTGAATGACATTTATTGAGCATCGGTTATAACAGGGCCAAGTATTAGGCCCTGAAGACACAAGAATAAAATCAGTGTTTACAACCTACTGAAGGAGAAAGGTAAACTGTATTGTACAACAACACTTAAAGTACCGGCAAAGTATCACAAACATGGGGACTGAGGGAGTGTGGGCAGTGAAGGAAAAGAACCAGGACAAAGGATATCCATTTTGAATCAAGTATTAAAATATGAACAGAATGAAATCTTAAAGCAGTAATAGCTATACATTCCAGGTAAACAAGAATACCAATGTGTTCTGCATAAGAGAATTTAAACTACCTCGTAAATGTTATTAATTACTGTTACTAGAAATACATTTGTCAAGTCTGTTAAAAATCCACTTTCATTCCTTTTGAAGGGTGGCATTATGAATTTCTGGTAAAAGTCATATTCCCTCAAATGTATTAATAAACTCTGACTAGATATCAAAATTGCTAACCAATAATATTAAACAAGTAACAAATGAATAAAGCTCAAGCCTGAATAGCCTAATTGGAAAAGGAGAGGATCCTTTTACAGGTCATATACACTTCCTGACCTGTATTTGGCAATTTGCTCCCAGACTGTCAACAGATAAGCAGCACAGCTCTCAAGACAGCAGAATGATCTTTGGCAAAGGCAGGTGTCCACCCAGGGTGCCGCTATCCCCATACACTGCCCTCAGATGGGCCAAGTTAGACCTGGAATCTGAGAAGGTATATTTCCAATCTGGACAGTTGCCAACATGTCTCATTCTAAGTATCCAGAGACAAGGGCCAGCCCTGCCCACCATGCCAGGAGCCAAGGTAGCAGTACCTTCTGCATGTATTCCCAACCCAGAGGTAACCTGCACACAATATTCCACACCTACTAATAGCCATATAAGAACTAGCTCAATGCAGTTACTATGCAGACTTTAACCTTGCTACTGGCAACCAAGCAACTGCAAATTCCAAGTCCTAGGAGAATCATATTTACAGAAGAGAACACAGCGGTCTATTGGGACATAACTAAGTACTGCAACAACAGCACCTTCTTTACAATGCATGAATGATAATATCAAGAATAGTCTTGCATACATTACAATAAAATAAAGTCACACACACACAAAAATATGGGTCTGGAACAGGGATGAGGTGTGCAGGATGGGTGAAGAGTTTGATTAAAAGGTACTAGGAAAACTTTCCTTGATTTTCCTCGTTAAGGAAAATCTCTGAAAAATACACCATAAAGTTGTATTATTAAAAGTCATTTTTTAATGATGAAAAACTCTCAGAGGTAGAAGCAGCTCAGGAAACAAGCATGGAAACAGATTCTAAGCCATAGACAGGCTAGACACTCACCATTCCAAGAATACTGAAGTAGTATTATGATCTTATTGTGCTTAGAATTTGTTGTGCTCTTGAGGTAAAGTTTTGGCAGTGAACTACCTTGCTTTTAAACATTAATGCACAATTCTTTCATATTTCTCTACATAAAGAAAAACGACCAGTATAGATTTGTTGTTATTTAAATGCCTTTTTTTATTCTTAAACTTAGAAGACTGGAAGCAACATCCAAATGTTCAATAAAGTGTTTTGAAGTGAAAAAAAAGGTCATTTTTTAAAGGACAGCTATCACTTGAAAAGCAAAAGTACTCCCATTGCTTCAGCATATTTCAATATTTAAAGATCTCAACAGTCATATAAAATACTACATTATGTTCATTCTTTAACAGTGGCAAAAAAAACATCCAATGGAATGTAAAAAAATATTAGCAATGTAATGGTAGAAAGATACAGAAATACATAAAAAAGAACAAGTCAAAACTAAAAGATAAGTCTACTTAAACAATTAGAATAAAAGAGGGAAATCTACAAATTCCTTAAATATACATAGGGTTATAGTTATATAAATTCATAAATTCCATCTTTTATAAAAATATTGAACTACCTTGTTTTTAAATAATATGCCTTCAAAAGAAATATAATTCATAACCATTCTTACGTAAAATTTTTTAAAAACATTTATATTTCCTGTTATATACAGCACCTCATAAATACATATTTACAGGTCCTCCCTGGTAGTGGAGGGGTTAAGATGCAGCACTATGAAGCTACCCAAAGCCACTGCAGCATGAGTTCCATCCTGGGCCACGGAAATAACCCAAAAGGCACAGCAGACCTCGCAAACAGACCTCTCCTGACTCGCCCACTGTTGCCCTCAGCAGTGTATTTCTGTCAATCTGCCTGTTCTGTTCCCCATTGTGACTCTGGTGAATCCTCTCACCCCCCGCACCTCTAGCCTGTACCCCAGTTCTTGCATGCGTAAAATAAATAAATCTTTTAAAAGAAGGAAAAAAACGTATTTACTTTGGACTATAAATGAACATCAGTTTATCTAACTCATTCACCAGTTATTGTCTTTATATAGTAGCAAAAATAAGAGAACCTAAGAATCATAAATTCTAGGTACAGAAATGAAATTTCCCAGTCATCTTACAAAGATGAAAATGCACTTAATTTTAAGAACTTCCAATAAAGGGAGAGGGACAATCTACTTCAATTTCATTTTTGTAAAGAATACATAGGCAGACATAGACACAAAAATACTACTAAAATATCCACCAAAATACTACCGTTTTTTCTACATGGTAGAAAAATCAAAAATTCTTACTCACTCCAAGTATATGGATTGTTCACAATGAACCAATGATGAGTTAACTTTGTGGGGAGGTATTAAAAAGGGAAATGATTAGTCAGTTCTGATGTTTCACCATCACCTTACACTGTTCTTTCTTACATCCTTCCCCATCACATGTTCTCATAGAACCCACAGCACATCTCTTCTGAAGTGCAATCATGTCTATCTCACTTCTACAGCATAAGCTTAATGATCACTGGATCATGTCTGTATTGATCAAAAATGCATCTCTAGAACTTGGCACACTGCCTCTACATAGTAAGCAGGCAAGTGGTTTTAAATAAATAAATGAACAAATTGATCTAACTCTCTCAGAAGGCCACTGAAGATCAAGTCTCTCTGTTTTCATTTAATATGTTGATTGATATATGGTCACTATCTTCTATATTCAAAAACATGTCTGAAACACCTCATTAGTTTCCTTTCCTACAATTTAATCAAATCCAGTTACGCAAAATTTCCTCCAATTTATATGGCTCTTATTCTGAACCCTAACTTCTGTACAGTTATTCAGTTGTGAAGCTTAATATTAAGGCACACATTCCAATTTTTACTTACTACTTATTATAATTAGATGGCTATTCATAATTTTATATTAAATGGGAAAATTCAGTGGTTTGCAGTATTTTTCTTGTGCAGACAGCTTGAAATTTCAAATTGCTAAGACTGTTTCATTCTCACCACTTAACACTACAACTACAGCACAGTTGTTTGTAACAACAGTATTATTTCAATTATTACAGATTCTATGTTACAGTTATGAAAATCACTTAATCTGTTCTTAACTATCAAAAACACATAAAGACAAACTTATAGTCATTTTCAGAATTTATCTTAAAATCTTCTGAAAAATCAAGTAAATACATTTATTTTAATTTTTTTATTTTATTTTTTTGTTTAAATATTTTATTTTATATAATTCTTACATCTTTTTTCATCTTTGCACAATGTATGCATTTTCATTTTGGTTATATTCCCCATACAATTGCACCCCCCCCTTATTTTGACTCTAGTCCTTCCTTTCCCCGCCCCTCCCTCCTCCCTTGCCCCCCCCCATTGTGTGCCTCTGGTTTATAGTTGCTTGTTGATTTTAATTATTACTTTGTATTGATTAGTCTTTTTCCTGGTCTCTTATTTTCTAAATTCCTGCTATGAGTGAGAACATCTGGTATTTTTCTTTTTTTTTCTGACTTATTTTGCTGAGCATGATCCCTTCTAGCTCCATCCATGTTGCTGCAAACTGCATGTGTTTATCTTTTTTGATTGCTGAGTAATACTCCATTGTGTATATGTACCACATCTTCTTGATCCAGTCATCTATTTCTGGGCATTTGGGTTGCTTCCATAGCTTAGCTATTGTAAATAGTGCTGCTATAAACATAGAGGTGCAGGTGCCCTTTGGAATTACTGTTTCTGTGTCATTTGGGTAATATCTAGGAGTGGAATTGCTGGATCATATGGAAGCTCTATGTTTAGTAGTTCAAGAAATCTCCACACAGCTCTCCATAGTGGTTGGACCAGCCTGCACTCCCACCAGCAGTGCAGGAGAGTTCCTTTTCTCCACAACCTCGCCAACATTTGTTGTTGCTAGTATTTTTAATATGTGCCATTCTCACTGGTGTGAGATGGTATCTCATTGTAGTAAATACATTTAAAATCCTTATTTTTGAACAGAATGAACAATTTGTTTTAATTTCTGTAGTGATATTTATTAAAAAAATGTAAAGAAATGCCATCCATTTAACAGAATAGAATCTGTGAATCATGCTATTTAGGGAAAAAACTGTATACTACTCATAATTATTAAAGTCTCTAATTTACATAATTACAAATCAAATGTTTATTTCATTAATTCTTTGTATTTTTTATTCAGAATTTAAAAGCCAATGAAGACAATCATACAACACTCAACTGAAGAAAATAAAGCTATAACAGCCATAACAATTATCTGGAAGTATACGCCAAACTGATACAAGCATCTGATTACTTTATTCAGCCTTCTAAAGTAAGTCTTCATATAACAAAAAAAAATATTAACATATAATTTTGTATTTAAAATTATGTTTATAATATGAATATTAAATCCTATATAACATATTTCTATTGTATGCTTAAGCTAATTACTATAATATTTATGACTGAACAATTATTTCCTTTTGTTAGGTCACAATATTAATTTTTAATCTTACATATACCTATATATACATGTATGTGCACACAGACCCTTTGTAGATTATACTGTCTACTAATTTAATGTCAGGACAGTAAATGAGCTATAAATGGGCTCACAAAATAATTGTGTTCAAAGGGAAAAAACATTTAAAGAATAGAGATTTACTAATTTAACAGTAAAAGAGAATGAAACTAAAGTCAGGAATCTTATCCTCTAGAAAAATGAGGAACAATGAGAAAAAGTACAAAGAAAGTTAAAAAGTAACTTGGGAGAGTGTACTATGCCACAGGAGCAAAAGCCTCCACATCATCAAATGGTTCAAAAGAGGGCGGTAACTGAAAATAAACCAATGAATTTGAAAATAGCAAGGACAGAAGTAATGTTGGAACATTTCAGCATAGTTTTAAGAGAGAAATGATACTGCAGTAAGAGTAAATAGAGAAAAAAGAAAAACAGCTAATAGTGTTTTCCTCTTTCAAGAAGTTGAGAGTGATGGAAAGAGAAACAGGACAAAATAAGGAAGATCACAGGGTCAAAACAGTGATCAAGTTAGAAAAGACTTCTGAGAAGTTAATTCAAATTTCTTTTAGATATTAAATTCTGACTATATCATATATGCCTCGTTTCAAATTTTAAGAAACACTCTCTCCTACAAACTAAAATATTTACAGATGATGAAATTACAGAATATCTGAAATTTATTTAAAATAATCAAGGAAGTGGGCCTCTCTGGTGGCACAAGGGGTTAAGATGCAGCACTGTGAAGCAATCCACAGCCACTGCAGCACGAGTTCAAACCCCAGCTGGGGAGGTGACCCACATGGCGAAGCAGACCTCTCTTGACTCACCCACTGCTCCCCTCAGCAGTATATTTCAGTCAGTCTGCCTGTTCTGTTCCCCCCTCTGCCTCTGGTGAATCCTCTCACCCTCCACGCTTCTGGCCTGTACCCCAGTTCTTTTATGCATAAATAAATATTTAAAAAAATAATGATCAAGGAAGTTCCATGACAAGAAAAAATATTTTAACTCTGTATGTATGGGGATGGATGTTAATTTTATTCAGATAATCCTAATTTTATCTATTAAGTAGGACATAACTAGTAGTCCTCAATAATGTTTTAGTATAAATGTGTCCTGATAACCTAAGATCTGCTAATCTACATAAAACCTTACCAAACCTTTTTTCAGGTAGTTCACACACTCTAGTCATTTACAATCTCATAAGAGTGGGGGAGAATGGAAGACATGTATTACATAACCTACAATAAATATTGTAATACAGGTGTGATTCCAAATTGGAAAGATCTAATTCAAGCAAGTCCTGAAAGATGAGTTAAGATGACTAAAGGAAAGTATATTCTAGACAAAGGGCCTGTTTGAACATGAGTAAGGAGATGATAGAAAGGGGGCATATTTAGGGAACAGGGCAAAGGGCGATGAACCTAGTACAATCAGAGGTGCAATGAGAACTGAGGTAAAAAGTGAGTCAAGAGATTAGATTAGGACACAAAGGGTGTCAAATCCCACAATAAAAGTTAGGACTCTAACATGTGTTAATGAAGGACTAATAAGGGATTCTTATTGAGCAAGGATTTGAGATGTAATCCTTTTTTTTTTTTTTAAGATTTATTTAGTTATACAAGAACTGGGGTATAGGCCAGATGTGCAGGAGGGTAAGCGGATTCACCAGAGACAAACTATAGTTTGGAAAACAAATTCTGATGCAGCCCTGTGTAAAATATATATATTCCCTACACATAATACCATGCTAATGAGACTGTGAACCCAGATTCATTGAACTGTGTTCTGTCTCCAAACACATAACGAAGATTATGATGTAACCTTCTAATTAATAGACACAGTGGCTTCGTTTAGATCTTTATTCTTTTTTTAATTATTTTTGCATAGAACTGGGGTGTAGGCCAGAGGTGCGGTGGGTGGAAGGATTCAACAGAGACAGAGTCCTTTCAGAAACTTGCATCCACAGCCACTGCAGCACAAGTTCAAACCCTGACCAGGGAGCTACCCACATGGCCCAGCAGACCTCTTCTGACTCGCCCGCTGCTCCCCTCAGCAGTGTATTTCAGTCGATCTGCCTGTTCTGTTCCCCACTCTAAGTCTCTGGGGAATCTTCTCACCCCGCCTCCAGCACCTCTGGCCTATACCCCAGTTCTTGTATGTATAAATAAATAAATCTTTAAAAAAAAAAAGGCACTAACCTATTTATCTGTCTATATGTTCTGAAAATACTAATCTATGTAAATGCTCTATGCCAAACAATACGATCCTAGAAAACAAATCCAAAGTCCATGAGATTCTGGACCAGTTCCAGAAGCATATCTTCAATAAATAATGGCCCACTTTCTGCCACACTAACATTTCTGTATGTTGCCATCAGGCTCTTTGTGGTTTTGCTAGTAACTCATTAAAAATCACCAGTTAAACAACCAACTTATAAATTCCTAAATTGGGTCTCCCTGGTGGCGCAAGGGATTAAGCACAGCACTGTGAAGCTATCCACAGCCCTTGCAGCATGAATTCAATTCCCAGTCAGCCAGGGAGCAACCCACATGGCACAGCAAACCTCTCCTGTCTCATCTGCTGCTCCCTCAGCAGTGTATTTCAGTCTTCCGGTTCTGCTCCCCACTCTGTCACTGGTGGATCCTCTCACCTCCCACACCTCTGGCCTGTACCCCAGTTCTTGTATGCATAAATAATCTTTAAAAAATAAATAAATTCCTAATTTATGCTGCTCAAAAGAGTAAATATATCAGGAGACTACATCTTAATAAAATACAAAATTCTGATATAATTTTTCTCTGGTTTCTTAAACATCTAAATTGAAATCTGGTCATATAACTCATTTTTTTAAAGACTTATTTGTTTATGCATACAACAACTGGGGTACAGGGCAGAGGTGTGGGGGGTTAAGAGCATTCACCAGAAACAGGGCAGGGAACAGAACAGGCAGATCGACTGAAATACACTGCTGAGGGGAGCAGCGGGCAAGTCAGGAGAGGTCTGCTGCACCATGTGGGTAGCTCCCTGGCCAGGGATTGAACTCGTGCTACAGTGGCTGCAGATAGCTTCATAAGTTGCCTCTTAGCCTCTTGAGCACCAGGGAGGACGCTGGTCATATAATTCAAATTCATTCAATTCCCTTCTTTCTCGCTCCTCCCCTCCATAATTCACAATTAGTCACTGAATACATTTCACACTCATCTGTTCTCTCCATCATCTCAATGGCAACTCAAGCCATAGCTTTTCTTGAAACCTCAAACACAGGAGTAACAGATTCACAAATGATGTTACTCTTCCCATCTTCAAGTTAACAATGATGAACAGGAAAAGCAGAGAAACTGATACATGACTCTTCAAAACACATACATATGCATACACTTAGCTTTTCCCCCAAATGCCAAAAGGATAACAGAAAGCAAATCATGCCCTCAAACCAAAACACAGCTGCTTTATCTAATTTTAGAAAAAAAATAACAAGGAACAGGAGAAAAGTTCTCTCTGGAATAACTCAATCCTCAAATCAGGGACTCTAGTTCTTTTTTTCCTTGGAACCCTCAAAAGAAGTAAACTATAAACCATAATTGTTTGGGAAGAAATATTGCCTATATACTAAAGATCATTATAGCATCTCTTTAAGGAAAAAGTTTTCTTTAGTAATCCTCAGAAAGCTACCCAAAATACATCAGCACGGATTTTTTTTCCCCCTCTAACAAACCACCCATCCCTATATCCCATCAGTCTCCATTTCCCATTCCTTCCACCCTTTCTCCTGTTCCCTCTGGTAACCATTATCTTCTTTTTGCCAAGATCAAGTTTTATTCCTTCTGTTCTTTGCACATAAATATTTTTTGGATATTTATATTCCCCAGATTAGAGAAAGCACCTAATATGTGTCTTTTACTTTTTGACTGATTTTACTCAACAAAATCACCTCGAGGTTCATCCGTTTTGTCCCAAATGCCACTGTTTCACCTTATTTCATAGCTGTGTGTAATCACTGAGTTTGTGCATCACAGTTTCTCTATCATTCACCTGCTGAAGGCATTTGTGTTGGTTCCATGACTTAGCAATTGTGCTACTATGTACATAAGTGTGGATAATTATTTTCACATTAGAGTTTTCATATCCATCCAGGGCATGGATTTAGACTTCAGCCTTAACTCAGATAATTCAACAAAATTGGCATAAGCAGACGACAGCTGAACTACAACAATAGCAACTGATTTATACAGCTGAACTATAACAGATTGCAACCAATTTATACAGAAACTTAATAAGTCTTTAAAAATATTTCGGGAGAAAGAATTATTTCATAATAGTCTTATTTCTTTTTTTTTAAAGATTTATTTTTATTTATTTATACAAGCACTGGGTACAGTCAGAAGCATGGGAAGGTGAGAGAATTCACCAGAGCCAGAGGGAAGAGCAGAGCAGGCAGAAGGACCGAAGTACACTGCTGAGGGGAGCAGCGGGCGGCAGGAGAGGTCTGCACGCCATGTGGGACCCTCCTCCGGTGGCCGGGGAGCAGCCGGGGATCGAACCAGTGCTGCAGAGGCTGTGGGCAGCTTCTCAACCCAGCGCACAACCACTGAGCCACCAGGGAGCCCCAATAGTCTTATTTCTATTAACTATTACACACCAAGAACGTGTCCTGTTGTTTTGGTTCTCAAGAGGAGAACTTTGGAACTGGAACAATAAATCCCATAAAGCAAAGATTTTTTTTTAAGATTTATTTATTTATCTATACAAGAACCGGGGTATAGGCCAGATTCGCGGGAGGGTGAGAGGATTCACCAGAGACAGAGCGGGGAACAGAACAGGCAGACTGATGAAATACACTGCTGAGGGGAGCAGCGGGCGCAACAGGAGAGGTCTGCCGCACCATGTGGGACCCTCGCAGGCCGGGCCGGGATCAAACCTGCACTCAGAGGCTGCGGACAGCTTCACAGCGCTGTGCTCAACCGCCTGCGCTACCAGGGGAGGCAAAGAATTTTAACAAAGTTTTAAAAACTTAGTCATTAAAAGTTTTTCTTAATGAAAGACATTTATTTTACATCAAGACTGCTAACAGACCTAAAATATGTCTCTTGTTAGATTATATGGATCATCGAAAGTTCCTAAAATAATTGCTGAATTAAGTGAATAAACTTTTTAAAAGTATGTGTAAGAAAAGCACTGTCAATCATTCTGCAGATATATCACAATGCTGAAAGTTATTTCAAATGCACCAAGGAAATGCTACACATTCCCACAGGTTTTAAGCAATGCCCTTGTTGTTCTCTACTTGGTCCACTGAATCCCGACCCCTTCTCTGTTCTGCTCCTGCCTTGGAAGAGTGAACCTTCACAGATAATCACCGAGGATCTTCATCTGGGTTCTAACAACTCAAGTCACTGGTTGAGACCAAAAGACAAACCGAGGTCAGGGAACTTCCCCTCCATCCCTGGCAGCCTCAAAGCTACAGTTCCCAGGGGCCCTTCTTCATAATACCAGTTCTCTGTTTTGGTACTCTAGAGAATTAAGGGCTTCTCACTGTTGCTATTCCCTGAGTGCTTCACCACCCCTTGTTTGTTTCCAAACCTCTGCAGTCTCTTCATTTGCACCATTAAGGATGAAATCTCTTTCCTGCAGGGACTTTAGCCTGGCGAGGCTAATACCAAGTCATTATTCAAAAACAATACATTACATAAAGAAATCCAATTAAATAAGTTTAAAAGGGTCTTAAGATCTATACAAGCATTTATTTTTATATTACCACTATTTGTATGAATGTTTAAAAATGAAATATTACTAACTCACTTGCAAATAAAGCAGGTTAATAAGCTGAAACAGTCACTACAATTAAATTTAGATGTGAAATTTAACACTACATTGTCCTCTCGAGATAAATGCTATATGCCCCAAGAAAGCATAAAAGAAAAAAAATCAATGAAGGGGTTCTGGTTACTGATATTTTACTTCCTTGTACCACACACTGCCTGGTTAATCCAAGCAATTTTTGTTGTTATTGTTGAAGTCCTCCCTAAGCAGAGGCTGTAAAAAAGGTTTAAGACAGCTGTTCTTAAATTCTGGTATGCAAGCAAATTTGAGAAGCATTTTAAAATACTAATGCCCAGGCCCCACCCACACTTCCCTGACTTGTATTTTTAGTAATTCCCCAGATAATTCCGATGCACACCTCAATTTCAGAACTACTTAGAAATGGCCTCCTTCAAGATTGAGCTCAAATCTTGAAATGCATTGCTTTTTTGTTCTTTTAAATGAACATTCCACATTAAACCTGGCAAAAACAAAAACAAAAACATTGTGACAGGGGCCTCCCCGATGGCGCAGTGGTTGAGCGCTGGATTGCGGAGCTGCCCGCGGCCTCTGCGGCGCTGGTTCGATCCCCGGCTGCTCCCTGGCCACCAGAGGAGGGTCCCACATGGCGCGCAGACCTCTCCTGCCGCCCGCTGCTCCCCTCAGCAGTGTACTTCGGTCCTTCTGCCTGCTCTGCTCCCTGCTCTGGCTGGGGTGAATTCTCTCACCCTCCCGCGCTTCTGACTGTACCCAGTGCTTGTATAAACAGAACAAACAAACAAATAAATAAATCATAAATAAAAATAAAAATACATGCCTCTTTAAAAAAAAAAAAAAAAAAAAACATTGTGACAGTAATAATGTTCACTCTAAGCCAGGGAGTATGAAATGTACTTTACGTCTATTATTATCGAACTCAGTCCTCACAAGAACTACATCAGGCAGGTAATAATTGTGGCTTCCAATTTACAGATCAAAAAACAGAAGTCAAACTCAGTAACCTAAGCAAGGTAATGAGGATCATCTTAGGTCTGCGGTCTATCCAGAGCTGATCAATCACTTGCCCATAAATGCAATGAAGTCACAGGGCTGTCACAAAAAGGATTAAGCCTGAGGGTCAAGCATTTAGGTAAACAATAGCCTCAAATATCCTCCAGGCCCCTCTCTCCACCCAGCCCTACCACTCACCCAACAAGCTCTTTTGACTTTTCCTACCCAACACTCACTTACCAAGGCCTTCCAACTACATGATGGGACATCTAGTACTGGTAGATGATCACAAATCTGTATGTATATCAGCACTCTTTCCACATGAATACCTACTGCTAAGTAGTATAAGGAATCCAATTCTATCTCAACAAATACTGGCTATGAACTTGAGCAAATTTAACATTTATATGCCTCAGTTTCTAATAAGGGCCATAACACCAACTGCACTAAAGTGACAATCATTCACCGAGCTAATGTTCATAAAGTAGCTGTTTGACATAGTATCTGACACACAGCAAGAGCTCAATAAACAATAGCTGCTATTAAAATCATACTTGGCCAATTACCACTGCTCTTACAAAATCCAACATGAATCCTAGATCCCATTTACTTCCTCTCAGCCAATGACTGATAAAAGATGGAATGTACTCATATTATCAGAAGTAGCCTGGTAACAGTGCTGAAAGTCATCAGACTGAAGGCCAGAAGTAGATTTTAGGGTAAATGAGTCTCTTAGTAGTCCTTAAATTGCATCACTTTGAAGACTGTCTATGTCCCAATTTTAGCGTCAGCTCTGTTGATTACATCCTAGTATGATGAGTCTATAATTAACCTAATGCAAAACAACAATAAAATGTCACTCAGTTCAGGACTTAATTTATCACTGCATTGTTGGCACTTAGAAAAGTGCCAGGTACAAGACAGACACTCAAATATTTGCTAGATGACTATAAAGGAAGGCATAAGGGTACCACTGCAGACACATCTCAGCTCATTAGAGTGTAAAAAATGGACACAATCATTAGATCAATATCAATGTAATAACAATAAAAGTTATTTTCAAAATACCTCAGCAGATTTTTCTTTTAACTAATTGTATTGACTTTGCTTTAAAAACACAGTAACGGGGGCCTCCCTGGTGGTGCAAGGGGTTAAGCACCACACTTTGAAGCAATCCGGGGCCTCTGCAGCAGGAGTTCAATCCCTGGTCAGCCAGGGAGCAACCCACATGGCGCAGCAGACCTCTCCTGACTCACCCGCTGCTCCCCTTAGCAGTGTACTTTGGTCAGTCTGCCTGTTCTGCTCCCCACTCTGTCTCTGGTGAATACTATCACTCCCCCCGCCTCCATCTCTGGCCTATACCCCAGCTCTTGTATGCATAAATAAATCTTTAAAAAAAAAAAAAACTTTTAAATGAATAAATAAAAACACAGTAATTAATACTTCCCTGGTGGCATAGAGGTTAAGTCTCAGCACTATCATGTTATCACCAATGAGGCCTGAGTTCAATCCCTGGTCAGGGAACTAATCCACATGGTGCAGCAGACCTCTCCTGTTTCATATTTCAGAAGATCTGCCTCTTCTGCTCCCCACTCTGTCTTCGGTGAATCCTCTCACCCCCTGCACCTCAAGCCTGCAGCCCAGTTCTTGTATGCATAAATAAGTAAAAATAAGTATTTTTTAAAAACACTCTAACTAGAAAAGTTAATGACAAAACTCAGCTTCATTAATCTACTGAAAAGATTAACACAGTTCCATGATAAGACATCATTTCTTATCTTCTACAAAAACATGTACCTATTTAACAATCATCACATTTAGTGGCCCTGACTTTTCAGAATTTTCCTGTACCAGAAATTAGTCATAAAATGAAATAAGACACTGCTAAGAGGCTAACCTTAACTAACATCTAGGAGACAGAAAGGTGGAGAGAATGTACTATGGAAATAGATTCTCACCTATGCAACTAAACAGTCACACAGGTAACTTTGAGTAAGTTTCTTTTTTTTTTTTTTTGGTCTCCATTTTCTAACCTGCAGAATAGGAATAAATTTACTACATCTGTTTCATCAAGTTAAGAACCAAATGTACATAAAATGATTTCTAAAACAATAATATGTCTTACAAACATAAGGTGTCAAGGTTGACATAAACATCTTCAGATTTTAAATGGCTGTTTCGATTTATCTTCATTTTTATGTCTCTACCACTGTTTCTATTTCCTAAATCCAAAGTTCTATCAGAACAGGGAAGAAGAACTAGTTCCCATACACAGTCATATTTCAGACACAGTAGGCCCTCAGTAAATTAAAAATAACCACATTATCACAGAAGTTTTAAAATTGTGCCACTGCAATACTTCACCCTGTAAAGGCTGAGCAAATAAAAATAACAAGTTCAAATAAAATAACAAGTTAAGTGACATACACAAAAAAATGTCTGTAGTTTTGCCAGGAGCACCACCTTTCTTTGTACACATTATTCAGCACGGCCATGAATATTCACCTACATGAGTATCACCAAAGGAATGTGCTTCCGTCTGCTGGTTTCACTGGAGCAATGACTTCTGCATGAAAAGGGCTTCCCTTCTCTTTAAACCTTGCAAGATTTCTAATGATGCCAGATTTGCTCTTCTAGTTTTACTTCCTATGCTTTAGTACACACAGGGAGAACTTCTGGGGGGCTTTGATCATTTCTCAAATCATTTATGTGATCCTTATGCTACTCAGTAAGAAAATAAGGTTTATTTTTGAAAGCCATAAATAATCTAAAAGTTTCCTTTTAAAATTATTAATGATCCACTGAAATTTGGCAAGTAAAAGCATAATTGTTTTAAATTCAAAACATTCTGGCTCCTCTGAACATTACATAATACCTCAAAAACAGAATTAAGCTTATTTAACTTTACTTATTTAACTTTACTTAGTTTCATTATCTACAGACAAGCAGATGTGTTACAGATCATCCCTTAATAATTTATATTAAGCCCTTGGATGACGGCTTTGTATTTACAGTTGAATATAGATATCCTTGGAATGCAAAATTCCTAATACTTCAAACTAAATAATAAAACACCTTGTAACAGTAGCCACCCAAGTCAGTTATCCTACCATTTTTCTCTTTATTGTCCCAACATTGTACTCCTCAAACAACTCCTACATTGTTACAAAAGATTGCCTTTGCATGCTCATTTCTGCCCTTTATTATTGCTGAAGGGATATTCCTAAATAAATACAGATCATTAAGACAAAAATTGTTCTAAAAGTACAGATGACAATTTATCATAATCTGAATAGTCTTCCCCTCCCCCCAAGATTACAAAGTTAACAATGTAATATTCAAAGGACAGCCACTGAATTTAGGAGCAACAGTGGATCTCAGGCCCCTATCATTTGGCAAAAACTTTATAGTTTCTAACCTGGAACATTAGACTATTCATTTTAGCCACCATGAAAAACAGTGTTACATTATAACCTAATTCCAGTTCCTATAAATCCATCAAAATAAAAAGTGTATAATATGTATAGCATTCTGGAATTGACACCAAAAATAATAAAGCAAATCATATGACTCTTAAAGGTTAGATACACTTAGGAATGAAAAAGCCACATTGAATTAAAAAATAATTCCAGAACCACAACCGTGACCTATCTCAACCTTACCACTTTGTGCCTTCTTCAAACCTCGAGTTACATTCTTTAACACTCTACCACCTTCTGCAGTTTTTGAATAGTATACCAAATGAACTGAGATCAAGGCAACTTGGTCTGATGGAAAGGATAGGGATTTTAAGCTCAGAAAACAAGGGTGTGAATCAAGACTTCATCCCTGTGGGCTTACATGACTTTGAGCAGTATTTAGCTCTCTGAGCCAAAATTTCCCCATATGTAAAAGGAAAAGACCATCAACTTTGAAAATTATTTTTCTGCCCAAGCTCCTTAGTTAGTGTTCTGATTATGGCAGATGCATCATAAATAGGAAAAGACATGCTATAGCCGATTATGGGGATCACAGTTAAACTGCATGAGATTTATTAAAGTTGTAGTAGTTTCTTTTTTACTTAAAATGTTTTAATATAAAGAAATGAAAAAGTCACAAGGCTTACAAATCTTTTTAAACCTGACATTTTACATATCAAAAAATAGAGTTTCAATTATCAACAGTGAAATATGGCTAATTTTTTCAATGCTTGGGATGCTTATATAGATTCAAACTTCACATAGCCAAAATTTTTAAACTTTTCTGAACAAAGCTGTATGTTAGAACCCAGAGACAGACCAGTTATCTAAACAATGGTTACATGATACACCACAGTCTCCAGGCAAAGTCACAACAGGATGAGAAAAGAGCCTTCAGCCTCTCTCAGATTTCCTGGCCAATGTTATTTTAAAACTTGATCACATAAATATAAACAAAGGAAAAATTCCGTTTCCACCAACAATTAGGATTTATGATCTCGTAATACCCAGCATTAATATACATTAAATGTTACAATCACTCATTATGCATCTGTTGTTCATGTTTCTACATACTAATGAAAAATGTGTATATTGCGTAGTTTTATTTAGTACACATGGAGAATTTTTAATCATGATCATCTTTTCTTGAAGTCATTCATCACTTACTGCCTTTTAAAAATCAGATTTTGAAAACAAAGCTGGGAGAACAATAATTAGCATGTGTCACAATTCACAAAAGTAACGAGCAAATTTGCAAAAGACTAAAAGGACTTGTTTATCACTGTGCATGTAACTCCTTCCCAAAGGAAAATACTCAAAATGAGGTGGATGTTTAAAAGTCAGTAAGTTACTTTAAATGGTTTCATAGTTTCAAGGTCTAACTATAGCCCAATTTGTGGTGTTTCTAAGATTAATGATAAAAGACACCGAGGTAATTTTTTCTTTAAACAATTTCCAATTGGATAACCACAACCCAAGACATCTATCAAGTTTAGTTAATTTGTACAGAAATGCCATTTTGTTGCCAACCTTTGTACCATGACCACTACCAACCCAAGATCAAGTTCACATTTTATGTATTAAAACAGTTTCAGCTAAATCTAATTTTTAAAACTCTAAACCTCTAACTATATTTAGATATACTGCATCTGCATCATCAGAGCATAACAGCAACTGAAACTTATTTAGCATGTACAACACTCTATTAAGTTAGGTCACTGTTCCTAGTTCCCCACTAATAAATGTAGTTTAAATTGAAACACACCTCTGCATACTTTATGCCTGATGAAATGTAACACATTTCCTGAAAATGTATGTAAATAGCCCTATCAAATTATTTCCTACTTGAAATCCGAAAGTTTGAGCATTTTAGCCGTTTTAAAGAATTTCTGAAAATTCACAAATGTAAAAGGGGTTTTGTTCAGTAACAGACACAAAAGTTAACATACTCAAAGTACAGGATCACCAAAAAACCACGACAGCTTTAGATCGCCCCAATCATGGTTCAACTATTAGTGGTAGCAGCTGATCCACAGATCCCAGAACAAACTGCACTATCCCAGCAATGAGTTTAAACCTGTTTACGAACGAGAAAAATAAAACTATCGCGGAGCGTCCAAATCAGGGTTGAATACCTGCGTGCTCTGCTTCTACCTGGCAGCCAGGAAAGACGCACAAAGGTACCTTGGTGATGATAAACCGATGAAAAGAGACACTCATTGTCCGGTGGAAATGAGAACTAGCCCTGGCGCTACCGAGAGCCGCGGCCGCCCGGGCCCACCCATCACCTGCCGCATCCACCCGCGTCCTCGGAAGGTGAAACTAGCCTGGGGCCCCGGGACGGGACGGCGCGGGGGGAGGCCCCGAAGCAGAGCCCGGCCGGGGGAAGCGAGGGCCGGGCGCTGACGCCCCGCAGAGGGGGCTCCGGGACACTCACCGGGGCGAGGCGAAGGCAGGTGCGCGGCAGCGAGGCTACCTGTCGCAGGTGAGGCTGGAGGGAGGGGTGAGCGTCGGGGGGGGGCGGGCGGTGACGCGGCGGCGCGCAGAGACGGGGCGGTGGCGGCGAGCGGGCTCCACTCGCTTCCTGCTCGGACAGATCCCGGGTCGGTCTCCGCCCGCCGGCCCGCGCCCCGCCGAGTCCGCGGCCCCGCCGCGCACGTCACGGCTACGGAGCGCCCGAGGGGGCGGGGGCGCCGCGGGCCGGGGCGGGTCGGCCGGGCGCGCGGGCGCGCGGGGGCGCGCTTCGGGAGGGGGCCCTCTGCGTCCGGGGCCGCCCCGCCCCTCCGGGTGCCCGGCGGGTGGCGCCCCGTCTCCGGCTGCGGGGGGCGCGTCGGGGTGCGGGGAGGGGCCGCCGCCGGCCTGGGACGGTCCCTGCTCCTCCCCTGCGGGACGTTCTCCCCGCAGAGGGTATTGTTCCCAGCGCTGGCGACGCCGGTCCTCGCCGGGCTCAGTCGTCGGGCAGCAGCGAGAATCAGGCCAAGGAGCGAGTTTTGCCCGGACGCTTGAAGCGCAGACCGCGGGGCGCTCAGGGGGGCGCGCGGGAGCGAGGCCGCAGGCCCGGGGGCTCGGGCTGGGCTGGCCTGGAGGGGTAACCTTTCTGCGCAACAAACTGGCTCCTCTGCTTTTGCGAGCGGAGGGTCTGAGATGGAAATTTTGCTTTGCTTTGGCCCCAGCATCCACACTGCCACTGCCGCCGCCCCATTTACTTGTTAGAGCCCTGGTCTTCTCTGTCTTTTAAATTTTACTGTTTTTATAAGCTCCGTATTTCTGAGTCATAGATGAAAAATAAATATGAAGTAGCTATGCGAAAATGGAATTGCATGAGGACAGTGTACATTGCCTTTACGACGAAAGGAAAGTTTTCTTAAGAAAGTGAGATGGCAATTGACTGTAAATGTCAACTTAGTTGAAAAAAAGATTAGAACACTTACAGAAGACTATTACTCTTTCCCGCAACATTGTTCAGCTAGAAACTAGGAAACAAGTAATTTACAAGATTCTGAAGAGACAAGTTTCAGATATTCAGATGTTTCACATAAAATATTTTAGCATGAAGAGTGCAGTACAAAGAAAGAGGGAGAAATAATTTACAGCAATCTCAGAAATTTAATTGCAGATTGTCAGGAAGCAAATCTTAAATATGTAAAACAAGATTTCAAGATAAGTTTGAAAAGAAAAAGGAAGAGAGGATGATTTCTGAAATTCAGTTACGACTTCATTTTGGATTTAAGATGAAAAGATTTGACAGACCAACACAACGCAGTACAGTTTGATTCATGACTTGTAATTTTTTTTCTCTCTCCTTTGTCCCCCATTGTTAACCCACTGACTCTCTCTCTCTCTCTCTCACACACACACACACACACACACACACAGTCTCTCTCTCTCTCCCTTTCTCTCTCTCTCTCTCTCTCTCTCTCTCTCTCTCTCTCACACACACACACACACACACACACACACAGAGTTCCAGTTCTCCATATCTAGTACCATTATCTTCTTTCAGCCCACCATCTGTTCAGATCTTGCCTACTGCTTCGGCCATCTAACCAGTTCCCCAGGTTGTAATCTTGTCCCCTTCTAATCCAATCTTTTCAATGCCACTAGATTTTTATTTGATAAAATAAAAGTCTGATTATGTACTCATCTTTTTTAACTCCCATAAAGTCATTCCACTATCCTGGGTAAAAAGTCTCCAAACTGAAATGTCTTATAGGATCCTTTTACTGTTTTTGTTTGGCTAGCACAGTGCAGGATCTCTTTTGATTTTTTTCTTTTAATTAAACTTGAATGCCTCTTAATTGATCCCCATTTCTTCACTGCCCTAAACCACATAAAACTGTTCTAAGCCAGCCTTTTCCCAGAGTGTTTCCTGCCTGTCTTAGGAATCACTTGCATATTGGATTGCTGCCTAGCCCTTCTTACCTGTCCAATCTAATTTCCATAGACTGTCTTTCTCCATTTCTTGTACTTAACTCTCACGCCTTCTGAAGTACTTGTGTGACCTAATATATATTTCATTGAAGTGTTGCCAGGCTAAATTCAATTAATCCATTAGAACAAACCTATTTTTCCCCTCCAAGAAGTTTTCCTTAAACTTCTTATTCCTAAGTGCAATGTGGTGTTCTTTCCCATCTCTCATATAATCCATTGCACTTATCTCTTCTAACACTTATTTCACTATCATTTTATTTATCCCCCAATTGGACTATAAGCTCCTTGAGGGCAGTGTAGGGGACTTGTTTTCATGTCCCTACTGCCAAGCATGAGGGCCTTTACCTGGTAGGCACTCATTAAACTATCATTATTGTTATTATTATTAGTGAATTAATGAAACAGATGTATGAACAAACACCACAAAAGGGTTGACAATTCTAGGAAATTGCATATACTGTTGTGAAGCATGATGGATATAACTGTCATATTTGTGCCAAAACTCATCTTAACAACTTATTCATATCATATTTGTAATTTTTTCAACTTTGTTCTCACCCATTAAGTATTTGTAAGGCTTTTACCAGAGTCTCCTTGTGCTACACAGGGATTCCTAAACTGAGATCCATGGCCCCCTTACCATAAAAGGAGACTCAAAGAACACTTTCTGAAACCAATGCAAAATTCAGTGGTTTTTTTCCCTTCATCTTTATAGGAATCACTATCATAAGTATGTAAAGTGCGTCTACATTTATCCTGGCAAATATCCACTTTTAACAGCTTCAACTGCATCAATGTTGCAAAATCCTAATGTAGGGTGGTTGAACACTGCATAGAAACTCATTCTCTTTCCCCTGCCTACTGCCTGAAATGATATCCTTGACTATATACCCAGGTCTCACAAAATTGTGATTTTTAAGTCACCCAGTATGCCTTCCCATCCTTACCCTTATTTTGGAGTGACTGAATTCAGTTCATTCTATGACAAATTATTTCTAAGTTAATGTCTTACTCTCCATCTTCCCTTAATACTTAATACTCCCCTTTATCTGAACTCTAACATGGCTAAACTCATTCTAGTTCATTTCCTGACCACTCCTAGAAAAGTTACGTCTCCTCCCAAATCTGACTGTTATCACCCCCTTTACTAAATCCTGCACACTTTCAGGTCAATTAAAACTCATTTGTATGGAACACAGCCTTCAGAACCTTGAACTTACCCAAAACAAAGAAATACAAACATAGCAGCCCATTTGCTAGTGGTCCTCTCAATTTCTTTCTTTTTTTTTTTAAATTTTTTTTTTAATAGAGGCATGTTTCATTTATTTATTTATTTGTTTGTTTGTTTTGTTTATACATGCACAGGGTACAGTCAGAAGTGCGGGAGGGTGAGAGAATTCACCAGAGCCAGAGCAGGGAGCAGAGCAGGCAAAAGGACCGAAGTACACTGCTGAGGGGAGCAGCGGGCGGCAGGAAAGCTCTGCGCGCCATGTGGGACCCTCCTCCTGTGGCCGGGGAGCAGCCGGGGATCGAACCGGCGCCACAGAGGCTGCGGGCAGTTTCGCAACCCAGCGCTCAACCGCTGCGCCACCGGGGAGGGCATCTTTCTATTTTTTTAAAGATTTATTTTATTTATGCATACAAGAAGTGGGGTATAGGCCAGAGGTGGAGGGGGAGGTGCAGTGAGAGGATTCACCAGAGAGTGGGGAACAGAACAGGCAAATCTACTGAAATACACTGCTGAGGGGAGCAGCAGGCAAGACAGAAGAGATCTGCTGCACCTTGTGGGTTAGCTCCCCGACTGGGGATTGAACTAGCGCTGCAGTGGCTGCTGGTAGCTTCATAGTGCTGAGACTTAACCTCTTGCATCACCAGGAAGACCTTGCTCCTCTCAATTTCAACTCAGTCTGATGATTATTTTCTCTATTCTGACTCTAGCAGAGTTTTTTCTTTTCCCTACTTTCCAGAGCTCCCATTTCATAGTATTATTGTAGCACTGATTAAGTGACTATAATTATGCTTTAAAATTTGTTTATCTTGTAAGAGTTCTTAAAAATATTGAGTCTTTTAACAAGCAAGTTTCCCCTTTTTAAAATCCAGGGATTAGCTTATTGCCTGCCTTCTAAATAAAAAAAATTACAGATATTTATTGAATTCTTATTATGTTAGCACTTTCCTAATATATAAACACTTTGCATATATTATCCCATTAAATCTTTATAGCTCTTGTGTGAAGATTTCTGGACCTACTAAACATAGAGCTTCCATATGATCCAGCAATTCCACTCCTAGGTATTTACCCAAAGGACACAGAAACATCAATTCCAAAGAACACCTGCACCCCTATGTGTATAGCAGCACTGTTTACAATAGCTAAGCTTTGGAAACAACCCAAATGCCCAAAAATAGATGACTGGATCAAGAAGATGTGGTACATATACACCATGGAATATTACTCAGCATTCAAAAAAGATAAACACATGCAATTTGCAGCAACATGGATGGCGCTGGAAGGGATCATGCTCAGTGAAATAAGCCAAAAAGAAAAAGAAAAATACCAGATGGTCTCACTCATAGCAGGAATCTAGAAAACTTAAATAAGGGACCAGGAAAATGAATAACTATAAGAAAGTGAAAATCAGAATCAACAAAAAACTATGAAACAGAGACACTTTTGGGGGGGTGGGGGGCGGGAGGGGAGGGATTGGGATCAGAATGGGGGGGTTGCAATTGTATGGGGAATATAAAAATAAAATTTATTATTTAAAAAAAATTAAAAAAATAAATCTTTATAGCTCTATGAGGTATTATATTTTCCTATTTTCAGAGAGCCTTTAATTTTGAGTTTTGATGGGAGCAAGGCTACCTTACACTTTGGAAACTGAGTTTGGCAAAAGTTCTTCCCAGTTAAGTTATGTTGGATTTTGTCACCAGAAATTTGGAATCTGGGCAAAGTGTTGCAAAGATGCAGAGAGTAAGAGAGGGAGGGAGGTATGGGGAGAGGAAGAGAGAGAGACAGAGAATTCATAGTCATGTGGATAGTTATGGCTACCAGGGTCTGGTCATGAGACAGCCAGTGAGACATCCTAAATGGATGGCCCTGCACATTTTTAGGCACCTACCTTTCCACCATCCCTAGTGATTCTGAAAACTACATAGTATTCTTCCAGTATATTCTTTTTCTAGATAAATTAACCAGTTTGCTTCTGTTTCCTTCAACTAAGAACCCTAATCAATAAAAGAAGATCTGTCATCACATCACAAAAGTGAGGAATTAGTTTATTTAATAAATAAATAAAAACTTTACAACATTATATATAACTTCTAAAAGTTTTGATTGACTCAATTATTAGCAAGTTTGCAGAAATGTTAAACATCAGGAATTTATGGGAATATAAGTTAAAGGAAGTAAACAGGTTTCTAAAATGACAGACTTATGGGACCTCCCCCGTGGCACAGAGGGTTGAGCACAGCGCTGTGAAGCTGTCTGCAGCCTTTGCAACACGGGTTTGATTCCCAGCCAGCCAGGGAGATTCCCACATGGTGCAGCAGACCTCTCCTGTTGTGCCTGCTGTTCCCCTCAGCAGTGCTTTCTGTCTGTCTACCTGTTCTGTTCCCTGCTCTGTCTGTGGTGAGTCCTCTCACCCTCCCGCACCTCTGGCCTGTACCCCAGTTCTTGTATAGATAAAATAAATCTTAAAAAAAAAAGAATTTATACAAAACTTGTAACTTGTAAAAAGATTTCTCTTGTCTTAAAGCAGTATTCTTGTTACTACTCTACTACTTCCAGGAATACATTGAGATAAGCAGTTGAATATTTTTGTTGCAGACTATGAATAAATGATTACAATTGAATTTGTAGATATTGCTTAACTTTAAAAATCAAAAGTAAAGCTTAAAGAAAGTCTGAGAAAATAGAAAAGCAGGCTTAAATTAAATTTTGAGAAAGGAGGGCCTCCTCTGGTGGTGCAGGCGGTTTAGGGTGAGCTGTGAGACTGTCCGCAGCCTCTGCAGTGCTGGTTTGATCCCGGCCGGCCGGCGAGGGTCCCATATGTCATGGCAGACCTCTCCTGTCTCACCCACTGCTCCCCTCAGCAGTGTATTTCGTCAGTCTTGCTGTTCTGCTCCCCACTCTGTCTCTGGTGAATTCTCTCACCCTCCCGCGCTTCAGACTACCCAGTGCTTGTATAAATAAATAAATCTTAAAAAAAAAAAAAAGAATTCAGTGACACAATTCAAAAAAGGTCTCTAGAGCCTACATAAATAGTCTAGAAAATGCACCAAAAATTTAATTGTTTAAAATCTGCAAAGTTATGTTTTTATAAATTAATTCAAAACTGATTACAAGTTAAAATTAATCATTTTCAGTGACTGCTTGATCTTTATTTAGGCATTAATGTAAATGTGATTCAACTTCCATATTAAATTTAATGTATAAGAAATATCCTATGCAGATCTCCATGCTAGCATACTTCCTGTTATATTGAACTTTTTAAGTATATGCCTGTGAGCTCACTAAAACATTATTTGTCTTTGGACTCGAGAACCTGCTGGGTCATAAAAGGAATGAACTTAGTAAACATTTGTGGAATGAAATTGAACTAAATGAACTTTAGGGGCCTCCTTGGTGGCGCAGAGGTTAAAGATAGCGCTATCAAGCTGTTGCCAGCCACTGCAGCACCAGTTCGATCCCAGGCCTGCCAGGCAGCAACCCACATGATAGCAGACCTCTCCTGCCTTGCCTGCTGCTCCCCTCAGCAGTGTGTTTCAGTAGATCTGCCTGTTCTGCTCCCCTCTCTCTCTAGTGAGTCCCTAACCCCCTGCACCTCTGGCCTACACCCCAGTTCTTGTATGCATAAATTAATAAATCTTTTTTTAAAAAGTTTATATATTTAGAGCATTTCAGAATTTTGTATAGAAGAGAAGAGGCTATGTCCATAGAACTTGTAATTTAGATTTAAATTGCTGTTCTATAGGTGAGTCAATATTTATAAAGATTTTTTTTTATATATATATAGAGGTACGTTTTCTTTCTTTCTTTCTTTCTTTGTTTGTTTTTTGTTTATACATGCACTGGGTACAGTCAGAAGCGCGGGAGGGTGAGAGAATTCACCAGAGCCAGAGCGGGGAGCAGAGCAGGCAGAAGGACCGAAGTACACTGCTGAGGGGAGCAGCGGGCGGCAGGAGAGGTCTGCGCGCCATGTGGGACCCTCCTCAGGTGGCCGGGGAGCAGCCGGGGATCGAACCGGCGCCGCAGAGGACGCGGGCAGCTTCGCAACCCAGCGCTCAACCGCTGCACCACCGGGGAGGCCCAATATTTATAAAGATTTATTTATATATTTTACCTCATTTTTCTCAAAAATGAATTTTCACAAGAATTTTTATTTTCAACAGTCACCATTCAGTTTCATAGTGCTGATATTTAACCCCTTGCGCCACCAGGGAGGCCCCTTATAAGACAGTTTGTTAAACTTTCTGTGGTGTTGCCATGTTACAAAAAGATATAAAAATGAAAATAAATTGTAACTTCTTTCAAGGTTATGAGTGAAAATTTCAAAGTTGACACTATGTAATGCCAAAAAGTACTATGTATTTATTATAAAAACAGGAAAAGACCTGGTGTCAGGCATATTATTTAAACAAATCATTGATACACAATACACTTGTGAAAAAAGTATTTGTTAAGTAAATTAGAAGATAGGGTGGTTTCCTTGCCTTAAAAATAGTAGTGTCTTGAAATATATCAAGGAAGTATCAAGTAATCACTGACCAGGAAGTGTCTAATTAAACATGTCAGGGTTAAATATTATCTTATAGTTAATGATAAACATAAGTTTGAAGTGAACAAAGCATTAAATAAATGCATTCACAGAGTAATATCCTGAGTTCATTCACTTAGGCTTTGATGAGATTTACTGAATGATTATTGTATTAGTTAGCCTTTGCTGTGTAGCCAACAAAATTTTAATAGCACATAACAAAAAGCATTCATTTTTTTTTTCCCCTGGCAAGTATATAGGTCACCTGAGGCAAAAGTTCAGGCTGCTGGTAATTTCAGGGCTGTTCTACGCGTCTCATTCTGTATTCAGGAAGAAGGCCCAGTGGCTACCTGGGATTTGTTCTCATGTCAGAGGTCAGAAACATGCCTTGTCTTTTAAAATTGTCCTGGCTTAGCATTGACAAACTGTAACTTCTCCCCACATTCTGTTGGTCAAAGAAAGTCAGGTACCAAATCCAGCATCAATGGAGCAGGAAGAACAGTATTATAGGTAATGAATGTTTGCTGAAAAATAATTTAAATCTTATCACATTTATTCATTATTAAAAATGACTTGCTAGGGCCTCCCCTGTTGGCGCAGCGGTTGAGCACTGGGCTGCCAGGCTGCCTGCGGCCTCTGCAGCGCTGGTTCGATCCCCGGACGCCGTTGAGGGTTCCACATGGCGCGCAGACCTCTCCTGCCGCCCACTGCTCCCCTTAGCAGTGTGTTTCATCAGTCTGCCTGTTCTGTTCCCCGCTCTGGCTCTGGTGAATTCTCTCAACCTCCCGAGCTTCTGACTGTACCCAGAGCTTGTACAGATAAATAAATAAATCTTTAAAAAAAAAAAATGACTTGCTAAACAGGATTGGTATCTTATGAAGAGGCACGTAGAGGGCTTATGAAGTGCTGGTAATCTAATTTTTGTCTAAGTGATGGTTACATGAGTGGGTTCATTTAGTTCATACATTCAATAATGATTTATGCACTTTTTTTATAAGTATGTGGTGCTTCAAATAGAAGTTTATATTATAAAAGGAAAAATAACTAGTTGAGACATTTTCACTAAAGTTTTAGTCATCTTTATAAGAGTCAGATGAAGATAAGTGACTTATTCTTGAATAGAAAAATCATTTTTTTAAAAAGAAAAATCTTTTAATGCTCTGAGAAAATTGTCTTTTCAAAGAAATGTTTGTTCCTGAAATTAAATATTAAATTTGTGTATATATATATAAATATATATATTTCTTTTAAAGATTTATTTTTATTTATTTATACAAGCACTGGGCACAGTCAGAAGCGCAGGAGGGTGAGAGAATTCACCAGAGCCAGAGCAGGGAGCAGAACAGGCAGATGGACGAAGTACACTGCTGAGGGGAGCAGCGGGCGGCAGGAGAGGTCTGCGCGTCATGTGGGACCCTCCTCCAGTGGCCGGGGAGCAGCTGGGGATCGAACCTGCACCGAGGAGGCTGCAGGCAGCTTCGCAACCCAGCGCTCAACCGATGTGCCATGGGGGAGGCCCACTTTTCAGTATTTTAAAGCAAATATTTGTAAATTAATGCATTGATAATGCCAATTTGATTGTGCTATTTATAAGACAGTTTTTTTCCCCAAAAGGGCAGTTCTTGTCTTTTTTTTTTTTAAAAGATTTGTTTATACATACAAGAGCCGGGGTGCAGGCCAGAAGTGCAGGGGGTGAGAGGATTCACCAGAGACAGAGTGGGGAGCAGAACAGGCAGATCTACTGAAGTACATTGCTGAGGGGAGCAGCAGGCAAGACAGGAGAGGTCTGCTGTGCCACGTAGGTCAGCTCCCTGGCAGGGAATCGAACTCATGCTGCAGTGGCTGGTGATAGCTTCATAGTACTAAGATTTAATCTCTTGTGCCACCAGGGAGGCCCCTTATAAGACAGTTTGAATATAGTCTGCCTCACTAGATATAGCCCCCAAATTTCCAATGTTCAAAATTATCTTCAAAGCAGTATGATACAGTTTAACCCTACTATCAATTTTTTAAACGTTTTCATAATATATGCAATAGGGCTATATGAATATATCCAAGTTGTCTTTAGATAAAATTTTACTCATGTATTTCAAATCTTTAACCTTAGCGTTTTTCAAATGATGAATATCCATGTAGTGAGTTTTAAGAAGTATTTTTTAAGAAAAAAAGAGCAGAAATTATTGTAATGTATCTCTATAGAAAGTATAGGAATTGGGGGGCCTCCTTGGTGGTGCCAAGTGTTTAAGTCTCAGTATTGCCAGGCTGTTACCAGTCACTGAAGCATGAGTTTGATCCCAGACCAGGAAGCTAACACTACACACATGGCTCAGCAGACCTCTCCTGTCTTGCCCACTACTCCCCTCAGCAGTGTATTTCAGTAGATCTGTCTGTTCTGCATCCCACTTTGCTTCTGGTGAGTCCTCTCACCTCCCGCATCTCTGGCCTATACCCCCAGTTCTTGTATGCATAAATAATCTAGAAAAAAAAAAGTTTGGAAAGAAAAAGTCTGATAACCATTGCCTATTACTGAAAGGATGGATCTCCTGTGCATGAAGCTAGTCTTGCCCTGGGCTTTGTAGGTTACTCAATAACTTGAGGAAATCATGACCAATCCTGTGTCTGGAAAATAATTTCTCCCTAGGAGTCCTGTGATTATTCTATTTATAGCAAGTCTGTAATGATTTAAGCATAAAAACAACTGAAGAACTGTTACTATAATATGTTCATAACAAGCAGCAATTTATACTAAACTTTGTGTATTGTTGGTGTCTCTTTCACATGTGGTATCTTCAGTCTTCTGTCTCAGTCTGGTTTTTTAATTTTTAAAAAAACTTATTTATGCATACAAGAACTGGGCTGTAGGCCAGAGGTGCGGGGGCCGTGAGAGGATTCACCAGAGACAGAGTAGGGAGCAGAACAGGCAGATCTACTGAAATATACTGCTGAGGGGAGCAGCGGGTAAGACAGGAGAGGTCTGCTGCGTCATGTGGGTTAGCTCGCTGGCCAGGGATCGAACTCATGCTGCAGTGGCTGGCAATAGCTTGATAGCACTGAGACTTTAACCTCTGCACCATGAGGGAGGCCCACAGCCTGTTTTCTTTTAACTCCATTTTCTTTCTGTATTCCTCCCCAAATTCCATATTGATTGGTTTACAGTGGCTTTGTCACACATATATATTATCTATACATACTTTTCATAAAAGAGATACATCATACATACCTCATTTCCTGGCTCCTTTCAGACATTTTTCCTTTTTATATATAAGCTTTGAGAAAATTTAATCTAAAACAACACTATAAGCACTACTAGTATTAGTATAAAATTGGATTATAATTCTATAATATTAGGAATTGATGTTTTTAGTCTTATGCTGTCCCAACTAAGTACATGATTATGTGTCTTTCCATTCCTGCAGGTCTTAAGCTTTGGCCATCATGAAATTGTGCAGTTTCTTGTTCAGATCATCTGCTTATGCCATAAGCATGACTTAACACTTATTTGAAATTATTAATTTGTGAAGCTGATTAATAAATGTCATTCTCATTACACAATAAGGAAATCCTATCAAAGAGCATGGTATCTTTTTGGCTCCCTGTTTTAAATCTCCAACACCTAGTACAAAGTAGGTACACATAATATTTATTCAATATTTAAGGATTAATTTGTTTTCATCTTATTTGTTTGGGGTCAAAGCCTGTGCTGTCAACATATATAAAGCTAAAGATGATTATGTTTATAACAGGTTTAAGCAACTTTTTAGTTGAGGTATTAAAAAAATTGAAAATATTCAAATACTTGATACTTTATGAATGCAATTTTACACAATTCCTTCATAGGATAAAAAATATTTCTAAATATAGTTTGTCTATTGCAGCTTAATTCTAAGGTAGATGATGGGAGAAGTTGCACGTGTAAGCTAGCAGTGAAGTGATTCAGATATAAACTGAAGTAAAAGTCTTCAGATCATCTTTCAAATTACTTTCATATTTTTACACATTTTCTATTTGTGTATGAGTTTAGAGGGATTTGATGACCTTGCAAAAGTTAGTATCACCAAATCTTTTATTTTCTAGAATAATCTACTAGTGTACAAGAATTAGATTTGTAACTTTTTCATTGCAGTGGCTATAGGAAAATACTTGTGAAACTTCATTTCCCTAAGACATTTGTCACTTCAAGTTACATATCCATCTCTTAGTAAAATTAAATGTAAAAAGAAACCCTCAGAATTTTCAAAAGCATTCTCTCTTGAGGTTCAGTTCACAAATACCTCTAGTAGTTTACTCTTGTCTTCTGATCAGTAGTATTGTAAGTTTAGAATCAGTCAAGGACAAAAAGGGAAGGAAGTGGCCAAATTTTGTATCTAATAGGCTGTTCTTGCTAGTGTCTGTATTTTCTCCTTGTTTTATCATCCTGGACATTGAATATTAAATATTAAAATATCCAAGAAATCTGCTTAACTTGGTTTGTCTTCCAAACTTATTTGACCATGTAACTTATGAATATTCCTCAAAATTAACTATGTAACATACTGAGAATTGCTAGTCTGGCTGCATTCTATAGATTGACTAGCCCATTTTAATCCTATAAAACCTAAAAAACAAAAAAATACCCTAGCAAAGCACAGCAAAAATAATTCTTAGACTCTGAAAAAGTATACTAGTTACCAGAGACAATGGCAGGTAGGGGATGGGCTAGAGGAAGAGGATAAGGAATTAGCTCAGGAGCTCTGATGGAGGATGAGTGAAGCATATGCACATAAGGTGGGGTGAAGACACAGTCCCCAAATTATATAGTGATGTAAATGATTGACTAATCAATAAGGAAAAATACCTAACCACCTTGATTGTACTGGTCCCCATAACTCCTGGTAACCATTGTTTTATGAGTTCATAAACCATCTATTTACTACGTTAGAATCCTAATTGAGTTCATGCTTTATATTTTACAGAAATCTACTTTGTTCTTTTTGAAAAATAAGACATTTGCCATCTCTAGTTTCTCAGCACCTTAATGATGTTCTATAATTCCTCAAGGCTTAATAATAGCAATTTCATAAACTATTATGCTCTTAATGAGAATTTGGGGGTGGGAAATTGGTATTTTACAGCATTTGAGATAAGATGCAAGCCTTATTACCTTTACGGCCAGCAACTTTGAAAACTGTGATAAGAGATACATTGAGATCTTTGAGTGGGTGGTTTTTCCGTATTACTTAAAAAATAATCTGAATATACATGGCACCAACGGGGTTGAAAGCCTAGGTAAATATATTCTGAAAACCTTCCAAGGTAATTGTGAAGCACATTTCTAGAGAAAAGTCCTCCTTTGGATAATATATTACTTAACATAATCATTTGCAAGCAGGATAATTTATTTGCTATAAAGACAGCAAAAGCTTTTGATTTTAATTTTCTTTTTGAGTGTTTCAGACCACAGGTTTATGCTATTTTTTTTTTTTTTTCTGAGTACCCTGTACTATGGTTTCCTGAATAATTTGGGTATTCAACCATTACTCCTTGATCTGGTTATCAGAATGAAAACGATAGGACTGCTTTTCCCCAATGAACACATTTCTTTCCCTTGATCAGCCAGCTCTTCCTGTATTACTAAGTTTCAAAGAGTTTTGCTAACTCCTTTCATCCCTGTGAGTAGGAAAATGGTAAATAGAACAGAAAATCCTGGAGTATTTCAGTATAATTTAATTACATTTTTGTATTCAGTCTATTCTTGCCTCTATGAGTTTTGTTGTCTTACTAATAAACTACCCATTTATACTCATTTGGCTAGAAAATCTGTAATATGCCCCTACAATCACCTGCTCTTTCCTTTTATCCTCAGTGATCTAATAAGCAACCTTGTTATATTTTCTAGACCTACAGCACTACATTACCAGCTCATCTCTTAGAGGTTCTGTTATTCTTTCTATCCTTATATTCCAATAGCTTTATCCCACCAACTCTTGGTCATATATATTAAAATGTTTTATCATTCTTGTTCAGTGAATTGTCCCAACACTTTAAATATAATTAAGTTCTGGGGAAATTAAATGTTATTTCTTTTTATATTACATCTTACAGTTGTCAGAGATTAGTTTTTAAAAGAAAAAATATTGAATTCATTTTGGTGACTTAAAACGAGAATTTAGATAATTATTTTATCCTTTCAAGTAATCTAAATTTTTCTGAACTTAAAGCTGTTAATTTTTCTGCTGTCTTCACAACATCAAAGAGGAAATACTAAATGCCACCTTTCTCCTAAACTATCAGGAGCTTAGACACATACAAATTTTATGGCTAGTAATCTAAAACTCTTCTAAAAATGATTAACTGTCATTCTATCCAACAAGAAAACAAATACAACAGATCTATCTAATTAGTTAAGACACCAGATACTTGTTATGCAGTTTCAGTGTCTAGTAACAAACCTCTAAATTTTAAAATTCTGTTTCGAAACTTCTAAATACTAACAACACATTTTAAAAGGTTAATGCTCACTTTACATACAGACATATCAGAGTATGCAGTTATCAAGAAGTTGCATTTTGAAGTCTAATTTTGGAGATCAACCTGGCAGTCTCCAAAGATTTCAATATATATTTCAAGTTATTAGAGTAACTTTGAAAAACAGAATTTTACATGGGATGGGTGAAATAGTGTCAAGTAGCTGGACACCTCTAGTAAGCTAACAGATACCTATCTATACTTTAAATGTTAAAATGATTGACTTGAGTTAGCTCAAAGAACAAGTTACATTTTTAACTTACCAACAATTAAAAGCACAAAATATAACCATTAGAAATTAAAACAAAAACAGATAAGCATTTTAGAGTAGTTTTTTTTCAGTATTTTCATATTCACTCTGACAAAATACAGTACATTAAAAAAAATTCAGTATGTCAGTTTTGCTTATTGCTATCAGGGTTTTTTTTTTTTTTTTAAAGAAAACATTTCTATTTATTGTCCTAATTTAATTAAAAGACCCAAAACCACTTTTCCATGTTCAGTAAATAACAAAATCCCTGTTTTTCATATGGGCTAACAGCACTAAAATATTCTTTATAAAAGATTATGTAACTTGAAATAAAAATGTTAAGATAATTCAAAGTAACAGATCTATAATTAATACTAATAGTGATGTTGCTAAGTTTACGTTCTTTATTTCCCTTAATAAGTGTGTGTCAACAGATTTTGACTGTTGTTAACCATATCACTGGTCTACTCCAAACATGCTAACAAACTTTATTATTAACTGAAGAAAGTCACCTAACTTTGGTTACAGTGCCAGAAATGGACAGTTTAAAGGTAACTGCTAATGATAAAAATGTTTTTCCTTTTATTCTCAGTGACCTTTGCTATATGTGCATTTGAAAATCCATTATTGAACAAAAAATTACTTTTAAAATATATATTTCAAGCCTCAAAGTTAATTTGAAAGAAATGCATATAATATTTCATTTGGAAAATAGTGAGTAGTTCTTACCTACGTAAGTTGTACATCTGATATCAAAATCATCACATTTTTGTATTTTTAAAGGGAATTAAATGATTTTTTCTGCTTTATGCAACTGATTTCAGATGGTACTTTCACATGTAAAAAACAATTTACATTGAAAAATAAAGCACAAATATTCTAAAACTATCAAGATAAGTATAAAAAGCAATGAGAAAATAAAAGAATAACAAATTTCCTATTTAAAATTCTGCATTCATACAGACTATGTATGAATGTTTAGCAATTAACTGTATCAAACAGATTGTAACATACTTTAAGCAACAATATAGAAAGGTGACATGGGCTATTTGAAATTCAAGCTGCACTTATCAAAGTGCAAATCTGAGTGATGTCTCCAGAAAGGTACTGGCCAATAATGTATGAATAATTATTTAGTAATGTAATTCAAGGTTATTTTTCTTTGAGTTGCTCTTATTACTGCTTCTTAAATATTTGCGTAAATTATAAATATTTATTGTGTTGGGGGTTTCTGAACACAAAGGAATGTATAAATTAAGCTATTTTTTTCTTGTTGTGTAAGCACATGAAGATATCTTTCTTGTTCAAAATGTCTTAGATTTAATCTTATTTTCATTTTCAGATTTTAGAACAAATGCAAAAGATTAAAAAATTATCATATTCAAATGCTCCCATGAAACACAACACACCCAAATGGAATTTAATATAAGTTCACTAAAGAATATCAAATTAATCATTTCCTCCTATAAATATTTTCTTTTTATTTATTTTGTGTTTTGAAGTTTCAATTTTAGGTACTATTAACAGAAAATACATAACAAAAGCTTCCTAACAAGTGAAAAAAATAATTATAAATGTTGGAAAAATTGGCCTCATTAACATATTTACACTTTTACTTAATACATACTCCATTGAAAATTAATTATATGACATTTATACAAGCATTAACATTTCCAAATCACTCTGAGCAGTGAGCACTTCAGTTCTTTACTGTCTATATCCAAAGTTGAAAGTTACTCAGTTTCTGAAAGCAATACTGACAAGCATCAGAAATGGTCAATCTGAGATATTGTTGACATATTGTTCTGCTCCTTCACCTAAAGATGTTTCTGTTGAGTAAGTGTCCTTATTCTTTTTTTTCTCTTTGCTCTGTTCTTCCTGCAGCTTAAGAATTATGTTTCGGATTTCTTCTCTTTTTGTTCTCATTCTTGGGGGAGGAAACCAATTTGCCAAATTCATAGGTAGTTCAAAATTGAGAATTGGATTCTGAAAATAAAAAAGAATGTAATTAGAAAATTATAATAAATAATACTTTACTTTCAATCAGAAAGGCATTCCAGAGTTAAAAATGAAAAATCATTAACTCATTTAGTATATATTTACTCATCACATACCACACATGGTATTAGGCAATGGAGATTTAAGATAGTTTTCTTCCTGCACATTTCACAGTCTATTCCAGAGATCAACAAACTACGGACAGTCTGTCAAATTCTATTTATTACCTGTTTTCTGTGGATGCTTTCATACCACAACAGTAAACTAAGAGTAGGAATCAAGATCATATGGCTGTAAAAAACTAAAATATTTACTCTCTAGTCCTTTATTAAAAAAGATTTGCTAAGGGGGCCTTTCTGGTGGCTCAGGGGTTAGTGACAGTGCTAGCAAGCTATCTATCACCAGTCACAGCAGCACAGAGGGAACTAACCCACACGGCACAGCAGACCTCTCCTGTCTCAGTGCTGCCCACCTCAGCAGTGTATTTCAGCAGATCTGACTGTTCTGTTCCCTAGCTCTGTCTCTGGCGAATCTTCTTACTTTCCTCGCACCTTGGGCCTACACTCAGTTCTTCTATGCATAAATAATCTTTTTTTTTAAAAAAGAGATTTGCTGACCCTGGTTTTAGTTAGATAACTGAGTTAAAACAACAAACATGACAAGTATTATGACAGGATACACAAAAAGTCCTATGAGAATATATATCTGAGGATTTAAGCAAAGAACTAATGTTTAAGTGAAGAACTGAAGAGTGAGTAGAATTTAGTCAAACAAGGAATGACAGAAGTAACAGTGAAGAAATCCAGGTAAAAAAAATATGTAGCAGGTCTAGAAAGAGCAATTGGAGAAATTGAGTGACCTACACACCCCCCCCCATATATGTGCCTATATATACCTATATATAGCTATATACCTATAGAATACCAGAGTAAGAATTGTAGGAAATGAGAAGCTTGGACAAAAGTAAGATTGTGCTAGCAACATGATCAAAGAATTTTGGTCTTTAACCCATGAGCAAGAGGAAACCACTAAAAAGATTTAAAACAAATAACATGATTATATTGGGGTTTTGGGAAAACAACTGTGAAAAATAGAAGGCAATAGCTTGAAACAATGATGCTACTAGTATACTTGACTTAAAAAGTGATGGCAGGATCAAGAACTGAATATACCTGATATTAAGTAAAATATTTCACAGGACTTATTGGTACAATGGATGGTGGGATGAAGAGGGAGTCAAAACAACTATAATGAATATTGAGAGGTATATGTGATACTGTAACTTTGAAGTCAAAGGAAAAGAGGATTAAAAGGAAGAAATGGTAGGGCCTCCCCGGTGGCGCAGCAGGTTGAGTGCAGCACTGTGAAGCTGTCCACAGCCTCTGCAGCGCTGGTTCGATTCCTGGCCAGCCAGGGACATACCTACATGGCATACTGCTCCCCTCAGCGGTGCTTTTGGTCTTTCTGCCTGTTCTGCTCCCTGCTCTGTCTCTGGTGAATCCTCTCACCCTCCTGCGCCTCTGGCCTGTACCCTAGCTCTTGTATAAATAAATAAAATCTTTTTTTTAAAAATGGAAGGAATGGTCAACAGAATCATGTTGTTGGAAGGCCAGGAACAATTTCAATATAACGATGAGGATGGATCTCCCTAATCAGAGAAAGTGTGAGAAAGATGGACTTAAAGAATGTAAAACTGAAGTTGTGATCGAAATGACCCATGAACACCGCACAGTAGATCAGCAAAAACTGAGACGAGGTAGCTGACACCTTAAATTTTGATCAAAACTCTCAGGCTGAGAGTATGATCAAGAAGAAAGAGAGAGAGAGACAGAGAAAGAGAAAGAGAGAGAGAGAGAGAGAGAGAGAGAGAGAGAGAGAGAGAGAGTGTGTGTGTGTGTGTATGTGTGTGTGTGTTGGGGGAAGGGGGAAGAAGGGGTAAAAGACAGTGCTATCAAGCTACCACCAGCCACTGCAGCATGAGTTTGATCCCCGGCCAGCAGGGAGCTCCACGGCACAGCAGACCTCTCCTGCCTCACCCACTGCTCCCCTCAGCAGTGTATTTCAGTAGATCTGCCTGTTCTGCTCCCCACTCTCTCTGGTGAATCCTCTCACCCCCTGCACCTCTGGCTTATGCCCCAGTTCTTATATGCATACATAAATAAATCTTTTTTTTTTTAAAATACTGAGATAAAAGAGTTGGGGGGACTGATAAAAATAACAAAACAGGTGCAAGATGGAATCCTTCAAGGGGTGTGGGGGCAATACAGACTTAATACCTAATCTCACTGCAGTTTTAGCCCCTCCCAAAGTGTAATTCTAAACCTATCAATAAAGAGTTTCCAGATCAACATAAGACCCTGCCTGCCCCCGAGGGAAGATTATACCTGAAATAATTTTTTTTTTTTGTTAGATGCCTTACCCCATCCTGTCTATAATTAGCATCCATTTTGTGTAATCCCTTGCAATATCTAGATGGGATGCTGCCCTGATTAATGAATGCTTATAAAATAAAGCTAATTAAAAAAAAAGAAAGATGAGATGAACGCAGATAATAGAGATTTGAGAAGCAAGTAGGATTTGTAGGAATGAAGATAGTGAATATAAGTATGTCAGTAATAATTCTGTGAGGGGAAAAAAGAGGGTCAAAATGGTAATCTAAATCATGGGAAGAGTCAGTGGACATAAAGAGTTGATTAGTGATGAAAAATGATGTCAATAAGCCTTGCATTTAATAAAGTCTTCCATGCCTTAAAACTTTTCTGATCTGGGAATTTTTGCTTCCTGTAATAGTTTTTGAAATGTTAGTCTTAAAATATATTATAGTCTTAAATTATATTTTTTTACATTAATTAATATAAGGTCAAATATACTACTTTATAATTTATTATATGAGATCCAACAAACTGAAACCCACCTCAAAAAAGCTCTCTACATACTGCAATACGTATACACCACAATCACTGAAGTTGTTTTGCTGGGGTACTTTTGGATTAGAACCTTTCATAACATCTTTGGAAAAACTTCTTTTGCTTCCTTTTTTTACTTCCCATTCCACTTCTAAATACCTGCAATAATGCATATATAGTAAGAATATATACATAGTCCTTCACTCCCTACTAGAATACAAAGTACAAGGAGCAATTATGTACTTACTCTCTTAGAATTTTTACAACATTTGACCGAGAAGGGCCTCTGAGTGAATCCATCAGTAGTATACAAGGTCTGTACAGTAAAAATAATCAACTGTTAATATATTATAATGTTAAAAAGGCATAAAAGAGGTACATAATAATAAAATTTGAAATCTTTAAATTTCCCCCTTTATGTCTTAGTGAAACTTAGAAAAAAACTAAAACTTATAGTCACATACACCCTAATACTTAAATCCATGATTATATTAAATGCCAAATTATAAAATATTAGTTTAACTGAACTTTAGTTATGAATATACTTCAAAGATGTTCCTTAGTTGGTTCCTACAAATACTTCAAAGTTTAGTTAGAAAGTTTAAGTAATTCTGACAATTTATATCCCAATATTTCAAACTACCAAAATTGGGACTATGTAAAAGTAGAAGAAAAATAATCCTGTATTAATGAAAACCTATTAAAGGTAACAAAACAGGTGATTATCACATAAAATAATTATTTTAGGATCCAGTGATTTTTATGCTATTCTACTTTAGAATACTCGCTATAAATAACACTGAACTTTCAAAATTTTGTTGTAAACCCAAGTGAGCAAGTCTACTACAGAAGAGAAAGTCCTGGAATATTTAAGATCTAGGTTCTTCCTAGCTAAAATTTTATGGAAATTGGAGCAGATCTCTTACTACTCTGTCTCAAATTTTACTTTATAAATGAAATTTGCTCTTCAAAAGCTATTATGGCGTTTCAGTCAACTTTTTATATGAAAATGTGAAGAGATGAACTCTAGATATAAGGTAATACAACTTCACCTGTTTGGAGCTCTGGGAAAAACCTCAGAATATGTACTTTTGAGAACCAAAACAGATTCACTGTCATTTGGGATTCCCATTTGGCACATGAATCTTAAGGCTGCCTTCAGTCATCAGGCAGCTTTTATGTAGTAGCTGTGGAACTAGTATAAACTGCAATTCCCAGTTCTTTGTTATTTTCTGTTTCAAATCACTACACATCCAAAAGGAATAATGGTTCTCTATGGTTGTAAGCACACACGTGTGTATATATACACAAATGCATGAAAAAGTGAGTAGATGAATGACTTAAAATGATTACCCATTCTCTCTAGATCTCTGGGTATTAGTAAAGACCCAACTTTCCTCACTGACCCTGACAGCCTGTGTGTCTCTGACTTAAGTACTAAAAACTATCTCCAGTTGTTATTTTATTCTATGAGTACTTAAATAAAAATTATGTTGTTTGCAAAATACATAATTAATGCTTACTGTTTACAGATATTAGGCTTTAAATGCCACTGTCCTATTTCTGAATTGCAGTTGTCATCGGCAAGGAAACCATCATCACTGCTATCATCCTATAAGAGAATCTACTGTTAGTATTTAAAATGTACAATTTAAATAATCATCAAAAAAATTAGCACTATTGAAGATAAAAATCTTTTAATAAGTATATTGCAAAAAATTTTTCTATTTAGATAATCAGACACTAGAAAATATGGCATGTAATTTGGTAATAATTATCTAACGCCACATTTAGCATTTAATTAAAAAAACTTGCCTGTCAGATTTATGAAAAATTGTTACAGCTACTCAACCTAAAATAAATGTTTAAAAACTAAATATATTATTCTTTTCCGATCAAGTGCTACTGCTTTGATATTAGTGTATATTTAAAAAAAGTTTGTTGGCTAGGATAACTGCTTCACAAAAGGACATAAATGACTTGTATTTACTATTCTTTTACAGAATTTTTTTTCCAAATCAGAAATATTTAGAGATTTGGAAACTGTTTCCTTGAATAAATCCTATATTCACTTCACCTAAAAGATAATGGCATTGTGTCTTATTCTGTAGATATCTTGAATATAAAACAGATTTTTTTGTTGTTCTTTGAGAAAGGGCAACCTTATTAACAAAAAAATAAACAGTAGGAATAGTAATAATAATACTGCAACTAATTAGTTCGCATAGCTGCTACGATCAATGGAGCATAAAACACGTGCTCATTATAAACCTTGAATATTAATACATCTATGTGTCTATATATGTAGAAGAGAAGTCATAGCCACATACTATAGATCAAGGGACACCACATCCTTCACATTCATCACATTAACCAAACTGTAACAATGGTATAGTACAAAGTTATCTTTACTACTCAATAAACCCAGTTTGTCCTAACTAAAGAAAGATCAGAGAATTAAAGAAATGGTATGCTGTAGGATTTTTACAAGTTTTTCTCTCAATATAAAATAAAGTCCTCTTTAACTGGTCATAAAGTTTTTCAAAAATGAAATTTATTCTTAGTGAAATTTTATTAGAGCAAATAGACACTAAGGAAAATTAGAACTAACCATTTTTAGTTTTGACTAAGTATTGTCTGTTTTGCCATGACATATGTTCAAATGTGTATAAATATATATATATAATTACATGACAGAAAAAATGGAATTACTAAAAAAGTGGGAAAAAAATGTAATTTTGCTGTGCCCATACACCGCATACTTAAAAATTGAATGTTAAGTTAGACCAAAGATTAAGTATGGACCATTAATGCTTTAAGAGAGGAAAAAAAGAGGATGGTAAAGGGTTATCACTGTGGTTGAGATAGGAGATTTAATTTTACATTAATATTCTCTAAGATGGGTATTAATTTATTAGTTTATTAATATTAGTTTAGCCTGCATAGCAAAAGAAAAAAATAACCAAACTACAAAACCCCAAAAAACTAACATATTTATCCCGGCAACTCTGGAATTAGAGTTTTAAGACTCAAATCCTGAGGGCATGTGATAAGTTATTGAAGAAATTGCCTATAGGAATCCAAAGAAAATCTTTTAAATTCGATAAAATATTATAGACTATTTGTAAGATTTCACCTGGTTATCATGATCTTCTGAGAAGTCGATGAGTTCATCTTCAAGCATTTTACTACCTTCAGTTGATTCATCACTATAGTTTAGTCTGATTTTGCTTAAGCCATCTGTAGCAATAAGAAATACTATGTAATTAATGATACAGTAATTAAGACTACAAAATAATGCCCTAGCATGTAATATCAGAAATAAACATGATTAAAATGAAGTAAAATAGGCTTGTCTTTGAAAAAAATGAAAATAAAAATACAAAAATGAAAATAATCATGGTAGACTAGTAGTTATGGATGAGCTCTCCAACTCTATATAATACCTTCATGTTTGATTACATTCATAGACTTTTCAATAAAATAAAACAATACAAGTCCAATATGTAAGTGCTAGTACTATGAAAATAAATGAATCATAAGGATAAGTTGAAAGTGATGCTTGTAGAGATCTGCTTCAAGACTCTAAATACTTAAAAATCAATTATTTTGCTGAAAGAAGTTAATCACACAAAACATTTCAATGAAACAAAAGATTTACATGAAAATAATGAAATCTGAGCAGGGAATTTAATGCCAGTGACACTAATATTGTTTACTATAGAGCATACCATTTCTAAGTTTTAAAAAGTAAGACTTTAGACAGGATAAATTTTGGCATGTTACTAAAAGAAATTAAGAATATTAATATTAGCAAGGTGGAATGGGAAGACAGAAAAATATGCTCCTGAATAAATTGTATATAATCTAACTGGTACTATTTACCAGTACTATTTAAAATAATAAAGTACTTTGATAGTCCTTTTGTTTTGCAAAGAATGTTTTCAATTAATCTGTTTCAAAACCCAGAATTTTTATCTGTGTGTGAGGCTAAAATATCTCTATTTGAGTAAAATTAGTCCACATCCCCAGGCAATACAGAATTAGTCAATTACAGCCCAGTTATTCTAGCAGTAAATTATTTCTATCTACAGGAACTGTCATGCAAATGAGAACCTGATACAAATTAAACTATATGTACTTTCAAAAAATGGAGAAAAATAATAGAAATAGTATATTCAAGTCCTTCACTTATTTCATTTGGTAAACAAATGTCCTGGTATAAACAGAAACAATAACTTAATCATCTGTTCTCTCAATGAGTCCCATTATTGCAATACAGTGAGATCATCTGAAGATGCTAAGTGTGACTTTCAGAGTTTAAACATACATTTTCCATGTACATAGCAAGACAACTATTTCATAAGATGCCTAAATGTAAACAAAAAAATTAAAGTAGTGATACCACATATTATTTTCTACGTTGACCTAAAGAACCTAATCCCTGTGATAAGTAAAATACAATACCATTTATTTATTATAGCATATTATCTGACACCAGAAACCAGTACTTGTGAATGTATGTGTTTGATGGTTAAAACTGTTAAAACTTTCTGAAATTCACAATTACTATTAATCTAACTATACTCCCAGATCAAGATGAATCAGATCACAAAAATTTTTACAAGCTCTTTGTATCCTAATTTAATATATCATAAAATAATACATTAAACTTTATATAGGGTGAACTGCTAAACCATCCTGAGATAGTAAAAGTACCTCTAGATAATACTCTTATTTAATGTACTTTTGGGTGAGTGATACCTTGGAAATTTCTGACAAAAGCTCTGGGACCTTATTGCTGGGAAATGTATAGACTCAAGAGCACCATTTTTCAAATTGTGGGACACTATCATCAATAGATTAAGACAAGCACTAAAAAGAAAGTATCAGTGTATCACACACAATGAAGGTATAGGCATACCTAGAAGACACTGTAGGTTCAGTTCCAGACTACTGCAATAAAGTGAATATAGCAATAATGCAAGTCATATAAATTTGTTGTTTCTCAGTACACATAAAATTTACATTTACACTATACTGTAATCTTAAGTGTACAAAAGTATTATGGTTTACCAAACAAAACAAAACAAAAAAAACACAACACCCTACCAATCAACAATGTACAAAACTTAATGAAGAAATACTTTACTGCTTAAAAAAAAGTTAAATATCACAGAACTATTAGAAAAATGGTGCCAAATAAATTTGCTCAGCACAAGGTTTCTATAAGCCTTCAATTTGTAAAAGGTACAATATTTGAGAAGTGCAATAAAATGAGGTATGCCTACAAATTAATTTCCTTTAAGGAAGATATAGTTGAATAGTTATACAATATAGTAATAAAACAAATTCACATACCATGCAATTTACTACTCATATAGCAGTGTTTAATTCAGTGGTTTTCAGTATATTTACACATGTGCTGTGATCACCAGAATGAATTTGAAAACATTTTCAAAATGTTTTTTAAATCTCAAACCTCAAAAAGAAACCCTTTATTATTTTTAGCTTTCCTATCCCTCTCTCCACCAGACCTAATCAGGCACTAATCTCTAGATTTTCCCTTTTGAGAGATTTTAAAAAAGTTTTTTTTTTTTTTTTTTAAAGATTTATTTATTTATTTATACAAGCACTGGTTACAGTCAGAGGCGCGGGAGGGTGAGAGAATTCACCAGAGCCAGAGCGGGGAGCAGAGCAGGCAGAAGGAACGAGGTACACTGCTGAGGGGAGCAGCGGGCGGCAGGAAAGGTCTGCGCGTCATGTGGGACCCTCCTCCGGTGGCCGGGGAGCAGCCGGGGATTGAACCGGCACTACAGAAGCTGCTGGCAGCTTTGCAACCCAGTGCTCAACTGCTGCGCCACCGGGGAGGCCCTCTTTTGAGAGATTTTATACAAATGGAATCATAGTATGTGGTCTTTTGTGACTACTTTCACTTAGCATGTTTTCAAGGTTCACACATGTGACATGTATCAGTACTTCAATGGCCTAATGATATTCCATTGAATGAACATTATTTGTCAAACTGATGAATATTTGGGTTTCCCTCCCCAAACTTATTATTATCAATAATGCTGCCATAAATATTCATGCCTAAGTTTCTGTGTGGATATTTTTATTTCTCTCTGAGAAATAAATATATCTAGGAGTGGAACTGTTGGGTTACGTGGTAACTGTTTAACTTTTTGATGAGCTATCAAATTGTCTTTCAAAGCAGCTGTGTCATTTTAATTCCCACTAATTATGAGGATTCCAATTTCACCACATCTTCACCAACATTGTTACTATGTGACTTTTTAATGAAGTCAATCTAGTGTGGTGTGAAGTAGTATCTAATTGTGGTTTTGATTTACACTTTCTTCATAACTAATGATGTCCAACATCTCACATGTTTATTGGTGGGATTTTGTTTTAAAGGGAATGAGAAACAATGCACACTGCCTTGAAGGCTGAGATTCTATAGAGCCTAAAATGGTAATTAGCCTCTAATGTGGCTGTTAACTACCTGTTATTTTTTTTCTACTCAAGTATTAAAATACTAAAATTAAAAAAAAAAAGTATAGGCAGGACTTCCTCGTTACCTACTTTGCCTATCTTCTTTTCATTGTTTGCCTGATGAAACAGACTAGAAAGTAAACTAGAGAAGGAAGTGTTTATCCATCATTTTGACTTTTGATGTGCCCTTTTGCTATATCCACTAAATTTTCTACTTTTGCCTCATATTTCCCAAAGGACAAGAAGATCAATACAATGGGACCAATGTCAGCTTTATGTAGTTTGGTATGAACAAATTAAGTATTTTTACTAGAGTTCAGCAATACTTTTCTCACTAAAATAACACAAGCTGGTACAAGTACCAATATGTTCAGCATTCACAATTTTTCATATTTCATATTTCTTTCTGAATTCACATTTTTTTCTGTCCCATACTGAGATTTTTCCCTTCAAAGAAATGTATTAGATCTATGAAAGTTTTGATATGTTTGCAAGGTACAAACTACGAGTTTACTGTGTAGACCATCTTCCGTTTGTGTTAGAGAGGCAATTATACAACTGAGTGATATGAAATTTAAGTATTTGAACTGAAACCTTAGATTTCTGTAACAATTGCTAGAAATATGGAATTGATTCTAGGGCAAAAAAGAATTTTCTAAAACTGAGGGGAAACAAAAGCAGAGATTAGACTGTGCCCCCTGAAAACAATGAGGGAGATAGAGTAAGGAATAAAGAATTAAGTTTTAATTTGAATGTCAACAACTATTTAGAAGGAGAAAGCTCTAATTTCCATTTCTGGCCACTTGAACTTAATTCGCCCATCTATAAATGGATTGAACTAATTAATTTACCTTACAGATCTAAAACTGTGCAATTACTGTTTACACTGAATACAGAAAATGTCCTATGAAATAAAAACAAATCCAAGTTTCTATAAATAGAAAATATTTATTCTACAATTTGAGTAACTACAAATTGAACTATTTTTAACAACCGCGCTCTTTGAGGGGTTGAGCAGAAGAGTCTGACTGGCAAGAGCGCTATAGCGATTTTTTTGGAGTGATTGAAAGGTTCTAAATTTTGATTGTTGTAGTGATTACATGGGGCTATATGTACTTATCAAAGCTCACTGAGCTTTATTTGAGTGAATGCTATTTTATGTAAATTATACCTGAATAAACCTGACTTTAAAAAAAAGTAAGCCCTGAAATCTTAACCCTATTTATAAAAAATCCAATTTATTCTGAATTCCTTCTTTCAAAATATTTAGAAACATACCTGTATGGTGCACAGAACTTAAATATTCATTCTGTAGGCCATTCTCACTTTTAGTCCTATCAACAACTTTCTGGCATGCAGATTCTCCTTTATTCGATTCTTCATTTTCACTTGCAGTATGATTAATTTTTTTCGGACTACATTTCACACTGCATACATTTCTCCGATAACGAGGGTCACTTTCTTCCTGTTCAGCACTTGAATCAATTACAGCTATGCAATGCTTTCTGTTTAGTATCTTCTTAATTACAGGCTTGGCAGAAGAGTTTTGTGAACAACTGTCCATTTCACTGGCTGAAGGAGAAGAAATACAACTGTCCTCTACAGTTGAACATTTTTGCATGACTGTATTTTCATGGTAATGAGGATTAGGTTCATACTTTGGTTTTTCCAAACCAGGGAAACAAACAACAGCCAAAAACCAGTGTGCACTGTAAAAAACAAATGAAACTACTGAATAAATTATTAGAAAAGTTTATTATATTTGGCAATAAATATCACTTGAAATTTATTTCTAAAGATTCTGTGAATAATTTATTAAGAATGCCCAAATTTTTTCAATTTTCAAACTAATCCACTCATTTATATGACCATTTAGATTTATTAACAGAATACAGTATCTACTCAAAAAAACAGTTTTATTGGTATTATGTAGCCTACATTCACTTTTGCAAACAATCCTTTGTAGTTTTTCTTGCCTTTGGAATGAAAAATTGTTTCTTCAGGCAATTTAATAAAATGTAAATTACATCACTGTAATTCATCATTCCCATTTCTTTTTCTTTGTCCTATTTATGTCAGAAAATAGGAAACTAGCCTCAAGATTAAAATGTTTTCAGAAGCTTAATTAGATTGTATAATTTTGGGCATTTTCTAAATACTGCAAATATGTAGCTTAACACTTTTTACCATGTCTGTTTTTTTTAATTAAGGCAGAAATTGATTAATATTGAAAATATTAAATACTTCTTTAAAATGTAAATACCTACAAGGAAATAACACATCTGATCTAATCATTATCACAAAACTTAAAGTTATTACTGCTATCGAGTAGCAGTATTCCTGCTATCAAGTAGTACTCAAGATATAGCTGAATTTGGGTATTAGTCTGTAACAGTAGGCTACATCCCATGAGTAAGTGCTATTGCTCATATTGGCTAATATTCATTAATCTAACAAACAGTTTTATTAAGGGCTTATGATTTGTTAGGCACAGTTCTATGTGCTGGGATACAATGAAAGGGCAATAAATGTTAGAGAATTTATTGGTTGAACATAATTTGTCCTATAGTATAGGGTATTTCAATAGATACTGGCTGAATGAAAAAATGAGTATCTTGACATGGATAAAAGTTACTACACATTCTCATTTCTGCAAAATGTTAAAATAATCCCAAAGTAGTACTAAGACACAGCATTATCTCTCTCTCTATTGACACAATGTTAAGTACAAAGGTCACAGAGGTTGGTAAAGGCCAGATGGAAGCATGCTTCTCTCCTGTTCTTAATTATTAATCCTTAGTACCTTAAGAATACTTCATGTCAGGCTAAGGTAGTAGAATGAGCAACATAACAATGCCCTCCCTTTATCAATTTTGACAGCCAACTATAGTTGACACCACAATTTTAAAAAAGTTAAAATGTGAAAAAATGTTTAAAAGATTCATTAAATATAAGTGATAAGTGATTCTCAACCTAAAGCTGTATCCTAACAAAGTCTCTCAGTTTTAGATATTTCCTAGCTATGGCAACATGGATATGCCATAAATTTTCTGTTGCTTTACCTAAAAACCAGGAAAAGTTCTACATAGCAGAAAGGAGAAAGCTAAATGAGATATACCTGAGGGAACTTTCAACTTCTCACAGCCACAATTCTGTTCTTAAAGTCCCTTCTATTTGTACCTCTATTGATTCCAAGTCATCAGGGGGAGAATGGGCTAAAAAAAGGTAATTTCAATTATCTTAAAATGGATTAGATCAAATGCCAAATTTCTGTTCCTTGTCAATCACTGACAATTCTTTTTTAAAAAGACTTTATTTTTGCGTAGAAAAACTGAGATGCAGGCCAGACTGCAAGGAGTGAGAGGATTCACCAGAAAGAGCGGGGAGCAGAACAGGCAGATCTACTGAAATACACTGTTAAGGGAAGCAAATGGGCAAGACAGGAGAAGTCTGCTGTGCCATGGGGGAGAGGTCTCTGTTTGGGAATTGAACTCAGGCCATCAGGGTGGGCATTCTTGGTGGTGGCACTGACACTTAAACCCTAAGGCTACCGGGGGGGCCCAAAGATTGACAATTTTTAACAAATAACTTATAAACTTTTAAATTTAATAACCACCAGGAAATTTAAGAATGAAATAGGTGACAATATATGGCATCTAATATAATTACTGAAAATAAGTATCTGTGGCCTTTCCTCTTAAAGAAAAAAAAGAGCCCTCATAATTTTTTTATAATTTGGAGGCTATTCTCCCACCTACATATGGCATAGCTCTCTTGCAGACTCTTTCTTGACTCTACAACTTTGTTCATTCTTTCATTTTTTATCTTTCATCAGCTAGAAACAAAGATGGATAAATTATGTGTACCTCAAGTTATATTTCTATTTAAATTTTTTATAACACATTTCTGACAAATAGTTTTTCTATCTATAGCCTTCCTTTCTTCCTTTTCATCTTGTATGCAGCTCCCGTGTTACTTTATATGACAAATTTGTGTCAAAAATCTTATTTGAGGAGAATGAAGGAATTTAAGATAATTATATTTGACTAAAAATTATATAGTTCTGGAAAAGATGAGCTTTATAGCATAATCAATGTTTTTATATCTATTCTATCTTTGACTGGGTTAAAAAAACAAGAGAGCACAGGTCTAATGGTTAAAACAGAATTTTAACTAAGGAGTTTGATTACACTATAAATTTGCTTTTCACAGTAAAAAAAGAAAAAAATTATATTTAAAAGCTAGTCTGGCATGGCAAAGTTTATGAGATATAAAGAATTTCACAGAATAGGAACTTCAGACAAAGTTATTCTGCAATCATGATAAAATGAGATAAAGCAAGGTCAGTAGATTATCTAAGCACAGATAAACACAAGGTCACACTACAACCTGCAAAATACCAAAAAGCCCCCCTTTTTATCACATGGGTGAATTCTACTCTTCTACCCACGCAAATGCCTACTTCCTTAGGGCCTTCCCTGAATCACTAAAGCCAAATTCTGTTATAAAGTTCAAACACACTTTTACTAAGGTTCCTTGGCTGCCCATGGCTGTATGTACTCCCTTGAAAGTAATAAATGCAAGTAATAAATTCAAGTTGTCCAATTACAGGTGCTTATTCTTTGGGGGGGGGGGGGGTGTCTCTGAGTACAGAGCATAGGAAAACAAAACAAAACAAAGAGAAAACAAACAAAAAGAAATAAACTCTCAATGTCTCTCCAGTCACTGGAAGAGGATAACACAAAATGCTTATCCACCCCTATTTACTTAGAAAATTGCTTCAAGTAGTCAGCATGGTTTTCAATATGGGCAAATGGCATATTTTCTTCAAGCAGCTTTTCCTTTTTTTGGTTACGAGGCAAAGTATGTTTTAAAGATTCAAAATCTTCCAAGTGACCTAATCATTTTTCTGTATAATGTACCCCTCCCTATAGGATGTTTGCTAGACCACTAGAACCCATTTAAAAAAAGACATTATTCCACAATGATCAATAAAAATAAATTAAAATCAGAAAAACCTATTGTCTACTATATAAAATTTAGTATCTTACCTGAGTCACTGAAGAAATGCATTAATTTTCATAAAATAAGCAGTGTAAGTATAGATATATAACACATTTCAGAAAGAACCTTAAAAAGGGGTAAATTCTTTACTTCATTAATATATTTTCTAAAAACTGTTATCATATTTACATAAAGGAAATTCTTACTCACGCTTCATTAAGGGGTACAAAAATAAAATCCTTCTCAAAAATATCCACATGTCGGGTCCATGTTTTTACTCTCCCATGCCGTTTTTGCTGTATTCTGAAAAACAAGAGATAAACTATCAAGTTTTTGAAATGCTTCTAGTGCTTCACTTATATGCAGCAATTTACAAATTATGAGGGCTAATATGTTAACGGATCAAATAGTTTAATTGACGATTTAACAATTTGGGGGGAGAAAAAGACACTATCTATAGATAGAAGATGTGAAACTGTCCAAACCTGAATTTGGAGGACAGATATTGAATTTCTACCACTATATAGTAGGGTGGACCAGAGCTACTATTTCTATTAATACAGAATTGGTACTAGCAATCATTTTGAGAAACATAGCAGACCTGAGAGAACTAAAGAGCTGAAAGTAGGAAAAAATGTGAGCATTATCTTACAGTAGATAAAGCAGGATAGACTGACCATTTGTAAAACCAATCACTATTATCAATTTTAAAATACGAAATTAGGAATCACTAAAATAGCAGAAAATTTATGTTGTGCACAACAACTGACAAAATTTACCAACCTTTTGTATCTTCTGAGTAATTATCAACAAGTAATAGATTTGAATGCCATCACTATATGGAGAGGAATTATAAACAAAATAACTCAGGCTTAATATGAATGTCCGTAACACCTTAATTTCCTAGTATGTTAATTTCCTTAACATGTCTGAGAAGAATCATCCAAAGAACTCAGTAAACAGATTCACAGCTTACTCTCTAAAACATGAATGGGACATCTAGGTAAAACAGAGCAATCTGTATTTAGTAAGTATTTTTTTTCTTTTAACTATTAAGCATATTTGGGAAATATTGATCAAGACTTTAGACTAGGTACTCCTGAAGCTTCAGAATATTTTATTATATTAATTTTGCAAACTGATAATATAACTAAATTCTCTCATCTCTGATAACTGTCACTTTTATTATGGTATTGTCTCAATATAAGTAAGAGACTTTTTACTAAGTTAAGCAAATTACTATATCTGCTTAATATTTTCAAAGAGCTTGACTTACGATAGATTAGTTGTTTCATGAAGATTTCTCCTCTCTCTCTGATTAAGGCGTTTATAGAAAAAAGAACTGAATATATGAATTCGGTCAGCTTCTTCTTTCTTCAGTTTCTCAAGCACCAAATATCTATTTTATGAAAAATAATTCCAATATAACAAATTTAACAGCATACAATAAAAAGTCAAGCAGTGACCAAATGTCTAGTCAGCATCAATCTCTATTTCTAAAAACTGAAAAAAATATATCAGTAAAGTTTACCTCATATCTTTAGACAGTGATACTACCAGATCACTGAAGTAATGAGAACTGGTATCTGAAAGTAAAACTATGAAAGAGCTAATCTTTTATAAGAATACATTCACAAATATTCATAGCAACATTTATAATAGCCAAAAATAGGAAAAGACAGAAATGTTTAAAAACTAATGAATGGGAAAATGTGATATAGTCATACAGTAGAATATTATTCAGCATAAAAATAAAGTACTGCAACAAACTATAACATAGAATAACTATGAAAACATTATGCTAAATGAAAGAAGCTAGTTACAAAGGACCATGTATTGTATGATTCCATGTATATGAAATGTTCAGAATATGTAAATCTAGAGGCCAAGAAGAGATTGGTAGTTACCCAGAACTGGGGATAGTGTTGGAAAGAAATGGAAAATCCACTGCTTATGGTACTCAGGTTCTTTTTGGGGATAAAAATGTTATATTGACTGTTAATGGTTGTATAACCATCTGAACATACTAAAACCACTGAATTTTACATTTTAAATGGGTGAGCTACATGTTATATGTACTATAATTAAGGAAAAGTCACTATTTTGTTTGAAAATTCCTAAGCTCAGGTTCTGATGAAAGAACATAACTAAGGGATTTTTTTCACTTTAGGGCAACTCAGTGTGTCCCCACAAAAGACAAGACAACTAATCTAGCTCATGACAGTTTAAATCAATTGCTAAATTCTATTAATACTATATTCAAAACAGAGCACATAATGAATTAGCTTTAGTTTATGCCAAAATGGGTAAATCATACAGCTTTTACTGGCCCAAACTACAATGGTTACTTTGTAAAGCTGAACTGATAAACAAAGGGATAATTCAAGTTTAAAAAGGAAAATTATTTGTGGTTTAAACAAATAGACCCTCTGCTTCAAATTTAAATAGACACATGCCATTTAAAGTAATTAGTTTTGTCTTTTTGCTGATATACATTCACTAGTATTCCTGTGACTATGTCATTCTGGGGTTTTTAATGTTCATGTATTTAATGATTAATTAGGACAGCAGTTTCTCTATTTTTAGAGTTAATGGGGAAATCCAAATCCAAGTTTAATACCAAAACTTGTAGGAATTTCTTATATTTGGTTTGGTTGCACTTTTTTTCCTTTCAGAGCATAAATGACTTATTGAGTATCACAGTGAAGCTGTTCACTTGCTACAACATAGAGAATCCAATGATCAAATCATGCCTTCTTTAATTGTAGGATAAAACTAAAAGATGATTTCAAGGTCAGTCTGCAATTCTATGTGGCCTCTGAAAGTAAATTTTATTAAAATAATTCTTTTCTGCATGCTATCAATATTCTTGAGATGTACTGCCTTTCTACTACTTATAATATCAGTAAACTTTAAAAGTTTGTTTCTAACTTGAGTTAGAAATGGAAAGCAATGTGTAGCTCTGATAGCAGCAGAATCACTCATTTTAATGGTGAGGTTAAAAAAAAATTCCTCATTTTAATTCACTTCTAAGAATGTTATAAAATATATAAAGATTTTTAAAATCATGGATATAAATTATCATGGGTTTTGTTAGGATCCTTTTTAACAATGTGGAATGTTGTTTTGCATTCTAAAAGATAGAATTGTAGACAATGTAAGATTACTGTGTGAAATTTATTTTAAAGTGTAAACTATAAAGTGTCAAAGGGCCTCATGAAAATATAATGAATTTCAAGAGTATAAATGACTATAAAATCTCTACAATAATGTAAAATGTGGAGACTGCTTAAGTATGAAATAGAATGAACAAAATGTAAACACAATGCAGGAGTTCAACTTATTTTCTAAATCCAACTATATGTTTTCAAAACAAAAAAAAATTATATATGAAGACTTAAACAGGTTAAAAGGAATGAATAAATATACAGTATACAAACATAAACCAAAAGAAAACTGGAGTAGATATATTCATTTTGAACAAAGTAAGCTTAAAGATAAGGGAGATTACCAAGGATAAAGGGTATTGCATAGTAATAAAAGGGTCAATTCTCCAAGAAGATACAAACATGTATGTACCCAACAAAAGAGCTTTAAAATACATAAGGTAAAAATAGAGATTTGTGAACTTCAAGTTAGTCTGTATCTGCTTTAACCTCTGTTATACTGACACCACTGAATGTATTATCTTTAAAGTTTTTTTTTTAAAAGATTTAAGGTGCGTGTGTGTGTGTGTGTGTGTGTGTGTGTGTCTCGGGGGGGAGGGGGGAGGGGAGAGGATTCACCAACAGGCAGATTGACTGAAGTACACCACTGAGGGGAGCAGTAAACAAGTCAGGAGAGGTCTGCTGCCATGTGCGCTGCTCCCTGGCGGGCTGGAGATCGAACTCCTGCTGCAGAGGCAGCGGACAGCCTCATAAGTTGCCATCTTAACCCCTTATGCCACCAGGGAGGCTTTTCTTTAAAGTTTTTACTCCCTTTAATTTTACCACAGACTCTGGGTTTTTTACCTCTCAAATATCTTTAGAATTTATTCACGGGAAGGTCTTTCTCTCCTGTTTATCTTTTAAAATCTACTCTCCACTCTATGGGGACTATACCAGAGGGGTGGGGGAATCAAATATTGTGTAAAAATGAACAATGATGTAAAAAATTTAAAAAAAATTAATACAAAATTTTTTTAAAAAATTAAAAAAAAAAAACTACTCTCCAGGTCCTGTCCTTATAGTTCTTGTCCTCATTTTAATATCCCTAACCTATACACAATTTCATCCATTTTCAATTAATTAAAGTATCATTTGTCAAGTAGTCTTCTAACTCTACAGGTCAGGACCACATATTCAATGTTCTCTATTACTGTTCTTTTTGTTGTACCACAAGGGGAAAAGGAACTTGTCCCGTCTCCTACCCAAAACTGTTCTGCCTCTTCTTCATTGCTTTCAGTTAGTGGCCAAATCACAAAACAGGTCTCACTAGTCAGAAAAATAAGAGTTACTTAGGACCCATTTTTCTCCTCCTTAACATGCATTCAGTCAGTCTTACAATCCTGCTAAACAACTTTACATCTTAAAACATTTTATTATCTCTCAAAACATTACTCCCTCTTCACTCCAACTAAAACATCTAAATTGTGCTTCTTAAATCAATTTAATAAATTTCCTTAAATGATTTCTCATCTAGATATCCAGTGACATGCTTGTCCAAATATCTTAAGGAAACCCAATGATGACATCACTCTGATCAAAACCCTTTGCTTCTTTTAACAAAGTTTTCTTTTCCTAAAGTGTGGGTCACCACTATTAGCAGGTTATAAAATCAATTAAGTAGCTTTCAATACCAGTTTTAGAAAACTGTTTCATTTTGTGAAATACACTTGCATAAATCAAAAAATATTGGAGACCACTAGATACCCTGTTAAGCTGTTTTGTTCCATTACATACCTACATCATAACACAGTAAACACACAATTTATACAGGTATTAATAATGTACATTGGGTCATAATGTAAGCTCTTCCAGGACATCTTCTTAGTCCCTCATATAACCCCATGCCCAAAGAGAATGAAGCAATTTTTTCCTTCTGTGTCTGTCTCATGCTAATGCATCTGTCAGTGTTTTAGTCCCATATTTGCATTTCCCACAAGATGATAAACTTCTAACATAGCACTTGACACAGTTGGTACTTAGTCAGAATTTACTTAAAAGAGTAAAAGTATTCTTTGCTTGTTCAACAAACTATTAAATAGCCTAGGACAGTAACAAATTTTTAAAGGCTTAAAACATGTTGTAACAACTAAACAAGCTATTCTTTCGGAACACTTTGCGTGTGGCCAGATATTTTTTCTAGTGCTTGGCGTATATATACATTACTTAATTCTCACAATCCTTTTAGATATTATCATTTTCAAATGAGGAAACATAGGTAGAGATATTAAATAAGTCCCCCAATTGTCACATAATAAGTGGCAGTGATGGAATTCAAAACCCAAGAAGTTTTGACTCTAGAAAATAAAATATAAATTATAGGATATTAAAAACTTGTTAAAAGATTAGTAGAAAATGAACTTACTTCAAATAAAAGTCTATAATAACATCATTTAAAAATTCTCCTTCATTGAGACAGTGTAGGTCCTCATTAGTAACAGAGATGCCTCCCTTAGCTGGAGGTGGTGGATATACTATCAATCTGTAACAAAAAAAAAAAAAAAAAAAAAAAAAAAAAAATTCAAGCAAATAAACATATTAATGTATATAGTTGAAATGTAATAAAACAGAGGAGAGATTTAAAAGTGTTGCAAATATAAAGGAATTTTCTCACTTTTCTACAGGGCCAATGAAGATGGTATGACCCTCTCCAGTTTCTTCCTCTTCATCAAAAAACTGGAATTCTTGTTTGTTTTTAAGCTGCATTTTAGATTCAAGGGACGCCTGGTAAATGAAATTAAAATATGAATTCACAAAATCAATAGAGAAATTTTTCAACAAAAAGAACAAGCAGAAAACAAGAGCACTTTTCAATTAGGAGGATTAAAAAGATGTAGTAGGCAAAACTAGGAGTCACTTTCTTTTTAGCCATAGCTTCTGGAACAGTGATACACTTCCAATTTATTTAAAATTGTTTCTCATTATTGTGTCTTAAGATCTTTACTATTCATATTAAATTAGATTATGTTAATAAAATCCAAAGAACATATACAGTGGTTTTCTTCTTCTACTGGTGGAAGCATACCTCAGTTCAGTAGCTAAGCATTCCATGGCATATGGGAGCAGAGGCTCAGGGAGCACAGTCCAATGCACTTCAGTCCTCCAAAATCAAGGAATCTTTTAAAGGAAGGGCCATCCATTGAAATTTTGAGTCCATCCCGGGTACTTTATGGCTCTAGCTGCTCTATTCTTCCTCTGGAATTACCTCCTGTAATCTATTCTGCAAAGGATGGGGCACTGTCCCCTTCCTTGTTCTATTCTTTTCTATAACCCACTAACTGTGCCGGTACCTTTAATGGTGAGATCTTGTTCAATTTCACCAAGACTGTGCCTTATATAGTGTACTATTCTAAGTTTGTAGACAGGTAGACATATTTTAAGTATTCCCAATAAATTAAGCCAACAAAATTCAGGTGCTTGAGAAAGTTATATTTGTATTATTTAACATTATACTATGTGTTATAGTTGTAACTTTGACCTTTGGTTCAGACAGCTTTAGAATTACCGCTTATATATATATCAGTTATTCTAGAATTGGATACATATTAACAGTCAAAATCAAATGGTAAGTATTTTTTTTGGGCGAAAGATTTGTTTATTTATGCATACAATAACTGGGATATAGGCCAGTGTTGGGGGTGGGGGGGGTTAGAGGATTCATCACAGACATAGAGTGGGGAGCAGAACAGGCATATGAACTGAAATGTACTGCTGAGGAGAGCAGCAGGCGAGATAGGAGAGATCTGTTTTGCCAAATGGGTTATCTCCCTGCTGGGGATCCAACTCATACTGCAGTGGCTGGTGATAGCTTGACAGCATTGTCAAGCTATCTTTAAGCACTGTCTTTAAGCCCTGCATCACCAGGGAAGGCCCTGATAAGTATTCTTTACTTTTCAAGTTTTTAATCTTGTTCCTACATGTTACATGTAAATTTACAATAATGCATCAGGAACCAAAATTCTTTTATTTGTACTGAAGTCAAATGGCACCACTTTCTTTGGCACCAATGAGAACCACTAACAAATTTAAGAAATTTGGTAAGTATAGATTTGAATGTAGCATATATGTGTATATATATATATGTCAAAAGGTTAAGTACTAAGGAAAAAGAAAAGGAGACAAAAAGTAAAGGCAAGAATAGAACATGAAAAGGAACTAAAAATGCTTGAGACCTGTACCAAGTACTATTACTGTCAAAAGCCATCTATTTACCATGCTTCAACATAAAATTGTTTACAAATCACATAAAAAGCAAATAATTTTAAAATAAAATTAAAAAATCTAACTTTGATATGAACAGTGAAACATGAAACTTATTTCCCTTTAAAATTATGTTATTTAAAATTATATTTGAAAAATTTTAAAAATGTAATTACATTTTTTATTTTGTTTTCTTTTTGTACACAACTTCCTTTGATGCTTTCTTCATAGGTTCTTGTACAGGCAACAAGTCTGCTATTGGCTTCTTCAAAGGGAATTTTCATAAAAAAATTGGACACATTATTCTTTATACCAATGTCAGTAATGATATTTTCAAATACCATATTTGCCTGAGGATCAAGGCCATTTTGAAAAATTAAAATTATATACTGTTCTTCCAAATCTGAAAAGAAATAATATAACCATTAAGTCTAAATGGAAAAAAAAAAAAAACAAACTAATTGTATAGATGTTAGAAAGCATAACAACTTGTTATTTCAAGTATACCAGAAATCCTGGTATAAATTTTCAAAACAATGTTTGATACACAGTACACATAAGATAAACACTGGAATAAAAGCCAGTGACAAAGCTACCCAAAAATGAAACCTAAGTTATTAAGAGAAAGGAACCAGAACATGTTAGGAGCAGCAGCAGTTACAGAACAAATCTATACATGAATGTAAGTAATACACTTCATCTAAGAGAATCCAAAAATATTTATGGTTTTAAATATACATCAATTAACTTTGTTAAACATAAGTAGTAAACTGCCAAGGAACTGATGATATTTCTAGAAAATTCAACTGCAAAAACTGCTATTCACTAATGGTGAATAGCATTGCTGCTTTAATAGTTGCTATCATTTACTCATCATTAAAAGCTGAAGCAGCAGTTATTGCTGAAAAGTATTTTACAACCAGTCATGCTATGCCATAAATGTTAGAGATAAAGGAAAACAAACTAGACAACCACATCTATTAATTGTAGAAGATGAAATTCATTTTATGAATTTGCAAAATTCCTATTCAGGTTATATCAAGGATTCCTGATTTATATGGTAGATTTACATTTTATAATTTCTTCTAGTGTTAAAGAAATTCCTTTACTAGGATATAAAATGTTGTAATAAAAAGTAGAGATCTTTTGAATTATAATCGATTTCGAAAATTTTAAATGGGTAAACCTGAGTTTTAACTTCAGATCTCCTACTTTTAGTGAGCTTCTCCTCATCTGTAAAATAGGGGAAATAATGTCTATCTTACAAGGTTACTGCAAGGATTGTTGATAATATACACATAAGATATCTATCAAGGTGCACTTATATTCTACTAGTACATAAATTGTATGTATTATTACATCTGTTCTACATAACTTACTTGTTAACTTATTTATTCCTTTACAATCATTCCAAACTTTATCTTCCATATTCATTTGCAGTTGCATGCTCAGCTTTTGATAAACTGCTGGTATCGTCTGAAGAAACACTACTGGTAATTTTCGTACATTACACCATTCACATTTAGTTAGATCAGAGGTATTTAAAGTAATCCCTACAGGATCATTTTCTGGTTCTGGAGAAAAACAAATGGAAAAGGAATTAGGTCTTAGGAGGGCAGAAACTGAGTGGGGGAAACTGAGTAAATACTAAGTTTTAAAGCTAAGCACAAATTTATACTATATAATAATTTCAGTGAGAAATGAAGAAAAATCTCTAGGACTCTCTTACTGAAGATACGTATTTTTCCAAATGAGAAGAGGGTTCTCATGAAGTGTACTCATAAAATCAGATAGGTTTTCTGAAGTTACAGAATAAAATTCTATATATTTACACAAAGATATATTTATGTTCTTTGTTATGATATATGCAATAAATAATCATTATGAATTCTATGAATATCATTTAATCTTTTATTCCTGTATAGTGCTTTACTGTATAAAAAAACTATTAATGAGTAAAAAGATATAAAATAGCTTACCTTCTAGCTGTATCTTGATAAAATCTAAACAAAACTAAAACAAAAACAGATATACATTAATACCAGTCACAGATATATGAAGATTTTGCTACTAGCAGCCTAAAATGACATGTTATTTGGAACTTACTAAAGACAGCAGAAAAATTGAGCCATCTACCACGTGTTTAAATATAAGATGTCCGGGCCTCCTTGGTGGCGCAGCGGTTAAGTGCCGGGTTGCAAAGCTGCCCACAGTCTCTGCAGCGCCAGTTTGATCCCCAGCTGCTCCCCAGCCACCGGAGGAGGGTTCCACATGGCACACAGACCTCTCCTGCTGCCCACTGCTCCCCTCAGCAGTGTGCTTCAATCCTTCTGCCTGCTCTGCTCCCCGCTCTGGCTCTGGTGAATTCTCTCACCCTCCCGTGCTTCTGACTGTACCCAGTGATTGTATAAATAAATAAATAAAAATAAATCTTAAAAAAAAAAAAAAGATGTCCTTCCCCCACCCAAATTTCCTCTCAGAAAGGCATGTGGTTTACCATTTTTGTTCAAGTACCTAAAACATTTCTTTGTTTTACTTCTTAAAACTTCAGTGAGAAGGGCCTCCCCCAGTGGCACAGCGGTTGAGCGCTGGGTTGCGAAGCTGCCCACAGCTTCTGCAGCGCCAGTTCGATAACAGGCTGCCAGGCGAGGGTCCAGCATGGCACACAGACCTCTCCTGCCGCCCGCTGCTCCCCTCAGCAGTGTACTTCATCGGTCTGCCTGTTCTGCTCTAGCAGCTCTAGCTCTGGTGAATTCTCTCACCCTCCCGCACTTCTGACTATACCCAGTGCTTATATAAATAAATTAATCAAAAAAAAAAAAAAAAGTGATCAAAAAAAAAAAAACTTCAATGAGAAGCTGACAGAATATTAAAATGAACAACCGAACAATCCTTACTTAGATTCATTGTTAATATACTGCCATACCTATTCTATCACTCTGTGTATATATATACACACTTCCCTTTTGCTAAGCCAGGTTACACATTTGTTATTTCTGTTCACTCCAATCTATACCAGAAACCTGCTTCTCTGTTCTTCATAACCAGCATTTAAAAAGCCCAAAATAGGTTCTGTAAAATATACAACATCCTAGACTTGTGTTTTGTCATTTTTAAATATAGGCCATACAATTCCAGCAAATACAGCACATAGTTGATGTTTTATACCTCCGACTTACATAATATCCAAAGACACATGATGCTAGGCTATTCCACTATGATTCAAGCTTAATTACTTGGAGAAAGCAGTGTACCTGGTCTTTCTACTATAGAGAAATATTTTTTCCCCTTTTAAATTAAGTCTGTGTGGAAATACTTGAAAGCCTGTGAATATCCTGTTCCCTAATAAACTTTCACCCAATTATTTTTGCATGTTTTGAAGATCCTGATTCTGTTGCTACTGGTTTTAAAAGATGATTTTCTAACAAATTAATGTGGAAAAACGCATTAAGGCTGATACACAAGAATGAAGAGTAATTTTTTTACCCTTTTTTTAAATTTCATAAAGTACTATATTTCTTTCTGTTTCTTTTTTAAAGATTTATTTATTTCTGTATACAAGAACTGGGGTACAGAGTTGCAGGGGGTGAGAGGATTCACCAGAGACAGAGAGGGGAACAGAACAGGCTAATTGACTGAAATACACTGCTGAGGGGAGCAGTGGGCGAGACAGGAGAGGTCTGTGGTGCCATTTGGGATAGCTCCCTGGCTGGTCAGGATGGAACTCATGCCGTAGTGGCTGCTGATAGCTTCATAGTGCTGAGACTTAACCTCGTGCACCACCAGGGAGGTCCTTGAATTAATAGTAATTTTTGTGTATTTACACAAGCTAAGAAAATCAAACTTAAAAATAATTTAAAAAATTTGGTTTGCTATATAGGGGGTGAACATAAGAAAAACAAGTTTAGCAATAAAATGCCAATGGCATTATCTAGCTGGGATTTTTAAGAGTGTTCATTATAAAATTCTTACAACTCTTCTGCCTAAAGGTTTTCACAATGTAAAAAAAGCAAGGAAAAATAAATTTAGCATTATTACAGTAAATGCAAAGTCTACAATGTCACTAATCATACATTCTGAAGACTGGTTTCACTGGAAAGTAACAATTTAATTGGGCACATCAGGAATGGTTAGTTCTATGTTGGGACACATTCCAATATATGCTTTGCTTTATATAGAAGCATTTAAATAAAATTGTTACCAGATATATATGCAAAGAAACAAGTCTAAACATTTGCCACTTAAAGATTTGTGCACACGTAAATTATCAGTAACACTGAGTTATTTCACCTACATCCCGCCAAGAGTTTTGAAATTTTGGTGACAGAAAAATCTTAAGTTTATGCTTTCAATTTTCTCATCAGAAAATTTGCTCATATATGGTATTCCTAATAATATAAGCCATTTTTCTGCTGCATGAAAGTATTTATTTTAAAATAAAATTGGCACATCTAGATCATGCCAATTCTGAGTGAATATAAAGAAATTACCTAATAATAAATGATTACAAAATTTGATAAAACATCTGAACATTGAAATATTTAAAAGCTATTCCTCAGCTTAACCATGACAAGGGAGATAAATCAATCACTACAAAATACAAAATACAAGCACGTTATCTTTAAAAAGAAAATGCCAAATCATCTTTTTTCAATAGATTATCTGAAGAATATACAAATTTACTATACTTCATAAAAGAATGGTCTCCAGGAAAATTCTATGATACAATTAAGGTGAATATTAAATCTTGCATATTTCCACATTATAAGCACAACTGCTTTTTGGTTAACATACTTCATTTAGCATTTTATTTTATTTTTTTTTTTAATTTATTTTTATTTATTTATACAAGCATTGGGTACAGTCAGAAGCGTGGGAGGGTGAGAGAATTCACCAGAGCCAGAGCGGGGAGCAGAGCAGGCAGAAGAACCAAAGTACACTGCTGAGGGGAGCAGCGGGCAGCAGGAGAGGTCTGCGCACCATGTGGGACCCTCCTCCGGTGGCCGCGGAGCAGCCGGGGATCGAACCGGTGCTGCAGAGGCTGCGGGCAGCTTCACAACCCAGCGCTCAACCGCTGCGCCACCAGGGAGGCCCTCATTTAGCATTTTAAATAAAAAAATCTGTATCTATATATTTTACATTACACACATTACCTTTTATTTCTTAAAACAAACTTACAAAGTTAAGTTTCTCTTCACTGTATCATGCATAACCCTAACTGATAACTTTTCTTATGACTGTAAAAAAATTTCCTTCAGTATCTTAATATAGTTTTTAATAGGTAGCCTGAGAGAAAACATACAACTTACAATTAAATGTATCAAATCATGAGCAAAACTTTAATGATCATACTAAATGTCAAGGAAGCCATGATAAAACATAAGAGGGTTCTCCTGGGAATTCTGAGGTATAGTGACATTTTTGTTAGCTGACAGAAACCAGGAAAGATATCTACACTATGTAGTATGAACACTAGTATCAAAACAGTTTCATAAATCCTTAAAAACTCTGAAAAATGTTTACAATATTACTGGACAAAATGGATAGTTTATGTATATTTGCTTTAAATTTCTGGAATACTTTTGGAACTTCTAGTTTTTAAATCATGAGGAGATGCAATTTTTGATAAAAGAGGAAAACGCTGGCTTCCCATGTAGCATTGCTCTGATGGTAAATCAGGTTTACATTCATTTGCCCTAAAGACTAGCCTGTAAAATTTTTTTCCTTTTGATCATATTGTATTCCAGAGACATCCATGCTAGAAAATAAACAGCTATTACGCCAAAATTAAATTCTGATAATTTTAACTTTCCTTATATGATGTGTTTTCTTAAAAATACAGTATCAGTATGGTAGAAAGGGCAATACTTAAAGACTGAGTTTGAAATAGTAGTTGTAAACACACAGGGACATCAAATTAAGATATAATTAAATGAAACACTTACAAAAAGTGACAACTTAAAAAGGTGATTAAGGAGATATTAAAATAGAAAATACACATACTGGGTTAGTGGCAGTACAATAAGTAGGTCAGAGAGGTAAGCTAAAGGAATTGCAGAAAGTCCTTTACTCTTTGTGGACAATGAGGTCTTCCGAGTACAGTGGTACTTGAGTGGCCATTGTACTCTAGTAATCTATTTCTAGTAGTCTTAAGGATGCAAGACAATTTTCTGCAGACTCTAAAACCTTTGGATACTTCTGTCTCATACTTTTTTAAGATACACTTCTCATGCATTCAACTGGCATAGAATAAAACAACAACATATTAGAGTTTTCTAAAGTCAGTAAAAATAATTATCTTCCTATGATAAATGTCACTCTCTGAGCATTACATTATAATAAATTTTTTACACAAATTAATTTTTATGGCAAGGATGTATTCATAATTTTTTATATACTCAAAAGTAATTTGAAATCCTGAAATAACTAAAATTCTATTAAATTAAATAGCTTAAATGTATAAATCTAAAATATTATGTATTGGCCTGAGCATGGAATTCTGAATCTTACAACTGGTACAGGAAAATGATTAAGAATGTACTTACAATTACAGGCTCTATTAATAGCCGGAAAAGTGTTCCTACTCGTATACTTCGACAGTTTAAAATGACACTCTCAAAGGAACTTTGGCAGCTTAATGACACAGGATCAACTACAGTTTCTTGAGCAACCACTTTACGCCTTTTCAGAGGTGTGTTGATAACAGAATTACCAAACTGAAAAGGAAAATTTTTATCAAATAAGTTACTAAAAGAAGACTACAAACTGAAAGTACCCACATACAAAGAAGACCCAAGAAAGGAAATGCAATCAAAACATAAGACTGATATTCCAACTGACTGAAGTAAAAATATACTGAGTTTATATAAAACAAATTCCTTGTATGAAGTCATTACCTAAGATTCAAGTAACAACATAGGAACGGTATACTGGGAAGCAGACTGGGTTCAAATCACAATAATATCACCATTTAATGATTTGACCTTATAAAACAACTCCTTACAAGTTTTGGTCTCCTAAACTGTAAAATAGGGAAATTATCTACTGAAATGAGATAAATGTATATAAACAGTTTAGCACAGTACTTTATCCTTTTATCCCAACGGAGAGACAATATGATAAATGTCAATAGATGTTAAAAGTACCTGGTCTTTCATTCTTGCTTTTCTTGGTAATGTAACTGTATTTAACTCTGAATCTGCTGGAATGCTTCTTAAGTCATTCTCTACTCTACTGGCATTTTCATTCAGTGCAGCTTCTACTTTTCCAGTGGATGGTGCTGGGGAAGAACATGCTGAATCAGCAGGTTGAGGAGATATGCTCTCTCTTCTGTTAGTCCTGTCATTGTCATCTTCATCATCACTGGATAAAATGACTATGAAGAAAATTTAAATGCTTCAGATTTTTCATTTCTATCAGTCAAAAATATAAATATATTACTAAAGTGGGGAAATACACCAAAATTGCTTTGCATTTTCTCCAGATTTGAGATTAAAAATGAATGACCATACAATTCATTCTATCTGATTTTAAATTATGAGGAAAGCATAATTGGCATCTTTTCTTTTTTTTTTTTTTACAACATAGAAACATGAAATTGATTCTATAGTCTACCACCACTCATCTACACAAAAACAGACACAAGTTACAATAATAATTAAATATGGGTAGTCTAGTTCAAAGTTTCAAAAAAGGCTAAAAGTATGACGATAATAGGCATACAAATTATTCACAAAATAACATGCACTTAAATATTTGTGACATTTCATGTGGTCAAATAATTTTATCTCATACAGGAATTCATTAAAATCATAACTGGTCTTTGGGGAAATTTGGATCAATGCTTAATGCTCAATAAATCTTGAATAAATGAATGTGGCAAGGAAAGACTATGAAGATAATTTGGTTTTATGTATTATACTCGTTGTTGAATCTTTTCAAACCCATCTCTGTATCATAATCCCTGAGAATCGCCCACACTGCACTTGAGTCCAATCCTAACTCCTTACTCTAATTTATAAATGTACATAATCTGGCCCTTGTCTACTTTTCCAAAATTTTCTCATATAACTCCATTTCCTTCTTTATGCTCCAAACACACCAACCATCTTTTCTGTTCTTCAAATACTACAAACTTGTCCTTACCTGGATTGCAATTTACCTAGCAACTTGCATTTTTGTCATCAAATACTGGATTAGATAGCACTTTTTGATTAACTACTTAAAGTAAGCACAGAGGTACTTACTTATTTATAGCCACTGACTTAAAATTTTCTTTTTTTGTGATGGATGCTGACTTGTTACCTGTTTCCCCCATTTTCCTTTCCCCCACTAGTAGAAACTATAAGAGAACAGGTCTCTTGCCTTAATCACTGCTGTATCACCAAGAGGCTAAAAAGTATTTGACACAGAAGAGCATTCAAAATCATGCACTAAAGAATGTATAAACTTATGTGAGCAACTTTCTTTTAGTATCCCTCACATAAATGCTTATTATTTTTTTAGCAAAATTTTTGTTCCAAAGAGGCATCAACTCCAGCATGACTCTGCATGTCTTAAGCCCTACTTAGGATGGCTATAAGGAGGTAATAAAGGTTAAATGAGGTCATAAAGGTGAGAGCTTAATCTGACAGCACTGGTGTCCTTGTAAGGAGTGGAGGTGCCACCTCCCCACCCAAATGAAAAAGAGATAAAGGCCATGTGAGGACATAGTGGCTGTCTGAAAGCCAGGAAGAGAAGCTTCATCAGACAACAACATTGATAGCACCTTAATTTGGGACCTCAGCCCCCAGAACTGTGGGCTCTCGTTTAAACCAGTTTTGATAATCTGTTAAGACAACCTGAACAGAATAATGCAGTATTTTTGTTTTCAGGATTTAAACTTGCTCCCCTTGATATCAGTGTATCTTCCCCTTCACTTTTGTCCTAGGCTCTGTTCAAAAGTCACTTTATCAAAGGTACCTATTTCACCACTTATCTAAACTAGCATCCTTCCTTACCTTAACACACAACAAAACTATTCCTTATCTTAACACACAACAAAACTACTCCTTATCTTAACACACAACAAAACTACTACCTGGACCCACTTGACATTTCTACACAGAATTACTCAGTACCTGAAATGCTGTACAATGCATTTATTATTTGGTCAGCTGTAATAGAATAAAAGCTGTATGATAATAAACTATTTAAATAGGAATACAAATTTAAGAATGATTAAGCATATAAACAGATTCTAAAACCAGAAAAATCTAAACTCAACTCGTATAGTATGTACACACATACACTGGGGTGGGTGGGGAGGTTGGGGGAGAAGGGGAAAGGGAGAGAGGGAGGGAGAGAGAAAGAGAGGGAGGGAGAGAGAGAGGAAGGGTGAGGGAAGGAGAGGGGGAGGGGAGGGAGGGAGGGAGAAAGAGAGGGAGAGGGAGAGGGAAAGAGGGAGGGAGGGAGAGAGAGAGGGAGAGGGAGAGGGAAAGAGGGAGGGAGGGAGAGAGAGAGGGAGAGGGAGAGGGAAAGAGGGAGGGAGGGAGGGAGAGGGAGGGAGGGAGAGAGGGAGAGAAGTTATTCAATCTCCTTAAGCCAAGGCTGCTTTAGTACCTCAATTACTGGAAAATATTTAGGTTTACTTTTTTGATCTAGGAAGGGGAGTAAATTTATATTTTATGATTTTAATAGTTAATATGGTTCTAGGTTTTTTTTTTCTGAATAGCAAATTACTTAATTCACATCACAACCACATGAATTAATTTATTTCCTTATCAAATTACATGATGAATATAAACATGCTATTTTCTTAGGCATTTTTTTTACTTGTTAAAATTAGCCTCATTGACTTCCAGTTCCTTTCATCCTGGGAATCATGTCAGGATGTTACGTTTCCTATATAAAGTTTGGCTTAGGAATAACTCGTAACTGCCTAATAAGTGAGTTTTCTTTATATCTTACCATTAAAATATAATGTCCTCACCATTAGGAAATATTCAAATGATACTAACAATATTTGACATTGCACTAGTATAACTGCATTAAAATATATAATTATTTTATAAAGTATCAACATTATAACAGTGGTGGTTGAATAGCTATCACAGAATGAGTTGTTTATAACCAAGTCCTTTTTGAAATATAGGTTAATGTATTAATGGAATTAAGCTTTTATACTGAACTGAATTAAAATAGAACATGACATTATTTCTGAGGTAAAAAAATTTTTTCTTAACTTTCATCCCCCTGATTTACCAGTTTTTAGAATAATAATTTGGAATCTTTTTTTAAATTTTTTTAAAATAAATTTTATTTTTATATTCCCCATACAATTGCAATCCCCTTATTTTGACCCCAATCCCTCCCCTCCCCACCCCCCACCCCTCAGAGAGTCTCTTGTTCCTTCATAGTTGTTTGTTGATTTGATATTTTCTTTCTTATGGTTATTCTTCTTCCTGGTCCCTTATTTAAGCAATCTCCAAAGATAACCACTGGACAGCATTTTGGTTTTGTTTGTTTTTTTTTTTTTTTGACAAAAGTAAGGGTATATCATTATAAATCTAATTATTTTAATATATTTGGCATGTTTCAATAATTCGCAGTTACTGCTTTTGTGACCCAAGGCACATTATCACTCAGTGGGATCTCCTTCACGTTACCTCTGTGTACTTTTGATATATCTATAATTTTTGAATGCTTTCTGATAGTTATATGATCTGTATTTGTGCTCCAGACCAGCAGTCAACCATTTTTCGGATGGTTATGTCTCCCGGGCTATTTTTGAGTGGGAAATGGTACTTAAAAACACACGTATGGGAAATACGGTTGTTCACATCTATATTATGGTTCCTAGTCATTTTCTATGGGAAAAGCTATTTTTTGTTTAAGAGAAAATATGTATTAACACTATTACGCCACTTCAAAAGTAACATTACAGATTTCAATAACTTATTTGCTTCATCAATATAGATGTTTAAAGAGAAAAATATCAATTTTTTTTTTAATTTTCTTTTGAAGATTTATTTATTTACACAAGAAATGGGGTACAGGCCAGATGTGCAGGAGGATGAGAGGATTCACCAGAGACAGAGCAGGAAACAGAACCGGCAGACTGACGAAATACACTGCTGAAGGGAGCAGCGGGCGAGACAGGCGAGGTCTGCTGCACCATGTGGGTTTCTCCCCGGCTGGCTGGGATAGAACCCGCGCCGCAGAGGCTGCAGACAGCTTCATCACAGTGCGGTGCTCAACCGCCTGCACCACCAGGGAGGCCCAATGTTATTATTTTTAATATCAATATTATTAAAATATTACTGAATACATTTAGGATTTCTTTATGATTCTGACCTTAAAATATATCACATAGGGAAATACAGTCACAATATTATTTTAATTCAAATTCATTTGCTATAATTCTCCTATATGTTTAAGTTACCAACTAGATATATAAATAGGTTCGTTTAACTGCTTTTGACAGTTTTTATTTAATTTTGTTTTGTTATCATTTTAAACATATGTATAGTCCAATGTCAAATCTATAAAACAAGGTTTATTTGCAAAAATCTAGCATCTATCTCTAACTTCTATCTTGTTTCCTCTTCTTCCAACCAACTACTCATTAAAATTAGTTTTTGGTGGATTTTTTTCCCATTTAAAAGAAAAAAAAAACCTTGTATTTATTCTCCTATCTTTCATAAATCAAGGGCAACATACTATATACTCTGATTTGCATTTAATTTGTGTATTATCACTTAAAGATTTTGCCACTCTACACAAAGTCAAATCAGATCTTTTCACCCCTCTTACTACTAAACACACGTTAGCTCGTGCCTCATTGTTCTCAATTTTCTGTTATTTATTACAAACAGGACTGCATTCCATATGCACAAATATATGTACAAGTGTTTAAGACAGATTAGGAAAGGAACAAAAATAACTTATTTTCACTGAGTCTTTTCTATGTGTCAAATACTTTAATGGGTTATGGTAAGCACTTTATGTCATTTTATTTATTCTCTTGAAAACACTTATCTGGTAGGAGAGATAGTCATTTATAGATCAGAGAGATTCAATTAACCAGATCAAAGTTAGAAAGTTGAGTATAACTGGCACTTGACTTAAGACTAGGGTCAAGGTTTATGATTTATCTATTTTAAAATATTTATGATAGACAGGATAACAAACCAGTTATCACTTTCCAACTACCTGGACAAAGTTATTCATCTACTGAATAAATGACACAAGAATATAACTGGTAAGACAATGCTTCTCAAATATGCTCATGCTCACATTAAAAATCTATGTGAAAAATACTGGACTGAGATAAGGAATACTAAAAAAAATTAAATACTTACTTGGATCATTTAGGTCTGATAGGCTTGTTTTCCTTTCCTTAGGGTTTGTGATTTTGGCTATTTTTGCCCTAGGTAAAATGACTTTCCCATTAGGCTGTAAATATTTCTGTCTATTAGCATCACAATTTACAATAATATCAATTGGAACCTTTCCCACACTGTTGCCATAAAACTTCTTGGGTGCCAATCCTGTGTTTTGTGACTTCTGTCCTCCAGAATTCTGATGAATTGATGTTCTTAATAATGGTCCAGAGGATTCATTCAAAGTTACAGCTTGTCTGCAATTTCTTTGCAAATCCTTAGAAAAAAGAATATCACAACTTTGGCATAAGGTCTGATATTTCTTTTCCACATTTTGCACAATATTCACACTGTTGACAAACCTTAAGTTCCAAAAGAATAAAAGAAACAAAAGACTTTGGCATTTTATTTCAACTTCACAGGAACAAAAAGTCTCAAAATTAAGTCTCTCATTCCGCATCATTATTACCATGGCTACCACAGAACTGGAATACGCTATTTGAGATTCAGCATCAGACGCTAGAAGGAATTTTGGAGACCACCTAGTCCAGTAGTCTTCAAATTGGACTATGTATTCTCAAGTTACATAAATATTTTCTAAGTTATATAGAGTATAAAAAATCTTATGGGAATCAATAGCTAGATCCCAAATTTCTACATATAAACTTTCCAAAAACTGATTTGATTGTAAAACGCGTGTCACAATTGTTCTCCAACTTAAAAAAAAAATGCTAACAAGGTCTTGCACTGGAAATACCACAATGGTGCATTGTCCTGAGATACAAAAATCATTAAACCAAAGAAAAGGATAATTTAAATACTAGAAAAATGAATCATATTTAAGTACTGGTCAACAAAAACTTTGCAAGACAACAGATTTTTAAGACAGTGCTTCAAATATATTTGAAGGAATGCCTAATAAAACTGTGAGATCACTGAAATTTTTTCACAGTAGAGTATCGTGATTTTTTAGCATATAACTTGGGAGGAGTTAAAGGTATTAAGTGATATGAATATAATGCATAAATTTCAAGACACTGAACCAAGTGCTTACTTTCCATACATTTTATTCTCTAAATATCTGAGCTTAAAAACACAGAAAATACATGGGGTGGGGGGAGCTGAAGACCACTGCTCTAGTTTTCCTTTTGTTTCAAAGATGAAAAAAAAGACAAACATGACCAATAACAATGCCTTTCTACTAAACTATGATACTTATTCAACGATTTATTCCAGATGATAAAAATGGATGAAAATCAAGCTTAGAGAGGGCAAAACTGAACTTATTAGCGATGTGCTTGCCATCTCAATATATGTAGATTAGTAAAAAAGAAATGTCTCTTTTCTTTCTGTCAGTACACAGGAGAAATCAGTTATGCTATATGTGGAGTACAGGTATAAGGAAATTATTTTTCACATTAACACTTTCAATAGAGTCCTGCATATTGTAGCCTATAATACATATGCTAACAGGTAAATTATACAAACTGGCTAGACACAATAATGGAAAAGATTATCTGACTGTTACATTCAACCTACTATTATATTTAGCCTGTTGTCAGTAAGGGAAAGAATAACATATTTGAATGAAATACAAACAATGCAAATGGTTGGTCATGTTCCACTGCACCTGAAAAGGAAAACCTATAAGAAACAAAAGAGCAATCTCAACCAAAATACTACGATATGATGAAACATCTAATCTCCTAAGAAACAGCTTATACTCCACTACTAAACTCCACTATTTCATGATGAGTAAAGTATGGATTTCCACCTCTAGCCTGGTTTAAAGAAAGTTGTGATTAACAAAGAAGAGTAATGTCTGTACCCACCTCTAAATCAGCTGGACATTTTTTTGAAGCAGGAGACAGAGGAGAAGGAGTAGACTGATAGATACTACTGTGACGTTTCTGTGGTACTTTCCTTTTAATTTCAGACTCCAGATGTGATTCAGGCTCTTCCGCTTTCTTCATCATACGATCTAAATGAAGAAAAAAAATGTACAGAAACTAAATTTTATAAATTCCTCATTAATGCTATGAAAAAATACTAATTTATATTAGCAAGTAATTGTATTGTTTAACATAACATTTCAATATGTATAATAAATAACCAGAACTGTAAGACCCAGCAGTCATGTCTCAGCTGCTCTTACTACTTTTCATCCCTCACTAGGATCTCTAATGCTGTGGGCCACTTACATCAAGTATATCAGTATTTTCTTAGTTTATTATGTGCTATGAAGGCAACAGCAGCACTTTCTGCCACTGATTCACACACACATTTTTATTGTTGAAGTTACTCTTTTTATTTTTTTTTTGAAGTTACTCTTTTTAGATTGGTAATGAGAAAAATTTGAATTTAAACATTAGGTACAATTGTTTAGATAAAGGAAGCTAAACGAGTCCTCAACAGAATGGTTTTCTGACTTTAAGAAAAACAAACCAGAATCTTATTTTTCAATATTGATTTGATAATTCTCATTAAAAATATAAATATTAAATTATTTAATGAACTCTGAAACAGGACAGTTTAAAATTGGTTACAACTTGAAACCAAACTACTCTACCTATATAATACCAAGTTTTCATACTTCCATTTTCCTATTTTTAATAATACCCTTTTGATTATTTTAAAAAGAAATTACACATAAAAATATTTCCGAGTTTACTATAATACTATTTTTTTTTAAGATTTATTTATTTATATAAGCACTGGGTACAGTCAGAAGCGCGGGAGGGTAAGAGAATTCACCAGAGCCAGAGCGGGGTAACAAACAGAACAGGCAGAATGATGAAATACACAGCTGAGAGGAGCAGCAGGTGCGGCAGGAGAGGTCTGCGTGCCAGCGTTCGGGGATTGAACCAGTGCTGCAGAGGCTGCCGGCAGCTTTGCAGCCCAGCACTCAACCGCTGTGCCACCAGGGGAGGCCCTATGACACTATTTTAAGAAACCTATACATTCTAGTTTAGTATAATGACATCAAGTTTTACTAAGTGATTTCTAATTTCTCAGTCTTTACACAAGTTCAAACAACTTTATTTTGCTGGGCATCAAAGCTAGAAAGTTAGCTAATCACTGTTTTATCCTTGTAGTCCCTTCCTCACACACTGAAGAGAATTCTGTTCCCTTATTAACTCTTAAGTTCACTTTCTTCTCCAATTCCATTTCCACTTCATTTGACGTGTTTAATGTTTTGCCTAACCTCTCCTCTCTCATTCCAGTTTTGATTGCTTCAGATTCTTCCCCACCACTGAAAAGGTAATCATCCTAACACAAAAACATGACTCTATCATACAAATGCTTAACATCTTTCAATCATCCTAGTAGCTAAGGAACAAACTCTATACTCTGTCTCTTGGCAAGGAAAAGGTTGCAATGATATTCTAGTCTCACTTTCAAAGTTTACCTCAAAGAGGTACATTTCTCCATGGTGTTTTCTCTTTCACCTTCTTATATAAGCTGTTCTCGTCACAAACAAAGCCCTCCCTATTTATCTAGTAACTTCAAACCATTCTTTGTTAAGAAGCTTCCTCTGTTCCACGGGAAGCACAATTCTACAGTCCTCTGCATTTCCACAGTACTTTATTGATATTTGTATTAGCACCCGCACTATTTCCCTATCAGATTAGCAAAGCCTAAAAGAATATCTAATGTTGCTGAAGAGCATGAGAAATAGATATACTGAAACACAATTTGTTGGGAGCTGACACCCTTTACAGAATGCAGTCCTTAAAATGTCTGTAATCTTTGTCCTTATTATTTTATTTCTAGGGTTTTGATTTAAGGAAACAATAGACCAAATATACAGTATGTATGTGTTAGATTATTAATCATACTATATAATATCAAAATGTTGAAAACAGCCTAAACCTATGGTACATAATAGTGGGTCACCATGTACTCATTAAAAAAAAGATTAGAGACCTGGATATATTAGCTTGCAGAGATAAGTTCATCCATTTGATTCTTAAACTTCCTTTGTGTTTTCCATGCTGGCTTTCCATTAATATTCCAATATTTTTTAATGCACATATAGGAACCAGATAATAAGATAATAAAGTTTTTAACAGTATGCATAATATAAATGCATTTTAAAAATGGGTATATATGAATAGAAAAAGTCTGAAATTATACACTAAGATGCTAATAGAAGATACACTGGATTAGAGAGGATTTTCTCTAATCCTTTTTAGAGAGAAAATCCTCTCTAATCATTCTCTAATCATTCCTTTTTTCTCTCTAATCATTTCTCTCTAATCATTTTCTCTCAACATTTAAAAGCGGTTTTCAGCCTATTACATCTGGGTATATTCTTAGGCTGGTGTCATATTATCTATTTCTTTAATACAACTACTCAAAACCCTACACAAATGCAAAACATAAAAACTTCACACTTACCAACAACTTGGGGTCGACTTAACCTTATAGGATTATTTTCAAATTTTTGGACATGAGGTGGGTATTCTTTCCTAGAAAAGGAAATTTATTCAATTTTATTCTAACAGAAAAGAGATCTTTCAAAATGAAAAAGTTGAGGAAATACTTACAATGTCTTTATTAATACCACAGAATAATAAAAGTGTATTACACAAATATTGCAAAGATTAATACATTAAAAGATCCTTAAGGGCAGTGAATGTATTTTAACTAGAGTATCAGAGTCCACAGCAAGCAGACTTTGAATCAGTATTTAGTAAATGAATCCAAATGAATGTCCTTTCAAAGTAATCACTTTGGGGGCCTCCCCTGGTGGCGCAGAGGTTGAGCACTGGGCTGCGAGGCTGCCCGCAGCCTCTGCAGCGCCTGCTTGTTCCCTGGCTGCCAGGCAAGGGTCCCACAAAAAAACAAAAAACAAAACAAAACAAAAAAACAACAAAGTAATCACTTTGGACAGGTTCATATTTATTCTCCAATGAACAAAACTTCAGAATTTTTCTCTTGGAACTGCCTTCATAAACAGTTTGTAAAAGCACATTAAAAGAAAACTTCATTGTCACACAGATTTTTTAATTAAAAAAATCACTTAGTTTAATATACAATTTGCCCAATTCTGCTGTAAATATTTTCAGCTGTCTAGTAACAAACAAATCAATGTAGAAAAATGTAAATACGGAGTAAGATATTGGCTGTAAGGACAATTCCAAAATCAGCACAAAACCAGCAATCAGGGAACAAGTGTTAGTCTTATGACTCCACTTAATTTATCGTATCACATTGTTAGACAATATATAATTGATAATATATTTTTAGGATTTTGAACATAAATAGTAAATATTGATACTAAAATATTATGCAAGTACAAACATTAATTTTGAAAAAAGCAAAAAACATATCGCTAGTGGTGGAATAAAATAGTAAATAAGCAGATTTGCAACAAGTGCAATACACCAAGGAGCTCAAATAGTCAAATACTTTCCCACACTACAGAAAAGTTTCTAGAAATATACCCATTTTATTTAACCAAGGAATTAAAAAATAATTTGTTAAGAATCCATTCACACTAGTGGTTAATACCTATCACAAAGAAATGTAATTTATCAAATTAAACAGATATCCTGAAAGAATTTTCCTGTCAGCATTTCATATTCTTATGAAAGTCAAAGTACCTAAACAGGAAAAATATGTAATGACACAAGAAAAATATAGCGATAGTAGTGTATTTGCAGTAACAATGAACAAATAGTGAGCATCATGTGCCAGGTACTGTTCTAAGTGCTTTGTATCTATTAATTCCTTTGATCTGCAGGATAACCTTATTATTACCACTTTATAGATGAGAAAACTGAGGCACAATGAGGTTTATTAACTTGTTGATGGCCACACAACTATTAAACAGCAACACCAGAAGCTGAACCTTGGCAAACTGCATTACTATTGAGAAGTAATGATATTTTCAACATTACTAAGCCCGATTTGGTGAATGTGCACAATTTTCACTGTCAAATTTTAAGATTCTTAAGTTGGGAAGATAAGAATCTGCCTCAGAGATAGCAGTACTACTAATGCTGTGAAACAGAAGGTATTTAGTTTTTAACTACACAATATTCAGCTTAAAATAAAATGCATGTTTTTATACTCCATACACTTTCACATTAAGGGGAAAATATATGCATACTTAAGTTTTATCTTAAAATCAAATAACTAATTTTTTAATGTCTAATTTTTTAACTCTACCCTTCCAAAAAATAAAGGATACCAACACCACAACAGAGATAATGAATCTGAATCAAACTATGATACTATTATGATGTATTCCATGAACTTTGTATATTGTATTTTTTTTTAAAGATTTATTTATTTATACAAGCACTGGGTACAGTCAGAAGCGCGGGAGGGTGAGAGAATTCACCAGAGCCGGAGCGGGGGAACAAACAGAACAGGCAGATTGACGAAATACACTGCTGAGGGGAGCAGCAGGCGCGGCAGGAGGTCTGCGCGCCATGTGGGACCCTCACCAGCAGCCGGGGAATGAACCAGTGCTGCAGAGGCTGCAGGCAGCTTCGCAGCCCAGCGCTCAACCGCTGCGCCACCAGGGGAGGCCCTACTGTATTTTAAATAGTGGACAAAAAGGAAAATAATTATTAGTCAAGAGTGGCCACAAATGTGGAAGTTAATTATTTGATTTCTGTCAGTTTGAACTTGCTTGATTACTTATTCTGTGGTATGCAGTGAGCAGTTAGTTCAGTTAATAGTGGATATAAGTCATGAGACTACAAATGAAAAGTATATGTGGCTGCAATTGTATGGGGAATATAACAAAATTTATAAAAAAAAAAAAAAGAAAAGTATATGTGCAGAATGATGAAAATGCTGCACTAATGCACTATATTCTTTGCAATTTGACAATGCAATGAACTATGCATTGCCAATGAGGAACAAATATATTAAATAAATCATGTAATATCTATTACCTTTTCATGTATTGTGATAGTGTTAAAAAACCATTATGCATATCTGCCAACATCTCCAGACTTCATGACCACTTAGTATTAACTCTGCCATTTGTTAAATATCCTTACATAAATTAAGGCAACGTTAAGTCTTGTTTTAAAATTTTATTACGACTAATAAATTACAGCAATAGAAGCATACCTTAAATTTAATACAATATAAGAATTTCAGGATAAAAATAGCACTAGGTTTGCTATAAGAATTAAATTAACATTGTAGCCATATACTATCTTGTGTTCTTTAAACTTAAAACTTAGTTTAGTTTTCTGAAAATTTTGTTAGGAGACCAAAAGTGTAATTTTATGTTAATTTCTTAGTTTGAGGATTCTATCACTCTACAAACACTAAAATTTCAAACTAAACTGGTACAAAGCTCAAGCCTACGACTTAAATTTCACTGACTCTTTCCTACTCCAAACCAAGCAGTAGTAGAAAAGCATCATCTGTAAGATAAATCTATTTTTTTCTATTGCTTTTGAAGGTTTGTGATGTATGTAAGTTGTAGAGGAAACCTCACTTCATGGACCCAGCATTTACAAGTTGCAAAACTGAACTAGAGAGCTTTTTATTATGTGCAGAATGGGCTTCTGCCACGAGGACACAGGAAAATGACAAACTATAAACCAGGAGGTTGGTCCTCACTAGAAACCGAATGTGTTACAGCCTCCAGAATTGTGAAAAATAAATGTTGCAACAAGGACAATGTCCAAGTACATTGTAAAAAATGTGGCTACCCTGATCATTTGACTTTTAAAATGTTAAGAACTGTGAGTAGACCCAAAAAGGGACAGTTGTGGATGTTGCAGCATAAGCAGTGAAGAAAGTGATGGAAAAAACTGAAGAACTAAACAAATTTCAGGCATTACAAGAAAAAAGAAAAAGCAAAGAAAAAAAATCAAATTTTTAAAATGGGAAAAGGTCTTATGCAGTTCCACTAAAGGCACTTCAAAATAAATTTAAAATATCAGAAAAAAAGATTGAGTCAAAATAGTGGAAACATCAGAATAAGGCAGAAAAAAAGAGAAAAGCATTCTTCTACCACTAAGTTCTGAAACCTGAGCTTTTCGCCCTGTATTATAAAATTTTGATTTTGACAAATCATTTGACTTTCCTTAAAATCAGTATATAATTGTGCTTTGCAACAAATCAGCTTTTTCTATATAAAGTAAATAATACTGGAATGTTCTACTATTTAAAGATTAGAGAGCTTCAACTATAAAGTCCTTTTTAAAAAAATAAACAATTTTGGAATAATTTCAAGATTTGCACAAGTTTAAGAGACAATTCAGAATTTGCTGATCTCTTCCCCAGTTTCTCCTAATGTTAACCTTTATTACTAACCGTATAAATGTAAAAAAGGAGCCAATGGTGTTATAATGTAGTTAAACACTAAGACTTTATTCAAATTTTACCATTTGGTTGTCTTATCTCCTTAGTCTATTTGTTTTTAGTCTTGCATGGTTGTTCATGCTGGAAGTATTGGTCCATTATTTTGCAGAAAACCCCTCAATCTGGGTCCAATGTTTTCTTCATGGTTAGGATGAAGTTGTGGGTATAAAGGTAGAATCTTAAGAGATAAAGTGCCCATCTCATCATGTCATATAACAGGAAAGACATGTCAATCTGATTGATCACTGGTGATGTTAACCTTAAGCATGACTAGAGCATTGCCAGTTTTCTTCATTCTAAAGGAACTATTTTCCTTTTTTTTTTTTAAAAGATTTATTTTATTTATGCATACAAGAGCTGTGGTATAGGGTAGAGGTGTGTGTGTGGAGGGTGGAAGGGTTTGGGAGGATTCACCAGAGACAGAGTGGGGAGCAGAACAGGCTGACTGACTGAAATGCACTGCTGAGAGGAGCAGCAGGCAAGACAGGAGAGGTCTGCAGGGCCATATGGGTTAGCTCCCTGGCTGGGGATCAAATTCATGCTGCAGTGGCTGTTGATAGCCTCACAGTGCTGAGATTTAACCCCTTTTCCATTTCTGTACTCTATTTGCAATCAAGTCAGTAAGTCCAGTCACTAAGAGTTAAGTTCCACTTTTTTAAGTTCCACTTCTTATTACAAAATTTAGCTTTATATCAAAAGTGCTGTTCAATTCAAGAATGCTAGACTATTTAACAAGTGATGTACTTATTAAATCATTTCTCTACTACACTGATGCATTAAAATGTATTTTATACTTTAGGTTATAACCAATTGTTTTTGAGTTCTGGCCCTTGGGAGCTCATTTAGTCGGTTCCTATGACAAGACTGCATTCTCTGATGTCACTTTTTATTGTGGCTAAATGTAACATTTATGAAAATATACATTCACTAATCTGCATATCACCTGCTAATCTGTATGCCATATGGGGGGATGGAAATTTCTCTATATGGTTTCAGTTTTAGTTTATTGTGCTGTTGAAGCAAGTACCCCTTTGTGTTTTTGAGTACCTGCCTGGTTTCAGGCACTACAATATGTTCTATTCTGAATCTGACCTAACCTATCCCTAGAATCAGCCTTTTTTCCACATACCTTTTTTAAGTAGTCTTGAAAACCAGGACCTGGGCTCTGGTTTGTTTTCATTTTAATGACAGCTTGTTTTTATTACTATCTCTATTGTTCTACCTGATCTCAAAAGAAGCAAATTTCTACTAAATCAAATGTAGTCATTTTACAGTAAAAATTCAATATTCCAAACTCATGAATCAGTTCAGTTTTAAATGATCTCTCACAGTTGTCCCCTAGCCAAGAACTTCCTGCAAGAGCTTTAATCATTCAGTTGTTACTCTAAGACTAAACCCATTACAGAATGCGCTCCTTTACACTCTTTAGGTTTCTAGTCCTTAATTTCATATTGTTTGTTATTCAAATTCTATGTATGCTTTTTTTTGTCTCTGGTGATTCTAAACACCTCTTTATTGACAAATTGCTTTTTTAAATCTGAGTCTTATAAACAGTATAGTATAGCTAGGTTTAATCCAACCAGCTTGTCTTTTATTAAATATACTCAATCTGATCACAATTATGATATTGACAGAGTTCATGTTTTCCTTCCCCCTTAATTTATTAGTTGCTTTTTAAAATCTTATATTCATTATTATTTCACTTTGTTTCCTCTTTCCCTCATTTCACTAGTTTAAATAATCACTATTTGTTTTCCTGCTAGATTTAAATAAATGAGGTTACCATCCCTCATCAACCCTTATTCTACCAGCATATTTCTGCTCATTCACAGGTTATCTAAACTCCAGCTATTCCCTCATCAAGTCTATTGTAGCCCTAATGGAAAGATCTTTAAAATCCATTTACTTTCCTGCTATACCCATCCCAACACTTTACTCCATGTAAGGCCTTAAGATTCCTTTTACTTCTGTCTTTCCACCTTTCCAACTCTTATATTTGCCTAGTTTTTGAATACGCATTCACAAACTATAAGTGATTTCCCTTCTATGTGGAAAGTGGAGCATGCTTATTAGCCTTAATTGATTGTCACTCAATTAAATTTTTAATTATGCCAAATTATAAATCACATGCAAAAGATTACTATTTTTACAAATCTCAAAGATTTACCAGTTAATAATACTTCCCTACCTAATAAACTAAGGTCCTAGCTGACTTCAGCAAACCCACCTGGTAACCTGGTAACATTTTCCCTTTTGCTCCTCAGTCAAGCTCACTGTAGGTCATGGCTTGAATTTTTCCATTCTTTGAACTTGCCAAACTCAGTTCTGCATTAAATCTCAGAACCACCTCTTCCTTATCTGGAAAAGCCCTCTCTATTAGGACCATAGCATGGCTGATACTTCATTTAATCTTTGATTAAATGTTAGCTTCATAGTAAAGAGTTTCTCTGAATATGCAATCTAAAGAAACCATATTGTCTATCACATCATCCAATTATTCATAGTTTATTATTTCACGTGTTATTATCAGCATGCCCAACAAAATGTATACTAAAGGAATAGTGGAATCTTGTCTATTTTATTATTGTATCCTTATGTCTAGAACATAGCAGGCACTTGAAAAATACTTGGAATGAATAGACATGTATCTAAAAGGCAGTATGTAAATGTAGATTGATATATATGTATCAGGTCAAATTAATTATAAATATTCATACACAAGAAAGATGTCAAAACTGAACTACTGATCACATGCAAAGCCATTACACAGTAATCCAAAATATTAATTTGTCGGCCTACGTACAAACATAATTTGGGCATTTGAAAGTCACTGTAAGCTTGTTTATATTTACCGACTGCACAGGCTGGTTGGAAATTAAATATACTTGGACACTTCAGTCTGTTAGCCATTCTCCTAGTCTTTTAATAGTATTTCCATATCTAACTTTTTCTTCATAATGTGTTCTTTTTTGGTGGCAACACAAGTCATTACTCTCTTCTAAGCTTATCCTTCTTTAAGAGCAAAAGTATCTTGCTCTTCTCAAAATTTACTATTCTAAATGAACTTAGAATCAATTTGTCAAATTTCTTAAAATAACAATGACGTCACTGAGATTTGGAGTAGAATTGCATAAACTTACATTAAGGAACAATGGGATCGAACAACCAAATAGTATCATAATCTCACAATAAACTTCAGATTAGGTTTTTGTGATATATTTACAAAGGATTTCTACATTACTAACTTTATTACTTGGTATTTAATTTTAGTTTGTACTGTGAAATTTTGATCTTCTACTCACCTGATTACAGATGAATGATGGAAACTTCATTTATAATACTTAACTAGTTTGGTAGCTTATCCTCTTGCTCAAGTCTTATTCTAAGGTTTCAGATAACTCATAATTCCAAAGAAGATAGTATCATCTGAATATAATTTTATTTTCAGATACCTTATGATACTATTATAAAATAGTATTATCTCTCTGTAAAACAATTTTGCAGTACTTATCAAGAGCATTAACAGCATTTGTAATCAAGCCCAAAGAATCCTTTCCCAGAGATTTATCTTGAGATGAATTTAGAGATCTATGTACCAAGTTGTTCACTAGTGTTATACCTAAGTACAATAGTGAATAACAACCAGAAATGGGATAATGAAAGGTAAATAATTATGTATATCTGCAGGACAAATTATTATGCAATCACTAAAAATAAGTTTTAAAAGTCAATTTGGAAAAATGCTCATACCATACTGTTAGACAAAAATTCAAAATATGCAGCTGTGTATATTATGATAACACATGTCATTAGATATATTAAAAAAGTACATTGGTGGGGGGGGGGAGATTGATAAGAAATCACCATGAACCTAATAATGTAATGTTTTATTTTGAACTCTTAAAAAATTTAAAAAATCTTCAATTATAATATTTGCCCTTTCAAACACACCCATTAAGTAAAGTTTTAGTATTTCATATATGTTGTTCTAAATACTCTTTTTACCTTTTTTTACCTTTGTACCTTTTATTGTTTCAAGTCACTATAATGTGCACTTAATTTTTACACAAAAAATACTAAAAATTTCATTTGAAAATAATTTTTGCCTTTCAGATTCATAATTAGTTAACCAATTCTTACTTAGGAAGAAAAAATACATACAGTTCTAATACCAGCTTAAATACTCTATGTTGCTAGTACTACCACCTATGTACACTTCATTCACAACCTCTGTTCATGAGTCAGAAAGGAATCAAGAAACATTCATTCAAGTTGTCAAAGTCACTTACAACACAGAGAAATGGTGGCAAACATTTTAAGTTTGCAGGCTCTGGATCTTAATACTGTTATTTATTTATTCCAGTGTGGTTTTAAACTTAAAATATACCTCATTGTGCCCAGTATATATAGTATAAATAGAAAAAACCCTAGAAAAGATTAACTTTTCACAACTACCTAAATTTTGTTTATTAAATAAAACATTCTCTTTTAAGTGTTTTAGTCCAGAGAATTACAGTCCCTCATGTATGAAAGGATAAATATGGAGGCTCTCTTATCACTCCTTAAAAGAAAAAAAAAAAATGTGTCTAAATGCTCTCTAGAGGGAGGAAGCGCCTTATATGGAAAAAATTTACAAAGCTAAATTTATTGATGTAAGGTTCTTCCCAGTTTATCTCAGATAAACATAAACTAAATTTAGGTAAGAATCTAAAGGATTAATGGATTAAATTCAAACTAATAGTGACACAGGTGCTGAATAAAGCACTCAGATATATTTATTACAAGGTCTTTCATAAATAGCTGCTGCTTAATTATCCAGTCCCTGGTGATACTCTTACTAAAAAGACAGAGTTTCATTATCACTATTATGTAAAGTTCAGTTTTTACACTGTATAAATTAGTTTTAAATAATTAATTGCAACTGTTCTTCTCAAACCTTTAAAACTGGGCAAATTAATACATTCCCATTTTAGAGTACATTATGTGCCTACTGGAAATGTTGGTTACATAAGTCTAAATCTTCTGGTTCCTATTCCAGTATTATCCAACAAGAATGTAAAGTCTAAGAGGACAGGGATTTCTGTCTGCTCCTAGAAGAGTGCCTGGCACAGAGTTGTTGAAGTTTTAGCTAAATTTATCAGTGAATAAATTTCCACTCAAGAAACATGTAGAAGAAGCCAAAGTAGTGTCATAAACCTTTGAAAGAGAATAAAAGAATCATCTTTATATAAATCTGGCAATACAACTTGCTTACATTTTATCTTCCATAGCCTATGACTGATTTGGACAAAAGAGTTTCAAATGTGACTGTATTAAAAGTAATTTTACATATACCAATTTTACTTAAAACATCTTATCCAATGGGCTTTCAAAAAAACAGGTCACTTACAAGTTAAAAATTTTAATGATATGATTGTTCTATATCTAAAAAGAATTAAAGATTTACTTCAAGAAAAAACTGACACAATGGGAAAATACTTCCTTTTTCCCAGGAGATAGGTAGTCAAATATCTGTACAACCCGTTCATTTAAAACATGTAGATCTGTGAAGTATAAAAGAATTACAAAATATGAAAATCTTTGCTAACAGAATCATCTTTGTATTTCAGAAAGTTGGTGTTCATGAAGATGGAATATATCTATATATATGCATTCAAAAAAACATTGCAAGTTGTCTTCTTTGCCCTCCTCTATACCTTTGAAGAAAATTACAGAGTTGATGCCAAGCACTGCTAACCTATTGGAGGGGTGGGACAGGAAATGTTTCATAAAAGGCTTTTGAGAATCTCACAAAAACAACAAAAAAGATAAGCTCAAGCATAAACAATTCTATACACATATAATGACAAGAAAGGTTTTCTTGTGGACATTTGCTACAGAACAATTACAACCATTTCACTACTCAAAGAAGTGTGTAATCTTAAAACCTGGTTCTATATTTACATTATTCAACATTTCCTTTAAAGGACTATGTGTCTGTCAGTGTTATATAAAGGGAACAAAGGGTGATCATAAAATTCTGGGACATTTTTTGGTCAGAATAGAAATACATTGGATATTTACGGTTTTAACTCCAACTTTAAAGTATTCTAATTTTTAGAAATTCCATTTTTCTCCTCACTCTACTGAAGTTTGAAAACAAAAGTATTATCACTAAAAAATAACAAGATTTTGATGTGATTGAGAGCAATTTCACTAGAAAGGCAATGAAATATTTTTATCTTTAAAAGGAAAATACGTACATATCAGTATAAATATATAATAGCCATTTTATACTTATATATAATTCATGTTACATTTAATGTAACCACTAATGGAAACATTTGTATTAAAAATTATACTGAAACACCACCCACATAAATCAAATACCATGTAATGCTACTAGTAAGTTTGTTTTTATTAAAATAGTAAGTATTAATGATGAACTCTAAATTCCATGGCTATTTTTCCAAGCATATAATCTGTTATTTTACTGCTATATCATATTAAGCTTACCTTTCCTTTTGGTCCACACTGCTTAAAACATGAAAAAGAAAAAAAATGTAAGAGGCAAGACCCCATTTTTGATAATCATTGTAGCTTTAGTAACTGTAGGTAATAAGGCAAAACTGTGATTAATTTTTTTACACACATTATATGCTATATACTATGCTTTTACTCTTGTCAGATATATATAAAATTGCTTTTCAATTTTTGTCAACACATAGATTAAATAATTCTTGAAAGCTTTACTTAACCATCAAAATTCAAGGATTTATGTTACTTTAGAATATAGTCTTTAAACAGTAATACAATTTCCAGAAATTATAGCATTTCTTAGTAGTCCCAATCCTGTCACTGAGTGATTACTTATTAGTAAGAAAAAAATTCTTTTTTTTTTAGTGGAAACTGTTGTATAAGTTTTTGATTAAATGCATTATACTGGACTGTGAAATAAGGAAAGGTCTGTGACTTAAAACCGTGGTCTCTAACTAAAAGTTCAATATATAAAAGATCACCCTTCTCCAGTGACCATGGAAAATCTAAAAAGCTAGCAACATAAATTACTAAAGAGTAAAATTACAAAAAGCCTCAACTTAGAACAAATTCCAGAATTATTCCTCTTTAGTAGAAATTAAATATTCAGAACTGTAAACAAAACATAGCTTACAAAATCCCCAAGTCTCCATATTAATGCTTGCATTCCTATTGTGTAGACTATTTATGTAAAATTATCAATTTAATCCTAGCAAATTAAGAAAACAGAGGTACCAAGCAAAAAGCTGAACAGTTTTTTAAATCACAAAAAGAAAAAAGAAATATAGCAACTTGGTTTTATATAAACAATTCTGAAAAGAACTACTTATTATTTAAAACATCTCAAAACTACTTATTATTTAAAACATCTCAAAACTACTTATTATTTAAAACATCTCAAAATATAAATTTACATAAATACTGTATTTGAAATTATACCTACTATAAAAAAAGGAATAGTCTATAAAATAAATTTATATTGGATAAATGACAGGAAAATGAGGGATCATCACACTCCATTTTTTAAAGTGAAAAAATATATAAACATAAAACTTTAAATATAGGTTGTCTTTTATTAATTTCTTATGGAGTTAACATCTTTAGGAAAAGTAAAATGAAAACTAAAAGACTATTAACTAAAATAGCTATTTCTAACTTGATCCACATGTTGTGCCTAAAAAGTGAAGAAACTTTAGGATTCTCTTGTTTTATAAACTCACCTGTATAGGGTAAAGGAAAGAGGAAGAGAGAGAGAGTAACAGTAGAAGAAACAGGTTTGGTTCTCTCCGACAAACCAAGGGAGTTAGGAGAAAAACAAAAGACAAATATACGTATGTATGTATGTATGTGTTCATACATATACACATACCCATGCTTATTTTTCTTATCCTTGAGAAAAATGTAATTATGTTACCTAATTTATAAAAGTCATTGCACCTTTACTAGATTTTTCAGTATGTGCTTATTAACAAGTCCTGCCCTAAAGGATTTATATATTTTTTTAAAGTAAGTTTTTTAAAGATGGGAAGAAAAGCCATATTAGTAATGTAGGACTTTGTAAAATTGTCAGCTTACATTCTTGTTGGACTATTTCATTCTTGAACTAGTGCTGTACTAGTACTCTTAAAATTTTTTAATAAGAAAAAAAGATAGACTGATTCTGGTGTCCATAACCTGATTTATGACTTCAAAAACTATTTCAAAGTGGTGCTTTTCATTAATAATTAAGTCTTGCTTATTATTCCAGGAGCCCATTTTCCCACTTATGGATTATATGTGCTTTTGCTGGTATTCAATTCCCCTATGGTCCTTACAAGTCTTTTCACTTATCCTTAATAGAAAAAAACAAAAACAAAAAATGAAAATGTAAATAAACCATAAACCACTAAAATGCACACTTTTTGCAAAAGTCTGGTTAAAGTTAGGGATGGACATGGTATAGTTTTACATAGATTGTTAAATTTCTGCATTTTATTTTTCCCATACTAATACTATCCTCCTCCATCACTAATGGGATATAAACAATCTTTCTTTTAAAATGAATGATCATAGGGAATAGCAGTGAAAAAACAAAAACAGAAACCCTGGAATCTTAATTAGCTCCCAAACAGTGGCTAATCAGGTAAGATTCTTTAATAATGTTCATTCATTCCTTTTAGATTAAAAAGGTATGAAGTACTTGTTTCTACAGCTTCTAGAAGAAATACAAGTTATTCAAAATTCGGGTCTGATTTATTTAAAACACAGTTTATTTCACATACTCCCAAAAATGACAAACCACGTTTTGTGAATTACCAGCTGAGGATGTTTCCTTTAAGTTCAAATTAAGAATTCAGAAAATAAGAAAACTTAGAGGTTTGAAATTGTGCCAAAACTACACTAATTAAAACCAAAGGTTTGGTTAGCAATCACCTTAAGTTTTTTTTTTTTTAAATCTTTAAAGATGTAGTTCCTACTGCATGGAGTACCCTCTTCCAGATAGTATACTCAAAATTTCTGTTAATACTTTCTCTGTGAATTCTTCCCTTACTCCCTATTCTATAAACAGTACTACACATACTTTGTACATCTCTACTACAATACTTACCATGTAATCAATTGTTTACTACCCTTCTTAATTATCTTTAATATCTACCTTAACCAAACCAGAGCTTCAAAGCAGGATTTTGTCATATTCATCTTTGACTACTTTGTATCTCACCCATACATAGCACAAAATCACTCAGTATTTTTAAAGAAAGAAAAGTAGAAAAACTCAATTTCTTGTCTTTAAACTTCAAAATTTTTAAACGAAAATCATATTGCTCTAGGAATAAGAAAGTTTATTCTAATTAAGAAACAAGCATTAAATTATCTACCCTGGTGACTTGACATCACCATTTTCCTTGCTAACCTTGTCAAGTATTTTTCACTCAGGATTGTTTTTTTTAAGTACAATTCAGGGTATTTTTTTAGAAAATAAAACCAACAACAATATTTTACTAGTAAATACCACTTCCTACTAACAGAATATAATTTTGTATGCAAATGAGCAATGATACAGAAGCAAAGTACAGTAAGTGTCAAAATCTAAAATAAAGTAAAACACAAACCAGTTTCTAGACTGGAACTGGCTTACCAATGAGGAAAGGATGGGTGAATAGGTCACAGTGCAAATATTTCCAAATTAATAGGAAATTTCCAAAGTAATTAATAATTTTAAGTGTAGAATATATCCCTTAACTTCATTGTAAATTATAAGTTAGCATTTCGACTTAGACCATATTTTCAGAAAATATAAGACAGATCTTTATCAGCAATTGATCTGTCAATGCAGTCTGTGTGAGAAACAATGTGTGAGTTGTTTCTTCTTCTTTCCTCCCCCAATTACTCTTATTTTTATTATTTATGCTTCATGTTTGTGCCTCAAATATACCAGAGCACATGATTTGTGTACTTTACAGTAGGATAAGTCAATTTTTGTATAAATATCTTGGGTAACTATGATAATATACTTAAGCAAAAGAAAGGTTTTCTTATCCTAAATTATGAGACAGATTAAGGGTTTTTGAGTAGAAAATCTATGTAACAGCAGATCTACCTAAATATCAAATTTAGCAAGAAGTCAGGACACATTTTCTGAATAAGGAGCAGTCTAGATTGCCATGTTTTAAAACTGAAGAACTACATCTTAACACATAAGCCAAATTTTTAAATGTTATAAAAAATTTTATGCTATTCATAATGTAAGAAATAAAAAGATAACTGTTATTGGAGCCTGAGAATTTCTGATTTAACTGAAATTGACTTAGATGTAAAAATTCAACTAAAACTGCATAACTACCCCAAACCAATTATGGAAAACCTCAAAAGCATTTAAAAGATCAAGTTTTCCCCAACTATTATTTCCCTTACTTCAAAGTTCATACAGTACCTTCACAATCAATGAAAATATCCAAATCTCAAACATAAAATTATCTCAAACATTTAAAACTAGTCATGTAGTTTATTTTGATACTATGAATTCCTATATGCTTATTAAAAAATATGTAGTAACTAGTTTTATTCATCAGAACTAAATTATCAGGTGAAGATTTCTTGTCAAATATTGCTTTAAGATCAGTGTTGTACAATCAGTTTAACTAAAATAAAATACAACAGGAAGACTTTATTTTTAAAAGTCTATTTACACAATGTCATTTATTCAAAAGCAGATATAAAATAATAAAATTTTAGGACATGAATTATTTTGGAGACATGTGATAATCTCTATATAATGGAAACACAGCAAAGAACCACAAAAGAAAAAAACTGGTTAAAGTGGAAAAAAAAAAAACCTATTAAAGAGGAAAATGTATATATTAAATATGTAGTATTTAGATATTAAACAAAGGCAAGTAGAATCTTTCCTTACCTTTGGGCTGCTGTTTTTATTGTTGGTAGAAGAGCATGCTGGAAACGTCTACCAAGAACCACAGCTCCAGAACATAATGATACAGTTTGTGTATTTTCACTGCAGATTTAAGACACAAAGATCAATGTGAACATGCGAAAATTACACATGCATGTACATAAAATCTGAGCAGAAACACACAAAACCTTTTCCATTAGGAAAATATGTATTTACTTATGAAAAAATCCAACTGCCCATGTTAAATTCTCTATTATGACTTCCCACTTCCTGAACTTGTTTCTGAAATGTTTCTAAACCAGTTCATGAAAGAAGATAAAAGTAGAACAGAAGCCAGGAATCCTAAATGAATGTACTGTACTATGTAAGATTTCCTATAAATTAACTCAAATATACTTTCTTTCCTCATAGGGATTAGCCACACAAAAAAAAGGCTTTTAAACCTTGAATGTTACAATGTTTTCTTATATGCCAAAATAAAGGTAAAACAGTATTTAAAAAAAACTACCATGAGTCCTAAATTCTACTTGTAATTCTGTTACTGACTAGACAGTTACTTAGTTTTTATGTACCTCAGCTATCTACAAATTGGCAAAATAGAAACTGAATAGTGATTTTCAACCTTATTTCAGGGAGATACAGCCCAATCTTAACAATGGCTAACCAGCTTCTATGAACAGTGATTATATATAGAAAGATCAGGAATAAGAAGTTCCTTGAACGTCCCTGATAAAATTCCTAAAGAAGACATGACCACTCCACTTTATGGTGCCTTCTACTTTTAGACTTGTCCCTGAGATTTTACTGACTGTATAAGTTTGTCTTAAGAAATTCCGGTCTACTTAGATTTTTCTTAAAACATTTTCATTCAAAACCAAGATATTACTACAATCAAATCTATGCAAGAGTCAAAGCAAAGAATCCATATGCACACTATAGGACCATCCTACCTCTTGACCCTATTGACACATTGAAAAGACAGGTTTGAGCTACTGGCCCTAAAGGTCATTAGCTTTTGATGTCAAACCCTTTATTTATTTATTTATTTATTTTTGCAGAAATGTATGGTAAAACACCTATACCTCAATTTCTTATTGTTGCTCAACATGTTAAGTCCAATTGAGTTGCCTTTCAAAGATTTTGAACTGTCGGCTTTGTTTCGTCTTGTGCATGTTTTCCAGGGATCACCAGAACTAGTAGCAACAGTTTCAGATTGACGATTTAACTGTAAAAAAATCCATATATATTAGCGTCAATAAGCACCAATGTGGTAATTTATCAACAACTATTTAAAAATCATTTACCTAATAAGTAACAGTAGTGAAAATGTACCATTTTAGGGAGGGGAAAAGGAGATGGCAGTAACATGTAGCTAAAAATAATTTAGTATTTTCTAAGGATAACACAAATATGTAGGAACATGGGTATTTGTTATTTTCTTTTCATGCAATATCTGAAAAGAAAAAAATTAAAAACAATTTCCTCTCCTTAACAGCTTCTTGATACCTATACTTCAAATACATCCAAATGTGGCTATCAGTTGTTATTTCAATTTGTACAAGGTCTTTGGCCTTAGCATCAGTGTCCCTTTAAAAGAAGGGAAAACACCAAACCTTCATACCTTTATAGTTGCAAATGATAATATAATTGTATCAATACTAATCACTTTGGGGAAATCATAGCTGGACAACAGGATGGGCCTGTTTCTTTTCAACAAAGAAACCTACTTTTATTATATTCACTGCACAAGACATTTAAACACTGCATTCAGACTTACTAAGACAAATGTCCTCAGTTCTTAGTGAAAATTTCCCCAGAACATTTAAAATCATTCTTGTCTATTTTAATTTTATTTCTGAAATAGTCTAATATTTTATTTTCTTTTGTCCTATTTTACAATAAAATACAGTCAAAAGAAGACAGCAATTTAGCTTTCCCCCAATTATCTTTATAAAAACCTACCTATTTCCTAAAAAAAATCTCTCTCACTATACTCTGCCAGCACCAATCTTGTTTTCAGGCATACATATCTACATTACATAGCTCCAAAAGATTTATTTTGACACACAGCTTATCGCTTCCTTCTCCTTAAGACATTACTTCTTAGTCTTTTACAGCCACATATTTAGATTCCCCTGCTTCTGGTAGATCAATTTTCCTTCCCTCTATTCTCTGAAAACAACTAGAAAAGCTGAACAGCAAAGCGCAGATTAAAAACAAAATATCTGTTGGAGGCATTTGAGGATTACCAAAGCAGGGAAGTTTAAGATCTCCCTGGACAAGAAAGGCAGAGAGATCTGAGCCCTTATTTTTCCCTCAGACATCTACTAATTCCAGACGTAGCTGAGAGGTTGAGAAACTAAGCTGTACTTCCAAAAGAACCAGAGAACAAGGGAGACAAGAAGTGGCATCCAATCTACCAAGAACATAGGACCGCATAAAGACCTCAAAACTATAATAGCCCTCTAAAAAGACTGAATCCAGCTTTCAATCATCTCAGCTTCCACAAACTGACCAATGTGCCAGTTGATCATGATGTATACTAACTTGGAAAGTCAATGTCCTAGGTGACTGATACATAATCGTATCAAGAAAAATAAATATATCAATTAAAATAGATATATCATCAAGTCAAATTGCCTTAGCAGATTCCTTACCATTCTTATATTTTGAAGGTAACACACTGGGGGAGGGGAGGAATCACAGGAGAATCACAGGATGTAAATTTATAAAAAAAAATTCTCTTTTCATGCAATTAAATCCTGACACATTCCAACTACCAAAAAATTTAGAGAAAAACGCTGAATTAAAATACAACATATAAATTATTTTAGATGGCTGGCACACATTTACTTTTCTCTGCCTAATAATTTTTATTTCTCCATCATTTTATTTGTGTTCTTAACATGATAAGCTTACATAAAATTATTGAGGGATGTTAAGGTATAAGAAAAAACTGAGTCATTTATGGCTGACCATCTCAAAGATTATATTACCAATGTTAAAACGATATATTTAGTATATAAGTTCCTGAAAACCTTTAATTCTCCTTCAAGTGTCCAACTCTTAACTAGTCAAGACAGTTATCTTGGTAATGCAAACATATTAGGAGGACTACTAACAACAGATTGGATCAGCACAAAACAATCACATGACTACAAAACCAAGTACAAATATGGTCTTACTGACGTCAGATAAAGAACTATAAATACATCATTATTTACAGGGGAAAACCAGTTTACATAAAGATGAAATTTAACACTGCATTTAATGATATGGTAGCTTTTTTAATGGATGGCTTGCTAGTATCATGCACTATGTGAATTATACTCATATTTATCATTCACTATGTGAATTATACTCTCATAATTATCAACCATTCCATAAATTGGAAAGTTATTAGCATAGAGTATGAGAGTCTGAATGATTACCATACCATACCACCCATCCAAAAGAGCTCTGTTTCTCTCAACTGTATTATCAATCTTTTTTTCCCAAAGATTATTTATGCATGTAAGAACTGGGATACAGGCCAGAGGTGTGGGGGATGAGAGGATTCACCAGAGACAGAGCGGGGAACAGAACAGACAGACTGACTGAAATACACTGCTGAGAGGAGCAGTGAGCGAGTCAGGAGAGGTCTGCTGAGCCATGTGGGTAGCTCCCTGGCCAGGGACTGAACTCGTGCTGCAGTGGCTGTGGATAGCTTCGTAGGTTGTGTCTTAACCCCCTGCACCTCCAGGGAGGCCCAGTATTATCAGTCTTTATAGAACACATTTACACAGTATAAACAAATGGTATAGGAATCAGCAAGCCTGTCTGTAAAGAACCAGATAGCAAACATTTTAGGTTTTTTGAGTCACAATCTCTGTTGAAACTGTTCAGTGCTGCAGCATAAAAACAGCCACAGAAAAAACATAAATAAGCATGCCTGTTTTCCAATTATATTTTATTTATGGCCACAAATTTGAATCTCATGTAACTTTCACATCATGAATTAGTATTCTTCTGATTTTTCTCACCCATTCAAAAATATAAAAAACCATTATTGTTCATGAACCTTTGGTTGGAGACTTGATCTGATCCATGAGTTCTGCCCTGGTTTGCCAGTCCTATCTTATACATTAATCATTTAATAACTACTGAGCACAGTCGGTTGTTAGAATGTAAACTACATAGGAACAAAAAAATATGTGTCTGTTTTATTCCCTAGCATGGAGAACACTGTATTCAACACATATGTCTATTGGAGACTCCAGAAAAAAACAACACAGGAATGTAATATCCACAGTGAGAGATAGTGGCTAAAATTTTCCAGAATTATTGAAAGACATGCATCCCTTACCTAAAAAGTCACAAGGAAACTGCAGGAGTCCAAAGGCGTCTTTGAAAAATACTATGATACTCTGAACCAAACACAAGCTTTCTTCTAATTTCATGCTCATTTTCAAGTGAAAAAAAGCAGCTATATTAGTTTAAATAAATGATCCATATGAATTGATAAATTACCCACTAGCCATTCAAAATCCAGGCAGGGATATGTAAACTCCTGGGATAAAGACTTTCTAAAGAACACGCAGGCACGGATAGTTGTAAGGAAAATCAAAACCCTAGATTTCCATTTTATTAAGATTACTTCCTTAAAAAACCCATCCCTAGAAGAGGCATCATACAAAATTTCCTGTCTCCTCTTTCACAATATAATTTTTTCTACATTACCAAAAAAAGGACATATTTTTCATCTACTGAATTACAGTCTAGCCCCTCACATCAACCCCTCTCCCCCAAGAACAATCTGAATCTCTGCAGACACATAAAAGAATGGCAGGGCTTCATATCTTTCTCTGCTTTAATATATATTTTTGTTAAATGTGAAACATGGGTTGGGTTAGAAGTTGGGTATTCTAGACCAAAATAGTATTTTCTTAATTCACTTCTTAATTTAACATGATAAAATGGAAAAGCAAAGTATCAAAATTTGCATATACTGACTTTCCAGCTCCTACTCCAATTATTATCAAGAAAAACATTGCCCCAAGAAGAAAGTCAAGTAAGAACAACTCAAAGAAATCATAGTTTATTTTGAAAGAAGTCTGAAATCTGCTGTGTCTTATTATAACCATTCAACAAACTCAGGTTAAAACAAGGCCATACATGTTCTTCTAAGAATTCTGTAAAATGGTTGTCATGAAGATGTAAGTTAACACAGAATATTTGAAAAGAACTTTGCTGATAAAAGTTTCATTCTACTAATAAATACTATTTATTCATGGATACACAGACTAAATAAATATAAAGGGAAAATACCAGTGTCATCCACCTTAGGAGATATATTTCCAATGTAATTGTACACAACCAGTTTAATAACTATAAATATCTACAATATATTGTAGATATATATAGTTGTAGATATATATACAATATAGTTGTAGATATATATACAAGAACTATACAAGAAAACGAGTACTTGGAATGTTTGGGTAAGAATGTTACTTAATGTTAAATTTCAGCTACTGCATACCATTTTATTGAAGTATGATAGGATAATTAGGAGGTTCATTTGCATAAAAATACATTAATATGATGCTTACATATATGGGGAAAAATGAAGTCAAAATTCTGCAGGAATTCAGACTTAGGAATTTAAGGACTCAAGGGCACAACATAAAATTTTGAACTGTTAAAAAAAAAGATGATACATGTACTTTTAAAATAGATGTTGCTAAGTATCAAATCAGAATTATCTTTAGAGATCACTGAATAAGTTTTATTTTAACACATCAACATTCACATCCTTGAAAGTGTGTAATTAGGCATATACTGTTTGAAAAAAATATAGGGCATCTAGAACAAACAAACAAAAAGGCCACTATCATATAATTTAATGATGAAAGATTTATTTTTCCCTACTAAGTTCACTATTTTTCTGTCCACCAAAGATACATCTGAATGGCAGCACGTCACGGAATCAAGATGTTAAAATAAAATCTAGAGAAAACTGCAATGTGAAAAACCATATAGCAAGAAAAACTTCAAATTCTATAAATTTTTTATGAAAAAATAGAGATATAGAAAGAAACCCACAAAGATGGCAGTAGGGGAGTAAATTTAAAAGTCCCTAAAGAACTACTCAAAGTATAGGAAATATGTGAAAAGGGTGCTATGACAGACTGGCAAAAATTGAAGTCTGACCACACACTCCCCAGAGATTACAGGAAAATAGGAACTCTCATATATTACTACCAGGGATGGCAAATGCCAACTCCTATGAAAGAGGCATTTGTCAATTTCTAGCAAAATTACATATGAATTTACCTTCTGAAACAGCAACTACAGCTCTAGGAATCTAGCCCACAAATATACTGTAAAGATACAGGAAGACATAGGCACAAGGTTTTATTAAAGCACTGTTTATAATAACAAAAGACTGGAAAAGCCTGTTCATCAACAGGAGACCAAATGAATTTCTACAATTTATCCATTTATTGGGGTATTATGTGGCAGTAAAAGAGATGAGGATCTTTAAATACTCTGCTGTGTAGTATTATCTACACATTGTATTATTAAGTAAAATATTCAAGGTAACAAACTAGCGTGGCTAACTTCTCCAAGAAGGGTAGTATATCCTTGTATTATGACAAACAATGAAAGGCTATCACGTAATTATTTTGTATATTATTGTGAAATAATTTATCTATCAGTATAGAGCAATTAAGTTAACATAGTTAAAAACTAAGACACTGAACCCAAAAGACATAAAAGAAAAAAAAAAAAAGAGAACCTAAAAAAAATACCAGGAATAAACACCAAAGGTAAAGACAAAAGATTAGTGAAGAAATGGTTTCAAATATTAGCAACTAGTACAAGTTACCCTGGTTTTCTAGAAGTAGGAAGTACCTATTTGGTTTAATTTTAGTGAGTTATTTTTGGGACCTGGAAATGCTCAAATTTTTTTTCATATAAAGTAATAGTAACAACATTGCCAGCTTTCCCTTTCCCTCCCCAAATAACCTACCAATTCACATAAAATAGGAATGTATAATGTAGGGGCTACCTACATTACAGTAATAGGCCAGTTTCTTCAAATACCAAATTTTATCCAATTCAGGAAATCACTAGAAGAAGCTTCATTAAATGTAGTAGTGAGCAATTTTTTTCTCTTTTAATTAAGCCATATCATGCCATCATTATAGATTAAAAACTAGAATTCAGAGATGTGAAAATGAAAAAAAAAAAAAAGTTTTTCATTTCAGTATAAAAATATTTCCCACAAATCGGTAATTATTCCAAAGACCAAACAGAAAAATGGGCAAAAGAAATTACCTTACAATTATCAAAAAAGGAAATAAATGAGCATACATGAAAAGGTGTTCAATCTCACTCATAAAAAAATGCAATGCAAATTAAGTCTACAATAAGATACTATGATTTTATTTGCAAGTCAAATGGGTGGTAACACTGTGACAAAAGTGTGGGTAAATGGGCATTCTCAGATATCACTGGTAAAAGTGCAATCAGGTATAACAAAATTAGAAATGCACCTGTCCTGATACAGCAGCTCTACTTCTAGGAATTCGTTCAACAGATATGCTTGTAAGTGTGCAAAATAACCTATACAGCTAACATTCAGTATTTAAGTTAGGCTGAAAATGGTTAGTAACACCATAAATGTCCTTCAATGTAGTGGTAGTGGTTAATAATAGCACATAAAATATAGTGGAACACTGTCCATCTGGTGAAAAAAAATGTGGGTGCTTTTAGTTAACTCTTATGGATGGTCTCTAAGATATATAAAGATAAAAAGAATTTAGGGTGTGTGAAGTATGTTGTATAAGTGTGAGAATAGGTGAAAATATTTTCTTTGTAATACACAAAACGTTGATAACACTGTGAGTAATACTGAGAGTAAATGTAAAATACCCCTGGAAAGACAAACAAGATATGGGAATATACTTTTGCCTCTAGGGTAGGGAAATACAGGGAGTAGGACTTGAACAATTAAATACAAAAATCTTCTTCTGAGGTATTAGTTTTTAGTTTTATAACCTAAAAATAAATAATTGTAAAGCAACACTTGCCTTTTTTCCTTTTGAGGTTTCAGAATCCTCATCTTCATCTACACTGAGTAGATTTGCCTCACTATATGAAAAATAAGGGGGGAAAAAACCTTAAGTGACAATTATAACCCATACATTAAATTCATGTTTTATCTTCTTTGTTCACCCAATTCAGGGATCAGCAAACTCTTTCTGTAAAGGGCCAGAGAGTAAATACTTTATTTAAGCTTTGCAGGCCATACAACCTTTGTTGCAACTACTAATCTTTGCCACTGTAGTATGTAATCAGCCATGACAAATGTGACTATGTTCTAATAAAACCATTAATAAAATAAAGTGGTAAGTCAGATTGAGCCTGTGGGTCATAGTTTGTTGATCCCTGCCATAAATGAACACATAAATTTCTTTAAACTAAGGATATTTCATATATGGCTACTCAATTTTTCTTTCACTCGTGCATTTAAAATTAAGGAAAAAAGGGCAGAGAAACAAAACATTGAAGGAACAAACTGGTAAGAAAACCTTAACTAAAGAAAAGGAAGTAATTCCAGTGATATTACCATAATAAAATAGTTATACTTCTCCTATGCCTGGAAATATCAACACTACTCAGAGAATCATTGGCCTGAGATTCTAAAAGATCTGACTAATAGATCTCTCAACAGTTCATGTTAATCTTTACATGTTTAAAAAGATGAAGCCCCTAAGGACCCACTTACAGTGATGAACGAAAAAGTGTAATTCATAAATAAAACATAAAGGACAGAGTATCTTAGACAATTTTTTTAAACATGGCCATGACAAATGTTCTAACAAAAACAGTCAAAAATACACCCTTCTGAAAACAAATCTGCTATTTTTGTAATATCCACTTGATTTTACCAGTTCAAACATCTCTTTTATTACTATTTATACTCAACTTCAATGCTAAAAATTCTCTTTCCATATATTTAACAAAAATGTCTAAGTGGTATACTGTCTATTCAACTGAATTCCAAATTTAATTACAATTTTTAAGACCTGCACAACTAAATGTCTGCAATGAAAGAATTTTTTAATGGAAAAATAATCAGAAATTTTAAAAAGGAAATAAAATGAAGACCATAAAGTAGTGATTTTATGTGAGAAACTTACCAGTTCAAAGCTCTCCTTCAAATAAAACTTCACTTCAGTTCAACATCTCATAGGTGAAGGCACATAAAGTAGTAATGATGAACGGAGCTGTTGCCCAGACAGAAGTGAAGCACCTACAATATTTAGCCAATATATTCTGAATGACTCCTTGTGTAAAATTTCTAAAAAATATTTATTAGTTTAGATAGAACTTAGTGTGTATATTGGTGTGTCTCTGAATTTGCTGTTTGTTCTGGCCAGTGGAAAACCAAATCAATATCAAGAAACTAATAAAAGCAATGCTGAATTGATAATACAAATCTCATGACATGCAAAAGGTTCTATTAAAACTATGACTTAAAATTTTTACACAGCAGCCATTCCAAGAACATTAACAAAATATAATTAAAATTTTGCTTATCTTCTGTCTGGGTGAACAACTGTGTTTATCATTTATAGTTTCTGCCTTTCTCTGTGGGAAACTGATCTAAGATTGATGTGGTGGTGATGGTGCTGGAGAGGGTCACAATGGAGAAGATACTTTGGGATTTAACCTTTCACAAAATTCAAGGGTCTTAACCTGGTTCACTTACTACTGATAAATGGTGACTTGTCAAATCACTATCTGAACTGAATGCCGTATTTTTAAAAAAGAACAACTTTTATACAAATTTATACATTTCAAAAGATGGAGAAATAGGACAGCAAAATTATTTACCAATAAAGAATTCCCTTTTTTCTTTCCTTAATGTTATTGTAAAAGAGTTCAATATTTTAAGAATACCACACTTTAAAATATATTTCCAATGGAATATAAATTGTTCTTCTAATGAAAAGTTTCATTCTTATATCTGAGGGAAAAAAAGTTCTTACTCTTTATCTGTATCTCCTTCACTTTCTTCTCCATGATCAAAGCTCCAATTATTTTTAAAACCTCCATCTCTCTTAGACTCTGATCTAGACAAAGCTGAAATAAAAACAAACTGAGATAAGTACTTTAATAGAGCTATTCAACATAAAATAAAATTGAGATTTCCCAAGCTCTTTGCTTATTCTAGATTTTGATGTGCTTGCCTTTTGACTGTATTAGTTGTTTATTCTTGTTTTCTCTAAAAAGAAAAAGAACATATTAAAATCTGGTTTTGCGAGTTACAGTCATTCATGTGTGAGTTTGTGACAGAAAAAAATACTCATATTAAACTATAATAAAATTGGGGTAGACACAGGAATATGTATGAAATATATAAAAATCAACCCTGTATCTCCACACTTGGTCACTGGTTCTATAAGTCAGCCCTTGTAGTTTGCTTGCTTATTTATAAGGACTACATCCAGACCACTATCCTTTTCTTTGCCTCAAATATCTCTGCCTTTTAAAAGAAGAGAAACAAAAATTAAAGATTCCTGCACTGGCAATATGGTGCACTCAATGTCCAAAAAAATTCTCTAGATAAGAACACCAAACACTGGAGTTCAAAAAATTTTATAACTGCATGCATGGATAAAACCTCCTAAACCTATAAACAACTAGAAAGTGGGAACCTGGAGAGATAAATGAAGTCCTTAAGTTGGTATTACCCTGGAGCCAAGTGACAAAAAATTAATGGTCCAAAATGAGAGGTCAGACCTTCTGATATCTTGTCAGAGAGCTTTTCACTGTGAGGAAGTGTGGGAACAGCTGTGTGGATTTATGTAATCTGTTAGGTTGGGGATAGGTTTTTCTGTTAGCCAATACTAAAGGAGACCTGCAATAAAAAATTACCCTGACCTGAAAAAAAAAGGAGGTCAGATTGAAGACTAGAACACCTGAAGGGGCAACACTCCTGGTGGGGTAAACAAGGAGAATAAAAGGAACTCCCTGCTGAGACAGTGGGAATAACTGTGCTGTCTTATGCTGGACTCTTAGATTGAAATGATGACAAAGTGTATCTAACTCATGGCTAAAAAATTCCTACCCAAAGCCTTGCAATTACTCAGGTTTGGGACCAGAATTTTCATGTGGCCTAGAAAAGCCAGTATGAAAAATTATGAATACAAGAAAAGATGCTCAACATTACCAGACATGACAGAAGTACAAAACTACAAGAAGATACTGCTTCACACTTACTAGGATGGCTATTTTTTTTAATGGAAAATGATAAGTATTGATAAGGATGTGGAGAAACTGGCGCTCTTATACAATGTTGATGGGAATGTAAAATGGTATAGCTGGTATGGGAAAAGTTTGGCAATTCTTCAAAAAGTTAAACACAGAGTCACCACATAATACAGCAATTCCAGGGCCTCCCCGGTGGTGCAGCGGTTGAGCGCTGGGTTGCGAAGCTGCCTGCAGCCTTTGCAGCACCAGTTTGATCCCTGGCCACTGGGTGAGGGTCCCACATGGCGCGCAGACCTCTCCTGCCGCCCGCTGCTCCCCTCAGCAGTGTACTTCGGTCCTTCTGTCTGCTCTGCTCCCCGCTCTGGTGAATTCTCTCACCCTCTCGCACTTCTGACTGTACCCAGTGCTTGTATAAATAAATATTTTTTAAAAATACAGCAATTCCACTTCCAGGTATATACCCAAATAATCAAAGCATAGACTCAGATTCTGTATGCCAGTATTCACATAGCATTATTCACACTAATCCAAAGGTAGAAAAAACCCAAAGGTCAACCAACAGGTGAATAAACAAAATGTGCTGTGACTATTATGTGAATAACAACAACAATAATAGTGATATGAATAAAATGTGCAGAGGAATATTATTTAGCCTCGAAGGAATGAAATTCTGATACATGCTACAACATGGATAATCCTTGAAAATATTACAATGTATGAAATAGGCCAGATATATAAATGATTGGATGAGATACACAGAACAGATGAATTCAGAAACAGGAGCTGTAGAGAGAAGAGAATGTGGAGTTATTTTTTTAATAGGTACAGAATTTATTTTGGAATGATAAACAAATTCTAGGAATGAACAATGGTAATTATCGTACAACACTTGAACATATTAATGCCAATTCATAATTTTACACCTAAAAAGTTAAAATGGCAAATTTTACGTTATGTATATTTTATTGTAACAAAACCGTCTTTTAAAAAAGGTTTCAAAATGACTAAAAGCTCAAACATAAATCTTCTCTAAGAAAAATTAAAATTTCAATGCAAATCTTTAAAGTTCCAAAGAACTTGAGTTCACAACCAAAACTATCATAGAAGAAGAAATCATGAGCAAACATGAAATGTCTTTACTGGGGTTGAATGAATAGGTAAATAGTAGATAATGTAAGTGAGGTTTCTCCCTGCCAAAGAACTTAAGTAAGCAAGAGATGAAGGTGAGTTGTTCATGAGATTGCTAATGATGTTAGATTTTATATAACATATATAAATTGACACAGAAAAAAATACAGATGTGTGGTATTGTGGGTTAGCATAGGAGCAAGACTCTACTATACTGAGAAAATCTAAACACAGCAACACTTCAGTAGCAAAAAACACACTTATCAAGTGTCAAGCATCTTGACTTCTAAATACCCTTCTCTAGTAAAAGGAACCAGGGTTCCAAAAAGAAATGACTGATTCTAGGTATGCATCAGGGAAAACAAGATGAGACTCAAGTATTCTATAATACCAGACAGCAAGGTTGTTTTTTTAAAATAGTAACATATCAAAAGGTACAGGCACTAACCTGAAAGAACCTCCCAAGAGCCAAACAAAGGTGGAACAAAGTTAGCAAAACAAACAAAAACCCCCATAATACAACAGTATTAGATTACAATCCCTCAAATAAAATTAATATTCATGAGTCCATATTGGTATAAACAAATAAATAAATGAAGGAAAGCGAGTTTTTTAAAAACACAAGGTTTTACAAATTTTTTTTAAAAACACAGGGTTAAGTGAAATAGCTTTCATAATTCAAAACATCAAAAGAAAAAAAGGTTATAACCTACAATTATTAATAACCTAAAGACTCCTAATCCAGCAACTAGTATCTATCAACTGAGGGTCAGACAAGTTAACATCTTTCTTACAGGATTCACAATGGTAGACGCATAAAGTCTCTAAATAATCAATGGAACTAAACTCATTTTCAAAAAGTAGATTACAAAAAGGGGAAAAGGTAAATTGACAGTAAGAAACCTAACAATCACTACCACAATCAAACAATTATGTTCGATGAATAAGACATCAAAAGTGATGTATCATTTACTACAATGCAATGAAAATGCCACTTCAGTTCTGTGGTCTTCTTCCCAAAAGTCCATAATATGCAGTTTAACCATAAGAAAACATCAGACAAACCCAAAATGTGGAAAAGTCTACAAAATACCTGACCAGTAAGCTTTAAAATCGTCAGTTATGAAAAAGAGAGAAAGAAAAGATCAAGAAATTGTCAAGTACCAGAGGAGACCAAAGAGACATGACAACTGGATGTAATGTGCTATTCTTAGATTAGAAACGGGAATAGAAAAAGGACTTTAGTGGAATAACTAGCAAAATTCAAGTCAAGACTAGCCTGCAGTTTAGCTAATAGTATTAGGTCCATATCAGTTTCCTAGTTTTCAAAAATATACTATAATTTAAAGGTGGCAACATCAGGGGAAAATGGGTATATGGTATACAGAAACTCTATAATATCTTTGAAATTTCTGTATAAATATGAAATTACTGCCCCAAATGTTCTTTTAAAAATTGAATGTAGGGCCTCCCCGGTGGCGCAGCGGTTGAGCGCTGGGTTGCAAAGCTGCCCACAGCCTCTGCAGCGCCGGTTCAATCCCCAGCCGCTGGGCGAGGGTCCCACATGATGCGCAGACCTCTCCTGCCGCCTGCTGCTCCCCTCAGCAGTGTACTTCGTCACTCTGTCTGTTCCACTCTCCGCTCTGGCTCTGGTGAATTCTCTCACCCTCCCATGCATCTGACTGTACCCAGTGCTTGTATAAATAAATAAACAAATAAAAAAAAAGAATAGTTTGTGATTTTAAAAAAAAAAAAAAATTGAATGTAAGGTGAAACTGCAAGTTTTTTAAAAACACAGGGTTAAGTGAAATAGCTTTCATAATTCAAAACTTATCAAAAGTAAAAAAGGTTATAACCCATAATTATTACTAACCTAAAGACTCCTAATCCAGCAACTAGTATCTATCAACTGAGTCAGGCAAGTTAACAAAAACACCAATAGGCAGTGAAAAGTCAAGAGATGTTATATTATTTGCACACTAAAGAAACTAAAATTCTTTATAGACAATTCTAGCAAATCTAATCATGATTTCCTAATCAAGATTTATTTACCTGTAAGTAAAAGAAAAATAATCTTATGAAAGTGATAACTGCTAATGAGTAAAGATAAATTATAACAAAGAAATCTGTAAAACAAAAGTGGAGCATAAGAAAACTATGGAGACAGTAAAAAAAAAAAAAAAAATAGCAACCTGGAGTGGGTTGGGCATGGGAGGTTGAGGGATGAATAGGCAGAGCATAGAAGACTTTCATGGCAATAAGAATATTCTGTATACTATAATGATGAATACATGTCATTCATTATAAATTCATCCAAACCCAGACTATACAACATTAAAAGTGAACCATGACGAAAACATGACTTTGAGTGATTATGATGTGTCAAAATAGGTTTAAAATTTGTGACAAATGTATCACTGGTGAGAGATGCTGTTAATGGTGTAGTTTATGCAAATGTGAGGCAGTAGTAGGTATACTGGAAATCTCTGTACCTTTATTTCAATTTTGCTGTCAACCTAAAACTGCTCTTAAAAATAAGTTTTAAAAAGGAACTGCATAGTTAAGGAAAAAAGGCTTTTCCCCTCAGTTTTACTGAAATACAACTGACATGTAACAGTGTGTAAGTTTAAGATTTAAAGCATAGTACTTGACTTACATATGTTGTGACAATATTACCACAGTAAGTTAACCACCATCATCTCATAAAGAAAAAAAATGGTTTATTTTACGTGTGATGAGAACTCTCAGAATTGAACAACTCAGCAACTTTCAAACACCATACAGTAGTGTTAACTATATTTACCACATTACATCCCCAGTACTTATAAGTGGATATTTGGCATCTTCATTCGATTCCCCACTCCCATACCTCACCTCTGGTAACCACAAATCTGATCTCTTTTTCTGTGAATTTGGATTTTGTTGTTGAAGATTCTAAATATAAGTTAGATCACAAAGGATTTGTCTTTCTCCGACTTACTTCATTTGGCACTTGAAGGTCCTTCCATGTTGGTACTGCAAATGGCAGGATTTCTTTTTTCTAATGGTTGAATAAATATTCCATTATGTATACATAAACCACAATATCCTTAACTGTTCATCTGTTCACAGTTGTTTTAGCTACTGTAAATAATGCTGCAATGACCATGGACATGCAAATATATCTCTTTAACAAACCGTTGTTGTCAATTACTTTGGAAATATTCCTGTAAGTGGAATTGCTGGATCATACGGTAATTCATTTTTATTTTTTTGATAAACCTCCATACTGTTTTCCACAGTGGCGGTACCAATTTATAATCCCAGCAACAGTGCACAGGGGTTCCCTTTCTTCTACATCCCTACAGCATTTGTTATTTCTGGTCTTTTTGAAGACAGCCATTCTGTCAGGAGTGAGGTAATTATCTCCTTGCAGTTTTGATTTCTCTAAGGACTAGTGATGTTGAGCATCTTTTTCATGTACCTATTGGTTATTCATACATCGTGGGGAAAATATTTCAGTTCTTCTGCCCATTTTTTTACTTGTATTATTGGGAGCGGGGGGATAGCTGTGTTGTTATTGAGTTGTATGAATTTTTGTATATTTTAGATACTAATCTCATATAAAATACATGGTTTTCAAGTATTTAATAACACCTTTAAACTTTTTAAAAGTGTAAAGAAAATATACTATATACTATAAATTGTTACCCCACCCTATAACTGCTACTTTTCTGCTATCATAAAAACTAAGGAAATAAACAGAAATTAATGAAAGGAAAAAAAAAAGTGGTAATGCAAAAGACTAGTAAGACCAAAAGAGTTGTCCTATCACAAAAAATACAAGAACATTTAAAAAAGGACAAGTGATTAAACATTAAAAAATTCTGTTCATAAAATAATTTCATCCATTTAAACAATAATGTTAAAATTTCACAGACTATATGTTCAATTCATATAATTTAACAACCAAAGTCTACTTTCCAGAATATATAAAAAAACCCAACATTCCAATTGAAAAACAAAATGGACTAACTAAAGGTATAAAACAAGCTATTAAGAATAGAGAAGACACACAAAAAGAAACTTGTAGGGTATTTTGTTTAGTTTACTCATGCATTCCAAGCACAAAGAATAAGAATTAAGTCTAGGTTGGTGCTCAATATTTTTTGAATGTCAATGAAGGAACAATTTTTTTATAATGAAGCAATGATGACATGCAACCTCACTGTAAACAAGAGTATTATTAATTCAAACCACCATCTGATAAATCCATGAGAATGACAAAAACTAAAACCTGTAGGGACATTATCAAGAAGGGAATGGCATAATCAGGAAAACTTGAAAACTGCTAGTGGAACCACTTTGGAGATAAATTTGGCAATACCTGTGGAAAGTTGAATTTGCACATGCCCTATAATCCAACAATTCCATTATTAAAAGATACATGAGATCAGGTATCAAGAACATATGAGTCAACCAAATCTGTCCTGCTGCCTCTTTTTTATAAGGCCCATGAATGGCTCTTAAATGGTGGGGGAAAATTCTAAAGAAGATTTCATAACATGCATATTATATGAAAATCAAATTTCAGTATCCTTTGCTTATGAATTATCTATGACTGCATTCTTGTTAAATGTCAGCATTGAATACCTGTGAAAGAGACAATCTGGACTGCAAAGTTCAAGATACTCCTCACTCTTTGGTCCTTTACAGAAAAAGTTTGCTGACCTCTGCCCTACAGAAACCCTCATATATACACAGGCAATGTACTTTTAAAAAGAAGTTCATAGTAGCAATACTAGACATACTAAAATATTTGAGTAGTAATATTAAAAGTTGGAAAAAAAAAGTGTGTGTGTGTGTGTGTGTGTGTATTTTTATTGTAGGCCCAAATGGTTGCTGTGAAAACAGGCAAGTTCATGAAACCTGGGCAGGTGGTACTAGTCTTGGCCAGATACTACTCTAGACAAAGGGGTCCTTGTGAAAAACAATGATGAGGGGACCTCAGATCACCTTACAACCATGCTCTGGTGGGTGGAATTGAGCAATATTTTTTTTTAAAAAGATTTTATTTATTTATTTATACAAGCACTGGGTACAGTCAGAAGTGCAGGAGGGTGAGAGAATTCACCAGAGCCAGAGCGGAGAGCAGAACAGGCAGACTGACGAAGTACACTGCTGAGGGAAGCAGCGGGCGGCAGGAGAGGTCTATGTGGGACCCTCACCGGACAGCCAGGGATTGAACCGGCGCTGCAGAAGCTGCGGGCAGCTTCACAACCCAGCGCTCAACTGCTGCACCACCAGGGAGGCCAGATCACTATTCTTGCAAAGTGACAGCTGCGATGGGCAAGAAGAAAATGGCCAAAAGGTCAAAGAGCAAGCCTTCTGTGAAAAGTCTGTAAGCTACAATCACCTCATGCCCATTCGCTAAACTGTTGTCAACAAGGATGTCTTCAGAGATCCTGCTCTTAAACGCAAGGCGTGACAAGAGGCCAAACTCAAATTCAAGGAGAGGTACAAGACTGGCAAGAATAAATTATTCCTGCAGAAGCTGCGATTTTAGATGTTTCGTTTCAATTATTAAAAAAAAAAAAAACACCAATTCACCAAACAACGTAAATATAACCTAAGCTAAATTTTCACAAAGGGAATGTACTAGTAAACAGTAGTGTATTACTATTGAATATATTAAATGAGAATGAAAAATAAAAGCACTAAAGCTATTTTTATCAACATTATTGAGTCTATCAAACAGTGCTGTAAGAATGAAAATTAAGTTCCAGAAGAACAAATACTGTATGACATGATGTGTAAGTTTAAAACATGCAAAAATTACACAGAGTTCAGAGACACAAACACAAAGAATAAAGCATAAAGAAATGTATGGGAATGATAACTATGAAATTAAGAATGGTGGTTATCCCTGTAGAAAAAGAGGATACCAAAAGGTAAGGTTTTACCCATTTCAACAGTATTAGTAGTATCTTTGGATTTAAAAGTACATTTGTATTTGCTACATTGTTTTTTTTCATATGCATAAATTTCATTAAACTATCACTGGTTAGATTTTACAACAGGATAAAATTTTAAGAAAAGAATCACTGACACAAAAGTTAACTGTTAGAGTTAACTTTTAACTAAAAGCTGCGAAAGAAATTATGAAGAGACTGTTAAATGCAAAAGTAAAAAAATCTCTCAATAAAGCAATTTCAGGTGACTCTATAGGGCTATAGCCCCAGTTATTCTCAAGACTCTCCAAAGGTTGTCTCCTTGTGCCCTGTCTCCTGGAGCTACCATTATGCAATCTGAATACCCTGCTGCAGAGAACATGCAATAGAGGTGTTTAGAATACACCGGGATGGGAAGGCCCAACTTTCCATACCTGCCTAAGTCAGACATTTTTGAATAAAAGCTATCTCTGAACCGCTAGAACAGATCAGCCACCACTGAATAATTCCCACAGGTGCTATGTGAAGCAGAAAATCATTTACCTAAGGTGACTGTCTCAAATACCTAGTCTATAAAACCTTTATCCTTTGTTACAGAAGACAGACCAATCAATAGCTCACCCAGTACTACCTTAAGATGAAGTCTGAACACCTTATATTTCTCTGCCTCAGGATTCAGCTATAGTTCAGAGTTCTCTCAGTTTATCTACTAGTTCATTCCATTCAGTGGGTATGGACCTTTTGGCAGGATGCCATCACATACTTAATTCTGTCCAAGGCCATTAGTGAGGCAGTAGCTTGCTGCTTTTGACCTTTCGTGAAACAGAAATATCAAGTAATGGAACCTTATTCCAGAGTAATTAAATTGGTTCTAACTGTACACAGAAAACAACCTCTAAAAACAAGTTAATGCACACAAAGTTCTAAAACCAAAAATGATTACAAGAAATAAGTGACTCTAAATGTTCCATTTGCTTCAAGAAAAAAGGAGAGATCAAGATAGCAGGGAAATTCAGTATTCAGTGAGATGCAATAATGAAATACTTCAATTCTGAATGTGTAAATGCAATAATTAAAAAAATATGAAAATTGATAGTTCATAATAAAATAAATTTTAAAAAGACAAACTTGAGAAACAGGCAAAGCCTGTATATGATAGACAATGGAAACTCAGGAGGTGAAGCAAACTCATAAAGCAAATGCTGATGAAAATCCTCAAACTTAATTTCTATTATGACAAAGCTAAATTATCCTTTGATAAAAGAGAATGGAGACCAACCCGAACTGAATAAAAAAAGATTAAATGACAAAACATTTGGAATCTCAAGTCATCCAAATGGTGGCTACAGGAGTTGACAGAGAAGACACTGGTTTTCACAGAGGCAGAGTCAACAAAGGTTAAGAGGGTAAAGAGGTAATATCTTCACCATGTCCCCATTCAGATTCATACACAGGAGGCTGTCCGAGCAAAAAGTTTGCAGATTTTTGAATACAGGAAAGACAACAAAGTTAGTACATAGTCTACAAATAAGTCTAAGGGAATTTCTAGCTTCCTCATCTTGAAAAATGGCTTCAGTTTTGTCAAAAATGAAAAAGTGAATTTACTATACACTGTTTTTTCTAGCACTGTTACTAGCACTGTTTTTTCCCCCCTGCTCTATTTCAAAGATGGTAATACAATTAATGTGTGTGTGTGTGTGTGTGTGCAGGGGTTGGGGGAGAGCCCATATTCAAGCCAAGCATAAAATGTATTTGAAATAATGACAATAAAACCTCTGAAGGCAAAAATCAAAATATGGTTTGGTGTTTTACTATTCAAGCCTGTACTTTCAGGCAGCCTCAAGGTAATTGTTAACCTGCGACAAAGCACTGTCTAAACATCCCAGTTTGCTACAACTGTCCCAATTTTAGCACTGAAAGTCCATATCCTCAGGAAACAATAGGTCCTAATTTTTGGTGATGAATGTAGGTGGTTCTAGGAAGCACAAAATTCTAAGTAAACCAAGGAGGGGGGGGGGGAACCAAAAATCTCAGGCTGAAAGCAACTATATTTTTAGTGTCAAATGGATAGCACACAGATTATCCACCTCTGTACTAGCTGTCTTTATTTTTCAGCTGTTTGGACCCATAATTTGCAGATCACAATAATGGATGAATATACCTGTTGCATCATGTCACGAACTGTGATGTAAATAAGACTTAAGTGAACTGGAGTTACAATCATTAACTATCTTTGATTTTGTGGATTAAATGTCAATTTTGTGTCAAGACAATTTAATTTTAATACTGTAAGTGGTGTGATTTTATTTTTGAAGAGTTTAGATAATACAAATGAGACTCATAATAACAACAGACATCACTAAATGAAAGAAGGGCGAAGAATGTCAGCTTCCTGTCATCTGCGCGGGAAAATAGGAAAGGAAGTAAGTTTCAAACATTTTTTTTCTTTCTTATGCTTTCCTGGTTTCAGAAATTCTTTTTTTTTTTTTTTTAAAGATATTTATTTATTTATTTATACAAGCACTGGGTACAGTCAGAAGCACGGGAGGTTGAGAGAATTCACCAGAGCCAGAGTGGGGAGCACAGCCGGCAGAAGGACTGAAGTACACTGCTGAGGGGAGCAGCGGGCAGCAGGAGAGGTCTGAGCGCCATGTGGGACCCTCCTCCGGTGGTACTGGAGCAGCCAGGGATCGAACCAGTGCTGCAGAAGCTGTGGGCAGCTTCCCAACCCAACGCTCAACTGCTGCGCCACTGGGGAGGCCCAGTTTCAGAAATTCTTAAATCAATCCAATCAGTCCTTTGAATCAGATCAAAGAAACGTCACACCAATCGGTTTATAATGTTATTTATACACCTGAAATAAATTACAAACTAACTTGTTCTCTCTCTCTTAGCTTCCTAATCTGCCCGGAAATTAGAAGATTTTGGTTCTTATTAATTAAAACACGTCATTTTGAAATTTGAGAAATACTATGACTTCATTGAAAGAAAAATAAAATACTAATTATGTATGGGAAAAAGTTGCTGTGTCTGCAAACTTTTTGCCACTAGACCTATTGAATAGTGAGGTCTACTTTCTCTCTCCTTAAGCTTAGGCTGGCATAATGACCCTATGACAAAAGAACATGGCAGAAGTGACAGTTTTTCTGAAGTTGGGCCAGAGAGATCTGTGGATTCTGCTTTTGCCCTTAGCTTCTTCATCAATAAATGATTAATTCCCCATAATTTCCTATCACTTTTCCTTCTCTGATCCAAACACCCTCCCAAAGGCAAAGCAGATTAAAGGAAGGAATGAGGAAGCAAAGGAATAAGGAGGGCGAGAGAGGGGAGGAGGAGAGGGAGGGGAGGAAGGAAGGTAGGTCAAAGGCTTTATCAAATTCCAATCTCCAGTTCTGAGTTCACCACTAATTTATTCTAAGGGATCACATAACCCTCTATCTCTTGATTTCCTCAAATATTCAATATATTTTTATAATGGCAACAGGAACAATCAACTTAATGGAATCTAGACATGGAATACGTAATTTCTCTTCTCTCTCTAGACAACATAGAATATCAATAACAAGCAGCTAATACACGGAAAAAGAGAAGTAGTAAGTGGGGGGAAAAAAACTAGAATTCAATAAAAGGTAAAATCAAAGAGAAGAAAAGCAAGAAAGGGAGTTCTTTATCTCTTCTCTACCTGCTAAGAAATACAATACCAACTAACACATAGCACTTATGCCTGCAATTGGTCTAAGAATTTATTGTATCTTAACACATTTAATCTTCATGGCCACCTTACGAGGTAACTACAAGTACTGTTCCTATTTTACAAATATAAAAAACAAAAAAAACTGAAGTAATCTAGCCAAGATCACATAGCTTAGTAAGTAGTATAGCTCTATGTTGAATCATAGCATTCTGACTTTTGAGTTCCTACCATCAAAGCATCTCTAGTGAAAATCACATTACAAGCCAAGGTCTACTTTACTGTTACACGTGAGTACATGAAATCAAAAGACAGCTAGAATTTATCTAATTATTTCCAGGAATGAAACCAGAAATAAACACACTTAACTGTGGAGTTAATAGGGATGACACCATGATACAGTTTCTAAAAATTGTATAATCAAAAGAAAAAGGAGCAGGGTTCAATGGAGAACTTCATGGTGTGTTCCCCTGAACAGACAGAAATTAATGACCTTGCTCACAGTCATGGATTGCACATTAAGGAGAAATTTTATTTTGGTTCAAGAGATAGTGTAATATGTGTAATATTCCCAGTAAAAGTGGCAGACTAACTGGGTTCCAAACTGCATTTATATGTAAAATAAAAATATGGAGACATAAGCAATTTTGCTGGTAGGAAAACTACATGGCAATAGTTTAACATCAGTCTTTTCAAGTAGCAGACAAGGTCCACAAAGAGCGAGGAGATGAACCAGAATGGAAAGGAAAACAAAATACACATACACATATATGAAAAAAGAAGTCACTTCAAGGAAAAAAAAGGGGGGGGAGGGGGAGAAAATACTGGTAGGAAAATTAATTGAAAGAAAAAAGGCAAAAGAAAAGAAAGCTAGATATGAACAAGTACAATATCAAAAAGAATCAAATGAGAGGAAGTACTTATCAAAAGTTCCACAAAGAAATGGAGAGAATTCAAAAAGAAAGGTTATAAGCACTAAGTAGTTACCATCACCTTTGCTCCATACTGCAAGTCTCCTAAGTGATAATCTCTTCCTGCAGTATTCCTCATGAGGTAGTCAATGACCATTTTTGAAACAAATCAAATGATGTTACCTCTGGGCTTACCTTGTACCATCCCTCCCTGCTAGCACCACTCAATCCTTTTAGTTCCCTAAACATGTTACACTCTCGCTTATTCCCTCTGCCTGGAAAGTTCTGCCTCCCCTTTCCTTCTCTATTCACCTTCACCCTGACTTGATTAGACCAAATGTTCATTTTGTTGTTGTACTTATCAGTTATAATTTAACATTTGCAAGTGTGGTTATTTTATTATTGACTCCTGTCACTGGACTGGAAACTCCATGGGGAAATCTTTTCCTCTCCTTATCGCTGTGCTTCTCAGCAAGGTACCTACAACATTACCAATGCACAAAAATTATCTAGTGAGTAAGAGAGAACACTGCCAAAACCATCTATCACAAGAGGAAAAGGGGTCACTTGAGACAACCTTAAGTCAATAAAAGAGAATAAATAAGTCAAAGAGTGGAAAGAAAAGAATTCAATATAAGCAGCCTGATTATAAATTCACACAATTTTAGTGTGACAGTATATAAAAAAAAATTAAGTACAAGAGTAGTATAGGTTTTTGGACTAATGAAGCCAGAAAAGGAAATGGAATTAGCATTTTACTTAGTAATAATGAGGATGTAAAACATAATTTAGAATATGGATGACAAACAGTCATCTTAAATTTAATTTGACCAAAGCAGTTATTACTTCTCATTCCTCTACTGGTCTACTCCATCTCAGTAAATGGAATTAACTCCTAACACCATAAACCAAAGCCCTATGAGTCATCTTTGATTCCTCCCCTACTGATTCTGAGTATGCAATCAAGAGACCCTGTAAGCTCTGTATCTAAAAATATCTCCCATCTATCCATTTTTCTTTCCTAGTCTTCCACCACCACCATTCTAATCCAAGTTCCTCTACATTTTAGACTACAATATTCTAACTTGTGTCTCTGCCTTTACTATTGTTCTTCTCTAATTCGCTTACATAAAGTGATTTTTAAAAGAAGATAAATCATATCCTGACACCCCCCTCTTTGCCCCAAACTCTTCAATGAACTTCTTTGTCTCAGAAAGTTTGTGATCTTTCATGATGGATGATTTATCCATGATAGAGATACAGTTATCTCTTTCATATCATCTTTGCTTGCTTTGTTTCAGCCATAACAACCTTCTTTTTGTTTAAAAAAGAAGCTATATACACCTCTGAATCTTTACTGCCATACTCTAATGTCTCCTAGTTAAGGTGTCACCTCCTCAGGGTGGCCTTTCTAACACTGTTTAAAATGGCACTGTTTCTTTTCATTGCTCCATGTATTTCTTCCACACTTTTTATCATACTGTTACTATCTTTTTTTTTTAAGATTTATTTATTTATGCATATAAGAACTGGGATACAAGGCAGAGGTGGGGGGGTTGGTGAGAGGATTCACCAGAGACAGAGCAGGGAACAGAACAGGCAGATCTACTGAAATACACTGTTGAGGGGAACAGCGTGCAAATCAGGAGAGCTCTGCACCATGTGGGTCACCTCCCTGGCAGGGGATTGAACTCATGCTGCAGTAGCTGGCTATAGCTTGAGCATGCTGACGCTTAACCCCTGCACCACCAGGGAGGCCCCAGTTGCCATCTTTTTAAATTAATAGCAAATATGCTCCAAGTGCAAGAAATAAGATGTTGAAAAGATAAAATCATTGGTTTCATGGAGCAGATATTTTAGTAGGGTTTAAAAACATGGAAAAAAAAACATTATATGATAACTGCTATTATGAAAAATAAAACAGTGAAAGGGAACACAGAGTGTCTGTACATAGTGGGAGTGGGGGCAGTATGACATTTCACAGGAAACTGAAAATATGGATTAAGATTGTTCTAAATTTTTACTTATTTATTAAAAGTCCTTCCTACTATAAGTGAAAGCAGGGACCTCAACTACCTTATGTACTACTGTATTCACCTAGGCACGCACAGTGCCTCAAACAGAGTAGGCTGCTACAAATATTTGATGATTGAGTAAACACCTACCTCAGTTTTTCAAGAAGTCTACTGGGGAATAAAAAAAATATACTGAGTAGATATTTAAATATTAAATTATAAAAGCCTATGGGGAAACATTTTGAAAACATGTAAGCACAGTAATACAAAACCTGTCAAGTTATGGTGGAGAACTTTATTTTATTATTAAAAGTGTAAGAAATCAAATCATGAAAAATTAAATAAGAAATACAAGTAGTAGTAAATATCAATCCATTTATTTAAAAACTATATGAAAATCAGATATGAGAAACAAATCCTTTCTGTCCCTTATGCTATTATAAACAAATCACCATTTGATTTATAAGAATGCTGGAGACATGGTGAAACTCAGATTTATCACACCTGTTCATTCAATGATGCTTAAGCCAGTTTGCACAAGCTAAAGCAACAGTCTGAAATTTACATCAGCCCTGCATCTCCTTTGCTTTACTTTTTTATTCTCCTTATGTTCATCTAGTCAGGACTTAAACTGAATCAGAAGCCCACAGTAGCACAAAAGTACAATCAACTGCACCACACTGAATCAAATAAGCATCAGTAAGCATTCTTGACGTTCCAATTCATAACACAAAATCACACACAAAGCAACAACTGTGACACAAGCTACAACCACTCTCAGCTTCTGACAGGTACCTATTCTGCTCCAATTAGAATGAAAATACTATGAAATGAATCCAGAACTTACAGGCTTTCCACATCTTCTTACTAGGAATTTTAGAGACAGCTCTCAACAGTTTGAGGTAGAAAGGAAACTTCAAGAACTTACAGGCTTTCCACATCATCTTATCAGAAATCACATATAAAACTCTCAACACTTTTAGGTAATGACTGGTTTGAATAGCAGGATAGTTGTATATTTTGCTTTGCTATATTCAAGTGAGAATTTAAAAAATTAAGATATCTTTTTCTCACCTATTGGTTCATGAGGCTAATATTGAACACCTACTAAGTTCCAGGAAATGTCAATATTAAAAGTAAACCAATTATGACAGTCCCTCTTTTGGAACAGACAAACTTGCATTGTGCTTTCTTAATTGAGATGTTTCTAGTTTTTTTCAAAGTATCGCTTATACTGAATATGAAAATTGCCTTTGCAAAATTACCCAGAGTAGTTAGTTAATCCTTTTTAAGGATCCCTGCACAGTGGCGATTCCTTTTCCTAGACAAGTCTGTAAACTCAATTACTAGTGTAAATACTGAGTTCACATTCAAATTAAGCAATGTGAAAATTAAAAGTTCCTTAGTTAAATAAAATTCATTCAACAATGACTTTAGCTATGCTTTTTGGGTCCTTATACATAGGGGCAAAGAGCCAATATTTTGATCCATTGCACCCATCACAAACAATAACAGCCTTTCTTAAGACTGGCTTAGTTCACCTACAGCAAATTAACTTTCCCTCACAGAAGGGTTCCATTTTTAAATGGAACCACCCGAACTTCGTGACTGTCCCAAAATTGATACTGTGAATCTCGTCCTCTTTTTTCAAACAAACAATTTTATAAAGTACCTTCAGCAAAACACATTTCGTAAGAATATCAGGAAAGGTCAGGCCTAATCTGAATGAAGGCTGTAAAGGAAGCCTGAAGCTCAGCGAGAAACAGAAAGACCGGGGCGGTATTAGACGTACTCGGTAAACCTACCTCTTCCCTCCCTGCTTGGACTGGCCCCCCATTTCACCCAACCGTAGCAATTTCAAACTTTCCATGAACACTAAACAAGACCTGGATGCAATTTTCTCTCATCCTCAGGCCACCACCAAAAACACGTTTAAATGTCAGATTTGTGCGTGTACTCAAGGGACACCCACCAACTCCGGCTCGCAGCCCGGCCCACCCGCGCCCTCGCGGCGGGCCCAGCTCCCCGCCCAGGCCCTCACCCCGGCGGACTCGAACCCAGAGCGCTCGCAGCGCATTCCCTCCCCGCCATGGCCCGGCAGCCCCCGCCCCCCGTTCCTCAGCCGCCCCCCAAACCCACCCAGGGGGAATAACTGAATATCCGGGGATCGGCGGGCCACGTTTTCCTGTGTCTCCCCACCCCGCGCAAGGGCAATACAGATATACCTTCCAGAAAAGTAATCTCCCCTGCGCTGCCGCCGCTCTTGCCGGCCGCCATCTTCCTCCTCCCACGCCGCCTCCTTTTTAATCCATGGCCCACACCGCCGCCGCGCTCGCCGGGAAGAGGGGCCGCACCGCAGGAGGGTAGCCGCCTCAGGGTTGCGGGCCGAGGGCTCAGCCGTCAGGCAGGCGGCGTCCCCACGTCCAGACAGGCCTCCACAAAAGCAGGCCGGGCGCTCCGGGGCCTCTCGGCAGCCGGCGGGCGGGGAAGCGGGCGGGCGGCGAGGCCCGCGGCCTGGGCTTCTCCTCAGGCCCCTCCGGGGGAACGCGAGCGGCGACGACGGCGACGGCGCTTCCCGGGCCCGGTGCCTCTTGGCCCACGACTCCCCATCCACCGCCCACCCAGGCCGCCTGAAAAGCTTCCCCCAGCCGCGAGCCCCAGGCGGAGAGGCTGAAGGGCGAGCACACTAACACGCCTCCCCTCGTCCCAGGCCGTAAAATGGCCGCGCCGGGGCGGCGAGGTCTCCGCGACCGTCAGGCGCCTCAAGCCCTTCGCTCCTTCTGCAGCCGCCGCCGCCGCCGCCGCTACGGCCGTCCGCCCACCCCGCCCAGGCGTGAATGCATCAGAGAAGGCCTTTGCGACTGTCCATGTGGACAGGGGTGGGTCTCGGCTGCCACCGCCTCGCGTCCGTCGCCACAGCAGCTCCAGCCGCCGCCGCCGCCGCTCCTCCCCCACGGGCGCTGGAGCTGCCGCCCGACTCCCGCCCCCGCCCCGCCGCCGCCGCCGCCGCCGCCGCCGCCGCCCCCAGCGCAGCTCCCCCTCAGGGGCCCGGCCGGCTCGCGAGCCGAGGGGGCTGACGCCCCGCACCGAACACCGCCTTGTGGCGCCGGCCGCCCCGGCTGTCGGTAGCCCCGGCCCTTTGTGGCGCCAGCTCGGCCTGGACACGTTTCGTCCAAAATCCCGACCACCAACGGCCCCATGGAGGACCCGGCGTGCGGTGGCCTCTAAGCTGACCGGTGATGAATTGGGGTTGTGCGGCCCCACAGTTGCCCGAGAAATGTTAAAAGTGGATCTCTTTGCGAAGGCCCGGAGTTTAGACCCTAGCCAGCTGACGAGACAAGGTAGCGTGAGGGAGTGCAATCATGTTGGAGCAGGGGCTCGTGGCGTTCATTCATTTTCATTTAAAGTTTTCGAAATAATTTATCAGGGAAGCTTCTGCAGTACACTTTGGATGACAATCAAAAAAAAAAAGGTCCTGTTATTTCTGTACCGAAGACGTCCCAAACCACACCCTACCGTTTAGGTCAGGTCTTACTGTTGTTTGTCATTATAGCATGGCTGTTTTTCTTTTCCTATTTTCTTTCACTTTTTAAATTATAAAAGTAAGACATGTTCAGTGATGAAAATCTGGAAAATACGGAAAAGGAAAGGAGTTACACATAGCCCTGTCATGTATAAGGGAAACTCTGCTCTTTAGCTGTGTTGTCTTTAAGAAAGAAAAATCTAGGAACATAGAGCAATGAAAATTTAACAAGAATTAAAATGCAGAAAAGCTGACTAAGTGCAATCTGGGTAATGAACTGTTCTGTTTAACCAAGACTTAAGCAGAAAAGCTTTTTGTTAAACTGCATTTAAAATCTTTACCTAAAATGAACGGATATTCTTTCCTGATTTAGTGACTAATGTAATGAATATAATTTTTTGTTGTTGTTGCTTGAGGATATTGCATGATCCAGTTGTGATGCTCTATGACATAGAGTCTGTGCCAATGACAGTATAATATTGAAGTGTGTAGATGATAGGCAGATGTGGGCAACTGGGCACATTTGTAATGACTCCAAAATGTAATTTTAAAAAATAATTCTCTAATCTTTAAAGTACGTACATGCTGACTTTGAAAGTAGAAGAAGATGCCAGAAGGCAAAGAATATGAACAAAACTGATTCTCCGCTAGTACCTCCAAAGGGGACATCTATGACTCCTTGATTTTAGCCCAATGAGATAGATGTTGGACCTCTGACCTTACAGAACTGTAAGATACACATTTTTGTTAAATTGTTAAGTTAATAGTTATTTGTTATAGCAACCATGGGAAGCTAATACACATGGAATGGGAAACAAGGTGGAGTTGTATAAAAAATAACTTTTATGCAATTTGAATTACCCTCTTTCACACAAAATCCATTGTTTTATTTATTTATTTAAAGATTTATTTATTTATTTATTTATTTATACAAGCGCTGGGTATAGTCAGAAGCACGGGAGGGTGAGAGAATTCACCAGAGCCAGAGGGGAGAGCAGAGCAGGCAGACTGACGAAGTACACTGCTGAGGGGAGCAACTGGTGGCAGGAGAGGTCTGTGCGCCATGTGGGATCCTCATCCAGCAGCCAGGGATTGAACCGGCGCTGCAGAGGCTGCGGGGAGCTTCTCAGCCCAGCCCTCAACCACGGCATCATCAGGGAGGCCCTCCATTGTTTTATTTTAAATCTTATTAATTTCAGCTAATCTCTTGGGATCCCAACTTAAAAAGTATAAATTAAACCAATGGTTCTCAAACTTAAGTGTTCATCAGAATACCCAGGAAAGGCTTATTAAAATGGATTGTTCTCACACCAGGGGAGAGTTTCCCATTCAGTGGGTCTGAAGTGGACTTAAGAATTTGTATTTTTAACAAATTCCCAGTTCATGCAGTTGCTACTGATCAGCGGACTACACTAAGGAAACCTCTCGGATAAAGCAGTCAATTCCTTTCCAGTTCAATTACTCTTACCATATGAGTCTGCAATTACTAGTGAAATGGTCATTTTCCCTATTCAAGTATAAGATTTAAGATATTTTCAGAAATCACTGTTCTTCCTTATGAATATTATCACCTAAGAATTGGTAGTATCATGTGTCCCTTTATTCAGGATTCAGGGCATAGAAAATCTCAGGCTTAGGAAATAGCCCTGAAATTTAGCTGTCCTTAGTACATATGTTCAATTGGTAACCTTTCTTCTTTGTACAAATATTTTTGAAGCTGAGGAATGTTACAGAGAATACCTGTGAATATTAGCAATAGGACTAATTACAAAACCAGTTCTCTGAGTTATATATTCAGTTTTTATTAAAAATATAGCATTTAAAAATATTTATTTATTTATGCGTACAAGATCCTGGGGTGCACGCCAGAGGTGGCATGGGTGGGGGGCAGGGGAGAGGGTTCACCAGAGAGAGTGGGGAGCAGAACAAGCAAATCTACCGAAATACAAGGCTGAGGGGAGCAGTGGGTGAGACAGAAGAGGTCTCTGCCATGTGCGTTAGCTCCCTGGCAGGAGATCAAACTCATGCTGCAGTGGCTGGTGATAGCTTGATAGCACTGTCTTTAACTCCTGTGGCACCAGGAAGGCCCGGCATGTTTTTATTGTTATCAGCTTAAGCAAATGCTAGTCAGATGTCAGCTGACTTATTGTCATTTTACACAAAATATAATTCTGGCATTAAATAAATGAAGAAAAATTTGGACTACTTTAAGTTTGAATAAATAGCTAATTACAGCCAGTATAATAAGCTACTTTATTTTTTCTAATTATTCCATTAAAGAAAAGTAGGAACAAAGAAAAAAATAGGTTCCTGCCACCCAAAATTCTAAACCTAGCCATTTTTTTCCATTATCTTTTTACTCACTTTCTCTGGCCATCCATTCCCATCTAACCCTGGACCTACTTACTTCTATTCCATACTCAGTTATTCCAACATCCTATCTCCTATCACAACTACTATGGCTATTTTCAATCTCATTATGATCCCTAAATCCTTGTGTCTTCCATTTTCTCTCTTATCTTTATTTTCTTTCTACCTACTTTGTATTTCATGATACATTATTTATTCTTTTTTAAATGATACGCTCAATTCCTTTACCTCTCTGCCATTCCCCTGCTTTCCTCTCCTAAACCCTCACCCTGAGTAAACTCTAATGCCCACCTTCTCCTTAGGAACATAAAAGGGTGAGCATTACTGAAGAAAGTCACCCAACAGACATTAGTTCCACTAAATATCAGTATCTTAACTGCCACCTCACAGGAAAGTATTACCAGTCTTAGCAGATTTTCAGAACAACCTGCTCTCCCAATTGTCCACAACGGTATCAAACATCTCCAATTCTTTCCCATCACAATTCCTTATTTTCTACCTCAAAGAGAAATGTAAACCACAAGAACATTCCTTTGTTTATCAAAACAACCTGCATCTGTACTTACACACTGTTTTTTATTTCCTACTGTTAAAATAGAGGCAGAGGTCCCTCCTCTTTAACTCTGTCCCCTCACACCCTATAAGTTCTATATGCTAATGCCTTCTCTAGATCCCTGTTCTCCTCAAACGAGTATACTTTGTTTTTTTTGCAGCAGAAAGCACTGATCCTTCTGTTAAAAACCCTTAGTATGTTTTGACCACACCCTGCATTTGAGAGCTTTGCAGGCAATTTACCATTTAACTTGTAGCCTCTTTAAATTGGTTCAAAGACACTTTTTCAGGAGTCCCCATATTATTAAGCATTCCCTCAGTTTTCTTTATTCTGAATCCTATAAGACCTAATAATCACTGGTGACAATCAAAGGACCAGTGTCCTCAAGACTACACAATCAGCCCACTAAATCAGAATTCAGAGGAAAGCAGGACTAAAATAATCTGCAGGATCCTTTGGAAGCATCCAAGAGCATGAGACCCTCCCCAAAATTACTTCTCCCTTCACTTAGTAAACAGTGTCATCCACCCAGCTGTCACCCACCAGCTTCACAAGCCAGAAACCTGGAAATCATTCTTGACTTTATTCTTACATAAGATCTACTTCTTGGGCCTGCCTGGTGGTGCAGGAATTAGAGTCTCAGTGCTATGAGGCTGTCGCCAGCCTCTGCAGCAGGAGTTGGATCCCCAGCCAAGGAGCTAACCCACATGGCTCAGCAGACCTCTCCTGTCTCACCTGCTGCTCCCCTCAGCAGTGTATTTCAGTGAATCTCCCTGTTTTACTCCCCACTCTTTCTCTGGTAGATCATCTCACCCCCTGTACCCCTGACCTACACCCTAGTTCTTGTATGCATAAACTAAATCTTTAAAAAAAAACTACTTCTTGGGCCTCCCCGGGGGCGCAGCGGTTGAACGCTGGGTTACGAAGCTGCCCGCAGCCTCTGTAGCGCCAGTTGGATCCCCGGCCACTGGTGAGGGTCCCACATGGAGCGCATACCTCTCCTGCTGCCCACTGCTCCCCTCAGCAGTGTACTTCGGTCTGTCTGCCTGTTCTGCTCCCTGCTCTGGCTCCGGTGAATTCTCTCACCCTCCCGCGCTTCTGACTGTACCCAGTGCTTGTATAAATAAATAAATATATCTTAAAAAAAACAAAAAAACTACTTCTTCCATATCTCTTGATTCTATCCATATTTTTTCCAATTCCAACTCCCCTCCCTCTGCCTTAGCCATTCTACCTTGCAGCCAACTGCTGTAATAATAGCATCAAACAAGTGATTCCTTGTTCTATTTACCCATCTTCTAATCCATTTCTCACACAAAAGCCGCAATCTTTTTTTTAAAAATACAAATCAGAGTAGATTTTAAACCTTGTTTAAAACCATTCAAAGGTTTGCCATTGCTCTTAAGATAAAACCTTAAGTACTGAATTGCTACTGGGCCCTACCTACCTACTTCATAGCCTCTTGCAGCATTTTTACCTTCATTAAACTCCAACTATTTCATGCTTCTTTCATCTCTTCACAAGCTTCATCTACTTTGGAGAATTTGAACGTGTTTTACTCTTCATCTGAGGGGCATTTTTTTTGTGTAAATAGCCTTGCACCAGCAGGTTAATACATATTTGTTTCATGAATAAAGAAATGACAACAACATATCTAAAATAACATTTTCCAAGGAAAAGTCAGAATCATAGAATTCAAGAACCTAAACTCCTTAGAAACCATCTCATACAGTCTTCTCAGAGGTCAAGAAAATATGTTTTCCATAATATGGTAGAAATCCTAAAATGAATTAGTAATCCAAGTGTGAACCTAAGGTTTGATTTTGGTGAATATTGCAATCTGGAAACAACGTTAGTTATTTAAGGAGGCCTGGAAGAAAGAAAGGCCTGAAAGAAAGATTTGGGTTCATAACAGACAATAACAAGCTTTCTCACTGTAGGGTACTATAAATTCTTATTTTGTATCAGAACTGTTGTTTATTTTAGCCAACTTTAAAATGACTTATATTAGACCGACTCATGTTCTTTGCTGGTAGAATGTAATCGTTATTAATAAAATAATGTTAATGTTATTAATATTAAAATATTAAATTTAAGTAATTTTAATTCTTGTTTCTTGAAAGCACAATTATCAATCTTGGTCTTTTAAACACTACACTTAGAAGGCAGCATTAGTTAGTCCATTATTAATGGCAAATTCCAAAGACATAAGAAGGTTCTGCAAATTATGTCTGGTTGATGGTTTTTGAAGGCCTAAATAATTGGTGTCAGATGAGATGAACAATGAGTATTATAGGAGACTGTTTCTCGTCAATATATATGTTTCTGTTTTAATATAATATCTACATCATAATATTCTACTTCACTTTCAACTTGTTGGTTATCTTATTTTTGCTCTTGTTTAATCCTGTCATGTTTCCTGTTGCTTTTTTCTTTCCAGTTCTTTTATTGAATACTTTCCCTTTTCAGTATCACAGATTTCCCTATTTTAGCAGACTGTTTAGTACCTAAAACTTAGTACCTAAAACATTGATGCTTACTTTTTTCAAACTTTTGATTAAGTTCAAATGAACATTTTATATTTGAAAGTGAATATATCCTCAGAATAACACACATTCTTTATAATGGCCAGTTCCTTCATTAATAATATTTATAAATTAAAAGTTAAATTTTTGTATGACCAGACAGAATTAAGACTTTCCTAGGCTCTATGCCTGCTTCTTCCACAAGAAATATACTGAGCATTTTTTTAAGATTTATTTATTTATGCATGCAAAAACTAGGGTACAGGCCAGCGCTGTGGAGGATGAGAGGATTCACCAGTGAAAGAGTGGGGAACAGAACAGGCAGATTGACTGAAATACACTGCTGAGAGGAGCAGCGAACGAGTCAGGAGAGGTCTGCTGCGCCATGTGGGTCTTTTCCCTGGCTGGGGATCAAACTGGTGCTGCAGTGGTTGCTGATAGTTTCATAGGTTGTGTCTTAACCCCTTGCACCACCAGGGAGGATCCATATTAAGCATTTTTAAAAGCCAAATTCAGATTGCTGGATATGGAATTATATTTTTAGTTTGTAAGCTAGTTAATTTTACAAGTGCTTTGGTATAAAGATAAAATCCAGGTTAAATTCATTATTCCGTATTTATTATGTGATCTTAATTTTCTTCTGATTTTAAAAGAAATAATATTTAAAGTATTTTTCATGAGCCTTTAAAAATATCTTGAACCGCCAGCACTATGGGTCCTATACTTAATGGATAAATTGGCTCTGCACATGACTGCTGGATCCTTTTATTCTCATTAATGGAAATGATCATGTGAACATGTCTAGCCAGGCTCTGGAGGCAGTGGTTCTCAGACTTCAACATGTATAAGAATTAAAATGTATCCTGGGCCACAACCCAAACCATCTGAATTTGCTTTTCTAATGAACTCAAATTGGATGTTGAAGTTGCCCATCTGAGAACCACAATTTGAAAACCAGTGCTTGGAGTAATGTAATTGTAATTGCAAAGACAAGTGCTTCTAATACAATTTGCTAGGTATGTTATCAAGATCTCCTACCCAACATTTACTGAACAAATATTATTTTTATTTTATAAGTAGAAATTGAAACTCTAAATGTTAAATAACTTTACTAAGGTGACTCAGCTAAAAAAGTGGTAGAGTTGAGATTTGAGCCGAGGTCCATCTAGACACCAAAGTCCATTCTCTCTTAATAACATTATCATGTGATCCCAACAGTAGATTACAATCAGTAGGCCTGGGAGCAGTGTTTAAAAGATGAAATAATGCATGAAAGTAGTAAAGAAATGTACTTTCCTCAATCATCATTTTTGTATCTGCCTTGTTTTCCTGGAGTTAGCCAGTGGCTTTCTTTGCGGCTACTTAGTTCTCAGTTCTTGTCTCCAGTTAATAACAAGAGAAATGTAGCAATGGCTTGCAACATACTTTTCCGAAAGTGCTGTTCTGTAATGCTGACTTCCAACTAAGCTGATTAGGATTTTGCATGTTTCATTAACTTTGCTTTGCAACTTGGCCTGCTTCATCTCTTCCACAGGTCAACACATTTAAATCTTCAAAACAACAAACTTAAATCTTCAAAAGCCCTCAATTTTGGACTTAAAACACCTTTGCCTTACCAGGTTAAAGTCTCATTTTATAACTTCCTCATCCATTCTTATTATTGTCTTACAAATGAAAACAGAATATTCCTTTCTATTTCTCTCTGTGTGTGTATATGTGTGTGTATTTTACTGTTTTTTTCTTTGATTCTTTTATACCTTAGTATATAGTCTAATACAAATGTAACCTATTTTCTAAAGTTATGTGTTTCAACATGAATCTTTGATAACCTCAATTTTTAGCAAACTTTTGGCCACATCCCCATGTAAAGGAGGAATTTTTTTTTTAAAGATTTATTTATTCATGTGTACAAGAACCGGGGTACAGGCCAGATGTGCAGAAGGGTGAGAGGATTCACCAGAGACAGAGCAGGGAACAGAACAGGCAGACTGACTGAAACACAATGCTGAGGGGACCAACTGGCGAGACGGGAGAGGTCTACCGCACCATGTGGGAATCTCGCTGGACGGCCAGGATAGAACCCGCGCTGCAGAGGCCGAGGACAGCTTCACAGCACTGTGCTCAACCTCCTGCGCACCAGGGGAGAAGGGGCCGGAATTTTTCACCAATAATACAGGCATAATAAAATAAAAACCAATAGGCATATTGCAAAGATAAAGAGATGATCAAATACATTATAAAGCATCTATGTAGTGAAATGCTTTGCAGCTTTTTAAGACCAGTGAGGTAGACCTATTTGTACTGATTGGGAAAACATGCAAGATTAATTAAAAAGAAAAAGTGAGTTATAGACCAGTTCATTTCATAAAAATAAATTTATAAGTCCAGCAGTTCATTGTTTCATTATAATGTCGATGAAAAAAAAACAATCTCAGCTAACATTTTGCTTAAAGTCACATTTTACAATAACCTATCAATAAGGCTAAGTAAAAACTTGATGAAGTTAATATGTGTGGCAAGGGCTATTTAAGAGGAAGGGGATTAGAGGGTTGATGTGGAGTACTTTGTCATCTTTTAATTGAATTTTTAATAGTTCTCGGATTATAGGTGACTTGCTACCAATCATTTCAGTATTTTCAAATAACCTTAAGCTAGCAAATAAATAAATCTATGTTTTTAGATATTTTCCTTGAAAATACAAGGTTTAACAGTATTATTTTACCATTTAAAAAATACACCTTTTTATTTACCCAAAGGACACAGAAACATCAATTCCAAAGAGCACCTGCACCCCTGTGTTTATAGCAGCACTGTTTACAATAGCTAAGCTTTGGAAACAACCCAAATGCCCAAAAATAGATGACTGGATCAAGAAGATGTGGTACATATATACCATGGAATATTACTCAGCATTCAAAAAAGATAAACACATGCAATTTGCAGCAACATGGATGGCGCTGGAAGGGATCATGCTCAGCGAAATAAGCCAAAAAGAAAAAGAAAAATACCGGATGGTCTCACTCATAGCAGGAATCTAGAAAACTTAAATAAGGGACCAGGAAAATGAATAACTATAAGAAAGAGAAAATCAAAATCAACAAAAAACTATGAACCAGAGACACTTTTAGGGGGGCGGGGGCGGGAGGGGAGGGATTGGGGTCAGAATGGGGGGGCTGCAATTGTATGGGGAATATAACAATAAAATTTATAAAAAAAAATGGAGAGTGATGAATGAATTGGGGAAAAAAAACTACCTCAAGGATTGTCTACATGTTATATCCAACTTTTATGATGTGAACAAACTTAAATTACTCAGCAAAGAAATTATTTCTTCAATGTTTTATATACAACATAAACTCTTGGTCTGATGTCCGGGCCAGCTGGGCAAATCAACGGGGTACCCGGGGGAGGAAGCAGGGGCTTGGTACGGGGGCGGGAGGGGAGGGATTGGGGTCAGAATGGGGGGGCTGCAATTGTATGGGGAATATAACAATAAAATTTATTAAAAAAAAATAAAAAATAAAAAATACACCTTTTCTTGAAACAAAAATATGGTCACTGTTGACATTCTCAGTTTGTATGTCTTTCCTTATCTTTCAGATCTTGCATAGATCACTTTCCCTTTTTCCTGTTATACCTTAGTATATAGTTTAATACAAATGTAGGCAAAAGAGTTTAAAATTTAGGTATGAAAACCATGTAAGTTATATAGTCTTGGTATATTAACAGTCGGAATTGAATTTTAGTTAATTCCAATTATTTCTTCCATTTTTCTATTTGTTATTATTACATTTATATACTTTCTTCTTGAAACCACTATGGAATTAAGTGTACTCAAATGATATCACTGTTTATACAGGTCAAAACTGGTCAGATGTTAGTACTTGCATAATCATCAATGGCTTTTTGAATTAAGATGTGTATCTAGTAAATAATTATAGAAAATGTATATTTGTCTTACTGTTGTATATACATGAAAACATAATACTGAAAGCTTGCTTTTCTAAATGTATAGCATTTACATGGCCACTGTTAAATTTATAATACAAGCCAGTACTACAACCTTGGTTTCAATACACTAGAAAAGCAAACGATGTAGTATTTTAGAATAGATATAAGCAATTATCCAGAATGTAGCAAACTAGAGATTTAAATTTTTTTTTCAAAGATTTATTTATTTATTTATTCAAGCACTAGGTACAGTCAGAAGCGCGGGAGGGTGAGAGAATTCACCAGAGCCAGAGTGGGGAACAGAACAGGCAGAGTGACAAAACACACTGCTGAGGAGAGCAGTGGGCCTGGCAAGAGAGGTCTGTTGCGCCATGTGGGACCCACCCTCATGTGGTGGCCGGGGATCAAACCAGCACTGCAGAGGCTGCAGGCAGCTTTGCAGCCCAGCGCTCAACCGCTGCGCCACCAGGGGAAGCCCAGAGATTTAGATTCTTATGAAATTGTCTCATCTGGGGAGATGAAAAGAAGGATGTGTCAGACCTCTAATAGGATATTCCTTAAAGAATGTTTATGATTATCTTCTCTTTTGGAAACAAGAGAAGCAAAAGTCATGATTTAGTTTGGAATGTTTTGAATTGTAATGTCTCATTTAGTGAATTAGAGGACATTTTGTACTTGTCCTCTAGCCCATGAAAATATTTTATTTTCTGCATATTACTCAACTTTGTCATCCTAAGCAAGATAACAGGTTTAGATACTTGGTTCTGTGAATGGGTCTTTATTATGTAAAGGCCCTTGCCTCTTATGTAAGAACTTGGCAGAATAGTACAAATGCCTGTTTCTGATAGGAACAGAGTAGGAAGCAAGTAAAATCTGAACTCTAACTACAACACTAGCACAGAGATCCTGCGGTGCCTCTCTATATCCCCTTTCCCCAAAACGGGTTTGAGGATGACCTATGAACTTGTCCTGGAGGAGCCATTAACACTTTGTCAGTAGCCAGTCTTATCTATCGTGAAGGGCAAACCGAACTAGTAGAGCATTTATCCAGAAGCCAGGAGGAAAGAATAGGGCAACAAGAAGTTGGTGTTATTTTCTTCTTGCCTGCTGTTACCACCCAATTGACCTACTTGAAAAAAATGTCTAAGTACCTGATCTATTTCTTATAATCAGGGGCAAGGTAGGTTGCTTTTGGTGTCTTTAATGGATTTAGTGGCTGTCTGGAATATATGACCTCATAGTCCTCAGAATATTTCTTTTGAAGTCAGGATAATAATATAAAATCTTTTGCATAATGAGAGAAAAAGAATTTTTTTTTTTTAAGGATTTATTTATTTATGCATACAAGAGCTGGGGTACAGGCCAGAGGTGTGTGTGGGGATGGGGGGTGAGAGGATTCACCAGACACAGCAGGGAGCAGAACAGGCAGATTGACTGAAATACACTGCTGAGGGGAGTAGTGGGTGGGACAGGAGAGGTCTGCTGTGCCATGTGGGTTGCTCCCTGGCAGGCCGGAGATCGAACTCGTGCTGCAGAGGCTGCGGACAGCTTCATAGGTTGCATCTTAACCCCTTGTGCCACCAGGGAGGCCCGAGAGAAAAAGAATTTTGATCTGCTGTTCAATCTGCTACTTTTCTTTATTGGTTTACTACTTATTTACATAACTATATAATTTTGGGAATTCAACTTCACATATCCATATGTGTACATGCCTCACTTACTGTCTACCAAATCTCCAGTGCCATAACCCAATCATCTTTCCTCTGCTATGCCCTCCTCCCATTGCACACCCTTCCCTCTAGTAACCAGCATATTTTCAACAATTTGCTATTTGATAAAACAAGCACTCTAGTATTATCAAGATAGCTAAAAGATCACCAAAAAAATCACAGAACTCTAATTTCCCTCAAAATGGCTAGCTATCTTTGGCAGAGAATTCAAACCAAATTTGAAAATCAGATACAAAAAGTTAATTGGTTGTTTTCCAGTATCTGGTTTAGTGCTGAATATTTCATAGGTATTCAATAAATATTTCCTGAATTATCTTACAATTTAAGTATGTTCATATTTTGGAGTCTGGACATACTATGTAGATTGTAGCCAAGTTTATTTGATTGAAATTTCAGTAAGACCCAATAGTACGCTGTCATACAAAAAAATTAGGATCAATCCTCGAATGCAGATTTGACCCCTTCCCAGTGGCAGATCATAGTACAGACCTGTATGAGGTAAAATGGATGCATCTGGAAACCCCTTCCACTCACTTGTGCTGGAGGGAAGCAAAAATCTTGACACCAAAATATGTCTTTTTGATGAAATATTGATTTCATAGGAGAAGATCTAAAGGCTGGGTAGAGGTTGCTTTTGATAAATATACATGTAAACTTCTCATGGAAGTTCTGCATGGAAGATCTAATTATTCCTTTTCAATGGCTAGGAGGCAGAACTTTTGTATATCTTTGCCTGTTGTGCCTTCACCCTAAATGGCTTTTCCTTCTTTTCCCCCAACATTCTTCTGTCTTCACCAAGCCAGTTAATATGATGCTGAAGCCATGTAGTTGAGTAATTCAGTCATGCTGTGTCTCTCCCATATATACAAGAGCTATATATATATATATTATTATTAAACTTGTTTTTGGCTTTTTCTCTGTCTGGTGCTTATTTGATTGCCTGCATGGGATGATTTCCTCTGTGCCCTGAAAATACCATTATATCTTGTTTAATATTTGCATATTAGTAATATTATTATTAATATTTGCATATTTACTGATTTAGTAGTAAAATAGAGTGAAATCAACTTTAGTCAAATCTAAATCATCAGTCTTGACAGACTTCTAGCCTAAGTGGCTTTGTGGTCGGCCCTACACAAAACCTAGCATTCATCTGAATATGTATTTTTTTTTTTTATAGAGGCATGCTTTATTTATTTGTTTGCTGGTTTGTTTGTTTGTTTTGTTTATACATGCACTGGGTAAAGTCAGAAGCGCGGGAGGGTGAGAGAATTCACCAGAGCCAGAGCGGGGAGCAGAGCAGGCAGAAGGACCGAAGTACTCTGCTGAGGGGAGCAGCGGGCGGCAGGAGAGGTCTGCGCACCATGCGGGACCCTCCTCTGGTGGCCGGGGAGCAGCCGGGGATCGAACCGGCACTGCAGAGGCTGCGGGCAGCTTCGCAATCCAGCGCTCAACCGCTGCGCCACCGGGGAGGCCCTCATCTGAATATGTATTAATTCATGAAGAAGTTTCTCTGTCTTAATAATATATTTTAAAACAGTTGTAGTATGGAATAATTTATAATTTATAGTTGTAGTATGGAATAATTTATAGTTGTAGTATGGAATAATTTATAATAAGTGGATACGTTTCTATTAAGTTATTAGAACTTTTCCTTAAACCTGGCAAACCTAGGCAAATATTTTATTTTCACAATCTTGTGTAAGTCGTGTATTCTGTTTTGGTTTTCTAAATTAAGGATCATATAAACTGTGTCTTCTCAAATTTGTGTCAGTATCACAAATAGCTTTTAGGTGCTCTAGACCCTGAAAGTGCCTCAACAAAGTCTATTTGCATCTTGTTCCAATTTAGCCACTATGTCTTTGGAATTGTACCTAGCTCCACGGTGTGGCTGATTCATATCGTAAGTCTAGCCCACTCATTCTGGCATAGTGATTGCTTCAGATAAACCAATTTAGTTCTGGAAATACATGATAAAAATAAGACATTCTCTTTCATATTGAAGAAAAGTATACAAAGCTCATTACCATCATCTTGATAAGCTGGCTAACTTTGATGTTTTCATATTTATTATATTAATCTGTTTCAGAGTGTGAACTTTATAGGATAGTCTTTATGACTATAGCATGTAGAGTGAGTATAAGGATTAAGGTTGGAAACAACTGAAATGGAAGTATAGGTGGGTTAAAAAGTTTTAGAGAAGAAAAGTATTATAAAGAAGATAATTTTATCCATAAGAATCTGGTAGTAGGATCTCCCTGGTGCCTCAGGGGTTAAAGACAGCGCTATCAAGCTATCGCCAGCGACTGCAGCACTAGTTCCAGCACTGCAGCATGAGTTTGATTCCCCAGTTGGCCAGGGAGATGACCCACATGGTGCAGCAGACCTCTCCTGTCTTGCCCACTGCTCCCCTTAGCAGTATATTTCAGTAGATTTATCTGTTCTGCTCCCCACTCTATCTCTGGTGGATCCTCTCTCTCTCTCTCACACACACACAAACACACACACACTCACACACACACCCCTCTGGCCTACACCCAGCTTTTGCATGCATAAATAAATAAATCTTTAAAAAAAAAATCTGGTAGCAGTTTTTTTCTTCTGAGACAAGAACTAAAGTGGAAGGGAGATTTGCTTTTTACTATATGCTCATATTCTATTTTTTGATTTCGGTATCTTTTGTTGGGGAGGAGGGAAAATTCTCCACTACCCTTTCAGATTCTTTTTGGGCTGTTGCGTAATCAAATTAACATCAGACAGAGTAATAGGATGATAAAACCAAACTTTATTACATCTATATGGGGAACCTAATAGAAATAAGGATTTCCAAGAATAAAGGATAAAGAATGGGATAGGATAAAGATCCTAGGATAAAGAATAGGATAAGAGCCTGGCGCTTCAAAGAAGAGGAAGGGTACTCATATGAGGAGAGCATGATTCATGAGAAAGACCTATATAGTTTTCTCTGATAGAATATTCCTTGAAATAAACTGCTTCTGACATCCCTATTTTTATATTTCTAGGTAAATAAAGGAGTGGTAAAGTTTCTTATGTGCCCACAGGGTCTTGGTTGGCCTTAGCGCAAAATAATCCACATGCCAAACTGGCACACCTTGGCAAGGCATCTTGTAGAAGTCTCTCTGAACATTTTGGGGAGGCTTAGCCTGCATTTGTATAAAGATAATAGTTTAAAAAGTAATTTTGTATTGGTGTTACACTCATCTGAAAAGTTCTCTGGACACTTATTTCGTCACCTATCTCCTTAAATTGGGTCAAGTACAATTGTTTTAAGAAATCATCAAGCAAACAATTGTTTGAAAAATCAGCTGGATCACAAGAGCTAATTATTACAGACTTTTAGCAACAGTATATAATTAATTATGTTCCCTTTTCATCCTTTCTAGAGAACCAGTAACCAATAATGTATATCCAAAAATAGTTTGTTAATTCTAATGTTCTCTAACTACTTACCTCATCTTCCTTTTTTCCTTCCATAAAAAACCCTGATTATGTTCCTTCTGGGGAATTATTTTAGGTTTTCTACCTGAGTCTTTACAGCCTGACTTGCAATTCTTTGACCTCAAATTAAAACAGCTTGCCTTTTTAAATGCCTCCTAAATTTTTAGGTTTACACATTGCATACTTGATAACAATATTACTGAGTAATTGGCCCTTGTTATATTTATTTCAGTTGTCAGTCTATAGTAATAATTTGTGCATTTTGTCATTTTTTCTTGTAAATAACAAAAAGTACAATCATCATCAATTCCTACAGGCAAAATTATATTCATTCTTCTTTTAAAAAAAAAAATTCACATCTTAAGCTTTCCAAGAATACTTATCTTTAACATTTTTTGAATGTCAGTTTCAAATATTGATAAAAAGTACAGCTTATGCCAAAAGCATGACATTACATTTTATTAAAAACATCCAACTTTTTTCCTTTTTTTTTAAACATTTATTTATGCATACAAGAGCTGGGGTGCAGGCCAGAGCTGTGGCATGGGGGTGAGAGGATTCACCAGAGACAGAGTGGGGAGCAGAACAGGCAGGTCTACTGAAATACACTGCTGAGGGGAACAGCAGGAGAGACAGAAGAGGTCTGCTGCGCCACGTGGATCACCTCTCTGGCCAGGGATTGAACTCGTGCTGTAGTGGCTGCAGATAGCTTCATAGTGCTGACATTTAACCCTTTGTGCCACCAGGGAGGCCCCCCAACTTTTATTCCTTTTTTTTTTAAAAGATTTATTTATACAAGCACTGGGTACAGTCAGAAGCTCAGGAAGGTGAGAAAATTCACCAGAGCCACAGCGGGGAGCAAAACAGGCAGAAGGACCGAATTACACTGCTGAGGGGAGCAGTGGGCGCGGCAGGAGAGGTCTGGGCGCCATGTGGGACCCTCGACTGGCAGCCCAGATCAAACCGGCGCTGCAGAGGCTGCAGGCAGCTTTGCAATCCAGCGCTCAACCGCTGCGCCACTGGGGAGGCCCCCAACTTTTATTCTTAAAGGATAATGAAAAACAAAGGAGATATGACCAACTGACATAAAATAACTACAATTTTAAAAAGTTCAAAATACAATAACTTATTAAATTGTAAATCCCTTAATGACAGGTACTATTTTTAAAGATTTCTTTATATCTCTCACAGTAAAGTGTCATAAATATAAGAGATATTTAGTAAATAGTTGTTCACCTGATTTACTGAACCAGTAATTCTAGCATCAAAACATTAGAGGAATGGAAATATACGCTTTATTTATTTTTAGGGAATTTTGCTGTTAATAAAGATGAGGTTTGAACATTTCATATGGAGTTAATGAGATCTGGTTTCCTATGTTAATTTTTAATAAAAGAACAGTAAAGTTAGCAGTAAACCAAAACGCCTTAATTTGGGAATAGCAGAGAATTGTGATTCAGGGAACACAGGCTAAAGTTAGAAACCCAAGATGTGTGTGGACCCAGGTGTATAAATGGGTTCTTTCAGAGTTGGGAAAAGAGAGATGAGATAGTGAAGGATGAGGTAGTGGTCGGATGAAGGTGTCTAAAGGTAAAAATGCTTCAGTGAAGGATCATAAGTTAAAATGATCAGGTAGATGGGTCAAAAATAAATGTAGGTAAGAGTTCTCTTTATCAGTCCTTTAAAATAGGATATTCTCACTCTTACTGGATTCTTTAAATGTTGATGGTTAGGGCCAGGCCAAGGGTCTGGCTTTCTCTGGCCCTATTTTAATATGGCACCGGTGATGTCACTTTTCACGTGTGTTACTCAGCTTAACCATAACAAATCAATAAGTGTTCTTAGATTTTTCAGATATTTCTAACATTTTTAATGTGAATTTAAACGTTAGCCACCAAAATCAAACTCCTTGCCATAAAATTATTTTAAATATGTGGTGTGTCCATGAAACAAACTCAGGAGAATCTTAAATCCTGCCTACATGCCTTCTTGTATTTATTTGTACTTATGTTCTTATATTTATTATAACTCAATATTTTTAAAAATTCAGTCATACTTATTACTTAATGTGTATTATTGATGAGCTTTAAATACACAAAAATGCTGGAATCCCCTATAAACTTTTCTATATCCATGCCAGAGTATTAGAGGTGATATAGTAGTATAACAAGGTCTTTTGGTGTTTTTGAAAAGCAAATCAATTTTGATGGCTTGAAGTAAGAGTTTTTGTAAGGTTGACTCCATTCTGTAGCGTTGCATGGATGAGGGTGATTTTGAATACACATATATATGTATAGAAAAACCCACCAAATGTTCTTGAGACTCAAGGCTGTTGGGACTATTATTGCTAATACTGATGTGATTAATATTAATATGGTTATTCTTTTTTTTTTATTTATTTATTTATTTTTTTTTTTTATAAATTTTATTGTTATATTCCCCATACAATTGCAGCCCCCCATTCTGACCCCAATCCCACCCCTCCCGCCCCCGCCCCCCTAAAAGTGTCTCTGGTTCATAGTTTTTTGTTGATTTTGATTTTCACTTTCTTATAGTTATTCATTTTCCTGGTCCCTTATTTAAGTTTTCTAGATTCCTGCTATGAGTGAGACCATCCGGTATTTTTCTTTTTCTTTTTGGCTTATTTCGCTGAGCATGATTCCTTCCAGCGCCATCCATGTTGCAGCAAATTGCATGTGTTTATCTTTTTTGAATGCTGAGTAATATTCCATGGTATATATGTACCACATCTTCTTGATCCAGTCATCTATTTTTGGGCATTTGGGTTGTTTCCAAAGCTTAGCTATTGTAAACAGTGCTGCTATAAACATAGGGGTGCAGGTGTTCTTTGGAATTGATGTTTCTGTGTCCTTTGGGTAAATACCTAGGAGTGGAATTGCTGGGTCATATGGAAGCTCTATGTTTAGTAGGTCCAGAAATCTCCACACAGCTTTCCACAGTGGTTGGACCAGTTTGCACTCCCACCAACAGTGCAGAAGAGTTCCTTTTTCTCCACACCCTCGCCAACATTTGTTGTTGCTAGTTTTTTTAATATGTGCCATTCTCACTGGTGTAAGATGGTATCTCATGGTAGTTTTGATTTGCATTTCCCTGATGACAAGTGATGTTGAACATTTTTTCATATGCCTGTTGGCCATTTGCATTTCCTCTTCAGAGAAGTTTCTTTTAAGCTCTTCTGCCCATTTTTTGACTGGATTATTTTCTTTGTTGTTGTTGAGTCTCATCAGCTCTTTGCAGATTTTTGTGATCAGTCCTTTATCATTAGTGTTGGGTGCAAAAATGTTCTCCCAGTTGGTGGGGTTTCTCTTTGTTTTTGTTATTGTCTCTTTTGCTGTGCAAAAGCTCTTTAATTTGATATAGTCCCAGCTGTTTATCTTTGCCTTCACTATCACTGCTTTGGGTGATGTGTCTGTAAAGATGTCTTTGATGTGCAAATCACGTAGTGTTTCGCCTATATTTCCTTCTATATATTTTATGGTTTCAGGTCTTATGTCTAGTTCTTTAATCCATTTTGAGTTGATTTTTGTGTATGGTGTGAGGTGGTGGTCAAGCTTCATTCTTTTGCATGTAGCGACCCAGTTTTCCCAGCACCATTTATTGAACAAACTTTCTTTGCTCCAATGCATAGTCTTTGCTCCTTTGTCAAAGATTAGTAGACCATAAATCTGTGGGTTTATTTCTGGATTTTCTATTCGATTCCATTGGTCTGTATGTCTGTTCTTGTTCCAATACCATGCAGTTTTGATGATTATGGCTTTGTAGTATAGTTTGAAGTCTGGGAGTCTGATGCCTCCATTCCCTTCTTTTTTTTTCAGGAGAGCTTTGGCTATTCAGGGTTTTTTGTGATTCCATATGAATTTCATCAATAATTGTTCTATTTCTTTGAAGAATGACATTGAAATTTTGATTGGAATAGCATTGAATCGGTATATTGCTTTTGGTAGGATGGCCATTTTAATAATGTTTATTCTTCCAATCCATGAGCAGGGGATGTCTCTCCATTTCTTTGTGTCTTCTTCTATTTCTTTTAACAGTGTTTTATAGTTTTCTTTGTATAGGTCCTTTACCTCTTTTGTTAGATTTATTCCCAAATATTTGATTTTTTTTGTTTCAATAACAAAAGGGATGGTCTTTTTGATTTCTTCTTCTTCAGATTTATTGTTTGTGTATAGGAAGGCTACTGACTTTTGCGTGTTGATTTTGTATCCTGCCACTTTACTGAACTGATTGATGAGTTGAATTAGCTTTTCTGTGGAGTTTTTGGGGTTCTCTATGTATAATATCATATCGTCTGCAAATAGTGATAGTTTGACTTCTTCTTTTCCTATTTGGATTCCTTGGATGTCTTTCTCTTGTCTTATTGCCCTGGCTAGGACTTCCAGTATTATATTGAAAAGCAATGGTGAGAGTGGACATCCTTGTCTTGTTCCAGATCTTAATGGAATTGCTTTCAGCTTTTCACCATTGAGAATGATACTGGCTGTTGGCTTGTCATAGATGGCCTTTATGATGTTGAGGTATGTTCCTTGTATCCCAAGAATTTCAAGGGCTTTTATCATGAATGGGTGTTGCACTTTGTCGAAAGCTTTCTCAGCATCTATTGATATTATCATATGGTTTTTATATTTCTTTTTGTTGATGTGTTGGATAACGTTGATTGATTTTCGGATGTTAAACCATCCTTGTGCCCCTGGAATGAATCCAACTTGGTCGTGGTGAATTATCTTATGGATACATTGTTGGATTCTGATAGCTAAAATTTTATTGAGGATTTTTGCATCAGTGTTCATTAGGGAGATTGGCCTGTAGTTTTCCTTTTTTGTGTTGTCCTTGTTCGGTTTTGGTATTAGTGTAATGTTGGCTTCATAGAACGTGTTTGGTATTGTCCCTTCCTTCTCAATTTTTTGGAAGAGTTTGTGAAGGATAGGCACTAATTCGTCTCTGAATGTTTGGTAGAATTCATTTGTAAATCCATCAGGTCCTGGGCTTTTGTTTTTGGGGAGGTTTTTGATTACCATTTCAATTTCGCTAATTGTAATTGGTCTGTTTAGGTGTTCTATTTCTTCTTTATCTAGCTTTGGGTGATTGTAGAGTTGTAGGAATTTGTCCATCTCCTCTAGATTGTTAAACTTGTTTCCATATAACTGTTCATAGTAGTTACTGATTATTCTTTTGATTTCTGCTCTGTCCGTTGTGATTTCTCCTCTTTCATTGATGATCCTGTTTATTTGTGCTTTCTCCCTTTTTTCCTTTGTGAGCCTGGCTAGGGGTTTGTCTATTTTATTGATTTTTTTCAAAGAACCAGCTCTTGGTTTCATTGATCTTTTGGATTGTTTTTTTAGTTTCAATTTCATTTATTTCTGCTTTGGTTTTTATTATTTCTTTTCTTCTACTGGTTTTGGAGTTTTTTTGTTGTTCTTTTTCTAGATCTTTGAGCTTCGAGATTAGGTTGTTTCTTTGCGTTCTTTCTTGTTTCTTGATGTGAGCTTCTATTGCTATATATTTTCCTCTTATTACTGCTTTTGCTGCATCCCATACATTTAGGATATTGGTGTCCTCCTTGTCGTTCAATTCAAAAAATTTTTTAATTTCTTCTTTGATCTCCTCATTAGTCCAATGGTCTTCCAGTAGTGTGGTTTTTAATCTCCATGAGGTAGGAAAGTTCCTTGCCTTCTTTTTATGGTTTATTTCTAGTTTGATGCCTTCGTGGTCAGAAAAGATGGTTGATATGATTTCAATCTTGGTGTATCTGTTGATGTTTGTCTTGTGCCCCAGTATGTGATCGATCCTGGAGAATGATCCGTGTGCGCTTGAGAAAAATGTGTACTCCGTTTTTTTGGGGTTTAGTGTTCTATAGATGTCTGTTAAGCCCAATTGCTCTAGGTCTTTATTTAGAGCTTTGGTTTCTTTACTTATTTTTTGTCTTGTTGATCTATCCATTGTTGATAGTGGTGTGTTGAAGTCTCCCACTACGTATGTGTTTTCTCTGATGTCTGTTTTCAGAGAGGACAACAGTTGTCTGATATATTTTGGTGCTCCTTCGTTTGGTGAGTATATGTTAATGAGTGTTATTTCTTCTTGAAGTATTGTCCCCTTGATCATAATGTAGTGACCATTGGGGTCTCTTTTTATCTTTTTGAGTTTGAAATCTGTTTTATCTGATATAAGTATAGCTGTTCCTGCTTTCTTTTTTGGTCCATTTGCTTGTAGGATTGTTTTCCATCCTTTAACTTTGAGCCTATTTTTATCTTTTGTAGCTAAATGTGTTTCCTGGAGACAGCAAAAGGTTGGGTTTTGTTTCTTAATCCAGGCTGCAACTCTGTGTCTTTTTATTGAAGAGTTTAGTCCATTTACATTTAGAGTTAATATTGATATGTTAACATCTGTATTTGCCATTGTGTTTGTCTTTCCTTTGATTTTATTTATTTATTCTTTTAACTTTTTTTTTTTTTTGGCCTTCTTTCATTGTTATTTGTCGCTCTGAGGTTCTGGCTTTAGGACTCCTTGTAGTATTTTTTGGAGTGGGGGTTTAGTTGCAATGAAATTCCGGAGTTTCTGTTTGTCTGGGAAGGTCCATATTCTTTCTTCAAAGAGGAAGGAGAGCTTTGCGGGATAGAGTATTCTTGGTTGGCATCTGTTTTCTTGGAGTCTGTTGACTATGTCCCTCCACTCTCTCCTTGCCCGTAGTGTTTCTTCGGAGAAGTCTGATGTCAGCCTGATTGGTTTTCCTTTGAATGTTATCTGTTTCTTCCCTCTTGCCAGCTTCATTATTTTTTCCTTGTCCTGGATTCTTGGGAGCTTTACTATTATGTGTCTTGCTGTATTTTTCCTTTCGTCGTGGAAGTTTGGTGTTCTTCTTGCTTCTTGTATATCAATTTTCAGCTCCTTCTTCACATTTGGGAAGTTCTCTTCAATTATCTCTTTGAATATTTTCTCTGTTCCTACATCTCTCTCCTCTCCTTCTGGTATTCCTATAACTCTTATATTTCCTTTCCTCATGGAGTCAGATAGTTCCCGAAGTCTTTCTTCGTTCTTTTTCCTTCGTACTTCTCTTTCCTTTTCTGTTTTGGTTCTTTTTATTTCTGTGTCTTCAAGATTACTTATTCGTTCTTCCATTTCATCTATTCTGCTTTCATTGCTTTTCCCAGAGTTCTTTAGTTCTTCCATTAATTCTTTGATCTCCTGCATTTCTTTTACTTCCCTCTTTAGGGACTCAATTTCTTTCTTCTGACCATTGTTTTCCCTCTCTAGGGACTCAATTGCATTCTTCTGATCGTTGATTATTTTTCCCTTATCATTGTTTTCCTTTATGACTTCTGTCAGTTTTTTAATCACGGCAATTTTAAATTCTCTTTCTGGAAGGCTCAGAAATTCTTCCAAGTTATTGTCGTTGCAATCTGGGAGCTGGCTTTCTTTTTGTGGTGTGCTTTTTCTCTGGAGAGTTGCTAGGTTGCGTGTGGTTCTTCTCCTCCCTACTGTCTGTTTTCTAATTTGCCGTATGCGTTGGGACACTGTGTTGTTGGGACTTGCCGGCATCTTGGGTGGGCTTCTCTGTTCCCCTCTGGTTCTTCCAGGAGTCATCTGTCAGTTTCAAGCAGCCTTTACTGGAGAAAGGTCCCTGTTCTAAAATGCCGATGTGGGGACACACTCCCCTGTGCGCCTGGTCTGCCCCGGCGGTGGGTTCCTGCTCCCCTCTGGGCTTGGACTGCAGGCCAGAGGGGGTCTGGCGTGGGCGAACTTCCCCCGCTCACCTCTGGCTCCTGAGGAAGCCTTCTGCAGGTAGTCTTTACTGAAGAAATGTCCCTGTTCTAAAATGGTGATGTGGGACACACTCCCTGCGCTTCTGGTCTCAGGCACACTCTTCTGCGCGCCTGGTCTGCCCCGGCTGTGGGTGCTCGCTCTCCCTGTGGGCTCAGACTACTTGTTCAGAAGGGGCCCGGTGTGGGCTAACTCCCCAGCTGGCCACTAGCTCCTTCAGTAGCCTGTGCTGGGTCAAGTCGCTAGGTGGCACCAGAGATCTCTCCTAGAGCCCTTGGGGAGCTGATTTTCCACCCCGTGGGACAGGGAGCAGAGCGGGGATGGTAGGGTACACCTCAACGGCTTTGGGGTACTGTGTCTGCCTTGTGCCCCACCGTCGTGGGGAACCCACGCCCCTAATTTCGTGCCCCGGGTCTCAGTTCCAAAGCCCTCAGTTCCAGGACGCGGGCTGTAGCCCAGATCAGTGGCGCGGGAATGGCGCCTTTTGAATCCCGCTCCCCTGCCTGGGCACCTTGTTCCTGCTCACTCAGGGAGGGCCTCCGCCGTCTCCCCGCAAGCCTAGGTCGCAGGCGCAGGGGCCTGGGCAGCTGCAATCCGAGCGCCGCTTTCGCGCAAGCTTACCGGGCGGCCGGGGCTGTGTGCTGGTGCTGGTCTCCTCCTGGTGGGCGGGGCTCTCTTTTTAATGGCGCGTGGAGCTCACCTCCGCGGCGGATTCTGCAGGGTTCGCCTCAGCTCCCGTTCACGGGGTGTGGTGGCTGAAATAGTTCCTTTCCACTCACAGTCCCGCTTGCTGCATCCGTTTTTCTTGTTGGGCGTTTTGGTTTGTTGTTTCCCTGGTCTCTGCCGGTCGGAGAGTGCCGCCTCTGTGGGCGGGGGAGGGGAGCAGGGTTCTGCGCTTCCCTCCCTTCTCGTCCTCTTTTATGGCAACTTTCTTCTTCGGGCAGTTTGCTGGAGTCGTCCGTTTATCTTCCGTGTCCCAGTTCTCACTGGGACCTGCCGCTTTTCCTCCCTATTAACTTTTTTTAATGGGAGATCTTACTGGCAGCGTCTCCTCGCCGCCATGTTGCTCCGCCCCCCAATATGGTTATTCTTACAAGTATTTATGGCTGAGGAGACCAACAGGTGATTAGTTTTCAGTGTATGAGACTGTGTTCCGGTTGGCAGACACCAAGATTACCTCACCCTACATTCAAAGAAATGCTATTTTCTAGCATGTTAATGGGATTCATATTATTACCATTGACTAACATTTCACAGCATTTCTGCAAATTTTAAATTAATACTCAGTAATTTCTTAATCATAAAAACATCAGAGGCTTTTTTCCCCTTAGTATACTTTGTTTTAATATATCTGAAATAATATCTGGTCCACATAGACCAGCACTAAACTCTGGTAAATTACTTGGTTCCTCTTCTTTAGAGTTCTGGAACTTTAATAAATCACAGTTCTCAGATTAACTAGTTTACTCTAGCCAAGCACATAATAGGTTTGTGTGTGTGCAAGCAAGGGTATGCTCACACAGAAAGATCACTATTGATTTTGAAAATACCATGTTTCCATTTGTTATATTACTTGTGTCTGTTATCTAGCACCCATTTGCTGGTACATCTGTTTGCTTGGTATTAAGTAACCAAGAAATCCAATAATGTTTGTTTGAGTATAGAAAACAGAGTAAAAGGCATTTGATGATTGGAGAGGTTTTTCACCCAAACCTTGATAGATCCAGATAAAGGAGTTCTTTACAATCAAACATATTTTTGTAGTTACTGTGCACTTAACTACCATACACAGTTTCTGTTTCCTTTGTGTAAATTTTAGATAAAAATCCAGACTTGCTTTTCATTTGTTTTCTACTTTCATTGTGCATAGTATTTAAAAATATATATAGACACTCCTTTATAACCCAGAGTTTAACTTATGTTTATCACAATAATGAAGCAAAAGGTTGCCCATGTGATTTTGTGTAGGAGTGGTGATTTACTTCAAGCATAGTCCAAAAGATATTCATTCTTGATTCATGTCTCTTGCAGAAGTTTAAGGAGGTCTAATTACTTAGCTCATGAAAACTCTTATTAAAATCCTCTATCCACTCAGATCTCTAATACTTTGAAATTTCCAGGACTGTCTCCCTTCTTACTTTAAAAGAACATTTTTAGTTTCATAATTGCCACTTTCCTTTCAGCTTCTGGGTCACCAAGCCATATGCTTGCTCCCAGAAACCCATAGTCCTATGAGAACTGTGGTTCTTTTTTTATGCCTTTCTCTATGCTCCTAAGGGAGAAAAGAGGAAGCTTAAGTAATCACTACCTAAAAGCTTTCTGAGAGTTGAGGGAGAAGTTGAGCAGTTGAGGGAGAAGAGAAGGAAAGAAGCTATGCTTGTACACATGTAAATAATTTAAATCTTGGGACTCCCTGGTGGCGCAAGGGGTTAAGATGTAACCTATGAAGCTATCACAGCCACTGCAATACAAGTTTGATCCCCAGCCAGGGAGCTACCCACACAGCACAGCAGACTTCTCCTGCTGTGCCTGCTGCTCCCCTCAGCAGTATATTTCAGTCAGTCTGCCTGTTCTGCTCCCCACTCTGTCTCTGGTGAATCCTCTCAACCCCCCACATCTCTGGCCTGTACCCCAGTTCTTGCATGCATAAATAAATAAATCTTTAAAAAATAATTTAAATCTTGTCACATATACAAGACATTATAGGGATTATAGAAACCACACTGAATTTAGAATAAGTAGTATAATGATTACTTATATTCAAAGAAGTGTTTCTGCCTGATTTAAATAGTCTGTCATTTTCTTCAATTACCAGTTAGGGTCTCTCTTCACCAGTAGTCTTCTGACTGCTATCTTTTAATTTGATTGTTGAAGGTTTTGACATGCTTCAGTAGCCTGAAGAGACAGTGTTGCTTGAATTATATCCCTTCCATTCACATGACTTTATAGCCATTGTGTACCTTGCTTACAAAGACAGGAAAGATCATTACATATTATTTATATTTTTAGCTAATATTGTTCAAAAATTATTTAAAAATAATTTTAAAAAATCTTTTAAATATTTCTTATTAAAGAATATTTGTATAAGTGGAAGAATATCATTTCTATTTCAACACTTAGAGGCAAACATTTAACTGTTCTTTTGCTCTCTGGTTCCTTTACGCTCCTCTCCTTTCTTTCTCCCTATCTTGCCCTTTCTTTCTTTCTTAACATGCTTTACAGAGCCCATAGTTGGAATCATATTATAATTTTGTTATATTTAACTTAACTTAAAGCATAAGCATTTTCCACTTATTGATATTTCTCCATTTTTTAAAATAATGTGCTATATTTTACATAACTAATTTCCTTAATTAGACATTTAATATAAATATTATTTCCAGTCTTGTACTTCATTTTATCAAATGCTAGCTCCCCTAAAATACCACTAACAAAATCTGGTGAAAAATCTGGTGATAAGGCAAACCTGAACTTATTGCTTACCTTGTAAAGAAGACCACTATTTTTTTCTTTTTTTTTATTTTATATAATCTTTACATCATTTTTCATCTTTGCACAATGTATGCACATTTTCATTTTGGTTATATTCTCCATACAATTGCACCCCCCCTTATTTTGACTCTAATTCTTCCTCCCCCCCCCCCCCGAGTGTGTCTCTGGTTTATAGTTGCTCGTTGATTTTGATTATTACTTTGTATTGATTAATCTTTTTCCTGGTCTCTTATTTAGGTTTTCTAAATTCCTGCTATGAGTGAGACCATCCAGTATTTTTCGTTTTCTTTCTGACTTATTTCACTGAGCATGATCCCTTCTAGCTCCATCCATGTTGCTGCAAACTGCATGTGTTTATCTTTTTTTGATTGCTGAGTAATATTCCATTGTGTTATGTACCACCTCTTCTTGATCCAGTCATCTATTTTTGGGCATTTGGGTTGTTTCCATATGTTAGCTATTGTAAATAGTGCTGCTATAAACACAGGCATTTAGGTGTCCTTTGGAATTACTGTAAGAAGACCACTATTTTGACAAAATTGTAGCTGTATGTCAAAAGGATGAGGGCAAAGTTGAGATATTTGGAAGACTTTTGGGGGTATGGTTTAAACCAGGTTTTTCCATAAGAGGGCTGGACTAAGGATAATTAATAATCTTTCCACAATAGCTCAGGATTTACTGAAAGACAGGCAAGGCAAAAGATTCAAAGCTAAGATTTTGAAGAGAGACTGAAAGAGAAGAGTTATTTAGTATTATCCATTGAAAAGTCGAAACATCTTTAAAGATTTTTTTTTAATGTATTGGCTAGGTGTTCCAGACATGAACAATAAAGATAATACCAATATTTTTTTTTAAATTTTTTTTTAATAGAGGCATGTTTTATTTTATTTATTTATTTGTTTTTTGTTTGTTTTGTTTATACATGCACTGGGTACAGTCAGAAGCGCGGGAGGGTGAGAGAATTCACCAGAGCCAGAGCAGGGAGCAGAACAGGCAGAAGGACCGAAGTACACTGCTGAGGGGAGCAGCGGGCGGCAGGAGAGGTCTGCCGCCATGTGGGACCCTCCTCCGGTGGCCGGGGAGGAGCCAGGGATCGAACCGGCGCTGCAGAGGCTGCGGGCAGCTTCGCAACCCAGCGCTCAACCGCTGCGCCACCGGGGAGGCCCAATGCCAATATTTATATCTCAAGAATTTTTTAGAATAGTAAGGTTATGTTGATGAAGACAATGAAATAATAAAGTCATGCTAGTAAAGGCAACTGAATAGAACAGGGATGTAGGTGTAGATGCTTTTGTCTCAATATCTAAGAATGCAGTGAACATGTTTGTAAATGTATCTTCTTTGTATTTAAGTGTTTTTTACTCTGAATAGATTCCAGAAGTGAAATGACTCAAGTTCAGTGGGTTTAATGAATATTTTAAAGATCATTGAAACCTATTGCTAACCTACTAACAGTGTTATACTGTACCACATTGATTACATTGATATGTAATTTCCTGATAATTAGTGATGTTGAACACCTTTTCATGTACCTCTTAGCCATGTGTATGTCTTCTTTGAAAAATATTTGGAAATCTCTGCCCATTTCCATTTTTTCATTTATTAAATTTATTTATTTTCTTACATCATCATTGTTAATTTTTGGACAGTATTTGATTTCTCCCCTCAGGTGTAGTCCTTGTAGTTCTCCCACCACCATAGCACCCATCATCTATCACCATCTCAGTTTTTAGATTTTTAATCAAATTTTTTCTTGCTATGGAATTGTATGAGTACTTTTATATATTTACGCTATTAATCCCTTGTTAAATACATGATTTGCATATATTTTCTCCCATTCTATGGGTTGCCTTTTCATTTTGTTAATGGTTTCCTTTGCTATGAGCAGCTTTTTAGTGTAATGCATGCTATCTTTTTATTTATTTTTGTTTTGGTGTTATGGAGAAAATATTATATTAGTTATTTACTGCTTTGTAACAAACTACCCCAAAACATAGTCCCTCAAAATAACGATGATTTCTTACTTCTTATAATTCTGTGGGCTATCTGGGAGATTCATTTCCATATGGAATAACTGAGGTCCCTTATTGGCTTCATTTCACCGGAGCATTAGCAAGAGATAGAATATCCAAGATGACTTACCATCCTCCAGGTACTCTCTCAATATAGCCTCTAATCATTTAATGGTCCAGCTCAATCTTCTTTTCAGGATGGCAGATGATTTCCAAGAAGAGTGTTCCAAACGATTACTCCAATGTGTAAGTCCTTATCAATCTTCTGCTTCCATCACTCTTGCTAATGTCTCACTTGCCAAAGAAAGTTAAATGACTGAGGCCAGAGCGAATATAGGAGAGTACTACACAAGGACATGAATACCGATTAATGATGTTCACTGGAGGTTTCCAAGGTAAGAGTCTACCACAAGTTGTATTTTGGGTTTTGATGTAGGAACACTGCTTTTTATTTATTTATTTTTTTTAGATTTATTTATTTATTTATTTTGATTGATTGATTGATTGATTTATACATACATGCATACAAGCACTGGGTACAGTCAGAAGCGCGGGAGGGTGAGAGAATTCACCAGAGCCAGAGCGGGGAGCAGAAAAGGCAGAAGGACCGAAGTACACTGCTGAGGGGAGCAGCGGGCGGCAGGAGAGGTCTGCGCGCCATGTGGGACCCTCCTCTGGTGGCCGGGGAGCAGCCAGGGATCGAACCGGCACTGCAGAGGCTGCGGGCAGCTTCGCAACCCAGCGCTCAACCGCTGCGCCACCGGGGAGGCCCGGAACACTGCTTTTTAAATTACAGCTTTCTTTGATGAGTTGTAAGGGTATTTTTCTAATTTTTCAGGATATTTTTATTTCTTTATTTGAGAATTACTGACTGATATTTGTAATTTTCTTATTGATTTGTATGAACTTGTTGTAAAGAAGTAACCCCTTTATTGTCATTTTTCTTACTAAAATTCTTTTTCCTCTTTATTTTCTTTTGTATTTCAGTTAAATTTTTTAAGTATAAATATGTTATATTTTTATATTGTCAATATTAGATCACGTGTATTTAACAAATTTCATCATATGTTTGATACTCACTTTTTAGTCTTTTTTTTTCCCTTTGGCTTTGATTCTATTACTCAACCTATTTGAATTTTAGTAGGGAATAGAGGATGAGTATTTAAACTGATCTTTTTTCAAAATTCACAATTGCCATAATTTAAAAATATTTTGTCTTCATAGATGTGCAGTTCCTCATTCATCTCATATTAAAGCCTATAACAAGGTCTATTTTTTTGTGTTCTACATTTTATTGCATTAATGGTCTTTTACTCCAATTTTGCTACTGTATTTTTAAAGATTGTTATTACTCTATATTTGAGTTATTGGTGAGATTATTCCCTCTTGTTTTTTTTCCCCTTGTTTTTTATTCTATTAATCATACTATATGATTTTCAGTGTCATATTTTCTCAAGTTCTAAAGTAAACATCCTATTTGAATTTTGACTGGCATTATTAAACCTGTAGGGAAAATGGAGAACATGATGTTTCAAGTTAACAAAAAATATTTTTAGGAAACTGGGAGTTTTTTGAGAGCCTTATAAGAAATTGCTAGGTTTTAAAATATTTTCCCTTTTTATTTCCCAAATGGCACCAGCTGTGCAATTTTACTGCCAGCCAGAATGCTGTTTTCAGCCTCCATGGAGCTTTTTCTTGTACTCAATCTGCAGACCTTTTTCCTATTGTATTTGCCACAGTATGGCATACACATTGAAGGGTATTTTATATCATATATACTGAATTATATATACTGAAGGAAATTGTATTTTAATTTTTAAAAATTGCATTAGTTTTTATATTCTCTGGATAACTTAGTATATAAATAAACATCTATCATTTTATTTTCATTTTTCCTTTGCAATTAAATTGCTTTTGATTTTTGTCAGAAATCTTTAAGAGAAAACAAGAAGAAAACTATTTCTTAGCTCCTTTTTTACTGTAAGATCACTATAGGCAATATCATCAGTGCCAAATGGTTCATTGCTCACTGAAGAAAGAATAGTCGGGACATATCTCCATTGAAGAAAATCTTAAGATCATGCCTTTATCGTTATACCTCCAGTTCTAATTTAATATGTCAAGATTCTTTTTGGCCTTCTCCCTTCTAATCTATGCATGTAAGAAATCTGGCTCTCATTATTTTCAGTATGATTGCATATTGTCTCAGTTGATTTTTTTTCTCATTCTGTCAATCTCCCAATCTCATTGTCTCCTTTACTCACTATCTCCATGCAACCCCCTGCCTTGCCTTGTCCTGCATCTTTTCGTGCTGATGAGCACACCATTGATGAACCTCCTCAAGGCTTCCTCTTGCCTGCTGCATGACTGTTGTGTCCCTCATTGCTTTCCCACAGTAAGGCAGCAACAAAGTTCCTATCTCAACACCTCCTCCCTTCTTTGTCTCCTTGGGTACAGGCAGCTATGCACACCAGCACATCTCTGCATCACCCTCTCCTGAGAATGGAAGGGGAAAATGAGGACTGGACAGGAAGAAACAGGAAGTTAATAAGAAGGGAAGGAAAAGGAGAAGGCAGAAGGAAAAGAGTATAAGATCTTCATTTGATTTTTAAAATAATGGAGTCATTAGATTTATGAATAGACAAAATTCCTGATGACTCACTCCAGTGGTTCTGCCAGTAAGTGAAACTACAGTATTTGTAGTTAACCCTGTATAAAATTTTGTGACTAACACACTTTATTATATTTTGAGTGTAGCATTTGGAAAAGGAAGACACTTTTTATTGTTCTTGGTTTCTGTTTGAGTTCTGATTTACTGAGGCTTGATTGTTGAGGTAGCAAAGAGAACAATAGGCTGGACTGAATGGCAGAGAGCCTTTCTTCTCTAATCTGCTTTGGAATGAACTAAGCCACACTAAGAATTTATACTCCCTGAAACATTTTCTTTTCTTTCCCTTCCCACTTCCTTTTTCTTTTCCCTTTTTTCCTCCCATCATTTGGGTACAAAGACATTACTTGATGAAAATTTTTTTAATATATCAGAATGAATAAAAGATTGTTATATCCAAGAAGTTGAGCAAAACGTGTCTTTGGCGAAGTATAAGAATCAATATAATTTTTACCTGTTCCAAAAAGAGAAGAAATAGTTGCCTTCCCACCCCCCCCAGCAAATTATCATTTGAGATGGTGTTAAAAAATAAAGCTTGAAGTGTACATTACTATTTGAGTAATTCCTCTATTGGGTCAACTAAATGTCCATTGCCTACATTTTTGTATCAACAACTAATATGATAACACCCATTTATGCCTATTTTGTAGTGGTATTTCAAAAAATCAGTTTGAATGATAGTATATACTATATAATAATCTTACATTTTAGATACTTCCACATACCACCAATATGGTTCAGTTTCTAAAGATAATTTTCCATTGTTGCTATATTTTATAATGTATATAATTATAATGTATATAATTTTGTTTTCAGAATATTTCTCTACATTGTCAAATAAAATTGTTTTACTTTGGGTAAAAAGAAAAAAATTAATGTCTCCCTAGCTTAGCATTGAATTTAAAGTTGAATTGAATTCAGAATTATAATTAGTAAATACTACTAAGACTTTTTAAAATCCAAGTTTGCAGTAGTACTTAAAAAAAATTAAATAATTCTCTAAATTGAAGGGAAAAACAGTGATCCACTGTTTTATGAGTTTTACTCAGGATTCCCTTCCCCACATGTGTTTTCAAATCTTCTAAATTTTTTCCCTGATATCTGCCTCTATAAATCTAAATATCCTATTTAAGCTTTTTATTAATATTTCTAGTTCAAATTACTGTAACTTTATTCATGCAGTATACCAGGATTACATTTTTTCTTTGATAAATTATGTGTTTTCCTTGGAATTAAAAAGTTTTTGCTTCTTTAATTTTTAATGTATTTTCCACAAGTTCCAGCCTCAACAGAACTCTGATCTCTGCCTCCACAGAGGAAATGAGACCTCTGTATTTAAGACTCTACCACTCTATGCCATGGTCTGGGACACGCTTCCAAGGGAAATTTCAGTCAGTAGTGTGGTTTTCTCCCTTTATATTTCCCTTTCCTTAGGGATCACTATTCTGTACTCTAGTTGTCTAACATCAGAGAACAACTAATTCATGTATTTTTATGATTTTTTTAATAATGCCAAGATGGCTAGTCTTGAACCAGTTATGCTATCATGGTTAGTAGAGGAAGTAGCTTTTATATATTTATTTTCTAACTATTAAAAAAAATCTTGAATGTCTTATTCTTCTTTCTGCATGTGTTGTTATCCCAAGTTCTTTCTATAGATTTAAATTTTCATAACTGTCTAGGGATTTTTCTCTGCTACCTGAAATCTTTGACAATCCACTCATTTTAAATGGTAAGGCAATGACAGCGTATTTGAAATTCTGAATGTGTCTGAAAAACTAGTTAACAAGTAAACTTTATTGTAGGATCATCTTGTTAGGGCCTGATTATCAGGATCTTTATTAATCTTTCTCTTGGGCTAAGGGAAATCATCTATTTGCCTAGGAATAAGGATCACAACTATCATTACTCACTAAGTAAAATTTCACTTGATCATCATGTTTCAGTATTTTGATCTTGAGTTCAAATTCTCTATGGTTCAAGTCCTTTCCAGAGAAAATCTCCTAGGATAGTCCCTAGTTAGTAGAAGAGATATCTGGGGGACTAGAGGTGGGGAGAAGTGTCTGAGTATACAATGTTTCCATCAATCTTTTATTTTAAGATCCACCTGTACCACTTTTGGTTTCAAAGGTATTTGCTGCCTCAGTTTTCTGAACATAGCTGGAGTCTTGCAATCTGTTTCTGTGTTTATCTTCTGCTGGTTTAGGTTTTAGTATTCTCTGGTTTGTTAAATCAATTACCACTCATCCATCTGCTTTCCAGCCTCCAAAATGTTGCTATGATATTTTTACACATCCCCCTTCTCCTTGTGGTTTCAAAAAAATCTGCTTACTGTCATTTTAGTGGGCCTTCATTATATATTTTCAATCTGCTGTGTTTAACTGAATGCCTGTTTTCAAGATTTTAAGCATATAATTGTCACACAATTAGAATTATTTCTGTTGCATCTTTAACTTCTTAATTTACCTGCATTATGGTAAAGTCTCCTTTTTTTCCTCTTAAGCCTTACCATACAGCAATGAATTTGTGAATTTTCTTTCTTTCTTTTTTTTTTTTTAAAAAGATTTATTTATATGTATGCATACAGGAGCTGGGGCACAGGCCAGAGATGCGGGGTGGGGGTGTGGGTGAGAGGATTAATCAGAGACAGAGCGGGGGAACAGAACAGGCAGACAGACTGAAGTACACTGCTGAGGGGAGAAGCGGCGCGTCAGGAGAGGTTTGCTGCACCATGTGGGTTGCTCCCTGGCCAGCCAGGTATCAAACTTGTGCTGCAGAGGCTGCAGATTGCTTCATAGTGCGGTGCTTAACCCCTTGCGCCACCAGGGAGGTCCTGAATTTGTGAATTTTCAACAAACATAATGTTTATTTCTTAAATATGACTTAATATTTTAAAAATAAAGAAAATATTCTTATACTAAAAAAGACAAGGAAGGCTTATAGGTCCCCTTGAAATCTGTCCACAGAACCCAAGATGCTAAACATTTGTATACAATTTGTATATACCGAGACACTCTTTGCTATCACAGAGCAAACACTTTAAGATCTGAAACATTTTAGTAGAGGAAATATAGATTTCTGAATTCCTTGCATTATATGTTATTAACTTTAGGACTTACTATGCAGAAGTCAAAGTGTAGGTCACTGGGAAGTTCATAGTTGTGACAATGATAGATAATAAGAATTATGACAGGATCAATATCTTATATGTGTTTCTTAACAGTTTAAAAATACCTTTATGCAAAATAGTCTCATTTATATGCAAGTGTATAGAATTACGTCAATGTGTGGTTCAGAACTGAGGAATTGGATCACTCACTAAAATACACATACCTTCATTAATTGGTGCAGTTGAAAAGGTGGGGGAAGTTGTTACTTTGCTTCAGTTTTGTTAGAGGTTTATAAACTAATGGTGATCCAGAAAAAAGTGAGTTTTCACCAAGAATCAAGAATAGACCAGATTCTTACCCTCCTAAAAATTAACCAACATGTTATATTTTTGTAATGTCTGCATTAATACATTTAAGTTTTAGTATCAATGTCATATTTGTTTCACCAGAGAACAATGTGAAAATTTCCTTCTTTATGTTCTAGAGCAATCTAATGGTATTGGAATAAATCATTCTTTAAAATTTTGGTAACATTTCTTTGTGACTTCATCAGAGCTTGGGGATTTTGGTTTTATTTGGAGTGTTCTATTCAACAGTTTTTTAAATAATCATTGCTAATAATTTATAAAAATTTACAATCGTTGTGTACATTCTCTCTTTTTTGAAGTCTTTTTTGGTAAATTTTCCTATCTTAGAAATAATATATTCTATCCAGTTTTAAAAATATATTTGATATGAATAAATTATATCAAGATTATTTTAATTTCTTTTTAAATATATGATTATTTTCCTCTTATTGTATATTTATTTATTTTTTTCTGGTTAAATTGGCTAATAATTTACTAGTCAATAGTTGATGGTTTATTGATGGCTCATTTCTCTTTTCAGAGAACTCTTATTTTTGTTTTGGGGTCTTGCTTAATAGAAGTAATTATTTCATTATGTTTTAAAATTTGTGGCAAAATTTTAGATCAAAATTTTCATAATGGCTTCTGGCGAATGCTCCTTATCTGCACTATTTTTATTTTTCATTTCTTCATCATCCTGTTTTGTGATATAGTATCGTGTGAGTGAATTCTTTTCTGATTCCTTTTTGATTTTCCATTTGTGAAGCAAATGTGTTTTCTAGGTCCAGATTTTTCTGTAGGTCTTTGTAGAAAAGAAATTAGGGCCATATTCCAGGTTTGAAATTTGTTTTAGAAGTTTTTCTTCCCTTCTTTTATTTTCCCCTTTCTTGTTTCTCTTCTTCCCTCCCTCCCTTTCTCCCTCCTTTTTTATTCTTTCTTCCTCTTCTCTTCTCTCTTTACCTTTTCTCAGTCTCACTAGCACTGGGCATGCAGCTGCTTGCAAATTTGGTTTGTTTGTGTGATTCATTATTTAACTCTTTCTTTTCTGCTTTTTGGAACAAAACCAATGATCTTATTATCAGTCTGTGCATGCTCTGTTTCCTGTTTTTTACTAATACTTTCAGTTTGACATCCCAGAGTGTCTATGTCATGGTTAGTTTTATATGTCAATTTTACTGGGACTTGAAGTGGCCATATATTTGGTGAAGCATTGTTCAGAGTATTTCTTTTGGACAAGATTAATATTTATTTTCTTTCTTTTTAAGTAATCAATTACCATCCCTTATAACTCTTTAACCCTTTCTCCCTCCCTACTCCTCTTAATCTCAGACATCTCAATATATATATATATATATAGGAGTGTCCTTGTTTTACTCACATATATGAAAATATTCAATATTTGTCTTTTTTTGCTTTGCTTTACTTCACACAATTCTCTTGAGTTCCTTCTGGTTCCTTATAAATGGTGACATTTAGTCTTTTCTTTCATTACGTGGATACAGCATGTTTTCTTAATCTAAACCTCTATCAGTGAGCACACAGGTTGCTTTAATATCCGAGCTATGTGCAATAAAAATGTTGTGCATATAATTTTTTGAGTTGATAATTTCATATTCTCTGCATATATACCACAAAGTGGGGTTATTAATTTTTAAACTTAATTCTCACAGAAGACTTAAGTAGGTAGCAATACTGTATTCTTTCTTTAAAATTATCAAGGCACAGCTGGCACTTCAGGTTTTCAGAGCACAACAGATTACTCCCTTGCCACAGCACATGTCCCTAAGAGAGATGAGGGAGTGGGTCATAGCTACTACTCACACTTGTGTTGAAGAAAGAATCAAAGTGGCCTTAACTCTTTTCCATCTAAATACTCAGACACAGGATCAACATGTAAATCAATAATAGATGGACCTGTGCTGAAAAGTGATGTACTGATAAAACAAAAATTGGTAAAGGAGCACAGGGAGGAGAAAAAGAAAACAATATGCTTATAAGGAAACACAGCTGCTTGAAAAAGATCCAATATGAAAAACAGATGGAAGAAAAATAGAAACTAAGGGTGCAGAAAGAAAAGATGAACAGAGGAAACTACCAGCAGGGGGCAAAATAGGGGAAATATAGAGGAAGATATTCAAATCTGTTATTTATCTTACACTGGACCAGAGCAATGGTTTTGATTATTGTCAAAAAAGATGGTCATGGAAACGCTCTATGACAATGAACCCTGAGAGCAAAGCTGGTGATAACCATTTAATATCTATAGGAAAACTAGAGCAGGAGACTTATGGTTTACAGAAACACATGTCTACATCATCTGCAGGTCTTCAAAATTGTTCTGCCAAGAAAATAAAAATAAAGCAAGAAACTTATCTTGGAATAGAAGACTCAGCAAATGACATCCATCTATAGAAATAGAACAAGTGGAAGAAGCCACCTGATTATCAATTAATAAGTGATAATAATTATAATCATTGATAATAAATAATTGGTAATAATGAATAAATTATTTAGGAGAATAATTTGATCTCTCACCTGCTAGTCCCAACAAAAACATTAATAGTGAAAAGCAAAATTGCTGCTTCATTATCAGTTCCTGGAAAAGATGCTCCAGGCACCCAGACTACTTTAATCCAGTATTTTAATATGCCTCTGCATAGCCACAGCAGTGATGATCTAAAGGCTGCCTTTCCTCCCCGGTGGCGCAACGGTTGAGCGCTGGGTTGCGAAGCTGCGTGCAGCCTCTGCAGCACCGGTTTGATCCCCGGCCGCTGGGTGAGGGTCCCACATGGCGCGCAGACCTCTCCTGCCGCCCGCTGCTCACCTCAGCAGTGTGCTTCATCAGTCTGCCTGCTCTGCTCTCCCCTCTGGCTCTGGTGAAATCTCCCACCCTCCCGCACTCTGACTGTACCCAGTGCTTGTATAAATAAATAAATAAATCTAAAAAAAAAAAAAGACAGACAAAAAATCAATACATTTAAAAAACAAATAAATAAATAAATAAAGGCTGCCTTTGTGCTTTGCAAGTCAGCAGTGTCTATGCCTCCCTTAGAGAAAGTAGGAACACATTCCCTGAGGTAAACCTGGGAGCTCCCAAATGTTGATGTGCCCCTCAAGGCAGATGTGCAGATCCCCTGAGGGGAGTGTTGAGTCACCCTCTGAGGTAAAAGTGGAAACATCCCTCAAGAACTGCAAGGAATCACCTCCCAACCCCAAGGTGAGCAGTGAAGCACCTCCTAAGGCAAATTTGGAAGAATTCTCCAAGGTGCGCATTGACTCAACCCCCAGGTTAGCATGGAAAGGTTTCCTGGGATGAGTATGGAGGGGCTCCCTGAGGGTGTAGAAAGCTCACCGACATGAGCATGGATTCATCCTGTGAGCATGGAAGCATCATCTGAGGCAAATGTGCAGTCATCCATCAAGGCAAGCATTAGCATTGAAGCTCTCCTTGGGGAGTTGTGTGGAGATGTCCCCAGATGTCAGAAATGAGTAGACAGATGCCAACCCCCGTTACTAAGAGGCACCCATGGTGAAACATCCTGTGTTTATAACGGTAATCTTCTACAATCAGTTGGCATCCACTTTCTATTAATACAAATAGGCAAATCCAAAAGAATCAACCCCCCTCTCTTTCACCCAGCATATCAAAAATGAGCACCACCGGGCCTCCCCGGTGGCACAGCGGTAGAGCGCTGGGTTGCGAAGCTGCCCGCAGCCTCTACTGCGCTGGTTCGATTCCCGGCTGCTCCCAGGCCACCGGGGGAGGGTCCCACATGACACGCATTCCTCTCCTGCCGCCCACTGCTCCCCTCAGCAGTGTACTTTGGTCCTTCTGCCTGCTCTGCTCCCTGCTCTGGCTCTGGTGAATTCTCTCACCCTCCCACGCTTCTGACTGTACCCAGTGCTTGTATAAATAAATAAATAAGTAAATAAATCTTAAAAAAAAAAAAGCACAAAGTCAGGAGTACTTTAAAAAAAAATGAGCACCACCGTTTTCTTTTTTCCTATAAAGTAATTCCTGTTCAGCATATCCTAGTTGCACAAAATACATTAGGTGTGACTAATAATAAAAGAAAAACACTTTCTAAAACCACTAAAAGATGTGAGGTTACAAGACTAAAGAGTCTTGCAATAAATGCACACTAGGAACTTAGTGCCCAGGATGCAAAGGAAATTTTGGCATAACAACAACAAAAAATGATAACTTGCTCATGAATAAAGAAAAAGAAGATGAAAAACTATAAAAAGAAATCAATGAAGGAAAAAAAAAGATGGCAAAGCAAGAAGCTTAGGGGCAAGAAGAAGAATTCTTACAATCTGATGATGGGCAACAACCAAAAAAGATTAAAAAGAAGCAAAGCAGTCAAGATCAAGAAAAGCAGAGAGTACTGCTTTGGAAAGGGGACATCAAAATAAAAACTCAAGATAAGTCTAACAAACACAGAGGGAAAACAACAGAATTTTGTTAACAGAGTTTGAGGGAAAGATTAGAAAGAAAAAAGAGGATTGACATTATGAAGCAGCTTGCAGTCTGCAAGTGACTTCATCAGCCTCTATAAATGGCATGAATTCATCCACAAAACCCAAAACATGTTTTGAAAATGAGAAGGCCCTCAAACTGCCTTTTTAGATGTGACTCCTAGCCAAATCAATAAACACAAAAACTTTTTTTAATGGTGATGTAAAAACTTTCCAACAAAAACTATGAAAGATTCTTTGATGCAATTAAAGGGCAGTAGACTGTACACCAAAATAATGAATAACAGCAGCAAAAATCAGAAAGGCAAACAAAAGCAGCAATACAGTGGGACCAAGGGCACAGGAGTGGATAAATGACAAGTTTATCGACACTGTGAGACTAAATCAAGTGTCCAGTATCCCTCCTGATATCAAGCCAAAAACATTATCTGTAAGATTTTATGCTGTATCACACCAAAGCCCCAGATGAGTTTAGATGACAAGAAAAATAAATCTGTTTCTGCTCAACGGGCTATGTAAACTAAACCTTGTATGCCTAGAAAGAGAATTCATCCTTCACCCTGGATTTCAACTTCGAGGACCATTTCCCAAAATTTCCCCACCTCTAACTTGAATATGGCAAAGAAAATGACCATCCAAGGAAAAAGGAAAACAAAGAAGTCACCTTACCATATCTCAAAAGGGGCTTCCCTGGTGGCTTGGGGGTTAAGTTTCAGCACTAGCACCTCTACAGCCTGAGCTGGATCCCTGGCCATGGAGCTAACCCACATATGGTGCAGCAGATCTCTCCTGTCTTGCCTGCTGATCCCCTCAGCAGCCTGTTTCAGTAAATCTGCCCTTTCTGCTCTCCACTGTCTCTGGTGAATCCTCTCACCTCCGGCACCTCTGGCTTACACCCCAGTCCTATGTAAGAAAAAAAAAAACAACCCATATCTCAGAAGGTGCTTATATTATCTTGTCCCTGGTTCATAAACAAAGGTTCTGAGTAAAGAAGTTGCTTTTGTTTTTGTTTCTGTAAAAATCTCCTTGGTCTCTCATTCTTGGTTTTTCCTTGCAATTCAGGTATGAATATGCATCAAGGGTATCTTTGTAAAATGGTCACTCTTGATTTTCTAAAAGGATCTCTACAAAAGAAGTGTTTTTTCTCTCAGTACATATTTGAAATCTTAAAGTGTTTATTCTGTTTCACAATATCATTAAGTTAGCAATTAAAAACCCACATATGATCATGTGAAGAACATGATTGGGTTAATGGCTCACAAGGACTTTGTTGGATTGTTTCTAATATACAAACACTGAAGCTTGCAAGATGTAATGTGTTTTAAAAAAATCACCTCACCATGGGTACTAACTCTGAGCTGTGTTTCTAAATAAGTAACATTTAGAACTCAGTCTTAGCATGCCAGCTGAGTGCTGCACTTAGACCCCCAAAGCAGGGAGTATGAAAAGCTTGGAAACAGTTGCATCTTCAGTGCTTGTCAGTCTTGCATTTTGAAGTGCATATTGGTACTTGGAGCAGTTTTTGACTGTTGATCTGGTGGGATGTGTTTAGTTCTATAAATATTAACTGTATATTTTTTTTCTGTACTCTGCAATTCTGTTTTTAGGACACACTCAGTCTGGGAATATGGACACAAAATGTGCTTGATTTATCTACTCTTTGGCTGCAACTATGTACAGGAGCAGACCTATGCTGCCCCGGTGCACAGGTGCTTGCACCGACACAATGTTTCCTGAAATAACTTCAACACCTGCTTAAAGTTTAACATTGACAATCTTAATTGTCCTAATGCTAATAATAAGTGTTCTGTTAACTTACAAATAGTTTGAAATAGTTCCTTGTCCCTTTTTAGGCATCAATCTTGCATTAAGAAAAGGAAATCATTGTTCTTTCTGACTGTTTAGTTTTTTACTATTCAGAGGACTGCACTTGTGTTACAGATTATAGCTTGGTGCCTTGGATTTTAAAAAATATTTTTTGACATTAGCTCTTTTATTCACAAGGCAGAGACAATTGTCCTCACAGATGAGTTCCTGATTTTTTTGTACAAATGTCATGTTGAAACTCTCTGTTAAAGCTCCATATAAGCATGTTATCTCTGAAATAAACTTTGCAGACCTAAAAAAAAAAAAAGTGATTACATGAAAGATGCTATTGAAGGGCCTCCCCGGTGGCGCAGCGGTTGAGCGCTGGGTTGCGATGCTGCCCGCAGCCTCTTCAGTGCCGGTTCGATCCCCGGCTGCTTCCCGGTCACCAGAGGAGGGTCCCACATGGCGCGCTAGACCTCTCCTACCGCCCGCTGCTCCCCTCAGCAGTGTACTTCTGTCCTTCTGCCTGTTCTGCATCCTGCTCTGACTCTGGTGAATTCTCTCACCCTCCCGCGCTTCTGACTATACCCAGTGCTTGTATAAATAAATAAATCTTAAAAAAAAAAAAACATTTAAAAAAAAAAAAGAAAGATGCTATTGACAGTGAATCTTGGACAATAACTTTTTTTTTAACCACTTGGTGTCAGAGTTGTTCTATTTGAATATACTAATGCATCTGGAAATTTTTTTGTTTTTTTTTTTTATAAATGTATTTCACATTTTTTGTTTTGTTTGAATAATTTCATAGAAAATGATAGTGTTCTTTGCAGAGTCACCAAGGAGTGAAAATGTTCCTTTTTTCTGTCTCTGCTATTTTTAGCTTAAACTACATTTTCTGCCAGATTGGGAGGGAACATTACTGTCATAAGAAGGGCACACAGAATATATGGGAGAATTTCTTTAGGTTCAAACAAGTTTTTCTAATTTTTGCAGGATATGGGAGTAAGTCAGAATCTCAGATTAATCTCCCATATAAGAGCTTGTAGACTAGTTCTCCCTTCAAATGTTTTGTAGAATTTTCTTTTCAAGCCTTATGACAGATTGATCTCTGATTGACAGGTCAGAGAAACAGTATAATTATTGAATGAAATCAGAATTGCAAATTTGAAAACACTGCTAAGTAATTTTCAGGATTAAGTCATTAATTCTTTCGACCAAGATTTATTAATCTGCTACAATGAGCTAGGTCCTGGTTTGGGGACCATACCCTTAGGATCAGCTTGTTTCTCTTTCCTGCTCTATCTATGCCAGAATTTCTCACTCATCTGGGGTTTGATAAACATAGGGGGGAAAGTAACTGCTATGGAATGATGGATAGATTCAACACAATCTCCCATCAAAAATACAAGCAATATTTTTCAAAGAAGTTTTATAAAAAATATTGAAATTATGTCACCACAAAAGGCTTTGAATTGCAAAAGCAATACTGAGGAAAAAGGAGAAAAACAGATGTAATGTTTGCTGATTTCAACTTTACTATAAAGCAACAGTCCTAAAAACAATATAGTATTGGCACAAAAAATGGGTATATGCATCAATGGAATATAGCTGAAAGCCCAGAAATAAATCCATGACATATCAGTATCTAATCTATGATTAAGCAGCTATGACCATATAATGGGTGAAAGGACAGTTTCTTTAATAAATGGTGCTGTGTAAAAATACACAAAAATAAACTCCAATTGGATTACAGATTGGAGATCTACAGCAATAAAATACACAGATGAAAGACATTGGAAATGCGTTTCATGACATCAATGTCAAAAGATGCTCTTAGTGACTTGTCCTGCATGGCAAGGTAAATTAAAAACAAAATACATTAAATTATATCAAATGTGATTTAAAAGCTTTTATACAACAAAGGAAAATATAAGATGATTAAAAAGACACCATACTGAATGGAGAAAATATTCATACAATATAAAACTGATAGGGGATTAATATCCAAGATATATAGAAAAACTCACAAAATTCAACAATTCAAAAACCACATGACCCAATAAATAAATGGCAGCAGATACCAGCTAAGAATGCACCAAAGAGTTTTCCAGGTGGTTAATAGACATGAAAGAATGTTTATCACTTCCAGTAGTTTAAAACCACAGTGAGCTACCATTTTGCATCCGTGTGAATGACACATATTAAAAAGACCTCCAATAGCAAGTGATGGAGGACCCCTATTACACTGTTTGTGGGAATGTAAACTGGTACAACTATGTGGAAAGCAATCTGGATTTACCTTAAAAAATCCAAATACCATATGACCCAGGAATCCAACTATTGGGAATAAAGCCAAATTGAAACCCTCAACACAAAAATCCATATGTTCTACAATGTTCATAGTAGCATCATGGGAGTAGCCCAAATATGGATGATTGAATCAAGAAGTTGTGGTATACCCACACTATGGAGTACTATTCAACCATAAGAAATGATGAAATGCAGTCATTTTCAACAAAATGGAGGGAATTTGAGAGAATTATGTGTAGTAAAGCAAGTTAGAATTATAAAAACAAATAATGGAATTTACATAGCAGAAAATTCAATAATGTCAAACACTTTCAAAAACCAGTGAAAGGCTTACCTGGTGGCGCAAGGGGTTAAGTGCAGCACTGTGAAGCTATCTGCAGCCTCTGCAGCACCGGTTTGATCCTCAGTGGCCAGGAAGCTGCCCACCTGGCGTAGCAGACCTCTCCTGTCTCTCCTGCCGCTCCCCTCAGCAGTGTATTTCAGTTAGTCTGCTTGTTTTGCTCCCCACTCCTCTAACCAATCCCTCCCCCCCCCAGTCCTTGTACCTCTGGCCTGTACCCCAGTTCTTATATGCATAAATAAATAAATCTTTAAAAAATTAAAAATAAAAAAACAAAACAGTGAAAGCCAGTAATCATCATGCGCACTCTGAGATTAAGAGGGAGGGGACTGATAAGGGGACATAGGGGATAGAATGGATGGTGGTGGTAAAGAAAAAAAAAATTAGTAGGCAGACAATGGTTCAATAGAAACAGAAAAAAATAAAAATGAGCAAATGCATAGATGTTTCTTCAATGATGATATACAGATAACCAATAAACATGAAAAAATGCTCAACATCACAAATTATTAGGGAACTACAAATCAAACTCTCAATGAAATACCACTTAACACCCTCTAGGTATAATAAAAAGAGAGGTAATGAAAGGTATATGTTGGGATGTGGAGGAATTAGAATCATCACAAATTACTGGTAGAAATGTAAAATGGTGTATCATTGGAAGACAGTTTGTAAGTTCCTCAAAAATTTAAGCATAGACTAAGCATGTGAGCCAGCAATACCACCCCTAGATAGGTATATTTCCTACGAGGAAATTAAGACAAATTTACACAGAGAATCCGGGGCATAAATGTTCATAGCAGTGTTATTCATATTAGCTAAAGATGAAAACAATCCAAATGTCCATCAACTGATGAATGAATAAATAACATGTGATGTATTTACACAATGGTGTATTATTTAGCCACATGCACAAAAGTGAAATTCAGTTTATGCTACAATGCAGATATCATAACCTAACATTTTATTGATGTTTCTTTCTCTTTTGCTATCTTACTTTCCTGACTTATACACAATTCTGAAACTATCATGCCAAGTCTTTGTCTCAGAGCTTGATTTAGGGGTGATATAAGTCAAGGCACTCATTAAATCATTTGGTCTTTCACACACATTATTTAATATAATTCTCCTAACAACCCTTGTAAGTACATTTTAGAAGAACTTAAGTATTAACTCTATTTTACATATGACTGAACTTTAATGAGATCATATTATGCCTATCATGCTACATTTAATAAGGGGCAGAATTTAATTTCAATTCCACATGTGTCTGATTCTGAAATCTCCTAGCGCTGTGACATTTGGATTAGTCACTTCTCATACTTGTTTTTATGTAAAATGAGGATAATAAAAAATATAAAGTTTAGGACTAATGTGTTAGTTAAATGAGATTTTCTGGATACAGGACATACTAGTTGCAGCATATTAGGTCTTATATTAGTCAGCTTTTACTATATGGCAATCTCAAATTCTCAGCAGTTTACAATAACAAATATTTATTTCTTGTTTGGCTTTATATTGTCAGCTATTGGAAGCTATGATTCTACCCTAGAGTGCAGGGTGTGTCTTTCTATAATCTCAATATATTTTGGGACCTGCACTAGAAAACCTTACGTACAACTTGCTGTTCTTATGGAAGAGGGCACAAGAGTTAAGAAATTTTCAGAATCTTACAATTACTCTAAAAGTTTCTGTTTGGAAGTGTTGTATAGTGAATATTCCACTGACCAAATCAAGTGAGATATCCAAGCCCATAGTGGGCAGGGAAACATACTTTATTTACAGTAAAGGAGGGAATGAATTATTGAAAACATTAATACAACTATAAAACATTAATACAAATATAGTAATTATTTTTGCTTCATTGGTATCTGTGATATTGTGATCAATCAACAATATATAATTTGTTCATTCAAATAACCAAATATATTTCTTTTGTTCTTTATGTACACAGATACCCAAACCTTTGAATTTCCAAAGTGTTGAGAGTAATAAAGGTGTCTTGTTTGTTAATGGGTTAACTTTTTCTTGTAGTACTTAAAGATGGGGCTTGGTCACCAGTGGAAACAAGCAAGTTATTAGAGAGTTGAACTTCCACTCCCAACTTCCAGATCTCTGGGGAGGGTAGAGGGACTAGAGATTTTAATTCAGTTGACAATGACCAATAATTTAATCAGTCATGAATATATAATGAAACTTCCATAAAAGCTCAAAAGTAGGGCCTCCCCGGTGGCACAGCGGTTGAGTGCTGGGTTGCAAAGCTGACCGCAACCTGTGCAGCGCCCGTTCAATCCCCAGCCTCTGGGCGAGGGTCCCACATGATGCGCAGACCTCTCTTGCTGTCTGCTGCTCCCCTCGGCAGTGTACTTCCTCACTCTGCCTGTTCTACTCTCCGCTCTGGCTCTGGTGAATTCTCTCACCCTACTGCGCCTCTGATTGTACCCAGTGCTTGTATAAATAAATAAATAAATCTTTAAAAAAAAAAAAAAGCTCAAAGGTAGATATTGGAGAACTATAAACATGTGGATATTTTGTGGGAGAAGCACACCCACAGAGGACAGAAAAGATCAGTGACTTTCCCCATACCTTATCCTATGCATGTTTCCCAAATATCTATTTGTAAGCTCTATCTTTTGTAATGAATTGGTGCTCTAGTGAATAAGTGGGTTTCCAGAATTCATGAGCTGTTCTAGCAAATTTATTGAGCGCAGGTAGCAAGTTGGATTTGTGACTGGTTTCACAAGTTGTAGGCAGTCATGAGAGACTGAGCACTTGTAATAACTGACACTATCTTCGGATAGATTGAATCAGAATCGAGTTGACACTTCTCCAAAGAACATAGCCATGGACTACAGGCTCATGAAAAAAAAGTTCATAATCCTTTATTATGAAGAATATGCAAGTCAAAACCACTATGAGTGATTGCCTTCCCCCTGTGAGAACCTGTGTCAAGATGATTGGAAACAACAGATATTATGGATGTGGAGATAAAGGCTCCCTCATTAACTCTTGGTGGGAATGTAATTTGGTACAGTTTCTATGGAAAACAGTATGGAGATGCCTCAAAAAAAAAAAATGGAGATAGCATATGATCTAGCAACAACACTTCTAGTTATTTGTCCAAAGATATGAAAATTTTTATGCACTCCTCTGTTCATAGCAGCATTATCCACAATAGCCAAGTTATGGAAGCAACTTATATGCCCATCATCAGATGACTAGATAAATTTTGGAATATATACTGATGAAATACTACTTAATTACTAAAAAAGATGAAATAGTGTCTTTTGGGACAAAATGGATGGATCTTAAGGTGCTTATACTAAGTGAAATAAGTCAGAAAGTGAAAAAAACTATCAGATGATTTTGCTAATTTGCACAATATAAATAACCAAAGAAAAACTAGCAAAACAACATGAATAATCATTAAGACTATGAAAATTGGCTGCTCAAAATGGCTAGGGTACAAAGGAGTATTTTACTGAATGCTAATAAAAAAATTTAGAGAGGAGATGCTATGGTCATACAGAAGGAATATTTGTGTGAACTATAAAGACTTAGAAACCTCTGATAAATAAGAGAGGAGTTGAGCTGGGATTTGAGAGATTATTAGGATTTTGGATAAAATTCATTTTAAGCAGTTGTAGTAGGGTGAACAGTAGTATGAGGCGACTAATTTGGATCCTGCTACTGGGTACAACAGGCGACAAAAAGTAGACCTTAGGAATTTTTTTTAATTAAATTTTTTTTCTTACATCATCATTAATTTTTGGACAGTATTTGATTTCTCCCCTTAGGCTAATCTTGTAGTTTTCCCACCACCTCAGCACCTGTGACCCATCTCCACCATGCCTTGTGCTCTTCCCTCCCCTGTTTTGACTCTTCTCTCTCCCCATATCTTTCTATCTATACACAATGGAATACTACTCAGTGATGAAAAAAAAAGAATAAACTCATGCCACTTGAGGCAACATGGATGAAGCTGGAAGGGATTATGGTAAGCAAATTAAAACAGAAGGAAAAAGATAAATATTGGGTGGTTCAACTTACATGTGGAATAGAGAGAAATTGAACAAAGGGTTAGGAAAAGGACCTTAGGAAATTCTAAGCAAGATTCAGAATTGAAGTTATATTTTAGAAAAAATAATTTAATCTCATAATTATCTGGCTATCTTGTAGGAGGGAAGCTAGGTGGCAGAAAGTTTTTTCTCCAGCATTATATAAAACAGCCATTCTTCTTTCTTCAAAGTTATATACTGGCTCTGTGAGACAAGCATATTACAAAAATGTGGTGAGCATGACAAATATTTCCTCAATGCAGACTTGACTCCCACTAGTATGTAAACGAAACTTGTCTTACTTGTTTTTCTCTGAATCTCCTCTCTGACCAAATAAAGAACTTGCTTTGGTAGGAGACAATACTTCCCACACAAAAACGCAATTAAAGTGACATATTGGATAGACTGGGATATACAATGAAACATTGCAAACTAGATGAAAATATCTGTGCACTATCATTTTATTTTGCTTTTGAGCTAACCAAGGAAGGACTCTTTGAAAACAATTTTGGTTGGGCTCTTAAAAACAGAGAAATCATTTTCTAAAATTTTCCATATTTGAATTTCTTAGCAAACTACAATGCCCAGAAACTTTTGGAAAGCAGTGACAGTGGCTGTGGTAAGACTTTATATCCATTATTTTATTCCCTTTCCTGACTTCTTGTTTTTGGCTTATTAATAACCTCTAATAAATATTTGTTATGTTAATTCTACTCTATTTTGGTTTGTAAGTTAGTAGCAGTGTTTTGAATGAGATAATTTGATTTTCAAATTTAGATTTATGATTTCGCTAAGTGAAAAAATCCAAATGTATTTATCAAAACTTAAATCAATCACCTAAAAATTAAGGTTTCTTTTCAGATTTGTCAGGCCATCATAGTTATACCTTGAGACTGTATAACTTCATAATTAATGATATTGAAGTTAGGTGTAACAGGGTGAAATACATTTAAAAATGGCGGTGGGGGGAGAGAGAGAGAGAGAGAGAGAGAGAGAGAGAGAGAGAACATTTATTTAGCTTTTCTTTAGTGCTAGCTATTGCATTAACAACTTTAATCACTTATTGTCTTATCACTTATTGCAGTAACTATAGAGTAGTTGTTACCACCATTCCACAAACGAGGAAGCTGAGGTTCTGTAAGGTAAAGAAAGCTGCGAAGACCTCACAGTAGCAAATAAAGCTGATACTCAACCTGTTACATAGGTTTGTCTCTAAAGGTCATTTCCTTTCCGCTACATAATGTCTCCACGGTGCTCCATTCTCTTATTTCCAATCCTGTCTTGATCAACCTGGATTCCACACAGAACCTAGAATGTCTATTTTCGCTGACAAATAGCACTATAAACCAGGGAATTAAATTTACAATTTGGTTTTAGAAATCTCTTTTTATTGTGAAAATAACTCTATTATTATAATAATACAATCTTTGACAATACCCAAATGCTGTAATAAATCATCTGGTATCAATCTATCCTTGTTCTCTTTTAATTTCTGTCTTCAATCATATACAATTTGTAAAGATTTATGCTCTTTAAGCATTTAATAACTATTACTAAATGGACATATTATCACTCATTAAGTCATACTATGATATATCATTGTTTTTAGGCCTTTTCAATAAAGAGAGCCAGGAATTTTTTAAGAGTTAATTATATCCTCCATTAGAATAATACATCCACTTCAAATTTAAGACTATGGGGGTTTTACTAACTGCCTTTGTTTTACATTTTTATTTCAAGGTTCTGAATGACACTAGGGATGAAAGAAATAGTATATTACATAATAACTTATTTGCTTTATCCTGAGTTACATGCATCACAATCTCAGAATAACACTGCTGTTTAAAATATGACTACTGAAAATAGTGTTTTTTGTAAGTTATTAAACAAAACAAAGTTGTAATGAATGACGACTGTTTCTTGTTCTCTTGACTTCACTTTCTGACTAAGGGAAAGTATGGAAAAAAAGTGAATATTTCAAATTTTATCTTCAAAATAGGAAGTTTTCGTCACTTATACTAAGTTCATACTAAACACATGATACCTGCTTTTCTGATTTCAAGTTTCACGATCACTTAGTGACTCATGCTACTAAATCAAGATATTAAAACTTGACAAACTATTTAAAAGTAATGAATTGTATCTTTTTTTCCCCTTTTGCTTCATATATTAATAGTTTTTGACCATAATAGGAAAGTCATTTATACAATTCAAAATATGAATTTTACTGTATTATGAGGTTCTGGGTTACCACCTTTGAAGAGATGATCTTTCTGTCTGGCAAATAAGGTCTTGTTTTAATTTGATGTTTGTAGTACCAAGCTGGTGTGAGGGTTTTCTCGTGCCAGAGGATCAGAGGAAAATCATGCTGTGTGGAGGAAAGTCACCAGATGGCACTCAAGCACTGTTCATCAGAGTAAGAACTAGTGTCTATTTTAAGTTAGGGTATGATGACGAAGGAACTGATTTTGTGGAAAAACAAATGTACTTAAATTTTAAAAAACTTTCCCCTCATATGTGATTGAACTCTAATATAGAATCACAAACCCCATTATTAAATATCCATTTAAGTCCAAATACACTAAAAGCTATGTTCTAGTATAACTGGACATACCCTATAAAAGATATACCCTAAAATTTTTTTGCTTTATCTGGTTCATTTGTTTATTTCTTTATGTACCACATATGCATGACATCCACATATTCTCTAACTGACTTATTTTAGTAAGATAATACCCTCTAGATCTTAAGCATAATACCCTCTGGATCTGTCCATGTAGCAAATGGCAGGAATAATTTAGTAGTATTCATACATATATATGTATGTATGTATGTATGTATGTATCTATCTATCTATATACACACATATATGCACACACACAATGGAATGATACTAAAATATGGGACTGGAATACCACATATATATGTGTATATATATATATATATACACACACACACACACACATTAATATTACATCTTCTTTATCCGCTCATCTGTCCATGGACACTTATTTAGGTTGTTTCCAACTCTTGGCTATTGTATATAATACTGTGATGACCATGTATCTCTCTAAGTGAGTGCTTTTGTATTCTTCAAGTAAATGCCCAGAAGTGGGATAACTGTATAGCATGGAATTTCTATTTTCAATTTTTTGAGGAATTTTCTTACTGGTTTTCATTATGGCTGTACTAATTTACATTGTCAACAGTATATAAGAGCTTCCTATTCCCACATCATGCCTAATCCTAACACTTGCTATTAAAACCTTTTAGATCCGGGCCTCCCTGGTGGCGCAGCGGTTGAGCGCTGGGTTGCGAAGCTGCCCGCAGCCTCTGCAGCGCCGGGTTCGATCCCTGGCTGCTCCGGGGGTCCTTGGAGGGGGTCCGATCCCTGGCTGCTCCCTGGCCCCTGGAGGAGGGTCCCACATGGCGTGCAGACCTGTCCTGCCGCCCGCTGCTCCCCTCAGCAGTGTACTTTGGTCCTTATGCCTGCTCTGCTCCCCGTGCTTCTGACTGTACCCAGTGCTTGTATAAATAAATAAATAAACAAATCTTTAAAAAAAACCAAAAAAACATTTAGATCCATATTGCATTAATATTAAGATAGAAAGTACCTAACATGTTCATTTTAAAGCATAAAATCAAAATTATAATTATCCTTATTAATATGTATTGATGTATCTCATTCTTACTGCTTTTTTTTTCTTTTGAATGGAAACTACATGATTTTTATTCAGTTAGTATATTTTTTGTTTTATGCTCTTATTATAGAATTTAAAACATATACAAAAGAGAGATAATATAACGTGCCCTCTTATACATATTATCCAGTTTCAATAATTATCAACATTCTTCACTGTTTCATTTACACCTCTTAACTTTTATTTTTCCAAAATATCTGAAGTAATTTTTAAAGCAAACCCAAGAGATCATCTCATTTGACCTGTAAGCACTTGTTTGTATCATCAGTAAATGAGAACTGGGAAAGAAAAAAACCGCATAGCACAATACAACTATCCCATTACTTGAACTCTTTATGTATAACTTTGTTATAAAGCTCAATCAGGCAGGACAACATCTTCAATGAAATAAAATTTTTTAAGTTTTGAGAGATAAAATGATGATATACTGTATTATTGAGCAATATTATTTTTTTTGAAATAGGTAGAAATATTTTTAAGTTGAAATATATTTTATTATTTAATTAAACTATAAAATCTCATCTTAGTCATTGGATAAGTATAAGCATGTACATTTCTGGAAACAAGCAAAGACCTTTTTATTTATATGTAAAACTACATATTTATAGGCAGATAAGTATGTTCCAATGTCCATATTTCTGCTTTATTACCATGGTCTCTCTGGACAAAAACGGTATGAATATGATTACATTAGCTAAAATGTGTCTGCTGTGATACTTAAGACTTGTGATGTATAGCTCTGTTTATTCTGGCTTCCATTCTTTTTTAAACTTTGTGTGATGTAATGTTCCCTATAAAAATCTGACATCAATAAGAGTAGGAACTGACTCATTGCATTTTCTGAAGATAATCAGTATTTCTAAGCTTTTAGTATTCTCCTTTAATGCCTGTCTATATTGACATTAGCTTCAGTTGAGGCAAGCTTGACCACAGGGTTAGTTTACCTCAAATAACCAAAGCTTAAGATCAAGCCACAGAGTTCAGCTAAGACCAGGAGAGGAATGCAATTGCCTAAGCTAAATGTAAGTGATATTGCATATCCTTTTAGGAATGTAATGTTTAGATTATATCTGGTGGCGGTGAAGAGTAAACAGGCAGCAGCTTTTTTTCTCTAGGATCTTGTAATACTTCCACGCTATTTACATTATCTTAACCATATATTGCCTGTGTGACAACTTTATAAAGTTTTTCCTGGCAGATTAGTAACTTAAAATCTAATAGAATGCACAGAATTAATTGGTATTACAAGGATAAAGAAACCTGCTGCTCAGGTTTAGACTGTTCTCTCTGTATTTCTTTTTATAGAATTAGTCCTACGAATACTTGCATTAGGAAAAACATAGGAAAGGTAGTTGTCTCATCAGATATCTCTAAATTTTGTTTGTTTACTAGCTTCTGAAATTCTGAAGCCAAAATTCTATTAATTTCACAGGTAGATAGATTGAATTCTTTGTTCAAATACAAAAATGTCTGAGCCCATTAGGCCTTATGAATTTTTTATAGTTTGATGTGCATTCAGCTGCAATCCTTTTCTTTATGCAAGTCTTGATAGGGAAGTGAACAGAGGTAGGCTGCTATTAGAAAGTGTGTGGTATCATCTTAAGAATCAGATTTGGTTGATGGGAGAGTTATAGTGACTACACCTGAGAGAAGAAATGTTATACTCTAAAAACATTAACAAGATATAAAACAGTGGTACTTCACTAAAAAATAAGAAGCAGACTTATTCAAATGAATTAGCTTTAGTTAGTATTTGGCTAATTTAAAAAGTGCTAAATAAATTTGTGTCAGTATGTAGCATAAAATTGCAATTTTTTTTCCTGTTCAGGCTGAAAAATATCTGTTTAACAAATTATGTTATCAGAAACATTTTTTTTATGATTGATTGATTGATTTATACAAGCACTGGGTACAGTCAGAAGCACGGGAGGGTGAGAAAATTCACCAGAGCCAGAGCGGGGAGCAGAGCAGGCAGAAGGACCGAAGTACACTGCTGAGGGGAGCAGCGGGCGGCAGGAGAGGTCTGCACGCCATGTGGGACCCTCCTCTGGTGGCCGGGGAGCAGCCGAGCATCGAACTGGCGCTGCAGAGGCTGTGGGCAGCTTCACAACCCAGTGCTCAACCACTGCGCCACCGGGGAGGCCCTATCAGAAACATTTTTAACACAAAATATTATAGGCTAATGTAGAATCTATTTTGTCTAATTTCCCTAATATATATATATCCTCCAATCATAAAACTGCTAAAAGTTGTATTAATAGATAATTGGAAAACTTCCACTTCTGGGGTAGTCTAGTATATTGGGAGGTACATAAACTTCTGGATGAGATGGTCATGGGTTCAAATTCTAGTTCTGACAATAACTTTGTCAGGTTATACCTTCTCACAGATTTTATTTCTTTGTCCACAAAGATGGCACAATACCATAATACTATCTAATAATAATGGCTATGTTAGAGAATTGTTTTAGATTTGGTGGATAAAAAGTAACTGTCTTTCTTTATTTACATTCTCTCAGAAGCTGACCATAAAGCAAGGATTCAAGAAATTAGTTTATTTGGGAAGTTTAGAGAATATGGTAGAAAAATGGAGGAAGTGATGGAAAGACATGAAGGAAATCATTAAAGGGTACACAGGTAAGCCAGTTACCACAAAGGCACTTGGAGCTTAATTTTGTTAGGGAAACAAACCAAAAACAAAAGGAGCAAAAAAATATGCACAAAGCACACATTTTAGAATTATTCCTCATGAGGGCTGAGGAAGTTTGGACATTAATACAACAACTCCTAGGTCATTGGTTGAGGGCTACTCCTGGGTATATTAACTCTTTGACTTTAGTTGATATCCTACACAAAGCTGAAAGTAGAACTGTAAGGCACAGAAATATAGAAACTGTTAGTTTCACCAGAGCATACGGAAAAGTCCAAGGAAAATGGTATGGGCACTAATATGTCTTTAATATTAGCACAGTGTTCACTCATTTCAATAAAAAGATACCTATTAATATAAAAAAATAAGTTGACCTCTAATAAGATATTAAGGCATATATAGTATACTTTTTCTTCTGAATTAGTCAGTGTAAGGTTAAACGGTTGTAAAACAAACCCCCCAAAGATAGTAGTTCAAAGAAAAAACATTTTTTACATGATAGTCTACGGTTCCGTGGGACAGATCTGTAGGATTCATATGTAGGGGATTCTTTCTATCTTATTCTGTGATGCACGAGGATAATGCCTTTGTTTACATGGTGAAACTAGAATGTGTTGTGTCTAGGTTCGAATCAGTGGGAATGAAAAAAGGGTGGGAGGAATGTATGCCAATAGTTTTAGATCCACACTTAAGTGGCACACAATAGTCCACTCCATGTGGTGAGGTCTGAGTCAGAAGACCATATCGAAATGCAAGGGTATTGGGGGAAATACCAGTTAGCTAGGTAATGAATAGCTGTAACTTAATTACTATGGGGGAAAAAAAGTGTATTTTGTGGACAGCCAGTACCCTCTGTTACTTCTTTGTGTAGTGTAGGATCTATTTGAGTCTTCATTCAGCTCCTTGTATGTCTCAATAATCACAGAAAGAGGACAGGATATGAACCTGTCAACTACCTGATATCTTTCCATACCTATTTACATACTTAGCACAGGACTTGGATTTCACCTCTTTTCTTTACAATAGAATATTAACCTAGAACTATTCTGCTCTCCTTCATAATTTTGTGTACTTGTATATTTTGGTATCTTGATTTTTTCAGTTATATATGTTTAAATTAAAGGTTATCTAATATTTTATCCCCTCCTTTCTCTTCTACCTCTTACTGAATAACTTTTCCATTGATTAAAAAAGAAAAGTGAAACGGGAAATGAATCAGTCACTTCAGGATATCTCATACTTCCATACATAGTAACTTCAAAAACACAATTTTAAAAGTAAAATGTCTGAAAGACCCACATATGCTGATATATTCCTGAAGGCTAGATCCCTGGGAACTGTCTCAGAGATGTAAAAAATAGTATATAGTCACTAATTAAAAATGCTGTTTTTCTTATTCTAAGCACTCCAGATGGTAGAGGAGGATCTTCAGAGGTGCTGGAGCCTAGGGCTGGGCCGACGCAGCCTGTTCCTTGTGTTAGAGAACACAAGGAATCCCTTTCCCATGGATCTGCTGCTCTTCTCTAGTGACCTAAGCAGATGGTGAACAGTCAGTATTACTTAAAATCCCAGTGTCAGGTCTCGAAGTTCTTAGAGCAGGGTGGGGGAAGAGGTCTTATGTTATCCAACCGTCATACCACTATCTGCTGCATATGTGTTAGGGCTCTCTGTCTACTCTTTGCTTGGTGCTTGTTTGGAGATGGAGAAAGGAGATGAAGGTAGGCTGTGTAGGTGAAATGGAAGGTTGCTTTAGGGGCACTGTGGAAAAAAAAAGCAGGTTGTTGACCCTTGACCTCTGGATGGGGATATTGGAAGTTCAAGAGGAGAGTAAAAGTGGGATATATGTGACTTTAAAAAAAAAATCAGGATGAAATGTGAGAGACTGCTGGGAGGTGCTTCTAAAATCATAGGTTGGGTCCCACAAACGTGGCCTACTTGCCTTTCTAATGGTCATCAGGTCCTTTTCCTCAACAGCAGCAGCTTGCACATGTTACCACATTGTGACAGTCAAGTGATTAATAAAACTCTGATGTAGGTTCTGTAGTTGATGGGAACTAGTACGTGATGTATGGAAGTGTGGGATTTTTGAAATTTGAAGATATAAAAATTGAGGATCTCATAAATGTATTTCAATCACCTAAGCAACTTCTGTCCTCATAAACATTTGAGATTTGGCTAATCCCCATTTTCTGTTTGCAGTGTACTGTTTATCTAATTTCCATCTATTTGCATCTCTGATTTACCTAGACACTTCCAAAAAGAGTTTCTTTTCCTCACAAGCTCCTACTTTAAAGAGAATATTTATGACTTTTTCCTAACCCTATTTTGCGTTTTTCTAATGATAATTATATATACACGCATATACATATATACACACATGTATATACACATATAAGATATATTATATATATACATAATCAACTCAAAATTTGTTGACGAGAAGGAAGATTTATAGCTTTTTATTCCTAGGAATAAGTCTTGTCTAGTGCAGATAGTTAATGAAGAGTGTATAAATAAGGACATAATTTATAAAGCAGAATGTCTCATCTTTATTTGGTGTCTTAAACCCCTTTTCATTTATGTGAAGGGTCTAAGGATATTTTTCAGAACTTCCAGACTTATATGTAGCTTTCTTTTGTTAACTCTCATCTAATCTGGATATGCAGTGTGGAATTGCATTTCTGGTAATATTCAGTTGTACAACATAAATTCCTAAGAAGTTACTTTGGAAATCCAGGGATTTAGGGTTTTGAGGGAGTAAGCTTGACTTGATGAGTTAATAGAAACTCTTCTAAACTTGTTGAACTCCTTTCTTAATAATTTATTGAGAGTGTAAGATTCCTTTTGCCCCCAGTGAGGTACTGCCTCACATATTTTGGTACTCTTTGAAGCACAGTTGTTCTCCAATCGTTCATTCTTAGCATTTCAAAGAAGCTTTAGATGTTTTCTTTAGGCTTATTAATCATAAAGGCATTATAAAACCTTTCTAGACAAACTCCAATTGGCCTCTTCTTACTTGGTCCCTCCTAATCCTGATTATTCAGCATTTGTGTACTTTTTTGTTTATGTTTGGAAACTTGCACATTTTTAGAGAGAACATTTTTTAGTTAGGATGATCCACAATCAACTACAGAAATAATGTACATGAGATGCAATTGTTGCCACTGCCTGGTAGCAACTAGAATAAATGAATCATTGAACACTTTAAAATGCCCTGGTGAAACTTCATAAGCTTTGGGGACCTATCAATAGTACCTGCTCAATATTGGAAAACCATTTAATGCCACTCTAAAAACATTAAAATTTGCAGTTTAGACTTGAGACCCACAAATGAGTAAGCAAAGCCCTAAGTGGAAACCTGATATATAAAACATTTTGGCCTTTAAAGATAAAAATAACAGAACCATAGAATATTCAGAACAAATTCTTGGATTGAAACTCGGCTAAACCTTGACCTCTGAAGAGCTAATGATTCTGACAGTGTCTTAAAAAGGGCATCTGTACTTCCCTGCACAACATGACTGAGAAAGCATTTTATTTCTACCATCTCCATCAAATAATTTTTCATTCACAGTTTTTGAAAGTTGATTTCTGAGACTTAGAGGTCCAGGATAAGGCTGGTAGGATCCTGGATCCCTTTAATAAGATAATAGAGTTGGAAAAAGGCTTTCTGGAGTTGAGGAGATTATTTTTTTCTCTCCTTTAGTTTTGATTGAGTTTATGAAGGGAATGTGTAGAAAATTTGGGTTACAAAATTTTCCCATGGTGAAGAGAATGTATGTCTTCCCCTATGGCATATGAAGCATTTCCCTCTTTGGGCTTTCCCCAAAGAAAAGGAGGTGTGTTAAACAGCCATATCTTAAATAGTTAAATAGTTGTATTCTCATAAGTATCTTGACTTAGATGGTAAATTATATTTTCAGTCTATCCAGATTCTGTTGAGGAGGGGGTGTCCTGAAGCTGAGACAGGAAGTGGATTGTTGGGTGAATTGGTTGGCTATAAAAATTGTCACAAGTATGGGGAACCCTACAGCTCTGCTAAGAGTTGAACTGGAGCTCTGTCAACCAGGGAATGCTATGTGGTGTGGAGCAAGCAGCAGTCACATAGACCTGGATATTGTCTAAGATGGGGGAACCTCAGTGTTTCTCTGTCCACACATAAACCACAGCTTTCTTCCATTTTTCCAGACACCATCTTGGAGAGCAGATAAGCAGATACTATACATATGGGTATAGTAGAAGCCTGAGAAATCTGCATTTCTTTTCTAGATAGGTCAGAGCATCACCTGAAGGGACTGTTTCAATTACTGAGTGGGTCTGTGTTTTAAATAGTCTCGCAAAAAGTTTAATTCCTCTCCACAAACCAGGTAATGGAGGCTGGTGTAGAAGATCTAAGCAGTTTCTTTGCATATCTAAGTTGAAGTGTGTAAGTAAATTTGTGATCTCACTAAATGTATGTAAAAGCAGTTTAGTGTGTGATTAAAGAAATGATCTGTGTGGTCAGTCTACATGGGCCCGAAGTACAGTTCTGTTAAATGTAAGTTGCCTGGTCTTGTACACTAACTTCTATAATTTTTTTATGTATCCATGTATAAAAAGGGGATGATAATAATTCCTAATTCTAGATGGTTGTGAGAATTAAATGAAATATATGTACTTGGTACATCATATGCCCTCAGTAATTGTTGGCTGTTATTCTTCTCAACAATTATGGTTGTCTATATCTATATCTATCTATCTATATATATATAGTAAGTCTCTCTCTCTCTCTCTCTATATATATATATGTATGTATGTAAGTACATATGTTTTCATCAATCCTACCTCTTTAGATAGGATTAAGCTCCTCAAGGGTATTAGAGATTCTTTTATTTGTACCCCCATACATATGTTAAATATTATTGATAAATTTTGTCTTTTAGCTATTGACCACAGAAGATTCAAGTTCTGCATAATAGTTTTGTATAAGTCATTTTTGATTCTTTCTTAAACCTTTAATATACAATCTATAAACAAACATGGTATCTTCTGCTTTCAAAAACACACTTTAAATCCATTTACTTCTCTCATTTCCAGAGATAGCACTCTATTCCAAGTCACTTAATCTTTCACCCAGAGTCCTGTATTCGTCTCCTCATTGCATCCTCTTTTCTATTCTCCGTTCTTCTGTCTCCCTCCCTCTCTCTTTACAGTGAATAGTGTATATAAATCTGATCACATCATTCCCTTGCTTAAAATAATTTCAGAACTATCTTTGTCTTAAAATAAATCCAACTATTTTTTAAACATCACAATCTATAAAGCCCTAAATTAGGCATTATAAATTCAAGCGCTCACAGAGGCCAAATTGACAATATAAATGAATGAAAAAGGCTGGACTAGGACAGAGGTGAACATGAGGTCACAGGCCTTGTCTCAGCTGATTGTTGCCATATAATAATACAAGCCCACTGCAAATAGATCCCTTAAATTTTTTGAAAATCCAGAAGTTTTTATGTGGATCTCTTTATTTCCAATTTTTGACAACTAATTTAAGAAAATACATGATTTTTTGACCTGATATAGGCCTGAAATTTCTTTTCTGTCTGACTGGGCTCTTATGTAGCTTTCCAAATTTTCCATTCCCAAACCCTGCCATTATCTTCTTTATATTTCTTGAATATTTAAAGAAATATCTGTGCTCATCAGGGCTTTTGAACATGCAGTTCCTTCTGCCTGAATTTCTCCTCCTGCTACAGTTTGCATAGCCTTCTTATTCTTCGGGTAGATCTAGAATCCAGCACCTCAAATAGGTAATCTCTTGTACGAATCCCAAATAAAGCTCAATTTATCTAAAAAGCAGAACAAGGATTATGTACTAACCTTTATTTGTTGGGTACAATGCCAAGCAGTGAGACTAAGAGAAAATAGAGAGGAGGAAGGATAGGAAGCAATGCAAGGTGAAAAGTTAGAACACCAGCTACCGCTTCTTGAAAAACCATGAGGAGACACAGCTGGTTACACGGGATGGGCTATAGGCATAAATATTTGCTTCTGTTAGATGTTTTGTAGGGATTACCAAATTGATTTTTGTCTCTCATCCCTAAAGGACAGTGTGCTTACAACTGCAGGAAGCTTGCCTGTTTCAGCTCTGTGTTCCATGAAGTGCTTGGTACATCGTGGGCACTCTTGACATACTTGAAGGAATGTGGAAAGTGGAGTTTTCTTCTGAGTTCCAGAGACTAGTGATTCTGTTTTAGTCATCATTGTCTTTCCAGGGAATTTAACACAGTTGCATGAAAAAAAAAATGTGTTTTAAAAAAGTTTTTGGTGGTTATCTTTGTTTCTATAAAAAAATTACTAAAGTAAGTAGCACCTTTAAATTTGGTTATTTTAGGAATGTTAAGATGGATATTTTCAGTATTATTATTTCTTGTTTTCCCTGATCACTGATGCTATAATTCACCCTCTGTTTATTTCTTAGAGCTCTTCTGGTTTGCCCATTTTGTTGTTTCTCTGCTTCATCTTCATTGCCAGACTCTAAGCTCTTGAGAATGGCTCTCATCTGTCATTTTAAAAAAATCTTTGAATGTGCATAGGTTTCTCAGCCTTTGCACCACTGAAACTTTGGTCATTTAAAATCTTTGTTTAGGGCAGCTTTTCTGTGCTTTAAGGGATAGTTAGCAGCACCCTTGTCTTCTTCCCACTGTATACCAGTAGCAATACTCAGTTGTGATAACCAAAAATATCTTTGGACATTGCCATATGAACTGTGGGGGACAAAAATGCTCTTGAGAGTTTCTTACACAGAGTAAATGCTCCCCATTTGTTCATCACACAAATTCTATTGGCAAATTTTGATTGACTCCATAAAGGCAAACAAAGGATTCATGTTTTCTTGAGGAAACTTATCTAGTGTTGGGCCAGCCCTCTTGTTTAAAGGTCTGAACTGGCAATAGGATGAGCTATGCTCCTGTCAACTCATTGTCAACTCTCCCATCAAAACCTGTGCTCTCATTCTCATTGACTTATTTATAATCTGCAAATATCTGGAGATAAGAGTTTTGATGTGCAGCTTATTGTTTGTATGGCATATATTCATATTCTGACAAGTGCTATTGGTCAAATTTACTTTCCAATCTACTTGCTTTACAGATGACAGAATTTCTAAGTGTAGACAGACACAGAATGTGAAACTACTGTTTGTTGACATAAATGAGCAAAATTTGGCCCTGGAATTGTAATTATTTTTCCTTCAGCAAGGCTACAACTAATCAAATCAACAAATTCTTCAAAGAAACATTCTTGCTTTTCTATGTGTACAGTTTTTTCAGTGGTTTAGAAATATGTGTTAAAATCCAAACAATACCTTATTATTCCTTTTAAAGATGGTTGTTTGGAAACAAAGCTTAAAACAAGCATTACATTTTAGTTGATGAAAATAATTTTAGGTAATGATAATGGATGTGGTGAATTCCAACAACTCTGTCACAGCCTCCGTCGCCATACTCCTTTCCATCCTAAGGCACTGGCTCCCTGTCATCCGCTGTTCTGTGACTGACAGAAAAGGTGATAGCTGTGGAGGGTACAGAGTGGTGGTGGGATGTGTAGTTTAAATTCCATTATCTCCTCTTATGACTGAGGAAATAGACCGAGAGGGGATAAATAATTTTTTAAAAATTTTCTTCCCAGTTGAGGTCGAGCAGTCTCATTTTTCCCAGGCTTCTTTCTTACCATAAAACATATTCAGATAGTGATGTCATATTCCAGATATTCCAAAGGAAGTGCAAAAAAATGTTTCTCTGTCCCCTATCACTTAAAGTCAATAGCAGCACAAGGACTGGAAGCTTTCCTCAGGTAAGCTGTAAGGGTAAAAATATTTTCTCCCCACACCATGCAAAATTTCCAGGTAGAACCCAAACATAACCCGTGGTTCTGAGGGAAAATATCACAGGAGAAAGCTACAGAACTAAATACAATGAACTAAAGTTAAGCAAAATTAAGACATTTGTAAGGGTAAAAGTATAGAAAAATAATGGAAGCAAAGTAATCTTAGTTCATTTTGAAGAATCATGAAAACACAGCCTTTTTCTTTCTTTCTTTCTTTCTTTCTTTCTTTCTTTCTTTCTTTCTTTCTTTCTTTCTTTCTTTCTTTCTTTCTTTCTTTCTTTCTTTCTTTCTTTCTCTATTTATTTAACTATTTATTTATTTATTTATTTATCTATTTACTTATTTATTTATTTATTTATTTGTTTGTTTATTTATTTATTTATTTGTACAAGCACTGGGTACAGTCAGAAGCACGGGAGGGTGAGAGAATTCACCAGAGCCAGAGCGGGGAGCAGAGCAGGCAGAAGGACCGAAGTACACTGCTGAGGGGAGCAGCAGGCGGCAGGAGAGGTCTGCGCGCCACGTGGGACCCTCCTCTGGTGGCCGGGGAGCAGCCGGGGATCGAACTGGCGCTGCAGAGGCTGCGGGCTGCTTTGCAACACAGCGCGCAACCGCTGCGCCATCGGGGAGGCCCCTTTCTCTTTTTTTATTTAAATATTTTATTTTATATAATTCTTACATCTTTTTTCATCTTTGCACAATGTATGCATTTTCATTTTGGTTATATTCGCCATACAATTGCACCTCCCCCCTTATTTTTAGTCTAGTCCTTCCTTTCCCCGTCCCTCCCCCCCGTAGTGTGTCTCTGGTTTATAGTTGCTTGTTGATTTTGATTTTTACTTTGTATTGATTAGTCTTTTTCCTGGTCTCTTATTTAGGTTTTCTAGATTCCTGCTATGAGTGAGACCATCCGTTATTTTTCTTTTTCTTTCTGACTTATTTCGCTGAGCATGATCCCTTCCAGTGCCATCCATGTTGCTGCAAACTGCATGTGTTTATCTTTTTGATTGCTGAGTAATATTCCATTGAAAACACAGCCTTTATCTGATGATCAAATATGAGTGAAATACAGTTTCTCTTAACTGAATGTTAGATTCCAGCAGACAAAATTCAGGTGTGTTCATGTAATTATTAAATTATCTTGAAGGAAACTCATTGGAATCCTGAATAGTAACAAAAAGGCAAGTCATGTCAAACACATGTCTTCAAGTCTTCAGCAAAATATTGAAAAAACACTCCAAGGAAAAATGATTTTAAATAATTTTATGTTCCTACTTTGAAAAATAATGCATCAATTAAAAAATTAGAAAACACAAGAGATAACTATTATAATTATTGATCTATGTATTTCACATATATCCATATCCATATATATATTTACACATTTCTATAGAAATATATATGCATGGCATGGGAAAAATATCTTTATATAAAATCTCTATCTTCCAAAGTAATAATATGATTAATTTAATGCTGTTTTATTACTGGCTGTTTTCACTTAATTTTCAGTGAATTTCTTTTCAATTAATTAAATAATTTAATATTCTTTATTTATCCTGTTATTTATAATGATGAAAGAATTTTGAAGAATCATGAATACACACAACAAAGAACATGTAATTATCAGATGGAGGTTAATTTGTTTAAAAAAATGACTGCTTTTTAATTTTTTACTTTATTACCTCATTCTTTCTAATAATTCCAATGTTCATATTTATTTTTGTATTATATTTAAAAAATTTATTTATATTTATCTATATTATATTTATATTTATTTAAGGAATATATTTATCTATATTTATCTATATTTATTTTTGTCATTTCATCATATAGTTGACTTATCTCATAGTCTTTAAGATAGGTGACTGAAAGGAAAGTTACAAGTATAATTTTTTTAAATTTTATATATTTTTTACATCATTTTTCATTTTGCACAATGTATGCATTTTCACCTTGGTTATAGTCCCCATACAATTACCAGCCCCCTTGTTTTGATCCTACTCCCTTCTCCCCGCCCCCTACCCCTGAGTGTGTCTCTGGTTTGTAGTTGCTTATTGAATTTGATTTTTACTTTATCATAATTAGTCATTTTCCTGGTCCCTTATTTAGGTTTTCTAAATTCCTGCAATGAGTGAGACCATCCAGTATTTTTCTTTTTCTTTCTGGCTTATTTTGCTGAACATGATCCCTTCCAGCTCCATCCATGTTGCTGCTAATTGCATGAGTTTATCTTTTTTGATTGCTGAATAATATTCCATTGTGTATAGGTACCACATCTTCTTGATCCATCTTTTTTTGGGCATTTGGGTTGTTTCCATAGCTTACAAGTACAAATTTTCAGATGTTTCATCATTTCAAAACACTTCTCTGTCCCTGATTACTTTTTCTGTCCCTCCCTGGAGGTGAATTTTTATTCTATTTTCATATAAAAAAGTAAAGCACACAAATATCACATTTATGAGGGCTTGCTCACCTGTAAATGGATACCAAATTCAAATATTTCTGAGCATTTCTCATCCTGAGTGTTAAACTCCTTTTTTTTAAGATTTTTATTTATTTATTTATTTATTTATTTATTTATTTATTTATTTATACAAACACTGGGTACAGTCAGAAGCATGGGAAGGTGAGAGAATTCACCAGAGCCAGAGCAGGGAGCAGAACAGGCAGACCGACGAAATACACTACTGAGGGGAGCAGGGGGCGGCAGGAGAGGTCTGCGTGCCATGTGGGACCCTCACCCAGTGGCCAGGGATCGAACCGGCGCTGCAGAGGCTGCAGGCAGCTTTGCAACCCAGCGCTCAACCGCTGCGCCACCGGGGAGACCTCACGAGTGTTAAACTCTTATGATGAAATTTCCTGTTCCTAATTATCTACATTACCCTATAGCTTTTGCTGCTTAAACATCTTACTTTGTTGATATGTTCCCCTTTTTTTATAAGATAAATGGAATAATATATTAAAAATGAGTTTTGTAGATGACAGCAAAAATAAAGCCTGTTTCTTCTGTAGGTTTAGGACTAACAAACCTCAGACAGGCTTTTATAGTTTCCTTACTTTTTGCTCTTCAATTTTTTACCTCGGTTGCTAATAGTATATATTGCTATTATAATTCCAATTGTCTTCTTAATTATCTCATGACACCAAATGGAATTCCATGTGAATTTTGTTTGTTGACTAAGTAGAATCCAAAGAGTTCAGTTTGTGAGGTTATTTTGAGATGATGGGTATTAATATTAATAATTAAAATATTAGCAATTATTGTCTACTCACATGCCAGATAGTAGGCACCATTTTGAGAACATTTTGTTATAGAAAATGTAAAGTCTGTATAAAAGTAGAGAGAATTTAGTCCAGTGGTTATTCATTACCCAGCTTCAACAACTGTCAGCTGATGGCCAATCTTGTTTCATTACATTTCCACTCATTTCTCTTCCTTTTTCTGCACTGGATTGCTTTGAAGTAAATTATTATTTGCTTCACATTATTTAATCTATAAATATTTCAAAAGGTGAGTGTTCTTAAGCATTGTGTATTTTAATTTTTGAAACTTTTATTAAATTATACACAGAGAAAAATGCATAAACGTAAGTGTACAACTTGGTTACTTTTTGCAAATTGAACATATTGGTATAACCAGCAAGAAATAACATTTAATACCACCACAGCCTTACTCATGCTCATTTCCACTTGTGTCCCTTCCCACCATGTGTAATTGCTATCCTGACTCCCAACACCATAGATGATTTTAGTATGGAATCATACAGTGTACTATTTGGGGTCTGACTTCTTTCACTTAACATTTTGTCTGAGAGATTTATGCACATTGTTATGTGTAGTTTCAGATTGTTTATTTGCGTTGTTGTATAGCATTCCATCCTCTGACTATACTACATTTGACCACATTTTGCCCCATTTCATTTATAGGAAGCTATAGAGAATGTTTAATTATTATAAATAGTCAAATTATTTTATTATCTTATAAAAGAGGTAAAGGAGGTTTAAGTGAAATTAAATGATTTCCTAAGTTCCCATAGGTAATATGTAATGGAGTCTGAATTCAAACTAGCTTTGCCTGACTCAAGAATTAGAGACTTTGACCACATTGTGCTTTCAAGAAAACATTTTTTTTCAGAATTAACTAAAATTATCTATTGTAGTATGTATATATAATCCTATGAACTTTGTATAATTTTTAGATTTTACTGAAAGTACTAGCACTATTTCTTTTAAAGTTTTGTAATTCTAAATAGATTATTAGTAAAATCTAAATAGCTCAAGTTAGTAGAAAATGCAAGTTTTTTCAAATTATAAAACTTCACTATAGTAAGTGTAACAATATAATTTTGATACATATTATAATTTTGATATAATTTTGATATAATTTTGATACCATAATTTTGGCTAATTTGTAATGATTCTGCCTTCCCCCACCCATTGTTTTTTGTTTTTTTTCATCTTGTTGGTTACATCTTTGAGAAGTTTGGTTGTGAATGCATAATTCATAAACATTTTTAAATTGCTTATCAAATCATAGACTGAAATTATATTTTTAGAATGCAATTTAGAGTTTCATTAAGCAGTGAGTTCTTTATCATATAACATCATGCATTGTTTGTTTTTGAGAGAATGCAGAACAGCTCATATCCCTTGCTTAAAATAGACTTTGTTCCCCTTAAAGCAATTATCTTCTTTTCAGTTCAATTTTCTCATCTGTGGTATTCAACAGTACTTCAGTTCCAATGAGCTTAAATTTTACCATGCTTCTCATAAAATTGTGCCACATTTGTTTTTTCCTATGTTAAAACCATGGAATTTAAAATGCATCTTTTAGACAATAACAAAAACAAAGAGAAACCCCACCAACTGGGAGAACATTTTTGCACCCAACACTAATGATAAAGGACTGATCACAAAAATCTGCAAAGAGCTGATGAGACTCAGCAACAACAAAGAAAATAATCCAGTCAAAAAATGGGCAGAAGAGCTAAAAAGAAACTTCTCTGAAGAGGAAATGCAAATGGCCAACAGACATATGAAAAAATGTTCAACATCACTTGTAATCAGGGAAATGCAAATCAAAACTACCATGAGATACCATCTCACACCAGTGAGAATGGCACATATTAAAAAAACTAGCAACAACAAATGTTGGCGAGGGTGTGGAGAAAAAGGAACTCTTCTGCACTGTTGGTGGGAGTGCAAACTGGTCCAACCACTATGGAGAGCTGTGTGGAGATTTCTGGACCTACTAAACATAGAGCTTCCATATGATCCAGCAATTCCACTCCTAGGTATTTACCCAAAGGACACAGAAACATCAATTCCAAAGAGCACCTGCACCCCTATGTTTATAGCAGCACTGTTTACAATAGCTAAGCTTTGGAAACAACCCAAATGCCCAAAAATAGATGACTGAATCAAGAAGATGTGGTACATATATACCATGGAATATTACTCAGCATTCAAAAAAGATAAACACATGCAATTTGCAGCAACATGGATGGCGCTGGAAGGGATCATGCTCAGCGAAATAAGCTAAAAAGAAAAAGAAAAATACCGGATGGTCTCACTCATAGCAGGAATCTAGAAAACTTAAATAAGGGACCAGGAAAATGAATATAAGAAAGTGAAAATCAAAATCAACAAAAAACTATGAACCAGAGACACTTTTTGGGGGGTGGGGGGCGGGAGGGGAAGGATTGGGGTCAGAATGGGGCGTTTGCAATTGTATGGGGGAATATAAAAATAAAATTTATTATTTAAAAAAAAAAGCCATTGGGAAGAGGGGCTATGGCAAGGAACAAGAAACCCAGGTGTTTATTTTCAGTTAATTAGAAATGGTATTTCAAAAATATTTTAAATTTAATCTATTGCAGAATATGTGTGTATATATGAATTTGTGGGGGCAAATTGGGTAGATATGGAATGGAATTTAGAAACCTTTAAATCTCATCCCATGTTACAAACAAATAAACTAAGCTTCAGAAAATGTAAAAAACTAAAACAAAAACATGCCTCTATCACATCTACAGGTTTATTACCTTTAGATTCTTTATTAAATATTATTTTCTTCAAAAACACTATAGGACCCTAAATTTCAAAGAAAGCATTGGCCCATTCTTGAAAAGAAAACAAGACTAGATGCTTATGGTGTCTATAATCAATTTTGTACAAAAAGTTGGTATTAACTATTGATATGTTAACATACCTGTAAAAGTGTGATCCAGATTTGCTCTACTGAAGAATTATAAAACACTTTCACATTCAGTCTGCCAAAATCTCTTTCATCTCCTGATAGAGTAATTGTATCTGAATTGTAAAAGGACAAAGATTTTTGAAATGCTATACAAGTCTTCTAACCCAATTAAACTTCAACATAATCCAATTTTCAGCGAACAATTTTTAAACGTTAAAACTATTTTTGTAAGTTGCCAGTTTAATAAGACAAAAATCAAACTTCAATGTTTTTTTTACTGAAGTGCTAGGGGTAAGATACACTTATAAAGTACTTGGCTTATACTACTCAATTATAAAAAAAGAATGAAATCTTGCCACTAGCAACAAAAGACAAATACTGTATGATCTCACTTGTATGTAGAACCTGAAACATTCGTAGACACCAAGAACAGATTGGTGACTGCAGAAATGAGGAGCAGCACCAGAATGAAATGGGTTAAGAAGATCATATGCTATAAATTTCCAGTACAAAATCTACATATAAGGAGAACATGTATTATTTGTCTTTCTGTAGAAAGAAAAGAAAAAAAAAATAAAATGCATCTTTTCTTCGTCTTTTTTTTTTTTTTTGTCAGAAGTCTATAGATTCAGGGATAGCAAAGTTTATAGTTTTGACTCAGCAATGGTAAGAACAGGTTACCCTGACTATTGAATGTAAGAGGCAGTTAAGGGGTTAAGAATGCAAATTTTGGAAAGCAAACTCTCTAGTTCAAATTCTGCTTTATACTGCTTACTAGCATGTGAACTTGCCTGTAAAATGGATGATAATATTAATAATAATACCTCATTGGGTTATTATGAAAATTATAAGGATTAATGTATGTCAAGACCTTAGAACTCTGTTTGACACATAGTAATTATTGGTTAGCTATTTTTATTATTATCCTGAAATCTATTACTTTTCTTTGAAATTTTAATAAACGTCAAAGTGATTAATTCACGATCTAAGCATTTCTTTCTAAAACTTTTAATATGCAGTTAGTAGTTACCCAACTCTGTTCAGAGACCCTGAAAGCATTTTCTATAAATTTATGGATAATATGTTCTAATGTTTCCTTCATCTTTTCTTTAATGTTTTATATATTAATTTGTTCATTGAATCACTCCTACTTATTAAAAACTTATCATAGCACTCTAGTATTTAATAGGGAACAAACTGGAAGCATTCCCTGCAATCTCTACTTATATTCAAGTCTCAGAGTTGGTCCATAAACCAGGAAAGAACAGAGCGTGTTATTTGGAAATTGCCTTCATGGCCACCCCTTTCCCACAACATCATTTTGAAATGACTATCTATTTTTCACTGTTCACTGACATATTAAATAACTTTTTAAGTTTTTGCTGTATGGGGACTATAATCAGTACATCTTTTTAACTGAACAATGTGGTAAAATTTGGTTTTAGAAATGGATTTAGAGATAATGTACCAACTCTCTTATTTACTTGCTTCCCCTATTAATCTATCTTATTAAAAAGTTTTATCATGACTCATTCCTGAAGTTGACTAGTCAGTCAACTTTAGTTCTCTATCAGAGGATCTCATAATCCTCACAGTTTAGACTGTGGGAAAAGGAGGCAGCTGAACAGCCATTAACAATATGTGTTGAAAAATCAGTTCCTTGTTGACTGTATACAAAGCACACATTTCTGATAGTTCTTAGGGGCACTATTTCCTCTATGGATTATGTAGGAAATACTTTTGTCTGAATAATCATTCCCAGGAGGAAAGCCTTCAAGATAAGTTTACTTCATCGAGAGAGAGAGAGAGAGAGAGAGAGAGAGAGAGAGAGAGAGAGAGAGAGAGAGAGAGATTTGTGGAATGCTGAGCGGGGACTATCACATATGCCTAGTATAATTAAACAGCATGATTCAAGGTAGTAACAGTATCTAATTATATAAAATATGCTGTATACTGAAGTTTATCAACACTTACTATATTCTATATTCTTTAAAAATAAACTAATAAAACAATGGACACTAATCCAAGGGTTAAAGAAAACAATTGTGGGGGACTAGGTTTTCATTAAAGAAAAAATATCACTGAAAACCCTAGATAGTTAGGAAGAAATAACTATCACTTTCTTGATGAAATTATTTAGATACATAAAGGCAAAGTGGGTCATCTCTGCTCAGATATCTTGGCTTTGACTACAAATTTCTTTGCTTCATTTTAGATTAGAGACATGTATTAAATGAACTCTCAGTCAGGATGAAATGATACATTCTTAGAGTCCCCTTTAGTGAAGTGGTTTTCAACCTGGACTGTTGCTTGTGGGATATGTACATGGGGTGTGCACAATTTTAAAACAATAGTTTCCCTACAACTATCCTTTTGTAATTTTTAAAAAGTTCTTCTAGTGAAACTGACAGAACCTGCAAGCTCACTACATATCTGAAGCATACAGTAGAGGAGGGAGAGGGAGAGGGATCAAAACAGGGGAAGAGCATAAGTCTGTGGAGATGGATCACAGGTGCTATTGTGGTGGCAGAACTATGGGGACTACACCTGAGGGGAGAAATCAAATACTGCCCTAAAGTAACAACGATGTAAGAAAAACAAAAGTTCTCCTGGGATCCTGAATCATCTCCTAGACCAGTCACAGAATTCTACCTCCAATCAGAATACATTTTTTAAGAGTCTGAATAACTGAATAGATTATTTCTAAAAGATCCATTAGTGTTCTAGAAGAGTCAGTTACTTTCACATAAGAATGCTTTCATCTTAATTAAGCTTGGCTCAGACCCAAAAAAAGACTAAATGTGACCAAATGCAATTTTGTATTTGTACAGTAGTAAGTAAATTAAAGGGGTGCATTATGCATATTGTTGCTGTGGTTAAAATAGGAAGAACTGAGATGTTTTCTAATGGGTTGAGATATAGGCATCAGTTTACTTAGGAGATGAGAGGCATTTATTCAAACAGTTACACGCATGCACACACACATATACACAAACATCCCTCTTGTGAAAAGTAACAGCCTTTCGCAGAGAGACATTAAAATTTTCCAGCACATAAACTATATATTGAAAGTGTGTGGTATTTAAAATATTAAATCCATGCCTTTCTATTTCTCTTTGGTTCAGCTTCTGTTTGCATGTCAAAAAAGGGTTAATTTTAAACTGATAAATGGATCTCAAGAGAAGGTTCAACCTTTAAAATAGTGTTGGTGAGATTTTTGTTAGGACAATATTCTAGGGTGTTAATAATGGTGTATGTGTGTGTGTGTGTCCCTTCCTCTTTAACCTGTGTCAAAAAGGATCTCTCTCATTTTCTCTTACAGTTAACTTTACATCAGTAATTAATAAGACAGTCCCAAGAACTAGTTAAGCCCATATCCACCCCCACCCCTCCGTGGGTGTTAGTTTTGAAAATTTCATACTATTTTATGACATTGACTAAAGCAATTAAAACATCTTGAGATATTCTTCATGTTGGAGTTCAGGGTAGAAGTAAACCTTCTCTGGTTTTGGAGACTGGAGGGTTAATGATGAGGCAAGACTGTCAACAATCAGAAGTGTTTCAAGTCCTGTTTTTCCTGGAGTGTTCTCATTTCTTTCTTTGAATGAATGGCCTGAGTGAGAATGCTAAGATTTTCCCTCTTACCCTTATTCCTTTCAAAATATAATATTACAGATATTCATCTATGGTAATCTTATTTGAATAACATTCAGGTATATAAACTGGACAAATCTGATATGACTGGGTAAACCATGAGGCTATGACTATAACAACACCAATGTGAAAACTGTTGGGAAATGATCTTTTACTGTACATTTCCCCAACAGTTGTGCTGCACTTTTAAAGTCTTTTTTAAAAATTCAGAGCATTTATCTGAGAAAGCGTCATTGAGAATAATATTACATTGGCAAATTGCTCCGCCCTAGACAACTGCTGCAGTTTCTTTTCAGAGTTTAAAACCTAAGCCCCAAATCACAACCTGGAGTTAAGAGCTTCAAATATTAATTACCTCTGTGTAATAGGCAGTAGTCCTTAAAATGGCCTGCAGATTTCCCCACAATCTTTTACAGGGTGAGCAGAGCTATATCCACTGATAACCCAGCTGCCGAGGAACTGAGTAAAGCCGACTCCAAACTTCTCAGCTGTTGACAGGCTTGACTTGCTGAGAACACTGGTTAAATATAGCACGCTCGAGCTCAGCTCCTCAACAAAGTCATTGCTCTGACAGTGTTGTGAAGAGAGCAGAAGACAGAAACCTAATCTCAGAACTCAACAACACCTAGCAACAGTTGAAAAAACTTTTAAACAAAAGTCTGGGTGGGAGATATACAACAGCCTCCAATTTCTGCTGATCGGGATTTCAGGGAGAAGAAGCTGCTTTCCCCTTCTCTCTACTCAGTTTCCTGCATGACTTCAGCTATTGGCTATTCCTAGGAAAGAAAGTGGGAAAAGCTTTTTTCTGTATTCTTTTGGGCTGGATAGTTTTCCAGGACTCTAGTCTCTCTTGGACTGTGTGGCTTTCAAAAGGACATACCCTTGGATAAACGAGCAGCCTGCAGGTAAGACTAAAATAGCTATTTATTCATTTAAGAAAATTTTGCTTCCACAAAAAGAGTTTTCTCTGATTCTGTGTTGTTTCCTTTTATTCTTATTGCTTCTATCTGTGATAACACATTCAGGAATTATGATAGTCATTGTGAATTATTTAACAAATATCAGAAATGTCATCTATTCTTGAAATTATACTGCACACAAAGGTTTTTTTAAACGCAGATGTCCTAATAGCCACCAAAATATTTCTGCCAAGTTACCATTTTCTGGAAGGTAACAGATATGTGACCCAGTACAATTTCACAGCTCCTTTTGCAATTAGGATGACTGACCAATAAAAGGGATATTTTCCTTAGAAGCAAAATAACTTTCATGTATTGAAACTAGCTGAACAGCTTGTGTGGTGAGAGGAAAGTCCCTCATGGTGTTTGTATTGCTGTACTTTTGACTTGCTGCTTTTCCCTTCTCCTTTTGCCTGATTCTCTGATTACACTGGAACACCTTGTGCTGGTTCTGACTTCATCACATTACAGTCACCCCAAGGGCTTCTGACTAGGTGCAAAATATGCTTGGTGTTAAATCACTGTTTTACAATTGAATGTAAATCTTTCAGGAGAATATTATTTTGTATGTCCTTTAAAAATAAATCGAGTCATTACGTGTATATAAACAGATTCTGACTTTAAATTTAAATTGGAATTTATTAGAAAAAATATCCTTTCTTAGCTGCATGTGCCAGTGTGTTTACTCTAATGTGAAGGAAATCCTCCTTTCATGTCTTAGTATATTGTCTCCACTTCCGTGAATTGTGATAGTTTTATCAGAATTGCTGAGAGTGATCCATTTCACATCGAATCTGACAAGTTATGGCTTTATATCGGTGATGTGGTTGGTATTGACACCTAGTGGTCTGTAGTTGGGTTGGATTTCCATAAGATGATTGTTACCATAAATGAACATGAAAATTTGAATGAATATTCTAATTTAAGGATAATATCGAAGATGATGGAGATGTACATTTTAAAAGGAATTATTTGTCAAGTTAAATCAAGTTAGAGAATTTACCCAAGATAAGTTTTGAACAAATTGTTTGCTGACAAGTAAAATTATATCAACCCTTCCAGTAAATGTTCCTGTTTTAAGAAAAACTAAAGCTCATACAGCAAATGTTCTGGAAAATTAATTAGTATACACATTTTAGTATGCATATGTTCCAGAATTCTGATTACATGACTAGTTTACAAAGGAAATGAAGATAATCACATATAATTGATGTATATAAACAATAGTGCAGAATGACATTGGTAAACTTAGTATCAGAGAATGAAACTTTAGTGGAGATGAAGTCTCTTTGTCTTGAAAGAGTTTTGGAAAGTCAGGACTAAATGCTTTACATTTTTCTTGTTTTTATCTTAGGAAGGGTCACATTGTTGGCTTACAAATGTATGTGGCAGGCCAAAATCTACCATGAGTTCTGGGCTTGTAATTTCTTTTGGAGTCAGTGGGACAGAGGTAGATAAATGAGCCTAGCATTTCTCCCTGATTGAAAGCTGTGTTTCTTGATGAATTGAATTTTTGAGTATTGTTTTCATGACTGCAGATTTATCCTTGAAAATCAAGAGCAGCTCAGGTTAGACCATATGCTTTCTTCAAGTATGTGACCATCAAACTTTTCCTGGAAGGTTATGTTCTCCATTCACCCTAGTTCGCATTTCTATTTTATTTTGGAATCCTTCCTTTCTCCTTCACTATGAGAGTTGCTAGATTCCATTGTCATGTCTCCTACCACAATAAGGTATGTTCTCTTCATCCTCTAGCTTGAACAGTGCTGTTCCCCTCTCATTCCTCATTACTGTCCAAACCTTCTTGCCCATGACCATGGTAATTTTTCTAGAGCATTGCTATACTTGTCTCTCTACTCTTCAGTTATCTTCTGGGACTCCTAGTTGCTGCCAAACACCTAGGCTGGGTATTTGGAAAACCTTCCATCATCTGGCACATACTGAACTTTTCCAGTCTTAGTTTCCACTAGTCAACAAGAGGTGTCCTTTTGCTTCAGATTTTCTATAAACATATACATATACAAAGGGCACATTTTAATGCTCCACCTCTTCCCATTTTATTTTCCATCTCTCCACTCCTCTAGAGAACTTGTCCAATCTTTAAAACACAGACAAATATCTTTTAATTTCACAATGATTTCCAGACCCATACGTATTAGAAGTGATTTCTTCTCAGTTTAGAGAGTTTGGTGCTCTGTTAGAATTAGGGTACTTTGGAGCAGAGATTGCTCCTTTAAACTCACAAAAATTTTATGAAAGTGATTAAAGGCAAAACTTAATTTTGGAGCTTTTTGTTACATTGTAGATGTTCTATTAACATTTTTGGGCTTACATCTCTCATAATGAATATGGGAAAAAGTATAGCTAGGTATAAAATCAAGAAAAGCAGCTGTAACTGTGATTGATAGCTTTTTATTTCAAATAATTCTTAAGGAAAGTCTCCATAGTTTTACTGATGCATGCGTACACACACACACACACACATCACAGGTTATTGTAACTATGCTCCTGTATCTCATTGCAGAGATGATGTAGCACTCCAGAATGAAATGGAAAGGTGACATATAGATATCAAGATATGATAGCATCTATATATCTATATATCTTTTTATCTCATTTTGGAGTGCTACATCATCTCCACTATGAGATCTATCTATCTATCTATCTATCTATCTATCTATCTATCTATCTATCTATCTACCTACCTACATATCTATTTGACTATCTATCTATCTATCATATGTGTACACACATGTCCTGTATAGGCACTTAGACCTCTAAATATTGTAACTCATAAACTTTTATCACGTTTTAGTACCAGATTCTATTTATACTTAGTTACTTTTGGTATTAATCATTTAAATCATGGTTGATTTTATTTGTTAGTCATGGATTAAAATATGGCCTTGAATGTTAAAATGTTTAAAATCATATTATAACCCTCCCCCCCAGATATATAAAAAACAGAACTTTATTTCAAAAAAGACTTTTTAAAAGTAACTTTAGTTTACATCATTTGTATTTTGGGAAGTATAGGATCCTCCACCTCCCAATGATGTTACCATGGTGCTCCTAGCACCAAAACACCCACAGTCCTCCATCATAATCCATCATGCTGCCTCCCTACTTTTGCTTTCTCTGCCCTCTTCCGCACCCCCTCTGTCTGAATGCCTCAGTTACGTAGTCATCTTCAAGGGCTAGTTTTTGAGTTTAGCTTTTTTTTACCCTTGGTCATATAAGTGACACCATCCAGTATTTGTGTTTCTCCTGACCTGTCATTTAGCATACTCCCTTCCTGCTCCATCCTTGTTGCTGCAGTGGCATGAGTTTATCTTTTTTGATCACTGAGTAGTATTTCATTGTGTATATATGCCACATCTTTTTGGTCCACTCATCTGAAAAAAAAAAATGAAACAAAACCCAGATCTTTCTTATTACTTTTAATCACTCATGAAACCTGTATCCTGACTGTGTGAGACCAAGCATGAGTCATGATTTTGAAGGAGTTTTTTTCCCCTGTGTACACCAAAAGAAAAACTTTCTCCTTATGTTTTAAGAAGGCTAAGCAACTTAAAATTACTCTCGTAAATGGGTACTCAACAGAAATTGTTCTGGGTTTTCCCCAAGGAAATTTGTGAAATATTTACTATATTTATCTAGCAATGGTTTTGCTGTGGTTGTAATTTTTATGTATTCTTTAGAAGTGAAACTATAGTAAAATACACATTCTAAAGTAATATTAATTATGTTTTTCTTTTTTGGAAGATGAATATTTCATAAAACAGATGCCTTAGCAAATAGTATTTTATAGAGCTAGTATATCCTCATTTTTCTCTTTTTTGCTCATCTGATTTCTGTAAAAATGTGGGTTTTAGAAAAGCAGCATCTTGAGGAAATGGGTTTAGGTTAGGAGATAGTTCATCAGAAAGGTTTAAGAAAGAAAAAGTTGGTAACAACTATGAGAAAAGTGACACTTTTCTAAAAGATTCTAACATAAATTTGTTTATACATTATTTTAATAGCAATGAAATAAGAGGTAAGCTATTGTAAAAATACAATTTTTTTCCTTTAAATCTGAGTTGAAGATAAAGCAGCAAGGATATGTTCAAGGTATGAAGAAGATGGCAAGAAAGATTAGTAGCATTAATGAGCTAGAAGGCTGGATTCAGATTTCAGTTCACTGTGACCATTGGCAAAGTATTCTCAGTGCTTCAATTTCCTTATCTGTAAAATGGAGATAATAATTCCATATCCCTGAAAGAATTGTTTTAAAGATTAAATAAGTTAATAAATCAGTAAATTTTTAAAAGTCAATAAAAAGCTATTCCTACTTTGTTACCACACCTTAAAAGTAATTACACCTTAAATGTAATTATCTCTTTATTTTATCCTTTGTTGCACACAAAATTCTTGGACACAGTCTGTGAACTCAAGTTCATAGATCATAGGAAAAAGCAGAAGAATGAATTGTTTAAAATTGGAATCCTGTTTGGGACATACTTTGCTGCTGGGTACTGTAAGCAGACATAGTTTGAACGCCAGCCAATAATTTAGCATGGAATTTATGTTTCAAACCCTCCCTTATCACTCACCAGTCTTCTGTCTTATAGAACCATTACTAAAAAGGCTAAGAAATCACCCACCATACACTGTTCTATGATTTCTATATTTGCACTTGGAGATAAAGTGTGTTTATACATAGTGCTTGGGTGTTTCTCTATAGTCGACAACAGTGGGTAATATATGGAGACAGAGACTTCCTTCTCCATGGAGGGATATATTGTTAATCTTATCATTCTTTATTTCTTTTCTTAGATATTTTGTTTTGTTTTACTAACCTGGTAACAGATAAAAAAATGGAAAGAGCAAAAAAGGTCCTCTTATGCTAGCTTCAACCTTACCAAGTGGCAATGTATTCTTGCTATTCATTACTTTTAATCCTATTCATTCTTCTTAAATATAACAAGAAAATATATGCCAAGACAAATAAAGTGTTATATTTTATGGATGCCTTTGTGGTGGGCGTGGTATGATAGCATATACCTGAAGTGGTGGGGATCCTATTTTTCTGAATCATATGCAGGCTTGTAAATCAGTTATCTTAATTGAAAGTCATTTTAAAAAGTGTTATATCATAAATATATGTATATATATAGTATAGGATGCCTTCTGTTCTGTGTATTTAGTTTGACAAAAATATGTGAAACATTTTTGTAAGCAGGGAAGTTTCCTGATAGTTTTAGTGCGCATAAACGTTATACAGAGTAATTATGGCTTAGACCTATTTTGCTTTATTTTTCTCAACTTCATTTTTCTCATTCTCAACTGAAAGAATGAGTTTTTAAAAGAAAAGACAAACTGAATTTTAGAATTGTCACCTGTAATAAAAATCTTGTTGTAGAAAAAAGTAAAGAAGAAAGAAGGGAAAAAGAAAGAAAATAAGGAAAGAATTTTTCTTGGCTTTATAGAGTACATTTTAAAGGCTTTAGGATAAAAATATAGAAACCTCAAGAAAATACTGCTTATGTTCTTCCTATTAATGGTCAGTACTATTCTTTAGTTAATCACAAAAGGGAAAAGGCTGAAGGCAGAATACAACTTTCCTTGTGGCAGTAGCTACGGCAGTTTGATTTCAAGGACCAGGCAGTGAGTTGTGAAAGAACTTAGAGTAAGGAAAGTCAAACATGAATTGAGTAGCTCTGGTTGGCTGTTAACCAGCTGATTGCAGAACTTCCCAGCAGATAGATGAAGAAACACAATGTTAACCAGCACCCCAGTCCCTGAGCACTTTTAAGCCACAGCAGAATTGAAAAGTCAAAAAAAAAAAAAAAAAAAAGGTTGGTATTTGCTTTTCCTTTTTGGGAAATGTTGTCATTGTGGGCAATATTGGGTGATTTATGTGTTCCTGAGGCCTGCGAAAGACAAACTAAGAAGAAATTTTAAAGCAAATGCAGAATTTATCTCAAGTGATAATTAGGCTCTTAACTGAGCCCTTAAGGTTCAGGGATTCCTGTTTTTGCTTTCTTGCTTAAATGCTGTCACCTACTTCCTTAACCAGAACATAAAATAACCATAACATAGATGAAAATGACAATTGTTACTTCATTGGCCCAGACCCTTACATGTCTACACTTGAAAATAACCTTTTTTTTTTTTTTTTGCTTTTGCAATAATTTAAACTATAAGTTACTTTGAAGAAATGGATCTTCTGCTGCTTATCTTTGCAAGTAAAATGTGTAAGAAAACCATGAAATGAACCTGTCATGGTTGGCATTCTTTAAAAAATAATTTGCTGAAGATTTAAAGCCAAAAGACAATTTGATTGAAAACAGTAGACTGCTGACATCACCAAGACAATCAAGTTACTGCCAACTTACCTTGTTTATCTAAAGATCTTTGCAAAAATAAGGTTTTCCCACACACACATATGAGTCATAGGTAATACAGTAATAGGGATAGATGGACTTTATTTTTCTTCATATCTCTTTAATATGCTTATGTCTTTAGTAACTCATTTTGGGGCAGGCTTCTTTGAGGTACCTCAGCATAACAGGAAAGGAAGAAGCATTGCTGAGGTCATAATGCTATTTCAGTGTGGCAGCCTGAGTACATGAGGAAATGACACTCTGAGCTTGTATTTGGACTCTTGCAGTTACTGTGACGACAACATACACTAATGGAAAACAAAGAAGTTCTGCTCACCGGGGCGAGCCAGGAAAAGTTTTGCCAGCTCAGATTTTTCCTAATTATTCTATAAGTATTGAAATATGATGCTGCAAGTATTCAAGCCTCTTTGTGTTTCATTAACTGCTTAGTGGCACATGCTTGAAGAGCAGCCTAGTTTTTGGATGAGGGAGGAGCCTTACATACAAACTTAACTTTTATATGCTGATGTGATAGATATCATCTTCTGGGTTGGACATCACCAAACCAACTGCTTTGGTCACAGCCTGTTGTTTCTTCTGATCCTTAAAAAAGCCAGCTACATGGGGTTCACCCCTCAGGGGGCCTCTCAACTTTAGGAAACAAACGTTCTGCCCCTTCTGTATTCTCTTCATTCCATAGATCATTGCTTAGTATGCAAACAATGACTGGGACATTTGAACCCGAATTAGTATATAATGTAATAATAATATTACCTATATATCAGATATATAGGTAACATATTATCTATATATGTTACATGTAGCTATATATAATTATTCACTGTAAATTATATAAATGATGGTAATAATAGCTATCACAAACTGGAGATTGTTCTGATCCAGGCATTGTTTCAAGAACTTTACGAGGATAATTTTATTTATTTCTCAACAACAATGTAGCAATATTTTTATCTTTATTTTATAGATTAGGAAAATGAGATTTATAGACATTAGATAACTTGCCCAGTGATAGATTTGAGATTCTAATCCAGACAATTTTGACCTTATTTAGCCCATGTTTTCAACCATGGTCTTGTCATGTAGGTGGTTGCTCAAGAAAAGTTTCCATCTAGATGACTGTGAGACATTTTAGTGAGGGGTGTAGAAAGCGACACTGCAGGGATTATTGGTTACCAATGACTGTTAGGCAGTGAGTTGTTAATCTGGTATTATGTTTTCCTTCTAAAACAACAAAGAAACAGAAACAAACAGGAGCTTGTTATAATTTAAGTCCTGATACTTTTCAGCCAGTGGTTCACCAATTTGGAGCAATGATATATTTTATGAGATGTTTTACTTATTTCTTTTATCTTTATTAAGTAAGAGCGATCTTTATTGATGCTAAATATCTGACAATTTGGAAATAATTAGAAATATTCCAGTTTCTATTTACATGAAAAGCATTTTACTTTTGGATGGAATAGATTTTGATGGAATACTTTTTGATGGAATAGATAATGCTTTTCTTTTCCTTATGTCAATGGCCATAAATATTCTACTTATCCATTATATCAAATATACCAAGTAGTGGGATGAAGTATTCCAGGAAGGTGACTGTTTCATGTGAAGTGAACATAGAATGAATCTCTGCTCTCTGAGAAATTCTATTCCGTGCATTGAAAGCAGTGTCTTAGTCACAACAATACTAGCATACCCACCTCCTAGTCACAACAATACTAGCATACCCACCTCCTACCCCCACAACATATATACACCCTCATAACTGGTTAATGCACAGTATTTGTATTACTACTGAGCTGATAGGCTAAGGCAGCAAATACATTTTTTGCTCTACAACATGGACCTATTTAGTTCAATATAAAGGTAGAGATGTATTACATTTACCAAGGCCTTGTGATATGACCTCTCCTGATTTCCACATGATAAATTCATAATTGTCTCTTTATCATCTCCTGTTTTTATGTAAAAAGGTGCACAGTGTAAAGGGAGGAAAGGGATTAGTATTATATCCTTGACAAAGAGCTTGACTGGCTTCTAGAAATAGATATTTTTTCCTCACTCAATTCTAAATTTCTAAATTTCTCTTGGCAACAACATTATGGAATAATTTCCACATAAGTCTTTGTTAGCTAATGCCTCTTAAATGGAAGATATGAACAATTTATCATACAGTTTCAAGAGTTAATCTAAGACATTCTATAGGCACTCCTAGTTGTCTGGTACTTCTGCACCTGGTCTGATTTCTAACAGGAATGGGAGCACTGAGTAACATACTGTTGATGATTATTCCACTATCATCTTGGAGCCACCCGTAGTCATCAGGAACTAAAGAGGGTGGAAACCTCTAGATTCTGAGCTCACTTGGAACTATGAAATCATATAGTCTCGTGGTTCTTAACGTTCCTTGTGCATCAGAATTGCTTGGGGATTCTTTAAAAATGCAGATGCCAAGACTCCCCAGAGGTTCTGATTCAAGTGGAACTGAGTGAGTGCCCAAGTATTGGCCTATTTTAGAAATATTTGTGTCATTTTAGTGTGCATCAAGAGTTAAGAACCAGTTTCCTAGCATATATTTATCATTTTCAAAGAATAGTAGGATGAGGGGAGAGAAGCCACTTGGCAGAAGTTACAAAGTCCTCTGAATTCTAGTCTATTACTCTTTCTATACATGTTCATAATAGGCTACAAAATAGCTTTTATTTAACAAGTGCTTTCTCTGTATCAGGCACTTATCACCCCATGAGGCAGACAGTTATACACCCTACATTTTACAGATAAGGAGGCAGAGGAAATTGTCCAAGGCCCACAATAAGCAGGTGGTAGATCTGAGATTTGAATCCAGGTAATTGGATTCCTTCAGCTTGTGCTCTTAATCATAATCACTTTGCTGCTCTGGAACCAACTCTGAGAATGTAGAGTGTGGAATAGCAGCTGCTTCCCTATTTCAGCATCAGCAATCTTGTGGCAACAGACTTTGTTGCTCTGAATTCCCACTTACTGGGTTTTCTGCTTGACTGGATTGGATCTTTGCCTTCTCTAATTCCCAATATGTGATCCAACTAGAGACAACCCATCTTCCTAGAGACTGTTTTGAGGTGCTCTATTTTCTCTAATGACTTTGTTTCTTCTGTCCTGTCTTTTCTTTCTTTGTGGCCTTGTATTTTCTACCTTGCTTTTGATCACTTATTCTTTTTACTTTTCAATAGAAACTTAAACTACAAACTCTACTCTTTTGTTCAAACCTTTGACTTTCCCCCTAGTCCTGAAAGTTTACCTGGTTCATTATTTTCCCCAGAATCCCCCTGCCTGGGCTCTTATACAATCCCTAACTTCTAGCAGTGGCAGGAAGGAATTAATCTCTTCACTTCACTATAGCAGCAGGTACTGGTAAACAAGCTGGTCTGTTTGAATGAACTGACTGACCAATTTGTTGATGTATACTACAAAGACCTTTTGGGGTAGCATGTTTGGAATTAATTTTCTGATTAATTCTATAAGCTGGAAATTCTACAAAGCAGGTTTTTTTTCACCCCTAGGGGAAAATCTATATGCAATGTCTACATACACTGTCTGCTTAAAAAAAATTTACACGGATGGAAGTCACCCATGACAAAATACTGTAATACAAATTTTCTAAGCAATAACAACTAAATAGACAGTGAGAGATTATTATACTTCCATGATGAGTGTTTATATGTAAATTCAAAAAGTTAACATGACAATAGATTAATGTATGACTTGGGACTGTTTTCAGAATCACATTGCATAAAACAAGTATTCAGTGCTTGGTAATTGAATCCATTAAATGTCATGGAATTGAGAAAATAAATATTACTAACCAGTTTCCAGTGATCACATGAACATATATATATATATGTATTACAAATTAAAAATCAACAAACATTTTAAATGTTCATTAGAGTATCAGAGAATCGATGTGTAATTAAGTGGAGGCTGGGCTCTGTATCTATGATTAGCATGTATGTTTCCAATAACAGATTAGAACTCTTACTATAAGTGGTATAAGACATAACTATTGACAAAAGTCTAATCATAAGTATTTGCCCCTCATGTCATGTCTTGCATGACTCATTAAAACTCATTAAAAAACTCATTAAAAAAACTACACACAAATAGGCACTTATTGTGGTTTATTAACTGGAAATGCGCTCATCCTCAGAAATCTATTTTAGAATTCGGATTGCTCCACTCCCCTACAAGTGGTAAAGAAACAGCTGTCATTTAATTAATGTTTCTGCTGACAGCTCCTGCTGATGAATACTATTGAAGTACCCTATGAGCATCAATACTACCCACGTTATCTTCAAAAGGAAATATTGATTGTAGTTGCTTGATTTTGCCTTATTTCACCAACATGATGCTTTCTTTCCTGCATCACTTCCTCCAAATTCCAATGATGCTGTTATTTACATCACCATTCACATCTTCCAGGGAATAAAGTCCCAGTGGAACACATGTGTTCCTGGTGATGTATTGCTATGGAATCTCACCAAAATGAACACATGAAATGCTGAGCTCAACCAGAGGAGAAGACAAGGGGAAACTAGATGAAAGTGACTTGTGGTTTTTCAGAAAGTGAAGAATTTTGTCCTTTTGAGAGATTAGAGGGGAAAAAAAGCTCTTGTTTTCCCACGTAATATTGATGTATGATTAAATTCCCACAATATAATTTATATTTAGAGTATATGATTTACTTCAATGTCTGTTCCCAGACATTTTCATAGGAGTTGGACTTCGATGGTACTTTATCTCTGCTATTGTATAGAAGGATTTAGGCTGTGTGAAAACTGGTTACAGAGTAAGATGCACTCAGTTTGCTTATCTTTAAGAACATATGAATATACTGGGCTTATGTTCTGGAACATGTCCTGGGCTCAATCAGGCAAGCTTTAATAATGTGGCTAGAAGAGGGACTGGGCTAGTACTAAATAGGGAATAGTTAGAACACAGTTTCCAAATGGTGTGACTGTAGGTAGCAAAGATTGGTCCAAGTTAACATCTGGAATCAGAGGAGCTGTTATGAGGTTATGGGGTATCCTGAAAGACAGGTGAAGCCTGATTATGACCTGGCACAGACAGGAAGTCAGCACTTGGGCAAACCTGTCAGCAGAGGGAAGGAGAGAGCGAAATGGGATTCAGGGACAGGATAGCTCTGGAGAAGGAGCAGGCCCAGAGACTGAATGAAATGCCAAAATTGTAATGCAATTTCAAAACAACTAAGATGATGTTAAATCCCAGAGTACTGAGCTAGAGCTCTTTGCGTTCCTTTTGCATCATATTTAGTATGCAGTGTTCACCCATTTACTAAATATTTGTTCAGATTCATATGTGTCAGGCACTAAGCTAGGGATTGGGAGACAGTGGTGAATAATATCTACTCTCTAATAAGGATTATAGGTAAAGACAATGCAATTTCAATGCCATGTGACTAGTGGGTAAATGGCACGATGTGACTACTCACCTGGTTTTGGGTAGTCACTGATCTGTCTAGAAATTGTAGCTGGGAGAATGTACCTGTCACTGTGGGAAAGGGGTACTGTGGAAGCTCAAAATGAGATAGCACCTGACAAATTAGGTCTGAAAGAATGCAGGGGTTAAAAAAAAAACAAAACAAAAAACCCAAAACAAAATGTCATTGAGAGGCTTGCATATCTGATTTGTTGCAACAAGTCCACATAACCTTATAAATGGGGGGAACTTGTAGGTTGCATTCTTTCCATTCTCTTGGTAATTTTAATCTTTGTAAGAATAATATGATTTTAAAAAAGAAAATCATGATGAAAAGAATCCACTATCTGTATGTTTTTATTTTTTATTATACTTAAATCTGTAGTGGCCACAAAGAGCCAGGAAATATACTTCATTGGGTAAGGAAATTCCTGGCCCTCACTCCCCTCTACACTCTGAGTATTCTTTCAAAACAGTGACCACTTTTAATGTACCTAAAATGGGACAGTGAGTACTTCCTATAAAATTATTTGCTTTAGAACTTTTACAAGTTTGTGTACTTAAAAAATACTATATATATATTCAGCACTGCATTTCAGAGTCTAATGGCTGTTAGAGTAAGAAACCTGTGTGAATAGCCAGGAAATGTTTGAAGTTCAAAGTGGGAGCATTGCCTTACCACATATTAAAATGGATTTTGAAACCACACTCATTAAAACACTTTGGTAGTAATGTCAGAAACGGTTCACATCGGATGCAGGGACCAAGGAAAAATAGAAAGTCCAGAATAGTTTCTTATACATAAGATTTTAGAGTTAGGAAGGAGAGACATTTCAAATCAGAAGAGAAAATGTGGATTTTACAATCAGTGGGGTTGAAATAAAGTGGAAAAAATTAAGTTAAGTCTCCATTTTACACTTTCTACCAACATACATTTTGGATTTACCAGAAACTTAAGTGTGAAAAATGAAAGTGTAATACATATGAGATTTTTCATAAGCAAGATATGTGGAAAAAACACACAGCAAAACAAAGGACTTAAATATTTGACTCCATAAAAGTTGGATGAAAACCGTTACACAGAAAAATAAATACCTGATGAACATGTTTAAAAAGCAAATAGCAACCTGACAAAAATATTTGTGACAAAAATATTCAAGGTTAAATATCCTTAATATAAAGAGCTCTTTTCAATGAATAAAGAAAGAGAAACACAACAATAAAAATTGGACAAATGATATAAATAATTTATAATAAGCATGTGAAAAACTGATTCACATCATTGATAATTAAAAATTCAAATTTAAAAACATATTTTATCTATCATTCTCATGATAGATATCTATCAAAATTATATTGACAAAGACTCAAAAGATTCTAATATTCAGTGTGTGAAGGACACTTCACAGAAAGGACACTTCAGAGAAAATGGACACTTACAGACAGCTGATGGGAAAATCAACTAGGGCAAGCTTACTGAAAAGCAATTCAACAATGTGTGGCAAAAATTTTTATAATCAGAAGAAAAATAAAGCCATGTTCATTTGGAAAAATAGAAGTCAAAACACACGTGATATTTTTGAGAATGCATTGTTTTCTCTTCCTTCTATTGTTTTCAAGTATTGCTTATTGACTTCTAAAAATTTGGCAGATGTAGAGGCTCTTATTTAAAAAAAAACAAACTACTTCTTCCTTAGCATGTTGGTAGGATTTCCTTGGAGGGACCTTGCTGAGATAGAGTTGTTGAAAGAAGACTGCACAGCCCACTCTACTGAATTGTTGAGTTGCCAAATATATCTTGGTGGCAATGTATTTCTTGAGTAACGTTATTATTAAAACATAAATGAGTGGCCAAAATGGCCATTCTGTGATTAGATCAAGAGGGTGAGTGACCAAGGGTCAGCTGGATAAAATGGGCACTGAAGCAAAGAATTCTTTAACTTGGATTTTTACTTAGCTCACAATTGCTTACACTTTTTATTTTTAAAGATTTATTTATTTATGCATATAAGAGCTGGGTACAGGCCAGAGATGCAGTGGGTGAGAGGACTCACCAGAGACATAGTAGGGAACAGAACAGGCAAACTGACAGAAATACACTGCTGATGGGAGCAGCGGGAGAGACAGGAGAGGCCCTCTGAGCCATGTGGGTTGCTCCCTGGCAGGCCAGGGATCAAACTTGTATTGCAGAGGCTGTGGATTGCTTCATAGTGCGGTGCTTAACCCCTTGCGCCATCAGGGAGGCCCTGCTTACACTTTTTAAAGGTATAGCGTGAAACTGATCCAGTAAAGGATTACTAAGATTCAAGTTTTGGGTAATCTGCTATGCTTATGAATTACTTGGGAAAAAGTTGCTTTTCACATTATAAGATACTGATAGGTGCTAAGAGGTGATTGACTTTAATTCCTTCTTATGAGAGCTAGGAGGCTGAGGCCCAGAAAATTTGACTCTCTCAAGGTCATATAGCTTATTAATTCAGATATGTGAATTCCTGGACAAGTCACAGCATTGTGCTGCATATCTTTCTGGAATCCAGACCATGACACTGTCTTGGGTTATTTCCCAAGGTGTCTGTTATATAAGAGCTCATGATTTCTCTTTCTCATCGTGACTCTGTTACCTCCAGATATTGCCCTGGGAAGTGAAGGAGGCTAGTTATACAGTGGTGTGTGGTGTGTATATGTCCTGTGAGGGCTCTGGTGAGGGTGGTACGTGGTGTGTAGATGCCAGCTACTTCTCATTAGTCTGAGAGTAGGGAGATTGTGTCAATGGGTAAAGAGCAGTAGTGTGAAAGAAACCTCTCCCAGACCTTGTGTGCTAATATTCTTGTGCTTTCTTCTGGCAAAGCCATTTTTGGCAGAATTCATTCCTGAAAGATTACTCAGAGTGAAGGAAGGCACTATGTATTTTAATCCAAGCTGGCCATCTACATCAACTCTTGCTGATTTTGCTTGCAAAGAATGTACTGAGATGAATAGTAGTGCTTTATTACTCTGTCCTTCCAATGTTCTTTTTTGTACACTGTGCACAAGTAAAAGAACTTCCTTTACTTCTCTTATACCCCTTAGATTAAGAGGAATGAGTCCAAACATATATAATTTTATTAGAATGAATAATAGCTAAAGTTGTACTTTATTTCCAACTTCTGTTTACCTACTGCTAGAGCAAGTAATTTCATTAATAATGCATTATTCAAGGAGCTTGTGACATTATCCATTTGTAGTCCTCTTTCTTTAAACAGCTAAGCCATGACATTCTCATGTCCTTGTGTCATTTTATCTTTTAAAAAAATTAATGGCATATCATTATTTTACATACTTGTTTGTTTTTTCACAATATAGGATTTCTCCCCTCAGGTGTAGTCACCATAGTTTTCCCATCACCAAAGGACCCTTCCCCTCACCACTCACACTGTTTTCTCCCCTCTTGCTCTCTCTCCTCCTCTTTCCTCTGCCTCTTGGATGCCTCAGATATATGGTCAGTTTTCAAGGGTCAGTTTTAAAGTTTGTTTTCTCTGATCCTTTGTTTGATTTCTCTATATTCCACCTATATGTGAAAAGATCCAGTATTTATCCTTCTCCTTATGGTTCACTTCACTTAGGATAATCCTTTCTAGTCCCATCCATGTTGCTGCAACTGACATGCGTTTATCGTTTTTGATTGCTATATAGTATTCCATTGTATATAGATGCCACATTTTCTTGATTCACTCATTTTTTTCTGGACTATTTGTGATTTTTCCCCATATCTTGGTTAATGTAAATAGTGCTGCTATAAACATGAGAGTGCAAATTTCCTTTTGAATTAGTGTGTTTGTGTTCTTTGGGCAGATACCTAGGAATAGAATTGCTGGATCATATGGTAGATCCATTTTCAGTCTTTGAGGAACCTCTGCACTTTTTTCGTAGGGACTGAACAAGTCTACATCCCCACCAATAGTGTAGGAGGGTTCCTTTTTCTCCATATCTTCGCCAGCACTTGTTTCTGTTTTTGTTTTTGTTTTTTTTTAATATATGGGCCAGTCTCACAGGCGTGAGGTTGTATTTCATTGTGGTATTGATTTGCATTTCCATGATGATAAATGATAATGAAGTTTTTTTCTTATGCCTGTTGGCCATCTGCGTGTCTTCTTTGGAGAAGTGCCTATTCAATTCTTCAGCCCATTTTTTTGACTGGGTTGTTTGTTTTCTTTTTGTTGAGTTGTATGAGCTCTTTGTAGATCTTCCATTTTAGTCCCTTGTCTGATATATGGTGTGCAAACATTTTCTCCCAATCAGGAGGGTGTCTCTTTGTTTTGGTTACTATCTCTGAAGCTTTTTAGTATGATGTAATCCCATTTGTTTATTTTCTTGTTTTCCTTGCTGTGGGACATGTGTCCACAAATGTGTTTCTGAAGTTTATATCATTGAGTGTTTTGCTTTTGTTTTCTTCTGTGTATCTTATAGTTTCAGGTCTTACATCCAAGTCTTTTATCCATTTTGAGTTGGTTTTCATGTATGGTGTAAGATAATGGCCTAGTTTCATTCTTTTGCCTGTGGCAGTTCAGTTTCCCCAGCACCACATATTGAAGAAGCTTTCTTTTTTTTTGTTCGGGTGTTCTACTTTACCCCTTTGTCATAGATTAGTTGTCCATTAATGTGTGATTTTCTTTCTGGTCTCTCAATTCTATTTCCATTGGTCTGTGTGTCTGTTTTTGTTATGGCACCATGTGTTGTAATTTTAATGGCTTTATAGTATACATTGAAGTTCAGAAGTCTTTTCCCTCCTTTATAGTCAGGTGAGCTTTTGCTATGATTCAGGATTGTGTGTGTCTATGTGTGCGTGTGTGCGTGTGTGTGTGGTTCTTTATGAATTTCAGTAATCTTTGTTCTATTTCTTTGAAGAATGCCATTGGTATCATATTATCTTTTGTAATCTCCATAACATAATCACATTGTGATATTTAAGAATTCTGCTTCCCTTTTTTCCTTTTCCCTCTGGGCTCAAGCCTTAACATTTGTGAGTTTAGTCCCCTCCCTCACTTATGGGCCTCCTCTTTCAAACTTTCCATGCCTTCCTGAGTCTATTCTTGATTTTCTCCTCTATGTTTTCTTTTCAGAATCCTCTTCTTGTTATTTCTGTTTTACTGCAGTTTTAGACAATCCTTCAATATTAATATACATCAAAGCTACACAATCAAGATACTTCTGTTAGTAATATGGAGAATGTTATTACTCACAAAGCGTCATTTATTACCAAAATCCATCTCAAGGTTTATTATCAATTTTCAGTCAAAACTGTTAACCCTAATCATTCTCCAAGAAATAGCCACATTAGTGGTGGGACCTATTATTTTTTCTATATCGTCAAACATCATAGTAGACTTTTTTTAAATATAAAAATCTTTGAAAGAAAAGCCAAAACAAAACATCTTCCACTAGCCATTATGCTACCTCCACTCTTACTCTCATCTTTACCCTTTTCACCTCTGGTAACCTCAGTTCAGTTATCAGTGTCCTCTAGTTTATTTTCATGTTGTTTTTTCTGTTCATTCATTTACTTTGTTTACTTTAAAGTTCAATCAGGTGAAATCATTCATTATTTGCCTTTCTCCTTTGGACTTACTTTGTTTTGCATAATCCCCTTAAGTGCTTTCCATTTGAAGATTTATTTATTTTTTATTTATACAAGAACTGGTGTACAGGCCAGAGGCATGGGAGGGTGAGAGGATTCACCAGAGACAGTGTGGGGAGCAGAACAGGCAGACGGACTGAAGACATTGCTGATGGTAGCAGTGGACGAGGCAGGAGAGGTCTGCCGCACCATGTGGGTATCTCCCTGGCCGGCTGGGAATTGAACCTGTGCTGCAGAGGTTGTGGATAGCCTCATAGCGCTGTGCTCAACCCACTGTGCCACCCGGGAGGCCCAAGTTCTTTCTATTTGATTGAAAATGGCAGTATTTCATCTTTTCTTATAGATGGATAGTATTCGTTGTGTGTGTATGTATGTATGTATGTATATGACCTATATGTATGATATCTATCTATCTATCTATCTGCTCCCTCTCTCTCTCAAGTCTTCTTTATCCAATCACTTATCAGTAGGCACTTTGTTGTTTTCCATATCTTAGCTATTGTAAACAGTGCTGCAATAAACATTGTGGTTCATGTAACTATTCAATGGAGCAGAGATTGAGGTATAAATTACCTCCCAATATGGAATCCAAACCAGATGCTTGGGAACAGGAAAATAGTCTGACTTGACTAAGTTTTTAATATTTGTTTTTCTGTTATAGATTTTGGTGTCTTAAGAGGGAATAGTGTCAATTGCACCAAGGGGTTGAGAAAACATGGTGTGAATACCAGATTGTAAAGGGTATTTAATATACTAAGAAAAGATCACAATCTTGGCTACATAAAATCCTCATCTAAATTCCAGCATTTTTTCAAGTCTTTTTTTTTTTTTTAAGGAGAGTTATGCAGTGTAGATTTAAAATGTGTATATGGACTGGATTGGAGACCGTTTTAAAAAATATTCTTGAAAGTTTCTATATAACATTGGGTTAAAACTACTTTCTTTTACTTAATGTTAGTTTCTTCACTAATAGTGGTTGATTTATTTGTTTAACTTGGTTCACACCAAACTGCAGGTTATATATGTTATATGGATCTCCTATGTTACGTGATCTAGAAGATCTAGAAGATCTAGAAGATCTAGAAGCAATTGTACCTGTTTTCCAATATTACTTACAGCTTAATTAAACTGAATGACACATTAGGAATAATAATACCAACAAGACCTGATTTATGAACTGTCACGTGAAGATGACAATCATTCATGCATTAATAATAATGTTAACATAACTATTATAGTTGTTGGCTATAAAAAGAAAATAAATGACAATGATAATCATAGTTACTTTTGAGTGCTTGACATACCAGGAGTTTATGCTGAATGCTTTATGTGCCTGTGATAATGGTAACTATTATTATTTAACTTAATAGATAATATCATAACATGATATTTTGAATTCTTCCTTGAATACTATACCCACAAAGATATTAGTCAAAAACCAAACCATATGCAAAGACTTCTCATAGAAGATTTTTTATTATTTTAATAATATGTTAATAATATATATATAAATATGTGACATAATATCTAATAATACATTCTGTTATTAACATATGCTGTGTTGTCCATGATAGGGCATAGAGGGATGATGGATGATGCTAGGACATAAATATAATGACATAAATATAATGAGAGTTGATTGCAGGAGAGAAATTGAGTTAGCACTGAGCCATCCACTGTTTTATGCCAGACTCTCCTGTGATTAGTTCAGGTTATAAAATAAGATTTTTTTTCATGGAAACTAACCGTTCATAGTGAGATTAAATCTTCTCCGGGTCCTCTAGAACTACTTGCATTGACCAGCCAGCCAGACTATATGTGATTTACAACTTAGATAACATTGATTTATATTTAAGATACATTTTATGGAAATTTTATATTATACTGACTTTAAAATAGACATCAGTTAAACTTTTGTCTGATAGTATCCTCTTTAAATAGCTAATGAGTGTAATAGCCTCAAGGAAAGAGGAAGTCTTTGTGCCTCTTCTGGGGAACCTTATGAATAGCTCACCCACTGCCACCACTCAACTGCAGCTCTCTTGTGCAAACAGTGACTGGAAGAAAAAGATCTAACAACTTAGTGGGACTCACCGAGAAAGAAAGTTGCAGAGAACAGAGTCTACTTTCTTTCTCTCTGTTTGCACACATTGATTATTCTTGAAGGCATGAAATTGTTGGTCCTAATGATTGGTAGTTAATTCCCACTCACTTCTAGTTCTGGAGTACTGAGGTGATAATAACTATAGTGTGGGTGTTTAAATGAAGACATTTAATGAATCACAGCTATATGAGCACAACATTTTTGTTACAGTAAGAAATTGGAAATAAACATTTTCAATCATAGGGCATTATTAATTGAGAAAAAGGGGAACTGGAATTGCTCTCAGTATATCTACATAGTGATAGTCTTTACAGATATAAACTCTGAGAAAGCAAATAACTATTGAACAAAATGATATACTAGAGTAGGTCAAATTTATTACAAAAAGATCTATGTTAAGATTCTGTTGCAAAAATTACAAGACTATATTTTAGACATTAATCATGGCCTCTTTGGGAAGAGAAATGTGTGATTTTAAATTTCAACAATAAATATCGTTGAATAAGAAAAAAAGTTGAAATTGTTTTTAAGTTACTGTGGATTAGTTTGCATGGTCAGATATATGAGCAATTTCCATTTAAACTCAGCCTTTGATAAGCTATTTTCTGGAGGACATAATGCCAAAACTGTATGTATGTTGGTCCAAACTGATAGTGGGATGAAATTTTATAGGATCATATCAAAATACAACTTATATAATAAACAGTGAAGTGCAAGGAAGAAGCAGTTCACCAGTCAGCTGGGCACTCTGTAATTATAGAGTGGTTTGAGCAGAGACAGGGCACAGCCTCTGTGAGGAAGGCACACCCTAGACCACAGCTGAGGGTCAGGACTGCGGGCTGGTTCTGCATGTGTACATGTGTAGGGGGGCAGGTGGAGGATGCCCCCAGGGCAGGATTCTCCAGGAAAGTGAACCAAAGCAGAAAGTTCAGAAGTGGAAAATTTCCAGAGATTGTGGGAGTCATAATAGGAATCCTAGTACTCTTTTGTGGTAAAATTTTTGAGAGTGTTATTTTCTGTTGGAGCTGCCAAGCAAAGGGAATTGGCGCTCTTTCAGTTATCTGCTGTTGTCTGAAACAAAAGGACCATGGCACACAGGACTTTCAAAGTCACCTGGTCTTCCCTTCCTTCAGCGCATGGGGCAGCAGAAGGCTGGAGTGGGAGGCAGCAGGGCAGCCCAGCCTGGGAGGCCCAGCTCCATGTCTCCTCCCTCAGGAGGTGTGGCCCTGTCACTGGCACACACTGGGAGATTTACATCTCAAGGAAGCGTCACATTTAGCTTTTGTTAAAAAGAATTACCCTGTGTAATGCATTTTCTACACCACAGGCAGAGGAAATGGTTAATCTTGGTTTCAACTCTTGCATTAGAGTATCTTTAAAAAAAAGCATTCCACAAGTTCTTCTAGATGCTGTTACTGCTGTACATTTGTTGTTGGGCCACTTGCTGTGCTGAGTTTGCTTTGAAGGGATCTTCTAATATATCTCAAACATTCCTTTCTTATGGTGCCCCTTTCCTTAGCAAAGATTTCACATATCTTTAATGCTTTATTAAGAACATCCTTCTTGTCACATTGGTTTTCTAGCATGTCTTGATATCAAAGAAAGGCAATTATATAGGGAGAACTCTGACTTGGTTGTAAATTAAGAATTGATTTAACAGATTGGGATATTTGGAAAAACCAAGATCTTGCAAAACCTCTCTCAAATATTTCCATACACTTTGTGTGGTACTGGTTTGATCCTTTCCAGAATGTACTGGATTTCTCTTTTCAAAACAGCAATATCATTGTTGCTAGTGCTAGTTAGAAATTATGGACTATCTTTAGTTTTACACAGTTATTTCTCACACTCTCTTTGAGAAGTTGGCCTGCATATTTCAGGTCATTATCCCAAAGTTTAAATTACCGAATAACCCATTGTTGATGTTGTCATTTATGATAATTCTTTGCCCCCTGATTAAGAATACCAGCAATAAATTCAAGCTCCTGAGATGGATCATTTAGCCATTCCAGTAATACTCATCTATGATGCCAAACTCGATAGTTTTGGTGCTTTTCCTCAGTAATTGTGGTGGTGTAGTTTGTTTGTTCATATAGATCCTTTTGAAGTGACTTTAAGAAAACTCCAAAAATGCCTCACTATGTAATTGGCTGTATTTAACCTGATAGCTCCTCTGGTTAGTTTAAAAGTGCCTTCATTTCTTTCATCACACTGTAGAACATTCCAGAGTTAATAATAAACATCTCTAAATTTTTCACTGTAAATGATTTGGATCACTACATCTGGGCTGTCATTCTGTAGCACTAAATCTGTATTAGCCCACTCTGCTCTGTCCCTATGCAGGACAGAGGTGGGTGAGTGTAGATTAGAAACCTATTGGGAATGCCACCCCTTCTCCAGCCTCAGCCATCTCGCCTTCCTGGTAGGAGGTAATAAAGGGGTTGGGGGATGAGGGAAGTGGAGGAGAGGTGTGACTTGCACAGTGGCAGCTCCCACTGATTCGGCTCCCTGCCCCAGCAGCCTCCTGATCCTCACACTGGCATCCATCTTGCCTTGGTTGGCAGCAGAGGCCACATTATGCCATCTTAAATGTAAACCAATGTTGATAGAATTACAGTGATTGCAGAAATATATCTCAAGCAGGCTTGGGCTAGGCCTTGAGCCTTTGGGCCTCTGGCCAATGCTATACATAGAAGAATTGTTACAGGGCAGGGAGAGGGGCAGCCTAAACCCTGCAAAACTGCCTATTCTAAATGGGTTCTGCCATCCGCCACATCAACACAAAACATGAGACTTTAATGGGAAGGAACTTTAATACAATTAGGAAACAATACAGGAAAGACAAAGAATTTAGTTTCTAAATCAAGCACCCAAAGTTACCCATCCCCTCTTGGGTAAAACTCCATCCAAATGGGACTGGCCCAGAGCAAGGCCCCAAAGCCTGCCACAAGTCTAAAGCATCTTTCACAGAAAAGGGTCAGAAACAATCAGACAAGCCCAGAAGGAAAAGAGCAAAATCAAAATCAAGATAAAAAACGCCATTGTCACCTCCCCTCGGGTCTCTCACCCACATCTGTGTCACCCAGTCCACGACCAAAAGGCAAGTGCAGTTTCTTCACATGTCTCGGCCCCATGTGCCTCCTACAGGTCTCCTTCTGGATCTCCATCTGCTTCCTTCCTTAGTCTCCTCTGCAGCTTCTTCTCTTCTGCTCAGCTCCACCCTCCATTTGTATGGGGCAGGGAACCTGGAACCTCCCCCTTTCCTGGGGACCACCCTGTTACAAAATGACCTTTCAGTCACCTCATCTTACAGTAAATTCAGAAAACTATGCCTGGATTGTCAACATCACACGGGCACATATGTAGGTCCTAATGTAAGACATAAAAGCATAAAGACTGTGAGAAACAGCACATTGCCAAATTCAGTTTTTAGGCTGTATTTTTACTTTTCTCTATAACTATTCCAGCATTTTCTACCTTTCTAATTAGAGTTCATTATCCTGAAGGAAAGGTGTGAAGGCAAGCGGGTATAAAACACCTTCAGAAATAGCAAATGGAAGTGTTTTAGTGACCCCATAATGCTGAGTAACTTTGTAAGGGCAGAAAACATAGTGCCCTAACCAGGAGAGCTTTTAGATGCCCAGCAGTTGTCCAGCTCTTCAATTCCTATATTCTCAACTTCTGTACAGAAAGTTAAAAGGCCATGAATCTTTTGCATTGTCCTTATTGAGATTTTTCCAAAATTAAGTCATCGTCACATTTGGAGTCCTTTGTCATTAAAATTTCTCTGAGAATTTTTACTTTATTATAGTTATTTTCCTGGCCCCTTATAAACCAGAGACACAATATAGGAGAGTGGGGGGAAGGAGGGAATAGGATGAAAACAAGGGGGGCTGGGAATTGTATGGGGACTATAACCATGACAAAAATGCATACATTGTACAAAAATGAAAAATGATGTAAAAAATATATAAAAAAATTTCTCTGAGAAACTTGTATGAAATCAGGGAAAGCATTTCAGATACAATTTCTACTAATATCAAATTTGTATTTCACTTTCAGAGTAGGCTCCATTATTTTCCTTTAAGTGTAATATAATAAAATTCAGTGCACCCATTTTAATTATAAAAATCAATTTTCTACTTATTATTTTTCCATTACTGATAAAAAAGTTTCTTTTCTTGATAGTCCACTGATTAGTCATTTTGATTGGATTTTGTTTCTATTATTCAGTTACTTGACACATATTTTTAATAACCTAAATGTTATATAATAAATGGGCACTTTGGGGAAGGCAAAGCAAATTCAGATATAATCCTTCCTCAGGGATCTCCTATAAGGTGGGAAAAAAACCAAAAAACCCAAACAACAGATGATCTCAAGTTTAGTCAGTTTGAAAGTTGCCAGCCCTGATTTGATACCTAGCCTCTACTGACTGAAGAGGCCTGTGGTCTGCTGTGCCCATGACTTCCCCCTAAAGTATAGACCTTAATTAGAAAGATTGAAATAACAAGAAAAGAAAAGAAAAGAAAAGAAAAGAAAAGAAAAGAAAAGAAAAGAAAAGAAAAGAAAAGAAAAGAAAAGAAAGAAAGGTAAAAATATGACTTTGGAAATGTGCTGTGTTTTTCCATCTCTGTGTGGCTTGGGACAGGATTTGGAAGAAGTAAAATTTATGATGTACTTTATGTTATATCTCTGTGAACCAATATATGTGTCATGGAGATAATATGATGCTTTTAGTTCTTTATATATTTCTTCTTAAATAAATCCATTCATTGCATTAACCATAGTTAATGTTTTCCCACTTGTTTGTACATGTCATAGCTAAAGATCAGTGCAGTCTAGTAGGGAAAGAGAAAGAAAAGTTAGTACATTCATGAATCATTCTCTTTCCTCATTTTCATGAAGTTAATTTTCCCTAAATTGTCAGGTTCTGTTTTTAATTATAGTTCATTTGTGATTATCAAGAAATAAATGTTTGTATATTTGGCCTTCAAAGTTTTAATTTCACTCTGAAAGCCAAATCCAGTTTCTCCTTTAATAATGTTTTATCATAAAACAGTCAATGTAAGAGTAATGCTTGTAGGGTAAGGAAAAACTATCAGGCTTTTCTGCCTTCCCACCAATAGGATGAATGACAGAACCCTGCGGTCCTGAATGCATGTCTGATGGCAGGCACCTGGAGTAGGGTTTGGGCATAGGTAGATGGGATTCACCTGGGCTAACACTGGGCCTTTAAGGTCAGCATCAAGAGGACGCCAGTAGAAGCCGAGAAAGGAGCAGTGAAGCCGAGAGAAGCGGAGAGAAGGCCAGAGAGCCCAGATAGAGTGAGGATTTGCTGGGGGCTGGGAGGACTGCCAGCCTCCCGGCCCCCCAGCACCCCTGCCCGCCATATGCCTGGTGAATCGAAATAAAAGACCTGCAAAAGCCACCGAGGACTCTCTAGGACTCCTCCTTTACCCCGTCTGCTGGATCAGAAAACCTGCACTGTTGTCCCTCCTGTCCTTACAATGCTTTAAAAACATCTTCTCCCACTGAATATTGAACTTAGTCTTGAGAAAGACTATTATGCTAATTCACATTTGAGTGTTATAATTGTTTTAAGAAAGTGACTCTTGGGCCTCCCTGGTGGTGCAGGGGTGAAAGTCTCAGCGCTATCAAGCTATCACCAGTCACTGAAGCGTGAGTTTGATTCCTAGCCAGGAAGCTAACCCATATGGTGCAGCAGACTTCTCCTGTCTTGCCGGCTGCTCCCCTCAGCAGTGTATTTCAGTAGATCTGCCTGTTCTGCTCCCCAATCTGTCTTCTGGTGAACCCTCTCACCACCCCCCTGTACCTCTGGCCTACACCCCAGTTCTTATATGCATAAGTAAATAAAAATAAATCTCAAAAAAAGAGAGAAAATAACTCTTGTTCCCAGAGTAGTCATATTAGAAATTAAAGAATGCTTGTGTTACAGGATCTAAAATATAGCCACAAAAAATAAAGCTATTCAAGATGACCTTTCATTTTTTAAGATCAGAGGATAAAGTATAATGGTGTGACATGCAGTTTGTTTGAATTCTCTAGTACTATCAATGAAAGGAAGAAATATAAAGGGAGAAATAGCCTGGATTTTATAAGATCTGTCATTTCACTGACTTCATTCGTTCAAAGCAACTTTGCTTAGAATACTTTCTTATAACTTCATGGCTTATCTTCCACATTTGGGACATATATTAAAAATAATTTATACACTAAAGTTAACTTAAATTTTTCTAGGAATAGATGCTCCTATTAAAAAATTAGAACTTAACTAATTAAACTGAAGCACCCATTCTTTATTCCCTTTGCAATGCCCCCTAACCTTAGTCCTCTCTCTGAAAATAGTCAATATTCACTGCGCAATGTATATGATTCAAGTCTTTTCTCCATCTATGTATGTATATTAACATAAATGATATATGCATTATTCCATGTAACAATATAGCTTAGATAGGTTTTTGTGTCAGGATGTATAGGTCCACATCATTTTAGAAAAGTGCAGCATGTCAGTCCATAAAAAAGGTGCACAATTATTTAGTTTACCATTCCTGTTTATGAATATTTAGGTTCTTCTGAATTTTTTTTTGCGTCCCAAATAACATTGCAATGAAGATCCTTGAACTTGCCTCCTTGTGCACATAGTTTAGTATCTTTCTGTAGTAGATGTTAATAGAATTTTGGTGTGATGGATTATGCAAACCTCACAAGTGAGTGTACTCGTTTCATATTCCCTCCAGCTGTGTGTGGATATACTCATTGAATTTGTATTGACTCCATTAAAGTGAGGTCGAGTACCAATTTATATAAATCTTGACTATTTTTATATTTCTTCTGTGAATTACTGGTTTATGTCCTTTGTCCTTTTTTCATTTAGATCAGCTTTTTTTTTTCATTAATGATTTGTTAGTTCTAATCCTTTGTTGTTTATGTTGCATGTCTTTTAGCTTTTAGAAGTTTAATGCATTGTCTGTTGCTGACAGAACCAGAGGTCTTCTAACTTTTGAAGTGCTTTGGTCATTCAGGTGTTTTAAATTTTGATATCATCAAATTCATTGTATTTTCTTTTATGACTTTTGCCCTTTCATGCATTATTTTAAATGTACTATCTACATTTTTACTAATAATTTCTTATTTAAAATATTTTCCTTCATTGTACTTTTGTGAGTGGTATAAGATAAAGAGCTAACTTAATTTTTTCAAAGATTTAGTTCTTCTCATTGATTTAAAATACTATACCTTTTTTTTCAATGATTGAAAAACTTTTTTCTTATTTTATGTATATGTGTTGCACACAAAATACATATATATATATATGTGTATTTGTCCTTTTAATAAGAGTATTTAAGTCTATGCTTATTCCCTATTTTACATACAAGAAAACTGTGGCTAAGAAATAATCATATAACTTTCCCATTGACACATAGTCACTGGAACAAGAAATCAAACCCAGGTGTCTGGATTTAGAGACTGTGACCTTAATGCCTACATTCTATCATAAATTCCTATTTTAATGTGGATCTGTTTCAGGACTCTATTCTGTTTCTTCATAACATTTATATCTTATAGCTCTAATTATCATAGATTTATAATGTTTGATAACTATTAGGACAAGTTACTTTTCTTTCTTTAAAAAAAATGACTTTAGTTACTATTGTTCCTTCAATCATCTCTATACATTTTAGAATTTCTTTAAAAAGTTGCTTATGTTAGGGACTATGGTGATGGTGCATGGGTGAATTAGTGGTGGGAATTTACGGGGACTACACCTGAGAGGAGAAAGCATTTATTGTACAAAAAGGAAGAATGATGTAAAATATATATCTAATAAATTTTTAAAAAGCTGTTTCATGACATTTCTAAAAAAAGTTGCTTGTGTTTGTGTTTTCAATAGATTGCATTGAAATGGCAGTATAATAATTTGAAAAAGAATTTTCATTTTAAAAAGATTTAGTTTTCATCAATGAATGCCGGTAATTTCTTTATTTAGGCCACCTTATCTTTTTTTTTCAGTTAAGTTGTAGTTTTTTCCATAGAGGCTTTATTTAATTTTATTCCCGGGGCCTCCCCGGTGGCGCAGCGATTGAGCGCTGGGTTGCGAAGCTGCCTACAGCTTCTGCAGCACTGGTTCAATTCCTGGCTGCTCCCCGGCCACCAGAGGAGGGTCCTGCATGGCGCGCAGACCTCTCCTGCCGCCCGCTGCTCCCCTCAGCAGTGTACTTCGGTCCTTCTGCCTGCTCTGCTCCCCGCTCTGGCTCTGGTGAATTCTCTCACCCTCCCGTGCTTCTGACTGTACCCAGTGCTTGTACAAATAAATAAATAAATAAATCTTTTAAAAAAATTTTATTCCTGAGGACTTCAGAATTTTGTTGCTATTGGGAATGCGATCTCCAACTCCCTCCCCATTTACATTTAAAAACCAGTGATACCAATGTATTAAAAAAATTGTTGATTTTTTATGTTGATTTTTCATCTTGGCATCTTACTGAACTCTATTTTTAGTTTCAATGTTTTTCATTTGATTATCTTTAGTTTTCTAGATAGATAATTATGTTCTCTATAATCACTAGTAGTTAGTCTCTTCCCAATACTTCTACCACTTGATATGGTTTTACTTATTTGATTCCATTCCTAGGATGTCCAATCTGATGTTGAATAGCAGCAGTGACTTTCTTGTTTTGCCCCTTGACTTTTAAACAGTATTTCTTTTCTTTTTTTTAAAGATTTATTTATTTATACATATAAGAACTGGGGTACAGACCAGAGTTGTGGCGGGTGAGAGGATTCACCAGAGACAGAGTAGGGCACAGAACAGGCAGATTTGGTGCGGGCCATGCTACTCATGCTGTCTGACAAGGTCCGGGCATGGGGGAAATTTCTGAAAAGTCAGAAAATTCCACAGCTGGCTCCTGCTACTTCCTTTCATTTATTTGTGGCAGTTATTGAAGCCATGGAAATTTTCTATAAGCTTTAGAATAACACAATGAGTGTTGGCATCAATGCCAGTTTCAGTAATGCACACCTCAGTAGTTTGAGAAAAGTACCTGCCAACATTATTGATAATGAAACAATTCCCAATAATTCTCCACATCCTCCAATTTGTAATTCAGTTACCATGAGTAACATTGAGTTCTTTAACAAACCACGCTTGATAGAACTGATGGAACTGAGCCCGGTAAAAGTCCCCACTAGAGAAGGCCCTGAGGCGCCCCGGGAGGTGAAATGGTCCCAGAGAAACACACTGTTCCCATCGTACTGGGACCCCTTGGTTCTATATAGAAAACAGGAAGCTGTCCTCGATCTTACAGTGCCTGTTCAATCTTTTAGCTTGACAGCATAAGTCACACTGTATACAGCACCTGTTTCTATTTTCTGAATAACATATATCACCTAGGGAAATAATGTAACCAAGTTACCAAGCTAATCATAGATTGGGAAAATTAAAAAAAAGGACTGTGCACTGTTAATGATCATTAATAATTTCTAAAACAATGTAAAAGTAAAATCACATGATTGCATGATGTAATGATCAAATAACAATTTCTGATGTATAAATAAAGACCCGCTGAGACCCTCAGCGGGAGATGTCTGCACCCTGATCAAGTGTCAGTGTCTCCTCACTACCTCATCTATCTCATCTCCCCCTTCCCCTCATCCCTCCACTTCGCGACGCTGTCTCCTCCTTGCCAGGACCCTGCCCCGGTCGGAGCTGGACTCCAGCACAGATTGACTGAAATACACTGCTGAGGGGAGCAGTGGGCAAGGCAGGAGAGGTCTGCGGCTCCATGTGGGTACCTCCCTGGCTGGGGATCGAACTCGTGCTGCAGTGGCTGCAGAGAGCATCATAGATTGCGTCTTAACCCCTTGCGCCACCAGGGAGGCCCTAAACAGTATTTCTAATAAGTATCATGTTTGCTATATTTGAAGTTAGATATCTTTTATCAAATTAAGAGTTTCTCTTTGTTTTTAGCTTTGATACATACATACAAGCACACACACACAACGTATATATCTTCACAACTGAATCTTTGAGGCATCATTAAAATTAATTTTCTCCTAAATCATATAACTATGTTAATTAGTGAATTACATTGGTTGTTCATTATTAGAAAAATCATCTTGGAAGTCCTGGGATAAACCTTGTCTGGCTATAATGCATTATTCTTTTAATAGCTGAATTTACATTTCTAATATTTCATCTAGCAATTTTACAGCCATGTTTATGAGATTGGCATATAGTTTTCTTTCCTCATACAGTTTCATTTTGAATTTTTAGAAAACTTATGAAAGTATTTAAAAGTCTTGTTAGTTTTTCATATTTTTCCATGAATGCTTGTTTAAAATATTTCTATCTTCTTAAAGGTTTGATATGAGTTACCTACAAAACTTTGTGAGTTGGTAAGTTGAGGCAGAGGTTATATATCTGAATTCTGTTTCAATTCTGCCGTTCTTGGACTGGTTTAATTTTCTTCTACTATTTTTTTCTGATGTTATAAAATTATAAATCATATTTGTGTTTTTATAGTAATTATTGTTCAATTTTTAACACATTACTAAATATATTTCCACTAATTGTCAAAGTTAATCAGTTTCTCCCTACATTCATTGAATAATAACACCATCTCTGTATGATTTAATTTTACTTGGAATATTCACTTTAATTCCCTTTTCCTTTCATTACCACTACCATTTATTACCATTTGTTCCTATGCTTACATTCTTTGGACTTTTAGTTCTATGTTTTTCTTTTATGTTATTGAAATAGCATTGGTTTACAACATTGTATATGTTTTAATGGTTCATCATCCACACCTCTATAAATACATGTTATCACACCAAAGCAAATGTGTGTTGCCCATAACCAAAGCCCCAATAATCCTCTACCATAGTCCATAAAATAGCTGCATTGCTATTTTAAAATTATCATTGCTTTAAAAATCAATTTAATCAACAAGGATTAACAATGTTACTTAATGGATTTATCTGTTCACCACTACTATCAAAGTTTCCTAATTACTGTATTTTTATTTGGGGTAGCATAATTATCTCAAAGAGATGTTGTAGATGGTGAACCTACTGGTTCCTTCTTGTTTCTTCTTCATTCTTAAATGATGGCTTAGTTGTGTATAAAATTATGAGTTGAACATTTTCCCTTTGCTCCTTTTTTTTTTTATTCATGATGTAGAAGACTCTCTGTAGACCGTTGTTTTTCCTTTCCCGAAGATTTTAGTATTTGTTTCCTTTATTCTTGGTCTTTTAAAATGGTGATATAATGAATAGGTGTGTTGAAAATCTTCATATTACTTGGCTCATGGTTAGTCCTTAAATTGTGACTTGGGTATGTATTACTTTCCTTCATTACTCTTAATACCTCTTTTAGTAACTTCATTAGATGAGTGATTGAATATTTGGCTCTATTTTATATGATTCCTAACTTTTATTTTATACTTTATTGTCTTTCATCATTTTTTATTGCATTCTAGAAGAATTTTTTGGCTTAACATTCTAGTTTTGCAATTTGTTCTTTGTATCCATTCTGTTATTTGACCTATTCATTAAGTATTCTGTTTCAATGATCACAATTTTAATAGCTGTGCTTTTCAATTTATCATTTGCTGTAGATTTAACATTGTTTGAAATATCTCTGTGGATATGAATTATACTTATTCTAAAATTCTGACTTCTTTGTTAATTCTGGTACAATTTCTTTACTTGGTTTTAAAACCAAGAACTCTATTTTATTTGACTTTAGTGGTAGTGGTCTTCTATTGATGCTTAATGATTCTTACCAGTATTTGTATTGTTGTGGAAATTCCTTATGAGTGTGTCTGTTGTATGTGTTCTTGCAGCAGTTTATAGATGGACAGAATGCTGCTAGAACTTGTAGTTCATCCTATTTTTAAGAACGTGTGGAAAAAATAGGGATGACACTGGGCAGAATGGCTCAGAGTCTAGTGTCTGGTGGGCGAGGGTTAGTCTCATTGCTTTGGGTAGCTCCGGCACCAGGGCATTCAGGATGATGCTTTATTTCTTTGATCTTCCTACATTCATTGCTTCCATGGAGGCAACTAACATTATTTCTGCTCTTTGACTCAAAAGGTGGCCTCAGTTGGAAGGGAATGTGTGTAGTGCAATCTTCTTAACTTATCATGCTAGATCTCTAGCTATCACATAGTTGGCCCTGAACTCCCTCTTCTCCTTGATAGCCATTCCCTACATTTTGGGCAGCACTCTTCTATTCCTGTTTTGGGTTGTGGTTTGAAATAATTTTTAAGTTCCATCTCCTTTCTGTCTTCCAGTGTTTTCTCCAAGGTCAATAATATGTTCCAGTGATATGGATTAAAAAAATTCTTTCTGAAATATTAAGGATTTGCTGTGGGAAGAGAAGACTAAAGTCTATTCCCACTCACTACCTTAAAATGGAAGCCAGGGTATGATCTTGAAAACCTGAGAAGGAAATTTTTAAAGTGAGTTTATCAGACCAGTTTTCTGGACTGCCTTTTATGGTTGTGTATGTCATTCACTGTGTGAAAGAACTAGCTGTGGAGTAGATGAGAGCTGAAGTAGAAATCACTATTTTTCACTATACTGTGTATCCTGGCATAGGAAAGCTTTTGTTGGATGAAAGCCCCCTTTATCTTTAACTTACACAATGCTGTCCTCTGGGTGAGTAGTGGTTCTGATCTTCTTAGTATTAAATTGCATCATGAATGGTGATGGCTGCATGGTATATGCTTATGTTAAAACTCATCAAATTATTCACTTGGAATAGGGATAGCTTATTATATATCAATTATAGTGTCTCAATAAAGCTATAAAATAAAAATTTAAAGTAAAGGAAATTATGTTATGCAAGTTGTGAAGTATGGGATATTTGCAGAGAATAAATTTTAAAAGATTTTATATTTTATAAATCAGTAGATGTGATATAAAAATTTTATCTTAGGCTGGCAAAAATACTAATTGTGAAAGAAGACATACTCATGATTCTCAGAAAGGATAGTTAACAAGGGATGGTAGCTAGCTGTTAATCATCTTTTTTTTAAAAGATTTATTTATTTATTCATACAAGCACCAGGTACAGTGAGAAGCGCGGGAGGGTGAGAGAGTTCACCAGAGCCAGAGCGGGGAACAGAGCAGGCAGAGTGACGAAATACACTGTTGAGGGGAGCATTGGGCCTGGCAGGAGAGGCCTGTCCTGCCATGTGGGACCCTTGCCGGTGGCCGGGGATCGAACTGGCGCTGCAGAGGCTGCGGACAGCTTCGCAGCCCAGCGCTCAACAGCTGCACCACCAGGGGAGGCCCCTGTTAACCATCTTTTCTGAGGAAAAATGTATAGTTAACAACATACCTTGGGTATCTTAGAGATAGAGTAGGTGTCCTATAGTCCTAGGTATAGGCAGAGGGATGAACTAGAGTCACCTGTGATAGCCACAGGGGCCTCCCTGGTGGTGCAGGGGTTATAGACAGCGCTATCAAGCTATCACCAGCCATTGCAGCACAAGTTCGATCCCCGGCAGGCCAGGGAGCAACCCACATGGCGCAGCAGATCTCTCTTGCCTCACCTGCTGCTCCCCTTGACAGTGTATTTCAGTAGATCTGCCTGTTCTGCTCCCTCCTCTCTCTGGTGAATCCTCTCACCCCCCTGCACTTCCAGCTTACACCCCAGTTCTTGTATGAATAAATAAATAAATCTTTAAAAAAATTTAAATCAGTTAACATGAACATCAGTTCTACAATCATACTGGTTGCGCTTAAAGTGTTAAAATTTTCATGTGGCTGGTGGTTACTGTACTGGACAGCACAGACCATTTTTATCATTATGAAAAACTCTATTTGATAGTGGTAACTAGATAAAATCTTAATTTTAGATCTTTTCCATCCCAACTTTATCTTTGTATGTTAGTACATGAAATGTGATCCCAGTTTTAATTATCAGATTGTCTAATGGGAAAATTGAGTATGGAATACATATGGAATACAGAATAGGTACTTAGTAAGTTATAAAATTGTTGATGAATGGATGTATGAATTGATACATAAATGAAGACTAGCAGTGAATTTCTGCTGTTTGATAAAGTAATGAATCTATGCATCTATTAATTATTTCAACAAGTATTTATCCAGTGTCCCATGTGCCAGATACTGTTTCAGGTTCTTGGGATATGTGAATGAACAAAAAAAGACAAAGATAAATTCTCTTGTGGAACGTACATGCCAAGAATTGGGGGATATTGTAAATAATTAACACAATTAATAAGAAAATAATATCACAAGTTTTAAAGTGATAAATGTTATAAAAAATAAAACAGGGCTAGAGGAATTAAAAGTGCTGGGTGTGGTTAGAGAAATGAGAATTATGATTTCAAATAGGGTACTCAGGACACATGTACCCTATTCTGAGAAGGTGACGTTTGAATTAAGACTTGAGAAGGGTGGACAGTAAGCCATCTGGGCTAAGAACATTCCAGTCAGAGAAAACAGCTAGGACACAGGCCTAAGTCATGTGTGTCATGTTCAAGTAATAGCAAGATGTGGATTGGAGCAGAGTGATCAAGAGGGTAGTTGGAGAAGAGGTTTGAGAGGTAACACACAAATCAAGTAGGGTCATGTAAGCAATTGTAAGAATTTTGACTCTTATTCTGAGAGAGTTTGAAGCAAAGAAGGAACACCATCTGACTTTAGTCTTAAAAGACTCAGTCAAGGCTTCCTCTGGTGGCGCAGGTGTTTGAGCGCTGTGCTGTAAAGATGTCCGCAGCCTCTGCAGCACCGGTTCTATCCCGGCTGACCGGCGAGGGTCCCACATGGCACAGCAGACCTCTCCTGTCTTGTCCACTGCTCCCCTCAGCAGCGCATTTCGTCGTCTGCCTGTTCTGTTCCCCGCTGTGTCTCTGATGAATTCTCACCCTCCCGCGCATCTGGCCTGTCCCCCCATTCTTGTATGCATAAATAAATAAATCTTTAAAAAAAAAAAGACCAGTCAAACTTCTGTGTTAAGAAGACATTGTAGTGGGACAAGGACAGAAGTAAGAAGACTAGCTGGAGGTTGTTGCAACATTGAGGTGGAAGATGATGGTGACTAAGTCTAGGGTCTTAGCAATGGTAGTGATCAGAACTAATCAGATCCTATACACTTTGTAATTACTGCTGTAAGATAGCTGGGTGGACTGAATGGGAACATTGGACAAAAGGAGTGGTCAGGTGTGATTTCAAACTCTTGAGTCTAGCAAGTACATAAATGGAGTTACCTAACAGATAGGAAGGTCTGAGGAGGAGCAGTTCAAAGGGAAAAGCAGGAATTGAGTTTTAGAGGTTTGGTGTGTCTGTTAGAGGTTAGCAGTACAGATTTGAAAGAACAATCTGGGATGGAAATAGTGTTTTTATAGGTAAGTAAATGTATTCATTGTTAATGAACTGTAAGTTTTTGTACATAAGAAGGTTTGAATTGGCTGGCTGTGAGGAGGCATAAAAATGTCATTATTTTGTTCGTAACATAAGCTAGGAGAAAAATCTGTCTATAAATTTTGCTTTGCAAAATTCAAAAAATGTCCAGGCATTAATTTTTTCTTTAAAAAAGAAAATGTATGGGCCTTCCAGGTAGCGCAAGGGGTTAAGACACAACCTATGAACCTAACCGCAGCCACTGCAGCATGAGTTCGATCCCCTGCTAGGGAGCAACCCACATGGCCACAGCAGACCTCTCCTGACTCTCCCGCTGCTCTCCTCAGCAGTGTATTTCAGTCAATCTGCCTGTTCCCCTCTGTCTCTGGTGAAACCTCTTACCCCCCACACCTCTGGCCTGTACCCCCATTCTTGTATGCATAAATAAATAAATCTTTTAAAAAATTTTAAAAAAGAAAAAAGAAAATGTTTCCTGGCAGGTATGGATGTTTATTTAGTGTGTAGAGTTTTTCTGTTATTTTTGCAGAAAGCACTTTAGGGTTATTTGTTAATATCAATGCCATGTGGGGACATATGCTGGTATTTTTCCCCTCCAACTCCCGTAACATCCTTTGATGGTTAAACTCAAACATCTGTACTTTAAATATATTTTAATTATTTATGTATAATTTCCTTTTTTAAGTCATGTGAAAGAAAATCTTACTGTTCATTTAAAAAACCTTATGTAATAATTAAATATAATTATTTGAGCATTAGGCCTAAGTTCTAAAAATCAAGTTAATCAAAATCATAGAGCTTTATAATCTTAAAAAATGACATCAAGGATCTGATGTCTTGTATTCTTAAGGGCAGACCAAATCTGTGCCAGAATGACTTCTGTGAAGCATTATATTTCCTTTTAATATTTAGACATCATGATACAGTTCCATGGTTTTATTTCATAAAATGTGGATTTACAAAAGCCTCAGAATCATAGCAGTATTTTCAGCTGTGCCCTCTTTTCTCTCCTCGTTTTTAACCTGTGTTAAGTAAGCACAGTCCTAATGTGAATAACTCAGTTAACACTTTCTTTCAGATACTTGACCATTTGCAGACATCCCTGGATAAGAAAATAAAGTGATGCAGAAAAGTTGACCAAACCTAAGTTAGGGTTATGAATATAAAGAAACTAATCTGAATAAACTAAGATAAAAAACATTAGAGAGCTTATTCTGGGTTGAAGTATATTGTTTGCATAATGTTTTACTAATATTTTTCTTTAGTTAAGACTCTTATCTTTGGTTGTTTTCCAGGTCAAATATATTATAGTGGCCCCTTGTTTTGCTACCCTAAAAGCTATTTAAGCTTTAGAAGTTTCAGTGAATCATGTGAGTTAACAGGAAAAATTCTCATCCAGTCTATTTGCAATTTGCTGTCTTGCTAAAAAAAAGATTAGGTATGTTTACACTTGAATGTAATTAGCTTATTATTTTTCTTTCTCTTTAGTGTCACCCCTCTCCCACCTCCTCCCACAAATTAGATTATAACAGAACAAGATAATTCAGTCATTTAATGCTGATTTTGTATACTGAATGGCAAGTGCTAGGAAATGGTTGAAATGCATAAATTAAATATCTTTTTCCATAGCATTATAATTTAGAGGAAGGAACTGTGAGACATACAAAGAGCGCAATAGTGAGCTTGAATTGTGCACTGAGAGCAGCAGTCCATGCTCCAGTACTTGGCACTAAATGCAGACAGACACTGGCCTTAAGGCCTTTTGCTCTCAGGCATGTTCTTCTCTCATGGATCTCATTTGCTTGCTCCCTACCAAGAACCAAATATTTCAACTTGCCATTTCTCACCTATAAAGTGAACATTTAAAAATTTTTTTGCTGGTGAAAAATTCTCACATATAGAGGAAGTAGTGGCAATGAGAAATAAACGCTTGTCTGAGTAGCCATTGTCTTTAATCCCCACGTCCATCTAAACTGTTCTTGAGATGCTGTGAACCCAGTGGATGTACTGGAGCTAAGGAGCTGCTGAAATGGTGCCTATCAAGGTGGAATGAGTGAAGGGATGGAGGCAACTTTATGAACTGAGCCATCTCTGCACTCCAGGAAGCCATAGGTGACAGGAGAATAAAAACAGTCTTTGCAGTAGTTCTGCCTCTAGTTTGAGAGAATTTATTAGAGTGAGGGAGGAAAGGGTGTTTTTGAAGCAAAGGTTCTCTATTGATATGTGTATGTACATATACATACATACATGTATGTGTGATTTATCAGTAAACATTTTATCTTATTTTCAGTTATAATATTTTTGTTGATGTTAAGTTGGTACATGTCAGGATGGACAATATGATTATGCCTGTTACCCGTTCTTGCTGAGCCAGTATGCTTTTTGTTGGACCAGTGTGACCCTGCCATTGCTGCAGTGAGGTCCTCCCTGGGATTCTATATGCCTCCCCAAAGTTCAAAAACTAAAGGTTCATACATTAATGCTAGAAGGGGTTGAATGTCAATGCTACAACTGGCATCAATTGTGGTTGGTCTTTAAAAATTTTAAATATCACCTTCCATTGGAACATATTTAGAGCTAGGCCTTAAAGACATGAGACGTTCAGAATAGGCAGATTCATGTGGGCTTCATAGTTGTTAAGGGGAGAAAGAGAAGCAGTGAGAGAGGTTTTCCCAGATGTGGATATTAACCAGGTGACTGAAGGCAGTCAGTTGAGGTAAAGATGCACTGCTAGAAAGGGCACTTAGAGTAACACACCTACATCTGACTGTCTCAGGGACTGCTATGCCTTTGTATATGTGCTGTGATATTCACTTGAAAGTCTTGTAGGTGCCTTTGAGAAAATACTTCTGTTACCATACCTCATCTCTCATACCCTGTGTTCTCTGCCACTGAGCATGTATCTCACATGCACATATGTACTCTTGTGAAAGTGGCATTCAGTAAGAAGCTTTGAATGTTTGTTGTTCTGAATGTGTACACAAGCACTTTAGGGCATGGAATCTGGAGATTGCCTAATTGAACATGCTCATTTAAGAAATCAGTGTAGAAAAGGGGCCCAGAAAATTAAATAATTGCTTTATGTCCCTAGGACCTAAGGTTGAAATTTTAGTGCAGGGTTGATTCTCCTAGTGTGTGTGTCTCAAATTGCAAGCTTCCTAGGGAAAATTGTCGCAATCAGGAAACATCTCCGTTGTTTCTGTACTTTGAGAACTATAGGCTTAGTTTTTCTTTTTGCTCTATGATGGCTTTGAAAAATACTCATAATGCTATGTTGAGTAAAAATACCTATGATCCCATTTAAAAATATATGTGTAAACATAATTTTGAGCAAAGGAAAAATAAATGTTTTTCTATCAAGAGAGGCAGTAAAAGAATGGACTCTTGAGTCCAGCTATCTGGACTCAAATTTTATTTTAATTAATTAATTAATTAATTAATTAATACAAGCACTGGGTACAGTCAAAAGCTCGGAAGAGTGAGAGAACTCACCAGAGCCAGAGCGGGAAACAGAACAGGCAGAGTGACTAAATACACTGCTGAAGAGAGCAGTGGGTGCGGTAGGAGAGGTCTGCAGCGCCATGTGGGACTCTCACTGGTGGCTGGGGATCGAACTGGAGCTGCAGAGGCTGTGGGCAGCTTCGCAGCCCAATGCTCAACTGCTGTGCCACCAGGGGAGGCCCTGGCTCAAATTTTAGCAGAGAAATGTTACCTACATTTCTTAACTTCTCTGTGCCTCAGATCTTGATAATGACAATGACAATGATACTACTTTGTAAGGTAGTTCTGATGGTTATATAAGTTCATTTCGTTTAGAGCAATGCCTAACATATAGGCATTGTTTTGTGGGCTAAGGTTCTCTACAGTCCAGATTTAAAGAGTTGGAGAAACTTGATTTCATGGAATTAGATTTGATGAGATATCTGTAACAAACTGAAAGATCAGATAGGAAAGATAGTTCATGGGAGTCATTCTAGTAAACCTTACTTGAGTCATGTACAACATCTTGACCACATAAAAATTTGAAAGTACTAAATATTTCTTCATAAATCAGCTTGCTCGGGCCAGTTCTATTTTTATCAACATGATTTATTTCTTTTATAAACAAATCATGACCACCAAAGCTGGAATAAAACCTAACTAGCATTCTATTCAACAGCTTTTTTTTTTGTAGCACCCAAAAAAGCTCAAGTTTTTATTGAATCCTTTTATAGTGTCTTTTGTCCATATTGCCTTGTTTATCTTCTGAGATGAGATGTATAAAAACACATTATTTTTAAATGAGATTTGCAATAGAATTTCAGAATTAGAGGATGAATTCCCACTTCCAAAAGGGGGCATTTTTCATGTGGGTGTTAAATTAAGCCTCAGGGGAGAATTAAAGCCATAATCAATAATTCTGATAATTATTTCCCCCTAAAATAATTGAAATTCTAAGCTATTTATTTTGTAAAATAATTTATTGATAATGAATTCTCAACTACAGAAATTACTTAATATCTAATATTATTCCTTGATAAAATTCAACTGTTTGCTTTAGGACATGATAGATTTTCCTCAGAACAATATTAAATTTATTTGATATTAATATCAAATATTAATATTTAAATACATAAATGTACATTAAATGATCTTATACATCAAAAAGGTGTATATGAGCTAAATGTCTTTAAAATGGTGGAAAGATGATTTTATCCAAAGGGTGTTAAATTCTGGGGAGACTGTCTCCATCCCTTTAATCATTCATCTCAGATAAATCATTGCTGAGATTTAACAAAGACATCTCAATAATTCTAATTAACTTGATGGTTCCTTAAACTTCCTGAGGAAGTTTGTAGTTGTGGAGACTGCAGTAAATACTTGTGGTTCCAACCAAAGAACATTTAGACGTGTTCTTAACTTACTTGACTGGGGAGATTTTCTATGACTTTTAGGTCAAGAGCAGTGGCAGAAGAAACTGTGGAGACTCAGTTACAGGACACTGCCATCTCTATTGGTTGTGTGATAACCAAATGTTTTCCCAAATGAGATAAAAATTAGAACCAAAGCAGTGATAGTGAAGGCAAAGATAAACAGCTGGGACTACATCAAATTAAAGAGCTTTTGCACAGCAAAAGAGACAATAACAAAAACAAAGAGAAACCCCACCAACTGGGAGAACATTTTTGCACCCAACACTAATGATAAAGGACTGATCACAAAAATCTGCAAAGAGCTGATGAGACTCAACAACAACAAAGAAAATAATCCAGTCAAAAAATGGGCAGAAGAGCTAAAAAGAAACTTCTCTGAAGAGGAAATGCAAATGGCCAACAGGCATATGAAAAAATGTTCAACATCACTTGTCATCAGGGAAATGCAAATCAAAACTACCATGAGATACCATCTTACACCAGTGAGAATGGCACATATTAAAAAAACTAGCAACAACAAATGTTGGTGAGGGTGTGGAGAAAAAGGAACTCTTCTGCACTGTTGGTGGGAGTGCAAACTGGTCCAACCACTGTGGAAAGCTGTGTGGAGATTTCTGGACCTACTAAACATAGAGCTTCCATATGATCCAGCAATTCCACTCCTAGGTATTTACCCAAAGGACACAGAAACATCAATTCCAAAGAACACCTGCACCCCTATGTTTATAGCAGCACTGTTTACAATAGCTAAGCTTTGGAAACAACCCAAATGCCCAAAAATTGATGACTGGATCAAGAAGATGTGGTACATATATACCATGGAATATTACTCAGCATTCAAAAAAGATAAACACATGCAATTTGCAGCAACATGGATGGCGCTGGAAGGGATCATGCTCAGCGAAATAAGCCAAAAAGAAAAAGAAAAATACCGGATGGTCTCACTCATAGCAGGAATCTAGAAAACTTAAATAAGGGACCAGGAAAATGAATAACTATAAGAAAGTGAAAATCAAAATCAACAAAAAACTATGAACCAGAGACACTTTTAGGGGGGCGGGGGCGGGAAGGGAGGGATTGGGGTCAGAATGGGGGGGCTGCAATTGTATGGGGAATATAACAATAAAATTTATTAAAAAAAAAAATTAGAACCAGGAGTAAGTTGCATTTGCTTTCTCAAAATAGTATGTGATTGGAATAGTTTATAATAACTTACGTGAAGTGATGAATGTAAATATTTGGGATAGTTGGCTTCTAGGAAATACGTAAGTGCTTTGAGAATTTTGAAAATTATCTCCTAATTCTCTTGAGAATGCAAAGTGTACGGGAAGCCTTTATATTGAGACAGGTACTACTGTCTATTGAGAAGCTATTGAGATCCTGCAGTAGAATTGCTTTCCTGTTAAATCAATGAATCAACAAAAAAATAATTGCAAACCATGTGTCCATAAGTAATAACAATGAGAGGATGGCTTTTCTAAGAAAATTTAAAAAAGCAATTGGTTCAGAGTTTAGGTATACCAGGCCTGATTTGGGCAACATTAATGACAAAGTTGTAATTCTTTTCAAAGTGAAAAGAATGAGTGAATAATGGGGCTGAAGGGACTGGGAAAGATGTGAGAAACTCATACCAATATCTCCAATAAGATATGCACTTTTTAAATTCATTTTTTGTTTCATACAAAAATTATCTTAGTACTATGTGTATTTCCTCAGTTAGATAATGTGGTTGAAGCAATTATTCTTCTTTAGTCTGGTGCTGCCAAAAATTCATACTAATAATTAATAGCATGCTGAATGAATATTTTAAAAACTACATTTATAAAACCTCAACTCATAATTTAAGAGAAATTTTCAGTAAGCAGCAACAGGGAGTCATTTTAGACACTCACAAAAGAGAAGCAATAAAAATTGGACTGTTAAAATAAAACCAAACAGGATCAGAGACAGTGTATAGTGTCATTGGATTCTTAGGTCATTAGATTATCTTGGCTAGCTCTTTACTCAGATGAGCCATGTTGCTTGCTTTGGGGCCTCCAAGCAAACCGTATGTGGCAAGAATTGACGTATGAATACATTTTCAGTACACCGCTCTCCATGTTATTTCACAGGCCTCTGACATTTGGCCATCCCCCAAATAATCTCTAGAAGGTTTCATCAATGCCTTCATTTTCCTTTTGTAATACTTAGTAACTTTTTGGGGTTGGTTTCTATTTAAACAATTTTCCCACATCCAGGAGCAGGGAGATTCTTAAATAAGGCAAGTAAACTCTCTCAAACATTCAAACAATGTATCTTTGTAGGTCAAAGAAAAAGTGGGACTAGGGAAGAGTAGACATAATCAGATCTCATTCCAAGCCAGCTTTTCACTCTTGCCTTCCTTTCCCATAAATAAAATTAAGGTTGGGGGAAAAGATTTGGAAAAATATTTGAACAAAAACTTTGTTCCAAACCCTATACCCCTTTCTGTCTCCCAGCTAGAGACCACCCAGGGGGTTGATTGATGTTCTCTATTGGAGAAGACTGAGGGAAGACACTTGGATAGTTTAAGTGTATCTGCTTTAATAGGTAACATTTCCTAGCAGCACAGAAATGTTTTCTAGGTTTGCCTCCAAGCTGGACCAACTTTGAAAGTAATTAGCTGTGAGGCTTAAAACAAGCCACCTTAACTCCTCCATACTTTCTGCTCCTCCCTGATTAAAAGAAGAGGATTGATTAGATGTTCTCAAAGATCATCCTAGATTAGAAATTTTCACCTTCAACATTATTGACATTTGGGGTTCAATAATTCTTTGTTGTGTTGGGTTGTCCTATGCACTATAAGATATTTAGCTACATTCCTGGCCGCCTCCTTAATTTAGACCTCCTGGCCCCCAAACATGTTTCTAGACATTATGAAAATGTCCCTGAGGAATAGGTTGCTGAATAAAATATAGCAGTCTTGGTAAAATTTAAGTATCAGGTAAAGAATAAACAGGTTTTTTTAAATATATAACTATGTCTGAAATTTTGAATGGGTCATATTTATATTAAAAATCATTTGTTCTTTATTAAAAATTCAGATTTAACTGAGCCTCCTGTATTTGTATTGGCTAAATCTTACAACCTAATCTTAGGAACAAAATTACTTTATCCTCTACCCCATTGAAAACCACTGTTCTATGTAAAGATTATAATAATGAAGATGTATTCTATTCTCCCTGGAGTTTTCTGGGTTCATTACAGGGATAGGTTAGACTCTCATTAGATGAGAGTTCTGGAACTATTTCTGTTTGGTTAATTTTGCATTCACAGAAATATCTGTTCCTTAAAAAAAGAGTATTTTTCAACATTGTTAGAATAAGTTGTTGCATGATGACCAATTTTTAGGCCACTGCTGATTTCCTATGGAAAGACTAATTGTTGAGGGCATTGATTAAACAAAATGGTTCAGAGAGAGAGGAGGGGAGAGGTTTTATTTGAAAGAATTAGATATTTTTAAAAGGCACCAGTGTAGTAGTAGACACTATGTGGGAAGTTACAACTTTGTTGAACTTATTTTGAATTCCATGCTGGAGTGAGATAAAATATAATCGTTTTAGTGCTCAGGCCATTTAAAATTTTTAATCCTGCCTTGTTTTTAGTATATATTTTTTAAATATTTATTTTTACTTATTTATGCATATAAGAGCCAGGGTGTAGGCCAGAGGTGATTGCAGTGAGAGGATTCACCAGAGACAGAGTGGGGAGCAGAACAGGGAGCTGTAGGGTAAATGATTTTCAGGCTTTTCTGCCCTTCCACCATTAGGATTGCCCTGCCTGATGGGGTGAGTACAGTTGTTACATTGTTGTAAGCTATCTTATATACTTCTGTGAGGCATGGCTCAGTATTGAGAAAATGGTCAGGAGAAGCAGAAGGAAGAAGCAAGAAAGAAGCAGGAGAGAAAAGGGAAGAAGGAACTCTGGAGAAGCCCAGAGTAAAGAATTGCCAGGGACTTGGAGGCCTATGGGCCTCCTGGCCCCAAAGCACCCCTGCCTGCCATGTACCTGGTTGCTGCACTACATGTAAAAGCTCAATAAAAGCCTGAGAAAGCCACCCAGGGCTCCATGACTCTCCTTTACCTGGTCTGCTGGAATCATAGAAAACTTGCTTAGTGGCCTATCCTGGCACTACAGTGGATCTACTGAAATACATTGCTGAGGGGAGCAGCAGGCAAGACAGGTGAGGTCTGCTGCACCATATGTGGGTTAGCTCCCTGGCCAGGAATTGAGCTCATTCCACAGTGGTTGGGGATAGCTTGATAATGCTGAGACTTTAATCCCTGCGCCACCAGAGGGGCCCTGATTTTAGGATATTTTATCCTATGTCATCCATAAGCAACAGTGGAAGGACATAAGCAACAGTCAGGACCACAGCTACCTGACTAACCCCTTTTCTATTCTAAGCTCTTGTGAAGTTATACACAGAAAGCAGAGTGCTGTATATCGTGTACATATGGGGAAATGGTCAAATGAAACAGATTTAGTTACAATGTCTTTGTGCTGAACTTGACACACTTCTTTTCCAACTTGAGGCAGACACATTGACCAATTTGGGATTTGGGTTTTTTTTTTTTTTTTTTAATTTGGAACTTTCTATTTTCATGAAAGTGAGGGGTTTGAAGATACAATATAGAAATGAGGGAGCTTTGATGATACTGAAACTGGTGGACTACGACAGTGATAAATGAAAACCTGGAACACTCACTTGTTCTGAATAATAAAAACGTTTTGTTACTGTTATTGCTAGAGATTTTTTTCACCGCTTACATAGGCATGGAATCAAACATTGAAGGAGATACTGAGCAGTATAAAATTGTCCCTCTCTTTTACAAATTTCCAAATCATTTGGGAAAATAATACATGAAGACAGAGTCAAAGAAAAATATATACTGAATAAATGGTGAATGTCAAAGATCATTTACATGTTCAGTGTCACAGGTGTTCAAAGGAAGAGTATCCTTCCAGTCTGCAGGGTACCTTGACCTCCATATTATTGACATTTTAGGCTGGAGAAGTCTTGTAGGGAGCTGTGCTGTGCATTGTAGGATTTTTAGCAACACTCTCACTCCACTAATAGAAAATCATGGTAAAAAATCATGGGTGAGTTTGAATAGGCAGAATAGAATACAATGTAGACTCTGTAATAGACAGATGATTTTAATTATAGTTATTATTCATGTGGGAAATGAAAAGATTATAAAATCTTTTAAGACAAATCTGCCTATAGCTGGTGTCTAAAACTGTGTTGACTTTAGTAATTATTCAGTAATTAATTGGTGTTGATTTGAAGGATAATATGTATCAGGATGAGAAAGGTCTTGAATGAAAGTCTAAGAGATTTAAACTTTTTCTGGTGGGCATGGACAGCCCTTGAAATTTCTTGGAGCAAGAGAATGACATGATATTGAGAAAGTTAAGCTATCTGCAGTCACTTTTCTCATTGGTGAGATAAAAGAAGTTGAAATTAAGACCGGTAATTGCCACCAGTTTCAAAAAATCTTTTTGCTTCTCAATTTACAAAGCACCTTTGTTTGCATTTTCCAATTTGATTGCATCGCTCCCAAATCCAATATTAACTACATAAATTATTTTATCAAGTTTTTTTTTTCCCCAAATGACACCAAAGCTTGGACGTTGCAGTGAAAATGGAATTTGAATACATTTCATGCTAAGAAAAAGCTCACACAGTTTAATTTTCTGTGCAATAAGATGTGATGTCACTTTAGAAAGGCAGCTGGTTCACCTCATGGGCAAAGATGAAGTGTGAGTGGCACTCTGTCCTTGCAGGGTGGGGTGTAAACCTGGACTTCTTTCTGTGTCTGGGATCCGGGTTGAAAGCATTTCCTTTTGCCTCCGCATATGAATAAGTGGCACTGTACAACCTAAAAGAGCTGTTTGTCATATGAATTTGGCATTGTCCCCTCCACAATCTCTTGAAAGTCTGTTTGTGGTGCCACAGTATTAGTCCTTGACCACTCTGTTCTTTCCATTCCAAAAGAGGCCAGACAGCTTTCTTTCTAATGTTCCCACCTCCCAGGTGTTCTTTCTATTTACTGCAGGATCTGATCTTGTTCTGTGGAGAAGTTGTGTAGGTAAGGGAGTTATGAGGTAATTCATAGTTTGTCTTTCTCTCCCCTTCCACTGCTAAAAAACAAACTTCTCTTGTTCTTTGGGTTTCTCAACATCTACTGATGTTAGGACAAAGATGAGAATAATTTAATTGAACCAACAAAAATGGAACTTGAGTAAGGAGGAGAAAATTATGGCTGACAATGGTTTGTATTAAAAAATAGTAATAATCAGAAGATTGTCAATGTGTTCAAGATCTGGTTATCAGGAAATTAGGCCAAAAGTAGAACTATTTCTCACAAGATGAAAAAACATTGAAATTCATGGAATCCAGTTAAATTTATTTAGTTGAATAACATAACTTCACTTGGAGTATTACATACAGTTATTCTTTGTTATTACTATTTGTGGTAGCAGAATAACCTCCCAAAGCTGTCTACAACCTAATCCCTAGCACCAGTGAGTATATCTTGTTATATGACAAAAGAGACTGAAGATTTAGCTAAGTTATGGACCTTAAACTAGGATCATTTAGGAGAACCCAATCTGACCCCATTTATTCTCAAAATAGAGATTTTTTTTTTCCCACCTGGAGTCAATACAGACACAGCAAAAGAGTCAGAGAGATTCTAAGTGTAAGAAATGAAACGTGCTGTTGTTAGTGCTGAGATGTAGAGAGCCATGGTGAGAATCAAAGAGATGGCTCTAGTAGGTAAAGACCTCCCAGCTGACAAGAGCAAGCAACAGGGACTCCAGTCCTACAACCACAAGGAACTAAATTCTGCCAACAACCTGAATAAATGTGGAAGCAGATTCTTTCCCATAGCTTCTAGTAAGGAACACAAACCTACTGACACTTTGATTTTATCCTTATGAACCTCTAAGCAGAAAACTCAACTGAGCTACACAATACTCCGGCTTCTGACTCACAGAAAATTGTGAGGTAATGAGTGAATGTTGTTTAAAGCTAATTATATATATGATAGTCATGGGAATAATAGAAAACTAATATATTGCTCTTTACCATTGTTTCTGTCTTCATATCTGTCACCACCATTGTGATAATTTATGGAGCATTTGCATTTCATTTGACATGGCACCACCTAGGTCCAGCACTGAATATAAGCTCTTTATGGCAGGGATCTTTTTCTCTCTCTGTTTAATTTCACCTGTATATTCTCATTATTTTAAACAGTGTCTAGCACACATGTGTACAAAAGCTAGTTCTTGGATGACTGAATAAGGCTACAAAATAATTTTCAATATTATCCCTTTCCTGGTAGAAAATCCAGTTTGGTATAAATGTAAAGATTCAGTTGGGGTATAAACTCTGAATGCAAAATGAGTGGTATAGACATTGCATATGCTAGGTTTGTAGGGAGGTAGAGGTTGTGATATGTGGAAATGAAGAGAGATTTCATGGAGGAGATAGATTTTCAGGAAAGAAGAAAAAAGCAGAAGGGGAAGGATAGGAGAAAAAGAGAGAATCTAAAACCTTACACAGAGTAATCCAAGATGACCAGCTGGTGTTTGTACTAGTCTTGGTTTGAGTGTGGTGGGAATGCTGCTGTGTCACTTGTAGCCTTTGCATTGCTGGGAATTACTGTGCACATTTTTTAGTACATAACACCTACCACTGGGGATCAAGTTTCAGTTATTAATGTTCTTTGTCAGTCCTTTCATTCTTGTGTGTGTCCCTTCTCTTATAATATGGTATCTTTATGTCAAATAGTTTTATATCTTATTTAAGAAAATAAATTTTAATGCAACAATAATACATGTTTCCTTTAAGCTACTTGGAAAAATACACTCAAAGAAAAATATCATACACAATTTCACTAAACAAAAAATTGCTGAAGAGTTTGAGATATACATTTGTTACAAAATTAGCATTGTACTGAAGATGCAGTTTTATATCTACTTCTTATTTTCTGTGTAATTTCCCATCAAATGAATAAACTGTAATTTGTCTAACAATTCCACTATTGTTGGTCACTTACGTTGTTTCCAATACTTCACTGTTCCAGTCTTGTTAAGGTTTGATCAACTTTCTGGTTAGTGGAGCTTCTTAATTAACCATCTGTTTTAAAAAAGAATTATTTATTATCTTATTTATACAGTAAGGAGTGCATAAAAATTAATCACATTTTATTTTAAAGGAATTGAGAGCAGAAATGCCAAACTTATTTTTGTGAATAGGAACTCTAAACTATCAGTAGAGATGGTTTGAGTGATATGTTGAAGTTTCTGGGACTGTATTCAGGCTCAGCAGTCAAAAGATGTCACAGTCAATTAGCGAGTTAAGAGGAAGGCATGGCAAAAATTCATGCTTTGTACTTACCAGCCTGATTAAAGTAAATTTAATTAATTAAAAGTTCAAATACAAATGGATTTTTCAAATTTATTTAGTGTCTGATGTGCTGTCTTTGAAGTAAAATGACAAAGACATTTTTCCTCAGTTATTTTGGGTGGTGTTATTCTATTTGTAGAGGACAGTTCTCTATAGAAATACTTTGATATTTAAATTATTTTCATTATATTCAATTTGAAAAATGCCAATAAATAATATTTAGGAAATTCTCTTCTATGTTTACACCCACTTTGATTTCCTTTCAGGCCCAATTAAGTTTGACTAAAAAAAAAGACTAAAAAGAGTGGCATGGTTTGCATTTGTATAGATTTCAAAGTATAGTGTGTTTTAAAAAACATTGTATTACTTTTATTAAGGTAACAACGGTTTACAGCATTGTGTGTGATTTGGGGGTATGGGCTCATATATCATTACACCATATCCACCACCAAAGTACACATAATCCACCACCATAGTCCATTGGGTACCCTCCCTTCTTCGTTATCTCCTCTCTACCTTCCCCTTCTGGTAGATTCAATTTTACAGTCAGATTTCTAGGATTTGTTTTGGTTTTGATTTTCTGTTTCTTTGTTTAATTTCTCTATATTCCACATGTAAGCAACATCATCCAGCATTGTTTTTTCCCTTCTGACATGTTTTGCTTAGCATAACCCCTTCCATTTCCACCCACATTGTCACAAATGGAAATATTTTATCTTTTTTAAAAATACAGTTTGCTTTCACGATGAAGATTTACTACGTGTAATCTGAACTGAATGTTTGGCTGATAGCACTATAGAATGATCTTTAGCCACAGTTGAAAATAAAGATCTTTAGACCAGGGATCTAAGATGGTAGATTAACAGCAGTTTGGAGTTCTCTCTTCCTTCACGGATGCCGTGGGCCTTTATCAGTGAGTGAGCAGCTGCACTGGAAGAGAACTGAGGACTTGACAATTGCTGTCTCCACAAAGAGGGGAGACAGAGACCAACTGGAAAGAATAAGAAAATATGAAAATGATCACACCTGGAATGATGCTGGGATACTAGGAGAGTATCCCACCCCTCCCCTGCCTGGACTTCTGGGACTTTCCTTTGCCTCCTAGCCTATAGCAATTAGGTCACTGGTGAAAATCATAGAGAACACAAACTGCTGGGCAGGAGTTGGGTTAACAAACTGGGGCTACTGGTGTCTAATATGGAGCTCTAAAAGTCAACTGTTGTTCCCCTATCTGGACTCCAGAGGCTCCCCATTGCTCCAAGAGCACTGAAGGTAGGTGAGTGCTGCTTCCCAGAAAGAACATTAACTGTTGGGGGAGGGGGAAATTGAGCTGACATGCATAGGGCTGCTGGCAGCTAGTTTGGTAGTCCTGTGACCTATCTGGCCTTGGGAGACATCTGGACAGCTTAACCATTACACAATCTTAAACTTCCTGTGGTGTCTGCCTGAGTCTCAGTCAACAGCCCACTGACTATCTATCTCACTCATGCCTGAACAGGAAAAAGTCACTGTAGGAAAAACCTGCTGAGATCAGAACTAGGATGCAATTTGGGGCTTCTGGGAGACTGCCACTGGTGGGCATGACTTGACCAGCTAGTGATAACAGATCCTTCCATTGGCTCAGATGACTACAGCACCAAGACAGGCTTATACCTGTGGCAATTAATGAGAGCAACCCCCCCCCCACACCCTGCATTTCTAGCCATCAACCTGTAGACTGGGTTCTTACACTAACATCCTATGTTCACTCTTTAATCCCAGTCATCCTGATGGCTAATGAGGTTTTAACCAGCACAGCAATAGAAAACATAGCATCCAAGATCAACATCCTAAGCCAATACCCTATGACCTGCAATTCTAATGCAAGATTATCACAAAACTAAGAAGTAAAGCAATATAGCTTAATCCATAAAAATAATCACAGAACATCAGACAGAATGAGGAGGCAGAGGAATTCACCCCAATTGATGGCTCTATACAAAAACCCTAGGAAAAATCCTTAATATGACAAAATTATCAAAACTACAAGAAGAAGATTTCAGAAAAATGGAGGTATTATATTTCTCAGACTTCAAATTATACTACAAAGCAATAATGATCAAAACAATAGGGTGGTAGAATAAAATAGACACAGAGCTCAATGGAATAGAATTAAAAATACCAGAAATAAGCCCACACTTAAATGGACAGTAAATTTATGACAAAGAATCCAATAGTATATGATGGAGAAAGGAAGCCTATTCAACAAATGGTATTGGACAGCCACATGCAAAAGATGAAACTAGACCACTGTCTTATACAATACACACAAATTAACCCAAAATGGATTATAGACTAGAATGTAAGACCTAAAGCAAAAGAACAAAATTAAAAAAAAAAAAACCCTTGAAATATGACTGAAGAACTGAGGCTACCAGAAGACCTGGATGAGGAATGAAAGGGGAGTCAAAGGGAGGGAGGGAGCTTACTCGACTATGGTGGAGGATTATGGTGTTTTGTTGGTAGGCATGGTATAATAACATATGTGGTAGAGGTGTGAACCTATGCTCCTAAAACATACAGTGTGTAAACCATTACTTCAATAACATAATAAAAATTAAATTAGAATGAAGAAATTAAAAGATCTTTCAAAAGATTCCTTCATCAAAAACTCATACACCTACAAATCAAAATTAACTTGAACTCCTTTTAGTCTTCATTGTTAACCTTCAAAATTTACTCTTCACTACTTCTTAGATAATTAGTTTCTGTCTTTCATTATGTCCTATGACATAAATTAATCTCAGCTTGATAAATAAAATCATATCTACAAACCCAGCAATGAAAATCACTGTCATCCTCTTTACATGATCAGCTATAAAGTTTCTATTAAATGACATTTTATCTTATCCAAAGTTCTTCTGAGATTTGAAAAATCCATTCTTAATTCAAAGTAATGTGCATAGTGAGATGCATTTTTCACTGAAAATGCTTCTTGCCAATTAAACAGCAAACAAAGGAAGAAGACAAATGTAAATTGCAAGTGATTTTTGGAGACTTGAGTTTCAAATATATTACTAGTGTTTCTTACGGGAAAAATAATTCTTTGAAAATTTAAAGCTGGAAAGTTGCCATAAAAGAGGACCAGAAGGGAGGGAAGCACAGAACCCTGCTCCCCTCCCCCGCCCACAGAGGCGGCACTCTCCGACCGGCAGAGAGGAGGGAAACAACAAACCAAAACGGCCAACAAGAAAAACGGACGCAGCAAGTGGGACTGTGAGTGGAAAGGAACTATTTCAGCCACCACACCCCGTGAACGGGAGCTGTGGAGAACCCTGCAGGATCCGCCTCGGAGGTGAGCTCCAGGCGCCATTAAAGAGAGCCCCGCCCCCAGGAGGAGACCAGCACCAGCACACAGCCCCGGCTGCCCGGTAAGCTTGCGCGGAAAGCGGCGCGCTGAAAAAGCAGGCGCGGATCCGGATCGGATCGCAGATGCCCAGGTCCCCGAGCCTGCGACCTAGGCTTGCGGGGAGACGCGCGGAGGCCCTCCCTGAGTGAGCAGGAACAAGGCGCCCAGGCAGGGGAGCGGGATTCAAAAGGCGCCATTCCCGCGCCACTGATCTGGGCTACAGCCCGCGTCCTGGAACTGAGGGCTTTGGAACTGAGACCCGGGGCACGAAATTAGGGGCGTGGGTTCCCCACGACGGTGGGGCACAAGGCAGACACAGCACCCCAAAGCCGTTGAGGTGTACCCTACCATCCCCGCTCTGCTCCCTGTCCCACGGGGTGGAAAATCAGCTCCCCAAGGGCTCTAGGAGAGATCTCTGGCGCCACCTAGCGACTTGAAGCCAGCACAGGCTCCTGAAGGAGCTAGTGGCCAGCTGGGGAGTTAGCCCACACCGGGCCCCTCCCGAACAAGTAGTCTGAGCCCACAGGGAGAGCGAGCACCCACAGCCGGGGCAGACCAGGCGCGCAGAAGAGTGTGCCTGAGACCAGATGCGCAGGGAGTGTGTCCCACATCACCATTTTAGAACAGGGACATTTCTTCAGTAAAGACTACCTGCAGAAGGCTTCCTCAGGAGCCAGAGGTGAGCGGGGGAAGTTTGCCCACGCCAGACCCCCTCTGGCCTGCAGTCCAAGCCCAGAGGGGGAGCAGGAACCCACTGCCGGGGCAGACCAGGCGCACAGGGGAGTGTGTCCCCACATCGGCATTTTAGAACAGGGACCTTTCTCCAGTAAAGACTGCTTGAAACTGACAGATGACTCCTGGAGGAACCAGAGGGGAGCAGAGAAGCCCACCCAAGATGCCGGCCAGTCCCAACAACACAGTGTCCCAACGCATACGGCAAATTAGAAAACAGACAGTAGGGAGGAGAAGAACCACATGCAACCTAGCAACTCTCCAGAGAAAAAGCACACCACAAAAAGAAAACCAGCCCCCAGATTGCAACGACAATAACTTGGAAGAATTTCTGAGCCTTCCAGAAAGAGAATTTAAAATTGCCGTGATTAAAAAACTGACAGAAGTCATAAAGGAAAACAATGATAAGGGAAAAATAATCAACGATCAGAAGAATGCAATTGAGTCCCTAGAGAGGGAAAACAATGGTCAGAAGAAAGAAATTGAGTCCCTAAAGAGGGAAGTAAAAGAAATGCAGGAGATCAAAGAATTAATGGAAGAACTAAAGAATTCTGGGAAAAGCAATGAAAGCAGAATAGATGAAATGGAAGAACGAATAAGTAATCTTGAAGACACAGAAATAAAAAGAACCAAAACAGAAAAGGAAAGAGAAGTACGAAGGAAAAAGAACGAGGAAAGACTTCGGGAACTATCTGACTCCATGAGGAAAGGAAATATAAGAGTTATAGGAATACCAGAAGGAGAGGAGAGAGATGTAGGAACAGAAAAATATTCAAAGAGATAATTGAAGAGAACTTCCCAAATGTGAAGAAGGAGCTGAAAATTGATATACAAGAAGCAAGAAGAACACCAAACTTCCACGACGAAAGGAAAAATACAGCAAGACGCATAATAGTAAAGCTCCCAAGAATCCAGGACAAGGAAAAAATAATGAAGCTGGCAAGAGGGAAGAAACAGATAACATTCAAAGGAAAACCAATCAGGCTGACATCAGACTTCTCCGAAGAAACAGTACGGGCAAGGAGAGAGTGGAGGGACATAGTCAACAGACTCCAAGAAAACAGATGCCAACCAAGAATACTCTATCCCGCAAAGCTCTCCTTCCTCTTTGAAGAAAGAATATGGACCTTCCCAGACAAACAGAAACTCCGGAATTTCATTGCAACTAAACCCCCACTCCAAAAAATACTACAAGGAGTCCTAAAGCCAGAACCTCAGAGCCACGAATAACAATGAAAGAAGGCCAAAAAAAAAAAAGTTATTAAAAGAATAAATAAATAAAATCAAAAGAAAGACAAACACAATGGCAAATACAGATGTTAACATATCAACATTAACTCTAAATGTAAATGGACTAAACTCTTCAATAAAAAGACACAGAGTTGCAGCCTGGATTAAGAAACAAAACCCAACCTTTTGCTGTCTCCAGGAAACACATTTAGCTACAAAAGATAAAAATAGGCTCAAAGTTAAAGGATGGAAAACAATCCTACAAGCAAATGGACCAAAAAAGAAAGCAGGAACAGCTATACTTATATCAGATAAAACAGATTTCAAACTCAAAAAGATAAAAAGAGACCCCAACGGTCACTACATTATGATCAAGGGGACAATACTTCAAGAAGAAATAACACTCATTAACATATACTCACCAAACGAAGGAGCACCAAAATATATCAGACAACTGTTGTCCTCTCTGAAAACAGACATCAGAGAAAACACATACGTAGTGGGAGACTTCAACACACCACTATCAACAATGGATAGATCAACAAGACAAAAAATAAGTAAAGAAACCAAAGCTCTAAATAAGGACCTAGAGCAATTGGGCTTAACAGACATCTATAGAACACTAAACCCCCAAAAAACGGAGTACACATTTTTCTCAAGCGCACACGGATCATTCTCCAGGATTGATCACATACTGGGGCACAAGACAAACATCAACAGATACACCAAGATTGAAATCATATCAACCATCTTTTCTGACCATGAAGGCATCAAACTAGAAATAAACCATAAAAAGAAGGCAAGGAACTTTCCTACCTCATGGAGATTAAAAACCACACTACTGGAAGACCATTGGACTAATGAGGAGATCAAAGAAGAAATTAAAAAATTTTTTGAATTGAACGACAAGGAGGACACCAATATCCTAAATGTATGGGATGCAGCAAAAGCAGTAATAAGAGGAAAATATATAGCAATAGAAGCTCACATCAAGAAACAAGAAAGAACGCAAAGAAACAACCTAATCTCGAAGCTCAAAGATCTAGAAAAAGAACAACAAAAAAAACCCCAAAACCAGTAGAAGAAAAGAAATAATAAAAACCAAAGCAGAAATAAATGAAATTGAAACTAAAAAAACAATCCAAAAGATCAATGAAACCAAGAGCTGGTTCTTTGAAAAAATCAATAAAATAGACAAACCCCTAGCCAGGCTCACAAAGGAAAAAAGGGAGAAAGCACAAATAAACAGGATCATCAATGAAAGAGGAGAAATCACAACGGACACAGCAGAAATCAAAAGAATAATCAGTAACTACTATGAACAGTTATATGGAAACAAGTTTAACAATCTAGAGGAGATGGACAAATTCCTACAACTCTACAATCACCCAAAGCTAGATAAAGAAGAAATAGAACACCTAAACAGACCAATTACAATTAGCGAAATTGAAATGGTAATCAAAAACCTCCCCAAAAACAAAAGCCCAGGACCTGATGGATTTACAAATGAATTCTACCAAACATTCAGAGAGGAATTAGTGCCTATCCTTCACAAACTCTTCCAAAAAATTGAGAAGGAAGGGACAATACCAAACACGTTTTATGAAGCCAAAATTACACTAATACCAAAACCGAACAAGGACAACACAAAAAAGGAAAACTACAGGCCAATCTCCCTAATGAACACTGATGCAAAAATCCTCAATAAAATTTTAGCTATCAGAATCCAACAATGTATCCATAAGATAATTCACCACGACCAAGTAGGATTCATTCCAGGGACACAAGGATGGTTTAACATCCGAAAATCAATCAACATTATCCAACACATCAACAAAAAGAAATATAAAAACCATATGATAATATCAATAGATGCCGAGAAAGCTTTCGACAAAGTGCAACACACATTCATGATAAAAGCCCTTGAAATTCTTGGGATACAAGGAACATACCTCAACATCATAAAGGCCATCTATGACAAGCCAACAGCCAGTATCATTCTCAATGGTGAAAAGCTGAAAGCAATTCCATTAATATCTGGAACAAGACAAGGATGTCCACTCTCACCACTGCTTTTCAATATAATACTGGAAGTCCTAGCCAGGGCAATAAGACAAGAGAAAGACATCCAAGGAATCCAAATAGGAAAAGAAGAAGTCAAACTATCACTATTTGCAGACGATATGATATTATACATAGAGAACCCCAAAAACTCCACAGAAAAGCTAATTCAACTCATCAATCAGTTCAGTAAAGTGGCAGGATACAAAATCAACACGCAAAAGTCAGTAGCCTTCCTATACACAAACAATAAATCTGAAGAAGAAGAAATCAAAAAAACCATCCCTTTTGTTATTGAAACAAAAAAAAATCAAATATTTGGGAATAAATCTAACAAAAGAGGTAAAGGACCTATACAAAGAAAACTATAAAACACTATTAAAAGAAATAGAAGAAGACACAAAGAAATGGAGAGACATCCCCTGCTCATGGATTGGAAGAATAAACATTATTAAAATGGCCATCCTTCCAAAAGCAATATACAGATTCAATGCTATTCCAATCAAAATTTCAATGTCATTCTTCAAAGAAATAGAACAATTATTGATGAAATTCATATGGAATCACAAAAAACCCCGAATAGCCAAAGCTCTCCTGAAAAAAAAAGAAGGGAATGGAGGCATCAGACTCCCAGACTTCAAACTATACTACAAAGCCATAATCATCAAAACTGCATGGTATTGGAACAAGAACAGACATACAGACCAATGGAATCGAATAGAAAATCCAGAAATAAACCCACAGATTTATGGTCAACTAATCTTTGACAAAGGAGCAAAGAATATGCATTGGAGCAAAGAAAGTTTGTTCAATAAATGGTGCTGGGAAAACTGGGTCGCTACATGCAAAAGAATGAAGCTTGACCACTACCTCACACCATACACAAAAATCAACTCAAAATGGATTAAAGAACTAGACATAAGACCTGAAACCATAAAATATATAGAAGGAAATATAGGCAAAACACTACGTGATTTGCACATCAAAGACATCTTTACAGACACATCACCCAAAGCAGTGATAGTGAAGGCAAAGATAAACAGCTGGGACTACATCAAATTAAAGAGCTTTTGCACAGCAAAAGAGACAATAACAAAAACAAAGAGAAACCCCACCAACTGGGAGAACATTTTTGCACCCAACACTAATGATAAAGGACTGATCACAAAAATCTGCAAAGAGCTGATGAGACTCAGCAACAACAAAGAAAAGAATCCAGTCAAAAAATGGGCAGAAGAGCTAAAAAGAAACTTCTCTGAAGAGGAAATGCAAATGGCCAACAGGCATATGAAAAAAGGTTCAACATCACTTGCCATCAGGGAAATGCAAATCAAAACTACCATGAGATACCATCTACACCAGTGAGAATGGCACATATTAAAAAAACTAGCAACAACAAATGCTGGCGAGGGTGTGGAGAAAAAGGAACTCTTCTGCACTGTTGGTGGGAGTGCAAACTGGTCCAACCACTGTGGAAAGCTGTGTGGAGATTTCTGGACCTACTAAACATAGAGCTTCCATATGACCCAGCAATTCCACTCCTAGGTATTTACCCAAAGGACACAGAAACATCAATTCCAAAGAACACCTGCACCCCTATGTTTATAGCAGCACTGTTTACAATAGCTAAGCTTTGGAAACAACCCAAATGCCCAAAAATAGATGACTGGATCAAGAAGATGTGGTACATATATACCATGGAATATTACTCAGCATTCAAAAAAGATAAACACGTGCAATTTGCAGCAACATGGATGGCGCTGGAAGGGATCATGCTCAGCGAAATAAGCCAAAAAGAAAAAGAAAAATACCGGATGGTCTCACTCATAGCAGGAATCTAGAAAACTTAAATAAGGGACCAGGAAAATGAATAACTATAAGAAAGTGAAAATCAAAATCAACAAACAACTATGAACCAGAGACACTTTTAGGGGGGCGGGGGCGGGAGGATAGGGATTGGGGTCAGAATGGGGGGGCTGCAATTGTATGGGGAATATAACAATAAAATTTATTAAAAAAAAAGAAAATTTAAAGCTGTATGTTTATGGCCACTTTGTCTTTTCTTTCTACCTTCATTTAAACCTCATTTTAGCTAAAAATATATATGGTTTCTTAAGCCACACAAATTTGTATGTCATCTATGTTCACATCAACTTTGTGCTTAAATAATTTCTTTTTTGTTTTTGATGAAATATCTCCTCAAAATAATGTTATTTGGGAGGAGGTAAGTTGTCTCCTCCCTGTGTTGATGACTTCATTTATATGACACCAATGTTAACCAACAAAGTAAAAAAACAAAGGAGAAGGTGTTTTAAATCATTGGTAAGACACTTGGTGCCAGTGTCTTACTTTTTTAAAAGCAGCTGGCTTAATTAGCCATCCCTGGCAATGTGCCACATTGTGGAAGAGAATCTGCCACCCCAAATTATACAGCTGGTAGAATATGTTGCACACAGAATTTATATCGGCTGGAGAACATCATTCTTGGCTCAGATTCGTTGAAAGATTCATCATCTTTCCAGGTGACACTGGGGCAAACCAAGGTTCCGTCTGCTTTTATTGCCAGGGAGAGATTGATGGTTGTGGGTAGAAACTATGCAGAAGTTGGCAGTTCTTGCTGCTTGGAGCTTTCAGGCTTGTCCAAATGAAAGTCAGTGGGTGTGAACCCGGGTAAACTAAATGTTTACCACTGAAGAAGCCACCATGGACTTGAAACCACTAAGGTGCATAGTCTCATTCACAAAGAGCATGCCATTCTATGTAGCCACAATCTTCTCTGTGAATGACTATAAAGCGTAGGTTAGATTATTCAAATTTTGGGCTAAACATTTTTTTTTTTTTACCAAGGTAGCTAGTGGCTACATCCAAAGCATTCAGTTAATAAGAAGCGCAGTTATGTCACTGTAGAGAACCTGGGCTTTGGCTCATTAAGTATAAGAGTTTGTTATATTTTATAGTGATTGCAGTGGCAAATACTACTTCTGCATAGCAGAGTACATGCCTTTAACTATAAAAGGCAAGACTTAAATGATGAATGGAACAAGGTTTGGGGATTTATTCTCAAAGGAATCTACATTGGTAGCTTCAGAAAATGAAAATTTTATGATTTTTGAAAACTGGTTGATTTTAAGTAAAAATCTTTATAATTGAATCAGTCTGATTGTGTATTTTGGAATTAATTCCCAAAGTAGTTTGTGGTATGGTCATCCTCTAAATTTCACAATAAATATACCATGGATACTTGGGAAAGTTTCAAATTTGTAAGATTCAGCAAAATAATGGTCTTAGCACATCGATGGGATTAGATAGTTTATTGTTCTTAGTAGGTATTAAGCACAAACAGATGGACTGTCCTAAGGACTAAATGAAGAAAGCGAAATATGTTGAAAAGAAAGATACATAAAAATATACTGTAAATTAGTTGTAAAAAGAACAGTCTTACAACTTAATGGAATGAAATCTGCAAATGACTATGGGAACTCAGCAGATCCATTTACTCAACATTTAGTAAATATCCAGTTGCCTATAATAGGCCAGGCACTGTATTAGGTGATAGGAGAAATTTTTTTTAAAAAATTAGGTTCTTGTTTCAAGAAGCTTACACATAAGCAAATAAACATGGAACATAAAGGAAGAAGCAGCTAAGTTTTCCTAAGGGAATCAAGGAAGAAAAAGTAGTGCTTCAATTGACACTTGAAGTAAGAGAAGAACTAAAGGAGGAGAGGGTCCAGAGGCCTGAGAAAGAATGATATGTTTAGGGAATAGCTATTCGTCTTGATTCTTTGAGGGAAAGGGTATAGAGAGAATATAGAGAGCTTGACCAGGTCTAGGACATGGAGGATTGTAGAGATTACTTTAGGGGGATAGCAAATGATTTAATTTTGAGCAGAGGATTATGTTAAATACATTTTCTGAAAGTTCTGCAGAGTATGAGTTAGAGGCTGACACTTCTGGAGAGTGGTTATTGCAGAGGTGGGAGGAGAGGGGATCCAAGAGGCAGTAGAAGTCAAATTATACTGACTACTACAGTTTCCCTCTGTTGGTTCCACTCCTATCGGTCTCCACTTCAGCCTAGAGATAGATGACTATCAATTTTGAAATGAATTTAAAAACTGTTTACTTCCAAGATATATTTTGTTAAAAATTGACTGATACTTGTAATGCTAATGCTTTTGGCATAAATATTGACAAATATTCACTTTTTGTAAAATTGAGGCAACATTTATCTATACCACTGTATAAGATTTATACAGCTATTACCACACCACACTCACCACTAAAACACCATAGTGTTCTACCATAGTCCACTGTGTGCCTCCTGACCACTTTACTCTCACCCTTTCCTTCCACCTTTCCCCTCTGGTAGTTCTACAGGCAGTTTTCTAGGGTTCGTTATTGGTTTGGCTCTATCTGATCCTTTGTTTTGTTTCTCTATATTCCACATATTAGTGACATCATGCAGTATTTGTCTTTCTCCTTTTGGCTTATTTCACTTAGCATAGTCCCCTCCAGTTTCATCCATGTTGTCCCAAATGACATGAGTTTATCTTTTTTTCAGATAGCTGAATAGTATTCCATCATGTATATATACCATATTTTCCTAATCTATAAATCTGTCTTTGGGCACTCTTCCTGCCTTCCTTGTGTGTGTGTGTATGTGTGTGTGAGAGAGAGAGAGAGAGAGAGAGAGAGTGTTGGAAGAGGGGATCAGTTTAAGATTTCACTTGGATAGGTTGAAGAATCTCCACACAGCTCTCCATAGTGGTTGGACCAGCTTGCACTCCCACCAGCAATGCAGGAGAGATCCTTTATCTCCAAATCCTCGCCAACATTTGTTCCTGCTAGTTTTTTTAATATGTGCCATTCTCACTGGTGTGAGATGGTATCTCATTGTAGTTTTGATTTGCATTTCCCTGATTGCAAGCTGACGTTGAACATTTTTTCATATGCCTGTTGGCCATTTGTATTTCCTCTTTGGAGAAGTTTCTTTTTAGCTCTTCTGCCCATTTTTTTTTTTTACAAGGCATTTGTTTTTTTATTTAAATCTACTCATCTCTAGACTATATTCCATTGTTGACTTAATTTTCAAGAAAGCTAAATAGCACTCTTTGCTCTATCATTTTTTTTTGCATGTTGCGAATATTTTTATTCTTTTTTTTAAATAATAAATTTTATTTTTATATTCCCCATACAATTGCAACCCCCCCATTCTGACCCCAATCCCTCCCCTCCCACCCCCCACCCCCCAAAAAGTGTCTCTGGTTCATAGTTGTTTGTTGATTTTGATTTTCACTTTCTTATAGTTATTCATTTTCCTGGTCCCTTATTTAAGTTTTCTAGATTCCTGCTATGAGTGAGACCATCCGGTATTTTTCTTTTTCTTTCTGGCTTATTTCGCTGAGCATGATCCCTTCCAGCACCATCCATGTTGCTGCAAATTGCACGTGTTTATCTTTTTTGAATGCTGAGTAATATTCCATGATATATATGTACCACATCTTCTTGATCCAGTCATCTATTTTTGGGCATTTGGGTTGTTTCCAAAGCTTAGCTATTGTAAACAGTGCTGCTATAAACATAGGGGTGCAGGTGTTCTTTGGAATTGATGTTTCTGTGTCCTTTGGGTAAATACCTAGGAGTGGAATTGCTGGATCATATGGAAGCTCTATGTTTAGTAGGTCCAGAAATCTCCACAGCTCTCCATAGTGGTTGGACCAGTTTGCACTCCCACCAACAGTTCTTCTGCCCATTTTTTGACTGGATTATTTTCTTTGTTTTTGTTGAGTCTCAGCTCTTTGTAGATTTTTGTGATCAGTCCTTTATCATTAGTGTTGGGTGCAAAAATGTTCTCCCATTCGGTGGGGTGTCTCTTTGTTTTGGTTATTGTCTCTTTTGCTGTGCAGAAGCTCTTTAATTTGATGTAGTCCCAGCTGTTGATCTCTGCCTTCACTATCACTGCTTTGGGTGATGCGTCTGTAAAGATGTCTTCAAGGTGCATGTCATGTAGTGTTTCGCCTATATTTCCTTCTATATATTTTATGGTTTCAGGTCTTATGCATAGTTCTTTAATCCATTTTGAGTTGGTGTTGTGCATGGTGTGAGGTAGTAGTCAAGTTTCATTCTTTTGCATGTAGCGACCTAGTTTTCCCAGCACCATTTATTGAACAAACTTTCTTTGCTCCGGTGCATGTTCTTTGCTCCTTTGTCAAAGATTAGTTGACCATAGATCTGTTGGTTTATTTCTGGGTTTTCTATTCAGTTCCATTGGTCCATATGTCTGTTCTGGTTCCAGTACCATGCAGTTTTCATTATTAGGCTTCCATATGATCCAGAAATTCCACTCCTAGGTATTTACCCAAAGGACACAGAAACATTAATTCCAAAGAGCATTTGCACCCCTAGGTTTATAGCAGCACAATTTACAATAGTTAAGCTTTGGAAACAACCCAAATGTCCAAAAATAGATGGGATCAAGAAGATGTGGTACATATACACAATGGAATATTTCTTGGCATTCAAAAAAGGTAAGCACATGCAATTTGCAGCAACATGGATGGAGCTGGAAGGGATCATGCTCAGCGAAATAAGCCAGAAAGAAAAAGAAAAATAATGGATGGTCTCACTCATAACAGGAATCTAGAAAACCTAAATATGGACCAGGAAAAAGAATAACTATAAGAAAGGAAAAAATCAAAATCAACAAACAACTATGAACCAGAGACACTCTTTGAGGGGGGGGGGAGAGATTGGGGTCAAAATCGGGGTTGCAATTGTATGGGGAATATAAAAATAAAAAAATTAAAAAATAAAGATTTCACTTGGAAAACTTCCAAATCTGTGAACCAACATCCAATCATGATCATTTGCTTTTATTTGCTTACTACCCATTTAACCTTTCCTTAAAGCTTTTAGTAGATTAGATTTTCTCCTTCAACAAACAAGTGTAACTGCTATATTAAAGGATCTTTGTGTTAACATTTTGTGGTAAGAATTCAAAGGTCTGGAGACATTTCACTAGAGGTCATTTGGGGAGAATGTAATATTGGCCTATCAAGTTGGTCAGCAGCTTGTTTGTAACCCCTGCCTCTGGCAGAGCTTTTTTGTTGGAGTCATTCAAAATTTATGTAGTTTCTGAACTTTTTAGTCACTTTTTGGCTTTTCTGATTTCTCTCTACTATTTGGGAATTTATGTAAATTCTCCATCTTTTTAATGAAGAGGCCATGAGTAGAAGCAACATTCTAGAGCATCCTTATGATTTCCGAGAATTTTTTAGAGATTAGTTTACATTTTTTACATTTTTCAGTTTATTTGAGCCAGATGGAGCCACCTTTTCTAAGAGATCAAGTAGAATATGCTGATGTCCATTGCATTTTCTCATTCCCTGTCTTTCCAGTCCCCCTCCCCCACAGCCTAATCCAGTTACACAAAGATGTATTGTTTGTGCATTACGTATAAGCCCTGTGCTAATTGCTGAAAGGGCTACAACATTGAATGAGACAGTTTTTGCCTTCAAGTGGTTTCTAATCTTGTGGGATGAAGGAAATGGTAAGTATACCAAAGCTGTAATATGCAAACAAAAATAAGTATAATTTCTGTTTGTTTTTATTTCTTACTTGAATTAAATTTATCTTATTCCTTACTTGGATTAACTTTTGACTAATCAAAATCCTGTTGAATAGAGAAGATAAAAAGCAGAGTTCCTGAGCTGAATATACTCATCATGTGCTGGGAATAGTCTTTTTCAAAGTATGAAGTCCAGATGTTGAGTTTATCCCATAGCTTAGTGAATGACAAAAATCATAATATTCTGTCTTTTATATCATCACTATTTATACATAATCTATGATGAAGCATGAACCCTCTTTGACAAATATTTCCTGCCCAAAAGGACCCACTGGCAGACTTACAACTAAGCACAGCTGGAAGAAGCATATTCTTGAGTTCATGAGAGTAAAATTAGTTGTCTTTCGACTGTCACTGTGCCACGGTAATAGAATGTAACAGAGATAATGCAGGAATTGTTACAATGCAACATTACTAAGGCAGCCATGGTATGTAGGACCTTGTCTCTAAAATCTTTCTTTCCACTTAAAAAAGTCGTGAAACCTCATAGTTTACCCCAATAAAAAATATAACAATTGGTGGTTTCCTGCCTTAGATGGAGAAACTGAGGCACAAAGCCAACAGTCAATTTCTTGGAAATGTCCAGTGAGCAGTTCATTTTCTTGGAATGTCCATTTAACCTCTTAGCCAACATAACTGATGACTAATTCTTGGTTTTTCACAATAGTTCTTTCCCAGTTCTAATATGTTCTCAGAAAATCATGAAGGACCCTGACCAATGAGCATCCCTCTGCTTCTATCATTTGCAATGCATTAGAAGTCTACAAGGTCACCGTTTGTTTGTATATAGCGTTGACATCATTTTTTTGGACTGTATTTGAGGTAGTTACCTCATAGTGAGCAGAGAGCGAGCCCTGACTGTATCAACACATCAGTAACTGTTACTGAAATATCACAGACCCAGGCTCTCCCACGAGGTATCTCTGGCCAAGAGGTTGCTGAAATGAGGAGTGTGAGGAAGATGAGAAAGCCAATATCCTTATGAACTGAGCTTTATTTCTAATAAAAGAAAACAAGAACAAAACATTGACTTTGGTTAAAAAATCCAGCTTGTTTTCTTTTCAGAGGCCATTGTTTTAAGTTCATCCATATGAACTTAAATATTTTCTCCCGAACTCATTGTCACACGCTTTAGGAAGATAAATTCTTTCCTTCTGAGTTTTCCCTCCTAACTGCTTTCCAGTTTTGCTTTGAAACACCACGGTGCCATGGACCGAAGCTGGACTGGTTAGAATGTACTCTGTCAGGCAGAGAGATGGTTAAATGAAGCAATACAAGTAATGCCGGTTTTATCTTTCCTACTTTCACCTTCATAGCATCTTATGTAGAATGCTTGGAGTTTCTTCAGTCTGATTCTGGTGGAAAAGTAAGAGCAGAGGGTTGAGGTTGCAGCAGTTACGTGGCCCTTTCTCAGTGGTGTGTTGGAATTAATTGGCACTGCCTTGCAGGAACTGCTAGTGCTCATCTCTTCTCAACTGATTTCAGTGATGCCATGTTGGTATCTTGAAATTGGCTACATTGGGGATGTTTTCAACAGGGAAATCTGAAAATTTTACCAATTAGGGATTTTTTCTTTTTCAGGAGTGCTGGTTTAACAGCATATCACTGACTTTTGGTCTTTTTTAACCTGCACCTAAAGAATTTTTGTCAGTGTCCTTTGAACATGACCAAACCTTTGACATATTGTCCCCATAAGACGACAATCTAAAATGAATTAGGACAAGATGGATTTTCCACCTGTGCCATTTTCAAAAGATAGCTTGGGAGTAAGGCTTACCTATTCTATAATCTTCATGAGCAATACTTCAAAGCTCTACCAAATAAGTATCAGCAGATGCCACGAGTGTTCTTTTTAAGCAAATGCAACTTCAAGATCATCTATGACACCCTGTTCCCATTTTCAACCATTTCTTGTCATTTCGGGACTCCTGTCCCAAAAGAAACCCAGTAGCCACCCCTGTTCCCAATATCAGTACATCCACAATTCCAGGAAGAGGCTTGTTGCAGCAGACATATCTGTGACTCTTGTTGCTTCTGTGATCGTAAAGACATTAAAGGCATCAGGGATTCTGGTCCTGCCATTATCTTTAATGTGTGGGAAGTTTGGTTGGTTTCTACCCCTCCCTGAGATCTCTTCCTTGTCCCTTCATCTCTGTCCCTGATGCTTTTGATAACATCTCCACAGCTCCAAGGATGTCAGGAGAGGCCACTGGCAGCAAGAACAAGAGAGGAGAAAGTGTCAGAAAGTCTCTTGACAGTTGTCAAGACAGCATATAAGGCACAGTTATTCACCTCACCCCCCGCCCCCTGAACTTCTACAAATAGCTGAGGGAGGGTCTTTGAGGAAAACCTATAGTTCAATCTCTGCAATAGCACAGCATAAAAGTGTGGAATCTGAGTGATGTAACTATTGAATAAACCCTTAACAATCACTCATCTAGGATTTTAAAAAATGTGAAGAAATTCTCAAAAAATATCATGGAGGAAAAGTAAGCAAAGGTGTAGGGCCTTTGAGTTGCCATTGTACATGATAAAATTTTGTGTTTTGAAAAAACCTACTGCTAGAATGGCGTACTTTTTCAATTTTTGAAAAGATCACATTAAATATTCATTCTCTTGTGCTCTTTCCTCCTCTGTTTTGAGGAAAGAGTAAAAGGAAACCTCATACACCACATCTTTATATGGGGACTACACTTGAGAGGAGAAAGCATGTGTTGTACAAAAAGGAAGAATGATGTAAAATATCTATCAAACAAATAAATAAATAAATATTCTCTGTCTTTGAGTCATTGTGGATGAAACCCATACCACCTTGTATAGGAAAGGTACTCAGTTACGTTTTGTGGAATTGTCTTTGAAATAGGAATATCAACTTATTTTTCATAAAAATAAACAAAATGATCTGGAAATGACTCATTCAGCTAATCATCTAATATAGGCAAATGACCTAACTATGTTTTCTAACTCCCACCATGACTTACCTATGTAAATGGGTCAATATTACTAGACTATGAAATCTGTTATAACACAAAATACCTAGAATTTCTATTCCTTACCCAATGCTTAGAATTTTGCATTCCCTTAATAGGTATATTTTGAATTAAAATAATGAAGTGGGTCTTGAAAGTAATTTCACTGATTATAGTGACACAAATTCTATCTTTAAATTTATTTTTGAGCAATAAAATTTAAAGTGACAAAGGTTTATTATATGCCTTTCAAACATGCATATGTAGGTTATGGGATTTATAAATAGGATATGGCATTTATAAATATATGTGACAAAATTATTTAAAGAGACCAGTGAGATTGTTTTGGTAAAATTTGAACAGTGTAACAAAAGTACAGTATGACTGTTTTATAATCTAAGTGCAATCTATAGATAAATAGAAAGCCTCTAAGTCTGTGGCCCTGGTTAGGACTTTCATTCAAGCAAAATCCAGCTGTTTATAATCCCTAGAAAAACTCTATTTTCACATAATTCACATGTATCTATTTCTCTTGTATAGGATATTCTGAGATACTTCTCAAAAGTAGCTCTCTTCAGAGGTTTTGATTTTGGAGCTTTTTAAATTTATATTTCTTCTTCCCTTCCTATTAGTCACTGGACACATTTCTGTAGAGCAGAGGTATAGAGAGGACCAAGGACTGTTTAGGACATTACCTCATTTAGCCCAGGAGGGCAATAATGCAGGCTCATTCTCCGCCTAGGACAGCTGACTGAGCCTGGTCTGAGGGAAAACTCTTTCTTCACAAGCTACACCACCTCCCCACTCAGCTGCCTGGCAAATCTTTGTTCTCGGCCACAAGTGTCAATAGATGAGTGAATACGAATGACTGAAAGCAAACATGTCACCACACCTAGAAAAGCACTTCTCAATTTGTATTCTGTGGATGGTGAGTCATGCTAGAGTGATAAGACAGAGAAGAACAGAAAACAAGGGGAAGAAGGGTAAAGGACACCCTCCCTGATTACAAATTTGGAAAATACTCACTTTGGGCATTTTTGTTGGCTTGAATGGCAGCTGATGAAAATGAAACATCAACAAAATAAGAAGGTAGTATTGAATGTCTGGGAAAGTATTCTTTCTCATGGCTACATGAGAAACAGACTTTACTATTTATGTACATCTTAATTTTTAGAAATTATAGGAACATAGCCAAAATTAAAAATAACCTGTGATTTGTACTTTCTTGATGTGTAACTATAGAACATTCCTTGACCTTCCTCTGCCCTCACTTGGACTATTTGGTTACCATGGCTACCACCAAGGTTCACTTTTTTTTCTGGTGTTAAAGGAGCATAGTGGTATATGAGAGACAAACTTAAGGCTGAACATGCAAATACATTGTGGTTTTATTATAAGATGCAATTTGTCTTAGTTAATTAAATTGTTTTGTTTCACATGTAATTATTATTTGCTGTCCCTGTCCTCCATTTTGAACTTCTCCTAAATCCACATTAGGCCACTGAATAGCTATATACTTTTAAAAATTCTTTTCCTTCTGTCTGGAGCTTAGGTATCCCCCAGGGTTGAGCTGGAGTGCCATGATCTGAAAAATACTCAGATCTCAATGCTTGCCCCTCTGTCTTAATCTACAGTGTTTTTGTGTGTTTCCCATTCAGTATTTATCTCCTGCTGACTTATTTAACTTAGAATAATCCCCTCTAGTTCTATCTATGTTGCCCCAAATGGCAATAGTTCATCTTTTTTTCCCCAGTTGAGTAGTATTCCATTGTGAGTATATATACCACATCTTTATGCACTGCTTTGTTGATGGGCATTTAAGATTGTTTCCATAACTTGGCTACTATAAATGGTGCTACTATGAACAGAGGAGTGCATTTATCTCTTTGAATTAGTGGTTTTTTGTTCTTTGGAAAGACACCTAGGAGTGGAATTGGTGGATCATATGGTATATCTATTTTTAATATTTTGAGGGAACTCCTTACTGTCTTCCATTGAGCTGGACCAGTCAACATTCCCACCAACAGTGTATGAAATTTCCTTTTACTCTATGCCTTCTAGAACATTTGTTTCTCTGTGTGTGTATATATATATACACACACACACATATATGTGTATATATATATATATATATGTGTGTGTGTGTAATTCTCATGAGTGTCAGTGTGAGGTGGTATCTCAATATGGTTTTGATTTGCATTTTCCTTATGATAAGTGCAGCTGAACATTTTTTCATGTGCATGTTGACCATCTTTTAAAGGTTTATTTATGCATACAAGAGCTGGGGTGCAGGCCAGAGATGCAGGGAGTGAGAGGATTCACTAGAGACAGAGAGGGACGCAGAACATTCAGATGTATTGAAATACACTGCTGAGGGGAGCAGCGGGCATGGCAGGAGAGGTCTGCTGCGCCATGTGGGTTAGCGCCCTGGCTGGGAATTGAATTCGTGCTGCAGTGGCTGCAGATTGCTTCATAGTGCTGTGTCTTAACTCCTTGCACCACCAGTAGACTCCAATAGTTTCTTTCACTGTACAATTTTTTAGGTTGTCATAGTGTCATTTGTTTATTTTTGCTTTTGTTTTCCTTGCTGTTGGGGTTGAGTCCCCATAGAAATTTCTGAAGGCAATGTTGTAGGGTGTTATGCCTATGTTTTCTTCTGTGTATGTTATGGTTTCTTAGTCTTACAAATTTTTAATTCATTTTGAGTTCATTTTTGTGTATGGTGTGAGAGAGTGGTATAGTTTTTCTGTATATAGCTGTTCAGTTTTCCCAGTGCCATTTGTTGAAAGATGTTTCTTTCTCCATTGTAAACTCTTGGTTCCTTTGTTGTAGATTAACTGTCAATATAAATATGATTTATTTCTGAATTCTCAATTCTAGTCCATTGGTTTGTATGTCTATTTTTTCCCTAGTATAATGACTTTTTTTTTCTTTTTACTATAACCTTGTAGTATGGTTTGAAGTTTAGGACTATGATATCTTCATTCCTCTTCTTTGTTGTCAGAATTGCTTTGGTTATTTCTGGTCTTTTGTGGTTTCATGTAAATTTCAACAATGCTTGCTCTATTTCTTTGAAAAATTCTTTAAAAATTTGACAAGGATTGTATTGAATCTATATTATGCTTTGGATAGGATAGACATTAAAACAATCTACTTCTCACAATCCAATTTTTTTGTGTCTTTTTCTATTTCTTTTAACAATGTCATATTGGTTTTCATTAAATAGGTCTTTCATTTCCTGTGTTAGGTTTATTCATATATATTTAATATGTTTTGATGCAACTGTAAATGGGATTGATTTCTTTCTCATCTAATTCATTTTTTGCATATAGGAATGCGAAAGATCATGTATGTTGATTTTGTAGCCTGCCACTTTACTGACTTATTGTTTGTAATAGTCTTTTTAAGTGGAGTCTTTAGGGTTTTCTATGTATATATCATGTCATCTTCAAATAGTGATGTTTCACTTCTTTTCCAATTTGGATTCCTTTCATATCTTTCTTTTATGTAATTGTTCTGGCCAGAACTTCCAATATTACTTTGAACAGTAGTTGTGAGAGATGACATCCTTGTCATATACCTGATTTTAGAGGAAGAGCTTCTCACCAACACTTTGTCACCATTGAGTACACTGCTCGCTGTGGGATTGTCATGTATGGCCCTAATTATGTTGAAGTATGTCCCTTCTATCCCGTTTTACCAGGAGGGATTTTTGTGTCATAAATGGATGTTAAATCTTGTCAAATGCCTTCTTTTTCTCTATTGATATGATCATATGATTTTTGTCTTTCCTTTTATTGGTATGGTGACATTGATCCCTTTTTTACTGGGTACAGTCAGAAGCGCGGGAGGGTGAGAGAATTCACCAGAGCCAGAGCGGGAAGGAGAACAGCCAGACAGATGGAGGGCACTGCTGAGGGGAGCAGCGGGCACGGCAGGAGAGGTCTGCGCGCCATGTGGGACCCTCGCTGCTGGCCGGGGATCGAACCAGCGCTGCAGAGGCTTCAGGCAGCTTCGCAGCCCAGCGCTTGACCACTGCGCCACCGGGGAGGCCCCACATTGATTCCTTTTATTGGTACATTGATTTGTCTGTTGAACAACTCTTGCATCACTGGAATAAATTAGACTTGGTCATTATGTATGATTCCTTTAATGCATTGTTAAATTCATTTGGTATATTTTGTTGAGGATTTTTACATCTGTGTTCATCAGGAAAATTGGTATGAGGCTTTTTTTGTTGTGATGTCCTTCTTTGCTTTTGGTACCCAAGAAATGTTGACCTCATAAAATGTGTTTGGGAGCATTCCCTATTCCTCAAATTTTTGGAAGAGTTTGAGAAGAATAGGTATTAGTTCTTTTTTGAAGATTTGTTAGAACTCACGAGTAAAACCATCTGGTTCTGGGCTTTTGGAAGAATTTTAATTACTGTATCAATTTCGTTACTTGTAATTGGTCTTTTTAGGTTATCTACTTCCTGATTCAGTCTTGGAATGAGGTATATGTCTAAGAATTTGTGCATTTCCTCCTGGATTTTCCAATTTTTTGGCAAAAGACACTCATAATATGTTTTATGATCCTCTGCATTTCTGAGGTGTCTGTACCACCTTTTCCTTTTTAGTTTCTGATTCTATTTATTAGCATTTTCTCCCTTTTTTATTAGTGACTCTAGCTAGAGGTTTTTTTATGTTGTTGATTTTTCAAAGAACTGGATTTTGGTTTCATGAATCTTCTGAACTGTCTTTTTAACTTCTATTTCATTTATTTCCACTCTGATTTTTATTATTTCCTTCCTTTTACTGGCTTTTGGTTTCATTTTTTTTCTCTTTCTAGTTCCTGAAGGTTTAATATTGGATTATTTATTTGAGTCCTTTCTCGTTTCTTTATGTGGGCCAGTGTTGCTATATATTTCCCACTTAGTACTGCTTTTGTTACATCACACAGGAACTAGCAGGTTGTGTCTTCATTTTTATTTGTCTTTAGGGCATATTTTTTTTAATTCTTCCATGTGTATTCGAAAAGAATGTTTATTTATACAGGGTTTTTTGGGGGGTATAGTACCCTATAAATGTCTAATAAGCCAGTCTGATCTAATTCCTCATTTAAAGCTATTGCTTTCTTGTTTTTCTATCTGGTTTATCTGTTCATTGATTAAGTGGGGTGTTGAAATACCCTTCAACTATACTATAGTACAACATTGTTGTGCTGTGGCCAGTATCAAGACTGGTCCTAAACTCATGGTTACAAAAGACAAGTAGGTAATAATCAGATGAAGCTGGCAAATGTATGCATCTTAAACTTGTAGGGGTAGTTATTGTCAAATAACTACATATTTTCTCCATTTTTTTCCCTTGAAATATAAAACATTCTTCTAGCTTTTTGTTCTTCCTTTTATGTACAGAAAATAATTTTTTAATAGAAGAAAAACTGCAAATATAAAAGTAAATAAATGGTAAGTGAGTTATAGTTTTCATCACTCAAAATATAACAGTGGCGAGTGGTAAGCACAGCGGTAAGCAGTTTCATCTATGTTGGTCAGTCATAAATGTCTGCAAAATGTAAATACATGGGAAGATGGTCTCAGTAGTTCCATATAGTCTGCTTTTTCCAATATAATCTGGTAATCTAGATTATTTTGTGAAATCTTCAGATATGTGTTTTGATAAGTGGACGTGAGTGCTCACACGCATGCACATGCACGCATACACACACCACACCACACCCACCATATCTGCAGGGAGGATTTGGTGTATGAGGAATCATTTTGTAATCCAAAAGTTTAAATCTTCAAATAAGGACACTGCTAGAAGATGAAGGATAATTAAGCATGTCATCAGTCATGTAAACAGTTATAGTTAATATTACTTTTTCCAGCCAAGTCCAGTATTTCTAGTTTAGTTGTTGGAAGGCCAGAGAGTTTCTCATTGAGAAATTTTCTGAGACCACTTGGTGATTTCCTAGACCTAACTTAGTCCTACTTTACCACAGAGTATTGCTTCTCAAGCAATACTTCTCAAACCTGTATAACAACATTAGCATCACCTAGGAATGTGTTGGAAATGCAAACTCTTAGGCCTCATCTCACACCTACAGAGTCACAAATTCTGGATGTCAGACCAACAATTGCTGTGTTAATAAGTCCTCCAGATGACTGTGATGCTCTCTCAAGTTTGAGGACCACTGGCCCAGACTTCCAAAGGGAGCTTCTTTATCTGCAATATGCTCCAAGATTCTGGAAGGCTGGTATAACCCTGGTCTTCCTGTTTCCCAGGAAGGGAGCCCAAGGCTTCAGGAGTCGTAATGTCTGCTACATGAAACTGTTACAGGGCAAGGAGAGGGGCACCCCAGACCCCCCAAACTTGCCTGCCCTAAATAGGTTCTGCTACCTGCCACATCAACATAAAAGATATAAGACTTTAATGAAAAGGAACTTTAATAAATTAGTAAACAATACAGGAAAGACAAAGAATATAGTTTCTAAATCAAGCACCCAAAGTTACCCTTCCCTTCATGGGTAAAAGTCCATCCAAGCAGGATTGGCCCAGAGCAAGGCCCCAAAGCCTGCCACAAGTCTAAAGCACCTTCTTGTGGGGACCCACAGAAAAGGATCAGAAACCACCAGACAAGTATGGAAGGAAAGAGCAAAATCAAAATCAAGACAAAAACTGCCATTGTCACCTCCCCACAGGTCTCTCACCTACATCTGTGTCACCCAGTGCATGACCAAAAGGCAAGCACAGTTTCTTCACGTGTATCTCGGCTCCATGTGCCTCCTCCAGGTCCCCTTCTGGCTCTCCATCCTGCTTCCTTCCTTCCTCAGTCTCTTCTGCAGCTTCTCTCTCTCTGCTCAGCTCCACCCTCCTTTTGGGTGGGGCAGGAAACCTGGAACCTCCCCCTTTCCTGGGGACCACCCTATACAATACTGAGGCTCAACTTGACTCTACAAAAAAAGGAATATATGACCAAGACATAAAAGAGGCCATTAGCATTTAGTAGTGGATAAAGGGGATTTGGAAATTAAACAAATTCGTAGGAAAGAGGAAAAAAACATTTGTCCTAAGATTTCTTGCCCTTACTCTGTCATTGCCTAGCAGTATGATTTAAATATGGTCCTCACCCTCCCTTCAACCCAGCCTCTTAAAAATAGCTACTGTTTCAATTCCAAAATTCACAAATGTTCATCAAGACTGAGGAATGGAGAGTTAGGGTAGTGATGTTATTATGGGATTGTAGAGGCAGGATAGGCACAGAGCAGGTTTTCTCTGATCCGAGCAGAGGAGACCGATAAAGGAGAGTACTGGAGCCCTCGGTGGCTTTTTCAGGCTTTTATTGAGCTTTTACATGTAGAGCAGCAACCAGGTACACAGCAGGCAGGGGTGCTGGCGGGCCAGGAGGCCAGAAGGCCTCCAAGCCCCCAGCAAGTCTTCACCCTGGGCTTCTTTCTCCCCTTCTCTTTCTGCCACCTATCCTCCTGCCTCTGCTTCTCCTGGTGACTATCTCAATTCTGAGCCAAGGCCCACAGCTGTAAACAACACAGCTTACAACAATGTAACAACTGCAGGTACCCACCATCAGGCATGCAATGGTAATGGTGGGAGGGCAGAAAAGCCTGAAAATCATTTACGCTATAGGGATTTAAATCGGTCAGCTAGATTTCTGGACACCACCCTGAGTTCTGGAGAAGTGATTTTGACAGATGGGTGAGGTAGTCACATTTGGGCTTGGTTAACACTTTAGGCAAGTCCAGGCTGAGAAGCGCCCTTGTGGAGAAGATCACTAAGATCACATTTTTATATTTTCAGTGAAAGCACAGGTGAGGAACACAGACAGAAAAGCAGGAAATGTGCCTGTAAAAGCTAAGTAAGGAGGTGATAGATAGCCTTGGGATATCATTCCTCTAAAAGTTCCTCACTAACCTCCTCTCAGATGTGCTAGGCAGAAATTTCACTGTTGCACAGTCCCTGAGCTGTAGCTGCCTCTAGGTACCATGTAGGAATCTTATTTCTTGCTTTTCTATTTCTAAGGTGAAGCAGGAGCAATAGTGATATGATTTAAAGGAAAACTCCTTTTCATATATTGCCCAAAAGTTCTGTCATACTTTATAAAACTGTAGCCAGTATTATTTTTCACACTTAAGACATCCATAAAATTCAAGGACGTAATTCTAGTCTTTTATTTCTTTTTGACTGAGGTCAACTTTGCACCTTAGTTATCTCTCCTATATTCCTTCCTTTTTTACTTCCCTGAGGTAAAAAACTTAACCTGAATATTTCCTGGTAAATTTTATTTTATCTGGTGATTTCCTTTTTGAGTTAAATTCAATATGCTCAACCTTAGACCAAATCAAAATTCCACATCAGTTTTTTGCCCCTCTTTTCAAACTCCCATCCTCCATATTTTGGGAGTATCACACAAACATAGTGCTTCAGCTACTGGGGGTGGGTGGAGAAGTCTGATAACATGGTTAGCCTGGTGGAAGTAGCAGGGTGCGCTACAACCAGCACCAATTTCAGATTGACTGTCTTCTACTGTTAGACCCTGCTGAATAATTTGGCAGGTTCAGTGCATAATGGAAATGTGGAACTCTAGTTCAAAAATAATTTAAGAATTTCAATAGTGACAGCAGAGCATTTAACTCAGTGTGGCACCCTGTGCAACTGCCCATGAAACTGGTTCAACTGTGAAAGGAGTAACCATAGGTCTTTCTCAGGAGGTGGCCTGTCTCTCCTGTTGTCTTGGAACCCACCATAATTCTGCAGGTGCTTGGGTTTCCTTAAGAGTATTCCTACCTTTCATTTCACCTCCAGTCGGGTGGTCGGCTTTGAAGCCCTCTGCCTTGGTGACTCTTCTGTTAGGATGACAGCCATCTTGCTTAGTTACCTTCCACTTGCCAGGCTACTTCTTGGCTACTTCTCTATTTCTTCTATATATTACTGGGCATTAGTCTCCATCACTCACTTTGTGAGACACACACTGGTAAATGTCTTGTAGCTTTCTGCAACCCCATGACTAATGCCAGTGGGACTCTTAATCAAATTTTAGCAAGTTACGAATGCACCTTGAATAAATCCTCAAACTTTGTGAAGGAATCCTTTCACATTCATGTCCTCCTTCATATTACCTAGAAGACAAGAGAAAGACAGGTAGATGGCATAATGACTACATAATCTTGCCCCTCGTTATATTTTTTTCTCTTATTTTTCAGCTATACTTCTAATACTGTAAACTGGGAGTAGGGAGTGGTGAAAACTGTTCCCACTTCTCCCATTTTAAATCCACCCATCAGTCATGTTTGTCACGTAGTCTAAATCATAGTGGGCAAATAAAGGGCTAAAGGTCAAATCTGGCCATGCCCATTCCTTTATGTATTATCTGTGACTGCCTTCTTGTTACAAAAGCAGAATAGAGTTGATACATCAGAGACCACATGGCCTGAAAATTCCAAAACATTTACTATCTATCCCTTTACAGAAAAAAAAATTTGACTCCAATGTCATCGCAGTTGAAAGTGGTGCCTTTGTGGGAGTGTTGAGAGGTGTTGGATCATCCCACTATTACTCTGCCACAAATTAATGCTTCTTGCCTTAATACTGCTAGTAAATACATTCACATACATAGGGAATGTAGAACAGGCATTATGGTTTCACATACTTTTGGTGGGTGAAACAGGCAATGCTGTCTTTCTTCATTTTACACATAAAAACCCTAAAATTTAAATAACTTGTCCAGGATTACAGAATAAGTGAATATGGATTTGGGGGCCAGGAGATGCAACTCTCTTGATACCTTGGGCTTAACTGCAAACATTTCTAGGATGATTCACATGTTAGAAAAGCAAATGCTAAAGATGTTGACGTATGAGGTTGCAGGTCACCTTAAGGTCCTCAGTGGGGTTAGGTGGTGTGCTGAGGTAGGGTGGCTGGCAGGTGGAGTGGAGAGGTGGCTAGGAGTCATTATGTATTTGAAAAAATTACTTCATTATGTGTTTGACTCACTTTATTTCTTATTTCCCACCCCTACACAGAGTCTGAAATTTCTGCTTTGTGGAAACATGGCACTTTAGAGAAATTAAATTCCTAATATACCTTGATTAGCTAATCACAAAGTTCAATTTACTGTTCTTGCCAGTTGTTGCATTTCGAGTTTATGAAGACTGGTTGATTGATATAGAATTCACATCCTCTTCACACAGTATCCAAATAAAATTGTGAGATAAAACATCTTTGACAATCACGTGGCTTTAGTTGCATGCATAGACTGTGTTTCAATGGAAATGACTTTACTTTTCTCTTTGGTTTATAAAGTAGCTCTGCTCTGTTTTCAATTTTGGCTCCCTATGCACTGATCTAATCCAAGACAAGGAATTCTCAGGCACAATTAGAAGAGACAAAAATCAGGAGTTCAGAACAGACACAATCCATGACTCCATACGTTATGACTGGTTTAAAGTTGTTCTTTCATGATAAGATATTGTCTAGAGATTTAAAAGAAAAGGCATTTAAAGGACACCTGAATATAGTTGACATATGTGCAGGCAATTAGAACACATGAAGTCATCGTCAGCACACAGATGGAACGATCTGTGCAGTATTTCATTTTCTCCCCTGTCAGCATGAAGCAGTGATATCATCCAACCACTACATGTCTTTCTCTTTATGGAGATTAACCCGTCTTGTTAACATTGAACAGCAGTTGTGATTTTGCCTCATATTTCTTAAAAAATGCAGCAAAATTATTTGAGAAAATTTGCTACAGAAAGACAAACATTTTTTCTAACAGGAAATTTTGTACTGTTGTCTTATTAGAATAATCAGCTTACTTCCCCAACTAGAATTTTTCTTAATTTGCCAGTTTAAAAAATCAGTTCAACTCATACCCAGATGTATGACAATTGTTATATATCTGAAGTCTTAGTGTCTTTTCTAATTCAGAAAGTCAAAAGTTGAAGCTGCAAAGGCAAAATTACTCTCTAGTTCCTTTGAAAACCTCCAATTCTGAAAAATGGAAAAGCAGTGTGAGAGGAGCAGTGGGAGAAGAAATTGTGGTCTTAAAATAATAAGGAATTTCAGCTCCATGAAACCCATGAAAGGGTGGCTAGGAATTCATTTGCATTGCAGCAATTCTGATATGATGGCAAGTTTCTATTCAGATTTCTCCATTTACATGGAGAATCCAGAGAGGACTAGGTTCTAATTAAGGCTTTCCCAGGTACTCGTCATATTATTTTGGGCAAATGTCTAAATCTCGATAAGTCTTACTTTATTATCTTCATGAAAAAAATAATTATACTACCTTTTAATGCATTGTTATCTGAATTTCATGAGATGACACTATATATGTCAGGTAATCCAATGATCAGAATATAAGCTACTTTATAAATGTTAGTTATTATTGTAATAAGAGATAACATTTAAGAATAATTCATCAAATATAGAGAGTTGAGATAAAGTCTAAGGTCTTGTCTTCCTGGCTATAGCTAGTTTTCTTTTGTTGGTGGAAGGGAAATGACTGATTCTTATACAATTCTGGTCATGAGCCTTCATAAGGGTTGATAAAATACAGGAAGGAATTCCAGTTCTGGCTAATCAGGAGTCTGGCAATTTTCCAGAGAAATTCTTTTTGTTAGATGATAAAACAAATATTTAGTAACTTAATTTAACTAAATAGTGACATTCTTCAGAGGCCAGAGGTAATATTAAAATGTCTGAAAAAATTTTATTAATTAAATAGAAAAAATATAGGTAATATCAGAAGACTAAAGTGTCATCTTAATCATTTAAATTACTTATTCTTTTTAAGTAAGTGATGCTACTATGCCTAGTAGAATGGTGATAGCATAACTACCAAAACAGCATTATAAATATAAAAGTATTTAAAATGCGCTTGAGGTTCAAGAATGAATCATTGATATTGAAAACACTAGAGAAATGTTATGTTTGTATTATAGTTTTATCTCCAGATAGTTAAATGATTTTTTCTTTTATATAATTCACAGTAACCTTATTTCTGTGAAAGAAGTAAAAAAGTGAAAAAAAACTAAAACCCTCTTATGAATTGAGGCAACAAAGGGGGAGGGGAAAATAAGGATGGAGATATAAGGGGGACAGGCCCAAATGGAAAATGGTGGAGGACTGTGGTGCCTTGGTGGTGGGTGTAGTGTGTAACTCACATCTGAAGAGATATGAAACTACACCTCTGAATCATACACAGTGTTATAAACCAACATTATTACTTTAATAAAAAATAATACAATTAAAAAAACTCATATATGCTAACAATGAGTATAAAGAGGTAAAGTAATAATCATTTAAATCAAACTGTTGGTAAAGAGGTCAACTTATCTTACATTCAAAATTTTAAAACCCTCTTTATTTTTTTCATACTTCTGTAGTATAATTCTGTAATCGTTATCAAGCTTGTGCTCCCCTAGACTTTCTCAGGTGCTAGAAATAACATTGAATACAAGGAGTAGTGAGGCAGTGATTTGACAACTTCAGGGTGGTTCAAACACTTTTAAAAAATATCTATTTGGAGACCTTCATATTTGTCCTGGAGGTAGGTGAGGGTTAAGAGATGAAGGGAACCCCACCACAAATCAGAATGCAGAGGCAACCCTAGCAACAGAAATAATTTCTTCATCTAACGTTGGGGTTGGCATTCTGGGAGACCGCTGCAGAAGCATTAGCATCTTTCTGTGCAGACCAACAACTCAATGGACTTGGAAGCAATTATTTTTTAAATAAATGAAACACTTCCCAGGTTCTGGGAAAAAAATTAAAACCCTCAAATTGCATATTCATCTAGACTTGGAGCCCAATTTTAAAAGATTTATTACTTCGTGGAAGGTCCCTGATCTATTTGCTTGTCATATTTTAGTCATATATTTTTTAAAAAGATTTATTTATGCATACAAGAGCTGGGGTACAGGCCAGAGGTGGGGGAGCATGAGAGGATTCACCAGAGACAGAGTGGGGAACAGAGCAGGCAGATTGACCAAAGTACACTGCTGAGGGCAGCAGCAGGTGAGACAGGAGAGATCTGCTGCGCCATGTGGGTTGCTCCCTGGCTGGCTGGGAATCGAACTCGTGCTGCAGTGGCTGTGGATAGCTTCATAGGTTGCGTCTTAACACTTGTGACACCAGGGAGACCCCATATTTTAGTCTTTTATTCTGGAAGCCTCTTCCAGACCTATTGCTACTTCCTGGAAGGCTATTAAGCAGAACTTCATAAAATATTTCCTCAGAGTTTTAGGTTAAGATAGAATAATATTTCTATTTTGCCACAGTTATATTTTTCTTGAACATTTGATTACAGCATCAATACAGTGACTCCAAGAGAATTCCCTTTCCTGAATTCTAACATATCATGAAATGATTGAGAAGAATTTTCAATATGGGTCAATCTGCTTTACTAGAATGAAAATGCCTTAGATAAACAAAAACATGGCTTATATTAAGGATTTCACAGGTTTAGATATGAGTTGTGAAAAATCATGGTTGTTTATAAATAGAATGAAGAAAATAAATGAAAATTATTAAAAACAAATTTAAGGACAACTGGGAATATTTTTGAACAGTATGTGCTGTTGGAATGTATGACAATCTCATGAGAAATATTTGAACATTTGATGAGTTGGGATATTTATAACTAGACTTAACTAAGTAAATAAGATATGCTGAAGGAATAATCTGGCATCAATAGAGAATAAGCTAGTTGATTTTATTGGGCTTTTGCATCTTAGAATTCACATAAAATGAGAACAGATGTTTTCTTTTACTGTTAGTTTTGTGTGCTTTGGGTATTGTCATTTATGTCTAAAAGAAAGAATCAAGACTGTTGTGGTAATGTTCTGGAAGCTCCACTCATGGTAGGCCTTTTGCCAGGCCAAAGTGTAAAAAATAAACTTTTCTGTAATTATGTACATTCCTTTTTACTATTTACTATAATTGTTTTCTTATAATTCTTTAAAGTAAATAAAAATAATGTAAATAATATTGTGACATGCCACCCTGTGCACTAGGTAAGTTCTTGGAAATGGATATATAAATCAGGAGTAGACAGGGGCTGGCTTTTGAAAAGCATAAGAAAAATGCCAAAAACTAATTTATGCAGAAATTTTTGTTAGTGGTAGAGATGACCAAAGTTAAATCATAACATGAAAAGACAAATTTGAAGCTGGAGAGAGTGCTAGGGGAAAATTCAAGGTCTTTGTAGCAGCTAACGAAGAGGGGAAATAGAGGGGGTATTTAATTGCTGTGGACTTTTTTCTTTATCTTTTTCTTTTCTTTTTACTATTCAAACCCTCTAGAAATACTTGTTAGTTTAGCATAAATGACTCACCGTCTTTATAAACTTTCTGATTCCTAGGAAACTATTCATGTAACAGTTTGCTCTGGTTATAGCCCAACAGATGGGACCCTTCTCCTCACCCCCCCCAAAAAAAAATGAAGAGGAAAGAAAACCACAGATAAAAAGGGCGCTTTTGAAGTAACATTTGCTCTTTCTTTTTTCTGTACCCTAGTCAGCAAATTCCATAAAGTGTTGCTGAATAATTACTATGAAAGATAAAGCAAGTGTATTTCATGAACCATGTTAGGTCAACTTGCTCATTAAAGAGAAGACTCTGTGCTCCAACTATTAATAATATTGACTCTAAAACAAGGTACAAATCTGATGTGAATCTTCAGTTTATTTTTATCTCTTTCTTAAGGACAGTACAAAGACCTTCTTGACTTCTTTCAGAAAGTTTGTCATCTACGTGTCCCAAACTTGCTGCCATGTGATCAACTGTTAAGAAACCTACAGTGTCAAATACATTTTCTGTTACCCACCTGCTACTGCTGTGAGCCCAATGGGCAGGATTTGGCCAAATCTGATAAAATACTTACTATTATTCAGCAATGGGGTTTCAGTGCAATAAGTGTGTGATGGCTCCTGTACACTTTACATCCTGTTTTCAAAAGCTGTATCCTTAATAATTGACCAGGTTACGTATCAGAAAGATTTAAAATGATTCATCATTTTACAAGTTCTTCAGTAAGTTAATGATTTTAGAAAAAATACTTTTGTTTAGCAACTAATTTCAATGACAATATGAGTTTTTCAAGAGTATCAATGGAAGAAGATATGTGAATAGATTTCTCCCTGTAGTATAAAGTACAAAAACAATTTCTTAGTAAGCCATTTAAATTTTTATTTGTTTATTTAGTCTCCCCTTCAATTTGCATGTGTTTAAGAACTTAGAGGAAAACTATAGTGAGTAGGTATTTGAGGTCAGGCCTGGGACCAAAGCCTAGCTCTTCTATTCACTAGATGTAGCCATGTGATCCAGAAAAAGATATTTAATTTCTTTAAAACTAATTGGACTTATTTGTAACACTGAGAATAATGGTACCTACTTGTGTTGATGTGAATATTAATTTAAATAAAATGCTGTAGGTTAGTTACACTGTGCAATGCTTAAGAAACAGTGAGCCTCACAGCGCTGCGCTCAGCCCACATGGAGTGGCAGACCTCTCCTGTCTTGCCTGCTGCTCCCCTCAGCAGTATTTTTGGTTGTTTGCCTGTTCTGCTCCCCACTCTGTCTCTGGTGAATTCTCTCACCCTCCTGCACCTCTGGCCTGTACACCAGTTCATAAATCTTAAAAAAAAAAAGAGTAAGTGAGAATATTAGAATGAGGAACAGTATGAATGTCATTAAATGTGATACATGGAAGTCTATTATTGTCTGGATTTTCCTCCCTCCAAAATAGAATTAAAGTGGTGTGAAGTAAACATTATTCATGGCAGTCTTGGTTACACTATTGAGAAATTGTGTTTTTCTCCCTCTTCATGTTATCTAATTTTGTTCTAAAACATTTCTTGATGATTTTGTTATCTCTGGGTACTTTTGCATTCCTGAGATAGAACAAGTGCTGATTGCAGACTTTATTGTGAAGATAAAGATAGTAGACCTTATTTGACTTACCAAGAAAGGACTAAAATCCATTTAAACATGTCAAAAGAAAAACAATTAATGCAAAATTTAAGTGTCATAAACAAAAAATATATGTTATGAGAGAATTAACATCAAGGATACAAAACATGAAATTTTTCCATTAGCCAAAATGAATTAATGTGGAAGAGAATAAGGAAATGAAGTTTTTGACCTGACTAGTCACATAAAATAATTAGGACATTCAAAAATGTGTGAAGGGCCTCCCTGGTGACGCAGGAGTTTAGAGCTATCAAAGTCTCAGAGCTATCAAGCTATCGCCATCTTCACGTCTGGGGAAGTAACATACATGGCTCAGCAAACCTCTCCTGTCTCACCCACTGCTCCCCTCAGCAGTGTATTTCAGCAGATCTGCCTGATCTGCTTCCCACTCTGTCTCTGGTGAATCCTTTCACCCTCATCTCTGTCCTACACCCCAGTTCTTGTATACATAAATAAATAAAAATAAATATTTTTTAAAATGTGTGAAGTTTTTACTGTAATTAATTGAAGTCATCAAATCTGTAATTCATACTGTAGTTAGTGTTACTTATCATAATTCTGTTGCTCCAGTAAAAGCTATTAATACTATAATAAATTTTAAAAATACTATAATAAATTTATTTTAAAGTATAATATTAGATTGAAATTTTTTAGAAAGATCTAAATACAGAGTAGGTACTAAGTGGACCCCGCAAATGCGATTGAATAAATTCCTGTAACATGTAGTTATGTATTTGTTCTATCCTAGGAATATCTTAATGCTGTAAATGCTATAAAAAATATAGAAAATCCAAGGAAATAAGACACAAACTCATGATACTTTCAGATACAAATGCCACATATGATTAAGTATGATTAAGTTTAAAATATCACCACCTCACTTCCTGTGCTTTGGAATTTGTCTGGAATTTCTATTAATTTGTGATCTAAATTAAAGTTGTCAGATCAATAACTGATGTACCATCCAAAAGAGATTTCAGATCGTACAGAGAAAATTATTTCAGATAAAAGGAATTCACATGTGGTGTGGTATCCTAGGGAGTCACAGTTCAATTTGGGAAGCCCATGTCTCTCAGTTGTGATGTCTAACAGGTCAAGAGCTAAATTTGAAACTTTCTATTCATCACCTTCTTCTTCTTCTTCTTTTTTTTTTGATGTGGGGCTGAAGTCAGCCCACTCTGCCCGCAAACAAGCTGTGATGAAATACAGTAGGTCTGCTCTGAAGTGCTCTGGCTTCCATTACAAAGAAGCATCTATTCTTTGTTCACCAGGAAGCACAAAAGATGCTCTTACATTCCAAGAACTAATCATTGAACGAACCAGAAAACAGGGATCCAGTGTTAAAGACCACTTCTCTGGTTTACATTATTCAAAGTTAGGGTGTTGTATAAAGTTCACACGCAAACAAAAGGGTTCATTTGATTATAAGTTCAGTTCAAAAACAGAACATGAATGTAGATTCCAAGATTTGTTGGAAGAATTGAATATTCATTATCTAAAAGGAAACATCACACTGTATTTATTTTTCTATTATAAACCTAGTGTTTTGCAAAGCTATCCTTAGTTTCTTAAGTATGGTTGGGTTCAGAGAGGAAATTTACTTTCAAAAAGCAAAGTCTCTGTATTTTATCTGGAATGAGTAATGAAATCTTGCCACTTAGCTGCTCAGAGAAAGGACTAAATTTATACTCTAAGTTTTAAAAAAAGCCCATGTGTTAAGCTACTATATTTAAGGGTTTAGGCAAATTTTAAAGTACAATCCCCTGCACCCCCTGTCCCCCCGGGGTAGTAGAACTCTCCTCATAGCATTTTGAGTCCTAGTCTTTGAGTTTAATATATTTGCTTGTAATGTACCTGTTGGTCAAGTTCTTTTGCTCAAAGAATTTGTAAAGCATTTGTCCAGAAAAAACTCGAATGTGTTGCCCATAGGACAAACTAGCTTTTGTTTTGTCTTGATTTTGAGATTAACCTGTTTTCTCCCAATTCTTTGTACTCTTTTTGTTATTACCATAAATTATGGAAATGAAAAGACCTGTTTTTTGAAAAAAAGAGGCAATGGAAAAATAATATTTCTTATCACTAAAAACTACACCACCCTCCTCCCTGTGCTTTTCCTCTGTCCATTTCGCCCTCCCGCCCCAAGTGAATTTTTCTGCACATTGGAACCATTTCAGTGGTTCCTGGCAGGGTTTGAAGTTTGGGTTTTCTGATGGACTTAATTTAGAATCACTTTTAATTTTATAACAATTTTAGATTTATAGACTTTTTGCCAAATACTGGGAAGGAAGCCAAAGCTTCCTTTATAATTAGCATCTTATATTAGTATTGTATATTTGTTATAATAAATTTATTATACATATATATTTTTAAAGATTTATTTATTCATGTATACAAGAACTGGGGTACAGGCCAGATGTGCATGCGGAAGGGTAAGAGTATTCACCAGAGACATAGCGGACAACAGAACAGGCAGACTGACTGAAATACACTGCTGACAGGAGCAGCAGGCCAGACAGGAGAGGACTGCCGTTCCATGTGTGTATCTCCGTGGCTGGCCGGGATCGAACCCGCACTGCTGAGGCTGCAGACAGCTTCACCGTGCTGCTCTCAACCGCCTGTGCCACCAGGGAGGCTCTATACATATATTTATATAAAAATAAAATTTAGGTAATATATATCTATTTATAACTGGCTATTATACATATGAATTTTAATTATAGTTAATAAACCAATATTACTACATTATTATTTACTAAAGTTCATGCTTTATTCATATTTCCTCAGTTTCATCCTAACATCCTTTTTCTGTTCCAGGGTTCTAACCGGGATGCTATATCACTTTTAGCAGTCCTACATCTTTATGCTCCTCTTGCATAACAGTTTTTCAGATTTTCATTGTTTTTGATGTTGATAGTTTAAAAGATTACTAGTCAAGAATTTTGTGGACTCTCAGTTGGGATGTCTGATGTACTTCTCATTATTAGACTTGGGTAGTGTTTTGGGGGAGAAAGACCACAATGGTAAAGTGACATTCTTACCACATCATATCAAAGATACATCCCATCAACATGCCTTAGCACTGCTGATGTTCTCCTTGATCAGAGGACCTGTTTGTCAGATAGAATTACACTTTCATTTTTACCTGAAAACAAATTTTTTCCTAAAGATTTTGATGATGCATGCATTTAAATATATAAAGAAGGTATCAGGGACTGATCCTCTGTTTTTCTTTATTAATAGCATTGTAAAGCAGCTATAATTTTCTTAGTAATGAGACAAGAATAATTTCAGTGGTGGTAAAAAGTTTTATCTTTTTTCATGTGTCATAGGTGGGAATGAGATCCCGAAACCAGGGTAGTGAAAGTTCATCCAATGGGCATATCTCCTGCCCCAAGTCCTCCATCATCAGCAATGCTGATGATAAAAGTCTCTCAGAAGATACAAAAAAGAAGAACAAATCAAATAGAAAAGAGGATACTGTCATGGCCTCAGGAACTGTCAAACGACATCTAAAACCATCTGGAGAAAGTGAACGAAAGAATAAGAAATCCTTGGAGTTATCCAAAGAAGACCTCATCCAGCTACTCAGTATAATGGAAGGGGAATTGCAGGTAGAGTCAAATTTTCTCAACTACTGTGGTTCTGTTGCTAAACTATAGAATAAACTATGAACCTGTCTCACTGGATTGTGAGCTTCATGTGGGAAAGGACTATATTTTTAAAAATTTATTTCTAAATCCCTTGTGCTTGGCACAAGTTTGCATTGCATTAATACTTGTTGAATGAATGAATAAATCAATAGATGCTGATTCTAACTTTGAACTTCTCTAGAAGCAGAAAATTTCTTCATAGTATGATTTTAGTAATAATTTAACACAGGCCCCTGTACTTAGTGGCAGGTAAGCAATAAAGTTTTCTAATTTAGTCATTGAATTTAGTCATTTAGTCTATGGTTAAATACTGTAGAAAATTCATGATTATTAGAAGGAAGAGTTAAGATCATTTATTACTTTTACTTTTTTCCAGCGAGTACCAGAGAGATAGATAGGGGGAAAGACAGGGTAAAGGAGAGAGGGAAGAAAAAGGGAGGAAGAAAGGGAGAAATGAAGGAAGTGAAGGAGAGCTTTGCTTAAAACTAGCTATATTTAAACCAGCTTGTTCTTTTCTCATTTTGTCATAACTTTCAACTTTAATATTTTGTAACCTCGTAAGAGTTGAGATAAACAGAGCATTGTACTGTGAAGAACTAATACTTTTACAAAACATTTAAGTCTATTATTTCTTTTGATTTCAATAAAAATGTAGGTATTATTGTCTATATTTATAATGAGGAAACTGAGCCCCAGAGGATTAGGGTTTGTCCAGATGTGATTTGTGATTTGAGGCCTCCTGGTTCTTGCTCCTCTCACTTCACTGCCCATCACCTCCAAGTTGTTGAGCTGCTTGAACTAGGGCCCCATTAAGTGTAGGATTTTTAGGGATGTGAGAATTGGAATTTTTCTGAGTTTCTGAGTCCTGTACAATTGTATTTATGGAAGTGGGGAAACAAATTTTTTTTTTTTTTTTTTTTGTGAGAGACTGACTTAACAGTGGAGTTGCTGTTTTCCTTTTGTTTTTGTTAGGTTCTTAGCTAGCATGAGCCTCTAGGGGAATACTAACAATTGCATGTGATGAATCCTTTGTTAGCTCACTGGTACTGTTAGAATAGAGATCATTTGCAACCTAGCCTAAGCTTGAGTGGGCTAGTTGATCTGTTCCTGTTCTCATTTGTGTGTGCATATAGATAAGAAAACCCCTGGGGAAAAGAGAAATAGAAAACATGTAAAACTTCAGTTTAAAAAAACAAACATGATTGAGCTTACCATGTACGGCTGAGAAAAATTGCATTTGCATTTCACAGCAAAAGATGAAAATTTCCAGAGCACCATTACCAAAAATAGCTTCGCCTCTCCCAGAAATGTGGTTAATGTTTTGTCTATTAACATTTATGGTGTAAAGAAGCAGAATATATTACTCCAACTTTGTAAGCTGCTTCCAGCTGACAGCTATTGATCTGAGTGGAAGGTACAAAGGTTACCTTTGGAAAGCTTTACAGAACAATGCCATTAGCTCACTTTTCCCCAGTGATAGTGATTCATGTGAAACCCAGGTCTGGGTTTTCCATTTTCTAATTTCTATATAAAGCTGTTATATCATGGTGGGTTCTTGAAGATTTTAAAGATTCATATCACTTCTATGTTCATAGGGTTGCCAGATAAGGTTCCAGTCTTGGCATGGAAAATATAAACTCCCACATACCCTGGACATTGAAAAAATTGGCTACAAAACTCCAGAGAAATGCATTTACTTTCTATAAGTCCTTATGAATACAGAATATCTTATCTTAAATAGTGGATATATTCCTGAGATGTAATAAATAAAGATTATAAGATATCTGTGGATAAAGCAGTGAGGGAAAAGAGAAATGAAAGACCTGTTTTTTGTTATTATTTATTTATTTTTTAACATTTATCCTTTTTAAAATTTTTTTTAAACAATATTTGCTTCCCCCCACCCCCTGAGATTGAGTCCCCATAGAATTTCCTTCCCCAAGGCACCTGTGCACCATCACCACAGTCCCCTGTGCTTGTCCCTCCCTCCCTCTCACCCCTCTTCCTTCTCCTCCCCTGCAGGATGTCTCTGGTTTATAATTGTCTATTTTTGCTTTGTTGTGTTTTGTACTCATATTTTTTTTACACTGATGTCTTATTTGGTTCCCCTATATTCCTGTTATAAGTGAAACCATCCAATATTTTTGAAAGACCTGGTATTTTAAGGAATTTCATTTGAAAAGCAAATAATCCATCCAGCCACCCATATGTGCAAACACATATATATGTAAATCTATGTACTTGTCAATGCAAATTTTGCATTGTTAGATTTGTTAAAAATCAGAGCATTCCTATATTTAGAGCTGCAATTATGTGTTCTTGTAGCAGACACCTGTCCTTTATTAGCATTGTCACATGAGGGAGTATGTGTGCTAGAACTAAGAGTGGGAGGCAGTTAGCATTAGAAAATGTGAGTGGGCTGGTGAAAATGTGGCAGCTATGTGCCAGGTTTTTCTTAAGGGGGGAAGATCTAACTAAAGACCTGGTTCAGAGAGGAATGTCAGGGATATGACATATGAAGTAAATTACCCTCATCTCAGGCCTTTATGCCATTGGGCTGGAAAGGTATAAGCATTTAATGAGTTGTCTCTTAGACCTTCAAGGGCCACCTATTATTCTCCCTTCTGACTCCATAAGGGCTGTATGTGACTCAAATACTCTTACTCTGGAGGTGATATTCTAAGGTTCTATAAAATACTGGGATTGACATCTTTGAGATGTCTTATCTACTTTGTTTATACTATGAATATGAAACTGACACTCAATTTTTTAAAAAGGTTTATTTATGCATACAAGAACTGCGGTACAGGCCAGAGGTGCAGGGGGCTGAGAGGATTCACCAGAGAACAGAACAGGCAGATCGACTGAAATACACTGCTGAGGGGAGCAAAAGATGAGACAGAAGAGGCCTGCTGTGCCATGTGGGCAGCTCCCTGGCTTGCCAAGGATCAAACTGCAGACAGTGCTGTTCACAGTGCTGTTCTTAACTCCTTGTGCCACCAGGGAGGCCCTGACACTCAATTTATGTGACCCCAAAGTTACACAGCAATTTAGTAACATTTGCTCTAAATCCAAATTCCCTGTCAACTAGTCTAATATCCACCCCCACCATTCCACTTACACTCTGGAGATGTTCAAGGGTGGGTTTGAGGACCATTCTATTTTTTCCTTCATCTCCAGAATTCCAATTCTGAGGTCAAAGCCATTTTGTGAAAAGATGAAACCCTTTTTATTTTTTTAATTAATTAAATAATATATATTTTACATAATTGTTCATTTTTAAACAATGTTTGCTTCCCCCCCCCTCAGGTATAGTCCACATAGAATTTCCTCCACCAATTCACCCATGCACCATCACCACAGTCCACTATGATCCTCCCTCCTTCCCTCCCTCCGATCCCTCTCCCACCCCCTCTCCTGCATGATGTCAATGAGACCCTTTTTAAATAAAAGAAATTGAGGTAGGTTTCTTTTGCATCAGTAAGTAGAATTTGATCTAAGCCTTGAAATTTAGTGATAACTGGAGTGAGAAAAGAAGGGAAAAATGGGGGTGCCAAATCGCAACAACTGGACTGTACTATCCTGGTGAGTTTCGTATTCACTACTCTATGAGTAGTGTGTTCTGGAGTTGTGTAAGAAGTAGGGAGATTCATAGAGAAAAGGAATTATAATATTGGGGAGATAAGACCATGCCTGTAAGAGAGGTTCCCTGGAGAGAGAAAAGGAGGGGGTGGAGGCTCACTCAGGCTTCTCATACCAGTTTTCTCTCTCCAGACTTCTTTTTGGTCTCTCATTCTCTCCAACTCCATATCCATTGTTTTGGACATTATGGAAAATACTGTGTGTTTTCTGGTACCAGTGGTCTGCTACCTTTGCAATCTGTTGTGTGATCTATGGGAATTTGTTGAGGCAATGTTTTAAGCATATCGTATTTATTCTGAGCTCTGACTTTTTGCATAATTTGAAAATTTGTTGTTTTGTTGGCTGGTTTGAGTATCCACTGATCTCCTGAAGGAAATTCTGGAGATGAAGGAAAAAATACCTTTAATGGAATATGTATAATATGTATTTAAAATGGAATTGCCTTTTGGAAGAACTTCTACATTTTGAGGAGTCTTGTTTAGAGTGGATGACATGATGACCCTTGTTCTTGGAGAGGGGCATCTCCCAAACTTTTCAAGTCACACCTCGGCAGATGCATGACCATTGTTTCACCACAATGACTGGCCAGCATTGCCTGCATAGAAATATCTGGGATGGTTTCCATTATGACACTTCTGTCATTGACTGCTTCCAGTAACAAGCACTTTCTAATAAATTGGAACATTTTTACTCTCTGGGTGAAAAACTGGTTACATATTTCCCAGACTAAACTGAAATAATGAAATAGTACAACCAAACCATTGCTTGGGCACCATGATTAATTTCCCCTTGTATTTGTCCAAAAATAGCACTTTAAAGAAGCCAGTCAACTTGGCCGTACTAAAATCAACAAAAGTTCAAACGAAATGGTATTCACACAAAAAAGCCATAATAAAGAAAACTTGGCAGAAAGATATCCTTATACAATGATTCAAAAACAGGATATAAATTAATTATTTTTCTTGATGCAAAAAGGAACTTAGCTATTTTATGTAGTAAATTCTCTTGATATAGCTCTTTAAATACACTTTAGAAAAACCAAACTCAAATTGGGTTTTATAATTTTTGCCATAGTTATTCTAGTCAATTCTTTTCCACCAATGTATAGGCAGCTTAGAGAAAGCCAGATAATTTAATAGATAATATTCCACCATACCATTTGGCTTTGGTGTTTGTTAAGCTGTCAAAATCTTTGACACATTAAGAAATCTACTTTCATCCTGAGTGAATGTTAAAAGAAGGTGTATTTCAAAGATGATTTAAAAATTTATAAAAATGCTTGTGAATTGTTAAATGTTTCCTATATTCTTTCCTTTTAGGGTTTCAAGTCATTTTCTTTAATATTGTTTACTAGTTTCTCATCACCTGCTCACCACTTACTGTAGGTGAGCCCTTTATCTGTTCTTCTGTATTACCAGGAAAGTCCATTTATTCTTAGGGCATTTATTAATTAATTCTAAATTGATTGATCTCACAATATTTAAGAACTATTGCAGTGTTAGGAATCTGAGGAATGCAAAAATGAATACCACAACTACTTGTAACCAAAATTTAATGAGCTCTTACTCAGTGCAAGGATGTTTTTAGGCACGGAGTTTACAGCAGTCAGGAAAAAAAAGAGCTAATGTTCTGATAGAATAGATGATAATGTGTAGGAATTAGTATTTTTTAGGATAACTGTAATACAAATTATGGGAGTACAAAGGATTTTGTAAATCTCAGGAGATAAATGAAAGCTTCAATTAAAAAAATGGACCTTGAAGGATTGGCAAGTTTGGGAAAGTTGAAGTAAGCTGAGGGACCACATGAGCAGAGTCAAACACAGAGTCGATGGGACAGTGTGGATCACATTCATCAGTGAGCTATCTTGGTAGAGAAGTACTTGGTGGAGGTAAAATGACACCTCCATTTGGAGACTACAAATAAGATATCCGAAAAATAACAGTCAAGAGTGGAGAGATGCACAAGCGAAGGCAGTCAAGAAAGAGGATATAAAATCAGCAGAAAGTTTTAATTAGATGTATTGAAGGGTGTTCTTTGCATTTGTGAATCTGAATATCACTGTGGACACTTGGAGCTGAAGTTTTGGTGAATTTAAGCCTATTTTTAGTGGGTTGAGAAATGAAGGGAAGCAAAAGAAATAGATTTTCAACATGTGATGCAATTGAGAAAATCATTTTAGGGAGGTTAAAATTAATGAAATTTGCTGTTTTTTTCTGGCACAGAGGACACACTTAGTACACATTTGTTGACCTTCTGATTTGAAATCACCATATTGTTTTTCTCTCCTTCTGGGTTTTAAGTGAAACATGGGATTACGAGAAAGTAAAAGGCTAAAACAATGTAACTGGAATGCATGTCCTATGGGGAAACTGTTGTACATTCCAAAAGATTTTGTAGTTGATTTTATTACTGTTGACTTTGGACCTCAGTTTACTCCTTATCTGTACAATGGGTATATTTCCTTCCTTCTGGGGTTATTGTAATTGATACACTTAACCAAATATAAATGTTATTTGGAGGGTTTGGGATAAGAAAGGGTAACAGTAAAAAAGGATAACAGCTAGAGAAAGATAGTAGCCAGAAAGAAACTCAGATCAAGGGAGAGATTTAATGATGAAAGAGACTTGACTGTGTTTATGGGTAAGGGGTTATAAGGAAAGAGCAAGAATTTGGGTTGATCAGAGGAGTCTTGAAAGGGGTAGGACAGAGAATCAAAGGTGTGGTTTGAAGGCTGACCTTGGTTTTGACCTTGAAAAGAAGGGTGACCCTGCATGTTCTATCACAGATGGAAGGAGAAAAAAATGGGTAAGGATGAAGACAATGTCTGTAGCAGAGGAAGGGGCAGCTGAAAGAGATCTTCCTAAAACCTCAACTTTAACAGGAAGAAAAAGAGAAACTAATGTTCTGCTGAAAATGAGGACACCTAGATCAAATAGTGATCTTAAGAATAATTATGTATCAATACATGCTGTATCATGGCTAGGGGGGACGTTAGAGAAGGTGATTTTAGACAAATAGGACAGTGATGAGTGCAATTTAGGATTCAGTCCACAGAGAAACACCAGGCTGTTTAGAAGCCTGAGTATATAGGGGGAAATATATTTTAGCACTGATCATCTAAAGTGGGAACAATAGAAGGATAGAAGAGATGGTGGAGAATGTTGATAAGTTAACCTTCAGCAAGGGATAGATATTGGGAGGAATGAGCAGGTCAGTGGGAGGATGGGTACGAGAGGACTGGATAGACTTGAAGTTGAGCTAGTTGCACTTGGGATTTCTGTGTGATGCAGTTTAACTAATGTGAGGTCTGGGGTGTGGTTCGGAGAGTGGAAGTGAAGGCAATTAGATTTAATGAGGTCAAGGAATGGTAAAGTTGGATATTGTCTAAATCTCCCACATGAATGTTGAAAGCTCCTAGGATGATGGTAGGATTTGTAATGGAGAGTAAGTCTGTATCATGTAATAAATATGAGGGTTTGGGACCAGGAGGTCAGTCATAACTGCTGCCAGACTACTTTTTCTAAAGTGTTTCTCTTTTTATTTTCTGACATGAGCATGTCTTTTTGTTACTCAGAAATTTGTAAGAGGTCTCTAGACCCTATCAGATTGAAATCTAAATTGCTCAGACTGGTCTGCAAAAGTTATTTATTAACTGACTCCTCCTTAGCTATTAAAACTTGTCATTAGTGATACTTAACATGGCCATTCCTTTCCAATCAGGCAACCTCTATATTCTCCCCCAGTACTGACACATACAGTCACATATGCTATCTCAAATACTACCACTATCCCAGTGTTCCCCGCCTCCCCCTTTTTTTTTTTATATTTCTTCTACCTTGAGAGTACTTATAAAACTTATAAAACAGAAATTTGGGTTCTTTAGGAAAGCTCAGGTCATATTTTTGTCCCTGTTTTATCCTGTATTTCCCTCATGTACTGATTGACATTTCTTTTCTTTTTTTCATTAAAGACTTAATTTTTATAGGGAAGTTTTAGGTTCACAGCAAAATTGATAGAACAAAACAGAGTTTTCCCATATACTCCCTGTCCCCACACATGCATATCCTCCCCAATACAGCATCCCCCATCAGCTTGGTACATTTGCTGCAATTGATCACCCTGCACTGACATAACATCATCAGGAAGGTTCATAGTTTACATGCGGGTTCCCTCTTGGTGTTGTGCATTTTATGGGTTTAGACAATGTTTGATAACATATATTCATACTGTAGTATTATACAGAGTATTTTCACTGCCCCCCAAATCCTCTGTGATCTACCAATTCATTTTTCCCTCATCCCCCTTCCCAATATTTCTATTAGAGACCACTAAAGGATTACCTCCCCTATGAAGTCTTTTCTAATTACTTACTCCCCAGAACTTGTGTTTCTCCTACCCTGAAATCCTACATTATTTTGGTAAACCTATTTGACTTAGTATAAATCAGAGAATTCTATACATACACATTTGCTAAGGGTTTTTTTTTTTTTTTAAATCAGCTGTGACCCTTTTTTTTTTTAAGATTTATTTATTTATACAAGCACTGGGTACAGTCAGAAGCGTGGGAGGGTGAGAGAATTCACCAGAGACAGAGCGCGGAGCAGAGCAGGCAGAAGGACCGAAGTACACTGCTGAGGGGAGCAGCGGGCCACAGGAGAGGTCTGCGCGCCATGTGGGACCCTCCTCCAGTGGTCGGGGAGCAGCCGGGGATCGAACTGGCGCTGCAGAGGCTGCGGGCAGCTTCATAACCCAGCACTGAACCGCTGCGCCACCAGGGAGGCCCATGCTAAGGGTTTTATATTTTATTGTTATCTGTTGTGTGAAAGAACTTCTTGAGAGAAGGGGTTTTGTCTAAGCACATCATTGTTAATCTATTGGTAACTGATAACTAATATTGGAATGTCCTAATATTTATACATTTTATGAGACTGTTATTTTAATGCCTGAAAAAATTGTGAACTATATAGAGAGAACATAAATATAATAATACAGGTAATGTTATTGAATTAAAAGTAATGTTCTTAAATATTTACAATGAAAATCTTATTACAATAGTGATTCTACTTTTCTGTCATCTTTAACCAGAGGTGTCATAACTCCATTGAGCATGGTGATCATTAGTTCAGATGGAATTACCCAGTGTAACCACTCACAATAGGCTTATCCGGACCTCCCCGGTGGCGCAGCGGTTGAGCTCTGGGTTGCGAAGCTGCCCGCAGCCTATGCAGCGCCGGTTTGATCCCCGGCCGCTGGTGAAGGTCCCACATGGCGCGCAGACCTCTCCTGCCGTGCCCGCTGCTCCCCTCAGCAGTGTACTTCGGTCCTTCTGCCTGTTCTGCTCCCTGCTCTGGCTCTGGTGAATTCTGTCACCCTCCCGTGCTTCTGACTATACCCAGTGCTTGTATAAATAAATAAATAAATAAATCTTTAAAAAAAAAATAGGCTTATCCTACATGGGTGCCATTTATCACTTTTTATTTCAGGGATGGCTTTTCTTTTCCTAAGTGAGTTCCATTTGTCACATGGTAAGGCCTTCTGTAGAATTTCTTTGCTTCTAAAGAAAGAGGCTTTTAGTTACTCTGCGTGGCTTTTTAAATTGATGACTCACCTGCACTTAATATGCTCCATCTTTAGAATCTCAGGCTGAGGTCACCCTGAGTGAAACTTCCCAGTGAAATCTCACACCACCATGCTGAGAATGGTATGTCTTTGCTAAGTTTAGGAGACAGCAAAGAGACAGTTTGCTTTTTTATTAAAATCAGGACCAGATTTGATTCTTTGTGGAATACAGTGTTTCAGCATCTCATGTGTCTAGTAGTATTGTCAGTATTTTGGCAAAGAGCTTTTGCGTTTGATTTTCATTGTTCAGGTAGAATATTTTTATTTATTTATTAAAAATGTTTATTTATTTATACATGCAAGAACTGGGGTACAGGCCAGAGGTGCCTAGGGTGAGAGGATCCACCAGACATAGAGTGGGGAGCAGAACACGCAGATTTTCTGAAGTACGCTACATTAAGAGGGAAGTATCCCTTCTGATCGTTTAGTTCTGTTGACTTGATCC